>NC_081293.1:61742500-64242500 GCF_030435805.1 Mustela lutreola
AGCAACCCTCAGTTTGTTTCCTGAGATTAAGAGCCTCTTATGGTTTGTCTCCCTCCCTATCCCATCTTGTTTCATTTTTTCCTCCCCTCCCCTATGATCCTGTGTCTTGTTTCTCAAATTCCTCATATCAGTAAGATCATATAATAATTGTTTTTCTCTGATTGACTTATTTTACTTAGCTTAATATCCTCTAGTTCTATCCACATCATTGCATATAGCAAAATTTTGTTTGGGGGGGGGGGGGTTGATGGCTGCATCGTATTCCATTGTATATATAGAATACATCTTCTTTATCCATTCATCTGTTGATGGACATCTGGGCTCTTTCCAGAGTTTGGCTATTGTGGACATTCCTGCTATAAACATTTGGGTGCACATCCCCCTTCGGATCACTGCATTTGTAACTTTGGGGTAAATACCCAGTAGTGCGATTGCTGGGTCATAGGGTAGCTCTATTTTCAACTTTTTGAGAAACCTCCATACTGTTTTCCAGAGTGGCTGCACCAGTTTGCATTCCCACCAATGGTGTCGGAGGGTTCCCCTTTCTCTACATCCTTGCCAACATCTGTTGTTTCCTGACTTGTTAATTTTAGGTGTGTGGTGTGAGGTGGCATCTCATTGTGGTTTTGATTTTTATTTCCCTGATGCCTAGTGAAGTGGAGCACTTTTTCATGTGTCTGTTGGTCACGTGGATGTCTTCTTTGCAGAAATGTATGTTCATGTCTTCTGCCCATTTCTTGATTAGATTACTTGTTCTTTGGATGTTAAGTTTATTAAGTTCTTTCTATAAAGAACTTAGCCATTTATCTGCTATGTCATTTGCAAATATCTTCTCCCATTCTGTCAGTTGTCTTTCAGTTTTGTTGACTGTTTCCTTTACTGTGCAAACTTTTGATCTTGATGAAGTCCCAATAGTTCATTTTTGCCCTTGCTTCCTTTGCCTCTGGTGATGTTTCTAGGAATAAGTTGTTGCCACTGAGGTGGAAGAGGTTGCTGCCTGTGTTCTTCTTAAGGATTTTGATGGATTCCTGTCTCACCAATTGAGGTCTTTCAACATTTTGTGTCTATTTTTGTGTGTAGTGTAAGGAAGTAGTCCAGTTTCATTCTTCTGCATGTGGCTGTCCAATTTTCCCAACACTGTTTCCCAACCATTTGTTGAAGAGACTGTCCTTTCCCACTGGACATTCTTTCCTGCTTTGTCAGAGATTAGTTGACCAGAGTTGAGGGTCCATTTCTGGCTCTCTATTCTGTTCCATTGATCTATGTGTCTGTTTTTGTGCCAGTACCACACTGTCTTGATGATTACAGCTTTATAACAGAGCTTAAAGTCCGGAATTGTAATGCCACCAGTTTTGGTTTTCTTTTTCAACATTTCTCTGGCTCTTCAGGGTCTTTTCTGTTTCTACACAAATTTTAGCATTATTTGTTCCATTTCCCTGAAAAAAAAAAATTGGTGTTATTTTGATTGGGATTTTGTTAAATGTGTAGATTGCTTTAGGTAGCATAGACATTTTCACAATATTTTTCTCCTGATCCATGAGCATGGTATGTTTTTTCATTTCTTTGTGTCTTCCTCAGCTTCTTTCATGAGTTCTTTATGTTTTCTGAGTACAGATTCTTTGCCTCTTTAAAAACCCAGCTTCTTATTCTCTGATATGAAGCAATTCAGACCTTGCTTGTTCTATCCCTCAACTCACCATCAGGTCCATCTTGTACATAATGGAATTTTTCTTACTCACTCCACCTTTCTTTCTTTTGCCAGGATCCCCTCTCCTTAAGAGTCCTTGAACTGCCCAAAAGGCTGGCAGTCACTTTTTCTTCTTACTCAGGAACTTCTCCTGATCTTGCCCTCCTTAGAGAGCCTTAGACCCCTCCCTCATTGTCTCTCCTTTGTTCCTGAATCCCTTAATTTGGCACCTAGCTCCATCTTCTAGGACAGAGCCTGCTCGGTTCAGAGAGTGGGCCTCAGATGGCTTCCAGCAGCTCTCAGTCATTCTCCCTTATTTCTAAATACAACCAACATGGGTAAGAAGGGCCATAGCCTTGCCCCTCACAGGAGGAACACATCAGGAAAAGACCCATGAAGGCAGGGGTCTTTGTCGATTGTGTTTGTTTAGATGTCCCTAAAACAATACCTGGAAATATTTGGTGAATGAATGAACGAATGAATGAGGACATCCATCATGACCCACCTGATGATGATGACTCACTCCTACTTTGTAAAGCAAACCCACCTGTGTTGGGGGGAAGATCCCTTATTTCCACTTTATCTATCATGTGATTAATTATTTAACACAGTCATAATAACCAGAATCCTGATTAATACTACATAGCATTTGTATTACCCTTTGTGTTTTTCAATGTATCATCCCATTTATTATCTCAGTCTCTCCTCATAATAATCTCATTTCCCTTGCCCAGATGAGAAATGAGGCAGAAAGGTAGCAGGACTTGATCAAAGTCACGGAACTAGTTGAAAGCAGAGTCAGGATGGAAATCAGGACCCCATCTGCCAGTCCCAGGCTCTCTCTCCTCATGCTACTGCTGCGATGGTATCACAATTTATCGAAGACACAGTGACACACATCACAAACACTGACATCCTCACAAACCTGATGTACTGGTCAGGGTTCTCTGAAGAAACCGAAACAATGGGGTAGAGAGAGGGAGAGATGTTGAGGAAGAAATTTCTTCTGAAGGACTGTCACACATGATTCTGGAGGTTGAGAAGTCCCATGATCCGCCGTCTGTAAGGTGGAGGGAGACTCAGGATAACAAGTGATGCCATTTCAGCCCAAACCCAAAGGCCTGAGAATCAGGGGAGCCATTGGCATAAGTCCCAGTCTGAGTCAGAAAGCCTCACAACCAGGAGATTCAACGTCTGAGATCAGGAGAAGACAGACACCCAGCTGAAGCAGAGAGAGCGAATTTTTCCTTTCCAGCTTCTTGTTCCAGTCAGGCCCTTGATGGATTGATGCTGCCCACACATACTGGGGAGGGCATCTTCTTTATCACCCAGTCTACCCACTCAAATGCTAATCTTTTCTAGAAACACCCTTGCAAACATTCCCACAAATGTTTGACCAACGATCTGGACACCCTGTGACCCAGTCAGCTTGACACAGAAAATTAGCCATTACTGCTGAAGGGACTATGCAGATGTTGGTAACTTTCATTCAGAGAACAAATGTGAAACTCAGGTAACAGGTACCTTGTCTCTATATATTTGGGGTGTTCACAAATTCCTGTCAAATTAGGATAAGGGAGAAAGGCTATTATTATCGAAAACCACGACAGCCCCTCAAGGAGAGGGGACCCTGGTTAAAGAAAGGAGTGAGGAATCACAGTCCTCTCACGTGCCAAGGCAGATCCGATGGTGAGTTAAGAAGGGTTAGCAAGCCCTGAACTGCTTGGTCAGGAATCTGAAAGCAGCTTCACTGAGAGCTTCTGGCTCAAGTTGTCTCACGAGATTGCTGTAAACTACCAGCAGGAGCTGCGGTCATCTCAAGGCCCAACCAGAGCTGAGAACCTCTCCACGCAACCTCTCCACTTCTAAGCTCACTCCCACAGTTTTTACCAGGCCTCAGCTCCCTGTGGGCTGTTGACTGGAGGCCCCAGTTCCCAGGTACGCAGATGTGCCGATCAGGCTGTTCACAACACAGCAGACAACTACTCCCAGAGATCCCCAAAAGAAGGGGATCAGGGAGAGGAGACCAGGTGAGATAAGTGTGGCGGGAGCCTCAAACTGAATGGGGCACTCATGAGACCTCCCCCAGTTGGGGCCAGCCAAGAGCACCCAAGTCAGACGCTGTAGTGTGTTTTTATAACCTCTTCTTGTGCTAGGCGGCCATCACTTCTGCCACAGACCACTGTCCACACAGACCAGCCCTGGAACAACATGCGAGGGGTGTCTACAACGGGTGAAATCCAGGAGATGGGAATCCTTGGGACTGTCTTTGAGCCTGGCTCCCACCAGACAAGTTACTCAGTCTTCAGATCACGTATCTGCGGGTTTGTTTCCAAAATCCCCACCTGGATTAGATCTGAGGGTGTGGGTTACCCGGCTCCTTCTTTACAAGAGCCTTATCTCCTTAACCAAATCCTTTTAACTAGTGTCTGTGTGGCATGCCCCTCCTTAATTAAACTAATTAGGAGGAAGATAACAGGGCTGTACATTCAGAAGTTAAGGGCTTTGAGGTCAAATGTTTGCTTTTGAATTCTGATTCTGATGCTCTGTGGCTGTGGGATCCTAGGCAAGCCACTTACCCTCTCTGAGCTTTGTTCTTCCCAACTAGGAAAATGCTACCTCTTAGAAGTACTCTTTTAAGAATTCCATGACAGAATCCATCCCTTCGACAAGCATTTTCAAGTACTTGGCTTATCATTGGCGCTGAATTACATGCTTGTTAAGCCCATATCTGATTTGATCTAATTGTCAGTGGTCTTCCTCAAATAAAACAGGAGGCCCTTAGGAATAATAACTGAAAAGCTTTTATAAAATGTTTTCTCCTTACTGCACCACCTCCTTTTAATCAATTCATTTAACTGTCCTAGGAATCAGTTTCCTTATCTATAACCTATAAGTTATATTAGCTATAACTTATAATTAACCATGTTTAACTTATATTTAACTATATTTAACTTATATTTTTTTTTTTTATCTTTTTTTTTTTTTTTTTTTTATTTTTTATAAACATATATTTTTTATATACATATATTTTTATCCCCAGGTCTGTGAATCACCAGGTTTACACACTTCACAGCACTCACCAAATCACATACCCTCCCCAATGTCCATAATCCCACCCCCTTCTCCTATTTAACTTATATTTAACTATAAGTGAAGTTAAATATGGGGCTCATTGAGGAACAAGGGGAGTGCAGAGGAAGGAAGAATTTTTAAGCAATTAATACTGCAAGGAATTTTATGTCCTGTTGTCTCCTCTTCTGTTCTGTAAAGTTATTTTTTCACTTTAGCTCAATTCCAAAATAGTTAAATGTTCTGAAAAGTTATGATGCTATAATTTGTTCCATCTAGTACCTAAGATTGTTACAGACGAGCATGAATGTCTAAAGAGCAGCTCTTCCCCCAGCTCTGCCAAAATATCTGGTCCTGTGAAAGGAAAATAACAGAAAAATGGCTTTTTGACACAAAGAAAGACTTTTCCCTGTTGTTCTCTGCCCACCAAAAACCAAGGGGGTCTGTAGAACTCTTTAAGCTCTCTGCTTGTCATCCTGCAGCGGCAGCTAAGCTGTGTCATTTAGAAACACTTGGCCCATGTGCATTTCTGAGTCCCACGTCCTCCAGGCCCAGCAGCATCTCCATGCCGGTTCTGACAGTGGAAGGCATCCAGTAGGAAGAAACAGCTAGAGCAAGAGAAACACAGGGGATGAAGACACCTATTTTAGTGTCTGATATTGGGCAATCAAAGAGAGAACAAGGCATTACTATCTACAGTTCGGATATGAGCTCTGACACAAAGAAGAAACCAGTCCAGTGTGCTGCGTGGGCACCAGCAGGAGACAGGAATAGACACAGAACGTACAGGATGTTCAATCTGCGGCTGGAAGGTAAGGAGGGAAAGGAGAAGGATGAAGAATGAGAGGTGGGTAAGGTAACGGGACACCCAGGACTGAGGGCAAAGGCAACCGGTGAGAAATGCTAAAACATGTCCCAGAGCTACTAAAAATCAGCGATGATCGACTCTCAGTTTTAAGTTGTTCCCTCATCTTCCCCAGGCAGTGTTTTCCTTTATCCGCACTCATAAACAAACAAACACACACACACAGTCTACTATTCATAACACAAAGAGCATTGTATTGATTTTGCTGTTAGACATTACAAAGAGGAATGGGGGGAAGTGTCCAAAGAAGCAGAGAGGACAATGACCGCGGGATCCAGGAGCATTGATTGGAGTAGGTGACCACACAGAAGCAGGTTACACTGGGGATGACTCAGGAGATAGAATCCCTGCCCCCGGAATCCCCAGGGGTGTCAGGAAGAGCACCGGCAGACCCCACCATACTGGAAATGGGGTCTATTTAAACACTTAATGTCTGTCACAAGAAAAGGTGCTCCCATAAGGCCAGAAAATTCCAGAACATCTGGTTTACATATGCATTTATGCATCATGCACATAGTAAAAAATATATCTGTGTGTATATATATATACACATATATGCTTGAAATGTATTTTAATAACTGTAAATAGTTAAATGATATAATGTTTAAATAAAATGCCTACCGCAATACCTGACAGGGTTCATCGGTAAGTATTACTTAAGCAGGGGGATGAAAAAGGTATCTTAAATACCGGTCCTAGAATGCCTTTCTGGAACAGAAAGAGCTTTCATTTAGAGTAAGGCACTGAGGCAAAGTTGAAACCCCAGGGTGTGGGCCAGGGAATATGGTTTTAAATGGGGTAGATTTCCTCCTCAGGGCATTTAGCAATGCCTGGCGACAGAAATACTACTAAACATTCTACAAGGCATTTATTTAAAAAAAAAAAAAAATACCTACAACAAAAATTTATCCAGCCCCAAATGCCAACAATTCCAGAGTCAGCCAAGGAAACGAAGCAATAATCATCACCGATAAAGGGTTATGCATTTGGGGCACCTGGGTGGCTCAGTGGGTTAAGCCACTGCCTTTGGCTCAGGTCGTGATCCCAGGATTCTGGGATCGAGTTCCGCATTGGGCTCTCAGCTTTGGCAGGGAGCCTGCTTCCCCCTCTCTCTATGCCTGCCTCTCTGCCTACTTGTGCTATCAAATGAATAAGTAAAATCTTTAAAAAAAAAATTTTTTTTAAGGGTTATGCATTAGAAGTAAAAGGAAACTAATCAATAGAGAAGAAAGAGGTAAGGAAGAAAGATAGAACACCAGGAAGATGGCTGAAAAATACACCAAAGAAGCTAGAGGACTTTTAGGAACTAAATGTCTAACACACTATTGGAAACTGTTTTCACTGTTGTCATCCAAATACTATCCTTGTCTCCCCAAACCTGTAGTAAAGGCTGCCACACGCAAAGACCTTGGGACAGCAAATTGCATAGGAGGTGGTGTGCATGCACGTGCACGTGTGTGAAATGAGTGTTTGTGTGTGTGTGTGTGTGCGCGCGCACGCGTGTGGTAAGGAAACCACCTGAATCTCACATCTAGGTCAGAGTAAACAGACCAGTGTCAGACCCAGAGAAGGGACTGGGTAAGATTAGGCAGGGACAGAAAGCCAGTACTAAAGCACCTCTGATAATAGAAAGAAACTGAAAATTGGAAAAGAGCAGAATTCTGAACCAAACTTGATCTGATCTTAAGGGACAAGGATTTCTTAACCCCCATACAGATTAGAGTTCTAATAATATTTTTAAATATCAGTTCATTCCAAAAGGTCATCCTCAACCACCTTTCTTAGCTGTTATATAAAGTCCCAAACTGCAAGCATCCATTGATCTGAGAGACCCCAACTTGCACGCAGTCAAATGTCTGAGCCCATCGAAGGATCACCAACTAGGCAGCTCTCCTTTCAAACTCCAGCCGGAACCTCCAGGAAGCCCCAGTGGGAATGTCACACATTAAAGAGCCACCGAATAGGATGCAAATACAGACATGAAGCAAACTTTGAAAAGATAAGAGCATTAACAAGAAACATGGAGTTCTTACTAAGAGGCAAAGAGAGGAAGTACTATTTCCTTTGGCAGGGCGCCATAAATGCAAATCTGGTCTCTGGGAGGGGAAGGTGAAAAGCATTGCTATACATTAAAAACACCAACCAAAAAAAAAAAAAAAAATTGTGCTGAAGTGGCACGTAGAAAGCCCCTTTGGACAGTTACAGAGCCGCTCCTAGGGAATGACAAACACTGACTTGCAAAGAGCAGGAAGGTTTGGAGCCAAAGATCACTTGGCTAACAACTAGGGGAACACAATAAAATCTTGAAATGATCTGCCCTGAAAGTTGTGACCAGTGTGTAATGGAATATAGCAATAGGAAATAAGGAAAACAATAAGAGCTTTCCATTTTCTGTGCTATGAAATTCCTGACAGCTCATCTAACCCCTTGGTGTCCAGATCTCTCACAGTCACTTAATGAAACCGTGGTTGCCCGAGACCAGAAGCATTCTGTAATAAGAGCTTCCCTGGGAGCCATGAGTCGAGAGAAATAGCTATGGCTCGACACCCAGCCTCTCCTCCAAACAGGTTTTTAAAAAGAACCCAGTGAAGGCTAATACTTCCTCCATCCGGGCTGCCCATATTATCTGGACAAGACCACAGCACGTATCCTGCTGATGGAGTGAACTGTGCTCCGATCAACAGAGAGGCCTCATCTGAGGGCCTGACAGTTTAATTTAGCTGAACAATTACATCGGCGATTTGATCACGCAACCTCTCCATCTTGATGGCCAATAAAAGCGATGCTTCCCCTGAGATATGGAAACTTAACATGATTAAGGGAAAGGGAGAAAGAAAGAGTTTACATTCTCTGACTCAGCCCATCAGTTACCCGTCCCCATCGCCATTCCTCTTTGTTGTGACAGACTCCCTGCCACTTGATCATATTTGCCGTACCGAGATGGCAGTCAGGTTCTCTCTGAACTCCACTGCAGAGAAATGGAGGGAGGGTGTCCTATGGCTCCCCGTTCTATGGGACGGCCATAGGAAGCGAGACAGTTCAAAACAGCCTCAAGGTTCATGGCAGCTTCCAGAACCCTGACCACGAACTTGGAGAAAACCACTAGGAAGCAGCTGTGGAGACCAAAAAAATTAAGGCCATCCCACCTCACGTTTAGCCTTAGCATAAGTACAGCCATCTTAGCTCCGGCAGCCATCTCAGACCCCTGTGCCCAAGGCTGAACTTTCCCCTACTTTAGTTCTAAGGACCCCCACCCTGCTTTAGTAACAAGAACCCCCCACCCTGCTTTAGTAACAGGAAGCCCCACCCTGCTTTAGTTCCAGAGACCTCCATCCTGCTTTAGTAACAGGAAGCCCCACCCTGCTTTAGTAACAGGAAGCCATAAATACCCCTGCCTTAACTAAGCTTCGGGGTCCAAGTCCCTACTCCACTGTGTCGGGTATACTTGGGCCCAAGCTTAAGCTTGTTAAATAAACCCTCATGTGATTGCATCGGTGTTGGCTCCTTGGTGGTCTCATGGACGTGAAAACTCGGGTACAACAGCAGCAACAAAACCAGATTTCCCTGGGAGCATTGTTCTAGTGCCGTGTGTTCTCTGTTGCTGTTGTAACAAATTAACACAAATTTAGTGGCTTAAAAGAAAACAAACAAACAAAAAACAAAAACAAAAACAAAAAAAACACCTACTTCGTGGTTTCATAGGTCAGAACTCCAAGGTGCCCCACATCACGGACTCTGATGGAGCTTCCTTTCTGAGTGCTGCAGAAGGGCTCCTTTTGCTAATGAATCTCTTAATCTCCAGTTAAGCACTAGCGCACCCAAAACCCTACTTAAAACGTCCAAAATAGAGCCAGCCTCAGACTGCATAAATCACATACCTATAAGAGTTCTGTGTAGCTGAGGAAGCCTAGTGGAAAACAGGCCCGCCATCTTGTTTGCCACTTTAGGTTCCCTTTTGCCCATCCCTTCTCTTAATCCTCTTAGCAAATACTCATTTGTTGACTAAGTGAATCTTCAACTCTTGCCCCAAACACAGATTATCTAGTTGCTGTTATAGGAATACCATTTTTCAGCCTACACCTATCGAACACCTATAAATAAACATGAAGAAAACATATAAATACAAAATGAAGGTGCCAGTCATTAGGCTATTGTCATAGCTTCAAATCTTTCTGTGCTCTGCCCTTTGACACTGAGGCTGGGACTCTAAAAGCAACCCGTGGAGCACCTGGGTGGCTCAGTGGGTTAAGCCGCTGCCTTTGGCTCAGGTCATGATCCCGGGGTCCTGGGATCAAGTCCCGCATCGGGCTCTCTGCTCAGTGGGGAGTCTGCTTTCCTCTCTCTCTCTGCCTGCCTCTCTGTCTACTTGTGATCTCGGTCTGTCAAATAAATAAATAAAATCTTTAAAAAAATAAAATAAAAGCAACCCGTTTCCTTTGGCAGCTGGCAGAGGCTGTTGGGTTCTGCTTACAAGACCCAGGAAGAAGCCTGGAGGACAGGAAGAGAGCACTACTTGCTATTCCCAGCATTCCCAGCACTGGCGCCCCACCAATGACCCCTCACCCCCCAGCAGGAACAGCCAATCCCAGCCTCCACCTACTTTTGGCACTTCCAAAACAGCCTCATTGTCCCCTGTCAGAAGTGCTAGGATCTCCTCAGAAATCTGAGTCCCAGCATGAAAGGCTTCTCCTCCGTGTTTCTAGGTTCTGGTAACCCTAACATCTTTCCTCCGTTACCACATAAGTGGCTGTGACTCCCTGCAGTTATCAACTCTGGATCACCTCCAGGCTCCCAACAAAACCTGTACAACAAACTCCCTGTATTGAACTCCCTCTGTTGAGACAGCTAATGTGGTTTCTGATCTCTGATTGGATTCTGACAGATAGCAGCTACGTTAGACATACAGAATTCAGACAAATAAAAAAGGATCCAAAATTGTAGGGTTATTCAAATAGGAAAGGGTCTTCAAGAGCACCTCGTCTACCTCTGATATCTTCTCTGTGAGGAAGTCAAAGTGCAAGAGAGGGTGACTCACTCAAGGTCACAGCTGGTAGTGAGTGGCCCAGGTCAGAGTCTCCAAGCTTCTTTGACGCATCTACAAAGTACCACATGCCTGCTCCTGAACTCAGACGCAACAGAAGATGACGTTCTGGGCAAATTCTCAGTTTCATACCATTGATCTGTTCTGTCCAGCATGCCTCTCTTATCAAGCTATTTATTTATGTACAAAGGAAGAATGCTTAGGTGAAAAGAAACCCAAGGTACTCTCTATGTCATATTTATTGGAGGATTCAAAAGAGCTAGCCAAATAAAGCTGAAGTTGGCAAAGGGAAAAGCTATTACTTCTAGGAACCTGTCCTAAAGAAAGAGAATCTATTCAGCACTTATCCCTAATATCTTTTACCCCTCCATTGGGAAAGTCATCTAGCTCTAAAGATGGAGGAGGAGAAAAACAGGGACCAAGAAAAAAGGTAGAAAAATAAATCCTCCCATCATTTCAGAACATCCAACGTGCCTCGAGTCATTTCATTCATTCATCTACTACGTGTGTAACTCTGCGCTAGGTACTGTGGCAAAATCTAAAGAAATACAAGAGTCTTTGTACTCAAGAACTTAACGAGTTGTAGAGACACCACCATATATAAACAAAACCAGAAAATACTAAAAGATACCATGTAAGCAACATAGGAAATGGGGAGGGGGGGCACCAACAGAACGTTCTTTGGAGAAAAAGAGAAAGAGCAAAGGACGCAGAGTACAGCTTGAGCTCAGAGGGAAGAAGAGCACGGACGGGCCTCATTTAAAGGTCTCCTGAGCCAGGACAGGAAAGGCCCGAGGGAGTCTCAGGAAGGTGAAAAGAAAAGATTGGGGCTCACGAACTTGATTTTCTGAATGAAAAATTCAGGTGGAATGAAAAGTTCATGTTTGATACACAAATTTGATACACATAACAAATGTTATGTGGAGTGCTAGCACAAAAGCAGTTTTAGGAAGTGTAACCTTTCCCTGGTGTGTTCATTTCTTCAGGTTGCCATTAACACGGTGGCACAGAACCATAGAAAGGGTTTCCTCACAAGGTGGAGAGCAGAAGACCTAAATCCCAGCGTCAGCAGGGCTGCCCTCCCTCTGAAGGCTCTAGGGGACACTCCTTCCTTGTCTCCTCCAGCTTCTGGAGGTTCCAGGCACTCCTCTGTTTGAGGCAACAGAACTCCAGTCTCTGCCTCCCTCTTCACATGGCCTTCTCCTCGGTGTGTCTAATGCCCTCTGCTTTTCTCTTTTCAGGACAGCTGACGCTGGATTAAGGACCCAACAGGATTTTCCAAGAGGATCCCCTCTCAAGATCTTTAACTGAATCACATATGCAAATTTTGGGTTCTACAGAAGGTCACATTGGAGGTTGGGGTAGAGGTGGAGGGGTGGGCAGGACAGACATATCTTTTGGCGACCACTATTCCACCCATTGCCATAGGAATTACCTGAAACTGGTTCCACTTTCAATTCCCCAGACCAGGATTAAACAGTAAAAAAAACAAATATTAGCTGATCCTTTCCCTCTCTCCTCCCCATTAGAGAAAATCCTTCCTCTCTAACAAGTATACAATGGTAGCTCACGTTTATTGCCTTCTTTCCATGTATAGGGCACACTGTCAGCATTCAGATATGCTCCATGTGAAAATTACATTAACTCTTTATGAAAATCCCATAAGGCAGGTACCAGCTTTATCCTTATTTTACAGATGAGGAAATAAGCCCAGCAATGCTAAGAAAATTTGCCCTGGGTCCCATAACGGATAAGCAAATTGAACCAGAATTTGAGCTCAGTCAGCCTGAACTTCTTTTTTGACAGTTTTACTGAGATATATAACTCACACGACATAAGATTCACTTATTTAAAATGTGCAAGTCTGTGGTTTGAGCATCTTCACAGAGTCACGCGACTGTCACCACAATTTGGGGATGTTTTTATCACTCCAAAAAGAAACTTCACACCCCCCTCACTGTTACCTCCCAAATCCCCACTCTCCAGCCCTGGGCAACCACTAATCTGCTTTTTTTCTCTATAGATCTGCCTCTCCCAGGCATTTCATCTACATCAATGGAACCACACAGTGTTGTCTTACATGACCGACTTCTTTCGCTAAGTGCAGTGCTCTCAAGGTCTGCCCATGTTATCACATGTATCGTTCTCAAGTACTTCATATGGCCAAGTAATACCGCATCGTGTGTATATACTACATTTTATGTTTCAATTCATCAGTCGATGGGTTATTTCCACTTTCTGTCTGCCTGTACTTTTAACTTCTAAGCTATAGTTCCTTCCATAATCATAAATAGTTCTCTCCCCAGAAGGATCCATCACCATGAACCGAGAAGCTAAAATTACTCCAGAGAAAAAACTTTGGGGAGATAGTCCCTCAGAGGTTCTCATCTAGAATACATGGAAATCCATCAGGAAGGATAATTCTCTCATTTTGTCATCCTCCTTTAATATGTTCCCACAATCCCACCTGTACTTTTAGCTCATCCTTGTACTCACCTGATAGTCCTGAATAAACCTTTATTAAGTACAAGGTATATTTTAGTCATGGTGAGACCCATAGGCTGTAACTGACTTCCTCAGGTCCCACAGCTCATCAAGAGCAGAATTCCTGTCCTTGTACAGACTGCTCTTTCCTTGGCACCATAGGGTCTTGTTACCTGTCTTTTTCCCTCATGTTGCAACTATGTGTCTTCAAGGAATCACCAGAACAGGCACATTTCTTCAAATTTTTTGGGACAGACAATTTTAACAAACATCGGGGTAGAGAGAATAATGAGTGCACCCCCACTTTCCTCTTACTCCATTTTAAGGCAATTATCAACTCCTGAGGAGTCCTGTTTCACCCAAACCCTCCCACTTTTCCAGCGGGGTGCTGATAGATGCATAACAACTGGATCTACCCAGAGAAATTCTGGATCGTCCTATTTGGGGACTTCTCTGATTTCAATTTACCAACATAATGGTACTGAACGGGGATTGGGAAGGAATGTACAGGAGCATAAATTATGTATTTTTCCCACCATACAGGTACAATAGATGAAATCATTTCAAGAGCAACGATAACAGTAATTGTCACAAAATACCCAGTAAGTGAAAAGTTATGTGTATTTATTACCTCTCTAACAATATATTTTATTTAAAGGGAGGTTTACAGAATTTAATTCTTAATGACTCTACCAACTGGCTCACAAACAGCCTAAAAATGTAACAAGTACGAGCTGGACCTAGCCACCATCGGACTCCTCCTGTCCCAGATTACTTTTGTAAAAGTCCCAGACATGATGTCATCTTCTCCATACACAGTATGACATGGCTCTTTAAAAAATAAAGACTCTTAAAAAAAAAAAAAAAACAGAACCACAAAAGCATTATCACACATAACAACTATAATAATAATTCCTTACTATTCCCCAGTACTCTCTAATTGGCATGTAAATGTATACTAGTTTGTTTAATTCAGGATCCAAATAAGGTCCACCAACATTACATTGATGGGTATGGCTCGAAAGACTTTTCACCCATAATCTCTCTGTGTTTCTCTCTTCCTCTTTCTCAGTCTTACTCTCTCTTCTTCCATACAATTTATTTGGTTATTTGTTGAAGAAATGAGAGAGTGGGTTGCCCTTTTAGTTTCCTTCATTGGGAAAAGATCTAAGCTGGTAAGGGCTCAGGACATCCAGAACATCTGCTCTGGGAGTTCCTTCCCTACGGGTCCTTTGGCATATCTCTTCAGAGTGGGCCTCTGGTGGTTCATGCCCAACAGAGCCCTGGCCATGAAAATGCAGAGCCCTGCATTATCAAGATGGGGAGTTTTTTTTTTAAATACTGAGACATTTAAAAAATGAAAAGAAGAAAAACAAATAAGTCTTTGGATGGTTAAAATAAAGGTAGCAGCATCCAGCCCCACCACCTGATGGGGAAGTAAACGCCCACCGCCACGACCAACCCCACCACCACCAAGCCCCTGTCACCTACTGTCACTTTCTGAAAACAGGCAGCAGAAGCAGCGTTGGGAGGCAAAAGAGGGGGCTGATGAGTTTTGAGGACGAGTCTGGCAGGTGAGATGATAGAAAGCTCCATCTTTCGCTGATGTCTCATTAGAAGACACCAGCCTTGAGACGTCAGCTCTCTCCTTTCCCGAGGAGTTCCATGTGGGCTGCTGGGCTCTCGGCACCAGGTGTCACTGCAAACACCACCTGCCAGGAGCAAGACGCTCAGGAATCCCCAATGTGTTTCTGGAGGCTTTCAAAGAAGAACCGACTCTTCTGCATTTTTCTTCCTTTTTTTCCTTCCCAAATATAGCGCCAGGAGTGGAAACTTTGCTCATCCTGTTTCCCAAACTTGGCAGTTTTGACAGTTTTACTGCAGTGCCTTATTAAAGCCTAGTCACAGATTTCCATAATTAAACCAACGTCTGCTTTTCTCTCCCCTGCATCTACATCTGTCACTCACCGCCATGTGGCCTGGTAATTCCAGCCCCTCTGTGCAGGAGCACCTGGAGGCTCAGAGTGGCATCATCCCCTGGAATCTGTGAGTATTCTCAGACAGAAACAGCCACGATGGGTCTCAATGATGAGTGGAGATGAACGGCGGCCCACCTTTCAGCAAGAAGCTGCTGGGCTCTTTCAGCAAGAAGGGGCTGGGCTCTTTTACCGCATCATAGCGCTGGAAGGGACCTTGAAAAATCAGCTGACACAGGGGTGGCCAGCTGGGAGCTGGGGCCTGATGGAATCCATACCTCTTTTAATTTGATCCTTGTGACTTGTTTGTTTGCTTTTAATTTGAATTAGTTAGCAATACTTAAAATTAGGAGAGTCACATAAAAAGCCAAATTTGGGGCTTTTCTTTATAAATATCCTAAGACGGTGACTACACTGAGCAATGAGTATTATATAGAATTATTGAATCGATATATTACATACCTAAAACTAATACACTAAATACCTAAAACTAACATAACATTGTAGGTTAATTATATTTCAATAAAAATAAAATATCATAAGCTTTGGCCACTTTGGACCTTTTGCTCCTGGCTGCCAATCGTCAGCTAGAACTGATGAGCAACTGCCCCCTTCAGGTGGACCGTGGCTCCACAATCACTCTCCTGTCCGCTCCCTTTCCTCGGCATCAATGGGCTCTGCAAAAGCATGTGTGACCACTCTGTAATCCCCTTCACGTGACAGGCGAAGGAGACAGACGCCCCTGACATTAATGATCAATTAATTGCAGATCTCAGGTTTCCTAACACCGAAGTGGGATGGGAAAACGATGTCTTTGCTGGCGGTGTCTGAAGACCTGAATACTGGTTCGAGCTCCGTCCCTTTGTCGCTGTGGCATGGGCTACACGTGTCCTCATCTGTAAAATGGGGCCATTTGTAGCATGTTGTCCACCTCACAGGCTTTATGAGAATTTACATATTTAGGAAAGGGTTGAGACAGGTCAAAACACTCTATAATCTTAAGTTTGTTATTATTACTGGCATTTGCATGGTAATACTCTCATTTGGAATTTCAAGCTCTTTCATTTCTTCATTGTCTCAAAATATGAAGTGAATCCCTCAATTCAACTCCCTGAGGACTTATCGAGCCTCTACCATGCAGATGTTTCATCCAGGCTTACATGTGAGCAAAGCAATTTATACAGAGAGAAGAAATGATAAGAGTATGATAGAAAATGAAGTGTTGGAATGCCTGCATGGCTCAGTCAGTTAAGCGTGCCTTTGGTTCAGGTCACGATCTCGGGGTCCTGGGATTGAGCCCTGCATGGGGCTCCCTGCTCAGCGGGGAGCCTGCTTGTCCCTCTCCCTCTGCCCCCACTCTCAGCTCGTTCTCTCTTTCTCTCAAATAAATAAAACCTTTTTTAAAAAAATGAATTGTCAACTGAAATATACAGCACTTAATACATTTTACAGACAACAATTTATATGTTGCTTAAAGAGCATGGCTCCCATAGTCACATTCCTACTCTCAAAAGGTGGTACAATCCCCTGAGAAGCCTGAGATGCGAGTCTTTGCATCCTCTGTATGAGGATCCAGCAGCAGGGGGAGCAGCCCTCCCAGTTACACCCCCGCATGGCAACAAGCATTGACCCTAGCTCTGTCTAGGAACTTCCTATCCCTATCCCCTTCCTATCCCTTAACAACCCCTGAACAATGCCATGGAGTAGGTACTTTTTTTTTAAGATTTATATATTTTATCTGAGAAAGAGAGCAAGCACCAGTGGGAGGGGCAGAGGGAGAGGGAGAGGGAGAGAGAAACCCAAGCAGAGCTTGATCTCACCTCTCAGAGATAGGACCAAGCAGAAACCAAGAGCTGGATGCTTCCTGGGTAGCTCAGTGGGTTAAGCCTCTGCCTTCAGCTCAGGTCATGATCTCAGGGTTCTGGGATGGAGCCCCCAATCTGGCTCTCTGCTCAGCAGGGAGCCTGCTTCCCCCTCTTTAAAAAAAAAAAAAGAAAGAAAGAAAGAAATCTGGATGTTTCAGCAACAGTGTCCCCCACGTAATCCTGGAGCAGGTATTTTCTGATCATGCTTTTCCAGACCAGGAGACTGGGACACATGGAGGTTAAGCAATCTGCCCATGGCCACACAGGCAGTGAGCAGCAGAGCCAACCACCTGACCCAAGCGCCCATTCTCACACGCTCCAGCATAACATCTCCCTGGCTCCTCGCTCCAAGACGAGCTCTCGCGCTGTGATGGGCTTCAGTCCTGCACACTCCTCCCTCCCCAATCCCAACTCCATGTTCCTTACACTCGTTTCTTGGATAATTTCTAACCCCACCAGCCATTTTGTTGTCTCCACTAGCTTCTGCCTTCCCATCTCCTGTCACAGTCAAGCAAGCCCAGCCAGGAATATTTTCCCTCCTGCCTGGACCAAATTGTTATCATTACGAAGATGATTGTTTGCTCATTGTCATCATCACACTAATGCTTATTAAGCTCATATTACTGCTGAAAGGCAGTGTGGCTTGATCTTTAGTGAGTCATTAAGTGCAACCAACACTCATCAAAGGGACGGTGAATGGATGGTTGTGATAATCCTCCTAATTATCAGTTTCTTTTTGATGACCTCCTTGTTATCAGCCAGTATGCTGAGTAGTTACAGAAACTTAATAGTCCCTATGCTGACAAGCCAACCCTCACCTCCTGGAGCGTCCAAAATGCACTGTAGATACGAATGTGGTCCACATGAGGGCACATATGTTATTTACATTCTGCCTAGTTTCTGAGTATAGTAACATAAATTGCAACAAGATGTCATGAAATAAAAGCAGGTTAAAAAAAAAAAAAAGTAATGGGGTGCCTGGGTGGCTCATAGGATAAAGCCTCTGCCTTCGGCTCAGGTCATGATCCCAGGGTCCTGGGATCAAGCCCTGCATCAGACTTTCTGCTTGGCAGGGAGCCTACTTCCCCCTATCTCTCTCTCTCTCTCTCTGCCTGTCTCTCTGCCCACTTGTGATCTCTGTCTGTCAAATAAATAAATAAAATCTTAAAAAAAAAAAAAAAGTAAGCAGAGGGTCATAAAGTGGGAGCAAGAATAAAGCTAAAAACATGCAGAGCGCCTACGTGGCCCACTGGCCACAGATTTGGCTCTTAAACTTCCAAGGTGAAAAGAAGCACTTGATCATTTTCTTTGTTACAGCCTCTATGAAAAACTAAAGTGATTGCTTTAAGGATTATAATTAACACTAACAAAATAACAAGAGAATACTAGCCGAGAAGTCCCCAGAAATGGGACATTATAGAATGTAAATAAGCAATGACTTCGACAATATCCACGCAATACCCACAAGAGTCCGTTTCATTCCTCTTCACCTACTTTCATTGTAAAAAGTAGCCAAGTTAATAGCCAAGAACAATTCAGAAAAAGTTAATTATTGGCAGGGGGGAGAGGATAAGGTACACAAAAGATCGAATTTGTATATATTAACATATGAGTGCATTTTATACACACACACACACGCACAGTGTGTGTTCGTATGTAATTTTTAAAAATGTTCACCAAAATGCACTGATCAAAAGTATATATAGTATCTGCAAATGTAGTAAAAATAAAAAGTTCTAATCAGCAGCCAAGATTCCTACAACTGGTAAATATAACTGACAAGTCTGTTTCCTGACTCTGCCTCTCTTAAAATCATTACTAGTAATAACCTAAAATCATTACTAGTTCCAGTGTGTGTGCTGCTGACTCTCATTTCCCCAGAGCTCACAGCTTTCCCTGTGAATAAATAGTTTGGGATTAAATGCTTGGGCTCTGGATTCCTTACCACTTTCATGACTCTGAGCTGGATGTTTAACTTCTATATGGTCTTATGTTCTCCATCGGTAAAATGGAAGCTTCCAAATCACCATTTGTGGTGGATATTTAATGTCAACTTCGGGGCGCCTGGGTGGCTCAGTCTGTTAAGTGTTTGCTGTCAGCTCAGGTCATGATCCTGGGGTCCAGGGATCGAGCCCCACATTGGGCTCCCTAACTCATCAGAGAGTCTGCTTCTCCTTGTCCCTCTGCCTCACCCCCTCTCCTCATGTACTGGTGTGTGCACTCACTCTCTCTCAAATAAATAAATAAATAACAACTCTAAAAAAAAAATGTTAATACTTCTGAAGCCCATAGAACAGTACCTAGCACAATGTAAGCACTCAATGGATGTTGGCCATTGTTATTATAATTCCATGAAGCAGTGCCTTAGACCATTTTTCTGTGCCTTCTTCTCACTAAACAATAGCCATTAATTAGGAAGACTGTGCATCTCTGGGGGCTTTCGTCCATACAGCTCCTGAAAATATAATCATTAATCTCTGCTTCTTTCAGGGTTTACCTCCCAGTTGGACCGCAAGTCCTGAAGCTTCACAGACACCGTCTAGTTCCAGCTTCCTTATTTGCTGAGAAAACAGAATCTCAACATAGTGAAGTATTGTCTCCAAGGTCAAACAGCAATCCAAAGCCTAAAGTGAGGTCGCTTGACTTCCAGTCCTGTCTTTCTACCATTAAGGCATCCTGTCTTCCCGCCAAAGCTGTGACCCAGCAGTCTCTTCTACTCTTCACTACTCCCCCGCACAATGCTGCCTCTTCAATGCTTTCTCACCCAGACCCTTCTCCAGTGCCTCCCAGCCACACTCCTATATAACATAGGCATGTGGCCACCCCACAGGCATTTCAAATTTTACTCGTCCTAATGGAACCCATCATCCCATTCTCTAATCTAGGAACTCCTCTGTTGCATGACCTCTGTTCCAATGCCACCATCCACACAGTAACCCAAGCAAAGCACTTAAGCTACCCCTAACATGCACCCCCATCCCATATACCCAAATCCTGCTGGGTTTATTTGTAAATTATTTTTACAAATGTGTCCTTTCCTAATAGTCCCTAAACTACTATTCTAATTTGATTTAAACTCTTTTGTAGCCTCTGGCTTCTCTCCCTTAAGAAACCACAAGCTCAGGGCACCTGGGTGGCTCAGTGGGTTAAGCCTCTGCCTTCAGCTCAGGTCATGATCCCAGGGTCCTGGGATTGAGCCCCACATCGGGCTCTCTGCTCAGCGGGGAGCTTGCTTCCTTCTCTCTCTCTCTCTCTCTCCCTGCCTACTTGTGATCTCTGTCTGTCAAATAAATAAATAAAATCTTTAAAAAAAAAAAAAAGAAAGAAAGAAAGAAAGAAACCACAAGCTCTTAAGGGAAGTGGAAGATAAACAGCATTTGCTGAGCCCCTGATGGTGTGTCCAGACACTGCATAGGAGCTTGTATATTTTGTGATCACAACCCATAAGATACCCTGATTTTACAGATGAGGAAGCTAAAGCTCACTTGAACCATTATAAATGCTTGGGTAATGTGGAAGAACCTGTAACAGCTATTGCAACAGCCTAAATCTATTGACGTTAGAACCTATCACAGGCTTTAGACCAAGGGAAAGTCGGAAGAGTAGTTCTCGGTACCCAGCAGAGAGTAGCTATATGGAAAAGGCCTTCCAATGGGGGCTGTGGCCTTCGGTGGAACCATGTAGCCAAGCACCACAAAGTGGCAAGGAGAGAAACAGAATAATCAATATCTTGACTCCCTTTGCTACCACCATCTGATTTCTCACTCGTACCTCCCAATGGCCAAAACCATCTGGAAGCTAAATGGCAAGGGAGTTCGTTGCTAAAATCCATGAACCAACCTCCCCAGGCACAGATCAGGGCAGCAAAGAGAAGAAAAGGAGAAGGAAGATACTCAGCAGAGCATACAGCTAGTAAATGACGGAGCCAGGATTTGAAATGAAATCCAGGTGATTCGATATCTCTGCCCATAATTCCATTAATTTATACTATTATTTTCCAAGGGCAGAAATAATCCTTTGTACCCTGGGCAATGTCCTTCAGGTAGGGCGCATTCAGTAACTATTCACTAAACTCAATTGAAACTAGGCAGAATCTCATTTCATACCCCAGAAGAGCAGCGCCTCCCTTTGGAAGCTTTGTGAACAGAGAGAAGTATGTTTGAGTTTTCCTTCACCTCCCTTCCTTAAATCGCCCTTAGACCAAGGCAACCTTTTACTATGAAGGGCTACATAGTATTTTCAGCCTTGGGAGCCAATCTCTGCTGTTATTACTCAACTTGGCAGTCAGAGAGTGAAAGCAACCATTGACAGTGCATAAACAAGTGGGTGTGGCATGTGCCAATAAAACTTGATTTATGGACCCAGAAATTTGAACTAAAATAATTTTCATGTATTTCATAAAGCATCATTCTTCTTTAGATGTTTTTCAACCATTTAAAGCTGAAAAGAACATTCTTAACTTACTGGTTATACAGAAACAGGCAGCAGGCTGGATTTGGCCCATGGGTCTTAATTTGCTGCTGAATTTTGCCTCAGTCCTTCAGCTACTCAGGATGTCCTCCGGGTGCACAGTCATATATCAGGCCCTTCCCTGCTTGAAAATTTCTCCCACCTGGAGCCCCTCTCCCCAGTCTTGCCCGGTGAGACTCATCTGAATAAGTAATGTGGATTGAGGGCTTATTTTGTGGTTATAGGATATTCTCGACTCAGTGAATCATTAGGGTAGGTACGATTTACTGAGCTCTTAAAATGTGCCAGTCACTGTACTAAGCACCTTATGTGCACTATTTTATTTAAACTTTGCACCAACTCAAATCAAATTCCAAACAGAAATAGCATAGATGATTGAAGTCAACTAGGGTTAATAGTGAAGATACTGAAAGTAAGGCAGAACGTCCTCTCTAAAAGGACCTTCAGTGTCTAAAAACCAAAAAAGGCACGGAAGTTAATGTAGAGATACAGGACTGGGGGCTTGAGACTTTTGCTATGATCACTCAATCATGAAATACAGAAGGGTATTTCTTCTGCCTGAGAAGAAGGGTATCCTTGTTCCCCAAGGCAGATGAACATTCGACCGTCTTTATTAAAATAAGAGGAAATAGCAGTGGGGCTTAGGGACTTAAAAGTCCCATTCCCAACGTGACAGATACAGGACACTGGCAATCCTAATCCTGCCCACACTTCCAGAAAGTATTGGCTCCAGCAGGGCAAAGCCATAGAGTGGAAAGAGTCTAGATTCTGGTAGCCTTATAATCCTGATTCGAAGATTAACCTACAGAACAATCATGGACAAAGTAGCCTTTGGGTCTGTTTTCTTATCATACCTACCTTACAAAATGAAGATGCAGACTAAACAAGATCACATGTGCAAATGTTGGCAAAATGCATAACTTGTAGTAGCCTAGGAAGGTTCTCAGTTCATAGGAGGTAGGAATGATTTCACCTGTCCTAAGCCCAGGGACTGCTGAGCCAACCTCTGTCTTCAAAAACAGCTCAGGGAAGGGTGCCCAGTCACTCCCCCCAGGGCTTATTCTGTGAAGCCAGAGCCGGGCCCAGGATAGACAGATGTCCACTGAGGGCTGGAGGTAACATTCTGAGGTAGGTGGTAAGTACAAGAAGGGGTTTCAAACACACTGGCACTGCCCCATTTGGAATTTATTCAGGGCACTGAAACTTCAAGAAACCTTTGCATCCTGAGTTGGCAGCACAGAAAGCAGAACAAACTTTACCTTCAGGTTGACAAACCTCACTCATCCTTCCCAGGCTCAACCACAAATCAGGCCCCAAATCAGGGGCCTATGCCTAGGAACCCATTGCTCTTGGCTCACCAAGAAAGTCAGATTCAGAGGGACTTTACCCCCTGACTTTCCCATCCTGTTAGTGACCAAGGGACTTTACCCCCTGACTGTCCCATCCTGTTAGTGACAAAGGGACTTTACCCCCTGACAGTCCCATCCTGTTAGTGGGGGCCTGCCCCACCCCACACCCCCATCACCTGCCTTTTTCCCACATTTGCTTCTTCCGCCTGATAATCACTACAAACATCTCTTCCACACCTTCACTACCCATTTTAAGCTACTTAAGAGCAGAGGGGACCCAGAGCTGGTCCTTTGGTGACACCGTATTCCTTGATACAGTGGTTCAGGTGCCCAGCTAGGGAGTGTGAATATTATCCTAGAAAGGAGAGAAAAGCCATTAACAGTTTCAGAGTAGAAAGTAATAGTGTGAGGAAAGCCGTATTTTCTGGAACTTTCTCTGGCAGCACATACTTGAAACACTGGAAAGGGAAAATAAAAGAGGGAAGCAATTAAAATTCCATTTCAGTTACCAGTTAAGAGGTAATTGTGTTTGACAGACTGAGACAGGGAGGGTCTAAACTACAGTCATGGCATAGACAGAAGGAGGAAAACATGTTTCTGAAACGCATTCTGAGGATGGGGAACTCCAGTCTCCTCTAGGGTAGGAACCATGGCCGAGTCACCTTTGTGACCCCGACTACCCAGGGCTGACACACACTAGCATCCCCCCGTGCAGGTGCACCAGCCATTAAAGTACCAAAACACTTCTCTACTTGTGAGTAAGTAGCCCCTTACCTGAAACCACCACTCACTCACCCCCCCACCCCGTGCCCACCCTACCACCCCAGGCTTCTCCCCGAACTCCCCAAAACGGCTCCCCTCCCCAACCCAACAAATGGAGAGTTTATGTCTTTATGCCTGGCACAGAAGGTTTCGAGAACCCTGCTCCAATACCAAAGCTGCTATTCCTTCTGGTTGGCCAATCTCCTTGCCAACTGATACATGTATTTAATATCTTGCCTTCCTCTGTGTAGTCGGCTGCTGGTACATAGTGGGTGATGAAAGAAAGAAGGGAAAGAGAGGGAGAGGGAGGGAAGGAAGGAGAGAAGGAGAAGACTAGAAAAGAAGAAAGGAGGAGATTCTGACGACGGGTTGGGTGTGAGAAGAAACAAGCAAAGGAGTCCACGGAAGCTCAAATCCTGCAGACTTCCACGGCTGTGTGATTTTAGCCTTCTTTCCGAAAAAGAGAAGCAGAAGGGAGAGTTCATTTGGAAGCAAGATAGATATGTGCTCTTAAAAATAAACTGCGTTTGAACAAAAGCTCAGCTGAGAGAAATAAAATTTATGAAGCGCAGTTTGAAAGCTGTGCAGTCCATCCATGCCTCTCTATAGTCGAAAATCTATCCCTTGGAGAGCCAGGTCAGAAGAGCACTGTGAGTCTCACGGAGAGCCTTTGAGAAACTCCTATACGGTCTGAGGATCCAGTGGTGTGCTCCTCCTGAGAAGCCGGCTTGCTTCCATCACATGGACAACCTGTGTAACCAGTAGGGTTTCCTTATTTCGTGTTGTAAAGCTACCTCTGGGATTCACATGTAGCACACATGCCTCACGGGGCCGCACTTTATGGCCTTCCTCTCACTTCATGTTTCCCTATGTTTCTGTAACTTATATTATCTTGATATATGACATCCATGAAAGCTGACTTAAATCCATTTTTTTAAGTTTTTTTTTATTTATTTGAGGGGTGCCCAGGTGGCTCAGATGGTTGGGTGTCTGCCTTCAGCTCAGGTCGTGATCCCGGGTTCCTAGGATTGAGTCCTGCAGGGGGCTCCTTGCTACTCAGGGAACCTGCTTCTCCCTCTGCCTCTGCTTCTCTCTCTCTCTCTCTCTTTCTGTCTCTCATGAATAAATAAATAAAATCTTCTTTAAAAAATAAAAATTAAAAAAAATTTTTAAAGACTATTTATTTAAGAGAGAAAGAGAGTGCACAAGCATAGGGAGGAAAAGGGACAAGCAGACTCCACCAGTAGGGCTCGCTCTCACGACCCTTGAGATCATGACCTGAACTAAAACAAAGAGTCAGGGGGCACCTGGGTGGCTCAGTGAGTTAAGGCCTCTGCCTTCAGCTCAGGTCATGATCCCAGGGTCATGGGATTGAGTCCCGGATCAGGCTCTCTGCTCTCTGCTCTGCTCAGCAGGAAGCCTGCTTCCCCCACCACCCCATCCCTCCGCCTGCCTACTTGTGATCTCTGCCTGTCAAATAAATAAATAAAATCTTAAAAAAAAAAAAAGTCAGATGTTTAACCGACTGAGCCATGCAGGCGCCCCTGACTTAAGTCCACCTTAAAACAAAGAGACTAACTTAACTCATCCAGGGTTTGAACTGAAGGTAGAATATTCGTATGGAAATATATAGGCACACCTTGGAAATATTATGGGTTCAGTTCCAGACCACAGCAATAAAAGCGATATCACAATAAAGTGAGTCAAATGAAATCTTTTGTTTCCCAGCGCATATAGAAGTTATGTTTCCACCATGCTGTAGTCCATGAAGTGCAATAGCATTACGTCTAGAAAAAACAACACACATGCCTTAATAAAAAATACTCAATTGCTAAAAAATGCTAACCATCATCTAAGCTTTCAGTGAGTCCTAATCACTAACCACAGATCACCATAACAAATACAATAATAACAGGAAATTCTAAATATTGCAAGAACTACCAAAATAGGGCTCAGAGACACAATGTGAGCAAGTGCTACTGGAAAAGTGGCACTGAAAGACTTGCTCAATGAGACTCGTCACAAACCCACAATCTGTGGCAGGGGAAAGGTACGTCTGCAAAGCACAGTAAAAGAAAAGCTCAGCAAAATGAAGTACGTCCGCAATTACTTAAGAAGCAGAACCAGCCGAAGACATAATATCATCAGGTGCCAGGGACAGAAAGATGAACAAGACACTGTTCTTGCTTTCATGGAGGTGACACAGGGGACGGTGAGGAAAACGTCCCACTAGACTGCAACAAGGTCTGATAAGGGAAAGACACGCAACACGCCAAAAGGGGAGAGAGCAACCCTGGCAGGAGGAAGAGGGAAGAGAAGGCGGAGCAGGGCAGACCTCTGGAGCAGTGTCTGTAAGTGGCTCAACTCAAGCAGAAATGGCCGCACACGCAACAGCCTCCCCCTCAACAGCCAAACCCTGGAAACCGCCCAGATGTCCATCAACTGACGAATGGATTAAATCAGATGAGATCCATCCACACAATGGAAAGGTTTTCAGCCATAGAAAAAAAAGAAATACTGACACCAGCTATGACATGAATGGACCATGAAAACCTGCTGAGTGGAAGAAGCCAGAAACATGTGTGGCACCATTTATGTGAAATTTCCCGAAGAGGGAAATATCTAGAGTCAGAAAGTAGATTAATGATTGTCTAAGGCTGGGGCTTCATGGGAAATGGGCACAGGTTTTCTTAGGAGGGTAATGAAAATGTTCTAAAGTCTACAGTGGGGGCAGGGGCGGGGAGCTCAACTCAGGGAATATACTAAAAACCACAGAATTGTACACTTTAGGTGAATTGTATTGTATGTCAATTATATCTCAATATAAAAATTTTTTTCAAAAAAGCACAACTAGCCTCTTCTGGCTTATTCAGTAGATGATATCTCTCATTCCACAGGGACTTTCAAAGCCTTAACTCAAAGATCTGAGAACTACAGCTACTTCCAAGGGCGGGAGGAGCAAACAAGTCGTTTTGGTCACCGTGGTCTCCTGCTTTGCCCACACCAGGAGCCCAGAACCACTTCCCTGAGCTATGCCTCTCCTCACCAGCATCCTTCTGTCCCGGCCACCATTTTTACTGGCCCAATTTTAAGGCCGTCAGAGACATCCCTTGTGAGAAGCATATTAGTCATATGGAACAGAAGGCTGAAAATATTAAAACGCTCATTACTGCATGGAAAAATGATCTCAGATTCATTCTTAACTGAACGTTTGATTCAATATGGGCCTGAAATCATCTCTCCTCTTCCTGACAATGATTCCAGTGCGCTGCCGTCTTGCAGAATGCCCCTTTCTCTCAGAAAGCGAGTTCCTGCCTGGATGATGTAGTTGATGAAAATCCAGGAGGGGAGCCATATGTCACCATAAACGTGATCTGCCTTCCGTGCTTTCCCCCCACTATTACTTTTCTTGCCACTCACTAGCTATGCCTAGTTTGTTGCTGCAAATGATTTCCTGTGAAGATATGTTGGATTCAAATTCCATTAAAAAGGGGAAGGAAAAACACAGCAAGCAGTCTTCTCTTTTATGTCCAGCTCAGTGGGGATCCAGATTTGGAATATGACCCAGGAGATCCTTTGGCATCACCCGTCTCCCCGGATTTCCCTCCCCGGCTAATTTTAAAGGACAGGGCCTAGAGGATTCTATGGGCTGGGCAGGGCCCCCAGGAGTCTGGTCTTCAGCTTGAACTCTCCAAGTTCATACAATAGATACTCCATTCATTTTCTTATCTGACCTTTGCTCTTTTCCAGAATATCTTTCCTGCAGTCTTTGTTACACAGACAGGGACCCACATGAGTCTGCCTCTGACACGCCTGATTGGAACAGGAAAAATGCCCAGACCAGTGAAATTCTCTCAGCTAAAAATGTAGAACTGAAGCAGAGACCATGTACAGGGGCTTGAATATGGATGTGGGGCTTTAAAGGTCACATTTCGTGGGAGGGAGGACATCTGGGCCAATCATTTCCCAACTTGTCTAAGACACAGCAAGAAACCCATCTGGGGGAAAGAACAAAGCCCAGAGAAGAAAGAGGTTGAGCAAAGAGAAAAAGCAGTGATCTCCCTAACTCTGGGTTTCTCAGTCTCAGCATTATTGACATTTGGGAACAGATCATTCTTTAGGGTGTGTGGGGGGGGAGGTGCTCTTCTATGCATTGTGGGAGGACCCTGCCCCTGACCCTGCTCCCCAGTTGTGACAAACAAGACTCTACTAAATGTCCCCTGGAGGGCAAAAGTGCACCGGATTGAGAACTCCTGACCTAACAAGACATTCATTCAACCACCATTACTCAGGGCAAAACCCAGAGTCATCCTTAACTCTTTCATACTTGCTTCCAACCATGATTAAAATCTGCCGGGGCGCCTGGGTGGCTCAGTGGGTTGAGCCGCTGCCTTCGGCTCGGGTCATGATCTCAGGGTCCTGGGATCGAGTCCCGCATCGGGCTCTCTGCTCGGCAGGGAGCCTGCTTCCTCCTCTCTCTCTCTCTCTGCCTGCCTCTCTGCCTACTTGTGATCTCTCTCTGTCAAATAAATAAATAAAATCTTTAAAAAAAAAAATCTGCCACTTCGGCCTTGAAAATATATCCACAGTCCTACCATTCCTCATGACCTCCACCATGACCCTAGTCCAAGCCACCATCATCTCTCCCCAAACTACCCCCAAGGTCTCCTAACTGGTCATCCTCACTCTACCCTGACCTCTTCAGAGCATCTTCCACACAGCAGTCAAAAGAGCCTTTTAAGGGATGCCTGGGTGTCTCAGTTAGTTAAGCGTCGACTGGATTTCGGCTCAGGCCATGATCTCAGGGTAGGGAGATGGAACCCCACATGGGGCTCTGAGCTCAGCACCAAGTCTTCTTGTCCCTCTCCCTCTGCTCCTCCCTCCACATTCACTCTGTCTCTCTCTCAAATAAATAAATTAAATTATATTAAATTAAAAAGCCTTTTAAATCAAAGTCTGATCCTGTCACTCCCCTGCTCCAAACCCTCCAGGGTCTCCCATCATTTTAAGGGCCAATCAGAGCCCTTCCGACGGCTTATGAGACTCTCAAAGATCTTGCCCCCAGCTTCTGACTTCAGCTCTTACTATTGTCCCCCACTCATTCCTCTGAGTCCCACTGACTTCCTTGCTGTTCCCCAAGCATGCCAAGCACACTCCTGCCTCTTGGCCTTTGCACTTGCCATTCCCTCTCCAGGAATGCTCTTCCCCCAGAGATCTGCCCAGCTTGCCTTCTGATACCCTTCAGCTCTCTGTTCAAATGTCAACACATGAGAAGGGCTTTCTGTGATTGCTCTATTTAAATAGGCAACCCATTATCTCTCTCCCTTACCCTGCTTTATCCTTTTCATTCAATTGTATCTTTACTGTCTCTCTCACCCCAACTAGAATGTAAGTTCATGACAGTGGGGCTTTGCCTCATTTCCTGCAGTATCCACCAGGACCTGACCTGAGCAGGACCTAGCATTGCTAAACAATGTGCAGGCGACTGTGGGGACCAGAATGGTCACTTGATCACTAGTCATCATAGAGCAAAACTGGAAACAATGCAGTTATCTGACGATGAGGTGATGGTTAAACAAGTTATAACATGTGTGTGCAGCCACTTAAAAATGTACGCTTTTGGGGCACCTGGGTGACTCAGTGGGCTAAGGCCTATGCCGTCAGCTCATGATCCCAGGATCCTGGGATCGAGCCCCGCATGGGGCTTTCTGCTCAGCGGGGATCCTACTTCCCCCCTCCTCTCTCTCTGCCTGCTTCTCTGCCTACTTGTGATCTCTCTCTGTCAAATAAATAAATGAAATCCTTAAAAAAAAAAAAAAAAGTACGCTTTCAAGTTTTTTAGACTTAAATGAAATCTTTCCAGCAACCCTTGACACAGCTTCTAACTTAAAATATTTTTAGAACCCAGACATAAACCAAAAGTTAAGGCAACTCTGAAAACTAAGTATATAGACAAATCCCAACCCGTTACCAGAATCTGAAAGGAATGTCCATACTTAACAAAGACAATTAAACACACCTGTGTCTTCCAGAAACATCCTGAGTCTACATACTTGAAAGGAGGAAAACAGTCTTGTCATCGTCTCCTCACTTTCTGCTGTGAATTAATCGAGACTTTACTACACAAAAATCAAATACTGAAAACTCCAAAATGGCATAGGGTTTTGGAGATGTGTCCGCCGTTATCTGGAGTCACCAGAGCCATAATGATGATGCAAACACCCCCACCCTCCCACCCCCCACCCCCCACCCCACCCCATAGTTCACTTGCATTTCTAAAGCATACTCCCCAAACATATCTTCCCATTATCCTCACAGTTACACCAAGGCTGGCAGGGGAAGGTTTGCTTCCCCCTGGCCCCCGCCATTTGATTGCTTTTTAAAAAGTCCCTCAGCGGGGACTCAGATTGAAAATAGTTCTCTCAAAGTGCTCAACTGAAGAGACTTTTTTTAAAGGTATTATTTACAGAAGTTCTCAAAGGTCAGGGGAACATCATGGATGGATGAAGTACCCAGCAACTACCAACAGGGGGAGCCATCACGGGCTCCGGGAAGGAAGGTGCAAAGAGAGCTGGGAAGAGAGCCCCAGAGGTGCAGCCGAGGCTGCTTGGGTGGTGGGGGGAGATGTAGTCAGAGAGGTCTGGGCCCTTCTTAGGGCCAGTGCAACCAACCAAGCAGGGAAGGGACCCCCACTGGCTGAACCCTGCAGGAAGTCGGCTGGCAAGGACGTCCACGTAATGCAGTTTACAGGAATCTCCCAGGGCACAGAACACGGCGGAAAATGGATCTAGAAAGGCGAAAGGGAAATAGAGGAGAGTTGCGAGATTTGCCTGAGATCACAGAGCTAGTCAGCCTGAACCCCACTGTCAGGAAAATGCACCCTGGGATCCCGGATCCACATCACTGTCCAGGGAGAAAGCAGTTCCATGGGGATGAGAAGACTCAGCACCGTTGGAAGGTCGGGGGAGGGTCTCTGGGCTTTGAGGTGAGAATAGACAGAGGTGAGGTCTGATGATGTTCCCACAGGGAGCAAGACCTCTGAAGTCACCACCACAAAGATCTTCCCAGCAGGAGGGGCAAAAAGTTGAAAACTGCTCTGCCAACCAAGAAAGACTCAGGTCGAGGAAGACAATCAGCCTATCTTCTCAGAACACCATTTCTACTCCAGGCTCACACTGAGGGGGATTCTTATTTCTCAGAAGGTGGCTTTCACATTCTAAATCCAGAAAAATAACAACCCAGAAGTGATCTCCATTTCCTCTCATCCTTAATGTCAGATAACACCCTACTTTGGCATGCTGGCGATCCCGGCTAATCATGCTGTGTTTTGCTCTGATTAACCTTTGAAATAAGCATATTTTTTTTCTGTCTTTCGTTGTTTTCTTTCTTTTTTTTGGTTGTTTGAAGCCAGGCCCTTCCTTAAAGGTCACTGATCATCAAACCTAATTTGACTTCTAATTACTTTTGTAAACATTTCAGAATGAATAAATGCCAATATAATTAACCACCTAGCATATTACCTGCTCACTCCCTTTACCAACAGGGCAGAGAGCCAGCAGAGCAGCACGCTGGGCTCCTCTAACCCTCTCATTTGTGAGGTGGGAATGATTTGATTGGAGTCTATTTAAATCAGAGTTTTCCAAGCTTGATTGTCTACTACAGGGCATAAGAATCACCTGAGGATGATAATAAAAATACAAACCCTAATCCTAGAGAATTGAATTTCTCCAGCTGGGGAATATGCATTGTTTTCTTTTTATACTTTTCCCCAGTAATTCTGATGCAAAACCCAGTTAAGAAATCACTGACTCAGGGTGCCTGGGTGGCTCAGTGGGTTAAGCCTCTGCCTTCGGCTCAGGTCATGATCTCAGGGTCCTGGGATCGAGTCCCGCATCGGGCTCTCTGCTCAGCAGGGAGCCTGCTTCCTCCTCTCTCTCTCTGCCTGCCTCTCTGCCTACTTGTGATCTCTCTGTGTCAAATAAATAAATAAAATCTTTAAAAAAAAAAAAAAAAAAGAAATCACTGACTCAGACCAATTTTTCCCTTGACATGGAATCCATCCCTTCCCTCCCCCCCCATCGCTTACACCCCCTACCTGTGGGCTCTTTTGTAACATTTCTCCCCGCATCTAATTGATGCCAGCATCAGTTTGACTCATTCTCTCCAAATGAGAGGGGCTCAATGATGTAAAGCTTTGACTGCCCAGGAGTTTATGATCCACAGGCACAGAAATGGCAGAGTGAAAATTCAAGCACTGTGTAATTTGCCCCCCAGCCCAGTCAGGTGGCCCCCTTCAACTGTACAGATGCCTGTCCCTGTTCTACTGGTGAAGGGTCACCAGGCCAGTACCTCCACCCGTGTGACTGGAGGGCCCTGGGGCAAACACGGCACCCGGTGCAAGGAACTGAAGCGAAGACCCAGCAGTGTTTCCAGGACCCACACGAGAGACTAAGGACCAATTGGCAGGGTGATCAGCTCTACAGACATGGCGACTTCTCTCTGGGAGTAAGCAAGAAGGTGCAGAGAGAGAGCAAAATCCCTCACTGAGGTGACTGTGCTTCTGGTCCTTTCTCTGGTCGTTCCCAAATCCTGTGCCAGTCCTGCTCAGCTGTCCCTTTGCTCTCTCCCCTCTCCAGGCTTCCATCTCGAACTGCCCACTCTGGACAATGGCCTCCCCCTAAGGGAAATTTAGAAATGAGGAGGGGCGGGCATTTTTAGCTATCCCAAAGGGAACATACTGGAACTTGGGTTTGGGATAAGAGGTGCAGGGCAGAAATGCCAAAAACCATGACCAGGGCAAGACAGTCCTGGAGCACAAAAAAACTGTCCCACCCAAAATGCCATTAGCACCCACGCTGTGAAATGAGAATCACTTACAGTCTGAACACACAATTGAGCCCTTAATTATGGCTCTTTGTCAGGAAAATTTATTGCAGCATTGTTCAGGTAGCAAAAGCCTGGAAACAACCTAAAAGACCATTGATAAGGAGCCATTAAATAAAGTGCAGTACTTTCATACAAAGGAATTCCATTAGATAGAATGAGAGAGATCAATATGTACTGATACAGCACAATATCTGAGATCTATTATGAATTTTAAAAAGAAAAGTGCAGAACAGTATGACAGTACGTCTCATTTGGCATTTTGATACAAAGGAAGGAGCTATGCATACTATATATTTGCATATAGGAAGGATTTCTCCAGAAAGTATGAAGGAACTGAGGAGAAAAACCAGGGCAAAAAAGGTGGTGGCGGGGGAGGGGGGGTGCCGGGTGGCTCAGTGGGTTAAAGCCTCTGCCTTTGGCTCAAGTCATGATCCCAGGGTTCTGGGATCGAGCCCCACATCAGTCTCTCTGCTCAGCGGGGAGCCTGCTTGCTCCTCTCTCTCTCTCTCTCACTCTCTCTGCCTACTTGTGACCTCTGTCTGTCAAATAAATAAATAAAATCTTAAAAAAAAAAAAAAGGAAAAGAAAAGCAGGGGGTTGGGGCTGTGGAGGGCAGGGAGAAAGTCTGATTCCCCACTATAAATCCTTCAGCATTTTTGGATTTTCATTATGTATGCTATTATTTTTAAAGGAATACAATTTCTTTGAGTACTACTCTTGTTTCACAGATGTTTGCTTTGCCCTCTGTGACTATGTGTGAACTTCCTTAAAGATGGAGCTATTCCCCAGAGCACCTACCGGAGAGCAGGTGCTCCCCACATTCCTCTTAGTTCGTAGTCTGATGGTTTCCCGAAGGAACTCAAGCCAGGAAAACAACTCCTTTAAAAAGTGAACTACCTGCCCACACAGACAGAACCTACCGGGAGCCCTTCCAACCCAGGCTTTGGTGCCTGACTGCTGGTGTGGACAGTTTTCACTCCAAAGGGAGGCTGGGCGCTTTCCCAAGATGGGTCACCTCTGCCATGGGAGCTTCCCCATGGCTTACACACACCAAGTCTGTCAGGGGCCACCTGTGTTGTGCCAGCAAGCCGTGGTGTGCTTCCCATTGCTCGAGACTCATCTGCTTCCTAGCGATCCCTGGGGACAGATGTTCTCACCTTGAATTAGAACTCGGAAAACTGGGATGTGGAGGTTGTGACTTGCCTAAGACCACACAGAATTGGAAACTGGGTCTTTTAATGTTCAGTGCTCTTCCCTACACAAAGCTGTCAACTAGAAACAATCTGGCCTTTCTTGACAATGAAGGGTTAACAGAGGTATATAGGCAGGGGGGGGGGGCAAGACCTCCCCTTACAAGCTGCTTCAGGCCTGGGGGCAAACAAAGTGACCTCCTGTGGCCTCACTTTCCCATGCAAAAAAAGAAAATGCTAACCTAGAAAGATGATGAGACACAGAACGAAATGACATACTATGAGGCATGAAGCTTTATGTCTGACTCATAGTAGCTCAATAAATGGAAAATGTCCTTTATCTCTTTTTCCTCCTTTCATGTGACTAAGAGCCACCCTTCCAAAATCCAATTTAATAGGATGACATTCTCTATTCTAATGTGTTTATTTTGAACATTTCCAGCGTCATTTCTTGCACTGCAAAATTCAAGATATCAGCAACCGTCTTCATTCTTTAAAAAGGTTATTGCAATTCAAGCTAGTTCTGGTCAGCTCTCATAAGGATTTTGACAGGGACATTCATGATTACTATTCTTCAAAAAATACCCTGGTTGGCCTAACGAGACATGTCTGACTTGCCTAGGCCAATGTGCATAATAAAGAGACAATTAATTGCTTTTGATTATGATATTGATAGTGATGCCCGCAGTAAGGAAACAAAGGTTTCTTCCTAAACCTTAATCATTTTAATTTGTCTAAGTGGGAAGTACAATTTTGGCATGAAAACGTTCCCGTTATTACCCGTGTCATTACCTCTGTGTACTAGATTTAAACGAACAGAATGTTTCTAGTTGTCCTAAAGCTGCAGATGTTACCAGAGCAAATGCTTGTCTCTTCTCATCACATTTGCAACGGAGGAATTTAATCACAAAATCCTAAATGGGAAAGATTCAAGTAAGGCCACATGGTTCAGCTATTCTTCTGCCTTCAAGCAAAAGCAAACAGAAATTACCCCAGACACACAGATTTATAAACACAACAATAAAAAAATTGAGCATGCCTGTTCTTTGCCCACAGTAGGTCCACTAATGGCAGAAAAAGTCAAAATCGACTTCCTTGATCATCCAGGCCAGAAGCTGTCAACTCTGGCTTCACAAACGCCCAGCCCAGGTGCCACTTCCCAGATATTCTGATTGAATGGGCTGCAGCTGGGGCCCTGTGAATCGGGATTTTTTTTTTTTTTTTTTTTTTTTTTTTTAGCCTCCTCTTGTGGCTGTAATTCTGTAATGTGTATCCAGGGCTGAAAACCTGTGATATATCCCTGAGATGTTTTAATATACTTATTAAAAGAGAGAGAATTCGCATACCATGTAATTCACCCACATAAAGTGCAAGCTTCAGTGGTCTTCGGTACATTCACAGAGCTGTAAAACTGTTACCACAATCTAATTTTAGAATATGTTCATCACCCAAAAAGACACCCAAGCCCATTAGCAGTCACTCCCCATGTCCAGCCCGCAGACATAGGAGGCAACTCTCCTGCTTTCTGTCTCTATGAATCTATTTTAGGTTATTTGTACAAGTGAGATCCTACAATGTTTGTTATTTTGAGTCCGGTTCTTTCAGTTAGCATAATGTTCTCAAGATTCGACCCCATCATTGCTTGGATCAGAACTTCATTCCTTTCTATGCCTGAATAATTTCCCATTACATGGATATACCAGCTTTTGTGCACCCATTCATCAGCTGATGGACATTGGGATCGTTACTACTGATGAGGGAGCAGGAGGCTGGCTGAGGACAAAGCAAAAGCTGGCACCTTGCACCCCCCCACACACCCACTCCCCTCAGTAATATGTGTCACATTCCTCAGGCACCCCTGACTGCCCTAAAAGAAAAACAAATAGTTAACTTGCAAAGATCACAATCCTGCAAGGCAGGAGTCTTCCTTGGTTTACAAATGTCCTTGAGATTTACAACAAAGAAGTTACCTTATCAATAGCCCAATTTCCAAAGGCACAGAACTCAGTTCCTCAAGCCCTACTGTCGCCCTCCCCTCCATAAAAACTGAAGGAGGCTGAGGTAGAAGGAAAAGTAAATAAAGTTAAATTTCTCCTAAACCCAAATTTCACTAACAAGGACGCTTGATAGCAGGAATATAACATTCCACCAGGGGACTCCCAATTGTTAGTGCCTCAATAGAGGGAAAGCGGCCTTGGCTTGATAGTAACCAGGACTTCAATATCTTGACAGTCTTCTTTACCCCAATAGCCCTTCTGAACACCCCTTTGTCCTCACCTATCCAACTCCTATGTATATAACCAGCCACTCCTCACATCCCTGGGGCAGCATCTCCGTCTCTAATAAACCATCTTTTTGCACCAGAGACGTCTTAAGAATTCTTTCTTAGCCATCAGCTCCGAACCTCACCCCACCGAACCTCACGTAGGTTCTAGAACTTCATCACTACATTTCAGCTATTATGAATAGTCCAAATACTTAAAAGCGCTGCTTTTTTTAAAAAAAGATCTGCTTTTCAAGACCTGTAAAGCATTATGCAACAGCTCAGCCCTTCTTGGGAAGAAGGCATCAGCTCTCACCCTGCTCCTGTGTCTTCCTTTAGCCACACTTCCAAGGATCACAGCTCTTTCAGAACTGGCTTGTTGGTATCTGATTCCTTCACTCACCCTCACATTCATGATGCTTCCATCGACCATCCAACCACATTCCATCTTTAGATCAGGCTATAGCTTCACGCATTCCTCTACTTCTGACTCTGAGCAGCACCATCCCATGCCACACTCAGCTCAGAACATGTGGACCCTGTCGGGACTGCCGAGGAGCTCATTTCAGCAGCTAGAACAGCAGTAGCCATCATCACTCCCAACAGCTCTCTCTTCCTCCCTCCTACCAAAACTTTATGACAAGCCCTCTTATTAGTCATTTCATCTCCTTCTCAACTCAAATCCACCTTGTTTCCCCCAGAAAATTGCCTATGAAGCCTCCTCTATAAAAATGAGGGTAGCAGGGTGCTTGGATGGCTCAGTGGTTCATCCTCTGCCTTCGGCTCAGGTCATGATTTCAGGATCCTGGATCGAGCTGCGCATTGCCGCATCAGGCTCTCTGCTCAGCGGGGAGCCTGTTTCCTCCTCTCTCTGCCTACTTGTGATCTCCCTCTCTGTCAAATAAATAAATAAAATCTTTTTTTAAAACATGAGAGTAGCTATCATGTTTGAGGACTTAGTTTCAAGCACTGGGCTAAGCACTTTACATAGATTTTTCACATACACTTACGACCACCCTGCAAAACAGGCATGGTTTTCTCTACATTACATTTGAGAAATCTGAAATTTGGAAAGCCCAGGCAACATATCCAGGAACAGAGAGTGGGTAAGTGTGAGACAAGGGATTCCCACCCAGATCAACCCGGCCCTCTGCCTTTATGGCACACTCTGTCTTCTGTTTACAGCCTCATTGAATTACTCAGTAAATGTTTGGACCACCCTGGCACCAGGAGCTATGCCACTCCTGTAGAATAAAGAAAGTCTGCCTGCCTTCAGGGGATGTGCCATCTAGTGGATGAGCCAGACGTCCGACATGTGACCGCAGTCGTAGGATGACACACCGTGGAAAATCCCACAAAGCCGGGCTGCACTGCGCTACCAGCGAGAGCACAACCTGGATCCGTGGGAGACGAGGGAGCCGGGGCTTAGGGAGGGATGACGTCCCGGAAGAGGTAACAGCTGAACCCTGAAGAGCTCTGGCCGCTGCAGAGTTCTAGAAGTCGGGAGCGGCAGGGGAGGAGTATGTTCTGGAAAAGAGGCTTACCTGGCCGAGGTGTGCCTGGCAAGCACGCGGGCCCGGGCACACTCATTCACCACCCGGCCCTCCAGACTGTCTCTTGTCCCTCCTTGCCTGCCTCCGGGGTGGCGCCTGCGTTTGTCCTTATTTCACTTCATGCCACGTGCTTGGCTATTTCTTCAGCTTACCAGAGCAAATCGGAACCATCTTCTCAATGATCCACAGCTGCAGAAAACATTCCCGCTGAAGCCAACACCCATTCACGAGGGAGAACGGGGCCCAAGTGATTGCGAAACATGTTACACTCTATTTGGCAGGTTTGGTTCCGAAAGACTTAGAGAATATTATTTCCAGGGCTGGGAGGATTTAAAAAGAAGCCTGCTATTATGCAGACACCACATTTCCATGGGCTCTGCAAACTCGAGAGGCTCCAACCCGCAGGCGGAGAGCTGGGCGCCTTCCGCTTGCCGAGCCTTGGTTTTGCTGCCACCTGCAGGTCGCTCCCTGGAAGTGCACTGCGACTCCCCGAGCCCTCCGGACAGAGCCGCAGGCAAGAGGGGGAAATGGAGAGCTATCAATTCGCTTAGATACAAATAAATAGGGTGCTGGGGCTCCTGAGCTGAGTGGGCTCTTCTGGGAGGTGACTGAGCAGCTGAGTCCGGGGTGTGTTTTTTTATGAGAAGCCAGACTCCCTCTTTGAGAGATCAGGATAATGTGCTGATTGAATGACTAAGAGAGACCGAATGTAGTGTTTTCATTCATCCGGGAGACCCACTTAAATGTCCTCTGAAATGACTGTATCTACCCTACCTTTGGATCAAAACACACATCCCTTGACCTGACCCTGGCTTGCGACTCAGTCCCAGCCACACTGAGAATCATACAATTGCCCCAGCCCCTTCTCTAGGACCCGCCAGCCTTTGCTGGGAGCATGATGTTCCCAAGGCCTGAATGACAGTCCCATCTGCCTGACTTCTCTCTTCATTCACTCTTAGCCAAAAGATATCTCAGTTTAAAGGTTTTAATCCGGGGCGGGGGGGGGGGGCGCCTGGGGGGCGCAGTCAGTTAAGTGTCTGCCTTTGGCTCAGGTCATGATCCTGGGGTCCTGGGATAGACCCCAAAGTCTCCCTGCTCATCAGAGAGCCTGCTTGCCCTCTTCCCTGCTTGTGTTTTCTCTCTCTCAAATAAATACTTTTTTTAAAATTTTTTTATAGGTTTTATCCTCTGAAAAATCTCCAGCCCTTCCTGCCTCCCCCCACACCCGACCTCTCCCACATGCTCCCCTCTCATTCCCTATCTGTTCTTAAGACTTAACCACACTCACTGGAGGAGAAGACAGATACAAAGATCGATAGAACAGAATAAAAACCCAGAAATAGACTCACATAAATATGGCCAGTTGACTTTTAACAAAAAAAAGCAAGAGCAATTTAATGAAGAGAAAGTAGTCTTTTCAACAAATGGTGCTGAAACAGAGCAAGAATCTACACATTTAAAGCAATCCCAATTGAAATGCCACCAGCATTTTTCACAGAACTAGAGCAAACAATACTAAAATTTTCATGGAACCACAAAAGTTCCCAAGTAGCCAAAACAACCTTGAAAAAGAAAAGCAAAGCTAGAAGCATCACAGTTCTGGACTTGAAGCTATATTACAAAGCTGCAGTAATAAAATAAAACAGATCAATAGAACACAACAGAATCAGAAGTAAACCTAAAATTGTATGGGCAATTAATCTTCCACAAAGCAGAAAAGAATATCCAATGGGAAAAAAAGACAGTCTCTTCAACAAATGGCATTGGGAAAACTGGACAGCAAGATGCAGAAGAATGAAACTGGGCCACTTCCTCATACCATACACAAAAATTAACTCCAAATGGATTAAAGACCTAAATGTGAGACATGGAACCATAAAAACCCAAGGAAAGAGCACAGGTAGTACTGTCTCTGACATGGGCCATACCAGCTTTTTCTAGATAGGTCTCCTGAGGCAAGGGAAACAAAAGCAAAAATAAACTATTGGGACTCCGTCAAAATAAAAAGCTTCTGCACAGCAAAGGAAGCAATCAACAAAACTAAAAGGAGCCTACAGTCTACAGAATGAGAGAAGATATTTGCAAATGACATATCTGACAAAGGTCAGTATCCAAAATATATAAAGTACTTCTAAAACTCAACACCCAAAAACAAATAATTCAATTAAACAATGGGCAGTAGACATGAACAGACATATGGCCAGTAGGCACATGAAAAAACGTTCAACATCACTCATCATCAGGGAAATGCAATTCAAAACTACAATGAGCTTTCTCCTCACACCTGTCAGAATGGCTAAAATCAACAACACAAGAAAGAAGAAGTAAGGTGAAGATGTGGAGAAAAAAGAACTCTCATACGGACTGGTAGAAATGTAAAAGGGTAGAGGCACTATAAAGGACTTTGTTTTTTTCTTAGTTTTATCTTCTCTTTCACTAGTTTCTTATGAAATTAAATACATACTGACTATACAAACCAGCAATCTCACTCCTAGATAATCACCCAATAACTACCCAAAGGAAATGAAAGCTATGTTCATATAAAAACCAATATGAGGGGCATCTGGGTGGCTCAGTTGGTTAAGCATCTGCCTCTGGTTTAGGTCATGATCCCCCACATAGAGTCCCACATCGAGCTCCCTGCTCAGCGGGGAGCCTGCTTCTCCCTCTCCCTCTGCCTGCTGTACCCCCTGCTTGTGTGCTCTCTCTCTCTCTCTGACAAATAAGCAAATAAAATTGTTTGGTTTTTTTTTTTAATGTTAGTTCATAGGTGGTAGAAACGCAAATTTTCCTTGAAAGTATATGGAGAGTAAAAATCGGGCTAACATGTAGAAAAAGACATTTAGGCATTCAGATAAAAACATTTAGACAATCGACTCATTTTTATGATTGACAGGGTTTTAATTTTCTTTCTTTGCTAATGTGGGTATGTGTTTCTAGTAAAGAATACAAATGAAACAAAGGATTAATGTTAAGTAGAAAAATGCAGCACTGATAAAAATGGATGTTCAAATGTTTTCCTCTATATTTCCATAAATAAGTTTCTGTCTTTCTGTATTTTCGCTCTCTCTCTGGAGAGAAACATAATATATGAAAAGAGGCTGCGTGTGGAAGCACAGTCGGATGCCCGCTTCTTCTGGAGGTCATCCATTTCGTAAATGGGGATAAACTGTAGCACCAGGATTCTATCTCTCAGTAGGAAGAACACATGCAAAACATTTCAGGATCCTTGGGGAAAGGGGAAAAAAGCTATTGACAGCAATTTTAGGATGAATGTTGGTAACAGAGTAAGAGCCCTCCTGAGCACTAGAAGCGGGGGAAGGTAAATGTAGCTGCTAAATCAGTCACCCCAGTGATCTCCAGGATTGCTGTCCCGCGCTCGGCGGTCCCCCACCCCTTCAGGTAAGGTGTCATGAGTATTAATGCTGGTATTGATTACAGGCAGTTGAATAAGGTACCAATAGAGTTAACAGTAGCCATAAAGGGGGACAAACTACTAGAAATAAGCGGGCAACCGCAGGATTTCATTCCAGAGCGCAGGGCCTGCCTCCCAGCCCACACGCAGCCGGTGGGTAGAAATGCTGTTGTTCCTTCAGGCCTGACAATTCTGGGGTTTTCAAAAGCTCCCTTTATGTTTCACTCCCTTCCTCACAGCCTGAATCTTGCCGGCTCTGGAGAAACATACAGGACCTTTGATTTCAGAGTTCTAGCAAAGATCAGGCGCCTGTCCCTACGTCTCTGCTTCTTGCCTCCAGGGGGGGATCGTGCTCATGGTCAGTATTCTGGCGGTCCCAGCTGAGGAGACAGCTTTAGGTAGAGAAGCTGCCTGAGAGAGTGGTTAAGAGCAAGGCCCTGAAGTCAGAGTGACCAGGCCTCTGACACTCTCTGTGACCTTGAGGAAGATACTTAACCTCTCTGAACCTGTGTCCTCATCTGTAGAAGAGAGATATTAAAACCCCATGGTGTTGGATGAAAACTAAATAAGTCGATGCACATAAATGGCCCATTACAGGGCCAGACACACAGGAAGCACATAGCCAATAAATGACAAATTTCTTTATTATGTTAGTCACCATACAAATAACAAATGTTTAATATTATGAATCTTTCTAAAGGCGAACCGGAGGAAGAGCAGGTAATATGACCCCCAACTCTGTTGTCTGCATTCTCCAAAGCAAAATCTGAATATTCATCCCGGTGCCTCCCATGTAGGAATTTCACAGCAGAACCCAAGTTCTCCTGGTTCCGGTGTCTCATGTCACCTTTCTCTGACAATCACCAAGGAACAAATGCTGCCCCCAACCAGACACAAGAGACCAGCAACTGCCCATTCTGTTTCAGGATCGAATCTGATTTGCTTACTGCTTTGAACAGGCCATTTCACTGACTGCTTTTCCAAGAAAGTCATTGACTCTCATGCTAAAAATGCTGAGTGCATTTACTGGTGTCATCTATCCACCCTTAACAACCCAGTCCCAAAGCAAGACTCACTGAGAAGAAAAATCATCTCATCTTTGTCTCCCACACACATCTTGATTCTTTTTGGATCTCCTTCACCCTCCCCAGGGTGCCCCCACACCCCCTTCAGAAAGCCTGAGCCCCATGTCCTCAGACACTGACCTCTGACCCACCCCAGGGCTCCTCTCCCAGGGGCTAGAGGATATTTTAAGACATTGTCATTAAAGCAATATAGTGACTAAGACTTCAAGCTGTAGGATCAAATCCCAGCTGTAACACTATTCCCTAACTGACTTTGGCCAAGTATTTCATTCATTTAAATAACAGGATGATAATAATAGAACCTACATGGCAGGGTCGAACGAGATTTCTAAAGCACTCAACCCATGATTGCTATGGTAGAAAAGTTTCACAAAACAGAAACAGAAAGGTTGGCTCATGTCAGTGTTAGCTACCTTGCAGGGGGATGAACGTCAGGCTCCCGCTAAGCAGGGCAAGAACTCTGAGGCACCCAGCACAGGGGAGAGGCGGTTCCTGAAGAGCAGGGGAGCTGTCCTGCGAGCTCCCCACAGCCCACACCCCCTACCAACATCTCCCATCTCCCAGCTACCCATAAACACAGCAGAGCCTTCCTCCCTTATATTTCAATATTCCAAACCCTGGACTCCCGCCAGTGTCTCAGAGGCCTTTCAAGAACTAAGAGGCAAGGAAGAGCTTTCTCAGCAGCTTTCCCGTCAATTCTGAAGAAATGCCTCTGATTTCTCTCCACCAGAAAGCAATTTTCCGAACGACCTCACGCCAGGGAAGGGAGGCTCCCAAGATGGAGATTTACCGCCATCTAGAGGCCAAAGTGCTACAAAGCAAGACAAGTGTGACGGAGAAGATGCTGGAAAAGGAGTTTCCCCTCCCAGGTGCCATGGCCTCCCTGGGACCTGACAGGACGCCAGGGGCTACATCCTGAAGACCATCCAAGACGGGAAGGGTTGTTATTTAGACATCCTTCATTTGACCTAATCAAAATTCAGTCCCACTCTTTGCCTCCACTGTTTTGAAATGCTTCGTTCTTTCGAAGTCTTTTTTCTTCTTAGTTTCTTGGAAATTTTGAAATCTTAGTTTCTTGTAAATAGGAGAGACTCTCATGGGTCCTTTTCTAGAGGTGACACAACTTCAGTCTCCTGGACACTGAGAATTGTACTAGAACCACCCCCACCCGGGGTCACATGCTCGTGGTCACATGTGTTCTCCTATGAGCTGGTTACCATTTGGTGGGAGACAGTGTGTGACCTGTGAGCCATGGGAAAGTGACCGTGTACACTCTCTACCCTCCCATTCCTTCCTTGATCTGCTGAGACCTGACATCCACCCCACAGCTTTCCTGAAACCACTTCTACCAATGTTACCAAGCAAGGTCCTTTTACAACCCCCCACCCCCATCCCCACCGGGCCTGCCTACGTCCTTGAGACTCTCTGGCTTTCTCACTGCTCCGTCTCACCTTCATTCGCAGACGTTTCTTTCTCTGCCCGCATCTTAAGTGTTAATGCCTCCTCAGACTTCTGCTACTGGCCTTTTTCTGTCCCACTTTTGAACAGAGGTCATCAAATTTGATTGAGTACCAGTGTCCATTGGGGAATTTTGGAATAGAGACATGGCCAGATCCCTGGAGATTCTACTTTGGGTATATTTGTGTTTCTTAAAGTTCCTCAGATGATTCTGATGTGTACCCAGGGTTGAGAACCACTGAGCTATTCCTAGGAAATTTTATTAACTGTCATTGTTTGGTGCTTCCACAACCAGCATACTCTGATATAACAAATCTTGCCATAACCAGTGTTTCATTGGCTCCTACTCATTTCTGACAACATAGATTCCCACCTCCCTGAAAAGTTGCTACCAAATATCTCCAGAGTTCTCGAGGAATAACACATGTGCTCAAGGATACATCCAGCCCACAATCCTGCAGCTCCTGCACGTCAAACCAGGTTTCCCCCTTCACCTCCTGGCCCCCCTAGGCTGGGTGTTGCTACATCTGTTGGGCACCCTGCTGCTTCTGCTGGACACCAGGCTTCCTTCATTCAAAGCCAAACTCACAGTGTTTTGGTGGAGCATGGACAAAGCTAGCTATCTTAGGGGAGACTCCCCCAAAAGCAGAGCCTGAGGCAAGCCCTCGGGTACAGGTGACTTATGTGGGACATGCTCCTGGAATGTAGAGTTAAAGAATGAAAGAATGAGACAGTGAAGAAAGAAGACCAAGTTTGAGGATGTGTTATCCATGTCGCCATCCTAAGAAACAATGTTCAACCAGGGCCCCTAGGAAGTATTTTCCAGCACTGTTCACCTCCAGAAAGGAAGCTGCAACATGGATCCATGGCTCCCAGTGCCCACCACATGAGTGGAGCCCTGGTTCCCCTGCACTCCAGGCTTCTGGACCAAGAGAGCTTCTACAAAATCAAGAAAAGGACTGAAGGCAGACATCAGAAACTTGACAAGATAAGTCTGAACTCACCAGAACAGTCCACCACAGCAACAAATGAAACCAGAAGTGGGCAGTGGGGAGGTAACATGGACACGGAGTCCTCTGCCCTTCCATATACTTCCTTCTTAGGTTATACTCTGCGGGAGGAGTTCCAAAGCAATGCCCCAATGTTGTTTCCGAAGAATCAGTCTTTTTCAGTTTTTCTTTAGAATTTCCAACACACACCAATCCCTAAATACCGAGTGAGCTCAGCCCTGGATACAGTTTGGAGGACACCACCCCACCCGCAACTTGGCAAGCCAAGGCCACATGCACCGGACCATGGGGACACTTCCAGTGCACTGGAGAATCTGAAGAGCTTCCTGAAGACACGACTGGAGGGGACGCCTCATTGTCTCTTATGTTAGAACAGAAGTCTACAGAGATTCTCCAGACCCTACAATGCCCCCCATGTGTACACATGTCTGAACACCCATGTGCTAATGGCTCCATATGTATCTCCATCAACATTTCTGCCCCCAGCTCCATAAACCTAACTGCCTGCTGGACACATCTACCTGGAGTCTCCTAAGGAACTTAGGCTCAACACAGATAAACCTAAACTTATTATCTGTCCTTCATACCCTACCATGAATCCTCCTTCCATTCATGGATTCACCATGCCCGTGAATGGATTCACCATGCCCTCAGTCACACCTGCTAGACCACAAGAAAAATCTGAGCATCAGTCCAAGTTTTACCTCTCCACTTACCATCTAGGTCCAATGAGTCACAAATTCCTTTCCATTAACCATGAAATTTGCCTAAAGTGAATTTGCCTAAAATTTGTCTACCCAAAACCTATTTGCCTAATGATCAATTTCCTAATTTTTTTTTTTTTGGCCTAAGATTCTGAATTAGGGATTCTAAATTAAGATTTTTATAAGCAATTTTTCCAAAGATACTTTGAAAGTAATTTTGTATTTTATATAATCATACATTAGTTTTACAACATTTTATCACTAGTATAATTGTTTTGTACATATTTGGGTACCTTTTGCTAATTTAACATACTTTTCTACACTTCTAGTATATTTTTACACTTCTAATATTTTTTGAAATAATGTTCTTTCTAGCAGTAAATAGATATGCAGCATTTCAAAAAGAATTTACTTAACAAATTCGCCCATTTTTATTTTTCCTTTCCCCTTTTAGTCTTTTGTTTTTCATGATGTAGTTTATGTATGTATTATCCAAATGCATGTCTGGTATCCAATGCCATCTGGAACCAAGCATCAATAACTATGAAAAAATGTTTTAAAAGCTAATGTCCACACAAAGACTCGTACACAAATGTTCATAACAGTATTATATATAGTGTTCTCTGGCCCCAAACTATAAATAACACTAACTCCCACAAAATGATAAGTGGAATACGAGTTATAATAAAAGGAAATGAAATTACTATTGCATGCAACAGGAATGAATCTCAAAACCACGGTGAGCAGAAGAAATCAGAACAAAAGACTAGATACTATGTGACTCTACATATATGAAATTCTAGGACAGAAATGTAGTGACAGAAGGCAGGTTAACAGTTGCCTAGGCCCAGTAGTTGAGAGGACTGACTGCATAAAGGTCATTATTAAGAAAGGGAGATGCAGAAAGCCTAACTTACTTGTACATTTCCTCACAACCAGAAGGGGGGCTGGATTCAAATTCTGCTTCTATTTTCTTAAGTCACTCTGCATCTCTGATCACTATTTCATAAAATCTGTTCATTTGGGGAACAGACATTTCTGCAAAGAAGACATCCAGATGGCCAACAGACACGTGAAAAAGTGCTCCATATCACTCAGCATCAGGGAAATACAAATCAAAACCACAATGAGATACCACCTCACACCAGTCAGAATGGCTAAAATTAACAAGTCTGGAAATGACAGATGCTGGCGAGTATGCGGAGAAAGGGGAACCCTCCTACACTGTGGGTGGGAATGCAAGCTGGTGCCACCACTCTGGAAAACAGCATGGAGGTTCCTCAAAATGTTGAAAATAGAACTACCCTATGACCCAGCAATTGCACTACCAGGTATTTACCCTAAAGATACAAACGTAGGGATCCGAAGGGGCACGTGCACCCGAATGTTTATAGCAGCAATGTCCACAATAGCCAAACTATGGAAAGAACCTAGATGTCAATCAACAGATGAATGGATAAAGAAGATGTGGTATATATACACAATGGAATACTATGCAGCCATCAAAAGAAATTAAATCTTGCCATTTGCGACAACGTGGATGGAACTAGAGGGTATCATGCTTAGCGAAATAAGTCAAGCGGAGAAAGACAACTATCATATGATCTCTCTGATATGAGGAAGTGGTGATGCAACATGGGGGCTTAAGTGGGTAGGAGAAGAATCAATGAAACAAGATGGGATTGGGAGGGAGACAAACCATAAGTGACTCTTAATCTCACAAAACAAACTGAGGGTTGCTGGGGGAAGGGTGGTTGGGAGAAGGGGGGTGGGGTTATGGACATTGGGGAGGGTGTGTGCTATGGTGAGTGCTGTGAAGTGTGTAAACCTGGTGATTCACAGACCTGTACCCCTGGGGATAAAAATATATTATATGTTTATAAAAAATTAAAAATTAAAAAAAAAAAATCTGTTCATTTGGGGCCATATCTTTCTAAGACACACCAACTTTCTTGGATCTAAAACAATGTTTATCACCTTATTTTGCATTGTCGTCACCCTGAAAGAGGCTTCTAGATTTTTTTTCCTAATTGCAACAGATATTGCGTATCTGTTTATGTACTATGGACCTTGGGAAGACCACAAACCATTGTAACCCCTAAGTTTTTGCCCCTTCCCCCAACCGACTGCCTTTAGGGTGCCTGAGGCATGTGACCCAAACTGACCAATCACAAGTGTTTACACCCACGGTCACAGTGACTGGCTCCAGGGGGTGGGCACATGATAACAGCTGGGTCAATCAAAATACTTATGGGGGTCTTAAAATTTGATCACTGAAAGGAAAAATTCTCTCTTTTAGATCAAGAATTCTAAGACTGTATCCTGAAAATACTCCTGGTTAAAATAAAGCTCTGTACAAAATTTTGAAGCCTCACCAAAGCTTCCTACCCAGCCCACCTCTAACCCTCTCTCTAGGCCTATGGTGGTCTTCAACAATAAGCCTGCGACTACCACAGACAGACACACACACATCTGCAGAAGAGAAGGGGAGGACTACTGACTACAGAATTTACACCAAAATATAAGTGACATAATGAATTATCTAATTGCAACAAAAAGGACTAATTAAGGAGGGGATCCTTAACCTAAAAGAATCTCTCTAATCGGGAATTTCAGAACTTGTATCATTTAGGCAAAGAAACCATGATGAGGCAGAGACTCCTTCCTGGTGTCCCCTAAATCACACTTCATAAATAATTAGTTAGTTACTATGTTCATAAACTCAGCCCAGCTTTAAGCTCACAGAAGTGGGACACCGTCTAAATAAAAAAAACGATTATTAATATGAATTTCAAGGGAGGATTTCTAGCTCCAAATGTTTTATATGATTTACTGCTTTCCATCACGTATATGTCAAGACCCACAGCTAATCATTTCACATGTTCTATTTAGAGAAACTCTTTACTAAGTCTGGTTGTTCTTCTTAGGCCAAGAATCCGTGGTGAGGAATAGACTATGTTGGAGGAGACTTTAGATGCTTTGTCTAAACTGATGTTTCAAATAATTTACTGTTCCTTCTGAAAATGATAAAATTCCATCTGCCCCACACACCTGGTATTACTTTCCTCTGGATATAAGTCACCAGACTCTAAAAGAAATGAGAGTGAGCTGCATTGGACATAGAACCCTGTTATGCTTAACACTTGCCACCCACATATGCCTATGTACACACGTGAGCACTCACACACATACACACACGCTGCTGCCGTAAGGGATCAAGACTACAAACTGCCCCAGCAGACTGATCAGTGAACAGTGTTGGGAACCCACTCAGCTGACTGGCTGGCGAGACCCTAGTGATGAAAAGGGCAGTGCTTGAAAGATTCAACCACAAGTTAGCATAGTTTCTGGGCAATTTCTAAGGATTCAGCTCTACAAGTCCTGATGAGGCTATTCTGCCAGTAACTGGCCTTGGCTGAACAAAGCTGTCCATGCTGGGGCACCTGGGTGGCTCAGTGGGTTAAAGCCTCTGCCTTCAGCTCAGGTCGTGATCTCAGGGTCCTGGGATTAGCCCTGCATCGGGCTCTCTGCTCAGCGAGGAGCCTGCTTCCCCTTCTCTCTCTCTGCCTGCCTCTCTGCCTACTTGTGCCTACTGTCTGTCAAATAAATAAATAAAATCTTTAAAAAAAAAAAAAAAAGGCTGTCCATGCCTCCAGAGATAGGCCATCTGGAGCTCGTAACAGATGTATAGCTGATTCTGATAAGGACAATCAAATAGACAAACCTCCTTGACCACAGAGCACTTGGCTTTATAGCACCACATGAAGGACATGCATGAGACACCTATGTATCCTTCCAGCAAGGGTTCGCGTGTCATTTGGGGTCCAATCAGTGTTTATCTTTCAGCTTGAGAAATGTAGAGATTACAAACTGACACATGGGTCTAATGTGAATGAAACTAGAGCCCTGAAAAAATGTTGATACCATCTGTCCTATTTCTAGCCAGTCAAATGTCAAATACAAATGGCCTATATCACATAAAGAAATATAAGTTACAATTCCTGCCTTTAAGAGAGTCTTGATCTAGCTGGGGAAATAAGATATATACAATTAAAGGGGCTGGGTTATTTTTTTTTTTTTACTATGAAGTTAGCGCGAGAGGCCCAGATAAGATGAGGGTAACAATATGGCTACCACTTATGAAGCATATTTATGCCCAAAAGAGCATTAATTATTTCATGTACATTATCATGCTTAACCTGCACTGCAACACTAAAAGGTTCGTACTACTATCTCTTTCTTATAAATGAAGAACCCATCTCCTCTCCCCCCAAATTTTCTCTCTGGGTGGTTCAGTTGGTTAAGTGTGTGCCTTTGGCTCAGATCATGATCCTGGGGTTCCTGGGATCGAGCCCCACATCAGGGTCCATGCTCAGCAGGGAGTCTGCTTGTCCCACTCTCCCCAACACTTGTGCTCTCTCTCTCTCTCTTTTCCATTCTCGCTCTCAAATAAATAAATGAATTTTTTTTAAGATTTTATTTATTTATTTGACAGAGAGAGATCACAAGGAGGCAGAGAGGCAGGCGGAGAGAGAGAGGAGGAAGCAGGCTCCCTGCTGAGCAGAGAGCCCGATGCGGGACTCGATCCCAGGACCCTGAGATCATGACCTGAGCAGAAGGCAGCGGCTTAACCCACTGAGCCACCCAGGCACCCAATAAATGAATTTTTTTAGAAAAAGTTTCTTCCTTGTAGTTCTGGGAATCCCTTGAAGACATCTCAATTATGCTCTCTTAACTAGTCCTGCTAATTATTTTATGGGGTCTTCTGTACTCCTCCTTTTCTGTTCCAGCTCTTGGGCACTATCTTTTGAACTGCAAATAGGTACTGTGTGGTATTCTTTTTTTATGCAAACATCCCAGATTTTCATGGCTTAAAGTACCACGAATGTATAACTTCTATGGATTCCACAGGTTGACCGGTTGGTTCTTCTGCTTCCCATGGCATCATCTGGGATGTTGGCATGGCCTGGTGAAATTGACCTCACTCTTGTTTGGAAACTGGAGATGACTGTCCACAGGGAGCCTTGCACTTCCTCTCCATAAGGATGCCTGGGCTTCTGCACAGCATGGGGACCAGATTCTTAGAAGGAGTGTTCAAGCAGCAAAATTAGCTGTTACAGATCTTCTAAAGTCACACAGCATTATTTCTGCTGTATTACATGGATCAAGGCAAGTCACAAAACCAAATACAGACCATGCAGATTCAGAGAAAAGGGAAAGAAATCCCACTCTGGGTGGGATGGGTGGCAAAAAACCTGAGGTCACCTCTAATTTCTTGCAGTCACCAAAACCAACACATGAAAAAAGTGCCACCACGGTCACAGAAGGGCAACACCATTTAGCCCAAGGCACACGATACCATGTTCTGGCACCACTAATGTCTGTGCAGACACCAGGAATCCCCCCAACTCCTGCTGACCCCCGCAGGTCTATCACCCGTCCCTGGAGAATCACTAGAAAGTCACAGCACCATTTCACCTTACTGTCCATGCCACTGAAATCGATGTTACCCCATGTCTTGTATCCTCATTGTCCAAACAAGATTTTAATGCAATTGCCTTGGGGATTTTATTTCTAGCCCCAGTGACAGCCACATCTGGGCTCTGGTTTGTCCAAGGGCTGTGGGCTAGGATCCAGGGGTGCTACGTAGCACAGCATTGGGCCTAAGGGACTAACAAAGAGCTACAGGGAGAATCAGCTGTCCCCTCTGCTCCTAGGCATTGCCCTGAACCCAACCTGATCTCCTCATTTCTAACATTTGGGGGATGAATTCTAACTGAGAATCTCCCGCAGTTGACTCCCACAGGCCCCTGCTTCATCTTCTAGAAATGACTGAATTGTGACACTATGCTTTAGCTAAACCCAAGTTAGGACTCCTACATACAGACATAGAGGAAGTTCAGTAACTTGAAATTACACTAAAATGTAAATGACAATTTAAAATCCTTCCCTAGGGGTGTCTGGGTGGCTCAGTTTATTTAGCCTATGCCTTTGGCTCAAGTCATGATCTCACGGCTCTGGGATGGAGCCCTACATTAGTCTCCTTGCTCAGCAGGGTCTCTGCTTCTCCCTCCGCCCCCTCCCCCACCTTCTCTTGCTCTCTCTCTCTCTCTCAAATAAATAAATAAAATATTTTAAAAAAGGAAAAAATATCCTTCCCTAGGACAGTGATTACCAGACCTTTTTATTTGTCATTTACAAATGGGACCAGAAAGGAAACACCAAGAGGAGGGCTGCCCAAAAAGGGTAAGCCCATGCTCCATGCCAGACCTCGATGTCACTGACTATTTGGAACACATTACCCAAAGTAATCCTTACAACATACCTACGAGGCAGACGATAATGCTCCCGTGTTACAGAGGAGCTCATTGAGACTTAAGAAGTTACATACATTACCTGAAGTTGCACATATACTGGGTGCTGAACTAGGACCACCCCCCCTTCTCCTGACCTCGCTGACTTTCAAAGCACAGCCCCTTCCCAGAAGTGCTATAGTGTCTCCCTAGGATCCTCCACTATTTAGCATCCCTCCCACCTGGCTTCATGACCTTCATCTAGACCCTGTTTGCTGATGGCAGAAGAATTCGCCTGTTTTGCCTAAAGCCAGCCTTGAAGACCGTTTAACACAGTCTCAGCAAGTTCCTCGCAGGAACAGCCAGTGCCAACAAGGAACCTCCCGAGCTTTAAAAAGACTTTTTTCATTGAAAGAAAGAGAATTTTGCTGGAGTTTTTTTGTTTTGTTTTGTTTTGTTTTTTTCCTTTTTCAGATGGAAACCTTAGTAAGGAAAGCTAAAAAGACATCACGCTAACTGACAAAATTCTGGTTCCCTACAGTGGTAAATATACACAGCATTCTTAGCTGGGAAGTCACTGTCAATTTACCTCTCCATTTGTCAGCCAAAATAATGAACCCACCAAGTAAAACGGCTTTCTGAAAAAGTCAGATTTTCCCCTTGCTCACAGAAATGATCAAAGTCAAGCGAACAACAACGCTAACGTCTGACTGCCATAAGGGAACTTGGTTCAGGCTTCCCCTGAACTCACATTCCACACCATTTCCAGGACCTAATTGTTCCAAGACTTCCTCACTTTTCTAACAGGCACAGGGAGTCAAGGATTTTCTAGAGGAAAAAATTATGTGCCCTCTGAACGACTATAATTTGGCAAAAAGTATTTTTAATCGTTTCCTAATCCTTGGACTATGAGGTATTTGCATGAGAACCACAGTGAAATATGTGTGAGAGAAACACAGTGAATCATATTTTACAGGTAGTAAAAATGAACCGAGGGAAATTGAGTGATTTATGTGATATCATAGAGAGAGTCTGAAACTTGAACTCAAAGCTGTCAGCACCCAGCTTTGTGATTACTTCCTTGTAAAATTATGCTTCTCACAAACCAGCAACCTACCAGGATCCTAAATTCAGTCTTTCTAGGATGTCTGAATAGACTGAGCCATCCATATCCATTCAGAAGTTTAAATGCAAGTGTTTTGCTGTCAGAATATTAACCTTAACATGATTCATCTACTCTCTAACAAATGTCGTACCAATTTCTGTCTTGTTTCCAGGTTTCATCCATCATAACTGTCACCCGAAGCATTTTTTTTAAAAGCACAATTACTTCAAACACAAGTTGAAGAAAGTCTCACTAACCAATATAAGTTTGCATCTAATATTTTAGCTAATCTTATAGATATAGACCAGAAACACCATAATCTTAATTAAGCTAAGGACAAACGAAGTAGTTCTTCTGCCCTGACGATCAGCAATTTTGCTCAAAAATTCTACAGGATCACGCCATCCTCCTAGAGGTCCACAGTTAGATGGAGGAACTTCCTGAGTACTTTTTTAGGCAATTCAGACTCTACTAAAATTTCACCATTACCAGCAAACTGCATGTAGTAGAAAACCCAAGCGACCCCATGACATGTCATCTTTTTCTCTTTTCCAGTGGTACACCAAGTACAGAGAGACAAGCATCTCTCTACCTTTGCAAGTAAAAGTGTCACTCACAGGTGATGGCCAAGCTTCCCTCATGCCCAACTGCCAACTAAGCACCCCGTGGTCACCAGGCAGCTGTTCAAGCAAGGGAACACGCCCTTGTTTCCACGGACGACACTAGATCAATGTTCAGCCCCAATTCAGTGCTGAAATAGGTCTAATTGGAAGCAATGGGACTGTAGCCACTGAAAGAAAAGATACAGACAGTCGCAAAGAGTGAATAATTCCAAATCCAAATCTCACGTTTTCAGTGTAGGGGGAAGATGAAGGAAAGAGAAAGAGAGACCTAATACTGGAAGGGGAGATATAACCAATACTGTCCTGACTTCTGACTTAGCAACTCTATTTTTTTCTCTCTGGTTTTCTCAGCAGTGCAATCAAAATGGGATAAAAAATTTTATTTTTTATGTGTGAGCCCTGACTATGTACCAGCTATTGAAGCAATAAATTGCTTTTACGTTTTGCAAATGGCAACAAATAAACTTCTTATAATCTTCATAGCTCAATAGAGTCGATTCTAGAATTATGCCTCATTTTACCAATGAGGAAAACAGAAGTTCAGAGAAGTTAACTGACTTCCCCAATGTTACACAGGTTACAAGCAGCATGCAGCACTCTACAATAAAATAAATATAAGCTGAGGTGTCTGGGAGGCTCAGTGGGTTAAAACCTCTGCCTTCGGCTCAGGTCATGATCCCAGGGTTCTGGGATCCAGCCCTGCATCAGGCTCTCTGCTCAGCAGGGAGCCTGCTTCCCTCTTTCTCTGCCTGCCTCTCTGCCTACTTGTGATCTCTCTCTCCCCATTAAATAAATAAATAAATAAATAAATAAATAAATAAATAAAAGCTGTATTTTTTTATCATGCAGAATAGTAGTTCCTGACCCCAGCCACACTTAGAACAACCGGGAACTTTTATCCTAAAATAACAATGCCCGAGTTCCCCCCCTAGAAATTCTGATTTAATTGACTAGGGTGGGGGTCCAGGCATTTTATTTTACTTTATTTTGTTTTAGGTTTCTCTAGTTGACTCTATCATGTAGCTGGAGTTGAGAACCACGGAATTGGGTCAATCAGGATATATCAGTGGTTCTCATTAGCATGCATCTGAATCACAAGCATCACCCAGAGTTTCTGATTCTGTAGGCTGGTGTGGGACCTGAGGATGTGAATTTCTGACGAGTTTTCAGGTGGTGCTGGGGCAGCTGGGTGACACGTTGACCATTGCTGCTCTAGGGAGCAGCAGTGTGCCTTCTCCATCCTGTCCCTGTCTTTCCCTGTCTGCTGGCTAGATGCGGAGGGTCTTGTCTCTGAGACCCTAGCAGAGACAGCAGAACCACGGAGTCTCTAAATGAATGCATGGAGCCCACCAACCCCATTCTCAAGGACCCATAAAGACCATGATGTGAGGAAATAATAAACCTTTATTGTTTCTTATAAACCACTAAGATTTAAGAGTGGATTTGTCAGCAGTTAGTCCTATCCAGAAAACACTATGCTTATAAAATTGTAGGACATTCCTGAATCTCAGTTTTTTCATCTATAAATGAGAAATTGACTAAAATGAGCTCTCAGATCATTTCTATTCGTAACGCCTAATGAGTCTATAATATTGCTAATTCCTAAGTTCAATGGAAACAATTCTAAGTACAAAGAGAAATAAGAATCTCTGTCTGACTCAGCATTGCTTTTAGGAGGAGGCTGTAGTCCTATTCCATACATGCCTAAAGGTCAAGCCAGGGAAACAAAATTAAAGCACATGATGCCACAGGAAGAGAAACAAGAGAGCCACCAGCCTATGTTCTGCCTGGAGTAAAAATCTGGTAAGAACAGAGAATCCAATAAATACTCAACATGTCCTAATGACAACCCAATCCCTCTGGAAATGGGACAAGCGTGGGAAGCAGATGAGTGGACATCAATCTCACCAACAAATACAGAACAGGTTGTGAAAGCTACTCTGGACTTACTTTCCAACAACAAGAAGCTGTTCATGATGTGGGAAAAAGGAATTTTAGGGAAACATAATCAAGGTCAAAATAAAGGAGGAAAGGGTGAGTGTGGTATGAGTATCCTTAACCAATGGGTCCCGAGTTTTAGGTGCACTCCTATTTTGAACGAGAAAATTTTCCACTGGCTACTCACAATAAGATCTTCCAGACTTTGAAATGAATGTAAATGTTTAAAAAGGAGCTCCCACATTTTTCTAGAGGGATAGGTAGACAGAAAAAGATAGATTAGATGTGATACAAGATACCAAAAAGCCCATCAGCGTGCTTATGTAAGTATTCCAAGGAGGCTGTTAGTAGGATAAATGTCATTTTAACAAATTTTCTTACCAAATTCTTCTCCTTGCCATTTTAGCATCCCATTTTGTCATTAAAACTGAAAAGAATGAAGAGAATGACTAAATATACAAATAAATGCCTTCTGGAAAAACCTGACAGAGCAAAACTAAAGCTGGCATTTAAGATGGAAAGTTACAGCTGACTTTTTTCCTCTCAGAGCTGCTACCAAAACAGTGTAGCTCCTATAGGAAACTTAATCAGATTTGCAAAGAACGGTGATCACAGATAATTTACTAAAATTCCTGACAGCTTAGGCTGACAGTTCCGTATGAGAAGAGCAATTGAATTTAGGCTAACATACAGACATAAAAAGATAAAGAATGTTAAAGATGTTTTTATAGAGAGAAAAAAAAAATATATCCTCAGCAAACATTTGTTGAGTAGTTACTGCTGTACTAAGGCAACAAGACAAGTAAAACTTTTGGGGTACCTGGGTGGCTCAGTGGATTAAAGCCTCTGCCTTCAGCTCAGGTCATGATCTCAGGGTCCTGGGATCAAGCCCCACATCAGGCTCTCTGCTCAGAAAGGAATCTGCTTCCCCTTCTCTCTCTGCCTGCCTCTCTGCCTACTTGTGATCTCTGTCTGTCAAATAAATAAATGAAGTCTTTAAAAAAAAAAAAAAAAAGACAAGTAAAACTTTTGAGGAGATAAGTAATGATAAGTCACAGGCAAAGCAGGGAGAGATGTGAGACCTACACCCCTTTTTCTCATGTCCTCTCCTACACTAGGGTGTGCTCTGGCCCATATTTAACGTGTGGGGTCGCTAAACTGTGGATGCACTCACTTCATTTACAAGTCTGCTGCTGTTTCTTTCTCCCAAGCCATTCTATGTGCCTGACCCACACACACCACCACCTCCTTAATTCCTTGGTTTCAGTATAAACATCACTTCCTTGGATGACTCCTCAAACTAGGTTATTTATTTTTGTTATGGGCTACAACAGCTATAACTATACTTTTTTTATTATTATGGAACATACCGTCTTTTATAATTGTTTTGTTTGTCTGAGAGAGAGAGAGAAGAGGGGGGAAGGGAAGAAAAGGGACTGTGAGAGAATGACAGGGAAGGGACGGCAAAGCAAGGGAGGCTGAGGGGAGGAAGACGACAGAGAAGGGGAGAGACCGTGTCCTTCCTGTTCAGCATGGTATAGCGGATGACTCTCTCGTCAGCGGCATGTCATTAGCACTTAGTAAATGTGTACTGAATGAATGATGCGCCAGATTTGTTGGAGGCAAAGAGGAAGGGAGACGTTATTATGCCTGCGAGGGAAATGGGAGTCTGTATTCACCAAGAGACTTAAAGATTTAAAAATTGAGCTGTGCCTGGGGGGAGGCTAATTCACACAGACAGTGATGGCCAATCCAGTCTTCTCCGGTATCTGTTTGACAATGGCAGATACCAAGATAGAACGAGCAGAAAAGGGGGACACATCTATTTCCTTCTCTGAAGAGGTGGAAAATTTTAAAGCCTTCAATTCTGGGAAGCGAATTACAATTTTAGAGGTGATCTATCTATATTTTCAAGAACTGCAGTCAAAATAAGGGGAAGAAACCCAGGGGGAAACTACCAAAGAGAAGGTGCGGGGTGTCTAGTCAATCTGTCTCTCCTTTCCAGAGCGTTCAGTAACTGACTGATTCTGGCCAACAGAGTTATTATCGCTTCCCATTTCCTCCGCAGAGCATTTTTTTTCTTCTTCAAAATAACCATCAGCATTAGTCATTGCCTAATCTTTTCAAAGTTAGATTTATGGATCCTGTCATGATCGCCAGGGACAATAGTTACCTAAGCACAACAGGAAACGAACGCGCTTCCCAGAGACATGGGACTCCCAACACGACACAGCCTATAGCAGTACTATAGATGAAAGGCCGTGACCAATGCCAAGTCGCTTCCTGATTCGTCAATGTATACGTCCTAGCAGGAATTTCCTCTGACTGCAACCTTGCCTAGATTCTTAAAATTAATTGCTGCCGAACCCATCTGCCTCCTTGTGAGGAAAAGAAAAGCATTTGCAGCAATTCCTGAGTGAAAGAGTTCTAGAAATAAATACAGAAATGAAGAGGGTCCTGTAACTCCATCCCTCTGCTAGCATCCCTCATTCCCCTTGTCCCATTCCAGGCCTCCCCAGATGATGCTGGCCTGCCTGCTTGCCTGAAAGTCAGATGCATTATAGGAGATCACCCCAGAAGCCCAAGTCAAAGCAGTCTCAGGCATTAGTGGAATTGATGATCATCTGCCTTGGGAGGAATCCAGAGCTTCCAGCCTCCAGAAACTCTCTCACTGGCTTTTGTACTGAGGCTGAAAATTCTACCCTCAAAATTTTCTTCTAAAGGAAGAAGGTATCATCAGAAACCAAGATCTTGGGCGGCAAAAAGACTCACTTGGGTGGGGGGGGCATGCCTGGGTGGCTCAGTAGGTTAAGCCTCTGCCTTTGGCTCAGGTCATGATCTCAGGGTCCTGGGATCGAGCCCCACATTGGGCTTCCTGTGCAGCAGGGAGCCTGCTTCCCTCCTCTCTCTGCCTGCCTCTCTGCCTACTTGTGATCTCTTTCCATCAAATAAATAAAATCTTTAAAAAAAAAAAAACTCACTAGGACAGCAGAGTGACCTGGGAGGTAGATGTCATTATCCCCTTCCAGGGGTAAAGAAACAGAGCCAACAACAAACCAGTGAAGGAATGCCCCCGGTTATTAAATGCCTCACCCAAACACACCTCTGAGGGGTTGCATTCTATATTTGGCTAGTCAGTGGGGCGGCCCCACCTGGGAAGTTCATGCCCCCTCCTGTCGAGCAACCAGCTCCTGCCCATCCTCAGATCTCAGCTCAGCTGTCGCCTCTCAGAGAAGCCTTCCCTGACCACCCAATCTAAAGTCCATCATCTCTGCTTTCTCTCACAACACCCTATTCTTATGTTCATCACATTTATCATGGTTTGTAAGTACATACTAAACTCCTTTGTTGGTTTATATTCTTGTGTGTTAGACTGTAAAGTGCATGAGGGCAGAGATCATCCCTCTCCTCACCATCAGCAGAACAGCCTACCACATAACAAATGTTCAATAAACTCCTTAAAAGAATGATGAATGGAGCTGCATTTCTGATGCAAATCGCATAATCATTACCACTAGGTACACTGCCTGCCCATAAATATGAGGATGAATTCCATTTGGGGCAGTCCCTCACTGAATAGGCCTTTCATTGGAGCTGAAAGTGATTGCACAAAATTCTCTCAGCCCTCAACGGGAGGCTGGCTACTCATCCCCATCGTGCTCCACAATCCTCGGGTCAGCCTCGGCAACCTCCTTGGGGCTTTCCCCGGAGCCATCTCATTTGGACTTCAAAACCTCCCACTGCTACCCTTGAAGCTCAAACCGTCTGATCCTAGCATCTGCTAAGTTTTCAGTATCCGTATTTATTCACATTATCCTAAAAGAAGACATGAGTTTTCTGGTGCATAGTTATTATTACTTACAGCAATAACCACATCAGTTCCCTGTTTCAATTCTACCCTCCTAGGGCTATGCAATGAGACCCAGGTGTCTATAGGCAAGAAACCCAAAACAAATTAATCTGGGAGCTTATCTAGGATAAGTGCATCTGTGCCCTCTCTCTTCCTGACAAACTTCTCTCCCTAAACAAATTCTCCTTGGAAACAGAAGGGAACGATCCTAAGTTCTGTTCTTGTACAGTATAAATAAATGCCTCCCTCTATAAATTCACAATCCCTGGAAGGCCTTTGGTTCTGGATTTCATTCCTCTTCTGAAATGAAATATTTACCTCAGGGGAGACAAACCTCTTGGGATGGTCTCCTACTATTCACTCACTCTTTAATCCCTAAGACTTGTCCTTTCTCCCAGATCCCAGGTTTCTTTGCTCAGAAAGCCCTAACCATATAAAAACACAAAAATATTTTTTCTATGGCCCCATGCCACCCTCTGGTCCTCCTCAACCTGCCATCCCTCAATTTCCAGTTCATTCTCCCACTTTAATGAGAACTCGTAGATCTCGGCTCTTGAATCTCCTCTGAATTCTGCCACCATCCTGGAGAACTCTAATAACATCCTTGTGGAGAAATGCTGGGGAAGTGGAGAAGCCCAATATTCACATAGAATTGAGGTACCTAGCATGAAGTGTGTAGCAGTCAAGATCAAGTCTGGAAAACGGTAGCCACTCCATGCGTTCCAAGGAATGGAGGATTACATACAAGGAACCAGAGGTGGCTGGAAGAGCTGGAGCCTGAGCCGATGGCACAGACTTAAAGACCTTCAAGAACCTCTAAGAGAGATTTCTTCAAATTTCACATCTTCCTCTCCCATCAGTGCCTCCTGAGAGAATAATGGCGTTTCTTCTTCCACTTTTCAGTCTCCCTTCATTGGCCGACTCTAACCCATCTTCAGGCTTAGAAGAGGGAAGAGGATTCTGGGAAACCCAGCTCATCTGCCCTGAAAAAGAGATCATACAAGGTCGTCTGGACCTAATTCTAAGTTGATGACAATCCAACACAAAGAGCCATGCTCTTCTTGTGTCCTATTTAAGAGCGTTTATGATGGGGAACACTTTCAACAGCAACTTTGGCTTTTCTTTGCCTCCAGAGCCTGCCTCCAGAAGCCATTTCCTATCGGAAATTGCTGGCATTATCTATTTCTTTTTATCAGCTTTCTTTTCAGCAAAGATGAACATGGGTAGATGAGGATACCCCTAAACCATTCTTTAAATTCTAAATTTAAATGTTGAATATAAATTCACAAACAGAACATAACCACTGCTTGAATACATGCAGAGGTAGTTCCATTACTAACATTTTCAAGGAGCCATTCTGGACCATTTTCATTAGGGAAGAATTTCCCCTAAAATCATGAAATTCAAACTATGAATATCAAATATCCTTTGATGTTTCAGGTTTCCATGATTGAAAAATTCTGTGCTTTTTCTGCTACATTAAATAAAAATGGAAAAGTAAAAGGGTTGAATGAGCGGTGGCATGAAATTTCTTTTAACTCAGCATGAACCCACAGAAACCAAGAAACATAAAAAGTTCACCAGTTTAAAAAGGAATTGAACTCATTAATGAAAAACTGAAAAAATCTACCCAACTTGAAATTAACCTCCTAAATCTTGCAAGATAAGAACACACTTATATGGTACACTTTAAAAACTTAACTACATGAGATGTTTTTAAAATCAAAGTATGCCGTAGAAATATGGATGGTACTTTGCTCTTGTACCAGCAAATCTTGGTTAATTATGCTTTGCAGCTATTGCAATTTTTACAAATTGAAGATTCGTGGCAACCCTGCGTTGAGAAAGTCTATGGGTGCCATTTTCCAATAGCATTTGCTTACCTCATGTCTCTGTATCACATTTTGGGAATTCTTGCAATATTTCTAACTTTTTCATTATTATATTTGTTATGGTGACTGGATCAGTGATTTTTGCTCACTGAAAACATAGGTGATGGTTAGCATTTTTAGCAATAAAATATTTTTAAATTAAGGTGGGTACATTTTTTAGGCATGATCCTGTCACACACTTAATAAACTACAGTATAGTGTAAACCTAATTTTAATATGTACTAGGAAACCAAAAAATTCATTTGACTCACTGTATTGTAGTATTCTGCTTTATGGTGATATTTTCTTTACTGTGGTGGTCAAAACTGAACTTGCAATATCTCCAAGATATTCCTGCATAGCATTTACTGAGCAATCATGAAGTAAAATGCTAAGTAAGAATTAAGAATGCATCCTTAAGAAGGGGATGGAAAGTAGAAGTACAGATGTTCCATGGAATATAAAAATAAACCAATAATCAACTATGAGATGGCCTGAATATAATTAGAAACTGAAAACTGAGGTTAAAGAGATCATCCATCCTGCAAAGAGCCTTCTACATAAATATTGTTTCTCACTCACAAAAGAAACTTCAGAGGGAATAAACCCTGAATGAGTCTTATCTTCTCACTCCCCCCTCAAATGGACAATGGTTACTCCTGAGTCAGAACAGTCATTGGAACCTTCACCTGAACTTCTCTGCTCTTCTCTGGTCCTCGCCAGAGCATGCCTTCCTTTCTGAAAGAGAATGCTGATTGACAAAAGCATGCAGTAGACATATCACATACCAGGCTCTAGGCAGGTTTGGGAGGTATAAGTCAAAGAAAATAGTCTCATTTCACAGAGCAGAAGAAAATGCAGAACCCAAATTATGGCCCATCAAGAATCCTGCCCTTCTGGAACAATAACCTCCCACCAACATTTGAATAATGCTCTGCTCCTTACTCTACAATGTGTTAAGTGAGCTCTGTAATTTTCCATTTGATCTCGTACGCCCTTGGTAGAGTTGATTGGTCCACAGTGAGCACAGGACCCAGCTCAAATCAACCAAAGATGTCGCCTCTGACTTCTCTAACTGAAAGTAAGATAGTCAGTTCCAGGGACACCTGAGTGGCTTAATTGGTTAAGCAGCTGCCTTCAGCTCAGGTCATGATCCCAGGGTCCTGGGATGGAATCCCCCATGGGGGAGAAAGGGGTTCCTCTGCTCAGCAGGGAGCCTGCTTCTCCCTCTGCCTGCCTCTTCCCCAGCTTGTACTCTCTCTGTCTTTCCCTTTCTGAAAAATAAATAAATAAATAAAATCTTTAAAAAAAAAAAAAAAGAAAGAAAAAGAAAAGAAAGTTGGTTCCTTTCTGAGAATAGAAATTATAAAGTGTAATATTCTTGAACTATCAGTAGATAGGTTTTCCACAACATGCAATAAAGTTTGTGAGCGGTAATAAAAGTAACAGTAGTGAAACTAAAAAAAATTGGACCAAGAGACTGAGAAGGAAGCATGTTCTTATGACTCCTCAGTATTTTTTAGATGGCTGGAGTGTGTGTGTGTGTGTGTGTGTGTGTGTGTGTGTGTGTGTGTTTAGAAGAATAAAACAGTTAAAATAGTCTAGGAGTAGGATATTAAAATCCTTATAAGCTAAGCTAAGGACTTGCTTTATCCTGATGAAAAATGAAGGGGTTCACTGAAAGACTTTAATCAAAGAATCACAAATCTTTTAATCTAACAAACCCAAACTCTCTAAGACTTAGCTCTGGAAGTAAATCTCCTAAGGTTAACCAAGTGGCTCTTCATGTCCCTTTCTCCCTTCTCCCCAGGTACTGAAATGCCCTTCACAGCCTAGCTCAGAAATATATACAAACACTTTTACTTACACTCTAAACAAAGAATTTAAGATGAGAGTCTGTGAAGAGAATTAATTTTATTCTAAGGTAGAATTGGGAACTCAACACAAACAATGAAAAGAATAGACTCATGGCCAGTTAGGTTTGTCACTTAAAGGCTTCAGATGCTTCCCCAGGAGGCTTACACCTGAGTTTCATAGATACTGTTTCACCACAGACACCATCTGAGATACCTGCATTGGAGACCCAAAAATTGTCCTAATTACCTCCAGCTTCAGTTTTGGCGTTTTTTAAAAAATTGCTACTAGGCTTTTAATACCTTCATGGACAAAAGCAAGCAAGCCAGATTTCCTTGATGCTGCTCATTAAGACAGTCCATCTTTGTTGGTTTGTTTCTAATTTGAGATCAACATTTCTTCCTCGGGTGACTGACATCAATAAAACACAAGCCTTCAACATAAAGTAGAATATTTTAAAACACATGGCTAAAGACCTTAAGGACTATTTTATGTATTTAACAAAAACTACTCACATATGATAACAGGACCCTAGTTCTTAGAGAAGATAATACTGGAAATGGGGAGAGTGCTTTAGGTGTGAAATGATGAAGACCTAATCTTATGATGATGGGGATGAAGAGGAAAGACACATATATAAGACACATATATAAGAGGCATATATAAGGAATACATAACAGATATATAACAGAACTTGGGGATGAGTGAGAAGAAAATAAGAAAAAAATCTAGAATTATTCCCAAGTTTTAGGTTAAAAAAACTAGGTAATGGACTCATTAGTTGAGAGAAGGGAAAGATGGAATAAACCTTTTCAAAGAAAAAAAAAAGTTCAACTTTAGACACATTTTATTCAAGTCACTGGCAAAACATGCAAGGGGAAATGTTCAGTAAACATTTGGAGTATAAATCAGGAATGAAACCTGCATGGGAACCATAGCAATTAAGCCAATCCAATAAAAATCACAGGGAACACAAAAGGAATCCAACAAAATTAGGTTTATTCAGCTTGCTGCAATAAGAGAAAATGTACACCATGGGAAACACTGGGGCCTCAAAGAGAGAATGGTAGGGGTTTCTTGTAGGGTTAGGACTTACTCTTAATGAGTTTTGAGGCAGAAGTAGGAGAAATGCGGATCTGTTCTGGAATTGGAACCTGTGATGAAGTGAGGACAGTAGTAGTAGCAATGTTTGTTCAGAAGGCAGAAGGACCAAAAATGGGTCTTGGGTGTCATTGGTAAGAAAGCAGTAATCACTCAAAAGAAAGGACTGTTAGAGCATTTTTTGCTGCAATGTGGCCTTGATAGCAGTAATGTTTGATGTTGACTTTTCAGTTAGCTCTATATATATGTCTATTATCAGTCTGTTTATTAGCAGGACTCATATTTACTCAGTCAGTGCTAGGCATATATTTACTTTTCTATTGCTGGGCTGATGTTTACTATCTCAAAATACTTTGCTGTCATCAGCTTACAGTGGCTAAACTATAGAAATAAGGCAGGTGTCCAATAATGATGCTAAGGGTGAGAATCTTTGGCCTCTTTACTCTCAGTTAGACTTAACCCCAGTCTTTGATATGGCAACTGATATTTTCTCAAGCATGTTATAAAACGCCATGCAAACCCAGCTTCCACCTGCCTACCCATGCAGTCACGCCATGCAGTCACTATCCTCCTCCTAGGTCAAGAAGCCACTCCCATTATAGACATTGTGGGGCTGAAAAGAAGTAAAGATTTAAAAAAAAAAAAAAAAAGAACCTGAGAATGACCCAAAGAGATGGATGAAGGAGTGGAAGACAAAAGTATGTGGTGTTGTGGGTATAGAATGAGAATGATTTAAGGAGGGAGTAGCCACCAAAACCAGGTGCCAATGAAATAAAACCAAGACCATATCTGCTAAATGGATCCCTAAGGAGACCATTGGAATGCTGGAGACCAAAGCTAGACTCCATGCAAGTGAGAAGAAGAGATTGCAAATGCAGACCATACTCTCAAATGTGATGCTGTGCTGAGGACAGAGAGCAGAGGCTAGTAGTAGACATAAGGTCAGGAAAAAGATTTTTTTTGTTCATATCCTTAGACAACAGAGTGTTGAACATTCTCATGCATTGAGCAGAATAATAACTGTAGATGAACAGGTCGGGCCATCTGATTGAAGAACTTGGGTTTGAAATAGTCCCTCATGGAAATGTGGTTATCAATGACATTTTTTACATATCTTAAAATATTAATAATTGTTAAAGTACCATTAATTTATTTATTGTCACAATCTTCTTTAGATGTCAGGATCTCCCCCAAAATGTTTATCAACTTATTTTCCCTGTAGAAAACGTGCTTGTCAAGAATAACATTTTAAATTATTTTATATTTTTATATGTGTATATGCAAAGGAAGGAATTTTTTGAAAAATAGAAACCCTAGTTAACAGTGGTTATGCTGGAAGGTAGAATTGGAAGGTATTCTTACTTTTCATTTTGTACATTTTATTTTTGTTTGAGTTTCTTCTTATGTCAAGTATTTGTTAATTTTTATAATCTGAAGGAAAAATGGAGAGTTCTAATCTGAAAGAAAAAAATTAACTTTTTCAGCATCGAGGCCACTATTCAAGGTTAAATGCCTTTATGATTATATGATTCAGTGTTGGAGGTTTCTCCTTCGTATACTCAAGATGGCCAAAAAGGTGAAAATCTCTTTTCATTAAAAATTATATTCATCTGTGAGAGAGACCTCACAACTATTCTTGTATCAAAAAAAAGGGGGGGGGAGGGAAAGGGGAAAAAGAAACCATCCCCCAGCTGGTATGGTGGCTCCATGATATCATCACTGTCCTGGCATCCTACTTTTTCTTCCCCATCTCTAGCACATATCTTCTAACCTCAATGTACCTTCACATTTACCAAGTGGCCGCAAAAGCTCCAGCAGCCACAACTCTATTTCAGATAGGAAGCGAGAAGGCAAAAGGAGATTGCAAACTGAGTTAGCCCTCTTCAGGGGGTACTTTCCATGAAGCTGCCATTCAGCAACTTTCACCTATATCCAGCATTACTCCCATATCCACCCCTAACTGGAAAGGAGGCTAGATAATGCAGTTTTTAGCTGTTGCATTGCTACCTTGATCAAAGAGAAGGTTCTGTTTAATGAAAGAAATTGAGGAAAACACAAAGAAATGGAAAAACATTCCATGTTCATGGATTGGAAGAACAAATATTGTTAAAATGTCTATACCACCCAAAGCAACCTACACATTCTATGCAATCCCTATCAAAATAAGACCAGAATTTTTCACAGAGTTAGAACAAATAATTCTGAAAGTTGTAGGGAAACAGAAAAAAACCCAAATAGCCAAAGCAATCTTGAAAGAAAACCAAAGCTGAGGTATCACAATTCTGGACTTCAAACTGTATTACAAAGCTGTAATCATCAAGACAGTATGGTACTGACACAAAAATATATATAGATCATTGGACCAGAATAGAGAGCCCATAAATGGACCTTCACCTCTATGGGCAACTAATCTTCAACAAAGCAGGAAAGAATGTCCAATGGAAAAAAGTCCCTTCAATAAATGGTGTTGGGGGGGCGCCTGGGTGGCTCAGTGGGTTAAGCCGCTGCCTTCGGCTCAGGTCATGATCTCAGGGTCCTGGGATCGAGTCCCGCATCGGGCTCTCTGCTCAGCAGGGAGCCTGCTTCATCCTCTCTCTCTATGCCTGCCTCTCTGCCTACCTGTGATCTCTCTCTGTCAAATAAATAAATAAAATCTTTTTTAAAAATCATTTAAAAAAATAATAAAAAAAATAAATAGTGTTGGGAAAATTGGACAGCCACATGCAAAAAAAATGAAACTGGATCATTTCCTTACACCACACACAAAAATACACTCAAAATGGATGAAAGACCTCAATGTGAGACAGGAATCCATCAAAATCCCAGAGGAGAACACAGGCAGCAACCTCTTTGACCTCAGCCACAACAACTTCTTCCTAGACACATCCTCAGAGGCAAGGGAAACAAAAACAAAAATGAACTATTGGGACTTCCTCAGCATAAAAAGCTTTTGCACAGCAAAGGAAACAATCAACAAAACTAAAAGGCAACCTATAGAATGGGAGAAGATATTTGCAAGTGACATATAAGATGAAGGGCTAGTATCCAAAATCTATAATGAACTTATCAAACTCAGCACCCAAAACACAAAAATTCCAGTCAAAAAATGGACAGATGACATGAACAGACATTTCTCCAAAGAAGACACACAAATAACTAATAGACACATCAAAATATGCCCAACATCACTCATCATCAAGGAAACACACATCAAAACCACAATGGGATACCACCTTACACCACTCAGAATACCTAAAATTAACAATTCAGGAAACAACAGATGTTGGCAAGGATGTGGAGAAAGGGGAACCATCTAACACTGCGGATGGGAATGCAAGCTGGTGCAGCCACTCTGGAAAACAGTATGGAGGTTTCTCAAAAAGTTGGACATAAAGCTACCCTATGACCCAGAAATTGCATGATTAGGCATTTACCCAAAGGATACAAAAAGAGTGATTCAAAGGGGCACATGTACCCCAATGTTTATAGCAGCAATGTCCGCAATTGCCAAAATATGGTAATTGACAGATGTCCATTGACAGATGAATGGATAAAGAAGATGTGATATGTACACACACACACACACACACACACACACACACACACACAGTGGAATATAACTCAGTCATCAAAAAGAATGAAATCTTGTCATTTGCAACAACATGGATGGAAGTAGAGGGTATTATGCTAAGTGAAATAACTCAATCAGAGAAAGACAATCATTATACAGTTTTACTCATATGTGGAATTTAAGAAACAAAACAGATGAACAGAGGGGAAGGGAAGGAAAAATAAAATAAGATAAAAACAGAGAGAGAGAGACAAACCATAAGAAACTCTTAACTCTAGGAAACAAACCAAAGGTTGCTAGAGGGGAGTGGGTTGGAGTATGGGGTAATTGGGTGATGAACATTAAGAAGAGCATGTGATGTAATGAGCACTGGGGGTCATATGCAACTGATGAATCACTAACCTCTACCCCTGAAACTAATAATATACTATATGTTAACTAACTTGAATTTAAATCTTAAAAAAGAGAGAGAGAGAATGAATGTTCTATTTAGAAAGGATAAAAGGAGACTAGTCATGAGTAGTCCACCAGCAGTCCCATAATTATCTGAACCTTGAGATGAAAGCTCTTTTGAGTAAACTTTCTATAAAATTTTTAGCTTTCCCTACAACTGAGTTGGTATTTCTCAGATTTCCCTTCCATGCTTGGGTTGTACAGCCTTAGTGCCTTCATGATACTTCCCGGCTGGAAACATACCAGAAGGTCCCAGCACCCCAAGTCCTGCTCCAGCAGTTTCTGTCATATCTGCCAGAGCCCTCCTCCCAGTCACAAGCAGGAGTGCTGCCCTCTGGCTCAGGTTTACCTGGCTCCACTTCCCAGCTCTTCCCTAAGTCTGCACAGTAAAAACTCCTGCACCCGCTTTGCCCTCCTTTGTCTTTTCCCAGCCCACAGGTGCATCTTTTGAAAATTATCTCCATGGAGCATGACTGGAAGTTCATACGAGTGCTGACTACAGCTTATATATAATGTGAACTGAAATGCTTATAGTTTCAGGACAAATTTACAGAAATAAATCCACACTTACAAATACTTCATAAGGGGAATATTACTGTAAATGGGAGACAGGGATTGAAGCAAATGGAGACAAAATACGGAAAGAAAACGATTCGTCTCCTCAAGCATTCCTGAAAAAATCTGTGTCTGCCATATATAATGTAGCTAAACTTGGGGATGGGGGTTAGAAGCAAGATGCTCTCAAGGATTTTTTTTTTTTTTTCCCCTGTTAGAATGTTGGTTTCTTAGGGAGAGTGATCGTGCCACTTGTGTATTCTATCAAGAATCTTGAGTTCTAGTGGAAATTTGTTAAGTCCCAAATGATGATCCTTCATGACATAAATGATATAAGTTGAAATACTGAGATAGGAGCCAGACAGCACACTCGGTAGCATAAATAAAGCCAATCCTTTCCACTGAGCTTTTCTTTTCTACAGAAAAGAGAAGAGGAATTTATTGGAGAAAAAAAAGGAACCAAATACAGAGCCAGACATAAACCTACATAAACAAAGTCAATTGATCTTTGACCAAGGATCAAAGAAAATACAAAAAAGCAAAGGAAGTCTTTTCAATGAATGGTGTTGGACAACTATATATGCGAAAAAAAATGAATTTAGACAAAGACTTTACATCCTTCACAAAAATTAACTCAAAATGGATCCCAGACCTAAAGGTAAAACACAAAACTATAAAACCCCTAGAAGAGAACACGGGAGAAAATTCAGATGACTTGAGATATGGCAACAACACTTTAGATACAACACCAAAGGCACAATCCATGAGAGAAATAATTGATAAACTTGATTTCATTAAAATTAAAAACTTCTGCTCTGTGAACGACCCTGTCAAGAGAACGAGAAGTCAGGCCACAGATTGGGAGAACATATTTGCAAAAGACACAACTGATCAAGGACTGTTACCCAAAATATACAAAGAACTCTTAAAACTCAACAGTAAGAGGCAGCTGGGTGGCTCAGTGGGTTAAGCCCTCTGCCTTAGGCTCAGGTCATGATTCCAGGGTCTTGGGATCGAGCCCCACATCAGGCTTTCTGCTCAGTGGGAAGCCTGCTTCCTTCTCTCTCTCTGCCTGCCTCTCTGCCTACTTGTGATCTCTGTCAGTCAAATAAATAAATAAAATCTTAAAAAAAAAAAAAACTCAGCAATAAGAAATAAAACCCAATTCAAAAGTGGGCCAAGGACTTTAACAGACAACTTATCATAGAAGATATACAGATGCTGAATAAGCATATGTAAAGATGCTCCATGTCATATGTCATCAGGGAAATGCAAATTAAAACAACCATAAGATACCACCATACATGTATTAGAATGGCCATAATCCACAACATTGAAAGTACCAAATACTGGAGAGGAATTCTCTTCATTTGTCAGTTTGGCAGTTTCTTACAAAACTAAACATACTCTCACCGTACAATCCAACAATTACATTCTTTGGTATTAAGGCAAAAGAGCTGAAAACTTATGCCCGTGTAATAACCTGCACAGATATTTACAGGAGAGTTATTCATAACTGCTAACTTGGAAGCAACCACGATGACTTCAGTAGAGTAATGTGGTAGATTCAGAAAACAGAATGTTACTCAGCATGAAAAAGAAATGAGTTATTAAGCCATGATAAAATGTGGAGGAACCTTAAATATATAGTACAAAGCGAAAGAAGCCAATCCAAAAAGATTACATCTGTATGATTCCAACTATACGACATTCTAGAAAAGGCAAAACTATGGAGCAGTAAAAAAAAAAAAAAAAAAAAAAAAAATCAGTGGGAGCTGAGGGATGAGGTAGGGGTTGTGAATCGTTGCAGCACGGGAATTTTAGAGTGGTGAAAATACACTGAATCACACCATAATGATGGATCCAAGTTAGCTGTTAGCATACGTTTGTCCAAAGCCAGAGAATGTGTAACGCCATGAGTGAATCATAACCTAAACTACAGACCTTGGGTGATTATGTTATGTCAATGTAGGAACATCAACTGTTTCAAATGTGCCAACTGGCTGGGGGATGTTGATAATGGGGAAGGTTATGTAGGTGTGGAGGCAGGCGAAATATGGGAAATCACTGTACCCTCCCCTCACTTTGCGGGGAACATAAACTCGCTCTAAAACAATTTCCTAAAAAAAAAAAAAAAAAAAGGGGGGCAGGGGAGAACTAAACAGGGACTGGACTATGCTCACAGCCGCCATGTGCAACCTCTGATGTACGGAGAAACTGAGTTTCAGAAAAATGAAATAATGTACCCAAGTGCGCACACAATGTATTCGACCTTCAGACTGTGTCATAAGGCCAGCTATGCTAGTGGAAAGCTTAAAATAAGACCCACTCCCTTGATATAGGCATTTGCTCTCTCCCAGGCAAGTTTTGCATTTGGTGACAATCTGAACCACAAATCCTACTATGTGATTATCATACCTTAAAGAAACTGAAGCTGCATTTGGTACTAAACACGATTTCTAGAAACATAGATTGTTTTAACAATGAAATGTGAGATTGACCTGGACACAGAAATGCTCTTTCTCCACTCCTTTATGTGGGTTTTCCAAAGGAGTTAAAGGAAGGCTAAGAAGTTTTATGGTGAATTAATACTACTTCAGATACAATTTCAACGAACATGAACTGGAGTTGGATTAAGACAAATGTCTTAAAAGGCTCCATAAAGGAAGAAGGGCAGGGAAGGATGTGATTCCTCGCAGGCTTCTTCTTTTTTTTTTTTTTTTAAAGATTTTATTTATTTATTTGACAGAGAGAGATCACAGGTAGGTAGAGAGGCTGGCAGAGAGAGAGAGGGAAGCAGGCTCCCTGCTGAGCAGAGAGCCCAATGTGGGACTCGATCCCAGGACTCTGAGATCATGACCTGAGCCGAAGGCAGCGGCTTAACCCACTGAGCCACCCAGGCACCCCTCCTCACGGGCTTCTTGATGAGGCACTTCCTGGGGGTCACGCAGGGAAATCAACAGCCAAGCAAACTTCAACTGGCCCAACTCAACACTAAGGGTTCGCTGATTACATGGTCCCTTCTCCCTAAGAGTCCCTGTCCAGGCTACTCCTTAATCCCCTGGGCCTCTGGGGTGTCTACTCTCATCCTTCAATCATCTCTTCATTGGGAGCACTATCCCATTTTCAGTACTGATTCTCAATTAGGAAACACTGCCAAGGCCAGCTGTGCCCTCTGCATCGGGATGCCCACCCCTCACCCCGCAGCTCCCACCCAATCCCTCTGCTTGGGTCTGAAGTCTAACACACCAGTGAATCACAGAACTGCTCTTAACATAACAGAGATATTTCCATGGATTTTCTATCTGACAACTTTTTATTTCACCGTCTTCCTGGTATCACATGGACCTCTGAAATGACTTATTGTATTTGACAGCAACTCAGCTATAATAAAAATCCAATGAGAAGTGCACTGCTGGTTTGGGTTTTTTTTGTTTGTTTGTTTTTTTAAGTCCAGAGTAAGAAAGCCCAGGGCTGCAAAGTTAGCAGAAGGAAGGAAATAACAAAGATCAGAGCAGAAATAATGAAATAAAGACCAGAAAAGCAATAGAAAAGAATCAATGAAACCAAGGGTTGGTTTTTTGAAAAGACAAAGAAAACTGACAAAGCTTTAGATAGATGAAGTAAGAAAAAAGAGAGAAGACTCAAATAAATTAAATCAGAAGAGAAAAAGGAGACATTACATCTGATATCACAAATATACAAAGGATCATCAAAGAGTACTATGAACAATTATGTCAACAGATTGGATAACCTAGAGGAAATGGATAAATTCCTAGAAATGCACAACCTACAAAGGCTAAATTATGAAGAAATAGAAAATCTAATAACAAGGAGATTGAATCAGTAATCAGAAATCTCCCAACAATGAAAAACCCAGGACCAGATGGTTTCCCTGGTAAATTCTACCAATTACCAATTACCAAAGACAAGTTAATACCAATCCTTCTCAAACTCTTCAAAAAAAAAAAGAAGAAAAAGAAGAAGAAGAAGAGGAGAGAACAATCCCAAACACATTTTATCAGACCAGAATTACCCTGATATCAAAGCTAGTTAAGGACACTACAAGGAGGAACATCTTGGTGGTTCAGTCGGTTAAGCATCTGTCTTTGGCTCAGGTCATGATCTCATGGTCCTGGGATAGAGCCCCACATCAGGCTCTACCTCAGCAAGGAGTCTGTTTCTACCTCTCTCTCTCTGTGATCACTCTCACTCTTGGTCTCTCTCAAATAAATAAATAAAATCTTTAAAAAAAAAAAAAAAAAGACACTAAAAGGAAAGAGAGTAGAAATGGTAGGAGCTGTCAGTGCCTAGAGGGTTGGGGGAAATGAGGAGATGTTGGTCAAAGGGTAAAAGAGAGTAGATCTTAAACATTCTCACCATAAAAAGGAACTGGTAATTAAGTGAGGTGACAGAGGTGTTAGCTAGCACAACTGTAGTAATCATTTCACAATATATGTGTATCAAGTCAATATGTTGTACACCATAAATGTACACAATGTTACAGATCAATTATACTCAATAAAGATAGGGAAAAGGGGAAAACAATTGGCCATAAAAACAACAAAATCCCAAGGCTTGTATAGCATTACAGACAATAATAATAAAAGTAATAATAACAAATAGGACATACTTAGTACATGCTATGTACCAGGGACTATTTTAAACATTTTGCTTACATATGTTATCTTAGTTAGGAGGATTCTCTTATCACTACTCTGAGGGAGGTATTGTTTTTATTATTATTATTATTATTATTATTATTACCATTTTAGAAACATGGAAACTGAGGCATGGAAAGGTTTAAGACCTTAACAGCAAAAGATAATGGAAGGGTGCTTGGGTGGCACAGTTGGTTAAGCATCTGACTCTTGGTTTTGGCTCAGTCATGATCTCAGGATGCTGAGATCAAGTCTGGCATAAGACTCCACACTCAGGGGGGCACCTGGGTGGCTCCGTGGGTTAAAGCCTCTGCCTTCAGCTCAGTGGGATCGAGCCCCACATCGGGCTCTCTTGCTCAGCAGGGAGCCTGCTTCCCTCTCTCTCTGCCTGCCTCTCTGCATACTTGTGATCTCTGTCTGCCAAATAAATAAATAAAATCTTTAAAAAAAAAGACTCCACACTCAGCATGGAGTCAGCTTGGGTTCCTCTCTCTCTCTCTCTCTCTCTCTCTCTTTCTCTCTCTCTCTCAAATAAGAAGATAAATCTTAAAAAAATAAAGGGGTGAGAGGTTTGGAGAACCAGGTGATGGGTATTAAAGAGGGCACAGATTGCATGGAGCACTGGGTGTGGTGCAAAAACAATGAATATGTTATGCTGAAAATAAATAAATAAATAAATAGATTTTTAAAAAATAATAATAAAGATAATGGAGTCATGATTCAAACCTGAATCATGTCCTTAACCTGTATACACTACTTCTACAATGAATTGTTCCCTTGAAGTGACTATCAAGGTCTCTTCTTTCCACTGTGAGTCACAGTCAATATTCTTTTTTAATATTCAAACAGTTCCCCAATTTTGATAAGAAGGGTCCCTTCAAGCTGACTTGAATTTCCTGTAATACACACCCATTACTTTTTGGCCCAACAAAATGTCTGAGATCACCTTGTATTGTGCCCTGCCTGCAGACTCTCAGATTTTTCAGGGAGCCCCAAAGAATCAATACTTCTTATATTTCTACCACCCAAGAAAAGTATAATAAAAGGTCCCAAAAGCAACTAATACCAACCAATACCTTTAATAGGACATAATCATTTTCTAGTTCATTAGAGTCCTGGTTAGATTTTTATTGCCAAGAATAAATGTTTAAAGTAATAAGATTTGTCTTCATTAAAGTCAGTATTCCCTAAGGAGTCAAAGAAATAACAGATGAGTAAAGCCAGGACTTTGGGATTTGATCCTCAGAGTGAAGAGTTTAGCTCAGTTCAAAACGTCATAGGCAATCAAAGCACAGAGTCTTACTTAATCTGACAAAGAATCCTTCCCAAAAGACATATTAATGAAATTTAACTTATTAAGTTGCTAATTATTGTATGCTGTCATCACTGTTAAATCAAGACATTAATCACATCATCGTTCCTGAATCCTTCAAGGACTTCGCCCTAATCATACGCTGTGCCCAACTTATGCATACTTTAAAAGCAAAGTAGGTCACCTGGACCAGAAATTTCCCCTTTTGCCCCCAAAGGGAATAGTTTCTTTTTTCTTTTAAGATTTTATTTATTTATTTGACAGAGAGACAGAGATCACAAGTAGGCAGAGAGAGAGAGGTAAGCAGGCTCCCTGCTGAGCAGAGAGCTTGATGTGGGGCTCAATCCCACGACCCTGAGATCATGACCCTAGCCAAAGGTAGCGGCTTAATCCACTGAGCCACCCAGGCACCCGAGAATAAAGTTTCTATAAATCCCAAGAAGTTTCCCAGAAGACAAACTCTACCATGCTCCTTTAAAAAATACTACACTTCACACCATAAAACCCAGTTCTACTTTTGCTTTTACTTAGAATTTACAAATATGTGAATAAACCAAATGACTCTAGAGCATACACAGGAAGTAAATGAACCTCGGTATCAGATCAAATGTGAGCCTGAATCCCAGCTCCAAACCTTATGAATTCTGTGATCCTAGGTGAGTTATTAGATTGCTCTATGGTGGGACACCTGTGTGGCTCAGTCACTTAACCATCTGCCTTCTGCTTAAGTCGTGATTCCAGAATCCTGGAGTCCAGCCCCACATTTGCTTCTCCCACTTCCTCTGCCCCTCCCTCTGCTTGTGCTCTCTCTCTCTCTCTCTCTCTCAGATAAATAAATATAAATCTTTTAAAAAATGTCTCTATGTCTTGGCCTCCTCATCTGTTAAGTGGGTTATTATAGGGGTTGAATAAGATCATTCATGCCTGCACCTGGGATAAAGCCCAGAAAGTGAGTGTCCAGTAAGGGTTAGCTACTGCTATTATTAGTTTTCTTCTTTTATCTCTACTGACTGTAATTACCAGTGCCACCTGTATAAATCAGATTAGGCCAAATGATTCTTCAGCGACATGTTAATCCAAAATCTCACTGGTTGAAACAGATGAAAGTTATTTCACACACAAGCAAAGACCACATTAGGTCCTGGCAATTCTCCAGGGCAATGCCCCTGTGTGGAGACTCAAAAATTGAGGCTGCTTTAGTGTCTCTACCGTCCAGCAGCCTGGTGCCTGCCTTGACCCCGAACTTCTACCCCCAGACTCAACTGGTAGTACAGCTTCCCAGCCTCACATTGGTGTTGGATGGGAAAGCCCATGCTTAAGACATCAGGCCTCCGAGACATTCAAGCAAAGAATGAATGGTCACTTTTCCAGAGCAGAATGGAAACTCATGCATCATCAGAAAGGGTAGCTACCAAAAGAATATGGCTGCACAAATACCAGGATCTGATCAGATAAAACAATATAAGGAAATTCTTGGCGCCCAAAAAAATTTACAGAAACCTCCTTTTTGGACTATGTTACAGACCACACAACAAAAGAAGTAAAACCTGATGATACCACCTGTTCAGAACGCTAAAAATATTTTTAAATGAGGGGCGCCTGGATGGCTCAGTTGGTTGAGCATCTGGCTCTTGGTTTTGGCTCAGGTCATGATCTCAGGGTCATGAGATGGAGCCCTGTGTCAGGCTCTGTGCTCAGTGCAGAGTCTGCTTGAGATTCTCTCTCTGTCCCTCTCCTTCTGCCTCCCCCCCGAACCCTCTCTAAAATAAATAAATAAATCTTTAAAAACATATATGTATATTTTAATGATGCAAAGAATATCCAAGAGAGTTCAGGAATATCATGTGCAGCAGAACAAAGACATGGCGGCCAAAGGACTCTTTGTCCAACCATGATAAAGAAGTCTTGATGGATGGACTTTAGAGAAAAGATTGCCAACAGCTACTGCTCTGGAAATAAGGATTCATCTGACAGAAATGCTTAGAGCAAAAACAACCATGATAAACTGTCCATCTGCTAAACTGCTTGGCAGATGGAAACCAGTGGAGAAAAAAAATTACTATTTACCAGGAATAATCAAAATAGAAGCTCTTGTTTGGTGAAAATAGTAAGATGCAACATTTGTTGAACCTTTAATATTCAGCAGGTCAGTCATTTGATTAGAAAAATAAACTACTGCTTATTCAACTGTGATTATTAATTTTAAAGCAAAATATGGGTATACTCACATATAAGAAATAAAAAATTTTATTACTAAAATAAATGGAAATTTCACTGAATGGTTATTCATATTATATGGTACCATAGTATTCTAACTAGACTCTGGATATTTTGCAATGGTTTTTTGGGGGGGTTTTGTTTGTTTGTTTGTTTTTATTGGACAGAGAGACACAGCAAGAGAGGTAACCCAGGCAAGGGGAGTGTGAGTGGGAGAAGGAGACTTCCCACTGAGCAGGGGCCCCTATGTGGGGCTCAATTCCCATAGGATCATGACCTGAGCCAAAGGCAGACACTTAATGACTGAGCCACCCAAGCACCCCTGTTGCAATGTTTTTCAATCAGCCTCATCCTCCAAGTACTCCTTTCATTCATTCTTGCTTTAAGTTGATGGTAAAATACATAAATTACTTGTCAAAACACAAACAAATGAATATATAATTAAGGCTGTTTTAACCTTGCATTTCTGTCATTTCAGGCAACAGTCTCCTCTATGACTGCTAAGATGGGAAGAAAAATGGAAGAAACATGTTGGCTTTTCCACTGTCATACGTCACTCCCATTCAGATTTTGTTGGCCAGAACCATCACATGGCTCTGCTTAGGTCCAAGCAGGCCAAGTAGTCCTATATTCCCAAGAAGGGAGACCTGGATATTGGTTTGCACTACTAACTTTTCCATCCCTAAGTACTGAAGTTACTAATATAAACAAACTAAAATAAATGCATGGGCTATCTTGAGTCCTAACTTCATGCTTAATCAGTATCTTGTCTGGGTTGCTTTCATAACAGAAAATAAAGACAAAATCAATTTTTAATTGCAATGTTCATGAAGCTGACCATTTTTATGCACAATTCCACTTCCTTTAAAAGAAATGTCCCACAGATCATATTGTTTTCAAAAGAAAGAAGCTCATTATTCTTTTGTGGCAAAATTCACTGGCATTTCCATAAAACCCTAGCTCTTAATTATACTGTGATTAAACTCCTTATGTACTTTTAGTTTGTAGAATATCCTTAACATATTTCTACCCTCAGGGAGAAATATTTATCCCAAAGCAATTCTTTTTTATTTAAAGAAATAAATGACGACTGATAATTTTAGAATCAGACAACTAAAAGAAACTTCAAAAGATAAAATTCTTTTTTTCCCAATATTTTATTATTAGAAATAACATCATAATTAATAACCCTGGACATATATCCATGAATTGTTACTGAAATGAAAACTTCAGTACTGTTCAAATTTACTTCCTTGTACTCCATGTACATTCCACATTAACCAATTATAAAGAGATACAATTCTATCATCAAACATTTACTGAGCCCTTTCCATATGTAAGCAGTTATATACATATCAACCCAAAATGGATGATAGCTCAGAAAATGCAAAAATTAATGTCACAGTGTCCCTGCCTGAGAACCTTACAATATATATGAATAAAATATTCTTTAGGATCACTGAAAGAATAAATGCTTCTGACTTGAGGAAGGTTTATCAGAGAAAGTTCTGGGCTTTAAAAGCTTCTGGTAGTCAGAGCAATGGTGGGGACAGATAATGGACATTCTAGGGTAAAGAAAACATGAATAAAGAAAGGAAAGCAGATCCATTCTGAGTACCACAAGAAGCTTGTCTATGTCCTCTAAATAAAGAGTCTGTGTGTTGCTTTGATAAGTGCAAGGAAGAGGTAAGCTAGCTTTTCTCAACAAAGATAAGTATGGTCTAGAGTTACCATAAAGAATGAGAAAATAGGGGCACTTGGGTGGCTCAATTGGTTAAGTGCCTGTCTTTGGCTCTGGTCATGATCCCAGGGTCCTGAGATTGAGCTCCATGTCAAGCTCTCTGCTCAGCAAGGAGCCTGCTTCTCCCTCTCCCTCTGTTGCCCCCGTCGACCCTGCCCCACTTATATTCTCTCTCTCTCAAATAAATACATAAATAAAATCTTTAAAAACAAACCAAAAAAAAAGAATGATCTCAAGAAACTTAAGATGTATATGATATGATAAATAGTGAAAACCACTTTCTGGGTGTCACAGGTGGGATGTTACAGTCGGGCCTCCATCACAGAGGGCGCTGAATACCAGAGAAAGGATGCTTAAATAGGAAGAAATAAGGCAGCTGAACGAAGACCAGAGAGGAAAAGTTTCAAAGCAAGCCATTCTGTTCAGGAGTGACTGTCAGTTGGGGAGTGAGGAAGTGATGAAGACCTGCAGTAGAAGCAATGACGGAAGGAGTGGTGGGCAAAGAAAAGATGGATTTGACTGTAAATTCTTGGACACTGATCAGTTGTAAATATAAGGAGACAAGAGAAGGATTTAGGAGCTCTAGCCTAATGGATGGTGTCTATCATTTCAGGGAACCCAGCAAGATAAGCTATGTAAGAAAAAAGCTAATCCATCCATTAAGGACCCACAAAATTTTGAATATTAACAGTTTTTTGTCCCAGATGTACTATATGCTAATTGTTTGATCTTGAACAAGTTGCTAACCTCTGAGTAACCAGGGTCCTGGGATTGAGCCCTGCATCGGGCTCCCTGCTCCACGGGAAGCCTGCTTCTCCCTCTCCCATTCCCCCTGCTTATGTTTCCAGTCTTGCTGTCCCTCTCTCTGTGTCAAATAAATAAATAAAATCTTTAAAAAAAAAAAAAAAGAGCTCTGCCCTAATGCCTGAGCATAGCAGGAGGTCAATAGTGTTAGCTAGCTTCATTATTATTACTACTACCATCATCATTATGCTTGTGATCCCTGTGGAGATGCCTGAAAGACTGCTGGAAATCAGTGCTCATGAGACAGATGAGGATTTGAGAGGGAGATTTATGGTAACATAGACCTGAAAACTGAGTGAGTGAAATAAAAGAGGAGGAGGGGCACCTGCATGGCTCAATGGGTTGTCTGGCTTCAACTCAGGTCATAATCTCAGAGAGCCCTGCATTGGGCTCTCTGCTTGGCAGGGAGCCTGCTTCTCCCTCTGCCCCTCATCCCTCTCGTGCTCTCACTCTCTCTTGCAAATAAATAAATAAAATCTAAAAAAAGGGTGGGGGGAGGAGGAGATGGCCAAAAGATGGGTGTTGTTGAGGAGTGGGCTGAGATCAGAGCTTTCATATAAGGGATGAGTGGAACAATAGGCATCAATGAGACTCTCTAGGAGACACAATGAGCCATTCTTTGCCCTGCTCCTGAGCACTACATGGCTGTACCAGATATGTCCAGGCACAGGGAGACAACATCTTTGGATTCAGATCTTCTCTACACAGTTAAATGTCCACAGAAGCCCAAGCCCAGTATCATCTCTCTTACAAGTGTTTAAGATTCAGAACTGTTCTTCATGAATCATACAATGTCACCAGAAACCTCTTAATCATCTCACTATTTGTTTTCCAGGAACAGAAACTGAGGCACAGGTCAAATTTCAGTTAATGACAAAGTCTAGACTTAAGTTGTCAAACAGAATGCCACAAAGCCTACAGGGAGTATGTCATTGAACCTACCGGTCTGGGAATGTGATAATGCCTTAAAGGGTGCTTTCGATCTTGAACTAAGTTTGGGGTGAAATTGTTTCTTCTCAAAGACTTTGCTTCCTCGGGCTTCTCAACCTCAGCATCATTATTAATATTTGGGGCTGGACAACTCTTTATTGCCGGGGGCTGCCATTTCTACTGTAGAATGTTTAAAGCATCCCCTCTACCAGCTAGATGCCAGTAGCCTCACCCCCAACCCATTTGTGACAACCAAAAACATCCACAGACATCCCATGTGTCTCCTGGGGGACAAAATTTCCCCAAGTTGAGAATCATTATTCTGACAGATACATGTTAATGATTTCTATTATAAATGATAAACTAGGGGCACCTGGGTGGCTCAGTGGGCTAAAGCCTCTGCCTTCGGCTCAGATCATGATCCCGGGGTCCTGGCATCGAGCCCCACATCAGGCTCTCACTGAGCGGGGAACTTGCTTCCTCCTCTCTCTCCCTGCTTCTCTGCCTACTTGTGATCTCTGTCAAATAAATAAATAAAATATTAAAAAAAAAAAAAGAAATGATAAACTCACTGAAAGTCCAGAGTTGTAAAATACATGTACAGATTAATAAAATTGTAACTTGCTTCCTTTTGGCTTGTGATCTTGGAAAGCATTTATCTATCTCCTTTAGGAAAAAAGGCATTAGTGTTTGGTTATCTGATATTAAAATAGCCATTTTATTAAATACCCATTTCAATCATGCAATTAAGTGAAATACTCTAAATCATCATTCAAAAGTTCAAATGATTAAAGATGAAATACTGATTTAGGAAATATGGCAAAAAAATAAAAATTCATTTCTCAGCATTCTACCAAATATATGCTTAAATATCTAAACCCCAGCTTTTCTTTTTCCCCCAGAAAGAGAGGTGGGGGGAGGAGGAGGGGGTACAGAGGGAGAGAGAGAATCTTAAGCAGGATCCAGCTGGAAGACCAACCCAGGGCTCAGGGCTCAATCTTACAACCCCAAGATCATATCCTGAGCCAAAATCAAGAGTCAGATGCTAACCAACTGATCCACCCAGATGCCCCTAAACCCTAGTTTTTCTAATTGCTCTGTCTATACCTGTGTTTCCACAAAAATGTTTCACAAAACCCTGGTTTCAAGAGATACTAATAGACATTCAGTGGGAGAAAGATTTTATACTCAAGCAAAACTGGGAAATGCCGGGTTAGACAAAGTTAAACAGTTTTCTTTCCCACACAGCTCAGCAGAGCCTCTATGATATGTATGAGCAATGTAAAATTCCATAAAGCACACATGAGGTGGGTTGTTTCTCTACCATAATTGACTAATGTTCCCTAGAGCATGCTGGAAAGCCCGGCACTACCCCTGGCTATCTCAATAGCTCCTCTGGTCCTACTGACTAAGGTCTAGAACTGCAAAGACCACATGATGTAGAAGCAAAAAACAGCAGAATGCCAGTCTGGATGTGCAGATCAGCTACTAACAATTTGTAGCCATAGCACTGTACAGTTTCTCATGCAGGCACTAAATTTAATTTAACTTTTCATTCAGGAATTGCTGTTATACCCGCAAGTATCTGTTGGGTTGTTGGGGGGGGGGGCGGTGTTTGGTTTTTTTATGGTAAACAATGGGAATTGATCCTGCTCTATTAAGCTAAAAAGAGGCATTTTTTTAAAAAATATTCTGGGCATTGAATTCTCAGCATTGTGAAGGAAGAACCAAACACCACAGCCACCAGCCAGGACAGGAAGCAGGGTTGCCCCGGGAAAAGCTGCTTGGGCTCCAGCCATCAAGTGGCCCATCTTCAAACCATCTTCTATCTGCTATCTCCCCTAAAGTTTCAAATCCCAGGAGAAGATGTTGATTGGCTTAGCCTGGGTCAGGTGCCTACCATCCTTCTCCCCCACAAGACCATGATCATGGTCATGCCTGACATCCCATGATCGACAGCCCTTGCTGTCGATAAAGAATGACATGGAAGAGCGCTAATTCCCCCAAAACATGGATGCGGAACAGAAAAATAAAATATGTGCTTTACATTCACTGAGCAGGAAAAGGAGACATGGGCTTTACTTTGTCCCACCAGTCCTGTCCCCTCTACTTCACCGAGAGCACTGAGGTATTCCGAAAGGCTAAGCTTTCTTCTTCAATCACCTTAAACAGACTTGAGAGCCTGCCATTCAGAGAACTCAAAAAAGTCCTTTTGAGTCCTTCTTCTAAGAAACCTGGCGTTGTTGATTAATGACTCCCAAGGAAGAGACATTTAGTCTAATTATCAGCTAAGCTCATTCATTCTTAACAACCACGAAAGAAACAAGGACAGAAAATTTAAGGCAATGGGAGGAGGAAGAGGAAGAGTTTAAAGACAAACGTAACAAATCAATTCTTCCCAACCTCCAAATGACCCATGTAAAGGAATTTAGTTAGGCAGCTGCCCTTTCTCCCTCCTCAGTCTATAGGCCCTAAGCTTTTCTTAGTAATTCTAAAATTCTTTTGATAATCATCAATTTCTGTGAAAACAGAGGGGAGTCTGTTTTATGATAATGTTTTTTGATCCCAGACTTAGATGATGTCTCTGCCTCTGGGGAAATTCCTTCTACAAGAAGAACGTTTTCTTTAGGCCACTGTGTTTTAAGTATTTGCCATCAGTACACTTTATCTGCCGGAGCAGAAGGACAACACTAAAGTTAGCATGTTGAGTGATTTTTATTTTTATATTTGAGCCTGCCTAAAAAAGTAAATAAATGAAAACTTTCTTGGGCAAGTTCTCATTTGGGCTTAATTATTTGCTTATCTTTGTTGTAGCTAAAGTCTCAATTTTACTGGAAAGAATGAAAGAAGAAAAGCAAGATTTCTAACTAAGATTTTAAACTACATTCATTTTTGTGAAATGAACTACATTCACTTTGGTCATCTGTTTTTCTGGGGTGGAAGAAAGTTTCCAATGATCTTGATTTATTTATCCATTTTATTATATAGAAAATAGAAATTCAAGTAAGATATTATATTGCTTGAGAAAGGACAAATGGGGATAATCAACACATCTTATAAGCACTTCTTCCGAAGGAAACATCTCATTTAATATTCCAGTTCTGCAGAAAACAGCAAGTAGAATGGAAAATCACCGATTGCACTAAAAAGCCACACTCCACACTAAAAAGTCTCTCCCTTCCTCTCCTTTACTGCAACCACCCTCGACACTTCTGTGGAGGTCGAGAAAAATTAAGTCCATCCCACCTGAGGTTTAGCCTTAGCATGAGTACAGCCATCTTAGCTCTGGCAGCCATCTCAGACCCCTGTGCCCAAGGGCTGAACTTTCCCCTACTTTACTTTAGTTCTAAGGACCCCCACCGTGCTTTGGTTCCAGGAAGCCCCACCCTGCTTTAGTAACAGGAACCCATAAATACCCCTGCCTTAACTAAACTCGGGGTCCAAGTCCCTACTCCTCTGTGTCAGGTATACTTGGGCCCAAGCTTAAGCTTGTCAAATAAACCCTCATATGATTGCACCGGTGTTGGCTCCTTGGTGGTCTCTCAGACGCGAAAACTCGGGTACAACACTTCTGACACCAGTTGTGTGGGTTTTCCAGACATCAAGCAATTCTACACCAGCAGGATGTCCCATAATCCAATTCAATTCTGAATTCAAGTCAATTCCATTCCATTCTAATCAGAGTTAGCGCCAACCCCACGACTTTCAGGGTTGAGTCTCACAGGAGTGTCCCCTCACTCAGATGCCAATCCCAAATGCTAGGTCCCCACGTTACTCCCAGCTTCTGCCTGACTTTGTTTCAAGCCAGAGCTTCCCATGACTCCCTGCTGTGGAGTCAATCATTTGCTCAAATGGTTCACAGAACACAGGGTAACACATTTACCAGTTTATTATATAATAAAGGATGCAGGTGAGCAGCCTTATGAAGAGATACATAGAAGGAGGACTGAAAGAGTCCCAAGCACAGGAGCCGCTGTCCCTTTGCAGCTGGGGTACACTATCTTCCCCATTCATGGATGTGTTCACCCATCTGGAAGATACTCAAACCCCACTCTATTTGGATTTTTACAGAGGTTTAGTAGGTAAGTATGAGCATCTAGTAACTCCATTTCCCGCCCCTCTCCCTCTCTTGTGAATGGAAGGTGAGACTGAAAATTCCAAGCTTCTAATCATGCCTTGGTCTTTCTGGTGACCAGTCCCATGGAGGCCCACCAAGAACCACCTCTTTAGAACAAAAGAAACTGCTGTCACCTAGGAAATTCCAAGGGATTTGGGAGCTGTGTCAGCAACTGGAGTCCATGACTAAGTGTTAGAAGAAAAGATTCTCATAGCACCCTAATTTACAAAGGTTTTAGGAACTTTGTGTCAGGAACGTGGGGCATTCAGTATTTCTTATTATCTCACACATATCCAACAATGAACAATTATAAAGGATGCTGGCTATGTTCTATTGTTTTATTTTTTCCTTATTTCCTCTGTGTGAAAAGAAGGAGCCATGCACTTTTTTTAAAAAGGGGGTTCTGGGGCGCCTGGGTGGCTCCGTGGGTTAAGCCTCTGCCTTCAACTCAGGTCATGATCTCAGGGTCCTGGGATGGAGCCCTGCATTGGGCTCTCTGATGAGCAGGGAGCCTGCTTCCCCTAGCGCCCCGCCCCCCACACCGCCTCGACCCTGCCTGCCTCTCTGACTACTTGTGATCTCTCTTTCAAATAAATAAACAAAATCTTTTTAAAGGGGGGAGGGGTTCTGTAGAGAGAAAATTCACCTCTGCATCCAGCCCTGGGGGAGGAAAGAGCTGCTGTCTGCAAATCCACCCACCACCATTTACTCAAACAGAAAAAGAAGAAGAGAATACCAAATAGAAGAAAGAAAAAAAAAAAAAAAACTACCAGCCCCCACACATCACTGATAATGCCTCAGGCATACATGGATCTACCCAGTAGTATCTAATGACAAGATTTGTAGGAGGCATTTATCTTTGAAATAAATTTGAAAAGATGTTTTTTAATCTAGTTTAAAATTTGTATTGAGTAAATCCTAAATAGCAAAATCTCAAAGTAGGAAGAGAGGTTATTTACATTCAAGGAGACAGAATTGGTTAATCAGAACTAAAAAATTACAGCTCTGCTGGGTATGCATTTTAATTTGGTCTGCCGTCGAGGGCATTGTTAGTCGGAGCAATTACGGAATGAACCCACAGCCTGGAAGTCATCATCCACGGAGGGTTTCCTGTAGGTTGTAGGTATAATAATATTCTTCCTTTTCACCTTCTGGCCATCCGAACAGCATAACAAATTAAAGAAAACATTTTTTCCGTATTTAGCAAACTCGGTGTGATTTTGACAATGGGGAGAGCCGCAATAACTGGGGAGAATGGCGGGATCTTGCCAGTAGGGGGCGTTCACGCCAAATTAGCAACCGAGAGCTTCGGAAATGGGGGAGTTCGCGGGAGAGTAACTCGAGAGGACTAGGCTTACCAGTCACAGCCCCTAACAAAGGCAGAGTGAAGTCATTTATGGGAGGGCATACGTGCACGTAATCGCACGGGCCCAGGTGCTTTGAGAGAAACCTCAGTGGCCTGTGGGAGGGCCGCTGGGCGCAGGCGTTCCCGAGCGCGCTGCCAAGCTGCGTCCTTTCCCAAGGTCAGCTGTATCAGTCAGAAAGCCGAGTTAAATCACAATCCCGAAGCAGGTTCCGGACTCCAAACTTCAAGACATTCCCCCTTGTGATTAACTTGGCTTCTCACACACACGCAGGGCAGGGCGGAAGACAGGCCACACGGCAAACAAGACGACAGAAGGGTGCCGGACGTGGACGAACCCCACGTGCAGTCGGTGTAGGGGCGCGCGGTTGAGGCGAGGCTTCGGGGGTCCGGGGGCAGCTCTGGGCACTTAGGGCTGCTTACCTTCAAGCAGGCAAGGCTCTCGGTTCTGGTCGGAGATCCCTCGGGCAGAGCCTTCAGCAGCAGTTGCCTTTCTAAAGTGGTCAGACGTGGAGAGGTCAGGTCTGAAATTTCTGACATTGTGCTGCCAAAACCCTCCCCTTTGTAAAGGGATCGAATCGGTCTCGAGTCCCTGCAGACCTGCTCTGGTTCTGCTCGTTTTCAGTTCTGGGGTGTCAGCTGACGGGGGTCCTGGCGATATCTCCCAGCTGCGGTACCTTTAACTGCTTGCTGCATTGCTTGACTCAGGCCCCTGCTTGACGTGAGAGACTCCATTTTGCTCTCTAGAGGGGCACAACAGATTCCATTTGATGTGTGTATCATAATTCATTTAGCCTTTTATTTGCACCTCCAAACCATTTTTTGTTTGGTGGTGTGTGTGTGTGTGAGAGAGAGAGTGTGTGTGTGTGTTTTGCTAGCACACATAATGCTAGGATTTATATCCAAAAATAAGAAATTTTTTTTCCTTTTCTGATTTTATTTATTTGAGGGATTGAAAGATAGTGAGAGGGAGCATGAGCAGGGAAGAGAGAGAAGCAGGCTCACAGAAAGCAGGGAGCCCAACTCGGGGCTTGATCCCAAGACCCTGAGATCATGACCTGAGCTGAAGGCCCACACTTAACTGACTGAGCCACTCATGCCCCCAAAATGAGAATTTTAGTGGACAAGTAGGTTACTCATTTTTCCCAAAACCTGTATTTTCGAAGAATTCCGTGGCCAGTATCCTACACATGTTATAGTAAATGGTTAATCCTTGCAGATCTGAATAAAGATCTTTCACTACCCAAGTTGTCAGAGTCTCACTTTTAAGTAAGATTCATGCACTAATTTACTCTAATTCATCAAATATGGTTCTGTTTCCCTGGGGATACTCTCAAATTTCAGTCTCATTTTAAAAAAACAAACAAAACAAAAACTTGCCCCTTTTTCTCTACAAGATTATAGATCCATCATTTGCAAAAGAGTCCTTCAAAATTCTATAGCAGCTTTCTCCCAATAAACAAGCCTTGACTTCTTAAAATAGTATTGTACATGAGGGAAGATGAGAATTATGCCAAATGCTACTTTTGAATACACTCTTTTGCATAATGGAGAAAACAGTTAAGAAAAAATTGAGCTTTCTTGAAATATCTCCATATTTATTCATCTTTCATCAGGCCACAGAGAGAAGCCCTTCCAACACAGTGGCTTGGAGCCTCCAGCAGTCTCGGGTTCAAATCCTAATTTTGTATTTACTGGCTAGGTGACTTTAGAGAAGTTATCTTACTTGCTGAGCCTGTTTGTCTATATATTGGAGTATTCGTAAGTTCTTTTCAAAGCTGTTTGAAAAAAAGAGATAATGTATGCCCCTGGTATATAAACAATGCTTAATAAATGGTTGTTATTCTTAGTAAAATGGTGGTTAAATCATGTGATCTTCAAAGACACAGATCCCCAGCTCCTTCTAAGGAAGAGAGTCTAGGCTAACATTTTTCCATTGTAAAACACATAATAGGTCTTCTCTGGCAAGATTCAGGCTGCCAGGAAGGTCAGAACTAAACGTTGTACCACTTTTCCTTAAATATACAGAGGGCTGGCTTCGGCAACGTCATCCTGCTAGAGATCTGAACAGCTGTTTTCTAAATGCAATAAAAGCAAGTATACTTACAGAACAGAATATAAATATTGCTAACCTCCAAGGATTCTCTAAGGAATGGCATAGCTCACAGAAGTCAGAAGTGAGGGGAAGTGTTACTAAATTTCTCACCTTATATAGTGGAGTCAAGAGATAATGTTTACATATGATGGATCAGAAACAGATGTTCAAGTACATGCTTTATACTACTAAGGCAACCAGTAGAGGAATTAAAAATAATTACATTAACACATTTGGGAGGTAGAAGGGTAATGGAAGTGGGAGCTGTGTAAGTGAACAAAATCTCTGACAAGTTTAAAGTATATTATTTATCGTTCTTAAACACAGTTGTTAAACACTAGGAGAAAAGAAAACAAACAGTTAATGGTGATTATCTATGAGGACTGGACCTGGAAGTAGGGAGTTTTCCTCTTCATTTAAATTTTTTTGGCAGTGTTTGATTTTTATGTTTAATTAGTATGTACTTGACATATATAATAAATATCTCTTTAAAAGAAGGAAATGGAATGCCTAGGTAGCTCAGTAGGTTAAGCCTCTGCCTTCGGCTCAGGTCATGATCTCAGGGTCCTGGGATCCAGTTCTTTATTATGCTCTCTGCTCAGCAGGGAGCCTGCTTCCCTCTTTCTGCCTGCCTCTCTGCCTACTTGTGATCTCTCTCTCCCCATTAAACAAACAAATAAATAAATAAAGTCTTATTTTAAATAAAAAATAAAATAAAATAAAGAAATGAATACTGTGTGGTTGCATGCTCCAAAATGATCCCCAACAATTCCCGCTTCCTAGTAATCATACCTTGTGTATTCCTCCTTCCAGATTGTACCAACGACAGCATATAACCAAAGTGATGGTACATCATTTCCAAGCTGAATGAGAAACTACAGCTTCTGTCTTGGGTGTTCTCTCTTTCCTGATACATCTTTTTCTCAAGATCACTGGCTCTGTGGGAAGCCATGTTGTAAAGAGCCCTGTGGAGAGGCCCATGCAGTGAGGAAATGATGTCTTGGCAAACAGCACCACTGAGTTTAGCCGGAAGCGGACCTCCCAGTCAGCTTTTTACACACAGCCAACGGCTTGACTGCAACCTAATGAGTGACTCTGACTTCATTAGGCATGCCTAATTCCTGACCCTCAGAAACTGTGTGAGATCATTGGTTGTTGTTTAAAGCTTCCAGGTTTTTTTTTTTTTAAGATTTTATTTATTTATTGACAGAGAGAAATCACAAGTAGATGGAGAGGCAGGCAGAGAGAGAGAGAAAGAGAGAGGGAAGCAGGCTCCCTGCTGAGCAGAGAGCCCGATCCGGGACTCGAACCCGGGACCCCGAGATCATGACCTGAGCCGAAGGCAGCGGCTTAACCCACTGAGCCACCCAGGCACCCAAAGCTTCCAGGTTTTTGCATGACTTATTCCAGAGCAATAGATAACTACCACAGACGGCTACCCCTAGAGAAATAAAAGCAACTGAAAAGTCGTCATTGCAGGTATTAGAAGCTAAAGTTAGGAGCTCAGAAAGCTTGGTTCTAACTCAGGAAATCTCTTCCTAGCAATATCACTGAAATGCTAACTGGTTTTTCTGTGACCAGAGTCCCATTCCCTGCCTCCATCTCAGTGCAGCCCAAGATTAACGCATCAGCCTGACTCTGACCCACGGTTTTCTGTTTCCCATTCCTCTTCATCCTCTCATGTCCACAAGCCTAACCTCTCTCGCCTAGTTTATCCTGAAAGCAGAGCTAGAGATGATGGCTTACATTCAAGTGGTTTGTTTGGTAGTGGGATCCCAGGGGTCAGAAGTGAGGGGCAGGAGAGGACGGAGACCATTACAAGGATGTGATATCAAGTTGGCCAACACTCCATTCACCTTATCAAATGTATCTCCAATCTCCCCATCAGAAAAACAGAAAGGATGGGGCACCTGGGTGGCTCAGTTAGTTCAGGTCATGATCCCAGGGTGCTGAGATCAAGTCCCATGTCGGGCTCTCTGCTTAGCAGGAGTCTGCTTCTCCCTCTCACTCTCCTTCTGTGCACTCTCTCTCTCTCTCTCTCTCTCTAATTAATTAATTAAATCTTTTAAAAAAGAAAAACAGAAAATAAACATGTGTCTGTTGGCTCCCAGTTCCACTGGTCAGGGGAGTCTCCACAGGATATTAATCCCCCAATATCCCTCTGTTAGGTATACTGAGTGCCACGCAGGGCCTGAAAGGGCACAGAAGCCCCAGAGCAGGAAGCTAGAAGCACATAGTTCTAGCCCAAGATTGTTGTGGGGTTGAAAAATGCATAAAGCTTCTCAAAACTCCAAGAGGAGCTCGTAGCCGAGGCTCTGGCTAGATTCAGGTGAGAGCAGCAGGACTTGGAGCCCTATACAAGACATCTTCCATACAACCCGCAGCCAAATAGTGCCAAATCCTATTTCACAGGCATACATCTCTCCCATCTCCTTCCCCCTTTTTTCCATTTCACAGCCACAGCTCTCACAGCCTCCTGCCACCAGGGTTTTTCTAAGGACACCTCAATGGACTAACTCCCAATGTTCTTTCTCATTTATCAAACCACCCCAATCACAGGCCAGGCCGAGCTCTGAGTCACAAAGTAATGATCGCTTTGCCTCCCAGCTCACCCTTGTAAAACCGCTCAGAGACAGGCTGGGCTGGTCACCCAGGGGCCGAAGCCAGGAGAATGAGTCCTTGCTGGGCCAGCCCGTTGGACAACACAGAATTCCAGCCTGGAATCAAGAGATGTTTTCCAGATCCTCCGTGACAACTGGGGTGAAGCTGTCACATACTGTGGGCTCAGGAAAGAAGGCCACAGTGAATTCAGGTAAATTGGAGAATATCTTTCACTAGTATTCAGTCTGACTCTCAAAAGCATTTCAACACTTCCAAAAAATAATCTATTCCATAACTTCGCAGCTAATTGGCTCCTCTGTATGCTGTATATGGCCTGGGGAAAATCATCTCCTGACATACTTTATGGATTAAAATATTAGGCAACATTCTATGATGTAACTTTTCTAAGAGTTGATGATGGATTTTTTTTTCTTTAATTTTCTTTGGCAGATTTCTTCACTTGATTCCTGCTTATATTACAAACATATTCCTTGAATCAGAGTAACCCAGATTCTGGTTTCAAGATAATTGTTCCATGCATACTACAAATCTAGTGTACATTAATTACTTGTAATTAGTTGTACTGTAAACTCCAATCTGTTTAATTAGTTTTAATTAGCTTCATCAAAAACGAAACAGTCAATTGTTATAAATTGTCTTGTTACACTGATGGAGAACACCTGGAATGGATAATTAGTTTCCCCCCCAACAACAAATTAACCTGGACTACAAGCTGTCATTAATAAATATTTCACCCCCACCCCGTTCTTGGAAAAAGCCTTAGATTAAGATCATACCATAAAGTCAAAATAAAGTCAAGTTGATTCTTCAAAATAATAAAATAATAGTAGTGTGGTATCTTTTGTCTGTCCTAAGGCAAGTCCTTCCCTAAACGGGTATGTATGTGTGAAAGTGCGTATGTAAATACCCACATCTAATCATATACATACAGATGACTTAGAAATGCATATAGAAGCACACACATTTTACATTATGTACCCCAGTCATTATCTTTATAGAAACCAAACTAGCACAGAAAATAGAAGTTTCTTTGCACATTTAATAAACAGTTACTCAGGGACAGCCTAAACCACCAAACAGGCATTTTTCCCATAACCCTGTGAAGAAGAGAATTTTTTCCTTTCTGAGAATGAGCTTCCTTGGAGACACAGACTTCCTTTCTGGGTAAATTTTGGCCACTCAAAGTCCATAGAGGGAAAGCTTATATTATAACGTTAAGTGGAAAATGCAGGGTACAAAATGGGAGGGACAGCCCAGTCCAGCTATATAAACATGTGAATAAACTGAAAAGAAATGTGCCAAGATGATAACGGTGTTTGTGTCTCAGCAAGTTTTTCTCCTTTGAGCATTTACAAATTCCAAATCCTTATACAAAAATCTTATACTAATTTTACAGTTGGAAAAACTCAACTTTAAAAAGTGCACGGAAATCCTGACTATAGGGATATTCACTAAAAAGCCACAAAGACCGGGCAGCAAGTACAAGGTTTTTGCAAGAAATTATTTTTTACCTCAAGATGAAAAACTGAAAATTGAATTTGTTTTGCAAAACTTTGGTTTGGGAAATTTCAGCTGTGGAATCTGAAACCCTATTCAAAAGATAAGCAGAAACAACAACTGGGGTTTGAGCTACTGCAGAAAGTACCTTTTATCAGTGATGGTGCTATTGCAGATCAGTGAAAGTCTTGAGAGGTTCTAAGGATTCTCCACAGCATAAGGTTCCACAATGAGCCTGGATTTGGGTCCCAGAACACCCCAGTGTGGGTCTGGTCTCCATCTGTGGGAAATTGTAACACATTTAAAGGCACTGCATAAAGCACAAAATGCCCTTTAAAAATGTCCTTGCAGGGGACGCGTGGGTGGCTCAGTCGGTTAAGCATCTGCCTTCAGCTCAGATCGTGATCCTGGGATCCTGGGATGGAGCCCTGTGTCAGGCTCCCTGCTCAGCAGGGAAACCTGCTTCTTCCTCTGCCTCTGCCCCTTCCCCCTGCTTGTTATCTCTTTCTCTTTAACAAATGAATAATTAAAATCTTTTATTTTTTAAAAGATTTTGCTTATTCATTTGTTAGAGAGCACAAGCAGGGACAGCAGCAGGCAGAGAGAGAAGCAGGATCCCCACTGAACAAGGAGCCTGATGGGGGACTCAATCCCAGGACCCCAGGATTATGACCTGAGCCCAAGGCAGATACTTAACCGACTGAACCACACAGCCATCCTTAGATAAAATCTTTAAAAAAAAAAAAAGAAAAATGTCATTGTAAGGGATATGTGAGATGTGTGATACAGGCAGAGAAGATGCTCTTGTTTTATCTTACAAACAATTGAAATGGGGAAACAGAAACTACAGTGCTCATTGTAGTAGGAAAAAACTTCACACAACCTAAATATCCATCATCAAGAGATTAAGTTATAAAATGAAACAAATCAGAGCTATGCAAATCAACAAGTATGAACCTCACAGACATAATTTTGAGGCAAAACATAAAGTCAGAGCATAAAATACAGAGAATGTGTTAAATAAAAAAATTCAAACAATATTCTCTCCATCACTTTCAGTAAAAATATAAAGACATCCATAGGATTGTTGTTATGTCCATGAGGTGTGGGGGGTTACTTACTATGTATCTAGCATTACTCAATGTTCCATGCCTCATTCTACTTAGTCCTCACAACACCCCTACAAGGAAAGCCTTGTTATCCCAGTAACCCATGAGGATCCTGGCTCAGCCCACTTCAATCATGTGCCCCAAGTCACTCAACTAAAATGTGGCAGAGAAAGGCTTAGGAGTTGTCTCCCTTCCGTGACACTGTCCCCAAGGATTTTTTTTTTAATATTTTTATTTGCTTATTTGAGAGAGAGACAGATAGTGAGAGAGAGCACACAAGTAAGGAGGAGAGGGAGAAACAGGCTCCCTGCTGAGCAGGGAGCTGGATGTGGGGCTCGATCCCAGGACTCTGGGATCATGACCCGAGCCGCAGGCAGACACTTAACCAACTGAGCTACCCAGGTGCTCCCTGTCCCCAAGGATCTTAAACACCCAAGATCCAATAACCCGAGGACCTCGTTTAAGAAGAGGTATCAGAACTACAGTCGTTCCTCTAGCTGGCACCCAGCTCTGGCTTTCCCTCTCCACACACAGACATTCTCTTTGTTGGAAATAACCATCTTAGAAGGAGGGCCTCTCCCAAAGAATACACAGGGAAGTTCTCTTCAGGAAGTGAACACTTTGTGTGTGATAGTCATGGGCTTCTCACTTCTCAGTCAAGACTTCTTGCACACTGTTCCCCATCTGTGGTTTTACTTTTTTGTTGTTTGAATGAGAGGAATGAATGCTTGGCATTGAGTGGAGAGTATGCAGACTGTGTGACACTAACCTTGAGTTCCAGATCCAGGGTGGAGTCTCAGCCTGGGCTCTGTTGTATTTCCAAGGACAACAGTTAGTGGGCGGTCATCACAAAGCCACACTTTCTGAAGCTTCGGGAAATGCTTATTTTCCCCGTCAACGGACTCATCACTTCACACCAACAACAGGCTGCCACTTACAAGACACAGAACGTGGAGTCTGTATTTCACTATTCTTGTAATGCCACAGCTCAGAAGAAGTGTGGTATAGAGAGAAAGACTAGGAGAACTAGTGCTAGGAAACCGGGAGACTTGAGTTCTAGTTCCAAACATATATTCTAACCACTTCTGCCTCAGTTTCTTCATGATTGAAATGACAGAGCTAGACTAACTGAACTCCCAAGCTTTTTCCAGTTCCAACTGCATGGAATAACATACAGAAAACACACACGGCAAAACATATACAGAAAAAAGAAATATTTAGGATAAAAGAAGCCATAGACAACTAATTTTGATTTCCCTTAACACTGGCAAAATTCTTTTGCTATTAGGAACTTCTTTTTAAATTAGCAGGTATTAAGATAATGACATAATCAAATTAAACAATAAAACATTTAATTTTTTTATTATTTAGCAAGTTTAGTGAGTACAATGAAATTACGTATGCTTCATTATTGGAACTCTTGGTAAAATGTTTAGTGATGGAGCAGGGAGACACTCTGTTCTAGATTCAATTAATTTTAATATTTGGTTTTAATATCTGCCATAGTTGGAAAAAGTTCCTCACAAAAATTCATCAAGTCAAATTGGAAAAACTGTGTCATTAGTTTTTGAATGGGGACACTCAGTTTTCAATTCCATGCATCAAACTTGAAAAATACCTTTTCTTATATTTTCCTAGTAAATTTTCATTCTCTTGAAGTCTCTCCATCAGCTCCAAACTAACTAGGAAATGATACAATATGTATTTTTAACAAATGACCTCAATACTTTCTGAAGTTCTTCATCTAAAACATTAGTAAACAGGTTAGAAAAATGTTATTTTCAATTTGAAGTGTGCAAATGTGAAAATTTCTAATAGATAAAAATCACCCCTTTAATTATGGGTACAAACTTAATGGATACAAATTCAAGTATCTTTTCAAAATGCTCTCTCTGTAGCATGTTTCTTTTGCAAAGCAGTCATGTTCTCATTATTTTAAAACAACTATTAAGTTGAAGGGACAGAGTAAGCATGTTTAATTTTTTTGAATCTCCACTTGTCTTCACAAAAAAAAAAAATAAATAAATTTTGAGCACTTGTCTGTTTTATGAAAGAAAAATACCTAATGCATTAAAAATAGTTTTGAATCTTATATTTTATTTCATTACATTCAAAGGTGTTGTTTTTAAAATATTAACCTTGTTAAAGATATGTAGCAGCACAAAAAAACTAATTAAGCACAATATACCAAAGCAAACAAAAGTGAGAATTCCAAGCTCAACATCTCCGTGTGAGGGAGCTCCCACTCACCCATCAGAATGTTCTGTTCTAAGATATTACCAAGATATACATCAAACTTATTTCTTATATTTTCTATAGATATTTTCTTCCCAGAACCTAAAGTTCTCTTTAGAGACCACAGCACTACACTATGATTAATGTAAAAGCAGAGACCAAGTTCTCCCCTCCTTGGTACTGTCTCTGCTGCCAACCCCGAAGGAAAGGTTTGGACATAGTAGGCACTTCAGGAAAACCTACTGAGTGAAGACTATTAGTCCTTTGTTTAAAAGGCTTTAACCTTCTTGTAAGACATTGCTTTAGATATTGTGGCTGCCAATGTCTCAGCAAAACAATTTTTTCCAGATTTTTCAAATAAAGAAAGATGAATGAAGGGCACCTGGGTGGCTCAGTCGGTAAAGCATCAACCTTCAGCCCAGGTCGTGATCTCAGGGTCCTGGGATCGAGTCCCATGTCAGGCTCCCTTCTCCCTCTCCCTCTGCCTCTCCACCCCGCCATTGTGCTCTCTCCCGCTCTTACTCTATCTTAAAAAAAGTCGGAAGGAAGGGAGGAAGAAAAGAAGGAAGGAACAGAGGGAGGAAGATGAATGAAAGAACTTGTGATATAGGGGCACCTGGGTGGCTCAGTTGGTAAGGTGTCTCTCTTCCACTGGGGTGGTGATCTCAGGGTCCTGGGATCAAGCCCCGACTGGGGCTCTCTGCTCAGCAGGGAGGCTGCTTCTTCCTCTGCCTGCTGCTCTGCCTGCTTGTGCTCTCTCTTAATCTTAATTTTTAAAAAAAAAGGAATTTGTGATAGAGGTAAAGGCAGGGTTTAGGAAACAAGGGTGGTAAGACAGTCAGAGACTAGCAATAGTGAGAAATTGTTACCTCCCACCACCCAACCTGGAAGAGCTTAACTGGCTAGAGAGAAAGGACCCTGTAGGAGTTGCTGCTGTGGGGGAACCCAGATGCTGCCAGGGATACAATGTAAAAATAGAGAAGAAACAGAGAAAGAATACCCCCACCTCTTTTCTCTGTCCCGTTGCTGCCTTTTGTTGGTCACACCAACCTGGAAGGCAGCCAGCAGGTGGACAAGGGAGATGTCATCTAAAAGGGTCACCTTCTGGGCACAGAGTGTGGGGTGGGGGGAGGCAGAGCAGTGGTGGGTACAAATGGAAAGCAACCCACTCAGATGAGAGGGCCAAACTTTCAACCTTGGTTTAGATCCTTAAAATCATCCAGCCCTTGTCCATACTATAGATAACTTCCTTCTCCTCCTGTGAAAAAGGAACGAGATCCTATTTCTGCTAACTCAGAGAATTTCCATCAAATCATATATTTCCTATGTCCACTGTGAATTTTTCATGCTCCAATCTATTTCATCTGTGGAACCCGAGGATATAAGTACAGTAATGCTCTGGACTTCAGGAAAAAAATCTCTATTGTTTCCCATATTTGAATTTTACCTACTCTAGTTAAAGTAACTCTTTCAGACTGGTTTACAAAGGTATTTATCAAAATATGAGCCATCTGTAGTGACAATGAAGTCCTATCAAGTATTCCAATGTTTTCAGCTCAATACCACAAAGATTTAGGGAGCAGACTACTATCTGCAAAGCATCATGGAAAATTCAAGGATGAATTATAGGTGGTCCCCATTCTTCCTTCCCAGGGAGATTACACCAGCATCTGAAGATGGACAGTGACAAATCTTCTCATAAAGATTAATTCTAGCAGGACTCAGAGACGGTCTCAAGGAAGTGGGACTTATTAGAATCTAGAAAAGTAAGAACTTTGACCAGTGGAGTTTTGGGGGAAGGGGAATTGGCAGGATACTTCAAGTGAAAGAGAAATTATTTCAGTTGAGCTAGTTTCGCAGACCAAAGACTTGTACAGTCATTGACTCTAGCTTCAAGAGACTCTGGTATGAAAAAAAAGAAATGATGGCCTCTAACAAATTTGAAATACAATATTTGAATTAAATTAATAAATAAACATCACCCCCATCAAAACCACAATGACATCCCAGATTCAGAGCTTCTCATTCTCAGTGCCAAAGGTCTGTGTTGGAGAAACAGTTCTGAATAAGTTCGAAAGTCTGAATAAACTCTTCAGACAAGCCTTTTGCAACTTGAGCCAAAAGTGGAAGCTGGGCAATTTCATTTCAGTTTCAACTCCAGCTCAGCACTGCTCTGGAGGGCAAAACTGGTAAAATGGAAAGTGAGAGTTGAATTTTCCTTGATGGTTCCAATCCCATCAGAAGAATTTACGGGAGAATGAAAAATCATTAAAGCTAAAGGAAGCTATTATAAGGATCCAGTCTCTTTTGATTTCATTTTCAGGTTACATTTTAAGACAATACCAAATATAATGCTAAATGCAATGGTGGCAAACATGTCATTTTTCAAATATATCTCTTGAATCTTCAATATTATGGCCCTACCACTACCAACCTGTCATTAACCAGATAGAACCTCTGTCTGAAGGGTAATGATTATTATAATTTGTAGAGCACTTACTATGAACCTGCCACAGTTCTAAGTGCTCCACGTGCAATAACCCATTTAATCCCACACTTAACAGATGAAGAAACAGAGACACAGTGTGCCTAAGGTCACATAGCTTCTAGGCTCCTACAGTTGTCAGATGAAAAACAAGATGCACAGCTGCATTTGAATTTCAGATAAACAATAAATCATGTTCCACATGATTATGTCCCCTGCAATATGGGGGACATACTTATAGGAAAAGTATTCATTGCTTTTCTGAAATTCAAATACAGGACATTGCATGTCCTATAGTTTTACAGAGACCCCTGTATTTTGCTAAATCTAGCAACCTTGATAGCCAGTAATGGAGGAGTTTAAAGGGTAGTTGAATAATAGTGCATCAAGGAGTTTCCAAGCCGAAGAACTACCAGTGGACTTGTGGCATCTGTTCCTTCTTGACTATAATGACATTAAATTTATTGAGTGTTTCCTAAGACTCTATTATAAGCACTTTACATAGATGATCTCACCTAATCTTCAGAAGGATTCTACTAGTATTAGGTCCATTGTACAAGAAAGATGCCTCAGAGAGACATGCCTAGTTTCATGAAATTAGTAAGCAATAGAACCGACCCAGACTGGAGTGTGTGAGAGCGCAGAGCCCAGACCGTGCCAGCCTCACAAATGCAAACTTGTCCACTCTGTACTATGTTGCTGGATTATGCTATGTCCAAAGATATGTCTTTCAGAGTTTTCCAAAGATAAGCAAGTGTTTAATCTTGGCCCTCTTTGATTCTAAACTGGAAGCTCTTAGAAAAAGGACTCCTTGAAACCAGTAAAGTCACATTCATTGTCTCCACTCCCTACCAGGCCTCACATTGCTATCAGAATACAATATGAGTGCAATGGGTGTTTATAGAGTATGACCCAGTATTACTTTACTCGGCATGCACAATGCATCAGAGTGTCTGGGTTTTATTTTTGGTCAATGACTATCCAGCTCTTGACTTTCAAGGCCCCTCACAGACCTTCTCTGTGAGGATTTTAAGGAAAGAGAATTGAAACAGCACCCCCCCCCCAAAAAAAATGGGCTGGAAAATCCTTTCAATGGTCCTTATTTGGTTTCCACATTGCTGAGTTTACTGAGCTTCAAGAGTCATCTAGGTCTTGAGAGTGCATCCTATGAATGTTGTACAAGTTCAACTCCAAAACCACTTAAATTACAGGAGCTCATTCCTGATTATTAACTATATCTTTTTTATGGACTGAATGTTTGTATCCTCCACTCAAAATTCATAGGTTGAGGCCCTAACCCCAACCTATGGTACTTTGAGGTGAAACCTTTGGGAGGTGATTAGGTTTACATAGGTCATGAGGGTGACAGCCCTGTGATGAGACTCTTTTCCTTAAAGCAAGAAGAAAATATGAGCTCACTTGCCCTCTCCCCAGCGTAAGGATGCAGAGAGAAGGCGGTCACCTGCCCACAAGGAAGAGGGCCCTTGCCAAGAACCAAATCTGATAGCACCTTGACCTTAGATTTTCCAGTCTTCAGAACTGGGAAAAACTAAGTGTGTTATTGAAACCACCCTGTCTAAGGTATTCTGTGACATATCACAAGCTAGCTAAAACACCCTTCCACGGTAAGATCATCGGGGACTCACTAACTCAGAGGAGAATATATAATCCATTTTAGTCTATTTTTAATTTTGACACTTAGAAAAACTTCTGCTCTTATCTTGCTTCCATTATCTGGCTCTTCAGAGAGGAGCTGGAGACCGGCATTGTTAAGAAAAGAGAGATAAGTCCGGAATTGTGATGCCACCAACGTTGGCTTTCTTTTTCAATATCCCTTTGGCTATTCGAGGTCTTTTCTGGTTCCATATAAATTTTAGCATTTTTGGTTCCATTTCTTTGAAAAAGATGGATGGTACTTTGATAGGAATTGCATTACATGTGTAGATTGCTTTAGGTAGCATAGACATTTTCACAATATTTATTCTTCCAATCCAGGAGCATGGAACATTTTTCCATTTCTTTGTGTCTTCCTCAATTTCTTTCATGAGTACTTTATAGTTTTCTGAGTATAGATTCTGTGTCTCTTTGGTTAGGTTTATTCCTAGGTATCTTATGGTTTTGGATGCAATTGTAAATGGGATTGACTCCTTAATATCTCTTTCTTCTGTCTTGCTGTTGGTGTAGAGAAATGCAACTGATTTCTGTGCATTGATTTTATATCCTGACACTTTACTGAATTCCTGTATAAGTTCTAGCAGTTTTGGAGTGGAGTCTTTTGGGTTTTCCACATATAGTATCATATCATCTGCGAAGAGTGATAATTTGACTTCTTCTTTGCCGATTTGGATGCCTTTAATTTCCTTTTGTTGTCTGATTGCTGAGGCTAGGACCTCTAGTACGATGTTGAATAGCAGTGGTGATAATGGACATCCCTGCCGTGTTCCTGACCTTAGCGGAAAAGCTTTCAGTTTTTCTCCATTGAGAATGATATTTGCGGTGGGTTTTTCATAGATGGCTTTGATGATATTGAGGTATGTGCCCTCTATCCCTACACTTTGAAGAGTTTTGATCAGGAAGGGATGTTGTACTTTGTCAAATGCTTTTTCAGCATCTATTGAGAGTATCATATGGTTCTTGTTCTTTCTTTTATTGATGTGTTGTATCACATTGACTGATTTGCGGATGTTGAACCAACCTTGCAGCCCTGGAATAAATCCCACTTGGTCGTGGTGAATAATCTTTTTAATGTACTGTTGAATCCTATTGGCTAGTATTTTGTTGAGTATTTTCGCATCTGTGTTCATCAAGGATATCGGTCTATAGCTCTCTTTTTTGGTGGGATCCTTGTCTGGTTTTGGGATCAAGGTGATGCTGGCCTCATAAAATGAGTTTGGAAGTTTTCCTTCCATTTCTATTTTTTGGAACAGTTTCAGGAGAATAGGAATTAGTTCTTCTTTAAATGTTTGGTAGAATTCCCCCGGGAAGCCATCTGGCCCTGGGCTTTTGTTTGTTTGGAGATTTTTAATGACTGTTTCAATCTCCTTACTGGTTATGGGTCTGTTCAGGCTTTCTATTTCTTCCTGGTTCAGTTGTGGTAGTTTATATGTTTCTAGGAATGCATCCATTTCTTCCAGATTGTCAAATTTATTGCCGTAGAGTTGCTCATAGTACGTTCTTATAATAGTTTGTATTTCTTTGGTGTTAGTTGTGATCTCTCCTCTTTCATTCATGATTTTACTTATTTGGGTCCTTTCTCTTTTCTTTTTGATAAGTCGGGCCAGGGGTTTATCAATTTTATTAATTCTTTCAAAGAACCAGCTCCTAGTTTCGTTGATTTGTTCTATTGTTTTTTTGGTTTCTATTTCATTGATTTCTGCTCTGATCTTTATGATTTCTCTTCTCCTGCTGGGCTTAGGGTTTCTTTCTTGTTCTTTCTCCAGCTCCTTTAGGTGTAGGGTTAGGTTGTGTACCTGAGACCTTTCTTGTTTCTTGAGAAAGGCTTGTACCGCTATATATTTTCCTCTCAGGACTGCCTTTGTTGTGTCCCACAGATTTTGAACCGTTGTATTTTCATTATCATTTGTTTCCATGATTTTTTTCAATTCTTCTTTAATTTCCCGGTTGACCCATTCATTCTTTAGAAGGATACTGTTTAGTCTCCATGTATTTGGGTTCTTTCCAAACTTCCTTTTGTGGTTGAGTTCTAGCTTTAGAGCATTTTGGTCTGAAAATATGCAGGGAATGATCCCAATCTTTTGATACCGGTTGAGTCCTGATTTAGGACCGAGGATGTGATCTATTCTGGAGAATGTTCCATGTGCACTAGAGAAGAATGTGTATTCTGTTGCTTTGGGATGAAATATTCTGAATATATCTGTGATGTCCATCTGGTCCAGTGTGTCGTTTAAGGCCTTTATTTCCTTGCTGATCTTTTGCTTGGATGACCTGTCCATTTCAGTGAGGGGAGTGTTAAAGTCCCCTACTATTATTGTATTATTGTTGATGTGTTTCTTTGATTTTGTTATTAATTGGTTTATATAGTTGGCTGCTCCCACGTTGGGGGCATAGATATTTAAAATTGTTAAATCTTCTTGTTGGCCAGACCCTTTGAGTATGATATAGTGTCCTTCCTCATCTCTTATTATAGTCTTTGGCTTAAAATCTAATTGATCTGATATAAGGATTGCCACTCCTGCTTTCTTCTGATGTCCATTAGCATGGTAAATTCTTTTCCACCCCCTCACTTTAAATCTGGAAGTGTCTTCGAGCTCTATTACAAAGCTGTCATCATCAAGACAGCATGGTACTGGCACAAAAACAGACACATAGATCAATGGAACAGAATAGAGAGCCCAGAAATAGACCCTCAAATCTATAGTCAACTAATCTTCGACAAAGCAGGAAAGAATGTCCAATGGAAAAAAGACAGCCCCTTCAATAAATGGTGCTGGGAAAATTGGACAGCCACATGCAGAAAAATGAAATTGGACCATTTCCTTACACCACACACAAAAATAGACTCAAAATGGATGAAGGACCTCAATGTACGAAAGGAATCCATCAAAATCCTTGAGGAGAACACGGGCAGCAACCTCTTCGACCTCTGCCACAGCAACATCTTCCTAGGAACAACGCAAAAGGCAAGGGAAGCAAGGGAAAAAATGAACTACTGGGATTTCATCAAGATCAAAAGCTTTTGCACAGCAAAGGAAACAGTTAACAAAATCAAAAGACAACTGACAGAATGGGAGAAGATATTTGCAAACGACATATCAGATAAAGGACTAGTGTCCAGAATCTATAAAGAACTTAGCAAACTCAACACCCAAAGAACAAATAATCCAATCAAGAAATGGGCAGAGGACATGAACAGACATTTCTGCAAAGAAGACATCCAGATGGCGAACAGACACATGAAAAAGTGCTCCATATCACTCGGCATCAGGGAAATACAAATCAAAACCACAATGAGATATCACCTCACACCAGTCAGAATGGCTAAAATCAACAAGTCAGGAAATGACAGATGCTGGCGAGGATGCGGAGAAAGGGGAACCCTCCTACACTGTTGGTGGGAATGCAAGCTGGTGCAGCCACTCTGGAAAACAGCATGGAGGTTCCTCAAAATGTTGAAAATAGAACTGCCCTATGACCCAGCAATTGCACTATTGGGTATTTACCCTAAAGATACAAATGTAGTGATCCAAAGGGGCACATGCACCCGAATGTTTATAGCAGCAATGTCCACAATAGCCAAACTATGGAAAGAACCTAGATGTCCATCAACAGATGAATGGATCAAGAAGATGTGGTATATATACACAATGGAATACTATGCAGCCATCAAAAGAAATGAAATCTTGCCATTTGCGACAACATGGATGGAACTAGAGCGTGTCATGCTTAGCGAAATAAGTCAAGCAGAGAAAGACAACTATCATATGATCTCCCTGATATGAGGAAGTGGTGATGCAACATGGAGGCTTAAGTGGGTAGAAGAAGAATAAATGAAACAAGATGGGATTGGGAGGGAGACAAACCATAAGTGACTCTTAATCTCACAAAACAAACTGAGGGTTGCCGGGGGGAGGGGGTTTGGGAGAAGGGGGTGGGATTATGGACATTGGGGAGGGTATGTGATTTGGTGAGTGCTGTGAAGTGTGTAAACCTGGTGATTCACAGACCTGTACCCCTGGGGATAAAAATATATGTTTATAAAAAAAAAAAATTTAAAAAAAAAAAAAAAAAAGAATAACAACAACAACAAAAAAAAAAAAAACAAAAAAAAAAGAAAAAAAAAAAAGAAAAGAGAGATAAACTCAGAGGAGCTAATGTAAAAGTGAGAGTAGGGCTTGTCAGAGAGAGGAGAAAAGGGACAGGAAACCAGACCCGGCTGTGACCTGCCGCCGGCACTATCCTGCGGGTTGATTTGCTGGAGCAACGTCTGCTGGAGGTCAGGTGGTGCCCACCAGCAGGCTTCTACCTGGTTCCAGTGCCTGACAGCAGTCCTCAGGGACAAGATGCAAAGGACACACCCACCCCATCAACTGGTACAGCCCAGCTGGGGCACAGACCTCAGAGACACACTTGGCATGTTCAAGTCCAGGTGCCAATGTGACTGTGTTAACAGCAGGCAAATCACTTAACCTTCCCGTGGCTTCATTTTGTCTCAATAATACAAATAACAGCACCTCCTATTTTGGGAGGTTATTGAAAGTACTGAATGAAATAATGTATGTAAAGTACTTACAACGCTGTCTGGCATGTAGCGAAACTTCGATTAACATTTAGCACTGTCTGGTATGAAGGTGTTCTGTGGCATAAAAAGTGCCGGGAGATAGGGTTGGAGATTTTAATGGGGCATCCGGAGTTCATGGAGAGCCTTTGAGGGCTCTGAACATCGAATGAGGCCATCCAAGGGCATTCCAGCACCCTGAGGACAAGGACCAGACCCGACACACTGACACAGTGCTGAGCACATCAAAGACACTTAATGCTCATAGAATGACTGATACCTGTCAACGAGGAAAGAGATCCTCAGGCAAGAGCTAAGATGGGGAGAAGGAGGATCATGATGGAACCAGGAGGCTGGGATGGAAATGCAGCCAACAGAGCAGAGCTGTTCTGTGCCACAGTCCTTACGACATTCCTCCCGATCATTCTCTGTGCAGGAAGACAGCGAGAGCAAAAGCTTATGGACAGAAATCGGTGAAGCCATCATTATCACCATCATGAGGTTTCTTTTTTAAATTAACTGTAGTATCAACATTTTTTTAAAGATTTTATTTATTTATTTGACAGCAAGAGACACAGGGAGAGAGGGAACACAAGCAGGGGGAGAGAGAGAGGGAGAAGCAGGCTTCCCATCGAGCAGGGAACCCGACAGGGCTCGATCCCAGGACCCCAGGATCATGACCCGAACCAAAGGCAGATGCTTAACAACCGAGCCACCCAGGCGCCCCCATTGTGAGGTTTATAATGTTTAAACACTAACAGGAACGGTAACTACACTGACTGAATCTTCCCGTGTGCCAGACACTATGCTAAGTGCTTCCCTCCAGGCTGAAACGCTAGCTCTTAAAATACTGAGAAAATGTTATCACATACATTACAAACCAGCTATGACACCAAGCACCCTCAGCGAGCCCCTGCTCCCCTGAGTATCTGAGCTTCCTCCAGGATCCCCTGCGTCCCCTGTTCCCAGGACCTAAAAGCACAAAAGGAGACCTCAGAGGCCCCTGTCCAGCATTACAATCTGAGCCTCTTCAAATTGGTCAGTGCCCCTATTAAATATTTTGAAAATCACTCCTGTATTCCATGCATTAACCAACTTAATTCTTACATTATTCTTTCATTCTGGGAGATGATACCAAGGCTCAAAAAGGCAGACTTGTCCAGAGCCCCAGCTCAGAAGAGACTGAGCACAGGTTCTATCTGACTCTATTTTGAGCTCCTGGTCCCCCCACCCCCACCCCAGAAGGGTAAGTTTTATACTGGAGACTACAGAACGTAATGCTGAACAGAGTGGTCACACTAAGTAAATCAACAGGCGAAATATGATTTCCAGAAACTTCCTGTTTTAATAGGTCAGAGAGAAATCACGCAACTCTGTTAAAAACATCAGGCTCCTGAGCCTCAATCCATACCAGATACTAAGCTTGCCTAGCTAAGTTTATGCCATGGGTAACATTTCCATGGGTGGTGACATTTAGAGTGGACTGTTACATCTTCATCTAGCAGAAAAACCCAAATTCTTTTCCTCCATCCTTAAATTGAACTGATCTCATCCCAGATGCTATGGTTGTTTGCCTTTAGCTTCCACAACAAAAGTAAACGGCAGTACCATCTGTTACAGCGGCTATGTGAAAAGGTCACCAGCCTCTCCCATTGTCTCTTTACTTCAAGTTAACAGTTAACGAAACAGAAAGATGTGTATTTAGTATGAACTCTTGAGTTTCTTCTGGGGGTAATGGGAGAATCCAAAAATAGGACTCAATTTAGGTTGCCATAATACAGGCCTGAGAACTTAACCAAGAAGTCAGAAATGGAATAAAGCCTAAAGAAAATAAGAAGGACTTATTATGGGGGGGGGGCAGATTAAGGAATTTGAAAAACAGATTAATAAATAAGTCCAGAGGTAGCTTCTAGGAGGAAAAATTGACAGACAAATAAAAATGTAGACGAATACTTTTTCATTGTTTCAATCAGGCAATATAGAACACACTCTGTAGGTCCTATGAGCATTTCCAAGGACTCCAAAAAGCACTTGAGAAAATTTGGCCTTCATTTTTGCCTGTTCTAGACAGATAATAACATATATGCATAGAGAAATATCTAGAAGAATATTCTTCAAAATGTTAACAGTGTCTCTGGATGACAGATTTGGAGCAATTTTTCTTTCTTCTTTATACTTCTCTATACTTCTTGAATTCTTTACAGTGAACATTTCTCATTTTTATGGTCAGAATAAAAACTCTACAGCCATTTTCTTTTTTTTAAGTGTCCCAAACATGATTCCGTGTGAAATATAATACATGAAAAAAGCTCCATTAAGTATGAAACAAATCACAGTCACATTTGCTTTGTGACAAATAAGCGTCACACACTTTGAATCACAATGAGATCTCACCAAAATACCTGCTACTCTCCAGTGGGATTGTGCCCCCCAGCACACGAAGGGCAGCAGGATCCCAACGAGTAAATGAGTTCAGCAGTACGAGAAAATCCATCTGGGGGTTAACATGATTAACCTCACTTCGAATCTGGGACACTAGCGTTCGTGGTAGACCTTCTCTTTCATGGCACTTTGGGCTAACACCGAAAACAATGCTTAATGACCACATTTACTTTTCTATAAAACAGTTCAACAGACTTGAAGACTAGCAGATAAACTTATGGTCATCTAAACTACTTTTAAATCAATAATCAGGGCGCCTGGGTGGCTCAGTGGGTTAAGCCGCTGCCTTCGGCTCAGGTCATGATCTCAGGGTCCTGGGATCGAGTCCCGCATCGGGCTCTCTGCTCCGCAGGGAGCCTGCTTCCCTCTCTCTCTCTCTGCCTGCCTCTCCATCTACTTGTGATTTCTCTCTGTCAAATACATAAATAAAATCTTTAAAAAAAATAAAAATAAAAATAAAAATAAATCAATAATCAGACTTGGGAAAAACACTCTATCTCAAATTTTTAATTTTTTTTTAAGATTTTATTTATTTATTTGACACAGAGAGATCACAAGTAGGCAGCGAGGCAGGCAAATGGGGAGGGGGAAACAGACCCCCCACTGAACAGACAGCCCAATGCCGGGCTCCATCCCAGGACCCTGAGATCATGACCTGAGCTAAAGGCAGAGGCTTAACCCACTGAGTCACCCAGACGCCCCCATCTCAAATTTTTTTTTTCCAAAGATTTTATTTATTTATTTGACAGACAGAAATCACAAGCAGGCAGAGAGGCAGGCAGAGAGAGAGGAGGAAGCAGGCTCCCTGCTGAGCAGAGAGTCCGATGCAGGGATCGATCCCAGGACCCTGAGATCACGACCTGAGCTGAAGGCAGAGGCTTTAACCCACTGAGCCATCCAGGCGCCCCTACCTCAAATTTTCAAATGCATCTTTCTCGTCATTAATGGAAAGTAATTGAGGCAGACATTTGAAAATTTGTATGCGTACATGTGGGGTCATGGGAACGGGCATGTGACCCAGATCTAGCAAGTTATTGCTCTCAATCCAGGGATTGGTCTAAGAGGTAAGCACAGAACAGGACCAATCAGTACTCCATTCAAAGAGAAATACGGAGACTGGGAGACGCAGGAATCACAAGCTTTAAGGACCACATAGGCCAGTCACTGCTGGGGCCTGGCTCACCATGGCTGGGGAAGCAGGTGCCTGAGAATAAAGCCAAGGGAAAGCAAGCTGAGCTGAGAAACATGAAGAGACGGGATCCTGATGAACTCAGTGATGCTGTTTTAACCTCTCGATCCAGTGCCACCAGTTTGAGTTGTGTGTCCCTCACTTGCTGCTGGTAGTACTCAATAAATATGAGCTATTTACTTATTAATCCCCAGATGTTCCCCTGAACTCAGACTGAGATAGCATTTACATGACACTAGAGTCCTCTTCGTTGGGAGGTGGGAATCATATCTCTTCAGCTTTATACTCTTGGTCCCTATCACAATATCACAATAAATGTGTTATGAATGAAAGAATAAATGAATAACACAAACATACTTTTTAAAAACTGTACTGGATCAAATAGGACAGTGTGTCTTTTCATTAAGTGATTAAAATTATAAGAGTCATAATGATAATTCCTTCAAGATACAGCACCAATAAAGAAATGAAATATTTTGTTAAACTAACGGGGAGAAGCCGTGGATTTCCAGAATCCTAATTTTTCTAGAGTTTTCATTCAAGGCCTCCATTTCTCCCTGGGCCTATTAAGATGTGTCAATACTAACATAACACAATTTAAAAAAAAAAAAAAAGGAAAAATAATTAAATCAGTTTAAAAAAAAAAAAGATGCATCTATACTTATATTCAAAACACACAGATAAACACCAGGCATCTGGAAGAATGATCCCAGCATTTGGATCAGCTGGATCTATGGAAATGAATGTCTGTTGGTTGGGAGCAGGCCTGAGAAGTATGACGGAGTCAGTGGGTAATGTGGACAGAGCTATGTCCACTGGATCCAGGAATCTGGAGGAGAAAAACAGAGCAGGGTCCAGAATGACAGGCCAAAGTAAAGGGGAAAAAAGGTGGAAGGACCACACTTTAAAGGAGCTGGAAGCAGGGGCACCTGAGTGGCTCAGTGGGTTAAGCCTCTGCCTTCGGCTCAGGTCGTCATCTCAGGGTCCTGGGATGGAGCCCTGCATTGGGCTCTCTGCTCAGTGGGGAGCTTGCTTCCCCTTCTCTCTCTCTGCCTGCCTCTCTGCCTACTTGTGATCTCTGTCTGTTAAATAAATGAAAAAAATCTTTAAAAAAACAAAAAAGAGTTGGAAGCAAAGTTTGAATTAGAGGCAGGACGGGTATTCAGGTGGAGATGCAGACTGGATGCCAGGGGAGGATCAGGAAGCCAGGCTCTAATAAAGCTGGAAGCACACTTAGAAGCCAGTTCTGGCGAGGAGGCTTGACGACCTTCTCCAGTGTCAGCACAGGCATTGCAAACTGGCAGTCCTCAGGCAGAATTTTGCCCAGAGAAAGGTGTTGTTTGGTCTGTACTCTCTTTCTTTAAAAGGTTTTTAGACCTTTGCGTTGGAAGGTCAAGAGCTGGGAACAAAACCGGCTGCGACAGTTACCCTTCGAGTGCTTTGCATATTTGAATGCATTTAATCCTCATAAGAACATGTGTGGAGTGCTTACAATAGATATGCCAGGCACTATCCAAGCGCTCTCTGTGTATTAACTCATGGATGCTTTTAGTGATCCTATCCCCATATTACCTATGAGAAAACAGAGGCACAGAAAAGTGAGTCGTTTGCTTGAGGTTTACGCAGCTCATAAACGGCAGAGACCCTTCCCAGGCTAACACTGTTGCCAGCCTCCATGCTGTTCAAAACGCAGTAAGCCTCACACAAGCAACAAAAGAAAAAATAACTGGGCTCGGGGCACCTGGGTGGCTCAGTTGACTAAGCTTCATCTCTTGGTTTCCAGTTGGGTCATGGTATCAGGGCGGTGAGATGGAGCCCCCCCGGCTCCATCTGGCTCTGTACTCAGTGGGGAGTCTGCCGGAGACTCTCTCTCCCTCTCCCCACCTTTTACATAAGATTCTCTATCTCTCGGCCCCTCCACTCCCACCCTACACATTCTCACTCAAAAAAAATAAAAAATTTTTAAAAAGAGAGAGAGAGAAAGAAAAAGAAAAAGAAAAAATAACTGGGCTTCATCAAAAGTAAAAACTTTTGTAGAGCACAGAACACTAAGAGAATGAAAAAACCCACAGAATGAGAGAAAATGTTTACAAATCTTTATATCTAAAGAAAGGATTAACATAAAAAATGCATAAAGTTCCTGTAACTCAACAACAACAACAAAAAGCAAACTGATCCAAAAGAAAAAAATGGGCAAAGGATCTGAATGGATCCTTTTCCCAAAAAAAGATATATAAATGGCCAACAAGCACATAAAAGGATGCTCAAATCACTAGTCATTAGAGAAATGCCAATTAAAGCCACAATGAGATACCACCTCACATCCATTCGGATGGCTCATATCAAAACACTAGAAAGTAGGGCGCCTGGGTGGCTCAGTGGGTTAAAGCCTCTGCCTTTGGCTCAGGTCATGATCCCAGAGTCCTGGGATCAAGCCCCGAGTTGGGCTCTCTGCTCAGCAGGGAGCCTGCTTCCTCCTCTCTCTGCCTGCCTCTCTGCCTGCTTGTGATCTCTGTCTGTCAAATAAATAAATAAAATCTTAAAAAACAAAACAAAACACTAGAAGGCAAGTCCGACGAGGATGTGCAGAAATTGGAGCCCCTGTGCACTGGCATTGGGAATGTAAAATGGTGCCAGGGTGGAAAGCCATCTGACAATTCCTCAAAGAGTTAAAATAGAAATATCATATGACCTGGCAATTTCACTTCCGGGTATGTACCCCAAAGAAGTGAAACCAGGGACTCAAACTGACACTTGGAGTCAGTGTTCCTAGCAGCATTATTGACAACAGCCAAAAGGTAGAAACAAGTGGAATGACCCTCAACATATGAACATATAAACAAAATGTGGTACATATAGAAACGAGTAATATTCAGCCTTACAAAGGTACTAAAATTCTGACACATGTTACAACATGGATGAACCTTAAAAACATCCTGCTAAGTGAAATAAGCCAGACACAAAAAGACAAACACTGTAGGATTCCACTCACAATGAGGCACTTACAGTAATCAGATTCATAGAGACAGAGAACAGAATAAAAGTTACCACAGACTGAGGGGAGGAAGAAACAGGCAGTTATTATTCAATGGGTACAGAGTTTCTGTTTGGAATGAGAAAGTTCTGGAAATGATTAGTGGTGATGGTTGCATAACATTGTATGAATTGTAAATGAACTTCATGCCACCAAACTGTACTCTTAAAAACAGTAAAAATGGTAAATTCTACGTTGTATGTATTTAGCCACAATAAAAAAAAAAAGTGTTAAGCCTCAAAGAGATGTTATGCAAAATAATCTCCGCCCATTTGAAATCAAATACTAAAGTCTGAGAAGAGTCAGGGGAACAGATAGAAGAGAATCTATCCAGTTAGCCAAAAGGATAGAAGGAAAAGAAAAAAAGTTTAGTAATAAATGGTCAGCAAAAATTGGCAAATCTTTAGGAGACATGAACAAAGCTTTTTTTTTTTTTTTAAAGAAGCAAAAAGCTTTAAAAAAAAAAACTTTCAGAAAGAATTAAATGCAAGAATGCCTACCAATTAGATATATGCTCAGAGAGACATGTGCCAAGATAATAAAATAAATGTTCAAATTCTCAGCTACCCTAATCCAGCAGAGTACTAAAGTTAAATGTCCTTGTTTCACATGGATCTGAATGCAGAATAGAGCCCAAAAATTTTAATTACAACAGAAGCGTACCCAGAGTATATGGAATGTCCTTGGGAGCTTTCAATCACTCCAAAGGACTAACACAAAATTTAAAAATACCGTCACCCCTGCCTTGTCTGCCAGGGATATATCTGAAGACCAACAATTGATACCTGGACCATCAGACAGTTCCCTATATATACTATGTTTTTCATATATACATACACACACATACACACACACACACACACACACACACATATCATACTATATGATAGGACTACATATGACCATATATGATCATATGACTAATGATACATATATGGTATGATATTTACTATGATAAAGTTTAACTTATAAATTAGGCACAGTAAGAGGTTAACAAAAATAATCAATAACAAAATAGGACAATTATAACAATATACTGTAATGAAATTTTTGTGAAGTGGTCTCTCTCTCAAAATACCACTGAAACGTACCCACCCTTCTTGGATGATGTGAGATGATAAAAGGCCTGTCAGATGAGATGAAATGAGGTGAAGGATGCAGGCGTTGTCACGTAATGTTAGGGTACTATTGACTTTCAGACCATATGTCAGGAGGGAGCACACCTGCTTCCAGACCAAAGTTGCCCATGGTAACTGAAAGCACGGAAAGTAAAACCCTCGGATAAGGAGGGACTAATGTATAAATCTGCCATAAAACTATCCATTAGAGGCTGACATATTTTACATAAAATGAATGTGAATTCCACAACTGCACAGCAAGGTCATGGGACTGTAAATTATTCTGCAGTTCTCTGTGTCTTCCATTGGAGCCTTCTGGATTCTCCTAAAACTTTAACTTGACCCACATTAAGTTAACATATGCTAGGGACTCCTACCCCTACAGGAATATTGGTTTATTTAAGAGAAGACTAGATTCAACCCCAGGACGTTCCACGAAGTCCCTGGGAGGTGTTGGGCAAGTCATTCAACTCCTCCAAGCACCAATTTCCTTTGTCTGCAGTAGAGACTAGACAAAATGATTTCTGAAGTCTCTTTAACACACCATGAGTCACATTTCGTTCCTTTCTTTTTGGGAGGGGCGACATTTTTTGCTTTTCTTTTCCAAATACATCACTGTCCAAATTGAAAGCTGCAGAGTTTCATAAACCTTTCATAAAAATGTTATTCAGTCCCTCCAAACGTATTTTCTTCTTATCTCCCAGCTGTTCACACACAAAGATGATCAGAGAACCCACTCTCCATTATATATTTTTTTATGTATATGGACCCGTTAGTCCATAAAGGATTTGAGTCTCTCTCATTTCATTAGCGTCTAAAAATTTCAAAATTCTCTTATACAAGGACTGTGCATAATCTTATTTTAAGACTAAATCCTTTTCCCAAAAAAATTATGCTTAAAAATGTTTACTTTGGGCTTTTTCTCCATTATAACAGGAAAGTGACATATGCATAAAGAAGGATGCTAAGTGAATATAGATTTGATACTGATGACTTGCAGCCAACTACCGCCCTTTCTCTCCTGGCTTGATGGCTAATCACCAAAATACATTCCAGAGCTGTTCTCTCTCCTCATATACTTCATTTGAGAATGAATTAATTTCTGTTTCAAGTTGTCCCATCTGGGAAAACCTAGATCCCATCAACAACAGCTTGAGAATAGAATTGAGAGGAGCAGAAAGGCAAAAAAGAAGACTTAAAAATTAAAATAAGCTTTCTTCAGTCTAAGTCCAGAAAGGAAGCTTTGGCTTTCGATGTGCAGTCAAGCTATGCAAAGAAGATTCTCTGTTCTCTTTTGGTACTGAGTGAACCAAACACTCAAGTTAATGTTCAACATTAACAAACTAATAAATTAATTATTTAAAAATTAATTAATTAATTGATGTTTGACAACATTAATTAGTCTTTAGTGGAAGAGTACAACACCAAAACTCCACAGCAGACCTCTTTCCCCTGGCACAACAAATCTCAACTGAATTGTTAGGCCAGTTCTGGTCTGTCATGTCCCTAGCAGACCTGCCACAATTTAGCTGGAATTTTCTCAAAATAGAGGGGAATTCTGTTTTGTAGAATTTTAAAAATGGGAAGACCCCAAGTTTTAATTATATAGGCATCTATATTTACACTGGCATCTATATTCTATATGAAATTTCTTCAGTTTATTCTATAATAACATATTAAATGATGAAGATTGCAAAGTAAGATCAAGGAAGATGCTATCTGCAAGCCGGTCAGGTCCCAAGCCAAAGCAGAACCCAAATGTCAAAATAAGTACCACTAATATGATTCATTCATTTATTCATAAGCAACATCTCTTTTCAACTACTCCAGGCACTGTGCGGGCTCCTACAACATTACAACCCCAGGGCAGAAAAGCGCTACTGGAGAAGTATAAAAAACAGTGCCCTATTGTCCCCACGAACCCCATTACAAAGATTCTGATGGCCTGGAAAATAGAAGTGGGGCCACATCTTCTTCAGCCTCTAACCAGGCTGGGCCAGAGCAGGCTTTATGACAGCTTTGACCCAAAGACAGACAGGTGAGAACATTGGTATCCTCCTAGGGAGATGCAACATAGGTATATGGCTGGGTGGGGAGAAGTTGAGCTTACCTCCAGACAGAGAGGAGCTCTGGAGGGGGAGCCTTTTTCAGCTGTTTGACCCTGACCTACCAAGGAATCCAGAATTTGGGAGAAATGAGACACCACAGAGAAGCCATTAGAAGAATGGAGAAGAACAGAAAGGAGGGAAGAAGTCCTACAAATGAAAGGAATCCTTCCTCATCCTAAATCAGGACAGGAGCTCAGGACCTCATTCCGTCCAAGAAGCACAGAGAAGGTGAAACACAAACTCGAACCAAAAGAAAGAGGATTAAAGCTCTCTGAGGGCTAGGAAAAGAGAAAGGAGTATCCAAGTGAGCCCACATCCCAGAAAATTCTGTTTTGAACCACGGGAAGGAAGGCACATAGAAGAGAAAAATAGAACAGCTCAAGTTGCTGATGCGTGACCAAGAAATGAGACAGCCTGAGGAACGGATGACAGGAGTACATTTCCAAGCGTGGCAGTGATATAATGGAGCACACAGACATACTCATCTCCAAAGACGAGAAAAGACTCAACTCATTGTGAAGCCAAGTTTTTAATTTAGAATTCACAAGTTGCTCTTGTTAAAAAAAAAAAAACAAAAAAACCTCTGCCCCAGAGTTTCTTCTCTGGCCAGATCAGACATGTACTTCACAGACTTCCAGCAGAAGACTGGAGTGTCAACAGGTACTGAGGAGGGGCTCAGAAATCCAGTTCCTGGAACCTTCAAGTCTAGGAATCTTACACTCAAGAGAGGAAAATAAAAAGTTGGGAGTGAAACGACTCACCGGTTGGCTGTTTGGGTTGCAAACAGAAAGATGCTGAAGAGTTAGAAGAGTGCAGAGAAACCAGAAGCAGAAGTTGGGTAGAATTAACACTGGCAATGAAAGGCAAGCCTTCAAAATACCCCAAAGTCATAGACTTAATGTTAGAGGAGCTGGATGCCCCCCAAAATCTGCAGTGCTCTGCTAGAGCCAGCAGACGGATCTATAATCATGTCGTCTAAGGAAGCTTACAACCACGGTCCTCACAGAACGGAATTCTCTCATGGATGCTAGCTTTGACTCAATTCCGTCCTTCCCTCGGTTTCCAGTAAAACCATCTGAAACCCTTGCAAAGTATATATTTTAAAAAGTTAAAAAGGGACTCTCATACAAGTGTCAAATGAACACATATCAAAGAAGTCATTCAGTTTGTTAATTAACGAGGGAAACAGTGAGATGGTAGAGCTCCTCCAAAGAGCATTTTCAGAATCTAGGTTCTCCTAAGTACTGGGGACTCCGTCAGAACTAGGTCACTGTGCTACATACAAAACAGGCTAACGACCAACGGAGCAACAAGCCAGACCTTTGAGGTTATCATTGCTATTGAACAGAAATCGTTTGCCAAATCTACATGTTAAAATGTTACCTCACTAAATTTAGAAAGTGTATTTAATAGTAATAAGTGGTTTGAACAAAGTATATTCTCCTGCCTAAATACTCCTTGGGTATTAAAAGGACATATTACCCAACCTCTTACTTCCAAGTTTTAAATGATTTTTCTTAACTCCTTGATGCTTAATTTTGTAATAGAGCATGAGCAAATCTCATTAATCACAGAAGCTGGAGAACCTCCCCCACCTCACGGTTTTTAAAACTAGACTGTCCAAACAAAAGGTAGACCTTGGCCTTGACTGATTAGCAGAAAGAATGGTGTGTGAAGAAAGAAAAGACATTGAGATGGCAAAGGGAAACAGCTAAGCCCTGCTAACCTTGGCCATCTTCTGGCCTGCTGGACCTCACTGACCATGCCACACTGAAGTCTGGAGGTGAGAAGCAGAAATCACGCTCTCCTGTCTGAGCCAGACGGACCACCTAAGCACAGTTGTCTCAAGATGGAACCTCCAGTGAGAAATCGAATGCATATTCTGCAGAAAGGCTAGTCTTCGAGTGGCATACAAAAGCCAGCTTCAAGGTTCTCTTGGAGAGAGCAGGTGGTTGAAACATTTGGTGTTGCCCTCCAGGACACGCCTTTCCAAGAAGATGTGGTTGGTGCAACCAGCTTCACGTGGAACCAGGAGTAGTTACCTCACCCAGAACCCACCCCAGAGAGAAGAACCCAGCACCTGACACCCCAAAACCAAAACTCGGCCCTCCTTTATCCTTCCCTTCCATGCCCTCTTTTTGCATAAGATTTTTTTTTTTCAATTACTTTCCACCAAGGATGAGCAAAAGATCACGAAAAGCATTTTCACATGAAGGCAGAGCTGTACCCTAGGAACAGGGTAGACACAGGTGTGAAAGTAAGTGGCCAAGTCTAGAAAACCAGAGAATAAAACCAGATTGGTGTTTTGAATGACTTTTACGGACGTATTTGCCTGGCTTCTATCAGCTCTTGTGCTAGGTTGGATGAGTGGGGGTAGGAAAGATACTCTGTGGCCTCCTAAAAGTAAGAGCTGAAACTACAATGAGATACCATTTCACATCCACTAGGACGACTATAATTTAAAACAATAATAATAATAACGGGAGCAGGGAATCATAACAAGTGTGAAGGAGGGTGTGGAGAAACTGAACCCTACTGAACCCTTCCCTATTGCTGGTGGGAATATAAAATGGTGCAGCCACTGGCTGTTTCTAGAAAAGTTAAACATAGAATTGCCATAGCCATTCCCCCCCTAGGCATAGACCCCAAAAGAGATGAAAACAGGTACTAAAAGAAGTACTTGTGCAGATGTGACCACAGCAGCACTATTCACAGTAGCCAAAAGGTGGAAACAAACCGAACACCCACAAACGGGGGAACAGAGTGACAAACGGCTGCACGCGCATGCAAGAGTTTTGTTCAACCGTAGAAAGGAATGGAATGTCGATGCCGGCCACAATGTGGACAAACCTTGGAAACGTTATGCTAAGCAGAAAAGGCCACACACGGAAGGTCACATATTGCCATAATTTCATTTACATGAACTATCCGGGAAAGGTAAGTGCATAGCAATAGAAAGCAGACTGGTAGTCATACGGAGAGAGGCTGGGGAATAACTAGTTAGGTGTGGCGGGGCGGGGGACTTATTTGGAGGCGATGAAAATGTTTTGGAATGAGATAAAGGTGGTGTTTTCACAACATGATAAGTGTACTAAATACTGAATTATACACTTGAAAAGAGCTAATCTTACAGTATTTTGAGTTTCATCTCAGTAAATGAAAAGGAACAGAAAATAAGAACAGGGGCGCCTGGGTGGCTCAGTCGTTAAGCATCTATCTTCAGCTGAGGTCATGATCCCAGAGTCCTGGGATCGAGTCTGGGATTGAGCCCTGCATCGGGCTGTCTATTCAGCGGGGCACCTGCTTCTCTCTCTCCCACTCCCCGTGCTTGTGTTCTCTCTCTCTCTCTCTCTCTCTCTCTCTGTCAAATAAATAAATAAATAAATAAAATCTTTTAAAAAAAAAAGAAAGAAAGAAAATAACAACAATGACAATAATAGTATTAAGTGGCAAACAGTAAAATCCAAGTTAATCCAATGGCCTTCAGAATGTGAAAATATGCAGAGTAAACTAGAGTTTGGGCAGAAGAGGGAGCAAGAAACACACAAACATATAGAATCTACGTGATGAGAAAAGATTCAGGAACTACACTGATGACGTCCCTCATCGTGTCGCTGCTATTCTACTTGACTGATGATCTCCTCTAAATATAGAAGAGAATAAAAGAGAATAAAAAACATAGAAATCCTTCAAAACCAAGAAAAAAATATTGAAGATGCACGAAATTTGCAGCACAAAGAGTTGACCTGATAGATCATTCAGTCCAAACACCCTAACTTTGCAGATGGGAAGTCAAGACTCAGAGAGACCGACTCCCTTTCCCAAGGCTCATCGCAGAGCTGGGGCCAGCAACAACTGGGGTGGCCTGGGGACTCTGCTTTCCATGACAGAAGCTCCCACTGAGTTCTCTGTGGTCTTATTTTTTTCTCTTGAATCACAGATCTAAAATGTTTCCAGGCCTGCAGCAAAGCAGTGTCAGCCACCCCCTCCTCAGCTTTTCAGCATTCCCATCCCACGAAAATCAGGCTAAAATTAACATCTCTAGAGCAGCCTTCAGTGGAAAAGCCCCAAAGATGCAACCTAGCTTGTGTAAGAAATCAGCCCAGGAAGCGGGCACACTCTGCCTGGTTCCCAGAGATAGGGATGGGAAATGAAGACACGGTAGGCATCTGCAACGTACATGTCAATTAGGGTCACCTCGTCCTCTGAGGGTCAGACCAAAGAGCCTGAACTCCTATCCAGGAGCTGTCTTCTAGATCATTCCTTCCAGCCCTCACCTTCCATTCTAAAAGGCTGATGAGGGGTGCCTGGTTGGCTCAGTGGGTTAAAGCCTCTGCTTTCGGCTTGCGTCGTGATCCCAGGGTCCTGGGATAGAGCCCCACATCGGGTTCTCTACTCGGTGGGGAGCCTGCTTCCACCTCTCTCTCTGCCTGAGTCTCTGACTACTTGTGATCTCTATCAAATAAGTAAATTTTTTTTAAAAAATCTTTAAAAGGCTGATGAAGCAATTTTCCCAAACAAAGACCATTCTCTCCAAAAGCCAGCTGTCTAAATAACTTTTTTTTTTTTTACCCAACTGCATGTATGTTTTGGGACTGGTGTATTCCCTCCCTTCCTTCCTTCCTCCCCGTGCCAGTTACCAATATGGGTTACTTCCTTATGGGGCCTCCTCCAAGAGGAAGAGTGTGTAGTAGACCCCGGATGGATAGTTCAGCATCAAGTTAAATGCAGGTAAGTAGCAGGAGCCGCCGGCAGGAAACCCAGAAGCTTCATACTCCAACAGACCTACCACCAACTGAAGGCAGCACGTAATACATTGCTATTTAATTTTGCCAAAAAGGGATCTTTGTCTTCATTATGTTTTCAAACTTTTAGTCTCTGTAACACAATTTACTTATTAAGTGTAGATTTTTGTTGGTGTTTTCGGAGCACCTAATACAGCATAGCATCATGTCAGAAAGGCTTCTCTCCCATAATTATTTAATTTCAAATAAAATTGGGATTAAGAATGTAGCACGGGGTACCTGGGTGGCTCAGCTGGTTAAGTGTCTGCTTTCTGCTCAGGTCATGATCTCAGGTCCTGGTATTGAGTCTGCTTCTCCCTCTGCCCCTCCCCCTGCTTGTGCTCTCCCTCTTGCTCTCTCTGTCTCTTAAATTAAAAAATAAAATCGTTAAAAAAATAATAATAATGTAGGGCACCTGGGTGGCTCAGTGGGTTAAAGCCTCTGCCTTCAGCTTGGGTCATGATCTCAGGGTCCTAGGATCCAGCTCTGCATCAGGCTCTCTGCTCGGCAGGGAGCCTACTTCCCTTCAGGGAGCCTACTTCCCTTCCTCTCTCTGCCTGCCTCTCCACCTACTTGTGATCTCTGTCAAATAAATAAATAAAATCTTTAAAAAATAATAAAAATTAAAATATTGTAGGCTCTGGAGTTAGAACACTCATGTTCAGATTTTGGCTTCGATTATCCCCTGTGTGGTTTTTGGCTCTATGTTTAACCTCCCTTGTCCTCAGTTTGCCCAACTATAAAATGAACATAACAATAAGAACCTCCCACTTAAAGCCATTATGAGAAAAAAAATGAAATAAAACATTTGAAGTACGTATGAGTTCCTGGCACATTCCAAGAGCTCAGTAAATGTTACCTATTGTTATCCTTCCCCAAAAGGGGCCTATTAATCACACTTAAATCGTGGAGAAGAACCTGCCCCAGCTCCTGTCCTGACCTGTCTGCTCTGAACTTTCGGAGGGTCAAGATGGATTCATGAGTTGGAAAGGTCTGATCTACAGCCCTCTCCAGACCTTATTCCCTCTCCCACCTCCCAAAAATCCTCTGCTTGAATATCGCTACCAACAGGACACTCACCTCTTCCCCAGGCTTACCATGTCATTTCTGGATGACCCATGGCTTCCAAACACACTGGTTCTACCTCTCTCCCCTGGGTGACCAGCAGAAGGCCCCTCTTCCTTCTGCATGCTTAGCCTTTCAGACATATAAAAACACTATCGTATTTCCAAGCTGACTATCCCTATGTTCCTGAACTGTGACCTGATTTAAGGTCCCCTGGACAAGAAACTGTGCTTGTTAAAACCTCAGAACCACCCAGTACCTGCAAGGGCATCCATCCAGCTCCAGAAGGCCAGGCAGGAAAGAGGGATATCAAGGGACAAAGGGACCAGGCCTTCCCTTCATTCTCCCGCCTGCTGATCCCCAACCCTGTTCCTCTGCACTTTTGAGAATCTTCAGAGACAGGACACTGGCTTTTTTCAAACATTTCCTGAGTTGGATGAAATTGTCAGTGACCTTTCAATGGTGCCCTAATGAAGTAATTCATGCTCTCCACATCATTTTAGGAAAGGAGGAGAGAGAGGAAATGGTGTTCAGTGAGGGTTGTGTCAAGCTCAGTGCTATTTTCCATTTAAATAAACAGCAAGGATAATTGACATTCTAATTATAGTCCCATTTTAGAGATTAGGAAACTGAGACTCAGAAAGGTCTAGCAGCTTTCCCTCAATCACAGAGTGGCTGAGCCCAGATATGAGCTCAGGCCCCCCCCTTGCGCTTTTCTCTGTGTGGGACATGTCTTCCAGGGTCATGTGCTCAGGGACTCAGCTAGTGCACAGCTACTTGCTCCTACTGAGCCTGCAATCCACCAAGCTACCATAGTAATAAAGTACCCCCTGAGAATTAGGGCTCAGCAAAGTATAGTCTATGGGCCAAATCTCCCCACTGACTGTTTTTGTGAATTAAGCTTTATTGGGACATGGCCACTCCCATTGTTTTTCATCTTGTCTACAGCTTGTTTACACACTTCAGTGGCCCAGTGGTTAAGGTACAGTGAATTCCTATTCTCTAATAATGTAACTTTACTTCTCTAGGACAAGTGGCTGACTCGTAACAACATATAACATGTAACAACATGGTACCTCTGTATTGGACATCATTAGATTACACCCCCATGGTTTCCTTCTTGAAGGCATTTGTCAGTTTGTGACAGCAAAGACACAGGTAAGGTCTTTTAACGCCTCCAACTGAAAAGATAGCAAAGCACAGCTTACCACTTTGGATCCCTGACACTCACACCAGTGGGGAGAAGCCCGGGAACCAGGAAGACCCAAGAGATCAATGCAAATGAGCGCAAAGACTCCAGGCTTCAGCAGGTGTACCCACAGCCTCTGGTCACAACACCAAAATGTCTGCCAGGCCGTGAGAAAGCAATGGGTCTCCAAAGGACAAAGGAAATGGAAACTATTCCTGCATGAAAAGAACTATAACGACAATGGGGGTGCCTGGGTTACTCAGTAGGTTGAGCCTCAGACTCTTGATTTCAGTTCAGGTAATTCTCAGGGTGGTGGGATCGAAACCCACAGCAGGCTCCCTGCTTAGCAGAGAGAATCTGTTTGTCCCTCTTCCTCCCTCTCTGCCCCACCCCCTCCCAAGCATTTTCTCTCTCTCTCTCTCTCTCTTTCTCTAAAATAAATAAGTATTCTTTAAAAATAGGAAATACCCTGAAAAATGGATGTCATTAGAGACGTCTAGTTGAATACCATCAATGATGGCGAACTCATTATCTTTCATTTTCAGACAGCACTGTCAGAAACCTACAACTCGAATTTAAATGAAGCCACACAAAACCATGCTGCCCCCTCTTCCCTTTGGTTATCCTTCCCAGCTCTCTCATTCACTGTTGACATATCCCCCTTAAATTTTTTCACTTCCTAACCTCACATCCCAGATGCTCCACATCATTTTTCACATGGCATGGATTTGATTTTCACTTCCCTGACCCTAGGAATCAATCGGGTCCTAGCAGGAAAGAGATGACACACTCAAAGTTAGTAATTCGAAAGTATGAAAGTAGTTACTTTCATAAAGGGTGCATGTACAAAAGTATGAACAGAGCGTGGGGAGGCTACCAGGGACTCTGTAATTCCCCAGGGGCGTTCCCACGTTAGGTTGAAGGAATAAGGAAAGCAGTCAGCAGAGTCTGGAGACAGGGCAAGCTATGTAAAGAGGGTTGGCTGGCAGGAGCTGTGACATTCAGTTATAGATGGTACCCTCAGGGAAAGGAGCTGATGGAATAAATAACCCTTTCTCACACTTCCTCTTAATTCTAATCTCCTGCCAGAGCTTTCCATTGACCAAATGCAATGGGAAGCTTGAGGGAAAGGTTGCTCATCGATGCAGTTTATACAAATCAGACCTCCTGGGGCACAGAACAGGGTGGTGGGTGGATCTGAGGGGCAAATGGAAAATATTCAGCACAGAGGACATGTCATGTCTAGCCTGCCTAGCATGCATTCACTTTTATTCCGGTAAGAGTACCTCTAGTTTTTTTCTGAGCAACCACTCCCCTTCCCACCCCCACCATGTGATTTAAGGCGGGTTGATTGCACCTCTGACTCCAGGAGCCCTCCGGTGACTCAGGACTCAGGTCTGCCCCAGAGTCACAACCTTCTGATCACAGTGATTGGCTCAGAGATAAACATGTAACCCAGTCAGAGACAGCAAGAGGCAAGCTCTGTACTGCAGAAAAGGCATGTTCTTCTTTTCTAGGATTCCAGGACATTAGCCTGGAGCTTCCAGAAGCCATACTGCCCCCACCCCCCAGGGAAGAGCCTGAATAAAAGGAAGGTCAATTCAGTGAAGAGCAGAGCCAAGGAATAACTAGACCCTGGGAACTTGTTCAAGTTTCTGGATCCAAAGGTGCCTGAAGTCTAGCCTATTCATGCCAGTCTGAACTGGCACAAAACCCTGCAGTGTAAAGAACAATGGTGGGACATCACCTTCTAGCTGGACAGCGTAGGAAAAAGACTTAATTTTATGATCCTCAAGTCCCTTGACTTTAAAACAGAAAATTGTAAGGACACCTGAGTGGCTCAGTGGGTTAAGCGTCTGCCTTCAGCTCAGGTCATGATCCCAGAGTCCTGGGATTGAGTCTGACACTGGGCTCCTTGCTGAGTGGAGAGTTATATATATAAGTCAAAAAAACAACAACAACAACAACAAAAACCCACATAGGAAATTCTAATGCCCTTCCTGGCTTATTGTGAGCACCATATCTAAAGGTCCCCTTGTAAGCTGTAAGGCATTGTACAAATGTCACAGATGCTTCTTCAGGTCACCCTCACCTTCAGATGCACCACCCCTCAGGACATCCGTAACACACTGTTCCATAGGCAGAAGCACACAACATTCTAAAATTACTTTCAAAGCTGAGTAATGACATACTGCATAGCAGCTGTCAAGTGCAGTGGCAATCTCAACCTTGCCAGATAGGGGGAAAAAAAAAAAAAAAAGAAAAAAAAAAGAAATTGACAAAATTGGCTTCATTTTAGAGACAGACTGGAATCAGCAATGAAGAAACAGAATGAGAAAAATTCTGCTGAATTAAAAACTATGTCTGCAACAACGTCAGGACAGAGGGCGATCAGCATCGGGCAAAACTACAGAGAGATGGCCCATGCCTCGTGGGGTGCAGTGATCCAAGCAGCAGGGGTCACAGCTGGACGGTAAAGGGGTCAAAACCAAAACCCACGGACCGACAAGATGGAGGGCTTCCCTGAGGACACAGAACTGTTGAAAGGAAAAGTCCTTACATTACAACCATGAAATACTTGGGGGGAAATAGAGGCCAAAACGGCCAGCAGCAAATAGGGAAGTAAAACCCAGGCCAGAAAAACACAGATAGCAAAATCTGACAGCGGAAGCCGCCCCCGATGCTAAGTGGGGAATCCAAGAGCACTTCGCTCAATGGCTAAACCCCACGTGGAAATTTCAGAACTCGAATGGGAAAAATCCAAAGCTCAGCTAGGAAAATGTCTTACCACAGAGGCAGAAGAGAAAAACATATGTGCAAATGCTTCACGGTGCTCGGAAGTACTCCTCGCCTCCCAGACACGAATCCCAGGCTCGCGTGAAGCGCTTGGCTCTCTGCTCGTCCTGTAACCCGACTCTACTATAGACAAAAATCAAAGAGCAAAGGAAAAACTGACTTGAATCTCTAATCAATATGACACATGCACTATAGGTTACCAAGGGGCTAAAAACTGAAGGAAGCGTTTGGTAAAGCCTAAAGGAAAACAAAATCTTGTCCAACTGAAGAAAAAAGTGCTCAGAAGAAATGCATTTCAAAAAAAGGATTTTCAGGATCTGCTATGAGCAAAGGACAGGGCTAAGTGCTATGGAGCACAGGAGATGAAAGCCACACAGTCTTCTCCTCCCCACCCCCGCCAACTAAGAGTCCAGTTGGGAAGGACAGTGGCAGCAGAAGAGAGAATGTAGAACGGGTGACTGTGGGACGCACACACCGGCACACACACTGGGGCCGGACAGCTGGTGTCTGCTCAAAGCAAATCACGGAAGACAACTCACAGGTGATGTCTTGCCCTCTTTTAGTGGAGAGAGGAAGTGGCTAAATCAATCAGAAAGGAACTGTTGATGCCTTCTCCACGCTCCACAGCACCTCTCCCCCAAACACAGCATCGGCACACCCTGCCACTTTCACCTGCAAACTGTACTGTGAGCCCGCCTTCTTCCTCAAACCCCACAGCTACTACCCTCCTTGGGCCGCTGTCACCCCTTGCTGGGACTACCCTGATGACCTGCTTATCCCCGTAATAAGTCCTCCATCCAGCATCAGGCCAATGATTTCAAATGCAAACTGTATCAAAGCCTTTCCACAGCTGCCAAGACTAAAATGAAATATCAACTCCTCCAAGACCCTGTATCTTTCCGCCGCTGAGTGTGTCTCCAAGTCCATTTCATGCCAGACATTTTCATTCTCCAGCTCACTCAGGCTATTCTAACCTCACCAACCTTCACTCCGATCTGTAGATGCCCCACATTCTTTACTAATCAAAGATTTTCAGCATACCCTGTTCTGTGTCTGCGATGCTGTTCTTCCCAACTCTTCCCATAACTCTTACTTAGCTTTCAAGTCCCAATGTAAAAGTCACTTCCAAAGAAAACTCTTCCTGAACTTCCAGTATAAATTAGGTCCCAGAGCATCCTATACTTTTCTTTATCCTAGTAAGTAATTATACATTTATTCTATGTTCATTTACTATCTGACCCCCCGCAATACTAACGAGTGGGAAACCTTCCTATTTGCACCCCACAATACCCCCATCTCCTAGCACAGCTCCTGGCACCGAGCAGGGGATCAGAAAATGCTTGCTGCATGAAGGAATATACATGGTATACCAAAGCAGAGCTCACGTCCTCTTTCTTGAAAGTGTTTCCAATCTCACAGACACAAAACAATAGGAAGCAGAATAAAATAGATGAAATTCATGTATAGAATAGATTATTTGCTAAGCCCATAAACCGTGCGTGGGCAGACAGTGTAACTTACAAAACAGAAATACCAAATAAAGAAAAGGTATCCTTTTAGGGCTTTTCTATCTTCGGGGGAATTCCCATGGAGTCATTGGTAACCGCAATTCTCTACAAAGAACGGAGAATCAGGAAAAACGAAAAGAAACAACAAACCCACCCAACTGGTCCCCCTTGAAGATAAAAAGGGTGGGAAAGCATCACTACCCCACTTACAATAAGAAACAAGCTAGACAAACTGCAAATTAACTTTCACAAATCCTTCAGAAAGCTGAGGTCACAGAGCCAACAACTAACTCAAAATCTGAGGAAAGACAGGCATCCACAGGGAGCAAAGGATCCAGGCCTTTACTCAGCTGGGACAGATTTCTCAGACACCATATAAGGTATTGGGAAGAATTTAGCTAGAAATTTTTAATGAATTTCTAAAGGCTACATGTAAGCTGGCGAAGGGCTGCAGTGATGGGAACTCCTTGTACTGTCTTTGCAACTCTTCTGTAAGTCTAATGCTATTTAAGAGAAAAACCAGTTTGGGACTCATGAGCACTGTTGAATGTGGACAGAGACAGACAAACAAAAACAAAAAAGAACCATCCCATGGGAGACTTCCCATTCCCAGGCATGCATGGGAGTCTCAAAAGAGACAATGCCCAGGGGCCTGGGTGGCTCAGTCAGTTAAGCCTCCAACTCTTAATTTTGGTTCAGGTCATGGTCTCAGGGTCGTGAGATCAAGCCCCACATCAGACTCCTTTCTGGGCACGAAGGTTGCTTAGGATTCTCTCTCTCCCTGTCCATCTCCCCTCCCTTTCCTCCCCCTACCCCACCCCCCGCCAAAAAAAGACAATGCCCGTGAACATGAACTTGCTCACAAAAAAATACGAAGAAAAAAAATTAAAATTCTAGCGACTAAATCCATTCACAGATCCAAGTAGAAGTTTTCATACCTGAAAAACTAGAAATGTTTATTATGACCTTCTAGAAATCATAATGAAGTTCACTTCGTATGAATAAAAATAAATCCAGATGGAAGGGAGAGGATGCATGGCGCAGGGGGAACAAAAAGTCACAACAAGCGCTGGTAAATTCAAGTAAGATTTGACTAAAAATAAGGAGGATGGGGCAAAAATAAAGGGCGTATGGGAATGCTCAGAACTTTCTGCTCAATTTTGCTGGGAAAGTAAAATTGCCCTGAAAACCAAAGTTTATTTATTTAGATAAATAAATAATGACGATAACTTTTTTTTTTCCCCCACTGGAAAACAAAATGGAAATAAAATACTAGATAAAAATAGCACGGAAGATGGAAAAGTTGCTCAAAGGCAGACAATGGGAGGAATATTTAAAGGAAGTTAAAGCCTTCTAAAAACACTGGTCTTGTTCAAGAGGACGTACTGATTTGCTCTCAACTTTGTTTAAAAATACATGATTAAGTAGTAACATTTAAAAAATCTGGTTGCAGTTCAAGATGGCAACAGAGGAGGATCCTGAACTCACCTGGTCCCACAGAAACACCAAATCTACAGCTGCATAATGACGGACTTCCTGGGGCGGGAGGTGGGGGAGCGGTGAGTAACAAAACCAAAACCTAAATCCCGCCAGAGCAACTCCTCTGCATCCAAGCCCTGGCAGAGGCCGGGACGGGGCCTGGTTCTGGACCCCATGCCAGGTCCAGAGAACCACAGTGAGGAGGGAACGCCAAACCAAGCTGCTCCTTGAGGAGGCAAGAGTTTAAACCCCATACTAAGGGACCCCCAGTTTTTAAGACCTGCACCTGAGAGAGGAGACCCTAAAACCCACGGGGCTCGTGTCCGCAGGCCCACAAGCCCCCAGAGAACCCGCGCGGCTCTTGGCAGGCCTCGCCCGCGGGGACTCACGCGCCCAGGGCGCAGCGCTGCAGCTGTTGGAGGGCGGCCCAGACGTCGTGCGGGAGAGGCTCCTTGGCTTGCCTCGGACCTGCGGCCTGAGGACAGGCACCTGATCTGACACACATCTGGGGGTTTGCCAAGGTGCTCACTGCCCCCCGGAGCCTGGTGGGGCAATCTCTAGGCTGGGGTCCACTGCTTCAGCAAGTGGCTGCCCTCTTGGAGTTCCAAAGCACCAGAGCCCAGGGCCCCCTTCCCAGCCAAGAGGAATCTTTGCAGGGATCCAGCTCCCTTGCGCCCCTGGTTTCCGTCTGGCGTCCTGGAACTTTGTGGCTGCTGCGCCAAGGAGGCCCCTTGATCACCTGACTTTGGCTGCGGCTCCCCATTGGCTGATAAAGAAGCCAAAGGGGCCATGATCTCATTCAGCGATGCTTAGGGGCCGGGAGACTCAGCCACCTACTCCCAAGCGCGGGCTTCCAAACCTAAGTACAGTCTTTCTGTATTTGTTCATGTCAGTGAAAGCCCTGAAAATGGGAATTTTTTTTTAATTTGTAATTCTTATCTTGGAGTTAATCCTAAATTTATTTCAAGGAAATAAACATGGGCATTTTTCAAGATTTTAGCTATAAAATATTCATGACATCTTAGAAGTAGAATTAAACATGAATTTTTCTCTTCTCTTGCTTATCTATGTGTTCTATAAAAACAAAAATTACTTTGAAATTTTTTTTTGAGATTTTATTTATTTATTTGATGGAGAAAGAGAGCAAAAGCAGAGGGAAGATGTGGATGTGGGGCTCCTAAGGATGTGGGGCTCCATCCCAGGACCCTGGGATCATGATCTGAGCAGAAGGCGGATGCTTAACAGACTGAACCAGGCGCCCCTATTTTGGGATTTTAAAAAGAGGTTTTAATATTGTATTATTATTACTTTTAAGTTTTTTTATGTTTTATTTAAATTCAATTAATTAATATATAACGTATTATAAGTTTCAGAGGCAGAGTTTAGTGATTCATCAGCTGCATATGACACCCAGCGCTCATTATATCAAGTGTCCTCCTTAATGCCTATCACCCAGTTACCCCACCACCCTCTCCTCTCCAGCAGCCCTCAGTTTGTTTCCTGTAGTTAAGAGTCTGTCATGGTTTGCTTCCCTCTCTGTTTTCACCTTATTTTGTTTTCCCTTTGCTTACTTTATGTTCACCTGTTTTTTTGTTGTTGTTCTTGTTGTTTTAAAGATGTTATTCATTTATTTGACAGAGAGAAAGCATGAGAGAGGGAACACAAGCAAAGGGAGTGGGAGAGGGAAAAGCAACCTTTCCACAGAGCAAGGAGCCTGAGCTGAGGCTCGATCCCAAGACCCTGGGATCATGACCTGAGCCGGAGACAGACACTTAATGACTGAGCCACCCACCCTATGTTCATCTGTTTTGTTTCTTAAATTCCACATATGAGTGAAATCATATAATTGTCTTTATCTGAATGAGTTATTTCACTTAGCATAATACTCTCTAGTTCCATCCATTTCATAGCAATAGTAAGATTTGAATTTTTGATGGCTGAGTAATATTCCATTGTGTACATATATCACATCTTTATCCATTCATTAGTCTTGGGACATCTAGGCTCTTTCCATATTTTGACTATTGTGGACATTGCTGTATAAACATTGGGGTGCAGGTGACCCTTCTAATCATAGTGTTTGTATCCTTTGTTATATACCTAATAATACAATTGCTGGGTCATAGCATAGTTCTATTTTTAATTTTTCAGGAACTGCCATACTGTTTTCCAAAGTGGCTGCACCAGCTTGCATTCCCACCAGCAGTGTAAGAGGGTTCCCCTTTCAGAAATTGTCTTAAGTCAAACCATGAGAGACTGTGGACTCTGAGAAACAAACTGAGGGTTTGGGAGAGGAGGGGTGTAGGGGGATGGGTGAGCCTGGTGGTGGGTATTAAGGAGGGCACGTATTGCATGGAGCACTGAGTGTGGTATATAAACAATGAATCTTAGAAAACTGAAAAAATTAAATTAAATTAAAAAAAAGAAAGGGTCTTAAGTATTATTAACTATCCTCTCATGTTCTACCATTCTATGACTCTACAGAAAGCAAATATTAGATTTTAGGTTATATTAAATCTCAAGCTAATACAAGCCTGTTGAAAATATGAGAGATTGACATTTTGAAAGCTATTGGGTGTTATAGTATCAGTATTCTCTTACTGTCCTGTGTTGCTTACAATGTCCCATCCTACCCTGACTGCTTTTTGACTCTCATCCCTCAAGTTTCAACCCCTTCAAGAAATGTTCCCTGGTCCAGGAGTCTGGTTTTTATGGCTGCCTTCTGGATCTCCATAGAATCCAATATACACCTGAATCTTTACACCTTAACCATACTGGATGTGTTGTCTTACCTGCTTCCTAATTAGACTAAAAGATCTCTAAGGGTTAGGGGCTAATGCTTTTTTTTTTTTTTTATGGTTTTATTTATTTATTTGTCAGAGAGAGAGAGCACAAGCAGGGGGAGAGGCAGGCAAAGGGAGAAGCAGGCTCCCTATTGAGCAAGGAGCCTGATGTGGGATTTCCCAGGACCCTGGAATCACGACCTGAGCCAAAGGCAGATACTTAACGAACTGAGCCACCCAGGTGTCCCTAGAGGCTATTTCTTAATAGACTCTTTATTCTCAGGTCCTAACACAGTATGTTTGTGAATGAAACACTCCTTAAGAATTAGCAGAAGGTAACTATTTCTTAATAAGATTCTACATTCCATTCTAGCATATGGTTTTTACCCCCCACACCAAGTGGTTCTTCAAACACCAGTTGAGTGTTCTACAATTCAGTTCAGTTCTGACGCCGTCTATGGAGACTGCCCAGATCGTACAGGTTAAGGGCTCAGTGCGGTAAGACCTCCCTCCTCCCCCACCTTCAGAGCCAGTTCAAGTCCAGCTTACCTGAGCTTCTGACAAACTAGATATAGATTGGAGATTCATGACCCCCTCCTTGGGTGTAAATTGCTAGAGCAGCTCATAGAACTCAGAGAAATGTTTTACTTACTATATTACCAATTTATTATAACTGGATATAATTTAGGAACAGCCAAATGGAAGAGACTCATAGGGTGAGGTGTGGGGAAAGAATGCAGTTTCCATGCTCTCTCCAAGCACGCCACTGTCTACCAATCTACATTCACGAACCCACAGCTTCCCAAATACCATCCTTTCAGGTTTTTATGAAGGCTTCATTTGTGTAGGGCATGATTGATTAAATCATTGGTTATTGGTGATTGAACTCAATCACCTCCAGCCCTACCTTCTGGTCCCGAGGCTTTCAAGGCTAAAAGCTCTAATCCTCTTATCACAGGGTTGGCTTCTCTGGCAGGAGACTCTATCCTTAGAAGCATTCCAAACATCCCCTCATTAACATAGCAAAAGACACCTTTCTTCTCTCAGCACAGGAAATTCCAAGGGTTTGAGAGGTCTCTGCAGCAGCGAGGAAGACCAAATGAATATATTTCACGTTATAATTACCATTACCGTGAACAACATAAATTGAATGTTTTTAAGTCTTCAAGGTCAAGTCTTTAAGGCTCTTCTGAATTTTACATCATTTCTAAATGAATTTCGCCTAAATTAAGAGAGAGAGTTTATTGACATTTCCTGAGCACTCTGCCAATTCTAAGAATGTGTGTGTGCGGTCACCATGGTTTTTTACCTGACCGTAATATGGCTTAATATTGTTTGGAAAATTTTATCCGTATCTGCCCTAGTTGCATTCATTGTGCTAAGAGAAATACCCTGCATGAATTCTCTGTTTCCAAAGTTAATTTGGCAAACATCTGTTACAAGAAAATGGTCCAGATGGTTTTTGACATGTAGTGATAATAAATAAGTGGTCCTTTTTACATATTGCATGGTGTTTGCTGTAGCTTTCTATTAAAGGGATGTGGTTTTTTAAAGGGGGGGAGGGATAAACCTCATGGCCACCCAAGGCACATGGAAACACATGTGACTCGTGTGTCTGAATGCCAGACCACTCTTTAGAGATTCAAATGGGGTCACATTGCCAGGAATATCTGACATGTTGCTGACCCATGACTCTTTCTGGTATGTCAATATCTCCTACCCCGTTCTATACTCATATTATCTTAATCTTGTCAACAACCCCATGTGGTCCTATTATCATCTCTATTTCTAAATGAATAGCCCAAGGTTATGAGTAAGGGGTGGAGCATGTGACACCAAGCCCGTGTTCCTAACAGCCACACGCTCTACACATCAGTGGTTTCTGGGCATCCCCTACCAAGCTGCATTCCCTGGGGACATGCTCCAGGGTGAAATTTATTGTCTAGACCTTCTTCACCTTCAGAGGAGACAGAGGCATCTTGCCTTCCTTCTGAAACCAAATGGCAGTCCCCTCCCGTCATGCAGAGGGGCACATTTATGCTCACCGAGCTCTCTGGCACAGGACAGCTGTCCCCTCCCAAACCAGTGGCCCCCTTTACCATCCAAATGGCAGCTTATCCCACTATCTCACATAGCATCTTCAGAAACCCCATTTCTGCCCGAGATCCCTCTCTGCCAACAAGGGACCAGAAGACTAGATCTAAGATACATCCTCTGCTTTCCCCTCCCCGGAGAGGTGTTTATCCGCCTTCTGCCAGAACCCACTAGTAACCTGATGACTGCACACCAGGCTGGGGTCAGAGGCAGGCAGGCACCAGGATATCACCGGAAATGGAACCAGACAGAGAATTCTGTATTTACCGAAACTCTTTCTGAGAAGGGCAGTGTGTGGTTGAAGGAAATACGTTATTATGTGTTGTAGAGATGGTAAGATCGCACGAGGGTGTGTAAAGTGGTTGCTAAGTTACCTGTTAGGGAAAGCATCTAGGTAGCCTCCGAGTGTGACTTGTGGAAGGTGAGCAAGTTTCAGGCCAGTGTGGACATGCTCTTGTAACAATGAAGAGGCTGAGGAGGCTGTATCCCTCCCACAGAGTGTTTAACCTTTCCCCAAGTGAAGAGATCTTGAACACATACTTAAAGACCACGAGTTTGAAAAGGCACCACCTTGAGATACAAGCCTGCCCTGTACAAGCCTACCCTATAGTTTTGAGCAATAGGTATGGCCTGGACTGCTGCCGAAATTCCTACCTTCCATACAGCTTTCTAGAAACTGACTCAGCAGGGAGTCTGCTTCTCCCTCCTGCTCTGCCTCTGCCCCCTGCTCATGCTCTCTCTCAAATAAATAAATAAAATCTTAAAATTTAAAAAAAAAAAAAAAAGGTGATAAGGGGCCAGGAGGACAAGCCTTGCAGCAGAAATATATTGCATAAAGTGGAGATGTCAGAATGAAGCCCCAGAGTCCAACTTTGGCCGGCAGGACAATATAGCCCATCACCTGTTTTAATATAGCTGAGTTTTGAAACCGAAGAATGGCCTTTGCCTTTTTTTTTTTTTTTTTAAGATTTTATTTATTTATTTGACAGAAAGAGAGATCACAAGTAGGCAGAGAGGCAGGCAGAGAAGGCGGGGAGGGGGGAGCAGGCTCCTTGCTGAGCAGAGAGCCCTATGTGGGCCTCGATCCCAGGACCCTGAGATCATGACCTGAGCCGAAGGCAGAGGCTTAACCCACTGAGCCACCCAGGCACCCAGCCTTTGCCTTTTTTAATGGTTGAGGTGGAGGGAGAAAATCACCAGGAGAATCCCATTTTGCGTCCAAGAAGTCTTACGAAATTCAAATTTTAGTGTCCAAAACTTTTGGTGTCCAGAAGCTTTATGGCACACAGACACACCCATTCATTTCCACACCATCTGAGGTACAGCGGCAGAGTGGAGTACTGGCAAGACAGTGTGGCCCCCAAAACCTAAGATATTTATGATCTCATCCTTTATGGAAAAAACTGCCGAACCCCTGGGTCAGAGGAGAGGTTCCTCTTAAGCATGACACAGAGAGGAAGTGTTACCAGCTCACAGGAGAGTATTAAAAAGAAGTATAAGAAAGTAGATTATTTCCTAAAGTTAAACTTATTCAATTTAAAGAAGAGCCCTTTATCCGAAGATGACATCCTTCTTGCTTTTTGCTGGAGCAAAAAGATGTCCTTTCTGTTACCCAGTGAGAGTGAGTGACAGTTTGGTTCTGTTTAATCTCTTCATTGATGCTGGTTGATACGCATGGAAGGAGCAATGTCTTCTGTATGTCTCTCTCTCTCTCTTTCTCTCTTTCGCCTTTTCTCAGCTTCTGTTTTTGGCATCCGGCTATTCTACTTATCCTTTCTCATTCTTCCCAGCTCCAACACAGCGCCTCTGCTGCATAGTTAGCGACCTCAAAAAGAACTCACACCCCACAGAAATAGCAAAGGAGAGATACGACAGGTTATCTGCCACCTGTGTTTAAAGGTAAATGTCTAGTTTCGTGTGATTAAGTCCCAAGCAGTTCCATCATTTTATAAGCCAGTTTTCCTTCTCAGCAAAAGAAGGAGCTTCCCTATCTCCTCATCAGAGCGCCGGGCTCGGTACATCTCCCATGTGGCAGGCGCTGAATGAATGTCTGTGCTGAGTTTTTAAGGGTTGATTCTAAAAGTATCAGTTTTAGGCTGTTGAGTGATCCTGATGAAATTTGCTGTCAAAGCAGACAGAAAGATTGCCTGCCCAAACCAAGCCAGATACACATTCCTAGGCAAAACGATAATTCTTAAGTGTATGTAATTTATATATATATATATATATATATATATATATATATATATGTTGTACCTTTTTTTAAAAAACTTTCTACTGTAGTAAAATATGGAGACGTGCAGAGACAGACCAGATGAGTGCAACTCAATGACCTCTCAGAAAGCGAACACACCCTGTAACCAACATCCAGGACATTTCCAGCCCCTAGAATCCCTTATTGCTCCAGGCCAGTCACTACCCCCAAAGGGTTAAAAAGCCAACCTGACTGCCAACAGCATTGATTAGTGTTGTCTGTTTTCTCGCTTTATGTAAGTGGAATCACCTAGCATATCCTCTTTGGTGGCAGGTTTATTTCCCTGCCGAGCTGGAAGAGGAGGGGTGGGAAGAGACATCTGCCCTCACAGGAGAGAGTATTTTATCACCTACGCTGCTCTCACCCTCATAACACAGGGTGAGAGTGAAAAAGCAAAACTGAGGGCTCCTGGGTGGCTCTGACTCTTGGTTTCGAGTCAGGTCAGGTTCTCAGGGTGGTGAGATGGAGCCCTGAGCAGGGTTCTGCACTCAGCGGAGAGTCTGTGAGATTTTCTGTCTCCCTCTCCCTCTGCCCCACCACCCCGGGCTCTCTCTGTCTCTCTTTCTCTCTCTAAAAATAAATAAATCTTTTTGGGGGGTGCCTGGGTGGCTCGGAGTTTGGGTGTCTGCCTCTGCTCAGGTCATGATCCCAAGATCCTGGGATGTAGCCTTGCACCGGGCTCCCTACTTGGTAGTAAGCCTCCTTCTCCCTCTCCTACTCCCCCTCTTTGTGTTCCCTCTCTCACTGTGTCTCTCTTTGCCAAATAAATAAAAAAAAATCTTTTTTAAAAATAAATTAAATAAATAAATTTTTAAAAATCTTTTTTTGAAAAAGAAAAACAGATTTTTTTTAGTCCCTTTATTATTTTTTTAAAATTCTTTACAGATATTGTCTACACCTTGGGGTGGACTCTTTCCACCACCCCTTGCACAAGTACACCACTGTTTCACCTACTCTTCCTTTTAGAAGACGTGTTTATCTGGTTGTGTGGGGTTGTAGATGACTCCCTTTTCATTGCCGCACACAATCTCATTGATCTTCTCTACCAATCTCCTCATTCATCTTCCCTCCACCTCCCCTCACCCCCCCAGGAACCCATGCATGCATGTGTCCCTCCAGAAGCACTTTCCGCCCTCGGGCCTCTTGGACTTCTAGGCCTGTGTGTCTGGGCACACTCCAGCCCCGCAGGCCATCGTCCTGGAGTTAAGGGTTGCTAACCCTGCAGTACTCATGCCTAGAGAGAAAGGCCGATTAAGACAGACCCCTCACTGCCTTGTGCTCATGGGATACACAGGGCCTCTGGGAAAGTCATGTCTCCCAGGTGGGCTTCCTGACCCATTTTATTTTGATGTTCAGTGTGACTCTGAACATTTTTATGTGTCCTTTGGTGAACATATGGGTGTATTTCTGCTGGATGAACACCTAAGAGTAGACCTCCTGGGTCATGGGGTATAAGACGGTTAGCTCTGATATGCTGCCAGAGAGCTTGCCAAATGGTTGTACCCACTTACCCTCCGCCAGCAGAGCATGAGCACCCCTGCTGTCCCACATCCTTGCCACCACTTGGTATTTCTGTCTTTTCATTTAGGCCATCCTGGAAAGTGTGTTTTATATATCCAAATTATGGAATACCAGGGAATACATAAATTACTGGGGATACCCATTTCTTCAGAAGGGATCCAAAGACAAAGGAAAAATATCAGATTCATACAGATACAAGAAAGCCTAAAAGATCAACTCTCCGTTAAGGGAACGTGACCATGAGAAACAGGGAGACATACGGAAATCAGTGATGTTGATTTAACAAGTACTTACTGAAGACACGTTGTTGCGTACAGAATTGTTCTCCATCTCCCCTCAGCCCCCATATTTCATGTGTTTAACATTCAGGCCCCAATATAGTTACACATCACTTCCTTAGGCATCAACAAGCTTCAGCCACCAAAACAAAACTAGTGATAAAAAGGTAACAGAAGGGGGCACCTGAGTGGTTCAGTCGGTTAACCGTCAGCCTTTGGCTCAGGGCATGATCCCAGGGTCCTGAGATTGAGCCCCTAGTCAGGCTCCCTGCTCACTGAGGAGTCTGTTTCTTTCTCTCTCCCTTTGCTCCTGATTGTGCTCTTGCACTCTCTCTCTCTATTAAATAAATAAAAATAAAATATCTAAAAAAATAAAGGGTAACAAAAGGGAATTATTCATGGAACTTAATTAAAACTTATAATAAAACTCATTATAATAATAATTAATAGTTGGCTTATAAAATAAGCCTTCCTCTCTGTAAATTGTAGACCCCTCATCCCATCCAAATGAAAGTAAAAGGAAAGTGTTTGTTTTTTTAAAATATTTATTTATTTGTTTGTTTGTTTATTAGAGAGAGAGAAAGAAAGTGCACCTCCTGTGCACACAGAGGGAAAGGGAAAAACAGACTCCTTGCTGAGAAGGAGCGAAATTCGGGGTTGGTAGCGAGAGGGGGGGACTCCATCCCAGGACCCTTAGATCATGACTTGAGCTGAAGGCAGATGCTTAAGTTAGCCACTCAGGTGCCTCTGGAAAATAGATGTTTTTTTTGTTTGTTTGTTTGTTTTTGTTTTTTCAGAAATGTTCATATGCCTCAAAATGTACCTACAAACAAAATTTCCGAACCATGAAAAGTAATATCTAATGCTAAGAAAGTTAGCTAAAAATTCTGCATTCCAAATATAAATGGATTTCCAAACAATTAAATTTTTTTAAAGAATCTAACAAAATTTGAAAATAAGTATATTAATTTCAGTGAAGAATGTTTCATCTTTGTAAAGCAAGAATTTGTGAGCAAAAATGATAAGAAAAAAGGTATATGAGAAATAATGAATTTTAAATCTTTGAAGCAAAAAATAGAGTGACTAAAATTAAAAATACAATAATCAGGAAAACTCTAACCCAGATACATTAAACAAAAAAAATTAATGAAATGGGAGGTAACAGTAAAAAACTTCCCCAAAACACAGACAGAAGTATAAAAACTTGAAATATAGACAGAAGTATAAAAACATGAATGATGAAGGGCACCTGGGTGGCTCAGTCTGCTGAGCGTCTGCCTTCGGCTCAGGTAATGATCTCAGGGTCCTGGGATCAAGCCCCATGTCAGGCTCCCTGATCAGGAGGGAATCTGCTTCTCCCTCTCTCTCAAACAAATAAATAAATAAAATACATCTCATATTAACAAATGAAATATTGTAAAATCACTAAAAGGAAGAACTAGACGTTCAAGTAGCCACATAGATCCATCTTAACGTGGACCAATGTAAGCAAGTTGCAGGATGAAATGCATACTAAAATACCATTTCTATAACCTTGAAAAATACCTACAATATATTCTTCATAGATATGGACACATATGATAGCAGGTATTGCTATGGTCCGAATGTTTGTTCATCCCTCCCCCACCCCCGCCCCAGATTCAAATGCTGAAATCCCACCCCTCTATGGGATGGTATTAGAAGGTGGAAGGTAAATAGTTCACGAGGGCAGAGCCTTCATGAATGACATTAAAGCCTTTACACAAGGGGCTCAAGAGAGCTCCTTTGTGCCCTACCCCCATGTTTGGATACAATGAGAAGTCTGTGACCCAGAACAGGGCCCTCCCTTGACCACGCTGGCACTCTGATCTCAGATTCTTAGCCTCCAGAACTGTAAGTAGTAAATTTCTGTTGTTTAGAAGCCGCCCAGTCTGTGGCATTCTGTCAGAGCTGCCCAAATGGACCTGGGAAGGATTAAATACATATGGCATTGAAAACACCCTAGGCAAGGAGGGGAGTGGAATTCAGGACAAGGACACAGGGGATTTCAACTAAATCTGTAAGTTTCTGCATGTTTTAATCTGAGCAGAATTTAATATGTTAAAAGTGGTTTTCTCATTATCTTTGAAATTCAGCTAAGGCCCTACAGCCAAAGAGACTTCCTAGACACATTTCTGCAGAATTTTATTAAAAAATGATCAAGCTGGTCCTTCAGATCTTGGTCCCTGTTAGTTCTCTCCAGTGATTTTATTTTTTTTTTTTTTAAGATTTTATTTATTTATTTATTTGACACAGAGAGAGAGACAGAGAGAGAGGGAGCACAAGCAGGGGGAGTGGGAGAGGGAGAAGCAGGCTTCCCGCCAAACAGAGAGCCCAGTGTGGGGCTTGATCCCAGGACTCTGAGATCATGACCTAAGCCAAAGACAGACGCTTAATGGCTGAGCCACCCAGGAGCCCCTTTCTCCAACCATTTTAAAAGAAGGCCATAGGAGCGCCTGGGTGGCTCAGTGGGTTAAAGCCTCTGCCTTCAGCTCGGGTCATGATCTCAGGGTCCTGGAATCAAGCCCTGCATCGGGTTCTCTGCTCAGCGGGAGCCTGCTTCTCCCTCTCTCTCTCTCTGCCTGCCTCTCTGCCTACTTGTGATTTCTCTCTGTCAAATAAATAAATAAAATCTTTAAAAATAATAATAATTTTTAAAAAATAAAAGAAGGCCATACAGTCATTTGAATGGGATTTTGGGGGGGTTGCCCCCTCCCATAATCAAATGTTTCTCACCTACTGCCAAGCCAAAAAAGAGGCTCCAGGCAAACCAGTCACAGGGACCAAGAGTACCCAAAAGACAGTAAACTGCTATCTTGCCTCTGCTGGATGTTTACAGAGCCCTAAAATTGCAGGCCCTGATACTACTTGGAGACCAAAGAGCAGAAAGAGGTCTAGGGAAAGACAAGAAGCATCCACAAGCATTTGTTGGCACCTATACCTGGGCTCTTCGTCCATCTGGAGAATTCCCAAAGCAGAAGACTGGCTGAAGCAGCACATTTATGGGACAGGGACGGAGGGACGACTAGATGGGTAGGCATTTGGTAGGAAAAAGCCACATGATGTCTTCCTGTTGACCAAAGGGACCTGTGGGGCGTAGCGAGGCATAAGCCATCCTGAAGAGAACCTACCACCCAAGACCACTGCTTCCTGAGGCCAGGGCTCCCCAGCAGGAGGAGGCTGTGTAGGGTGAGGCCCCGAAGACAGAACAAAGGTTGACAGGATTTTAAGAAGCCAACCAGAGAATGACTTAAAAACTTAAACAGTATGAAGCTCCATTCACAGGTTCTCTAAATAACCAACATCCTCACCTGAAGAACTTGTCTTTGGATGCTCGGGTTAAAGGAGGGAATAAGTATCATCTAGAATTAGCCAAGAGAGGACTATTACACTATCAGCTAAATATAAACCCCTGTTGCTCCACTTTAATCCACACACTGGACCCCATGCTAAAGCAATTAGAAAGCAAGAAAGAAGCAAAAAAAAGTCAAAAAATTCTTGGAAGAACCCTGATATCTTTCTTCACAGAGTCAGCAGCAAGAAGAGGTAAAGAGATGAGAATGGAACTGAAGTTGAGAGCACTAAGCTTTTTCGTCTCTTGGCACAGCCCAGTGTGAGCCACGGGATCTACCAGAGATGTCAGTCACGGGGCAAGGAAGGGAGATTGAGCAGTGGTTGAAAGCCCTTGGGAAGAAGAAGTTCCTTCCCATTTATATCTCTCAGGGCTAAACTCACTTAGGAGGTAGTTACAAAAACGGGCCAAAATGTTTCTATTTACTGAAGCGCGAAGGTGGGTGTTACAGCCAGCCTTCAAGATGGTCCCAAAGACTGCTGCCTCCTGCTTTTCACACCCTGTGTAGTCCCCCACCACATGGTACCAGACCCAGGCACACCAGTTTGAGTGACCAGTAACATACGGTAGAAGCAAAACATTACTTCTGAAACTAGGTTCTAAAAAAAAGACTATGGCTTCCCCCTCTCCCTCCCCACTTCTCTTCCTTCTTCCCTCCCACCCCCTCTCTCCCTCAGGCTCCCTTCTCCTCTCTTGCTCTGGGGGAAGCAAGTCCTGTAAAGCCCACATGTCAAGAAACTGAGCCTCTGGCAGATAGCCAGCCAGAAACCAGAACTTGCCACCAAATGAGAGTTAGCTAGGAGGCTGTTCCCTCCACCCCGGTTGGCTTTGAGCCTCCTGAAGCCTGGAGGGAGACACTAGCCCAGAAGCACCCAGGGAAGCCACTCCCTGATCCCCAACCTTCAGACACTGTGAGATAATCCGTGTTCTGCTGTTTAGTCGGCCTGCACTGAGGCGATTAGTTAAATAGCCGTGGATAACTAATACAGCGAGCACACCGAAATTTGATCTATTAGCTTGATGTTCTTCTGAACATCTAAACTATCTCCCAGTGATTTAAATAGAGATCATGAAGATTTTTCCCATGTTCAGCATCTTGAAGCTAAAGTAAAGGGTTCTTTGAGGGGTGAGCGCATGGTCTCGAACTCGGATGAACATCCTTATGGTCCCCTGAGAGCCCGCTCATGAAAGACACCGTGCTTGGGAAGTGAGAAGTGACATGAAAGGTGTTACTCCAAAATCCAGTTATTAAAATAGTCTACAGAACCTGTGGTCACTGGTAAAGGAATCAAGCCGCAGCACCTGGAAAGGCTAGATAATACAGAAGGAAGCGGAGGAAGAGGGACAAGCAACATTACTGCAGTGTTCCTTACTGACACTAGATGGTGATAAAGTTTTATCGTGCAATTAAATTTCAATTAGGTTGGCTAGGGTAGAAGTCCTTTAAAGAGCATCCCTTCAACAAAGCTAAGCAAAACCTTTACCTCATTATTACTTGGTTAATACTGGTTTTGAATTATAATTTCTGAGTAGAAATCAAAACTGAGTTGCTTGCATTGATCCCTGACCTAAATCCATCTTTGGAAGGAGGGAGTTTAAATAAAGTAAATGTACTTATAAAAATGCACTTTACAAAAATTAATAGCAATTTTAATAACTGTACTATGAGCATGCATTCAGTTATTCCCAAGCAAATCTGAACGTTGGGATAATTTAGGCAGAGCTGAGTCATAATTTGCTTTTGAAAGATCAATACCTCTAAATCAAACCAGGAAAGCCCTCCAATAATTATAGTACGTTTTCATTTCTTTCCTTCAAAATATTTCCTGTTACAAGAGGTTGTCTAGCTTAATAATTAAGAGCACAGACCCTGGAACCAGATTGCATAGATTTAAATCCTAGTACCCCTTTGGATTGTATTTTAGTATCATTTTGTAAATGAGTTACCAAAAAAATAGTATATGTGAAACACTAAGAATAATACTTACAATTTTAAAATGCTGTTTAAATATAAACTATTATTATTCCACATGCGTTCCCTGTGTCTGAGGTACAAAGTGCTATGAAGGGCGCCTGTGTGACTCAAGCATCTGCATTCAACCCCATTCATGACCCCACTGTTCTGGGAGACTCTCTGCTCAGCACGGAGTCTCCTTCTCCCTCTGCCCCTCCACACACTAGTGCACTCTCTCTTTCTATCTCTCCCTCTCTCTTGCAAAAACAAATAAATAAAATCATTTAAAACAAAGGGCAATGGAAATGTATAGCAAACACTGAAGCTTGAAATCCAGGTCAATTTCCCAACATTACACAATGAGCGGAGTCCAAGTCCACGGATAAAAGAGACAAACATCGGGAATTGTACTTTACTATTGACAGAGGAGGTATGCTTCCAAAGAAGAGGCATAAACCAGGACTGGAACACAAAACTTGTAAATCTTGAGCCAATGTACCTTCCACTGCACCACAACAAATAATTCTTATTTATTGCCTGAAGGAACTCCTAAAAGACACGTCTTTGGCAATATTGGCTGCTAGCTCACTGACAGATGAAATTTTGAAATATTAACAAACACTTCCATCCATCTGCATTATTTTAGTTATCACCACCCTCTGCCTCATGGGATGTTCTGCCTTCCTTGGCTCAGAGATGGAATGATACAGCAGAATTCAGGAAAAGAAAACATTTTTTTTTTCTCTTTCTATTTTCTTCTTCTTCTTCTTATTCTTTTTTAGATTTTTACCTTCACTCCAGCTAGCTCACATACAGTGTTACATTAGTTTCAGGTGTACAATAGAGTGACTTGGCCCAAATGTCGTGCTCCTCACAACGACAAGCACACTTCTTCAACCCCACCACCTATTTCACCCATCCCCCACCCCTTTCCACTCTGGTAACCAACAGTGGAAACCAAATATTTTTAAACCTTTGGTCCAGGTATTAAGGCAAAAAGATTTAGAAGGAAACCTGACATGTTAGAACAGAACTTCCCATGCTGTTAATACTCAGAAAGATTCCTCTGATAAGGAGGACTAGGGAGATTTGAAAGGAAGGCAAAGACACCAGTGGGCTCCAAAGAAGGGACTCTAGTCTCATCCCACTGATGTCCTAGGCTGAGCCCTCTGATTGAGGCTGGGGAGCGAAGGATAATGAAATGCCCAGATATATTTGGGGATTCTGGAGCAAAATATTCTGCCCCCTCTCTAGGTAGAATCTGGAAGCCAGAGGACTCGCTATTCCTGGGTCCAGCATATGCACAGAAGTAGATGGAAAATATGTATGCTGGATCCAAGCAGATGGTTCTGTGAGTCCCACAGAGCTCTCAAAGCCACAGACTGGGGTGGTGGCAGCAGAATGATGCCAGAAATGCAAGACAAGTACAGAAGCAGAGTTTCTCATGGTGCAGCTGGTAAGGAAGCATTAGAACATTCTTAACACAGAGAGGCTTGGCCATCAGAAGCCAGGGGGAGCAGAGCAGTAACCACCCCAGAAAGTGGGTGTATCCTTTAAGATATTGACCCAGCTGCTTTCACAGAGACCAAAATAACAGAGCCTTAGCAAGATAGAACACTCATTTCTGTCCTATGCAAGTTCAAGTTAGTAGAGGTCCAGGGAGCTGGTTCTGCTCTGCTCTACCAGGCCAACCAGGAGCCACTGCCCCCCGACCCCTGACCCGCCCAGGATATTACCCTTGTGCCCTTCAGAAATCAAGCTGGTTCATCATCGCCCTATCTTATTCCAGCCTTAGAGAGAAAGAAAAAGGAACATGGAAAGCTGAGGGTCAGCAGATGCTGCTTGAGGACATGACCCAGAAGTTGACGCGTCGTTCCCAGTCACTACCCATGCATCAGCCAGCCCTTAGACACATGTCCATACCTAGCTTTAGGAGACACAGGAAATGCAGTCACTAGCTGGGCAGCCATGTACCCAGATTAAAATAAGGTGGTTTTTTACTAAAGAAAGAGAAAATGGGTATCTGAGATAAGTGGTGATCTTTGCCACTGTCGGTATCTCATAAAAGCCAGGCAGGATATGTAGAGAGGACAATACTGAACACTGTCAAATGCCTCCTTTCTGCATAAATCCATAAATACTTTGAATCTTAGATGCAACCCTGGGTAGGAAGGAGAGGCCTGAAAATTAACAAAATTAAGTTTCTTGCACTCCATGGAATGGAAACATAAAATAGAAATTAAATTCAACTATCATAAAAATGAAAAATACATTTTAGTACACCTTAGTTTGTGGACTGGCATTTATAAGCTACTTTTAATTCAGACTACTTAAATAGGCTTGAAAAAATAAAGCTGTAGTTCTCTACAAGACCTTGACAGATGCTGATTTTGCAATTATTGTGATATAGTAACAAATTAATAACAATGAAGACCTTGTTAGATATGTTTTTAATCTTCAGTATTCTAAACAGTTCTGCCAAATTCATTTATTCTGTTTATCTCCAAATTCCTAAGCAGTTTATTCCCAAACTTCTTTCACAGATGGCTATGACAGGTGTGGGCATGTAATCTAGAACAGTCCGTCTGTAGACTGGTCAGTCCGTTTCAGATGGCTTTCAACAAAAGCTCTGCCCAAACCGATTATGGTGATAAACAAGACAATAAGACTGTCCCTCTTGGACATCTGATCCAGAAGTAGATTGGAGAGAGTGTGATAGAACTAATTAGAGAAGCAAAGAAGTCACAGAATCAGGCTACGGTCTCAAGGTACCATCAGTTAAATAAACACGTGACGTGAGATAGAAATCACCATCAGTCCTTGAGCTGGAAACTCAAAAGCAACTGATCTGCTTCCCTACGTTTTCTCCTTTTCCTTGCAGGTGGGTTGGAGACATGGATCTAGTTCCCGCCCATGAAAGGTGAGAAGTGTCTTCTATCACTTCTGGGTCTAGGTCCTCAGACCCAGGGGGAGTCCTTCAGTTCTCCCATTCCTCGTGCAGTGACTTTGGAAGCCACGTGTTAATATGGGAACATCACAAGATGGAGGCGCTTGGAATCTGAGTGGAAGAAAACCTCTACTGACAACCTCATTTTGTGGGGGCAAGAAATAAATATTTGCTGGGTAAAGCCCCTGAGATTTAGAACTGGTCAATTGTAGTAGCTAGTGGGTAGTTATCCAGATTAACACAGTAACCAAATGTCTCAGTGTTGCCCATGCTATAGTTGTTCTAGCGCTAATAATTGCACAGTTGCAACTTACCGTTAAAAAGAACCAGTAAGGGACGCCTGGGTGGCTCAGTTGGTTAAGCAGCTGCCTTCGGCTCAGGTCATGATCCCAGCGTCCTGGGATCGAGTCCCGCATCGGGCTCCTTGCTCCGTGGGGAGCCTGCTTCGCCCTCTGACTCTGCCTTCCACTCTGTCTGCCTGTGCTCACTCTCGCTTGCTCTCTCTCTGACAAATTAAAAAAAAAAAAAAAGAACCAGTAAGTCTGGAGTAGTCCTATACAGCTGGGGTCTGTCCTGACCATGGCCGTGTCTGTTCTGATTATGCCCTTGCTTTCTCATTTGGTAAACATGATATATCGCACTGCTTATGGGGAAACCCTATCTCCTTGTGTCCTTTGATATGTACTGTGAGTACTTATAAATGTAACATGTATTTTTAAGTTATAAGCCAGAAACTGCAAATTAATGGATCAAATCCGAGAGACTTACTCTATACATGAGACAAAAGGAGAAAAAAGCTTAAATACAGGGAAAGAAAATGAGACCAACTTAGAAGAAAGAAGAAATAAAGTATTTATGTCTTGAGTTAGTAAGTTCAAGAGGAAACAACATTAAAGAGAAAATGGTTATCTATCCATGGGAGAGGAAATGTATTTACATGTAGGTACCCTTTAGTTATTTTAATCTGTAAAATCATGACATTCCAAGGAAAGATACCATTTCCTCTTGCTTCTTAGTAATTTACCTGTGCCTCTTTGTTATATGCCCATCACTTGAATACACTTTGAACAATTGTAATGTATTTCATATACATTCCTGAAGTTATAATTTGTGTTTCATACACTGGTAAAATAGGAAAAGAGGTCATTTAACCACTAACATGACTGTTTTAAAGGATTCTATCACATTTTCATTTGATTCTCTCTCAAGATAAAAAGATTGCCTTTAGCATGCAGGGAACAAAACCCTCAAATTGCTCTTGTCCTTTCTGGACTTATTGTTGCAATTATCATACTACCATAGAATACATAGGTATCCAAATAGTGCATATTACCTTAGATAAATCTTTAATATTTAATTATATATTAAAATGATATTTAATTTCATATGCTGAGAACATAAAAAGCTACCATTGTTACAGAATGGAAACTAGAATTCTGAAGTTTAAAAATGTATTCCGTTTATAACCTGCTTTCCCTACAAGACTAACAACATGAAATCAATTTTTTTAGCATTGACTTAGATAATAAAGTTATTTTTAACCAATAAAAGGACAGTTCCGTTAATTCCCAGGCCTAGAGTTGATTGAGAACCTGAATGTGAGTAAAGCTATTTTCCTGAAACTCACTCTCCCATTGAAGGCTTAACCAACTGAGCCACCCAGGTGCCCCTCCCTGGGTATTTCTGTATTCAAATACCTTTCGGGTCTATTGTACATTGCTGCAGCTTACCACATACTTTTAAATATAGTGATCCTCTGAACAGCTCTGTGAGATAGAGAAGACAAATTCTTACATTCATAAGGTCCACGAGTCCAGCATACTGACTGTCTTCAAGTTGAATTCAGTCCATAGACCTGTATGTCTATTTTATGACATTCATAAACTTTTTTGGAGTTAGTTGCCAATATTTAAAAGTTTCAGACTTTCACACTTAAAAAATTTTTTTTTGATTTAAAAAAACTTGGGGCACCTGGCTGGCTCAACTGGTAGAGCGAGCGACTCTTGATCTCCGGGTTATAAATTCGAGCCCCACCTTGGGTGTAGAGATTACTTAAAACTATAATCTTAAAACAGAAACTGAAAGAGTCTTGCTGTCGCAGAGGCCCACATTCCCGAGTGGTAACAAGTGGCTTCAGCTGCAGTGGGTAGAGGCCGCCCCATTTTTGAGGGCTCTTTCTCTCCAATTCACTTCGATCCCCACTGCTATTAAACTTCCCCGCCACCCCCAAGACGGATAACGGAATCAGTTGCCACTAACTTGTTTGGCAGGCCGCCTTCTCGCAAAGTGTCACCCGCCTGGCCTCTGGGGTGTGTGGGAAAAGGATTCAGCCAGGTCACCCCAGTCAGCCTAGGAACGGTGGGGGTACGCCGCTCAGAGCCGAGGTTAGTGGTGCTCCTTGGAAATGCACACAGCTGGATTTGGAGATAACTTACTAGGTTAAATATGGAAAAGACCTTCACACATCATCTCAAACTCCTCACTGTACAGAAGAGGAAACTGAGGTCCCAGGGGGCCCCGTGACTTGCGCCGTATCACACCGCGAATTCACAGAAAAGCCCAGCTCAGAGCCCCGGTCTTTTAACTCCGGACTGAATCCCCTGGAAAAACAGAAACAGGAGAAAAAAAACAACTGCAGAGAAAGGAAGGAGAGTAGGGACGAGCTCTCCCTTCCCCCTCCCCCAGGCTGTGGCAAGCAGCCAACAGCAGCTCACTGCATATTTAATTTAAACCTTTGTCTGCCCTGGCAAGGACAAAGTACAATCTGTTTTATGTAAAAAGTCTTCCCTGAGGAAAGCCTCGGCCTCCAGCTGCGAAACTGATTGATGTTCCTGAAGCCCCCGGGAACCTCGGCCGGGATCCGAGGTTGTGGTTTCCAAAAAAAGAGTTTGTGAAAAGGGAAGCGCTGAAAACAAATTTTTTTTCCTTCATTGTGTTTCTCTCAATCTGGGAGAACTACACTGCAACAAGAGGGGGGGGACATGCAAATAAAGACTATATTTTTTTTTTAAAGGAGCTTTCGGAGTTCCACAGGGGAGGGGCTCCAGAGGCAATCTGCTGGGGGAGGAAGACAGGAGATGTGTCTGGAAGCTTTATTTGCATAGCAAGCACTCTGCTTTACTTAGATCGCCCCTTCCAATCAATAAAGATAGCAAAATGTTCTAAAGATGCTTTAGCCACACTTGGCAGAAGACCCAAATATTTGTATTTCAAATACAAAGATGTTTGTATTTAAAATGGGTGTGAAATGTTCTAATAGAGATTAAAATCCATGTTATTTTGAGAGTTTTATGGTATTCCTGATACCCGGTTAAGGAGACCCCGATCTGGGGTGATGCTTCTGGTGACTCCAAGGCCAGTTTTGAAATCCAGTCCTTGAGTTGCCTCAGAGTGCTCCTGGACAAGGCAGGGTCAGGGCATCTCCTGCCAGGCTTCTGTTCCATCCCCGGAGATGTTGACACCAACTTGGGGCCCCACATGCAGACAGCACTGAAGGGCTCAGCCCCAGTGTGAGAAAAATCTACAACAGTTCTGAAGCTAAGATGAATCGAGAGGACCAGCCCTCTCCACTGGCCCTAAGTCTCCCCTGGAGCAGAGTGCGTGGCAGTCTGAGAGGCGGAAGAGGGTTAGGATTCAAGGGCCTGCCTTCACCTTGTGGCTCCGTGGGGGGCTGAACTTCAGCTTTGAGCCAGAACAAAGCCACTGCCAGGTCAGGGCTAAGGAGCTGGGGCCGATCTTGGGATGGTGCCAGGACCCAGAAACCACTGCCATGAGCCACCAGCTGGCTCTGGTCCCAGGACCATGTGCAGCTGCCCAGCAGGCCAGACTGGGCCTGCAGACTGGCACCCAGCCAACGGCCCCATTAGGCCTCCCGGGCTCTGCTCCCGTCAGGCTCATACCCAATGGCCCGTGTACTTTGGCATCAGCGTGCCTGTAGGTATATTCTGAGGTGGCTGAATAGACCTTCAGAAAAGCCGCGTGACTTGCTGGTTCTTACGGTTCTGGACACGACCCCGTTGTTCTAAAAATCCACAGAGGTCAAGATGGAGAGTGGCAAATCTCTGAAGTTTGTTGGCCTAAAGAAAAGGAAAGAATCGACTACTTCCCTTAACTCTGCGTGCTCTAAGGTGCCTGTCACTAGGACTCTGACAAGAACAACCCAGACACCACTGGCTGTGCAAATAGAAATCCCACCTCTTACACCCGAGCCAGTGGAGGCAAATCAATGAATGGCCATATACACAGCTGTCTCTAGATGTGCTTCCCAGTGTCTTGAGCATTACGCTTTACCAAGAGCATTAACGGCAATGCAATCATACTGAGAAAAGGCTGAAAGGGGGGAAATTTTGATTAAAAAAATATATATATATATAGTATTCCTTGTATATACTAGATCATTTTCTGTATCAGTGGCTATTCGCCAAAGCAACTGGTCCTACTGACCCTCTGGACACTCTGTTCCAAAAGATCAAGCTGCTTCTTCCCCTAATTTTGTTCCCTTCCAAACTCGTTAGGCCCTCTCCAGCTTGGGTCCGAATCCCACCGTCTTAACCAGCTGTATACCTAGTCCATCTTCACATTCTCCTCTCATCCAGGAGAATCCTGTACAGTCGTTTGGTCAACTGTGGCCTTAGGCACGCTCTTTAATGAGAATAAAGGTCAAAATCCTACCATGTGGCCAGCAGGATCAGTCCCATGGAGAGTAGCCCAGTAGGGCTTGCTCTATAAAGACAAATAAGAAGAGATCTCTATGCTAGGGAAGCTTATAATCTAGGCGAGGCCATGGATATGCTGCTTAACAAGGTGATAAGTGGAAGCCAGCAGTGTGAACCAAGTGCTAGGGGATCAGAGGCAGCAGTGATTAATTATGCTGGGTGTGGGGATTAAAGATCTGGGACTGCTTCCCAGAGAGAGTAATGGTTGAGCTGAAACTTAAAGGATAAGCAGGCTTTGATCAGGAGGAAATTTAGTGGGCAGAGCGATCAGCAAGATGCCTTCCGGGAAGAGCCATGGTGCAGAGACTTCCAGATGCTGAGAAGTGATGATGTACGAAATGTCGGGAGCGCGCAAGACCCTCCATCCGCTACAGCTGAAGTTTCTGGTAAAATGTCAGCGTGACACAAGAGAGAATCAAGAGTTAGCTTAGGCCAGAGGATGACGCCTTGGAAAACAAACTCTGTGGACGATATCCTGAAGGCAGTGGTGAAGCAAGTGAAGGGTTATAAGCAACCGGCTGGGAAAAGAGTTTAGGTTCGTGTAGTGTGGGTGACAAGCAAAATTTTCTAGAAATGACTCTGGGAGGTCACTTGAGGCAGCCTGGGCAGGCCCACGGGAGCAGGGCCTTCCTCTTCTCCTAAGGGGGATGGACTTCGTCCAACTCAACTCAGTTTCCTCTATAGAACTGGAGCCTTCTTCTCCACCCCCTCAAGTCTCAAATCTCCAAAGCTGAAAAACCGGCTTTCCTGGACATTCTGGAAACATTTAACACTACTTAATGCCTGGTGCCCCCATATGTTTGTATCCCCACTGATGAGTTGTTCTCTCACTTTCCCTATACGGAAAGCAACAAGGAGATAGAACGTAAACCTTCCACATTCAGGTAGATGCCTTTCCTTAGATCGATGAGAGGCTAAGATCACAGACTCCTGCTCTTCCTGCAGACACTTGCTTAGTACATTTCATCAATAAAATCTGTTTCTAAATCCATCTCATAGAGTGTTGTGAAATGCTTTCTGACCGTGGGGCTTTCCGACCACAGTGACTCATGAAGGTACGATCTCATTGCACCATAATGGGGTATCCTAGGAATGGAATAAAACATCTCCCACTGTCAGTTAAGACTCTGTTGTAATGGGGGTGCCTGGATGGTTTAGTCTGTTGGGTGTCCAACTCTTGATTTCAGCTCAGGTCATGATCTCAGAGTTATGAGACCAAGCCACAGGTTGGGCTCTGCACTGAGCAGGGAGTCTGCTTGAGATTCTCCCTCCCTCTCCTGCCCACCCCCCCCCCACCCAACACTGCTCATGCACATGCACACACACTCTCTTTCTAAAATAAATAAAATCTTAAAAAAATATATTTTAAAAAGACTATGTTGTAACAGAGGATCTGACTAAAACGGCTTTAAAATTGAAGGGGGTTCTTCGTTCTCATAACTGTTGGGTGGACATAGTTCATCGAGTATTTCAACAGTATTATCTGTGACCCATTTCTTTCTGCCTCTCTGCTCTGCCTTCTCTAGTGTCAGCCTTTGACTCCCTAACAGTTGTAGGAAGGCTACCTTTCATAATCAAGTCTCAAACATTCACATCCAGTGGCAAAGAGGACTTCCACACCAGCATTCCAAGCCAGTGTCCTGAAATCCATCCTAATTAGATAAGCTCATCTCACCTATCTATGCTCACATCAATCCATGTATTTATGTAACAAATATCTATTGATGTCTACTACCTGCTGGTAGTAGCTCTAAATCACTGTTTTAAACCACTGTTCTAGGGACGCCTGGGTGGCTCAGTTGGTTAAACCACTGTTCTAAACCACTGTTCTAAATCCTGGGCCATTGAAATAACATTGAATGATTGTTTGGGTTACGCCAACTGGTACCCCCTGGCAGAACTGAGCGTATGTTCACTTTCCTCCAACGTGCATGGACTATATAGGACTATATAGTGGAAATAAAAGCTTGGATAAAGATGTCCATGCTATTAGGAGAAGGGGAGGACAGGTGACCAAAAAACTCTTTACAGTCTTGCTACTGAAAGTGTGCTCCATGAACTGCCCTTATTGGCATCGCTTGGGAGTTTACTATAAATGCAGAATCTCAGGTAGTACCCCAGTTCTATTGGATCAGAATTTGCATTTTAAGAAGATCCCCAGGTGATCCATCTGAACATAAAACTTTGAGAAGCACTCATTTACAGAATAGATAAAAATGGGATGATTAGGCCAGTAGGGGAAAGAAGTTGGAGAACAAACCCAGAGGGTCTATGTAACCAACACAAGTTGGGATGACTACCAGATCATACCAGTTCCCCAAGGGAGAATTGTGCAGCTGACCCTCTGTCAGAGATGATTCATCCAAAGGGAGAGATAACTGCCAAGGTGGGCCAATTAATTCTTCTAGGTCTTTGAAACATGAATCAGGAGAAATGGTTATAGAAGGCCATTGGAGAGAGTCGCAGGTTGATAGAACCCGGGCAGGTCCTAAAGTACCTAAGCCAGGGACCCTCAAAGTGCTCTGAGGCTTGGTTATTGGCAACCACTCTGCTTCATCCATCCCCTAAAATATCCCCTTTTAGCTTCTATTAGCCAAAAGGGTTTTTATTGGTTGTCATTGAAACAACCTTAACTTACATTGCTTTGACCTTCTCAGTCTAATCATCTACTGATGATGAGAGTATTTGGTCTGCCTAAGGGGAAGACCACATGTAATCCATTTCCCCACATAGTATCTAAGATGCATACACTGCTTTTTCTCCTCAGCTTCCAAACTTGACCTCCACCACAGGCCATGAACACGGAATTTCATTCACAATTGTCATATGCACAAAACGACATTTTTACAGAATTTTTTTTTAATTCTACATATTCTGGGGGTGCCTGTGTGGTTCAGTTGGTTAAGCGTCAGTCTTTGGCTCAGGTCATGATCCCAGGTCCTGGGATCCAACCCCACATCGGGCTCCCTGCTCAGCAAGAAGTCTGCTCCTCCCTCTCCCTCTCCCCCTGCTTGTGTGCTCTCTCTGTCAAATAAATAAATAAATAAATGGTTTTAAAAATGTTTTATTTATTTAACACAGAGGTCACAAGTAGGCAGAGAGGCAGGCAGAGAGAGAGGAGGAAGCAGGCTCCGCGACGAGCAGAGAGCCTGATGCGGGGCTCAATCCCTGGACCCTAAGATCATGACCTGAGCCGAAGGCAAAGGCTTTAACCCACTGAGCCACCCAGGCGCCCCTAAATAAATAAAATCTTTAAAAAAACTTCTACATATTCTGAAATGCTCATGGGTTTCATAACAAATGTTGCATTTGGGGTTTACTTTCTGTGTATAAATTAATGTATCTTTCTAGAAAGATCGATCCATGTGTCTTCTTTAATCTCACCATTTATTGTTGATCTCACCATCTTTTTTTCAGATGCAGCTGCCTTTTATAAATATATCTACCAAATGATTGAATTGTTGTTATACCAATTTTTCCCCTTTTACATGCAAAATGTTTTCAATCAAAGGTTGGCTAATAGCTAGGCTGTTTGGAAATTAACAATCCTAATACATGGGGAAACAATATAGGCATTTAAAGCTTAATTACTCCTTCAGGCTCACTGTGAGAAAATCAAGGCTTTTTTTTTAATTAGTCTGATTCCGTATTCCTTGGAGTATTTCATCTTATGCTACAATATTCTCATTTTCTCCTTCTTCAAAAAAAAGAAAACAACTCTAATACAACAAAACAACGAGGAGGTCACATCTCACAAGGAACAAACATGACATCACATGGGGAAGTGAGTCACCGTGCATCAGACTGGGAACTGAGTCAGGACTCAACTGACTCACATCTTTCTGGGCCAAGAACCAATTCTAGTTATATCATGCTGGAAAATGACTCATAGACTACCTTTATTAGGTCCCCTCGACATCAAATCAACTGCAAATTGGAGTAGGTCTTATGAAACTCAGGAGGCTCTGCTTGAGCCATTAGTTCTCTGTCTCTGTCAGTGTGCAGAGGATTTGCGTCTATGAAACTCCCGGGTTGTCTGGCCGCAAGAACTCAGAAGCCGACATTTGCCAGTGTGTGTTGCGCTTATCTGAACTGACCACATCAAAACAAGAGTATGCATAAACTCTGTAGTCTCTGTGCAATACGCTCATTTGTCCTTAATCTATTGGTTGACTGAAAATCTATTATCTTTCATGTCTTTTAAAAAAAAATGTTTGCTATAGAAAATAATCTGCAAAGGCAACTAACTGTTCAATACTTTCGTCAATTGAAAGTCAAAGTTCAGCAATAGCTAATAGCACTCTTCTCTGCCTGAGAGTTACCTCTGCCATTAAACAGAGTGAAACAGAAAGATGCACTGATAAAGTATTTCAGTTAAAACTGGAAAGGGAGGGGCACCTGGGTGGCTCAGTTAAGCCACTGACCCTTGGTTTCAGTTCCTGTGGTGACCTCATGGTCAGGAGGTCGAACCCCACAGTCGGGCTCAGCATGGAGTCCACTTGAGTGAGATTCTTTCTCTCTCCTTTTCCCTCTGCCCCTCCTGCTCCAGCTCGCTCTCTCTCTCTAAAATATAAAATAATAATAAATAAATAAATCCTTTAAAAAAAAATTGGAAAAGGAGACAGGGAAAATTAGAGCTCCAAAATTATAAGATAATTTCCAAAGCATTTTCAACAAATACATTATGAGAAACTATAAATATTACTATCACCTGGAAGTCTAAAATGAATATTGTTTTTAGCAGAATCCCCTAACTGGCTAATCTAGCCTTAAACATATAGAAATTCCACGTGCATATCCAGAAGTTCGGACAACATTACTGCTACTCTCTCGTGGGACAGTTGGGTAGGAGAGGACGTCAGCTGCTCCCTGAAGAGAGGACATTAAAAGTGCTCTCCAATCATCTACAGGTCCCCACAGAGCCCACTAGTCCCTTTGGTCACAACCAGATTCATTTCTCATTACTTGCTTGATCCCTGATAAGCATTCGAGTTTGCAACCTCTGATGAGTAGATTACAAAATTTTTCTTACTGCTAGATAATAAAAAGAAATTAAAAAGGAAGGTAAATATTTAAAAACATATTCATATTGCAACTTGGTCAATCTTGTTTTCAATTTTTCAATCAGATTTTTCTTTATTAAACATGTACCACGGATCCTGTTCGTGCAAGACAGTGGGCTGGATGCTTGACATTAAAATATAGGCTACTGTCCTTGTCCTTGAGTTGCTTGTGATGTAATTGGACAGGTCATAAAAGCATGTCCTTTATTCAAAATTCAACCTTAAAAATCATTAACATGAGGCTCCAAGACTTTATATAATTTAAGCGAAACCACAGACACTAGAGCTTGCCTTTGTCCATTTAGGGGTCCCTACCCTCCAATTAAAAACATTGCAGTACTTAATATTTGAGTAGCCCTATGCTAAGGGATATGAGCTCCTGTAGGGCACAGTCTTTAACCACAAGACATCTATATTATATTAGGATTGCTAAGACATTAACCAAATAATTCAAATATCTGGCAACATGAGATGATACATCGGGCCGTGAAACCACCTTAGCACTCATAAAGATCACTTTCTGTGCGGGTGTGTGGAGAAGGCCCCATCCCACCTCTGAGGCTTGAGCAGCTCTTCTCCAGACATCATCCTTGACTTAATTATTCTAATCTTAAACCAAGGCTGTAAGCCAGCTGAAAAAGAGTTGAGGTTTTCCCCAGAAAACCTACATAATTCTAACTAGTAACCACAGGGAAAGTTTAAGCAAGGAAGTAATGGTGAGAGTGGGAGGAAGGAGAAAGAGAAATAGAAAGTCCCAAAGGGAAGCTCAGTTAGGTCCTCCAAGAGCCGCAGGCAGGCTCTGGATAACCTTCAGATTCTGTAGTCCCTGCCCACTTGGATCCATCAACTGTCAGTGAAGATTTTACCAGTAATGGAGGTCAAGAGGATTCAGTTAGAGTCAGATGGTGACCTTTGTGTGTGTGTGTGTGGGGGGGGGGGGGGTCTGAGCCTATTCTCTCTATGATCCATTCTCCTCTCCCTTCCCCTCAGGTCCCTCCTCCGCCATCCCTCTCTGACCTGTATTGCTGGTTAAGGGGAGCTGATCGCCACAGTTTGTTTTCCCTGAGCTTCCAGTGTCACTGGCTGCCTTCTGCAATGGGCCAGCAAGAGGCACCAGCATGAGATTGTGGAGATGGGGGGAGGGGAGAAACATAAGGCCATAAGTCCCTCCATCTTGGGTGGCCTCTCAGATGACTGAATGGTCTCCTTTCTGGCTTTAGCTCCTATGGACAAGGCTGTCATATTTCCAGCCAAAGCTAGGTGACCCTGCCTCCTGTGTCCTTGCCTGTATGTAACTCGGCCCCCCCACCTCCCTCTCTGTTGATGAGCCCATTTCTCTCATCTTCTTCTTCACCTGTGTAAACAGTTCCTATGTTGAATTTCTTGTCTTGAAAATACTTAGAGTGCTTTCTGATTTCCTTGCTCTCTCTCTCTCTCTCTCTCTCTCTATATATATATATATATTTATAAAATATTAAAATATATATACATATATGAAGAAACATCTATTTGATACATTAAAATGGTGACTTGCCAAGTAGCCCAGTTACAACATTCAAGAGTGGAGCACAATTGCTAAGTCCTCCCACCCTCCAGTTGCCACCCCCCACTATGTTGGAATTGCACAAATGACAATCCAAAGAGAAGGTCTATTTCCCTGAACTTCAGGAACAACTAGGCCCCTAGCTGAGTAGGAGAAATTGTAACGTGAATCCATTGTCCTAAAATTGTGTAATAAGCACCCAAGGGCCCACAGTCACCATATCTTTGGCTCATCACCTACGAGAAACGAGCATTGTAATGGGCATGCAGTTCAGCCCACAACCTTGGGTGTGCCAAGAGCTCTTTGCAATTCTGGGGCTTATTTAAATAAAGAAGATTTAAAGAGGTAGTGAGAGGAGATAAAAGCAGAAATGTTTCTACTTTTTTTAAAAAGAGGAAGGCAGAGATGAAAATCAGAAAGAGAAGGGGTGAAAGGAGCTATCTTGTGGGGTCTTGTGGTCTGAACAGCCGTGCACTCAATCATGGGACAAGGACAGAGAGGGAATGAAACGTGTTAGTTCCTCCTTAGTTAGGTCACCCTGTGGCTTCACAATTGAGCCAAAATGCCCGCATTTTGGAAAAATACGTATTTCTCGACAAAAATTCAAAACTGCATTTCATAGTAAACAAGGAATGATATGCACATGGACTTCCTTCTTACAAATCAAAATATAAAGTTTTTCTTCTTTAATATAGAAACACATATATAGGGACATGTAGGTGGCTCAGGCTGTTAAGTGTCTGCCTTCCACTTAGGTCATGATCTCAGGGTCCTGGGACTGAGCCTGCTTCTCCCTCTGCCCCTCCCCCTGCTCGTGTTCTCTCTCTCCCTCTCTCTCTCTTTCTCTTTCTCTCTCAAATAAATAAATAAAATCCTTAAAAAAATAAAAAATAAACACATGTAATATATAGTAAAGGGTGGCTTACATACTAAATTTTTTTATCTCTTAGACTACAATTTATGAACAATCATACAAAGGAAACACACATGCAAAGCATTGGCATATATAAAATGTCGCCACATATTTAAAAAGTATACCAGTTGAACAATTATACAATCTATAAGTCGCTAAACCAAATCACCAAATCTTTTATGTCCTACCTTCCAAAGCCTGGCTATTTTCTTTCTTTCTTTCTTTCTTTTTTTTTTTTTTTAGAATACATACACAACCCCACCCCCATTTCTTGAGATACTTTTAAACAAATTCACTTTATTAATAGAAACCAGGCTAAGGGTTTTTTTACATTCTACATTCACCTGCATTTTTCCATTAAAAATGTAATAAAAATGCAGGCACATGCTGCAAATACTAAATTAGAAAAACAGCTGTGCTTTTTACATTGTCCTGCCCTAGAAAAAAAACACCCAAGACAATCCCAGCAGCTGGCATCCTCTTCATGGTGTGCTGATTACCACAAGTAAATAAAGTCAGTAAATTACTGGCAGAGCACAGGAGGCCATGATGAGTCTAGGAAATCACCCTTTCATCAAACTCTCTGCACACTGTATATTGCCAAGGCAAAAAGCAAATAATGATGATCAATGGAGGATTAATATTTTAGTCAAAGAGGAATGGAGATGAATGCATACTATAAATTATTAACCAGCACTTGTACTCTATCCCCTTGGCACAGCGTGAACTGGGCTTCTGAAGAAACAGGATACGTATCTTCTACTTACCTAGCAATATTTTCTTCAACCAATGAATAATATTCATGAAGACGCACTTTTCTGAGATATCCAAGAGGGAAATTTATCCCTGAATTTCTCTACCTTTCTATAACAGAATGTAGGCAAAACATAAATATCTCTTTGTTGGTATTTTATAAATATAGATGTGTATTGTGCTATGTCTATAAATATTACTATGCTGTGTCAGGAGAGCAGTCACTGGGCTGGGAAGCAAGATAGATCTGGTCTAGCTCTCCCTTGGCTGTGACCGGCAGGGACACGTAAACCCTCTCTGAGCCTCAGTTTTTCTTTTTGTATTTTTTAAATTTTATTTATTCATTTGTCAGAGAGAGAATGAGAGAGATGGAGAAGCCCAAGCAGCGGCAAGTAGCAGGCAGAGGGAGAGGGCGAAACAGGCTCCTCGCCGAGCAGAGAGGCCGATGTGGGACTCCATGCCAGGACCCTGGGGTCATGACCTGAGTCAAAGGCAGATACTTAACTGACTGAGCCACACACATATCCCTGGGCCTCAGTCTTCTGAACTGTAAAAGAAAGGGTTGCGTGAGAGATGAACTTAGAGGCTCTTTTCAGCTTTAAAGTTCGTCTAAGGGCTTCATAATAAGCAACTAGTAGGAAGAACTAGGAGCTGGTTGGAACCAGAGGCATAACATAAAAAGTAAAAACAAATATAAAAATTGTTCAGTTATTTAAGCCAACCATATACACACTGGCCCAGGAGAAAATGTGTATGTATGTAGAAAATCGTATGTACCCGCAATCATATGCACTTATAAGTTGCACTTCCTTTGACTGAGAAAAAAAGTAACTGTCAACGACTAACTATACACTGAAATAAAGGAGTCGTCTATCTGTGTATCAGTAGCATGCCACGAATGTTGCACAAGAGATTATGAAATACTTAGCATTTAAAATTTAAGAAATAGCAATACTTGAAACACGGAGCAATCATAGACTTGTAATTTCCTGGATATGCAGTTCTACCAAACAAAGGCAAGGCAGCATTTACTATGTGCGGTAGTGACCCTGAAATGAAATGAGTAACTTGTTTGCTGACAGCCCACCACAGAAGGGAGGGGAATCACTCTCAATACTATAAATTAGGCTGTGATGAGGACACTCATAGGAAAGTGTTCCGAAGCTAGAGAGAACAGAGCCAGGGCAGAAGGAGACCACAGAGAAAGAAATCCTTCTGATTCCTATAAGATTTGTTTTTGCAAATTAAGAAGCCTCCACATCAAAGCTGTGCACAGAAGTGGACGTCAGAGCTCAGAGATGTTTAGGGACCATTTAGTTTTACCCTCCCATTCTATAGACTGGAAAAGTTAAGGTCAGAAAGGGTATATACTTTGTCCTGTGGTAAGTGTTTGTCAGAGCCAGACTAGAAGCAAATTAAGTCTTTGAACTTCCAGTCAGGCTTGCTTTCCTTCACTGTCTCCCTTCTCTCTGTGTGGGTCCAAAACAAATTCTTCCCTGACTGACTTATGGCAACTGGTCCTCCTGGGATGAATAGAATGTACTGTTACCTCTCCCTCCCTGAGAAGTTCCTCCCAAGCCGTAAAGTTTTTCCCAAGCTGACTAATGCTTTGGTTGGTCAGAATTGTTTTTCAGCCATCATTCTAAATATCATCTCCCAGCTGAGTGATCTGGGAACCAAGCTGTTCATCCCCACTGACTTTACCGTGTTAGTCCCAGAGTGGAAGAGCCAGCACGGCCTGTGTGATGTAGGTCAGTGACTCACAGACAAAGTATCACACGAGGGAACAGAAGCTCTCTGAAGGACTCAGGATTTGATGTTCGATGAGCTATAAATGTCTCTGTGTCTCAGTTCTCTTATCTGTTTGTTACACAGGACAAATACTCATTGACGTTTCCAAGACTATGGAGATAGAAAACAATCCTTCATGTTTTTTAAAAATTCAACTTCAGAAATACAGATGTGACTCTTCAAGTAGGAAGCACAGCTTAGAAATGATCTAGTTCATTTCCTTATTTCACAAGAGAAAAAAAGGATCAGAAAAATTTCTCTTTGATATGAGCCCGCTAGATGGTTCTAGAGCTCAGGCTATAAACTGGGCCTTTCCGCATGCAATGCGGTGCCTTGGCCTCAGCCGCATTGTTCACCTCTTTAAAGGGCTTCATAAATGTGACGCTTATAGAACATGGAAAACCCTGTATTCATACTGAGTCGTGGTAGACACAAGATGGCAGTCTCCTACACTAGCAAGACAGAGGTTCCCCCCACCCCCAACATACACCAAATTAATTGAGTTTCTCGTAAATTATGTGGTAGGCCTTACCATATAATTTCAGATACGGAGACAGATTGGGAGTCATCTCCTACAACCTAACAATTTGAGGTGATTAAGCTGGGTCATGATGAAGGAGGAAGCCAGAGGAGGAGAGGCTCACCATACTAAAAGAAGGCTTCATGAGACCGCAGTGCCGCAGAACATAGAGGGGACCCATCCCTCCCTCTCCCAGCAACCCCCTCCCTCACCCCGCACCTGCAACATGGGAAGTTGGTTGACCTCTCTCTCATCCACTTGGACACATATCACTCAAGCTCCAGATCACTTTCTGGCAATTTCATTCAGGCTCCTAATCGTGGGACAAGGTCTGGATGAAAAAGACAGTATGGAGAGAAAGACCCAAAGCTTCAAGGCTCTAACTCTCCACTGGGACCAGTCATTACTTGGCACTTGCTCTGGGCTGCTGTCATCCAAAGCACTCAATTATATTATTCTTTGGAGGAATGAAGTCTACTCTACTAGTCAAAATGGCTGAAAACAACACAACTGGAATGGATTCTAGAGGGGAAAACACCCAGAGCTCTCGGTTGGGGTGGGAGGGAGAGGTGGGGAGGAGGTTTTAGTACAGGAGGGAGGTAAGGAAAGGGCTAGCTTTTTGGGCGAGTTTCTGTAAGGACGAAACTAGTACGGGGTGGAATCACCTTGCAAGAGTTCAACTCTTTGCCCGTGCAAGCTTGGGCGCAGCGGCCAGAAATGCCTCTCAGACCAGTCTTTTCTGGACAAAACAACAGTAACCTTTCAAAATTAGAAAAGAAGGATTCTTCTCAAAGACAGGAATCATTCTACAGACTTGAAATCAGACCACACTGAAGCCCTGTCTACAAAAATAATGGTTTTTCCTGACATTTTAAATAGCACAATTTAACGGCTCAATGTTGCATTTGACATTTAAAAAGTCATCCATCTCCAAGAAGCTTATTGGCAGATCTTCTCAGTTCCCAGAATTAGCAAATGTAGTATGCATGTGAACTCATTCTACAAGAGCCCAAAGACTGTTTGAAAAGGAAGCCCGGAACACTGAGAACTGGCTGTTACCCACACTGAGCTCGCTCTGCCCCTTGCCTCTGGCCCTGACAACCCCTTCTGTACACCACTTGCCCTTTGTGTTCATCAGTCTCCCCATGACAAGAAGGAAGAAAAATCATAGGCTCAACCTAGTTCACTGTTGCAGTTAAGAAGGTGTCTGTACCAGAGAGGAGGCTGGGTGACTCAGTTGGTTGAGCATCCGACTCTTGGTTTTTGCTCAGGTCGTGATCTCAGGGTCGTGAGATCGAGGACTGCATGGGGCTCTGCGCTGAGCTGAGCATGGAGCCTGCTTAGGATTCTCTCTTTCCCCCCTCCCTTTGCCCCTCCCCCACTCACGTGCTTTCTTTCTCATAAATAAAACTTTAAAAAAGAAGATGGCTGTGGTAGATACAATGGAAGAATTAAATTACTCAGGTACACGGTGGGAAAGTAGGTATTCAAGAGCAAGATTGCCTCAGATGGAATTGGGGCTATTCTGCAGATTATAAGCTGCGTCACCTTGGGCACATTACTTAACCTCTCTGTGACTTGGTTTTCTTATTTCTGAAACAGGGATAGTTCCAGTACCTATCTCATTCAGTTGTTAAGATGGTTAAATGGATTAATATTTGTAAAGTCCTTAGAAAGAACTGGCAGAGAGGGGTTAGATGATTGTTAGAAAATAATAAATAACATGTATATACTAACTCTTTCAGATAATTTGTGTAAAATTCTCACTGTATGTGACACAAGCCTAAGCCAATCAACATATCACATTTCTCCTGGTCTCTGTGACCTCTGTGGAAATGTCACATGTGCCCCCTCAGAGCTAATAGGATGATAGGAGTCTACTTCTGGAGCTCCTGACTCTTTCCTATTGAACCTAAGAGGATAGAATCTGAGAAGATATTGAGTCTGGAGCTGTTGGCACCATCTCTCACATATGGAAGAGGAATCTGTCAGAGAACAATAGAGGAAATGGGTTCTGCTGACATTACTTGAGCTGTCAGATTATGGGATGCTTGAAGCCAAACTTCCCTCTAAACTCTTTACTTGTAGTAAAGAGCCAGTAAATTTTCTCCTTTTCCTTAAGTTAGTTTAGGCTGGGTTTTTGGTTTTGGGGTTTTTTAAATCACTCGCAACTGAGATAGACCCAGCTGATACAAGTCACAATATATCTCACGGCCCATAGTAGGTATCACGGCCAAAAAAATTACAGCTTCACCAGCATTTAAAATGTCAAGTTCTGGGGCGCCTGGGTTAAGCCGCTGCCTTCGGCTCAGGTCATGATCTCGGGGTCCCGGGATTGAGTCCCGCATCGGGCTCTCTGCTCAGCGGGGAGCCTGCTTCCTCCTCTCTCTCTCTCTCTCTCTCTCTCTCTGCCTGCCTCTCGGCCTACTTGTGATCTCTGTCTGTCAAATAAATAAATAAAATATTTTAAAAAAAATAAATAAAATAAAATGTCAAGTTCTGGTTTTGTAAGTTTAGTCAGGTCATTTAATTTTTCCTGGTCTCAGTTTCCTCATCTGAAAAATCCAGAAGTTGAGGTAAATTTTTTTATGGACCCTTCTAACTCAAAAATTTTATGACCATGACTGAAATTAAGGTCTTCTTGGCGGTTTTCAAGATTGCTCTTAAATTCATTCTTTCCACTCACTACAAAGCCAAGAAGAATAATTCCAAAAGAATGGTTTGTTTGTTTTTGGGTTGTTGGCATTTTGAGGTGGAAAGTAGAAGGAAGTGGAGAGTCAATCTAGTGATGACTTACATGAACTTTCAACAGCTTTGTTTTGTTTCATACATCCTAATTAGAATTATGCACCTACACTCATATAGGGAAGATGTGGATTAGGTTTAAAAAAAAAACAAACACAAAAAACGTTTAAGAAAACCTCGAGAGTCCAGAAGCTCACAGAGAGTTATGGCCATTCTCTGAGAGAGATTATGTAACCATCACCTTCCATGATAGCCATTCCTTTTCCTGGAGGCCAACACATTCTTTGCTGTCCCAGAATGATTACCAGGAAATGGAAGCATTTGTAGAAATGGGGAGGGAAGAGTAAAGAACTGGGATACTCAATGCAGAATGTATATTACCAAATAAAAGGTTGTATGATAAAAACAGTTAACAATTGCACTCAGTTATTCAGAACATAATAGGTATTTGGAAGAGGAGGAAAAAAAGGCCATTTCTGAGTAAATTAGGTAGCTGCTTCTTCATCCAAGAACTAAAGACTGTACGCATGATTCGTAAGAAAGATCTTTAAACTATTCAACTTAATTTAATTTTATTTTTTAAAAGATTTTATTTATTTATTTGATATAGACACAGCGAGAGAGGTTAACACAAGCATGGGGAGTGGGAGAGGAAGAAGCAGGCTTCCTGCTGAGCAGGGAGCCCGATGCAAGACTCGATCCCAAGACCCTGGATTCATGACCTGAGCCAAAGGCAGCCACTTAACAACTAAGCCTCCTAGGCACCCCTCAACTTAATTTTAGATGAAAGTCTAGTTAGTTGATGTCTAGTTGATGTCTTCATTTCCCAGGCCACCACAAATTAGCAACACTCGCTTAATAAGAGAGTGAGACTAGGTACTAGAAATGGACTCAACTGGCAACCACCAGAAAGAGAGGAGGCAGAAAAACTATAAAATGCCAACATAGGGGCGCCTGGGTAGCTCAGTCAGTTAAGTATCTGCCTTCAGCTCAGGTCATGATTTCAGAGTCCTGGGATGGAGCCCAGCCTCAGGCCCTGCTCAGCAGGGAGTCTGCTTCTGGTTCTCCCACTTCCCCCCTCTCTTCTTCCCTGCTCTCTCTCTTCTCACTCTCTCAAATAAATAAATGCAAACGTAACTTACAATGAGTCCCACAGCAGTCCAAGCTCATTCACTTTCACCTCAGTAGCACTTGCTGAAACACTGATTTTCATGTAACCTACACAGAAATAGTGCTATGTGACAAGTACTATTCTAAGTGTCCTGCAAATATCACCTCACTTAGCTTTTATAATAACCCCATAAAGTACAAAGAAGTTGAATAACTTGCCCAAGGCCATACAGTTCATTATCAGCAGAACCAGGATTCAACCCAGGCAGCCTAGCCCCTGGGCCCCTTCGCTCAACCACCACACCACAGTGTTGCACCTGTCACTGTCAGAAAGCAAGCTTCCTAACTACTCTTCACTATTCATGATGACCACTGGTGACAAATCCAGAGAAGATAATGCATACATTCTGAACAAGAAACCCAAGAAGTGAAAAATTCAGTGTAAAATATTTTTCTTTCAAAGTTATGTACAAATATTACTAATACCATAGCATTGTAATAATCATATTTGGCCTTTCAAAATAAAAACTTGAGGTATCTGGGATGTTCATTAACCTGAAGGTCCTCATTCCCAACTAATGAGAGATAAGTAAAATAGGAATGTTATAGCTCAAATTCCTTCCATTCTAAGCAACTATCATTACCTTGAGCTTCTGCATTGAAATTTACTTACTCTACAAAACCTTTAAACACCAAGGCAAAAACCTGTGGACAAAAAAGAGAAATCATTAAGTTGTGGTCACAAAAAACGTTGGGGGATGCAAGCTTTATCTGGGAATGGAATTTATGATCATCAAAAGATTTTTCTTGGGTAAAATATTAAAACATGTATAGTAATGTCATTTAAATACTTAGATTTGGGCTGTGGGAATGGAGAATATGATAAAGAATAAGAAATTTTGGTCCCTGATTATCTTTCTTTGTGGAACAAAAGGCTTCTTGGAATTCTCTGGAATGTTTTTGTTCATTTTATCATATTTATACCACCTCTTTTACCCTGCGATTAAATATCACTCTTAGGTCACTAATTGTAGAGTTGGCTATATTCAGTGTCTTAGGAGTAGCTCTGTGTGTGCATGTGTGTGTGCACCAGAGAGAGGCAAGTGGGAAAAGGGAGAGAGTTTACATTGTGTGTGGCCAAAGCAAGAACTATTTACTTCTTTAAAAGAAATATCAATAATGTTCATGCCAAGACAGCAGCCAAAGGAAGAGGAAGCCCAGGACTGGCCATAGAAGCAAGCCAGAGAAAGTAGAGCCAAAAATAATCTGGCTGAAAAAAGGAAAAACGACAGAAACAATGAAGTTGGTGAGTGTCCAGTGCTGAGAATATTTAACCTTTCATTATTATCACATATGGATTTCCTGTAAGTTTTTCAAGACCCAAACCTAACCCACATTCACACATGTGAATTGAGGACCTGAGTCTAATGTATAAATTCTGGCTGTTTCTTTAAATTCACCTTTCCTCATTTTATCAGTAATTTTGAAGTTATACGAGACGCTTTTTACTGCCTGTGTTTGCTAATTGAAATTTACGTTTCATACTTTCTCAGTCAGAGAAAGTATAGTGTCGATTCTTACAAGTCCCTAGTCTTTCGTAAGCAAGTGACTATTACCGAATTGTGTATGTGCCCAGGGTTGAGTTAATCAGGACTTTTCTTTCATAGTACCCTGGAATCACTGGTCCACACAAGGTTCCTCTTTCTACCATCACACCCCTTCCTTCTTCATCACCATGCCCAATACCAGCCTGGACTGTGGCACCTGATGTATGTATACACCTATCTTTGTAATATCCAGTTATCCACTTCGTTAATATCCACTTATCTTTGTAAAACACATACTGTTATTTTGTGTTAAAAATAAATGTTTGTAATTTATGTAACTGGTATTATTCTGTAGAGGTGATTGTTCATATATGAACATATATATATGCATATATATATGTATTTACTTTATGCGATATTTTTAGGATTGATTTGCATGCAGTAAGTATATCTAGTTTAGTGCTTGTAATAGTTGAGTGATAGTCCATGGTAATCATGTTATCCAAGTTACTTACCTATTCTCCATGCATGGCTCCCTAGGTAACTTCCAGAACTCTACCACTAAGAATAAAGCCGGCATCAACATTTTCATACATCAGTCTTCTGTAAAAACAATTTTTTAATCATAGGCTGTTTCAGAGTTCTAATACTTTTATTTCATCGCCAAGGGTTGCAACTGAATGAGGTACACTGAAAGAGGTTAAGAATTTCGTACCCAAAGGAAAGAACTCCTCACATCGGAGAAAAGTAGTTAAGTAGCAAGAACAGGAGCGAGACTAGCTCTCCCCAGCTCTCAGACGGCACCCTCTAACACGCTTATGTACCAGGTGTATAAGATACAACCTTTTAAAATCAAGTATTTTTCATCACCTGCATATTGAAAGTGGGTATTGAAGTGGCTTGTTCAGATAAATTCAGTATGTTATATCCTCGAAGTCATAAGTTCTGAATACGGGACTATATTCCACTAACTGAGAAAAGGATAAAATCATGAGCTTCGAGGAGCTACACTGGTCCGTAACGGGCTACAGTTATGTAATGTTTTTAAAACTAAAACATTGGGAAATAACCCAAACTCTACCTCCGACCAGCTGTGTGGTTGGTTATTTTTGTGGAGAAAGCTTCCAAAGGGATGTGAATCTGGTATCTTTGGGGGAAAGATTCTGTGCTTCTGAGCTCCACTGCCGGGGAATGGCCTCATTTATCATTTTGCGTCTTCTGCACTAGGCCCTCGACAGAGCACTTGAACACAGTCATTTTGGAATCGCTGGTGGGAGGATGGAGTGGTAGAATACAAATAGCTCCATCTCCTCGGACAGCTTGCTCTACTTCCACGAGCTTCTGTTTCCTCATCTAAAAACAAGGGAGAGTCTGGCATGTAACAGACCATGAATAAAAGGTATCATTTTTCCTTACCCTTATTTTTTAAAGCCCATGTGTGCCACGACACTTTAAGACAGATGGGCTTTTGTTCTTTTAGAATGACATAAAAATGAGATATGCATGCCTTTATTCACTGTATTATACTGTGTCTTACAATTAGTGAAACAGTACGCATGATGTGTGCTGAAGCGGATTTACCACGAAGCTGATGAAGCCACAAACACTGGCTGTTGCTGGGGGTGGCGGAATCTTCTTAGTAGGGAAGGGAAGGTAGACTGTGCTTGGAAACATCACTCTGTGTGTTTTTGTTAAGTCACCTCAAGAGATCTCCAAAGAAAGGGACTAGAATCTCCAAAGCTTCAGGAATTTGTTTGATAGGTTTTCTATTCTAAATAAATATTCCCTTTTATACCTAATATTATATTTGCAATTTTGTGTCCTTTAAACACCCTCCCCCAAATTAAATGACTTTAGACTCCACAAAATCTGGATTTGCCCTTGAATGTATGAACAACATTGTAATTAAACAATTTGAGAAAAGCACGTAGATAAATCTCAATTCACCTTGAAGAGTTTTCTGGAGCAAAACGGTTCCCCTAAGCTGACTATTTGGACAAGTCCCTCTTTTGTCTGAACCTTACTTTTCTTACCTTAAAACATTCATCTTTGACTGGCTCTGTAAGATCCCTTCCAACTCAGATAATCCTGACTTGATACCTGTCTTGCCATACTACCAGTATTATTTTCTAACAAATCATATTTTGAAGGAAGTCCAAAATGAATTCTCATTTTAAACATTTTAAGGTTTCAGTACCAAGAATAATTACATCCTCCCACCAACAAGTATTTATCTTGTAAATGTAAACAAATGAATGTAGATCTTAAAGAACACTCATTACAGCGTGTCGCTATAGAACTAATTTGCTTTATAAGGGCAGGAATATTTCTTCTGGTGGTTCTAGTTCAAAATAACCAAGATAAAGCCACGCACTGATTTTCATTTGTATCATTACTCAAAAATAATCCATTCTGAAAGAGGAAGAGGTATTTTTACAGTCCCAATGAGACCAAGTTGTTTTAGACAAAATGAAATAGATGAGCCATTTATGAGAAATCGATGATAGTTGTTCTCTTCTGAGCTTAGATTGACAAGATCCGAGAAGATTTTAAAAGGAAGGGAAAAAAATGATAGTCTAGTTTAGTCTTCAGACACAAGAGCAAAACTCAAGAGCTTGGAGTCATTCTTTCCTGGCGGTGAATACCACCACATATCGCTCTTTATGGGGCACAGGGGATTGGTTCTTGGAAATCTGGAAAGACAGTTCTGATGGAGTCAGAAGGATGGGGAGGAACCTCATGGAGCCAGTAGAATTCACATATTTTTAAGATGGAAAAGCTGAGGCCCAGACAGAAGCTTGACTTGCCTCAAATCAAAGATCCAGATACAAGGCCACACCCTTGTGACCTCAAGTCTGTCTGGTTCGGTTTCTTCCTCACCAGCCTGGGTTTGCAGAATCATCTGAGCACTTTCGTACTTCAGTGCCCATCAGGGAGCTTATGGTACAAAACATGGGGCAGTTTTTGCTCTGCTCAATATTAAATCTAACAGGGGCGCCTGGGTGGCTCAGTTGGTTGGACGACTGCCTTTGGCTCAGGTCATGATCCTGGAGTCCCGGGATCGAGTCCCACATCGGGCTCCCAGCTCCATGTGGAGTCTGCTTCTCCCTCTGACCTTCTCCTCGCTCATGTTCTCTCTCACTGTCTCTCTCTCAAATAAATAAATAAAATCTTTAAAAAAAAATATTAAATCTAACAGTAAATTTATAGTAATTAAGATAATGGGTATTGGTGGAAAGCTAAGCAGTGAACACGATGTGGAACACAGTGGGGTACCTCAAAATTAGGTTCACACACAAATGGAATCTTGATGCACAAAAGTGGTGGATTTGTAGAGAGTAACAACGGCCAATCAATCAAGACTGCTTGAACAAATGGTTACCCATATGGAAACAAAGCAGAACAAAACAAAACCTAGGTCACTGCTTCAAACTGTACACTCACTCTCTTTCTCTTTCTCTCTCTCTCCCCCACCCCCGCCACACACATTCCAGGTCTGTGAAATGTAAAAAAAATAAATAAATAAAACTTTATAAAGTTTAGAAGAAAAATAAGAAAATGTGTTTATGACATTGGGATGGGGAAAGATTTCTTAAACAAATCACAAAATACAAACCATAAAGGAAAATATTCGTTAATTCAACCACATTCTAAAAATGCATCAAAGGGATGCCTGGATGGCTCAGTCCATTACGTGTCTGCCTTTGGTTCAGGTCATGATCCCAGGGTCCTGGGATGGAGTCCTGCATCAGGCTCCTTGCTCAGCAGGGAGTCTGTTCACCCTCTGCCTGCTGTTCTCTTGCTTGTGCTCCCTCTCTCTCTCTGAAAAATAAATAAAAAATATTTTAAAAAATAAATAAATAAAAATAAAAATGCATATATACATAATATATATGTATATATATTCATATGGTATATTTGTTTGTTAAAATTTATTGAACTATATCTTTAAAGATTTGTGTACTCTACCTGTATCTCTTACATTTTAATTTTTTTAAGTTTACCAAAAGCAAGATACTGTAATCAAAGTGAAGAGGTAGGCCACACTCTGGGTAAAGATATTTAGAATACCTGTAATCAACAAAGGATTATTATCCAGAATATATAAATTACTTCCACAAATCCAAGGGAAAAAGATGAATATTTAAACAGAAAAATGTGCAAAAGATGTGAATAGGCAAGTCATAGAATAGGAATCCAAATTGGCCAATGAACTTGAAAAGATGTTTAACCTCCCTGGTCACATGAAAATGAAAACCATAATGAGAAAACATTTTATACACATTTAATTAGAAAGCTTCAATAAGTCTGCCAAGACCAAGTATTGGTGAGAATGTAAAGCACCAGAAATTTTATACATTGCTGGTGGGAGCAAAACTTGGTAAAAAATTACTTAGAAAGTTTTGGAAATATATGTTTTTTTTTGTTTTTTTGTTTTTTTTTTTAAAGATTTTATTTATTTAACAGACAGAGATCACAAGTAGGCAGAGAGGCAGGCAGAGAGAGAGAGGGAAGCAGGCTCCCTGCTGAGCAGAGAGCCCGATGCGGGACTCGATCCCAGGTCCCTGGGATCATGACCTGAGCTGAAGGCAGCGGCTTAACCCACTGAGCCACCCAGGCGCCCCAGAAATATATGTTAAGTCACACACAAATGCCACAATCCAGCAAATCTCTAAGCAAATACCAAAGAGAAATCCTTTAACACATTCCCTCAAAGACATGTACAAAAATATTCATACAAGCATTGTATGTAATAACAAAATAGCAAACGACCTAAAAGTCCAAACGACAATAGAACAGATTAATAAATTATAGTATAGTCAAGCAATAGAATATAGGCTGTGAAAATGAATTAATTAGAGCCATATATATCAACATGGATAAATTTCATTAAAATGACATATTAAATGGAAAAGAGGAATTTACAGAAGGATGTTTACAGTGTGATTCTGGCTCTTAGTCTGGCTTTATTTCATTGATTTTACCAAAACCCTTTGGGGAGATAGCAGGCTAGGCCAGGAGTGAGTCCTAAGAAACACTGGGCTCACCTAGTTGGGACACTTGGCAGGGCAGGCTAGATACAGGACATCAGGCAGGAATATGGTCTGTATTTGCTGCTTCTGATCTCACCTTGATTAGCATTTAGCTCTCAGGAGCAGGTCCAAGTAGAATGCATATACAGGGGGAACAAGTGTCCTCACATGGCCCATGCAGGAAGAGAAGAAATGGAGTTTTATCTGCACATGACCCAAGAAAGCAAAGTACAGATGAGCATAGAGCCAGACTCACCCAGCCATTTTTAGGTCAAAAAGGTGATGACATACAGGCCTCTGAGTCACACTGTGCCAATCTGGACCATGATGTACAGTTGTCACTTGGGGAACTCCCTTCTTCATCATTTTGGGGAGTCCCTTCATCTTTTCCCTGAGTTGTGTATCCTGTTTTTTACATCCTATGTCTTCCTCTTTCTTCATTTGTTCCTTTATTTTGGTGGAACATATCACCCCACAGCTTTCTTAGAAATTATTTTGGGGAGATAAATGTTTTGAGTCTGAAAATGTCTTGCCTTGATACTCTATTAATAGCTTGGCTGGATATGAAATTCTAGCTTACTCTGCCTTTGGCTCAGGTCATGATCCCAGGGTCCTGGGATCGAGCCCCACATTGGGCTCTCTGCTCTGCTGAGAGCCTGCTTCCTCCTCTCTCTCTGCCTGCCTCTCTATTTGTGATCTCTGTCTGTCATATAGATAAACAAAATATTTTAAAAAAATAATAATAAAATTCTAGCTTAGAAGTCATTTCCTTCAGAATTTTGAAGGCATTCTCCCATGGTCTTCTAGCTTCCAGTGTTGCTGTTTCTTAGTTTGAATCTCTTTCAATCCGCTGTGCTGAGAATGCTTTGGGACCTTTCAGTTTGGAAAGCCCATGCCTTTTGATTCTGGGAAGCATTCTTGTTGATGATTCTCTCTTCTCCATTTCCTCTCTGTTATTTATTTATTTATTTATTTATTTAAATTCAGATTTTGGAATCTCTGTCCCTGGTTCTTTACTTGTCTCTTGTTCTCTGCTGGGGTGGCAGTGAGGGGCCTTGGGATCTGAGTGCTTTTTACCAATCAGTCTTCTTCAGGTAATCCCCTGCTTCCCCTCACTCAAACCCCCCTCCCGTCCCTCTCACTCCCCACCCTACCCCTAGCCTGGTACTACCAATGTTGAGGTTTTTCAGGACTGTGTGGTATAAACCTAACTGGTTCTCATCTTTTTCCAATATCAGTTTAGGATTTGGCTTTCCCACTCACACATCTATTTTTAAGCTTCTCAAATGTTGTTGCTATGGATTCCCCTTGGCTGGGAAACAAAATACAAACTAAGCCTGGTCACAAAAAGAAGAGACCAACTAGGAAGTATCTATTATGCGTGATTTGTAGGTAGATTCTCACTGTTCAGTTTGCGGAGACAGTCATACTCTCCTTTTTGTTGTAAGTTTACGCCCTCAACTAAAAATTCGTCTCTGTGTAGCTTAAGTGGGAGTTCATGAGGGACTGAAATGATGTGTGTATATCAAAGCCACCATCTTTACCCAGCAGTTTATATAATGATGTGACTACCATTTAATTCTGTGTATCTTTTGTTTATCTTAAGTATCACATCATTGATGAAAGAAAAAGCTGAGATACTACCCTAGAGTCATGAATTTTAAAGAAAGGTACCTCTTTGTACATGGATATCTTGAAAATTCCATCTATGTTTGGACAGGGCTTACAGAGTTTAAGACTATCAAGTCCAACCCTCTCCCCCTTATTTTCAAGAGGAGCAAACAATACCATGATTTGATCATGAACATTAGCAGCAGAACTAAAATTATCAGTAAAATCTTCTGCTTAATGTATCTCAAGACCTCATTCTAGTGTTTTTTCACTAACATTCAGTTATTTTGTTTAGTGTTTTTCTACTGATAACATTCAAATGACTCAAACTTCTTATAGGTTCTACCCATCACATCATACTCAACAAGAACTCAACTTATATACATTGTTTGAAGCAGTCAACCAACTGGATATTTTTATGTGAAAAATCTTTTCTTAAATAAGGGATAAAATGGGACAAACTTAATCAGTTTCTCATGGTGGTTAATCTGGACTAGCTCAGGCCTTCTCCTTCACATGATCACTTAACTAATGATATAGATATAGATATCAGTTTGCCAAGCCCTGGGTGTTTCACTTGGTTTGGGACACTAGATGTTAAGTCACACATTTTCACTATTCCTACAGATGTCTTTAATTTTATATTCAGACTTACATTTGCATTCTCATGGGTGATGTGTTGCAACACCCCCTCTGCCTTTCCACATCGCCTTGGGAACACAGCCATCTTGGGGATTCAGGAAGCACACACCCCAAAAAGGATTTAATTGTGAAAGTTCATTCCATTTAAGCAAAGCTAGGTCCCTAGCTTTTCTCCTTTGCAAACTAATGTGCACGATGGCTTATAAGGTAATTATGCATTCATTTTAAGACTTCAAGAATTGAGGACTCAGATTTTTCAAAGCAAAGAAAATAATCAGATAGTTTTCATATCCCAGAGGGGTTTTTTTGGTTTTTTTGGGGGGGTTGTTTGTTTGGTGCAAAAAGGTGGTTTTTGTTAAAGCACAGGGACAGGACCCATAGGCAGAAAAAGCTACACCCGGGGTGGTGAGGGGTGGCCCACAATATACTTACAAATTGGGAGGGGGTTAGAGATAACATAAGTCTCTAAGGAATTTTGAAAGCAAGGTTTCCAGGACCTTATAATTCCATAAAAATGTCTGATAAACACACACACACACACACACTGAGCTACTGGGAAAATATTCTAAATAAATGAATCTTCCAGAATGTTTTCACTATTATCCTTCTTTTCCACAGAAAAAAATTGAAAAATACACTTACTTTCACTTCAAGAATCTGAACAGAACTTGTAAATGCCTGAACAAAAAGCAGATAAGACAAGCAGAGGAAGACCGCACTCCTCAGACGCATTTTTAAACTTAACATCCGCAAACCTGTCTTCAGATACACCCCATTCTCTATTGATTGTGTTAATGGATCTTAAGTATTGGATAGTTTGAGGTTAAATATAATGCTAGAACCTGATACCAGAATGCCAGATGATTCACAGATCCTTGATTTGTGATTTTAAATGTGGGCATGAGGTAACATTTGGTGGGGCTTTATTTTTACCTGTGCCTAATGTGGTCCCGAATTACCTGCTGTGGTGAGCAGGGTGAATGGCTGGAGAGCAGCTGCCTGCCATTAAATTCATCTGCTTCTCAGAACCATGAGGACAAACAGAATGCTGCAAAACTCAGCCTTGTGCCTTCTGTTAGTTCAGTCTCTCCTTTTAAGCCCAATGTCCCTAGTCTCCATCCTTTTCCTGGGAATAAACAATATTCCTTTCATGAGAGTCTTACGTACATTATGAAAGAAAAACAAAAACCAGGGAAAAAACAGATTTGTATCTCCACAGACTGTGTTCTCTCTTCTCCGGATCTCCAAGTTCCTGTGAGGGGTGAAACCAGAAATAATAACTAATAGTTACGAAGCATTTCCTGTATCCTAGGCTCTTTACATAAGCTGTCTTATTTAATCTCTGCACACATTACAACATGGAGACCACTGTTATTCCTATTTTATACATAAGAAAAGTGACACTTCAAGAAATTAAGTAACTTTCCCAAGGTGACTCAGCCAGCAGCTGGTGAGCTAGGTTCAAATCCTGATAGGCTGAATCTAGAAACATAATGCTTAACCCATGCCTTACTGAAAAAGAATCACCTCATAGCAATTGCTAGAAGAGCGTCCCCAATATCAGCACCCTACTTTTCAGTAAACTATAAAAATGTTCCCTATGTCACTGCTGGGCACCATGTTGAGACTAATTTGGATGCTCTATGAAAGAATTATCTTGTGAGGGTGCCTGGGTGGCTCAGTTGGTTAAGCGATTGTTTTCAGCTCAGGTCATGATCCTGGAGTCCTGGGATGGAGCCCCGCATGGAGACCCTCATGGGGCTCCCTGCTTAGCAGGGAGCCTGCTTCTCCCTTGGACCCCTCCCCCCTCTCATGTGCTCTCTCTCAAATAAATAAATAAAATCTTTAAAAAAATGATCTTGTTAAAAATAACTTTAGTGCTAAATCATAATGAAAACATTTTAAATCAACTTGATTGAAGTATAATTTTTATATAATATATACCATTTTCTGTGTATAGGCTGATGATTTTTGACACAGGTATAAACACATACCCTCATCCTAGTCAAAATATACAATATTTCCATCATCTCAGGAAATTCCCTTGTGCTCTTTTGCAGTCAATTTCCTCAAACCCCCCACAGCCAGTCCCAAGAAACCACTGATCTACTTTTTACCATTATAGATTAGTTTTGACTGCACTTGTCTCTTCAGAGAACTGGAATCATACGGTATATGCTCTTTTGCATCTAACTTCGTTAGTGTGTTTTTTTTTTTTTTTAAAGATTTTTTATATATTTCAGAGAGAGAGAGAGATCACAAGTAGGCAGAAGAGCAGGCAGAGGGAGAGAAAGAAGCAGGCACTCTGCTGAGCAGGGAGCCCAAAGCCGGACTTGATCCCAGGACCCTGGGATCACAACCTGAGCGGAAGGCAGCCACTTAACCAACTGAGCTGCTCAGGCGTCCCTACTTTTTAATTTTTATTTATTTATTTATTTATTTTAGGTAGGCTCCATGACCAGTGTGGAACCCAATTTGGGCCTTGAACTCATGACCCTGAGATCAAGACCTGAGCTGAGATCAAGAAATGTACCCTTAACTGACTGATCCACCTAGATGTCCCTCGGTCTTTATGATTTCAGCCATTTTAGCATTTGAGAAGTAAGATCTGGTTATTTAAATTTACATTTTTCTGATGGCTAATAAAATAATAATAATGTTGAGCATCTTTTCTCATACTAATTAGTCTAACATATGTTTTTTCTTTTTTTCTTTTCAATGTATACTGCAAACATAGCCAACACTGTAATATTTTCTTTATAAATTAAAGAAAACCAAAGGAACGCTACCCCTATATGCTGCATCTCTCTCTGGGAGAGGTTGCCCGTGATCTCCCCAGTTATAATCTGCTTTATGACACCTGGGATTCACATCTAGGTTTGCGCAGCAGCTGTGGCTTCCCATGTCTGAAGCCCTGGTATTCCAGTGCAAAGTGGACATCCCCCAAATATCTGAATGAAAATGAATCGAACTGATCTATTTTTTAGATGGAGCAGAAGCTGCACTGGGAGGTGGGCAGGAATGGGACTCTTTTTTACCAAGGTTTATTTACAAATATCTGTCTGGTCAAAGCACTGTTTTTTGTTATGTATTCTACAGTCTCCCATTTCATTATTAGCTATTTAATGTCCTTACACACCATGATGACAAAAACTAATAGACTATATTTGCTTCAAAATTAAATGTTACAATCTATTAACTTCTGATAAGTTAAAAGACGTTTTGCTTGAACTCGTCCTGGTAGCTTCTGTTGGTGCCATTTCACAAACCGTTTGACCTTCTGTGAATACTGCAGGAGGGACCAACGGGGGAATGATGGTGGTTTACTCCACGTCTAGCTTGGCCTTCTACACTCCCAGATACTCAGTGAGTTCACAGTGCTTCTGGCCTCTCAACATAGATTGCCTCCCTATCCAAACTCCTCAAACTAAAAGCCCATGTAGGAGATGAAATTTAAGGTGGCATATTAATACAAAAATCTTAACTTTTATTTTTACCCATCATCCTTACCAGATAGCATTTATTTTCATTAGTAGCGGTAGCCCTCTTATCCCAAAGGAGTGAAGACTGAAATCCACAGGCCCTGGGGTAGGACAGAGTGATGAGTAGGGAAGTTTTTGGACCATCTTTTTCCATGCTTCTAGTATAATGTGAATGCCCTAGGACATGCTCTGTTCAAACTTTCCATATAAGCCCTTGATTTTAAAAACAGTCATCAGCCCTCTTGGGAAGCTACATATAAGCTTTGGTTTACTCCATGTGAGTATTTCAATAATCTAAAAAGAAGTGTGAAGGACAAAACCCCAGAGGTATTTGGTACCTCTGCCAAGGGGGGGCCAGTCATCATACCAAACCCCAACACTGCACAGAATTTCATGTCTTCTGCAATTTTCTTTCTTTTTTAAAATTTTTAAAAAAGATTTTGTTTATTTATTTGACAGAGGGAGACATATCGAGAGAAGGAACACAAGCAGAGGGAGTGGAAGAGAAAGAAGCAGGCTTCCCGCTGAGCAAGGAGCATGATGCCGGGCTTGATCCCAGGACCCTGGGACCATCACCTGAGCCAAAAGCAGATGCTTAATGACTGAGACACCCAGGTGCCCCACCATCTGCAATTTTCTAAACTAACTTAAAGCCAAAGCCCTTTTGAAACTGTTAAAGAAAACCTACATAAAACTTATGCATAAAACAAAACATAATCCATAACCAATGTTTCTTTTACAAGAAAACATAATCCATAACCAATGTTTCTTTTACAAGTCTATTATTATGTCATAAAAGCATATTCTTACGCTAATGACAACAAAATCTACTACAAAGAATACTAGAGTGAGAATCAAGAAACTCAGAGGCCTTTGTCTTACCTCTGCTCTCAATAACTTTGAAACTCCAGACAAATCACTTATCCTCCATGTATGAAATTAGGATTGTAATAAACATTTCTCCCTCCGGAGAATAATAGGAAGATAAATGACTGCAACAGTGCCTTGAGTTGCAACATAAATCTGAGGCATTATTATTTTTAGTACAGAAAGCTTAGAAATAAATACCATATTGTCCTAACATTTTTGTTATTTTAATTGGTCCAAATTATATGTTTTTTTTGTGGGATTTTTATTTGGCTCTTTGTGCAAGAGATAGACAAAAAAGAACAAAGTCATGTGAAAACAGAGAAATAAGAAGAGGAAACAAATAAGACAACTTTGATTAACATATTATGCTAAAATTACTGTGAGAAATGAAAGGCGATTCTAAATTAGATAGCTACAAGACATGAAATCCCCTTCCTGAGCTATTTCAAACCAAAGCCCTGTGAGAGAAAATGAAGCTAAACAAAGAACACATGTCATGGTAAAAATGAAGTAACAGAAAGCTCAAAGAGCTAAACGGTCTCCATGATTAGAAATAAAGAAGGCATATTAGCGAGTAAGTAGATCCATCCCATTGTCAGGAAAGCATACAGATCTCCCTAAGGGTCAGGATGTTCTCTCTTGAGTCTGTTCCAGAGTAAGAGGCTAAGCACCAGAGGTTTCAGGTCCTTGATCTACATCTGAAATCTGTGCCTGCAGGTTTTTAGCCAAGGGGTAACCCTGAACCTGCACAGCCAGTTTCGTCTTCTCTCCCTTCGGATAACAGCCTCTGAAAGCAAATAACATCCATCTTCAGATTTATATCTAGTTGGTGAAAACCCATGTAGCACACTTGAGGGTTATAAACAGCAGCTATTGCTTATTTTCATATTTAAACATATAAGAAGATTCCGTATTCTCTGTCTGAAAAAGGTAAATGTTAAAAAGATACAAAAGTTAGTGAATTACATGGATTAAAAAAAAAAAAAAAGACTCCATCCTTAACTTGCGAGGGTAAGAGAGCTCTCTTGAAACTTGAGCGGGCACACACTTAGGACAAACAAAAGGAAGTTCTACTTCGAATGGGGGAATTCATACGCGGAAGGTCTCATCCCGCTTACCACAGAAAGAGTGTAATTTTCGGGTCCCTTGTCTGAACTTTCAGTTCCTTGAAGGCTGGATCTCAGTCACTGTTCTGTCCCTTCCCTCTCAGCACAGTGCCAGGCCCATGGAAGGTGCTTTGTAAATCTTAGTTCTCTCACACAGCCCTCGCTAGGCCCCCTTTCTCTCAGAGAGCGTGTGGTCTGTGGCCCAGATGCATGGCAAGACTGCGCGATCACTTCAAGTTCCAAGAGCCATTGAAGAAGGAGAGGAACAAATAAGCATCACATACTTCAGTTACTTCTGCTTTTTATTTGTTTTCTGTTCCTTAACAATAATACTTCACTCTCACTCCCTATGATACACAAAATCTGGTAAGTAGCATTCCTGAGAGGACAAAAGGTGCAATTTGGAGAGGGCACTTCAGACATTCTTTGCTTAATTTCTGAAGACCATGAAAGTTGGTCTTTAGCTGATGTTGATCTGACAATGCTAGGCTACTCTTACCCCAAATAATTATCTCACATAATTTTCCTTTTTAATATTTTATTTATGTATTTATTTTTGAAAGAGTGCTCACGAGTAGAGGGGATGGACAGAGGGAGAAGCAGGCTCCCCACTGAGGCGGAACTCGATCCCAGGATTCTGGGATCATGGCCAGAGCCAAGGGCAGACTCTTAACCCGCTGAGCCACCCAGACAACCCTCAAATAATGTTCATAGTAGAGATATTATTCATAATTCCAACAGAAGAGCACAACATAGCAAAGACTTAAATAATTGGGGGGAAATCTGAGTCAGTTAAAAACATAAAAACAAACCTATACCTGTATAGCTCAGAATAACTCAAATATATATCATGCATGTATACATAGATGATGTGGGAAACAAACGCAGAAGGAAATGTAGCTAAAGTTAAATCTCTTTATAACCTCTAGCCCATTGACAAATACTCGAGAGAGTCCAAGTATCAACATTCCTCCAGGATCTTGAGTCTTCTTTAACATATGAAAATCCTTTTGGAACTTTCCTTATCTTTACTTCCCTCAACACTAAAGTATATCATCAGTTGCTCCTCACAATCCCAGGGCAGCAGCTCTTTCTGCCCACAGGTCCTGTCCCCAGGCTTTAATAAAGCCACCATTTTGCACCAAAGACGTCTCAAGAATTCTTTTTTGGCTGTCAGCTCCAGACCCTACCAAACCTCACCAAAATGTTCAAATACTATATCATATACGTGTGTGTGCGTGTGTGTGTGCGCACGCACATGCACATACACAGACAATTTGTAATCTACACTGCGATTATAATGCCATGGACAGATAAAACCAACTCTCAGCAGAAGAAATAGAAAATTCTAAGCTAGAGGTTCTCAAAGAAGGGTCTCTGGGCCAGCAGCAGCAGCACCTGAGAACTTGCTAGAAATGTACATTCTTGGGGCGCCTGGGTGGCTCAGTGGGTTAAAGCCTCTGCCTTCGGCTCAGGTCGTGATCTCAGGATCCTGGGATTGAGCCCTACATCGGGCTCTCTGCTCAGTAGGGAGCCTGCTTCTCCCTCTCTCTCTGCCTGCCTCTCTGCCTACTTGTGATCTCTGTCTGTCAAATAAATAAATAAAATCTTAAGGAAAAAAAAAAAGAAAGAAAAGAAAAGAAAAAAAACGCACATTCTCAGACCCCATCCCAGACCTACTGATTCATAAACTTTGGCACAGGGACCCAGCAATCTGTGCTTTAGCAAGCACATGAATGATCAAATCTACAAGGGTGCACAATGTTCCATGTGAATGATATCTCAATTCAAACAAAAAGTAAGTCCTCCACGTGATTCTGATGCACCCCTGATCTGTACATATAACTATCCTTATTTTACCAATGAGGGACCGTGAGCACATACATAACCCAGCTAATGGAGTCTGGGATAGGAGCCAGTCATTGTGACTGAACCCGATGTGCAGTGATGGAAGAAAAGAATCAAGTCAAGAACCAGAAAATTTCTGATTCCTAAGATGGATGCTTTTTTCACTGAGGGAGAAAAAAATTAGTTAAATCTTCTTAGGCTTCAGGGATTTCATTCTGTGATATGGGATAGTAATATTGTACTAACCTCAGAGAGCTTTGGATGAGAGAGATAAATCAGATAATGTAGGTGATGATGATTTTTGGCCATAAAGAGTCATAACATTTGGTCATTATCATTTCTACAGTTTTTTTGATCTCATGAGAAAACATACTCTCGCTTCCTAGTCCACATCTCTAGCCACAGGATATATATAAACTTTTAAACATGATCTACTTGTAATTTTGGTTTTTGCTATAATGTTTTTCCTCCAAGTTGCAAAATTACATGAGCTATAACTCTACTCAAATCAAAATTATTTTTTTAAGATTTTATTTATTTATTTGACAGAGAGAGAGATCACAAGTAGGCAGAGAGGCAGGCAGAGAGAGGGGGGAAGCAGGCTCCCCACTGAGCAGAGAGCCCAATGCGGGGCTGGATCCCAGGACCCTGAGATCACGACCCGAGCTGAAGGCAGTGGCTTAACCCACTGTGCCACCCAGGCGCCACTCAAATCAAAACTATTATGACACGTATTTTTGTATAAAGAAAAGAGATAGTACCTTGTGATATTTTTCTAGAGGAAAAAAATCAAGTGATTTTAATTTTATAAAATCAAGTGATTTTAATTTTATAAACAATTTCTCAAAGATTAGATTGGTGCATATCTTGTGCTTTTTAGCCCACATAAAAGTAGCTTTCACAGTAAATTACCATTCTACGTTGATTTTATACAACTGGCATTTTTGCATGCTAAGTGACCTTTATATAATAATCTCATAAACTATGTGTTCACTTTTTTTTCAAGTAACTTTAACTTTGTTATGAAGTATAATAATACCATTACAAGTAGCTGGGAGGAGCACCTGTGTGGTTCAGAGGGTTAAGCGTCTGCCTTTGGCTTGGGCTTGATTTCAGGGTCCTGGGATTGAGCCCTGCTTGGTGGGGATCCTACTTCTCCTTCTCCTTCTGCCACCCCCCACCCACACCCTGCTTGTTTTGCTCTCTGTATCTCTGTGTTAAATAAGTAAATAGAATCTTTTTTAAAAAATAAGTGAAAAATGACAAAAATATATTCCAAATTTTTTTTTGAATTTGTATTCCTACCAATCAGCAATAGTTGCATTCTGGTTTTCATCTTTCCAGAATTTTTTATATGCATACAACACATTCATACACATTTTAACAAAATAGGAGGATCTGATTTGAACATTATCAGTATATTGTGAAAATATTTCCAGGTAATCATTTGTCCTTTACCAGTTCGAATGGCTCCATTATATCTGATTGGATGGATGGATTCCCTAACCAATCACTTATTATTGGACATTTGGATTTTTCTACTTATTTCATTTTTATAACCGATGGTTCAATGAATACCACATACTGATTTAATTATCCTCTCAGAATACATTCTTAGAAACAGAGTTCCTGGATCAAAGAGAAGCTTATTTTTAGGGCTTTTGATTTATATCCCAAATGGCCCTTCTAGAAAGATTGTACTTTTAGCCTCACCAGTAGTATGTATTTTCCAACATTCTTCCTTCTGGAACAAAAAAAAATCTTTTCTACTTGAACATGTCAGAATGATGTCAAAATATGTCAAAAATAATGTTTCATTGTTTTAATTTGCATGTATTTGATTGTTAATGAGCTATCTTTTCATATGAGTAGCAGACACTGCCAGGTCTTCTCATATCCTGTATCCACTTCCATGGCTTCTGGTTGCTTCCTCTAATGCTGAGGGTGTTTCTTTGGTTGTCTAGCAGGGGCAAGCTGTACAGGGCACCTAGGAAGGGCCAAGGAATTAATACCTTCAGGAGCAAACTGAAGTTGAGAGATAAATACCCCAATTGCACCGCAGAGGCGGGATAACTCTAGGGAATGTTTCACTCTCTCCCACAGTAGGGAAGGAGACCCTGGGCTAAGCCCCAGTGGCCCAGAGGAAATGGCTTGATGACTCACTCTGTTTTGGCTTCCTTGCCTTTCTTGTGTCCCTTCTCCACTTCCTAATCAGTGTTTTCTAGGATCATCTCCCAAATAAACTACATGAACTTCAACCTTTATCTCAGGGTCCTCTTCTGGGCTGGAGAACCCAAACCAAGACGATATGAGCTTTGTTCCCTCCCTTTTCTTAGTGGATTACCTTATTATTCATGCATTTCCCCATTTTCAAAGTGGGAAACTCCTATATCATATAGGAATTAGAATTATCTATTTTAAGATTAATATCTTAATAGATGGAAGAAATATTTATGAGATATTTATGAAGGGCAACCTTAAGGGAAAACAAATCAGGAGATTAATAAATAATTATAGTCACCACCAAATTGTTTTAGTAAATAAGATTTAAAATATTACAAATTACTATTACTAGTAGTGATAACTATGTTATTAAAAGTTAATTACCTCTTTATGTCAGATGTGCCATATTGAGCTAAGATTTTCTTGGAGATATAAATTATACTAAAATGTAGGAAAAGGGGAAAAACTAGCAAACTTTGGTGAAGAGAAGAGTTTAGCCAAGATGTACTAAGTGTGTTAATTGAGTGCCACCAGAAAAACTACATTCAACCTTGTAAATATGATCAAAATAGATTGCCATCATCTTTAACAGGAGAATTAGGGCTCCATGAGAAGTCTGCTGAGACGGTTTAGACTGAAGAGACATTTTGGGTCAAAAGACATTTGCTAGTATCTAAAATCAACATGTTCTTAATTAAAATACCAGTCTCCCAAGATGGCTCTGAAACAGTAAACAATGTTAAACTAAACTGGCTCGGAGCCCAGAAAGTCTGGGGAATTTAGGAGTGCATACAACTAGGCAAACAAAACAAAACAAAACAAAAAACTTTCAAAAGCAGAACTAACCATTTGTAATTGAGGGAAAAGGGCTGAGATGGCGGGGGGGGGGGGGGGGGGTGTCAGTGCACAAAACAAAAGAAAATTGTCAGTTTGTATCTTGCTCTGGGCTAGAAATCAGACACAACCACTCCAGCAAAACCTGTTTGGAGACCATTCTTCCAGCTGCACGATTTCAACTATGCCTTTGCAAAGGTAAAACAAGGACAGTCTAGTCAACCTAACTTGCCTTGTATGGACAATGAAAGTTTTTAGGGAGGACACATGAATGTAAATCCGTAAGAGTCACACTCAAAAACCTCCTAAGGGTTATGACTGCCCTGAACTTTCATGTTAACCTCCAGAGGAGTTAAAAGAAAGAAAGAAAGAGAAAAAAGCGTGACTCTGTCATTTTAACAGATTTTATCAGGACAGTTTGTAATTTTTTTTTTTTTAATTTATAAGATACACTAAGGCTTTGTGTCTATAGAGTAGCAAACGCTCCCAGAAGATATTTATTTATTTATTTATAAAAAAAGATTTCATTTATTTATTTGACAGAGAGAGACACAGGGAGAGAGGGTATAGCAGGCCGCCCTCTGAGCAGAGAGCCCGATGAGGGCTCAAGCCCAGGACCCTGAGATCATGACCTCGGCAGAAGGCAGACACTTAATGACTGAGGCACCCAGGTGCCCCCAAGAAGATATTTAGACAGACAATTCTGTCCAGATTAAGATAAGTGCAAATGAATGGCTGTTGGATCTCAAATCTGGATGTTTGAGTTGTACTAAAAGAGAAATGCCCAATAATCCATCAGCTCTGTGCTAGACAGTTTTAAAGAACTCACAGGGTAATCGGTAAGAAGGAGATTCCCCTGAACATTTCTGCTTCAAACTAAATATTTATTTACTTAAACACGTATTAAGGGTTCATTGAAACATTATCACTAAATAAGGACAAGGTATTACATTGCCAATGGACTGAATGCTCTGAGACAGCAGCTGTCAACTAAATAAGAAAGAATAGAGGTACCCTTAGGTAAACGTCATTAAAACACAAGACAGCTTCAGGGTAGTCAGAATAGACTTGGTTTCTGTGACAACAAGCCACCCCCCAAATCTTGGTGGATTAACCCAACACAGGGTTATTTTCTCCTCATACTCCTTGCTCCCTGTGAATCAGCAAAAGCTCTTACACAAAGTCACTAAAGGACTCGGGCATATTAAGTTTCTACCACCTTACAGCTGCGCCTTTTGTGACACAAGACCCAAAAGAGGTGATGGAAGGAAAGAGAGAGACTCGAGTATCCCACATTTGTCACTTCTGCTCCTTTCTCATTAGCCCGAAGTAATGCCATAGTTCCTCCTAACACAAGGGGGTGGAGAAGCTCTGTGTCAGTAGTGCCTGGAAGAGAACTGGATATTAGAGCAATTTCTACCACACACACAATGACCTGGAACTTTGGCTGATGTCCTAATGTAGTGTAAGGACAGAAGCAAACATTGAGAAGCAAAGCTAAGGACACATGACAAAAGGCTGAGTCACGGCTCAGAGGAGATTCGGAGAGCTGTAAGCCAAGAAGGAACAAAGCATCAAAATGCCGAGAATGTCTTTAAATGGCAAAAGCCAACCTGTCATAATGCTTTTCCCATTGACTTTATTTTGACACTGAGGAACAATTTTCTCAGGGCATCTTAATGTGTCACTTGATATCTGACAATACTCCATCTGCATTCTGAAAGCGGGTCTCTGCCTCTTCAGGAACAGAAAATGTCTGAGGGGCTTTACGGACACAGAGGTTCGTAGCACCCACCCAAAATCTTACGGATTTAAAGTCTCTGAAGACTGTAGGTCCAGCAATCTGCTTTAGAACAAGTAATTCTAATGCCTTCTAAACTTTGAGAATCTGTTTTAGATTTCTGCCAAGATCTAGAGCAAGTCTGAGATCTGGGTTGGGTTTGGGCTCTGGGAAAATACCTCCATTTATCCGAGGGATCAAGTCAAGTCTGCTCTGGTACCAGAGGCATTTGGTAAGGTCAAGACTGTTCATTTAGGTAAATGCGGGACTACTCTGGATGAGGAAAATTTGAAAGCATGGAAAGGAGGTTGATTTTTTAGATTCTGCTGAATTTGGTTTGGGAAAGACTGGTTGAACACAGAGTAGCTTCAAGGATAACAGAAATTTGTAGATGGGTTTGCCAATGGATTGACAATGGTGGGGATGTGGAAGAGCCTGGAGTTTCTGCTGAGGTTTTGGAAATGGTCAGGTGGAGGAGATGAGGGCCTTGGGATTTTCCAGGCACGTGTTGCAAGTACTGCTCCTTAAAGAGGCTGTCCTGGGCAGGGAGGGAACAGACACCCAGTGAATCCTATGCTCTCTTTGCTAATAATGGGGGGGAGGAGTGCAAAGTTCTGTCATGGTTATTAGTAACTGTGAGGTAATACAAAAAATATACATTGATCTCTGCTCCCAGCTTTTGGCAGAGATTCCTAAATCCCTTGGAATTTCCTGGTTGATAGCAATGTTCTGTGTTCTAAAGAGGTGACTCTTTGTGGGCTCCCAGATGGAGTGAACTAGTCCCCGGAAAGACCAAGTCATGATTAGAAGTTTCGAATTTTCCTTTTCACCTGCCCACTCTCCCAAGAGGGGAGAGAGACTGAGAAAGGAGTTAATGATCTATCATGCCTACACGATGAAGACTTCACAAAAATTCTAAATATGTGGGTTTGGGAGAGCTTCCAGGTGAACATGTAGATGAGATGGGAGAAGGACATAACCCATGATGGGGTGGAGAGTCTGCAACCACCCCTCTGCCCCTCCACCAAACTTGTCCTAAATTGTCTCTTCAGTCGCGACTGCCCTCTGCATCCCATATCATGTCCTTTTATAATAGGCTGGTAAACAGTAAGCAAACTGTTCCCATGGTTTTTGTGAGCTGCTCTAACCTATTAACTGAATCTGAAGAGTGGGTCATGGGACCCTCCAATCTATAGCCAATTGATCAGAAGCACAGGTGACAACATGGACTTGCGACTGGCAGTCTAGTGGGACTGAGCCCTTCACTTGTGGGGTCTGATGCTATCTCCAGGTGGACAGTGTCATAACTGAGCTCAAGTGTAGGACACCCAGCTGGTGTTACGGAATTTCTTGCTGTGGGGAAAAACCCTACACATCTGTTGCCAGAAATGTGGTTAAGTGTGGTCGTAGCATGAGGCATGAGGGTAAAGGAGAAGCACAGGAGGAGGACTGGGTTTTTTCCGACACAGAAACTTTATTAAAGTAAGGAGAAAAATACATGCCAGGCAATTGTAAAATAGAGTTATTTACACTTAACAGGAGGGAGTAGTGAAAGCAAAATGGACATACCAGAAAGTTTTAAAGCTTCCACAAACTATGATTAATGGTGAACCATGGGCTAAAATTCCCTGCTGTGAAGTTTGAGAGGAAATTCTGATATTTCCTCTCAAACAGAATACAACTAGGAACCTTGGGTTGACAAATAAGAATATGAAAAAAAGGATTATGATGTCTATGTATATGGAGGAGGGTACCTCCAAAATGTAAACTGTCTTATCTTAAAAAATTGTTTACTATCCCTGAGGGAATTATTTGGCTCAAATAGAAGTATCTGTTACCTGAAGAATGGACAAGCCCTCTGAAACTCTTTGAAGCTGTGATCAGGAAATGAGCTCTCTTTGGAAGTATAGCATGATGTGGGGCCTAGGGTCAATGGCACAGGTCTTGGAGTGGAGAAGTTCAGACCATTATGTAAGAAGAGACAAGGTACTGAGCACAGTGGCTCTTGGCAAATAAAATGAAAGGATGGTATACCAATACCTACAAACAATGTTATAATGTTGTGGTAATTAATATTAGGAGGTATTAATATGCACACCCAGTGCTGAAGTACTGCTGAAGTACAATAAAGATTTCTCAGTGGCTTAACAAACTTCCTTCTCTCTTTCTTCTTTTTTTCTTTCTCTTTCTTTTTCTTTTGCTTTCTTTCTTCTTTCTCTTTTTTTTCTGTTTTCCTTCTTCCCTTCCCACCTTTCTTCCCTCCTTCCTTCCTCCCCTTGTTTCATTCTGTTTCAGTTTTACTGAGGTATCGTTAACAAAATTGTAAGATATTTAAGGTGTACGTCGTGGTGATTTGATGCAGTATGCATTGTGAAAAAATTCCCACCATCTAATTAAAAGATTTTTCTTTCTCACTTTCCTGTGCAATACAGATTGAGCAGCTCTCCGTAGAGGCTGTCCTCCTGACAGTGCCTGAGAGATCTGGGTTACTTCTGAATTATGGCTCTGCAATCCCTTGGGGCCTCCATGGACTCCTCTGCTTGATCATCACAGTACCTAGTAAGGAGAGAGCGCAGGGAAGATCTTTCAGGACTATAGAACATAAGACATCCAGGAGTTCTCCTGGATGTATGATGTAAAGGGTCTGGGAGCATCTAGACAATCTCCGTCACACAATGCCTACTAATAACAGTCCATAATGTGCCTCTGTTTCAGTTAAAAATCATGCAACTTCCTACAGTTGTTTAAGCACGTTTTACAGTGTAGATCCCAAAATATATTATTATTTTTATTATGTTAGCCACCATACAGTACTTCATTAGTTTTTTTGAAATATATTATTAAAAATTGCAAAAAATATTTGAAAGTCATTATTGGAATAGCTGATGATCACTAAAACTTTTAGAAATGAAGGACTCCCTGGTAGTGTGTGGATTGTTTAAAAAAAAAAGAAAAAAGACTATTCAAAGTTCAGAATGCTCCAATTTAGCAATTCCATCCTGGACTTTGGAGGATAGCTAAGCCCTCATTCTTATAATATGCCTTGTGAGTCCATTTTTGAAAAGGGTATATGATAGAGAACAATGTGGGTTGTAAATTCCAAAACTTATTGATGAATTTCTAACACATCATTTATAAACCAAGATCCATTCTAATACTGTATCTTTCTGTACACTTATGGCAGACCCAGTAGAAAATCTGTTGACTAGTGACAGCTGGTTTTGAGCATTTCTGGGGTATCTCCTCTACATACATACAAATTCTCATTGCACTTTTTTCCATATCCTTACTTTTCAACCCAAAATTTACAGCCTATATTTTGTTTAAATATTAGCACCTCTTCTCAATATTCTAGAACAAGGAATTTCAACCTGTGGTTCCCCATTAATTTTTGTGAGTTGTGGAAGTTTCAAAACTTTCTGGTGGGTCCATCAGGCATTCAACTCTCTCCCTCCCTGTTTCTCTTCCGCCTATAGAATATGTAATAGCCCGCTTTATAACTACCCTGCATGTGCCTTTCTCTTTGTTTAAAAATTTTTTCCAATAACCATGACAACATTTTAAAGCTTACCCTAATGAAGGCTATCTATATATGAAACAGATGAATAAGTATATCTTGGGCAAAATAACTTACAGATATGACAAAGACAATTAGAGTAGGCCTATGTTTGTGGTTCAGAAAGCATCTCTAGCCAAATGCATGGGAGAGGAATTGTATGGATAAAAGAAAAAAATGTCTATTCAGAAGGGTATTGTCTAGTTGTTACATAAGCAACTGAGAATTCTGGGATGACACCCAACCTCTTTGGCTGACAAAGTATCTTCAACTAGATGCCTGAAATTGGAAACAATTTCAGGTGCCAGGTGGGTAAAAGAGAAAGTTGATTGCGTCTACTTTACCATGTCATTTATTTCTGGGACAAGACAAACAAAATATACATGCATCAGCATCAAATGTTCATCGTGTTTCATGTGTTTGCATGAATACGGATATTGGCATCCGTATGTCTACGGATATTGGCATTGAAAACATCTCAAACTTTAAGCAAAAGCAGGCCTTTATGAAAGAAATTAATGTAAACCATAGATTAAAATCAGTGTGGAAATCATTATTACTATATTTCAAATAACTAACAGTAAGGAAAACTACAAAAAGAAAAAAAGAAGTTATTGAGACCCCCAACTGTGAGATCTAATATTAAAATAAAAAGCAGTCCTGCTATTTTAAGTCAATAGTCATGTTACTTATAAAACTTTGGTCAATAACAGCTTTTTGTATAATCTATCTTTTTGTCCTCTATGAAGGTTTTTTTTAATTTTATATTTGTTGGGGTGCCTGGGTGGCTCAGTCATTAGGCATCTGCCTTCAACTTGGGTCACTATCCTGGGGTCCTGGGATTGAGCCCTGTGTTTGGCTCCCTGCTCAGCAGGGGAGTCTGCTTCTCTCTGTCCCTCTGCTCTCAGGCTGTGTTCCCTCTCTTGCTGTAACTCTCTCTCATTCTGTCAAATAAATAAATAAAATCTTTTTAAAAAATTTTATATTTGTCATGTAACCCATTGTATTAATAGTTATTTAAAAGCTGATTAAAACAGACTCATTTTATGCACCATCTTTTTTTTTATTTATTTTTATTTATTTTTATTTTTTATTTATTTTTTATTTATTTTTTAAAGATTTTATTTATTTATTTGACAGAGATCACAAGTAGGCAGAGAGGCAGGCAGAGAGAGAGAGGAGGAAGCAGGCTCCCCGCTGAGCAGAAAGCCCAATGTGGGGCTCGATCCCAGGACTCTGAGATCATGACCCGAGCTGAAGGCAGAGGCTTTTTACCCACTGAGCCACCCAGGTGTCCCATATGCACCATCTTTATATAAACGGTGGAGACCTCCTCAGCTGGAATTGCGGCCGATAAGTCATAGTGTAGACCTTGATCTCTGACCACTTTTGGAGAGTAACCAAATCAAGACAGAAAAATCTAATTTTGCCAAAGACCACATGGGAAGTTCTTGGCAAAGTTAGATGAGAAAACAGAGTTCATGAACTCCAAGGGTGGACATTTTTAACCACTGCTTTTGTTCCTTGTTTTGGGAACCCCTTTCCAAAAAAAAAAAAGTAGAAAATCCTGGATTTTGCTTGCTTTTTTCCATAATCAGTTTAACAGAGTGGTGCAAAGAGCTCTGCACTAAGAGTCAGAGGATTAGACTCTTTAAAAACAAAACAAAACAAAACAACTTTTATATAATGGAACATTTAAATGAATCCTTTGACCATCACTTATTTTTGAGAATCTTAAACTCATAGTCATCTTATTTCACCTAAATCCCATTGAATTCCTTCTGCCCATATAATTTTGAAGCAAACCCAAGACATATCATTTAATCCATAAATAACTCACTATGTATCTCTAAAAGTTGTGTCTTAAAAAATAACCACAATATTGTTATCATATCTAAAATATTTGATAATGATAATTTAATACCATCAAATACACAGCGTTCAAAATTCCAACTATCTCAAAATACAATAATTTTTTAAAAAGATTTTATTTATATATTCAACAGAGAGAGAGAGATCACAAGTAGGCAGAGAGGCTGGCAAAGAGAGGGGGAAGCAGGCTCCCTGCTGAGCAGAGAGCCCGATGCGGGGCTCGATCCCAGGACACTGAGATCATGACCTGAGCTGAAGGCAGAAGCTTAACCCACTGAGCCACCCAGGCACCCCTATGATAGTTTTTTTTTTTTTTAAGATTTTATGTATGTATTTGACAGAGAGAGAGCCAACACAAGCAGGGGGAGTGGGGTAGGGAGAAACAGACTCCCCTCTGAGCAGGGAGCCCAGTGCAGGACCCAATCCCTGGATCCTGGGATCACGACCTGAGCCGAAAGCAGATGCTTAACAAGTGAGTCACCTGGGTGCCCCAAATACGTAATTTTTAACAATTATTTGCATCAAGATCCAAATAAAGTCCACTTATTGTAATTCATTACATGTTACTTAAGTCTTTTTAAAAATGTCTAGGCTTTCCCTCCATCTCTTTTGTAACTTATTTGTAACTGATTTGTAACTTATTTGGGGAAGAAAGAAACCAGTTCATTTTTCCAGTAGACAGAGGTTGGATTTTGCTGACTGTAACCTGTGGTATATGTTTAACATGTTCTTTAATTTTCTGTTTTTAAATCAGTGGTTGAATCCAACAGGTTTGAAAAGATTCAGATGTGGTTGGCTTTGGTAAGAGTCTTTAATAAACGGGGTATGTTTCCTTCAGGAGTCACTGACGTCGTGTATCTTTTGTTTTACTATGTTAGCAGACATCGGTGTTCAATTGCATAATGAGGGTATTATAATTCTATTAGTCCTTTATTTTTCTTAGCCAGAATACGAAGAAAATTTCCCTCATTTACTATACAGCTCCCCAGAAGTACAGTTCATAAAGCAAAAGAAGGATCCATTCTTAATTCTTTTTATTATCAGTTTTCAAAATAGTGAATTGGGCTACCAGTGTCCTACAATGATGACTAACTGGTTATTATTACTTGTTAGTGTCATTGTGAACTCATAGGAGTTCATAGTCCAGTGGAGGAAACAGATGTACACAGATAATTACAATTACTATAGTATTTTGTACTTAGTAAAAATAAGTAAATGCACCATAGGCATCTAGAGGTGGGAGTATCTAACCACTTTACTGGGTATGACAAAGGCCTCAGAAAAGGAGACAGTGCTTGAGTTGAACACTGAGGGATAACGGCAAAGAAAATCAAGAATTTGGCCACCTCTGCTGATATTTCCACGCTTTTTGTCTTGTATAACTGATAGAGTGGTGGAAAATAGATGAAATTCACTAAATCAGGATATAAAAGGGATAAGCAGGAGGAGTCATGGGATGGCATGTATATAAGAATGTAATGAGAATTCAGTTTTATATGCTGAGTTTGTGACACCTCCAGGTAGATACCTAGAAATAATGGTCTAAATCTCAGGTAAACCTTACTTGTCTGGACAGGTCAATTTCAGATTCCCCAACATATAATACTAAAGTCCTACAAGTGGGATGGGCTCCCTTCGGAGGGCAGACAAAGAAAAGAAGGCACAGAAGAATTTACCTCGGTATTTAAGGGATCTGCAGAGGAAGAGAAATCTACAAGGAATACTGAGAAGAAGCAGAAAAGCAGAAAATGGTATGAAAGCCAAAGGAGGGGAGAATTTCAGAATACACTGAGAGGTCTAGGAAAATACCAGCTGAAAGGTAGCCACTCATCAAAGCCTCATCAAAGGCTCATCAAAGACCCCATCAAAGGCTGTTTCAGTTGGTTAGTGAGGACGGGAGCTACATTTCAGTGGACACAGACTGAATGAAAGACACTGAAATAGAGACAGAAGCAAAATTACTTTTTTTAAAAGTTGGCATGGTCTGACAGCATGAAAACACATTATTACAGTTTGTGTCCCATATGAAGCATAAAAATCAACCAACCAGTAAATATTAATCATAAGCTTATAACATGTAAGCCCTTGTGCCAAAGTACTACTGGTGTGAAAAAGATAGCCCTTGCTATAAGGGAGACAATCGTGAAGGAGAAAGTATGCAAATGTATAAATGCATGTTTAAAAAGAAAGCTTTTCATGGGCGCCTGGGTGGCTCAGTGGGTTAAAGCCTCTGCCTTCAGCTCAGGTCATGATCCCAAGGTCCTGGGATTGAGCCCCACATTGGACTCTGCTCAGCGGGGAATCTGCTTCTCCCTCTCTCTCTGCCTGCTGCTCTGCCTACTTGTGATCTCTATCAAATAAATAAATAAAATCTTTAAAAAAAATAAAATAAAAAGAAAGCTTTTCAGAAACCCTAAGAAATCAAATTAAATAGGCATTTTAAAAATATGTTGACCTTGATCAACTCTAAAATTGTACAAAGAGTGCACACATGAGTCAAAAAAAAAAAAAAAGAAAGAAAAACAAACAAACAAAGAAAAAACAAAACCCAAGTAAAATGCATGCTGTTTAACAAGGAAATACAGGATAAGGGCACCTGGGTGGCTCAGTGGGTTAAGCCTCTGCCTTCTCCTCAGGTCATGATCTCAAGGTGGTGGGATCGAACCCCGCATTGGACTCTCTGCTCAGCAGGGAGCCTGCTTCCCTCTCCCCATCTGCTTTCCTCTCTGCCTACTTGTGATCTCTATCTCTGTGTCAAATAAATAAATAAGGCGCCTGGGTGGCTCAGTGGGTTAAGCCGCTGCCTTCGGCTCAGGTCATGATCTCAGGGTCCTAGGATCGAGTCCCGCATCGGGCTCTCTGCTCAGCAGGGAGTCTGCTTCCTTCTCTCTCTCTCTCTCTCTCTCTCTGCCTGCCTCTCAGTGTACTTGTAATTTCTCTCTGTCAAATAAATAAAATCTTTAAAAAAAAAATCTTAAATAAATAAATAAAATTTTAAAAAGGAAATATAAAACAAACCTGATGTATAAAACAAAAACCATTCTATAAATTCGTATATTTAGGAGTCTTTTGATTAGGAATACAGCACGGGGTTCTTGTGTTTATTCACTGAAAGATCAGGTTCAGTTTCCCTGACTATAGAAGGGATAATCACTTTATCTTACCTGCCACAGGTAGACTATGCATATGGATCCAGTACAGTGTCTACAATGAACATATTCCTTATTAACAGTCCAAGAAAGTCAGCAGTGGTTACTGAAATGCAACATTCTTTGCGGAGGCCCCTCCCCAGTGTTTTCTTCCCTGTCCATTGACTTGCAGTAAAGACTTTCCATATTTAACAAAAGGACTCTCATAATTGCCTAAGTGGTTCTTCACCACCTTGCTTTCGATCGCTTTCTGATTACAGCCTACTTCATATTTAAGTGGAGAAGGAAACTAACCATGAAAGTGACTTAAGGTTACATGAGTGCTCCCTCCCAGCAGCAGCCTGAACTACGAGGAGTCTTGGCTTTTGCAGCACTTGGAAATCTAGGAACCAGGTCTCAACACAGGAAATTTTTTGGCAACACAGAGACAAAAAATATGTGTCAACATAAAAGGAGTCACAGTTGGAGGGCACCACCTCTTTCCCTAAGAAGGAAATGTTTCCATTGACTTTTAATTCTATCATCCACAGTAGGGTTATGAATAAGAGGTCAAGGATGACAAGCTAGCGGAAGGGTCATCTGTAACACTGGGTCCATCTGTCTTTTCCTCTCCTTCCTCAGACTCAGTCCTGGCCTTGAGTTTTGTAGGGGAGACATAATGAACGCTGGGCAGTGCTCCCACTGAAAGGATTCTCCATGTGTTTTGGCAGGTGGTTCGCACCTCGAGGAAGGTTAGGGGAAACTTTTCCCTGCTCCTTGTTCGCTAGAGAAAAGAGACTGGCTGGTTCTGAGATTGGGTCGTACAGTACCGCGGTCTAACCAGACTGGGCCTTTTTGGTCCACAGAGTGGACCCTGAATAAACCTTTCAAATATCTTAAAGAGCAAGAAACTCCAGGTTAATCTGCGTATTATATAATGACCTTCTTTCCTCTAGCGCCTGAGACCAGATGGCTAAGTAAATAAATAAATTACAACCAAGTCTGTTTCAATGTTATGACTGGAATTTGAGATAATTCCTTTAATCAGCCATCCAACGAGTTGAGTCTTCTTTGTGTCCTGACCTAGAAGCAGATATCTTTCACCATGACTTTCAGAGTCCTTTGGTGATAAGAGATTTTTCAGTATCAGTGAATATAAATTCAAGTTTTATTACTGAATTTTCTGGGGATGAGTTAATGAAAACCTCTGGGTCCCATTTTCACTGTAGAAATAGCTGCTGACCTTTAAGAACTGTTAAAGAATTGGGGAGCAAAATATAAAATTATATATCATTGTTTTAGTCTTAAAACAGAGATTTCAAAAATAAGCCAACTTATTAGAATTCAAAAGAAAACCTCAAAACTCAAAATCCCAACCTACAACTTCTTTTTCAGACAGCCAGATGCTCATCTTCCTTTCACATTAAGAAATATCAAGTACTTAGACAGGGAGCTATTCTCTGCCTATGAGAGTTTCAAAGATGACATAGCCATAAAAAAAACTATAATGGCTGACTTGAAAATGCTGATGGAAAAAAAATCCTATAGGCCCAAATCACACTATTAGAATAAGGAAAAATATTGTTTTTGTATTAACAATTGATGGTCCATTAAACCCCTGGATTACTGAATTAATTAGCTCTTAAGAACGTGGTTGAACAATAATCAGAAACCTTAGTGCAATACACAGTGATTTACTGTGTATCAGTTCTGTTAAACTCATAAGAGAGGGGGCATTTCAAAAATATCGACTCCGAGGCCCCACTCCAGAGATTCTGATATAATTGGTCTATGAGAGCTCTAAGATTATATTTTTTCAAAACTACTCCCAACCTCCCATCCCTGTTCAGGTGTTTGTAATGTACTATCAGATGAAAAGCTCCTGATCTAGGTTAGTTGTCTAGCTTTTTATGTTACTGAACTTTTTTTTTTTTTAAGAGTTTATTTATTTGCCATAGAGAGAGCACACGCAGGGAAAACAGCAGGCAGAGCGAGAAGTAGGCTCCCTGCTGAGCAAGGAGACCTGCTGAGCAAGATCATGACCTGAGCCCAAGGCAGACACTTAACTGACTGAGCCACCCAGGCATCTCTATAATACTGAACTTTTATTTATAATTGATATAAGCAATAAAGAGTGACAGGCATACTTATAAAATATTTGTTATGGCTGCCTTGAGCGGCTTAGTCGGTTGCTGTTTAAAAAGAAATATAAAATAAACCTAATGCATAAAACAAAAACCATCCTATGAATCTGTATATTTAGGAGCCTTTTGCTTAGGAATATAGCACGAAATCCTTGTATTTATTCATTAAAAGATCAGGTTCAGTTGGATATTAGTGTCCCTCATGTCACCTACTCTGTTCCCCAGACATGAGCTACAGTAGCATTTGGAGAATTAGGAGAAATAATATCTGTGAGTTTATTTAACACATCAGTTCCATTTATACTGTATTTTGTGGGGGGAAGGAGAATTAATTTAGAGAAAAGAAAAGAAACATTTTGATGCCCTTACCCATCAAATAAACTGACTTTCTGCCAAATGAATGTGATCACAGGCCAAGGGTGAGCTTTCCAATCAGGAAACCAGAAAAGGACAAGATGACACCAGGTCATTTTACAGACTTCGTGTTTGATTTATAGCACTGTAGGAGATTTAAAAAGAAAAGAGACTGTACTAAAATGATGTCACCTACTTACGGAAAAACTATATTTCAACACGCCTACAGTAACATCAAGGTTACAGCTGACAAAATCTATTCCAGCCTTAGAAAAGAAAATTTATCATCTTCATTCTTTAATTACCTTGGTTTTTGCAATCAAAGATTGAAGCTGTTCTATTTCGTGTTTCTGAAAAAATTTCTGCAAATGGTTATAATTACCTATAATTTCATTTGAGGCAAATGAAGCTTTTGAATAAACAAGTGACTTTACTATATTCATTAATTCATTTAACAAACATTTATTGTAAGCTTTCTAGGCACTGTGCTATGGAAAATAAGACAGTGTCTCAACTCTCACAGACATCACAAGCTGGGAAGAAGAGGGGTGGGGTAGGAGGGACTATAAATAAGTCAAAAACCTAACAAAAGCCCAGGTGATTTTTTTTTTTTAAGATTTTATTTACTTATTTGAGAGAGAAAGAGAGAGAGAGAGAGATTGCATGAGATTGCATGAGCAGGGAGAGGAGAAGAGGGAGAGAATAAGCAGACTCCACACTGAGCACGGAGCTGACACAGCATTCCATCCCACCACCCTGAGATCACGACCTAAGCCGAAACCGAGAGTCAGACGTTCAACAGACTGAGCCACCCAGGTACCCCAAACCACAGAGATTTTTTTTTTTTTAAAGATTTTGTTTAGGGGCGCCTGGGTGGCTCAGCGGGTTAAGGCCTCTGCCTTCAGCCCAGGTCATGATCCCAGGGTCCTGGGATCGAGCCCCGCATCGGGCTCTCTGCTTAGTGCAGAGCCTGCTTCTCTCTCTCTCTCTCTCTGCCTACTTGTGATCTCTGTCAAATAAATAAATAAAATCTTTTAAAAAAAAAAAGATTTTATTTATTTGAGAGACAGCACAGGCTGGGGGTAGGGGCAGAGGGAGAAGGAGAAGTGCCCCCCCACCCTCCCCCGCACCTCCAGCAGGGAGCCAGATGCGGGGCCAGGACTTGAGCTGAAGGCAGACACTTAACCAACTGTGCCACCCAGATGCCCCTAAACATAGAGATTATTAATGAAGTACAATGAAGAAAGTAAACACAGACTATAAAGAAGAATAATGGCGAGGTCTTCTTTACATGGGGGATCAGGGAAGTTCTTGCTGAAAATGTAACACCTGAGCCAAGACTTAAGTGATGAGAAGATAGTGCCATTGAAAGTCAGGGAAAGAGTCATTCATGCAGAAAGAACTATACAGGAAAAGGTCCTAATGCAGAAAAAAGCTTTACTAACTGACAGAAGGGCAGTGACTGGCCCTCTCTAGAAGCAAGGGAGACAGTGGCATGTGGCTTGAGGAATCGTAAGGGAGTATCATTTTTAGGGCCTTTGGGCCATGCATGGTAAGGGACTTGAATTTTTATCCTGATGTCAAACATTAGAGGTGTTTAAGCAGAAGCTGGTACATTCTGATGTACGCTCAGTGTGTGGTGTGTGTGCATTTGATTTTATCTTGTACTAAGAAAAATTCAAGTTTCCTACGATTAGTGTGAGGTATCAGAGAGATGTCAACATTGGTATGACCCAAATGTCAAAGAGATTTTCTTTCGGGCTTGATTTCATCCTTAACTATTTGTGGAATTCCAAAGTCAGGCAGATGCAACAGTAGCGAAAAACAGAGATGTAATAAAGAGTGCCGGTAGAATAATCTCAGAAAAAGACATCTGGACATAAGACTTTTCAGGTCTGGTCTGGACACTCAGGTCTAGACTGAGGTGACATCCTGAAAATTTGGTCCCATATAGCAAATCCACTTGAGGGCTCAAAGCCTTTTAAACTCAGTAACTTTTCAGGACTTTATTGGCATGGAAGAAAGTACAGTTATAGAGCCATATCATCTCGATGGTAGAAAGGAACCTAAAACAGTGTTTTCGCAAACACAAGATCACCCTGGGATCTTGTGAGAATGTTGTGATTACAGTGGGGCATGAAATTCTGCACTACTACAAAGCTCCCTGGGGAAATCCGTGAGCTCTGAGCAGAGAAGCAGCCTATTGCATTCAGCCCCTTTCTGGGCCCCCAACCTGAGTTCCCTAGACTAAGCTGCGTGATTTCTTGGGGCTCTCACCTCAGGATCCTCCATTGTATCAAATATATATTGAGCATGTAGTTGGTGCTCAAAACATTTTCAGTAACTGTCAGTGAGCGGGTGAGTGGATGAACGAACACCTCCAACCAGGATTTACCAGCCTCTGATGAAAACCTCCCAATCTCAGGATTATCAATGAAGGAAGCTTTTTTTTTTTTTTCCTTTTTTGACAGTTCTGGTTATTGGAAATTCCTTATCTGAACTGAGCCAGTGTCTGTCTCTCTGTGATTGAGGCCATTGATCCTAGATCTGCCCTTTGAGGAGACACACATGGCCCTACCTTCATTTTTGACATAAACAGGACTGGGTCTTGCTTCGTGATCAAGAAAAAAAATATATCAATAAAGTAAATATCAATAAAGTAAAGGGTCATGGGGCGCCTGGGTGTCTCAGTGGGTTAAGCCTCTGCCTTAGGCTCAGGTCATGATCCTGGGGTCCTAGGATCAAGCCCCGCATCGGGGTCTCTGCTCAGCAGGGAGCGTGCTTCCCCCCGCCCCCCTGCCTGCCTCTCTGCCTACTTGTGATCTCTGTCTGTCAAATTAATACATAAAAAAATCTTAAAAAAAAAACCTAAAGGGTCGTGTTCTGAAAAGATACAGTAAACATTTTATTTTAACTTAAAATGTATGAATGTACATTCATTCATTCATCTTCTTTGTAGATGCAAGGCTGGGAAAATGGACCCTTTGATGATCTTTATCAGCTTAGGCTGTCTGTCAGCATACCACACCTATAATAACACAGCAAGCACAGGGGAAACAGTGCTAGAAAGAGAAGTATGTGCATTGAGGCGGAGAAAGAAAAACCTGCCCAGGACCAATCGGCACTGATACAGTTCCTTCCTAGCAAAGGCATTGTGTTGGGTGAGGTAGAGTCAAAGAGGCCTGGAAACGGTGGCTGTGATCTCTCTTTACTTACAGCATCAGGCTGATTTATTATTACCTGCATCAAGAGAAGAAAGCATCTGTGGTGTTTTCAGACAGGTCTTACCTATATCATAAATACTAATAAAAATATAAAAATAGGGTGCCTGGGTGGCTCGGTGGGTTAAGCCGCTGCCTTCGGCTCAGGTCATGATCTCAGGGTCCTGGGATCGAGTCCCGCATCGGGCTCTCTGCTCGGCAGGGAGCCTGCTTCCTCCTCTCTCTCTCTGCCTGCCTCTCTGCCTACTTGTGATCTCTCTCTGTCAAATAAATAAATAAAAAATCTTTAAAAAATATATATATATAAAAATAATTCCCGGGGTGCCTGGGTGGCTCAGTGGGTTAAGCCTCTGCCTTCAGCTCAGATCATGATCTCTGGGTCCTGAGACTGAGCCCAACATCGGGCTCTTTGCTCTGCAGGGAGCCTGCTGCCCCCCGCCCCGCCTTCTTGCCTCTCTGCATACTTGTGGTCTCTCTCTCTTTGTCAAATAAATAAACAAAATCTTTAAAAATAATAATAATAATTCCCAAGCTCCCCCAAAGCAGGACAGTATCAAGTATCTGGTTGTCAGTTTTCCTTTCATTTAATAAGACATTTCAAGATTTACCAATTAGTGGAATGTTTGGACACTTCTTTGACCTTCATTTTTTTTTTTTAAAGATTTTATTTATTTATTTGACAGAGATCACAAGTAGGCAGAAAGGCAGGCAGAGAGAGAGAGAGGAGAAAGAAGGCTCCCTGCTGAGCAGAGTCCAATGTGGGGCTCGATCCCAGGACACTGGGATCATGACCTGAGCCGAAGGCAGAGGCCTATCCCACTGAGCCACCCAGGCGCCCCTTTGACCTTTGTTTTGAGAATCAATTTCTATCTCTGTCCGATAAATGGATTTTTCATTTATTGTATGGGTTTAGTTATCTTTTCTAATAAAGTAATTGGTTTTACCTTGTCTCTTTTCCTTGAATTTTTGGATCCTGTTTCCTTCTATAATTCTTCAAAGAGGTCATCTATTTGTTAACACTCAATTTAAAATTTAAAGACTGAGAAGAGTATTTGTTCTTAAAATATAATGACATATTTTATTTAATAGATAGCAGCTAGCCCAAAATATTCATCCTCACATTAAGAATTGAACAATATCGTATTTTTTCAGTACAGTGTGGTTTCACATTCATAACCTTAAGTCTCAAAGCTACCGTGGGAAGTCAGTGGTATCACTTCTGTCTTGAAAAGACAATGTGAAGCTCAGAGGTGGTCAGCGTCTGGTATCCAGGCCACCCAGGGGGAAAGTGTAGAGGGTTGGGAGGACCTAGCCTTTTGATTCTGTGGGCCTTCTTTTAAATCTTATAATTGTATCAACTAAGGCCAAAGAGCAATAAATGGGGCTTCTGCCATTTCACCCCAGGGCTCTGCGATGCTCTAATGTATTGGCAGTTTCAAATAATGCTATTAATTTGAGCTAAAGACTTTCTTCCTCCTAAAAGTGTGTTAGGTTTCTGAGATGAAAATGAAATCAAATCATTTGGGAAGTCTTTTTTTATTAGTTTGTTTTAAAATTTTATAATATATCTGGAAGTAGTTCTAGATAATATCCACAGTGTATTTTTTAAAAAAGATTTTATTTATTTATTTGACAGAGTGAGAGCACAAGCAGGGAGAGCAGCAGAGGGAGAGGGAGAAGCAAGATCACCACCGAGCTGGGAGCCCGATGCTGGGCTCGATCCCAGGACCCTGGGATCATGACCTGAGCCAAAGGCAGAGGCTTATCCCACAAAGTCACCCAGGCAGCCCAATACTCACATTGTTTTGAAACTAGAATTGAAAATCTCTATCTGATGTTGATTTAGCTTTGAGGACTGGCATCACTGAAGCATGGCATCATTATTGGTTTATGGTAAATAATCATCTCCTTACTGTGTTATAGCAGAGTACATATTAAAATTTAAAAGATTTAAAAAGTAAACTACATTGCACATTTTAACCTAGACCAATGAATAAATACAGATAGACCACAAACGTGGGAAAAAAGTATTTTCAACAGCCCTGAATCATACTCTAATTTGGATCAGTCCTTGGTAACAATTTTAATGACCTTTCTTAACATTCAAGCTAAGAAATTCAAAATCCAAAGGGAAAAAATATAAAAATAATCCTCCTAATCATTTAGTGTAAATTTGGTTTAAATTTATTCTACCCGAGGGGAGTTTCATTATTAATGTGGTCAAAAGAGCTGGTCCTAGCTTCAGACCTTTTCTGTTTATGAAGAACATTTCTCATATTTTTATTGAGAAGAAAAATATAATTTCTAATTATATATGTGATACCTGAAGAGATAATTCAGCCATCAATATCTTTTTTTAACTCCAAATAAAGAGAAAAACGAGAAAGGCGTAAAAATTCATGTTTTACCAGAAACTTTTAGGTTCCTCTCTCAGTTACTTTACATGTTACTGTCTCCTTCAGGTGGTCTTGAGTTTTTCATGACTCAGATGACTTTCTTCTTGGTTGGGACAACCTTCTGGCTCCTCATGCCCCAAAACAATAAGCAGAAATATATATGCCAGATATTATTTTTTCAAGTGAGACCCATATTTTAATGAATAATAAAGTGAGAGGAAAAAATCATACATAAGTGTTTAAAAAAGTCAATATTACTCACTTAAAATAGATTTATCAAGGACAAATGTTCTGTTGAACAACTAACACTTATTGTAAGTGGTGTTGAATACCATAAAAAAGAAAACAGGGACATCAAAAGAAATGGCTATGTCTTTGGTTGAAATCCACTGTAAAACGTATAGATTTTGACTTACATAAAAGACATGGTAAGGAACTTTCAGTTTTAGGCATTGATTTAAAAGATAGTTGAGGGGGTCACCTGGGTGCCTGGATGGCTCAGTGTGTTAAGCCTCTGCCTTTGACTCAGGTCATGATCTCACGGTCCTGGAATCAAGCCCCACATCGGGCTCTCTGCTCAGCAGGGGGTCTGCTCCCCCCACCCTCCTCTGCCTGCCTCTCTGACTACTTATGATCTCTCTGTCAAATAAATAAATAAAACCTTTTTAAAAAATAAAAAATAAAGATAGTCGAGGGCCTATGGTGAAGGTAGTCATAATACTGTATTAGTGAAGAGGAGAGCTTGAAAACCAGAATTTTGGCTGAAAATCCAAACTGAGAGTCATCACTCAATTATACCCATAGTGACATGCCCCTAAATATTTTTTTAAAAAAGACATAGTTTATGCTCGACTAAAGATCCACATCTATCATCATTTTCTTCTTCTTCTTTTTTTTTTTTTTTTTTTTTGGTCATACAAACTCAGAGCTCATCTTTCTTACTTACAATGCTATATATTGATTCTTACTCTTTCCCCTTACTGCACCAGTGGTTTCATATCACCTGGGAGGTTGAGGATTGACTTGTTTAAAAGGCTGAACTTAAAAATCATATCCATGCATTTATTTTCATCATACACTGTTAACTGTAGGGTAAAAATAAATTATAATGGTTAGTGTAATGTATAAACTATAATTAAATCTACTTGAATTTTCTAAGATCACAGATTTGCACTACAGTAACCCTAACTAAACAGAATGAGTCTACAATGCCCATTTCCAAGTCTAAATCAGAGTACATGAAGAAGAATGATGTGAATATTGGTGGCACTTTGTTTAGGGCTCTTTGGCTAAACTGAGAAGGAGGTGGACTCTTCTGGGATGCTCACACCTCAGGTGGTCGGCAATGTGGTGCTGTCTCCTGGTTTCCTGGACACCTACCACACTGCTTTTTGGAGGGAAAATGGCAAGGGAACAACTCCAAAAGTGAAAATGAAGCTCCCAATAAGAAGACACTTGCTTCATTCAAGTAGAGGTGACTTAGTTTAGGGTTGTGGTGGTTAATGATGGTGACAATGGTGGTAGAGATGGGAAAGAGTGAAAAATTTGGGATAGATTTTGGAGGATTAATAAACTGTACCCTGAATTAGATTAACAGGTTGAGGAAAAGGAGGAATCAAGGCTATTCTTTAGGTATTTACCTGAGCTGCTGGGTGGGTGGTGGGAGTGGATAACACGTGTTAAGATTGAGAGGAACAGTTAGCTTTGAGTATTAAAAAAGTGAAAATTAAGAGTTCTGTTTTAGACATGACCTACTTTAGATACTTATTAGCCATCCAGTTAGAGATGAGAGTTGGCTGGGAAGTCTGATATTTTGAGCATGTAGCCCTCTAAATAATGACTCGGATTCTTTGATACAAGATGTTCCCATGGAATGATGACTCTGGGAGAACTGAGATATCAGGTAGAAGAGAAGAGCTTCCTTTTTTTTTTTTTTAATTTATTTTTTGTTACTTAGAAGAGTTTCTCACACGTGAGTGCTTAAAGTAGAGTTAACACAACTAATATTTCCCACTGCTGTCTGTGCTTACTTGCCTTTAAATCACACAATGCTTTAACACTTGGCTTGGAATTTGAGGGTTGATCAACCTGGTTTCAGAGGGTAGAAGGCACCCAGATGGACGACTCAGCCCTCTCTGACTGATGTTCTGGGTTCTGTGTAAATATGCTTGGAGGGTTTGGATTTTCCATATCGAATCTCCTTTAGGTATCATGGCATTTCCCTTTGTCTGGAAGAAGACAAGAAGAGATGTCAGATCTCTTTCACTATACATTTGGTTCATGTATTTGTTTATTTACTTACTTACTTATTTATTTATATTTTTAGTAGGCTCTGTACCCACATGGGGCTCAAACTCACAACCCCTAGATCAAGACTTGCATGTTCTATACCAACGGAGCCAGCCAAATGTCCTACGATTCATGATGCTCTAAATGACTGGAACTCACACATTAACCAACTCCTCCTCCTCCAAGATGGTCTACTAGGATCCTCACCTCCTTGTGTTTATGTCTTTGTGTGACCTCATCCTACATTTAATTAGGGCTGAGGGCTGCTCTGAGCTATCGGTACGTGAAGATGAGTAATTTCTATTTTTTTTTTAAATTTTATTTATTTATTTGACAGAGAGAGATAGGAGGAAGCAGGCTCCCTGCTGAGCAGAGAGCCCGATGCGGGACTCGATCCCAGGATCCTGAGATCACGACCTGAGCCGAAGGCAGCGGCTTACCCCACTGAGCCATCCAGGCGCCCCCTAACTATAACTTCTTGAGGTTATAACCAAGTCAGAGCCACCTGTCCAAGCTGCTCTAGAATTTCTGACCCAGGAAAATGAAAGATAATATTTGTTATTATCATTTTAAATTCTGGGGTGACTCAGTATTCAGTAATAGATAACATCCATCTCGTCCTTAAAAAGATGACATTGTTGTTATGAACAACCTTACGAATAGAACTTTCTATTTTATGATGTTTAAAAACATGGAAAATAAATGCACCTGTGCGTTTTCCGAAAGAGAAACAATGACACAAGCAAATACAGACTTTTTTAAAATTCTAAGCTCCACATGAAGGAACCAATAAAGCAGAAGTTGTGATCATTTGTGGATAAAGAAGCCAAATAATCTAAATTTAAACTGTAGTGTTTTAGGAACTCAGCCTACATGACAAAACACAAAAATATTTTGGATCTTTTGTTTTCATGTCACAAACAGTTCCAAAGTTCAGAGGAAGGAACTCTGGTGTTTCCTTAATACAAAGCAGACTGAGTGGTGCTATTTTATTTATCTGAGAATGGGAAGTTATGTGATTTTTGAATTCTGGGTATCAGTCAGAACTATTCGCAGCAAATATCACCTAGGATGTAACTTCTAATCAAAACCTGCCAGAAAGTAAGGGCTTTTTCCCCCCTTATTTTTGTTCTTTGGAAACTTGCCCATGTTTAAAAAGAATCTGAACTAGTAGAATTTGTTAAATCACAAGTTTGTTTTCTGTGCAAGTACCCCCAAAACTTAAAATGTTACCCTCTGCTGTTTTTAAGAGGTGAGAGTCCTTTACCACCTCCAACGTAGTGTCTAAACAGCTAAATACTGACAATCCTGTACCATTTTCATCAGTTTCAAGTTAATTTGCCACCATAATTGCATTTGAATTTAAAACCACCCTGTAGGTGGGCATCTCATCCCCTTAAACAGATAAGAAAACTGAGGCACAGAAAGATGATTCACCAGCCTCATCTTGAAAATTTCTCAAGTTACTTTATTGCTGAGAAACTGGTGGGTTGGACTGTTTAGAACTGCCTTCCAGTCTTAAATTTCCTTTATTACACTCTATTTGGCCAGATCAAGTCAATGTGTGAGACACAAAAACAAAGTCGTGGAGTTAGGTGGCCTGGATCTTTGTTTGACAGTTTGTTGGCCTTGAACACTGGGAGGAATCATTGAACTTTCCAAATCTCAGTAGCCTTGTCCATAATAGGGAGCTAACAAGATATATCTAATAGAATTATTTTGCAGGCCAAAAGAAATGAAACATGTAAGTCACTTATTTGCTCTGGAAACTTGATCTAGTTACTCGCCCTGGGTCCCAGGTTCCCAGGCATAAAACAGAGATCACAGCCAGGAAGCAAGTGCACTTTTGGTAAAATACAGGGGATGCTGCGATGAGCCCTCCCAGTTTCCCTTCAGGACCGCAGCTGCCTGGAGCCTGTCAGCTCACAGTGCTCATCTAAGTCTCCCCAGAGAACTGCTTGCTGCTGAAAGCAGCTGCCTCATCCAAGGTCATGTCCCCTTCCCAGGAAGCATCTCATATCCAATGACTGTCAGTTCAGGACTATAAAGGAGAGGGCCCCTTGCCTCAGTTGGGGGGGAAAGATGAAGGACTATCCCAACTCCAGAGCTCCTTGTGAGGTCGGCCAAGCTCCCTGTTAGGACACAGCAGTTCAACCTCTCTCTGGACCCAGTGCTGTTTCCTTCCACGCCCTCACAAAGACTGTTTCTGAGAGCAATCGCCCCCAGAAAATTCTTGCGTGTAAATTTCCATCTTAGAGTCTGTTTTCTGGGAACCCAACCATCGTGTAGTAACATGACGATAGTGAGATAACAGATAAGAAAGTGCTTTGAAAACTGTAAAGTTATCAGCAAAAGTGGATACCACTTACCATTGCAGAAGGATTATCTAGAAAGTACTGAACTGATGTGTTTTTTTTCATTCTTCCCATCAGTTGTGTTCCTCTGCCGCCATCTGATCACTGTGGCCCCAGAGAAAAGAAAGGACAAATTGTACATGAGTAGGATATGACACTAGGGCAACACCTTTCTGCCAAGAATGGAAAGTCTAGGGCAAGGTTAAGTTTTCAGAGAGGAGAGGAGAGATAAAAGGAAGGGTTAGGGAAAGGAGGTTGGAGGCTGCTATCCACAATTTACCCCTCTTAGGGTAGGGACTGTGTAGGGAAGTGATAGAAACATCCAGAGAGGTTGAGGTAAGACAGGGGAACTTTCAACTGGTGGCTTTCTCTCCTGAGAAGATGCACCACAGTAGGGACTCCATCAGCACTGCGAGGCTCATGCAGCGGTAGAAAGAGCCTTGTTTCCCATGCTCTGCATGTAGCTGGTGGAAAACAGGCAATGCAGAAACTTATGCATGTCCTTCCCCTGCCCCGGGCAGGGAGAGCACAGGACATTGAGAATTTTGGCAGGCTGGCAGAAGCCCAGGATTGAGAAGAAGAGAAGTGAACTCGGCAAGACTACCAAATCACGAAGGCCTTCTGAAAATATGACAGGCTGACTTCAGGGAGAAATCTGGATGAGATAAGGCCAGTCTGGAAGGTGGTTTGAAAATTACACAATAGTCAGGGAGGTCGGGGAAAAAAAAATCATCTGCCTGTTGCATTACAGAAATAAATGTTTTCCTTTAAAAAGCAATTATTAAAAACATAAATTTTAAGTAAGAGTAAAGTGGCATATGTGTTGGTTTGTGGTCCGCTTATGGTCTATGTTTTAAAGATATTACTTCTCATCCTATTTCTTTTTCTTTTTCTTTTTTTTTAGTTTTTTAAAAAGATTTTATTTATTTGAGAGAAAGGGAGATAGAGCAAGTGGTGCGGAGGGGTGGAGAGGCAGAGGGAGAAGCAGACTGCCCGCTGAGCAGGGAGCCTGGCAGAAGCAGAGATACCAGAATCATTACTGAGCTGAAGTCAGGCACTTAACTGATTGAGCCACCCAGGTGCCCCACATCCTTTCCAGTTTTTAACAGCATTAATGCTTTGGCCTTGCTATGTTCTAGTATCTAATGTATTCTTTATTTGTAGCTCTGATAGCTTTCATTTTCCAGAAACTATCAAAATTTCACTATATGTTGTACCCTGTGGGAAGTTTAGAACCCATCATTACTGATAAAGAAGTTATGACTTATTGCCATTTTCATTGTAAAGCTCTAGTTTTGAATTGTTTATGCGTAACTATGGTTTTACCTTCCTTTGGGCTGAAAGTTGATAGAATTTCAGATAGCCTTCATAAAGGTTGACTTAAATTCATTATGTACATCAGAATCTTGGTTTCTGTAAGAACCTGGGGCAAAAATCTGTAATCTGCTTTTGTATTTAAAAACACTAGTTTCTTTGGTATAAATTAACCTGGTGGCTTATATGAATCAGAGTGTTTTTTTGCAAACTTAGCTTTCAGAAATAATTACTTATGTGCAGTTGAATCATTTAGATATAATTGGAACATTAGCTGAGAATGTGACGCTTTGCTTTCTATGACATATCCTCTAATTGAAAGCCTAAGAGAATAACGTAATGTGTAAAATGAAACATGGCCAATGTACAGATTTTTTTCCTAATTGTATTAAGTAAAATAATTTGAGTGCTTATCTAATGAACCATAAGTGATTCTCTAATAAATCAACAGACACGAGATGTCTTTCATTTATAAACGTGTTAACATTTTCCCAAGGAATAGGACTTCCAGCATAGTTCTCCAGCATCCAGAATTAGAACTATGCCTTTCTAAGATCATTTGTGTGTAATGATATGTGTACCCTAAAATTTTTATCTAAAGGAAGTGGTGGTTCAAAATAATTTTGGGGAAAGTCAGGATGGTGTTGATTCTGTTCATCTAACAAAAACCTTAAAGGATGGCGTGCCTCAGTGGCTCGGTGGCTTAAACCTCTGCCTTCCGCTCAGGTCATGATCTCAGGGTCCTGGGATGGAGCCCCGCATGGGGCTCTCTGCTCAGCAGGGTGCCTGCTTCCTCCTCTCTCTCTCTCTCTCTGCCTGCCTCTCTGCCTACTTGTGATCTCTGTCAAACAAATAAATAAAATCTTTAAAAAAAAAAAAACCTTAATGGAAAGGTTTTCATAATACTAATATGGATTTAATCTGATTTCATTGTTTTTTGAATGTTAGACTTTTAAAACTTAAATAATATACATGATCACAGTTTAGTGTCTTTATTGTTTTGTTTAGATATACTGATGTAGTTTTAATAAAGCTTAAGGGTTTTTAAAAATTTTTATGCTTTTTATTAACGTATAATGTATTATTAGCCCCAGGGGTACAGGTCTGTGAATCGTCAGGTTTACACACTTCATAGTACATACCTTCCCCAATGTCCATAACCCCACCACCCTCTCCCTACCCCCCTACCCCTGGCAACCCTCTGTTTGTTTTGTGAGATTAAGAATCCCTTAATGGTTTGTCTCCCTCCTGATCCCATCTTGTTTCATTTTTTCTTTTCCTACCCCTCACACCCCCCACGTTAAGGCTTAATGATTTTTTTTTATTTTTTATTTTTTTAATTTTTTTAAGATTTTATTTGTTTATTTGACAGACAGAGATTACAAGTAGACAGAGAGGCAGGCAGAGAGAGAGAGAGGGAAGCAGGCTCCCTGCTGAGCAGAGAGCCCGATGCGGGACTCGATCCCAGGACCCTGGGATCATGACCTGAGCCGAAGGCAGAGGCTTAACCCACTGAGCCACCCAGGCGCCCGGCTTAATGATTTTTAAAGATCAACTTTCTCTGTGATTGTTTTCAAAATCTTGACCATGTGTTTTTTGTTTTTTTTTAAACACCAATTTTATCAACTATTGTGCAAAGTTCATACTTGCCAGATTAGGGGAAAACAGTAATTTGTGTTCTAAGATGTCTGTGTATTGATAATAAAAAGTAAAAATATTATACTGGTATTTATAGAATCATAAAATAATTTCTTGCCAAGCCTTTAATGTAGGGCAAATTTGTATTTGGTTTTAGGCCATGATGTGGAAAGCAGCTAATTATAATTGCCTTAAATTATCTCTCCCACTGTAATAGAACAAAAGTTAATAGTTGAATTTATGATTTTTAGATTAAGTTATCTATTAAATTCATTATTAAGCTATTTTATTTAAAACAAAGCAGGGACATACAGTGAGAAGGGGTTATGTCTGCAGAGGGCTTTTTAAATGTGCTGTATTTCTAAAACGTAAGCACATGATTTCTTTTTTTTTTTTAATATTTTATTTATTTATTTGACAAAGAACACAAGTAGGCAGAGAGGCAGGCAGAGAGAGAGAGAGATGAGGAAGAAGCAGGCTCCCCGCTGAGCAGAGAGCCTGATGCAGGGCTCCATCCCAGTACGCTGGAATCACGACCTGAGCTGAAGGCAGAGGCTTTAACCCAGGACCCCACCCAGGACCCCAAGCACATGTTTTCAATGCACACTTGAATAACAATTAAGGAAATAAATGAAAAATTGTAGTAAAGAGCATGCTATCAAATTGAACCATTTGGGTGGTCTTGACATACTTTTGGTTGAATATAAACTTCTATGCAGTAATTCTTGAAGAATGATTTTTAGTATGTGCATCAGAGAATTAGAAGAATGCATATACATACATAGACTAACTATGGTCAGAAGCTACTCCAAATGTTAATAGGAGTTTTTGCCTCACGGCAATTGATTTTTATTTCCTTTTTAATATTTTTGCATTTTTCAAATTTTGTATAGTAAGTGTATTAATATTTGATTCAGAAAATGAACCAATAACTGCTAACAAAGAGCTTCAGAAGAATGACTATCTGATTCTACCGGTAATATTATCTTTGGGGCACCTGGGTGGCTCAGTCAGTTAAGGGTCCATCTTTGGCTCAATTCATGATCCCAGGGTCCTGGGATGGAGCCCTCTCCCTCTGCCTGTCATCCTGCCTACTTGTGCTCTTTCTCTATCTCTCTGTCTAATAAATAAATAAAATCGTCTAAAAAATTATCTTTAATAAGGAGACTGAAAACAACCACGGGGAGATCATGGAGCCCGACATGCTATAGTGTAAGTCTGGAATCTTAAGTCTGGAAGTTTAAGGAAAGTTAGTGAAGGACTGGCATCTGGCAAAGATCACTCTGGGTACAGTGTGAAGAATGGATCAGAAGGAAGTAAATGAGAGGCACAACATCCACAAACCTGTGTCCTTTCTCAGATACCCTGACTCCCTCCTTCCTCTCCCTCTCTAGGTCAGAGCTTCACCTGTGCTCAGCTGCTGCTCTACTTTTGAGATCTGATGAAATAGCACATGTTGGGCATAGGATCTGCCTTCCTGGAAGCCACCAAGTGCCCAGATGATTCGACCTGGAAGAAGTTCGGGGGCATTCAGGGTAAACTTCACCAATGACAAATGGAGCTAGGAGAGAGGTCCGCAGATGCCCTCCTCCTCTCTAGTTGACCAGTCGGAGATGTAGTTTTTCCTGTGACCCTTCCAGAGAAGTCTCATGTCTGCCGAACGATCGTCGTGTCATTGCACAACAGTAACCATTGTGGTGACACAGGGTGCCTCACTGGGGTACGTCTTCCCTTGCCTCATCCTCCTTTCCTCTCCCTCTCCCCATTCTGGGCCGATGCTCCTAAACAGAGTACCCCAAACTCTGCTCCCTCCAGTCGCTGGGCTTAGCCCGCCTTCACCAGCACCATGACTGGGAAGTGCGTGGAGCGGAGGACAAAAATACAAGCGATATCTGAAGGTAGTATTGATACCAGTTTGGTGGCTGACCTCATCTGTTGGGAGCAAGGGACAAAAGTGTATTTGAGATGACTCCTAAGTTTTCAGCTTAGATAACCAAGGAGCACTAGGAAAATTTCCTAACACATATTAAACCCTTGGTCAATATTTATTGAGGGAAGCATGTTGGGGCGCCTGGGTGGTTCTGTCATTAAGCATCTGCCTTTGGCTTGGGTCATGATACCAGGTCCCAGGGTCCCTGCTCAGTAGGGCGTCTGCTTCTCCCTTTCTGCCCTTCCCCCGGGTTGTGTGCGTGCTCTCTCTCTCTCTCTCTCTCTCTCAAAGAAATAAATAAAATCTGAAGAAGAAGAAGAGGAAGAAGAAGGAGGAAGAGGAGGAGGATGCTACCATAACAAAGGTAAAGACAAGAGCAGGTATGTTTATGAATATATTGTGTGTAGAATAATCTCAAGGAGATTTTACTAGACATTAGGAGAGGGTGTTTCTGATCCTTTTTAAAGAGGCCCTAATACAGATCTTATGAAAGAGTGATTTTGGCCCTGGGCAGAGCGGTGAAATGTTAAGCCCAGGGGAGTACTGACAGACTGTTCACAGTTCCAGGAAACTTTATTCTTGTCGAATCTGATGAGAGCCTGGTCGGTTCCAGAGAATACAGCAGAGTTTAATCCGTCTCCATTGTCCCCGATTCGCCGAGCCAACAGGCACAGTTAATATCATGCTAAGGCCCGAAACTCTGCTAGGAGCGGTTTTCATTTTCATGAAAACCACAGAAAAACAGAGCAAAAGAGATGTCCAGAGATTATTCCCCTGGTTCAGGGATGATTTGGCACTTGGGTTTAGGAAAAGCACTGATACTTACTGTTCCTCAGGACTAACACTCAGCTACAAAATAACAATATTATATATAGAAAAGCTGGCCAAGGAGAACTTAAAGAACTGAGGATTGAGGAAAATCTTTTGTTCAGCTAAAATAGAGGGGATGATCCCCTGAAGGTACAATTTCTTTTTTGGGAAGTTAGGGAAATTTTGGCCCAAATGGAATTTATGGCCAAGCTAAATGTTAGAGTATTGTGCTTGATGTTAAAACTAAAATCAGTAGTCTAAAAACATAATGAAAACTCCAGTGCCAAACACAATAGAGCAGTATCTTACATTAAAGTCACTGAGAAGAGGAAAATCAAGTGCAGTCCAACATTTTAAATATGTTCTCTTAAAAAATACTCATACAGGGGCGCCTGGGTGACTCAGTCCGTTAAGTGTCTGCCTTTGGCTCGAGTCGTGATGCCAGGATCCTCGGATGGAGGACCATGTCGGGCTCCTTGCTCATCAGGGAGTCTGCTTCTCCCTCTCCTTCTGCTCCTTCCTGCCGCTTGTGCTCTCTCTCTCTCAAATAAATAAATAAAATCTTTTAAAAAAAGAAAAAGAAAAAATACTCATACATAACTTACTACGTTCCAAGCACTGCTCTAAGAACTTTGCAAATACGATTTATGTAATCATTATAACAATCTTAATACAGAGGCAGCATTATAGGCCCCTTTCCCAGATAAGGAAGCTGAGGCACTGAAAAGGTAAGTTGCCCAAGGTCACACACCAGCATGTGTGCATTGAGGATTCAAACTCACTTCCCATCTGCTTTGCAGGGCCCACAGTGTGCAGACAGTTAGCCTGTCCAAACACCTAGCACGGCACATTGATCTGACTAGGAAGATCACAGAGGAACTTGGAGGAGGTGAGAAGAGAGCTGATTCTCTCTCCCATCTCATGTTTACTTCAGTACCTACACTTGCTGAATAAAATGGTAAGCTAAGGGGCACCTGGGTGGTTCAGTGGGTTAAAGCCTCTGCCTTTGGCTCGGGTCATGATCCCAGAGTTCTGGGATCAAGACCCAAATCGGGCTCTCTGCTCAGCAGGGAGCCTGCTTCCTCCTCTCTTCCTCTCTGCCTGCCTCCCTGCCTGCTTGTGATCTCTGTCTGTCAAATAAATAAATAAATAAAATCTTAAAAAAAAAAAAAAAAGGTAAGCTAATTACCCACACTATTTACATTGTTTTCTTTTTCCCACCCGGATCCAGTGGAGTTTAATTCACATATTTATAGGCATGTAGGATTGAACTCCATTCTTAGAGTCAAGATCCATCTTGGAGCCAGGAGACAGGAACAAGCTCATGAGATCAGGGTCATTCCAGGTGGAGACTTTTTATATTCATCCATTCAACAATTAGTTTTCAGGGACCTTTTATAAGACAGGCACTGTTTGAGACTGGAGATGCTTTGTTGAACAAGATCAACCGAGTCCCTGCTCTCACAGAGCATACTTTCTAGAGGTGAGACAAAGAGTAATCAAGTAAACACATAGACATTTAAGAGATTTGATTAAAAAAAAATATGAAAGGAAAAGAACCAGGGCAGTTGGTGAGGGAGTGACTATGGCTAGGTTGCATCTATACTAAAAAGGATGATTCAGGGGTCCTCTCTGAGGTGACACTTGCCCAGAGAACTGAATGGATAAAGGGGAATGTGAAAATCTGGGGTTGAAAAGAGGGGAATCAGCAAATGCAAAGACCCCTAAGGAGGAGTCTGCTTGACATTTTTTGAGGAACAGTGAGAAGGCTGGTATGACTAGAGAGGAATGAGCAAGGAAGAAAGTGACAGAGGATGAGGTGAGAGAATTAGACAAGAGTCGAATCCTAGAGGCTGTCATTGGAAGTGTGGATTTTATTCCAAAAGTGATAGGAAACTGCTAGAGGGCTTTGAACGAGAGACTGAGCACGTTTCATTTTTATTTTAAAAGGACTGCTGTGGCTGCCATATAGAGAATGAAATTTAGGGTAAAGGAGTGGTCAGAGGGATCACAATTAGGAGGCTACGGCATTAGCCTTGCCAAGAAACAGTGATGCTTGGTCTAGTTGGTAGAATAGGAAATTGTAAGGGGTGGGTTTTCCCATGTATCTACATCCACAATCATAACCATAGGTATAAGTTAGAGCATCTGACAGGAATGGTTGATGATAGATTGGATGTAGAGTGGGAGAGAGAAGAATCTAGGGTGATGGGAAGTGGGGGAGCTGCATTATTATGTGGAAAATATCTCAGGGAAGGCAATGACAGGAAATTGTATGAGACATTCTGAGGTAAAATGAGATTAGAGCTGTGGACATAAGGGTTATTGTTCTCCTTCTTTCTTGGGAGACTTTCTTGTTAACATGACAGGAGGCCCACAAAAGGGCACACTTTTCTCATCCAGTCAGAATCATGAACGCCCTCTGGTCCAGCCCATTCTGCTGGTAAGTCAGAGCAGTCATGGTCAAAGGAAGAAAATTTTACCTTGTTTGCTGCTGGTGGAAAAACTTACTAAAGGATGATCTGTATATATAGAATCTATGCTGTGGATATACTATAAATACATATATTTGCTGTGGATATACAATAAATACCTATATATGTACCTCTTATATCTGTAATAATACTAGGGGTGCCTGACTGGCTCAGTTGGAAGAACATGCATGTGACTCTTGATCTCGAGGTTGTGAGTTCAAGCCCCATGTTGGGTGTAGAGATGACTTAAAAATAAAATATATATTTTTTAAATTTTATTTATTTATTTGAAAGAGAGCATGAGCTGAAGGGAGGTGGGTAGCAAGCAGACTCCCTGCTGAGCAGGGAACCAGATGTGGGGCTCGGTCCTAGGGCCCTGGGATCATGACCTGAGCCCAAGGCAGACACCCAACTGACTGGGCCACCCAGATGCTCCCAAATAAAATCTTTAAACAAATAAAATAGATATACCAGTGCATATGATATAAATATATCCATTATGTGCATAAAAATGTTTGCAATTATCTGCAAAGTTATAGGTACTTTTCCTTGATTTACAGTTCACTACTGATCTGAGTTCCTTCATCGCCCTCCCTCATCACCCAGTAATGATCATTCTCAAGCCCAAAGCCTCTCAAAATCCCTTTCTTTCCCTGCGGGCCCTGGCATACACAGGAAATACCACCTGGACACAGCAATCTTTTTTTTTTTTTTTTAATTTTATTTATTTATTTGACAGAGAGAAATCACAAGTAGATGGAGAGGCAGGCAGAGAGAGAGAGAAAGAGGGAAGCAGGCTCCCTGCCGAGCAGAGAGCCCGATGCGGGACTCGATCCCAGGACCCTGAGATCATGACCTGAGCCGAAGGCAGTGGCTTAACCCACTGAGCCACCCAGGCGCCCCTGGACACAGCAATCTTTAGAAACTAAAGAATGTTAGTGCAGGAAAGAAAAGGAAATCCAACCTCTTTACTTTACAGTGGAGGAAACTGAGCCTGAAGAATTAAGACTTAAATAAATTCCCACAGCTGCCCTGTGTTCACAACAGCCTTGACTTTTTCAGACTTATGCATTATGTGCATCTAAAATATTTCGAAAGATCCATATTTTCATTTGCTACGGAGGCTGCCCTAATCAGATTCTAGACTAGCAAAGGGAGAGGGGCTGTGAGGAAAAGGAAAAGGAGGGAAAAAAGATGGGTTTTGCATACCCTTTCTTTATCCTGGTGAAATTTTCTCAAAGAAGAGTGATCTTCTCCGGGAAAGGGTTTAATGTGAAACCCCAAAATCAAACTCATGTTATTAAAAAGTCACATTATAAAGGAAGCTTATGTATCATTATCATCATTTCATCTAATTTCCTCTTGGAGCTGTGACCAGAGGGTTGCAGGTTTTACCAGTTCAGCAGGTATAAAGGCTCATACTCTTTGAAGGAGGCTACCTTTTCCAACTGCCATTGCCACGACTTTTATTTTAGTCATACACAGAGGCTGCTCTCATGGATACTGATAATAACAATACTGAATTCTCCTTATGCACTGGGCTTTGTGTTAAGCATTTGATTGCACTAATCCTCGATCCTTACACCATCCGTGTGGTATAGGTATAGTTACATTTTAGAACGGGGAGACTGAGGCAGCAGGCTCTAGGAGGTAACCTGCCACAGGCCACAGAGGTAAGCAGCGGAAAAGCTGGATACTGTACTCTGAGCACCTAAAAGACTGTATTCTTCTGATTGTTCTCAACGAAGCCTGGCAGTCTTTGGGGAGGTGACTCTAAAGCTTGTCCAGTTTCAGCTGGTGACTAAGGTGGGACCAGAGCCCATCCATGCGCTTTGCCCCTAAAGGCGGGGAGATTCGCCATACATTGAAGGCTGTGAATAGAGTTATTTTGGTGGAGAATAACGCGATGTCTGGGCTGTCAGATGAAACAGGACCAACATCTTTTAACATTTTCTTGTCGGCTGTGATTTTATTTTAGGGTATTTTCTCCCGTTGTGACACCCTTAGGATGAAAATCTAAGGACAAGTTGGATGAAGGAAAACGTTTAAGAACACGGTCTGCCTTCACCTTGGTTAAACAAATCGAACAGAAACAGTCTGTTCAGATCCGAGTCACTTCAAAACAGCCCTTACTCCTTGAACACTGCTGCTCAGCTAGACGTCAAAACTCCAGCGCGCACACAAACGTTCACGGGGCGCGCCAGCCCGCGCCACGCAGCCTTCTCCTGCAAGCTCAGGTTTCTGAGACAGTCTAGACGCGCGTGTAGCTCCTTCTCTCTTGGTTCCGGACAGGAAGAAGGGAGAGGGGTCCGGGGCGCACGGCTCGCCGGCTCCGCCTCGTCTGGGATGACGCCCTTCGCCGTCCCGGGAAGGTGCCGGGCAAGCGGGGGCGAGCTGCTGCTCCGGAGGAAACGCCCGAGTCTTCCAGCTGGAGCAGAGGGCGAGAAGGAGGGGGAACCCCGGCCTCAGTGCCCGCGGGATCAGCGTGCCCTCCCTCCACCCCCCGGAAAGGTGCCTTTCTGCCCCTCCCCCATCACCACCGCCTGGGGTTTGGGGCTCTAATATCCCACGCAGTGGGGAGGACTCGGGAGCCCCGCGGGGCCTTGTCTCGACTCCAGCACCCCAAGCGCCCAGTACCCCAAACCCCGTCCCCCGCACGTCTTCAGTCTACATCCACTATCTCAGCACCCCTGCCCTTATCCCCTATTGTGGCTCTGGCACGCCCAACGGCCCCCGACCACGGCCACAGCGCACATCCCCCCCTCAAAAATCCCAACCGCCGGGTCAGCCGGCCCTTCCCGCGCCCTGGGGGCGTCTCCCGAGTCCGGACCCCTGCTGTTTGGGCCGCAGGGAGGAGCCGCAGCCGCGGAAGCCCGGCCCTTCGAGGTCTTAGACTCCCCGGCCCCTTGAACATCTGGGTGCGGGGGTTAGCGTTCCAGATGTGGCTCCTGAGCCGCCAGATGTGCGCGCTCCTCCGCCCGGGGCCGGGCGGTCGGCGAGTCTGGACCGACGCGTGGGAGGGGCTGGGAGTTTTCCCTCCGACCTGACTTAAAAGCCGCCGGAACCTCTCAGCCCTCCGGGCTTCCCGCCTTGGCCTCCAAGCGTTCTCCGACGCACCGCCTAACGGAAAAAGTTTCCAACCCATCCCTGCTGCCCTCGGAGCTTCTCAAACCAGAGGGAAAAACAGGGCCGCTTTAGAGGATTCCCCAAAGAACAACCCTGTGTTTTGACCCAGCGGGCCTAGCTGTGGCCGTGGGACTCCAGGTGCGCAGCCAGCAGCCCGCAGGTGTGGGAGAGAAGTTGCGGTGGGATTGCATCTGGGGCTTGCTCTAAAGGGCTCTTTGACCGGTTATGGATTCCATTTTTGAAGTTGGAGGTCGTCTTCCACTTGGTACAAGCAGTTCAGGACGGGAGAAGAGCCAAGTGAACCCTGTGACTCAAACCCCTTGGAATGTGCCTGGAATAATAATGGGGACTTGAAAGGTTTTTACGGCCGGGGTAGCTGGGGGAGCCGAGGCTCCTGCTCCCGCGGTTGGCGGCCAGCCGAGGGGGGCAGCATTGCCTTGTGCAGTATGCTGCATCTGCTAACTGGACAAAAATAGGCAGAGCATCTGGTTTAAATCAACCCAAAAGCATTTCTATCAGCTTAACCCACCGTCTTATGGAACCGACAGAGCAGGACAAGCCAAGTATATTCCCGGTGCTCTTTTAACACTCCAGCGATAGCTGAACTCAATCACGTTTTACCGCTGGTATTTCTAAGTGTCCTAACGCGCAATTGTCGTTATTTTAATGTTGCAAATTAAACTTCCTTTTCTGAGGTTGCGTGTGGGCATGTGCTCAAGTATTTACACTTGCCAGTAACGTTCTGAATGTGTTGCCCTTTTTTCCTTTCTCTCTCAGTTTATCTTGTTGATTGGGGAGACCCTCGGATAGTAAAAAGTATCCCAGGCCGACATCTGGGTTGTTTACACTACTAAATATATAGCCGCATTTCCCTCCTTAAACGCCCTACTCAGAATTCCAAAGGCAAGTTGGAACAAAAGGAAAATGTGTCTGAGTGTAAAGTGAGGATTTGTGCCAAGAATTACAGTCACAGGGTAAATAACCTTGTTTTCTCCTTCATCAGTGGCCGCTACCAAATCCCGTTCTTGGAAGGGGGCCAACAGTCTGTCTGGTGGAGGGTGCTGCTAATTAGAGAGAGCCCATAAACCTCCCTGTCAAAGAGGGCATATGACCTTCCCTTCAAGTCTAAACAATAAAGCTGGCCAACTGCAGACCGCGTTGGGCGCTGGCTGCGGCGCGGATTCCCTAAATAGGAACAGGATGAAGGCCAGGCTTGAGAGGTTACCATAGCTCTGCTCTCACACTTTGAGGAATCGGTCACTCTACTTCCCAGTATAACTTGTTTCAATTACTCTCCACAATCTATTTAGAGGAGAGCTGCTTTTGGAGAGAGCTCATTGTCTAATCTAAATGAGGAAGCAATTATTGCTTGCTGCAGTCTAATGGGCTTTGAGACTTTGGGGTCAAATAGCAACCAGATCTCATGTAACTGTACTTTGCGCTTTGGAAGATATATATCCTTTTAATGATACTTATCCTTTTCTGAGCCCCGTTTTCCCTATTAAGGTTACAATATGAAAGGTCCCCCCTCCCCCCCTTCATGCTCTGGTGTCTTTTCTAATTTGAGAATGTAAGTTAGGGTAAGATAAAGATCACAACCTCTACTATACATCGGATAATGTTAAATATTTAAAAAAAATTTTTTTTTACCTTTTTATAGGCATCTTCTTGGAATATAGCAACAGAGAGTACCCCCAAGTCTTCCCTCCTTTGTCTCATTTACCTCCCTGGAAGCCCCCTGGCAAGCTTTCCTTTTATACGACATGTTGTGAACTATAAATAATACAGTCCCACTTTCCTAGAACATATGGAAACTGTCCCCTGCCATATATACGAACTGTACTTGCTTTCAACTTAAAAGATTGAATAAAGTTCATCTCCTGTGTAAAAAGGCATTTGGCCTTTTTTTGTGTGTGTTTTATTGGTTAAAACCCAGTATGGAACAATGCATGAGAATTCTTGTGAACAGAGCCCATAAAAGGGTTTATAAGGTGTGGTGTGAAGGGAGGAAGCCGCAGAGCAAGTGCTGGTGGGGAAGGACAGGAAGGAAGGAAGGAAGGAAAGCACTTCCTGAGAGGATACTCCCATCGTTGAAGCTACATCCTCTCTTCAAATCTCTTCCTTTTTGTCTTAGCCAATAATTGATAGTAAATTATGTCTTTATTTTTCCTCTCCATTTGAAGAGCAGCCTTTTCCTCTCCTGACTGAAGCTACTCTGAGTGAAATCTCTTAAAATCACATCACTCAAAAACTTCAGTCCATTTAATCTTCTGAGAAATAATCCAAAATTTTTGTATAATACATGCTAAGAATCATTTCTGTGTGAGCTGTTTAAATGGTCTGTGATTGCCAAGACAACTGAGTGTAATGGAATTAACAAGAGTCTTAAGTCACAAATATTGTGGTTGGGTCCTAAGCTGGTCAAAATTGAGTCCTGGGGGGCGTTTGTGTGGCTCAGTCAGTTGAGCGTCCAACTCTTGATTTCAGCTCTGGTCATGATCTCAGGGTCTTGAGATTGAGCCCTGCCTCGGGCTCTCTGCTGGAGTCGGCTTTAGATTCTCTCCTGCTCCCACCCCACTGCTGACATGTGTCCTCTTTCTCCCTCTCCCTAAAATGAATAAATAAAATCTTAAGAAAAAAAAAAAATACAGAGTCCTGTTTTCTGCATCTGCAAAACAAGGTGATACCTCTATCCAAAGTGTGAAAACAAACTGATATACACGTTAGCTATCATGACTGAATGTAAGAGGTGTTAGAAGCCTTACAAAGTAGTTTTCTTCTTCCAAACAAACCCCATGCTGCAACATTCCCTTTCTTTATAAGCTAAACTCATCAAACCCAAGACTTGCAATTTCGACATTTAATTTTATACTTCAGGGTAAATATTTTCTTTTGGAATTTAGTTAAGTTAGGAATACTGTGATGGTTAATTTTATGTCAACCAAGTAGGCCACAGCATTCAGACATTTGGTCAATGGTTAGTCTAGATGTTACTGTGAAGGTATTTTAAAGATGAGATGAACATTTAGTTACTCAAGTAGATTTTTAATAAAGCCTATTACCCTTTATAATGTGGGTAGCCCTCATCCACTTAGCTGAAGGTCGTAAGAGGGAATTCACCTACAGTATACTTTGGAACAGAAACCTCAGCTCTTCCGTGGGTCTCCAGTAAGCAGTCCTGGCCTACAGATTTGAGACTTGACAAAGTCCTCCCCTCCTTATTTTCTCTACACACATGCACGCATGGAATCCATTGGTTCCATTTCTCTGGGGAACTCTAATATAGATAATACTTTTTTTTTTTTTAAGGATTTTATTTATTTATTTGAAAGAGAGACAGTGAGAGAGAGCATGAGAAGGGAGAAAGTCAGAGGGAGAAGCAGACTCTCCATGGAGCAGGGAGCCTGATGTGGGACTCGATCCCAGGACTCTGGGATCATGACCTGAGCTGAAGGCAGTCACTTAACCAACTGAGCCACCCAGGCACCCCAGATAATACTCTTGATTCTTGCTACTACCATGATCTGTTGGTAACACTCAAATTTAGAGTAACTGAAATTGGGTGTACCATTCTGAGGGGGGAAAATCTCTACCGTTTCTGATTATCCCCAATTCTTTCTCAGCACTTTGAAACAGCATCATGTCAAAACACATTATAATTCAGCCAGTTACGCTAACCTGCTCCATCGATTATTCTCACTCACCCCTCCCACCCCCGCCCCAAAATTTAGCATTAAAGAATGCTGGGAAGAGAAATATTTTTCTCCTAAGGCTGATGTGCAAGACCACCTGCCCCTTTTCTTCCCCTCCCTGCTTTCTTCACAATCTTTTTCTATTTCCCAAAGATACCGGTTGAAAAGATAAGACGCTGTGACAGTTCCATGGGATCAAGGTTGAGTCACTTGGGAAATTTGTAAGGTTACAAAAAATGTTGTAAGGTCTCAAGAAATTCTGCCCTAAATAAAGGTTATGCTGAGTATTCCAGGTGAGAGCTGAAGGGGAGGTGAGTTGAATAGTCAGATTCAGGATTTGGGCAAACCTCACTTTATTGTGCTTCACTTTTATTGGGCTTTGCAGATTCTACTTTTTTCTTTGACAAATTAAAGGTTGTGGTAAGCCTGCATTGAGCACATATACGGGCACCATTTTCCCAACAGCATTTGCTCAACTTTGTGTTTTTGTGCTACATTTTGGTATTCTCACAATATTTCGAACCCTTCCAATGATATTTGTTTTGGAGACCTGTGATCAGTGATGAATGACTAGCATTTTTAAGCAATATTTTTAAATAAAAGTCTGTGCATTTTTTTTTTTTAGGCATAATGCTGGTGCACATTTAATGGACTACAGTAGAAGGTAAATTTATGTCTAACATTCATTTGCCTTGCTTTATTGCGATACTTGTTTCACTGTGGTGGTCTGGAACTAAACTGGCCATTTCCCAACAGTCTGCCTGTATATTTCAGACAGAGTCAAAAGGGCTTAGGACTGTATTGGATGTAAGAAGTACGGAAAAGAAGGGAACCAAGGATGAAAAACCAAACAAATAAGCAAACAAAAACCTGCTCTGAGGGAAACCAAATAAATTATTTGATAACCTACAAGAAAACCCAGCATAAATCATCCTCAAATAATTCAAACATTTGGTTTTTAAAAAGCGAGAATTATTTCTCTTCAATTGTTATGCTACCCAACTTGGATCCAGGCGTTGTACAAAAACACGGTAGTGCTGCTCCACACAGCAGGTACTCGAGGAGTATTTCTACATGAAAAAAATGGATGCTACTCTGATTTGCACACAATGCCAAAATACCATGTTTTCCTTTTTTCCTCCTCTTTTGCCTTTAATCTGGGATTGCCAGAAAAGCTAAGGCTAAACTTGGCGATTTTCCTGCTTCTGCAGAGCAGTCTTAGTATCCTGCACATATAGCCAATGATCAATCTTGTGCTTTAAAATTTCAATTCAAAGCTTTATCTTATAAAAAGCAATTTAAAGAATACTACCAAACCCAGACCCCAACGAGTGTTTCAAGGCTAGAATATTGATGGGAGAGGTAAAAGGGGGGGAATGTTTTCCACGAACAATGGATTGGTCTCTGAGACATGATTTTTGTTCCATGAATCTCTTTCTTCAGAACAGTGAACCACTTAAAGGGAGAATAAAATACTGGGGAAAATGCTGCTGTTCATATATCCATTGTGTTTTTTTGAAAATTTTTTTTTCTTAAATATTTTATTTATTTATTTGACAGACAGAGATCACAAGTAGGCAGAGAGGCAGGCAGAGAGAGAGGAGGAAGCAAGCCCCCTGCTGAGCAGAGAGCCTGATGTGTGACTCGATCCCAGGACCTGAGATCATGACCTGAGCCGAAGGCAGTGGCTTAACCCACTGAGCCACCCAGGCACCCTCTTTTTGAATTTTTAAGTTTCTAACTTCTTTGGATCATCACAAGGATATACCTCCTAATAAAGATGAAAACATAACTCCATTTGGAAATACTTTAACACATTATATAGCATAATGAAGTAACACAAAAAAGAATCTTTTTAAACATAGGATTTCTCTCTAAAGCTTAAATGTGAGGCAGACAGACGTCTGACTTTAAAACAGATGGAACCCCAGAACATTTCCAGGATACATAAATCTGAATTTTGTGTTATATTTTATGTCTTAAACAGCTAACCAATACAAATTGATGGCTAGGGTTTCTGTATTAATTTTTTTTTTTTTTTGTATCTTCCCATTCCAACAACCAAATTTAACAATTCAGTGTTTCTTTTGTAATTCTATGACCATTCCAGAATGTATATGATTTTTTTAATGATTTGCTCTGTGATTTAGAATCTTAAGCATGTGCAGGTTATCTATTACGTAACATGTAATATGTACATAATATTAGATACATAGTCCCTGATAAATAACAAAAATTTATGGAACCCAACATAGGTACTCTGACACACACAAAACCATACAAGTTGTCACTAATAAAATGAGTTTATTTTATATTAAAGTTTTCAAAAAACACATTTGTAAAATTATCCCCATACTAGGCCTGAAGAGAGCCTTTACAAAGAGTTTAAAAAATTATAAAACTGCTTTCTTTTAACTATGAAAGTACACAGATTTAAGAGGTATTAGGAGAAAATGTTAATTCATGTTCAATTTTTAAAAAGTTAATATACAACAAATCTGTAGGATACTACTAGAAGATTAAATCTTAACCATTTAGAAGAAAAAGTTGTATTTTTCTTTCAGAAAGTTTTACTCTTAAATGATATTTACTAAGAAATATACACTGCATATCATAGAAACAATGATCTCAAAATTGCTTAATTGCTTTGGAAATGAATCAGCCTATAGGAACATGCAGCGAATTGCTTGTCAATACATATTAACTCCTTAATTTTAGTGACATATTAACTTCTTAATTTTAGTGACAAAAGAAAATCAAAATGAAAATTCAGTTCACTCCAATTAAACAAACAAATTACTGATATTTAATAGAAGATAGCTTTGGATTATTTTTAACAACATAAAAGTTCAAGTATTACAGAAGCTCAAACTATGTTATTTCAAAAAAGGAAATGAAAGAAGACATATTTATCTAACCACTGTTTTACAGAAATTTGGAATATTTACATATTTTATAACACTGTAGGAATCTTTGGTGGTGACATATGGATTCAATTCCCTGAAAACACTTTAATAATTTTGTTCCATTGATCTGTGTAGTCAAGTATTTATAATCAGTAATGCTGGCAGTTACCACTTTCTAGCCAAATCCACATACATATAGTGAATTGTGTGGAGGGAATCTTGTGTGGGACCTAAATGGGTTTACATAATTAATTACTTACCAATGACACGTACTTCTGGCTTGTTTTTTATCCCAGAAAAAAACACGGTAAACGAAAGAACAGATCAACTGTCACTTCCAAACAAACTCGGGATATAGTTAATATTAATGCACAAGTTGAATGAATATATAATAAGATAAAACACCGGGTACAATTTTTGCATAAATTTTAACAGCTACCACAATAGCGCCTTATATAGGCTTGTGCAGCATCTGATGCCCCTTCACCAAACGGTGGTGGTGGGGAAACAAGGCACTATGGTCGAGAGAGAAATTTACCTCTTTTAAAAGCAGTGGACTCAAGCAGAGAACCAAAAATGACCTGTTCCACTTTAAAAGAGACAAAGGTTTATAAGCTTCTCATAATAAGTTCCAAGGAAAGGGCATGCTAAAACACACACAAGAGAAAAGCAGCAAAATTTCAGAAATGTAAAAAAAAGGAGAAAGGAAATGATGGAATAGCAAAGTGACATCCACTGCGTCTAAGGCTATAATAGGAACAGATCAGAGGAGGCACTGTGCGAGGAGATGTGCTGAAAAAGGACATGCATTACCCCTTTGCGACCGGTAGTGTCTTGTTTGTAGAAGTGTAGAGGGATAAATAATGTCTCTAATTTGGAACAGTACTTATGAATTTAGTTTAATTAAGGAATAGGTTTAATACTCAGATCTGACTTAGAAAAGATAAAATGGAGCAGAGCAGCCCACACAGGTAATGTTTTCATGTAGAGTCACTTACATGACCGTGTCAGGCTACTTGACATGACACTGCCTTTGGGCAGGAAAGACAAACACGGTGTAGCATTTGTATTAAGTCTGGTACTAGGCAATGTATGTAAAACTCTCTTCCAAGAGTTTATAATCCGAATTCCTAGCAATTTTGAACACAAATTAGAGAATTTTTCTAGAAACCCAAAGGCTACAAATTAGTCAAGGTAAAGCAGATGAAGATATTCATAGAATTAAACTTTTGGAGAAAAGAAGTTGAGCGAATTTTTTCTTGATGTTATATATCAAGAATGTGAGATAGTCCAGAAAATGTTTTAAGACTTGTATCAAGAGCAGTGTATTAATTAAACTAACGTACTCCTAAATAAACATTCTGTTCTCTGCCAACACTCTGAGGAGGCCCTGAATATACATTGCCAGCTGGTTTCACTTCTTAAAAAGGTAGAAAAGTAAAAGATCTCACAAATCTCACTCATTGGTTTTTTCTTTTTGACAAACAGAACAGTCAAATCAATTACCTGAATTAACTGTATGAATCTGACTACTGATCACTAAAACCACCACCAGAAATAGAGACTTCATAATGCATACTTTATCAATTCCACCTAAAAAAGCCTCTGTGTTCCGTAATTCAAAATCTCATGGATTAAAAAACATTTTTCTAATATCTATTCTAGTAGCTTCTAGTACGTAAGATTAACATCTGTATTTTGCATTGGCACCTATCTTCAGGAAATGAACTCAGCCAGGAGATGGGAGATTTAAGTGATGCTAGTCAATACAGATTTATGAATCAGCAGCACATATCAGTGCTAGGCATGTGAGTGGACCAACTGCTGGATACCTTCAGGACCCTGTTTAACAAAAACTATTTTTAAATGCTGAAAATGTAACCAGTGTTAACAAGAACATGCTGAGTTCAACTATGATGTATGGAAAACTGGCTGATGTTTAAAACAGTTTCTTACCTACAGAGGATTAGATAGTTAAAAATAGTTCAAGTTAACAATGAGCTGTATTTTCATATTATTAGAATCTAATGAACTTAAATGAAACCCACAGGGAAAGAGATGACAAAATTCAAGGCATAGATGTGACATGTCGGGATGTGACAAATAAAAATAAAGACAGTGTCAATAAAACTTAAACATACAGTTGCAAATAAGTAAACAATTTTCAAGTGTGCAAAACTATTTAGGAATAAAAGTGCTATGTGGAAACCTGGCTTTCAAATATTTGTTTCGAAAACTTTCAGTCAATGGTGGAAAAACCAGAAAGTATTAAAAAGTAAAAATTTAAAGAATACACAAAACACGTTGTATCTTACATTATGCCCTTGTCCTATCACTGCTGGATCAGAGGCCTATTTAATTGCTATCCTCATGTAATAGACAGAATATAAACGGAGGTAAACACAAATACAATAGCACAAAGGCTGATGTATCTTAAACCATAAAAGGACTCTTTTCAAGTATTCTGTGGGCTTGTGTTTCATCTTAACATCCCAGGCACTCAGTGTTGTTGAGGACTTTGAAAACAGATAACACAATTTTCTATTACTTCTGAGATATATATACATACACATAAATAAGCTTTGCATAACTACCTTTAGTAGTCAGGACATGGAAGTAATGGTGAAAGAAATAAAAGCTATTTAAATTGATGAAAATAAACCCTATCACCACCACAATTTAAAGTATTATTTTAATGTGTAAATCCTGAATGAATAACGTTAGCAAAAAATTCAATGTATTAGTGTAACTTGTCTTGGGATTCTTTAAGTGCAGATGACTAAAAATACACCTGTGGTCTCTTCTTCACTCTGTATTTTAGGGATCCATATCGCACCTGAAGAGAGAAATGTGTCGTGATTACAAATCAGATGATGACTTTCGAACTTTGGGAGAACTGAACAGATCAGGATCATAGTAATAATTGTTTAACTTTTCTAATAGGTAGAATCTGTTATCCTAGAAGTGTGCCTCTATACTCAGAAGACCTCGCTGCTGATGTCCTCAAAAATGGAGGGGACACTACGTTGCGTAGACGCTGTAGGCTATCACCAATGATAACCAATACAAACATTAACTGTAGTTAGTTCTGCTTTGCCTGGTCTGCCAATGGTTCACAATGATCAGAGGCCACAGACTGGATTCCTCCTCCACTTTCTGGACACAAAGACAATGTATTATTATGGATAAACTTCTAGCCCATCCCCATGCGCGGTTGGTTCAAAGCAGAAGTAGGTAGCTATTTTTGTTAGCTGCTCTCTTCACCTGTGTGTAAGGCTGGCATGACCACCGCAGGACTCGCTCTGTGAGAATACCATTTTCTACTCACAGGGGAAGCAGGGATTGAGCATTTTGTAAATTTCCGGAGATCCTAATGTATCCCATCTGACGAGAGAATTTTCAGTGTAACTGCCGATCTCCCCCTCTGTCCTTCCTTTATGGATCCTGAGTGTATCCTGTATGTATCCTGAGTGATAACGCAACAGGGAAAGCCTTTAAAAGGAACCATTAGGAAGACAGCTCTGTACCTGACTAACCTCTTTGCGGCCCTTTACGGTTTTCACAGATTTCATGCTTTGCGATCTTCGAAGCCCTTTGTGCGTTAACATCTCATCATCTGAATACGGCCGCTCCGCTTCTTCATCGGTTTTCTCATCTCCGTCCTTCAGTGGAATTCCATAACCTAAACGAGCGTCAAAACCAGCATGTTTTGAGAGGACCGCGCTCCGTCCGTCCATCCGTCCGAGTGCACGTCTTTGCCTGGTTTGTAGTCGCCCCCTCACTCCCCTCCCTTTCTCATCTGGAAAGTGCTCCCTGCCCCGTATCCTCAGTCTCTGCCCTGCGCACTATTCTAGATGAAGCTGATACAAGTTTCCCCCGACCATTCCCATTTTTACTATGCGCTTTTCAGAACAACTCAAAATAATTTAGTTTTGAGTAGGTTAACACCTTGTTCGAAACTCAGAGGGTATAAGCAGGTATATGCTGAGACAGATCTCTTTATGAGCTCTAGACAATCTAAGCAATCTTGTGTTTTACCGAGTTTGTCATTTGTGCCTTTGACTTTCATGAGAAATGAAGGCCTCCTGCCTACCAAGTGACAAAACTTTCGTGGAGATTGTGAATGGGAGGGTAAATGTAAGGAGACAAATAATACCCCAAGGGGCTGGAACCTGGGGCGAGATGTTCACTGGGGGCTGGTGATGGAGATGTTAAACCAACACTGTTGCCGCTGCTGAGATACAACCCAGCTGGACAGGCTACAGTAACTGGAATCACCATGGGCTGTGATGACAGATGTTAGTCAAAGCAAACAGCCAGCCTCGGGAAGGTCAGCATGAAGCTGTGCGGGCATGCTAACAGGCTGCTCTGCATCGCTCAGAAGACTGAACATTGGCCAATCCGCAAACATCCAAGTAGTCAGGCTGGTTATTGTCAGGAAGTCTGACAGCATTCCCGTGCTGGGATTCAGAGATCTGAAGCCTCGGTTCTCAAGCTCAGTAGAGTTTATTAGTATAGACTGATTAGCACACATGCGGAGTCATCTGGAGCACTTGCTAATACAAAGACTGCTGGGAGGAGGGTGGGGCTGAGGATCTCTGTCTTCCACAAGCCCCCAGGTGACGCTGATGCCACTCAGGGCCTGCATTTTTGAGAGCCACCGCCTGGATGGAGCAATACAGGGGCCCAAATCTATAGCAAGCAGAGTGGTAGCAAGATACACATCAGTCAGAAAGACAAGGGGGAGGTTAGGTTACAAGGCCCCATTAACTTTCAAATTCTCCTTCACTAAGGATAAGGCACATGAATATCTAAACCCTCAGGTGAAGGAAAAAAGGAGTTTTCCCAGGTTCAGGAGGGGCCAAGGGATGGACTCCTTGCACGTGAAGAGAAGACATAGTAAACGTTTATTAATCGGCTCTCCCAGGCCACGAATAACTTCAGACTCATGAAATAAACCATGAAGAGTTGTGAATAAGCTTCTTAGTCTCATAATAAGATACACACCTTTAATTGTACATTATACAAGTATAATTTTATGCCGCCAGACTTCTGGGCTAAAAATTAGGAAGGATTCGGGAGTAGAATCAGTCATAATTTAGGCCAAGATCTTTTGTTCTCCTGACTCAGTCCAGGGAATTGTGTTCTAGGTATAAGGGAGAGCACCTGCTGGGGGCCATGGTGGGGTGTGGGGTGGGGGGCAGCTGTTTGCTGTTAAGGTTAGCGTGGCCCTGGGAGGGACTGAGTCAGTGGTCCAGGCAGGAAGCTCATAATACAGTATTACCTGGGGAAAAAATGTACATACAGAAACAGGAAAAACAACAATGAAACCATTAGAGCTCCTGAGAGTGGGCTTTTAGGTGATGTAAAATTTTTTTAGTATTATTTTTATAATTGGAGAAAATAAGACAGAAAATTGTTTTTAGGTTGCCATTTCTAGATTCTTCTCTATTGCTATTGCTTCCACAATATTCCTGATCCCAGTAAAACTAAGGTAAAATACAGAATGAGGAATCAAGGAAAGAGAAAGGAAGCAACTGTGACCAGAAAGTTCTCTAAGGTCACAGATGAAGCATAAGACTATAGATCAACGAACATGACCCTTGTTATTTTGCCCCTCACTTTATGAATATGATTAGGAATTGGACCTTCATTCAAAAGAAGATTATACATACAGCTTATCCTTTCTTTGTTTCCTAATTTCAGGTAACAAATCTTGTTAGCTCCCTAATTATGGTTTCAGAGAAATTGATGGATTGATTCGCTGTTCCACAAATATTAAAAAAAAATTCTAGGGCAGTGCGCTAAATTATTGGGAAACAATGACTGAAAAGACACAACTGTCATTTTTTACCCAAAGAAACTTACAGTCCAATAGGGGAACCAGACTTGAATGGGCATTATTGCAACAGATGCTGTAAATCCAAGATAAGGATGAGGTACTATGCGAGCCCACAGTGAGATAATCAACTCAGCCTCGGGGGCATTCGGGGAGAGAGAGGACTTCTTGTAGGAGGTGGTGGCTAACCTCTGAAGGCTCATGATTCTGTACAACTAGCACATGATGGAATGGGAGAACAAGGCAGGGGAGCTACTGAGTTTGGACCTCATCAGAGAGCAAATATGGAGGGCCACTGAAGCATTTCAAGCAGAAGGATAACATGATGACATCTGGGGTCTTTCAAAGATTCTTTTTTTTTTTTTTTTTTAAAGATTTTATTTATTTATTTGACAGACAGAGATTACAAGTAGGCAGAGAGGCAGTCAGAGAGAGGAGGAAACAGGCTCCCTGCTGAGCAGAGAGTCCGATGTGGGGCTCGATCCCAGGACCCTGGGATCTGACCAGAGCCGAAGGCAGAGGCTTTAATCCACTGAGCCACCCAGGCGCCCCATCAAAGAATCTTTTTACACTTTGGGGAATGAATCAGAAGTAGATGAAAGCTGGAAGCAGGGAGGTTACTGCAGTATGGCAGTAACCATACTGCAGTATGGTTACTCAGTATGGCAGGTCAGAAATGACGGGGTCCAAGGAGCAAAGAAAGAGACAGTAGCCAAACTGGGGCTCTATTAGAAGATGGAATTGACAAGTTTAACTTGGCAATTTACTCAACCAAACCGTGCATCAAAAAGAGAGGGGTCAAGTCAAATACCTCACTAAAATGTGCATCTTCTATTCCACTTACAAACCTGGAAATGAGTATGAATGAACACTCTGCTGTGAGTGCTGGAAATGTTAATCAAAGTTGTCCAAGCATTTAGAAGTGTTGGGAGCAGCGGGGAGAGGCGAGACTATGAGGGAAGTCCAGAACTGGGTGCCATCCCACAGCAGGGATTCAGCGGGGCGGCGGAGTGCTTGATGGGACTGACAAGCCGGGGCAAAGTGAGGCTGCTGGTGCCATTCAAAGTGTTTCTGATGATCACTGATCTACACTGGACAGGGTCCTCATGCGCAAGAGTAGTGACCAGGGACCCAAGGCTGTATGACCCTGGGCTCTGTCTCCACTTTAGGAAACTAAACTGGTATTTCCACAGCTCCATCTGAGAGCTGGTATATTTTAAGATTCTTCCCCTTACGGTAATAATAAAAGCCAACATTAATCCAGTACTTAGCAATCCACTGCTTTAAGCGGGTTCTGCATATTAACCTAAGTGCAAAAATCACAAAAAGTTTGACCCGGAAGAAGACCTATGTTAGAAGACGGGCGTACTTGACCACATTTTAGCGGTGAGACCCAGGCCTCTCCAGGCCTTTGCTTTCTTGTACGGTAAGGAGGTGAAACAGATGAGAGCTGATGAATGTCAACTCTGACCCAATTGAGCTATCAGGAGCATTATGTTGAGGGGGCCTGTGAGCCAGAGTGGGAAAGTACCAAAGAAAGTCCCCAAGTCCTTCAGCAACGGCTGCCACCGTGGGCACTAGAGCAGGGAGCAGGCAAGATACCTGTTTGCCATCTTTGACTAAAGCAGTGCTAAAGTTGTTACCTACTCAAATTACTGAATTCCTAGTTCCAGCCCAAGTGTACCACAAAGTGTAGCCCTTTTATAAGTGAGAAAGAGAACCTTGGACACCTCATTTCTGTCACTGACTATGTAGTTATTAGCCCCTGACAGGTATTTTAATCTCCTTCTGCCTCAGTTTAATTAACTAAAAAAAATGGGGCACCTGGGTGGCTCAGTTGGTTGAACGTCTGCCTTTTGCTCAGGCCATGATCCTGGGGTCCTGGAATCAAGCCCCATGTCAGGCTCAGCAGGGAGCCTGCTTCTCCCTCTGCTACTCCCCCTGTTTGTGCTCTCTTGCTCATACTCTCTCAAGTAAATGATTAGAATCTTTAAAAAACTATTTAAAAAATAAAGATTAGGGGCATCTGGATGGCTCAGCTGGTTAAGCGTCTATCCGCCTTCTGCTCAGATCATGATCCCAGGGTCCTGGGATAGAGCCCCACATAGGGGGAGTGGGGTTTGTTTGGTCAGTGGGGAGTCTGCTTCTACCTCTGCCCCTGCTGGTGCTCTGTAAAATGAATAAAATCTTTAAAAAAATAAAAATAAATAAATAAAGATGAAATACTTAAACTGTGTAGTCATCTTAAGGAGTAAATAAATATGTAAAGCACCTAAAGCAAAACAAAAAATATGTGTTTTATTTCTTTATTTACTGCTATTGAAACTGAATATTGGGCTGTTTTTAACTGATACGGATGCAGCAGTATCTTTGCAGATAAAATATTCCCACTTATTACAATGTGATCTTCTTTCAGGGAATGTGAACACCATGTTCAAGGTGTCCATTTTCTTACAAAGAAGCATTTGTGCTGTAGTGACAACATGCAAACTTAAATCACCATCAAAGTAGGACTTCTCTTGACCACTTAACCTCAAACCACTCAGAGCTGGCCACTATGAGTTTTCAAATTGGACTCAAATTTCCAGATATTTGAGTTTGCTTGTGGGAACAAGCAGAGCATCTGAGGTAAATGTACTGATCACATGAACCAGTACACAGACTTTGTAATGTAGATGCAATTACACCCTGAAAAAATTACTATTTTTTTCTTGAGGAATTCTGGAAGTAAATGAATAAAAAAATAATTCATGACATTAAAAAAAAAAAAAAGAGTATCAGGGCGCCTGGGTGGTTCAGTTGGTGAAATGTCTGCTTTCAGCTCAGGTCATGATCCTGGGGTCCTGGGATCGAGCCTCATGTCAGGCTCCCTGCTCACCAAGGAATCTGCTTCTCTCTCTCTCTGCCTTTCTGCTTGCTCAGGTGCTGTCTCTCTCTCTCAAATAAATAGATAAAATCTTTTTAAAAAATGAGTATCTTAAATATTTTTCAAAAGGAAGAGTACTGTTCTTTCTCGTTTTAAAAATAGGTTGATTTAAAAAAAAAAATCACTGAAGTCCCATACTCAGAACTGAACACTGTTGATATTTCAGCAATACCCTTCCAAACTCTTTCCTATGCATACACATTTGAAAAGTAATTCCAATTTATTAATGCATTTCATCTATGTATTGTATCTCTACAGCACTTTGTTTTATTGCTATTATTTATTTCCCCACGATCTGGATGTTTTCATGTCAGCAAGTATGGACTGAATGTATGAATTTTCATGGCTAATAAACCACACTTCTGCTTAACCATTCTTTTTTTTAGGTATTTGGTTTGTTCCAGTATTTTGTTACTATAAACAATGAGATGGACATTCTTAGACACACAACTTTGAACACTTGTTTGATTGTTTCTTTATGACGTAAGTCCTAGAAGTTTCTTGCTGAGTTAAAGGGAATAAATTTTGATAGTTATTGCCAGATTGTCATCAAAAAGGATCATTCCACTTAAGCCTCATAAAAAGTGTTTGAGAGTGTTTGTTTCCCAACATGCTTGCTGTGGTGATTTAAAAACATGACCATAAATTCTGACACTTTTCTCCTCTTCCCTTAGATTTTTTGGGTATTTTTTTAAGGTTATCTCCACGTCCAACATGGGGCTTGAACTCACGATCCCAAGATCAAGAGTCGAGTCCCACGCTCCTGAGCCAGCCAGGTGCCCCTCCTCTTCCCTAGATCTCCAGGATGTGTGTATGTACTTAACTCATAGAACTGCCCTTAAGCAGAAGTGCTGCTGCCTGATTCCTGCCACTTCTCTTGGAAGATGGGCTCTGGGAGCTTTTAGCTGCCAGGTAGGAAGTGCCAAAACTCAGAGAGCATGTAAAGAAATGTAAAGAAGGAGAGGCGAGAGAGGCCCCACCTGTTTGAGCCATCCGCTGTGACTCTTCCCAGCTATCACATCAGATGTGTGGGTGACGAAGCCTTTGCCATTATAACTCTAGCGCTAGGTGCTGTTCCCTGTGCCTGCAGTAAGAGCAGGAACTGCCTCCCTGAGCCCAGTCGTCCCCAGATTCAGGAGCAAAATAAATGACTGTGACTTTTTTTAAAGGCCATTGTTTGTAGTTCGTTACACAGAAATAGAGAACTAGAATAGTTACCAACCCAGAACACTGCTAATTAAGAAAATCTTTTTGCCAATCTGGTGAGCAAAAATTACTATTATTACCATTTTAATTTACTGTTTCTTTGACTGTGAGGCTGAGTATCTTTTTCATGTAGTAATTGGTCAGCTGTATTCTTTGGTAGAATTAACAATAATTGGCTTGTAAGAATTCTTTGCATGGTTAAAATCTGAGCCCTTTGCCTGTATCAGATGAGAATATTTCTTCTAGTTTGTTTTTTTATGGCATGGAATATTTTTCCCTTCTATGTTATACATTTTTTTAATATAGAGAACGAACTCTCAAGCTTTTCCTTTTATGTCTTCTGGTATTGATGCCATGCTTAAGAAGTCTGGCACATTAGGGTGCCTGGGTGACTCAGTCAGTTAAGCATCTGCCTTCAGCTCAGGTCGTGACCCCAGGGTACTGGGATGGAGCCCCGATTTAAGCTCCCCACTCAGTGGGAAGCCTGCTTCTCCCTCTCCCCCTCCTCCCTTCAAGAGCTCTCTGTCAAATAAATACATTAAAAAAAAAAAAAAGTCTGTCATATCCTAAGGGTATATAAATAGATACTCAGGAATGTCCCACTATATTATAGCTCAGTGGCTTACATTTAAGTCTTAATCTTTTAGGTATTTTGATGAAAGGCTTGAGGTAGAGGTGTAACTTCATTTCCTACCCCATCTCCTAAGTCTAGCAATTATTCTGACACCACTTATTTATCTGCCTTTCCCCCACCCACCTGAAAGGCCATCATCCCCATTCAATAAACTTCCACGTATATCTGGATTGTGTTTACACAGACGATCTATAATTATCTTCTCTTCAACTATTCCTGTCCTGGAACCTTACTACGTTTTAAAAATATTTTCGAGAGAGAACATTTTTGTTAAATTTCTTCCTTAGGGAAGAAAGAGCTCAGAATACATACCACTCTGTAGGAAGTTTGGAAGTTGGGCAAAGTAATGCATATTAAAATTTTAATTTAATAACTGGACAAGTCCCTTTTTTGTACTGCTACTACTTATTCATATCTCTCTAATCTTAAGTTATTTTAATTTCATGGCTTAAAATTTAACAGAAGAACTAAATAGGACCTTACTTTTTTTTAAATTAAATTGATTTATTTATTTTCAGCATAACAGTATTCATTATTTTTTCACCACACCCAGTGCTCCATGCCATCTGTGCCCTCTATAATACCCACCACCTGGTACCCCAACCTCCCACCCACCCCGCCACTTCAAACCCCTCAGATTGTTTTTCAGAGTCCATAGTCTCTCATGATTCACCTCCCCTTCCAATTTACCCCAACTCCCTTCTCCTCTCTAACACCCCTTGTCCTCCATGATATTTGCTATGCTCCACAAAGGGATCTTACTACCTTAAAATAGTTTTGTCACATCATTTTAAGTTTAATAGATGAATATCATAAAAAGAGCTATGGATTTTCGTATTTATTACCTTGTTTTCATTTAAATATTAGAATATCATTCTTAGCCAATTCTAAAGTATAATTATTAACAAACTGCTGGCAAAGGGCTCAGGTAACTGGTCCAAGTGAAGCAAAATATATACAGTAGATCCTAGAATCAAAATCAGTAATTTTTAAATGTATATTAAGAAAATGCCTATATTGGAAACTGCTTTTACATTGTTAATTTATTAAGGGTAACGGTTCAAAGTTCTATGGTTCTCATTCTTAAAGATAAATCAATGGCCAATGCTTAATTACTAGCAGTCACCTACCTTCTGAAGTCATCCACTCTAGAGAGAATTCAGAAGTAAATTCACTATTTTTCTCTATAGGATGGAACTGTTATTGTATTTCTCAAATTGAGTTCAATATAAAGGACGATTTTTAACCTCTCTCAAAATAAAACCACTTAAAAAAACAAAAACAAAAACACTGGATAGCCTTGTACCTTATGGACTTTAACAATATAGAAATAAGAAATGTCATTAAGATCTTAACTTTCAGCTGAGTCTTGAACTACAACTTTCTTACATTGTGGTAAAATGACTAAGGAGCGATGTCTTTTTATTTATGGGTATATTTCTAGGATAAGAATAATTTGTTGAAGTTTTAGAACATATTGACTCTGCCATGCTCCTAATTTATATCAGAAATACCTACAAGTCAGTTCTTGAACAAGAATATGTCATTTCAGTATCTTCCCCACTGCAGTAATCCTATTTACAAACTGAGTCACCCTCTGTCACCCACTTCAAGCTTTTTATCTTGTGAGTCAATATCCTTATTTGTTCACGGCATTTACAGTAAAGAGTGTTTAACTATACAACCCCTTAGATGTCGCTACACAGTTTGAATTGAAAGACGGCTGATCACAGGTCTGAACTGGTGCCGGTGGTGGGGAGGTAGGAGCCGTCACACAGAGGGCATCTAAAAACTCATGGAGGCCCAAGAGGCTACTGTTCCTTTCTTAGTTGGATAATCTTTAGAGTCAACAAAAGGCAAGCCCCAACTTCATTCAGAGAAAATTGAGAGAAAGAGAACTCCAGTTAAGGGTAAATTCACAGACATCAGCGTGAATCGTGTCTACTCAAATTCAGAGAGTTACCATGTATTATTTTCGTACCCACCTGGACTCAAAATTCCAATTGCGCAAGGAAGAATACATCAAAACAAACAAAACAAAACAAACAAAGCGCACCTGCTGATTCACCGGAGACTGATTTACTTTTCTTTCTTGTTTCTTGTAGAGGCTGGAATGGTCTCTGTCCCACAGGCTCATCACCTTGGATAGCTGTTAGATCATGCATACTAAAACTTCGTAAACGTTCTGTTATTGCTCCTTGGCTCTATTTAACAGAGAAGTGATAGATCCGAGAAAAAAAAACAACAACACACACACTTTAAAATATTTCATAGGCTAACATTTAAGTTTCTCCCAACATTTTATCATGAGGCTGATTTTATTATGAAACTTTTAGAAAAGGTGAAAGAACAGCACAGTGAACAGCCCTAGATTGTTTCTAGTTTGCTGTATTTTCTTCACCACGCATCTACCATCTATCCATCCATCAACCCATTTTTAAAATGCATTTCAAAGTAAGTTCTGGACATTGCATTCCCAAACATTTTAGCTTCATAATGTTTTAAATGTTAAAAAAAAAAAAAAAAAGTATGATGAGCTTACCCTTCTGAGTAGACAGCAACCATTATTTTGCTCTCTCCTAAAACTGGCCCTTGGGGACTTATGATTTACAAGTTTTTAAAGTAAAAGACATACTGTTTAACTTTTTCTTTTTAGATTTTATTTATTTATTTTATTTGAGAGAGAAAGTGCATGGGGGGGGGGACAAAAAGAGAGAGAGGGGGAAAGAATCTCAAGCAGACTTCCTGCTGAGGGCAGAGCTGGTTACAAGCCCGAGATCGAGATCGTAACCTGAGCCAAACCAAGAACTGGTAGGTTAATGGACTGACCCACCCAGGCAACCCAAAGACATATTCTTTTAAAGATAAGCTAAGTCAGGAGTGGTAATGACTCTACTTAGTATAAGGTTTAAAAAAAAAAATTAAAAGCCAAAGAATATTGGATACAAAAATGATATCTAGTTAATGAATTTACTATCTGGCAAGGCATATCTACTACTATGCAATTTGACTTTAAGTCGTTTTACTTATTTCTTCATTTAAAAGATTTTATTTATTTATTTGAGAGAGAGAGAATAAACGGGGGAAGGGTAGAGGAAAAGGGAGAAGCAGTCCTAGTGAGCGTGGGCCCGGATGCGGCCAATCCTAGGACCTGGAGATCATGACCTGATGGAAGTCAGATGCTTAACTGACTGAGCCACCCAGGTGCCCCTCAGTTTAAGTCATTTGAAAGCCTTAACAATATGATAGACACTGGGCACATGTGGGTATTTAAATTTAAATTAACTAAAATTAAAAATTTAGTTCCTCAAGTACATATTCCAAATGCTCAATAGCCACATGTGGCTAGTGGCTGCTGTACTGGACAGCACAAACAGAGAGAACATCTCCATCACTGCAGAAAATTCAATAATTTTTATCACTGCCCAAGGGACATTTCTGAACTTCACAGACCTAACTGCATTTCTTTCCAAAATATAAAGGGAAAAAAATAATTTCTAAATTTACCCACTTAAAAAATTTGCATAGCATACAGATGACTCATTTCTTATTTATAGCAGTTTTAAAAATATTCCTCTAAAGGTTTTTTTACTCTTATTATTTCTTCTCACATGTGTGAATTTATGATTGCCTCTACTTAGGACTATACTGCAGAAACACTCATCCCTAATGGTGCCTCTCTCAATTTCTAGATTTCAAAGCCTGAGGCACTATGAACATTTGGACCTTACAGTATTTTATGCTGAAAAAAGATCTTGATTCAGCTACTCTGAGGTAGTGATATCATATTATGTCAAAACCAAATGACATTTCTATATCCATTTAGGCTCTGTATTTGTACATTTTTAGATTGTGAAAATAAATTGTTAAATTAAAGGGTCTATAGTCTCAATAAAAATAATTGGGTTCCACATGTCTTTAAACATTCTTGTAATGGTTTAATCCATTATACTTTCTTCCTCTTTATCAGATATCATTTTAAAGATATAGAGGACAGAAGACATAAGAGATGCATGAGAAGGAAGTGACCAGTGCATGTCTGAAACAGACCTTGTTTTCTCAAAACGGTCAACATTTCTTTTTTCCCACCTTGGTATTTCTGTGCCCTACTCCCAGCAATTCTTGACTTTTCACCTACTGCCAAATGATGACAACTGGCATACACATCTGTAGGGCCTGCTACCTGACTCAAGAGCCATTTCCAAGGTGGGCTGTGACTGCCAAACCCTCCCACTTACGAAGGAACATCTTAGAATGCAAATAAGTCAAATGGCCACTGAATCAGGTAGGCCAGCACTGATTCATCTACAAACTTTGGTTTCTTTAAGGAGTATGATCCACGAATTATTTAGAGCATACCTCACAAATGAACTCACACATTCTTGTCAGTTCTAGTGTTCTGCTGTGCAAATCCTGTCTCCAGAGGAGGAATTTCAGAAACCAAAGGAGAGTGACTAATTTTAGGCTTCTTCCATTCTCCTGGTGGACTGACTGGTATGTCACTGATAGTGAGCATATTATAAGTAAACTAAATGTTCTTCTGCTGCTGCTTCTTTTTCATTGCTCTCGACTGCTCAAGAGTTCTCCGCAGACATTGGACTGCAGAAGCAGAGGTTGGGCAGTGAACTGCAGGTATGGTCCTGGGTTCACATGGGAAGACCACACCATCCACCAGGGGTTTACTTCAGGCTGATTAAAAGTGAACAGTGACCAACCCTGAGGTATCTAGATTTTAAAAGAGCTCTTGAGTAACCAACCCTATAGCCCCAAGTATTACCAATATGCTCAAGGCTTCAAGGAAGGCCAAGTACTGTAAGGAAAAGCAAAAGGGGGCTGTGTACACTCTTTGAGGATTCCCAACATTTTCAACAGCCAGTACCGCCTCAGAAAATCGGGTTTTCCACTGTGTATTTTCTTATGGGCCCAGAATAGAATGAATGTGGGAAGAGAGAATTAATGCAGTATTGTGAACTTCAAAAACATTACATAAATCCCAAGTCTGTAACCACTTTAAAGTGACCAATGTGACCACTTTAAAGAAGTGTAATTATAAAATAATCAGGCTTAAAGGCAGACCTATTCCCTCCAATTTTTATATCTTCAGCACAAAAAGCCCATTAACCAAGAAATTATGTTTAAAATAAAATGTTAAGTGGAAACCTTCCCCTTGACCTCAGAATTCTAAATCACATCCACAATACGGCTGCAAATATGTAGTATGGCTTAAGCAGACAGGGAAAATATGCAAAAATGAAAACAGTATGATATTGAGGCAGACGGGATGGGTGATTTTATTCTTTTTCTCAGTAATTTTTTCAATATTACAAAATTAGAATTATAGATAGTATAGTGAAGTTTTTGTTTGTTTTTTAAGATTTAAATACTGTTTATTATAAACTGGATGGGATCCTGATTTCTTTTCATTTCCTCCAATGCCTGGCTACACGACAACTCTCCAAATGAACATTTTCTATTTTTACAGTGATGTTTTAACTGTAATGTTAACTGTAAGAATTTCTGATCTATTTCCTGCTCATTTCCCTTCTAACCAATCCCTTACTCCAATGATCAAAAGAAACACTGTTTCTCTATTTTGAGGGCACAAGTGGGGCATTATAGTTATTTGTCAGTAACAATGCTAAAATGTATGGAGGTTTTGTTTAAATTGATACTATTTTATTTATTTTCTTCCTATTTGGTTTAAATAACATTAAGCCAAAAGTATAAAACAATGCAGAAAGGTTCTAGTTTGAAGAAGAAAAGGCATGTGGAAACGGCACTTTTGGTCATTAGTGAATAAGGAGGAAGGGAGTTCCCATCTACAAGGTAAGTCGATATTCCAGATTTTAGATCCCATTCTCCATGGAATTATATGTACGCTGCTTATGCTAAAATTGATCCTAAAAATAGAAGAGAAAGCAACAGAAAGATTATGATGAGAACACAAGAATCAAAGTGATTAAGAACTATTTTGCAGAATATTTTACATTAAGACTGATCCTCACTAGCAGGAATGTCCTAAAAGCCTTCAGGTGACTCAAAGTTCTCAGGGTTTGAATTTGGATAGGCCCAGAACATCCATTTAAAATGTTCCATTTAAGGGGCACCTGGGTGGCTCAGTGGGTTAAAGCCTCTGCCTTCGGCTCAGGTCATGACCTCAGGGTCTTGGGATGGAGCCCCACATCCAGCTCTCTGCTCAGCAGGGGGCCTGTTTCCTCCTCCCTCTCTGCCTGCCTCTCTGCCTACTTGTGATCTCTGTATGTCAAATAGATAAATAAAAATTTTAAAAAAAGTTCCATTTAAAATGGGGACACTAGGGACATCTGGGTGGCTCAGTCATTAAGTTGCTGCCTTCAGCTCAGGTCATGATCTCAGGGTCCTGGGATTGGGCCTGCATGGGGCTCGCTCTCAGCAGGAAGCCTGCTTCTCCCTCTCCTACTCCCCCTGCTTGTGTTCCCTCTCCTGCTGTGTCTCTCTCTGTCAAATAAATAAATAAAATCTTTAAAAAAAAGTAAAATGAAATAAAATGGAAACACTTGTAGGAGCTGACTGGGTCGGACCTTGGCTTCAGAACATTCATGCTCTAGGAAGGATTCTTCAGCTGAGAAAAGGGGCCTTGTATGTAGGACTAATTGTAACTGTTAATCCTGAAGAATTCTGCCTTTGTTTAAATACTTCATATCCTGGTGAAACACTATGTTAAAATTATTATATTTTGTGTTAAATAAGGGGAATTTACCATGCTTATCAGCACCTTAGGACAAAACTTTCAACTGGAGCTCCTGGGTGGCTCTGAAGGTTAAGCGTCTGTCTTCTGTTCGGGTCATGATCTCAGAGTCCTGGGACTGAGCCCCAGGTGGAGCTCCCTGCTCAGGGGCAGTCGCAGTCTGCTTCTCCTTCTCCTCCCTGCTTGTGCTCTCTTGCTATCTTTTGTCTCTCTCTCTCTCTCTCAAATACATAAAATCTTTTAAAAACAAAAAACTTCCAACCTAGTCTCTTCATATTTTAAATTAAGAATTTAAAAACAGGGGTGTCTAGGTGGCTCAGTCTGTTAAGCCTCCAACTGCTGATTTTTGCTCAGGTCATGATCTCAGGGTTCTGGGATTTGGAGCCCCCAAGTCGGGCTCTGTGCTCAGTGGGGAGTCTACTTGAAAATTCCCCACTTCCATCCGCCTTACATGCTCTCTCTCTCTTAAATAAAAATAAATAATCTTTAAAAAAAAAAAAAAGGAATTTAAAAACATAATCAGTAGTCTTTGTAATGTTACACTCTCCTACAGAATAATTCTTACTATATTGTTCAATAATGAATAGCTATTAAGGTCTATTTCTTGTTGCTCTCTGACATATTACATTAAAATGTAGATAAGGTTAGTTCCAAGTTTTTAGGGACACCTCCTTTTCCCCTAAGGACATTTGACAATTAATCTGATTAAGTCTAGAATGGAACTGACTGCATTTTTATTAGGTGAATAATATATTTTAATGCCTTTTTTTAAAAAAAAAAGATTTTATTTATTTATTTGACAGGGAGAGAGATCACAAGTAGGCAGAGAGGCAGGCTCCCTGCTGAGCAGAGAGCCAATGCGGGGCTCGATCCCAGGACCCTGAGATCATGGCCTGAGCTGAAGGCAGAGGCTTAACCCACTGAGCCACCCAGGTATCATTTTAAGATTTTTCTGACTCAAACTTTTTTTAAAGATCTTATTTATTTATTTGACAGACAGAGATTACAAGTAGGCAGAGAGGCAGACAGAGAGAAAGGAGGAAGCAGGCTCTCTGCTGAGCAGAGTATGGGGCTCGATCTCAGTACCCTGGGATCATAACCTGAGCTGAAGGCAAAGGCTTTAACCCACTGAGCCACTCAGGTGCCCCTGACTCATACTTTTAGATCAAGCTTTCTCAGTCTCAGCATTATTGCTGTTTTGGGCTGGAAAATTGTTTGTTGAGGACCACAGGATATTTATACAGCATTCCTGACTTCTACCCTCTAGATACAAATAGCAGCACCCCTCACTGTCAGCTGTGACAACTCAAAATGTCTCCAGACATTGCCAAATGTTCTTCTGAGGGCAAAATTCCCTCCCACTGAGGACCAACCACTGTTTCAGAGGTCTAAGAGGTTTTAGAAGTCAGGTTTTACCTCTTTGATTTATAGGTGAGAAAATTAATACTTAGATCAGTGCAGGCGGTCTGCCCAGAATCTCATGACTAATTAAATTAGGGTAGAATCGGGCTAGACAATGCAGATAACTAGACTATTAGTAAATTAAATATTCATTATAACATTCTGCTTCCCTAGATTGTAGGGAAAATAGCGTGACCTTTCTGTTGTCAGGACAAATGCTATTTTTTTTTTTTTAAATGGATGATACAAAGCAGCTGAATATCCTCAAATCCTCTTACAAACAGAAAGCCTTTAAAGCAGACAGCAAGATGTCAGGAGTATGACCTAATCAGCATCATTTATAGTTTATTAGATTTTAGCAATTTTACCTGTAAGACTCTAATTTCTGTGATAATTGATTTTTTAAAAACAATATCTGCTAAAGAGTTCACCAAGAAAAGGCTGCCAGAGAAAATTCAGAGATGGTTAATATGACTAACAGTATTTTTCTTCCTCTGTCCTTTATCTGTGTTGCTCATCTGTAAAAAGCCACCTGCATTTCTCATGTGAAAGCTATGGAATGTTGAACGTCCTCAGCAAAGTCCTTGAAGGTCCCTTCATATGTGTGTGCTTTACTCAGCCAAAATAAACTTGTACACTGACCTTGGGAACAGATGCCTGGTAATGAGGTCATAGAACTGAGTAACATTTTCAGAAAATTGCTTTACAGTGTCATAAATGTTCTGATTAGATTCCTATTTTCATCTTTAACATGCTCAGGTGGTTCAACCTGGGAATCCTAGGTAGGGCTATTACCCGTCTTTAAAGGTCACACCAAGAGTCCAATCATTTTTAGCCTGAAAGATATTTTTAACAAACTATAGGTTGTAAAAATCTTAAATTAATTCTCAAGGCTTACTATTGGCTTTCTTGAAGTTTCTCCTTAAATTTGACCTACTTCCTATTTCAGTTTCAATTTACTCTTTAGTCTGAAATGTCTGGTTCAGTGATTTCTTCCATCATTGTGCATTTCTTTGACCTCTCCAGAGATGAAACTAATTTCACTTACATGAAAATAGGCACAGTCCAACTTGAGGCAAACAGTTTTAACATAATGCTACATTCAGCATATTTAATGACTATTTATAATGAATAAAAGCCAGGATGGCTGAAGCCAACATTCATACTGGGATGGAGACAGCTACCTCACGCACAGTGATCTTGATAACAAAAGGACCACCACATCACAAACAAGAAGGGAAAGTTCCAAAATGAATTCAAATTATGGGACATGTGTCTGATTTGCAGTGGTAACTCAGATGATTCTTATGTTCTCTATTTCCTGCCTTTGAAGTGGGGAGGTGGTTTTATGATGCTAAATATATAGATAAAAACAAACAATGAATCACAAAGAAGAAATGCTTGTATAGCCTTTCTAAAGGAACGCATTTCTGTGAGCTAATGCCTATTTTAATAATGGGAGGGCGGGGGGGGGGGGTGGTGGAAAGCTCTTAGCCACTGCAGATGAGATAAAATTGTCAGTCAGTAAAAACAGACCCTCAGCGAGACAGCAGCCTGTGAGAGGAGGGACTGTGTCTGTCTTGCCCACGGCTGCACGCCCGGCACCTGCTGTATAGCAGGCACTGAACAAACCCATGTTGAATAAATACACAGGATGCCAAACACCGATGACAGCAAAGGATAAAATAACAAATAAACGAGGAGACAATGAGGAGAAGATAATAGAGTAGGGATTTCTGATTCCCCACATAGAGGCTTTGGAAGTTATAACCATAAGTTAAGTAAAATAAATATCCCATGAAGTGGTCACAGTATGTAGAAAGCTGTCTTACAGAGTTCCGGGACTAGAAATGGATTCTTAGATGTTAAAGAGAGGAGGAAAAATGGGATTTCTATGCTTTTCTGTTTCCCAGAACAATGTTCTAAAAAGTCCATATTTTCTAAGCAGTGTTTCAAGTTGCAATGCCATGGAATCATATTAATGATGCTTTTAAATATGTAAAATTCAGAAAGCATCTTCTTGGGGGGGGGGTGGTTTAAGACTTGTACCAGTTGACCCTTGAACAATGTGGTGGGTATGCGCATCAACTCACCGGGCAGTAAAAAAATCTGTGTCTAAGTTTTGACTCCCTTGAGATTTAACTAATAGCCTACTGGTGACTCTAAGTCACACTGACAACAGTTGATTAACATGTACTTTGCAGGTTATATGTATTATATACTGTCCTTTTACAATAAAGTAAGCTAGAGAAAAGAAAATGTTACTGAGAAAATCTTATTAAGGAAGAGAAAATACATATACACAGTTCTATACTGTATTTACTGAAGAAAACTGGTATATAATTGGATCCAACAAGTTGATAGCCTTGATTGTTCAAGGGTCAATGGCACTTCATTTGTGAAGTCAAATAAAATTAAATTTTATAACAAAAGCAATAGGCTTTCTTGTTTTCCTGTCCATCTTCTTGCTGGCACCATTTAAAACCCTCTACTTTCCTATCTGGCAGGTGAGGGTTTTCTTTCTCTTCCATCTCCTCTCCTTCCCCCACCTTTCTGATAGAGCAAAATCACAGCTGTTCAAGCTACAGTCTATATTCTCATGATTATGACGTGCATGCTGTTTGCTGCTGGGCAGAGTCATACTCCATTATTATATTTGCTTTCCTATATAACTTTCTTTTCCAGAGCTAACAATATCCCATTTTTAAGTATTCATTTGATCAGTTGTCCTATGTCCTTGGTCTTAACATTGCCTCTAGCACATTTTTCATGGTGTCTTAGTGTGTCTTCTGGTTGACTGGTTGGAGCATGTGCTGACCGGTTTAAGTATCATTCCTGCAGGGGATTAAACCTATTAGATACTCTCTTCCCGTACTTTTTCCTACGACCCCTGTCCTGGCACCCTGAACCCATCACATCCCATCTTGGCCTGCTGTTCTCTGGACTCGCACATTCTGCATGTTCATCCTGGGAAGGAGTCCTGTCACCTTCCTTCTGTGTTGGACGCCCTGTCTCCTAGATCCTGTGGGTTTCCTTTTCCATGGATTAGTCCCTAATTTTGGCAGAGCACAGTACCCTGACAAAGAACACACACGAAGTCAATTATGTGACTTTGCATGCTTCAGAAACAAAAAAAGAAGATTATTTATTTTCTAGGCTCACACATGACTGAGAGCCTGACTGTTATAGAATCTAAGGGTAAAAATCATTATGGTATCATGGATGGTATTACTCTTCAGTCTTCAAGCTTTCATTGTAACTATTTAGAAATTTAATTGCCATTCTGATTCTTGATCATCTGAATGTGACATACTTTTTATCTTTGGAATCCTTAACATTTTTTTCCTTCTTTCCTTCTTGTTTTGGAATATTCCAGTGACCTTGCTCCTAGTTGGTCTTTTTTTTTCATACATTGTGCTACGTATTCTGTGGGCCTTTTCAATCTAGAGGTTCATGTCCTTCAGTTTTGGGAAGTATCACTGTATTATTTCTTTGATAACCGCATCTGTGATCACTTGATCATTCTTAATGCAATACTTCTGGGTATGTAATTTGAATATAATTTTGATTTTTAAATCTGTTGATCATATTAATTGTACTTGAGCTAAAGATCACTCTGAAAAATTAAGGATCATTCTGGAAACCCCACTGAATATTCGACATCCCTTCACCATTGGTTATTATATAGAATCACCACTTAATTAGAATATTTATTCCCACAGCATTGGTATTTTGGTTCAAGATAACCGAGTTGAAAAAGCCTAACACAAAAGCTGGAATATTACTTAATCTCAATTTAACTTAATAGCAACAAACCCAAATTTTCACTGGAAAGAGAGGGAGAGACGTTGTTATTAATGTTCAGTGGAGTCCTACTATATTTTGGCAAGCACTATGCTTTTGTATATGCTCTCACAGATAGGTAGGTTACCCCCATTTTATACATGAAGCAACCAGTGAACACAGAGGTAAGTAAATCACCAACAGTTATTTAGAAAGTCACACTCAGCATTTTCTGGATCTGAAGCCCATTTTCTTTCCACATACTACACACCAAAATCAATTATGCTATGGTATTTAAAATAAATCACATAAAAACCTACATGCAAAGAAATCCAAACGCCATAATGCGAGTTTTCACAGAAGGCACACATTTGATAACTTCACTTGCAAAACATGACACATGACATTAGTAACTAGCTGAGTAAAATCTCAAGTTTTAAGAACAGAATTTTTCATGCCTTATTTTGAGTAATCAGTTACCTCAAATTGATTGAAGTAGGGGTGCAGGAGTAAGCCAGAAATCCTATCAAGATATTGCCATCGAGGGGGAGGAGAGACAGACAGAAAGAGGGGGACACCAGAGACAGGGAAAGAAAGAATTGTCATCTTTACTAGAGGTGATTTACTCAACCTTACTTTAAGATTATAAAGTAGGAAAATTATGACAAAATGACATCTTTAGGTATGCCTTTCTATATTAACTAGCTCTCATTTTGTGATCAATTAAGACTTCCAAAATACTGAGTAGTTACCAAAAACATGCATTAAAGTGTTTTTTAAATTATCCACTTGTTCTTTCCTGCCTTAAAAAAATAAGCAGAAAGCAAAATTCTGCCAAAATTTTATAATGATCTGGAATAAAGAGCCACCCGACTTTGTCCATTGGCTTTAATGTGACACTGAATAAAACATGTAACTGAACAGTTACCTTCACGGCTGCAGTGACAGCAGCAGTGGCTGCGAAAGCCAACCCTTGGCGCCCGAAGTTGACCACCGTCTCATAGCCCCGCTCCTTGGCTTGTACAATATAGTCATCGATCTCCTGGGGAGAAACAAATAGACTCACAGATAGAAAGTTGGTGTGACAATAGTGTCAAGAAGCCAAAAACGAGGACCGTCCTCCGCCCATGAAATGACAGTTTCATTTGTTTTATAGCGTAAACCATGCCATGATGTACATTTCTAACAAACGATTTGTAGAAATAATTTATGTATCTTACCCTTTCCTTGGAAGACAGAAGCGGATGAAGGAATTTTCTATATATTAAACTTGCTCCTTTGGTATAGGGAGAGAGCAGCCACACAACAAAGGCAATCTTCAGCTCATAGTACAGGGGGAACCTAACAAGAAAAAATTTGAAAAAAACTGCTGGTGAAACTAAACTACAAGGAGGAAATCACATATGCACACACTCACGAATGCACACAAGATTATTTTTTTTAAAGATTTCATTTATTTATTTGACAGACAGAGATTATAAGTAGGCAGAGAGGCAGTCAGAGAGAGGAGGAAGCAGGCTCCCCATCGAAGAGAGAGCCTGATGTGGGGCTCGATCCCAGAACCCTGGGATCATGACCTGAGCCGAAGGCAGAGGCTTTAACCCACTGAGCCACCCACGTGCCCAGCACACAAGATTTTAAGAAAGTTCAATCACTGAGTTAAGTCTTCACATGTAAAAGTGAGCAATTAATGAAAGAACTATATTTGAACTGACTTAATTTCATTAACTATAAATGAGTTCTAACCAAAGAGGGTTAGATTCTCCTGCAGAGAACCAGCAACTTCTAGTACAAGATTCTTCTGTTGAAGAGACCATAGGCAAGATGCCAACGGACTGTAGTGGTCCAGAGGGAACATTAATAGCATCTACCCAGGGCAGTGAGGGGCACACTCAACCCTGCCAAAGGTTGGTACCTGACATCTCTCTGTGCACCAGGACTCAGTTTTACATGCTCCAAGGGCACAAAGTTACGCCATGAACACATTTCCTTCTCTTTCTCAGAAGCCCCTGAGAACTTCCCTTCCAATCTCATTTGGCTGGAACTGCAACGCTGGGCAGACAATCCTTCATTTGTAAGGGGAATGGAATTCCCATGTGGTAGACTGGGAATCAGAGTTATCACACCAACGCATGCCCCTTTCCATGTGACTTTGCAGTGCTCTCTCTCCCTGTAGGCTGAGTGTACTTCCTCGAGCAATGACTGTGGTGTAGGCATGTGACTTGCTTTGGCCAACTTCACGTCAATCTGACATATCACATGCACGCAAAAGCTTCAAATGCCCCTTGACTTCCTCGCCCTGGCATCTCCCAACCTCTTGCTTTGAATTTTTGCTGTCTGCCATGAGAACAGCTGCTTCTTCAGCCTTGGTCCTCAAACAAGAAGACACTTAAAACTGAGCTGAGCCCAGCAATGCTGCAGTCAACCTTCTGCCCTTAAATGACTTGAGCAAGAAATATGTGTTTGTTTTTCTAACTCACTGTGGTTAAAAGGGTTGTCAATTGCCACAGCAAAAGTGAACTAATATACTGTAGGGGACTAGCATCCTTGGGCCAGGAACTATTAAGATATGTGGCATCTGAACAAATCTGGGCTCTCCTGACAAGGCAGAGGGGTACAGGGCAGTAAGGAATGACTGTTGTGTAGTCAACAAAGGGTCTTTGCCTGGTGCAATTACAGAGGAGTTTCCGGACTTCCACTGTTCCTGGTAAACTTTTTCTATATCACTCGATTTTTACTAATGCATACATGCTACATCTGCAATCAGGAAAAAAATGAGGTCTTGAAAAAGAGAACCTCAGAACTTAAGAGACCTAGCATGGTTTGAAATTGTTCTGCCCCTTAAAACCAAATAAAAACCCTCCCCCAACACTCTACACCAAACACCGAACAGGTAAATGAATGAGCTTTGGGTTAGAGGAAGGACTACTTAGGTTTCAAATCAGAAGAGAAAGATGGGTGCAGACACAGGGAAGTTCATGAATGAGGGCAACTTGTTACGAACATTTAAGCCCAGTGACTTCTCTATTTTTTTCTAGCAATCCAACGTGACCTAATGTGCTATGAGAGTATGATGAGAAGAGCAAAGCCACAGGAAGACAGTTTAAGGAGAGAACAGCAAATGTTTGAAACAGAGGCAGGAGGGCATGGAGGTAGTGAGTAAAGGGAATGGGGAGGTTCGAACTGATACCTATATGGGCACCTGGCTGACGCTCTGGGGGGCTGCCTTTGGGAGCCCAGGGAAAGACACAAAGTATTAGGTTTCAAGATTTTAAAAGGAGGACCTCTTCAAGTGATGATAAGGTTTAGACAGAAATACACCAGTGAAATATGGCACAAGGAGATTCAAGTTGTTCCACTTGGTATTACTTCTTGGTAAAATGTTAAATCCTTGAGGATATAAACATGCTTTAATTTTGTCTCAGCTATTTGGAACAGAACAGTCAAGGAGCTGGTGGTGAGTGGGTGTCCACGTGGATGCTGACGTCATCCGGTCTGAATGTTTGTAGTTGAAAGTTTTAAGGATGGGGAGGGAGTGCTAGAACCAGATGCTGTGGGCTTCAAAGGGGGAGTCATTTAGGAAGTGATAAAGAAAAATAGCCTGAAGTCATCATGTGGAAAAAGGATAACGACAACCAAGTTTTTCTATTCCAAGATACGGGGACCTGTGTGGGATGTGGCAAAGAGCAACCCATGGGGAGAAGAATGAGCTGCCCTTATCATGAGGGGGGGCCTGTAAGTAAAGTAATGTTCTTACATGGAAGCCAGATGAAAATGAAATGCTGGATAATTAGGGAACTTCATCCAATTCACTTGGTTACCAGCAAGAGTAGGTAAGAACTTGGGACACCTGATAAGGAGTCTATAGTCTGGCCCTTTTCAGTGCTAGAACTTACCAAGCAACTGTTTGATCTGCTACTGTTTCAATCACAGTATACAGAGCAAACACAATCCAGTACATCATCCATCGGACCTGGAAATAATAAAAATGCTTATGAAATAACAGACTAAGATTATCTGCAACTCTCAATAATTACATATGTATTTTTAGATATATAGCAGGCTGGATCAGATGCAGAAGGTGATGGTTTAATTCTCAACAGGTTTATGTCTGTGTTCCTCATATCCTTACATCAACAGTCTTGGGATAGAATATGAGAATCGAAGAATAACAAACCTCTAGTCCTGACACAATATAATGTAGGAATTTGAAAGAATCAGAACAATAGGTTAATTTTTCTTAAGCGGAGCAAAGTTCTTTAAGAGATCTTATTCTTATCTATATGCTTCTTCATGATGATGAGTAGCTATTTATTATATAGTAACAACATAATATGATATGATCATATTTTAATCTTTATTGGTCTTTTAAAGTTTGCATTCCTTAATCCTCAAAATATAGAAACTGTTGAGGAACCAAAGAACGATCCTGAGTTTGTTAAATTCATAAAGCTAGTGACCCAGTTTGAAAGTCAGTTAGTTATTCTTTTCCCCCGAAGCTCCTTGGGCACCTGTAACCTCTCACACATCATTTCCTTCTTCTATCAACACCACAATGGTCATTGCAATAGAGTGAACATTTGCGTCCTTCCCCTCCAATTTGTATGCTGAAATCCTAACCCTAAATGTGTATTAGGAGGTGGGACATTTGAGAGGTGATAGGTCACGAGGGTGGAGCTTATCTCATAAATGGAGTTAGTGTTCTTCTAAAAGGGCCTCCAAAGAGATCTCTCTTCCCTTCCACCAAATACAGAGAAAATGGCCTTCTATGAACCAAGAAGTGGGTCTCACCAGACACCAGACTTGCCTTGATCTTGGACTTTTAGCCTCCAGAACAGTGAGAAATAAATTTCTGTTGTTTATAAGCCACCCAGTCTATGGTACTTTTGTTAGAGTCTGAATGGACTGAGACGGTAGTTCAGGACATTTCTACCTCTTGCCTGGAATATAGCATCCTAACCGGTCCCTGAGACTCCAGTGTCTTTCTGTATCAATCCTTTCATAGAATGCTACTAGATTAATTTTTCTTGAACTTACTTCCTCAACTACACTTTTCAAATTACCTGAGCACGGAGACTCTCTTATCACAGGCTGGATTTTCATTAAGGATTACAATCTCTGATCTTTTGCTCAATATTATAATAATGGCTAATACACGAAACCATGCCAACCATGGGCTAGGGGTACTGAGTATATCACATATTAAATCATCCACTCTCCACAACAATACACAAGGAAGGAAACATAATTATTTCCACCACAGATAAGGAAACAGTGACAGAGAGGTATAATGACTTATTCAAGGTCACTTAGCCAGAATTTGAATCCATTCTGCCTGACCCCAGATTTGGTGCTATTAACTATACTATGTAGGGAAAGAATATATGAGGATTTGCTAAATGTGAGATCCAAGAATAATTGCTACTTCCTTTGTTTCTTATCCCAATGGGATGACCAAAAAAAAAAAAGAAAAAAAAATTAGGTCTCTATAAATAGCTAGAAAATTGACCTAACTATTTAGTTTTCCTATAGAAGTTTGTTTGGGTATTCCATAGACAATAGAAACTATAATTCAAGTGACTTTTATGCTTTTCTCTTTACATGAACAATTCAATTAAAAACAGCCATGAATAACTTTTGAAGCAATGTATCATGAAATAGAAATAATAGCAATTTGCTATAATTTATAAACTCCTGAAAGCTTAAAAAATTTGCCCAAAGCAAATAATAGAGTATATTATCTATATGAGAAATACAAGGCAACTGATTTACAATGATCATCTCAAATTTAAAAAGAACAGAACAGCCCAAATGTACTCTTTAGTAAGTTTTTTTTTTTACTTTTCATGAGTTCTCATAAATCGCTCACTGCTGCCAATTCCAAACTTTTGTCCAAATATGGGGATTTTCTTCCAGGACTCACATCCTATGTGTATTTTTTCCCACCCCTCCCTTTTTAAAGGAAAGTGATACTCTTCCACGAGTTCATTCACCCAGCCTTCCAGCTCCAAACACGAACTCAGCACTTTTCCCTCTCGACTGTATCCAGAGGGTTAGCTTTCAATCTGACTGACTAAAGCCTCTCCCAAGAAAGAAATGAAGAAAAGAGACTGTAAGCAGAATAATGAGCTTTTCCACAGTTAGGAGGGATCTTAGAAGTGACACAACCCTTTACTGAGAAAAACTGAGAGACAGTCACAGAGAGAAGCGCTCCCACTGGGCCTTGCATTCCACCCATGGTGGGACTCTGGAGGAGATGCTAAGAACCCCGAGAGCTCCCTGGGCAGAGCTTGAAAACAAATTATACAGTAGACTCTTACTATCTTTTTTTTTTTTTTTTAAAGATTTTATTTATTTATTTGACAGAGATCACAAGTAGGCAGAGAGGCAGGCAGAAAGAGAGGGGGGGACAGGCTTCCCACTGAGCAGAGAGCCCGAAGCGGGGCTCGATCCCAGGACCCTGAGATCATGACCTGTGCTGAAGGCAGAGGCTTTAACCCACTGAGCCACCCAGGCGCCCCAGACTCTTACTACCTTGAGGCCAAAATAAATAACGTGCACAAGGCCAGTGAGCTAAGAGATGGCTGGAGGAGGCACAGACTTCCCTGAGGTGAACACAACAGCTTCTCAGTGAAAGGGGGGGGGCCTTCAGACCCCTCTTTCAGTCCCTGTCCCTCTCCTTGTACTCAACACAGGGATTTCAGTGTGACTAGGAAGGTGGAGGTTTCAGTTTGGTTGTCTGTCTCATAGAAAATTCAGGAAACTTTCAGAAAGGTAAAATTATTTAAGTCAGTGCTTGCTACTTTTCATTATTTCACCATTTCCCACCACTGTTACAGTCGTGAATTTCCAAATGGATAATAACTTCACAAGTAGTGTCACTTACTGGTTAGCAGAGTAGAGGAGAGGTAATAGAGACTGTACACAGAGTGACTGGTGATACCCCGGATGACTAGTTTTCCAGGCAATGAGCAGCTATATGTCCAACAGATTTCAAGGGCTTATTCAGTTTCCGAATGAAGTTATTAAATTAATTTTAAACCTCACAAAATAAAAGTGCTTTAAAGAATGTTATGTTTACCTCTTTATTTATTTTTTAAAGGATTTTATTTGTTTATTTGACACAGACAGAGAAAGAGAGAGCACAATCAGGGATGGGGAAAAGGGAGATGCAAACTCCTCACTGAGGAGGAGCCTAGTGCTGGACTCGATCCCAGGACCCTGGGGCCATGACCAGAGCCAAAGGCAGATGCTTAACCAACTGAGCCACTCAGGTGCCCCATGTTTATGTCTAGGTTGTGAGAGGATTTAGTAATGTCAAAAATTTAAAAAGGAGAAAAAGAAGGCGGCCATGCTATTGCCATTTTATTATTCTATTTTTTTAAAAAGATTTTTATTATTATATTATTATATTATCGCTTAACGACTAAGCCACCCAGGGGCCCCACTGCCATTTTAATTAATACACAACTGACTATCCAACTAAGAGGGTATTCCTGGACATCTTCCTGGAGTACTGACAACAATTTTATATAAGCAAAACTCCCCTATATAGGAATTTGTCTTTAATGAATAAATTCCTTCATAATCTGTTCTTAAATATAAGGATTTTTTTGGTTGTCTTTACCAGAAAAATGGACCTTAAATTATAACAGGCAGGCAATAATAATTAGATGAATGTAATGAGTATGTGTTATTCGTGGGAGCGACCACAAAGAAAGTTAACCTTGAAAAGATATTGCTTTCTTTTTTCTATTAATGGATTTGGTTGGGATTTTATACCAAATGATTACTCAGCAAAGCTTTTATTAAAACTATACCTCAAGGCCACACAGCGAAGTGCTTAAGGTTTTGCTCCAAAGAAATAACAAGAAAGAAGTCAAGGTCAAAAGGGGAAAAAAGGGGCGCCCGGGTAGCTCAGTTCTTGAGCGTCTGCCTTCAACTCAGGTCATGATCCCAGGGTCCTGGGATTGAGCCCTGCATTGGGCTCCCTGCTCAGCAGGAAGCCTGCTTTTCTCTCTCCCACTCCCCTGCTAGTGTTCCCTCTCTCGCTGTCAAATAAATAAATAAAATCTAAAAAAAAAAAAAAAAAGGGAGGGGGGAGACCAAGTCACAAAACTATAGAAGTATAATTAAAATGTGTGACGATTAAAGATAAAATATTATTTAGGTCAAAAGAAAACATCAATAACAAAATGCAAAAATGAAACCAAAACTTGGTAGGAAAATAATCACACTGATAATCTGTGAATGTATATAACTGAATATAATCACCTTTAAAATGTTACACAAATATAATTTAGTAACTTAACTGGTAACCTTAATAAATTACAACCTCCTTTTAAATTGCGGGGGTGAGGTACGTGGGTGGGGGGAGAGAGGAGAGGATACTGGCATCAACTTCATTTGTTAAAAAAATTTATGTTCTTGGGTAAAAAAATTGTGTTCTTAGGGAAGTGGAAACAAATAGTATATAGTATCTTTCTAGTTCAGAAACAATTAGCAAAATCAGCAAACCACTGTCTGGATATCACCACACAAACGAGTAATAAGAAAGCTGTACCTAACTCTTTCTTAATAAAGTCTCTCTTTGGTCCCAGGGAACTGAACTATCCAACAAGGTGAAGCTTATACTGATAAGCACTAAAATGGGCATACACACCCTACTTTGCTAAATCTTTCTTCTCAAACATAATTTAGACAATTCTTAAGGACTCAGGGAGCATCATCACATATAACACTCACTGATACAATGACAGCACACCCTACTTACTTTATGTTATGAGAATAGAAACATGAACAGTATAGCTTCTGTCCTCAAGGATTTAACATTTTACTGGGGAAAAATGAGTAAAAAACTGTGATTTTAAAAAAAAAAATGTTCTGCTGTTTTTACTACATTAGGTGTCCTAGCTTCCAGTGTGAGTCAAGAGCATAACAATCTGAGAAAGCTTACTAAAGGGACTATTTATAAAGTTGTGAGCAAGGTTCAGGAAACCCAATGAAAGGATACGGGTGCACCCTGGAGTTAGCAACAGAAGGAGCTGGCATTACCCCTAGATGTGAAGGGAGGGGGGAGGGCAGGGAAAAAAGTTTCCTGGAATCAGACGAGGGCAGCTGCAGGGGAGAGCTGTAGCCTCAGGCAGACAGTCAGACAGTCACAGTCAACCCGTGGTGGCAGGGGAGGAAGGGAGGACGCTGGAGGACAACCCTCTGACCTCATGCTCATCCTGCCTTCTGATCTTCTGCAGAAGCCTCTCATGGGCCAAACCCAAAGGGAAGCCAGAGGTGATGCAGTCCTTATGAATCAGCCTCCCGGGCCATAAGCAAAGTGGAGAAGTGTGGAGGGAAAATTCCACTGGAAGGGCCAATGAAAGGTCCGAGCACTACCTTGCCCGCCATCTCTTTGGTCCACCCGGAATGGAAGTCTTTTCTCACCACTTCCACAGATGCCTCCCCAGCCCAGATGACCACGATCTCCTGTCTGCATGATTCCAACAGCATCCTAACCAATCACTCTGCTTTCCTGGGTCAATTCTGCGTACAGCAGTCTGAGGCTCTCCTTAAAACGGAAGCCAAATCATATCACTCCTCAGCTCAAACTCCTCTTAGGGCTCCATCAGAATTCTTACCACGGCCTAAACGACTGTGTGGACCCGGCACCCACCACCTCTCTGGCCTCACCTGCTCCTCCTCGTTGCCCTGTTCTGCTCATCACCTTGACCATTTTACTGCCCCTTGTGTGTGCAGATATACTCCTGCCTCAGGATCTCTGTACAAGCTTTCCTTGTTTATTTATTTACTTTTTTGGGGGTCTGAAATGCTCTTCCCCCAGTCATCCCTACGGATCACTTTCTCACTTGCTTCGGGTCTCTGCTCGAATATTTACCCGAGAGGTTTTTGAAAATATTGATGTCCTCTTAGCTCCCTTATCCTGACTCATTTTTCTCTTTAGAAACATATCACATATCTAGCAAATGTTTAACTTTTTAAAATTTTTTTTGGTCTTTCCCTACTAGAATGTAAACGCCTAGAGGAGAAAGACTTTTATTTTGTTCACTGCTGAATTCCCTGTGCCTGGCCTTGACCTTTGAGTTGCTGAATGAATATGGGCTGTGCGCAGCTCAGCGAGCTCCTCTCTCTAAGGACTGCAAAAGGCCAGACACTCGAGAGGAGATGGAGCAGGACGGGGGAGCATCAACCAGCCCTTTAAGAGATCTGGTTTTAAAAGTGGGGGGGGGTGGGAAGAGGGGGAATAAAAAAATAGCATGAAGCAAAAAGAAAGCAGGTTTACACTCTTAAGGGTTGAAAATTCTACCAGCAAGATAAGAAGATCCAAACGAAGAGAAAGCAGGGATACTTAATGGAACAAGATCCCACATGAGAAAGACAAGAATAAGATTATGAAGAAGCGTGGGCTCGAGAAAGCAGGAGAGAGGCATGCTCCTCTGAGACGGAACGGGCTGTGTTGGGAACAAGGCCAGAGCCAGGGACCTCGATCTTTACTCCAGAGGAGGAGGGCAGGTCATCCTTTCAGGCTGGGTGTGAGTGGGAAGGAGGGTGGGTTGGAGGACAGGAGTAAAGGTTTAGACAAGCTGCTCATCTGGATAGGAAAAGCAGCATCCTAGGGAGATGTTATATAGATTATGAGACAAAGGATGGCCTCAGCTGCTCTGGAGGTTAGATCCAGGAGGCTGCTCATGGTCCAGGTTGAGGACAGTGAAACAAGAGAGGGATGGGAGGTGACAGGCTGCTCTCTGTAAAGCAGCCCAACAGCAGAAGGGTGGCTGTGGAGCCCCCCCTTTGCAGGTAGGTGGGGCCATGCGTCCAGTTCTCCCCAGCAGAATGGGAGGTGAGGCTTTTGAGAAGTGGGTATATCTCCCCCACAGGCTCTTCCTCCTTCCTGTGGTCTGGGAAGGCAGGGAGCAGGGCAATGCTGGAAGCCATGTACTGAAGGTGGGTAGAGTCCCAGTTCTTGAAGGATGGCATGAGGACAATTTGTTGCCAAAATGAACACCTAACCTGGACTGTTATATATAAGCGAGAAATACTTTTCTTTTCTTTTTTTTTTTTTTTAAAGATTTTATTTATTTGACAGAGAGAGATCACAAGTAGGCAGAGAGGCAGGCAGAGAGAGAGAGGAGGAAGCAGGCTCCCCGCTGAGCAGAGAGCCTGATGCGGGACTCGATCCCAGGACCCTGAGATCATGACCTGAGCCGAAGGCAGCGGCTTAACCAACTGAGCCACCCAGGCGCTCCAAGAGAGAAATACTTTTCTATATTGCTTCAGCTGTTGCATTTTTATTAGACACTGTAATTACAGTAGCTTTGCCTACCCTAACATGAAAGGTTATGCTAGGGCAAGGCTGTGGTAGCAAAGGTTCCAGAATGAGGGAAGAAGCATCAGTCCCAGTGCCACCGGCTGCCATGCGTGGCACGGCTGATGTCCTGATTGGTGATGAAGGTGATACCATCAGAGTGATCTGAAAATGGAGAAGAGGATTACCATGTGAAGAAACTCCGGTTAAGACCCCTTCAGTGGACTCTCAGCAGATTTTGGAAGATAGGAAGCACTGATGTTCTCATGCAGCAGATTGGGGAACGGCCAGAGAAACGCTATTTTAAACTATTTTTGTGTGATCTCTTGGCAAATGTGGTTCTATCTCTGTGAATGTGTTCATTCTCATCTGCACTGAGAGTCTGTATGGCTTCTTTGGCAATCCCCTTCTATTTTCATGAGGCCAATAAATCAGATAAGTAAGCTAGTTAGATGCATGAAGTTTTAAAGTGGGTATATTCTGAGTGGGAGGCCAAGATATCCAAAGTATAAAGTACAGAGAAGTCAGTGGGAATACTAATTGAAAAATATTATTATTTGATGCTCACTTTGCTTTGTCTTGTTTCCCAAGAATATACCTGATGCCTCCTATGGTACCCGGAACAAAAGACATTCTCAAAGGTATTTATTGAAAGAATTAAAGGGAAAAAAAAAAAGAATTAAAGAGCTAGGCTAACTTATATACAAGACTGTAATTTCCATTCTTCCTAATTATTTAATAATATACCTTTTTTGAAAGTAGTCACAATGAACTGGCGATTATATTTAAATCTGGAATGCAGGGCACTTGGGTGGCTCAGTTGTTATGTGTCTGCCTTCGGCACAGGTCATGATCTCAGGTTCCTGGGATTGAGTCCCACTTTGGGCACTCTGCTTGGTGAGCCTGCTTTTCCCTTTCCCTGCTGCTCCCCCTCCTGTGCTCTCTCTCTGTCAAATAAGTCAATAAAATCTTTAAAAAAGAAAAAATAAATAAATCTTGGAATGCTTTATATACTATATTTTTTGTGACTAGAGAAATATGAATATTTTAATTTAAAATACAACATTTATAAGTAAGATTCCTCAAACAGAATCTTAAAATCATTTAAATATCACAATGAATTTATATTCCAAGAAAATATACTTTTATAATTAAGCAAGTTCTTTTGGAGATTATGGACTCATCTGTGATACAAAACCATAGTATCTAAAATTACATTCTAGTTTCTATAGTGCATGGATCAGATTAGCTTATTTAACAAGCCAGCACCTGCTTTATTATTACTCAAAATCCATAAGGCTTTTACAAAGCCTTAGCATTTCAGAAACCCAGACAGTCATGTGATGGTGTTCTTAGCTTTACTTTCTCAAAGGAATTAGAGGATATTTTAAGCCTGAGTGAATACTGTAAAATGAATATACCCATAGGCTAAATTTACTATCAAAAGACCATGCTCCATTTAATAGGTATGCATTTACCTACCCTTGATTGCAAAAGAAAAGTAGGCCTCATTTCACGATCTTTTAACATTTTTAAGAAAACAAGTTTTTATGATTTATACCCTTAGACAATGAAATTGATTGAAATCCTCAAACAAATAAAACAAACAAAAAGTGAAGCAACCGTGAAACCATCCTTCTAATTCCATCACAGAAATTGAGAGCAATGCACAGGCCCCAAATATACAGGGGAATATCATGTTCTCGTGGAAGGAGGCATGTTGCTATAGATTTATGAGTCATGGTAATAGCAGTAATGTCATATTAATTAAAAAATATTGGGGTGTCTGGTGACCTGACATCAAGCTCAGGTCTTGATGTCAGGGTCATGAGTTCAAGCCCTGTGTAGGGCTCATGCTGGGTGTGGTGCCTATTGAAAGAAAAAATAATTTCTTTCCTTTTTTTAAAGATTTTATTTACCTATTTGACAGAGAGAGAGAGAGAGAGAGAGCGAGCACAAGCAGGGAGAGTGGAAGAGGGAGAAGCAAGGTTCCCTGCTGAGCAGGGAGTCCGATGTAGGACTCAATACCAGGACCCAGAGAACTCAATACCAGGACCCAGAGAACCCAGACACCCGAAGGCAGTTACTTAACCAACTGAGCCACCCAGGTGCCCCCAATTTTTTTTTTTCTTAAATTGTATCTTTATAACTTATTCTGTGCTAGGACCAGTGTGATATTATAACAACAGTGATATTAACAGTAACATATGTTAAATGATCTCAGTGTATAATTACACTTGCATGATAAAAGAAAAATTATGTGATATATTAATTTGATAGATATTACTTAGGGCCTTTTAGCAACAAAGCCCTTCTACATGAAATAGGCATAAACCTGATGTCAAGGTATTCCTACCACCAAGAAGCTTTCGTAGGAGGGATTAGTAAAAGAGGACATAAAAGAATAAGGTTTGGTGAAAACCAACAGAGTGTTTGCCCACCATGTAACTACTAATGTTTTATTAAATAGTATATATTATTTATTTGCCTTGCAGGAATGAAGTTTCTTCACTTCCAAAGGAAAGCCTTCCCTAATTAACTCCCGCCCCTCTAAAGGTCATGTATAATCTCTGTGCACCATCCTTTCTTAGCAATGGTTTATATAACACCTACCCCTGCTGCTTAGTCTATAACAACCAACAGGGACAGAAACCAACCTGTCCACTATCATGTTGCCAGCACCCAGCACCGTGGATCAGGTAAAGCAAGAGCAAAGGAAGACTTATGCTTAATAGTTCCTTAATTTGGGGGGCTCAGTCTGTTAAGGGGCTGCCTTTGGCTCAGGCCATGATCCCAGGGTCCTCAGATCAAGCCCTGCATCAGGCTCCCCCGCTCAGCCGGGAGCCTGCTTCCTGAGCATGCCCCTGCCACCACCCCTGCACACACACTCTTGCTCGGTCTTAAATAAATAAATAATAGAAATTTAGTTTCTTAATTCTAAGGTCTGGATTGATGCAAGACTCAAACACGTAACAAACAAGTAACTCCGGACTGCAAACAGCAGTTCATAACATACAAAACAGTCTATTCTGTCAAAGTTCTCAGACTTATCAGGGAATAAGTAATTTTCCAACATTTCATAATTCCAGATTCTTTGAATCATAAAGCAATTAATGCTGGTCTTTAAGAAAAAATGAAAAATTACATATGCCTAGTGATTTCAATTATAACCACACTAAGTAAAGACAGATCAGGAAATGCTAAAATATGCTTCACAGGAAAAAAATTTTTTTTTGCTGAATCTAAAAAGAAATAAACACTGCTGAATTTCAGACCACCCAAAGAGAACTTTATTTTCTGACCATTATTATTCACTCAAGTCAATTCACCCAAAACATTCATTCTACACCACATTTCAGAGACAACAGAGACCTTCTAATATAGAATTCTTTAGCAATAGTATAGAGTTGAAAAGATTTCTCCCGTTTCATTAACATTATGCAATAATTTGGTTACTTCATAATGATTTTTCCCCACTAAAAACAAAAAGGAACAAAATGTGAGAAATCAATAGAAAAACTCCCTCTTTTATCCAACCCAGATGGCTCGGTTATGGGATTTTTCCCACAGCTGTGCCAAGTTAGAAGCATGCTTGAAAATAAGCTAGTTGAAGTTCAATCCAAAGTGAATAGACGCCATGGCTGAAAAGAGTTCTTTTTATAAAAAAGGGACATGTGTTTGGGGTGAATACATGAGGCTAGAATTGATTTGGGCTTCCTCAACTTTGGGGTACTTCTTCCCCCACTGCCCCATTTAAGAATATCTTAACTTTGTACAGCTCCCCCAAATTCAGATGTCTGGGGATTATATTCTCAGATGGTGAAGCTGCTGCAAGATCCCAGGCATCACTGCCAAAGACCTCACGGATTAATTAGCCTGTAGGAATAATGGACTGTAACTAGAAATGGAAGCCTCTGTCACCCTACTTCCTTGGTCTTCCCCAGTGACTGTGCATCACAGAAGCCCTGTGTATCTCGTCCCTAACCTCAGCAGTCTGAGGAACTCGAGAGAAGGCAAAAGTGCAAACATATTTAAAAACTAGGTGATAATTAATTTAAAAGGGAGTGTTGGAAAGAAGATGTAAAAAGCAGGATCTGCTTATGGGAACTGTTCGCGGGAGCAGAATTCAGGAAAGAATGACGTCTTCGTCCAAAATAACTCTCTCCACCTATACTGGCTGAGAATTCACAGTTCACTTTTTTATACTATTTAAGGTACTATTGATTTATTTGGGATAATAAATATTTGTGAGAAAAACAGTTCCCTTATAAAAGAACCACACAGAATTTCCTGGGAGGGGCCCAGGGAGAGTGAGAGAATCTCAAGCAGATACCTTGCTGAGTAAAGAGCCTGACAGGGGCTCAGATTCCACCAGGCTGAGATGGTGACCTGAACTGAAACCAAGAGTCAGACGCTCAACCAACGGAGCCACCCAGCTGCCCCTTAAGTGTGCTTTTAACATTAAATTGTCACTCTACCTAAAAACAAATAAATGAATAAAAAATAAATGGGGCGGCGCCTGGGTGGCTCAGTGGGTTAAAGCCTCTGCCTTTGGCTCAGGTCATGATCCGGGGGTTCTGGGATCAAGCCCCGCATCAGGCTCTCTGCTCAGTGAGGAGCCTGCTTCCCACCACACCCTGCCTGCCTTTCTGCCTACTTGTGATCTCTGTCTGTCAAATAAATAAATAAAATCTTAAAAAAAAAAAAAAAAGTCACTCTACCTTCTTTCCCTAAGTGCTCCCAAAGTCTTGGCCCATCATGTTTCCCACGTAAAGTATTCTAAGGACTGGCATGGAGGTACCATCATTCCATCTACCTTCACACATGCAATCCCATCTTGCTATTTCCACAAATGAACTAACTGAGCTACTCCAGGATATGCTCCTTTGTCCAGGTGACAGGCAAGACTGCAAGGCACACAGAACATGAAAAATGTCATTCTTTTAGCTAAAATATACTCTTTTATAGGCAACTTGTAGTTTTATATTCTGGGCTCAATAGCATACTTTGAACCTACAATAATCATTCAAACAGTAAGAACCAGCCTTTAAGCCACATGGGATAACACAGTGTTCTTGAGAAGCAAAGACTGGCAGGAAAAAACTCCAGGAAGAATAAATCTCTGTCGTGACTGAAAAGGAACCTGGAATATCAAATTACTTCCCTTCAAAAGCACCTAGAGAACTGAAGTTCACATTTGGGTGAGTGGAGAGGGAAGAGTGACAGGTCACAGGACACTTGGGAGTAAGAAAGGGCTGGCTGAGTGCCAGGGTGCAGGACAGCCTGAAGGCTCTGGGTAAACACAGTCTGAGGAACAAAGAGGCAGGAGTAAGGTGCAGAAAGGTGAATGATTCTAGAGGGAAACTTTACTGATGGAGGAAATCCTTTGTATGGCCAGCCTCACAACACTGGAACTAGGAGAAAGTCTAACTGAATATCTTTACCCCCATAATTGTATCGTATGATTAATTGTGTTAAAGCATTATTTTTCTACAAGACGTTCCAAGTTGTTAATTAGTCCATTTACTTACAGATGTTTCTAAAACAAACTATTTGCTATTTGAGGTCCATCTGCATACAAAAACTTATATTTAAAAAGTACAATGTAGCAAAATGATTCACTTTTCACAATAACATAAGATACCTCTTAATTATTTTCACCTTGGCTGCAGATAAAAATTACTTGGGGATTAAAAAAAACCACATTTAGGGGCTCCTGGGTGGCTCAGTCAGTTGAGTGTCCGACTCCTATTCTCTGCTCATGTCTTGATCCCAGAGTCATGAGTTCACGCCCTGTATTGGGCTCCACACTGGGCATGGAGCCTACTTAAAATAGTAATAAAAAAATATATAGCATGATAAAACTAAAGTGTTAGATCTTCATTTAAAAGAGGCCTATTGGAAGCCTTCGAAAATTAATATAATATTTAAAAATAAAACTACCCCATCGAACTTTATGACTTTTTAAGATCTTTTGCTCACATTTTACCTACAGAATTTGGAACTGTGGTTTAAAAACAAAGGAATCAGTCTATATTTAATCTGATAGCCAAGACACACCTGTCAGAATGCCTAATATCAACAACACAAGAAACAAATGTTGGTGAGGACATAGGCAAAGAGAAACCCTCTTGCACTATAGGTGATAATGGAAACTGGTACAACCACTCTGGAAACACTATGGAGGTTCCTTAGAAAGTTAAAAATAGAACTACCCTGTGATCCAGCAATTGCACTACTAGGTATTTACCCACAGAATACAAAAACACTAAGTCTAGAGGAGACATGCACTTTGATGTTTACAGCAACATTATCTACAATAGCTAAATTATGGAAACAGTCCACGTGTCTATCAATTGATGAATGGATAAAGATCTGGTATATACATATACAATGGAGTATTACTCAGCCATCAAAAAGAACGACACCTTGCCATTTGCAATGACATGGATGGAGCGAGACAGTATTATGCTACGTGAAATCAGTCAGTCAAAGACAAACACCATATACTTTCACTCATATGTGGAATTCAAGAAATAAAACAAATCAGCAAGGGGGAAAAAAAAGAGAGAGGCAAGCCAAGAAACAGACTTTGAGAGAACAAACTGAGGGTTGCTGGAGGGATGGTGGGTGGCGGGATGGGTGATATAGGTGATGGGGATAAAGGAGGGCACTTGTGATGAGCACTGAGTGTTGTATGTAAGATTTGAATCACTATATTGTACACCTGAAACTACTACTACAGTGCATATTAACTGAAATTTAAATAAAAAATTTTAAAAAAATAAGATACCTATTGGAAATCTTTTTAAGTTAATACAATACTTTAAAATAAAACAATTCAACTCAATATACTTTTGTGACTTTTCAAGATCTTTTGAAGACTGTTTTCTCATTTGACCTGGAGTTTGGATATGTGGTTTAAAAAAAAAATCAGTATATTCTGATAGCCAAGAGACAGATAAAATTTCATATATTTGTATAACATAATTTTGGGGGTAATTTTTAAAAGAATCTCATATTCTTACATTTCTATTATATTTCTGAATATCTGTCAGCTTTTTTTATTTTTTAAAGATTTATAGGTTTATTTGAGAGAGAGAGAGAGTAAGCTGTCTCCCCTCAGTGAGGGTGGTGGCAGTCAAGTGTTTTGGTTGCTGTAGCCTTTCTGATTTTCAGCTGTTCCATCACTGGGGATTGGGGTGGAGGTGGCTAGGCCTCCCTCCAATTTACTCCTTAACAACATTTCCTTTAATGGAAACAACTGTTTCTGTCCCTGTTTTCAAAAATCTATTTCCATTGGCACCACAATTGGTCAAATTCTTCTTAGATAATAGCAAAAGCCCAAGTTAGCCTATTAGGTTTAAATGTTACTATGAGAATTTTTTTTTTCTTTGTGTATGTTTTCCAAAGCATTTGCATTGGAAGCTAGAAAAGGACCAGATAGCTGTGCTTGGCCAGCTATATCTTAGTGTGAAAATTGGAGGCATGCTTTTGTTGACTTCATAAAGGTCAAGAAGTACTGTAATTCACATTCTAAAATTTTAGAAGGAACTATGCTAGACATTCACTTAACACACCCCCCGATTATATAACCTTACTTAAATTTAACACTTGTTTTCTAAAGTGAGTTCATTGTAACGGCCATGAGATGATTATGAAGAAATTGGTTTTAGAAAATGTAAGGAAGTGTCTAAGTCACTTAATTATAATAGCATCAATTACTTTAGCAGTGAAAATACATACTGGCATGTAGTTAACATATAATAAGTAAACGTGGCATATCAAAAATCAGGTTTATAATTGTCTCCCATCCAAGTACTAACCAGGCCCGACCCTGCTTAGCTTCCGAGATCAGAGGAGATCGGGTGTGTTCAGGGTGGTATGGCCGTAGACTCAGGTTTATAATTGTAAGTAGATTTATTTCATTAAAGGATAATGAACTGTCCCAAGTGATTTTATTTAACTGTCCTAAGTGAAAATTGTGATTTTTATTTATCGGTACTTGATTTACAAACCAAATAACCCAAGACAAGATGGACATGCATGTATTCACTGATGTCAATTAAAATTAACTTTTAGGGGCGCCTGGGTGGCTCAGTGGGTTAGGGCCTCTGCCTTTGGCTCGGGTCATGATCCCAGCATCCTGGGATCGAGCCCCACATCGGGTTCTCTGCTCAGCGGGGAGCCTGCTTCCTCCTCTCTTTCTGCCTGCCTCTCTGCTTACTTGTGGTCTCTGTCTGTCAAGTAAATAAATAAAATCTTTAAAAATAAATAAATAAATAAATAAATAAAATAAAAAATAAAATTAACTTTTAAAATGATTGTCAGAGATCTAAAAAATGATATCTATTACTACTTTTAACCCATCTTCTATGTAGACACATTTTAAGAGCCCATGTTAATGATAAAATAAGTCTTATTTGATATCGCAGTATATTTCAACCAGAAATATGCCACTCACAAAGTCTATTTGGGAATCTGGGTAAAGATGATAAACTGAATATACACATTTAATTGTATCCTTACCACAAATCTCATTAAAACAACAGTAAAAGTGATTTTTTAAAAGAAACTGAGTCCAGAAAATATAGAAGAGAAGACAAGGTTGAAATTTTTGGAGCTAGGAAGGAAGCGGATGAGTAGCAACAGACTTAGGGGGCCTGAAAAAACTGAATATTAAGCTGAGAGTGGGAAAAATTGAGAAGCAATTCAACTTGACACTGCAGAGCTCCAGAAAGGCTCAAGAAATGGTGACATAATTCTTGGCTACTAGGGCAAAAGACAGGAAGAATGGCTGTTAAGTCTGCCTAAGGAGCAGGCAGGCCCCCAGATGCCCTTCCACTCTAGTGGTTTGGTGATGTGCCTCCTTCCTCCCAGAAGAACCTTGTGGCTGATTCTCTGGGAAGCGTGAGTCAGAGGAGCTCTGGATTTGCAAATCTCTGACACAGTTGAGAGAGGAATTAAGTTACAGTTTATAAATTAATAATTGAGAGCCCCCAACCATTATACTATCAACAGAATGCTAGCAAGTACCTTTCAGAATGGTAGAATCTTCTCTGAAGAATCTGACTTGCATGAGAGAAAATACCAAAAGATACAGACAAATTGACAATTTGCCAAGGAAACAGTTTTTATGGTTTGGACTGTGTCTCCCTCAGATATGTTGACCTCTGTTATGGACTGAACTGTGATTGCCCCAAATTCATATGTTAAAGTCATAAGCCCCAAGGTGACTGTATTTGGAAATGGGGCCTTAATGGAGGTTATTAAGATTAAATGAAGTCATAAGGGGGCCCTAATTTGATAGAACTCATGTCCTTAAAAGAAAAAGACACTCTTGTGTCTGTCACACCTGCACCTAGAAAAGGCCACATGAGGACACAAGGAGAAGGTGGCTGTCTACAAGCCAGGAAGATGTGTCATCAAAAACCAATCCTGATGGCACCTTAATCTTGGACTTTCAGCTTCCATAACTGTGAGAAAATAAATTTATGTTGTTTAAGGTCCTCGGTGTGTGGTATTTTGTGATGGCAGCCTGATCTAACTAATACAAAGTTGTAACCCCCAGTACCTCAGAATGTGACATCATTTGGAAACAAGGTCACTGCAGATGTTATTAGTTAAGACAAGGTCACACTGGGGTATGGTGGGCCCCGAATCTCATGTGCCTGCTTCCTTGGAAGGAGCAGGGAAGCGACTCTGAGACACAGACACACCGGTAGATGACCATGTGAGGGCAGGCGCAGAGCATGAAGGGCTTTAGCTAGAAGGTAAGGAGCACCAAGGATTGGCAACCACCAGACCCCGGAAACAGACAAAAAAGGATTCTCCTCAACAGGCTTCAGAGGGAGTGTGGCTCTGTCCACATCTTGATTATGTCCTCTGTACCTCCAGAACCATGAGACATAAATTTGTTTGTTTTTAAAGCTATTCAGTTTGTGGTACTTCCTCTCAGGAGCTCTGGGAACAAATACAATTGCCTCATCAGATCACTCTACACTGAAAAGGACATTCAGGCCTCTTCAAGGGCACAGGGTCGCTAGCCAGCTTGTGACTATCATACTCTAACATGAGCAGAGGACCAAGGACTATCCAACATTTGAGAAAAATCAAACATGACAGACAGAGGCTGAAACAAACAAACAGAATTCAAAGGAAAGATTATGCAGGATGTAGACATCTAAAATACCATCATTCACAGATTCAGACAAAAGGGAAGCTATTTTAAACAACATAAGAATAGGACACTAGAGGAAAAGGAACATTCATTGAATGAAAAGCGCTCTTAGAAATTCAACACACAGGAGCAGGAATTAAAGATTAACTAAAGGGTTAGAAAATGAAATTGAGAAACCCATCATAAAATAGAACAAAAAGAAAAATTGACAGAAGACCAGATCAGAAACAAAAGATCAGAAAACTGCCTCTTAAACAGCCTTCTGGTAAGTAAATATGAGCATGTGGCTTGACAAAACTAATTTTCAAAAAATTCCACTTAATCAGAGGTTAACCTTTGTACTTCCTAAAAGAAAACCCTTGAATCAAGTGAGTATTTTTAATCCAAAATATGAAAAGATGGGGCACCTGGGTGGCTCAGTCAGTAAATGATCCCAGGGTCATGATCTCAGGGTCCTGGTATCAAGCCCCACATCAGGCTCCCTGCTCAGTGGGGAGTCTGCTTCTCCTTCTCCCTCTCCCTGACCCTCTCCATGCTCATGCGGTCTCTCTCTCTCTCTCAAATAAATAAATAAATAAATAAATAAGATCTTTAAACAAAAATATGAAAAGATACCTGGGGAATACTTCCTGACAATATAAAAATGTATACTTCATTGTATTTTTTCCTCTTCTATACCACCCTAAAACTAGCAGACAGCTTCACATTTTACCAGTTGAAAATAACTGTTAAGCTGGTATGAGGCATATTTGTTCATTTTCATATCACCCAAGTATCCAGGAAAAATTAGGTCACTTTCAAAACCAAGTCAATAGGGTTTTAGAGGGCTATTTCTAAGCCTTTTAAAAGAGTAGTCTCCCAGAGTTTTCACTGTTCTTTGTTCTTGCTCAGAGTAAGTCTCGGGACCAAATGTCTGATTTTGATTTTTTAAGTGCTGTCAGCCAATCTTTTCATTGCCACGTTCTCCAACATTCTTAGAATAAGAACACGGTTTCCTAGAAAAGCTACAGCAATTACACACGACTTGGAAGTAAACACTCTATTTTCAAGTCACGAGATGGTATAAGCCTAAAAAAATTTGCAAAACCATACTAATTCTTCAGTAAGTTTACATTTCAATTACTGCAAGGCTGAAAGACTTTAAGTAGGCCATATCAGCCACACTATACAGGAAATTATATCCTAGGAAAGCTCTGTTTTAAAAATAGGCAAAGGAAGAAAGGAAGGTTGCCAAAATACACAGCACTTTCCATTTGTTTTGATTTGAGTACAGCATCTGTTTTATCAGGTGCAATCTACTATTTGCAGGCTTAAGGGGAATGGTAGTAGTTAGGGTGGAAAGAAGTAAATTAATCTAAAATGTTTGCTTTCTGAAAACAATTTTGAAGTAGATATCAGTGGAATTTAGGTAAGAACCAAATACCACAAAGAAACTGAGCTTTGGGGTAAGTCAGAATGGACTATATACTCCTTAATCCAGCAAAATCAAAGCTGAGAAACCAGACCAATCCATTTAAGAAATGTACGCTTTTCAACTCTACTTCCTTTCCTTATTCTTTCTTTCTTTCTTTTTTATATTTTATTTATTCATTTGAGTGAGAGAGAGCATGAGTGGGGGGAGAGACAGAGGCAGAGGGTGAGGCAGACTCCCCGCTGAGCCGGAAGCCCAACATGGGGCTTGATCCCAAGACCTGGAGATCATGATCTGAGCCAAAGGCAAAAGCTCAGCCGTCAGAGCCACCCAGGTGCCTCTTTCCTTTTCTTATTCTGAATATTCATTTACTCATTCATTCAAAAAAATACTGAGTACCTACTATAAATACCACGTCCTGTTTTAGGTAGGGAATGCAGCAGTTAACAAAACAGCAAAACTCTGTGGAGCTGTCTCTTGGGGGAGGGGGACAAACACACATGCAAACAAATAATACAATATCAGATAATATGAAAGCCTATTAAAAATATAACAGGGAAATCTGAAGAAGGTTAACTTTGCTAAGAAACTACCATATGCAAAACAAAGCAAATGTGGATGGGATCAGTACACAGGAAAACAATAAGAACAGAGTTTTAGTAAATAAAACTGTTAGACCAGAGTTTAAGTTTAGGCGAGACTCAGCAAGAAAATAATATTCAAACATTTCGTCAAAAGTAAATTTAGAATGGAAATACTTAAAGAACTGCCAATACTTTCAAAACCCAATTTCACCTTTAACAGTTTTGATCACAGTTGATTTAGATGCTTATGAGTTCTGTCCTAGTACTGGCTGGTTAAGCAGCCTCAGTGCCCTTCTTAAAAAAAAAATGCCCTTATTTTTATGGCCCTGGCAGGCCTACATTGGAAGAAGGTCCACTGGCTGGCTGTGAAAATTGTTCCTACTTTTCCCTGAAGCTAGAATCCTCATTTACTTTTCTAAAGGTAGCATGGTAGCAGAGAAAGAATAAAACATTATGAATAAGATATCCAATCCGATACCATTCCTGCCTTAAAGATCTATGTGACCCTGGCCAACTTAATTTACTTCTCGGAAACTAATACCGAAATATTTCCCCACCTACTTTACTTATTGATTTAGAATTGTTGTGAGGATCAGTGAGATATAGTACACAGGATAATGTCTCCTTCCCCCAAAGGCGTCCAAGTCCTAATTCCTAAAACCTATGAATATGTTAGGTTATATGGTAAAAGAGAAGTCGGGTTGTAAATGGAATTCAGGCTGACAACCAGGTGACCCTAAGATGGGGAGAGGATCTTGGTTTATTCAGGTGGACCCAATGTAATCACAAGCACCCTTATAAGTGGAAGAGGGAGGCAGAAGAGAGAACCAAAGGGATGGAAACATGAGAAGTCTCAGCTCAATGTTTCTGGCTTTGAAGATGATGACTAGAACCCTAAGTCAAGGATGCACATAGGCTGTCGAAGCTAGAAAAGTTAAGGAACAGATTTTTCCTTATAGCCTTCAGAAAGAGGACAGCCCTGTAGATTTATTTTGGATTTCTGATCTCCTCGACAGTAAGAGAATACATTTGGGTTGGTTTAAGCCAGTAAGTACATGGCAATTTGTTACAGTAGCAGTTAGAAACAATAATGTATAAACGTACTTTGAAACTGGTAGGAAACTAAATAAATGCAAATGTTCTCATGTGACATCTCCTCTTGGCATCTCCGCTTGGTCTCACTAGCAGCCCTGATGGCAGACAACCTGGTCGCCGGGTCTTCCGAGTTGTATCGTATTTCCCAGTTAAAGGTAAATGCTCTGCCTTTCCTTTTCTGATGCCTGGCCATTTTTGTTTTTAGCTTTCATTTTGTTTATGGAGAGGTGATTACCATGTAACTATCAAACCAACTGCCTTTCTACCTGCCTAGTTCCTCTTCAACTACTCCTTATTCTGATGTTCCCAAGAGCACATTAAGAGAACTTTTCGGAGTCACAATATCACAGCAAAATTACATACAGATAGTTTCTACTCGGTTAATAAGGAGTTATTCTCTGAAAACTACAAGACAATATGTGAAATATATACCCAACTACACACATGTATGCATACATATGTACATATATCAACATATATCCTGTTTTATAGTTTTTCCATCAGTTTGAGTAAGAATGTTACTGGATTCTCTTCTATAGGTTATCTTTAACTTCTGAGACAATTAAAACTGCAGGGTTAGACCATTCTTATTAATCCCAAATTTATAGACAAATACAGTGATAAAAATTTGAGTATTAAGGAATTAGAACACACAAACCCATGTTTTTAAGTCTCTAAAAATTAACACGAACGAAGTTAAACAGATGCATAGTAAAAAACAGATAAATATTTTATAATGGTTCTTAGGTCAGTCGCTAAATAACACCATTTTTTTTGCTCTTTTAGCATGAACTTACACATGACAGGCCTATTTCTTTTTCCCCCACATTATTACACTTTCATATTCCTTACCATTATCCCCTTTTAATTTTAGGGCATGGCATTTGTGTGCCCACTGGTAATATCTTCGTATTACTACAGCATCTCATTTAAACTTCATTTTCAATTTGTACTTAATTCTTTTCCCAAAAAATCACCCAGATTTAGGGGGAAGATAGGAGAATACCATAGCATACCAGTCTGCATATCCTGGGTTTAAAATGCTTTACAGGTGAAATAGGTGCAAAGTTGAGAAACTTCACCCTGTATTTCAACTGAAGTTAATGGGATTCAGGAAAAAAGTCCTTTAATAACAGTATGACAAACATTTCAAATAAGAAGGAATGTTATCAGCTAGTACAGTTGACCCCTGAACAACACAGGTTTGGACCATGCAGGTCCACTTACTCAAATTCTTTTTCAATAAATCTAGCACAGTCCTATAAATGTATTTTCTGTTCCCTATGATTTTTCTTAACCTCTTTTCTCTAGCTTGCTTTTTTTTTTTTAAAAGAGCGGGCCAGAGAATCCTAAGCAGGCTCCATGACCCTGAGATCACTACCTGAGCTGAAATCAAGAGTCTGAAGCCAAGCCAACTGAATCACCCAGATGCCCCTCTCCAGTTTACTTTTAATAAGTACTTAACATACCTGTGTTAGCTGCCTGTCTACCTTATGGGTAAGGCTTCTTCAGTAGGCAATTGTTCAACAGTAGGCAATTAATAGCTAAGTTTTGGGAGTTAAAAAAATTATATTCAGACTTCCCACTGTGGGGGAACCCCTGTGTTGTTAAAGCATCAACTGTAGAGTCTGATTTAAGAAGAAAAAGGACTGCAGTTGTCAGTAGTGATGAGGTATTTGTGTATTTAAATCAATTAAAAAGTGACATAACAGCTATGAAAAAAGGAAAAAAGTTTGGGGTGAGAAAGAATTATGTTCTCAGTCTACCTATAAATTCACAGGCTAAAAAACAGTCCACCCAACTTCTTAACCTGGAACTTACACAAAAAGAATAAGAGATCCCATTACCCACCTGGAAATCCTACACTTACTTAAATGCCAACTGACAGTGAACTTATTTTTGAAACTCCACTTTAGAATTGTATTCAAAATCAGTTTATGAAGTTAATGAAGTTAGTCTTTTAATTTATGTAACATTTTTATCCAAAAACATTATCCCAGCTATTTCTAAAATAATGATTTTTCTATCTTGTATATCATAGACTCATTAAGCTAAACTTAATCACTCATAAATCTATACTTACATATTCTTTCACGTTTTTTGTTTTCACAGCTTTGTAGGAATAATATGCAGGATAAAGCATTCCAAACACCAACCTAAAAGTAAAAAGTAGAAGACTAATCAAATACAATAATGCTTTTAACTGCTTATAAAAACTTTACCTAATAAGAAGAAAAGTAGAAACTACATGGGAAACATACAATGGTGTAAATTTGTTAAATGCAAATTTGTGCACAAACTAAATCCACTCAGAAAGCAAAAGTAAAAATACTCTTTTTTTTTTTTTTTTTTAAATGAAGAGGATTTCAATATTCTAGGTATGGTATGGGAAAATTTAATATTTTCAAAATTATCATTTAAAAAAACGTTCTCATTGTACACCTGAAATTAATAACACATTATACTTGAATTTAAAAATAAAACCTTTGTCATCACAAAAAAGTCTATGGTTCCTTGAACATTTGGAAAATGCAGAAAATCACCAAAAATAAAAATCGTCCTAACCCTACCAGAGAGAACAGCAGGCAACATTTTATTATATGCAAATTCTACTTTTTGTCCACATGTAATATTCCCAAACCTAAATCTAACACATGTTATATGCAACATGTTGTGTGTCACACATAACTTGTAATATAAAAGTGGTCCTTCACTCTATTTTAAGAAGTACTGGCTTCTAATTATAATGATGGTACTGTCAATACGTGATATATTACAACATGCATTAAAATATTCTCTTTAAACATTTATAAAATGCTTAAATCATTAACAGGATTTAATTTAACTCCATCTGTTAAGATTACTTTGCCAAATCGCAGATCCAACAGATATGTACAATCACACATACAATGAAAGGACAGACCCAAAAACGGAACAACACATACACAAGGCTTACAATTGGCATTTTCAGGTACTACATCATGGAGTTTTTTGCCCTCAAATATTCTACGTATGTATTCTTAATACCTTCATTACATTCCTCATTGAGATTCTCTTAGTTTTATTTAAATAATCCCATAAAAGAGGCTTTTGGTTGATTCCAGGTTTTTGCGATTGCACATAACATAAAAACAGTTCTCTGTCCATTATACTCATTTCCTCGTTAGGATGTTGCTGCTTCAAAGAGCAGGTACATTTTTACCTCACATCAAAATGCCCTCCAGAGAAGCAGTTCCACTTTTACACTCCTATACATTGCTGATCATTGGCATCATTATTTAAAAAAATGAGAAAATGTGCCAGCTAAGTAGGAGAAAAATAATCTCACAGATGTTTTAATATACATTCCTGAAAACCAGTAAACATGACTTTCTGAAGTGTTTACTGGCTTTTTGATGCACATGGTATATGATATCCTGTTCTATACTCTTCAGAACTATTTAAAATATTCTGGAATAGTTTTAATTTTACAGAGAAGTTGGGAATACACTATAGTTACCATAAGCCCTACATGTTTCCCCTCTTACCTATATCTTGCATTAGTATGGTACATTTGTCACAATTCACAAACCAATATTGCTATGTTATTAACTACTGAAGTCCATATTCTATTCAGATTTCTTTAGTTTTTACCTACCATCCTTTTTCTGACCCCAGATCCCATCCAGGATGGCATATTCTATTTACCTATCCTGTCTCCTTAAGTTCTCCGGTTAAAAAGAAAAAGAAAAGAAAAAAATTCTCAGACTTTCCTTGGGAAATAGTTTGACAGTTTTGAGTACTGGTGGATATTGGAGGAGATCCCTTTACTGGAATTTGTCTCATGTTTTCTCATGATTAAATTGAGGTATCAGTTTTTGGGAGGAGGATCGCTTCTCGGCCTTTTGGCTAAGATCAAGTGTAGTTTTTGGGAGGAAAACCATTTCCTATTGTATCAAGGACATGTATCAGCATGATTTATTACTGCTGTTAACCTTGACCAGCAGGCTGAGGTAGGGTTTATCAGACTTCACTGTAAGGTTACTCCCTACCCCACCCCCAACCATGCTGTGGTTCTTGGGAAGCTGCTATGCACAGGCCATAGTTCAGGAAATGATGTTCAATCTTCTTGAATGGAATAGCTACACGAATTATCTGAATTTTTCAGCATGGGAGAATTACCTCTTCTCAATTTATTTATTCAGTGATTTATCTATATCAATATGGACTCCCTAGTTTATTTTACACTTCGGGTTTTAACACACTAGTACTTCATTCTGCTGCTCAAGGCTTTGAGCACCAAGATCTTTCAGTTTGCTCCTGCGTCCCTCAGACAGACCTATAATTGTGAGGTTTATATGTTTGTTTGTTTTTCTGAACAATATGCTACTTTCTGGCACTGTATGATGCTCCAGACTCATCCAATGTATATCCTGCCTCATTCCTATAATCAGTCATTTCTCCAAGGAGTCTTGGTGCCTTTCACTGGAGGGTGGTATTTAAGACAAAGTTCTGGGTGCTACATTCCTCACTGTTACTGGAGTGTTGTAGATTCTAGGTCCTTCTTTGTCTCTTTGCATATTAAGTAATATCTGTCTAGGTTCTTGTTATCTTCTGAGAGTGTTTTAGTATTGTTGTTTGATACTGTTTTGGTATTATTTACATATTGCTAAAAATCTGTGCTGAACTATGTTTGTTGGGCTGTCATTAAATAGGTACCACAGAGTAGTGCCTGGGTGGCCCAGGGTCCTGGGATCAGGCCCCATATCAGGCTCCCTTCTCAGCAGAGAGCTTGCTTCTCCCTTTCTCCATCTGCTGCTCCCCCTGCTTGTGCTCTCTCTCTGTAAAGTAAATAAATAAAACCTTAAAAACAAAACAAAACAAAAAACCACAGATAGGATGGCTTAAGCAATAGATACTTATTTTCTCATAGTTCTGCAGGCTAGAAGGCCAAGAGCAAGGTGTTGGTGGGTTTGGTTTCTTTTGAGGCCTTTCTCCTTGGATTTGTAATGGTCACTTTCTCACTGTGTCCTCAGATGGTCATCTCTTAGTCTGTGTAACCTCTTTCTTCTAAGAACACTAGTCCCATTGGATTAAGACATCTCAAAGACCTCATTTTAACTTAATCACTTTCTTTAATCTTCTATCTCCAAATACAGTCACATTCTGAGATACTAGGGATTAGGCCTTCATATGAATTTGGGAGACACAATTCAGCCCATAACACCCATATTTACGAAGTTTTACATTAAATAGGTGTTTGCATTTATAGTAAATAAGCTTGTCTTACCCTGAAAATGAGTATCTACATTCCTATATTTTTAGTTCATTTATAGTTTATTTTTTGGTGGGGGAAGGATAGTAAATCCCTAGTGACTTTGCTATTCCTCATAAACATGAGCCCTGGGTTTGAGGCTGATGTCACCAGCTCAAAGGATGCCAAGTCTTCTGCTGGCGATTTTATCTTCATCAACTGGAAGCCACATCATTAACAATCTGCCTTACCTAACACCACCCTGTGAAGCTACTTCAGCAGAAGCCCATCCACAGACACTGGATGTGGCATTTTCTTTAGCCACAGAACCTAGGGATTTAGGATGTGGCACAGGGGCTATCCAGAACAGTGAGTTCTGAGAAAGCAACAAACCTTAAGAACTGAGGGGCCAATCAAAACACAACTTCGAGGTCTATTTACATACTCAAGTTAACTTCATTCTACTTTGTATTTCCCTTTAGAATTTGGATACAATCAATGAATTATCTTCCATAAGCCTTCCAACCCAGCACAACTGCACTTAAATTCAATGTGAGACTCTTCATCACTGTCACTCTTGACTCCTCCTTCCTTTGCTGTAATATCTAACCCAGTCCTTTTGGCTTTTCCCTAGTGAGAGTCCAAGAATCCATCTTCCTATTTTATTTTCAAACCCATGGCCAATGATACATTTAGGCTCATGCCATCTCCTCTGACTTAACAGTATAATTTCCCAACACATGCCTCTGGCTCCAATGTCAAATCAATCTTCCTAATACACCTGCTGCACTGCCTTTGCTTAAAGACTTTAATAGTTGGCCTCCTTACCACCTTGTTGACCAGCCCCTGTGGTTGCTCATCAGAACATAATTTGAAAACCTCTTCCTTATATAAGCCATCTGTTCCAACATGGTTTCCTCAATATGCCTCTTTTCCAGCCCCCTGCTCAGTTAATGTCTTTTTTCTTCAAGATTTACCACTCCTCCATAGACTTCTAAATTGTTTTTGAATTTTAGAATTTGTCAGGATTAATTATTTCACCTTTAGTATATTCTAGGTTATATATGTATTTTTCAATGTAACTGACTTCCAAAACATAATTTTCTCACATATTGTAAGGATTTGGTACTAGTTGTTACTATGCTTATAGGTGGTTTATTTTTTAACCTCTGTATTGAATAGAACCAGTTAAATGAATAAACACAACATCCCCCAATACCTAACTCTTATAAGAGTAGAAAACAATAATACATTTCATTTGGAACATGGGAAAAATTAAATGTCTTAGTAAACAGCGAGAGAATTTTTAAGGACCACCACTATTATAATTTATTGCTGCTCTAATGTGAATATTACTGAGTAATTTATTACTAACATCTGTAATATTTTCTAGGTGTTGTTTTTTTTCTGGTTTATTTTCTTTAATACTGGGTCCTACTCTGGATGTTTGCAACCTGGGAGGTCGGGCATAAAGCCAAACCATGAGCACAGGGTATAAAATCAAGTAGTTTATTTTAAAAGGCCACCTACAAGATAAACTCATGGTTTATAAAGAAAGTGTTTGCTACAAATGAAATTCACCTATAAATTTGAATACTGTTTCAGTTATAGAGGCAGGAAAAAATAGTTACTCATTTCCTCTTAATCTTTTTTCTGCCTAAAGAAGGAAAACTTTGCCAAAATACTCCTGATACCTTTCCCTCCCACTAAGGTAAAGTTTTCTATATTTACACTGGCTCTACTGAAAAATTTGTACTACTTTAAAAAAGAAATTTTATGCAAATGTATAGTAGAGATGGCCCTTGTTTTGTATTTCACATATGAAAAATACTTAATGGCTATTTCCTAGACAGATGTTCAGACATAAATCCATCCTTCACCAAAACTGTCTTAGAGAAGACAGTATTGTTCAAAGATGAGTCTCAGAAGCAACTAGTAAGAGTGCTCTTAGTACTAGAAGTAATAAAGTCGTTAATGCATAAAAATTACCAGTATTCCATTAAAAATTGATTAAAGCTTTTCCTTAAGATTCTCAACACAGCTTATGCTAGAATTTTTAGACAACATTAAAAAAAAAGACAAAAATCACTAGTAATTCCATTACTGAATGAACCATCTTTTTTGTCGAATGCTATTCCATACATTTACATATATTACAGTTTTTATCAAATGTTCTCAAATCTGAACTGCCATTCTCCTGAATGATTTAAAAACCTTAATGCACCAATAAAAATTCAATTCAGTAACAAAATTCACTGAGGGTTAACTGACCTCTAAAGAAGTTACAAAACACTAATTCTAAGGATTTAAACTTTATTATCATTCTTTTAAAAAATGATTATGAAATATGAAAGTCTATAGTATAGAAACAAGAGTATTAATATAATCCCCCTCTACCTATCACCCAGTTTTAAGAATTATTAATATTGATCCTTAACATTTTGGTATGATCTTTTCCAGTTTTTTCTACAATATCTTTAAAAAATACTATTTTAAAACATAAATAACATATTTAAAGACAGTATTTAGGAATATTATTTTGAAAATAATTAAAATATAATTAAAACATAATTAACTGACATCTTAGAGCATATAGACTTTTTTAAAAAATATATTTTATTTATTTATTTGAGAGAGAGACAGCGAGAGAGAGCATGAGGAGAAGGTCAGAGGAGAAGGTCAGAGGAGAAGCAGACTCCTTGTGGAGCTGGGAGCCCAATGCAGGACTGGATCCCGGGACTCCGGAATCTTTACATATCCTTAAAGAACGTCATTTAAAAACTACAGGGGGGACGCCTGGGTGGCTCAGTGGGTTAAGCCACTGCCTTCATGAAGCTCAGGTTATGATCCCAGAGTCCTGGGATTGAGCCCCGCATCAGGCTCCTTGCTTGGCAGGGAACCTGCTTCTCTCTCTGCCTCTGCCTACCTCTCTGCCTGCTTGTGTGCTCTCTCTTTCTCTTCTCTGACAAATAAATAAAATCTTAAAAAAAAAAAAACAAAACTACAGGGTATTATATTCCCTCATATGGATGAAAGTCATTCAAATCCTTTCCTGTGTTTACTATTTTAGTGAATGCTATGGTGAACAATCTTTCTATTGGTTCTAATGAGAGCAATTTTGACATTTATATGATGTAGGATATCAAGTACTTTCCAAATATTGCTGCAGTTAATTCTCACAATAATATCCAGAGATAGGTATGACTTTCATACCTACTTTACAGAAGTGAAGACAGAGGCTGACAGAAGTTAAACTACTGCCACACACCTTGCAAGCTTATTGTCTGGATTCAAAGCATGCACTCTCATTCCAAAATCCACATTTAAAAATCAGTTTTCATTTCCTAATGATATCCTACACATGGAATAACTACTTCAAAGGGTTTGAAATTTCAAGGGTTTTTAAAATATATTACCAAACTGTTCTTTAAAAGAGTAGCATCAATTCATATTCCCTATAGGGAAATACTCATTTAGGGTCTATTTTTAATAGGATTAGAAAAATCAGATAGTGGGCATTTTTTTTTTTTTGACAGAGGAACTGCTTCTGAGATATAGATTAAAACAATCATATTCTCTCCTTAAAAAAAAAAAAACAAAACCCAGGGGCGCCTGGGTGGCTCAGTGGGTTAAAGCCTCTGCCTTTGGCTCAGGTCATGATTCCAGGGTCCTGGGATCAAGCCCCACATCGAGCTCTCTGCTCAGCAGGGAGCCTACTTCCTCCTTTCTCTGACTGCCTCTCGGCCTACTTGTAATCTCTGTCTCAAATAAATAAATAAAATCTTAAAAACAACAACAAAAAACAAAACCCAAAACATTATAGCTGATGATATTAACATTTCTGAACTACTTTAATTTCCCTTAAGACTGTCTTTAGATAATAAATTCCCTCTTTAATAATATAAGAGGGGGCGCCTGGGTGGCTCAGTGGGTTAAAGCCTTTGCCTTTGGCTCAGGTCATGATCCCAGGGTTCTGGGATCGAGCCCCACATCAGGTTCTCTCTTCCATGGGGCTCCTGCTTCCTCCTCTCTCTCTTTCTGCCTGCCTCTCTGCCTACTTGTGATCTCTGTCTGTCAAATAAATAAATAAAGTTTAAAAAAAAAAAAAAGAAAAAAATAATATAAGAGAATTTAAATTGCACTTTGCTAAAAGTAAATGCAACAAATAGCTTGTTGCCAATAATCTAAACTATATGATAGTAATATGATACCAATACATAATAAGACAATGCACCTATAGGAACTACTTGGCAAATTTTCCTTATTCCAGTGCTTTTAGAATCATACTCCCATACAAACAAAAATTAGTAATGATAGAGTTCTAGTAGACCAAAGGACTGAAAACTAAAAACAATGAGACTAGAGATGAACTAAAATGGGTTACCAAATATTAAAATAACAAAATAAACTACAGAATCAAAAATCAGAATGACAAAAGACCGATGGACCAGGCTGTTAGGATGAGTCAGTCATAATTAACATAGATTCTGAATACACTCTCAAAGAGCAATATAAAATACAACACTCCAGGCCCTTCTCAAAGACCATGGGGGTGCAGGGCTGGCTCGGTACAGCGTGGCACTCTTGATCTCAGGGTTCTAAGTTCAAGCTCCACGCTGGATGAAGAGATTACTTAAAAATACAATCTTAGGGAAGCCTGGGTGGCTCAGTGGGTTAAGCCACTGCCTTTGGCTCAGGTCATGATCCCAGGGTCTTGGGATCGAGTTCTACATTGGGCTCATTGTTCGGTGGGGAGCCGGTTTCTCTCGTTTTTTGCCTCTGCCTGCCACTCTCCTGCTTGTGTGTACTCTCTCTCTCTCTCTGGCAAATAAATGCATAAATAAAATCTTAAAAAAAATACAATCTTAAAAAAAAAAGGACTATCAGCCCCACTTGTCTGTAATCTACTTTACACTAGAGACTGTCTGAGACCAGTGAAATTTACACAAGATAGCCTGGTCTAAGGGTGGCAAAGCTGCAGAAGTTTCTCTGCTGTTCTCCATTCCTCCAAACAGATGGCTAGTCATTCGCTGTACTCCCTTCCACTGACCCTGGCCTCAGCATCCTCTTTAGCACAGCCCCTTAAACCCACTCACACCATCTAAGGACAGGAGCTGAGTGGTCTTATTTGCCATCATTTATCATCCTTGTTCTAAATCTTTACTCCTTTAGGTGGTGTCATTCTAAATTTGAATCAAGCTTGACCACCTGGTTATCTCTGAGGAACAATAGGAGGATAACAGTTTAGACTGTTATACCTATATCCTTTAGGGGAAAAGTCATTTCAACTGAGATGCTTTTTAATATCACATTCTTATTTTTTTCTTGATGTATAGGAAACAGCCGTATGAAACCCACGGCTCTAAATACTAGAGGAATAGTGTTCAGGGCATTGTCTACTAGTATCCCTATGTGTGAATTTTCATGTATGAGGTCTTCTTTGGAACTCTGTACAATGCAATGTTTAGCTTAACAGTCTTTTGTTGCTCATAAATTTAACATAGGTAACTAACTTAAAGAACATACGAATGCAAATGCAAAGTTAAGTCTTTTCCATTTTGACACACTCTAGTTCCCCAAAGATAGGCATGGAAATAAAATCTTGAGTATTCTATGGTAAAATAATTTAAATATATAAAACATTAAAAGCCGACCATTAATATTCAAACTCCTCATTTTCTAGTTATCTTACTACATTTTAAGTGGTCTTGGAAGTTAACTTCATCTACTCTGTGTGTATGATGGAAATGTTCCCTATGGCAGGTCCTCTTCCAGCTCCACAGTCCAAGACCTCATATTGGTAGCTTGAAATAGGCCATTATTGTAGGCAAAATTTATATCCGGGAAATTTGCAAATGATAAGAATTCGTCCTCTTTCCTCCAGTAGTTAAGCATTAGCAGCACACTAGTATACATTATCTGTCAGAAAAACCATGAAACACTGTGTACGGGGAATTCACAGAATTTGCTGGAATAAAAAAAGGCAGGTTATTATGACAACCAAGTTTATAAAGGGCTTCATGTGAGACAGAGAAAAAGGGCAAGGATTTTCTGCCCTTTATCACAGTTCACTTTAATTCTGTTTGAATATTAGGTCTCTAATATTAACAAAGACTCTTGTGAATTTTCAAAATAGGGTCAGACTCTTAAATGATAAGGTATCCTAGAAACTATCTATAACAATAGCTTCCTGACTTTTTCCAAAGCAGTATTTTTCTTCCAGAGAAAATTCGCCTTAGGAAATTCAAATAAAACAGATGTGAATAAAAGGCAAATATAAGGGGCCCCTGGGTGGCCCAGTTGTTAGGCAGCTGCCTTCGGCTTGGGTCATGATCCCAGGGTTCCGGGATCAAGGCCCACAGTGGAAAGCCTGCTTCTTCCTCTCCCACTCCCCCTGCTTGTATTCCTTCTCTTGCTTGCTGTGTCTCTCTGTCAAATAAATAAATAAAATCTTTAAACAGAAAGAAAAGGCAAATATAATTAAGTTGTCCTTAGAGAACTCAATTTCATTGATCCTAGAATCCTCTGAGGAATCCTCAAGTTAAAATTACTTGGTTTTCTCGGAGAGAGTAAGAGATTGAGATTGAGAGAGAATGCACGTGGTTGGGTGGGGGGCAGGGTTGTACAGAGAGAGAGGAAGGAGAGGAACTTTAAGCAGGCTCCACACTCAGCCCGGAGTCCCATGGGTGCTTGATCCCAGGACACCAAGATCATGACTAAGCCAAAAACCGAGAGTTGGATGCTTAACTGACTGAGCCACCCAGGCACACTGCCCACCTTCTGAATTACTTGAAAAGCATCCTCTACAAATGGTTTAGCTTCCAAATGAATCCATGTGTAAGAACCAATTGGGAATGAGAATCTCTGGAAGTGGGGTCCAAGAACTTGAATTTCTGAGTTCTGCATCTTCAGCAAACCTAAGGTGTGACAATATTCTTAGTTTGGTTTTGGATTAAAACTGATTATGATTAAGCAATGCGCTATCAGTATCATAAGCTGGTTTTGGTGTAACAGAATTTTTTAAACTAATGTGAAGATAACTACAGGCGAGCTTGACTTCTGACAAACTTTGTCCTTACTCAGACACTAAAACAGATTATAAGGGAAAAGAGGAAGAGTTACAATATACTAAAATTTAATATCCAATAAAAAATAAAATTAATATTTAAACTTAATCTTTTGAAAATAATGAATTTATGCCTATTTAAGTCCAAATGATTGCAACTAGTGCAAGGCCCAATAACACACTGTACCTGTATATTCTTCCTACTTGAGTCATTATGCTACTGTTTAAGTAGCCATTGTGGAGCAGAAGTTTGTGCACGATCACTGCCAAAATGATATGTAACTTCTGTCCTCTGTGAATTTCGAGAAGGATCTGTTGCAAAGAATCTCTGCTAGTAGAGAATTGCCATTCCGTAAAACAACAGTGAAGTGGCCATCAGGTAACGACAGTCTTGAAGAAAATTATGAAAATTACATACAGAAAGAAAAAGTCAAACCCATGAGAAAACCCCAAATCCTGAATTCTGTAACCAATGATACAAGTTTAAAACTGCCAAGGAGAGCTAAAGACAGTAAAAATTCCTTTGAAAGTCCTTATGCATGTTTTAATTATAGTCATCAAGCACTAGGAAGCTTGGAATTTTCATGTTGTCAGAGCTGAACTTCTAATTTTACTCCAGAGCTTCTCATTTCTACTCTAAAAGAAGAGCTAAAGATAACACTAGGGGAAAGAAATTGGTCCACAGCAAATCAGGCTGGTACTTCATCCTCACACTCTCTTCCCTAGCCACCCACACCCCTTCCCACCACTAGGACCTACTAGGTGCTAGACCCAAACCAAAGAAAAATGTTTAAAAAGTATGCTGAACTCCTCAGAGTACATTACAGAACCAGGGGCTGGAAACCCTTGAAGCCCTCAAGTAACCTTGCATCCTGTGGGCAGAGTTCCACAGAATGTGGGGACTGTCATCTATTATATGAACCAATCTCCAGCATTCCCCAGTTTGCCAGGTATAAATGTTCTGAGTGTCACCACAAATAAACTCCCAGTTGATAAACATAAGGGTCAGGGACATTGAGGAACTTCTGAATTCAGCATCCAGCAAGTGTCAAAGCCAAAATATAATAAACACAACTTCTAATTTTAAGAGTTGTGCTCTTCTTGCTAGAGCAAAAACACTTTGTACTTCATGTAACGCATAACCCACTGCAGGTGGATGCCCAGTATTAGTTGAAGTCAATATTCAGAGGTTACTTAAGTAATTGTGGCCCGCCAATACACTATTGTCGTATGTAAAAAGATGTCTGAGGGGCACCTGGGTGACTCAGAGGGCTAAGCCTCTGCCTTCAGTTCAAGTCATGATTTCAGGGTCCTGGGATCGAGCCCCACATCCAGCTCTCTGCTCAGCAGGGAGCCTGCTTCCTCCTCTCTCTCTGCCTGCCTGCTTGTGATCTTTCTCTCTCTATCAAATAAATAAATAAAATCTTAAAAAAAAAAAAGATGTCTGAGACCCATTTTTTGATTGTGTACAAAGTCTACACAGAGGAATACCACCATCTTTCGTCAGCATTTACACACTCTCCAATTCCTATGAAACTGGTTAGGAGCCTATACCAGATGGGGTTAAGAATTACTCCACCATCTGACCAACCCAAGACTCCTGAGTTAATTCTGAACTCAGAGGAACTGCTTTCTTCATTTAGCCCCTTCAGCACAGGATATATTGAAACCCAAACTTAGCATTAGCTCCATGAACATTAAAGATACAAGAGTTCGGTTGTAATCTAAGGTCTAAAAAAAGCTTCTTGTGAAGAAAAAGAACACACAAACCACTACTACTGAAAATGCTGGGAAAGTTTTCTGTTTTAAAGTACATGCCTCAACACAAATAAATGAGTAAAGGAAAGCCATAAATCTGGATTCGACCTGTTCTCTGGCGGTCACTGGGTACCACATTGAGTATGAAGTGAACTTCCCTGAATTGAACTCAGCCCTAGAAGTGCTGCCAAGTCCTCCCAATGGACACTTCCGTGTGGCTTGGGTTGCACAGCAGTCAACTCCAGTCACCTCACAGATGCACGTGTCAACCTTGCCAGGCCCCACCCACTCTAACGGGAATTTAGAATTCTGCTTTAAAATAATCTTAATTCCAAAAATAATAAATTAAAAAAAAATTTCTTAGCCACAGGCTCATATGAAGGCAGAAGGTTATGTGCATATTAGCACTCAAACCCTCATAAAGCATCCATGAAATTCTATTGTGTAGCAGTATAACCTGTCTTGCTAAAATTCATAGTATGTTTTTGGTTTTGCGATAATTTTGCAAAAATGGAGTCTTACTGACTCTTAGTTTTAAAAATCATCCCTGTTTCCCCAGTGTTAAAAATAGCCTACATTGGAAGCAAAAGTTATGACACATTTTTAGCCATCAAACCATAATGGGGGGGGAGGGTATTAAAAAATCAAAGCTATAAAAAAAAAATCTTAATTCCTCTCTAGTGCACAAGACCAGGTTATCACTGATGGTATACGATATACTACACACTGCGTCTTCTAGCACTAAGGACACATCTGAGAACTCTCCATCGCTTTCTAATCAAAACGAAACTTGCAGTGATTTGGAAACATTCCACTTTTATATTTCTTAAACCACTTCATTTCATTCATTCAAATCTTTCTAGGACCTCCAGTATCTCTGACTCAGAGATTTTTAAATTTCCCCTTCATGCCTCACCTTGGAGCTAGAACAATCTCCCTCGTTCCACTGGCACCCTTCATGGTACGACCTCTCATTAATGAGGTTGAAAGGTTTGACTCCTTATTTTGTACAGCAAACAAATAACAGAAATTTTAATGTTCTGATTATTTTTGTAACCTAAACTATTCTTTATGTCCTCCTCTCTTGGGTGGTCAACTGATTAGAGAATGTCTAAGCCCTTTTTTTTTTGTAAAAGAAAATTACAGGGGGAACTTTATACTGTCTTGGGCAGCTCACCAACAGAAAAAGAAAGCAAACATGTGCCACAAGAACTACACCACCACCTAATTTAATCCTGACATTAGTGATTACAGCACAAAACCAGCATGCTGGCTGGTTGGTACTATGAAGCCCTCGGCCTCTTTTGAAACATCAAACATTATTTCACGAAAAGCAGTTTTGGATGAACATACTCCCAGTTGTGAGAAATGGTGTAGTCTCCACCAACTGTGACTTTGCTGTGTTTTGCTCCTTAAAAAACATGTACAAGTGATTAAACAGGGAGCCTGGGTGGCTCAGTTGGTTTAGTGACTGCCTTCGGCCCAGGTCATGATCCTGGAGTCCTGGATCGAGTCCTGCATTGGGCTCCTTGTTCAGCAGGGTGTCTGCTTCTCCCTCTGACCCTCCCCCTTCTCGTGTTCTCTCTCTCTCATTGTCTCTCAAATAAATAAAGTCTCTAAACAAAATAAATAAATAAATAAACAAGTGATTAAACAAAGGGCAGCTATCTATCCATTTCTAAGGAAAGGGGCCTTAAAATTCCTCCTCATCAGGGGAATGTTGTATGTTAAAGAGACTAAAGAGAAATGACAATTTAATGCAACATGTCATCTCTGATTGGCTTCTGCATTAAGAATGACAGTGCAGCTACATGATGAATTATTAGGGCAATTTGAGCAATTTGAATATGAACCATCTCAATAATGTTATTTTTTAGGTGATATTAGTCTTGTGGCTATAAAAGAATGCCCTTGTTTAGGAGACCTAATAATTAGGACTGAGTGTCATAATATCTTCAACTTTCTAAAAATTTTTAATTTTAATTTAGATTTAGATTTACAGAAAAACTGATGATAGTACAGATACTTCTCGTCTATCACTATGCAGTTTCTGCTATTAAAAATCTTATATTAGAATGGAACATTTGCACAACTGATGAACCATTAACAACACATTAGTATTAATTAAAGTTCATACTTCATTCAGATTTGCTTAGTTTCTACATCTATCTAGTTTAGGATACCATCTAGGATCCCACCCCATTTAGCACATTACATTTATTCATCATAGGTTGCCCTAGGCTCCTCAGAAAGTTTCTCAAGCCTTTCTTATTTTTGATGACTTGACAGTTAGGAGTGCTGGTCAAGTATTTTTTTAGAATGACCCTGAGTTGGGATTTTTCCTTTATTTTTTTGTCAGGATTTGATTGGGGATAAGGGTTTATATCACAAACATGATATAACATCTTTAAATTTTTTTTTTTTTTTTTTTTTTAAAGATTTTATTTATTTGTCAGAGAGAGCGAGCGAGAGCGAGCACAGGCAGACAGAGTGGAAGGCAGAGTCAGACGGAGAAGCAGGCTCCCTGCGGAGCAAGGAGCCCGATATGGGACTCGATCCCAGGACGCTGGGATCATGACCTGAGCCGAAGGCAGCTGCTCAACCAACTGAGCCACCCAGGCGTCCCGATATAACATCTTTATCACATATCAAGAATGTGTCCAATTAATATGACTTCCTCACTTACGACGTTAACCACGATCACCTGATTGCAGCAGTATTTGTCCGCAAAGTTACTAAACACCCCCCTGAAACCCTGCCCCACTTCCCATATAGTATTTTTTGGAAGAAAATTACTATCTACAACTTATGCTTATGGAGTGGCAAGTTATGTTCTACCACCTTGAAGGCAGAGTATCTTCATACATTATTTAGAATTCTCTTATATGGGAGATTTTTCTATTTCCCCCAGTCATTTATTCACTCGTTATTTTTATCAGTATGAACTCATGGATATTTATTGTGCACTTTGGGTTCTATTACAATAGTGCTTTATTTTGTTGCTCAGATTGTTCCAGATTTGGTCATTGGATCTCTTTCAGTTGGCTCCATGTCCCTTCGACATACACCATCATTGTTCTTATTTTTATCTTTTTTGAGCACTTTGTTACTTTCTGGCACTACAAGATGGTCCAAGCTTGTCTTGCATACTTTTTTGTCCCATTCCTAAAATCAGCTATTTTGCCAAGGAGCCCTGGTTCCTTTTATTGGAAAATGTATGTGAAACTAAGATCTGGGTATGCTACTACTAGAGTATTTTTTTTTTTTTAAGATTTTATTTATTTGGGAGAGATAGAGAGAGAGCATAAAAGTGGCGAGGGGGGAGGGGGACGGAGAGGCAGGCTCCTCACTGAGCAGAGTTCCTCCCCCAACCACCCCGAAGAACTCAATCCCAGGACCCTGCCTGCGATCATGGAGATGCTTAACCAAATGAACCACCCAGGTGCCTCCTTACTAGAGTATTATTGATTCTAGACCCTCTTTTGTCTATTTTATATCTTAACCAATATTTTTCTAGTATCTTTTGATTTTGGTTATGAATTTTGCTAACATGAACATGTTTTTTGTGAACCTTTATATTAAGTAAATTTGCATTTGTATTTGTGTGTGTGTGTGTGTTTTATACTGAGAGCAAGTAACTATCTCTTTATATTTTTAGTTCATTTATAGTTTAATTTCTTGTGGTGGGGGAATGGGCAATAAATCCTTGGTGAGTTTGTTATCACTCACAAAGATGAGCCTTGGGTTTGGGGCTGATGTCACCAGCTCGAAGGAACACCAAGTCTTCTGCTGGGGATTTTATCTTCACCAACTGGAAGCCACATCATTAACAATCTCTGCCTTACCTAACAACACTGCCCTGTGAAGCTACTTTAGCAGAAGCCAATCCACAGACACTGGATGTGGCATTTTTAACCTCGCCACAGAACCTAGGGCTTTACGATGTAAGACGGGCAACCCCTAAAAGGCACAGGGGCTATCCAGCCTAGTGAGTTCTGAAAAGCAACAAACCTTAATTAAGAACTGAGGTGCCAACCAAAACACAATGTCCAGGTCTGCTGTATTCACCTCCACAGCTGATAAAAGGTACAGATCCCGCAGTGAGCCATTGTAGTTCCAGTTTACATATTCAAGCTAATTTCATTCTACTTTGTATTTCCCTTTAGAACTTGGATATAATCAATGAATTATCTTCCATATGCCTTACAACCCAGTACCACTGCATTTAAATTCAACATGAAATTCTGAAAAACAAAACAAAAAACCTTTACAATCTTATTTTATTCATAAATTATAATTATGATGATGATGTTCTTTTGTAAAGCTGAAGACCTTAAAAGACATTTTGTATTACATTGCCATGAAAAAGCCTCTTTATATTTTGTTACTCTGGAGTGGTGTCAGCTCACTTGTTCTGTTCGGATTTGGTAGCAAGATTCTTTCTTTCTTTTTTTTTTTTTAATGCTTAACTCTTTCCTTTTTTAAAAAAAATTGAGATGTAGTTTACCTAAAACATAATAGTTTCAGATGTGCATCATAACAATTTGATACTTGCATATATAGCAAAACAGTCACAGGAAGTCTAACACAATTAGAACACAGAAAGTTTTTTCATGTGATGAAAACTTTTTAGATCTACACTCAACAACTTTCTTTCTTTTATTTTTATTTTTTAACAGATTTTATTTGAGAGAGAAAGAGAGAGAGAACAAGTAGGGGGAGCAGCAGGCAGAGGGAGAGGGAGAAGTTGGATCCCTAGCTGAGTAGGGAGCCTGACGTGGGGCTCAATCCCAGGACCCCGGGATCATGACCTGAGCCGAAAGCAGAAGCTTAACCAACTGAGCCACCCAGGTGCCCGTCCCTCACCTTTACCCATTTCAATCAGGGATCTTTGAGTTCTCCTTCCCCTCCATCCAATCTGTAACCCAGTCCTGTTGGTTTTTCCCTGGTTAGAGTCCAAGCATCCATTTTCATCATCAATGTTCAAAACCAGTAGTGGTCAGTGATACCTTTAGGTTTATGGATCTCATCTGACTTACTGAATAATTTCCTAACACAAACCCTTGGCTCCAGTGTCAGATCAATCTTCCTAATACACCTGCTGCACTGCTTTGCTTTAGGACTTCTTACCCCCTTGTCCACCAGCCTCTGAAGGGCTCATCAGAACATAATTTGAAAACCACTGCTTTATATAAACCACATGTTCCAACATGGTTTCCTAAACACACCTCTAGTATTTCTGCTTCAGTCTGGGGAGTGTGTGTTTCCAGCCTGCATGCCTCTCTCCCTCATCTTTTCTCTTTTCCACATGGTCTCCCTGTGCTTATTTGTCACCATCCATTCCAACAAAGAGAAACATTTAGTTAATTGTTTAATTCAAGGAAACATGCATAATGGTTTGAAAATTGTTAACCCATATTTTCATGGGCTACAACTTTGCCAACCAGAGTACAGTGCCATTTAGAGTTCTTTCTTACCTTAGTCTTATAGCCTCTGATTATTTCCCAAGTTACTTAGATCAGCACCTTTTCCCTCCACTCCCTTCAACAAAGTTAATACATTTATATCGATTATTTTGTAACATTTAGCATCTTGTCCCGATTTCTCAGTCTCCTAAAATGTTATTTTAAAAATCTGCATAATTAAAGGTTTCTTTGTGCTGTAAGGTTGTATGAGTTTTGACAAATGAACAATGTCATATATGCACCATTATAGTATCCTATGCAACAGTTTTATTGCCCTATTAAAACCCTCGGGAGTCATCTATTTAACACTCCCCCCAATGCCTGACAACCAGTGTGGTCTAAAATCTTTATAGTTTTGTCTTTTCCAGAATGTTATACAAGTGGAATCATACACTATTTAGCCTTTTCAGACTTGCCTCTTCCACTTAGTAATATTCATTTAAGATTCATCCATGTTTTTGTGCGGCCTGATAAGCTCATTTCTTTTTAACCTTGTAGTGTTCTATTGTATGGATATACTGGTTTATTCATCCCTTCACCTAGCAAAGGACATCTTGGTTGTTTCCAGCATTTGGTCTACTATGAGCTTTCTTCTATGAACATTCACAGAGAGGTTTTTGTGTGGATCTAAGTTTTCAGTTCAGTTGGATAGACCTGTATAAGCATTATTGCTAGATTCTATGGTAAGATTATGTTCAACTTTTCCATAGCCAAACTGTCTTCCAAAGCAGCTGTACCATTTTGCATTCTCACCAGCAACAGATAGAGGAGTTTTTGTTTTGCAACCTTGCCAGCAATTGGTGCTGTCAACTTCTATGATTTTAGATATTCTAATAGGTGTGTAGTGGTATCTCACTGTTTTAATTTTCATTTCCCTAATGACATATGGGATGTAGAGTGTGTCTTTTCACATGTGCATTTGCCATCTGTATATCTTCTTTTGGTGAGGTGTCTGTTCAGTTCTTTTGCCCATTTTTAATTTGGGTTATTTAATTCCTTGTTAAGTTTTAAGTGTTCCTCGCATACATTTTCTCTCAGTCTGTGGTTTGTCTTTTTATTCTTTTAACAGTGTCCTTAGCAGAGCAGGTTTTTAGCCCCATTTATTTTTTTCTTTCATGGAGCATGCTTTTGGTGTTGTATCTAAAAATTCATCAAACCCAAGGGCACCTAGATATTCTCTTATATTCTCTTTTGGAAGTTGTATAAAGGTTTTGCATTTTACTTTCAGGTCTGTGATCCACTTTGAAGTCATTTTTGTGGAAGGCATAAGATCTTTCTTTAGCTTTTTTTTTTTTTTTTTTTTTTTTTTTTGCACAAGGACATCTAATTGTTACAGCACCATTTGTTGAAGCAACTTTTAAAGGTGAGGTAAAACCAAGAGTAACAAAAACCTGTTGCTATTGCAGAATTACAGGGAGAGGAGGAGAGGAGGGAAGGGAGGAATGAGGAGGAAAGAGATAAAGCAACTATGACAAATCATTAACAATCAGTGATTCTAGGGGCTGCTGGGTGGCTCCGTCTGTTAAGCAGTGGACTCTTGATTTCAGCTCAGGGGTCTTAGGGTCTTGGGATTGAGCCCTGCAGGCTGGCTCCATGCTCAAGGGAGAGTCTGCCTGAGATACTCTCTCTCCCTCTGCCCCTCCCCCTGCTCACCTGCACACTCTCTCTCTTAAATAAATCTTAAAGCAGAAACAAAAACAAAACAAAACAGTAAGTGATTCTAGGTAAAGGTAAATGGGCATTCCTTAGACTCTCAAATTTTCTGTAGCTTTTAGAATTTTTGTATAAAAACAGTGAAACAATTTTGCAAAGAAGGTAGGGAACAATGAAATGCATTTTAGAAGTATTTTCACTAAGTTATTTCTCAAAGGGTTAAGTTTCAGTTATATAAAAGGCTGAAATTATGTACAAAACTGGGTTACCTGAAACTGAATTAACAAACTCCATATTCCTAAAGAAAAACATACAAGAGGAACAGTAACAATTAAAGACAAATATTTAAAATATTTTATGTTAAAAAGTTCCTACCATAACTGTGGATTTATCTATTCTTGTAGTTTAGTACATTTTTGCCTACATATATTCTCTTGTAAATATTTAACCAGATTCATTATGCTGTCTGAAATATTTTAATTAGAATTATTAGTTTATCTGTTTATTATAATTCTGATTTATGCTTAAATCTTATTCTGTACTATTTTTCTATTTGTGTTCTCTTTTTTCTCTAGAATGATTGAGACCTAATTCTCTAGTTCTTGGTTTCTGGCTTTATGGTATTAGACTGGGTGTTAGTTCTGGTCACAGTATGAACATGAGATTCTTATGGTCCCAAAAAACCATAAGATTCTTACTTTAAGCTCTTTTACCATAAGCATCAAATGATGTTAGGTACTCTCAAGTATAAGCAGTTTAGGTGATTAATTACATAATTCACATCAGATACAAAGAACTCACTATCTCTCAGCTAGATCTCTTAGCCCCGGAAGTGCTTGATAGAGACTGCTAGAGGCCTTAATGGGCTTTTAGCTTATGCAGAGTCTGTGCTTCCTAATCACCTGAGTGGGGTGTGTGTGTATGTGTGTGTGTTTTAAAAGATTTTTAAAACTGGAGAGACAGAACACTTGGGGCGGGGTGGGCAGAGGGAGAGGGAGAAGTAGGCTCAATCCCAGGACCCTGAGATCATGACCCAAGCCACAGGCAGACACTTAACCTACTGAGCCACCCAGGCACCTCTCAGTGGTATATTTTGTTTTCTTTTAAATAACTCCAAAGGCGGGGCGCCGGGGTGGCTCAGTGGATTAAGCCGCTGCTTTCAGCTCGGGTCATGATCTCGGTGTCCTGGGATCGAGCCCCGCATCGGGCTCTTTGCTCAGCGGGAGCCTGCTTCTCTCTCTCTCTCTCTCTGCCTGACTCTCCGCCGACTTGTGATCTCTCTCTCTGTCAAATAAATAAATAAAATCTTTAAAAAAAAAAAAAAATAACTCCAAAGGCATTTATTGTGATTGTTAGAGGAGATCACCATCAGATATTTTTAATTTCCAGCCATTATACAAAACTATACTATTTTCTTTAAACAATATCAATAGGTTTTAACGTTTTTAATTGATCATATTGCTAGCTAGTATTTTCATTTATTTATAAGAATACTCATATGACTTTCACAGCTTTCATCATCGATACATTTAAAAATATGTCACGAAGTATTTAATCTAGACTTTTTTCATGTTTTCAGTAAGAGGGCCCATCATAGCTACATTTTTGTCTACCAGTCTGCTCAAAATGAAACTCTAAATTGCTGTTTAAATTTTCAGAGGCTTTGCTCTGAAAAGATCAGAACACTCCATAAGGAGAAAGGAAATCCTTCTCTATCAAGCACTTCTGGGGCTAGAAGATCTAGCTGAGAGATGGGAGTTCCTTGTATCTGATGTGAATTATGTAAATTAATCACCTAACCTGCTTATACTTGAGTACCTAATATTATTTGATGCTTATGGTAAAAGAGGTTAAAATAGGAATCTCATGTTCAGGGATAGACTTTTTTTTTCCTTGAAATGTACAACCATTCAAATTTTAGGCCAAATTTGAACAATCTCAATTTCTATTCAATCCTAAAAATTTAATAGTATAAAAAAAAAAAAAAAAACACTTGGAAGCTCTAATTCTTTCCCCAAAGATATATAAGGAGGATAGAAATGTGGTTCAGCATTACATAATGTTGCCACCCACTCCAGAAACAGAACTGAGTGCCTAGCAACAGTAAAGGGTCATCTCAGGAGAGTGCTGATTGCTCATTGGAGCATTCGAAACACAGATGCTTTTCTATCCTTATCACTTCCAGTCTCCACTAATCACACACCCGTTACCTTAGATCCCAGGGCCATCTCATGAAAACCTTCCTCCCATGACCATCAGTAACTGCTAGTTAGGGGAGCCTCTAATTTTAGGTACATTCAAAATAGATTTTCAAACATTATAAGAAAAGATACATTTTGGGGTACAGAATAGTCACTGCATTCTTCTTCCCCAGTGATAATTCCTTTAAGAGAGGAAATGTTCATTTTCGTGTTGGTATATTTCTTACCTGGCACTTCATACCCCAGGCCTGAAGGCTCTGAAGAGCAAGGCCAAAGCATCAGTTAATAACAAAGGGTTTAGGCAGATACCGCTAAGGCCCATGGTAGGGGAACTCTTCTTGAAACAGTAAGCTCATGTTCAAGAGTTGGTTTATATTTTCTTTAAATAGCCATTTAAGCTTTAGTATAATTTGAACAGTCTCAATTCCTATTCAGTCCTAAAGATTTAGTAATACAAATAAAGACCCAGGAAGCTCGATTTTTTTTTCCCCTAAAGATATATGAAGAGGATGGAAATGTGGTTCAGCATTACATAACATGGTCACAACTCCAGAAAAACAAGTGAGGGCACCTTTACTTATGTTTATTGGCTATTTGCATGTATCCTCCTCCTCTTTCATGGTGTGAAGTCCCTTGTCCATTTCTTTCATATAGTCTGAATATTTTCTCCCACTCTGCCCTTTATTTTCACTCTTACTGGTGCCTTTTGATGAAGTGTTTAATTTTCACCTATTTCAATTTATCATTCTCTGTGTTTTACTTTATGACTAATGCTTTCTGTGCCCCGTTTGATTACTTTTCCTTATTTCCAAGTCACACAGATATTTTCCTATATTATCTTCCAGAAACTTTGTTTTACTTTTTATCTGTAAAGAAACTGAAAATTTTGTGTATGGTCTGGGTTTGGGGCTATGATTATATGAATAGATGATATCCAATTGGCACAGGACCATTACTGTAAATAAAAACCTTTCCCCACTGCTCTCCCCGAGAAGCTCTTCCCCAGATCAGAAAGGCTCTTGTCCTCACCTCCTTCAAGTCTTAGCTAAAATAAATGTCAACTACCCACCGAGGCCTTCCCTCACTACCCAATTAAAAATTCCAAGTCACCCTGAGACTAAATGGAAACTATTCCAAATAAGATCCTTTATCTTTTCATAAAAATAGAACATGATAAAGTAGGTCCTTTAATAAACGTAAGCAACTTTAAGAGGAAAGTCTTACTTTTTTTCAGGTAGCCCTTTCAATCTTCCTTGTATTTGTTGAAAATAAGACAGTCATTGGGGCCTGTGGGTGGCAAAGTGGTTTGAGGGTCTTACTCTTGGTTTCTGCTCAGATCTGATCTCAGGGTTCTGGGATTGAGTGTGGAGTCTGATTGGGTTTCTCTCCCTCTATCTCTGCCCCTTTCCCCTCTCAAATAAATAAAATCTTGAAAAAAAGAAAAAAAGAGGTCATGGCGGTTGACCTGACAATGATAAGTACCACAAAGCTGCAGAGGATACAGCCCCTTCTGCTAGCCATTGATCCCATGCTTCTTTAGTCTCTTAGTTTTAAATTTTAATTTGTGGGGAAAGGACTAGGTAAATCAAATGATCTTTGCTTTAGTGGCATATGACTAAACTCTAATGCATATAAGGAGAATTAGGATGTTTCCTCCAAATCTTAAGGTATTAGAGAATTTTTTTTTTTTCTAGAGCCGTTTTACCAAATGCTACTTTTTTTTTTTTTTTAAAGGTTTTATTCATTTATTTGACAGGCAGAGATCACAAGTAGGCAGAGAGGCAGGCAGAGAGAGAGGAGGAAGCAGGCTCCCCACTGCACAGAGAGACCTATGTGGAGCTCGATCCCAGGACCCTGAGACCATGACCTGAGCCAAAGGCAAAGGCCTTAACCCATTGAGCCACCCAGGCAACCCCCAAATGCTACTTTTAAAGTTTACTATGTAATATTTGATCTCTACTAGAGTATATATAATATCTATACAAGTATAAGGTCCAACAATGCATATGAACCCAACCCCCAAATTAAAATGAGAGCATTGCCAATAACATCCCATCTACCTCTACACCCCTTCCCAGTCTCAAGTGCTCTGACCACCCTTCCTAATTCAACCCCTTGCAGTTGCTGCTGCTGTTGCTCAAGCTTATTGTCTCTTTCCCTCCCTCAACCTGTCCTTCCTCGTGTTTCCCATTTCACAAAATGGTGACACCTCCTACTCAAGTTAATCCAAGCTAGATATCTGAAATTCTTTCCTCGTTCTCAGCCTTAATTCTGACCCATTTTATTTTATTTTATTATAGGTTTCATTTATTTATTTGACACACAGAGAGGGACAGTGAGAGAGGAAACACAAGCAGGGGAAGAGGGAGAGGCAGAAGCAGACTTCCTGATGAGAGCCCGATATGGGGCTTGATCTCCGGACTCTGGGATCATGACTTGAGCCAAAGGCAGACGCTTAACAACTGAGCCACCCAGGCACCTCCCATTTTATTTTTCACGGGGACTGCCTGTCCTCATTACTTTCTCCAGGCTCCCTGTTAATATTACTTAAAATCTTTCACTGCTTTGTCTTGCTTTTCTCAATGAAGAAACAACTCAACAGACTATGCAAGGTTAGATTTCTCTAATCTTATCTTGGCAAGTCTGTGCTCCAATGATATTGAAATACCTGCTTGCTGTTCCCCAAGACAGTCATGTCATTTTGTTTCTATGCCTTGGCATACTTTTCCCCTCTGATTGGGGCCTCTTCTCAAGGAGCAGCACTTCAAAGAGGGAGCTGAAAGACTATTTCCTCCCAGAGGCTGTCCTTGCCTCCTCTACGGAAGGACCCCGCCCCTCCCTGTTCTCACAGCATCTTGTGCATGCTTGATTTGATGCTACTAGCAGTGTGAATTTTGGTAAATTATTCACTTTCCTGTGCTGCTTGGCTTTTTTGTAAGATGCAACAGTGACTACCTTAGGAGGACTAACCGATTTGTGCCATGGAACAATGCCAGGCACATGGTACACAGTCCACAAATATCAGTTATTATTGTTCCACAACAGTATGTTCACGGACTTTCCCTTCTGCTGTCTGTGTGTTCGGCATTCCTTTAGGACAAAAACTGCCATGTTTAGCTCTCTATTCCCAAAGCCTAGAACATTCTGATACATGGTAGGTACTCAAATATTTACAGAAAGAATAAAAATAAAAAAACTCCTTACTTCACACAAAAAGGCAGAATGGAATCTTTTGTACACACACAGTCTAAAATACAAATATAGCCCAAGCTGAGGCCAGGAAATGAAAAAGTGACAAAAGAAACCGATACAGTGTTATCCAATCTGATGAATGTATGATTTTCTTTTATGGCCTTCAAAAAAAATGCAATGGCCATTTCAGATTAAAAAATTATTACAGGGGTGCCTGGGTGGCTCAGCTGGTCAAGTGTCTGACTTCAGCTCAAGTCATGATCTCAAGGTCTAGGATCACATACCCCCCCCACCAAAAGTCTGGCTCACTGCTCGGCAGGCAGTCTGCTTTGTCCTTCTCCCTGGCTCACTCTCAAATAAAGAAATGAAATCTTAAAAAGAAAAAAAAAAGAAAATTATGATAGCAGTAGCATTTTTTTCTGGTGGATTAAGTATAATCATCTCTTAGTTAAACATACTATATTAACAATTTTAATTCTCAATTTGACACACATTATTTATCAAAATTCATTAAGCCATAAAGTCAAAAAAGCAGTGAGAGAAGTCTAATTTCCTTCAGTAGCTTAAGTCTCAATGTCAACGTACATATACAAATGGTCATATTTCCCAATAGCATCATATTTACTTGTATAGGTGGTTTTCCTCATTTCTGATTCATCCCTATTTTGTGGAGAACATTTACACTCAACTTGTTTAAAATGTATTTGTTTCATTAAAAAGAAAACTTTTCACAAAATGTTTTTGTTATTGATTGATGACCAAAGATTTAGTATTTATTTCCCTTATTATTGTTGTTGTTGTTGTTTTTTAGTTTCCATAGCAGTGCACTGAATTACACTTTAAATACCACATACCCTTCTTTAAGGAAGGAATATAAAAGAGAAGATGGACAAATTCCAACTATTATTTTCTTTTTAGTCTTTCATGATTTCTTTTGAAGATTTTATTTATTTGACAATGAGAGAGAGAGATCACAAGTAGGCAGAGAGGCAGGCAGAGAGAGAGAGGGAAGCAGGCTCCCTGCTGAGCAGAGAGTCAGATGTGGGCTCTATTCCAGGAGCCTGGGATCATGACCTGAGCTGAGCTGAAGGCAGATGCTTTACCCACTGAGCCACCCAGGTGCCCCTCAACAATTTATTTTTAAAACACACACACACACACACACACACACACACCAGCTACAGAGAAACAAGATTCACAAAATGAATACTCCAAGTATTGTTTGTAGAAACAGTATCATAAATTGTGTGCCCATATAGGTCACTCAGAAAAAAAAAATCAAATCACTTCTAGAAACATATTCTTTTCCACTCAAATGTTGAAACCTGTTAAATAAGGTTGTTTCATAGGAGATTTCTTCTTTAACAAACACCCTTTTCAGTAAGCGAAAAGTTAGCTACTATACTAGTATGAGTCACAATCACTTAAGAATTGACAAATTACTATTTTCCTCTTCACTTGAATCAGTTCTACTTTCTTATTGACCAAATAGAGGCAACTTAATCAAATCATCCTAGAATCAGTTTATGAGGAAGAGAAAAAGGATGGCTTGCATACAGGGAAGAAAAACCTGTCAAATACTTAAAAATGACACCTGTAAATTTTGTTATCCTACCACTGAATTTAAGAGATTAGGTCTACTAACTAGTGCTAGAAAAAAAACTTGAAAACAGAATCCTTCTAATAAATGAAATAGCTTTACAGGGGTGCCTGGTTGGCTCAGTGGGTTAAGCCTCTGCCTTCAGCTCAGGTCATGGTCTTGGGGTCCTGGAAAGAAGCCCTTTATCGGGCTCTCTACTTAGCAGAGAGTATGCTGCCAACCCCCCCACCCCCCGCCTACCTCTCTGCCTATTTGTGATCTCTCTGTCAAATAAATAAATACAATCTTAAAAAAAAAAAAAAAAAGAAAAGAAAAGAAATAGCTTTACAGACTAATTCTAAACACTAGCAACTGCCATGTGATCATAACATTAGAAAACATTAAAGAAAGACAATTTCCCTTTTCAGGTGGAACAAAATCATGATAGTATTTTTTTCTTAAGACATTAAAGTTTTGGGTTTTTTTTTTTGCAGCAATAGATGACTGAAAGCAGCAAGGAACTTCAGGGGGCCCCAGTGTAGTGAGCACAGACTCCTGAGGGCATGGAAGTCCTGGTCAATCAATATTGCCTGATGAATGGCTGTGGGGCACTGGTGGGCATAATGAAACCGGAGAAAGGTGGCATCAGTGGCACAAGGAACAGATACAGAAGACTGGGGAGCTGCAGTAATAACTGATTATATGGATGGCATCCTATCCTCTTGAATGTAGCTGGAGAGACCTAAAGTCTTACCTAATTTAGCTGGGCTAGGGTTAGCAATCTGTTAGAGTTAGGGTCAACTGCTAAAGTGACCCGTACTTAAGGTTCACAGATTAGTGTTGAGAGAATATTAAAATGTGAAACAAAACTAAGTCTATTTTTCTTAATCTTTCATTTCTTTGTAACTCTAATGACATTTTTACATAAGGGTTACAACTCTGTAATACTCATTAGTGCCTTGCTGTAATGCAAACGGACTGTTTTAAGGGGCAAGGACAAATAATGTATTGCTGTGTAGGCCCACAACAGTGTTAAGGACATTCATGGAGAAGTGCCTCAAAGCAACCTAAGTTAATCAGGAGCAGAATTATCTCTGTTTTAGGGATGAAGTAAAGGCATACTACTACAGCTGACCCTCGAACAAAACAGGTTTGTACTGGGTAGGTCCACTGACATGAGGATTTTGTTTTTGATAAATACAGTACAGTACTGTAAATGTATTTTCTTATGATTTTCTCAATTTTTTTCCTCTAGCTTACTTGATTGTAAGAATATAGTATATAACACATAAAACATATAAAATATGTGTTAATTGACTGTTATTGGTGAGGTGTCCAGTCAATAGTAGGCTATTAGTATGTAAATGTAGGGGGAATCAGATGTTACAAACGTGTTTCAGACTGTGTGGTAGTTAATGCCCCTAACCCCTGCATTGTTCAGAGTCAACTGTACTAAGGAGTGATGTCACCCGCTGTGACTCAAAGGGGTAATGATGTGAGATTGCATTTTACAAAACTCCAAAGTCTGTAAATTAGAAATAATGACATGTAAATATTGGTATTTTTACCTTATACACAAAACCTGAAATGTGTCTCCAGAGTCATGATAATTTCACAGTAATTCTAAAGCTGGCTGAAGAAAGAAACTGAAATTGCTTTTCTACCGCTGCCACAGAGCATGCTACTTTAGCTGGCAAAAAGAAGTATCTATCCTTCGTTGAGACCTTGTTATTATGAAATCCTGAAGAACTTACACTTGACATAAAATGCTACCAGCTGAACTCTAAATAAACCAAGCACACACACAGCGCTGTCCCCAGGATAACTGGAGTTTCTTAACCTTAAAAAAATATTTTCTCTATAATAACTGTTAGTATAAAGGTCATTAATTTCTGTTAAATTACATTGGTAGGTGGTTGTACTTCTCTAGCTAACACATATTGCTATTTGGATTTGAATGCTACCACTGAAAAGATTTCAGTCTTGGTTGGTATTAAAAGTTGAAATGAAGTAAAGGCATTTATTTTTCTGAAGGAAACTGTATTAAAACTAGTCTTTCATTTAAAGAATAGGTTATAGGGACACTGGGGTGGCTCAGTCAGTTAAGCCTCTGCTTGGGCTCACGTTATAACCCCAGGGTCCTGGGATCGTCCAGCATCAGGCTCCCTGTTCAGCAGGGAGTCTGCTTCTTCCTCTGCCCACTGCTTCCCCTGCTTGTGCTTGCATGGGAGCACTCTCTCTCTCTCTGACAAGAAATAAATAAAATCTTAAAAAAATTAAAAAATAAAGAACAGGTTATATACTTTAGGTTATGTATTTTATTTTTTTAATTTGTTTTTTAAGATTTTATTCATTTATTTGACAGACAGAGATCACAAGTAGGCAGAGAGGCAGGCAGAGAGAGAGGAGGAAGCAGGCTCCCTGCTGAGCAGAGAGCCCGATGTGGGGCTCAATCCCAGGACCCTGGGATCATGACCTGAGCCGAAAGCAGAGGCTTTAACCCACTGAGCCACCCAGGTGCCCCTAGGTTATGTATTTTAAAGAGCAACATGCTTTAAGAATGTTTTTTAAATAGAAATGTTTCCAAAAAAATGATTCATAGTTTTAATAGAAACATCACCAAAAAGAACAAAGAAATCTAAAACTCAGATTTACTCCTCAGAAATTATCAATAATAACATTTGATGATCCAAACATTGTTCATTAAGTGGAAAAAGAAGATTGATTAAAAAAAAAGTAAATAAGATGGGATCTTAATACACATATCATTTAAAATAACCCAATATTGCTTAATTTAACAGATGATAAAACTGAAGGAATAAATAAAATTTAAGTTAAACAGCAGAAATGTCAGAACCTCAAGTAATCCTCTGAGTTTAAGAAAAGGATTAGAATGCCTGGTGTTTCAACTCTACACATTATCTGTCCTCCTCCTGGGAATGATGAAATTTGCCTTGAGCTTCCTCTCGTCTTCCTCCGGCCTCCAGATTTTCATTACCTGTTATATTTTTAGCCAATTACAACACATTCTGATCTACAATATTAATACTATGGACACTTTTAAAGGCATGGAATGATTTTGATGAATTTAAAAATAAACATAAATCCCCACACCAACAACTTTTAAAGTGATCTTTTTAAGGCAGTCTAAATTGTGTACTGCTGCGAATGTGCTATTTAGCCAATCTGACAAATGTGGTATTTTGCTGTTGGCTAGACTTTGTCTCACATGCTAGCTGGGAATATGCAATGCGTTTCCAAGGTGAATTTCATGAGGCACTACTATAGAGAATGCTGTAATAAAATCCAGACATTCCATCCACTACATTCCTTTCCTCTAATACTTCTGTAATTCAATCTAAAAAAGACCAAGCAAGTGTGTCTGGGAAGATCACTGCTTTAGACACCACTAATGTTCCTTATCGCTAAGCTTCAGATGTTTTCTGGGTACTCAAATGTCCCCAAATCACTGAAAACCAAACTAAGGATATTTTGCAAGTTTTTTCTCCTTGTTTTAAATGGTAACAATTCAGCAACTCAGTTCTGTCAGGATTTCCTGACACTACTATTTCTTAAAATCCTCAGTATGCTTTCTCTTTCATAACCTCTAGTGCAAAGATTTTTAAACCTGGTTCTACATTCTGATCACCTGGGGAGTTTTTAAAACTAAGAACGTCCAGGCTTTATTCCAGATCAATTAAGTCAGAATCTTTGAGGATGGAGTCTGGGAAAGTTGTTTTAAAAAGCTTTTACATACCATACAGTGCCTTGTGAGTTCTTATTCTAAATGAAGAATCCAAGGCTTCTCTATGGAAACAGATATTCTTAATTAAACCCATGTTTGGAAAGAGTGAAAATAATTTTACTAAAATTTTTAAAAGGTGAAAGTCATCATTCTATGAACCATATTTATCATAAATAGCTCCAATTTCAACATTTATAAAGCAATAGAACTGCTTTTCTGGTTCCAAAGCTGTAATTTTAAAGTATCCCATCATACAAAACTTCTTTTTTTAAAGGGTAAATAAGGTTAGGAAATCTTGTCTGTTTATCAGGAAGTTTTAGGATTAGTTTGAGGGACTAAATGTTAGCAAAACCTAAGACTGACTGACAAAACCTTAAAACAAGAATCTGGCAAAGAGTAAAAGAAATAAATGACCACTGATTTCAGAGCTCATTTACTCGCTAACTTCTTTTTCTTGTTTGCTTTTTAGTTTATTCCAGCTCTCAAATTTTTTATTGTTCATATTAGAAGTTCATTTTATTTCATGAATTTGTAATCATGTTTCATAAGAAATGTTCCATAACAACCCACTTCATTTATCCCTCAGTAAATGGTATATGCTTGGGCTTTCGACAGTATTCCTGCACTTGTTACAGAAGCTATTGATTCCTTTTCTGATTTCCTCCTTTTTAAACCATTCTCACAAAATCCTCCAGTATTCCTCACTCAAATTGGCCAAAAGTCCTCACATTAAAAAAAAAAAAAAAGTGTTATTCAAACTAAGTTGGTCACCCTGTTGGTATTTCTGGGAGACTGCTACAGTAGTATAGAACCATGGAAAACTTATAAAGTTAAAGCTAGTAAATTTACTTACTTTGCATTTCCAAACTAGAAATCTCTGCAGACAAATCTGCAAATCTACTAGCTAATTATCTCCCAATCACGTTCCTGAGATGCTACAAGGTTCTGAATGCCCCCCCTCCACCAACCAAGAGAGCACATGGAATGACAAGGGAGTGAGGGGACAGCCTAACAGGCCAAATAATTCCTGGCCATCAGTGGGTGACAGATGTCTCAGCCAGATCACCCCCACAGCAATGCTGACCACATGGAAAATACAAAGCTCTCTATGATTTTCCATTTTCCTCCTTTTCTATAAATGAGGCTCAGCATGTGTAAGAAATCAGAGCTGCATGTTGGTATAAAATGTTACTATTAGACATTATTTCCCAATGATACTTTCAGACTCATCCCAGATTCTAGGACTAACCTCACTCACCTCCTTTGTAATAGTAGGGAATGGCTCTGAAACACAACCTGAAAGTTAAATTCTTCCTATGGAGCCATTAGGGAGTTTCAAGTAATGCAGTATTTCCAACCAACTAAGCTCTCCAAATGGACAAACAACATGGTTAGGAATACAAAGCAAACCATAGAGTTAAGATTATTATTCTACATTTCAACATTAACAGTCTCTTAGATCTGTTTTAGTCTGGAAGTAGCTATAGTGAAGGCACATGAATTTATACATTTTTTAGACACTGAGTTGCTTTTTATAGCAATATCCCACATATCAAATGGATAGACAAGAAAATTACTGTCATCTGAAAATAAGTGAGGGGGGAGAGAAAGCTCTTAAGTGTTTATGCACCTACTTCTAGAACCTCAAAAATCCTTTGGATATGTAAGAAATTGGACGTTCTTCATTGGACTCATACCAGCTTTGAGAAAAAGAAGGGACTAGAGACAGCCTGCCTGGTGATCTCATAGGGGTTCTGGCCTTCTGTTCACAAACTCTTCACGACAGGTGCAGCCCCTTCCCTCCCTCCATCTGGGGCCTGGCTAAGCACTAAAACTGGCCTCTACACCAGCCAGAAGCATATGGGCTGGGACAGGGGCAGCATCTCCTTTCTGATGGTATCTGCTCCCTGTTGTCTAAGCTTGTCCCTTTAAATACTGTATCTTTGTCCTGTCTTACTGTGTCAAGCACATCTTCTTCTTCTTCTTCTTCTTTTTTTTTAAAAGCTTTATTTATTTATTTTAGAGAGAGTGCAGGTGGAGGGACAGGCCGAGGGAGAGACAGAATCCTCAAGCAGACTCTCCACTAAGCAGAGAGCCCAACCTGGGTCTCCCATCCGAGGATGTAACAGATGATATGAAGAAAATACGACACACACTTCTAAGCCACGAAGCACAACGAAGTGAACCAATCATCCAAAATCAAGATAGAATACCACTATTACCGTTGCTTCTGAGCTTTTTCCTTTGCTAGGGTATTTCCTTAGAGGTGACCCTGATCCTAAAATTTGCATTTATCATTTTCTTTTCTTTTTGGACGAATAGATTGCTATTAATCTATATATCTCATATAGTGTTCAGTCTTACCTTTGTTGGGGTCTTTAAAATGGTAACCTACTATATGTAATCCCATCTGGCTTTTCTTAAAAACAAAACAAAAACCAAAACTCACTATAATTTCCCTAACAGACATGCATGTTGATACTTGTAAGTGGTATCTCATTCAGCTTTACTGCTGTGTAATATTCCATTATGTGAATATACCAACAATCATTTACCCAGTCTCCTCTCCATGTAAACTAGCTTTCTTGGTAGATTCTCGCTTTAAGAACTTTCCTATGAATATCCTTGTAAACTTCTCCTGCTGCAGGTATCAAGGTCTACCAGGTAGTAGAAATGCTGGGTTGCAAGGTATGTGAATGATGAACACTGTTAAGTTTCCAGAGCTATTACATCTTCCTCTCTTGCCATTCCCAAAAAATGTTGTTCTGCCCATCCTTGCCAACACTTGGCATTTTCAGACTTCTTAATTTTTTGCAATGTAGAATGTGTGAAATGGAATTTCAATGTGGTCTTAATTTACATTTTCTTGAAAACTAATGAGTTTTGTGATTCTTTTTATATGTCTAGTTGCCATTGGTTTCATCTTCAAGGAGATGCCTTTTACTTTCGTCCCATTTTTTTTTTTTAGATTGTTAATTTTCTTATTGATTTTAAGGAATTCTTTACATCTTCTATTATACTTTGTCATTTATGTTACAAAACTGTCTGCATTCTTCACCCTCACTGGGCCACAATTCTAGTGCTGGCTTCCATTATACCTTCCTGTCCAGCCCCCAACTACTGAGGAATTGAGAAAACAGCAATGTGGGTTTCCAAATAGAGTTTTAAAACACATATCCTAAAAACAGATATTTAAAATAATTGGGTATTTTTTTCTCAGAGATTAGCAAAGATAAAATTGTCAGGGATGGCATAGGTGGTAGAAATACACACTCAGCTACCACTGTTGAGAATGTAAAGTGAATCTTGATCTTGATAGGGTTGGTGAGACATGTGTATACACATTTGACAAAACTCACTGAAATTATGCATGCAAATCCTGTCACACAGTTTGGTGGTGTGGCATACTGGTTCAGGTCTGGGTCTAGAGCCACTTAGCTCTGTCACTTAGTAAGTTATTTCATTTCTCTAAAGCCTTGAGCTTCTCAATGGCAAAAAGGGGATAACAGCAGTATCTGTAATATTAGGGTCATTGTGAGATATAAATGAAATTGTGTGAAAGTGCTTAGAATAATGCCTGATGCAGGAGCGTCAGATGTATGTTAATCAATCATTTACAGTTTGTTGCAGGGTGTGGAAAGTTCTTCTCTACCAAATCATAACTGTAATGACATTCTCCTATATTTTCTTCTAAAAGTTTAAATATTTAGTTTTTACATATAGGCAGGTGGTCCACTTATAATTTATTTTTGAGTTTGCTGTGAAAAAAGGATGTAATTTCATTCTTTTTTCTGAGAGATAACCAAGTTGTCACAACACTATTAAGTTACCCATCCTTTCCCACCAATTTTGAGTACTACTCTGTCACATTAGATTTCCACACATGCTGGATTAGTTTCTGGATTCAGTGATTATGTTCCAGTGATTATGTTCCCTTAAGTTTATCATCAATCACTGCACCAATTCTATACGGTCTTAATTCCTACAACATAACAATCAGTCTTGATATATAATAGGACAAGTCTTTTTTCCTTATTCTTTTCAACTGTCTTACTGATTGCTGGGTTTTACTCTCTCCTGTGAACCTTAGGTCATTAGGTTCCATGAAAACAAAAAACAATAAAAATCCTGGTGGAATCCCACTGAATTTATAGATTTAGTTGCGAAGACCTGATAATCATTAATTAATACTGATTCATCAACATGTGCTATCCATTTAGATCTTCTTTTAACGTTCATGTCTTATAACTTTCTTTAGTCCCCAGTGTTCCAGACTCTTTTAACAGGAGAACGCAATCTGTGTACATTTACTGACATTACTGACATATCTGAACCCATTTTCTGCATCTTTTTTTACCCCTGTCCACATGTCCTCCCTCCTCTGTCCCCTTTATTTTGGCCTTCTATATCTCAAATAGCCTCTGTTTCACCACCCACTCCCCCACCCCGCTGGTTTGGGAACTATAGATAAATGACCTTTTAAATTGTTGTATCTCTGCACGTGACTAAGGCCTTACCGTGGTCTCCTTGCCTTTCCCCAGAGTGAAAGGAAAAAGAAGAACTAGAAAAAAAGGTGAGGAAAAACATAAAGGGGAGGACAAGAGATAGAGAAGACGTACTTTGAACTGGGGAGTGGAACTGAACACTGGAAGGAGCAGGGCTGTGTGCTTTCCTTCCTCCTTCATATTTCTTAGTCATTTGAGGTAACCAAGGTCTGTTTTTATTGTAACTATTACTGTTAAAATGGCTTACCACTTCGTTTTTCTAATTAGTTTTAGGTGAGCTATTTTAGTTAAAGCACTACAAGAACTTGTCACTAGCAAAAATTTAAGGTAATGCAGTATAGATTTACTGGAAGACGGTACACTTTCTTTCTTTCTTTTTTTTAAAATATATTTTATTTATTTATTTCACACACAGAGATCACAAGTAGGCAGAGAGGCAGGCAGAGAGAGGGGGGAGGCAGGCTCCCTGCAGAGCAGGAAGCTGGGATCATGAGTGGAAGGCAGAGGCTTTAACCCACTGAGCAACCCAGGCGCCCCTACATTTTACATTTCTTAAACTTAGGAGACCACTTGAAACAAAGCAGTAGTTGCATCTTTAACCACCTAAAATAATACAAGATTTAGGACTTAAAAATTCCTAAAAAGTATTTAATCGTGACAAGAAAGCATAAACTCTGTGTGTATGGGGGCAGGGGGAGTTTATCTCCAATTTGTATTGCTTTCATTTACTTGGCAAGGAAAAGACCAGATATCCTTTCAGAATATTTTTACACAAAGCTTTCAGGCCACTTTTCTCATAGAATTTTATTATTTATTATATATATTTTATTATTATAAGGCATTAATGCTTTAATGTTTTCAGGTTAAGATTTATACCCTTCTAAGGCCCTTTTATATGGATCTAGGGTTGTATCTTTAAAGGGTACTTTCCCCTATTTATTAAACACCTTAAAACTACCATCATTTCTATTTGCAAGATTAATTTAGGTATATAAAGTGAAAATTGAAAGGATTTATATTTCTGAAAACCAGAAATAAAAACTAAGGTTGATGAAAATTAATGATTTTAAAAAACCCAAATAAACAAATACTGAACAAGCAACAATTAGGAGGTTTGTTCACCAATACTGAGATTAGTTGGTGTCCCCAAAAGAAAACAAAAACCACAGGCACAAAGGAGCAAAGAACCGATCATGGCAATTATGACCCCCAGTAGACAACTATCACAAGTTCCCTTCTGTTCTCATACCTGCACTTTCTTTAAATCTACACTCAGGAATGCCTACTGCCTACTGTTTCTGTGGGCCTCTGGAAGTTTTTTTTTTTTTTTTTTAAGACTTATTTATTTATTTGACAGAGAGAGAGAGAGAGAGAGAGAGATATCACAAGTAGGCAGAGAGGCAGGCAGAGAGAGAGAGGAAGGGAAGCAGGCTCCCCACTGAGCAGAGAGCCCAATACGGGACTCAATCCCAGGACCTGAGCCGAAGGCAGCGGCTTAAACCACTGAGCCACCCAGGCGCCCCGGGCCTCTGGAAGTTTTAAACACAGAAAAGAAGACAGCTTATCCATTCTACTGTTATGGTGAAAGTGTATTTTAAATTTTGGGAATCCTAAAGATCAGTGATTGAAGTTTGATGATGTAAAAGTATCACATTAGCAGAATCTTTAGCATATAATTTATTCAGTGCTGTATACATTCATGCTATTTTTTAATGCCAAAGAATGCCACTTATTAATCATCACAGATACTGATGTAATAACAAGGGTAATGTATTCATTTACTTAAATAACCAAGTAGTTTCTTTAACCTTAGATTTTATTGAATTATCTGAATATAGTTGACACACGATGTTACATTAGTTTCAGGTGTACAAGATCGTGATTCAATTTCTCTGTAGCTTATGCTAAGCTCACCCCAAGTGTCGCCACCATCTGTCACCATGCAACCCTATTACAATACCACTGACTGTATTTTCCAAGCAGGGCCTTTTATTCCTATGACTTATTCACTCCATAACCGGAAGCCTGTCTCCCATTCCCCTTCATAGATTTTGCCCATCCCGCCACCTCCCTTCCTTCGGTCAACCATCAGTTTATTCTTTGTAAATATCTAAGCAGTTTTATTAAATACAAAACAGTTCACAGCTTCTCACAGAAAAGTAATTTATCTATGGCTCTCCATAGGAAACATACAAGTAATATAAACAAGATCTTCATCGAGGGTTCTACTCTCCCTTTCCTGCCCCTAGTGATGGAGAACACACTGCTCTCATGAGACTGTCAGAGTCAATGGTGAACAACTCTGGGTATTAGAAAGCTTTCCCTTATATACAAAAATAAAACTGTCTTTCCTATAACATCCACCTATTGCCCTAACCTTATATTCACAATAAGGGAAAAATCACTACTGTCTCCACCATGTGACAACTCTTAAATTAAGAGTTCTTTTGTTAGACATTAATTTTTCTCCTTTTCTAATCTAATCCTTAAAACCTCCCTGGCATTTTAGTTTTTTTGTTGCTTGTTCAGTATTTGTTTATTTGGGTTTTTAAAAATCATTATGTAAAAGGATATGTAAAAGAGATTGTTATAAACTGAACCATGCTCCTTCAAAAAAGATCTGAAGGAGTCCTAATCCCCACTACCTCAGAATGTAACCTGATTTGATAATCACATTAAAATGAGGTAATTAGCATGGTGGGTCCGGGTCCTCACCCAGAGACTTCTGTTCCTTATTAAAAGGAGAAATTTAGGGGGGCTGCTCTTGGTTGGGGCCGACTCGTACCTAAGGCAGGAAGATGGTGGCCGCAAAGAAGACAAAAATGCCGCTGGAATCGATCAACTCTAAGCTCCAGCTCATTATGAAAAGTGGAAAGTTCGTGCTGGGGTACAACCAGACTCTGAAAATGATCAGACATGGCAAAGTGAAGCTGGTCATCCTCGCCAACAACTGCCCGGCCTTGAGGAAATCTGAAATAGAATACTATGCCATGTTGGCCCAAACTGGTGTCCATAACTACAGTGGCAATAATATTGAATTGGGCACAGCAGGTGGGAAATCCTACAGAGTATGCATGCTGGCTATCATGGAACCAGGTGATTCTATCATTAGAAGCATGCCAGGACAGACTGGTGAAAGTAAATCACGCAGAATTTTTCTTTAATAAAACTGGCCACAGCTTGTTTGAAAAAATAAAAAAATAAATAAAAGGAGAAATTTAGACACAGAGACCTTCACAAAAATGAAGGCAGAGATGGGGTGATGATCTATCAGTCATGGAATGACAAAGACTGCCAGCAAACCACCAGAAGCTGAGAGTCTTGGAACAGATTCTCCCTCACTGCCCTCAAAAGGAACCAAGGAACCTACCCATACCCTCGCCTTGACTTTTAGCTTCCAGAACTGTGAGACAATAGGTTTCTGTTGGTCAGGCCGCCCAGTTTCTGGTATTTTGTTATAACAACCCCAGCAACCTAATACATTTCTCAAAAATGGGACATGATAAAAGGTTAAGGAAATTTTCCACAGCAGAATGCTTGGTTTTGTTTATGGGTGAGAATAATTCTTTCCTAAAATGGACTTACCATTGCTTGGAAACATAAATGCTCTCAGCAATAATATACTTGAATACTTCCTGAAATTATGTTTTGAACTATTAGTTAGTACAAACCTATTACATTTAGTTTTTTCCCTATGACTTTTGCTTTTATGATTTCCTCAGTACCTCTGCTTTTGCACAACTGATGAAACTGTTAATGGTAGAAGAGCAAATATTCTGGTAACCCTTGGCTCTGGTTTCAAATCCTAATATCTGTACAACTTACTGGACCAAGAAAACTTTAACCTATAAACTACACTTTATTTACAAATTTAGAAAGTAGGGAATATGAATGAGTTAATGAGCAGAATATATGATTATATAAATTATTTTCAAAGTACACCGTATAAGCAATTTTCATCAATTTTGCAAACTTCTCTGTAAATACTGAAATAGAAATTAATTTTGAAATACTAAAAAAATTAAGATCAGCAACAATATTTCATATAGAAAATTCTTAAGAGATATTCTGAGATGCTTATGAATTCCCAAATATCATTTTATAGCCTGTAATTTTTTCCCACAAAGTACACTGGAGCAGCCAACAAAACCATTTTCAAATGGAAATGCTGAGCAGAATGTGCCTTGCAAGGGATCACTTCAGTTGAACTTTCTGTAATGATGGAAATGTTTTACTTTTGTGCTAACAGGTAGTTACTAAGCTCGAATACCTATGGAGCACTTAAAATGTAGCTAGACTGAGGAACTTAATGTTTAGCTATCTAAATAGCCAGAAGGGTCTAGTGGCACCATACTTTTTTTTTGTCTTGAAGATTTTATTTATTTATTTAACAGAGAGATCCTCTGTTGTAGGCAGAGCAACAAGCAGAGGAGAGGGGGAAGCAGGCTCCCTGCTGAGCAGAGAGCCCGATGTGGAGCTCAATCCTAGGACCCTGAGATCATGACCTGAGCTGAAGGCAGAGGCTTAACCCACAAAGCCATCTAGGCACCCCGGTACCGCATTTTAAAAAATATTTTATTCTTATTTTATTCATTTGAGAGAGAAAGAAAGAGAGACAGAGAGGACAAGCAAGGGGAGGGGCAAAGGGAGAGGGGAAGCCAACTCCCCGCTGAGCAGGGAGCTCCAAGAGGCCTGGGGCTCCATCCCAGGATCCTGAGACCAGTGACCTGAGAGAGAGGCTTAACCAACTGAGCCAGCTGCCCAGGTGCCTGTCGCACAGCTTCTAGTTCATTCCCTCCCATACATATTTTTCTCCTCTTTTCATTTAAGAGTAATTCTCAGCCAGTGGCAATTCTGCCCACTAAGTAACCTATGGCAATATCTGGAGCCCTTTTTGGCTGTCATAACTGGGAGGGACCAAAGGCATCTAGGGAGGGAGAGGCCAGGGATGCTGTTAAACATCCTACAGTGAACAGGACAGGCATCCCCAAGAAAGGATTATCCAGTCCAAAATGTCAAAAGTGCGGATTAAGAAACTTAGCCATATTTAAAAGATCTTCAAATGAAATTAAAAATACTTTGCATATCATTATGAATGGCCATATAATATTCTAACATTAGCTAGTCTGTTCTTAAAATCTTTTGCTAGTGTTCAATATTTCCATCCCAACTGCTGTTTTCTCTGTTCACAGTCTCTTAGCAAGTACACTATTTCACCTGATTTTCAGTCTTAGTAGCCGCTGTAAATTTCACATGACTGAAGCTGATAACTTTATTTCAGTAATAGGGATAAAAGTATGCATAAACTCTTAACCATTTTGTAAACATGAAGACATTTGTAACACAATAACTTTTACTTATAACCTTTTATTTAACTTTATAAATACGCAAAAGGGCTAATTTAGTGCAAAGGCATAATCGATGACATAAAAAGTTCATGTTCTGCTTAACAGAGACTCAGCAGTAGTCTTTTTCCACTTGACAAAACAGTAACATATTTAAGACATTTATTCATTTATTTTTAAAAGATTTTATTTATTTATTTTATAGGGAGGGACACAGAGAGAGAGGGAGCACAAGCAGGAGGAGTGGGAGAGGAAGAAGCAGGCTTCCCTCTGAGCAGGGAGCCTTATGCTAGCTCAATCCCTTGATCCTGTGATCATGATCTAAGCAGACACTTAACTACTGAGCTACCCTGATGTCCCTATTTAAGATATTTAAATTACCCATTTATGCCATTATTATTATAAGATACTCTTTATTTAAACATTATAATCTATACCCAAAGAGGAGAATATAAAAATCTCCATCCTTAAAGGGTTCAAAAATGCAATGGAAGAAGAAATAGTTAATATACCCATGGTCACAAAAAATGAACAAAAGCAAATTGTTTCTGAGATGAAGGCTAATAAAGGAATCTTGTTGGAAGTTCAGGCCTCTGCAATGAAAACAAGACCCAATAGTTTAGGATGTGTTTTCTGTCTTAACGAAGGAAGACAGAAAAGATGATCTCTTAAAGGGCATTCATGACAAATTATATTTTTAAGCTTTCAATGTGCTAAATTTCCTTGAAAATCTTGCTCCTATTTACGTTATTTCTCATGGCTTAAGTGTAATTTCTGTAAGTATCCTATTCTTAGACACAAATTCTAAACACTTCAGTTATTCACATGATAAATCTCATCAAAACTAGAAAATAAAATCTACTTTAACCTAATTAAAAGATGATAAATTTAGCCATCACTGAGATTTTATAACCATTTAAAAAGTATGTAAAGCTCCTATCAAGGGAGAAAAATATCACTTATAAATTGTGACTGTCCTCAAACTTCCACAAGGATTTAAAAATTACTCAAGATGTTTTTCATTAATCCTACATGATCTCAACACACAAAGGGGAGAAGCAGGATGCTATTAGAATAATACTTTTAAGAGATGATGCTGGCTTGGACTAGAGTAACATAAGTAAAGGTGATGAAAACAGGGGGGATCCTGTGTATATTTTGAAGGTAGAGCCAACAAGATTTGCTGTAGGACTCAATGCAGTCAATGAGAGAAAAACCAGTATCAAGGATAATCCCAAGGTTTTTGGCCTGACCTACTAGAAGGACTAAGCTGTCATTAACTAAGCTGGTGTAGGCTGCCAGGGAAGCCAGACTGGGAAGGAAATGCAGAAGCTCAGTTTTGGGTATCTTAAGTTTGGGATGACTTTCAGATGTTTCCAACTGAAGTAGGCACCTGAAATACGTATGACCATGAGTTCAGCACAGAGGTCTGGGTTGGAGATGTGAATTAGGAGAGTGCTCATAGAAAAGAGAAAAAAAAATCTAGGAAGTGAACTCCTGCACCTGCCAACTTTAAGAAGTCAGGGCATGTGGAGGAATGTGGCAAGGGAGACAGAGTAGGGAGGGCCAGTGAGTTAGGAAGAGTACGAAAACAAGGTTTCTTGGAAACAAGTAAAGAAAGCACTTCAAGGACACAGTGAGCAACTGTACCAAAAGCTCCTGATAAGTTAGATGACAACTTGGTCATATGGAGGTCACCTCTTGACCTAGAGAATAGGCAATTCAGTGGAGTGGTTGGTGGTAAAGCTGGTTTTACCCAGCTTTGGGTTCGAGAGTGGCTCAAAGGAGAGGAAGTGGAGAAAGTGTATATTGATTGTTCTTTTGAGGAGTTTTTGCTTTAAAAGGCATGGGAGAGAGAAATGGGATAGTAAGATGAAAAGTCAGCTGAAAGAATTTTTTGTTAAATGGGAGAAATGATAGCATGTTTGCTGACAAAAGATCCAGGAGAGTGAGAAAACATGCTGGAAAGAAGGGAGAAAACTGCCGGAGTATGGTTTTTAAGGTATATAATTTAGACTTTAAAGATACCCATTAAATATAATCGAAGACGATCAACTTACTTCTGCCAGATAATAAAATTATGTCAAAACCAAATAAAAGTGTTATTAATGTAAAAAGGGAAATACAGACATATGGAATTAAAAAGGTCTCCAAATTAATCTAATTCTATAATGAGAAAGTAGTACTTACCAAATGTCTAGAGTAATTATTATTCTATATTTAGAAGAAAAAGAAATCACAACGTAAAAAATGAAGAAGGTGAACTGGGTTAAGACTATAAATCCTCTTTACAACTAAAAAATAAAATATCTAAAGAAAAGTGTAGATGGAGAAACATTTAAATCAAATGTGATTTAAGGTTAATTAAATAAGGAGCTCAGACAGACAAGTAATTATCAAGTATCCAAGAAATAAATGGGTAAAGTACATACAGAATATTTGTACAACAGGAGATACAAGAAATATCAGGACAGGGGCGCCTGGGTGGCTCAGTGGGTTGGGCCGCTGCCTTCGGCTCGGGTCATGATCTCGGGGTCCTGGGATCGAGTCCCGCATCGGGCTCTCTGCTCGGCAGGGAGCCTGTTTCCTCCTCCTCTCTCTCTCTGCCTGCCTTTCTGCCTACTTGTGATTTCTCTCTGTCAAATAAATAAATAAAATCTTTAAAAAAAAAAAAAAAAAAAAAAAAAAAAAAAAAAAGAAATATCAGGACAAATATTAAAGCTTGCTAACAGTAAAATTCAAGAGAAAACAATTAGATCTGTCATATTTACTAAGAAAATATGAAAAAATTGAAATTCCCAAATCTGGCTACACCGTGAGAAAGACAGTAATCAGACATTGTTGGTGGCAATGTAAAATATTTAACATCCTTTTGGACAGCAATTTGGCAATTCATATCAATAGTCATATAAATATTCATAGCCTTTGACTCAAATACTTCTCTTGGATATTCAGCCTAAGAAAATACTTAAAGAAAAAAGTATACATAAATGATGTTCACTGTACATTATAATTAACATTAGTTATGATAATGAAATATTAAATATGATCTAAAAGGAAAGTTTAAAAAATGAATGGTTATGAAAATCATGAATTTTGGCCTGATTACAGAAGAGATAATATATGATTTCAGAGAACACAGAAGATGCTTACAATATAGTAAGAATAATATAAAACTTTTTTTAAACTATACTCTAATTACAACTATGTCACCTACAATGAGACAAAGAAAAATGTAAACTGAAAAGTTAAACATTCAGTATGTCAGGACTATAGGGGAATATGTTCTCCCTTGTTCTGATAACAACTACTAATACTGAATATTTACCATGTGTCCAATGCTGGACTATAAACATTATGTATATGGAGACATTTAATCCTATGGGGTAGGTTGTAGCCAATAAATGGCATAGCTGATATCTGAATTCAGGCAGTCTTTCATCCTGATCTTAACCATATGATACATACCCAAGTAAGGAAAGTTCTAAAAGTGGGATTTCTCTCATCCTGTAAGAGTCATGTTTCAAAAGGTAAGGTATAGGTAATCACAAATGAACAAAATATCACTTGGTAATCTCAGACTACTATCCCTTAATGATTGCTAACTAACTTTTCAATCTTGCCTGCAAAGTTAAAAATGACTTTAAACAGAATGGAAAAACAAAACAAAATAAAACTATTTCATAAAATACAGAATGCTAGACCTGTACAAGAAAGTTCAGATTACTAGATCCCTTTACCTCTACAGAGAAAGAAACTGAGGACCCTAATTAGTGAGGGGCTGACTCAAGGTTATTCAGGTGGTTATTATAACTAAAGTTAGTTCTAAATTCCAGGTTTCCTGATGACAGTCCAATAATATTTCTTTCTACACTATCTTATTCCCCTCTCCCATAAGAAATATCTGTATCTATTATATTTTTTAAGTGCAGAATAAATGTCAGGCAACACATCTGGTGTTTTACATCACCTTACAGTAGTTTTAATACAACAGTTTTAATAGCAGTTTAATATTATAACCACTTTAAGAAGAAGGCAGTGAAGCTCGAATGAGTTTAGCACATCTCCCAGCAGCACGCAGCTATTAAGTGGCATCCAGATCTGATTCCAAAGCCAGTGTTCTTCCTCCGATATCTACTACAAGGTCTGGGGAGAAAGTGGTCATGCACACAGGCGGCTCTGGTTATGGAAATTCCTTGTGTTCCCTGCGCATGCCACCAAAGGTCCACTTTGAGAGAACTGTCTGATCTTTCTTCAGGCTCAGGACTCAGCTGGCTGTACCAGTGGGTTAAAAAGAATGTAAATAAATTCCATCTCCTGGCATGAAAAAAAGTTTCCAAGTGTGCATCCATCCTGGGATTGGGCTTTTGTGTCCCTATGGTACAATAAAGGGAGTAGAAAGCATTTAGTGCTTAGAGACTGAAAAACCCAGGAGCACAGGGGCAAAAGATAATGATGCTTATTATTCTTGACAATTGTGTTTTCTAGTCCACTAATGGTTCAATGGCTCATGAAATACAATTCTATAATTTTTTCTCCCTTTTTTCTTTTCTTTTGCCTCACACTTCAAATTCCATAGATTCTAGCACTGTAGGCTTTAATCTCCTCTCTCCAGTTGTCTTCAGTGTTTCCTCATTTACAACCATCTCACTCAGCAAGGGAGAGAATCTTCCAAAGCAAAGCCACCACTGCCTAACACAATTTATCACTTTTTCCTTAAATTCCTTGAAAACAGGCCCAATTCTACCTTTCCTGCTCCCTCCCTCTCCAGTCCCTCAAGTTCCCTGTAACTTATCTGGGCTTACCCTCCTCTGTTTTGGCTCACAATGATCTCTTTATCTGGAATCCTTTACTCTTTCATCTTCGGCTGTCTAAATTCAGATGGTCCTCTAAGGACCATCTCAAATATAATCTCCTTTGTTTTTTGTTTTTTGTTTTTTTTTGATTCTCCAACCAGATTTAATTCCCTCTTCATTTAACCCCTATAGCAGTGGGTGTAACTCTTACAGGACTTGACATTGTTATCTGTACTGGTATGAGTGTATCTGAACTGTCAGTTTCATTAACATCAACACTGTTCCTAACTTTTGTGTTATAGGTAGCACCTAGAAAAGACTTTCATATTCATAGTCAATGATCAAAAACAAAAATTTGAGTTGAGTAATGCAAACTGCATCAAAGTACTTCATGATTTTCTGTTAAAAAAAGAAAAATTGGTCAAAGGAAACCAGAAGTTAAAAAAAAATAGTACAGCTACTTCAATTACTAGGTGCAGAAACATACTTGATAGACAATATCTAGGTGCAGACACACACCTATTATACACCTGCTAGGTTAAGGAAGGTATACCTGTATTATGTAAATGACACTCAAAGGCTTAAAAAGGCTAAAAAAAAAATCTGAAGACATATGTAGTATGTTTTTATTTCCCGATTTTTAGTTCTGTACACATGAACGCAGGAAGCTCTGAAGCTTTAAATCTAGAAACTGTAGGGAGGCAGGACAAACTTCATTAAGGCAATCAAATATAAATGTAGAGGGCTACTGAAAATCAGGTTTAACAGAGCTACTATGTGACTGATTCACTCCCCCAAAACCAAAACTCGCAGAACATTTAGCTCCTTTTTCCCAGTGAAAAACAAAATATGAAAATCTGGTAATGTTATTTTTTCCACATTCTAAAGCTAATCGGAGAAGCCTGCTGCCTCACAAAAGCATTTCATAAAGGTACTGAGGTAATATTACTCCTACAGAGATCATGAATAATGAATCCACGGGCTCCTGGCTGTACCTACGTCATTGTTTACTTTGCGATTTTTTTTTTTTGAAGGGGGGGGTGGTGAGGTGAGGAGGAAGGGAGAAAATCAGTTCAAATTGTAGTGAAACAAATACTTTTAGTGGAGTTGCGGTTTGTTTTTTTTTAATGTACCTGTAGCACTTGTTGATAAGAGCACAGTGAAATTAACCGATAATTTGAATAAAGGCAACAGGCACCTGCAGCCTCTCAATCACTTAAGCAAACATCTCCGACAAGATAGGGCCAAATTCGCGATCTGGGCGAATAAACGGGCGTCACCATTCCATAGGAGCGTCTTTCTAGGTAAGCTGTAAATCTTGGGGCAACTGGGCTCTCTCCCAGGGATCTGAGCTAGGAGCGGTCTCAGGTTTTTAGACAAATCTCTCCTCCTACCACACGTGACCGAATGGCATTCTGCCGCTTAGAGAGACACCGCACCACACCAACCGCGGGATACAAAGGCTCGACGCCGCCGCCGCCGCCGCATCCTTGGGAGGATCGCCGGGCCTCCCGCGCTCAGCGTCTGCGGAGCTTGCGCAGGGCGCCGCCGCGAGGCGCGCCGCTCCCAGGCCCACAGGGCGGTGCCGCGCAGCGCGGGGAGCGCGCGCCTTCTGCCTAGCGCGCCCGCCCGACCAGCGCCTCGGGAGCAGGGCCGTCGCGCCGCACGCAGCCGGGTCGCGCCGCAGCCGCCGCCACCGGGCCTTCGTCCGCCGCAGGGAGCCCCGCAGCGACGTGGACCAGGGTGAGGAGGCCGAGGGCCCCCAGCCCCCGGGCAGGCCCGAGGCCGAGCCAGCCCACCCCTGCCCAGGCCTGGGCCTTCCCCTCTCCTAGCCCCTGCCCCTCCCTACGCCTTCCCCGGGGCTGGCGCGGGCGGCGGGGCGCCGTGAGCTGCACTTACACCACGGCTCTGGAGATCATCCAGGACACCATCTTCCCGGGGGCTCGGACCCCAGCTCGGGGACGGGTGGGCGCCGAGCGTGGCGGACCAGGCCGCCAACGGCAGGCCGCGCGCTCGCCGGCTCCTCGCGCTCCCCGGGGCCGCGCTGGCGCCCTCGGGAGCCGGGCCGGGTGTATGCGCGCAGCGGCTGGAGCTGCGCGGCGGTCGGTCCCCCGCCCGTCCCCGCCCGCGGCCGAGCTGCCGCCGAACCCGGCCGGCCCCGCCCCTGCACTCCGCTGATAGGCGGCGGCGGCGGCGGCGGCGCGGCGGCCGAGGCCGGGTCTGGGCGGCTGTGCTCCGGGGGCTGGGCGGTCGGGACCCCGGCCGACGCCGGAAAGCCTCGCGGCCCGGGCCTCTGCGTTCGAACCTCCACCTTCCTTCTCTTTACATCTCTGGGACGCCCAGCTGGCGTGGAGGGGAAGAGGGGGTGGCGGGAGGCCGAGACCGGGAACTTGCGGGTAGGGATTGTGATGAGGTGTGTGAAAAAATAGCAGGAACTCTGTGTCCGATTGACTCCTGAATCGGGCCCTAGAATCCGGGGAGGCAGGACTTTGAGATGCGTGTAGCCATATCCCGTGTCGCCTCCGTTCACTGAGGCCCAGCATCCTGGGCATCATCAAAGTAGGGCATTTTAAAGGAAACGTCGGGAGGATCCTTGCACAGGCCTCGGTGTATATCAGGAGTCTCGTGGTGCGTGGTGCAGTGCAGGGAGGGGCAGAGCAGGATGGCATTGGATTTCATGTTTGCAGCAGTGGGTGTATCGGTATCACTGCTTTGGGCCTCTCAGAGCAACATCTGCAAAGCCTGTTTTACAGACACACATCTGAGACTGCCAGATATTCAAAGTCAAAACTGGGCCTAGAATTCCTCACCTGCTCTGCTATACATTTGTCTTTATGGGGGGAGGTTGGGTTACTGCCTGCTCCTTGCAGTTCTTGCAGATAGCGTGATTTCAGGAGATAGGGTTTAAAAACAGTTTTTTTTGGTGGCAGTACCAAATTGAGAAACTGATTTTCAAGTTTAGTCTTGTCTTTTTTTTTTTTTTTCCCCTCCTTCTTCCCAGTTCACAGGACAGTAAAAGGTAATTCTAATACTCAGGTGGTACAAAGAATAGAGGATGAAATGTCGGCTTCAAGCCTTTAATTAAAGTCCTAGAAATCAGCTTATTTTGTGACCATGTAATTTATTCTTTTTGTTCCTCAGTTTCTTCATAGTAAAAAGGGACTAATAATACTGTAGCTTACCTCTTGCCTTCCAGAGTGACATGAGGCACTGCTAATAACATGTTTAGGAAGTTCACCAACTTGCTTGGAAGAAGATGGATGGCATGTATAAGATTATTCTGAGTTCTTTTAAGTTCCCAGGTTCAATAAATTTAGTAATACTATTTTTACTTAAGAATTGAGCCCAGAAGTTGGTTTCTACTTTAGGGTTGGGTTCTTTTTGTTATTTACTCATATTAAGAATATGTCTTTTTTAGTTTCAGGAATCTCGTTAATGAATATTTGTATTTGGAATCTTGTTTTTGGCTGTTATTCAGCATTGTTTGGGGATCAGGTGTGTCACATTAGTACCATTAGTACTCTTGCCCAATAAAACTCAGACTCATCTGAATAGCACTTAAATCCATCCATGAACAGGTCCTGAAATGTTTTTACAACCTGAGTTTTTACTGCTTTCCCAACGCTTTTGGACCCCTAGCTCTCTTCTCTGAACCAAGTTGTATTTATATGCCCAGCACTTTTCCCCAGACTTAATTTTTTTCTTTAATGATTTACTCTCCATTCTCTACCTATCACAATCTTTGTTTTTCAGAGTGCTATGCCATGGGATATCCTTGATTTTCTCCAGTGAAAATTATTCATAATTTTTCCTTGGCCCCCGTAATTTATTAGTTGAATTTCTATTTAATGCCTATTTCATTCCGCTTTATATTATGGCTATGTTTTACTGGTGTCTAATCTACTGGATGGTAAAATGTTTGAGGACAGACATGGTATGTTCGATATCTTTTGTGTTTTCCAAGGCTGTAGCATAGGATAATTGCCCAAGGGAAGTTTGAAAAGTTTGTTAGTATTGGAGCTTTGTTTGTTAAGTTTGTTTGTATTGGAGCTTTATGGAATTTCAGCCATGTACTGTGGAAGTATCTTAAAGATATCTTTCTTGTGTTCTTAATTTGGGGGTCATTCATTCTGAATATTATTTCACTGCCTTCACTGTAATATATGCCTTCAGGGGTTGCTGAGATATGTAGGACTGTTGGCTGCTCTCAAATGTCCCTAGGCTGCTCTGTGTTAAATTTCATTTTGTACGCTTATTTTATCTTCAGACTCTTCCATATTCATATCACTTTTTGCTGTTCTCAATCTGGAACAGCCGCCTCCTTTATACATCTCAATATGCCGTGTGCTGGAAACCACCTGCCCTGTGCTAAGCACATGTTGTGGAATCAACCTTTACAACCCAAAAGGTGTAGGTAGTGTTTATCCCCATTTGATATACTAGAAACTAAGGTTTAGGGGGCTCACTGCCCAGGACCATATAGTTCATAGGTGAAATAACAAACTAGTCCATGCTGCCTGCGTTTTCTTGACATTATACTGTGATAGTCAAATTGTGACTAAGGAAGTAGGTCCAGATGGGGAGTGCCCTCTTGGAGGAAGTTGGGAGGCAAGTTTTTTGTTTGGTGGTTGGGGCTAACCACTAGCATTTAATGGGTGGGGACTAGGGATGTTATACTTTTTGTAGTGCTTGGGCTACTGTGAGCAAAGATTGTTCCCAGGTCATATATGATTAGGAATATCCTGCCTGACATTTGTGTATTCATAATTATTGGACTCTAGAAACTCCATTTTACATATAAACTAATGGTTTTAACTGAGACTGAACTTTCCAGTCTCTGTTTCCACATGCAAATGTTGTGTGAAAGAAGATTTGTTTTGTTCACAACTTGAACAAGAGTTATTTACAGTTTTGGAAAATTGCATCACAGACCACTTTGCTGTCATTTTCATGTACTAATTACTTTTATATGTCTTCTAGTTCACTTTTGTTTCAGGATTAACATTGAAATACTTATCTTATAAGTTATTTTCATTTTCCTTTTACATTTATATTTAGGGTTTATGGTTTTGTTTGAAATTGTTTGTAAGGAAGATTGTTATTAATTTCATTTCAGGGTGATAATGCAGAAGTTGGAAAATATTTTATGGAGGGGAAACACTGAGTCTGATAAGGTTCAGAATTCTTGGGCTAATAAGAGTAAATTCATCTGATAAGGGCTCTCTTATGGAAAGTGCCCAGATTTTAGTACTATGTGTTTCTGATCTCTATGTATTGGGCTGAATCTCAGATGGTAGAGATCCTCTAGAGATCCTTTAGTAGGTGGCCATCAAAAAGTGCTTTGTGGTGTGAGGCAAGGCTCTAGAGACTTGGAAGAAAAAGAAATATATTACCTCTAGCCTAGAAGCTTTTTTTTTTTAAATTTTTTTTAAGGTTTTATTTATTTGACAGGGAGAGAGAGGGCACATAAGCAGGGGGAATGGGAGAGGGAGAAGGAGGCTCCCCATTGAGTAGAGAGCCTGATGCGGGGCTCAATCCCAGGACCCTGGGATCATGACCTGAGTCGAAGACAGATGCTTTACGACTGAGCCACCCAGGGACCCTTTTAAAGTTTTGTCTCATTTGACACATTTGAGATTATTTCTTTAAATACTAAATGGGGCGCCTGGGTGGCTCAGTGGGTTAAGCCGCTGCCTTGGGCTCAGGTCATGATCTCAGGGTCCTGGGATCGGGCTCTCTGCTCAGCAGGAAGCCTGCTTCCCTCCTTCTTCTCTCTTTGCCTGCCTCTCTGCCTACTTGTGCGCTCTCTCTCTGTCAAATAAATAAATACTAAATGTTTTTTTTCTTCTTTTTAACATATATTATTAGTATTCATTTGTTGTACTGTGGAGTGTTTCCTTCACTGTATTATGCAAAGACACTTTTCTGTGGGTATTGAGTTTAACATGGAGGGAAGTAGCATATTTAGGGCAAAGGACCTTTTATCTGTAGACCTATTTCTGCCCTCAATAATGTGATGTTTGGCAAGTCCTTTTAAATGAGGTTGATAATGTTATGAAATGCAAGGGGTTTTAAAACTTAAGGCTAATTAATTAGACTCTGTTAGAAGAATTGCTTTTTCTTCTACGTCTTCACTTAGTGTTCCTAGGAGATATGTAGAATGTGCATCTTCTACGTGTTAAAGGAGTTCATTAGGAACAAAAAAAAAGAGTAGGAAAGTACCTAGGAGAGCTGGTAGTGAGAGCAGAATTACATGGTGCAGCGATAGTATCTAATTTGTGTAATTATTAATGAGTATGCCAATGGTACTAAATACTAGGTCATCTTTCCCTTCCTACTGGAGGAATATTTTCAAGTGCTTGAAAATATTTTTTATGTGGAGGAAGGCTAAAATTACTAAATGGGTTTGCCTTAACAGTTGCTTAGAAAATAGTTTGAGGGAGAGGATTCTAAAGAGAATGACTTAAAGGTGAACTTTTTCCATCTCCTGCCAGATGAATATTTCTTGTATTTTAGCCTATTTGCTTTACAGTATTATGGTGACAACAGAGGTCAAATTTGCCATCCGACATTGAAATGAAATTATGAAGAAAAGTAATATTCAAAATACAATAATCAGATTGTAGGAGAATGGAAAGATTAGATTCTGAAGAAGATGAAAGCAAAATATGTCTGTGATGGCTGGATCTAGGAACACACATTGTAAGGAATTGACAGTATCTGAAGTTCTTATGCATTTGAAGTAGTAGCTTTACTTACCATAATTAAGGATTTAAACAGAACTTTTTTCCCCCTTCAAGTTGTGTGTTTTATTCTGTTAAATGGCAGAAAAACACGTAATGCAAGCCCTATTTGGGGCACTTTCACTATTCATTTAAAATAGAATGGATTAAATCATAGTTCCTAGTTTTTTTTTTTTTTTTAAGTTTTTATTTATTTATTTATTTGACTATGAGAGATACAGTGAGACAGGGAACACAAGCAGGGGGAGTGGGAGAGGGAGAAGCAGGCTTCCCACCAAGCAGGGAGTCGAAGGCGGGGCTCTATCCCAGGACCCCGGGATCATGACCTGATAATGACTGAGCCACTCAGGCACCCCTCATAGTTCCCAATTTAAAAATCAGGGTAGATCCATGATTTCAAGTATTGTTCAGGTTATGGTATAATTTGCAGAAAGCTGAAATATTGGATAATTCCACCATGTATTTTTTTTTTTTTTTTTAGATTTTATTTATTTATTTGACAGAGAGAGATGACAAGCAGGCAGAGAGGCAGGCAGAGAGAGAGGAGGAAGCAGGCTCCCTGCTGAGCAGAGAGCCCGGTGCGGGGGCTCCATCCCAGGACCCTGGGACCATGACCTGAGCTGAAGGCAGAGGCTTTAACCCACTGAGCCACCCAGACGCCCCCACCATGTATATTAACCAGACCTTAAAATTTTTTTAATTGATGTTTTTGGGTGGTAATTCAAGGCACGTGGAATAAAATTCACAAGGGTAAGCAATGAAGTTAGTCTTTTACAGCCTGTCTCCAGCTATCCAGTTCCCTTTACAGGTTGTCTGTATTGCCAGTGTTTTGTTTTTATTTTTGTTTTCTGCCAGAGCAAAGTCTAGAAACACACAGTTATTATAGATAGGCATTTAGTCTAAGATAAAGGTGGAGTTTTACATCAGTTGAAACATGATGGATTTAATTAGTAAGTGATTTTGTGACAGCCAGTCATTTAATAAAACCTGAAGAGAAAATAATTCCTGATGGATAAGAAAGTAAACGTAAAAACTGAAAGTTCCATAAAAATGCAAAAAGAATATATATGTGAAGGTAATGTGATCTTGATAGTGGAAAGGACTCTCAAAGCATGTCATAAAGTCAGAAACCAAAAAGGCAAATCTCATAGACTTAATAACATAAGGTTTTAAAACTTTTGTGCTTCCAAAAATGATAAAAATGGGATTTCAGGATAAATTATAAACTGGGAAAAAATATTTGTAAAATGAGACAAAGGGTTAATAATCTTACTATATAGTACAACACAACAAATAAAAATACATTAATTGAAAATATAATCTCAGGGATGCCTGGGTGGCTCAGTTGATTGGACGACTGCCTTCGGCTCAGGTCATGATCCCGGAGTCTCAGGATCGAATCCCACATCGGGCTCCCAGCTCCATGGGGAGTCTGCTTCTCCCTCTGACCTTCTCCTCGCTCATGCTCTCTCTCACTGTCTCTCTCTCTCAAATAAATAAATAAAATCTTTAAAAAAAAAAAAAGAAAGAAAATATAATCTCAAAACTTGGAATCTCTGGTTTCCAGTCTAGTATGTAAAGAAGGAGCTTAGGAGTTGCCATTCTATCCTAACAACAAGTAAAAAGCTGAACTAAAAAAAATAAACTCTTTTTAGATTCTTCAGGGAATTGAAGTCACAGGGTAAACTGCTGCCCTGAAAATTGGAGTGAAAGGAAGATACAGGGAATCACAGCTTACTAAAGCAGAAACCTCTGCAACAACCAGTGCCAGGGTAGGAAAACCTAAACTATAATGATGAATCTGATGCTAGTGTGAACGACTCTTTGAGATTTAGAAACTGTAAGAGAACCTAGTCATGGGGGGGGACACCCACACTCTGGTGAGTTTTACCTTCAGGAGCTCTACCAGGTCCTCACAATTAGTATTGGAGAAAAATATCCTGTGTCTCAAGCAGAAGGCAGGGGGAAGGAACTATTTCAAAACAAACCAGAGGGGGGCACCTGGGTGGCTCAGTGGGTTGAGCTGCTGCCTTCGGCTTAGGTCATGATCTCAGGGTCCTGGGATCGAGTCCCGCATCGGGCTCTCTGCTTGGTGGGGAGCCTGCTTCCCTCTCTCTCTCTCTCTGTCTGCTGTGATCTCTCTCTGTCAAATGAATTAAAAAAAAAAACAAAAAAAAAAAAACCCAGAGTATTCTACTTTTCTTAACAAGACAGGCTCTCAGGAGAAACTATTTTAATAGAGCCTAACCGAAGTAGGGGAAGGCAAATACCCAACATCAGCCAGCTCTAGTCTCCCACCTGGGGTAGAGGAAAAATCCATTTTAGCCCATCTAGCCATACATGTAGGGAAAGGGAAATATGTAACTTCAGCTATCCTGTCCCATCTCTGGGGAAGGTAGGGACTGAGAAGCATTGATGAAGTTCATAGTCCAGTGGTACCAGCTCACTGAGAAACTGACACCTGATCATAGGACTGGAAAATGCTTCCTCTAAACACCACCATACCACTACATTACTAAAGACCTATTTACCACAGCTCTATAACCTAGTGTATCATGTCTTTCAACAAAAAATTACAAGGTGTACTCAAAGACATAAAATACAGAGACTGAGCGATTATTAGAACTAGAGTCCCTCAAAGACAAAAAATACAGAGACTGAGCGATTATTAGAATTAGAGTCAGATATAGAAGGAATATTGGAGTTACCAGACCAGGATTTTTCTTTTCTTTTTTTTTTTTTAAAGATGACTAATAAGGTAAGGGCTTTTTCCTATAAAATACATCGGTCAGGAAAGCAATCTCAGGAGATACTGAAAAGTGTTTTGAATTAAATGAGAATGAAAATATAACATCAAAAAAGTAGTGCTTAAGGAGGAAATTTATAGCATTGAATACATATATTAGAATAGAAGAATGTTCTAAAGTCTACCATTTAAGCTTTCATCTGGGGAACTAGAAAAGGACAAATTAAATTTGAAGTAAGCAGAAGGAAAAAAAAAAAACCAGTAAGAATTAGAGCAGAAATCAGTTAAATTGAAAGTATGAAATTAGAGAAAATCAATAAGCCCAAAAGCTGGTTCTTTGAAAAGATCAATAAAATCAGTAAGTATTTAGCCAGGCTAACTTAGTGAAAAAGGAGGATACAAATTATTGATCAATTGTGAGAGAGAGGACATCACTACAGATCTTGTGGACTTTAAAAGGATAATCAAGAAATTCTGTGGACAAATTCATGCCCACAAATTTGATAACCTAGATGAAGTAGATCCATTCCTTGAGAGTTGAGATACTCTGCCAAATTTCACACAAGAAGAAATAGATAGTCTGAATAGCTCTGTATCTATTTTTTTAAAAAGATTTTATTTATTTATTTAGCAGACAGAGATCACAAGTCGGGGGAAGAGCAGGCTCTCTGATGAGCAGAGAGCCCTATGCAGGGCTCCATCCCAGGACCTGGGGATCATGACCTGAGCCAAAGGCAGAGGCTTTAACCCACTGAGCCACCTAGGCACCCCTCTGTATCTATTTTAAAAATTTGAATCCATTAGTAACCTTTCAAAACAAAGCACCAGGCCCAGATGGGTTCATTGTTGAATTTTACCGAGCATTTAAGGAAGAGATTATACCACATCTTTATAGTCTCTCCCAAAAGATGGAAGGAGAGAGAATAATTAATGTTCTGTGAAGTCAGCATTTACCCTAATATCAAAACCAAAGACATTACAAGAAAACTACAGATCAATTATCTCTCATGAACATAGATGTAAACAACCCTCAAAATATTAGCCAATTGAGGGGCACCTGGGTAGCTCAGTGGGTTAAAGCCTTCGCCTTCGGCTCGGGTCGTGATCCCAGGGTCCTGGGATCAAGCCCCGAGTTGGGCTCCTCTCTGCTTGGCAGGGAGCCGGCTTCCTCCTCTCTCTCTGCCTGCTTCTCTGCCTACTTGTGACCTCTCTCTCTCTGTCAAATAAATTTTAAAAAATGTTAAAAAAAAATATTAGCCAATTGAATCCAACAATGTGTGGAAAGAATTATACATGTACAGCTAAGTGGAATTTATGCCAGGTATGCAAGGCTGGTTCAGCAATTGAAAATTACTTAATATAATCCATTATATCAACAGGCTAAAGAAAAAGAAATCAGATGATTATAACAAAATCTAGAAGCCATTTGTGATTAAAAAAAAAACTCCATAAGGTAGGTTTGGAGGGGGAACTTCCTCAACTTGATAAAGAACATTTATTAAAAAACCTACAACTATGTGGCTCAGTGGGTTAAAACCTCTGCCTTTGGCTCAGGTCATGATCCCAGGGTCCTGGGCTCTCTGCTCGGCGGGGAGCCTGCTTCCCCCCTCTCTGACTGCCTCTCTGCCTACTTGTAATCTCTCTCTGTGTGTCAAATAAATAAATAAAATCTTTAAAAAAGCCCCTACAGCTAATATTAGTTAATGGAAATAAATTAGAAGCTCTTTAATAAGGTCAGGAATGAGGCAAGGATGTCCCTTCCACCATTGCTTTTCAACCTCATATTGGAAGTCAGAGCTAATGCACTTAAGGCAAGCAAAGGGGGAAAAATGAGACTGATTGGGAGGAAGGGAGGGGGGGAAATGAAACTTTTTTTAGTGGTTTTATTTCTACATGGTTATCTATGTAGAATATCTGAAAGAACTGACAAAAAATTCCTAGATTAGAAATGATTATAGTAAGGTTGTAGGATACAAAAGTCATTGCTATATATGCTATACATATAGCATATATAGTGCATATATATATAGCATATGTAGCATATATATAGCATATATAGATATAGGTATAGATATATACTGTCAGTGGGTAAATAGGTATAGATATACACCTATATATCTGTAGGTATAGATATATACTGTCAAATTAAAACAAGATGTTACTACACACTTATTAGAATTTGAAATTGAAAGCTCAGTGCCGTTTACTTTAATGCCCCCTCCTCCCCATGAACTACTGAGGTATAAATCTAACAAATTACTTATGAGATCTGTAAGAGGAAAACTAAACTCTGAATGAAGTCAAAGAACTAAATAAGGGATATTCATGGTTAGGAAGACTCAATATTGTCAAGCTATTAGTTCTTCCCAGCTTGATCTATAGATTTAATACAGCCCCAATCAAAATCCCAGCAGGGAATTTTGTGGATATTGACAAACTGATTCTAAAGTTTATATGTCAAGTCGCAAGACCCACAAATAGGCAACTAATTTTTAAAGGAGAAGGACCTTCAGAGAACTGACACTACTTGACTTCAAGATTTATTATAAACACATTAAATCAATGCACTGTAGTCTTGGCAAAAGCATACAAGAGTAGATCAGTGGAATAGAAGGGAGAGCCCAGATATAGATCCATGTAATTATAGTCAACTGATCTTTAACACAAAGGAACAAAGACAATGGATTCAAGCAGATAGTCTTGTCAACAAATAGTGGTGGTACAACTTCACATTCACATGCAAAGAAATGAATCTAGACATAGACCTTATGCCCTTTACAAAAATTAAGTAAAAATGTATTATAGGCCTAACTGTAAATTGCAAACCTCAGAAACTTGTAGAAGATAACATAGGAGACAACTTAGGTGACCTTGTGTATGGCGATGGTTTTCTTATATACAAAACCAAAGGTGTTATCCGTGAAAGAAATAATAAGTGGGAATTCATTAAAATAATAAAAAATAAAACTTCACTGTGAAAGACATTGTCAAGGGAATTAGGAGATACGTCACAGACTGGGAGAAAATATTTGCAAAAGACACATTTGATAAAGGATCGTTCTTCAAAGTATACAAAGAACCCTTAAAACTCAAAAGTAAAACAAAACCTGATTGAAAAATGGGCAAGATTAGTGAACAGACAAAGAACCAAATAAGATAAACAGATGGTAAGTAAGCATATGAAAGGATGTTCAGCATCACATGTCAAGTCATTAAGGGAATTCTAAATTAAAACAAGATGTTACTACACACTTATTAGAATGGCCAAAATCCAAAACATTAATAAGAAATGCTGGCAAAGATGTGGAACAACAGGAGCTTTCATTCATGCTGGTGGGAATGCAGAATGGTACAGCACTTTGGAAGAAAGTTTAGCAGTTTCCTACAAAACTAAACATACTCTTACCATCCGATCCAGCAGATACAGCAATCACTCTCCTTGTTATTTACCCAAAGGAGTTGAAAACTTACATCCACACAAAACCCTGCACATGGATGTTTAGATCAGCTTTATTTGTAGTTGCATAAACTTGGAAACAACCAACATGTTCTTCAGAAGGTGAATGGGTAAATAAAGTTTGGTACACCCAGAAAATGGATTATTCATGGTCAGAAAGAAATGAGCATCAAGCCTTGAGAATACACGGAGGAAGCTTGAATGCCTATAGGTGGAAAAAACCAAAGGCTATATACTATATGAGTCCGACTACATGACATCCTGGAAAAGCCAAGACAATGTAGACAGAAAGATTGATTGTTGCCAGGGAGTAGGGGCAAAGCAGGAGATGGTTAGGTAGAGCACAGAGGAATTTTAGGACAGTGAAACTATTCTGTAAGTTAATACACTGGTATAAACATGTCATTAAACATTTATCTAAACCTGTAGGTAATCTAGATTTTGGGTGATAATGATATTTCAATATAGGATTCATCAGTTGTAACAAATATACCACTCTGGAGGGGGATGTTAATAGTAGGAAAAGTTGGATGTTTGTGAGGAAAGAAGGTATAATGGAACTCCCTGACCTTTTCCCCTCATTTTATGTGAACCTAAAACTGCTCTGAAAAAATGAAGTTTATTAATGAAAAAATAAATCTTGGGTAGAAAAAATGTATAAAGTTTATCAACAGGCAATTTATAAAAGCAGTACAAATGGCCAGGACATACTGTAACCCTAATTATTCTAGAGAGAGACGTGGTCCAAGACTAAAGACTGGGTCCTGTTCAAGGTGCATAGTTCAACACCAAAAGTTATTAAGAAGGAATTCCATTTGTTTTCAAAGTGCATTATTGGGAATTTAATTCAAAACCAGATTAATAATTCTTACAGGATTTTTTCTCCTTCCCATTTCTTTACTGCCCAGGATCTGCTTTTCACAGTTCTGGCTCTAAAGTTTTTTTCTCAAATCCCAGGTAACAAGGCCACTTCCCCCTAACATTTCTTGTTTCCTTAATAATGTTGATCAACTTAGTATCCACAAGTCATTCCTTTTTAGGAAGGGATAAAATAAGTGGAGGGAGGAGGGCTGTTGGCATTCATATGTTAATACATTTTTCCATGTCACACTAAGGGAGTATTTTTTGTTTCACCTATTAAGGAAATCCAGATAAAAATTTTCTTTCTTATTGCCAAATTAGCAAGTATTAGAGTGTTGTTGCTTAGTGTTGGTGAGGGTGTATGGTACTTCCAATTCTCTGTTGAAATTTTTGAGGGAGAAATTGCACACATCTTTACTTTTTTAAAGATGCCAGATCTTTAATATTGGGGTCCACTTCTAAGAACTCATCCTAGGCCTTTTGGTTCCACCTGTGTATGAGGTGACCCATCAAGTATGTGTTTAAAAGCTATTTTCATCTTCTCTGTTAGATTCTCAAAAGTGATTTCCATATCATGTATCTCAAAACTGTTTTTACAACCAATATTCAAATCATTTGTGATGCTTCTAAAAATAATAGATTTTCGGTTCTTATCCCAGACCAACTAAATTGGAATGTGTGGGTAGGGCCCAGGAGTCTTTTTAAGCAATCTCACCATAATTAGATATAAAATTACCTAAATGGTTATAATTTCATAGCTAAATGGCTATAAAATTCTGAAGAATTTTAGAGTTCTCTCAGACTCTAAAGTTTGTAAACTGCTGCTCTGATCAAGCTCCAGTCCCATCTAGCTCTAATCCTGAAGGACTTGACTAGAATGCTTGTCCATCCCTAATTCTTTGAGTTTCTATTCTCCTTACCTTGAAATTCCTTTATATCATTTACCATCCTCCTTTTGGTACTAAGAAAACATGTTACCTCTTGAGTGCAAGGAGCCCTTGATCCCTTTTTACATCTCTTTCCAGACACTCCGTGCTCACCTTCCTTCTCTCTGTCTCTACCACTTTCCCTCCTTTATTTCATACTCTGTTTTTGAGATTATCTTGTTGTTATTAGGATATTTTGAATGTTTGAATTTTTTTTTTAATTTTTTTTTGCTGCAGCTGCTTATGTAAAGGTTTATCTAAGGTATGTGATATAGAAAGCATCATACTTAAAAAATTCTAGACATTTTTATGATTATCATCCTTTTTACCAGGTTTTAAGCTTCTTGAAAGCAGGAATTGGGTCTTACCATCCCATCCAGCATTGCCAACCTTACATAAAATAGATAATAAATATTTGTTTCATTGAGCTAAATTTTGTTTTTTACTGTTCATGTAACAACACCCTCTTGAAAACTTAGCTTTCTGCAAGCTTCGAATCTCTCAAAAGAACTGTTGATAAGCTACTTAGGCATGTTATGATACATGAAAATTGCATAAAAATATCTCAGTAACTTGATCAAAATAAATTTGCATTAGCAGGATAAATATGGAGAATTCTTAGCTCTTGTTTGACAGTGTCAGTGTTAAATTGGTATATCCTTGAGAAGTCTTTTAAAATATTATTACTTAGTTTCTTTTTCTGCAGATGGAAATAACCTCTAGTAAGTTATGTAATATTTAGTGTTTACAAGAAGCTTTCATTTTAAAGATCTAGAGTAGTATGAATAATGTAATAAAAATTTTAGCATAGAAAGAAAACAGCTGTATTTTTAAACATTAAGGAGTGTTTGGCTTTATGATATGTTTTTCTTATAGGACTTATGCTATTATAATAATAAAAAAACCCCTATTGTTAATACAGTCATATTGGTGCTACTGTACTATGCCGAAAAGATTCTTGAGGGAAGTTCTTTCATGCTTTTTATTTACCTGTCCTAGGCCTGGCACAGTGGCTTTAGTCTAGTCCACACCAAGTACTCTGCCAAGGAACTTGGGGTTTATGGACCAAGCTCTGTCTTGTTAAATAATTAGACCCGGACAAGTCAGTTCATCTGCAAAATAAAGGTAATACCTTAGATTGCTTGTCTTTGTAGGGTTCTAGGATAATACTTTAGGTTGCTTATCTTCACAAGGTTCTTAAGAGAATTGAATAAGGAAATGCAGGAAATCCCTTTATAAAGTGATCACTGAAATCGGGATAGTAGGTACTATCTTCTGATTAGTAAAAGTCAGCACAAATAGTCAAGATGGCCTTTTGCAGTGGGATAACACTGAATTTGGAAGAAGCATGTCATGTATAAGAGAAAGAATGTATGTATAGATAATGACTATAGCCCAGGGTAATGTGCTAGGCAAAAAACTTGTACTGATTTTGAAGAAATTCATAGGAAAGAGAGAGATTGCTCTCTTTGGGGGGGAAGGAGTCAGATACTTTTCGAGGATGTTACTTTCATAGTCTTGTACTGCTAGAAGGGAGAGAAGTCTTGGAAGTGTAGTGCAAGGCTGACATCAAGTTGAAGTACTGTATTAGTGAAGCAGATCCTGGAGAGTTTACCCATCACAGCCAAGCTGTCCCGTAAGCTATGAAAAACACTTACAAGGACGTTAAGCTGGTTGAAGGATATATTCGAGGAAATACTGAAGGCAGGGCGATCAATCCCATGGATATTCTATTAATCTGAGGAGAAAATGATCAGGGGTTTAACCAAGGTCTCTTAACCTGGAGTTTGCAAATTAGGTGATCTTGGATAGAATCCAAGAGCCATGAACTTGGAGAAAAATTACATTTTTTCCCCAACTAACCTTTTTCTGAAATTTAGCTTATCTTTCAGTTACGAGTATAGGAAACAAATCACAGTAATGTTAGAAGTATTTTTAATTTTTGCCAGTAGAAATCTCACCTTTTTCTATCACATTAAAGTTGTTGCAAACATCTTGTGTTATTGCTTATACCATCTATCATTACTCTGAAATTATAATAGTTATGAGCTCTGCTATGAGGTCTTCATTAATTAATGAATTGCCAAAGAAGCATATAGAGTGTTAATCACATTTTCCCTATTTTGATAAGCATTTCAATACAATTGGTTTATTTTATAGTTCTATCCTTTGAAACTTATTTTTAAACTAAAACATTATTTTGAGTCCAAGCTTCATCAGACTACAAGAGGGTTCTATGGCACAAAAAGATTAAGAACACTTAGTAAACTGAGGTGGTGTCTCTTCCAGAAGGTACTGTACTTTGTCATTTTGGCAAGTTTAAGTCACTGTTTTCTTTTCTAAAATAAAGTGGTCAAGTAAATGATCCATGATACCTCTTCCAACTCCAAAATTCTACTTTTAATTTCTTTCTTCAAGCAACATCTTCCATAGCCTTCCCCAGCTCACTAAATTATACAGTTGGCTTTTCCCTTCATCAAATCCAACATCTTCTCTAGCTTTGTTTTCTCCATCTCACTAAAAGACATCACTCAGGTTAAAAACACAGAAGTTATCCTTTCTTTTTTCTCACCTATTTACCCAATATATTGTCAAGTCTTGTGAGTTATACTTCCTAACTTTCAAAATTTTGTACCATTCTATCTCTACCACCTCTCTCTGCTGCATGACTGCAAGACTTATAATGGAGCTCCCTAATTCTATTCTTGACCTGTAACAGTCTGTTGTCTGCATAGCAACCAGAGTGGTCTTTTTAGTCCACAGACGATAGGAATTTGTTAACTGCCTAGAACCCCCTCCAGCAGCTTTCCTTGCACATGGATAGAAATACCTTTGTGAGCTGGCCCCCTGCTCTTCTTCCAGTTTCATCTCATGACACTCTCCTACTGGCCTACTAAGCTTCAGCCATGCAGGCCTTTCTTTTTCTGTCCTGTAAACATTCTATCTTTGTCTTTGGCCCTTTTCATCTGCTGTTCCCTGCTCCAGAATGAGTGACTCTTTCCCCTAGATTGGTTTCTTAATAGTCTTTAGGTTCCCGGGTGCCTTCTTCATTTATCTCCCCAATAAGTCTGTGAAAGCAGAAACATGTCTATTGTTTTTACTATTTTATTCCTAGTAGCTACAATAAATAATTTACTGAAAAATTTTGGACTACATCAAGTCTTTGTGTAGTCCCAATATTCATTCATTAAGTGCTATGAAACTATTCAAACTGGTCAAGATTTCAAAATTCAGAAAGCTAGGGACATTTTGAAGAAGGAGAGAAATTGCCCAAAGCAAGTAAGATGGGGAGTAAGAAAGAGTTAAGAGTTATTGATGATTTGATGATGTCATCATATAGCAAATAAAAATAACTCCTAAAGATTCCAAGAAAATGAGTCATAAATTACTTTATTCAGGGATTTGGGTTTGGGGAGGTTGTGTCGTTAGCTGTGTAATATCCTTCAGGATTTTGAGTGGGTAACTAGCCAAAAAAGCACAGAAATAATGATTTTATACATTGGGTGTGATAATTATACTTCTTGTCCTTGGGCTGCCCAGCATTTTATGGAGCACACCCCAACCCAAAATCAGCCATAATATAACAATTATTTTATAGTGTCATGGTAGAGTGTGGCTTGTAACAGCTCAAGTGGAACTAACAAGGAAGCAGAATAATGAAAACAGAGCGCTATGAGACACAAACATGTGCACACTTGTGGAATTAGATACTTCTTAAACTGTCAGAATGATCTAGATCGGGGGGGGGGGGGGGGCGGTGGCTAGGATGGAGACTCAGGGATCTGCATACACTTTGAGCAACCACCGGGAAGTTCAGTAGTTAAAGAAGCTGAACTAGGCAGTCAAACAGAAGGTAAGTCAGTTAGCAAGTAGCCAGGAGAATCAGAGGGGGGAATAAAAGAACAAAAAAGGAAGAAACCAGGTAAATGAAAGAACTGCCCAGGATTCACAGTAAAGAATAAATGTTGAGTCAGTGTCAGCTGCCTTTAGTCAGCTCATCCTACTGAGAGCTAATCTCAGAGTTTCCTAGGCCTGCTGGTGATAATAGAAAGCAGCTGGTAGATGATGAGTGTGAGATTTGGAGGGAGGGAGGGATCAGAGTGAGGGTGGAGCAGACATATTTCTGGGGTAGAAGCATTTTTTTGGCAGAGAATCAGATGTTGCTGGATCCATCATAGATCATTGAGGTCATTTGGTCCATTGTCTCCCCAAATTTTCACACACAAAAATTGTTTTTCTGCTGTGATTCTCATATTACAAAAATGTTTTTCCTTAAAAACTTATTAACAATTTGCTTCCCTGTTTTAAACCAAGGATTGTAATTAGAACAGCATATGCTACCGATACTGCATTGACGTAATTTCAGCTAAAGGCAAAAAGTTCCCTACAATTTGTAGCTAACTTGTGGCGAAATGGTCGTTTCATGTAGAGTTTTCAAATATTCAAAATGATTTGTGGCCTTCATATTGAGGGCTTTGGAGCTTGGCTATTGAAATCCTTAATTTATTTCTCAGGTCCTTTTGATTTCAAATCTTAGTCACTTAAAACAGTGCTTTTTTGGCATACGTTTCATTGCTCTGAGACTTAGTTTCTCCATCAACAAAATGAGAATAACAATAGTATTTACTTCAGGAAGTTATTTTGAGGCTAACTTCAGATAATGCCTTTTTTCACTGGCATATTGCTTGATACATGGTACATACAACCTCTGTAATTATTAGCTTTTATTCTGGTTTTATAATTGTTATTGCTATTTAAGGCTATGCAGCTCAATTTCCTTGAATTGTATTTGTAGATTTTGAATTAAAAGTTTGATCTTTTTATCCCTAAGAATTGATTGTCTCTCCTTTAACTCTGAGAGGAATGGAGTTGAGCAAAGAATTTATTTTATTGGCAGTAATGGGTGGGTGGAGGGAGAATTGAGGAGCTGGCAGGTTTTTAAAGACTCCATCCTATACAAAAAGCCAGCTGTTCTTCCTTCACTGAGCACAGGGTGAGAGGAAACGGGCTTCAACTTCAATAATAAGTGGATTACTGAGGAGATATAAGGAGCTGCTGGTGATATTTTAGAGGTCACCTTATGTCAAAGTAAGAAGATAGAGGGGTAAAATTTGCAAATTGGCAAAACCTGTAAAAATGTTTCTGACCTTAAGTGTCTTTCATGCATCCCTTTTTATTGCAACACATTTCATAATTGAAATCACTATGAAGGTGACTGTACCTAAATGAATAAAGTATACTTCCTTGGTGCCCATTGGCATGTTATTTTAACATAGGAGGAAAAATATTTCCCTTTGAAGTTATAGTTCAGTTTGATTTACTAATTTTAGAAAAAGATTATTGTATTGAATTTGCTTGGATTTTAAATACTAAAGTTTAGTCTTTCCCCTCTCACTGCCTCTTTCTCTCTTTCCTTTTCCTCCCAGTGCCACCACTAGTTTGTTCTTACAGTGATTTTGCTGGAGATTTCATAAAAAAAATCACCTGGCAGAAATAGTGATACTATTCTTTATAAAATAATTTTTTACCTCGAAAAGAATCTTAGATTTTGTACCTTTTGAGAGTAAGTATAGGTCCCAGCTAAGTAGGGAGCCCGTTGTGGGACTCAGCCCCAGGACCCTGAGATCATGACCCAAGCTCAAGGCAGACACCCCGCCAACTGAGGCACCTAGGCCCCGCGGATTTGTTTTTAATGGATTTGATTTTTCCATTTTTTTTCTTAGTGTTTGCATGTGTAACCTTGGAAAGGATATCTTTCAGTGTTTGCTGTATTGCTCTTTTTCCATAATATATTTGCTCTAGAGACTATTCTAAATTCAAGTCTTTTTCAATTAACATGAAGGCCAAAATTGGTATTAGTACATTAGTGTTCAATCAGTCTTGCCTATAGATTTTACACAAGTTTAGAAATCCTTTTGTCTACTGGGGTGCCTGGGTGGTATGGTCATTTGAGCCTGTGACTCTTGGTTTTGGCTCAGATCGTGATCTCAGGATTATGGGATTGCGACCACACTCCCATTCCCTGAGTTGTGCAGAATCAGCTTATGACTCTCTCCCTCTCCCTTGCCCATTTCCCCTGCTGCTTCTTCAGTGTATGCTTGTGGCATTTTTATCTTGGAAACCATTTAACTCTTTCTTGTGTCTCTGTCTTTCCTCACGGTGTGCTTTCTTTCTCTTTTTTTGATTTTAAAGACTTATTCTATTTATTTGACAGAGATCACAAGTAGGAAGAGAGGCAGACGGGGTGGGGCCGGGGAGGCAGACCCCCTGCCGAGCAGAGGCTTAACCCACTGAGCCACCCAGGTGCCCCTGTGCTTTCTAATCCCAATATTGATGAAGTATTTTAAAAGTTCATTAAGCATTATAGCTTAATGATTAAGAGTGAGGATTTTAAAGTGAGTGACTCAGTGTGAATTCTACCCTCACCACTTGTCTCTGTGATCTTCAGGCATGTACTTTTTAGTCTAGGGGTGATAAGGCCTCTCTTAGGGTCTTCTCAGAATTAAATTAGCTATTGTTTATAATGTGCTTATCATAAGGCCTGATGCAAAATGGTTGCTATTTTTATTAGTGCCAAACTCAGTTAAAACTTTATACCATTACTTGACTGTCTAGTCTCCTTGACTAGTTTGTAAACTTGTTGAGAAAAGGAATAAGGTATAATTTCTTTGTGTATCTGCCACTCTTCCTGTCCTGGTATTTTATATGTAAAGATATCTTTCTTCAGTTGAACTATTTGTTTTAGCTGTTTGAGACCTGAAGGTCCAGGAGGTAGTAATTTTTATAGTGTTGTTTAGACACAAATTAGAATTTTGTGTGCTAGGGAGCCTTGCGTGTAGGAGTGAGTCGCTCATCTAGTGGAGTTGAGGACTTTATACCTAGAGTATGTGGTGACTTTCTGCTGTTTTTTTCCAACAAGTACATAGGCAAAATCAGGTGCAAATTTGGGGATTTGCAAATGTCTGGGAGATAACCTTTCTGTACTTTAAAGCCCACTATACTCAGTACATATTTATTGACTGATCTTTCTCTGAGGTGAAGAACAATTTTACTGTACCTTTGTACAGGACTGCTCTGAGTGATCAGTTGCTTTGATATTTAACAGAAGTTTGGGGGTTACTTTCTCTTTGTTTTCTGAAGCTTTTGTTTTTTGAATCCATATTTGAAGGGTACATTTAGAGTCAGGTTTTTTTTTTTAAAGGTTTTATTTATTTATTTGACAGAGATCACAAGTAGACAGAGAGGCAGGCAGAGAGAGAGAGAGAGAGGGAAGCAGGCTCCCTGCCGAGCAGAGAGTCTGACTTGGGACTCGATCCCAGGACCCTGGGATCATGACCCGAACCGAAGGCAGCGGCTTAACCCACTGAGCCACCCAGGCGCCCCTAGAGTCAGTTTTTAAAAAAGTTTTTCTCCAGGCTATTATCCTGAACTTTTTATAAGGTGCGCTACTTCCTTACCTTTTTTCTAAGTACTTAGAGCTTTTCAGTAATGTTGCTATTCCAGTGATATTCTCCCAGTTTGCAAAGAAAGCTTGTACAACTTTATAGCAGAAAAATGACTTACTTCATTTATAGTGATTTATCTTTTTTTAAGCCATTTATAAACTTTTAAAAATGAGAACTTTGTTAAGGTATAATTCACATGCCACCTAGTTCGCTCAGTTAAAGCATACGATTCTGTGGTTTTTGATGTAGTCATAGAGCTATACAGCTATCATCACAATCAGTTTAAAAACATCCAAAAAAAAAAAAAATCAAATCATCTGCCAAAGAAACTCCAGACATTTTAGCAGTCTCTTCCCATTCATATAATGGAGTTATAGAATATGTAGGTTTTTTTAAAAACTGGCTTCTTTCACTTACTAAAGTGTTTTTAAAGTTCAACCATTTGTAGTGTGTATTTGTACTTGATTCCTTTTCATTGCTCAATAAAATTCTGTTGCATAGGTATATGCAGTCTTTTATTTAATTCATTTGTCAGTTGATGGACTTTTGAATTGTTCCCACTTTTGGGTCATTATGAATAATGCTGCTATGAACATACATCTACAGGTTTTTGTGTGAAATGTATTTTTATTTTTCTTGGGAAATAATTACTTTTATAAAGTAAAATAACCAAGTTCTAAAGGAAAAGAAGTTGTGTACTACTTTTAGGAAAATCTTTTGAAGATATTTAAAAATTTTGTATCCCTTTTATTTCCATATATTAGTTTGTGCGAGGTTTGCTGCACTAACAAATAACTTCAAAAATCTCAATAGTTTACAATAGTAAAGGTTTGTTTCTTATGTTACATGTTACTTGCAGTTGTCTGGGGCTCTGGTCCGTCTGTCTTTTCATTCCAGAATTCAGGCTGAAGGAACAACCTGTATTTGGGATATGCTATTCTGGTGGGAACATGCATTAAAAGCCTTTGCTCAAAACTAGCACTTGTCACATTTCTGCTCACATTATTTGGCTTAGACAGGTCTTGTGGCAAACTTAACAATTGGCAAGGGAAATACATTCTCCCTATAGGTTAGTTAGTCACATGGCATTAGGTGAAGCTTCATAGCCTTCGTACATGGTAGGAGGCATAGATGGTCAGGAGCAGAAATTCAGATTGTCACATCTCAGAAGAAAATAATGTAACTTATGGAGGAAAAATGAGAAGGATGGAGGTGAAGCTGCTGAAACACCATATCTTTTGAATTTAAGCATTGAGGTCAGGAGATAGCAAACTTTAAGCAACGGTATCTAAAAGTGAGCCATAGACCCATGCAAGAGGATAGGAGGGATGTGAGAGATCCTATCATGTGTGTTACATGTGATGCAATTTGTATAAGAGATGGCTTATCAGAGAATAGAAAATACTTACTTCGCTTTCTTCTTAAGACTTCTGGGAGCAGTCTTTTGACTAGTCCTATTCCTTTCCTGACAGCTCATCATACAGAAGTTTATCCTCCACTCCGGGCACTTCTTTGTTACCCTATCACTCAGGAAATTGAACCAGAAAGAAAATTGAACCAAACCTATTTTCATTCTACCTACCCATTTCTTCTGATACCCCTTTCTGGCTATAGGAGGCATCGAAAGGGCTCTTACTGATTGTCTTCTGGGTGTCCTGTACTTCAGACCAAGATTTCCTGACTAGAATATTCTGAGATGGGGCTCACTGGAGTGAGTGAAAGTAGAGAGGGTCTCAAGTCAGGCCCTCCATAAATACATACTGTGCCTCCCAGCCCAGCTATCTGTTATTGCAGTAGTTCTCAAAATATAGTCCTGGGACCAACAGCAGTTAGCATCATGTGGAAAGTTTCTAGAAATTCTTAGGCTCCATGACTCTGGGCTAGCAGTCTGTGTCCCAACAAGTCATTTTGATACACACTGAAGCTTGAGAACCACTGTATTATTTTATGCTGTCTACTACCCACCCCCTCCCTTTCTAATCAGTTTGTCCTTTCAAGCCCTTCCCTCTGTGCTACCAATATACTTCTAAGTCCCAGGCCTTGCAACATTTTTTTTTTTTTTTGAGTTTTCATTATGGAAAATTTGGATATATGGAAATGTAGAGAAAGTAAGGAATCCTCTTGTACTCAGTAAGTAATTTCAGCAATTATGAACACATGATCAGGACTGATTTATCATTACTTTGACCAGTGCCTATCTTGTCTGAGATGATTTTGAAGTGAATCACACCAGTTATTCTGTGAATATGTCAATAAATCTCTCTAGAAGGTAGGACCAGACTTCCTTCCTTCCTTCTTCCTTCCCTCCGTAACCAACATACCATTACCCTTCTCTTCCAAAGAACCAAAACAAAATCAGAATCTTTTAGTATCATTAATATCCAGTCTTTATATTTTCCCTATTATCTTACATATTTTTATGTCTTAAAAATGTAGTTTGCTTGAATTGGATCAAATTGAGATCTTTACGTTGTTCTGTCTCTTGAAGTTTTTTAATCTATAAATTTCTCCTCCCCTCCACCCTCATTCCCTTGTACTTTTTGTTGAAGAAATTAGGTTATCTTGTAGTGTTTCCCTCAGTCTTGATTGTGTTGATTGCACCCCCGCAGTCATTTAATATGTTTCTCTGCCCTTGTATACTTATAAATCGGTAGTTTGATTTAGAGACTTGATCAAATTCAGGTTTGAGGATTTTTTGGCACAACTATCTCAAAAATTGTATTGTGTCTTTCCATTAAGAGACATTTAATGTCTGTTAGCAGCCACTGATGGATTTTGTTTTCCCACCAGTGACCTGACCAGGATGAAGTTAAGTTTCCTTTGCTGGAAATTTGACACTTATCTGCATTCACTTTGTCTCTCTTCAGGTTTTTTCTGTCAGTAATAATACAGTAATACTGCAAGAAATATCACTGTGTGTATACTCTTGTGCATTTGTCATGTATTTGATAGGACAAGAGTCTTAGAAGGGAAGTTACAGAGTTTAAGTATAGATATAGGTTAACATTTCTTATAAATACTGCCAAATCACTATCAGAAAAGGTTATAACAATTTACAGCTTTTACTAACAGTATACTAGTGCCTATTTCTTCACACCTATGATCATGAAATCTTAAAACTTAGTTTTTTTCATTTATTGTCAGTTGTTTTGATTCTTTCCCAGAATATCAAAGGAAGTTCATTTTAATATGTTTGCCCCTTTCCTTTTCTTTGCTTGTTTTTAAAGATTTATTTATTTATTTTAGACAGACAGACAGAGAGAGAGAAAGTGAGCAGGGGTGAGGAAAGGAGAGAGGGAAAGAAAATCTCCAGAAGACTCTGCACTGAGCAAGGAGCCTGTTGCGCGGTTCAGTTCCACAACCCCAAGATCGTGACCTTAGTCAAAACCAAGAGTAGGTATGTTGCTTAACCGACTGAGCCACGCAGGCACCCCTGTTTGCTTCTTGAAGTACAAATTAATACAGGATTTTTAATTTAAATATTTTTAATACTTTAGCAGCCTGGAAACTTATTTTATACTGGAGCTTTCCAATACTTTACTATGGATTAATAACTTTTTTCTTGTTTTGTAGGTAACTCAAAGTCAGGATACCCAGAAATCATATACCTTGTTTCCCACTAGTTGCAAAAAGAGAAGGCCTCCTGATTTCTCTTTCGCTCTCTTTTGTATTGTTGTTTTGTCTATTTTGGAATATGATCTGGAGGTCTGGATTGGAAAGAAAACATTCTTTTCTATTTTTAAAAATATTTTATTTATTTATTTAAGAGAAAGTGAGTGAGCAAGAGTGAGAATACGAGTGAGAAGAGGGGCAGAGGGAGAAGGAGAAGACTCCCCACTGAGCAGGGAGGCCAACATGGACTGCATCCCAGGACTCCAGGATCATGACCTGAGCCCATAGGCAGACACTTAATGGACTGAGCCATCTAGGTGCTCCAGAAAGAAAACATTCTTGGGGTGCCCTGGTGGCTCAGTCCGTTTAGTGTCTGCCTTCAGTTAAGCATCTGTGTTTGGCTCAGGTCATGACCCCAGGGTTCTGGGAGAGAGCCCTGTTTCACGCTCCTTGCTCAGCAGGGAGTCTACTTCTCCCTCTCCTTCTGTTGCTTCCCCTGCTTGTGTTCTGTCTCTGTCTGTCAAATAAATAAGTAAAATGTTAAAAAAGAAAGAAAACACTTTTTTTTAAAGGATATACTCTTTTTTTTCTTTTTTTTAAAGATTTTATTTATTTATTTGATAGAGAAAGACACAGTGAGGGAGGGAACACAAGTAGGGGAAGTGGGAGAGGGAGAAGCAGGCTTCCCACGGAACAGGGAGCCTGATGCAGGACTCAATTCCAGGACCCTGCGATCATGACTTGAGCAGAAGGCAGATACTTAATGACTGAGCCACCCAGGTGCACCAGGAAGAAAATATTCTTAAAGTAGTTTGAGAACCTTCTAATTTTACCCCCAGCTTCTTTCTACCTTTATATGATTTTATTGCCTCAGTTTATGGTGGCCATGTGTGTGGTCTGTGGTTTGTTCATATCAGAAGGAACCTTTTTATTAGGCTAACCCATAAATTAATTTACATGTAAAAGCAGAACATTTGTGCTCTTTTTTTAGGTGCTATTGAATTTATTATCTTAATAATCTGTACTTTGATAAATTATATGTTTTGTCTACTTAAAAATGGACTGTGATTCATATATATGTATATAGATATCTATCTATATACATATATATATATATATATATATATATATATATATCTAGGTTTTAATAGTACTGTGTTGGGATTTTTCTGCTTTAGATACATAATTTCATCAGGTCTCTGATGAAATTGAAAAAAACCCAGAGAATTCTTTGGAATTATGAATGATATTGAGAAAGAGAAAATCAGAGAAGTAATAAACAAAAAAAGGGAAAGAAATTGAAGAAATCCAATTTAAGATCATTTTCCCTCACTTAAATGGAAAGCTAAAGATTTTTCATCTGACACTTCTCTTAAAGGTACAGCTGTTATCTAGACTTGTATTTTAGTCTGAACCTCACAGCTAAAATAAAGTGTAAACTTTAATATTGGGGTTATTCAGGCAAAACTGTCGGAGGTTATTTGAATTATTTTCTATTGCCTAGATTCCCCCCACCAACTTCATTTAGGACTTGCCACTTTGAGCTTGATTTGTTTTCTTTCTTACATTTTTAATGACTTTAAATTATGATTTTAAAAATGGACTTTTAAGTCTTTTTAAAAAGATTTTATTTATTTATTTGAGAGGGAGAGAGAGTGTGCACAAGCAGTGGAGAGGAAGAAGCAGGCTGTGCATCGAGCAGGGAGCCCAATGCAGAACTTGATCCCAGGACCCTGAGATCATGACCTGAGCCACTTAACTGCCTGAGCCACTCAGGCACCCTGATCTTTTAAGTTTTTGTCATATATTAGAAGTTTGCTTCTCATGACTAATTTTGTTGGACTTGGTTCATATCAGAAGGAACCTTTTTATTTGGAGATTCAGCTTGTCTTTCAAAGAAAAAGTGAGAATTATCCTATGTTATTTAAAAATAATTCTCTATAAGGGCAAGGAATTTCTCCTAGGTTGAATTTTATTTTTCTTTTTTAGTTTACAGAGAATTATCTTTTGTGGTGACAAATAACTGTTTCTGAGGCTGGCAAGAAAACTCCCTCTTGGGACTCTCATAGAAGTGTTGTGGCAGCTATCTGATCCAACTACTTTGAAAGTGCTCTGAAAGTTACCTTATTTGTCTGGAAAGAGTCTGGAGCCCAAACTTGGCTTTTTCCCTTGAGGAGGGTTGTATCTCTAAGCCGATATGGGAACAACCATGAAAGATTCTCTGGTGACAGTGTGAAATAGAGTAGTACCAAAACGTAAATTTAAACTTGTACTCCAAAGCAAATTTGCAGACAGGGTAAGGAAGGGGCTCTTTGTAGGTAGCAAGTTTGCATAGCATTTATATTCATATTCACCTTCTTAGGAGACCAAGAGAAAGGAGAGGAAAGAAAAAGGAAGTCTCTTCTTTTCTTATTCTTTCCTATTTATTCTAAGCATTCAACAACCAAGCTGTCTGCTGTAGGAATGTCACTGCTTAAGGAAAAGGAAGGTCAAGGGTATTGGTGCAGATTCCTTCTTATTAAAAAATAAAATTGTAGATCTTTGTATATTAAAATATTGTATATTAAAGTAACCATGAAATTATTTTGAATCAGATTAAGTGGAGCAGAGAAAAGGGTCAATAATCTAAACTAATTGGAGGGTGGGGAGGAAGAGTATTGATGAAAAAGAATTATAATAAGAGAAAGATGAGAAAGACAAGAGGAAAGAAGGAAATAGAACAGTTGAGGAAGAAAACAATTTCCAGTTTTCTCCATCGAACGAGTCAGTTCCTCTCTGCCAACTTTGGGACTGCTCTCTGCAGAGGCCCACATACTAAGTTGTGTGAACTATTGGGCAAGGTAACTTAATAGCTCAGTGTCTCAGTTTTCTTATTTCTAAGGATGGTACATTAGTACTTTATCTGTAAATTGCTCTGTAGTGTACCTGGCAGGTGATAAGTGCTCAGTAAGTGTTAGCTATTATTATTACCATCACTATTGTTGTTGTTATCAGTGACTTCTATCATGTATTCAAAAAAAGTGCTTAGGAAGTTACTCAGCTGGAAATTGGGGATTAAACAAGATGAGGTCTCTGCCCAAATTAAGCTTCCATTCTTGTTTATGAGACAAGACAAATACAAGCTAGTAAATAAGTAATTATAGGTTGTGCTAAGTGCTATGAAGGAAATAGAGGGGCGAGAAAGGAATAGTAACTGGTGAGGTCACTTTAGGCAAGGGTAATGAGAAGGCTTTCTTAAAGAGGTGGCATTTTAGACTTGAAGTTTGACGAGCCCATTAAGTCAAGAGGCTGGGAAGGTGCATTCCAACAAAGAGAATAGCACATGCAAGGCTCAGGGGTTAGAGGCAGCTCTGCCCTTTTGAAGGACAAACATTGAAAAGTGTGCCTGGACCACATGGAGCAGAGAACAGTGGTCTGAGAGCACGTGGGGCCCCATCCTGCTGTTGTCTTCAGCAGGCTCCTGCTGCTCAGTGCTTCTTGCCTGATAAACTCTCAGTGCTACCTGAGGCCCCGAGGGGAGATCACCCCTGTGCACACCCTGGGACTAGGTAGGGTTAGAGGACCTCCAAAGCTGTCATTGGTCAGGAAGTCAGTCATTTATTAAAAACTCTAAAATTTCAGTTCCAAACTTTTTCTTTTTTTAGATTTATTTATTTATTTTAGAGAGAGAGCACAAGCATGAGTGGCAGAGAGAGGAGGAGAAAATCTCAAGCAGACTCTGTGCTGAGCACAGAACCAACGCAGGGCTTGATCTCAAGACCCTGAGATGACGATCTGAGCTGAAACCAGGAGTTGAACGGTATAGCCACTGGGCCACGCAAGCGCCCCTCAGCTCCGTACTTTCTTAAACTCAACCAGTTATTACTGGTTGTTTCAGAAACGACATGGTTTGGCTTTAGTTTTTTTCAGTTTAATTTTTATTCTTTCTGGTTGTGCTGTCCATGGCTTCTCATAGTTAGTGTTAAACTTATTAATAGTTTTAAAAAATAACTTTTATTTAAAATTATATTTTAGGATGATGGAATTAAGGGAGGATACTTGATGTAATGAGAACTCTGTTATATGCAACTGAATCACTAAACTACCTCTAAAACTAAGAAGACACTATATGTTAATTAATTGATCAAAAAAGTTTGAGTCAAAAATAAAGATGTTAAAAAAAAATATGGACATTGGGAAGGGTATGTGTTATGGTGAGTGCTGTGAAATGTGTAAGCCTGATGATTTACAGACTGTACCCCTGGGGCAAATAATACATTATATGTTAATAAAAATAATTTTTAAAATGTTTAAAAAATAAAATTATATTTTTGAGAAGGAGGCATGATAGGTAAAAACTGAAAAACAGGAGAATAGAAAGAGGAAGGAAAATCAGTGAGATGGAGACATAAAAAAATGATGTAAAATATTTTTGCATTAAATCGAATAAAATGTGTTTCTCTTTGTCTACTGTGAGTCACTTGTTACCTGTTTTTGGGAATTTCTGACCAAGGAGTAGTTAAGAAAAGTAGTTCAGCTAATTTCTTTTTCTTTTTTTTAGTTATTTAGGCAATTTTGTTAATCTGAATTTTTATTTTTCATGTTATTATTAAACACTTTAAAAAATTACTTCTGAAACCAGGACATTAAAAACTCTTTGGAAAACTGGTTTAATTTAATTAGCTTTGTCTTTAATCTTAATCTTAGGAGAGAATCCCAGGTTTCAGGTAAAAAGAAAACGAGATCAATTACTTGTCTGTTACAAACTTTTCAATTGAATGGGATGTCTTATAATTAGGGTTTTTTTTTTATGGTTTTGTGTTGGGTATATTCTTGCTAAGAGGATTATATCCTTTTTTGTTGTTATATTTAATTATCTTACTTGTTTTATCTTTTTGATCGCTATCACATAATCGTAATCATCAGCCTGTGGAAAATGACCAAATTGAATTAAATCAGTATATGTAATTAAAAAAAAAAAAAGATTTTATTTGTCTATTTGACAGACAGAGATCACAAGTAGGCAGAGAGGCAGGCAGAGGGAAGAGAGGGGGAAGCAGGCTCCCCGCCAAGCAGAGGGCCCCATGTGGGGCTCGATCCCTGGACCTTGGGATCATGACCTGAGCTGAAGGCTTTATCTAGATGCTTTTAAATATAGGTAAATTTGGGGCACCTGGGTGGCTCAGTTGGTTAAGTGGCTGCCTTTGGCTCAGGTAATGGTATTAGGATCCTGGGATTGAGTCCCACTACGGGCTCCCGGCTCAGTGGGGAGTCTCATTCTCCCTCTTCCTCTGCCTCTCCCCTCTGCTCATGCTCGCTCACTCTCACTCTCTCTCAACTAAATAAATGAAAACTTAAAGAAAAAAATGTAGATGAGTTTGACTCTTTCATTACATTTTCTAGCCTAGTTTGTAGCAGAAGGCCATAGAAAAGTGTATTTAAAAGTTTAGCCTGCTTCTAGGGGCGCCTTGGTGGCTCAGTGGGTTAAAGCCTCTGCCTCTGGCTCAGATCATGATCCCAGGGTCCTGGGATCAAGCCCTGTATCGGGCTCAGCGAAACCGGGAGCCGGCTTCCTCCTTGCTCTCTGCCTGCCTCTCTGCCTACTCTCTGCCTACTCTCTCTGTCAAATAAATAAAATCTTTTAAAACATTTTTTTAGCCTGCTTCTAGAGGAAAAAAATGTTTATTCTAATTATAAATATTAGTTTATCTTTTCCCAAACCTCCCTTGGTTTATACAGTTAATTTTTGATAAATTCTTTAAGATGTTATTCTTTTGGGTAACACTAATGGCTTTTTGATCATCACCTTGTCTAACTGAAACTTGGCTTTCATTTTTTCTTACCAGGCTTTTTTTTTTTAGGTCATGAACCTAAAAACAAACAAAAAACTGAACCTAAATTTAAAAAAAAATTTTTTTAAAAAGGTTTGTGAGGTAAAATAAGGTTTTAAGAAAAACTTGTGGTATTTGAGGGTAACCCCAAACAAGGGGATTTTGAAAGAACAAGTGTGGAAAGGGGAGAGCACAGAAGGTATTTCAGAAGTGCCTTGGGCACTTTCCTCTGTTTTTTTTGTTTTTGTTTTTTTTAAGATTTAATTTATTTATTAGAGAGAGAGAGAGAGAGACCATAAGAGAGAGAGCACAAGCCAGGGGTAGAGGCAGAAGGAGAAATAGATTCCCCACTGAGCAGGGAGACTGACATGGGTCTCCATCCCAGGACCCTGGGATCATGACCTAAATCAAAGGCAGACCCTTAACTGACTGAGCCACACAAGCGCCCCTCCTCTGTGTTTTAAATGTCTTTATAGTAACATTTCCTTCTAACAACAATAAAAATGACAAATACATAACATTTCCTGAGCATTTACTTTATGACTGGCACTGTGCTAGTTGTTTTACATGAATTATTTCACTTAATCTTCATGGGACTAGTTTTTTTTTTTTAAAGATTTTATTTATTTATTTGACAGAGAGAAATCACAAGTAGACGGAGAGGCAGGCAGAGAGAGAGGAAGGGAAGCAGGCTCCCTGCTGAGCAGAGAGCCTGATGCGGGACTCGATCCCAGGACCATGAGATCATGACCCGAGCCGAAGGCAGCGGCTTAACCCACTGAGCCACCCAGGTGCCCCGGGACTAGTGTTTTTATTATCCTTTTAGAGGATGTACTTCTGGGATTTTTCTTTTTAATTTCTGCAAAGAAGAGCCCATTCTGAGTTTTCTTTTTTTTTTAAACAAACCTATCATGTCAGATCCTGACTCATCCTTTCAAAGAATGAGGGCAGAGGAGAACAGCATGAACCTTAGCTTTGTCCTAGTACAGTGAAGATCCTCAAGGCTTTGTGGTAGTGGGGCCAGAAAAACTGAAGAAACTCATTTCTTTTTTTTCTCTATTTTTACCACAAATCTGGAGATTGTCAGGAATTATGTAGTAAATTGTAGGAAATATGTCATTATCATCTCCAATTCAAAGGTCAAATTACAAATTAAGTGTATAGTAATCACTAAAATCAATTTTAGGTATAAAAGTTGGTATGAATTTTTTATTATTGCCATTATCTATGTGTATCAGTATGTTACAAATAAATATAAAAATAAGATTGCCATTGCTTTCATAGTTTTGATCCAGATCTTACATTTTTAAACCCTAATTTCCTATAAAATCTTAAGTTTTTCAACTACAAATTCTTCTGTCAGAAAAGTCACTATGAGGTTCAGTTGCTGTGCTTGTTCTGAGGCAAGGGGGATTAAATATTAAGAGGTATTGTTCATTTAGAAAACTTAGATACACTAAAAGTTGTATATTCAAAAATTTTTCAGTGACGAAAAACATATCTCAAAAGATAAGTTGTCGGGGACCTGGGTGGCTCAGTGGGTTAAAGCCTCTGCCTTCGGCTCAGGTCATGGTCCCAGGGTCCTGGGATCAAGCCCTGAGTCAGGGTCTCTGTGAAGCAGGGAGCTTGCTTCCCTTCCTCTCTCTCTGCCTGCCTCTCTGCTTACTTGTGATCTCTGTCTGTCAAATAAATAAATAAAATCTTTAAAAAAAAAAAAAAGAGAGAGAGAAGTTGTCCATTGATTGTTTTGAAGTGCTGGGTGGTAGGATCATTCTTTCTGGTATAGAGCATGTGAACAATGGTGATGGTGACTTGCAGTCCAATCTTGATTATGTCAGTTACTAGCAGCATGACTTAGTGATGTTATTCTTTTTTAGCCTCAGTTTCCACATTTTTTAAAAATTGGAGATATTAATACTTCTAAAGAATATTGTTAGGACTAAATGAGGACTTATGTTAAATGTTTATCATGTTAAATGTTTATCACAGGCTTAATAGATCTCACATTGTTGATAAGTCTTAGCTGTTCCTTTGCTGAAGTACTGTGCCTGTGATTAGCAATGTAATGTGTCTGGTTTAAAGGGAAGATAAATTAACGTTTTCAATCCTCATGCCTAAGGGGAAAATTTTAAATGAGTCATAGTTTTAAAAAATGTATTAAAGAAGAATTACATCCTTTTGGTTTCTGCAGAGAATGCAGTAAGTGTAAAATAGACACAAGCTGCAATCCTATTTGCAAGTATTATCAAGGTAGTAAAATGCATTGTCAATAGATAATCCATCTTTTTTGTGACGTTATCAAGGAATATTCCCAAAAGGAGGGGAGAGTGGTGGGGAAAACCTGGTTGTTATTACTGTTTGTTTGTTAAAACTAAAATAACTTTTCTCACAGTCTAGAGCAACTAGAAGCAGTTTTGCTCCTCAGGTCCTTTGATTGTGTCTTCAGACAGTGTGACAAGGGGATTGGGGAGTAAAGGGTTGAGAGGGAAAGGTGCTGCTTACATCTAATGGGTCAAGGCTAGGGATGCTGCCAAAACATCCTCTAACATCCAGGACAGTGCCTCCTCCCCAAAGAATTATGTCTCAAAACGTCAGTAGTGCCAAGCTGAACCTGGGAGCTAACATTAGGATATATAATGTGAATACTTTGTAGAAATAACTGGATTGTTTTAATGTTTCATGCTTTATTTGTAATTGAAATAGTGGTTTGCCTTCTTTAAATTGTGTTAGTTTTTCATGAAGGAATTAAACTAGCAAGTTTCCTAGGTAATCACTTCATTGTCTTCATGAAGAATAGTAAGAAACAGTCCAGCTGACCCATTTTAAAGATGATTTTCCTTGACTTCTAGTTCTTTTACTTTGGATTTTATGGTTTCTATAATTTGAGATAGTTACATAGACTAGAGATGTGAGACTTTACAAAATGATAATAGGTAGATGAGATCAACCATGCATGGTAATTGGGAATTTAATTTTTTTTAAAATTGGAAACATTTCACTAATTTTAAAGAATAAACAAATTACTGACCTTTCTTGGCAATAGCCAGTACTTATTGAATGCTTCCTCTGTACAACTCTATTCTAAGCATGTAGTGCATATTCACGCATTGGATCTTCACAGCAAGTTCTTTATATGGGGACCATTATCATTTCCATTTACGGATGAGAAATTGGGGAACAGAGAGATCAAGTTATTTGCCTAGGGTCATACAGCCAGTAAATGGTGGAGCAGGGATTAGAATTTAGAGAATTTAGCTCAAGTTTGCTCTCTTACCCCCTAGGTTATGTTATCCTGACTTGTCAACCAAGAATGTTAAAATATTTTCTGATTAATTACATCTCTCTAAACTAGATAAGTATACGGTTGACCCTTGAACAATGCAAGGGTTAGGGTTGTCCACTTGTGCATTTGAAAGTCTGCTTTAATTTTTGATTCCCCAAAAACTTAACCACTGTTAGCCTTTTCTTGACTGGAGCCTTATTGGTAACATGAACAGTCAATTAACATATATTATATATGTTGTATATATTATACACTGTATTCCTTCACTAAAATAAGCTAGAGAAAAAATAAGAGAAAATACATTTACAATACTGTATTTATTGAAAAAATCCTTGTGTAAGTGGACCTGCACAGTTTAAACCTGCATTGGTCAAGGGTCAGCTGTATAGCCAAAAACCCATGAAAGGCTTGTAATTTAAAAATGTACTCGTGGCATTGTAAAGTATTATATATCAAGATTAGAATTAGAATCTAGATTAGAATTAGAATTAGAAAGAATGGAAATTTAGAGGTTTTTTTTCATTTTCATGGTCTTTTATCCAAAGAAAACCCATGGTTTTCTCTCTCTGATTTAGGTTTTTTCTTTTCCACAAAGTTCTTTGCAGTTCCAGTTTCTGTTTTTTTCTCCTCCTCCTCATATATGTTTTACTATTTTGTTTTTGGTTTTGTTTGTCTATTAATTTTTACCTTTGCTCTGTCCCTAAAATGGTCTTAATAAGCTAGAGATTATTATTATTTTTTAAAAAGATTATATTTATTTATTTGACAGAGAGACACAGCGAGAGAGGGAACACAAGCATGGGGAGTGGGAGAGGGAGAAGCAGGCTCTCTGCTGAATAGGGAGCCCATGGAGGGATCGATTCCAGGACCATGGGGTCATGACCTGAGTGGAAGCCACACGCTTAAAGACTGAGCCACCCAGGCACCCTCAGAGTGAGAATTTTAAGCAGACACCACATCCAGTGGGGAGCTAGATGTAGGGGCTCCATTCACAACCCTGAGATCAACTTATAGAGCCACCCAGGTGTCCTTCTCAGTGAATATATTTAATTTAATAAAACATTTGAGAATTCAGTATATAGTGATGTTTAAAATAATTTTGTAATGTGTTAGCATATGAATGGCATTTGTAAAATTTATAAATATGAGCCTTTTATTATTATGAGTTTATAGTGTGGTTATAGTAAATATTTCTCTAACATATAAATATGAATTTTAGGCTGGATGCTGAAAATATTTACTATTTTTTCCCTTGAAAATTAATATCCTGTGATACAGAGAATGAAAGTAGGGAAAGGACTCTTTGTAAGACTCCAAAAAAAGAACTTTTAAAAAGTATATAGATATCCTGGTAGCGATGGTGGTCCTGGGCTTTCTTATTTTCCATCTATCCATTTTTTATTGAGTGGTGTACCAGGAATGTAGGGGGAAAAAAACCATTTTGAACCGGAGGGTTCTCTATTAGAAGTGGTGTCTCTTTCTGTAGGCATTCAAACTGTCTATGAGGAATAATTATTACTGTTATGTAATTATACTTTAAAATCATTAATAATATGTACTGAAAGAAGGTTCAATGTATTTATCCCACAATTGTGAACACAACTTTGTGTTCACAGCTTTCAGTGCTAGTGTGCTAGGCTTTTGAGTTGTCCTGGGTTGTAAAACTACATATTAGGCTGTTTCCAAAGGATTCATTATTGTCTGCGTTGAATATATGCAGTTGGGGTCTGAACTTGCTTCAGAAGATGGGCTTTGTCTTGTACTTCTCAACAAAATTTGACTCCTACCCAGCTGGCTCAGAAACTTTTATACTGGTCATAGAATAATGCTATATGATTAGATAGCCTCTAAGATAAAAGGACTGCTTTTTAAGATCAATTTTTAAATTGTCAAAGAAACATACTAATTTTTTAATAGTACTTTTCCACAGTCTTGTGTTTGGAAGATCCAGAAAAATAGAAAAAAGAACAATTGCAATAACAAAATCTAGTAATCCTACCACTAGAATGAAACCATTGATACTATATAGTCTTCTAAAAAAAATCTTTTGGGGCACCTGGGTTGCTCAGAGGGTTAAAGCCTCTGCCTTCTGCTCAGGTCATGATCTCAGGGTCCTGGGATCAAGCCCTGTATTAGGCTCTCTACTCAGCAGGGAGCCTGCTTCCTCCTCCTCTCTCTCTGCCTGCCTCTCTGCCTACTTGCGATGTCTGTCAAATAAATAAATAAATAAATCTTTTAAAAAATCTTTTATCTTTTTGGTTACTGGGATCCTCCTTGTCTTAATATCCCAAAGTAGAAATCTGCAGTTCATTTTTGGTTAGTTACATCGAGTAAATCCCAGTTGCTGTGTCTGCTCTGGATCTTAATTTGTCCAGCCCCCTCACCTCCTGACACATTTCTTTTCACAGTCATTGTGTCAGATATTAAAATAGTCTTCTCCACTTGGTGGTTCTCTTTCTGTTGTCTTTCCTCTTATTCTTCACATTATTAGTAGGTTTACTTCCCTAAAAACCAAATATGATCCTATCATTTGGCTTAAAAACATACTGTGTCTCTGGGGCGCCTGGGTGGCTCAGTGGGTTAAAGCCTCTGCCTTCGGCTCAGGACATGATCCCAGGATCCTGGGATCGAGCCCCATATCGGGCTCTCTGCTCAGCAGGGAGCCTGCTTCCCCTCCTCTCTCTCTGCCTGCTTCTCTGCTTGCTTGTGATCTCTCTGTCAAATAAATAAATAAAATCTTTAAAAAAAAAACCACTGTGTCTCTAAATGCTTTAAAAATTAAGTGTGGGCAATATACTGTAGCATATATAATGTGCTAGTAGCATTGGAAACTGGCTTCATTTATAGTGGCCTTTGTCTATGTTATATATGTTACGAATACCGCACAACTTGATTATCCCTAGGTGCAACCCATATTTCCAAGCACCAGTGTCCTCTTTTGTGATATTTCTTCTGCCTTGAAATCTTTTTTCTTTTTACCTTTCCACAAAAATGCTTCTTAACTTTCAAAACATAACTTGGATGTCATCTTCCCTGGGAAGCGTTCTTAAACTGTTCAGATAAAATTACTTACTCTGGTGGCCCTGGAGAACTAATTATACTCCTTTATAACACTTTCCAAGTTGTGTTATACTTAGTTGTATATATCATGTACATTTCTGTTTTTCCTAGTCAGTTAAGGGAGGTATAGATACCCTGTGATTTGGAATCACAAGGTGCTTTTGACTCTCAGAATATAATCTAGGGAAGCAAATTTTGTTTCTCACATATGACTTTCACCTATTGCTTGAGATATTTTACGGTGTTGACTTTACAGTGTTTCTATCTACCATATGCCTGTAGTGTTTTGTTTTGTTTTGTTTTAAAGATTTTATTTATTTATTTGATACAGATCACAAGTAGGCAGAGGCAGGCAGAGAGAGAGGGGGAAGCAGGCTTCCTGCTGAGCAGGTACCCTGATGTGGGACTCCATCCCAAGACCCTGAGATCACGACCTGGGCCGAAGGCAAACACTTAACCATCTGAGCCCCTCAGGCGTCCTGCTTGTAGTGTTCTCATTGCCTTCCTGTATACATCCATGCTTTATGCCAAAAATATCCAAAAGATTTTCAAGAAGTTTTTAGGGCAGTGAGGCGGAGCATTTTGACATTTGGGGGAAAAAAAAACAAACTCTAGGACACACCTCCAAATTGCTTTGGTTTTCTTGATGCTGATAATTGTCAGTCTCTGAAAGAGGCCCTGTTTTTGTTAAAATTACTCAGTACATCCTTTCAGTGTTAAAATTCATAGTACTTTACATTAGCATTCATGTATCTGTCCAAAGAATTCTGAATATATTATCACTATGTTTATTTCCATAGAATTCTGCAAGATAATACAACTTAAATGTTAGAAGGACAAAAAGAAATTGATAGTAATAAATAGGTATTATAAAGTTGGAAGGTACTAGATCACCAGTTCATTATTTTGAGAATTTATAAATGGGAAAGAATCAAGAATTTATACAGTTTTTTCCTATGTAAACTGTATTGTAAGACAACCAAATAGTTCATTAGGAAGTCTTTTTTAGAAGAATTCTAGATAATAAATGCAGATGGAAGGATAGAATTAGAAAATCCAATTTGGGCAACCCCTACGTAAATAATGGAGAATGATCATTGAGTGTATCAGGCTGGCAACACTTGAATACCGTAACCAACATGAACATCACTTTAAGTAGGACTGCCAGGCATCATGTGTGTCCTAATGTGATGGATTAGAAAAGTACACGTATCAGCCATGTGAGTATTCTTGCCAAAAGGTATGAATCATGTCTCTAGATCTTATTACAGTTTATAGGAAATATGGAGAGTGGAGGAATACGTTAACATCAGGAGGAAATAGCTAAATTTAGGAGGTGATAAATTCTATAGGGCAAATCACTTGTTAAAGATTAAAGGAGACTTAAAGAGGTATATTAATCAGGTACAGCGTATGGTTCTTGACTTTGTTCCTGGTTTAGAAAAGCCAACAGGTAAAATTTCATTTTTGAAATGATTGAAATTTGAACATAAAATACATATTAAATGATTTTGAGGAATTGCTAATTTTGTCAGATATGATAATGACATTGTAGGGTCAATTTAAAGAAGAGTCTTTAAATGATAATGATACGTTCTTTACTACATGTGGGTGAAATGATACAATGTCTGGGATTTGCTATAAAATACTCCAATCCTCACCCCCCACAGAAGAGAAAAACTGTAGAATAGGAGAACCAAGATATTGAGACATTTCTGAGTTACATGGGCTAATATTTGCTCTACAATTATCTTTACTTATGTGAATGTTTGAAAATTTTCAGACCAAGAGTTGAAAAAAATTAAAGCCTAAAAAATGTATAGCATGAAGGTTCCTAGCAACCTACATAGGAAGAAAGCTGGGTCAATAATATAACATAGTGTCTATATGATAAAAATAGACATCTACTGGGGAAAAGCATGATTCTTCCTATTAACACCAAAATGTTTTCCTTTATAATATTCTTGAGGGCACCATATAATATATTGTGAAAAATATTTTAAATTATATCCCTCCTATAAATAGAATCTGTTTTATTTTTGTTGTTGTTGTTGTTGTTTTTGTTTGTTTGTTTTTTGTAGAATTCATGAAAATAGCTAGTGGAATACTATCCGTGGTTAACGCCAGTGAAATTAGCTTTATGGCAAACTATTATGATACATTCTATGAACCTTACTCCAATCTGTGTACAGTTCCCCAGTAAAATTCATTAGAGGTCTTATTCCTCTCTTTTAAAAGTTTAGAGAAACAGGGTACCTGGCTGGCTCAGTGGGTGAAGTGTGTGTTGCTTGATTTCATGATCATGTGTTGAGCCCCATGTTGGGGGTAGAGCTTACTTAAAAAAATAAAAAATAAAATAAAAACTACAGAAATAAAATAAAAGCTTAGAGAAACATAAAAAACTTCCTATCCATTCATCTCTCCTTGCCTCCATCTCTGTTATGACTTCTTTTCCTAGCTCTCTTTTGCAAATTAGTTAATATAATAGGTAAATTTCCTTATAGCTATTCCAGTTGGCCAAGAAAATTTCATTGAATTCTGTTTTCTGTGGTTGTCTTAAAAACAAGTCTTTTTAAATGTAAAAGTATATTAAAATAGGCATTTAAAATACTATAGCCATTTACTCCCTCAGAGATACTAATATTAATTCCCTTTCCCCTCCCCAAAGAATCAGTGCTAGAGTAACTAGATGGACTGTATAAAGTATCCTGCAAACAGTTCTCCATAAACATTATTTTATATGGAGCTTTCCTAAGTATTGAACACCAGTGAATTCGAGATTATATTTCCTGGCAACTCTCTAAAATACAAATCATCTATGTTATTGATTAAATTTGAACCATTACTCAGTGAAGCTATGTTAAAGTTTACATTCTTTTCTGAAAATTGAAATGACTAACAAGAACAGAACATTACCTCCAATTTGAGATGAGCCAAGGGAGTACCTGTGGATAAAACCAAGACTCTAAACAATAATCCTAATTACTAGTTTAGTTTTCTATTGCTGTGTAACAAATTGCAATAACAATTTAAAACAATACAGATTTGTTATCTCATAATTTCCATGGATCACGAGTCTGGGTTTAAGCTGAGCCCTTTACTTAGGGTCTCACAAGGCTACAAATTGAAGTCTTGGCCAGGGCTGAGGTGTCACTGAGGCTCCAGATCTTTGTCCAAGCTCTCATGGTTATTGGCTGCATTGATTTCCTTCTAGTGGTAAAATTTAGGGCAGCTTGCTTTTTCAAGGCCACAGGAGTCTCTGACCTCTAGACCCTCTTTGAAAAGGTTCAGCTTTATTAGGTAGGTCCATACAGGAAAATCTCCTCTTTGATTAATTGAATGCCAATTAGGGACCTTAATTACATCTGCAAAATCTTTCCACCTTTGCCATTTAAAATAATATAATTGTGGGAGTGAAATTCCATTTCCTTTGCCCTATTCCATGGTTAGAAACAAGTTGCAAGTCCCACTTAGACTCAAAGAGAGAGGATTATACGGGGGCATGGGCTGTGGGGGTCATTTTAGAATCTCATGCCTACCATAATGTATTACCTGTTTTAACATTTTAAGTAGCTTATTTTGTTTGTTATCATACAGACAACATTAATGAAACTTGAAGAGAAAAAAACCTGTCATCCTGTAATCCTGGTAGCCAGTGTATCAAATGTTTTCTTTTGCCTGTGTGACCACGTAATTTTATAAAGTATGAGAAAGCAGAGATATAGTTAGTTTTCCATTGCTTTTCACTTAGCAAGGGCATTTGTCTTGTTGCTCACATAATATTTGTATGTATCATTTTTAAGGGATGAAATTGCTTCAGGTGAATGAATCTGTATTACTGATTATCTTGTTAATCGAGGTATAACTCACAATCAGTAAAAATCATTGTTCTGTGAGTTTTGATAAATACATGTATGTATATAACTATCATCACAATCAAGGAAGAATGTTATCTTGTGCCCCTTTGGTAGACAGACCCTCCCCCGACCCTGCAAGGCCTTGGTAATCACTGATTTCAGTCTCTGTAGTCTTATTCTTTCAACAGTATCATATATATGCAATCATAAACTTTGTAGCCCTTTAGGTTTGGTTGTTTTCACTTAGTATAATGCATTTGAAGTTGTGCAGTAAAGGAATGGCATTCCTGTGACATAATAAGAAATACGTGTTGAGTTTTTGTCCCTGGTTCCTGGTACAGAGCTCCTAAAACCCTTGTAATTTCCCAAAAGGAGCATCTTTTGTTATTCATAACAAACCATTTTGAATCATTCCTGAATTTATACAAATGCGGTTACTCTTGCTGGGCCCTTCGACAGCCTTAGGATGGTATTTGGTTGCCAGGATGATAGTTGGTTGCCACCTGGTTGCTAACCATGTGATTAGAGGGTTGGCACTTTCAGCCCCATCCCTTGACCTTTATGGAGGGCACAATGGCTGGAAATTGAGTTCAGTCATCAGTGGCCAGTGATTTAAACAATTGTGCCTATGTAGCAGACCCTAAATAAAACCATTTAAACAATGGGGTTTGGAGATATTTACAGTTGGTTCACATATCCACTTGCTGGTAGGGTGGCATAGTCCAACTCAATGGAAACAGAAGTTCCTGTTCTTAGGACCCATATGGACCTTGCCCTGTGTACCTTCTCATCTGGGTGTGTGTTTGTGTCCTTTTTAATAGATTGATAATAGTAAATAAAATATTCTTTGGAATTTTATGAGCTGTTCTAGCAAGTTACTGAACTGAAAGGGAGATGGGGTTTCACCTCCGCCTTGTAGCCAAGTCAAACAGAAGTATGTGTAACCTAGGGACGCAATACTTGTGACTGGTGTCTGAAGTGAGGGCAGTCTTGTGGGACTGACCCAAAAGCCTGAGGAGTCTGATGCAGACTGAACTGTTACTGTCAGAATGGAAGTGAATTGTAGGATGCCTGGTGGTATCTGGAGAGTTAGAGAATTAGATTGTGTGAGGAAAAAACTGATAAATTTGGTGTCAGAAGTGTCATTTTGATTAAAACACCTCAGTTGCTCAAAGAATAGGCAACTCAGCTGCCTAACGTTTGGCCCCTGCTCATCTCCTGGGAGGTAACCTCTAAGCCCTTGGAATATCCTGCCTGATAAGAGGGTCTTTGCTTACTTGAGGGCCTTTGGCCACCCCATGTTGTCTGTGTTGACAGTGTGGCTGAAAAGGTAGTGGAGACTTTGTGCAGTGTAGTATCAGCTTGACCTCTGGAGAAGTTGGAGGCTAAGGTCAGCTGTGCAGGTGGCCAGTCCTGCCTACGTGTCAGACCCCTGATAAAAATGCTCAACACTGGGCCTCAGCTGAGTTCCACTGGTTGCCAGTACTCTATGCATGCTGTTAAACATTCTTGCTGGGAGATGTAAGTGAGATATAAGTGCTGTCTCTGCAACTCTGCTGGGAGAGGACAACTGGAAGCTTGGTGTCTCCTGGACCCTGTCCCATATCCCCCTTCCTTTACTGGTTTTAATCTGTGTCTCTTTGCTATAATAAACTGTGACCATGAATAAAACAGCTCTTTTGAGTTTTATCAGTTTCTAGTAAATCATTGAATCTAAGGGTGGCTTTGGGGATCCCTGAACTGCAGAGGTTCATCCCTATTATTGCTAGTATGAATACTCAGTTCTTTTTTATTGTTGAGTAGCATTTTGGAGTTTCTTAATTCTTCTGTTGAGCTGGTTGTATCCAGCTATTGGCAGTTATAAATAAAACTGCTACAAACATTTGAGAATAGGTTTCTGTGTAAACATGGGTTTTTATTTCACTTGGGTAAATAACTAAGAGTTGGATTGCTGGATTATATGAAAAGTGTCTGTTTAACTTAGTTTTAGAAACTACTAAAGTGTTTTGCAAAGTGGCTGTACCATTTCACACTCCTTCGAGCTACCACAGTATGCGAGTTCCAACTGCTCCTTATACTCCTCAATATCTGTATGGGCAGTTTTATTTTTCTTTTAGCTTTACTCATCCTGATAGATATGTAATAGTATCTCACACAAAGAGTTGTGCTTCACATTTCCCTAGTAACTAATGATATTGGGTATCTTTTCATGTTGCTTTTTAATGCCATTCATATATCTTTTGATGATGTGTCTGTTCAGATCTTTTGCCCATTAAAAATTTTTTTTTATTACTGGATTTTGAGAGATCTCTAAATATTCTGGATACCAGTCTTCTATCAGATAACAGATTTTGCAAATATTTTCTCGCAGTCTGTAACCTTTGGAGAGGAGTTTTTAATGTTAGTGTTCAATTTTTGATTTTATAAACTTTACAGATTTTTAAAAATCTTTGCCTAACCCTGTGTCATGAGTTTTTTATATTTTCTTCTGAAACATTTTTAGTCTTATATTTTACATCTAGCTCTATCATTTTGAGTTTATTTTAGTATATGATATGAGATATTTAGGGGAGCATGTGGATGTCTAATTGTTCTAGAACCACTTGTTGATGGGGCCATCCTTTTCCATTGAATTGCATTTTTATTTTTGTCAAGACTCAATTGCCTGTATATACATGGTCTATTTTTGGATTCTTTTAAAATATTCATTTATCTACTCTTTTGCTGATGTCCTGTTGAGTTGATTTATGTATCTTTATAGGATAGTCCTGAGATAAGATAGTATGAGTCTTCCAGTTTTTTTTCTTAAAATTGTTTTGGCTGTTTTCGTTCCTTTGCCTTACTTACTTATTTGATTTTAGAACCAAATCCTTGATGTCAAGATAAAAAAAATTACCTTTTTTTTTTAAACATTTTATTTATTTGTCAGACAGAGAGAGAGAGAGTGAGAGCAAGTGCACAAGCAGGTGGAGTGGCAGGCATAGGCACAGAGAAAAGCAGGCTCCCTGCTGAGCAAGGAGCCAGATGTGGTACCCAATTCTAGGACCCTGGGATCATGACCTGAGCAGCTTAACTTACTGAGCCACACAGGCGCCCCCTAAAAGTTTACTTTTCTTTTGATTGAGATTACTTTGAATTTGTTGGTGAATTTGAGGAGCACTGAGTCTACAAACACATGCTCATGGTATATCACTTCACTTACTTAGGTCTTCATTCTTCAGTACTTTGTAGTTTTCAGCATAGAGATCTTGCATATATTTTATTACATTTATATATATTTTTATGTTTTTTTGGTTCCGTTATAAACAGTGCTGTTTTTAAGTTTGGATTTTCCTTTTTTTCCCCTAGTGTATAGAGATACAATTGATGTTTACATAGTGATCTTATATTTTGCAACCTTGCTAACTTTACTTATTAGCTCTAGGAGCTTTTTCTGAAGATTCTTCATGAATGGATACAGACAGATGTGCCATCTGCAAATAGAGGCAGGTTTATTTTTTCCTTTTCAACTGTATGCCTTTTCTTTCTTTTTATTCTTGTCTTATTGCATGTTCTAGATTTTTGAGTATGTTATTGAGTAGGAGTGGTGACAGCTGATACCCTTCTTCTGAATCTTTAGGGGGAAACATTGAATCTTTTATTATTAACTCTAATGTTAACAGTAAATTTTTAGTAAATGCACTTCATCAGGTTGTATAGGTGCCTTTCTATTCCTGATGTGCTGAGAAGTTTATCATAAATAGGGGTTGAATTTTCTTAAATGCTTAGTTTTTGCATTTGTTCATGCCACCATAGTTTTCTTCTTTAGTTTGTTAACCTGGTGATTATATTGAATGATCTTTTAATTTTAATGTTGAATCAACTTGTATTCCTGGAATAAATCCCTATTGTGATTTATTGTTGAGAATTTTTGCATCTGTGAAGGATAATTATCTATAGTAATTTTTTTCTCGTGATTTCTTTGTCTGATTTTGTTTTCAGAGTAATGCTGGCATCATAAAAATGATTTGGAAATTGTTCCCTCCTGTTCTGTTTGTGTAGATTTTTTTCCCACTCTTTCGTATCTAATTTCAGCTTTGATAATCTCTTGACCAATTTTCAAGTTCATTGATTGTTTCCTCAGCTGTGTCAAGTCTGTTGCTGAACCTGTCAAAGACTTTTTAAAATTTTGTTACTGAATTTCTCGGTCTTTAGCATTTCAGATTGACTCTTTTTTTTTTTTTAAGATTTTATTTATTTATTTGACAGACAGAGATCACAAGTAAGCAGAGGGGTAGGCAGAGAGAGAGGAGGAAGCCGGTTCTCTGCTCAGCAGAGAGCTCAATGAGGGGCTTGATCCCAGTACCCTGGGATCACGACCCGCGCCAAAGGCAGCGGCTTTAACCCACTGAGCCACCCAGGCATCCCTCAGATTGACTCTTTTAGCTTTTCTGTTCAGCTTTTGTAGTCTCAATGATATTTGCCATCTGATCATATCTATTGCTAGCCTGTTCCATTTGATCCTTCATTATTAATAATTATTTTAATTCATTGGCTGATAGTTCCAACATTTTAGTTATATTTTAGTCTGCTTCTGTTGACTATTTTGTCTCCTGAATGATTTGTTTGCCCTTGAGATTTTGTGTAGCTTAAAATTTAGGAAGGGTGAGGGTGGTTTACCAAATTACTTTATTTGAAGGAATGATGCAAACAAAAGAATTTAAGGAGATATTTTTATACAACTTATAGAAAAGGCAGTGGTAATCTCAATATGCATGTATTGCCTTGGGGACCAGGGAAATCACCCCTATGACCAAATTCATGCTTTTTGATTGAATGTCAGCTCTCATTTGCAGGATAGTGGAGATTGAAGTACATAGTACCTGTGTTAAGAAATGGGTATGACTCTTGTTCTGCTAAGTTATTTGTGCATGGGTTTGAACCAGTCTTGCCTGGTGTTGATTGGGTTTACATGGGGTTTCCTTGCTTTGGTTATATTCAGTGCATCATCAATTTTAAATACTTCTATCATCATTTTGTGCTTAATGGGTGGAGGTTGATTTGCTGAGAAGTTTTAACTCAATGCTTTTTTTAATTTCACCAAATCCTTAGGCCTTACTTATATATCTGTACTTCAGAGAGGCTATCTATGAGCACTTTAATTTTTTTTTATACTGGAAGCTAGTTTGCCTTATAGTGGTAAGCATGGAGCATATCTTTTGTCCTAGACTAACATTAATTGTAGGCAGGTTCTGTTTCCCTCTCTTCCTAGTAATCCTGCTTTTCCCCCACTAACAGTAGACCTCTGTTGTTTGGGGCCAGGGTATTTCCTGTCCCTCCATCAGGAGTAGATATTATCATCTAATTTTGAAAGGATTATGAAAATTTGAATTATAAAACTACTAGAAGAAAATATAAAAGAATACCTACATATTTTCTTAGCATGATATAAGGTGGAAACATAAAGATACCAACATATTTGTGTAAAATTTTAAAAACTTGTGAATATTAAAAGCAAATTGCAAGTAGGGACATAAACATCAATGTAAATTTAGATTTAAAATCAAATGAAACAATTGTTTTAAAATAATTTTTGCAATTAAAATAACTGAAAAAAGGACTTTTAGGTGTTATAACCAAAGAACATAAGGCATGCAAATTAAAGGTTTCAGATATAAAGCTTATTTGTAATGCAGAGAATCTCAAAAATTCCTTCATCTGAAGTTAGTTCTGGTAGATTAATATGATAGCTTTAAAGCAAATTTAGAGAGCAAAGGAAGCAATTCTACAGTGTTGTTCAAAAATTGTTGTTTAATTGGGAAGTCCTTTGGCCTGTACTATTTGTATGTATGTATTAATGATCAGTATATTTGTCTTCTGTGAGACCTTTGAGATAGAACCTTTCTGGCTAAACATATTTGTTTTCCTAAAGCAAGATTACTTTTGTCAATCCTTTAACATTTTTTAGCTTTGAAACTACCATATGACAGGAGAGGATACTTTGCTACTTGATGAATTATTCAGAAGTCGTAATTGCAAGCTTTTAGGAACCTTAAAGATTATATTAGCCTCTAAATGTTATATATTATTGCTAAAGAAGCAAAGTTTTGTCCAAAATTAGTGGTAGAAGTAACCTCGACTTGTTTGACTCCTGTTCTTTGATTATACTATATGACTGCTAATTTCTAATTTGCTACATTTGGGATATACATCTTAAAACATCCATTTGTGAAGGGCTGTATGGGATGGGAATTGACTAGTGGTAACCTAAGTGTTTGTGTATTTTCTGAAAAGTGGAGTTGGTTAGCCTTTGAGTATTTCTCTTGGCCATTTAATGTTCAATAATATAAAAATGTGTCCTGGAGTAGTAGAATGGTTGGGAGATATTGATTTCAACTTTAAGTTTGTAGTTAAGGTTTTTTTTTTTTTTTGTTTTAGGTCTGGTTTTCATATTTGTCAGCTGTTATTTTAAGGGAAAAATCTAAGGCCTCTCTTCCTGTGAGCTTCTGTGAACACAGGCCTTGGAATTAGAACACTATTTTATACACTATTTAATTGAAAAAATAAATTATCTGTAGTAGTGAAGCATATGTGTAGCTAGAAGACAATGCTTTCCTTTATATGGAGTCATTTATTTTTACTGCATATTTATGTTTTGTAGTAGGTTATAAATCTTATTATATGTAATCATGTGGCTTTTTCTAGAATGTGCCAAAGAAAAGAATGACTAAAGATTCCCTATATTTTTACTGCTAGATCTTGTTTTGTTTTGGTTTCTTTGAAGCCAGATGTCATTAATTTGAGAAATGTGCCTCAGAGCTGTATGTTCTTGATCAAAAAGTTCCTTCATTATGTAGAATCTAGCTGCATCTTTGGGGAAGAACATATTTGAGGAAGAAGTATAGATAGCATGCTGAGGTTTTGTGTCAGTATTTTTAGCTTAGATTTTACTTTGACTTTCCCTTGTTTATAGCTTTAAGTGTAAGAATAGAAGTTCTTTCCTTAATTACTTCTCATGGACATGAGCAGAAGTAGTATTCTTTAGAACTTTAAGGTCTGTTACAACTAATATGTGGCTAAGTGAAATCTTATGAGAACAATAGGAACATAACCCTTTAGGAACCTAACCTGTTCATACATGAAAGAGCTAATATAGCAGTTGAAGATGCAAAATGCTGACTGCCATGTAGCATATTTTTATAGTAGTTAATAGTTGAAGCATTTATGAGAGGGATGATGAAAAAAAAAAAATGGAAACCCCAGGAAGATCTTCCTGAATGCTCAATTGGAGTTCAAGGCAGTTTACTTCATTCTTGCTCGTAGCTCCTCATTTTAGGAGATTAGGAAAATTCCAATGTTTTGTGCATTCTTTCTAAATTAAAAAATGGACTGTACCACCCAGGTGCCCCCTAAAGTTTTATTTTTAATAGAAAATGTCTGGGTGCCTCAGTTGTTCAGCGTCTGTCTGCCTTTGGCTCAGATCATGGTCCCAGGGTCCTGGGATCCAGCCCTGCATCGGGCTCCCTGCTTGACGGAAAACCTGCTTTTCCCTCTTTCACTCCCTGCTTGTATACCCTCTCTCACTCTCTCTCTGTCAAGTAAATAAATTAAAAAAAAAAAAAAAGGGCAAAAGAAAATGTCCATAAGAAGTGGTAGTTTCCTGTGCAGCCAGAATATAAATTGGAAACTGCGTAACAAAAGCAGAGAGCATACAGTTAAAAGGCTAAGTGGAGATTGTTTTTCTCTCTCTTTCCTTTCCTTCTTTCTACTTTCCTTTCTTCATTTTCTGTCCTCATTCCACATGTCACCAAGAGGACACTGAGAAAATTATGTTTTCATGGGCTTCATCAAAGAAATTGAGATTGTTCTCTTTACAATACTAAGAATAGACTGGTGTTTTAGATACATATTCAGGACCATTTTTAGGTTTGCATCAGATTGGTTGGTAATGAGATGAATGTTTTTCTTATGAATTGTAACTCTTTCTTCATGTCTATACTTTAGAAATGATCCCCAGGAACAAACTAACTGTGCTTTCTTGGGAAGTCCCGAGTTTTATGAAGGCTTTATGTTGTATCTCCATAATTAAATGAAATAATGTGTAGAAGCCATTATTTTAAAGGCAATGAATAACTCTTTAGGAAGAACAAGAACTCATATTTATGAGTTTTGATTTATGATTTGATTTATGATTTATGATTTGATCTTAATTTGGTTGGATTTATAAAAAGTTACATTGTGTTTTATTTGTTAATTGATTTGATGCCATTTATGGAGTATCTACACTGCTCAAAGCTTAGTTGATACTGGGAGTATAGTTGTGGAAAGTACATTGTTCTTGACTTTATTGGAGCATATACTCTACCAACGGAGACAAATACAAAACAATTATACTATAAATGGTATAAAAACACTTGTGGTAAGCACTAAGACAAATCGGAAATGTTCAGAAAGTCCATAGTAGGGGATTCTAAAGCTTGGAATCAGAGCTGGCTTTCTTTAGGAAGTGACATTTGAGTTATATTATCAGTATCATAAATGTTATTGGGGTGCCTGGGTGGCTCAATTGTTGGGTGTCTGCCTTCGGCTCAGGTCATGATCCCAGGGTCCCCTGGGATCGAGCCCTGCATTGGGCTTCCTGCTTAGGAGGCAGCCTGCTTTTCTCTTTCCTAGTCCCCCTGCTTGTGTTCCCTGTCTTGCTGTGTCTCTCTCTGTCACATAAATAAATCCTTCTAAATAAATAAATAAATAAATGTGATCAAGGAATTCATTTTAAGTAAGTGTTTAAGAATTCAGTTTAAATAAGTGTTTAGGGAAATACTTAAATGGAGGTTACTTAAGGTTTAGTGATAAAGACAGTAACAAACTTATTTTTATTCTATTCTTGGTCTTCTATTTGAATAATTCAGTTGAAATTTTTGACTTCCTTTATTTTTTTATTCTTATTTTTGATTTTTAAAACTCTATTTTTCACGCCCAGAAGTGCTTTATTAAACACATTACCGTGGCTTTCTTCATTGTAATATTGACTTTAATAAGAGTTCCTAGATGTGCCTGTATATAAAGACCTCATAACCCAATCTAGTCATTACACTGACAATTAATAAAAGCCTCAAGTTATAGTAGATTTGAAAATTGTTAAAATGCACTTATCTTTTATGCCATTCTATTGATGCTTCCTTAAATAATCAAACTGAAGTATTTCTATTGTCTGTCTTTCTACTTACACTGTGAGCTACTCAAAGACAGAACCTTGCAGGATATGAGACACATAATAAGTGTTAAATAAACAAATGAGTTATGAATAGCCTGTGTTAATAAGGAGGTGGCAACTTGGCGACTGACCTTCATGTTTCTTTTAAGTGACAATTTAGCATAATGCAGGCTGCTATAAGATACATGCATTAATCTTTTATCTCTTTGCGTTTTTATATTATTTATAATAGGTACTTATAATGACATAAAATACTGGTATTTAAGAGAGTAGATAATTGGCCCTTCCTTTAACTACACCAAATCAAAAAGTGAAAAATTTACAGCTAGTAGGGTGTTTGCTTATTGAAACTAAACTTAACGAACTACTAATTATTGATAGTTAAGTGGGTAATTATGACCCTTAATGTTATAATGAATATAATTCCTTCCTTTGTAGGTCATGTTTTTAAAAATAGTTTTTATGAATACATTTTTATGGATTTTTAAAAAAACAATAATCTCACAATGTATCTTTTTTTTTTTTTTAAAGATTTTATTTATTTATTTGACAGAGAGAAATCACAAGTAGATGGAGAGGCAGGCAGAGAGAGAGAGGGAAGCAGGCTCCCTGCTGAGCAGAGAGCCCGATGCAGAACTCGATCCCAAGACCCTGAGATCATGACCTGAGCCGAAGGCAGCGGCTTAACCCACTGAGCCACCCAGGCGCCCCACAATGTATCTTTTATATAAAGATATTTGATGTATGAGGTTTGCTTGAATTGAAAGAGTTGTATGTATTTAAAGTACCTATTACCTGTGGGTATGGAAAAAATATAAGATCTAGTCTATGTTTTTAATTTTTCAGCTTCTGTAAGTAAACCTAGTCTTTTTAAATACTTTTGTGTCACTGTGCCTATATAGGGAAAAATTCTGTAACTTTAAAAAAAATTGACTAATGCATTTTCTGAGGATCTTTATAAAAGTAAAGCATGTAAAAGAACTAATTGAACAAACAAATATTCTAAGGTTTCAAATAGAACTTTTAAATTTATCTTAATTCCATGTTACTTAGAGTTATGATTTGCTGGCAAAACAGTATAAACAGTCCTTGTAACAAAGCAAAATATGCCAGCAAGCAAACAAAAATCCTTTAAGGCCTTTTTGTTCTACAGTAAAAAAAAAATATTCTTCAGGTTCCTCCAGAGGCAAAATACCCACAAATTTATGATTTTCTTTTTCTTGTAATTGGTTGTCATTGGCCATAGTCAGGAGATTCATAGAACACTATTTGGAATACAGTAGTAAGAATATAAGACATTTGATTGAAGATGATATGAAGATATATGGCCTTCCGCACTTGAAATATTTTGATTGATTTGGTGGATTTACGTGCTTTTCAGAGTACTTCCGAGGACAGCACTCAGCATGTAGTGAGGGCTCTTAGAAGTCCGTTTAGAAATTTACCTATAAAAATTGAAATCAGGTGGCAATTTTGTGTAAGGCAACCCGACAGTCAATACTCCAAATATATAATTTAGTGAGTGGGATTTATGTAATAAGAGTGTTATTTTAAACTCTTAAGCGACTATATTTTCTTACTTGGTCCTAGAATATTACTGAGACTAGGAAGCGGGCAATTTCTGTAACAATTGTGTGGTACTCAAGATGACAAAGCAAATCACTGATAACTTGGTATCAATGCAGATCTTATTTTTTTCTTCTTCCATATTTTCAGCAGATTATTTTACTGGTTTCTTAATTCAAGTTGAGTTTTTTAGGAATCTTATTCTGTAGATCTCAAGATGATTTAAGTATGCACTGAAAGAGTGGGGCTGGAAATAAAATTGCATAAGTGAAATTAAATTTTTTTCTGAACTTGCCAATATGCATTTCTGGACATGGTTTTCCTTTATCTATTACAATTTCCTATTTGCTCTTCAGCAAAATTAGATCATGATGATTAAAATCTGTCCTCCTTGTTATTTTCTTTTATAACCTATTTGCAGTGATCACGTTTTTCCTACTTAAGACAACTTGGGTTGTCTTGGGTGTTCTAAGAAAGATAAAAACCTCAAGTTTATTTTAAATATTCAGATTACTAGTGTAAACTCCTTTAAAAGATAATATTTGGGTGGGGGTGCCTGGCAGGCTCAGTCGGTTAAGTGACCCACTCTCGATTTTGGCTTAGGTCATGAGATGAGTGTGCAGTTGATTCTACCCTGGACGTGGAGCCTGCCTAAGATACTCTCTCCTTCCTTACCCGCCACTCTCAAAATAATAATAATTTTTTAAAAGGTAATTTTTTTGGAGTAGAGGTTTAGGAAAATCTCTAAGAAACCAAAATTTATTTATTTATTTTTTTAGAAACCAAAATTTAGAATACGTTTTTATTAGGCTAGAAAGATTTTTGGAGTTGATTATGGTCATTAGTGGCTCTGAAAAACAAAACAACACGGGACTGGGATTTTTAAAACTACCTTTTAAAAACACTATAATATATGTCTGAAATTGAACTGCTCACAGACATGTAAAAATTAGGTTTGATTTAGAAGAATTCGAAAATTGGATCAAGTAAGGAGTAATCATTCCAAATTTGAGATCTGTAGGTGTAGGCAATACAAAGCCCTGTTGTGGTTGGATGGAAAGTAAACATTACTTATTTTACTGAATTGTGATTGGCTAAAAACCCTTTCTTTCCATGATATTCTCTAATAACGGAATCTGGAGCCTTTAGCCCTGTTTTTATACGACGAGAGAGTTTGAGGAATGTACTAGTACTGAAAGTACTCAGATTGGCCCAGAAACTAGATTTTAGGGACACTGACAGAAGCCCTCAACAGAGCTTTTGACATTTCTTACAACAAAGCAATAGGGAGGTATAAATCTCTGAAGCAAAGTTGAAACATGCAATTGATATCGTTGCAAGCAGGAAGAATGAAAGGATGACAGTGTTTTCCTCATTTTCGTTTGGAGTCATGTACTGTTCTGCAGTGACTGTTTTCAGTGGAAAGTCTTGCTCTGCTTTGTTTTTAGTGGAAAGCGTTGCTCTGATTTGCTGCTGGGACTGTTGTTTCAGGTGAAATTTGGACTAATTCGGGTGGCGGGCACTATGTGTTCTGAAAAACATAGCTTCAGAGATGCAGGGTTTAACCTGGAGTTTATTTTGTGACCCAGGGTGGAACCAGGATGCTTCACTTTCGCCTCAGCGCCCCCCCCCCCCCACATATACTTCTGAGGGAGCGGCGAATAGAGAGGTGACCCTCAAATACTCTAAATAGTGTTACCAAGGGAGAGCATTCCTTTATCCCACGCTGCTCCTTATTTCTTAGCCTGGCTGGCCCCACAGCCCCCTTGGCAGCGTCGTCAGGTACTACTTTCCGTCTGTGGTGGTTCCTCCGACCCTTTCCCGTGGCTCCCTGCCCCCGCCCGCGCCGGCGGAAGGAGACGCTCGGCGCTCTAGCCTGCGAGTGGATGGGGAGGCGGAGTAGTACTGTCCACCGTGAGGTAGCGGCAGCGGCCAGGGTTGCCTCAGGGCCTCCGACGGCGACAGGGGTGTGGGGATTTCTGTCAGTTTGTGTGTGTATGTGTACGTGTGTGTCTGTAGCTACAGTCAGAGAGGCTGCTGGACGGGGAGTCTGGGGGAGTGTTGAGGACTGTGAGTGACCGAGGTCGCTGTGCCCTTCTGGGCAGAGCGTCCGGTGCGCCCCCCAGTCCGCGCTCGCTTGCTCGCGGGGCTGCAGCCGACCCCCAGTCCGCTCTCCTTCGCATGGGCTGCCAGTAGGAACAGGGTTTCACTGGTTCCCCTGCGGTGGAGGAGGCAGCAGCTGCTTCAGCAGTGATGGCTATGGCGGTGGAGACGCGACTGGAACTGGTGGGGAAGCGGTTCCTGTGCGTGGCTGTCGGCGAGGAGGCTCGGCCCGAGCGCCGAGAGAGTGGACGCTGCTGGCGGGGCTGGCGAGCGGGGGTCATCCGAGCTGTGTCACACAGGGACAGCCGCAATCCGGACCTGGCGGTAAGAGAGCGAGTGCCCCTCAATCTCCCAACCCGCACCCACACTGCTTGTCTCCGGCAGCACCTTGTCTGGTTACCTCTGGCACCTCGCGCAGCCGGGCCAGCTGGCGGTCACGCCCCTCTTTGGAACGGTCCGCTGCTTTGCCCTCATCCCCTGCTGGGAGCTCCCACGTCCTCCTGAGTAGTTTCCCCCGTGGAGCGGTGCCAGAGCAGGACTCCTGGGCTTCTCCCCGGGCCCCTCCAGGCCCCTTGGCCGCCGTCTGGGAGGGGGTCAGCGCCCCTGCGGTGGCCGTGGAGACCTTGCCGAAAGGCGGGGCTGTGAGCCAGTGCCGCTGGGGCAGGTGGGGGGTGGCGGACAGAACACACACCACTGGTGGCGGTAGGGGGCCATCTTCACCAACATCTCTTTCCTTGAAAAAGTCTCACTATTCCAGGGGTTAGAGAATTAAAACTTAGGCAGTAAGGTTGGTGAAGGGGAGGGAGAAAAGCAAAGAGACACCTCTGTGGTGTTTCAGGCAGTCCTGGGATTCGTGTGCATTTCCCAGGCAAAGGCTGTGTGAGTGGTGGCATCTTGATGCAGCCTTTTTTTTTTTTTTTTTTTTTTTTCTTTAAACAGATGCTTGTAATTCTAACTGGAAATGATGAAAATGAAATTTTTTTATTTGAAGGGTCATAGAAATTAACCCCTCCCATTCTTCCTCCCATTTGTTTTTCTGTGGGGTTGTGGTTTTTTAGAAAGTGAATAGTATTTTTAAAATCATATACAATTTTAAATGAAACAAGAAATATTATAAATTAAAATGTTATGCCCTGCCGAACATTAAGGGTCTTTTTCTTTGCTTTCTTTTCCTTTCATATGATACTGCCAATATTTTCTTTCAGTAATGTGGGAATGTGCACCATATCAAGAAGGGATATGCTCTTGATAGGGTTCCACGCACATTTTCCCTTGGGGACAGGTTGGAAGGGGCAGAGTAGTCATTGACTAGTCTTCGCCAGGTTGATTTGGGAGTATATAATCCACGAAATTTATTGGTAGTGCCTCGGGGTATTTAATTTTTTACTGAAAACTTCAAACACGGTAATATTTTCTTTCCTTTTGTATATCTGTGAGTTTACATTTTCAAATATACTTTAATATCTATCTATACATGTGCATATCTATTTTAATATTTTTCTTGGTTTCTGACTGCTTTTGTGAACCCCTGTTTCATGACTGTACTCATTGGTATGGTTTCACTGGGTGTGTAGTAATGTTGACTTGACATTGCAAAATGGGCTTGTTTTGCTAATAGGTATTTCTAATAGGAAATAAGCAGAAAAAGGCTAATTTTGAAGATTTTGCTTGGTTATTTTCACTGTAAAGAAGAAAAAGCAAATCTTTAAAAAAATTTCTTGTCTTAATGCTTCTGTAGACTGTGTCAATTTGGTAACCTTTTTGTGTAAAAGGCATGTCCTGAGTTTCTCTCTCTTCCTTTTACTATGATACAATAATGTCTTGGCTTTCATGTGGAAGCTAGTTGGATTATGACTTAGCATTTTAAAATTACTTTGGAGCAAACCTGGAATGATATTTTGTTTTCCACAGCATTTGATTTTAATAGGTTAATGAAAATTAAGGAAATGTAGTTTTAAATTATGAGTATCACTCATGACACTCAAGTTATCAGTTAAATATATTAACAACTTTCTTGCATGGAAATTTAAATGATATAAAGAATGGATTTATGTTTATCACATTTGTAAAAGGCAAAATATTAAGCTGGGTATTTAAAAATGAAAAGTATATGTGGATGGTGGTAGGGACTAGAAAGAACAGGGATGAATTTTCTCAGGTGATGGAAGTGTTTTGTATCTTGACAGTTACAAGGGTGTATGTATTAAAACTTGTTGAATTGTGTCCTTAATAGTTGCTTTTTACCATATACAAATTTTATATAAAAATGCATTTTGAACCATAACTATGTGAACCTCTAGCAGTTTCTCCTTTTTTTAAAAAATTAATTTTATTTAAGCATTCTTTACACCCATTGTCGAGCTCGAACTCACACCCCCAGGATCAAGGGGTGCTTGCTCTTGGGACTAAAAAACCAGCCAGATGCCCCTCCAGCAGTTTTCCTTTGTCTACAAGTCTTTATTTGAAAAAATTTTTATGTGGTATAACTTGTGTTTTTTCAGCCTAGAACCTACAGTTTTAGAGTTATTCCCAAGCGTTCTTACATTTTCCTTTTTTTTCCTTTTATATTCCCTAAATTAAATGAAATGAAACATGGGTCAGGTTAGCATCAATATACTATAATTCTCCTTCTAGAATTTTTTTTAAGATTTTACTTTTAAGCAGTCTCTACACCCAAGGTGGTGCTTGAACTCATAACCCTGAGATCAGGAGTTGCATGCTTCACTGACTTAGCCAGCCGGGCATCCCTTTTAGACTTTTGTTATTGAAGAATAAACTTTAAAGAGCTTTATGAATTACATGAAAAATGCTAGTTTAAACAGGGTATTTTTGTGTTCTTTTAAAAATACAGATCAACTTCCTTTTTAAGATTTTATTTCTTTATTTGATAGAGAGAGAGAGAGAGAGGGGACACAAGCAGGGGGAGTGGGAGAGGGAGAAGCAGGCTTCCCGCTGAGCAGGGAGCATGCAGGACTCCTTCTCAGGACATGGGGGGAAGACAGACACTTAACGACTGAGCCCCCCAGGCATCCCGTGTTTTTGTTTTTGCTTTTTTTTTTTTTTAAGTTAAATATATGTAACTTAGAGTCTGCGAATGTATTAGAAATCTTAGTTTTATGTTTTTATGGCCCATGATTTGAAAGAATAACTATAAGAACTTGAAAATAGTTTAGGGTTGGGCACCTGGGTGGCTCAGTTGTTAGGGGTCTGCCTTCTGCTCAGGTCATGATCCCAGCATCCTGGGATTGAGCCCCATATCTGAGGCTCCTTCCTCAGCGGGGAACTTGGTTTTCTCTCACCAGCTCCCCTGTGCTTGTGTTCGCTCTCTCACTATCTCTCTTTGTTTTAAAATAAAATAAATAAAATGTTAAAAAAATAGTTTTGGGAATACTTTATCTCAAAAGTTAATCAGTTATTTTTGATCTTATATATGAAGAGTTGCTATGTGTATTAATGTTCTTTCACTGCTGTAAATACAGAGTAGTGTTTTAAATAATACAAATTGATTATTTATAGTTCCGGAGATGACAAGTCTAACATGGCACCCAGTGGACTAAAATCGAGAGAAGATAGAACTGTGTTCTTTTCTGAAGGTTCTAGATAGCATACATGTCTTTTCCTCTTCTGACTTTAAGAAGTATCCCACATTCCTTGCTCTAGGCACCTTTCACTCTGATTTTCTTGCTTCTCACTTCCACTTTTTAAGTGCCCTCGCGATCATATTAGGTTCACCACAATAATAAAAAATAATCTTGTCTGCTAATTAACAACCTTGATTCCATCTGAATCTTAATTCTCCTTTGCCATCTAATGTAGTGTTGGCACAGATTTCATGGTGTAGGACATGAGCATCTTTGGAATGGCATTATTCTGCCCACCATACCAAGGTAGCAAAAATATTCTTTTACACTGTGAACATAAATAATTTCATACAAATAAATTAAGACTAAAATTAGTTGTATTTTTTCATGCCAGGAGTTTTAGTGATAATATCGCTATCTGATCTTTAGAATAAATGAATTTAATTGATAGAATTTTTACTGGACTATGCTTGAATAATTTTACATAATTTTTGGTGGTTTTTAAAAAATGCCTTGTAAACCTTTTCGGTTATCTGTATTGGAATTACATTAACCAACAAAAGACTTTATCTGACTGTTTTTTATTTTCAGTAGGACCAGTTTGTTGAAGTTGAAATACATGAAGTATATTGTGAGTCCTCAGAATATTGATTTTGTTGTTGTTGTTTTTTTGTTTTGTTTGTTTTTGTTTTTGTTTTTACCTCATTATTTAGAAAGTTTCTTGCTGGGACCCCTGGGAGGCTCAGTTGGTTTAGCATCTGCCTTCAGGTCAGGTCGTAATCCCAGGGTCCTGAGATCGAGTCCCACATTGGGCTCCTTGCTCAGCCGGGGAGCCTGCTTCTCCCTCTGCCCTTACCCCTGCTTGGGCTTTCTCTCTTTCTCACAAATACATAAATAAAATCTTAAAAAAAAAAAAGAGTTTCTTGCTTTGGTATACATTTTGATTGTTATCACTACCCTACTTTTTAAAGAATTTTCTGCAAGACTGATACCATTATAGAAGGGAAGCTGTCTGTTGAGAAGTACTGTTGCATAATACTCATCTTCGAATAATATTGTCATACTAATAAAAGAGAAAAAATTGACTTATTGTTTGCTTGTTTTACTCCCATCCATAACCTGTAACCCTTTGTTTACTTATTTATCCAGCCATCTAGACATCTTTGCACTAACCTTGATGCTTAGGGTGATTGCATCATTGTTTCAAGCTAACTCTGTTTAAAGTGTATATATATTTTTTTAATGTCAGATTTTTCATTACCCTAAAATTATATTTTGTTTCACACACCAAACACATACTTTGCTTGTTTGTTGGGGGATTTTCTGGTGGTCACTTAGTGACAAGATTTTAAACTGTTCTAAACTGTACCTGCAGATAGAAGTTATTTTGCAGATCTTACGAGTCTTAAATATAAAGAAAATTTTCATATTTAGGAAATTTAAGGTGACCTGTGATTTTGTGTATAAGGAGGCCTTTTCCAGTTTTAATCCTAGTATGATTTTGTTCAGCTATCTTTTCATTCAAGTTTCATGTTGAATTGGTAACATTTGATACCCTTATAAATTTTGTTAGGGTAAGTCTTAGGTAAGTCTGAAATTTATAATGTTCTTGCAGTATTGATAGTGCTAATTTCTGATCTGTTTACAATGAATAAATGAATGATTTTTACTTCATTGCTCAGTATGACCTGGATGAGTTAACTATTAGGAAAATTGGTTAGCTGATAGGTAGGAGGACTTATGTCTGATTTGAGTACATAGACTATTTTTTTCTCCTCTCTTGAATTGTTGTTATTGGTCCCAAAAGACTATGGTATAGTAAGAGGAGTATGTAAATTGTAGCTGTCAGTAGTGGCTATAGTGGTACCTTATAAATTGTCCATTTCAGTTTTAATGACTAGCTTAGCTTGTTTTAAAAGAAGGTAATCACCCCATAAATGGTGTCATTTGTATGTTCTGTGTAAAATTAATTAAATAAAAGAGGTATTTTTTTTCCTCCTTTTGACCTGTCATACATATATTCTGGCACATAATTTGGTTCCATTAATTTAAATAGAGAATTTTAAAATTTATTTAAAATTTAAATTTTTTAATTTTATTGGACAAAGGACATTTTACCATGAGAACTCTGTTCTTACCTTCATATAATGGTATCATTGCATTTGAAAGTAAAAATGTCCCGATATTTCAATGTAATTGAAAGCATATAGGCTATGTTTATACATTTATTATCTTTTGTCAATTTCAAGTTACGTACAAAGAAGGTCTTCAACTCTCAAACTCATACTCATTTTCTGTCCCCTCATGTGTTTAGTACAGCATCTAGTATTTACTCTTAGGTATTTAATAAATGTTCATGGAATGATAAATGAATGTCATAAGTTCCATGAATACTTTATACTAACCATCTCAATAATAACCATCACCTACTACCATTTACTATAAATTTTGAGTATCTTTTTTTTTTTTTTTTTTTTATATTATTATTATTTTTTTTTTATTTTTTTTTTTATTTTTATTTTTTTTTTTTATTTTTTTTTTAAAGATTTTATTTATTTATTTGACAGAGAGAGATCACAAGTAGGCAGAGAGGCAGGCAGAGAGAGAGAGGAGGAAACAGGCTCCCTGCTGAGCAGAGAGCCCGATGTGGGACTCGATCCCAGGACCCTGAGATCATGACCTGAGCCGAAGGCAGCGGCTTAACCCACTGAGCCACCCAGGCGCCCTGAGTATCTTTTTTTTTTCTCTTTTGTGGCGTTGTGTATCTTGGCAGTTATTTCCCCAGTATCTATTATGTGTTTGACTAAACTGTGGGCCATGGTATTCCTTAGATAATCAGGTGGTTGAATTCCTTGGCTACATTGATGGGTAAGGATAGGCCCTAACTAATTAGGTACAATCAGAATGAAGTCAAGTACAGTATTGTGTGTGTGTGTGTGATGCTGAAATTGCCACAGCTATTTCCATTCTTTAAGGTCAGCCAATTTGAGGACAAAGCTGACAAGGAGATGAAATTGTTTTCTGAAGCCTAAATATACTGTTGGATTTTTTACCTGTGGGATTTTTCATTTTGGAAGAGTAAATTTATTTTATGTCTCTTTGTGTCGTTTTTTTTTCTGTGGAACTAAAAGCATTTTAACTGATATATGTGGTGATATTCTGTTCCATTTTTTGGAAAAGCACATGTAAGGGGTATTTTCATGACATTCTTATCTTCTTTGTTATTTGGTATTTGATATTTAGACCTTTGTCATTAACTTCAGTGTTGATTTTCAGGGAAGATGATATATTCTGCTTTGTGTCTTGATGTATCCCAAACCTTTGAAGAATTGTTTTAATGCATGTAGGACATACAGATACCTAATTTTCTGAATAATTGAAAATTAGAAATAACATTTGAATTTTTATGTCAGAAAGAATCTATAATCCCCTTGTAGTTAAAAAGAAATTTCAGGGGGTACCTAGGTGGCTCAGTCGGTTGCATGTCTGCCTTCAGCTCCAGTCATTGATCCCAAGAGTCCTGGGATTGAGCCCCGTGTCAGGCTCCTTGCTCAGCAAGGGAGTCTCTTTCTCCCTCTTCCTCTCCTCTGATTGTGTGTTGTATGCTCGTGCATTCTCTCTCTCTCTCAGATAAACAAATAAAATTTTTTTCTATTTTTTAAAAAAGATTTTATTTATTATTTGTCAGAGAGACAGAGCACACAAGCAGGGTGAAAAGCAGGCAGAGGGAGAAGCTGGCTCCCCGCTGAGCAAGGAGCCCAAAGTGGGGCTTGATCCCAGGCGCTGGGGATCATGACTTGAGCCGAAGGCTGACTCTTAACCCACTGAGCCACTCAGGCATGCCAAATGAAGTTTAAAAAAATAGAAAGAAAGAAGGAAGGAAGGAAGGAGGGAGGAAAAGGAAAGGAAAGGAAAGTAAGAAGGAAAATTGAAAAAAGAAAAAAAAATTTCAGGAAAAAGGAATCTTTAGTAAATTAACAAGAAATTGGGACACCTGGTTGACTCAGTCAGTTAAGCGTCTGCTTTTGGCTCAGGTCATGATCCCAGGGTCCTGGGATTGAGCCTCCACATTGGGCTCCTTGCTCAGCAGGGAGCCTGCTTCTCCCTCTGCCTGCTGTTCTCCCTGCTTGTGCTCACACTCTCACTTTCTCTCTCTGACAAATAAATAAAATAAAAAAAAAAAAAAGAAATAAACAAGAAATTAACTTTTAGTTTTTAGGTTATATACCATAAATGTTGTATGTTTCTACTCTGTGTTATTGTTGGCCAGATGAATATCTATCAGTATACTCTTCTTTATCCGCAGTTCTGAAACTCAGATTCTTTTGTACTAACAGAATATTTTTAATGATTCACTGGGAAAACCTGACTAAATGAACTTTTTAAAAAGTAAAATCTAATATGAACTGAATAATCTTGTTTTGTGAGAGAAATATTAATGTGCTTAATTTTAGGATGCTGCTCTAAACTCCACATACAATGTAGGTACTTTTACATACATGTGATATATGCACTGTGTCACCATATTCAACTCGTACTATAATATGCCCTATGTAACTTTATAAAATTAAATTTTGAACTCCAAAACCCATCTAGTTGGAAGGGTTTAGGATGAGGTATTGTTATTTAAAAATTAACACTGATCTTTTAAATTCATTTTTATTTATTTTAGAGCAAGTGCATGCGTGGGAGGGGCAGAAGGGGAGAGAGAATCTTTTTTTTTTTTTTTTTAACTTTCAAAGGAGAAAGAATCTTAGGCAGGCTCCAAATGCAGCATGGAATCCTACATGGGGCTTAGTTTAATTACCCTGAGTTCATGACCTGAGCGGAAATCAAGAGTTAGACAACTTATTTAGCCACCCAGATACCCCTATTCTGATTTTTTTTAATGGTGGTGATTTAATGGTAATAGAAGTTACTAATTTTAATTTGTTTCAAGAAAAAAAATTGACAGTGATTATATTTTTGCGTGATGTTCAGTTAAACAGTTGTTTTCAATGTAAGTTTTTGACAAACTTACTATTTTTTTGATAAAAAGTTCCTAATGTGATAAATCGTTGAGGATTACATAATTTGCCCTTTAAGATTGTTTACTAAAATATAAATTATCTAATTGGATGGAGTCTTTTCACGTAGAATTTTTTATTTTGTAGCTATGTAATAAAATTATTCTAGTAAATCCATAGATGAAAATCTTATGTTTATTTTATAATGTAGGACCTATTGATTTAATTATGGAATAAGTGGTTAATTAGTAGAAAACAGCATGTTATCCTTTTACTGTTTGGTTAGACATAGGGCTTAAAGTTTTGAGATAGAACACAGTCCAGTCCACATTTCTTAATCAGTTGGAACTGGGAGTCTTACAGGATTTTGTGTTATATTTGAGCAGGGTAGACAAATGCTTATACCTCTTATTAAAAAGTATGAATACAGTGAAATCTAACTTTTGGGGTTTATTGGCTGGTAGACCTTTTTAGAATTAATAAATGTTTTGGATTGCATATTTTTTAATACATTACAAATTTTAGGTACAGTATTCCATCTATATTTATTCAAATCAGCCCAACAAAATGGTCTTAATAGAATGTCTTTTGAAATTAGTTTGAAAAAATAGGAATTGTGTGTAAGTACATATAAATACACGTTACTGATCACCATAAGAGACCTTAAGTTTCAGTGAGGTATTTCTCAAAAGTACTTTTAACATTTCACTTGATTTATATAGTTTGGGTCTCAGTTTTCTCATTTATCCTAGTCAGTGAATGGAATTAGTCTAGATTCAGAGTTTTTTCTGTTCTCTAACTCTAGAGTTGTGCTTTTAACAATTTCTATCCGGAATGTCCTGGGATAAAGTGTTTATTAGGCAGAAATCAATTTCAGATTCCTCCCCAAAGCTCCTAATTCTGAGCTAATGAAATTTTTCATTATGATATACCTTTTGTATTGTATTATATGGACCACAATTCTGTACTAAAGTAATGTGATTTCTATTTAGTGTTTTTTTTTTAGATGATCAAGATGAGTTCGTAAGATTTGAATTTTTGTGATTGTAGAAATTGTGGTAGAATAAATATTCCAAGGCTACAATATTAGGCCTTGAGATGATTGAATATATATTTTCTCATACACTTGACTTTTTGATGAAAATACTCTATGGTTTAAACTGATGAAAAGGTCTGAAATACTACTACTATAAATGATGCCTTCGGCCTAGGTCATGATCGCAGGGTCCTGGGATTGAGTCTTGCATTTGGCTCCTTGCTCAGCTGGAGCCTGCTTCTCTCTCTCCCTCTGCTTGCTACTCCCTCTGCTTGTTCAACATCTCTCTTTCTCTCTCTCTCTGTCAAATAAATAAATAAAATCTTTAAAAAAAAGATAAGTAATTCACAGATTTTCAAAGTAACAACAACAAAAAACAAAAAACCAGGTCTCTTCTATTGCTGTAATAAATATTCTCCTTGGGGTGCCCAGCTGACTCTGTCCATAGAGCATGTGACACTTGATCTTGGGGTTGTGGGTTCAAGCCCTGTGCTAGGTGTAGAGATTACTTAAAAATAAAATCTTCTAAAAAAAAAAATTCTCCCTGAACTTTGCTCTATTATGATTTTTGTTAGCCTAATGATTCAGGTCCCTTGGGGGTTTCTTCCTTTCCTGATTAAAGTTTCTCCCAGCTTCTTAATTTAGTATTAGAGATCCAGTCCTTTGTTTACTGTTTTCTTTTGTCTCTCTCTCTTTTTTTTACTCTTGTTATTCTCTTTAGAATTTATTGGTACTTGTTGCATCATTAGTCACAAGTCTGCAGCTTAAGCATTGGCCTTCAGTTTGAATCCACCATCTCTACCTCCACCTCCTCCTCCTTTTTATTTTTTTTATTTTTTTTTATTTTTTTTTTTTTAAAGATTTTATTTATTTATTTGACAGAGAGAGATCACAAGTAGGCAGAGAGGCAGGCAGAGAGAGAGGAAGGGAAGCAGGCTCCCTGCTGAGCAGAGAGCCCGATGCGGGACTCGATCCCAGGACCCTGAGATCATGACCTGAGCCGAAGGCAGCGGCTTAACCCACTGAGCCACCCAGGCGCCCCTCCTCCTCCTTTTTAAACAAGATTTTTATTTATTTATTTGAGGGGGAACACTAAAGTAGGGGAAGTGGCAGAGGGAGAGGGAGAAGCAGGCTCCTCACTGAGCAGAGCTCCATCCCAGGACCCCAAGATTATGACCTGAGCTGAAGGCAGATGCTTAACCAACTGAGCCACCCAGGCACCCATCTACTTTCTTTTTTGATGAATTTATATGAATGTCCCACCTTTGAGTATGATATAATGTTCCTAAAGTGTTTGTTTATTATCTTCCTGTGAAATTAGTGTTCCTTTTGAGACTTGAAGTGGTCTCATACTGGCTTTAAAACTTTCATTCACTTTGATCTTTCACTTCTCTCTCCCCCTCTGCTTGTCACTCCCTCTGCTTGTTCAACATCAACGAAGTAGGTATTTATGGTGTTCTGCTAATTTCTTCCTTTAAATTGCAATCTTCCCTACTCCCACTTCTGTGTTTTTTCTCCCCAGTTTGTATTGCCATAGTCTATACTTACATTGCCCTACACGCATATTAAGTGGTCTTTTTATTTTTAAGTTTCTTCCTTTTCTAATCTATTCTGTGCAGTGGACAGATTCCTCACACTGAGTCTCCCATTAGCTCGCTTTTGCTTTTCCAAGAAAGTCCAAACATCATCACCCTAGTGTTTAGACCTCATCAGTCTTGCCCCATCCTTTGAAATTTAAAATTAACTAATCTCTTATGCACACTGTTCCGTGGTGTTAAGTGGAAGTCTTGTTGGAATTTAAAAACTTAATAAAACAACTGTTTATGAAATCATAAAATGCATTTCATATTTACTTCTAAATTTCATTTGCTGATGAAATTTCTGATGTCAAACTGATGAGCACATTATTATTTTTAAAAATGGTATTACTTTTTTATCTTGAGAGAGCCAGTAGTTCATTTTTGCTTTTGTTTCCCTTGCCTCCAGAGACGTATCTAATAAGAAGTTAGTATGGCTGAGGTCAAAGAGGTTGCTGCCTTTGTTTTCCTCTAGGATTTTTGTTGTTTCCTGTCTCACATTTAAGTCTTTCATCCATTTTGAATTTACTTTTGTGAATGATGTGAGAAAGTGGTCCAGTTTCATTCTTCTGCATGTTGCTGTCCAGTTTTTCCAACACTACTTGTTGAAGAGACATTTTTTCATTAGCTGCTATTTCCTTCTTTGTGGAAGATTAGTTGGCCATATGGTTGTGGGTCCTTTTGTGGGTTTTCTTTTCTGTTCCATTGATTTATATTTCTGTTTTTGTGCTGGTACCAAACTGCCTTGATGATTACAGCTTTGTAATATACCTTGAGGTCTGGAATTGTGATGCTTCCAGCATTTCGTTTCTTTTTCAAAATTGCTTTGGCAAAAACTTCTGTACAATTAAGGAAACAATCAACAAAACTAGAAGATAACCTACAGAATGGGAGAAAATATTTGCAAATGACATATCTGATAAAAGGTTAGCATTCAAAATCTATAAAGAACTTATCAAACTCAACAGCCCCCAAATAAATAGTCCAGTTAAGAAATGGGTAGAAGACATGAACAGTTAATTTTCCAAAGAAAATATCCAGATAAATAACAGATACATGAAAAGATGCTCAACAACACTCATCAGGGAAAGACAAATCAAAACCATGATGAGATACCACCTCACACCTGTCAGAATGGCTGAAATTAATAACACAGGAAACAGTAGATGTTGACAAGGATGCAGAGAAAGGAGAATCCTCTTACACTGTTGGCGGGAATGCAAACTAGTGTCAACCACTCTGGAAAACAGTGTGGAGGTTCCTTAAAGTTAAAAATAGAACTACCCTCTTACCCAGTAATCGCACCACTAGGTGTTTACCCAAAGGATACAAAAATACAGATTTGAAAGGACACATGCTGCACCCTGATGTTTAGAGCAGCATTAATAGTAGCCAAACTATGAAGAGAGCCCAAATGTCCATTGATTGATGAATGAATAAAGAAGAGATGCTATATATGTGTGTGTGTGTGTGTACATACAATGGAATATTACTCAGCCATCAAAAAGCATGAACGCTTACCATTTGCAAAGACATGGTGGACTGGAGTGTATTATGCTAAATGAAACAAGTCAGAGAAAGACAAATACCATGTAATCTCACTCATGTAGAATTTAGGAAAGAAGGTAGGTGAACATATGGGAAAGGGAAAAGAAAAAAAAGGAAAGAAGGAAACAAACCATGAGAGACTCAACAATACAGAACAAACTGAGGGTTGAGAGTGGGAGATGGACTGGGGATGAGCTAAATGGGGATGAGTGATGGTTGTTAAGGAGGACATTTGTTGTGATCACTAGGTGTTACATGTAAGTGATAGATCACTAAATTCTATACATGAACCAATTTTACCATATATATTAACTAATTTGAATTTAAATAAAAACTGGAGGGGCGCCTGGGTGGCTCAGTGGGTTAAATAAAAACTTGAAATTAAAAAAATGGTATTTGGTGTTGCATGAACCGACTCAAATGAGAAGACCAACTTCTAATCAAATTATATATATAGTATTATTAGTCTTATTTGTTTTTGAAAGACAAAATCCAATTTAACAGCATTTTACACAGTATTCATGAATCTGGAAGGACTAATTTTCTTTGATTTTAAGATACACATATTCCACATCTTACTGTTTTTGAAATTAAGGCACAGCTCATAAGTAGTTCACATCAAAAGTGATTTGTTTATCACTGTTTGGAATATCAAGTGACAATATATTAGTGGTAGTCTGCCTGCAAAGTATGTGACATTATTTGTGTAAAACTTTTCAGTATTAGTATTCCTTTAAACTCTTAAATATTAGAACTTTTATTTTTGTAGTTTTTATCTATTGGCATTTACTGTATTAAGAATTAAAACTAAAAAAAAAACCCCAAACAAACAAAAAAAGAATTAAAACTCAAGAGTTAGGATATACAAGAGGTTATGCCATCACCTGTCAGAACAGTGCTATCCCGCTGCATGCAGCCTGTAGAAAACTGCTTATACCCTGATAGAGTTAGAGTGAAAAAAAAAAGGATAAGTATTAAGAGGTTTTTTTTTTTTTTTTTTTTTTTTTTTAAAGATTTTGTTTCTTTGTCAGAGAGAGAGAGAGAGAGAAATCACAAGCAGGGGGAGTGGCAGGCAGAGAGAGAAGCAGGGTTCTGGCTGAGCAAGGAGCCCGATGTGGGGCTCAATCCCAGACCCTGGGATCATGACCTGAGCTGAAGCCAGCTGCCTAACCAGCAGAGTCACCCAGGCGCCCCGAGGTATTTTAACCTTACTAACCAACCCTTTGAATGGGTTCGGTTACCCTTGAAAACTTTTTAGTGAAGCGACCTGCCATCTAATTTTTTTTTTTCTTTTAAGATTTTTATTTATTTATTTGACTGAGAGACAGACAGGGAGAGAGGGAACAGAGCAGGGAGAGTAGGTGAGGGAGTAGCAGGCTTCCCGCTGATCAGGGAGCCCAATACAGGGCTTGATCCCAGGACCCTGGGATCATGACCTGAGCCGAAGGCAGATACTTAACCAACTGAGCCACCCCGGTGCCCCTAATTATTTCTTTAGTTAGAATTATGTATGGTGATATAATGGCAGGTGCTTAAAGTTGTAGTTGAATTTGGCTTCTTCATCATCATTTCAGATATCTTACAGTATTTGCTATGTTACCACATTGCTGTGAACATTATGTATTTTTAACATAGAAGATTTCCCAATCACATGCCAGAGAATGTAGAAACAGTAGAACATGCAGTAGAAACTAACTCAATATTCCTAGAATAGATGTCAGAATTTCTCGAAACTAGGAGAAGTCTGTGGGCTAATTCATGAAAGACTATCATTTAGGAGCGGACACATCTGATCCATCTGTCAAAATTATTAGCTTTATGATTCAGAAAACATCTTTAGGCTCAGAGGAATGTCAAAGAAGCAAGTAGCATAGTGATGTATGGATAAAGTTATACATTGCCATTTAATGTAAAATGGCTTTGTATATATCAGATGTAGGTTTTATTTCTTCCCTAAATTGTCATTGCTAAGATTGAATCTTGTCATCAAGGCAATATAAATACTTGGTAAGATATTTAACTTTTTTTTCATAATTTTTTTAATAAACAAATAATGTATTATTAGCCCCAGGGGTACAGGTCTGTGAATCGCCAGGTTTATACACTTCACAGCACTCACCATAGCACATATCCTCCCTAGTGTCCATAACCCCACCACCCAATATTTAACTTTTAAAACAGTGTGTAGTTGGTAAACTGTTCCAGTGTGTTAAATGGCACCATGCTATTATTTTGGTCTGTTTCTTTGAAACTATAGATCATATTTATGGTGTTTTCCTTATTCCCTAGAATATGTAATTGCCTTAACATTCAGAATCTATTATGTATTAATACAAAAATGAATCTTTTATGGGAAACCATTTTACTTTACATTTTGTACCTGATGAGGGATTAAATAATGAAATAATTAAGTATGTTATTCTTTTTTTTTTTTAGGATTTTATTTATTTATTTGACAGACAGATGTTACAAGTAGGCAGAGAGGCAGGCAGAGAGAGAGGGGGAAGCAGGCTCCCTGCTGAGCAGAGAGCCCAATGTGGGGCTCGATCCCAGGACCCTGAGATCATGACCTGAGCTGAAGGCAGAGGCTTAACCCACTGAGCCACCCAGGGGCCCCTAAGTATGTTATTCTTGAAGGGAAACTTTTCCTCACAAAAACTTCTGAAACTACAAGAGAATTAAGTAGCATACAGCTTTTGCTTTTTATTTTTTTTTATTTATTTTTTATTTTTTATTTTATTTTTTTTTTTTAAGATTTTATTTATTTATTTGACAGAGAGAAATCACAAGTAGATGGAGAGGCAGGCAGAGAGAGAGAGAGAAGCAGGCTCCCCGCTGAGCAGAGAGCCCGATGCGGGACTTGATCCCAGGACCCTGAGATCATGACCCGAGCCGAAGGCAGCGGCTTAACCCACTGAGCCACCCAGGCGCCCCCAGCTTTTGCTTTTTAAAGATTTTATTTATTTATTTGGGAGAGAAAGAGCACACGAGGGCACAGGGAGAGGGAGAAGCAGGCTCCCCACCGAGCAGGGAACCCAACTCAATCCTAGTACCCTGGGTCAAAGACCTGAGCCCAAGGCAGGTGCTTAACCATCTGAGCCATCCAGGTGCCCCTTCAACTTTTATTAAAGACAGTGAATATTGTTACAGCAAATTAAGAACTCACTTTTAGTCATTAAGGACCAAAGGTATGATTATAAAGTGACACTTGATGATATTTCTGCAACAGATTATTGTGGTCTAGGTATGTAATATTTTAGTGATCAGTGGACCTGGAGAAGAACCTAATACTTATTCAACTTAGTATAATATTTTAAGGTTTATTTGTGTTTTAGAATAATATCATTCATTGTTAAGACTGAATAATATTCTCTTGCATGTAAATACTCCTTTTTCTTTATCCATTCATCTGTTGATGGACACTTGACAACTCAGGTTAAACCTTTTGGCTATTGTGAAAAATGCCACTCTGAACACTAATGTACAAATATTTTTCAAATCCATACTTGTAATTCAATTCAGAAGAGAGTTGCTAGGTCTTGTGATGGTGATTCTCTGTTAGTGTTGTGAGGAACCACCATACTGTTTTCTTTAGCAGCGACACCACCACTAGCAATGTATGTGGGTTTTAGTTTCTCAGCATCCTCATCAACGCTTGTTCTTTTCCGAGCCGTTTTGTGTATTTGTTTAAATAGTTATCCTAATGGATGTAAAATGGTTTTGATTGGCATTTCCCTAATGACTAGTGATGTTGAACATCTTTTCAGGTATACTCGCCATTTGTATATCCTCTTTGGAGAAATGTTTATTCTGATTTTTTTGCTCATTTTTAAATTAGGTGGATTGTTTTTCTTTGATAGAATTCTTTATATATTCTGGATATTAATGCTTTATCAGAATGATTTTGCAATTTCCTCATTCTGTGGGTTATTTTTTCATACTCTTGATAGTGTCCTTTGGTGCACAAAAGTTTTTAATTTTCATCTAGTCAATTTATCTTTTTTCTTTTGTTGCCTGTGCTTTTGGTATCCTATTCAAGAAGTCCCTGCCAAATCCTGTACCGTGAAGCTTGTGTGTGCTGTTTTTTTTTTTTTTTTTTATAGTTTTAGTTCTTGTGTTTAGTACTTTGATCCATGATTTTTTAACATAGAGTAAGACAAGGATCCAGCTTCATTCTTTTGCATGTAGTATGGTTTTCCCAGTACCATTTGTTGAAAAGACTGGTCTTTTTCATTGAATGGTCTTGGTACCCTTGGCAAAGAATCATTTGACAGGATATGTGAGAATTTATTTCAGGTTCTCTTTTCCATTTCATTGGTCTATGTGTCTATATTCCACTACCACACTGTTTTGATTGCTTTAGGTTTGTAGTAAGTTTAAAATCAGGATTTTAAAATGTGTGTCCTCTCAAGTTTATTCTTCATTTACAAGATTGTTTTGTCTCTTTGGGTCCCTTGAGATTCCATATGAATTTTAGGGTTTTTCTGTTTCTGAAAAAAATGGCTTTTGGAATTTTGATATTGTATCAAATCATATTATAGATCCTTCTGGGTAGTATCACTGTCTTAACAGTATTAAGTTTTCCAGTCCTTTGAACACAAGATGTTTTTCCATTATGTCTTTAATTTTTTTCAGCAACATTTTGTAGCTTTCAGTGTGTAAGTCTTTTGCCTCTTTAGTTAATTCTTAAGAATTTTATTCTTTCTTAATTCTGTTGTTAGTGGAATTTTTTTCTTAATTTCCTTTTCCTATTCCTCATTGTTAATATATAGAAATGCAACTGATATTTTTTTCCCTTTTGGAGAGCGAGTGGGAATAAGGGGCAGAGGGAGAGGGAGAGAAAGAATCTTAAGCAGTCTCCATGCCCCAGCACAGAGCCCAACACGGGGCTTAATCTGACAACCCTGAGATCATGACCTGAGCCAGAATCAAGAGTCAGGCACATAACTGACTGAGCCACCCAGGTGCCCCAAAATGCAACTGATTTTTATATGTTGATTTCATATCCTGCAACTTTGTTGAATTCGTTTATTCTAACAGTTTTTTCTCTTTATGTGAAGTATTTAGAGTGTTCTACATATGTGATCATGTCATCTGCAAACAGATAATTTTTCTTTCCAATTTTGTCTTTTTTTTCCTTGTCTAATTTTCTGTCTGTAACGCCAATACCATATTCAGCATGTTGCAAAAGTGAGCGTCCTTGTTTTTCATCTTAGTAAAGAAGCTTGCAGTCTTTTACCGTTGAGTATGGTATTAATTATAGAATGTTCATGTATGGCTTTTATGTTGAGGTAGTTTTCTTCCATTCCTAGTTTGTTGTGTGTTTTTGTCACAAAAGTTTATTGAACCTTGTCAAATGCTTTTTCTACATCAGTTGAGATAATCATGTCTGTTGTTTTTCCTTTCATTTTGTTGCTTTAGTGTACATTACATTTATTAATTTCTATATGTCAAATCATGTTTGTATTCCAGGAGTAAATCCCACTTGGTTCCATATATGACAGTTTTTATTGTATTTAATTTAAAAATAATTCTGTAATTGTCATTTCCCCTCTTCTCTCACAAATATCCTGGTGTAATTTTGCTTGGAACTGTATACAATTTCATTATAGACAAATTTGGTAAGAATAAATACCTTTCCATTATTGAGTCTGTAATACAAATAAGATGGAATATCCCTCTTCCTATTCAGGTTTTTTTTTGTTGTTTTTTTTTTTAAAGTTCTGCAGTGATTTTCTTCAGGTAGCTCTTGTATTTTTGTAGGTTTAATTTTTAGACACTATATATTTTGATTTTTAAATGTATGTGTACATACTCTAAGTCATTAATACATAACTTTATAAATGACTGATTTGTTTCCCCAAGCACAATTTTTGGACTAATGACCCCTCTCATTTCCCCTGTGTGTGTGTGTGTGTGTGTGTGTGTGTATGTATGTATGTATGTATATATATATATATATATTTTTTTTTTTTTAAGATTTTATTTATTTATTTGAGAGAGAGGGAGAGAATGAGCAGTGAGAGTGGCAGAGGGAGAGGGAGAAGCAGACTCTCCACTGAGAAGGGAGCCAGATGTGGGACTCCATCCCAGGACCCCAGGATCATGACCCTAGCTAAAGGCAGACGCCCAACAGGCTGAGCCATCCAGGCAACCCCCCACCATGTATATTTTTAGCTTACGTAGAGGTTGTTTGTAAGAAAATATTGTAAAGAGGGGCACCTGGGTGGCTCAGTGGGTTAAGCCTCTGCCTTCGGCTCAGGTCATGATCTCAGGGTCCTGGGATTGAGCCCCGCATCGGTCTCTCTCGAGGAGCCTGCTTCCCCATCTCTCTCTGCCTGCCTCTCTGCCTACTTGTAATCTCTCTCTGTCAAATAAATAAATAAATTCTTAAAAAAAAAAAAGAAGAAGATATTGTAAAGAAAAAGTAAAATGATAATATTACTAGCATCTTAAACCTTATCTTACCTAAGGTTTTTAATAAATTGTTGAAGATGTTATTTCCTTAACATTCCTTTCATTTTATAATTGTAATCAATGGAAAAAGAAAATTTACTTTACAGAGCTTTTTTTTAAGATTAAGTATATAGCAGTTCATCTTCAAGTAAAATTGTATCACAAAATTCTGTATTCAAAAATATAGATAGATTACAGATATTTTGGTGGTGGTTATTTACTATAAAAAAAAGTACTCACCAGAATCCTTTAAATTTTAGTTTTTAAAGTGTATTTAAATTATTTCATAAAGATAATAGTTCCTTTTAGACACTACTTTTTCAAAATGCTATATTTATGAAATAATATTACAATCTGTTAAGGATGGTATATATATAGACATTATACAGGTTTTTGTTTTTTTAATCTCTGCAATTAGACTTCATTGTCAATTGATTTTTCACATGTTATATTTTAGAAAACTTTTTATTTCTTAAGAAACTTTGTTTATTGAAGGTTTAACCTTCCTTAGAGGATAAGAAACTTACCTATGTATGCTGTAATTTTTTCATAAGTTTTGTTCAGGTTTTAGTATTTTGAATGTTGGTAGAGTTGAGGAAATAGAAAATCAAAATATATCCATTATAAATAAGTGGTTATACTTTCTGGATTCTTGACTGAGATAATTACTTTTGAAATATTTAAATGTATGAGGAAAATGTTTGTTTTATTAAATTCAGAACATTTAGTTTTACTAAATGCAAAAAGAGTGAAGGGATCATAAGTGCATTAGGTCTAATTTATTGTGTAGTCTTTATTATTATGACTTTTTTTTTTTTAAGAATTTATTTATTTGACAGAGAGAGAATGCAAGCAGGGGGCAGAGGGAGTGAAAGGCAGAGAGAAGGAGAGAGAAGCAGGCTCCCCATTGAGCAAGAAGCCCAATGCAGGCCTCAGTCCTCGGACTCTGGATCCCAACCTGAGCTGAAGGCAGCTGCTTAACTGACTGAGCCACCCAGACCCTCATTTTGACTTTTTTATGTAGGATGAAATTTTGACTGTTAGCTTTATAAAAAAGTTATTTTGCCAGCAAAAGTCAGTTATTCAGAAGTAATGGACAGTTGCAATTTGGAACATGCATATTATGGATGGCAAAGCCATAGTCAAGTCCAACAAAAGAGAGTGAAGTTATTTTGTGGAAAAGAAGGAAGAAATTGGGAGGGGTTGTTTTCAACTAAAATTGTTTGGAGAAAAGCAAGAGTTCAGGGTGATGGCAATTTCTCATTGATGACAATTGCAGGTGTAGTTGCTTCTTTGTAGGAGGTGCAATATACATCTTTCCCTGGTTCTTCTGTTGGGGTCTGTGATTGACCTCAAGTGGTATGGCTCCCCTTTCTATCCTCATACACCAATTTAATGAGGTTTCACTTTATTAGTTTTCACAATGACAAAACTTTTATTCAGACTTTATTCCTGGGAAATTTTTCTATTGTTTGTTTTAAAGCAGTTTGACTTTGATGAAATTAACAATCAGTAGATCTTTTAAAAACCCTTAACTTTTATCTTAATGTCTTCCAAGTGACCTTTTTTCTATTATGATAATACAAGGATAGGTATTATTCTCTTGCACCTTACCCCATACTTGACTGTCAGAATTAGATGGACAGTGCCTTTATATGCTGACTATTTTTAGTTGAATATTAATGCCACAGAGACATAGAAAGTAAGTTTCAATCTTTTCAGATTATAATCTATTACCTTTTTTATTTCTGTCCTTTAAAATAATGTAAGATACTATGATTCAGGTTAAAGTTAGATGTACTGAAGTCTAGGAAAATTGGAGAAAAGCAAGAGTTCAGGGTGATGGCAATTTCTTATTCATGACAATTGCAGGTGTAGTTGTTTTCTTGTGGGAGGTGGGTGGGTGAAATTTCACAGGCTGGGTGAAATTTGCTCACTTAGTGCTGGAAAAGGAAATGAAAGAGTTTGGGAGTATATTGACTTTGATTATAGGAAAAAGGTGAGGAGGGTATTAAAATCTATCTAGTATCCTTTAAAATTATGGTGTTTTTTTTGTTTGTTTGTTTTGTTTTGTTTTTCTAACTCTGTTTTAAAGTCTTCCAGATACCATACCATAGTCTCCTTTTGACTCTGGTGAAGAAGAGGAGGTTTTTGAGAAGCTTTGTGTAAATAATGTGGAAATGTGGGGAAGAACTGAGTTGAGGTCAGGAAAACTGTAAACCTTTGAGTGCTTTTGTGATGTGCTGTGCTCTGTGAGAGAATGTATCAGGTCAAGCTTAAGAAACTTGCTTGTTATGCCTCCATCAGAAAGGATGAGTACTCAACTTTTGTATCAACATGGACAGGACTGGAAGAGTTTATGCTGAGTGAAGTAAGTCAAGCAGAGAGCGTCAGTTTTATGGTTTCGCTTATTTGTGGAGCATGAGAAATAACACAGAGGACATGGGGAGATAGAGAGGAGAAGGGAGTTGAGGGAAATTGGAGGGGGAGGTGAACCATGAGAGACTATGGACTCTGAAAAACAATCTGAGGGTTTTGAAGGGGTGGGCAGTGGGAAGTTGGGCGAACCTGCTGGTGGGTATTATGGAGGGCACGTATTGCATGGAGCACTGGGTGTGGTACATAAACAATAAATTCTGGTACACTGAATAGAAATTAAAAAAAAAAAAAAGAAACTTGCTTGTTATGACCATTAACACTTAGAGTATCCTATTTCTGTTGAGTTTTTGGAAAGAGCAGTTTGTTTTTTTTTTAAGTTGATTATATCTTGTTTCTCTATTTATAAAATCTTACAAATATTTTGTCCCTAGAGTTCTACTAATTCCTTGCAGATAACCTGGAACATAAATGTAATGGTAACAGAAAAACTGTTGCAAAGGAAAGAATTTCCTGGTGTTTGGAAGGAAATTGGAATCCCTACTTTGTAAAGAAAGTGATCTGTACTGTAGCATTGACCCTTTGACTATATAAGGTATATCCAAACAGTTTTCCAAACTGTTCCCTGTGTCTTGGCTCCTGTTATCCCTTAAACTACTCTAGTAAGCTTTTAGCCCCTCCCCCATTACTGAGGGAAACTGCTGTCATCAAGGTCACAAATGACCTGCTGCTTTCTAAATCAAATGTAATTTTTCAGTCCTCTTCTTACTTGACCATATAATATGGTTAATCGCCCTCTCATCCTTCAAATACTTTGCTTATTTTGCTTCTAGGGCATTATGCTCATGTAATTTTCTCCTGCCTGTCTTGCATCTCTTTACAAGTTTTTATTTGGTTGTATCCTCATTTCTATGGCCTATTAAGGGCTTAGTTCTTTTTTTTTTTTTTTCTTTTTTAAAGATTTTATTTATTTATTTGTAAGAGAGAGAGAGTGAGAGCGAGCACAGGCAGACAGAGTGGAAGGCAGAGTCAGAGGGAGAAGCAGGCTCCCTGCGGAGCAAGGAGCACGATGTGGGACTCGATCCCAGGACGCTGGGATCATGACCTGAGCCGAAGGCAGCTGCTTAACCAACTGAGCCACCCAGGCGTCCCAGGGCTTAGTTCTTGAACCTTTCTTCTTTTATATCCACATTCTTGTCCCTGTTTATCACATCTGTTCTTATTACCTTAAATACCATCTGTACCCTGGTGACTCCCACATTTATACTCTATTTTGGACCTTTGCACTTGAACCCCAGACTTCTTTTGGAATAGTTCTTTGATTTTCTCCATTTGGATGTCTAATGAGCATCTCAAACTCAACATATACACAACAGAGGTTCTGATATTAACCCCCTAAACCTGCACGGTTCTGAGTTTTCAACATACAGTAAGTGGTAGCTCTATCTTTCCATTTCTAGTCCCTTGAAGTCCTCCTTGACTGCTTTCTCTCACATTCCATATCCAAACTGTCAGCACAGTCTTTTTGGTTCTACTTTCTGAATACATTCAGAGTCACAAACACATTTCACCGATTTCATTACACCCCTGTAGTCCAAGCCATCGTGATCTTTTGCCTAGATTTTCCAGTAGCTTTTCACTAGTTCCAGTACCCAGCTAACTAGTTACTAGTAAAAACTAGGTACCTAACTAACCTCCTGATTAGTTCTTCTTACCCATAAAAGTATGTATAGCAAGTAGCCCAAACATGTCACTCCTATAATCAAATACTTTCAGAGACATTTAAATTGAGTAAAAGCTGAAAGCCTTATAAAGGCTTGAGAGGCTCTACATTATATTCTGCTCCCCCCATCAGCCTACTTTGACCTCCTCTTTCATTATTTTCTGATTTATGTGTTCTTTTCCAGCCACAGTGGCCTCCTTGCTGTTTCTTGAACATTCCAGGTATTATTCTCCCTTGTGGCCTTTATACTTGTTTCTCTTCCAGGTAGGTCTGTTCAGACGTCAATATGCTTGCTATTGTGCTCTATACTGTTCACCTTATCTAAAATTGACCCCTTCCCTCTTTCTTTACCATTTTCTATCTTCTATCCTGCTCTACTCACCTTGTCTCTAATTTCTATCAGACTAAGCCTTTTACTTATTTGTCTGCCCTAGAATTAAGTGTGGTGAAACTGGTTTTTCCGTATTTTTGGTAACTGCTGTTCTCCTGGCCACCAAGAACATTGCTTAGCAGCGCTAGTGTGTGTTCAATAAGTAGATGTTTATTAAAATAAACAGAAATGTTAAAATTTTCTGAAATTTAACTCTAATCCTTTTAGATACATTTCTTTATAATGAAAAGCCTAATAAAGTCGATAAAAGAGAATTTTGTAATACGCATATGTAGAATCAGAACACTCTCCAATTATTGTTATGCATTGGCTCTCAGTAAATGTTGAATAAATACCAAGTATCTATCATGTAGTCAGCATTGTTGACTTATCCAAAATTTAAGAGGTAAATTAACTTTCAAGGAATCTGTATTTCTAGTGGAGGGAGATTACTAATAATTCAACTTTTGATTTGTACTACAAAGTATATTTGTAGCACAATACAAAGATTAAGTTAGTTGCCAGTGACCACAGTCATGCCTATGTAATCCTCCATTAAAAACTCCTAAGTAACATGGTTTGGAGAGCTCTTAGATTGGTGGGTGAGTAGTGTACCTAGGGAAGGCATAACTCCATCTCCCCCTCACCTTGCTTGCCTCATGTGTCTCTTCCATTTGAGGTTTTTCAGTTGTAGACTCTATATTAAGCTGGTTATAGCAAGTATAGAATTTTGCTTAGTTCTGTAAGTCATTCTAAGAAATTGATGAAGCTGAGAGGGGTCATGGGAGGCACTGATTTATAGTGAGTCAGAAGTACAAATGCCCCCATACTTTTGATGGGTGAATGAAATGATAAGTCTTTTGGGACCAAGACCTTGAACCTGCGGAATCTGTGCTATCTCCTGGTAGTTAGTGTCAGAACCAAATTGAATAGTGGGATCCTTACTTGGTATCAGTTTGTTGGAGGAGTGGTTTAGGAAAAAACACCATGTACTTATTATCACCAGGGGAAAAGTCACTCAACAATGGGGGTTCATTATATGATAATATTAAGTGCTATAGAAATTAGAAGTGGCATTATTGAAAGTATGCCATAATTATATTTTCTATGATAGGAGGGCCTAATAGAGGAGCTGGGTTATAAACGATTGGTAGTATTTCTGTTTGATAGAAAGACTACATGCCAAAGAGGGGAATAATGTGAATATTGCCTTGATGGGGCAAGAATAAGTTTGGTATGGAAACAAAAATACTTAACAAATTTTTATGTCCTCTTTTTTAAAACCTTCTCTTCATTTGGTACTTGATTATGTTTTAAATTACCAGGCATGTATTTTATGCTCACCATATATATAACATTCTACTGGGCCACAAGAAGTTACAGTTTATTCTTTTCTTTTTCTTTTTTAATGAAGAAAAAAAATTTTTTTTAAATGATATATATTTTTAAAGATTTTATTTATTTATTTGACAGAGATCACAAACAGGCAGAGAGGCAGAGATCACAAGCAGGCAGAGAGGCAGGCAGAGAGAGAGGAGGAAGCAGGCTCCCTGCTGAGCAGAGAGGCTCAATCCCAGGACCCCGAGATCATGACCTGAGCCGAAGGCAGGGGCTTAACCACTGAGCCACCCAGGCGCCCAATGAAGAAAAAAATTTTTAAAGATTTTATTTATTTATTTGACAGACAGATGTCACAAGCAGGCAGAGAGGCAGGCAGAGAGAGAGGAGGATGCAGGCTCGATGTGAAGCTCGATCCCAGGACACTGGGATCATGACCTAAGCCGAAGGCAGAGGCTTTAACCCGCTGAGCCACCCAGGCGGCCCACAGTTTATTCTTTTTAGAAATTTTAAATTTTAGTGACTCCTTGAGATCAAATCTAATAAAAATCCAAAAGAACAAATAGGAGAACACACACACACACACCTCCAAAACTGTCTTTAAGTTTTTGTATGTGCATGTAATGTAATTTTAAAGCTATGTTGTGACTTTTCTGTAGCCTAGGTTATTAAGAGTGACTTACATCCATTAGGTAGAGAGAACTAGGAGCAGCTTTCATGGCATGTCAAACACTGCTTTTTTTCCTCTCTCACAATCTAGGACACTCTTGTTTCTGTATGTGTTCATGATGATATTTAGCATTTAATGAGAAAACCTGACTTTCTAATAGATCAGTCTCCCTGAATCTTGGACAATTTTTTTGGTTGCTTGTCTACATTATTTTACTCAAGTATTTTCTTATTGGTGATCTCACCAGTTACCTTGACCAGTCATCATTGTCTATGTATATCATCCTAGGTCTAATGCCCAAAACAAATAATGGGTGCTAGGCGAATATTCTTGAATATGTAAAATGTGGGTAAATTTATTCACTCACTTCTCCTGTGCTTAAAGGAGAAGAGGGGGAAATGAGAGAAGCAGAATAACACCTATATATTAAAGGTGACTAAATCAATAACATAACTGAGGACAAAGAACAAGAAGAGGTTAAAACAATGGGAATAAAAACAAAGGAAGAGAGTCAGTACAAGTAATAGTACAAAAGGGATAAAAGTCAGGTGTTTTCCTACTGCCACCTTACACTGGAGCTAACTTTCTGAACTGGTAGCTGGCTACTATGTGATTTTATTGAAAATTGGGTGATGCTTGCAAAAGGAAAACTAAAAGAGAGCTTTTAAGTGGAACTTCAGGGATAGGAGAGAATGCAAAATGAGATGATTGAGAGAAGGACTTAAAAATCGAAGGCAGGAGGAAGGGAGGAATGGTTGGTTCATAGTGGTGATATTAGTTTCCACTTAACATAGACACCCTTAGTATGTGCCAGGCATTATCTTAATGTTACACACTTTACATCTGTTGATTTATTTCATTCTTGTATTAACTTTATAAGTTAATTATTATTGTTATTTTCACTTTAGAGATGTGGCAGGCATTTTCTAAACATTAAACACTTTACATCTATTAACTTATTTCATCCTCACACTAACTTAATGGGTCAATTACTGCTGTTACGTCCACTTTACAAATGTGGCAACTGAGGATATAGAAGTTCAGGAAATTGCTCAAAGTCATACGTATTGTAAGTGTGACAGCTGTATTAGAACCCAGGTTCTGGGATTCCAGAGTATACTTTTTCCATGCCACAGAGTGGCAACTATCTAGTGGTTCTATTCTGAGATTTAGTTGGTCACTGGGTTACTGAGTGATAGATCATAGAAACTGTAAAAGTGCTATCTCCTATTTGGTAGACGCTCATAGAATGCATTTTAACTCTAATAAGTAGGAACTTCTGCAGGAAAAGAATGTAATTAGAATCTTAGAAGGTCTTATAAAAGTCTGAATGCTCTCATGATTATTTGTAATTATCTGTTTATACTTTCTTATTGGTGTGAATACTACTCCCTTTATTAGCAGTAGATGATCTTTAAGATCTTAATAATTCTGATCCTTTCTCTATAACGTGCTCACCTTTCTCTTTGTTTGTACCTTGTGAATTAAGGTTGCTTTTATATATCATTGTCACCTGAGGTAAAGTCATTGCATTTCATTCCCTTTCTTTCTTTCTTTCTTTCTTTCTTTCTTTCTTTCTTTCTTTTTTTTAAGATTTAATTTATTTATTTGACAGAGATCACAAGTAGGCCGAGAGGCAGGCAGACAGAGAGAAAGGCATGGAGAAGCAGGCTTCCTACAGAGCAGAGAGCCCAGGACCCTGGGATCATGACCTGAGCCAAAGGCAGAGGCTGTGACCCACTGAACCACCCAGGTGCCCCTCCCTTGCTTATTTCTATTTAAGGAATACCATCATCCTTGTAGTTGCTAGAGAAATAAAGTAATGTCAAATTACTTTAAAAAATAGATTAGGGACTAGCAGTATAACTATATTGTATTACAGTATTACAATTTTATAATTTATTAATACTGTTATACAGTATTAAAATATATATTATATATATCAGTGATAATATATATCAGTGAAGTAATTTTCATAACGTATAAATAATTTTTTATAATTTTTTTTGTTTTCATGTATGTGGTAGCATTAAAGGATTACACAGTATAGTTGTCAATTACTTACCTGAACAAAAGATTTTGAGATTGCTCTTATTAAAGATAACTGTCAGTAAGATTTACAAATAGGACATTTAAAAAAATCCATGTAAACGCATATGGGCTCAATATAAATATATTCCAAAACTTAGATATATGAGCTAGAGGTAATTAGGTGTTTAGTTGAACACCGAAAATTTGTTACATGTGTAGAGACCGTGAGAAAGAGTCAGGAATATATTTTAGGCTAGAAATTTTTATTAGCTAATAATGAACAAATTTTGAAAGAATGATTTTCCAGACTCTAAAGAGTTAAAAAATAAAAGTTATTTTCTTTTAAATAGTGTGTAATGCCATAACGAATGGAGTCATTTATAATGATTTTGTCTTTTATGTGGAGGTATTCTTCATATGGCTTTTAAAAAATAATAATTCTCAGTAAAAGCCACAGACAAAACATTATACCATAACTTACTATATTATTTCTTAGAGAAAAAAAAGTGATTTAGAGATCCAGCTTTATAAAATGATAGTTTTGAATATGTAGTAATAGGGTTGAATAATTTATCTCATAATTGAAGACCATTTTTTGTTCTATTTTCTTTGAATATCACTTGTCTGCTCATCTCTGACAGGTGTTGGATAGCAGTTCAAAAATTGAAGTACGGGGGTAGATTCTAGAGTTAAAATGCATTAAACAAATACTTATTGCATGCCGTATACATATCAGGGGTTGTATTGTATGCCTATACATATCATGGGGCAGGGGTTTACAGTAGTTAAAAAGAGAACAAAATGTTGCCCTTATGGAAATTAGTTTACAGTAGGAGAGATACAAACTAGAGATGATTAATAAGTATGATAAGCAGTATGTAAGATGGACAAATAATTGAAAGGGGAATAAAGCATGGAAATTGAGGAAGGTGGAGGTGACATTTTAGGTAAGATAGCCAGGGAATGTCTCTATGAGAAGGTGACTTTTGAGTGAAGACTTAAAGGAAACAAGGGACTAGCTATACATATATCTAGAGTAAGAGTATTTTAGGCTTGAAGAAGAGCAAGTACATAGTACCTGAATGGGAAGTGGCCAAACATATTTGAGGAGCAGTGAAGATAATATGTCTAGAAAGGAGTGAAAGTGAGAAAGTTGGAGGAAGTAAGACCAGAAGGGTAACAGGGTGGTAAGAAGACACTTTTTGAAAGTCCATATAGGTTTTTGTAAGGATTATAGCCTTTTCTCTGGGTGAGATAGGAAGGCATAAGTGACTTGGTTTCAAAAGGATCACTGCCTGCTTTGTTGAGAGTATACTGAAGTATCTGGCAAGAACAGAGCAGGAGAGCAATTAGGCACTTGAAATGTTCCAGTTGTACGAAATTATGGTAGCTTTGGACAATGGTCATTAGCAGTGATAAGGATGGTGAGAAATACTCAAATTCACATTTATTTTAAACACAGAATTGATAGAATGGATTGCTAAACTGTTTCTGATGTGAGAGAAAGATTTACAGACAAGCTCTAAAGTTTTGGGCTCCAGCAATTGGAAAGATGGAGTTGCCATTTCCTCAAATGGCATTGATGGTGGAGCAGCAGATTTCATGGTCGTAGTGAGGATACTAAATCTGATCTTTAGATATGTCAAGTGTGAGGTTTTTTTTTTTTTTTAAGATTTTATTTATTTATTTGACAGACAGAGATCATAAGTAGGCAGAGAGGCAGGAGGAAGCAGGCTCCCTGCGGAGCAGAGAGCCCGATGCGGGGCTCGATCCCAGGACCCCGAGATCATGACCTGAGCCGAAGGGAGAGGCGTTAACCCACTGAGCCACCCAGGTGTCCCAATGGCTGGTAATTTTTTTATAAATAATTTTTTTAAAGATTTTTAAAATTTATTTTATTTGACAGAGATTACAAGTAGGCAGAGAGGCAGGCAGAGAGAGAGAGAGAGAGAGGAGGAAGCAGGCTCCCTGCTGAGCAGAGAGCCTGATGCGGGACTCGATCCCAGGACCCTGAGATCATGACCTGAGCCGAAGGCAGTGGCTTAACCCACTGAGTCACCCAGGCGCCCTGTAAATATTACCTTGTCATGTACTGGACTTTTTTGTAGTCCTATAAATATTTTGGAGGTTTTTTCCTGGGATGAAGTTAAGTTACTTAGAAACAGTTTGATCTTTGGGGTCTTGTTTTTAAGGTTTTTTTAGTTATAAACAGAATAGCTTTTAGTCTAGGGCTAATCACTCTTACTATTGGGAAGAGGAAATATACCAGGCTCATACGAGCTTTGGGAATTCCCCTCTCTAATCCTCTTAGTTTTTTTGTTTTCTTCTACCTTTGTTTAATTTTTTAATTAAACATGGGCTGTCAGACCTTATTTAGCTTAGGGTGCTTCTCTGGTGATCTTTCTCTTGGTGGCTTTTTCCTCCCTGGTGTTGTGTTTTACAGCTCTTATACCTTGGCCTGCCTCAACTTAGAGAAACTCTTAGGCTCCATATGGTTTCCTCCTCCTTTGTATGAAGGTTTGTAACTCTCTCCAGTAGATAAATTGCTATAACTGGAAAGGTTACCTAACCTGTGTCCCATATTTGAGATTTCATTATCTTTTGTTGCCTTACGTTCACTATCTGCAAAATTATTATCCATTTTTTTCTCTGGATTTTTAGTAGTTTCAGACAGGATGATAAATAAGACCCTGTTAATTCATCTTGGCTAAAAGCAAAAGTTGCTTCATTACATTTTTAGGTTTTTGCCATTAAAGTTTTTATAAAATGTACATTAAAAGTACTTAATATACATTAGCTCCAAGGTTGAGAATTAGTGGTTTGTAGAAGTGTTTTACTGGTTTAAATGTCAAGTTAAATATTGAGGAATTTAACATAAAAACTTGAATCTAGGGGTTCTCTTAATAAATTGTACATTCTAGTAACATTATGTCTGAAATTGTCATTTCAGCAGTTAGCTGAAGCTGCAGGGTTTCCTGCTTTAGTCAAGGCATACCTTCTTTAGATTGTTAGTTCCTTTTCCTTATTTTAGAATTCACTTAATTTATGTTACCTGCCTTGCTTCCAGTAGAGTTTGAGTTTGGGGTTTGTTTCAGTTATCCATCATGATTGTGGATGATACAATTGAATTACTGTGTCTACTGTCACATTGTTGTTTTTTGAATTCCACATACATAGCAAAATTAAGCTCTTACTTAAGATCTTTATATGTAGAAAAATAAATTATTTTTATTGTGTTTGTAGCCTCTGGTTGGTTGATAACCAAATAAGAGCCCAGGTCAGTTACTGAAAGCATCACCTTTTCTTAATCAAGTTTCTTAGTGTAAGAAAAGCATGCAGTTAGTTTTATGATAACCATGAAAATTAACTAATTAATTAATTAATTAACAAATTTTTATGTTAAATTCCTCAACAATTAATATTTAATCAGTAGAGATGCTGATGGTGTTGTAGAAGGCATTTTCTTAGGTACTCAGAGTTTGTGTATTTTTGTTTTGAGGTATAATTGAAAGCTCTACAATTTGTAGCTAGCCTTATGGCTTCTATGTTTGTGTATTAGAACTTGCTTCTGAGGGCACCTGGGTAGCTCACTCAGTTAGGTGTCTGACTCTTGATTTCTTCTCAGGTCATGATCTCAGGATGGTGGGAGTTGGGCTCTGTGCTCAATGCAAAGTCTGCTTAGAATTCTCTCTCTCCCTCCCTCTCTGTTCCTCTACCTGCTCTCTGTCTCTCTCTCTCTCTCTCAAATAAAGAAAGTCTTAAGAAAAAAAAAAAAAAGAAAAAAAAAGAACTTGCATCTGATCTTTTAAAGCTTTCATACCCTTCTATGTATGTGTGTGTGTATATATATGCCATTTATTAAGGTAGGGGGGTTGTACAGATATATCTATTCTTGGAGTGTACAGATATATCTATTCTTGGAGAGTTTAGAGGTAATTTTAGTTAGAAATTGAGTTTGGTTTCAGTTAACCGTAATTCCAAGTAACAGTGGTTAAACAAAACAGGTAATTAGTTGTCCCTGTTAAACAAGAAACCTAGAAGTAGACATTCCAGGGTTGATGTGGTCACTTAAGGATGTTGCTTTTGAAGGTAGAGTAGTTCTCTCAATCTTTTCCTCAGGGTCAGTTACAACATAGGTGATGCTATTGCCTTGCCTGGTATAATAGCTCCAAACAGAAAGGAGGACAAAGTGGAAAAGGGCAAAAAGGTTCATATCATCTGTGTTTGTCCCTAGTTAAAGATCTTTCTAAGAAACCTCAGCTCAAGTTACCTCAAATCTTAATACATTTATGTCTTATTATCCTGAATTGTGTCACATGGCTATTTCTAGGAGGGTGAAAAATTTAGAATTGATCTGTATTGCCCCTAACAGAATTTGTGTGCTTTTGGAAAGAAAGCAGGGTGGATGGATATTGGGTATACAACCAGAGCTTGTGGTACTTTGGGAAAAGCCTCTTAGAGCTATAGGCTGGGACATCTTATTTTTCATAGTGGTGCTGTTTCTGAAATAGTAAATTAATTGTGTCATTCTTAGGTATTTTAGTGCATATTAATCTTACCAATGTATTTTCCTCATTTCTTTTTTTTTAAAATAATTCTCTTAACCTCTTCAATAATTAATTTGGTCTTTTAGAATGGAATATAATGGTAAACCTTTTTAAATGTTCTGTTGAAGGGTTGAGAAGTGATTTTTGTTTGTAAATCAATACACAGTCCTTAACATGGGTTTGAACTGTGCAAGTGCACATATATGTGGATTTTTTTTAATAAAGAACAGTATTATAAATGTTTTTTTTCCCTTCCTTTTGATTTACTTAACATTGTCTTCGTTCTAGCTTACTTTATTGTAGGAATACAGAATGCAATACATATAATGTACAGACTATGTGTTAATCAAGTGTTTATGTTATTGGTAAGACTTATGATCAGTAGTAGACTATCAGTAAAGTTTTGGGGGAATCGAAAGTTATATTTGGATTTTCAACTGTGTGGGGGTTCATACCCTAACTGCTGTGTTGTTCAGGGGTTAAGTGTATAATTTATTTAAACATAATCTTTTATCTGTCTGACTTGTCTACTCTTTTAGGGTTCCCAGACCCACTTCTTGAACATAATCTTCATTTTTTAAAAAAGATTTTATTTACTTATTTATTTGAGAGAGAGAAAGCACAAGCAGGGGCTGGAGCAGAGGGAAGAGACAAGCAGACTCCAGGTTTTGTGTGGAGCCCAACACAGGACTTGATCCCAGACCCTGAGATCATGACCTGAACCAAGATCACAAGTTGGATGCTTTCACGACTGAGCCACCCAGGTGCCCCTTGAACATAATCTTTTATGTGTCTGACTTGGCAACTCTTTTAAGGTTCCCAGATCCAATTTCAGTGAGAGGGGCTAGTCCTGCTACACATAACACCAAGCAGTTCTTGGACACCCATGGGATGACTGAAATTCAATTCAATTCTGACACTTTCTACGCAAGATAGAATCAGATTCCACAGGTTAAGGGTTCATTTCTTAAGATTACTCCTCCATCCCCCATTTTAGGTGCCAGTTACAAACACCAGGCTATTAGTGTGCTTCTAACGGGCCAACTACAGATTGGAGAGTCCAACTATCTCCTCCTTGGGTTTAATTTGCTAGAGCAGCTCACAAAATTCAGAGAAACATTTAAACATATATCAGTTTATTAAAGGATATGATAATGGATACAAATCAACTGCCAGATGAAGAGATATATCGGCTAAGATCCTAACAAAGGAGCTTCTGTCCTCGTGGAACTTGGGAGCTGGCTCAGTGGTACATGAAAATGTTCTGGTTTCCCAAGTCTAGAATAGACAGACAAACAGACACACATACACACACACACACAAGAAAGCTGCCTTCTTGGGTTTTTATGTGTGCTTCATAGTGATGATAGACAAAAAGTCATTGGTCATAGGCTGATTCAACTTCCTGCCCCTCTTCCTTCCCTGAAGGTTTAGAGGGTAGAATTGAAAGGTCCAACCCTCTAATCACATGGTTGATCCTCCTGGCAACCAGCCCCCCCTCTAGTGGGATCCCATATCACCTATTATAACAAGATAACCATTTCATCTTTATGGCTTCAAACTGTTTTGGGGAACTATGGATGAAGACGAAATATATATAACCAAATATATATTTCTTATAAATTGCAGCCACAAATTAGAGTTCTCATGACCTTTTCCCTCTTTTAGGTTGATTAATTTGCTAGAGCTGCTCACAGAACTCAGGGATATTTACTTAACTTTATAGCCAGGAGAAGAGATACATAAGCTGAAGTGTAGGAGGGTCCCATCTAAAGGAGCTTTCATCCTCATGATGGAGGTTCATTGCCCTCCCGATGTGGATGTATTTACCAACCAAAACCTCTCTGAACACTGTACTGTTGGGATTTTATGGAAGCTTCCTCATATAGGCTTGACCAATTATTAACTTCATTTCTAGCTCCTCTCCCATATCTGGAGGAAGATGGGTGGGGCTGAAAATTTCAAGCTTCTACCCCGGCTTGGATTTTCTGTTTGCCAGTCTCCATCTATCTAGGAGCCTACTCAGAGTCACCTTAATAGAAAAAAAGATTTTCCTAGTGCACTTATCATTTAGGAATTTAAAAGGGTTTTAGGAGAACTGTGTTAGGGATATAGTCAAAGACAAATACGAGAACAAGAGATGCTCCTTGTTTTTTTATCACCTAGGAAATGACAAGCTTTTGGTAGTTCTTTGCCAAGGACCAGAGGCAGAGACTAATATTTTCTCTTATCTCATTAGTCACTTTAGAAAAATCTGAGCAAGCCACTTTTTTTCTTTTTTTGAAAAAAAATTTTTTTAAAAGATTTACTTATTTATTTATTTGACACACACACACACAGAGAGAGAGAGAGAGCACAAGTAGGCAGAGGGGCAGGCAGAGGGAGAGGGAGAAGCAGGCTCTGCACTGAGCAGGGAGCCCAATGTGGGGCTCCATCCTAAGACTCTGGGATCATTACCTGAGCTGAAGGCAGCCACCCAACTGACTGAGACACCCATGTGCCCCGAGCCACTTTAAAATGACACTTACCTTTATAGATAAAGTATTTTATATGAGAAATGTTGTGTTCTTCATTTCAAAAGTATACATGATCATATATCTGATAATGGTTTAGTATCCAGTATACCCAAAGAATTTCTAAAACTCAATAACAGATGGGAAAAAGGGCGACACCTGGGTGGCTCAGTCAGTTAAGTATCTGTCTTTGGCTCAGGTCTTGATCCCAGGGTGCAGGGATCAAGTCCCATATCAGACTGCTTGCTCAGTGTATACACACACACACACATACACTCTCTCTCTCTCTCTCTCTCTCTGACAAATAAGTAAATAAAAAATAAATCTTTAAATAAAAATAAAATAAAAATGGGAAAAGACGGGGCGCCTGGGTGGCTCAGTGGGTTAAAGCCTCTGCCTTCGGCTCAGGGCATGATCCCGAGGTTCTGGGATCGAGCCCCGCGTCGGGCTCTCTGCTGAACGGGGAGCCTGCTTCCTCCTCTCTCTCTCTCTGCCTGCCTCTCTGCCTACTTGTGATCTGTCTTTCAAATAAATAAATAATCTTAAAAAAAAAAAATGGGAAAAGACTTAAATAAGTTTCTCTAAAGAAGATGATATAGTAATAGCAATAAGCATATGAAAAAGTCCTCGATTATCTTCAGTCATTAGAGAAATGCAAATTAAAACCACCGTGTACTATTACTTCACCCTTATTATGATGGTTATAACTTTTATTTATTTTTTCTTAATTTTTTAAAAAAATATTTTATTTATTTATTTGACAGAGAGAGATCACAAGTAGGCAGAGAGGCAGGCAGAGAGAGAGGAAGGGAAGCAGTCTCTCTGCTGAGCAGAGAGCCCCATGCGAGACTCGATCCCAGGACCCTGAGATCATGACCTGAGCCGAAGGTAGCGGCTTAACCCACTGAGCTACCCAGGCACCCGGTTATAACTTTTAAAAAGCAAGAAAAACCACATATAAGACAAACCAAAAAACCAGAAAATAACATGTGTTGGTGAGGATGTGGAAAAATTGGAACTTTCATACATTGTTGATAGATATGTAAAAAATTATATAGCCCATATAGAAAACTGTTTGGTGGTTCCTCAGAAAGCTAAACAGAATTACTGCATGACTAAGCAATTCCACTCCTACGTATATCTCAGAGAATTGAATGCTCGGATCAAACGGATCCTTGTATGCCCCTCTTTATTGCAGTATTATTTACAATAGCTAGAAGGCAGAAACAACCTAAATACCCAACAAAAGGTAGGTGGATAAATAAAATGTGGTAATAAATTCAATAGGATATTACAAAGCCATGAAAAGGGATGATATTCTGATACCTACTATAACATGAATGAACCTTAAAAATATGCTAAGTGAGGGGCGCCTTAGTGGCTCAGTGGGTTAAGCCGCTGCCTTTGGCTCAGGTCATGATCTCAGAGTCCTGGGATCGAGCCCCACATTGGGCTCTCTGCTCAGCAGGGAGCCTGCTTCCTCCTCTCTCTCTGCCTAACTCTCTGCCTGCTTGTGATCTCTCTCTGTCAAATAAATGAATAAAATCTTAAAAAAAAAAAATATGCTAAGTGAACTAAGCTATATCCAAAGGGACAAATACTGTATGATCCTACTTATTTGAAATATTTAGAATAAGCAAATTCATAGAAACAGAAGGTATATTAGAGATTACCTGGGGTTGAGGGGAGAGCAGAATGGGGAGTTACTGCTTATAAATAGTTTGTTATGGGGTACCTGGGTGGCTCAGTCTGTTAAAAATCTGCCTTTGGCTCAGATCATGATCCTGAATCCCAGCATTGAGTCCCACATCAGACTCCTTGCTCAGCAGGGAATCTGCTTTCTCTCTCTGCCCTTCATCCCATTTGTGCTCTCTCTTTCTCTCTTTCTCTCTCTCACTCAAAGAAAGAAAGAAAGAAAGGAGTTTGTTTGGTAAAGAAGTCTTGAAAAAAGACAATAATGATGGTCACACAACAGTGTGAAAGTAATGCCACTGAATTATAAACTTAAAAATGGCTAAAATGACAGCTTTCATGTTGTATCTATCTTATGACCAAAAAAGGACAAGAATACCTTGCACTAAACTGCCTCATTTTAGTATGCAATAGCAAGACCTTAGATTTTTTTACTATTTTTTAATGACCAATATTTTAATTACCTCCCCAAGTTTCTTTTCATGATAATCACATTCAGGGGACATACCATTGTCCAACTGCTCTCCATGTAGTGTAAGAGTTGGGTACAGCATTTAATCATATTTGACTAGGTCAACTGGAGAAAAGGGGTTAGACTGAATGAAAAATATTTCAGGTAGAGGAAATGTAAGAAAAGTGTGAAACGGGTAAAATAAATCTATTAGTTGCTATGTTAGGATGGGCAATTAGCATGTGTTCTTTTAACATTTTTGTTGCAGTTAAAATAATTTAATTTTTTAACTTTTTAAAAAGTTTTCAACATTTTATTTATTTATTAGAGAGAGATAGCACAAGCATGGGGAGCAGCAGACGGGAGAGGAAGAAGTAGGCTCCCTGTTCCGACTCAGACTTGATCTCAGGACTCTGGGATCATGACCTGAGCTGAAAGCAGATGCTTAACCGTCTGAGCCACCCAGGCACCCCTAAAATAGTTTTATAATAAATGGCTTCTACTTCCTCCATGGTACCCAAAATTTCATTAAATTTTTATTTTGAGACCTGTCACCTTCTATTTTTTTTTACCTTTTAAAATATAGAACATAACTATATTGATCTGCTAGGGCTGCCATAACAAAATACCATAGGGTGGCTTAAACAACAAAGATTTCTTTTCTCATAGTTCTGGAGGTCAAAAAGTCCAAGATCGTGGTGTTGTCAAGATTGGTTTCTGGTGTGGACTCTCTTCCTAGGTTACAGATGTATACCTTCTTGCAGTGTCTTCACATTGCTTTTCCTCTGTACTAATGGTGAATGTGAAGGGATCTTTAGTCTCTTCCTCTTTTGAGGACATCAACTTGTGGGATTAGGGCCCTACCCATATGACCTCATTTAATTATCTCCTTAAAGGTCCTGTCTCTGAATATGATCACATTGGAGGTTAGAGCTTCAACATCAGGAATTCTGGTGGACATGGTTCAATTCCCAACAATACATGTCATACAGAAAAGTGTTATAAAGTAGAGATTGTATAGCTTAATTATGTAAAGCAAATGCCTGTGTAACTACCCTCCAGATCAAGGAATAGAACATTGCCAGTATTCAAAAGCTTCACCAATTCCTCTCAGAGTCATCACATCTCTTTTCTTCTACCTGGAAGTAAATGCCATCCTGATTTTCATGGCAATAGATTTTTCTTACTTTGCTCTATAGTTTTGCCATCAGAGTTTATGTCTAAACAGTAAAGGTCTGCCACTTTGATAGCATCTTTTTGCATTCTATAGTGTCTAACTTTTTCCCCCCATTAATCTCACCAGAGGTGTATCAGTTTCACTAATCTTTTCAAAAATGCACATTTTGGTTTTGTCAATCTTCTTTATAGGGTGTTTGTTTTATACTTCACAAATTTCTACCCTGATCTTTATTTTTCTTCTTTCATAGAATGCCTATTTTGTGATTCTTTCTAATTTCTTATGATGGAGTCTTGTTATTTCTCAGCCTTTCTTCTTTTTTAATATGTGCATTTAAGTCTTTAAATTTTCCTTTTTTAGCGGTTCACTAGCTACATTCTATAAATTTTGATATGTACATTTGTTGGCATTTGTTTTCACAGGAATACTTTAAATAATTTTTGGTGTTCATTTGATTCTGCTGGTTTTTTCTTCATGTTGCCTTCTCATGTGCTTGGTTTTGTTTGTGTGCTGGGCTCCTTATTTGAAAAATGAGTTGTAGGAATAATTTAATGTCTAGGATGATACTATCTTTTTCGTAGAGAATTTGTATTTGATTCACCCAGGTACCTGGTGACAGCAGTCCAGTTAAATGTTTTATTCTAAGTGTCATTTGAGATTTTCTGACTGTCTTTATTACTAAAAGATTTTCTGACCATTTTGTTCTAAGTGTCATTTGAGATTTTCTGATCGTCTTTATTACTAAAAAGTAGGCTTCAGACCATGCAAGAAGCGTTTTAATTCTGGTCACTCTTGCTCCCAGGATGTAGCCTTCAGAGTTCTGATCCAGTTAGGGGAGTTACCATGGTTCTTACCTTTGGTGGACTCTACATAATGGACTTTGTTAGAGGTGGCCTTAGGGAGACCACCATGTAAGTCTGCAACTTGTTGTATTGCTTGGACTTTGAACTTCCGGGCAAGTGTAGCTGACAGAGCTCTATCTATTTATGGGTTTTTTACCTCTTCAGGTTCTTGGCTCAATAATCCTCTCTACCTTGTTAGCATTAGCAATCAACTTTAAAATAACACAAACTTGAAATGTATTTTATCTACCTTTTTAATTGCTACAGAGATGGTGATATGAATTATACAGAAAGCAGAAACTTGTACATGGTATTTTGATTATTTGTTTACATATACGTCCTTTAGTTAGAGGTAGCTTTTACTGTTTATAACTCCACTCCTGGCAGTGCCTAATACATAAGTATATGAAAAATACTGAGTGATTTTAGCATGGATTTAAAAAATATTTAGACAGGATGCCTCGATGGCTCCATTGTTTAAGCGACTGCCGTCAGCTCAGGTCATGATCCAGGAGTTCTAGGATTGAGTCCCTCGTTGGGCTCCCAGCTCCTTGGGGAGTCTGCTTCTCCCTCTGACCTTCTCCCCTCTCATGCTCTTTTTCTTTCCCTCTCTTTCAAATAAATAAATAACATCTTTTTAAAAAATGTAGACAGACTTTCCTTTTACCCATCAAAGAAAAATAAAATGAATAGTTTAATGGCTTTATTTCTTCTAATACCTTCAGTACTAGTCTTAATAAATTTAGATGTTATGCTCTTCACAGTGGGAAGCCATGAAAGATTGTTGAAAAACTGTTTAGTGCTTTTTAAGTGCTATAAAAGTAGATTAATTTGAAAACTGTGTGTCAGAATAGATATTTTGTCAGGATGCATGTTACAGATACCCTCTAGTATGGCAATTTTCTAAGTGTGATCCTTAGTGCAATACCATCAGCATCACTTGGGAACTTATCTTTTTTATGATGATAATATTCTTGGAAAATATTTAGCACAGATCCAATATTAGTTTTTCTTAGAATTATAATCCTATATGAAAAAAAAAGTTTATTAGAGCAAAATTATAATCCAGTTGAGTTCATTGAAAAACAAAAACTTACTGTATTAGGAAGATGATGTAGTTCTTACTTGACCACATCTGTCTTAATCCAGTTGTTTTGCTGGGATTGGATTTGTAAGGGCCCAACTTTCCTTAACAGTAGTCTCATTAAAAGTATTCTCTGAGGCTCCCATGTGGCTCAGTTGCTTAAGCATCAGACTCTTGATTTCAGCTCAGGTAATGATCTTAGGGTTGTGAGATTGAGCCTTGCTTGCAGCTGAGCCTGGAGCCTGCTTGGCATTCTCTCTCTGTCATTCCCTCACATGCTCTCTCTCTCTTAAAAAAAAAAAAAAAAAAGTTATCTATTTTGCACTGTTTTGTAATTTGTATCTACAATATAGTTCCTTATTAGTATATAGCATAATCATAAGCAGGGTTTTATGATTCATCTACTTCCTAGTAGCTTTAACATATTTTTAAATGAGAAGAGATTTCTGTTTTATTTAAAACTACTAACGTTAAACTTCTAAAAACAAAAGCTTCATATAGTCACTTGATCATTTATGTTTTGCTCACTAATTTTCTTAGAGTCCTTTGGCAAAATGTTTTAATCTAAGATTGAAAACTCCTTTCATAATTGGATAGGCTTATATAAAAGGGCACATTCTTATGTTTAAAAATATTTCATCATTTTATAGCTACAGTGTAAACTTTGACACCAATTTGAGTGTTTAACATAGAGTAATAACGTGAAAAGAAAAGTACTTTAACTTTTAATTTTAGCTTTAATATATATTTTTAAAGATTTTATTTATTTAGGGGAAAAGAGAGCACATTAGCAGGGAGGAGTAGCAGAGAGAGAGGGAGAAGCAGACTCCTCCCCACTGAGCAGGAAGCTAAAAGTGGGGCTCGAACCCAGGATCCTGAGATCATGACTTGACCTGAGGGCAGACATTTAACTGACTCAGCCACCCAGGTGCCCCCAAGCTTTAATATTTATGTTCTTAAAAAATAGAAGATCCAATAAAGCAGTACCTCATATAGATCTGTACGTTGACAGTGCTTCTTATAATATTATAATTCTTTGGTATCCTCTTGTGTTTCGTTACTTGTTTAAACATTGATCAAGTTTCCATAGTTGTAGAGTATGGAATATGTTCAAAGTGATTTGGATCAAAAATTTTTTTGAAAGTAAGTGACATCAGTCTCTCTGATCATAGAAAAATCTGAATGACAGTATAACTTTTTATAAACTCAGTCATCTTAATGTGAATTAGTTGCAAAATGAATCATTCTCACTGAAATAAGTGGCCTGCTATTATATTTTCATACTTGTATACATAATGTATATACATACATAAATGTAATGATAAATACTTATCATTACATTTAAATTATCCTTAAAATTTCATTTAGATAAATAGCACTTTTTGGAGTGTGAAATTAAAAAATTGATTACATAATTTTTTTTACCAAAGGAAGGTATGAGGTTTTATATACATACTTCATAAACATGATAAACATAATTGTAAAATAAAATGCAAATAAAATATTATAACAAGGTTTTAAATGTATGAATTCTATGGGGGAAGAGATAGACTTCGCTACAGTTTATTACAAAGCTAGGGTTATATTTTGTTACTTATGTAAAATGGTGTTCTTTGTTGAGCTTCTTTCAGTGCTAGGAGAATTGTGTAGTTCCATTGATTGCTTCCATGCAGTGGAAATCTGACCTTCAGCAGATGTTTGAGAAATTGCCAGCACACCATAATCAGCTGACTAGAGAGTTTCCCCCCTTATTTGACAGATATTTAACTGCAGTAACATGCCAAAGAAATTTTAAACTTTTTTGGTAATATCAAATTTTTCTACAATATTAAAAACACACTAAAATATTGACAACAAGATGGATTATTTTCTCTAGTTATTGATTACATTTCAGGTGATTTTTACTTGTTGACATAAAAAATACACTAAGAAGATTATTATTGTTGAGTGAACAGTATTTTACATTCTTATTGAAAATATTTTTGCCTGTAAAATATCATTAAGGATTGAAATAAGTAATTTTTTTCTTGGTCCTATTTTTCCTTGTGCAGTTTAAACATGACAAGTTTCTTTTTTATTTTAGTGTTCTTATCTAGTTCTTATTTAATTGTAAGTATCCTTTAAAAGTATAGGCTCTTTTATAGAGATTAAGTGTATCATGGAGGATTTATCTTCTGTGGAACTCCAGAGCAAGGTGCTGCACAATTGCATGTTAAAGCCTGTTCTCAGGAGAGGATTTTTAGAGGATGTACGGGATTCAGCTGTGTAGTTGTGGGAGCTCAGCATGAACACTCTGAGCTCTGTTTTCTTTAGTTTCATCGATTGAGTATACAGAAAGGCAGGGGAAGGAGTGCCTTGATGTTTGAGAATCAAGTAATGAATTGATAGTACCAACAGTTGCTAGACTGGATCTTTTCCTGCAGGTGCTGCTATTCCATAGGACATTGCAGTTGCTTTTTATTGTGTCAGATGTGCAAAAAAACAGTTTTCATTTTGAGGAGAGTTAAAGTAATATAATCCTCAATAGTTCCATTTTATGGTTTTGTAATAATTAGATATGCCTTAGGTTTATATACTGATTAGTTCTTCTAAATAAAGGTTTATGATGAAGTTACAATTAAGTGTCAGTATGTGCTTATGTGTCACCTTGAAAAATATAGATGTTATTTTAAAGTCATACATTCAATAGATTGAGTATCAGAAGTTCTAAGAATATGCTAAGCCAAAACTTAAAAAAATCAAACATCTGTGCTATAGTTTTGTTGAATCAACATGAACCAAACTAATGGCCAGTATCCATTGTACTAAGTGATAACCAGTTTCATGTTTGCATATAAAAGTGTTAAAGAGAACAATATGGATCATTATTCCTCCAGTAATGTTATTACATTACGGTAACCTTTTATACTAATGCTTTCGTGCAAAAATCATGTGTGAGGTTTTATTAGGTGAGTTATATAATTTATAGCAAACTGGTGGCTTTAAAATATATAGATAGTATACTAAAGTTTATTTATTTTTAGGGCACTAAAGTTTTAAATTTTAATGAAGTGTATCTGATCTGTCTATAATGTTGTGATATTACATACTAATATTGAAGTTTTAGGTAAGTCATTTTATGTGAGGAAAAATTATGTTCTTAAGTGAGATTTGGTAAGTAACCATATCTTATCCATACCCACATTGCTACCTTTACTCAATTTCAAAAGTGCTGGAATGAAGTTGTATTTTAAGAGGGTATTAGGTTATAGAGTTGGCAACAGCAGAGAAAAATTTATCTAATCAAATTAACTCTTAAAACCCTTTTGGGGAAGACTAACCTGTTGCTTTATCATTCATCTGACACTGCTGGCTTTTCTTGTTTTAGTAATGGAATAGTTTTGTTTTTGTTTTTGTTTTTGTTTTTTGTAATGTGGGGTTTTTTTGGGGGGGTAATATTAGATGAAATGATTTTCTTACACTTACATCTTTCTTGTATCTCCAGATAATAAAATCACACTCATCTTTTGGGCAGGGTTGTCCCTTTATGAGAGCCATGAGAAAGCTGTGAGGAGAGTTCTAGCTTAAGAAATTAAAGGGTCCTTTAGATCTCTAAATTGAAATTTCTAAACTGGAAAATATACCACGGAGACTCAGTGTGCTTTTTAAAGAGGAAAAAAAAAAGTTTGTAGTGAAGATTTCCTGTTAAATAAAGTTTTCTTAATAATAGTTTTGGAAGGATGTGTAGTATTCAGTTGATTTTAAGAAATAGAGTTATCTTTGTAAAAGTCTGTGCTTTTCATTCCTTCAGTATCTAATGATCTTTTACTCTGGTTCTCATTCAGGTGTAGATAGAATCAATCAACTTTTTGTTTCCTTCATTGATGTGGAATGTCATTGTGCTTGTAATTTTGAAATCCTAATTTTCATCACAAAATTTTGTAACTGTCATCTATTCAGCTTTTAATCTGACTTGAGGAAGAAAAGTGTAAATGTTTGCTGAAGTTAAAAGGATATGCTTTACTTAGATTTCCTAGCATTCTTCTCTGTCTCTCTTACCCATAGCTTACATGGATCCTCTGCCATTATCTCCTGATACCATTTTTTATCTCCTAGCAAAGCAGGAAAGAATAGGTTCAGCATAAGGTAGCTGTGAAGGACTTTTCTCCCCCCAGAAGGGAGTTTAGCTAACTATTTTACTAAATGAATCTAAGATTTCCTCCTTCTCAGTAGTGGAAACTGTTGACATTGAATGTTCCTACAATATGGGATTGTGTCTCTATTTTGTAAGACTCTGCTGAGGGAACTCGTATTAAAAATCTATACGTATTAAGCTAGAACATGTTCATTTAAAAATATCTTATTTAAGAACATGTCATTTAACAGAGGTTAATTTATTTCATCCTTAACATATTTAAGATGGCAAAACATAAATAACCCCTTTTGGTATTCAGCACCCAAACTGTTTAAGTCCAAACAGTGCTGTCAAATCTAAATAATGAAGAGTACTTGTCTTCGATCTATTTTCCTATTATCTCTTTCAGATAAATACACAAACACATATATTGAAAGATGAGACTAAGTATTTGGAAATTATCTTTCACTGTGCCTGATTACTATGGGTTAAGTCTTAAGATAGCTCTGAACTGGAGGCACCTGGGAGGGTCAGTGGGTTAAAGCCTCTGCCTTTGGCTTGGGTCATGATCCCAGGGTCCTGGGATGGAGCCCCACATCCGGCTCTCTGCTCAGCAGGGAGCCTGCATCCTCCTCTTTCTGTCTGCCTCTCTGCCTACTTGTGATCTCTGTCCGTCAAATAAATAAATAAAATCTTAAAAAAAAAAAAAAAAAGATAGCTCTGAACTAGTAAGTCTTTAATCATAATTTATTTAGCAAGTTTTTGTGATTATTATTTTGAAGGCATATCCATGTGTTGTGGTCTATTACTTCTTTTTAAAAATTGTATCATACAGAATATACACTATTTTTTAGCTTAAAGGAATAGATTTTTACCTATTCATGTATCTACCATCCAGATCAAGATATAGAATGTTTCTAAGGTACTATCCTTACCCAATTGCCCCTTCCCAGTCTATACTGATCCTCCTCTATTCCACTAATTCTATCAGTATGGATGAGATTTGCCTATTGTTGAACTTCAGGGGCATTTGAGTGGCTCAGGCGGTTACGCTTCCAACTCTTGATTTCAGGTCAGGTCATGATCTGGGATTGAGCCCCATGTTGAGCTCTGCATTCAGTGTGGAATATGCTTGAGATTCTGTTCTCTCCCTCTGCCCCTCCCCGTGTGTGTGTGTGTGTGTGTGTGTGTGTGTGTGTGTGTGTGTTCTGCTTTCTCTCAAAATAAATAAATCTTGAAATAAATGGAATCATGCAGTGGCTTTTTTCTTTTTTTTAATGCAGAGGCTTTTGAACCCTATGATATCTGTGAAATTCTTGGTCTTAGTTTTCTAAGGCTGCATTAACATATCACTGCAAACTTAGTGGCTTGAAACAGTAGAAATATATTTTCTCAATTCTGGAGGCCAGAAGTATGAAATCAGGTTGTTGGCAGGGCCACACTCTTTCCTTAGGCTCTAGAGGAGAATTTTTCCTTACCTTTAAAGGGAAGCATGACCCTGAGGACACTTGATTTCATACTTCTGACCTCCAGAACTGTGAGAGGATAAATCTCTGTTTTTCTAAGCCACCAGGTATGTTAATACAGCCTTAAAGAACTAATACATTCATCTGCATTATTAGATTTACAAGAAGTTCATTCTTTTTTTGCCATGTATTATCCCATTGTATGAATATATTACTATTTAGCTGTCCTTTGAATGATGGGCATTTGGGTTGTTCCCACGTTTTGGCTTCTGAGTAAAGTTGCATTTACTTGGATTTTTTAGCCATTCTCATAGATAGTCCAGAGGGGCTATTGTAATTTTAATTTACATTTCATTGATGAGTAATTTTGCTTAGTGACTTTATATGCTTATTGATGAGCATGCATATTCTCTCCCATTTTTTTGAAATGCCTGATCAAGTCTTATACCTATTTAAAAATTTGGATTGTCTTTTTATTTCATAGGAGAATTTTATATATTCTAGTTATAAGTTACCAACAGCAGGATTTGGGACTAGAGAGAAGCAAATGAGGCACCTAGGGTGCAAATTTAAGGAGGCACCCACTCTTAGGTTTGAGTTCCCTATGTTCCCAGATTGCATTTCCCCCAAAGCATTCCTGTGGGTCACTCTCTAAGCCTCTATTAAAAATGTTTCCTCATTAGAAAGTTATTATATCTAAATTAGCGTCCCACTCTTCTGCCGTTCTGTCATCCTAGACACCTGTTTTTGTTCATAGCACTTACCACCAAATGACATACTTATGTGTATGCTTTCTTATTTTTAGTTTAATGCCCTTCAAAAGAAAATAATGCTCTATAAAGTAGGGGTTTTCTTTTTATCCCCTGCTGTTTATGAGTCCCTGTTTACGATTAGTGTGTGGCATGTAATAAAGCTGTAAAAAATACTTATTAGATATTAATAAAACAATGAACTTGAGACAAGCAAGTATCCCCCCCCAAAAAAATTCCATTTTAAGCATGCTAAATATACTTTGCAGATAGTATAGTTAGAGGCTGAACTAGGTTAGCAATTGGCAAATATTTTTTGTAAAGGTCCAGAGAGTAAACATTTTATGTTTTGTGGCCCTTATAGGTTGTGTCACAACTGCTCAACTCTGATATCCATGTGAGAAAACATTCATGAACAATGGATAAATTAATGAGAATAGCTATGTTTCAATAAAAGTTTTTGTATAAAAACAGATGGTTGGCTTGTAGGCCATATTTTGCCTACTGCTGGACTAGGTAATGGAGAACTATAAACGTGAGACTTAGAAGCTTGATCATCATTCAGAAAATAGGCATGATATTTTACGTTAATAAAGTGAGATGACAAAAGGAATTGTTCCAAGAAAATTAGTCTGGCAGTATTAGGTAAGCTAGAGAAAAAAGTGATTGGAGGCAGAGAAAATAGTTAGGAAACATAGAGATTACTATACATGAGGCACTTGTACTGAATCTTTATATTTATTAATTTATTTCATCCTCACAAAACCATGTGAAGTAGATACTGCTGTTAAGTAAGGGAATGCAGCATGGAGAAGTTAAGTAATTTACCCAGGTTCAGACAGGTATTAAGTTGTGGAGCAGTAGTTGAAGATTGCTCCTTATCAATGTGCTGTTTTGTTACATCTCATAAAGTAGTTGGAGCTAATCTAGAATATTGGCAGTGAAAGGAACAGGACACCCACCTCTCCTCTGATAACCGTCTGTTCTCTATATAAAAAGTCTGTTTTTTGGCTTATCTCTTTTTTTTTTGTTTGTTTCTTAAATTACACATATGAGTGAAATCATATGGTATTTGTCTTTATCTGGCTTATTTCACTTAGCATTATAGTCTCTAGATCTATTCATGTTGTTGTCAAGATTTAAATCTTTTTTTTAATGTCTGAATATTATTCAGACCATATATATACACCCCCACACACACACACATACATGCGCGCACGCGTGTGTGTGTGTGTGTGTGTGTGTGTATCACATATTCCTTATCTACTGTTCATCAGTCAGTGGACATTTGGGCTACTTCCAAAGTTTTGCTGTTGTAAATAATGCCACAACAACACAGGGTATATAGATATCTTTGAATTAGCACGTTTGTATTCTTTGGCTAAATACTCAGTAGGATCATAGGGTAGCTGTTTTTAATTTTTTGAGGAACCTCCATACAGTCTTCCACAGTAGTTACACGAGTTTTGCTTTCCTACCAGTGGTGCACAAGAGTTCCTTTTGCTCCACATCCTTGCCAACATTTGTTGTTTCTTGTGTTTTTTATTTTAGACATTCTGACCAGTGTAAGGTAATACTTCATTGTTTTGATTTGCATTCCCCTGATGATAAGGGATGTTGAGCATCTTTTCATGTGTCTCTTGGCCATCTGTGTATCTTCTTTGGAGAATGTCTATTCTTTATACCATTTCATAATTCTACCATTTGGTTTTTTGGTGTTGAGTTGTGTAAGTTCTTTATATTTTGAATACTAACCCTTTATTGAATATGTCATTTGCAAATATTTTTTCCCATTCAATATGTTGTCTTTTAGTTTTGTTAGTTGTTTCCTTTGCTATGCAGAAGATTTTTCTTTCTTTTTTTTTGTAGTCCCAACAGTTTATTTTTTTTAAGTTTATTTGTTTTTTTCTAGTAACTTCTGTACCCAACATGGGGCTCAAACTCCGAATCATGAGATCAAGAGCCGCATACTCTTCCAGCTGAAACAGGCTCTTCTCAGTAGTTTATTTTTGCTTTTGTTTCCCTTGCCTCAGGAGACATATCTAGAAAGATTTTTTTTAATTTAAACAGTTTTATTTATTTATTTTTTTATTTGACAGACAGAGATCACAAGTAGGCAGAGAGGCAGACAGAGAGAGGAGGAAGCAGGCTCCCCGCTGAGCAGAGAGCCGGATGTGGGGCTTGATCCCAGAACCCTGGGATCATGACCAGAGCCAAAGGCAGAGGCTTTAACCCACTGAGCCACCCAGGCGCCCCTAGAAAAGATGTTTTTGCCAATGTAAGAAAAATTATTGCCTCTGCTTTCTTCTTGGATATTTTTGGTTTTGGGTCTCATATTTAAGTCCTTAATTCATTTTGAGTTTATTTTTGTGTATGGTATAAGAAAGCAGTCCAGTTTCATTCTTTTGCATGTAGCTGTCCAGTTTTCCCAAGATCATTTGTTGAGGAGACTGTTTTTCCCATCGTGTACTCTTATCTCCTTTGTTGAAGATGAATTGACCATGTATGTAAGTTTCGGTTTATTTCTGGGCTTTCTTTTCTATCCTATTTATCTCTCTGTTTTTGTGCCAATACCATACTATTTTGATTACTACAGCTTTGTAATAGAATGTGAAGTCTGGAATTGTGATACTGCAGCTTTTTCTTTTTCAAGATTGCTTTGGCTATTTGGGGTCTTTTGTGGTTCCATACAAATTTTAGGATAGTTCTAGTTCTGTGGAAAATGCTGTTGATATTTTGATAGGGATTACATTAAATCCATAGATTGTTTTGGGTAGTAAGGACTTTTTTTTTTTTTTTTTTTTTTAAAGATCTATTCCTTTATTTTAGAGACTGAGCATGAGTGGGAGAAGCAGAGGGAGAGTAAGAGAGAATCTCAAGTAGACTCTGTGCAAAGCATGGAGCCCAGTGTGGGGTTTGGTACGAAGGACCAGGACCCTGAGATCATGGTCTGAGCCCAGCATCATGTGCTTAACCAACTCCGCCACCCAGGTGCCCCTGGGTAGTATGGACATTTTAACAATATTTGTTTATCCAGTCCATAAGCACAGAACATCTGTTCGTTGTGTGGTCTTCAGTGTCTTTTCATCAGTGTTTCAGAGTATAGGTCTTTTCACCTCTTTGGTTAAATATATTCCTAGGTATTTTATTAATAGTGCTTCATTATTACTATATAAAAATTCAGTGTATTTCTGTACATTCATTTTGTATCCTCTGATCTTACTGAATTCATTTCTCAGTTCTAGTAGGTTTTTTTTTTTTTTTTTTTTTTTTTTTTTTTGGGTCGGAGTCTTTAGGGTTTGCTATATATAGTATCATATCACCTGCAAATTGTTAAAGTTTGACTTCTTCCTTACCAGTTCAGATGACTTTCATTCCTTTTTCTCATCTGATTGCTGTGGCTAGGATTTCTAGTACTGTGTTGAATAAAAGTGGAGAGAATGGACATCTTTTTCTTGTTCCTGATCTTAGGAGAAAAGACCGTATTTTTTCCCCCATTGAGCTATTAGCTGTGTATTTTTCATATGTGGCCTTTATTATGTTCAGGTATATTCCCTTTAAATCTACTTTGTTGAGGGTTTTATTATGAGTGGGTATTATACTTTGTTAAATGCTTTTTTTTGCATCTACTGAAATGATCAGTCATATGGTTTTTATCCTTTCTCTTGGTGTGTTGTAGGACATTGATTGTCTTGCTCATCTCTTTTTTTTTCTTTTTTTAAAGATTTTATTTATTTATTTGACAGAGATCACAAGTAGGCAGAGAGGGAAGCAGGGGAGTGGGGAGCAGGGTCCCCGCTGAGCAGAGAGTTCAGCTCCCAGAGAGACCCTGGGATTGTGACCTGAACCCAAGGCATCAGCTTAACCCACTGAGCCACCCAGGTGCCCCTGACTTTCTCATCTTGAACCACTCTTGCATCCCAGGAATAAATCCCACTGATTATGGTGAATGATTTTCCTTCCCTCCATCCCTTCTTTTTTATATTTTATATTTTATTTTTAAGTAAATTATATACCCAACATGGGGCGCAAACCCATAACCCCGAGATCAAGAGTCACATGCACTACTGAGTGAACCAGCCAGGTACCCCTCAGAATGATTTTTTTTAATGTATCGTTAGATTTGGTTTGCTGATATTTTGTTGAGGATTTTTGCATCTATGTTCATTAGATATACTGACTGTAGTTCTCTTTTTGTGGTATCTTTATCTGGTTTTTGTATCAGGGTAATGGCTGACTTTGTAGAATGAAAATTGGAAGTTTTCCTTCCTCTTCTAGTTTTTGTAATAGTTTGAGAAGAATAGGTATTAAGTCTTTTTAAATACTTGGTAGCATTTAGGCCACCTAGGTAGCTCAGTCCGTTGAGTGACTGCCTTCAGCTCAGGTCATGATTGGGGGTTCCTTGGATGAGTCCTGGGTGTTGGGCTTCCTGCTCAGTGGGGTGTCTGCTTCTCCTGCTTTTCTTCCCCCTGCTCCTGATCTCTCTCTCTTTCACTCTCTCTCAATAAATAAATAAAATTTAAAAAAAAAAGTGTTTTGTAGCATTCACCTGGGAAGACCTTTGGTCCTAGACTTTTATTTGTTGGAAGTTTTTGATTACTGATTCAGTTTTTTTTTTTTTTTTTTAAAGATTTTATTTATTTATTTGACAGACAGAGATCACAAGTAGGCAGAGACACAGGCAGAGAGGAGGCAGAGAGGAGGAAGCAGGCCCCCTGCCGAGCAGAGAGCCCGATGTGGGGCTCGATCCCAGGACCCTGGGATCATGACCCGAGCCGAAGGCAGAGGCTTTAACCCACTGAGCCACACAGGCGCCCCTACTGATTCAGTTTTATTGCTGGTAATAAATCTGTTCAAATTTTCTCTTTCTTCCTGATTGAGTTTTGGTAGGTTTTGTTTCTAGGAGCTTATCCACTTCTTTCTTTCTTTCTTTTTTTTTTTTTTTTTTTTTTAAGATTGATTGATTGATTTGATAGTGATCACAAGTAGGCAGAGAGGCAGGCAGAGAGAGAGAAAGGGAAGTAGGCTCCCTGCTGAACAGAGAGCCTGATTTGGGGCTTGATCCCAGGACCCTAGGATCATGACCTGAGCCAAAGGCAGAGAGGCCTCAACCCACTGAGTCACCTAGGCGCCCCGAGTTTATCCATTTCTAATAGGTTTTCTGGTTGGTTGGCATATACAATTTCACAATATTCTATAATTTGTAATTTTGTGGTTTCAGTTGTTATTTCTCCCCTTTCATTTCTGATTTTGTTTTGTTGAATCCTGTCTCTTTTTCTCTGATGATTCTCGTTAGAGGTTTATCAGTTTTGTTCATGTTTTAAAGAATCAGCTCCTATTTTTATTGATCTGTCCTATTATGTTTTTTTAAATTTCTATATTATTTATTTGTGCTCTGATCTTTATTATGTCCTTCCTTTTGCTGGGCTTACATTTAGTTTGTTCTTTTTCTTAGCTCCCTTACCTGTAAAGTTAGGTTGTTTATTGGAGATTTTTCGTGCTTCTTGAGGTAGGCCTGTATTGCTATAAACTTCCCTCTTAGAACTGCTTTTGCCTCATTCCAAAGATTTTGGACTGTTGTGTTTCATTTCATTTCTTTCCATGTAATCTTTTATGACTTTTTTTATTTCTTGGTTGACCCATTCATTGTTATTTAACCTCTAGGTGTTTGTGCTCTTTCCAGGGTTTTGTTTGTTTGTTTGTTTTGGAGGTTGACTTTCAGTTTCATAGCATTGTGGTCAGAAAACATGCATGGTATGACTTTGATCTTTTTGAATTTGTCGAATCTTGTGTGGCCTAATGATCTCTTCTGGAGAATGTTCTAGGTACACTTGAAAAGAATGCATATTCTGCTGTTTCAGGATGGAATGTTTTGAATATATCTGTTAAATTCATCTGGTCTAGTGTGTCATTCAAAGCCGTTGTTTACTTGTTGATTTTCTGTTTGGGCAAAGGCTAGCCTGGGAGGAGCCACAAAAATTGGTGGGCGGGGAATGCAGTTTTAACAGGGTATGTGCAGGTCTTCCTTCGGAGGGGTCCTCCACCACGAGACTGAGATCCCGCAAGGGTCAGGAGATGCTGTGTTGGCAAGGTTTGGTTTGAGCTTACAGGTGAGGGATCTGCAGCTCCAGGACTCAGGCAAGTGTGACTGTAAAAGGCGAATCCACCAAATCTGGGGGGCGGGGCTTGGTGTAAGAGTTAAGTAGTTGAATGTTGGTGTTGTGCTGGTTCCTTTGGGTGGCTGTGTGTTTATGCTGGTAGGCAGGGGAGGGAAATGGTGCCTGCCAGCTCCTTTGTTCCTGCACGAGTCTCCCAGTGATCTCTGCCCCTTTGGGACAAGCTCTCAGATTAGTAAAGCACTCTTCCTCTCATATACCCTGGGCATTTTTCAACCTGCTGCTTCTACACACTCTGTGGTTATTGTGCTGTCTTTTTAAAGGCAGGTACTCACCTTCCTGTTGCCCTTCATGCTTCCTAAGAACTGGGCTGCTTAGTTTTTAAATTCCAGGCTTTAAGTCCCACTGATTTTTAGAACTAAGGAAATTCGGCCCCACTGCATTTTAAAGCCAGCTGTTAAGGGGGTTTGCCTTACCTCATGCAGGCTCCTGAGTATGATAGACTGCTTCTCTCCCTTCTCTGCGCCAGGTGCCTTGAAAGGATCTGTATTTAAGCTGAAACTTGACCCATATCTGATTGTATATAGAATTCTGGATTAAGAGATTGGAAATGATTTTTCCTCAGAATTTTGAAAGCATTGATCTAATGTCTTCCTGATTCTGGTGTTGCTTTTAACAAGTTGTGCAGTTCTGCTTTTTAATCTTCCATATGAAAGAAGCATGTGGGATATTCTCTTTTGTTTGTGCTTTGGAAGTTCATGACATTCCTAGATAGGAATCTCTTCATCTGAATGCTTATTGCTTTTTAGGAGTTGCTTTTCAGTCTGGGAACTTTGAGTTTCAGTTCTGGGAAATTTGCTTGAATTATTTCTTTAGTTCCCTCTTGGGTTTTTTTTTTTTTTTTTTTCTCTTTACCAGAACTTTGTTTTGTGGTATAGGACCACACAGGTCCTCTTTCTACAATATTTTTTTCTCCCATATTTTTTTGTTGTAGTTAGTGGGAAAATTTTTACAACTTTATATTCTAAATCTTCTGTCGAGTTTTTTCATTTCTATCATAGTTTAATTTCCTAAAGTGTTTTTGTTTTTTAGCAAACTTATTTTTTGATAGCTACCTATTTCTGTATTTTGATTGTTAAATTTATTGAGAATATTAATATTAGGGTTTTGTGGGGGGGGTTTGTTGTTGTTTTTCTTTTTGTTTTTTTGTTTTGTTTTGGCTTTCTTCTCCTTTCAGAGTCTTCTTGTCTTTCAGTCACTTTATTTCTCCATGTGTAATTTAGTCTCTGTGTTTTAAATTTGATATTTTCCTCACATGAAATATATGATGATTCTGACTACTCAGATTTAATAGCTTTAACACTTTAAAATATACTGGGAGCTCTGAGCAACAGGGGCAGGATTTGTTGACTATACTTTTAACTGTCTGGAGATCAGGCTTTTTTTTTTTTTTTTTTTTTTTTTAACTTTATTTATTATTTCTTACATAGCACATACCTCCCCAATGGATGAGGCTGCTTTTTTAGGGAATACCTAATGTCTGTATTTAGGTGTGTTTAAACTGATCAGGTTTCCCAGAGGTATCTGCCAGTCTTTTCCCTCTCAAAGTTTATACCCATTGAAGTAAAGGAACAAAACTAGGCATTTTGGGAGAGGTTTGGTTCTCAGCATATTTTATTATATAACTTTCGCTTGATTTTCCTCTTTTAGTAGCAGTCTCTGTCTTCAGTCTGCTTTAGTACACTCCCTTATTCATACACCCTTCAATAATTTTTTCTAGGGGGAGAAAACCTCCACTTCTACAAAGTGAAAGAGGGGGCAGTTGCTAGGCTAGATCAAGGAAAGATCTGGGTGTCTAGCTGCTCCTTAACCAGACTAGTATCATTCTTCTTATTAGTTCTCAACCAATATTAAACCATTGTGGGCTTCTGGGGCGCTTAGGTGGCTGAGTTGCGTTAGTCATCTGACTCTTGATTTTGGCTCAGGTCATGATCTCAGGGTGGGCATGGAGCCTCCTTCAGATTCTCTCTCAAGAAAAAACAAAACAAAACCATAAAAAGACATAAAGAACTGTTGTGGGCTTCTGTGTTGTAAATTGGAGTGTTTATCAGCTTTCTTAAATTCTAACTTTAGCTTAACCTTTTATTTCATGAAGTCAGCACTGCTCTTGAAGTTATTTTAATATTAGTTGATTCTGCTTATTTTTCTAGTCTGTTGAAATTTATTGGAATCTTCATTTTATCATCCATCATGTTAATTATTATTAACTTTGCATCCTGTTGAGCCAGCTGAGTATCTTGACTGAAGTATGAAGTTCGAGCCCCATGGATTACTTTTTAAAATTTTTTTTTATTTTTTATAAACATATAATATATTTTCCCATATAAATTATAAACATATAATACATTATAAAAATTATAAACATATAATATATTATAAAAATATAATATATTTTACTTTTGAAGACATTCAATCACTTTTCTTTAGTTCTTGGTTAATACTGTAAGTTGTATTTTTTTTTTTCAGTCCAGCTATGAGTACCAAGTTATCCTATATTATTAATGACCTTATGTAGTTTTTAGTTTATTCTTCAAAGTATGTTCAATATCTTTCCCTACAATATTAGAATTTTAAAAATCTAGTGTATTAGTTACACTAGCCTCCCTAAAAAGAAGAAATTCATCGATAAAGAAAAAACTTAAGATCATTGTAGTGAAATAAAATTTGCTCTTGGTATAACCTTTTTTCCTTTTTTTAGTGCTTACAAGCCAACTTGCAAGTAATAATTTTTGTACTTTGGATATAGATCAACATTAATGGATTGTCCAGAGCCTTTTCAACTCAAAGAGTCTTTGTTTGATACACGATTTTCTTAGAAAAAAATGTTTCTCCATTTCCCAAGTCAGTGCATTTTAGGAATTATTTTCTTATGATGTTTTGCAGATTATACACATTAGAATTGCATGTCTAATTCAGACCTATGATTATTTAGGTTCTGTAGACAAAGACTAATTTAAAAAGTTAGCTAGGTATTCTCTTACTGTCTTCTTTTCTCATTTCAACTTCATTTACTTTTTAACTATGTTTCTTCTACCTTTTCCAGTTTTCTACTCCATTCTCCTTGGTGGAGAAGATGGATGCAAAAGAGGAGGTGTGAGTAGTTCTTTATTCTCTCTGCATCTGTTAACATTACATCATCTTTCCCATGCAGTATTCTTGTTTCTTCTTAGTTCGTCCTCTTACATTTATACAACCAATAGGCCTGTTTGGTTTTTCTTTGTACCACTGATAACATTTATTCTATTCTGATAATATTATAAATAAATATGGTTTTTGATATTAATTCATAAATATTCTTAGTTACATTTCCCTCCTTCCATTATTTATATATGTCCTTTTAAAATCTGACCTCAGAAAACTCTATAGTAGCCATATTGTTTCACTCACTCATCAACTTCATTTATTCAGTCCACTGACATTTATTAAATTCCCAAAGTATATCAGGCCCTGAGAAATAAGAAATTGATATGACTTTTACTAGTAGAGTTCATACTTTCATAGGTAATATCTCTTCCTATTTCTTATTGGAATTATCCATATTTATATAATTAGAATTGTAATTTTTACTTTTTGGTCTCCAATTCACATTGTTGAATATTCTTTTCTTTCTTGGAGCTATGTGTGATATTACAAAAGTAGACTCAGGTTTGAGTTCTAGCTCTGCCAAATGTTAACTGTGTAATGTTGAATGAATCACTTAATCTTTCTGGGTTTTACATTTCTCAGCTATAAGATATACTTAGTATCTACTTCGGGTGAGTTGAGAGGATTTAGTTGTTAAAAATGAATCGAAAGGAGTGTACATACATGTACTATATAAGCTTCTTAAATTTAAGAAGTTATACTGTGGTATTCTTATAAGGCTTGCTACTTAGATGTTTATGGCAGTGCTTTTGAAATATGATTGTAGGCCTCTTTGGAAATAAGAACTGTGTCATACTGATATTATTCATTTCAACTAGTAAATAGCAATGACTCATTTTTTTGGATTGAATCTCCTAAGAAATGGACTTAGAACAAGGATTAATATAGTTCCTATTTCTTTTCATATATATGTACTATCTCTTGGTCACAATTCTGACATAACAGTGACAAATAGTTGTGTACCTGATAGCATAGCTTCAAAATACCTCAAGTAGAATTTTATAGAATTGTAGAACTTAAATATAGGCAGTTTTGCAGTCATAGTTGGAAAATTTTAATACCTTTCCTATAGCAGTTGATAGAATAACTACATAAAAAGCTAGCAAAGACATTAAAGATTTGACATTCTCATTCATCTTGATTTAATTGATATTTTTGGATCACTGCACTTCATGCTGCAATAATACAGTTTCTTTTCAAGTGCACATGGTATATTTATCAAAAGAGACCATATGCTGGATCATGAAATAATTCTAAATAAATTTAAAAGGATGGAAGTAACACAAGAGTGTTGGACTTGGATCATGGTGGAATTAAACTAGAATAATAACAGTATGATGTCATTCGAATGTTTGGTTATTAGACGATACCCACAATTTGTGGGTCAAAGAAGAAATCACAAGGGAAATTAGATGTCATTTCAAACTGAATGATATAATGCACATAACAGAATGTATAGATGCATCTTCAGGGTTTAGAGAGAAATTTATATCTTTAAGTGCTTATATTAGAAATGATGGAAAATATAACCAATAACCCAGGGATTTACCTTAAGAGAGAAAAATAAGGGCAAATAAAACCCAGCTATGAATATGGCAGGAAAAAAGAGAAGAGTAGATCAGTGTGGGTCTTTTGGGTGTTTCAATTGGTTAAGCATCCAGCTCTTGATTGTGGCTTGGAACATGATCTCTGGGTCATGAGATCAAGCTCTGTGTTGGCTCCACACTGGGGGGTGGCCTTGCCCTTTGCCCCTCCCCCCACAACAAAGAGTAGATCAATGAAATAGCCTATAAAAGGGAAAAGGTGAACAAAACGGTACTGAGGTAATAATTTTCACCTGTCCGGTTCTTCCTCACTTCCCCTCTCCTTTCAAATTGCAACATACCCATTTGGTGAGACTGTGGAAAATAGGCACTTTCTCAGACCTTGTCTATTGGAATACAAAGTAGTACAACCTCGTGTATTGGGAAATTTGGCATTATCTAGCTAAATTAAATATTCATCTACTCTTTGATCAGTAGATCTCACTCCTAGAAATTTATCCCAGATATAGGGTGGCATAAATACAAAATGACATATGTACACGTCTACATTCACTGTAGCTCTGTTTGTAATAGCAAAAGACTGAAAGGACACAAGTATTCATTAGTAGGGTTTTCACTGCATACAATATTTATTATTATCCCGTGGAGTATTATATGGGTGTAAAAGCAAATTTGACAGACAATTTATATTATTGTGCAGTAAAACTAATAAGTATGTTACTGTTTAAATATATTTATATGTATATACATTTCTAATTTTATTTTTTTTAATTTAGGAATTAATTAAAAAAAAAAAACAAAACTATTCCACTAGAGGGAACAGGAAATAGAAGGAATAGCTAGAGTTCTGCAAATATACCTTGTTTTCTAGGTGTGATGTTTAAACCATGTAAATGTTTTACATAACTCTAAAATAAGTTTTAATTATTTAAAAAACAAGTGAAAGCAAAATGTGAAAGTGAAAGCAAAAATGAAACAAAAAAAGTGAAAGCAAAATGAGACAAAGAAGGAAGCCTAAGTGGTATAATTATAGGAAGAAACTATTTTAAGTGACTTTAAAACACAATAATTTGATTATACATGCTGGGTAGATTATACCCTGAGGACAGAAGAACAATGTAAAAACTTTAAATGGTTTTCATTAATCATAGTGTTGTTATTATTCCCAAATTGTTGTATATATATTGTGCCATAAGGCAAATGATTTTAATTATTTGGTGACATTGTGTAACAGGAATCACATACAGGTTGGGAAAAGGGAGAAATAGAAATATAGGATCAAAATTTTAAATAGAATTTTATTTGAATATATCAGTATAAAATTACACTAACTCTTACCACAATAAAAGGTGAAATGAGCACTCCTTAGAACCCAGACTGTTGTCTGTGGAAGCTGTTTCCCATTGAATGAAAAGTACTAAAGTTCCTTGGATATATGGTTAATTTCAGGTCTGGGACAGGAGATGGACAAGATGATCCTCGGATATTTTGTTATATCAGAAGTGGGAAAGCTATTAAAGACTACTAAGCTCTGTCTAAAAGACTCAGAAACTAATTAAAGAGGCGCTCACTGGCCAAAGATGGAAAAATTTGACAATAATAGAAATAAACAGGGATGCCTGGGTGGCTCAGTGGGTTAAGCAGCTGCCTTTGGCTCAGGTCATGATCCCAGGGTCCTGGGATCAAGTCCCGAATTGGGATCCTTGCTCAATGGGGAGCCTCCTTCTCTCTCTACCTCTGCCTGCCATTCTACCTGCTTGTGCTCTCTCGCTCTCTGACAAATAAATAAAATCTCTGACAAATAAATTAAAATAATAAAATAAATAAACAGAAAAAGAATAGAAATGAACAACTACAGAAATTTGAAGCATGCTACATTTACTTAAATCTGAGAGTTTATAATGATCCCTCGCCTAAAAAACACATTACCATTTTTTACCATTCCGGGAGCTTAAAATACTAACCTATTATTTAAAAAACTAATACTGCTGGTGGGAATGCAAGTTGGTACAGCAACTTTGGAGAACAGTGTGGAGATTCCTTAAGAAATTAAAAATAGAGCTTCCCTATGACCCTGCAATTGCACTACTGGGTATTTACCCAAAAGATACAGATGTAGTGAAAAGAAGGGCCATCTGTACCCCAATGTTTATAGCAGCAATGGCCACGGTCACCAGACTGTGGAAAGAACCAAGATGCCCTTCAACGGACGAATGGATAAGGAAGATGTGGTCCGTATACACTATGGAGTATTATGCCTCCATCAGAAAGGTTGAATACCCACCTTTTGTATCAACATGGACGGGACTGGAAGAGATTATGCTGAGTGAAATAAGTCAAGCAGAGAGAGTCAATTATCATATGGTTTCACTTATTAGTGGAGCATAACAAATAACATGGAGGACATAGGGAGATGGAGAGGAGAAGGGAGTTGAGGGAAATTGGAAGGGGAGGTGAACCATGAGAGACTATGGACTCTGAAAAACAACCTGAAGGTTTTGAAGGGGTGGGGGGTGGGAGTTTATGGGAGCCAGGTGGTGGGTATTATGAAGGGTACATATTGCATGGAGCACTGGGTGTGGTGCATAAACAATGAATTCTGTTACGCTGAAAAGAAAAAACTAATAAAAACCAAGTATTCTTCCTTTTCTGTTCAAGGTACTTCTTGGAAACCAAAGATTAATGAGAATTTTCACTTACTAGACATATTATAGATATAGTAAATAATGAAGGCATAATAAAATTAGAATGTCATTCTTTGCTTTCTTTGCATGTCTTCTCTGCATTCTTTGCAGCTCTCAGTGAAATACTCCATTTAGTTGTCACTCACTGGTGGCTGCTATTACCACAGATAGAAGGCGATATGCATATGCCCCTTGCTGAAACCCAGTACTGCATATGAGGTTGGCTTCTCTATGAATTCAGAATTTGATTAAAACTCTAAATTCAACAGTTACAGAAAATTAAAACAAGGACAAGAGGAATTAAAAAATGTCTCAGGGGTATAGTCAGCAAAATATAGGTATTTGAAGTTTGCATGGAACAAGTGACTTCATTTCTTTAACAAAGACATTGCAGGAGGAAAAGAGGTAAAACCTTAAAGATAAAAAAGAGATGTAAGTTTCATGTCAATGACTAGCAATAAATGGAACTTATTTATAATCTTAATTTGAACAAACTGAAAAGGAAAAAAGTCTATGCTGGGAAACTTGAATACTGACTGATAATGGATAATTTTGCAGAAATAATATATCTTTTTTTTAGTTGAAACAAGATTGACCATGAGATAAAAATTGTTAAAGGTGGGTAATGGGCATGGGAATCCCATTATGTTATTGTCTCTACAAAAAAATTAGATTTTTCAAAATAGCATTTCATATACAGGCATACCTCAGAGATACTGTGGAATCAATTCTGGATCATTACAATAGAGTAAATAGTGCAATAAAGTGAGCCAAATGAATTTTTTGGCTTTCCAGTGCATATAAAAGTTAATTTACACTATAGTTTATTAAGTCTGTAATAGCACTATATCCAAAATAAACAATGTACTTGCCTTATCACTAAAAAAATGCTAACCATCATCTGAGCTTTCAGCTAGCTATAATCTTTTTGCTAGTAGAGGGTCTTGCCTCATTGGTGATAACTGCTGACTGATCAATAGAATGGTGGTTTCTGAAGGTTGGGTGACTGTGGCAGTTTCTTAAAGTAAGATAGTGAAGTTTGCTACATCAGTTGACTCTTTCAAGTAGAATTTTTCTAGCATGTAATGTTGATAACATTTTACTCATAGTAGAACTCCTTTTGGAGTTGGGAGTCCGTTCTCTCAAACCCAGCTGCTACTTTATCAACTGAGTTTATTAATATTCTAAATCTTCTGTTGTCATTTCAAGTCTTTACAGCATCTTTATCAGGAGTAGATTCCATTTCAAGAAACCACTTTTTTTGTTGTTGTTGTTCATCTATAAGAAGCAAAGCCTCATTCATTCAGTTTTATCATGAGATAGCAACAATTCAGTCCTATCTTCAGGCTCCTTTCCTAGTTCTTTTCTTGTTTCCACCACATCTGCAGTTACTTCTGCTGAAGTCTCGAACTCTTCAAAGTCAAGGGTTGGGATCAACTTCTTTTGAACTCCTGTTAATGTTGATGTTTTGACCTCTTCCCATAAATTACAAGTGTTCGTAATGGCATCTAGAATGGTGAATTCTTTTTGGAAGGTTTTCTGTTTACTTTGTCCAGATTTATCAGAGGAATCACCATCTGTGGCAGCTATAGCCTTATGAAATGTATTTCTTAAACAATAAGACTTGAAAGTCAAAATGACTCCTTGATCCATGGGCTACAGGATGGATGTTATCTTAACAGATATGAAAACAGCATTAATCTTGTTCATCTCCATTAGAGCTCCTGAATGACCAGGTCCATTGTCAATGAGCACTAATATTTTAAAAGGAAAATTTTTTTCTGAGCAGTTGGTCTCACCTGGGGGCTTAAAATAACAGTAAACCATGTGTAAACAGATGTGCTATTATCCAGGCTTTGTTGTTCCATTTATAGAACAAAGACAAAAGAGATTTAACATAATTATTAAGGACTCTAGGATTTTCAGAATGGTAAGTGAGCACTGGCTTTAATTTAGTCACTAACTGCATTAGCCCCTAACAAGAAAATCAGCTTGTCTTGAAAGGTTTAAAGCCAGACATTGATTACTTTCTAGCTGTAAAAGTCTTAGATGGCATCTTCACTGTTTTGCCTACATGAAAATCTGTTGTTTAGTGTAGTCATCTTCATCAGTTATCTTAGCTAGATCTTCTGGGTTTTCAAGGTTTTTTGTCATATTCTTCTAGATAAGTTCTTGCTGTTTCTTTCACTTTGTACTTTTATGTTACTGCAGATGGCTTTTTTTCCCTTAAACCTCACGCACCAACCTCTGCTAGCTTCAGACTTACCTTCTGCAGCTTCCTTACCTCTCTCAGCCTTAAATAGAATTGAAGAGAGTTAGGGCTTTGCTCTGGATTAATCTGGCTTTGGCTTCAGGGAATGTTGTAGATGGTTTGATCTATTCAGACCAATACAACTTTCTTCATATCAGCAATTAAAGAGGTTTTTCTTTGTTACTATTCATGTGTTCATTGGAGTAGCACTTTTAATTTCCTTCAGGGATTTTTCCTTTGCATTTGCAACTTGGCTAACTGGTATAGAGGTCTAGCTTTTGGCCTGTGTTGGCTTTTGGCATTCCTTTCTAGCTAAGCTTTATCACTTCAGGTTTTTGATTTAAAGTGAGAGGCGAGGGACATCTTTTCACTTAAACACTTAGAGGCCATTGTAGTGTTATTGACTGGCCTAATTTCAATATTATTGTATCTTAGGGAATTAGGGAGACCTGAGGAGAGGGAGAGAAATAGGAAAATGGCTGGGATGGTAGAGCAGTCAGAACCTACACAACATTTATCAATTATGTTCTTAGTTTTATATGGTGTGGTTTGTAGTACCCCAAAACTATTAACGCTAGTAACATCAAAGGTCACATCACAGATCACCATAACAAATGTAATAAAATGAAAAAATTAGAAATATTCCAAGAATTTACCAAAATGTGACAGAGACCTGAAGTGAGCAAGTGCTGTTGGAAAAATGACATCACTAGACTTGTTCCGCTCAGGATTCCACAAACCTTCACTTAGTTTAAAAAAAAAAAAAAAAAAAGGCAATATCTGTGAAGTATATAAAATAATGTATGCCTGTATATAAAATTAGAGGCATTAATGTAGCATACTAAATAGTTGAAGAATTATTTATGAACTTACATCGTAACTTTCACTTTATTGTGGTAGAGCCATAGATTAAAAGATGAGATCAGTAAATAATAGTGATTTTCATTTGAAGTCCTTTGTTGTGGTAATTTATTAAATTCAGGAATTATAGCTGACCTATAAGAACTAAGAAATCAAAGCAATTCTTACTAATAGGTCTGATAGAAGGAAAAATTCATTCCATGAATTTGCTGGAAAAGTGCATACATTTAAATCCAGTCTTATAAAATCTTTCTTCTACTAAAAAAAATTTTATGAAATGAAGATACAATATGCATACTAGCTGTTCCTCCTCTCCTACAACCCTCCCAGTTCTAGGGTAGGTCCTGAGGTGTACTAGAAGACATAATACTCTGTGTTCCAGTGCCCCCTTGTGCCTATTACGAAAAGGCACCATTATTAGTTCCTCCTAGAAAAATTGGGATATACGTTCTAAGAGCTCTCTGGAAACCAAACATTGCAAGCTTATGAATAGGGTTTCATATTGTAAACTTTCCGGTCCCAAGATTTATGTCCTTTTGATTTCAGGGTATGCTCTTCTATTAATGCTTTTTCTTATCACAGATGCTATTTCATTAACAGTTACATGGCATTTGGGAAGTATGTATAGTACAGGTATATTTAATCTCAGTTTTCAGTGTTTTTACATATTTTTTCAGTGTTTTTATGTATCTTTCCTCTCCCTTTTAAAAGCAAAAAAAGGGAAGTATGGAAATGGATATGTCAGAAGACTCCCTAAGTGAGGTTTTTCTTCTCTCTTAAGGAAAGAGAATCCTGGGATCAGCGTGTACCATAATAATGTACAGTTGTAGACATTTTTGTCCTGCCAGTATATTAGGAGATAGCCTACGTTTGAAGTTGCCTTCTCATTCTTCTATCCTTTACTCCTAAAGGCGTGTAAGTCTTTGTAGTATAATCCCAGTAGGTATAGTGCTATTATATCAACTGCCTTTAGGAGAAGGGAGTGGCTTGGTTTTTTTAATGATGATCATTTGAGCTTCTTTGTCAGTTCAAGTCTCTACTTACAGCTTGTTGTTTTTTAATTAGAGTAAAATTTACCTTTTCTTTGGTCAGTTCTGAGGACAAATGCATATTAATGTAACTGCTTTTGGTCAGTAGTTCTGAGGACAAATGCATAATAATGTAACTTACCACAATGAACAACAGTAGAGCAATTCAATCATTTTGCCACAAAATTTCTTTTTGCTATCAATCCTTTGTAGTCAAACCTTTAAATCCTTTCCTCTCTTAACTCTGGACAACTAATAATCCCCAATCATTATTGTTTTGACTTTCACTGAATGTCATATGAATAGAATTATATAATATTTATATGTAACCTTTTGAGTCAGGTTTCTTTCTGTTATCTAAAAGTGTTTGATATTTATCCATATTGTTGCGTGTATCAATCATTGGTTCCTTTTTATTGCCAAGAAGTATTTCATTATACTGGTATACGATAGTATGTTTATACATTCCCTATTCGTATTGTTTCTAGCTTTTGTCTTTTAAAAATAAAACTGCTATATACATTCATATTCAGATTTTTGTGTAAATGTAAGTTTTCATTTCACATGACTGAAATTTTAGCCACTCTATTAGGTATGTAATGGTATCTCATTATGGGTTTTTTTTGGCATTTCTCTAACGAATAATAATTTCGAGTATCTTTTCATGTGCTTATCTGACATCTGTATATCTTCTTTGGTGAAGTATCTGTTCAAATCTTATCCCATGATTTTTGATTAGTTTTCTTTTTGTTGAATTTTGACAGTATATATTCTGGATACGTCTTTTTTCAAACGTTTTATTACAGTTTGTGTTCTATTCTTTCATTTTCTTAAAATCTTCCACAATTTTTTTTTTTAATTTTGATGACATCTAGTTAATTTCATCACATTTTTTTTCTTTCATGGTCTGTGCTTTTGAAGTCCTTTCTAATAATTTTTTGCCTAACCCAAAGTCAGGAAGAACTTGTTCTTCAAAAAAGTTTTACTTTCTGTGTTTAAGTCTGAAACTGGGTCTAATTTTTGTATATAGTATGAAATACGGATTGAATGTACAATTATCCCAGCAGCATTTGTTGAAAAGAATATCTCCTTTGAATTGGATTTGTTCATTTGTCAAAAATCATTTACCTGTGTTTTATGGCTGTTTCTGGACTTCATTCTTTTGTATTGATTTGTCTCTGGTTTTTGGCAATACCATATTACTAAATTGTATTACTGTTTACTATATTACTTTATAGTAATATGGTATATATTTACTATGTTACTTTAGCTTTAGAGTGAGTCTTGAAACCAAACATACTATAGTAATATAGTATATATTTACTATATTACTTTAGCTTTATAGTGAGTCTTGAAACCAAACAATATGAGTCCTCCAAATTTTTGTCTTTTCAAAAATTTTTTGTGCCCTTCCCATGTAAATTTTAGAGTCTGAAAAAATTCTACAGGGATTTTGATTGGAATTGCATTGAATCTATAGATCAATTTAGGGAAGAATTTTCTTTTTAATACTGAGTCTTTCAATTAATGAACACAACTGTATCTGTCCTGTATTGGGACCTTCAGTTTCTTTTATCAGCATTTTAACAATTCTCATATACACATGCTAAATGTATTTTGATAAATTTCTCCGTATGTTGCTTTTTTTTTATTATCATAAAATACTGCCAGCTGTTTTGATTAGGACCAAGAGCATGCAGCATTATACATGCTCTTCCCACCCCAAGTCTCCAGGAATCAAGGTACCTCTCTCAGGTTTCTGAATTCTCGTACTTAGTCTCGGCTTCTTCAGTCAGAGGTCATTCTTACCAAATTAGATTACTGGGCCACCCTAATAGAAAGAAAACCTTATATATTTTTCATTTCTTTTAAGGTTATAGGTATACTTAATCAGAATATGTATACAGCCTCAAAGGTATAGATTGTTTGTTTCATTTTGAGATAAGGGATATTCATGTATTTTTCTCATATTTGTAAACTCAAGTTTTTATCTGCAATGAGGTAATTAGCCTTTATAGTTGAAGGAATTTATAAAACCATAATGGTAACCAAATTACCATGGCTCAAAAAACATGACTCTAGAAGAGTTATAATAGTGAATTCAGTTCCTCATCACTTGAGACCATGCCGGTTTTGTTCTTCATTCCTTATTTTCTAAATTGGATCAGTACCATTAACTGACATTATTTAGTTGAGAGTATACAAGTAATTTCAGTATAGACTACTAAATGTGTTGGTAGACACTTGAGTGCATTGCAAAATGATAAGAGACCAGTGACTGAGTTCAAGTGATAGAAAATTGTTTTTGAGGGGCGCCTGGGTGGCTCAGTGGGTTAAGCCGCTGCCTTCGGCTCGGGTCATGATCTCAGGGTCCTGGGATCGAGTCCCGCATTGGGCTCTCTGCTCGGCAGGGAGCCTGCTTCCCTCTCTCTCTCTGCCTGCCTCTTCGTCTGCTTGTCATTTCTCTCTGTCAAATAAATAAATAAAATCTTTAAAAAAAAAAAAAAAGAAAGAAAATTGTTTTTGAAAACCAGACTTCTGAAGTGTTTCTTGAAGCCAGGAAATTTGAGCCCTGATAAGAGACTATGTAAGGTTCAGGTTGAGTTGAAAGAGAGGTGGACTGCAGATACTGAGTGGTATCCTTATCAGTATTTGCTGAATGAATGGTTGGTGGACATTGAAAAATGGAATGCTCAAGGAAAATGTGAAAGTAGGGACAAAAGGAAATAGTAGATTGTTAAAGATTTCAGATGGGGCTCTTGGGTGGCTCAGTTGGTTAAGCACCCAACTCTTTTGATTTTGCTCAGTTCATGATCTCAGGGTTGTAAGATCAAGCCCCGTATGGGGCTCCACACTGGGCATGGAGCCTGCTTAAGATTCCCCCTCCTTCCCTTAAGATTCTCTCTCCCTCCATCCCTCCCTCTATTAAAAAAAAGAAAAGAAAAGAAAAAGATTTCTGATATGGAGTAGTTTTGGAGAATGACAAGGTCTAGGACGATTAAGTATAAAAGGTGAAAAGTCACTATGGTTGAGAAATTTAGAAAACTTGGAGGCTCAGTTATAGTATTGAAACTATTAATACTTTAATAAAGGGAAAATTTTTCTCTTTTTAAAACAGTATTTCATCTTTTTATTTGATCCCTTTTGACTCCTATTGATTGTAGAAGAATTTCTCAATGAATAAATTCTTGATATAGTCAAATAATTAAATTTGAAAACCAAAAATGGAAGTACTTGATCACATCTCTTTCTGTGGGTCTATTCTATCAATTCTAAGTGTTAGGATATACCTAAGGGGAGATTCCATAAATAATCTGTCCTATTTTAAAATAATCTTGGCATGCAAGATCCCCTGAAATGTAATTCCAACACAAATATGACTCTTTAAATTAGATTCTAGGCATTATTTTTAAATACTAGTAAGTTGAAAAAAATAAAAAAGGCTCTCAGAATGAAATAGCTTTTTATTCAGTGTCAGAATTCTACCAGTATTTAGTTAAATACTACCAGTATGTAGTATTAAAAGGTATTTAGACCTTCTTTAATACTTATATACTTTCAATCAACTATTCAGTACCTCAATATTTATTTGGACCATTATATATGATTTTTCCTACCAACCTCATGTCTGAAGACAGTGCCAGCATTAAGTGTTATAGAAAGTATTAGGGAACAAAATTTCCGCCACTGGATTCTTGAAACTTCAGTAGCACTTAAACATTTAAGTCAACCGATCATAAAATTAAAACTAACAAATATTTTTTTGTGGTACTAGAACATCTGCTGTCTGAATAAGGACACGTATACTAAGGACAAGCACCCATTTTGAGGTAGATACTTAGTTTATTCTAGTCTCTTTAGAGAAAGAAAACTCTTAAGATTCCAAACCTTTTTTTGTTTTATTTATTTTTTAAAGATTATTTATTTATTTGACACACAGAGATCACAAGCAGGCAGAGAGGTGGTGGGGGGTGGGGTGGGGAGCAGGCTTCCTGCTGAGCAGAGAGCCCCCTGCTAGGGCCTGATCCCAGGACCCTGGGATCATGACCTGAGTGGCAGGCAGAGGCCAAACCCACTGAACCACCCAGGGCCCTCCCCTTTTTTTGTTTTGATTGAAAACGGGGCCTGCCATTTTTATCAAGCATTTTAGACAATTAGAATTACTCTACCATAGGAGAATGACCTAATTATTTTTCATTCTTATCATATGCTTTGCTGATTTTATACTTGTTCAAGGATAATAGGTGTGACTACAAAGGGCCATTGCAAAACCAGTGTTAAATGTCTCACCCATATATGCTGTGTACCAAGACGCAATTATTACCACAGATCCTTGGTGCTTAGCTAAGAGAGATCGTGTGGACTTCCTGACATCTCAGTTTCTTTGATCTTCAGTTGAATCTGAAACCATTCAGATTTCCTGGGCTGCTACATTGTCTTTCACATATTTTGGGGAATAGAGAACTTTCTCTGTCTCTCTTTCTGTGTTATATAAACATAAAGAGTATAACCTATGGAGAAAAGATCAAAATGTGGACTATACCTTTGCTTATTTGACCTGGCTTTAGGCCCTCTACTTAATAGGGCTCTAGAAAGTCCATTGCTGGATCGGTTTTAAAATGTGAAGACAATTTGTTGTACTTTTGGAGCTAACTAACTTTTGGCTTCAAAAACAAAGCAATAAATGTATAATTCTACTTCTCTTTCCCCATTAAGGGTACTGTGGCTATAGTTCGGTTTTATTATGAATAATATTGTATCTTAATGATTTGTCTATACCTTGCATCCCTTGGATTCTTTAAGGATATTGTATTAGTTCCTTAACATATGTAAATGTGCATTATGAAGGACACTGGACTGCATAGCATCCCTGCTCTGAGGTTATTTTCCATCCTCAGTTCTTTTCTCTTACTATATGTACTAAGTACATACCTTTTTGTGGCACTAAAAATCTCATTTTGACACACTTGTTTTTCAATTATTTTGAATGAGTGCATTACATGCAGTATCATAGCTCATTTTTATGAAAAGAATAAACTTTCTTTTTTAAATTAATAAGCTTTTTTTTTTTTTTTTTTAAAGAAGCTTTAAGTTTACAGCAGACTTGGGTGGAAAGTACAGAAATTCTGTATACCTCATCATGCTTCCAGTTTTCCCTTATTATTAACTTCTTAGAACTAATGAGGCAGTACTTATGTGTCATTATTAATTGAAGTCCATAATTTACATTATGGTTTACTCTTTGTGTTGCATAATTCTATGGGTTTTCACAAATGCATAGTGTTATTGGTCAGCCATTATAGTATCCCTTGTTATATTGTCCAGAAAAATCTCCTGTGCTCCAAATATATGCTCTCCCCCACCAGCAAATCACTGACAACCATTGATCTTTTTATTGTCCCTTTAATTTTGCCTTTTTCAGAACTTCATATGGTTGGATTGTATAAAGCCTTTTTAGAGTAACTTCTTTAACTTAGCAGTATGTATTTTTATGCATTCATGTTCTCATGGCTTGATAATCTTGAGAGTCCATTTTTTTTTTTTCAAGATTTTATTTATTTGACAGAGAGAGCACAAGCAGGGGAAGTGGCAGGCAGAGGGAGAGGGAGAAGCAGGTTCCCTGCCAAGCAAGGAGCCCACTGCCGGGGCTCAGTCCCAGGACTCTGGGATCATGACCTGAGCCGAAGGCAGATGCTTAACCAACTGAGCCACCTAGGCACCTGAGCGTTCATTTTTCTCTATTGCTGAGTAATGTTTACTGTATAGATGCACTACAACTTGTTTTTTCACCTGTTGAAAGACATTTTGCTTGCTTCTGAATTTTGGCAATTCTGAATAAATATTATAGAATATAAGTATTAGCCATTTACATGAAAGTTTTCTAAAACACATTTCTGCATCATTTTAGATGATTATTCTGGATATGAATGTAGACTTTTCTTGTGCCATTCATAGGAGAGACAGACATTAAATATACACAGATGGTACATTTTTGTGTAAAGTCACATAGTACAAAGATAAGATGTATGTTGCTATGAAAGTATATATAGAGAGAGTTTTTATTAACCTTTTGCATGTATTTTCAATTAAAGAAAACCTATTTAATATTGCATTATAACATGATGATACTACTTTAGGACTAATTTTGGGTCCTGGGGTAAAAGAGTTTCTGAACTATGAAACTTTGCATGGTTCCTTTAATTTTTATGTTTCTTTAAGATTTTACTTATTTATTTGCCAGAGATCACAAGTAGGCAGAGGCAGGCAGAGAGGCAGGCAGTGAGGGTGGGAAGCAGGCTCCCTGTCGAATAGAGAACCCAATGCAGGGCTTGATCACTGAACCCTGAGATCATGACTTGAGCCTAAGGCAGAGGCTTAACCCACTGAGCCCCTCATGGTTCTTAAGAGTACTACAGAAGCATGTCCAAAGAGTCTCTTCTTGTTTTGCTTTTATAATCTGCTTTGCACTAGACTAGAAAGAATGATTTATCTGTCTACTAATGTCAATGAGTTCTGAGTGAAGATGAGATGATTCCCCTTAGGGTAAAATGCATTTGCCTTTAGTGAATAGAACTTATAACATCTTTCTTGACTCATTAGTATTACCTACATACCGATATTATATTTAGAACTCAGTACATTTTCTCTCAAATACGTTTGTTTCTGCCTAAAACTACACCTTTTCTGGTATTTAGTTATCTTCATTAATAAAATAGGTAGCATGTTTCTCTATCCCAAATAACTTTTATTAATATATATTTGAGTGGTTAGATCAAGAATTAGAAGCATATTTTAACCTTACTAAATTGTTACTAGTCCCCATTACTGAGTTCCTTGTAAATAATACAAACAAAGGGCATTTACTACTACTTTACAATATTTTAGAAAATCTTTATTACTTTGGTAACTTTCTAAGAAACCTATTGCAGAAGGTAAATGGAAGGAATTAGCATCGGGCTCCCAGCTCCATAGGGAGTCTGCTTCTCTCTCTGACCTTCTCCTCGCTCATGCTCTCTCTCACTGTCTCTCTCTCAAATAAATAAATAAAATATTTTTTAAAAAAATACAAAAATAGAAACTAAAAGTAATCTTTAGTAGTGTGAAAATAAGAAACAAATACTTGATTTTTTAAAGTAAAATATCAAAGAAATATGTTTTACCTGTGACCAGCTCTTTGAAAAGTTATGCAACTGGGTGTGCCTGGTGGCTCCATCGGTTGAATGACCAACTCCTGATTTTGGCTCAGGTCATGATCTCAGGGTACTGGTATTGAGCATGCTCAGCAGAGAGTCTGCTTGAGGATTGTCTCGACTCCACTCTCGTACATGTCCTCTCTCTCTCAAATAAATCAAAAAGAAAGTTATTTAACTGGAATAGCAAATCTGTAAAGAAGAGTATCAGTGATGGCTTTGTGTTTTAACTGCCTATTACATCATCTTCTGCAGCTCAATTAATGCAAGACATCACATGGCTATAGCCAAGAACACGGTATAGTAGTCCCTGTTACATACTGTGGAAAGAAAGTCCCTAGTTCTTTTCCCCAGGCAGAAAAAGTAGCACTTGATATTCTTCAAATATGATGTAATATTTAGAAATCCTCCTAATGCAGAGGAAGGAGGTAGAAATGTTCATCCTTCTTAATTCACCCTCGGCACTGATTTTTATCATATTCCAGTAATTTTTAGTATCTTAATTGTCCTCCAGTGGGTTTTTTTCTATAAAAACAGTATACTTAATATAATCTCTAATTATGCCTCAAAAGATCAAAACCAAAATTTGAGACTTTTTCTAAATAAATTCTGTTGGAGATATTACAAATGCTAACAAGCATTTGTTAGCATTTGCATTAAATGCAAAGTTCTACATATTACAAATGCTAAAATATCTAAGCAAGAAAAATCCAAGTTAAATGCAAAGTTCTAATAAGCATTTGTGATATGTAGAACTTTGCATTTAACTTGGATTTTTCTTGCTTAGATTTTTTAGTTGCTGTCCCTCTCCCTCTCCTTTAAACTCTCTAGTTACATCCTCATATCTTCAGATATGTAAACCACTCTTAGGTATCCCTTTCTTCTTAACCTATAGAAAACCTTTCTTCATTAATTTACTCTCAGAATTTGAGTTCCTAAAGGCTTTTTCCTTTTTGTTTGGTCAAGCTGCTCCTCTCTCTCTCTCACGTTATTCAAATGTCTAGAAATTACTCTTCTGTCTGTCAAGCCGCCTTTTACTGAAAAACTGAACTGCTGATAGTTTTCTTCCTCATGAGCCATTCAGCCGTTAGTTTGTTCAGTGGTGCTGTTGAAAAAACAGAGACCTAAACTGGGTGTTTTCATTTGTGTATCATTATTTACATAATTGTCTTAAAGGACTTTGCTATGTTATTCTAAATCTCACAAATTTAATACCACATTTAAAATTTATTTTTTACAGATTTTATTCATTTATTTTAGAGAGCGAGCCAGTGGGGGAAGGGACAGAGGGAGAAGGAAAAGAGAGAATCCGGAGCAGACTCTGCCGTGAGCAGAGCCCTATGTGGCTAGGGCAGGACCCTGAGATGACAACCTGAGCCAAAATCAAGAGTCGGATGTTTAACTGACTCAGACACCTAGGCGATCCCACCCCTGCTTAAAAATTTTTCAGTATTTGGGGAGAGATGACCAGGTTTTGGGCACCCCACCTCATTGGTTATCACCAAATTATTTATATAGATCTGTAGATGGGAAAATCTTTTGGAAAAACTAGTCTGTTTTTCTCCCATAGTGCTATTTTATAGAGCAATATTATGTTAGCTATCTCATAATAGGTTTTATGGACAAATGGGGAAAACTTCATGGTGTAAACTCTCATTAATAATGGACAGTGAACATTGGCATTATTAAAAACGTTGAGAAAACTTCTGATAAAATTAGACATTTATAACTAACTAGTTCATGATTCTTCATAACTTACCTGGCCTCCCTAATGCTTATTTATGTACAAAGAAATGATGATTTTATAATGTAGACTATAGTTTGAGGAATGTTAATATAGTTGAGCGCTTTTATTTATTTATTTATTTATTTTTAAGATTTTATTTATTTATCAGAGGGGGGGAGAGCGAGCACAGGCAGACAGAATGGCAGGCAGAGGCAGAGGGAGAAGCAGGCTCCCTGCTGAGCAAGGAGCCCGATGTGGAACTCATCCCAGAACGCTGGGATCATGACCTGAGCCGAAGGTCATGAGCTGCTTAACCAACTGAGCCACTCAGGCGTCCCGAGCGCTTTCATTTTTAACACAAAAGATTCTTTAGAGCTAAGTAGTGTTAGCCCATCACCATCCTCACATGACATCATGCAGATCACTCCTACTTTTAGAGTGCCTAAAAAGGTGATACCACGTTGGTGTGATAATATTAGTATTACTATTGATATCAAGGTAAAAAGAACTAAATTTGTTTTTAATCACTTGATTTCACAGTGGCAAGCTGTGTAATTTTATATTTTCTTTATAAATATCAGTGAAAATAGTATATTGTGAGAGAATACAAGCTTACCTAGTTAAAGGTCATTATTTTTATTTCATAGTTCTAGGAAAATAAGTAAGGGATTATCTAAGGACCCTTCAAAAGTTTTGTGATAATTATTGATGAATTTTAGCTCGAAAAATGCCTGTCATACTAATCTGAAATATTTTTTCAAACTGGTACATTAGTAGATTTTTATATAGCTAATATTTTTACTGTACTCACATTACTTTTCCCAATTAACTGTATAACATTTGCAGATAAAGATTGTGGCTGAGAGGTCTTAAAGTGGCAGGGCTGAAATTACAATTTAGATAAAAATAATAATTCGTAGCTTTAATGTGCTATTATTTTGTATATGTGGGTGTCCAAGTGACCAGAATCCTTTAGCCACTTTCAAGCAGTCAAACTATGTAGGAGAAAAGAGACATTCTCCATTTAGATAATAATTGTGTTTGCATGGTTTATTTTTTATTTTTAAGATTTTGTTTTTATTTGAGAGAGAGAGCATGAATGGGGTGGGGACGAGGCAGAGGGAGAGGGAGAAGCAGACTCTGTTGAGCATGTATGGGCCAGATGTAGGGCTTGACATGGGGCTCTATCCCAGGAACCCAAGATCCCGACCTGAGCCGAAGTCAGGTGCTTAACTGATTGAACCACCCAGGCGCCCTGTGTTTGAAGGGCTTAAAGGTTAGGTTAATTTTAAGGGGCCACATAACAGAAACTGAATTGCTTGACTGCTGCTTATACTTCCTTCACCTTTGCTAGTGGTTCCTCTGACAGTCTAACAGCTTTTCTTTCAGTGTCTGCTTTATGCATATATAAAACAGAGAATTTGTGTGTGTTGAGCTCTGTTGTAGAAGACAATGTATTAAAAGAGATATGTGACAGTCTTTTAATTACCTAGAGACCAGTTCTTCGAAATGACTTGTTTCGTATCTTGGGCTAAAAAAAAGTATTTACCAAATGTTCACTATGAAAATAATTATTTTTAAGGATTATTTTACTGAGCCTTTTTCTCATATCATTTCACTTTATGGTAATCACTACAATATCCATAGCTGTTAATTCTTGATGTATATCTCTTATTTCTGAATTCCTAGTGTTCATAATGTTAGCCTCTCAGTTTGCAGTCAGAAGTGTTTGCTGAGTGAAATCTTCCATTTATTTTCTACATAATTATGAATGCAGTGATTAATTAGTAAGTGAAGCAACTGTATTCATGTTGTATTTAGGACCTTTTTTTCTTTTCTTTCTCCCCCCCCCCAAATTAGTCCTTTATTCATACTCGTTATATGTTTTACACAGTGCTGGGTTGTCACAATATTTGCTGAGTGCTTTAGTTTGTTAGGCACCATGCCAGATACTAGAGATGCAAAAAAGAACCCTAATCTTTACCTTCAGGGATCTTGTATCTTTAGTTAGTAAGAAGGAAATAAGCAGGCTGAAGTACCCAATAGAAGTGAATGAAGTGGGAGTCAATATAAAGTAATGTAAAATTAAAAAGCCAAGTTAAGTATATACAGTGTTTTTGGTAGGTTTGCAGATTGATAGAAACTATGGCTCCAGACTCACCCCCCATACATACCAATACACCATAAAGCTAGAATACTCATTCAGTTAGCCAGTATGCAAAATCTTAGCTGTATTGGTATTGAGAATCCAGCATGGGCACTGAGCATCCCTGCATGTTCTTGCTAGATATACCAGACATGGGAAACCCTGACCACTCTTTATCTGGGCCATTTCTCAGAGTTGTATTGCAGTGAACAATAATGAAAAAGGAACTAATAACTTCTCCAAATAGTAGGCTTGCTTCTATTTATATAAAATAGGGACCTCCTCCTCCCCTCTCCCGGCCAAGATCAGTGTTCCTCTTCTGTGATACAATTCTCTGTGTGCATAGGTATTCATGTTTGGGCTTTTGGCATCCTTTTTGTGGGTCTTAGGAGGCATGAGGGGTCAACACAAGCAGCCCACTTTGACTTTGCTGTAAGTTATAAGTAGCTTTTGCTGTAAGTAATAAAGTCCTAGGAGACTCATGTCTTTTGCCAGAATCCATGAAACAGTAACAGACTAGCTTATTTTAGTGTTTATCTATCTATTGACATTCAAACACTTCACTGTTTTGATAATATGAAGGTAAGTTGGCTTTACAGCAAAGGAAAAGAATTTCATTTCCTTTGTACTCAGGGTCCTGGTAGATTCCTAAAACTGTCAGTGACACTGTCCATGCAAGATAAGCCATGAGTTTAGAAAGTTCACTTCATGATGAAAACTTCAGTTCTGTTATCAGGGGTTTTGCATCTGGAATATTTTACATTGAGTTAATGCCCTTTATGGTAGGGAAATGTTTAAAATGTTGGCTCTTTAGGTTCTTGACTGAAATATCTTGTCAGTAAGGCTGTATTATTGTCCGTGAGGAAAAAACAAAGATAGCACTCAGATTTTCCTGGGCATTGTCTTGGCTTCAGTTTTCTGTAGTTTTCAAAAGCCCATTTACACCACAACTTAATGATTACATACTATTAGAAGATTTTAAGTGGTAGAGAAATTGGTATAGTTAGAAACTTTGCATAATATCAGGTAGACCTCAGCTCAACCCCTTAGGGTCCATTTTTAGAAGGCAACAGTTTTGTTGGCTCCTTCCTTGACTTGGGCTCCTGCTCTGACTTGGCAGAGATAACAGTATATTCTTCTTTCCCAATTCTAACAGGTAAGTACATCTAACTAGCTTCCTAATGAGCAGGAGCAGAAAGACTTAAGAACCAAACATAATACCAGTTTGTGTCCATGTTTAAAAGTTAGTGATTTCAAGAGTCAGGAGATATTTAATATTTATTAAATACTTTGCATGTATGCAGCACTGTACTGGATGCTGTAACAGCTTCACCTTCAGTGATTTTTCGGCCATAATATAAAAATATTCTCATTATATTTGAGGAATATAGGGCAGAATCTGATTATTATACTAAATAAATTGTATGAAAAACAAATGCTTGTAGGAGTGCAAAGGTAAGTGTCTGTGAAAGGGGGTTTATAACCATTCTGAAAGAACTTGGGTGAGGGCAGAAGAACAAACCAGACTTAAATGAGAGGAAAGTGAAACACTTGAGATGTCAGGGAACAGAAGATAGGTGGAAGAAGAAAACAAGAATGTCTCCAACAAAACTTAGAATGTAGTAGGGAAGACACCTCTATGAAGAGATCATCTTAGGTATTGAGTGAAAAAGGATGAATGTGGGAGAAGAAGGGGGTTGAATGGGTGTAAGCAAGTCAGTTTCGGTTTTCCAAATATTAACATCCTTGTTTCTATTTTAGAGGAAAAGCTTTCAGGCTTTCACCACTCGGTTTGCTGTTACGGGTTTTTCAGTATTACCATCATTGTTTTGAAGTAGTTTCCTTTTATTCCTAGTTGGAGGATTTTTATCCTGCAACATGTTGAGCATGTCAGATGCTTTTCCTATGTCAAGCAAGATGATCACATAGGATTTTTTCCCCTCTATTCTGTTAATTTGATATATTGCACTGATTGACTGTTAAATGTCGAACCATTCTTGAATTGCCACCTGTCTTTGTAAGGAAAGTTTTATTGGAACCAAGCCAAAGCCATATGTTTACATGTTATCCGTGGCTGCTTTTGTACTCTAAAATCAGAGGTAGACAAGTATGACAGAGACTACACGGTTTGCAAAGCCTAAAATATTTAGTATTTCCCAACCTCTGCTTCTAGAATCATCAGCATCCACATAGTCTTTAGTATGTCTGTAGTAGGTATCAACCTGTCTGTACTGACTAATATTGTGTAATTTGCTTTTCTTAATGTATGGTCAGTCTTCTTGACATACAAGTAGGGAGTTCTGATGTGGTTAATGAGAAAGTTAAATAATGATTTTAAGAGAAATGTTAATTCAAATAATGTATTTTGTTAATGTCTTTTCTAATTCAGCTCCATGCCTTTATTTTAAAGTAACTTACTTGGGGGTATGCCTCCTGGGTAGCACAGTTGGTTAAGCATCCAACTCTTGGTTTTGGTTCAAGTCACTATCTCATTGTTATGAGATCAAGCCCTGCATGGGGCTCTGTGCTCAGCTCAGAATCCCCTTGAGACCTCTCTCTCCCTCTGCTCCCCCCCCCCCCCACAATTTTCTCTTTCTAAAATAAATAAATCTTTTAAAAAATGTGTATATGTCACATTCTGCATTGCTTATGGAATTTTATGTTTTCTTTTCTATAGGTGTATGTGGAATTTGATGATCTTGAATGGGATAAACGAGAGTGGGTTAAAGTATATGAAGATTTTTCAACTTTCTTGGTGGAATACCACTTAATCTGGGCCAGAAGGATCGACCCTAGCCAGACTCAGGGATCAAAGAGCAAACAGATTCAGTGGCCTGCATTGGTAAGATCTATTCCTGTTTTATTAAACATTCTCAGTTGTTTGTTTTAAAGGAACAAGAACTATATATAAGTTCAGATTTATCTTGGTGATCATACATTATTCCTGAAGAGGCTCTGAAGTATGTGACAGAAATATCAAACTATAGCTTTTATTTATTTAAAAAAAAAATTTTTTTTTAATATTTTATTTATTTATTTTACAGAGAGAGAGAGAGAGATCCCAAGTAGACAGAGAGGCAGGCAGAGAGAGAGAGAGAGAGAGAGAGAAGCAGGCTTCCTGCTGAGCAGAGAGCGCTATGCGGGACTAGATCCTAGGACTCTGAGATCATGACCTGAGCCGAAGGCAGCAGCTTAACCCATTGAGCCACCCAGGCACCCTGGCTTTTATTTTGTTAAACAATTTTATGTGTCCTTTTTGTTAGTACTCCTTTAGAATATTTAGCCTAGAAATAGTTTAATCTATCCAGTTAGAAGAAACATATAAATAAATTTGATTAAAGGTTACTAACATAGTTGACTAGTTTGTGTATAATGTGGAAGTTTTTCAAGCTTGAGACTTTGTAGGAAGACAATAAGATGCTTTTTATAAGCATCAATAGCATGTAATTTTCCTTGGTTTATTAAAATTAATAAAAGTTGACTGAATTCATTGTAGATCATAGTAGATATTTAATGTGAAATTGTATGTTCACGTAATAGATAAAATTACTTCATATCAGCAAATGTTCTATTTAAGAAATGCAGATTTTAAAAAATTCTCAGCTAGTTTAAATTAGAGTTTTGTTCAAGAAACATACTAAGGAAGTCTGGCCGGCTAAATCAGAAGAACATGCAACTTTTAATCTTTGAGTTGTGAGTTGAAGCCCCACATTAGGTGTGGAGATTACTTTAAAAAAAAAAAAGGCACACTTAAAAAAAAGAAAACGAGAAACATACTAAGTAAGATAGTTCTATTAGGAAGAAAGCCATATCTGTTTAACCACTGGGCTGTATATGTTTGAATGAAATAATGTTCTTACACTGATATCTGAGAAATATTTTTAAAGCCATTAAAACATTATTGCAGGTATTTGGTATAAATACCATGAGAATAGATACTTTCAGATATTTTTTAACATAAATTAACTATACGAATAGTTTTTTTTGTTAATAATTGTATTGTTTATACATTTTCTCTTTTAATGAGTTAGACCTTTAAAAATCTGAGGAGATAAGTGGTTAAAAAGAAAATGCAGGGAGGGAAAAAGAATGAAATGAACTAATAATATTTTTTAAAGAAAATATATATAATTTCAAAAGATGGAAGCTGCTATCTGTGAGCTATAGTTTTGGTAAGATACTTTGAATGGTTTAGCAAAAAAATAAGATAATTTTATCCATGATAGTTTTTTTTTTTTTAAAGATTTTATTTATTTGACAGAGAGAGACATCACAAGTAGGCAGAAAGGCAGGCAGAGAGACAGGAGGAGGCAGGCTCCCCGCTGAACAGAGAGCCCAATGAGGGGCTCAATCCCAGGACCCTGAGATCATGACCCGAGCTGAAGACAGAGACCCACTAGATTTTAAGAAATATTTGTTGGATGAATATATTGAATTGTTAATATGGAGATTTTAAAGCCATGACTAACATGTTTTTTTAATTTTATAAACTTTAACTCAAAAATTGTCTTGGGGCTCCTGGGCGGCTCAGGGGGTTAAAGCCTCTGCCTTCGGTTCAGATCATGATCTCAGGGTCCTGGGATCGAGCCCCGCATCAAGTTCTGTGCTCAACAGAGAGCCTGCTTCCTCCTCACCTTCCCCCCACCACCCTCACCGCCTGCCTCTCTGCCTACTTGTGATCTCTGTCTGTCAAATAAATAAAATCTTTAAAAAAAAAATTGGCTAGGGTGCCTGGGTGGCTCAGTGGGTTAAGCCACTGCCTTCGGCTCAGGTCATGATCTCAGGGTCCTGGGATCGAGTCCCGCATCGGGCTCTCTGCTCGGCGGAGAGCCTGCTTCCTCCCCTCTCTCTCTGCCTGCCTCTCTGCCTACTTGTGATCTCTCTCTGTCAAGTAAATAAATAAAATCTTTAAAAAAAAAAAAAAAATTGGCTAAAACTTGACATTCATGTGAATCTTGTATGAAAAGCCTCAAAATGAGGAAGCAATAACAACAGTACCAGGAAATATACCTCAGTATCATAGTTAAAGAATAAATAGAACTTTAGAAAATCTTTGCCCTGTCTTAGAGATAATTACTAAAATCAAGGTTAATTCCTATATGTTCATAAATTACTGATTTTAGGGAAAATTTTAATCAGAAAATATTGTTTAAAATAATTTTTGTCATTATTTTAGAAATTTATTTCTGTTGAAAACCTTTTTAACCTCACAAAATATTTAATTATGTAATCTCTTTAAAATTCAGCTCTTTTTCTTTCTTTGTTTTTTAAGGTTTTAATTTATTTATTTGACAGAGAGAGAGGTCACACATAGGCAGAGAGGCAGTCAGGGAGAGAGGGGGAAGCAGGCTCCCTGCTAAGCAGGGAGCCTAATGTGGGGCTTGATCCTAGGACCCATCATAACCTGAGCTGAAGGCAGAGGCTTAGCCCACTGAGCCACCCAGGCGCCTCTCAGCTTTTTTTTTTTCTCACACAAAAAAGGTACACATTAAAAAGTTGGAAAATGCTAAGTGGTATAAAATAGAAAATCATAAATCATTCTATTTTCATCACCAAGAATGACATATTTTGACATATTTTCTTATAAAGTATTTCTCTGCTTTTTTTCCCACCATAGAATTAAAGAATTTTTAAAACTATGGTAAAATATGCCTAATATATAAAATTTTCCATCTTAATTATTTTTAAGTATAAAGTTCAGTGGCATTGAGTATATTCACATTGTTGTACAATAATCCACTTACAAAACAAAACTTACTCCATCTTGCAGAACTGAAACTCTATAACCATTGAATAGCAACTCTCCAGTTTTCCTTCTTCCCAACTCCTGGCAACTACCGTTTTATTTTCTGTGGCTAGGATTTTGACTGTCCTAACAATCGCAATAAAGATGGAACCATCCAGTATCTGTCTTTTCATGACTAGCTTATTTCACTTAGCATAATGTCTGTGAGGTTTATTTTTATGTTGTAGCCGGTATGAGAATTTCCTTCCTTTAAAAGGCTGAATAATATTTCATTATGTATGTACCACAATATATTTATTCATTTGTCTGTTGGGGACCTGTATGTTGCTTCTACGTCTTGGCTCTTACGAATTATGCTACTATGCACATGGGTGTACATGTATCTCATTGAGAACATGTTTTCAATTCTTTTGAGAATTGAAGAAGTGGAATTGTTGGATCATGTGGTAGTTGTATTTTTAAAACTTTGGAGTAACTGCCATACTGTTTTCCCACAGCAGCTGTACTATTTTACGTTCTTGGCAATACTTGGTTTTAGGTTTTGATAATAGCTATTCTAATGGGTGTGAGGTGTGGTTTTGATTTATGTTTCCCTAATGATTAGGGATATTGAGCATCTTTTCTTGTGCTTATATGCTATTAGTTTATCTTCCTTGGAGAAATGTCTGTTCACATTGTGCCCTTTTTTTTTTTTTTTTTAAGATTTCATTTCTTTATTTGATAGAGATCACAAGTAGGCAGAGAGGCAGGCAGAGAGAGAGGAAGGGAGGCAGGCTCCTCACTGAGCAGAGAGCCCGATATGGGGCTCGATCCTAGGACGTTGAGATCATGACCTGAGCCGAAGGCAGAGGCTTTAACCCACTGAGCCACCCAGGTGCCCCCTCGTTGTGCCCATTTTTAAATCAGGTTGTTTTTATTTGCTTAGTTCTTTGAGTTCTCTATATACTCTGGATATTAATCCCTTATTAGATGGATTCTGTGAACATTTTTCTTCTATTCTGTGGTTGCCATTTTACTCTTTTGACAGTGTCTTTTGATGCACACAATTTTTTAATATTCATTAAGTCCAGTTTACTTATTTTTTTGGTTACCCATGCCTTTGGGGTCATATCCAAGAAATCATTGCCAAATCCAATATCATAAAGCTTTTATTGTATGTTTTCTTGTAGGAGTTTTCTTATTTTAGGCCTTATATGTAGGCCTTTTTTATATTTCAAGCTAATTTTTGCTTATGGTATTAGGTGAGTATTCAATTTCTTTCATTTGTTTGTTGATATTTAGTTTTCCTATTACCATTTGTTGAATAGACTTCCCTTTTTCTTTTGAAAGGTCTTGGCACCTAGTGCAAAAATTATTTAACCATATATGCAGGTGTTTATTTCTGGGTTCTCTTTTCCATCAGTCTATGTCTGTGTTTATGCCTGTACTACACTGTTTTGATTACCATAGCTTTGTAGTGAAATTTTTTAAAGATTTGCTTATTTGTTTTGAGATGGAGAGAGAGAGTATATGAGAATGCCCCTCTGGAGGAGGGGCAGAAGGAGAGGGGGAGAGAGAATCACAAGCCAACTCCTCGCTTAGTGCAGAGCCCCTTGCAGGCCTCAGTATCATGGCCTGAGCTGAAATCATAAGTGGGATGCTCAACTATGACTGAGCCACCAGGGACCCTGTGTAGCTTTGTAGTAAGTTTTGAAATGAGGAAATGTGAGTATTCCAAGTTTGTTCTTTTTTAAGACTGTTTTGGCTATTCGGTGTCCCTTGGAATTCCATATGAGTTTCAAGATGGATACTTCTACTTCAGCCTGAAACTTTGAGATTTTGTTAGAGCTTGCATTGAATCAGTAGATTACTTTGGGTAGTATTGGCATCTTAATAATAAGCCTTTTAGTTCATGACTACAAGATGTCTTTCCATGTATTTATGTTTTCTTTAATTTTTTTTTTAGCAGTGTTGTGTAGTTTTCATTGTACAAGTCTGTGACCCTCTTGGTCAATTTTTAAGTAATTTACTCTTTTTTTTTTTTTTTTAAAGATTTTATTTATTTATTTGACAGAGAGAGATCACAAGTAGGCAGAGAGGCAGGCAGAGAGAGAAGGAAGCGGGCTCCCTGCTGAGCAGAGAGCCCGATGTGGGGCTTGATCCCAGGACCCTGAGATCACGACCTGAGCTGAAGGCAGAGGCTTTAACCCACTGAGCTACCCAGGTGCCCTAATTTACTCTTTTTGATGCTATTGTAAATGGAATGAATTTAATAATTTCATTTGCAGATTTTTCATAATTAGAATATAGAAACACAACTGATTTTTATGTGTTGATTTTATATCCTTCTGCTTAGCTAACATCGTACTCAACTGTGAAAGAATGGAAGCTTTTCTCTAAGATTGAGAATAAGACCAAGAGGGTACTTTTCTGGTCATCATAGCATTGGAAGTTCTATCCAGAGCAGGTAGACAAGAGAAAGAAAAAAAAAAAGCATCTAAATTGGAAAGGAAGAAGTAAAATTATTTCTATTTGTAGATGCTATGATCTTATATATAGAAAACCCTAAAGATTTTATGTGCCTTCCCATATCTTAAAACTAATAAATAAGCAGCAGGGTATAAAATCTCTGCTTTCTAATCATAGTTATATAGCTAAGACTGCATTAAAATTGTAGATCCTGCTTGTTTTACTTGATATTTCAATGTGTTCGTTCCTCCTCACAAGTATTAAGTTTTCAATGGCTACATAATATTTTATTCTATAATGGTCCATTGCCCTAATATTTGGTATTGTTCCTATTTTTTTTGTGATTATAAGTAACTGATAAATATTATTGTGATAAAAATGTAAGTCTTTGCATTTTTGATTATTTTAAAAATTTAGATTCATAGTAGTAGAATTAATGGTCAGAGGTTATGAACTTGAAAAATATACATAAAAGTCTCCTGATATTTTTCACAAATACTTACTGCCATTGTCCCCATTCAGTGTGTGAGTGCTTTCATCTCTCTTAATCCTCTACCTTACTCCCACCTCCACAAACATTGATTACTTATTTTCAGATTATCTTGTTTTAAAAGCCAAACATTTACAATTTGAATACAGAAGTGAATGTTTTAATTTTTATATCTGCTAATTTGGTATTTTAAAATACTATTTTATTGTTTTAATTTGTATTTCTTTAGTGGGATGAATATTCATATTAGCAACTTACATTTTTGTGATTGTCTTTTTTCGATTACTTATTATTAGGATGTTGTGTTTTTTTTAATATTTGTTATAAGCTTTTTTACATTATTAAAGATGCTTTTTGTATTTGTCTCACAGTTTGTTCAGCTAATTTTATGATAGCAAGACTTTTTGAATTGTATGTTTATATTTAAAGGACATCTATATATTGAGATATCTTCCTTAATCCAGACAGTCAGGGTGATTTTTCCTTTCTTTCTTCCTGTTTCCTTTCTTTCTTTCTTTCAAGAGGTTGTATAAATTAATGGAACAAATAATTGAAATGAAAATGCTTGATATACTCTAGAAAATAACCATTAGGTTTCATAAGACTTCTACCAACTTTCATTTATATTTAGTACACATAACTGAGATTGTATCATTTCCCTACTGTTCATTAAAATGAAGCTAATTTGATGATACCTATAAGCAGTAGTTATGAAATTCAGAGTTTTAAAATTCATATAACAGAATATTTTATCTACAAATCGGAGAAATTTTAGGGTTACTTATGAGATGAAAATAGAATTAAACACAGTGGGGGGTGGACTAAACAGCAGAAACTAATATTTTTGTCTTTAATTCTCTACATATTTAATGTTTCTAATTCTTTGTACATGATGCTTGCTTTCATGTTCTTTTGTACTTAAACATACATTTGTATTATCCTCTCTCTAGTTGTTTGACCCCTCGTGTGGTACCTGTTAAATATTACACATTGGTCATATTGTCTGCTTACTCTAAGAAATCAGTCGAAACTGGCAGTGTATCTGCTGGTTCTTGAAATCATGACATAACAAAAGAATCATGTAGTCTCATTAACCTTTTCTAAGGTTTATTTTAAAAACTAAAAATTAAAACTTCAACAAAATATGGGATAATACCCAGTTCTCTGGAATTGTCTCTTCATCTTTTTTCCCCCAGTGTATCAATAGCAAAACATACATTGGAGCACCAGCTATATAACATGCTGAAGTCATGTCTTTGTTTGTTTGTTTTTGTTTGGTTCTGTATAATCAGGGTACCACCTGAGGCTATTCTGATGATGAAAGCTAATGTCTTACATTTTTATGTAAGTTACTTAATATATTGTTAAATTTCAATTTTTAAGTAAAGTAAAATACTCATTAAATCACATTTATCAGCACGAGGGAAAGAAAGTGTTGGCATTCATAATTGAAATCAACGAGTAACCTACCTAACTGGATTAGGGCCCTGGCTCCATCTCCTTTAGGAAAACTTTCTGTGGGGAGTGGGGCTTTGACCCTAACCCAGCTGGGCTGTAACACTGCTGCATTTTCTAAGGGGCAGAGTTTTCTACTACTTTTCTGCTGGCTCAGCTTTCCAGATAACCCCAACCAGAATTAATTTCACCATCCCTTTTTCCTGTAGAACTGTTTGTATCTCTGTTTTAACAACCAGCACCTCTGCTTTGTATTTGTTTGCATGTCTGTCTTTCCCTACTAGATTGTAAGTTCCCTGAGAACAGGAGTCATGTCTTAGTCATCTTTGAATCATTCCTAGAAGTCTAGCACAGTGCTTTATCCATCTTAGGCAGTGAATGAATGCTTATTTGTGATGTGATATGATGAATTTATTCTACCCCAGTTACTGAAAAAGAATTTTAATGGGAAATACAGCAAGTTTCCTGGGTTTTACTTTATACTAAAGTCAAATGTCAGGAAAGCATAATCAGCCAGCTGTGCTAAAAATATGTAAGTTAAAGGGGTGCCTGGGTGGCTCAGTGGGTTAAGGCCTCTGCCTTCGGCTTGGGTCATGATCTCGGGGTCCTGGGTTCGAGCCCCGAGTTGGGCTCTCTGCTCGGTGGGGAGCCTGCTTCCTCCTCTCTCTCTGCCTGCTTCTCTGCCTACTTGTGATCTCTGTCTGTCAAATAAATAAATAAAATATTTTTTAAAAAAATACCAATTTTCAACATAGTACTAAAGACAAATAATTAAAATGCTTATAATAGATGCCCTCATTCTAATCAAATACAAATGTGAGTTCTTAAATTGTCATGGAAGAGAGGAAGAGATGTAGAATTACCCAAAATGGGTTATTTTCAAGATGCAGAAGGAAAGAACTTATAATTTTATTGCCAACTAAGTATTCTAATCTGTAATAATTTATCTGATTTTCTGTAGTGAGTTTTAGGAAACTCAGACTTCTCCTTCTTCCCAGTGCAACTTTTCAACTTCATTAGGTAGATCATTCTGGTTTGATCAGGAATTGTGATTAGATCATAAACATGTAAATGTTTATTAATATATTGCCTTTAGATTATTTGTCTAGTGAAAGGACTTTTTAGTTGTTCTCTGTTCTGAAAGAAACCCTTTCAAATTAGAATAGACTTCACTGTTCTTTGGAACAAAATACCTTTATATCTGGCTGTTACATCGCCAAACTTGGTTTTTAGATTACAACCTCAACCAAATTTTATTGAAATGTGAACCTGTGCCACATTCCAACTATGAACGTTGAAACAAATAGTTTTTACATATTGATAATTAAGTTTTCAGAGTTAGAATTAATAGTTTTACAGTTCTTTTGTACTTTGGTAAATAATGAAGCAGTACGAAAGATACTATACTTTCAGGATTATTATTTTTCTGCAAAGTAAAACACTTTATGAGATCAGGTATCAAACTTTTTAAATGATAAAAGCTTGGGCGCCTGGGTGGCTCAGTGGGTTAAAGCCTCTGCCTTCGGCTCAGGTCATGATCCCAGGGTCCTGGGATCGAGCCCCGCATCGGGCTCTCCTCTCTGCAGGGAGCCTGCTTCCCCCTCTCTCTCTCTGCCTGCCTCTCTGCCTGCTTGTGATCTCTGTCTGTCAAATAAATAAGTAAATAAATAAATCTTTAAAAAAAATAAACGAGGAACGCCTGGGTGGCTCAGTTGGTTAAGCGGCTGCCTTTGGCTCAGGTCATGATCCTAGTGTCCTGGAATCGAGTCCCACATCGGGCTCCTTGCTCGGCGGGGAGCCTGCTTCTCCCTTTGCCTCTGCTGCACTCTACCTGCCTGTGCTTGCTCTCTCTCTCTCTCTCTGGCAAATAAATTAATAAAATCTATTTTAAAAAAAATAAATAAATAAATGATAGGGGCGCCTGGGTGGCTCAGTGGGTTAAAGCCTCTGCCTTCGGCTTAGGTCATGATCTCAGGGTCCTGGGATCCAGCCGGGCATCGGGATCTCTGCTCAGCAGGGAGCTTACTTCCTCCTCTCTCTCTGCCTGCTTCTCTGCCTACTTGTGATCTCTGTCAAATAAATAAAGACTTATAAAAAAAAATGATAAAAGCTAATACTGACAGACTTCAGTGAAGGAGCACATCTATCCTTTTCTGGTGGATCATAAATATTATTTTGAGGGAAAGTATTATGTTGTAAGGACCATAAGGAAGTTAATCCTCTTTGATTCATTAATTCTTCTCTTAGGAAATTATTCTTACAAAACAAGTTTTAAAAAGTGAAAATTAAATTCAGTTCAGCTAATGTTTATCCGACACCTTATGTGAGCAAGTCAGTGTGCTAGTCCTGCAGATACAAGTAAGAAAGGCAAAATGTTATATGCAGTAAGATGTTCATTACAGTCCTATCACAATTTGGGAATGTTGTTAAATTAATCAGATATTATGCACGTTTAAAAAATCATATTTATGAATACTTGAGAGAAGCATGGACAACTAAAATTCAAGTAAAAAAAGTCTTGATTATAGTAGTGTTGAAATTATATACTTAGAAAATATTACCAACTATTTAAAATCATTTTTTTAGAATGATGGGGTTATGCCTGATGTAATTTGTCTTTTCAATAGACACAGCAATTATTTAGCAAGAAATTAGAAATTGAATATATTGACTTTATCATGTACTTTTTATTTTGGAAATGATTTTCTTCAAATGAAGATTTGTTTTGTCTTCTGTTAATATACTTTGATAGCATTTTTAAAGTTTTAGCAGATTTGTTTTGTCTTCTGTTAATATACTTTGATAGCATTTTTAAAGTTTTGTTAATACAGCATTTTTAATTAATATCCTTTTTTTTTAAAAAAAATTATTTACTTGACAGAGACACAGTGAGAGGGAACACAAGCAGGGGGGTAGGAGAGGGAGAAGCATGCTTCCCGCACAGCAGGGAGCCCAATGCAGGGCTCGATCCCAGGACCCTGGAATCAGGACCCTGAGCCAAAGACTGATGCTTAATGACTGAGCCACCCAGGCACTCCATAATATCCTTAACAGTACAAAGAATTAAAACTTTCTGGGGTGCCTAGGTGGCACAGTCAGTTAAGTATCCAACTCTTGCTATCTGCTCAGGTTTTAATTTCCTGGTCATGAGATTAAACCTCAAATTGGGCTCCATGCTGAGTCTGCTTGAGATTCTTTCTCATTCTCCTTCTGCCCCTCCTGCTTGTGCTCCTACTCAATCACTCACTAAAAAAATTAATCTTAAAATGTTTCTAATAAAAATAGCAATTCAAACAACAAAATAAAATATAATGATGCTTTATTTAAGGTTTGTTTTTAAGTCCATCTTAATTACTATTTGCTCATAGATTTACATGGCTTGATATGACCTTAGAAATCTTCTAGTCTTAAATTTAGACAATGTATTTGCTGAAAAAGAGAACCTTAACAGTCATCTAGGAATGTAGTGTAATATATTAAGAACATAAGTCTTGATGTTGGATTTCTTCCTTCAAATGCCTACTGTGTCATTTGTGGTTAATAGCAGGATGAACTTGAGTTATTTTTTTCTGTGTCTCACTGTCTTCATAATAGTAGTACCTGCTATATAAAGTTATTATGAAGGGGTTAAGCGGCAAAGTATATAAATAAAATCCTCAATATAGCGCTGCAGTGATTTTGCCAACTGTACAGTTTTAGGGGGAATCCCCAGAAGACCACCCTCTCTTAAACCAATTGCAAGTTTGAGGGTTAGCCTAACCCATTCTTAGGTTTGATACGTCACAAGAAGGACTCCTAGAACTCACTGACAACTGTAGTTCTGGTGCCTACAGTTTATTGCAGAGAAAGGATGAAGATTAAAATTGGCCATTTGAAGAGATGCATAGGGCGCAGAATATAGGAGGGGTCCACAACATGGACTATAAGGTCGTGGACATCAATCTGTCTTTCCAGCCACAATGTATAACACTACGCAGAGTTTTAACAACCAGAGATGCTCATCCAAGTCTTTGCTGTCCACAATTTTTGTTGGATATGTTTACATACTGTCTGCATACCTGAACTTTACTCTCTATTTCCTCCTGGACATTGGACTAATACCTATAGTTACCACTTCCTCTGGATGTTGTAACTGATGATACTGAAATGCCCAAAGTCCCCATCATAAATCACATTATTAAACTGTTCAATGGCAAAAGTCCTCAGGCAAACAAAGAGTCTTATCAAGCAGGACATTCCAAAGGCCTAGAGTAACTGACATCTAGGCCAGAACTCTTGGGTAATACTGAAGCTTCTTCACTAGACAGGCCACCCCCTAGCCTTTGGCCTGTGTTCTCCTACAGCATATTTTTCGGGTTATCTGTACTTTGTATAGCATTTATGGTCGTAACAATAACAACATTATCAATATGCCCAACATTTGGAGGAGCTAGTGTGGAGTAGGGAAAGATATAAATAAATAGTTAATCTGACTTATAAAGCCATTTCATACATTTGCATATTCTTGTACTAATTTTGTTACTCATTTGCTCCCATGATTTACTGCTATTTGTAATTTATGGTAAACTTATCACTTGATAAACTTAGCATAGAAATTAATTGATGGCTAGCTACATGTAGTTTTTCTTCAGGTCATTCTTTTTCTATCAGCATTGTGTTCTGAGAAGACTTTAACCTAATCTCCTGATACATTTGATTATCACCAGTATTTTATTTTTAGACTTTTTTATATTGGTTGTGAATCTTCCCAACCATGTCATTGTTACATGTTGGTTACAGTTGCTGTATGTTCATAATACATTTCAATTTCATTAAAGAACAGATTAGTCAGAATTGCAGAGGAATCTGCCTCCTCAACAGAATTAACTCTTACCCATATACAATTGTATTAGTTACAGTTGGCCTTTATTCTGTTATTTCTGGGTTCCAGGTCAGTTTGGAACAAAGCAATTCTCAGTCCACAAGCTTGTATGAAGACTGGTTCCCATTGTGTTGTATATTGTAGGACCCACCTCTCTCCTACAGGGAGGGCATATGATATATTCAGATTAGTTCCTGCCTCTATTAGGAGGCAGGTATGTTATATTTCGATTGGTCGTGGGGGTAAGAGCAGTCATACACAGTGCATCAATGTATATACAGCTGCCCCAGAAGAACTTCCATAGGTGTGGAGGTCCATAAAATCCCCTTAGGTGTGCCCCTTGAGCCTTAGTATCTAAGATAGAGGGCCATTGTCCCTGGCTACTATACTCTCTGTCTGTATTAAAACAGTCTAGAAGCCCTTTTAGGTCAGAGTACAGATCTTTCTCAATGTTGGAAATGTTTTTGGAGTCTGCCTGACCCATTATCTTCATAGGCTGATTCTCATACCTTGCTTTTTCCTTCTGGAGGAGAACTCCCTCTAATCTGCTTATTCTAGTTAGTAGGTTGTCTTCTTCTGAATGCCACTACTCATTAAAAGCAAATTCATCTTGTCTTACAATGACTAAACCAGTACCAGTATCTTCTAAAGTCCTTTTCTGTTTTGTGTGCCTGTGTTGTTGAATCTACCATGCATTTTATTATCATCGTGTTCTAATAGAGTACAGTTAGGATGCATCTTTTTTACTCTAAAATGTTGGGTCCTGTACTAAGATTAGATGAGTAATTGCACCTAGATATAATTTAGATTGTGCCGTAAAGCCTCCCATAGTTCTTCTTCCTTGTCTCAGGATGGACAAAAAACAAGAGTAAGGGTGATAGCAATTTGTGCATAGTATACTATGGCATGTTGGACATGGCCACTACTATGTTTTCTGTATTATCAATAGAGACCTTTTTAAGCATTTGGTCAAGTTATTTAGTGGTCAGTTTGCCAGAAGTTACAGACCACATGGTCCATTAGCCCAATAGGACCCATATCCAGAGATTCTTCCCAAATGGTATCCTTTATAGTAGATATAGCCTAAAAAATAGGAGACAAAGGATACTGGCACTTGAGAGTCCTGTTCACAGGGCTATTGTCCACAGAATTTGTCTAGTTTCTCTTCTATATTATTTGAAATTAACTTGTGTGTGTGGTTTAGAGCGTTCTTGTTGGTTCCCACTTAACCTGTCCAATCACTACTGCCCTTATAATGGCTTTATAAGCCTTGTGTTTTATAGTATTAAGTACGAGAAACCGTCCCCAGTCAGATATAAGTAATATTTTCAGGTAAAGGAGATGCAGCTTACTTTACATAAAGTCTGTTCAAACACTCCAGTTGTCATCTAAATGTTTTACTTAATTATATTAACCTTTATATTTCTATATCCCCTTAATCTAACTATAGCCTCCATTAGGATTTCACCAGTAGATTTATATCCTTAGTGCATGGGGCTCCCATAGCAAGGAATCCCAGAAACATCTTTTTCTCTGCCCTATTTTACCTATTTAATGTGCTTCTGATCTTTGGACCCCAGCTGGGTTTTGGCTAGGGGACTCAGGCGAGAATTCTCATCTGTAATCTTATTTAGATTATGGAAACATTAGCTCAGAAAATTTAAGGTTCTTCATAGTCATCTTCCCTTTTCCTGATTATTAAGTTTATCTCAAACTGGAGTGAATAAAGGAGATTTATTTAGGGCTCTTAATGTTGGGGACCCTAGAAGTTTCTCTGGTCAGTTCTCCCAGTGCTGCAGTAAGATTTGACATCCATCAGTGTCCACTTCAGTCGTCCCATTTCTTAACAACCATTGAAAGACTCTCACTCAGCCAGAATGAGTGTCTTGGCTCTTGCCTTTCTCTTTCCCTATTCTCTTAAAATCTTTATTATCTGTTATTTCAGCATAACTTTTCCCTACAGAAGTAGATCTGTGACTAGCAGCTTTAGCTGGTTCTGGCTAAAACCCAAGCTTGGCTCAGCATCAGGCTTTGCCCCAACACTCTCCCTTACTTTTTCTCATTAGCTCTTAGAGATAACAGTAATTAAGAGATTGTATAGTTAGCCAGTTTTTTTAAATTTTGCATTCTTTGTCTAGTGAGCTGACCCCTTAGTACTCAGATTCACCATTTCTAAATTCCATTGGTAAGTTGTCTCTCTACTAACTGATCACAGTACAGTTATACTTCCATATCATGGATTGGCCTTGTGGCCACACAGAAATAAAGCGTTTGTCATCTTCTACCCTCTCATTCTTTTTCTTCCCACACCACACCGTTCAGCAGGTTAGCATCTATTTTGCTGATACCAACTGCAGTGGATTTGGCCATCTGTACATTTTGAGAGAATAGTCTCCATAAGACTGCCCTAATTTCTGACACCATTTTAAGTTCAGGGGCTTCCCAAAACCACCGTAAGGCGGTCCCAGCATCCCTAAGGTTTGATAATTTGCCAGAAAGACTCAGAGAGCTGTCTGAAAACTTCTATACTCACACCTACAGCTTGTTAAACAGAAAAGATACAAATTTAAATCAGTCAAGGGAAGAGTCCTAGAGTACAAAGGCCAATAGGAGTTCAGACATGAAGCTCTTGTTCATCTTTTCCTATTGAGTCATAAACAGTATTACCTCTTTTCAGCCATAGTGTATGACACTGTGCAGATTAATGCCAACCAGGAAAGTTCAATCAGTCCTTTTGTGTTCATTGTTTTTATTGGGGCTTGATCACATACTGTTCACATGACTGACCTTTAGTCTTTAGCCCCTCCCAAGAGGTCAGACTCATACCTTTAGTTATCACTTCTGTGGAGGTCTCAGCTGATACTGTGTGGCCCAGAGCTCCCATCATAAATCACATAGTTAGATTGTCCCTTGGATAAAACCTCTAGGCAAATAGACATGCCAGTTAGGCAGGACATCCCATAGACCAAGAGATCCCCTCCCAGAATCCCAGGACTGAGGCCAGACTTAGCTTTGGATTAGGTTAATTCTTTACTATACAAGCATATATTATATGTAAAATGCTTTATAAAAGCCTTTTGTCATGGTGTTACTATCATTATTCAGTTTAATGTTCTCCCTTTCCCGGGGGGGGGGGGGGAAGGAAGATCTAAGGTAACTATGTTAGCTGATTCGTTTACATTTATTGTCAATTTAGTTAGCACAACTGGAAATGGAACCCCAAACTCCTATCTCCAAGTTAATGATTTTTCTTCTGTAGTGAAACCTATATACCCTACCAGTTATTGCATTTGCTAAGAAAAATAATGGAAATAGCATTTGTATTTTTCCGTCAGCTTTGTTCTAGGTAAAGTCTTAGAAGGAAAACAATACCCATTTCACTTTTGGGGAAGATTTTATTTATTGTAATAGAGCACATGCGAAAAAGTGAGGGAGGGGAAGGGCAGAGAGAGAGAGAGAAATCTTTAGCAGACTCTACTCTGAGCACAGAGCCCAGCTTGGTGCTCAGTCTTATGACCCTGAGATCATGACCTAAACCGAAATCAAGAGTTGGACACTGAATTGACTGAACCACTTAGGTGCCCCAATAATTCTCATTTCACTTTATCCCTGATCAGATAATTTAAGGCCTTGTGGATATAACCAGGAGGAAACTGAAAAGTTTTGATCAACAAGTCCAGAGAGTAAGGAGAGAGATACACAGGTAGAAAATGAACCAATCAATGATATAATAAAAGTTTATAAAAATGGGAGAAGTAGGAAAGCTGTATCTCGCTTGGCAAGGGAGAGAAGAAAAAGCTATACAGAGATTTACCCTTGATGTGATTTTAAGTGCTGAATTGACATCTGATTGGAAAGGGGTATAGAAGTCATTTTGTGAGAAAAGAGGTTCTGATTGAGAAATCCCAAGAATATATGCCAAGCTGGAACGTAATTTGTAGTAATTGTGGTGGAGTTACAGCAAATGAAGTAAGGAAGAGCAAACACAGAACAGACCATAAATAGTCTTGTGTTACAATAAAGATTTTGAACATTTCCTCCTGTACAGAATAGAAAGTCATTGAATTACAACATGTGGGTTGAACCGTCACTTTTCTATTTTAGGTAGATTACTATAGCAGCAGAGTAAAGTGGTGGGAAAAAGACTAGGAGTTTGTCATTTATTTTGTTTAAATAATCTAGGTGATACTTGAATAAATGTACCTGGTGGAAAACATGTTTATCTTCATTACTCTAAAACTGCACCAAAATAACAATAAAAGTTAAATAGGAGAGAGAACAGGAGACAACAGTAATAAGATATTAATAAAGTTTTAGAATATGGATGAGAAGCAGTGACCCACTTAATGAGATTCAAGAAAACTGAAAGATAAGTATCAGAGAATGCTAGCAGATCCCAGAAAGTTTCAAAAATTGGCGCACCATATGCTTTGCATAGTAGAAGTAATTGTTGGGGCTGAGAATGGAGGGGTTAATTGACAGGTGATATGAAGAGAAGTAGCCTCTCAGTATTCCCTATATTCTCCGCCAAGCACCCAACCCTTCTCACCTTATGGGAAACAGGGGATACATTCTCTGAAGAATCTGAGCACCAGAGGTTTTGGCTTCAAGGACCCTTGCATCAGTATTTCTGGTGTGACACGAGAGGACTACATGATAATCCTTTCACTAAGTGGTGCAACTTTTTTATTTTCCTTCAGCTCTTTTTCCTTTATTCTGTAATTTGAATGTTACTAGCCAAAACCCTTAGGGAAATGATTAGGGAATTGTCTTCTCAGGGAAAGTGAAGGTCGCCAGAGAAAAGAATAAGAAATACTGTTAAGGATCCTCCAGCAGAATGGTTAAAATTCCACCCTTTTAGTCTATAGTAAGGCCCACCAGAGATCCTATCAAAATCGCAGCAAACCTGTGTGAAATGGACCAAACTAAGGTCACTGAGTCATCTGAGGATCACCAGTCGTCTAAGGCCTGATCATAGTTTAAAAATTGTATATACGTAGTATATACTAACCTAATGAGATTTATGGTTAACTTTTTGCCTGAATGAGGGCAACAATTATATACGTAAATGTATGCAGTATAGACACAGGAACTGATACAGTTATTGAGTAACAATGAATGAATGAATGAATGGCACTTTAATGTGGTTATGAATTGAAAGGAATTTCATGTTTTCAATGTTAAACCTCTTCTTTCAAAATAGTATTTTTAATATATCAATATTTCTAAAATCATATGAGAAAAGAAATGAACTAGTATTCTAAATACCTTAATTTTTTTCCAGGTTTGAATACCTTTGACATGTAGATCTAAATTTTTCCTAATCCATAATTTTGGTTTTTGCTTTCCATGTTTGTTGACTGGGATCAAATTGAGCAGGATATGCTTCAGAGTCATAAATTTAAGATGTGCCATAAATAAAATTGGGAAGAAACCAACAAAGCAATTATGTATCAAACCCCAGAGGCATTTCTTTTCTCTGTTACTTTGTTACTCCTAACTTCAGTGCGCCAAGTTGTAGGTATACAAGTACCACGATAATGTTGTTCCTTAAGACATTAAAAGAACTCATTTAATATTAAAATCAGAAAAGTTGTGGCAAAAGAAGCAAAAAATATTTATGATTTTAAGGCACTAGCCACAGTTAATGTTGAAAACAGTTTGCTTTTTTTTTTTTTAAAGATTTTGTTTATTTGACAGAGAGAGACAGAGAGGTCACAAGTAGGCAGAGAGGCAGGCAGAGAGAGAGAGAGAGAGAGAGAGAGAGAGAGAGAGAGAAGCAGGCTCCCCGCTAAGGAGAGAGCCCAATGCGGGGCTCCATCCCAGGACCCTGGGATCATGACCTGGGCCAAAGGCAGAGGCTTAACCCACTGAGCCACCCAGGCGCCCCGAAAACAGTTTACTTTTAACATTTGAAATCATCAAAAGCAATTTAAAAGTATTTATTTATTTATTTAAAGATTTTATTTATTTATTTGATAGAGAGAGATCACAAGTAGGCAGAGAGGCAGGCAGAGAGAGATAGGAGGAAGCAGGCTCCCTGCTGAGCAGAGAGCCCAATGCGGGACTTGATCCCAGGACCCTGAGATCATGACCTGAGCCGAAGGCAGCGGCTTAACCCATTGAGCCACCCAGGCACCCCAATTTAAAAGTATTTAAAAGAATCTATTTTTTATACAAATGTGGGCTTTTCCATTTTGAAATCTTATTTTTATTTAGATTTAGTAACGGGGGCACATTATATATTACTGAATTGCTCAGTTAATTTTTTTTCTTTTTGCCTTTTTCCTTATTTTCTAACCCTGATCCATGATATATCTTACTTTTTTTGTGTATATTTTGGGTTGTCACATTTCAGTGTTTTAACCAAAAATAGCGTTAGTTGCAATTAACTACAATTTGTTTTTCAGAATAGTTAATTTTTCTCTGTAAGGGTATTCATACTTGGTAGGTCTTTTTGTTTTTGTCCTTTTCTTGAGCCACAGTGAGTTATTATTTTCAGAATATAATTTATGAAAATTCTCTATATACTAAAATTATTTTGGAATCATTTACTTGATTATTTGATCTTTCCATTACAGGTATTTTCCATATCTGTTCATCTTTTTTTGTTATGCTTGGAATTGCTACAGATTTCATTTTGTTGCTCTTATAATTTGAAGCAGTCCAAAGCAGCTAGCCATGTAAAATAAAGATGGGAGAGTGTTGATTCTATTTTCTTCCTGTCCAGAAATGTGGTTGCCATGTCTACCATTTGTTCTAATTTTAGAAGGTTTTTTTTTCCAGCCTTTGGGGGGAAAATGCCTGCCTTGTTTTGAGGAGTCTAAAAATGCTTACTTATTTACAGAAGTAGATTCTCTTTTATTATATATATATTTTTTCTTTTAATTGGTAAATGGTTACAAATAACTTAAAATGCAGCAGCATTATGAATGTGTTGCATGATAATTACATTCATTCAGTAAATATTCTTTGCCATTTATTGTGTGCTAATAAGCATTATGCTAGTACTGTGAATCTAATAAGTATGATCCTTGCTCTCTGACAGTTACTTAACTGCAGCTGTGAAGAATTCTATGAAAAATAAATATAGATTGGGCTGCCTGGTTGACTTATTTGGTGGATCACATGATTCTTAATATGCGGGTTATGAGTTCAAGCCCCACATTGGGCATAAAGCTTACCTAAAAATAAATTAGATAGATATCTCTTCTGATACAGTTTTAAAGTATTTAGACTTACCTTTTGAAAACATAATTTATATTGTGTTTTTATTATTTCCTTGCATGTAATAGATAGTAATAGTAATATAACATTATTTAATTTTTGAAGGCTTACTAAGTTCCAGTTATTTTTTTCAATTTTTGCATCATTCATTTGAGGTTAGATACTTTTATTATCCCTGTTTTGCTGATGAGTAAACTGAGACATATAATTATGTAACACAGGTCAGAAGCAACTGTGTACTGGAAAGTTTAAATTGTGAGTTATATAAGGTTAAAAAGGATAATTTTCTCTCCTTTTTTTTCTGTGTATTTCCCATTGGTATCTGTCATTAACCAGTTGTTATATGTCCTTTTAGAGTTTCCTGTCCTACTTTTCTTCTTCCCTTCTTGGTAAACATATACATTTTTTCCCAAAAATCTTGTTTTAAAGCTAGAGGGTTATTATGCATGTGAATGAAATGTGATTTTGATATTGTAAACTGATAAAGTTGAAGTGGATATATGAACCATGAAAGGTACTATCAAACCATTGTAATATTTGTAAACTGGGCAAATTCAAAGGTGATTGTGCTAACCTTAGAGCTCAACTAGGGATTTCTAGGAATAGAATGATTTGCAAGGTCTTTTCTCTTCTTCAGGGAAGGGTTAGAGGTAAAACATATCAAAGTAATTCACTTTCAGAGTGATAAAATGAGATCTCACCTCTTTTGGTTGAAGAAATAATTACAGATTTAGAATTATTTTTATCATTTGAAATGTCTCTGTCTCCCACTTTGTAGTGAGTAAAGCCAGGAAATCTCTGGTATTCTGACATCTGTTGTGCTTGCAGATGAATGTTGTCTTCTGTTTTGTAATCTGTGAACTAGTGGTAAGGAATATGTATGTAGTGGTGGTATATATGATTTGGATAAAATCTTTTGCAATCCTTTTACTATGATATAGTGCTGCTATGTACTACAATATATAGATTATGTAAATCTGATACTGTTACAATTTTAAATGTGAGATAAATGGTTTTTAAGCTTAGTTTTTCCTCTTCTCATTGAAGTACAAGGAGTCCTCATTTAAATATAGTATATTTGAAGAACATATGAGTAATTTTAGAGTACCAGATGAGTTTTTTTTAGAAAACAGTGATGCATGTAGCCTGCTATTTCTGCTAAATTACGGTTTTATTGGGCTTTCAATTGGCTAGTTTTGAAACTTCGTCATTGTGTAGTCCAGATAAAACTGGGTCTGCTTGCCTCTTAATGCTATACCCATATCATTGTTTAAAATAAATGCACAAGAGCAAAGAGCATATACTATCTTCTTTGAGTCAGTAACTGGAGAAGTTATGACAGAATGCTGAACAAAACTACAGAATCTTTACCTATCTTTCTTCCGGACCAAGAGCTACTCTCATACAGCTGTTCCTCAAAAAATCTTTTTCACCTGTTCCATACCTTTGATCTTTTTTTTTTTAAGCTATCCCATAAAGTGCCTGAATCTTTCTTTTCCAGGAGTACTATTCTGTGTCCTTAATTGTGTGCATCAATTTAGGTTCCATTTCAAGGTTTTTTTAAATGGTGTGAGGGCACTGGATTCTTTTTTTCTTTTTAAGCTTTTTAAAATTTATTTGACAGAGAGAGAGAGATCACAAGCAGGCAAGGGGGAGGGGGAAGCAGGTCCCCTGCTGAGCAGGGAGCCCAATATGGGGTTCGATCCCTGGACCCTGAGATCATGGCCTGAGCTGAAGGCAGAGGCTTAACCCACTGAGCCACCCATGAGCCCCAGGTTACATGTAATTTCCCCAAGTATTAGAGCATAATATCTTGAACATCATTAACATACAGTATATGACAACACAAAAACATTATCAGTAACTTTTTGCTCTGTACCAGACATTGTGTAAGTCACCTTTGTTTCATCTAATTGAATCTTTACAACATCCTTATCATGTACATTTTGCAGATGAGATAACTGATATTATTTGACAGACAGAGATCACAAGTAGGCAGAGAGGCAGGCAGAGAGAGAGGAGGGGAAGCAGGCTCCCTGCTGAGCAGAGAGCCCGAGGCAGGGCTCGATCCCAAGACTCTGGGATCATGACCTGAGCTGAAGGCAGAGGCTTTAACCCACTGAGCCACCCAGGCACCCCAGTAACTGAAATTTATGATGTAAGCTCCAAGGCCTTTTGGGATCTCACTAAGGTTAATGTTATACTGGAGATAGGCAAGCAACCTGAGCCAACCACCAGTAAGTCTTGTTTCTCATTTATAGTTGTATAAATCATTAACATTTTCTTAATACAGTTTCACATCAACACTGCTGACAGCCTTGAAACCTAAATTTGTGAGCGTGTGTATAACATTTCATTGTAAGACTTTTATTTAGCCTTGGGGCGCCTGGGTGGCTCAGTGGGTTAAAGCCTCTGCCTTCGGGGGCTCTCTGCGCAGCAGGGAGCCTGCTTCCTCCTCTCTGCCTGCCTGCCTGTCTGCCTACTTGTGATCTCTATCTGTCAAATAAATAAATAAAAATTTAAAAAAAAAGACTTTTATTTAGCCTTATATTTAACATTTCATTTTTATTCTTAGTAGTTAAAAGATAATAATAATTGAATATAATGTAATATTATATCAGTAAAATAAAAAGATGTGGAGCTGTACATATGGTTTTCTACTTTTTTTTTTTTTTTCAAAATAAGTGTAAAATAAGTGAGAAAAGCCAATATATATGGTTATATTTGTTTACTTACACATCAAGGAACTTGACAGGTCTACAGAAAAAACCATTAATCATGGCTACTTTCATGTTTGTTTCAGATGGGAATTTTTGGGGAATAGATACAGGAATAGATCTAAGGAAAGGGATAAAAGGAAAAGAATATTCTCTGCCTATGGTTTTATGTATTTTGAGAATTATTTGAAAGTATAGTTTATTAAAATCTTCTCCAAGCTACTTGTTGACCTCTGTGCCTTTCTTTAGCCTCAATGATCACAAGTGCTGGGATGGAGTCCTGCATGGGGCTACCTGCTCAGCTGGAGGTCTGCTTGTCCCTCTACCCCTCCCATCCTGCATGTGCAGTCTCTCTCATGCTGTCTCTCTCAAATAAATAGAACAAGATTAAAAAAAAAAAAACCAAACTTACTTGTTTCTGATTGAATGTTCATATATGAAAAAATCTTAAACCAGGGATTGGATTAAAAAAGTTATATATTTGTATAAAAATGTAATTTTCATTTCTTCCTTTTATTTCTACTTGTAGAATTAATAAAACTTTTTTGAAAATGTCACTCACTGGAGTCAGCTTTACTGTTGGCATGATGATATAGTTGGTGTGCCCTATCATGCAAAGCACCTAAATCCTGAAATTTGGACCTACCTCTTTTCCTCAAAACTAAAGTTCTCAGTAGCAGCTGAACTTTAAATTTGAAATACTTTATTTTTGGGGTACGTGGGTAGCTCAGTCAGTTAAGCATCTGACTCTTGATTTCGGCTCAGGTCTTGATCTCCGGGTCACAGGATTGAGCTTCCAGTTGGACTCCAAGCTCAAGGGGATGTCTGCTTGAGATTCTCTTCCTCCTTCTCTCCCTCTGCCTCTCGCCCACTCACACGCACTCTCTCTTTCTCTAAATAAATAGATCTAAAATAAAATATTTTAAAGTTTTAGATTTTTCCGTTCAAGTTGATATATTGATTGGAGTACAACAGAGATATAAAGTATATATATAGATATAAAATTTTTATGCTGAATGTATTATCCGTATATGTTTATGCTCTATTAATGATATTAGAAAAACTAATGAAATCACCAGCCAACTTCACCTAGCTTAAGTTAAAATTTATAATTTGTAATTACGTATTCTTTGTCCCTGCTTCTATTCCAATCATTAAAGCAGCCTGGAATGTTTTTGTTTTTGTTTTTAAGATTTTTATTTTATTTATTTATTTTATTTTATTTTATTTGAGAGAGAATGAGAGAGCGAGAGAGAGCATGAGAAGGGGGAGGGTCAGAGGGAGAAACAGACTCCCCACCAAGCAGGGAGCCTGATGCAGGACTCCATCCTGGGACTCCGGGATCATGACCCGAGCTGAAGGCAGTCGCTTAACCAAATGAGCTATGCAGGTGCCCCTTTTTTAAGATTTTTATTTATTTGAGAGAAAAAGAGAGAACATGAGCAGAGGGAGTGGCAGAGGGAGAGAGAGAGAAGCAGGCTCCCCACTAAGTAGGGGGCCTGACATGGGGCTTGATCCCAGGACCTTGAGATCCTGACCTGAGCCAAAGGCAAACACTTAACCGACTGAGCCACCTAGGTACCCCTGAATGTTTATTTCTTAATTCTACTACCTCCTCATCCTAAATATATACAAGTCTTTTTTTTAATTCACCCAGGTGCCCCACACATTTTTTTTTTTTTTAAGATTTTATTTATTTGACAGAGAGAGACATAGCGAGAGAGGGAGCACAACAGTAGTGGGAGAGAGAGAAGCAGACTTCCTGCTGAGCAGTCCCAGGACTCTGGGATCATGACCTGAGCCGAAAGCAGATACTTAATGACTAAGTCACCCCATCTCCCCTAATTTAATATTTAACTTACTTTATTACTTTTTTTTAGACATATAGGTGATTTGAAATATTATATTTGTATAATATATTTATACAGTATAAATATATAATGTAATTATATTTGTTTCAGGTACATAATATGGTGATCTGACAGTTATACACATTATAAAATGCTTACCACAAAAAGTATAGTTAACCATCTATCACCATACAGGGTTATTAAAATTTTATTTACTGTATTCCCTATTGTGCTTTTCATCCATGTGACTTATTATTTTATAACTGAAAGTTTGTACCTTTTAATCACCTTCACTTATTTTGTCCTTTGCTCCATCCCTTTTAAAAATCCTCTGGCAACCACCAGTTTGTTCTCTTGATTTATGAGTCTGTTTATGTTTTTGTTTGGTTTTTTTTGTGTTTTAAATTTACCCACATAAGGAAAATACTACGATATTTATCTTTCTGACTTATTTCACTTAGAATAAGGTCCTCTAGGTTCATCCCATGTTGTCAAGAATGGCAAGGTCTAGTTCTTTTTATGGCTAAGTAATATTCCTCTGTGTGTGTGTGTGTCTGTGTGTGTACCAGATTTTCTCTCTCCATTCATTTATCATTGGTCAGTTAGATAATTTTCATATCTTGGATATTGTAAATGCTGTAAGACACAGGGATGCATATATTTTTTGGTGTGTTAATGGTTTTTTTTGGAGGGTAGTGAAATAGTGGAATTAATGGATTGTATGTTATTCTATTTTTAACTTTTTGAGGAACCTGCATACTATTTTCCATAGTGGCTACACCAATTTATTTATTTTATTTATATTACCACATTCATATGGTCAATTAAATTATGACAAAGGAAGCAGGCATATACAATAGATACAAGATAGTCTCTTCAATAAGTGGTGTTGGAAAAAGTGGGCAGCTACATGAAAAGAATGAAACTAAACCACTTGGGGCACTTGGGTGGCTCAGTGGGTTAAAGCCTCTGCATTCGGCTCAGGTCATGATCCCAGGGTCCTGGGATCGAGCCCTGCATCGGGCTCTCCGATTGGCGGGGAGCCTGCTTCACTTCCCTCTCTCTCTGCCTGCCTCTCTGCCTACTTGTGATCTCTGTCTGTCAAATAAATAAATAAAATCTTTTTTAAAAAAAAGAAAGTAACAACCACCTTCTTTTACACCATACACAAAAGAAACTCAAAGTGTATTAAATACTTAAATGTAATATCTGGAACCATAAAACTCATGAAAGGAAACATAGGCAATACTCTTTTTAACATTAGCCACAGCAACATTTTTGATATATCTCTCCTCAGGCAAGGGAAGCAAAAGCAAAAATAAACTACTGGAATTACATCAAACTATGAGTCTTATTTCTTAATAAATAAGTTTAGTTGGGATTCTATTTCCTGATCACCCTTACTTTTCTTAATCTTATGTCTAAGAATAATCTGTCTAATATATATATATATTAGAACAGGGGTTGGCAAACTTTTTCAGTATAGGACTAGATAATATTTTAGGTTTTGCTGGCTACATGGTCTCTGTTGCAACTGTAGACAACATGTAAAGAAATGAAAAGGATTATGTTACAGTAAAAGTTTATTTATAAAAACAATCCTTGGACATTGATGTTGGTCCCACCCCAAAGGTTCTGATTCAGGTGATCTCAAATGAGATTTTAGCATCAGGTTAAAAGCTACCCAGGTGATTCTAGTGTGCACTTAAGTTTGAGAACCACTGATTTAAAAGATACTTAAAAAAACAAAAAACATTTATTTATTTATTTATTTGATAGATACAGTGATCACAAGCAGTGGGGAAGGAACAGAGGCAGAAGGAGAAGCAGGCTCCCTGCTTAGCAGGGAGCCCAATCCTGGGCTGCATTCCAGGACCCTAAGATTATGACCTGAGCCAAACAAAGGCAGACGCTTAACGGACTGAGCCACCAAGGCACCCCTGAAAGACACTCTGACATAGAAATTAGTTAATAGAAACCTTGTGAATTTAAACGTGATAGAAATGTTCAGTTCATTACAAATATAGATAAGCCAAATGGATCTTTTAGAGTTATCCAGTACAAATTTAAAGGCCTGGGGTTTTTATTTTATTGCCAAATCTGACACTTTCTTTCAGTGCCTTCAGTCTTCCCTTCCTATTCAAGAAAGCACAAAATTACAGCAGGTTTTCGTAAGCTCTAACACTGCACAGTAGCTTTGCTGCTTGAGACCTCCCTTGTTCTGGGTTAATTATTAGATCAAAGCAAAAATTGATTGATTTTAGACATGGTGGTGACCTTAAATATAAGGCCATAGAAAAGTGTTTGGGGAGATTAGAAAATGTTGTGTTCCTTGAGTTATTCAGTTGGTATTACATGTAATACAAACAAAAAAAAAAACTAATAATTTTCCTTTGATAATTTAGTATGTTTTATTTAATATATAAAAACAATTACATTTCATAATCTGCTTATAGAATATATGCCAGCCCCCAGAATGCCAAATGCTTTCCTGTTATTTTGTAACTGTGCTGGGAATTATCTTCCTTTCTAAACATAACACATTTTTCTGTGAGAACTGTTCCCTGCTACTTTCACTTTGGAGAACCTCATTGGCTTACTTCTGTACTGCAGAACCTGCCCTCTTTCTCCTTACTTCATTATTGGATCAAGGATGGACACTTACTCTGTATAGTGCTAAACCCAGTGACAGGTAAATTTGGAGTAATGTGAGTGGCCCTTTTTGAGTAGGTACACATATAAAAGTTCTTAAGTTTTAGTTTGTCTCTAAAGATAGAGAATCTGTATAAAGAAAATCTGCAATGAGAAAGATGAAGAGAGAATAGTTGTTTTATTTTCCAAAGATTTTATTTATTTATTTGGCAAACAGAGATCACAAATAGGCAGAGAGGCAGGCAGAGAGAGAGAAGAAGGGAAGCAGGCTCTCCGCTGAGCAAAGAGCCCGACATGGGGCTCAGTCCCAGGACCCTGGGATCAGGGCCTGAGCTGAAGGCAGAGGCTTAACCCACTGAGCCACCCAGGCGCCCTGAGAATAGTTGTTTTTTTAAACAACTTTCTAGGTGTATTTATAACCTTTGTGGGACCCAAATTTTTTCCTTCTTTTTGGTTTCTGAGATACCTTTGTTAATTTTATAATTCTGCTTTTATTCTCTTGCTTTTTGTTATTTGTAATAAAAAAATCCTTTGTGTCATTTATTTTTTAAGTGACTGGCTGGAAGAAACAAACTGTTCTTAAAATATCTATATCAAATAAGGAAGAAGTTATAATACTTTGAAATGAAAGTGGATAATTACAGTCTTTTGAGTTCAAAAGATCAAGAGAGAACTGAATGATTTATGGAATAGTCCAGTTCTTCAACTCAGATCAGAGCTATCTCCTATCAAGGTTATGTTAGGTAAGGTACCCAATGCCACTTTTGGCACCTCTATTTTATGGCAGTTGTCTCAGGGAATGGAAATTATTTTTACTTTTATTTTTCCTATAGCCTCTTAAGAAAATATCATAATTAGATTGCATTTGTCATGTACAGTAAGCTTTTTCCCTAAAACAAAACTCTACTTCTTTAACTTCCGGTTTGCTTTCTGTACCTGGACACTGTTTTGTAAAACTTTTGTATTTGAAAACAGTACCAAACTAATTCCAAATCCTCCAGGTTCTCTTCTAACCTCTATTTTCATGTATTCTATTTTTTTCCATTATATTTACTCAGCCCTTTTTCACTCAAAATCTTACTGTCTTTTATGTAAGTGGTCAAGGAAAGACTGAACAGATGAGGTCCGAATTATTAGGAAGGTAGGCTAGATGCCAGAGAACAGTTAGGCATTTAACTCCCCCCTCCCCCCACATTTCATCATTCTCTGCAAATTGACATTCATATTGCATTATGAACGTAGCATGATGGTTGTCATTTGGTTAGGTATTCAGTAAATATTTTTTTGTTGTTTGATTTGGCATTCAGAATATGTCCTTTACTTTTATTCTTTTAGGTGTATAATTTGCATTCAGTAAAATTCACTCCATTTAATTGTATAATTGGATACATTTTGACATAAAATTTTTTCATCACCCCAAAATTTCCCTCATGACCCTCGTAATCAGTCTACCTACCCTTATCCCTGGATCATAGCAGGCACTAATATTTCTGTCCCTATTGTTTTGCCTTTTCCAAAATGTAATGTAAGTAGAATTACATTTTGGAAAAGGCAAAACAATAGGGACAGAAATATATATATGTGAATGAAACCTTTTGTGTCTGGCTGCTACCATTTAGCATATGCTTTTGAAATTTGTGTGTGTGTATATATATATGTACACAATATATCAGTATCAGTAGTTCATTCCTTTATATTGCTAAAAAGTATTTCAGTGTATGGGTACACCAGTTTGTTTATCCATTTACCAAATAATGGATATAGTTGGGTTGCTTGCATTTTGGGTGTTATAAGTAAAGTTGCTGTGAACATTCCAGCGCAAATCTGTACATGGGTGTATGTTCATTTCTCTTGGATAGATACCTAGGAGTAGCATTGTTGGGTTGTATGAGTGTATGTTTAACTTTGTAACAAGTTGACACACTGCCAGAAACTATAGTTGTTTATGATGAGCATATTTTCATGTGTTTATTTGCTTTTAATGTATCTCTTTTTTTGGTAAAATGTCTGGTTAAATCTTTGCTATTTTTGAAATATACTTTTTATTTCTTAGCAATTTAGAGTTGGAGGAAAGTTGCAAGTTAGAAAAAGAAATTTTACCATATACCCCTCACCCAATTTCTCTCATTGTTAACATCTTACATTACCATGATATATTTGTCAAAATTAAGAAATGGTATTGATACATTACCTCATCTTTCTTTAGATTTCATCATTTTTTACACTGGTGTCCTCTTTCTGTTAGGATCAGTTCAGAATACTGCATTGCATTTAGTTGCAAGTTTCCCCAGTCTCCTGTGGTTTGCGACAGTTTTTCAGAAAGTGTTACGAACTGAGTATGTGTGTCCTCCAGAATTCATATTTTGAAATCCTGACCTCCAGAGTGATGGTAGGAGGTAGGGTCTTTGGGAGATGATTAGGCTTTTAGGTTAGGCTCCATCCTGTTGACTGGGATTAATGCTTTTTATAAAAACAGATGTGGAAATCTCCTTTCCCCTGCTACTATGTGAGGACATGGTAAAAAGACACCATCTATGAACAGAAGTAGGTCTTCAGACACTGAATCTGTCCACGTTTTGATTTTAGGCTCTCTAACCTCCTGAGGAGTGAGAAATACATTTCTGTGGCTTATTTATTTAGTCCAATTTATTTAAACTAAAAGCAGAAACAAAAATAGTTCACCTATTTCTCCCACTTTTCATTCCTGCCTCTGGTAAATACCAGTCTTTTCTTTGTTTCTGTGGTTTCATTGAGTTTTGTTTGTTTGTTTGTTTGTTTGTTTTTTAATATTCCACATATAAGAGAAAGCATACAGAGTTTGTCATTGTTTTCTTATTTCTCTTACATAATGCCCTTGAAAGCCATCCATGTTGTTGCAAATGGCAGGATTTTTTTCTTCTTTATGGCCGAATAATATTCCATGTATATTCCACAGTTTCTTTGTTCATTCATCCATCCAGTGCAGCATTATTTATAAGATAAGGAAACAACCTGTGTCCAGGGATGGATGAATGAACAATTCATTGTTCATTATTTTATTTTTAAAGATTTTATTTATTTATCTGACAGAGAGAGATCACAGGTAGGGACAAAGGCAGGTAGAGAGGGGCGGAAAGCAGGCTCCGCACTGAGTAAAGAGCCGGATGCAGGGCTCAATCCCAGGATCCTGAGACCATAACCTGAGTTAAAGGCAGAGGCTTAACCCACTGAGCCACCCAGGCGCCCCTTAGATTTTACATTTAAGACTACGTTAGAAGGTTAAGTTTTGTATATGATACAAAGGAAGGGTAGACATTTTTCTGATCTTGGCATATGAATGTCCAGTTGTTCCACCATTAGCTGAAAAGACTTTCAATTTTTCCATTGAATTTCTTTGGCATCTTTATTGAAAATCAGTTGACACATATGTGTTGCTTTATATTTGGATTCTTAATTCTGTTCCATTAATAATAAATTTCTGGATTTAAAGTAATAGCGTGAATTTGATACTACTCAATAATCTTACCCTAGGCTAACACATCAGCTTTTTTCTGTTCCATTGTTATTTTACTTGCCTCATTTTTATTTTATAGAGTTTTTCCTCCCATATTAACTGTCTTCTCTATAAATGAGAGTTAAGAATACTTAATGTTTGCTTTAAAAAAAATAACACCCAGGGAAACACAGCAAGGCATTTAGTTTCTCCCATAGTAACATGTTGTACAGCTTTAGTTCAGTACCACAGCTAGGAAATTGATACAGTTGCCAACTCTTTCAGATTTCACTAGTTTTCTATGTGTGTGTTGCTTATTATTTCATCACTTGTGTAGATTCATGTGACCACCACCACAATCAAGATACAGAGAAGTTCTATTGCAAAGGTCTCACATTACTCTCTTCCTAGCCCCATGCCGTCATGAATCTATTTTCCGTCTTTATAATTTTGTCATTTTAAGAATATTACATAAAGGGAGTCATAGTGTACCTTTTTGAGATTGCCTTTTTCATTCAGCATAATTCCCTTAAGTTTTATTCAAATTGTTATGGCCATCAATAATTTGTTCCTACTTATGGCTGAGCAATATTCCCATGGCATAGATGTACCACAGTTTGTTTAATCATTCACCTGTTGAAGGATATCTGGATTTTTTTTTCCAATTTTTTGCTCTTAGGAATAAAGCTGCTGTGTGAACATTCATGTGCAGGTTTTCATGTTAACATAATTTATCTTTTTGGGGGGATCAATGCCTGAGAGTAAAGTTGGGATAATATGGCAAGCACTTGTTTAGTTTTATAAGAAATTGCCATATCCTTTTCCTGAATTACCGGTATGCCATTTTTCATTCTTATCAGTAATGTATGAGTAACCTAGTTTTTTGCATCTTTGGCAGTATTTGAAGTCATCAGTATATTTTTATATTAGCTATTCCAGTATGTGTAAAGTAATATCACTGTGTTTGAGTTTGTATTTCTCTAATGGCTAATGATGTCGAACATCTTTTGATGTGCTTATTTGCCATCTGTATACCTCTTTGGTAAAATGTCTGTCCATGTCTTTTTACCCATTTTGTAATTGGATTGTGTGTGATTTTTTTTTTTTTTTATACTGCTGTTCGCTTATTCATCATTATAGAAGTGACTGCATATACTATAAGGTACTACTAAAACTTCATTTTGGGTAATCATTATCTCAGCAAGATAAGAGTTCATTCTTTTCCTGCCAGTCTCGATGCCTACTTTTGTCATTTGTTTCCGTGTATGTTTAGCTTTGTTTGGAGGTTTTCTCTCTTTTTTTTTCTCTGTAATTCTCCCATATTACTAGTCTAGTAACACACAGACTTCATTATTGTGGCTTTATTTGTTTGGGTTTGTTTTTTTTCCTTTGCAGTTTTTTGGTTTTATTTTAATTTTTTTCCTTTCGGGTCTTTTTTTTCCTCATGCTGTTTTGCTACTATGGCTTTATAATTCAACTTGGTATCTAGTGGGACATCCCTCCATGTACTTACTCTTTGAGAATGTTGTGCTGCTTCTGGTCCTTTTGTTCTCACATATACATTTAGAATCTTGCCAAAAGAAGAAGGTAATTTGAATCAACTCTGCTATTGAGAACAATCATAAAAGGTGAACCAAATAAAAATAAGTGATTTTTTTTTTTTTTAAAGAAATCAAACAGTCATCAAAGCTGTGAAGAATTAAAGAGCCAACAGTCTGGGGGGAAAAGAAGACCAGTACACTGGCCTTCTTTCAAAGGCCTTCTTTCCCCCTAGTGGTGTACAAAATCCTGAAAAGGCCACTGAGAGGTTGAGAAGCTAAGCAATTGTTTTGTCATACTTACTGGACTATAGAGACAAAAGTTGGAGTTCAGGACCTCTGAGGGGGAGAGCTCGTTGCTAAACCTCTTTGGTTTTATGTTAAAACCTCAAGGGGCTATGCTCTACTCAAGGTTTCTCCATTTCGCAGTATTGATAATGATATTAACAGTTTGAATGAGATAATTCTTTGTTGTTAGGAACTGTCCTATGCATTGAAGGATGTTTAGAAGCATCCCTAGCCTGTACTCAATAGATGCCAGTACCAACCCATCATCCCTACTGTGACAATCAGAAATATCTCCATATATTACCATACGTCCATTGGTTAACAAAATGCCACTCATATTTAAGGAAAATTGCCCTGAATAGTATACTTGAATAAACCAGGCTTTACATGGATTGAAGCCCATTTTGGATCTGCTCTATCACTAATTGGATTAAGATACTCTGAGATATACTAGTTTCTTTTGCTTTAAGCTGCCTGTCAACAGGAAATTTTAGTCTGCCCTTAAAAGATTATATTACTAAAAGATTATCTCTTCATATTCTTACAAATAGTCTCTGGCAGTCAAAATCAATTAGAAGATCTGTATGTAACCTAAAAGTATACAGGACAACACCTGATGAAAACCAAGTAAAACAATATACAGCAGAAAGAGATGAAGAGAGGGTCCATAAAATGTAATAATTAAAGCTCCAACTGTAAAATAAATATATTTTCAAGGAAATTAGAGGTAAGATTGAACCAAGAAAACATTCTAGAACTCACAAATACCACATCTTAACGCAAAATTACCTGGGCAAATTCCACAGTAATCACTGTTTTTGTTTTTACTGCAGATACATTAGTTTAGGAAGTAGCAACATCTTTACACTATTCACGTTCTTATTTAGGTTTGTGGTTTTTCTGCATTGACTTAAGTGTTCTTTAATACCTTTTAATAATTTTATGCATAATAGGCTTACACATATTTTGCTAGATTTTTTTTCTAAATAGTTTGTAATTAAAAAAAAAAAGTTTTACTTTAAAAACTATTCCAAAAGCTAGAGGAGGAAGGAAAGCATCCAAACTTATTTTATGAGGCCTTACCCTGCATACCAGAGTAATACCCCAGCATTACCCTGATACCAAAACCAGATAAAGACACTACAAAAAAGAGAGCTATAGGCCCAAATCTCTCATGAACACAGATGCATAGATCTTTAACAAAATATTATCAAACTGAATCCAACAGTACATTAGAAAAATCATTCACCATGATTAAGTAGGATTTATTCCCAGGACGCAAGAATGGTTTAGTATTTGCAAGTCAGTGTGATACAGCACATCACCAAAAGACAGAATAAAATCATATGATCATCTCAATAGGTGTAATAAAAACATTTGATAAAATACAACATCCACTCAGTATAAAAACCCTCAACAAAGTCGATTTAGAAGGAACATATCTCAACATAATAAAGACCATATATGAAAAATATACAGCTAACATCATACTCATTGGGGGGAAATGAGACCATTTCTCCTAAGGTTAGGAACAAGAAAGGGATGTCCACTCTCCCCACTTTTATTGAATACAGTACTGGAAATCCTAGCCACAGCAACCAGACAAGAAAATGAAACTAAGGGCATCTATATTGGTAAGGAAAAAGTCAAACTTTAATAATTTGCAGGTGATATGATATTATATATAGTAGCAAACCCTAAAATTTCCACCAAAAAAACCTACTAGAACTGAGAAATTAAATCAGTAAGATCACAGGATACAAATTGAATGTACAGAAATGCACTGAATTTCTATATAATAGTAATGAAGTAGCAGAAAGAAATTCAGAAAACAATCCCATTTGTAATTGCACCAATAATAAGATACCTAGGAATAATATATTTTTTAAAGATTTTATTTATTTATTTGACAGAGACACAGCAAGAGAGGAAGAGAGGAAACGCAAGCAGGGGCAGGTGGAGAAGCAGGCTTCCTGCTGAGTAGGAAGCCAGATGTGGGGCTTGATCCCAGGACCCTGGGATCACAACCTTAGCTGACGGCAGATGCTTAGTGACTGAGCCACCCAGGCACCCTCCTAGGAATAAATTTAACCAAAGAGGTAAAAGACCTGTACTCTGAAAAACATACTATATATATATACACACACACACTGTACTATAAAACATTAGTGCAAGAAATTGGAGACCACACAAACATGGAAAGACATTCCATATTCATGGATTGGAAGAAAAAATACTGTTAAAATGTCCATACTACCCAGAGCACCCTACAGATTTAATGCAATGCCTATCAAAACACCAACAGCATTTTTCACAGAAACTAGAACAAACTATCCTAAAATTTATATGGGACCACAGGGACCCCAAATAGCAAAGCAATCTTTAAAGAAAAACAAAGCTGCAGGTACCACAATTCCAGATTTCCTATTTTATTACAAAGCTTGTAGTAATTAAAACACTATGGTAATTGCACAAAAACAGAGAGATCAATGGGATAGAATAGAAAGCCCAGAAATAGGGGCGCCTGGGTGGCTCAGTGAGTTAAGCCGCTGCCTTCGGCTCAGGTCATGATCTCGGGGTCCTGGGATCGAGTCCCGCATCGGGCTCTCTGCTCAGCAGGGAGCCTGCTTCCTCCTCTCTCTCTCTGCCTGCCTCTCTGCCTACTGGTGATCTCTGTCTGTCAAATAAATAAATAAATCTTTAAAAAAAGAAAGCCCAGAAATAAACTCAAACTTAATTTGGTCAATTAACCTTCACCAAGGGAGGCAAGAGTATGCAATGGGGAAAAGACAGTCTCTTTAGGGGCACCAGGGTGGCTCAGTGGTTAAAGCCTCTGCCTTTGGCTCCGGTCATGATCCCAAGGTCCTGGGATCGAGCCCCGCATCGGGTTCTCTGCTCAGCAGGGAGCCTGCTTCCTCCTCTCTCTCTGCCTGCCTCTCAGCCTACTTTTGATCTCTATCTATCAAATAAATAAATAAAATCTTAAAAAAAAAAGTCTCTTTAACAAACAAATGGTGTTGGGAAAACAGGACAGCTACATGCAAAAGAATGAAACTGGACTACTTTCTTACACCATATACAAAAATAAACTCAAAATGGATTAAGGATCTAAATATGAGGCCATAAAAATCCTAGAGGAAGAGCACAGGCGGTAATTCCTCTGACACTGGCCCTAAGAACATTTTTCTGGATATGTCTTCTGAGATAAGGGAAACACAAGGAAAAATAAACTATCAGGACTGGATCAAAATAAAAAGCTTCTGCACAGCAAAAAGATACAGCTAACATAAGTAAAAGATAACTTGCTGAGTGGGAGAAAATATTTGCCAATGACATGTTCAGTAAGGGTTTGTATCTAAAATACATTAAGAACTTATTCAACTCAATACCAAAAAATCAATTCAATTTCAAAATGGACAGAAGACATAAACAGACATTTCTCCAAAGAAAACATACAAGATGGCACATGAAAAGATAGATGCTTAGCATCACTTATCCTCAGGGAAATGCAAATCAATGAGTTATCATCTCATATTATTCAGAATGGCTAGAATAAAGAAACAACAAATGTTGGTGAGGATGTGGAGAAAAAGAAACCATCTTGCTCTGTTAGTAGGAATACAAACTGTAATAGTCATGTGGAAAACAGTATGGAGGTTCCTCAAAAAATTAAAAATAGACATAACATATGATTCAGTAATTCAACTACTGGGTATTTACTCAGGGTAAACAAAATACTAATTGGAGAAATATATGCACCCCTATGTTGCAGCATTTTTTTTTTTTTTTTTACAATAGCCAAATTATGGAGATAGCCCATGTTGCATTGAGAGATGAATGGATAAAGAATTGGTAGGAGTGTCTGAGTGGCTCAGTTGGTTAAGCATCCAACTCTTCATCTCATCTTAGGTCTTGATCTCATGGTCCTGAGTTCAAGCCTTCATGTTGTGCTCCACACTGGGTGGGGAGCCTACTTAAAATAAATAAATAAATAAAAATAAATAAAAAGTAAAAATAGAAGGGGTGTGTGTGTGTGTGTGTGTGTATTTCATTTTTTAATATATTTGCAACTACAGCTGGATCTAGAGAGTATAATGCCAGTTAGATAAAGTCAGTCAGAGAATGATAAATACCATATGGTATCACTCATATATGGAATTTAAGAAACAAAGGAATAAAACAGAAACCAAGAAACAGACTTTTAATAAAGAACAGTAGGTTACCAGAGGGGAGTTAGGTGGTGGGATGGATGAAAATAAGTGAATGGGATTAAGAATACACTTATCTTGAGCACTGAGTAATGCATAGAATTATTGAACTACTATATTGTACACTGGAAACTAATATAACACTGTGTGTTAATAATACTGGAATTATAGTTCTACTTTCTAATAGATGTAATTAATTAAATTAAATTTTTACTTTTGTGTCCAACAATCTTACAAAATTTTCTTGATTTTCAACAGAGAATATATTATCTGCAAATAATGACAACTATTTTTTAATCTCTTAAATTATTTTTTAATTTATTTTTCCTGTTTTTATTCACTTGGACTACCATTTAGTGTTGAATAGGTGTATTGTGGGCTTCTTTGTCATCATTAAAGTTGGTCTTTGCTGTGGATGTTCTTTATCAAGTTAAGGAAATTCTCTTGTTTTGCCTGATTCTTTTTATCTTACTTAGGTGCTGAGTTGTATGGAATACTGTATCTATTGACTATATTTTCCCTATATAAAAAAATTAATATATAATATTGCGTTTCTCCAATAAATTTATTAATTTTTTTAAAGGAATTGATTTTGAGAAGAAAAAAACACAGGGCAAAGAGGTATGGAATAGGAAATATAAATGCAAGCTGTTTTGCTAATTTTTTTATAACTACCAACAAATTAGAGAGAATGACCTATACAAACAATACAGAAATGGTTCAAAGACTGAAGTATTCCTTTATTTTACTTTTATTTTTTTTATAAGATTTTATTTATTTATTTGCAAGACAAATCCTAAGTAGGCAGAAAGGCAGGCAGGCAGAGAGAGAGGGGGATGCAGGCTCCCTGCTGAGTGGAGAGGCCTATGCAGGGCTCGATACCAGGAGACCCTGAGATCATGACCTGAGCCAAAGGCAGAGGCTTAACCCAGTGACCCACCCAGGTGCCCCTGAAGTGCTCCTTTAGCCAAGGCTGAAGAGTCCAGTATCTGGTATTGGGAGTTTTGGCTGTAGTCCTTGTTTTTGGATGGATCACTGGTTGCAGAGCAGTTTTAAACAGAATGGCCCTAGTTGAAGTAGATGAAGTCTGATTTCATGAGTGAGGTAACTACCGAAGTTCCTCCCCATAATGCACTGTCAGATGGAATTGAACTTCTTATCACACTGTTTCTTAATATGGGCCGTTGTGTCCTTCTTTATATACTTCTCCAGTGTCTCAGTAGTATACTCCACTGAGTCCTGTTTCATCTCTTCCAACATACTGGCATTTTTTATCACGGCCTTTCAGTCTCTTTGTGAAGCAGGGGGCTGTAGTACTAACTACATTCACTTGGGGGAGGGCTTGGTAATGCCCCGACCATGAGGCCCACTGGTGTTATCAAAGCTGTGGTTCATCTCACTCTTGTACTGTATTGAGTGACATTTATAAAATTTTCTAAGAGTAAGCATCTCTAGATTTTGTGGGTTAACCCAAGTTAGTTCTAATGAATTATCTTTTTTTATATCACTGGCCTTAGATTGCTGATAACTTTTTTCGGAAATTTTTGCATCTGTAGTTCTGAGTGAGATAGACCTATGATTTTCTCTACATTGTTTGCTTTTGACCTGAAGCTTATGCAAAACTTATAAAATGAGCTGTGAAATACTCTTCCCTTTTATTATGGCAGATGTTTTAAAGATTGAAATTAAAAGTTTCTTCTTAGTAGAACTTAACTGTAAAGCTCTTTCAGCCTTCAGGCTGAAGGAAAGTGATTCCAGAAAAAAGCATGTAAATGCAGGAAGGAATGAAGAGTGCTAGAGGATTGTAGGTAAATATAAAGATTTTTATAAAACATAAAGTTTAGGTAAATAAAAATACAGAATGTAGGTGAAGTTTAAAGTATTGCCTTTAAGAAGCTCTTTACTGTGGTCTGTAGAGTTTAAATCATAAAAGTAAAATATGTGACAATAATAGCACAATAGGTAATAGGGTGGGTTAATGGAATTAAACTGCTGTAAATTGCATTATTTTAAAAATTATTAATTAAACTGCTGATCATGGTAGGTAATACTAATTCAGGAATTTTTGGTAATGTTAGGGTAACCACTAAAGTAGTTATTAAAATTGTATGACTTGAAAGTGAATAAAGAGGGCACTCTTTACATCATTACATCACTCATGATGTAATGAGCACTGGGTGTTACATACAAATGATGAATCACTGAACTATACCACTGAAACTAATAATATACTGTATATGTTAATTTTTAAAAAGTGAATAATGTAGGGAAAAAATGAAATAATAAAACATTTGACTAATCCAAGATGCATTTAAAAATAAGTAAACAGAGCAGATGGGGCAAATAATCAGAGGATTGACCTAAACCCATTTATACTAGTAATTGTATTACATTGAAATGGACTAAGCAATTCATGTAAAATCCAGGGACAGGCAGACTAAACAGAAAACAAAGCCCAAGTATATGCTGTTTCTAAGCATCATATTTAAAATATAAAAGAGGTTGAAAGTTATATAGTGGAAAAAGGTAAAATATACAAAGACTTAAAGAAAGTTGGTGTAGCTATGTAGATATTATACAAATACTCAAAGTAAAAATTATTACTAGAGCTAGAGAAACATTTCATGATACTAAAATGGTCAGTCCTTCAATAAGATATAACAAGTCTAAATTTATATATTTTCATTAAGATTAGCTTCAAAGGTGCTAAGGCAGAGACTAAAAAAACTAAAATAAACTGGATAAGTTAGATAAAAATCCATGATCACTTTAACATATTTGTTCCATAAAGTGATGGTACAAGTGTAGAAAAGAGTAAGAATATCCCCATTGAAGAATATTAATCAACTTGACCTAGTTAACATATATAGGACATTCTTCATCCTAACCCCCCAAATATAGAATATACATTATTGTACTTAGCACTGGTTCATATGCTGGACCATAAAACAAATGTCACAAATTATCTCACAGATTTCAAGGAATTGAATTTATATAGTATAATTTCTGTGGCCACAGTGAGTTATACTAGAAATCAGTAGTAGAGAAAATACCCCAAATACTTTGAAAATAAGCAAGTAAGTAAGTAAAGTAAAGTAGTAAAATAGGAGGGCAGCTGATTGGTCAGTTGGTAGAGCATGCAGCTCTTGAGCATGAGGTCATGAGTTCAAGCTCCACACTGGGCAAAGAACTACTAAAAAAAATTTTTTTTTAATTAAAAAAATTAGGAGTAAGTAAAATAGGAAATATGTATAAAAGTAAAAAATCAAATGCCAAAAATTGGTTATTTCTGCAGCTATTACATTTAGTAAAAAGTTACTGGCAAACTATTTTGTACCACTTAATGTCAATGTATTTGAAATTTTTAGTGAAATGGGCAAATTTCTTAAAAATCAGATATTAACAAAATATACACAAAATAGAAAATTTCTCTTTTCTTTTTCTTTTAAGGCTCTGCGTGCAATTTGGGGTTTGAGTTCACAAACCTGAAGTCAAGAGTTGCATGCTTCACTAACAGAGCCAGACAGGAACCCCTGAAATAGAAAATCCCAACTATTTATTTATTTATTTATTTATAAAAAGATTTTATTTATTTATTTGACAGAGATCTCAAGTAGGTAGAAAGGCAGGCAGAGAGAGAGAGAGAGAGGATGAAGCAGGCTCCCCACTGAGCAGAGAGCCTGATGCAGGGCTCCATCCCAGGACCCTGGGATCATGAGCTGAGCAGAAGGCAGAGGCTTTAACCCACTGAGCCACCCAGGCGCCCTGAAAATTCCAGTAATCTTTTATAGGAAGAAATGTAGTCCACGTATCTTTCCTGACCATATAGGTGAATTTTCCTAAATAAATATTCTAATATTTCCTCTAAATACTTAAGAAGAAATATCAGAAACACTTTTAAATAACAGAAAAACAAGAAAAATCTTTTCTTGCTCATTTTATTAGCCAGCATAACATCAGTAACAAAACCTGAATAGCATATTGCAGGAAAGGAAAATTGCAGACTAGTATAAAGCATGCACATGGAATGCAAGAACCATCAAAAGTACCTTACCTAATAGAATCCAGTGATATATCAAAAAATATGTAATGCAACAGGAACAGATGGGTTTTTTCCAGAAATTCAAAGCCGGTTTAACATTTAAAAAGATAATGTATAATTAATTAAAAGAAAAAACTATGTAATAGAAGAAGAAAAAATTTTTCAAAACATTCAGTATCTGTTTCTGATTTTTTTTAATTGAGGAACTAAGGGGCGCCTGGGTGGCTCAGTGGGTTAAGCGGCTGCCTTCGGCTCAGGTCATGATCTCGGGATCCTGGGATCGAGTTCCGCATCAGGCTCTCTGCTCAGCAGGGAGCCTGCTTCCTCTTCTCTCTCTCTGCCTGCCTCTCTGCCTACTTGTAATCTCTCTCTGTCAAATAAATAAATAAAATCTTTTAAAAAAAAAAAAAGAATACATTTATAAAAATAAATAAATAAATTGAGGAACTAAGAATAAAGGGACCTTTATTGTGATAAAGTATATCTACACTGATCCTTCAGCTGTTAACATATTTAATAGTGAAATATTGAATGCTTTTTTACTAAAATTTGGGAATGAGACAAGAATATCCAGTGTCAAGTGGTGCCTGGGTGGCTCAGTGGGTTAAAGCCTCTGGCTTCAGTTAGGTCATGATCTCAGGGTCCTGGGATTGAACCCCATATCAGGCTCTCTGCTCGGCGGGGAGCCTGCTTCCCCCTATCTCTCTCTGCCTGCCTCTCTGCCTACTTGTGATCTCTGTCTGTAAATAAATACATTTAAAAAAAAAGAAACTCCATTGCCAATATTTATTTTCAACAGTTCTTATATTATTCTACAGACTGTTTAGCAATTATGTAATATGTTCAAATTTATAATGTTAATGTGAGTAGCACAGTTAGAGATAAAACAAGAATCTAACTCTCATTGTTCATGTGATTTTTAGGTCTGCTGTTAGATAAAGTGGATTGATATTATGTAGTATGGTAGGTACTGCCAAGATTATGAACATTAATAGAAAAACAACTTCTTATAAAATTAAAACTTTATATTTTGTGTTGAATTTATTTGAACTATTTTCAAAGAAGCCATTATCCATGTTCATAAGTAACCTTTGTTTTATCATTATTTCAAAGATCGTAAGCACTTTTAAGTTACAATCTTTTACTTTAATATAAAATGATTAAGTGTAGAGTTATACAGATTTGTGTTAAAGAGACTAGAAAAAGTTTAAATTCAACTGCCTTTAGACAGATGGGGAAACTATCCTCCTGTTGTATTTCCTGTGCACTCCTCTGCATTATTCTTCTCACATGAGAAAAAAGTTATCATAGGTGTAGGGTAATTACTCCTAGGGATTTTGGAATAGGCAGAGAGAGTGCCAAAGTCACAGTAGTTAAATATGGCCAGAGGCACCTTTCTTTTAGGAACATTAGGTGGGTGGTTCTCTTAGTAGTTTCTCTTGTTTATTAATTTTAAGAACTAATTTTTAAAGCTCCTGTACAAATTAGGATATATACATTCTAAATTTATAAGACTTTTTCTTTCTGTTTTTCTTTTTTCAGTTAGAGACTGAAATGAGTTTCTACCAAGCTGTCTCCAGAAAGCAGAGAGGTTACCCTTTCCTTACCCTTGAAAATAAACCAGAATAACAGAAGTGATGATACTTTGAATATAAAGAGCCTGAGGGAGAGCTATAAAATGAGTCAAAGAGGAGTTAACAGCATCACTGCTTGGTGTACTGTTCAGACAGGCTTTAAAGCTTACTGTGAGACTTGGCCCAACTTCCAAGAGGAAGAAGTTAAGAATAAAAGGATCAGGATGGTAGCAGAGGATGGATACTTATTAGCTGTCCTTTCCCATCATTCCAGCTGGTTGCAAAAAAGACAACTCTTTCCTTTTAATCATTGCATCTTGTAACTAAAACTATTTTTTAGATAAATTGAGACAATGGTATTTTCCTGTGTTAAAGTAGAAAAATGTAGAGAAAAGATGTTCATCTCTATGAAATGAGAGAACTAGAAATATGGTAGATAAATATCATAATGTATTTTCTTAAGTGGTTTTTTAAAAAAAATTTTTATTTTTTAAAGATTTTATTTATTTGATGGGGAGAGAGAGAGGGAACACAAGCAGGCAGAGAGGTAGGCAGAGGGAGAGGGAGAAGCAGGCTCTCCACTGAACAGAGAGCAACATGGAGCTCAATCCCAGGACCCTGGGGATCATAACCCGAGCTGAAGGCAGACATTTAACTAACTAAGCCACCAAGGCACCCCTTCTTTAGTGGTTTTAATTAGCAAGCAGAACTTTAGGCATCGAAATTTAATTCTCCCCAGTGTAACTAAATAGGTGCCTCTTCATTATAGATCTTCTTACCATGTTCTTTGTTAAAATAGTGAAACTAAGACAATTTTAAGCAGAAAAAGGACTTGAATAAAGAACTTTAGAACACAGGATCCGAGCAAGATATGAGGACCATGCTTGGAGGCTATGTGGGAGCCAATATAGATGCAAAATCAAATCACAAAAGTGGTTCCATGTTGGACAAAGACACTATGCCAATGCCATTGATGCTTATAGTAGCCATATGTCTTGGTTTTTCTTGGTAATAATTAATAATTCATTTCACTCTCAGAAGTGTCCCAGTTTGGACAGTAAATTACATGATCACCATTCTGATGTTGGAACATTACTATCTCTGGAAAGCACATAAAGATACTCCTACTTCCAACATTCTTGCCAGCATGGAGTTTACATTCCTTTCCTTCTTCCCACAGGCTGGCTGGCTACCTGGCTTTCACTCACTCCCACCCTCCTTTTGTCCTCCCCTCCTTTCGTTCGTTTGTTTATTCTTTCATTTTATTTTTTAAATAATCTCTACATCTAACATGGGGCTTGAACCTACAACCTTGAGATTAAGAGTTGCATGCTCCAAAAAAAAAAAAAAAAAAGAGTTGCATGCTCTATCAACTGAATCAGCCAAGTGCCCTCAACCCCCCACCCGCACGCCACCCCAGCCCCAGACTTTAGATTCAAATTCTGGAGCAGATTTGTCTGAACAAATGCACATATATACTAAGGAGTCTGGAAATGTATCTGCATTTTCTGGTTTCTATAGGTAAGAGACTGCCTGAAAAGGTAGGGATTTCCCTAAACATAAGATAGAGCTTCATAAGCTGGGTAGTCAAAGAATGCAGATATTGAGTATATTATGCTTCAGTGATTGTCCCATTTTACTCTTTCCTTTTGGTTGTATTCAGTGCTGTCCTCTTCCTCCTGGGCTGGATAGATCTATTAAGCAATCATTAAGGCGAGTTATGTATCTGCTCAAAAAGAATGTTACTGAAAGTATAAACTAGTTTTTGTTCTTTTTTCCCATATAAGCAAGGAAACTCCAGTGGGATAAAGGAAATAATATTTGCCATTCTCCCATCTTCATTATGTGAAAAAATAACTTGTTCCACTACAAATGATAGAGAATTAATCTTAAAAAGCTAAAAAGTTGAAAGATTATTCGTTCAAATTTTTAAAGTTTGTGGAGTTCATGTAGCATGTGTACTAAACCCTCAAGCATCTCTAAAACTGTTTCGTTACATTTAGATCTATCTTGGCGATACATACTTAAATTTTATCTGAATAACCTTTAGAAAAAATTCAGATCGCATTTAGATCTTTTCTAAAGAGTTCCAGATAAGGTTTTTGGAAATAGCATTTGTTAATTTCTTTTGGTTTTGAATATATTTTTGCCTTGATAGAAAGAACACTTGGTTTACTTATTAGACAGTATGGATTTTATAAATCTTATGAGTATATCTTTTAATCTCTTTTAGTTTTATTTGTCCTGATTTCATTGGAAGTTGTTATGATTAAGTAAAATAATGAATGTGCAGTGGTTTCTTAGGTTGTCAAATACTTTTTAAATGTGAAGTGTTTCCTTGTAGTAATAATACCTGCCAGAATGTCACTAAGTATACTTCTGTCTGGGAGATCAGGGTAGATGCCCCTGGCCCATCTCTTACTGTTCCTCACATATTTGGAAAGAATGAGGAAATCCAAATAAGGATATCTCAACAAACAAGATTGCCACTGTAAGGGGATTACTATAAAAAAACAATGGTGGGAACAGTAAAACAGTATAACTGGATGGCACAGTAGATAGAGTATATGACTCTTGATCTCAGGTTATAAATTCAAGCTCCACATTGGCTATAGAGTTTACTGAAAAAAGAAAAAAAATGGATTTTCTATGACATTACAAAACATCTTCGTAGGATTTGAAAACTGAAGGGTTAGGGTCTAATGCTGTGGACACTAATTGGGAATTAGTCTTCTAAGATCCTCTTTATTTGTATTCTTCTATTGTGGGGTTCTTCTTGTGTAGGGTTCTCAAGGTCTCCTATACAAGGTTTGTATAAAACCAAGGAGTCATGGTAGCACCTTGATGACAACAGTGAAACACATTGTGCTGAGAACATTTATGATATTTGTCTTTTGTATTCTAACCATTATCACTGAGATTGAGCTTTTCATTCTTTTTTCTTTATTTGTGCCCTAGATTTTATTAAATATCCCAGGAGGTAGCTCAAGAAATAAAGATATAGAAGTCAATGGAAAATTAACTAATGTATGAATAGGATTGAAATCCGGGTATGTAGTTTTGAAAAGAACACTGCTTTACCTTGTTTTTTTAGCAGATTATACAGTATTTAGTCCTTAATTTTTTTTTTTTTAAGATTTTATTTATTCATTTGAGAGAGAGAGAAAGAGACAGAGAAAGAACAAGCAGAGAGAGGGTAAAGCACACTACCCACTGAGCCAGGAGCCTGATGTGGGAATTGATCCCAGGACCAGGATTATCAAGAACGTAATTAACCATCTGAACCACCCAGGTGCTCTCTTTATCTCCTTATTTCATAGGAATATGAAGGGATATAAGGAAAACTTATCAAAACCTTGAAGGTTGTTCCAGCCTTCTCAAGACTCATTTCCCAGTTTCAGAGGCACATTATTCCAAAGTTTACTTTTTTTTCAGATTTCTTCCTCACATGTCTTCCACTTCCTTCTCCAAGCAAAACATAAAGTTATTCTTTCCTCTGTGTTTCTTTTCTGAGATGGACACTGATTCAGAACTTCTAAATTCCTAGGTGAGGTTTGAAATGTAAGTAAACATTTATTGAGATTAAAAAATTTTATATGTGCAGAACCATATCTTACCCGATCTTGAAAATGAAGTTGGGGACACCTGCATGGCTCAGTCGGTTAAGTGTCTGCCTTCAGATCAGGTCATGGGGATTGAGTTCCACATCAGGCTCCCTGCTCAGCTGAGACCCTGCTTCTTCTTCTACCTGCCGCTCCCCCTGCTTGTGCTCTCGGTCTCTGTCTCTCTCTCTCTGACAAATAAATAAATAAAATTAAAAAAAAAAAAGAAGTTGAAAGGCATTACATAGTAACCTACTAACTTGATAAGTACATAGTTAACATGAACATATATGCTTAGATTTTATACTATTCTTATATGGTTAATGAAGACATTAAGATAGTATAAATATTTCTATCCAATAAGGATTTTTAAAAATTTTTTTTAAGATTTTATTTTTATTTATTTGACAGATCACAAGTAGGCAGAGAGAGAAGGGGAAGCAGGCTCCCTGCTGAACAAGAAAGCTCAATGCGGGGCTCGATCCTAGGACCCTGAGATCATGACCTGAGCGTGAAGGCAGAGGCTTAGCTACCCAGGTGCTCCAGTCCAATAAGGATTTTTTTAAAACAATTATACTGGTTCAGATTCCACATCACACTGAAAATGCCATGTTTTAAAAGAAATTGTATTTGGAATTAAGTTTCCTTTTAACTGAATAGTAAATGGGATATTTAGCTTTCTTTATATAGTATTGCAGAGGCTTTTCTTTCTTGCATTTCATTGCTCCCATTACTAGATAATCATTATTTTTGGACATGCATCCAGTTGGTTGTCTTATAAATTTTATTATCAAGGTTGAAGCCACTTAGAACAGCAGTCTAACAGCAACATTTAGAGGCACTTTGTCAGACTGCTGTGCTGACCTTATCCTCTGTGAGGTAGTATCTCCCATTTTTCTGGGTCAGTTCGTCTTTGTAAAGGGCTAGAACTCCTTAGCTCAGGGAACAGATTTATAAACAAAAGAAACAATGATTTTAAAAAAAGATCTTGGATTATATGCTTAGCATATGTAATTATAGATCATAGTAAGCTGTATTAATTAATATTTTAATGCAAAAAAATTGATTCAATTTATTTTATTTTTTATTTTTTTTTTTTTTTAAAGATTTTATTTATTTATCAGAGAGACAGGGGGGGAGAGAGAGAGCACAGGCAGACAGAATGGCAGGCAGAGGCAGAGGGAGAAGCAGGCTCCCTGCTGAGCAAGGAGCCCGATGTGGGACTCGATCCCAGGACGCTGGGATCATGACCTGAGCCGAAGGCAGCTGCTTAACCAACTGAGCCACCCAGGCGTCCCAAATTGATTCAATTTAATTAAAGTGAAAGCCAAATTAGATTTTTTCCCCTAAATTTAAAAAGAGTAAAGTCTCGTCTTTTTTAAAGAAACTTATTTGTACACAAATTTATATTCAGAAGGACTAGCAAAGACCATGTTGTATTTCTCCTTTATTAAAACATTTGATGCCAATAAATCAAATTTAATGGTACTGGAAAGGTGGTATAGGCTACAGGATAATGGAATGTATCTGTTACCTCTTTGTGGGTCAGCATCTAATGAATTCTGTGACAGTAGTCTTGTATTAGTACAGCCTCTGAAGGTTATTTAAGAGTGCTATGAATCATTTAGGTTGCTTCCTTTGGTTTTTGTCAGTATATAAAATAGTCTCTGATTTTAATAGAAGCTTTAAAATACAAGTTTTATTTTTCTAGTTGTCTTGAGAAGTACCTTTTGACTTCATTTTGATATTTGGCTCTAGAAAAATCTATCTTTATAAATTAATTTTGTCAAGAGATGCCTGGCTGGCTCAGTGAGAACATGCAACTTTTGATCTCGGGGTTGTAAGTTCAAGCCCCACATTGGGGGTAGAGATTACTCAAAAAAACAAAAACAAAAATCCCATTTTTTTTGGTTTGTTTTTAAAAGATTTTATTTATTTATTTGTTTATTTGACAGAGAGAGAGAGAGTACAAGCAGCAGGAGTGCCAGGCAGAGGGAGAGGGAGAAGCAGGCTCTCTGCAGTGCAGGGAGCCTAATATGGGCTTGATCCTAGGACCCTGGGATCATGACCTGAGCCCAAGGCAGATGCTTACCTGACTGAGTCACCCAAGTACCCCGATACTTGTGTTCTTAATATTCTTAGCTTTCTGTCTCCTAATTGTCAATGGATTCTAACTAAGTGGAAAAATTTTGCAGAGCAACGAGCTCACTACAGGATGATAGTAGCATTTTTTATTCAATGGGATTTATCCTTGGGAGGAATTTCTAATAGCAGTATTTTGCCCTTCTGATATGCAGGAAAGGGAGTACAGATACTGTATTTTAGCTATAAAAACTGTGTTATATAACTCATTATTTAAAAAAAATTTATGTCCTACCTTTTAAGGTAGGTAGTTTTTTAAAATCACTATGGATAGAAAATATTAAGAATCCTAAACCTCGTGAAATGTAATTAAGATATAATGTGCTTCTATATATTGTCTATTTAAACTTAAATGTAACCTGCCTTTAAGTCAGGTCATGATCTCAGGGTCCTGGGATGGAGCCCCGCATCAGGCTCTCTGCTCAGCAGGGAGCCTGCCCCCCGCCCTGCCTGCCTCTCTGCCTACTTGTGATTTCTGTCTGTCAAATAAATAAATAAATAGCCCCCCCCCCCTTTTTTAAATTGCCATTTCCTCTCCACACACACACCCATACACAGTAGGATTGCAAGCTCCATAGGTAAGGATTTTGTTAATACATTGCTATATCTCCTTTCACTTTGCCAGTGACTGGCACATATCAGGTTCTCTTGAAGCATTCGTTGAATGAATAAATTTAGTTCTAAATCTCCCATTCCTCTGAACTTCTCTGTTTATAGATTGTATTGTCTATAACACATTAATAATATTAACATATCTAACATTAATAAAATGTTAAATTTTAACATTTATTTTTTAACATTAATGTTAATTTTTGTGGTGTTTGATGTGTATAAATTTGGTTGTCATCACCTTAAGAAACTCCTAGTGCTAAGGGCCCTATTTTGTACTATTACCTGTCCTACCCAAGAGTTTTATTATGCTCGATATTTACATTTGGGCTCTTGACTCTTCTAGGATGTGAATGGCTCAGCCATTTACTTGGTTTTGTGAAATGAGGCAAGTTTTCTGACCCTGTGCTAAAAGTGGTAGCATTTTAAGAATGTACTAGGTAGGGGTGCCTGGGTGGCTCAGTCAATTAAGTGTCTGCCTTTGGTTCACGCCCTGATCCCACGGTCCTGAGATCAAGTCCTGCATTGGGCTCTTTGTTTTGGGGTGAGAGGGTTCTTCCTCTGTTCCTCCCCCTGCTCATACTCTCTCTCTCCCCCTCTCTCTCAAATAAATAAAAATATTAAAAAAAAAAATACTGGGGTGCCTGGGCAGCTCAGTCAGTTGACATCTGCCTTTGGTTCAGGTTGTGATCCCAGGGTCCTGGGAACCAGCCCTGGATGGGGCTCCCTGCTCAGCGGGGAGTCTGCTTCTCTCTCTACCCGTCACCCTACTTTTTCTTTCTCTCTCCCTCCATCTCAAATAAATCTTTTAAAAAATTTTTTTAATGGGTAATTTTTAAAATATACTAAGAATATACTAGATAGTTACTTGAGGACATATAAATAAGATAGTTTATTTGAAAACTGAGAGAATGCATAACATGGTCCATCTTAATGTAGTAAGCTTAATAAAATGTAGCCATTATTATCTAGATGATGAAAGCATTTATTCATTCCTTTAAAAAAAAAAAGATTTTATTTATTTATTTGAGAGACAGTACAAAAACACTACCTGTTGAGCAGGGAGCCCAAAGCGGGCTTGATCCTGGGACTTGGGATTCTGACCTGCACTGAAGACAGATGTTCAGTCAGTTGAGTCACCTGGGCACCCCTATTCATTCCTTTTGATTTGTTTATATTCTTGTTTATAATAATTTTCAAGAAGGAAAAAAAAAGTCTCTACATCCATCATCTCATTTTATGAGGTTATACCACGGGTATATGAGAGGTTATTTTTAGTTTTTTGTTCCTAATCTTCCTTGTTGTATTCTTACCAGTATGATTTCTGTGTTCTGATTGAAAAACATTGTTTTCCAGCTTGTGCTTCAGGACACACCAGTGTAATCTCTAGGCTTATTAGTTTGTTGTAGCCAGCAAGCTTCCATGTGTTTTGACTCTGACACCTGTCCTTTATGACTATTGAGTACAATTTTCTGATTTTCCTCTCTTGTTACTCTCTCATCCCAACCCTACTTGGATCTTGGCCAAGTAGCCATTTCTATCCTGTTCTTTATTTAGTATTGTCCAATTTTTGTATACATGTGAATTTCCGTACATATATATGTTTTTCAGAATCTTTTTCTCTATTAGGAATTGTATACCATTTTTATGACTGGGTATATAAACATATCATATATTCTGTTCTCAACTGTGCTGTGACAAACCTAGAAAATTTTGCCAGTTTCCATAAATGTAAAAGATTAGGAAACACTAATATATCCTGACTTTAAATTCTTATGGTTTGTACTTTAGAATATAGCAACTTTAAAATCTTCATACTAAGTGTGGGAGTTTGTTCCCTGTGCTATTTTTTTCTGTCTTTCTCCCAGAATACCACCGTGTTTCACCTATATTTCCTAAGTAAGAGATTAGAGGGAGGCTCCTTCTTGTAGGAATTCTAATATTTCAAAGAAGAAATACTCTGACACTTAAGAGTCCTTCACGTAAACAGTCAGCAGTTTACCTAATCATTTTTTGGTGAGGCTGACATCCAGTCATTTTCCAGTAAACTTTTTTATTCCTCTTTTATATAAATTAATAGTGAAGGATTGCTCCATATTTGAGAAGACCTTCCCAATATGAGAGAGAAGAAACATAGAAAAAAAATCAAGAAATTGCAAGGAGCAGTTATGAAAACTTAAGGGGAAAAAATATCTGATATACTAGTGATCAGAAAATATTTCATCATTAAAAAGAATGTACTGGTTCACATTCTTGTAAAGATGTTCAAGTAGTGTGACTGTTGACTTCCTCACCCAAGATCAGCTTCAGCAGAATTATAAGAACTAAAGGTTCAGAAGATACAATGAAAAACCTCTAAGATGGGGTGAAAGAGGGACTGTTTTTAACTGGTATGTGGAATGGGAGCTTTTTAGGGGATGGAGGCATCTTGCTTTGGCTTTGGGAAGAAAAATAGGAAATGAACTATTGGAGTTCTACTTCTGCTTCTCTCTGAACCCAAATAGGGTGATCCTTCCGTACCTGCAGTGTCTCAGAATTCTTCTCCAGGTATTCTCAGGAAATGAAATCAGAATGGTGCTCTTTGCCTCTTAGGGAGTAAGAAATATGGATTGCTGCCTTCCCAAATCACACTCATCAGATTCTTTGTACTTATAAATTGTAATCTAAAGAGAATTTCCCTTTTATGATGCTTATCCAGTGAACAAAGAGTAAAGTTCTTTGCCCAAGGAATTGTTTTTTGGGAAAAGGAGAGATTGACTAATTTTCTGTAGCCTGAAAGTCTTTACCAAAGGTGTTTTCTACCTCAACATCCTGTTCTCACTGGATCTGACAGGGACTTTTGTATGGCATTCTTCCCTATGTGTTGCTTGAGTGAGTTTTCTTAGAAGAAAATGAGCACACAAGCCAAAATAATAAGACATTCCAAAGAAGAGAAAAGTAAAGTACTGTTATAGATTCTATTCCTAGTAGAAATATAAAAATAGATGAAGAATATAAAATTATCCTAATATGCTAAAAATGGGTGGGGGGGTAGGAAGATTAATGATACAAAACAAAATATAGAGATACCTGGGTGGCTCAGTTGGTTAAGCGTCTGCCTTCAGTTCAGGTCATGATCCCAGGGTCCTGGGAGCAAGTTCTGCATTGGGCTCTGAGCAGGGAGCCTACTGCTCCCTCTGCTTGTGCTCTCTCCTCTCTTTCTGAAAAATAAATAAAGAAAATCTTTAAGAAAAAAAACCCCACAAAATATAAAGAAGAGAAAGTTATTATATATATAAAAAATAGCTGATATGAATACAGAAAACATAAATATCAATAAATTCTCAGAAGAACAAAATAGATAATTACAAGATTAGAGAGTGAGATTATCTCACGGGAAAAAGTGAAAGGAAAGTACATGGAAATTGGAAATATAAAGGAAAAATTGAGAGATACTGAGGACAAAAATGAACATTTAGATGATAGGAATACTTTAAAAAATGAAAGTATTAACATTAGATAATAGGAATTATTAACATTCAGATGATCAGAATAGAGGAGAAAAATTTAAAAGTGATTAGAAAATATTTGAAGGAATAAAGGGTATAGAGTTTCTAGAATTAGAGGTGGGGGGGAAGGGATGAATATTTCCACATAAAAAGGGCCTACACAGAGTTCAGAGAGAGAGTTAAGGAAAAACCCACAACACATTAAAGTTAAATGTAAAACTTCCAAAGGGAAAGAAAAATCTAAAATTCTCCAGAGATGGGAAAGAGAATTCACAAGGAAATAAAAAATTAGATTTACATCACTTTTTTTCAGACAGCAACTCTGAATTCAAGCAGAAAATGCATTAGTATTTTTAAAAATTTGAAGGGTAGAACTTGGAAATTTTTTATGCCTCCAAAGTATTATTTGGATATAAATGCATAATGATAGGGTACTTGGGTGGCTTCGTTGGTTAAGCAACTGCCTTGAGTTCAGGTCATGATCCTGGAGTCTTGGGATCGAGTCCCGTATCAGACTCCCGCCTCCATGGGAGTCTACTTCTCCCTCCAACCTTCTCCTCGTTCATTCTCTCTCTCACTGTCTCTCCGTCAAATAAATAAATAAAATTTAAAAAAATTAAATAAATGCATAATAATAAATCTTACCATGTCTCAGAAGGTCTGCTGTGTAAGTTCTTACATTAAAATTAACTTTAGGGCCACCTGGCTGGCTCAGTTGGAAGAGCATGTGACTCTTGATCTTGGGGTCATGAGTTCAAGCCCCAAGTATAGAGATTATGTAAATAAATAAAACTTTTTAAAAAGGGGGGGTGTTCTACGAAATAAACATGTAAAAGTGGTAGTTTTATGATTTTTTTTAAAAGATTTTGTTTTTATTTATTTGACAGACAGAGATCACAAGTAGGCAGAGACTCAGGCAGAGAGAGGAGGGGAAGCAGGCTCCCTGCTGAGCAGAGAGCCCAATTCCGGGCTTGATCCCTGGACCCTAGGATCATGACCTGAGCCGCAGACAGAGGCTTTTAACAAAAGTGGTAGTTTAAAAAAAAATAGAAGTAGCTTTAGATAAAAGTCCCAAAATGAGCAAATGTATTTTTTTAATGCTGAAAAAAATAGATCAAGTAAAGTTTTGTTACCCTCCTTAAAAAAAAAAAAAAGAAAAAAATGTAGCTAGTACCAAAGAAGAGAGAAGATGTGTTCAAATAAATGTGAATTAAAAGTCTACTTAGTACTTTTCAAACTGTCTATGTTAAAGGAACATTTACAAAATTTTTTCAGTTTCACACCTAACTTTTATGTATCATAAAAACTCATATGCATTGAGGTTCCAGCAGTGTCAAATTGGTATGAAAATTTTTTAATGTATATTCTTTGTTCCTGTACTTTATGGACCTATAACAGGTGCTTGAAACAAGTAAACTGTCAGTAGAAACAGATTCAAGTAATGGCAGAAATGAAGTGGTAGACAAAGACATTAAAACTATTATAAATTTAATATATACAAGGATTTAAAGGAAAAACATAGGAGAAATTGAAGATATATAAAAAAAATGAACATTTATAGTAAAAAGTACAGTCACTAAAATGAAAAATTCATTGGATGGGCTTAATAGCATAATAGACATGGCAAAAGAAAAGATGAGTGACCTTAATATAACAGTAGAAACTATGCAAAATGAAGCATAGAGAATAAATACTGGGGAGAAAAGAAAAAATAAGGCTTAATGACCTGTGGAATGTTATCAAACATTCTAACGTATGCTTATTAAGTTTTAGCCAAGGATGGGCAGTGAAAATATTCATTGAAATTATATTTAAAAACATCCCACATTTGGAAGAACATTTTAAATAGGCAGATCCAAGAAGCTCAGAGAATCATAAACTTGGTAAACACACCAGAAAAAAAAAATACTAAAAAATGGAATACCAAGGCACATTACAATCAGTTCTCTGCCCTGCAGTCCCTTTTAAATAACAAGTTTTCTTTCTGATCCCTCTAATCTATGCCACTTATATTTATTGCACCTATAGAACACCATCTTCAGTCTTGTTACCTGATGAAACATGTGCTTATATTTTATTGTCTTTAGGTTCTATCGTGGTTATTATTGACAGTTTGCAAGTTTAGCCTGATACGTAAAAAGAATTCCTTTAGCCTGATATGTAAAAAAGAATGCCTGGATAGCTCAGTGGGTTAAGCGTCTGCTTTTGGCTTGGGTCATGATCACCGGATCCTGGGATCAAGCCCCATGTTATAAGCAGGGAGCCCGCTTCTCCTTCTCCTTCTTCTGCTGTCCCTGCTTGTGTGCTCTCTTGCTCTTTCTCTCTGTCAAATAAATAAATAAACTAATTTTTAAAAAGAAAGGGAGGAAGGGAGGAAGGAAGGAAGGAAGGGCTAAGTGGGAAGTTTGCTTCTCCCTTTGCCTGCTGCTCCCCCTGCTCGTGCTTACTCTCAATCTCTGACAAATATATAAATAAAATCTTAAAAAATAAAAAAAGAATTTCTTTGAAATTTCTGTATTGGAATTGTTTTAAATGATATATATATTAATTGAGGGGAAATGTCTGATTCATCATATTGCATCTTTTCTTCCATGTATGGTGTATGTGTCCGTTTATTTATGGTCTTGTATTATGATTTTAGAGGTTACAGTTTTTTCCATAAAGGTCTTCCTAATCTTTTGATAACGAATTCCAGTGATATTCTAGAAGTTATTGCTATTATGAGTAAAATCTTTTTTTTTTTAAAGATTTTATTTATTTATTTGACAGAGAGAGATCACAAGTAGGCAGAGAGGCAGGTAGAGCAAGAGGAAGAGAAGCAGGCTCCCCACTGAGCAGAGACCCACCCCCCCAACACACACACGGGGCTCGATCTCAGGACCCTGAGATCATGACCTGAGCCGAAGGCAGAGGCTTTAACCCACTGAGCTACCCAGGCACCCCGAGTAACATCTTTTTATCCTGTACTTTATAATAGACCTTGATATACAGGAATATGATTAATTATTGCATAGTGATCTTTTGTCTGGGAGACTTTCTGAACTCTTTCAACTGTTCTAATAGTTTGACTAATGAATTATGTTGGACTTTTTGCCTCATGACCATTTTATTCTTCTTTTTTTTTTTTTTTTTAAATATTTTATTTATTTATCTGACAGAGAGAAATCACAAGTAGGCAGAGAGGCAGGCAGAGAGAGGGGAGGAAGCAGGCTCCCTGCTGAGCAGAGAGCCCTATGCGGGACTCGATCCCAGTACCCTGAGATCATGACCTGAGCCGAAGGCAGCAGCTTAACCCACTGAGCCACCCAGGCGCCCCTTATTCTTCTTTTCTAGTGCTTATGCTTTTTTCAGAAATTTTCTTGTCTACTGTGTTGACTAAAAACTACGGGTCTGTGTATACAAACAATCATAGCAGGCATCTTTATGCCATTTGTAGTAGGCATCATTATATCATTCTTGATGGTCACGAGAACACTAACCTCTATGAGGAAAAGGTTTGCAATACCTTTTAAAAGTATAATATAAATACTGAGTGCTTTTTCAATCTTGTTCATGTCATGGCATACATAGAAAATGTTACATTTGTATACCACATTGAAATAAACTAAGGCAGCTTCTTGTAATTTGAGTTCACATTGCCTTAAGCCTCACTCACCTATCTCAAAGGCTAAATAGTACAAAATCAGGGATACTACCTTGTTAGATATTGAAGGCCTTGTAGTTGGAAATCTCTGCTCTAATGCTTTACCATTTAAAGTGATATTAGCCCATAATTTTACACAGATAACTAATTTATTAGTTTAAGGAATTCCTTGTTTTTTATATTACTTAAATTGGTTTTTGTTCTTCATAAATGATTACTGAACTTTATCAAATCCTTTGTTCTTAATCTGATGAGATAATTACATAGTTTTCTCTTTAATATCATAATATGGTGAATTACATTCATAGACTAGTCTTTGCATCCTTAGGAGAAGCCTGCCTTAAGCATTTCTAGATCAATTTAACAGAAATTTTTTTATTGATCTGAATCATCATGTTGCAAGCTCAGTAATGTAAACATTATTTTTAAAATTGTGAAATGTGCTATAAAATAAAAACATACAAACATGTTTATGTAATTTTTTTTGTAATATTTTATTTATATAAATTTAGAGCATCAAATGACCTACTCTTTAGTTGCTACACAGTTTAAAAAGTAGAACATTACCAGTGTTTCTCAGTTGCATTTCTTCTTTCTTTCTCACCTCAAAACCGGTAACTAGTGTCGTGACTTTTGTGTTACCATTCCCTTGCTTTTATTTATAGCTTGGCAACCCAAGTATGTATCCCTAAATAGTTGTTAAGTTTTCAAAAGCTGAGTAACAGATTTAATTCCATGGAGCATAATATTGCCACCATTGAGGAAGGCTTCCAGAAGGAGATAAAAGCCTAATAGTTCATAGGTCATTAAGTGACTTCACAGTCTCTTTTGAAGGAGATCATAATCACTCACTCATACAGTGAATAGTGTTGAGTGGAGGAGTCCTCTTTACCACCACTGAGGCATCTGGAGGGCATTTACTAGTATAGATACTATATAGAGTGTAGTCAGAGGAAATGGGCTACTATCTACTCATAATTCTAAACTTATTCCATTCACTCTCTCTTTCTTGAAAGGAAGGAAGGAAGGAAGGAAAAGAAAGAAAGAAAGAAAGAAAGAAAGAAAGAAAGAAAGAAAGAATTTATTTATTTATTAATAATCTCTACACCCAGCGTGGGGCTCTAATTCACAACCCCAAGATCAAGAGCTGCATGCTATACTGACTGAGCCAAACATGTGCCTTGTCTTTCTTGATAATAGTTTGTCTAGGTACTTAGTTCTAACATAAAAATAAATTTTCTTCACTAATTTGAAGATTCACCATTTCATTTAAAAGCTTCCATGCCAGCTGTTGAGATGCTTGAGGACATTCTGTTTCCTGATCCTTAGTGTGTCACTTTTTTTTCTTTGTGGAAGCTCACAGAATCTTGTTTTTTCCCCCAAAGGTTCTAAAGTTTTTCTGTGAGGTTGCTTTTTATCAGTTTATTTTCATCCATTGTGTACAGTCCCTTTTAATCTGGTAGCTTACTTTCTCAACCCTGGGAGATTTTTTTGTTTGGTTTTATTTTCCCCCTTTGATTTATAGCTTTCCCTCCTATTTTTCTGTTCTCTCCTAAAATGGATGTTGGCCCTTCATTTTTCTCCTGGTTCTCCATTTATCCTCTATTTTTTATTTCTCTGTTTTTGTTGTTCTTTCAATTTCTAATGTCCTAGAAAATAAATTTCTTGGGGTGCCTGGGTGGTTCTGTCAGTAAAGCACCCAGCTCATGATTTTGGCTTAGGTCATGATCTTGAGGGCTCCATACTCATTAGGGAGTCTGTTTGGGATTATCTCCTTTTCCCTCTGCCCCTCCCCCTGCTCTCTAATAAATCTTTGAAAAAAAGTAAATTTCCTCAACTTTCCTTTTAAGATTCGAACTCATTTTCTCTTATAGCATCTTGTTTTTGTTTCGTGGATAACTTATTCTGAGACTATAAATTTTGTTTTTGTTCATATTTTGGTCTCTGTTCCTAGTCTCTCCTACATGTTATGCTTTTCCTTTCATCGTCTGTTTACTTATAGACTCTGTCTTTTAAGTTAAAGGCTTTCAAAGATACCACATATCACTGGCTGGCTGCTCATGATTCAGGAGGAAACCAAAATGCTGATTGGAAGTTTCAAGTGCATGGATAGGGGGTTTATCTGTTTTGAACTTTATTGGATGGTTGTCTGGGAAGACTATTTGTGGGTCAGACTTAGTGGTAGGATTTTGAGTTATTTCTCAGACTGGTTACTTTCCCCAGGCAAGAGTTACTCTCTTTCATATATGGTAAGGATCCCAAGTTGGAGAAGGCTAGATTCTTTGCCTTTAGATATAGATATTTAGATAGATATTTTAGATAGTTGCTTTTCCCACTTTGGTTTCGACAAGAGATGAAACCCAAAACTGAGTTTGTATTATCTTTGTCCAGAGAGACTCTGTTTTAAACTTTTCAGAGAATGAATTTTCAAGACAACATATCTCCCTGGTATATGGAGTCATGGAGGGGATTGAGAGATCTGATTGTTTTCCTTAAATAGCTGTCACTGACATCCTTCTTACTTTATTAGCCCTCAGTTCCAGTGTTACCTGATAACTGCGAACTCTTAAACTTTTTAAAAGTCCTATGGGGTAAAATAGGTTGGTTCTCACCTTTTTTCTATCTTACCTTGGAATTTAGCTTTCTCTAAGTCATTTACCATTGATCCCTTTCCTTTCTAACTTTAAAAAGGTCATTGATTTTCCTATCCTTCTAAAATATTTTTCCTCCTAAGGGATTTCCCTGATACAGTGTTTAGTAGAGTTTCAGGAGGAATTGAAATTAAATTTGTGTATATAATTCTCCATCTTAACCCAGAAGCCTAAACCTACATTTTAGTTGTCCTACTTATTTTTACTATGTACAGTATTGATGATGAAGCATTGAAATAGCTGATCTCTGGGTAGTACCTAGATGTACCATACCTTTAAAAAAAATAAAACATTAAGAGTATTAATTATTTTTGTGAGTATCAACTTTCATACTTCCCCTTTTGGAATAGAAACTAGATTTTAAAAAATGACATAGTAGGACAATTCAAATGATCTGCCAAATTATTCACAGTGAATACCAGTCATTATAAAATATTGAAAAAAAGGAATTTTATATTCTTTAAAGATAATGATTACTGAGAAGTAATGTCAGAAAAATTTCTTTTCATTAAATTACTTATGGTGCTGTAAAGTTTGATTACAAGCATAACAATATGCCTTTGAGAAAGACCTTCTAATCAATTAAATTCAGTTAATTCAGGGATGCCTAAGCCATGAAAAGAAGAGGAAAATGACCAGACTGAATGATGATTCTTATAACATACTGGAAACTACTTTTGTTTTACATGGTAGTAAAACCACCTATAAATTTTATCTATTTATGGTGTGCTTACTTGAATATTTGGAACATAGAAAAACGTCTTTCTGTTAGCTTAGTAATGCACCTGGTGTTATTAATTATTGATTAAAAATACATAAATTAGGGGCACCTGGGTGGCTCAGTGGGTTAAAGCCTCTGCCTTCAGCTTGGGTCATGATCCTGGGGTCCTGGGATCGAGGCCCACATTGGGCTCTCTGCTCAGCAGGGAGCCTGCTTTCTCCTCTCTCTCTGCCTGCCTCTCTGCCTATTTTGATCTCTGTCAAACACATAAATAAAAATCTTCAAAAAATACATAAATTAATAAATTATTGATAATTAAGTTTCTTTTACTTCCTCTATAGACTTAATGGTGGGGACACTTAAAAGTCATTGCACTTGAGGGATGCCTAGCTGGCTCAAACAGTAGAGCATACAATTGTTGACCTTGGGGTTGTGAGTTCAAGCCCCATGTTGGGTGTAAAGATTACTTAAAATCTTAAAAAAAAAAAAAGTCATTGCACTTAAATATACATTTTCAAAGTATATTGGACACTTTATAGATTATAAAAACATGGAATAGGTAAGTCAGGATATATATTTTATAAAGGAATAGTCTTATCTCCCATACAAGTAGTTCCTATAAACTTTGGGGATGTAAACTACAGGAAAAGACCAAAAAATTATGTCATAGTCAAGGCAGAACTTAGTCATTTGTGTATCATGTGTACTTTTAAAATTATTTGTTTTACTCCTTACTGTTAAGAGTTACTTAACAGTTTTTATATACCATGATATTCATGTTGTTATCTCTTGAGGAAAATTTAGAACTTATGCAGTATGCATTACCTAAAAAACGTGTTGCTTTGCATATCAAAGCTCAAGTACTAAGAGAGCCTTAGTCTACATGAAGAATAAATAAAAGGGAAAAAGAAACAAACTGTTGTGTGACCAAGTCCTTTTTTTCTTTCCACCATATAACATCCTACCCAAAAGCCCTGCTTCACTGGAGGCTAGAATTGTTTAGTGTGAATTTTACTCAGGATATAGTGACTCATTCTGAGACTTTGCTCAGAAGACAAAATTCTGTGTTGATGGCATGTACATTGCTCACTTCTTTCCGTATATGGGTTCCCTGCAGTTTCACTAGAGCTTTATTTGTGAAGTATGTTAAATGATAAAACACCTGCTGTTTTAGTTTGGTAGGGCTGCCATAACAAAATACCAGAGACTGGGTGGCTTAAACAACAGAAATTTATTTTCTCACTGTTCTTGTGCTTGAAGTCCCAAGGTAGGGTGTCAGTAGAATTGGTTCCTTCTGAGTGCTCTGAGGAAAGGATCTGTTCAGGTATCTCTCTTTGACATAAATGGCCATCTTCTCCCAGCAACTTCATATCATCTCCCCTCTGTACCTGTGTCCGAATTTCCTCTTCTTGTAAGGATACTAGTCTTACTGGACTATCTACAATCCTAATGACCTCAAATTTTTAAATTAATTACCTCTGTAAAAACCCTTGTTCCAAATATGGTCACATTTGGAGGCCCTGGGAAGTAAGTCTTAAACATGTGACTTTTTTAGAGGGGATACAATTCAGCCCATAACACACGCTATTACAAAAATGTATCTTCAAAGTGGAGGGTCTATCTGTCTGACAAATGAAATAATTTATTGAAATGTACTTGAATATTAATATAATCATTGAGAACTTCATTTCCCTTTTATCAGAAGCATGGGTTTGAAAGGGAAGCAATAGTGGAACCTCTGCAGTAGTTCTGGGAAAAGCCAACTCCCTGTTAAGTAGATCCTTCAAGAGGCAACTTGATAATCACTTTTGTTGTAGGAACTGTAACCAAGAAATAGATTCGTTCAATACTGTCCTAACACTACACACTCTACAGATGATACTTTGCGTTTATCTTTACCCAGATACCTTTATCTATAGGATACCCAAGTCTTTCTTTTCTATTTTTTTAAGATTTTATTTTTAAGTAATCTCTACACCCAATATGGGGCTCAAACCCTCAACCCTGAGATCAAGAGTCATATGCTCCACTGACCAAGTCAGCCAGGCACCCTCAAGTCTTTCTTTAGTTAGGTATGCTAAACAGCTAAGGTTAATTATTAAGAAGTACAGGAAAAGCTATTATATGAGAATTTGAATAGAGATTTCTTACCACATTTGAAACCTGACTGTGGTTTAACTTTTTACATAAAATTGCCCACCCCCATTTAAATGAATAGCTTGATCAATATTAAAGATATTTTTAGGGGTGCCTGGCTGGCTCAGTTTGTACAGCATGTAAGCTTGATCTTGGGGTCGTGAGTCTGAACCCTACATTGGGGATAGGGTTTACTTTAAAAAAAAAAAATGTTTTGGAGCAGCTGGGTGGCTTAGTCAGTTAAGCCTCTGCCTTTAGCTCTGAACGCTGGAACCCCACATCAGACTTCCTGCTCAGCAGGGAGTCTCCTTGTCTCTGTTCCTCAACCACTCCCCCTGCTTGTGCTCTCTTACTCTTGCTCTCTCTCAAATAAATAAAATCTTAAAAAAAAAAAAAAAGATGTTTTTAGAAGATATCTATTTGAGAATAAAGTGGAAGTGATTTCTCACTTTATACTAAATATATATATGGAATATGCCTTCCATACATATATACATATATAAATATAAATGAACTATACTTTCAAATTCTGTTAAATAACCTTTTCCAATAGAATCTTTTTTTTTTTTTCCTTTAAGATTTCATTTATTTTTTTGAGAGGAAGAAGGGAGAGCAAGCACCAGCAGGGGTAGAGGCAGAGGGAGAAGGAGAAGCACCCCCCTGAGCAGAGAGCCCATTGGAGGGCTCAATCCAGGGACCCTGGGATCATGACCTGAGGCAAAGGCAGATGCCGAACCAACTGAGCCACCCAAGTGCCCTTCCCAGTAGCAACTGCTATCTGCTGTCTGGGAATTTTTCCACCTTAACTCAGGACTCAGTGTTTTTACTAGACAGACTTATCATAGCTGATATTCTTGTTGTGATTGATGCTACCAATAATAAAAGTTGATTTTTGCATTGTAGATAAAGGAAGCTCACATTTAGAGTTATTCCTGTCAACCTAAAAAACAGTTTGTTAATATGCATCCTCAAATAAAGTGTGGTACTTTTTTTTATACTTGAGTACTTTTCCATTTTGAAGTTTAACAGGCAGCTGTGGGTTTGTTGTTGTTGTTTGTTTGTTTTTAATTTTTGGCTCTGAATCCTAAATTCTCATTCCCTCAGATGTAGCCAACAATCTGGGTATGCCTGTGTCTGAAAGGTACAGATAACCTTTTGCCTAAACTTCTCTTACCAACTCCTGATATCTAATATGAGTTATTTTTTTATGAGTTATTTTGATTGCATTCCTGATAATGGCAAAGGCAGTAGCTAACTATTATTCATGTTTAAGTTGGTTTCCAAAAGTTTGAAATTTTCATCAGTTTGGCCTTTTCATTCCTTTCAGGGTTATAACAATTAAGAGATTTTATTTAGTACCACCTGTATGAAGAATATTCTAATTAAAAGTTGGAGCCAGAAATTACAAAGACGAGTAAGGCAAGATCCTTGCACAGACAAGTACATTAATTACTATAATTCAAGGTAAAGTAAGATTAGTGCCAATAGAGTGTATCATCCCTAGCATCAGTATATTAGAGACTATGACTTCTCAGCGATATCCTGGCTGTTCTGCTGTTATCAGAAAAACTCTTAGTAAGAAATTAGAATACTTTGTAATATAATCTAATGATAAATTTATATATTTATAATCTATATATTTATAATCTAATGATAAATATATATAATGATAAAAATATATAATAAATATATGATCTACTGGTAAATATATAATCTAATGATAAATACATATATAAATCTTATGTCTGATATATATTAGACAAATATCTAATGATAAATATATAATGAAAACTATAAATATATATTAACCTAATAATAAACAGAATTTTTGGCTTAGTAAAGTCAAATAACAGGCTCTTGTTCACTACTTTTCTGAGCAGAGCACTGTTTTCTACTGTGACAAGTTTTGAAGAAAGTATCTTGTTGTTTTTCTTAAAGATTTGTTTATTTGAGAGAGTGCTGAGTGCAAAGAGGGAGGGGGCAGGGGTGGGAGAAAGAGAGAATCCCAGGTAGACTCCCTACTGAGCTTGGAGCCCAACTGGGGGCTCAATCTAATCAGGTCATGACCTGAGCCAAAATCAAGAGTCTGATGTTCAACTGTCTGAGCCACCCAAAGAAAATATGCTTTTAAAAGGATCTACTTTCAGACAATTATCATATGCTTTCTCTGATCTGAGGAATTTGAGAGGTAGGGTGGGAGGTCATGGGGGACAGTGAGGGAAAAAATGAAACAAGATGGGGTGGGGAGGGAGACTAACTATAAGAGACTCTTAATCTCAGGAAACAAACTGAGGTTTGCTGGGGGGTGTGATGGGAGGGATAGGGGGCTGGTTTATGGACATTGGGGAGAATATGTGCTATGGTGAGTGCCATGAATTGTGTAAGACTGATAATTCACAGACTTGTACCCCTGAAGCAAATAATACATTATATGTTAATTATAAATGAATGAATGAATGAATGGACAAATTAATATTAGATGCATGAAATATCTTATGAACCCCAAAAGCAATATGACTATGGACAAATAACATGATTTGAAATAAAATATGCAAGCTCTAGCTAATAATTTAGCATTGGTATTGATTAAAAGCATGAACAAAGTACAGTAGTCCCCTCTTTTTTTTTTTTTTTTTTTAAGATATTATTTATTTATTTGACAGAGAGCACAAGCAGGGGGAGCAGTAGGCAGAGGGAAAGAGAGAAGCAGGCTCCCAGTTGAGCAAGGATCCCAACTCGGGACTCAGTTCCAGGACCCTGGCATCATGACCTGAGCCAAAGGTAGCTGCCTAACCAACTGAGCCACCCAGGTGTCCCCAGTAGTCCCCTGTTATCTGGAGGAGATATGTTCCGAGACCCCCAGTGGATGTGTGAAACTGCAGATAGTACAGAACCCTATGTTAGTTACTACTTGTGATAAAGTTTAATTTATATATTGGGCTCAGTAAGAGATTAACAACAACTACTAAAAAGATAGAACAATTGTAACAGTATGCTGTAATAAGTTATGTGAATATAGTATCTCTCACAATATCGTTTTGGACTGTACTCACCCTTCTTGTGATGATATGTCTCAAATAAAATGCCCACATGATGAGATGAAGTGTAGTGAATGATGTATATAGTGTTAGGCTACTATTTACCTTCTGAGGGTACATCAGAAGGAGAATCATTGGGGTGGCTGGGTGCCTCAGTAGGCTGAGCATCTGCCTTTGGCTCAGGCCATGATCCTGGGATTGAGCCACACAACGGGATCTCTGCGCAGTGGGCCGTCTGCTTCTCCCTTTCCCTCTGCCTGCCACTTTCCCTGCTTGTGCTCTCTCTCTCTGTTAAATAAACAAACAAAATCATTTAAAAAAATTAAAAAAAAAAAAAAAAAAAAAAAGAGAGCGAGGAAGAGACAGAGGAGGAGGATCATTTGCTTCCTAACTATGACTGACCTCAAGTAACTGAAACTGCAGAAAAAGAAACTGGGGGTAAGGAGGGATTGCTATGTAATCATTGAGCCTTTCATGGAAGAAATTTTTAATTATATGTTGGTACAGGTATTAAGCATGAGTTTTACCCTAAAGTATTTTTGAGAGTGTATCTCAAACTGTGCCATATAAAAATTTTGGTGTTCTTAAAAAAAAAAAGTCTCTTGTTCAGTAAGCTGGGGGAATACCTCTCTCCCCTAGGTGATTCACAATACAATGAAATTAATAGATAAGGAGTCTTAGGCCAAGATGTTTTTAAATCATTAGGACAAGAGTTGGTCAGTTAGGGATTGTGATAATTATACTAAAGCATGCATAATAAATGTTACAACTTACATTTTTTGTCTGTGACTTTGAGTTTCAATAAAGTTTATATGTTTATAAACTTTAGGAAGAATATGGATATTTAACACTTTTAGTTTCTAAGGGATAATTATTATTTTTAAAATAAATTTTAAAGATTAGCAATATTTTTAAAGTTTTACCTATTTATTATAGGGAGAGAGTGAGTGTGCATGCCCACACTAGCAAGGGCACGGCAGAGGGAGAGAATCCTCAAGCAGACTCCCTACTGAGCTCAGACCGTGTTCTTAGTCTCTAATATACCCAGATCCATGAGATCATGACCTGAGCCTTAACCAAGAGTCTGACGCTTAACCACTGAGCCACCCAGGCACCCCTCTAAGGGATAATTATTTTTTGAATGTGGCTTAAGTCTACTAATTAAGAAGGCATAATTATGGCTAATTCCAAGTAAGACCTGACCTAACAAATCGCCTTGTTACTGAATCTAGCCAGTACTAATAGTCAGACTGTAACAGTCACAACTTGATAAACATTTAAAGTGGTGAATTAAAGTTTTGATTCTCATATGTGATTCATAATTGAAGTAAAAATACAGTTATTTTTTGTAAAGATTGCTTTTCACTTTTTGTCCAGTCTCAGTAGTCTAAGAAGTTAAACATACTTGGGAGCTCTTGAAAGGGGTTCTCATGCAAGAGAAAGCTATAATAGGATACCATTTTTCAAATACCATGTCAGGAAAGATAAGCAGTTTTGATAACATCTTTTTGGAAAGGATGTGAGGAAATTGCCATTCATTCATTGCTAGTGTAAGTATGTTTAGATATAACCTTTAGGGAGAGCAGTTCTGGTTATAAGTTAACGCAGACATTTTTTTTCCCAAGAATTTATTCTACAGTCTTCATGCATTTATGGGAAATGATTTAAGTAAGGGCTTCCTCTTGTGTGTAACAGCAAAAGAGTAGTGACAGTGTAAATATCTATAATAAACTATGGTATATCCATCCAGAGGAATGGAATGTAGCCAGTCATTAAATAGAATAAAGTAGGGACGCGTGGGTGGCTCAGTTGGTTAAGCAGTTGCCTTCGGCTCGGGTCATGATCCCAGTGTCCTGGGATCGAGTCCCACATCGGGCTCCTTGCTCGGCAGGGAGCCTGCTTCTTCCTCTGCCTCTGCCTGCCATTCTCTCTGCCTGTGCTCGCTCCCCCCCACACACCGATAAATAAGTAAAATCTTTTTAAAAATAAACAAACAAACAAATAAATAAATAAATAAAAGAATAAAGTAGTTTTGTATATATTGATAGAGAGTGGAATGGTTTCCAGAATATAGTGATTTCTTAATTTTATTTTTATTAATTCTTAAAATTTTAATTCCAGTATAGTCAACATACTGTATATGGGCACCTGGGTGGCTTAGTCGTTAAGCGTCTGCCTTCAGTTTAGGTCCTGATCCCAGGGTCCTGAGATTGAGCCCTGCATTGGGCTCCCTGCTCAGCAGGAAGCCAGCTTCTCCCTCTTCCATTCCGCCTGCTCTTGTTCCCTCTCTCACTGTCTTTCTCTTTCAATTAAATAAATAAAATCTTTTTTTTTTTTTTTTTAAGATTTTATTTATTTGACAGGCAGAGATTGCAAGCAGGCAGAGAGGCAGTCAGAGAGAGGGGGGAGGAAGCAGGCTCCCCGCCAAGCAGAGAGCCTGATGTGGGGCTCGATCCCAGGACCCTGAGATCATGACCTGAGCCGAAGGCAGAGGCCTTAACCCACTGAGCCACCCAGGCGCCCCTAAAATCTTTTTTTTTTTAAAGTGTACAGTGTAGTGATTCAAGAGTTCTGTACTCACCATTATTAAGTGTACTGATAAGAGCTTTTTTAAAAATGTGCTACAGGGCACCTGGGTCGCTCAGTGGGTTAAAGCCTCTGCCTTCAGGTCAGGTCATGATCACAGCGTCCTGGGATTGAGGATTGCATTGGGCTCCCTGCCCAGTGGGGAGTCTGCTTCTCCTTTTCCCTCTCTCTACTCTTCCCCCCACCACTTGTGCTTGTGCATGCACTTTCTCTCAAATAATAAGTAAATAAAATCTTTTTTTAAAGTGCAGTACAAAATGTATGGAATTTTTTAAACCATTTGTTTTACATATGGTCTTTTTATTACAGAACTAAAGTTTCGTATGACTGCGCATGTGAGTATCATTACTGTATTTTGAGTCTATGACCAGGCCTCCGTGGCATTCCCTGGGAGAACATTTTGTGTCTGCGTTCAATGTTGGCAGGAGCGTGGTTTATCTTGAAAGACTAAAAAAAAAAAAATATTCATGCCTGAATATGCGTACAGTATCTCTAGAAGGAGACATAAGAATTTATTGTAAAACTTGTTGCATCTGAGCTAAAAAAAATTGGATATGCTTACCTATAATGTAACTGGCGTTTCCCTGCATATACTTTATATCCTGTTTCTGTGAGTTAGTGATTTTCAAGCATTTTCCTTTATTCCCCTTCATGTATTATATGCTTTAGTCACTATTAAGGAAATTTGCTGAGGTTTTTAAATTAAATATGCAACCTTCTTAAATGGTTCTTTCTTTCTTTTCTTTTTTTTTTTTTTTTTAAGATTTTATTTATTTATTTGTTAGAGAGAGAGAGAGAGTGGGAGAACACAAGCAGGCAGAGAGGCAGGCAGAGGCAGAGAGAGAAGCAGGCTCCCCACTGAGCAAGGAGCCTGATGCGGGACTCGATCCCAGGGTCCTGGGATCATGACCTGAGCCGAAGGCAGCGGCTCAACCAACTGAGCCACCCAGGCATCCCTAAAAGGTTCTTTCTTAATGTCGTTTTCTTAGGTCTCAGTTTTCACCCTGAAAGCAATGCTATGCTGTTCAAATGATCTGCCTTTAAGATTTAGAAAACAAAATAGTAAAGATTTTGTTCATGTAAGAAGGATGGTTCTAGAAATGTATTCTTCCTGTAATGGAATATTTTCCTTTTTCCAGAGTCCTCCAGACTATATTATCATTTCCTAAAGTAGTAAATTTGAAAGATGTACAAATTTTTTTGTTTTTGTTTTTGTTTAGCCAAAGAAGGATAGCCTCCCATTCCCTGTGATACAGATATTTCATCAGTAATTTTGTTTTGCCTTTGATCACAGTGGTGACTTACTATTCTAAGGGGTAGTTTGTGGTTCTGAAACGAATCATCTATATGAGATAGAGTCTTTAACCTTGGCTTTGTTAGTACTATAATTAACATAACTTTCCAACTATATTGAATTAACATATTACCTTAGATTTTTGGTTGGGTGTTATATTCACTGAAATCTGATAATGGCCTAGTGGAGTAGACATTTAAGAAGTACATTTGTTTAATATGTACTTCTATGTTTCTTTAGAAAATGCAGATCTGGGGCACCTGGGTGGCTCAGTGGGTTAAGCTTCTGCCTTTGGCTCAGGTCATGATCTCAGGATCCTGGGTTAGAGCCCCACATCGGACTCTCTGCTCAGTGGGGAGTCTGCTTCCCCCTCTCTCTCTGCCTGCTTCTCTGCCTATTTGTGATCTCGTGTCAAATAAATAAATAAATAAATAAAATCTTAAAAAAAAATAAGAAAATGCAGATCGTTGGCAATTCTAACGGTACATACCCATTAACACAGACATTCCACTTCTAGGAATGTATTGTATAGTCTACATATATTTGTTAGAAATAAATAAAGGAGCACCATCATTATTTTAAGTGACATAATTCAAAGACTTAATCATCCACAGAAAACAAAACTCAAGAAGACTGTTCTTTGAGAGGCTTCCTGTTTGTTACTTATGGAGATGATTTTTCTGATGGGCTTGAAATTTGAACATAAGGATAAGAGCATTCATGCAGAGCCTCTTGGAATTCATAGGAATTGACATTATCTGGTTATCTGCAGATAATTTTATTATTTTATTTTTGCTAAAAGTTATAAACTGATAAAATTTTATTTAAAAATTATGGGCATCAGTAACAGGGTGGATATGTATTTGTAAGGTATTTGAACTGGGGGTGAAGGGTGTGAACTCTGTTCTGTTGTGAAGTAGGCTTGCCAATATACTATAATAGGGAATCCAGTTTTAGTGTTGAACAATATAGTAATTCAAAGATCTTATTAGTTTATTTGTCAGAGAGAGAGAGAGGGAGAGAGAGTATCAACAAGGGAAGCATCAGGCAAAGGAGAAGCAGTTTTCCCGCTGAGCAAGGAGCCCAATGCAGGATTCCATCCCAGGACCCTGGGATCATGACCGGAGCTGAAGGTGATGCTTAAGTGACTGAGCCACCAGGTGTCCAAGGAATTCAAGTATCTTTATCTCTAAACCTTTTCCATATCGCACAATTTCTATAATGGTTCTTGACATTATATACTGTCTAGAATACGTATTAGATATGTAAATAATTGATTAATGATTTTAAAAGATCAGAACAAATCAAGCATTCTGTCTTAAGTGGTGCAGAGAGAACACTTCAAATACAGAAATATTTGGAGGGCACCTGTGTGGTTCAGTCGATTTGGCATCGGTCTTCGGCTCAAGTTGTGATTCCAGGGTCCTGGAATCAAAACCCACATTAGGCTCCCTGCTCAGTGGGGAGTCTGCTTTTTCCTCTTCTCTTTTCCCTCCCTGCTGCTCGTGCTCTCTCCCGTGTTCTCTCTCTCCCTCAAATAAATAAATCAAAATCTTAGAGAAAGAAATATTTGGAAATAATATGGTTTGGGTTAAAATCTGTTCACTAAAAGATATTTTGAAGCCCTTACCCTTGGTTCTTGTGAATGTGCCCTAGTTGAAAACTGGGTCTTTGTAAATATAATCAAGTTAAGATGAAGTTATTAGGGTGGGCCTAATTCCAATACAGCTAACATTCTTTCTTTCTTTTTTTTTTTTAAGATTTTATTTATTTATTTGACAGACAGAGATCACAAGTAGGCAGAGAGGCAGGCAGAGAGAGAGAGAGAGAGAGAGGGAGAAGCAGGCTCCCTGCCGAGCAGAGAGCCCAATGCGGGGCTCTATCCCAGGACTCTGAGATCATGACCTGAGCCGAAGACAGAGGCTTTAACCCACTGAGCCATCCAGGTGCTCCTACAGCTAACATGCTTATAAGAAGGGAAAAACAGACACAGATACACAGAAATGACGGAAATTGGAGTGATGCAGCTGTAAGGCAAACAACACAAAAATTGCCAGCAACACAGGAGGAGACAAGGAAGAAAAATTCCTTATAGGTTTCAGGAGGGAGCAGTGACTCGGCAGACACCTTGATTTCAGACTTCTTTACTTCTAGAACTTTGAGACAATAAATTTCTTTTGTTTTAAGCCACCCAAAGTACTTCATTACAGTGGCCATTGGAAATGTAAAAAACAACAACTTTAAAATATTTTGTTTTTATAATTTTTGTCATGTATTCTAATTTAATGTCTAATTTTAAATCTTTCCCCTTTTTTTTGTTTTCTCACCTTTTCCTATTTCCTTATTCCTTTGCTTTTTTCTTTCTGTACAGTTGTCCCTTAAAAAACATGAGAGTTGGGGCACTGACATCCTCCCGTACAGACAGTCAGAGAGCTGCATATCACTTTTGACTCGCCCAGAACTTAACTACTAATAGCCTTCTGTTGACCCAGGAGCCTTAATAACATAAACAGTTGATTAACACGTATTTTTGTGTTTGTATTATAACTATTTTTATGATACAGTAAACTAGAGAAAAGAAAATACTATTTTAAAAATTACAAGGAAGAGAAAAATACATTTACAATACTGTGTTGTATTTATTGAAAAAAAGTCCACATATAAGTGGACCCATGCAGTTCAAACCCATGTTGTTCAAGGGTCAACTACAATCTCATTCTCTACTTTACCCAAGGCTGTAATCGAAGTTCTTTAATCCAGGTTTATCTATTAGGGCTATAAACTGAACCCTTTTTTTCTTCAGACTGTGAAGTCTGTAATACACAGGCATGTTGAAACACTGAACCAGTCACCATAGATAGAGCAGAGCTTGCCTTCATGGTCTCTAATAGACTTTGTCAGAAACTTGAGCTCTATAGTCTTAGAGAAGTATAATGGACTTCAAGTCATCTTGTCCAACGTTTTCATTTTTACAAATAGTCTGTGAAAATGATGCAGTTAAAAGTTAACATTAAATGGGGCTACTTCCCCCTCTCTGCCTACCTCTCTGCCCACTGTGATCTCTGTCTGTCAAATAAATATATAAAAATCTTTAAAAAAAAAAGTTAACATTATTTACTTTTGTATAAAACTGTACTTTATGGGGCGCCTTGGTGGCTCAGATGGTTAAGTCTCTGCCTTTGGTTTAGGTCATTATCCCAAGATCCTGGGATTGAGTCCCATATCGGGCTCCCTGTTCGGCAGGGAGCCTGCTGCTTCTTCTCCCTCTGCTGTTTACCCTGCTTGTGAACTCTCTCTCTGTCAAATAAATAAATTAAAATTTATTTAAAAAGTGCACTTTACACATGTGCACAATTTGTTCAAAATTAGTAATATGGCTTTGACTTTTCTGTGAATATAACTTTGTGCTGTAGTTATAGCTGAAATAGCTCTAACCAACAAACTTTTTTTCCCACTGAATTCAGCAATGACTTAAACCTAGTGATAGTTGAATTTTTGTATCAGAAATAAATTATTTCAGGGGTGCTTAGATGGCTCGGTCAGTTAAGCGTCTGCCTTTGGTCAGGACTTGATCCCAGAGTCCAGGGATCAAGCCCCTCATCAGGCTCCCTTCTCAACCAGGATCACTGCTTCTCTCTCTCCCCCTGCTGTTCCCCCTATTTGTTTTCCCTTGCTCCTTGTCAAATAAATAAATAAAATCTTCGATGTTAGTGATTCCACAGTGTATTAAATAAAGTGCCTTGGAGCAGAAACACATAAAAGGTTATGTACTGAAAGGTTGATTAAAATGTGACTCAGAGGCTTGCAGGAATCCACTCTTACATTTCCACTAGGAGTAATGTGGCTTAGTATTTGGTAATTCAATGTTTATAGTAACTTTATAGACCATAACTACTGCAAATAACAACAATTAGCTGTACTTACCAATTGTACTTATGAACTAAAACATTATAAAAATTGTCCTCAGACACTTGGGAACTAATTTATTCTTGATTAGCAGGCTAACTGGTGAACTTACATGGATTTAGTCCAAGAAAAGAATTTGTGAGGGGCACCTGGTTGGGGCAGTTGGTTAAAGAGTCTAGCTCAGTTTGGCTCACGTCATGATCTCTCGGGGTCATGAGAGCAAGCTCCACATCAGGCTCCTCGCTGAGGACAGAGTTTGCAAAATGTTCTCTTTCCCTCTCCTTCTTCCCCGCCCTGCCTCACATTCTTCTCTCTTTCTCTCTCTCAAATAAATAAATAAATATATTTTTTTAAAAATGAATTTATGAAAAAACTCAGAGGATTGAAACACTTCATTTCTTATTCAGGTTTTCATTTTCTAGTACTTAAAACTGCCTTCAGAATTCTTCTAAATGCTAACGAGATACTAACTAGTATACTAAGATTTTTCTTAGTATTTCAGAGAAAATTACATACCTCCAAATTCCCTTTTCAACTTGGTGACCTCAAAATGGTTGTGATACTACCTTACATAGTAGCCTCATATAAAACTGCATGCTGAATGTAACAGTTTAGTTCTACATTTTCGATAGTGCCATTTTAAAATTAATTTCTTAAGGATTTGGAAGGTGTTTTCACTTAAGGACTATCAATTCTAGAAATTCTTTAGAAATATTTAATGATAGTCTTTGTTGTGCAAATCCTTTCTTTAGACACTATATGGAAAGAACAAAGATGAAAAAAAAAGGGATCTTTGTACTCCTAAAGCTCAAAGTTTTATGTAAACAATTACAGGCATAAATAAATAATTAAAGCTGTTTTGACTGTGTCATAGTAAAAGTATAAACAAACACCAGTGGATATTCGGGACAGGTAAAAATTAATTTGACTGTGGGTGATTGACATTGGGGAGGGTATATGCTATGGTGAGTGCTGTGAATTCTGTAAGACTGATGAATCACAAACCTGTACCCTGAAATAAATAATACATTATATGTTAATAAAAATGAATTTAAAATATTAATGTTAACTGGTGATATCTGATGAGTTACAGAAAAAGTTGTGTTTCAACTAGATCTTGAAAGAAAATGCTTGATCGAATTTTATTAGATGGATATGGGAAAATATCTTGATCTAATCAGAGGATAAATGAGAAAGAATGGAGGATATTTAAGGATATAAGAATTGCATGATTAGGGAAATGAAGTAGTGGAAAATGAGACAGAAAAGGGAGTTCATCTGTAAGAGTGAAGAAGATTTGGACACCTTTCTGTATGTAAATACCAAAGTAATTTGAACAAGGGAATGATTTAGTCAAATTTGCTTTAGGGTTAACTTGGAAAAGTAACATCAAAGGTCAGAGGGCCAATTAAGAAATCACAAGAACTGAATTAATACAGAGGAAGGTCAGAAAAAAAGGTACCTAGATTTGGCAATTCTGTGCATGTAGATAATACTGAAAACCATGAGGTGCTCAAGTGGACTTCAAAGTGATAGACTTAATTTTCAGCCATATCCACATTTAAGGGTTGAAAAGCAGTGGAGCTAGCTGGGAAGATGGCAGAGAGTCAAGAAGAAGCATCAGAACGTGTTATTTTCAGTCAGAGAGGAATAAGTTTCTAAGAACATTAATGTAACAGCTTCTGCATACCGAAAAGAGACTGGGATTTGCCAATAAAAGGCCATTCTTTGAGAGAACATTTTGGAGAGAAATAGGCAGATTATATTGGCTTATAAAACTAGCATAACTTGGGGCACCTGGGTGGCTCAATGGGTTAAGGCCTCTGCCTTCACTCAGGTCATGATCTCTGGGTCCTGGGATCAAGCCCTGCATTGGGCTCTCTGCTCCACGGGGAGCCTGCTTCCTCCTTCTCTCTCTGCCTGCTTTTCTGCCTACTTGTAGTCTCTGTCTGTCAGATAAATAAATAAAATCTTTAGAAAAAAAAGATTTTATTTATTTATCTGACAGAGAGAAATCACAAGTAGTCGGAGAGGCAGGCAGAGAGAGAGAGAGGGAAGCAGGCTCCCCGCTGAGCAGAGAGCCCGATGCGGGACTCGATCCCAGGACCCTGCGATCTCGACCCGAGCCGAAGGCAACGGCTTAACCCACTGAGCCACCCAGGCGCCCAATAAATAAAATCTTTAAAAAATAAAATCTTCAAGTTATGCTAGTTTTTATCTTGAGGCCCTCTTTTAATGTCAAGGAGTGTGTTACATGAAGTGTTTACCATAAAGGAATATAAATAAATGTTAAGTATTGCCAGCTATGGTGTAGCACTGAGGGTGATAGTAGTAACATAAGTAGTAACTAAAAGAAACAGGAGAGGTCTTCACTTCAGAATATGGCTAGGAAAGTATTGATTGTTGTTTATACACCCCTACAAGAGTGATAGCTCTGTGAAAGCAGTATATGTTAGTCTGGTTCTATAACAGTGCTTCTCCCCAGATACTGGTTGGTTGATTTGATGGCTAGATGGATAAATACTATAGGGTGGCCAGGTTTTACTTCAATTCAGTTGAGGTTTCATGGCAAGGACAGGATTTGAGTAAAAGGTCGAGGAAATCATTTATTCTGTGGGATTAGTTTTAAAATCACAATAGTGGAGATGATTATTCCTGGTTGGGGGGTAGAGTATATGATTCTGTTGGAAAAGATAACTTGGCCAGGTTGGAGGTAGATTATCTCTTCTGCAGAAGAGATTAATCATGGTTAGTGGTCTTATCATGTTAATAATGAGCGACTATAGGGGCACCTGGATGGCTCAGTGGGTTAAAGCCTCTGCCTTCTGCTCAGGTCATGATCCCAGGGTCCTCATGATCCCAGTGTCCTGGGCTCCAGCCCCACATCAGGCTTGCTCAGCAGGGAGCCTGCTTCCCCCACTCTCTCTGCCTGCTTCTCTGCCTACTTGTGATATGCCAAATAAATAAAATCTTAAAAAAAAATAATGAGGGACTATAAAGTAGATTGGCATTAGAATGTTTCTAGACTGTTAGTATGGCATAATGGTATTTGTCCTGTCTTACTTATTCCCACAGATTTAATTAGATCCTAGGGTCATTGAGCCTGTGGGAATGACTACTGAGATAACTTTTTTTTTTAAGATTTTATTTTTAAGTTATCTGTACATGCAGTGTGGTGCTTAAACTCATAATCCCAAAATCACGAGTCCGCACACTCTGCTGAGCCAGCCTTAAAACTAGTTATTAGGAGTACAGTTAAAATACAGAAGAGAAATACAAATATTTTATGTCTATACATATTTTCCCTTCTATACAACTTTCCCCCTCTCCCACAAAAAAAAAAAACACACAAAAAACAAAAAAACACAAAGAAATGTTAAATTAAAAGATTGGTCTCTAAAAGGCTTTAGGGGCATCTGGGTGGGTCAGTCAGTTAAGTGTGTCTGACTGTTGATTTCAGCTCAGGTCTTTTTTTTTTCTTTCTTTCTGTTAAAAAAAAAAAAAAGTTTATTTATTTGACAGAGAGAGGGAACACAAGCAGGGAGAGTGGGAGAAGGAGAAGCAGGCTCCCTGCACAGAGCCTGATGCAGGGCTCAATCCCAGGATCCTGAGCTTGAACTCAAAACCCTGAGATCATGACCTGAGCTGAAGGCAGATGCTTAACAACTAAGCCACCCAGGCACCCACCAGATCAAGTCTTGATCTCAGGGTTGTGAGTTCAAACTCTTTGTAGAGCTCCACACTACGTGTGGGTCCTAATTTAAAAAAAAAAAAGGAGGGGCGCCTTGGTGGTTCAGTGGGTTAAAGACTCTGCCTTCGGCTCAGGTCATGATCCCAGGTGCTGGGACCGAGCCCTGCATCGGGCTCTCTGCTCAGCCAGGAACCTGCTTCCCCCTTTCTCTCTGCCTGCCTCTCTGCCTACTTGTGATCTCTGTCTGACAAATAAATAAATAAAATATTTGAAAAAGAGAGAGAGAGATGTGAGAGAGGCTTTATTCTGGAGAAAGGGTAACAAAAATGATGCAAGAGTTCTGATTTGGCTTTTTTTTTTTTAAGGTTTTATTTATTCATTTGACAGAGAAAGTGAGAGAGCACAAGCAAGGGGCAACAGCAGAAGGAGAGGGAGAAGCAGGCCCTGAACAGGGAGCCTGATTCAGGACTCGATCCCAAGACCCTGGGGTCATGCATGACCGGAGCCCAAGGCAGACACTCAACCATCTGAGCTACCCAGGCATCCTGATTTGGTTTTTCTTAATAAAATACTACTAGCGTTTGGAAATGTTCTCACAGATCATATAACTGATATATTTAATATTCTTTCTTAAAACTATCTCCCCCCCAAAAAATACTTTATACTTGTTATTCTCCTTGCCAATATTCTTTTCATGAGCTTATAACATAAATTTCTACAGGAATTCTTAATTTAATCATTTTGTCTTTTATTGCAAAATGAATTCCAACCCTGAATATAAATGATTTTATATTAATATCAAAATTGCAAGAATTGGGGTACCTGGGTGGCTCAGTGGGCTAAGCCTCTGCCTTCAGCTCAGGTCATGATCTCAGGGTCCTGGGATTGAGCCCTGCATCAGGCTTTCTGCTCAGGGGGAGGCTGCTTCCCCCTTTCCTCTCTGCCTGCCTCTCTTTCAACTTGGGATCTCTCTGTCTGTTAAATAAATAAATAAAATCTTAAAAAAAAAATAAAATTGCAAGAATTTTGTAACAATGTGTATGTTAATCTTTTTCACAAATATCTCAGGGGAAAATTTTTTTAAAAATATCTCAGGGGAATCATGCATATTAGAGATGGACAAATACAAATTGGTCATTTTGTTTGTATCTTGCCAGTAGGGTAGTCTTTCCCTATAGTATCCCTCAGTAGCTTTTGCTCAAGCAGCATTATATGTTTCCCGAAATTTCGTAAATTTTCAGATTTTCCCTGCAGTCTGATTTGTGCCTGTACACCAAATAAATCCTTTAAGGATATTTTGTTAGTGTTGGCCTAAACTTGCTTTTACTACTTCCTAGAACATTTATATAATTGATGAATTTTATCCTGTTTTTCTCTTTATTTGAAAAAGGGTATATTATACATGTTTGATTTTGTGCATCTACTGTTAATCTCTCCTTTTAGATATTTTTATGTGATTTTCATACTGATTCTTAGAATTTTTGTTCTGTAGTCAAGCTTTTGAATAATGAATGACATTTTGAAAACGCCATGGGTTTTTTGTTTTTTGTTTGTTTTTTTTTTTATTTGACAGACAGAGATCACAAGTAGGCAGAGAGGCAGGCAGAGAGAGAGGGGGAATCAGGCTCCTGAGCAGAGAGCCCGATGCAGGGCTCGATCTCAAGACCCTGAGATCATGACCTGAGCCGAAGGCAGAGGCTTTAAACCCACTGAGCCACCCAGGTGCCCCAAAACGCCATGGTTTTTAAATATTTGTGACATCTATGATTTTACTTTTTTTTTTTAAGATTTCTTTATTTGAGAGAGGGAGAGCATGAGGGTACATAAGCAGTGGGGGAGGGGCAAGGGGAGAGGGAGAAGCAGGCTCCCTGCTCATCAGGGAAACTGACACAGGGCTGGATCCCAGAGCCCTGGATCATTACCACAGCCTAGGGCAGACCCTTCACCGACATCTCTGGTTTTATATTACTACACACAACTTTTAATACAGCAGTATTAAATACTTTTAATACAGCAGTATTAAAAGCTGTGTTTAGTAATCTGTACACCCAGTGTGGGGCTTGAACTCATAATCCTGAGATCAAGAGTTGCATGCTCTTCAGACTGAGCCCCCTAAAAAATTTTTTTCTTAAAAATTCAACCAGTGGCCTACAACTTTAATATCAGCTACAATAATATTTTCTTGGAACTTTATTATAACAGATGCAATTTATAAATACATTTATTTAAACTATAAAAAATATGCAAATACCATCCATCAAGGAGAGTTAGTCACTATTCTTGAAAAGCAAGACACTGCTCATTGTCTTAATTTATAACCCAGAGCATTGTTGCTATTGCTAAATAGAGAAAAGAAATATTTCTAAAGGTTCTTACTGTCTATCAGTAGTTTTTTGTTATTTTAGTTAACATTTCTAGCCAGGAATTTACATCCGTGGGTTTTGTTTCTTTACTTTAGATCATAAATAATTTTTATCATGTGCCTAGAAAATGAATAATTAGATAGTAAGTTACTTGTCCTCCAGGAGTGAAAATGTTTAGTTATCTCTTAAGACATTCTTCTATGAATAAACCAAATGAAAGCCTTTTTACATGACTATTAAAAGAATGAACTGAGAAGACGTACAATGATTTAAACTTCATTAATTCTTTTTTTTTTTTTTTTTTTTTTAAAGATTTATTTATTTATTTATTTGACAGAGAGAAATCACAAGTAGATGGAGAGGCAGGCAGAGAGAGAGAGAGAGGGAAGCAGGCTCCCTGCTGAGCAGAGAGCCCGATGCGGGACTCGATCCCAGGGCCCTGAGATCATGACCTGAGCCGAAGGCAGCGGCTTAACCCACTGAGCCACCCAGGCGCCCCAAACTTCATTAATTCTAAATTTTTGATTGGTGAGCTAAAGTTTACTAGGATTATATAGGAAATTACTCTGATTTAATATACTTTTTAGGTGCACTAACTGACGAAGTCTCTGCAACAAAAGCTCTGCAACAAAAAGTCCCACAGATTATATTAAAATACTGGAATTAAGATTGTTAAATCAGTTTTAAAATATAGAGCAACAAGTAAGGGGATTAAGACAATAAGAAGACAGGCAATTATCTGGAAGAAAGTTTTTGCAAAAGTACATATCTGATTAAAGACTATCATCAAAAATATATAAAGAACTCTTAAAACTCAATATTAAGAAAACAAACAATTGATTAAAAAATGATCTTGAAGAGACATCTCAGCAAGGAAGAATTATAGATGGCAAACATGCATTTGAAAAGATACTCAACATCAGATGTCATTAGAGAATTGCAAATTTAAATAAGGAAATGCCTCTACTATATATACCTACTAGAATGAGAGCAAGAATAACAAAGTGCTAATAACACAAAATGCTGACAAGGATACTGAGCAAAAGGAATTCTGATTCATTGCCTGTCTGAAAGTATAGTGAGTACAGACTTTGGGAGATATTTTGGCAGTTTCTTACAAAACTTTAACACTCTTACCATATGATGCAGCAGTTGTGCTTCTTGGTATTTACACACGTGAGTTGAAAACTTATCTTCATACAAAAACCTGTCCCTGGATATTTACAGCAGCTTTATTTATAGTTACCAAAACTTGGAAGCAATCAAGGTGTCCTTCAATAGGTGAATGGATTTCCAGACAATGGAGTATTACTCAGCACTAAAAAGAAATGAACTATGAAACTATGTAGAGATGTAGAGGAAACTTAAATGCATGTTACTAAATGAAAGAAGCTGGGCTGCCCCTCTCAGTGTGTTAACCTTCTGCCTTCGGCTCATTTCAGGATCCCGGGGTCCTGGGATTGAGTCCCATGTCTGTCGAGCTCCCTGCTCAGCAGGGAGTCTGCTTCTCCCTCTCCCTCTGCCCCCAACTCCTGACCCCTACCCCTGTCCCCTCTCTCTAATAAAATCTGGAAGATTTTATCTGAAAATCTGAAAGCACCTCTGTGGCTTAGTCATTAAGTGTCTGTCTTTGGCTTGGGTCATGATCCCAGGGTCCTGGAATCAAGCCCCACATAGGGATCCCTTCTCTGCCAGAAGCTGGCTTCTCCATCTCCGACTCCCCCTGCTTGTGTTATCTCTCTCTCTGTCAAATAAATAAATAAAAATTTTTTTAAAAAGAGAAAGGAATGAAGGAAGGAAGTAAAGAAAGAGAAAGAGAGAAAGAAAGAAAAATAAAATAAAAATAAAATCTATCAACTTTTAAAAGAGGCCCCTGGCTCACTCACTTGGTAGAGTGTGTGATTCTTAATCTTGGGGACATGAGTTCAAGCCCCAAACTGGGTGTAAGCTTACTTTTAAAAAAAAATAGGGGCGCCTAGGTGGCTCATTCGGTTAAGCATCTGCCTTTTGCTCAGGTCATGTTTCCAGGATCCTGGGATTGAGCCCCACAGTGGACTCCATGCTTAGTGGGTAGCCTGCTTCTCTTTCTTCCTCTCCCCTCCCCACCCCCACTGCCGCTAACTCTTCTCTCTCTCAGGCTCTCTCTCTTTCTCTCTTAAATAAATAAATAAAATATTTTTTAAAAATTAAAAAGATACATACAAAATTTTGAAAAAAAGTAGGGGAAGGATATAAGGTTGATGAACACATTCAGGATACAATACAGTTGAAATGAAAGGATCATAACTCTGAGATTTACCAAGTTCTTTTGTCCTGTCTATGCCATATAACCTTTCCTGCTGATAACATAACTTTAAGGACCAGAGTTAGATATGAGCCTGGGAACTCAGCCAAGGGAAAGGGGCCTGGAATCAATACATGCTTATTTTTGTAGGAGTAAGTAAGCCTGGCCACAAGTAATACTCGCTAAAGACTTGCTGAGCATCTATGCCTTTCATCTTTTACATTTTTGGCAGGGGATACATGAGGCCATAATGGGAATCACCAATGAATGACCATTTAGGGATTACATCTGAAATTAATGATTAGATTTACATGGTGTTTCCATGTCTTCTCTTCCTGTCTGTTCCCTTTTTGTGTCTACTTTGCCACACTGGTTGCTTGCTGTCTATACGAACCACATCTTATGAGTTTCATGTTTCCCATTTGTTGTTGTTAGCTAGTACAGAATTGGATATTATCGAAAAATACAACATATATTTACAGCTATTTACCATGTCATATACCTCCAGCCCATAAATGAAATTCTTACATAATAATGATTTTAGCCTGTAATACGCTTTTGACAAATGTTGAAAGCTCTTATGTTCTTAAATATGATTTAGAATTTCAAAACAAATATTTTTTTCAAATTAAAGCCCTGACAGATTTGAAAGTCTACCTACATTACATTATCTTTTCTTTTTTTTTTTAAGATTTTATTTATTTATTTGACAGAGATAGATCACAAGCAGGCAGAGAGGCAGGCAGAGAGAGGGAGGAGGAAGCAGGCTTCCTGCTGAGCAGAGAGCCCTATGCGGGACTCAATCCCAGGACCCTGAGATCATGACCCGAGCGGAAGGCAGTGGCTTAACCCACTGAGCCACCCAGGCGCCCTACATTACATTATCTTATATGACAGTATCGTATATGAATAAACACTCTCTTTATAAATGCCTTCTGAGATATTACTCTTTTATAAAGTAGCTAATTCCATTATTAGGCAGCTGAATTTATTACAAAGCTTTTCCTAACATTGGACCAAAATCTGGTTATGTGTAACTTCCTTTAGTGGATCTAGTTTAATTTTAGGCACAAGTTATCTGTTGGATCAGGGGACTCCTTTGAAAATCTGATCGAAACTATCAATAACCCTTTCTCCAGGAAGAAAAAATAGTGCTCGTAGTCACAAATTTTTATAAATAATGTTAAGCACTTTCTGGACTCCTCGAAGGCTTACATTTTTTTTTCTTCCTTTCTCCTTTCCTTCCTTCTTTCTTTCCTTCCTTCCCTCCTTTCCTCACTCCCTCCTTCCTTCCCCACGTTAAGATCACTGCTCATGAACACAGTATGTTAAGTTTGCCCTATATATAAAAGTGTAGTAAAGACCTTAGGCTAAACATTCCCAATTCCTTTAACCAGTATTAATATGACTTGATTATAGACAGAACTTCCACTATCCAGATCACCTGTTTTTGTTTATATTCTAATAGGCATGTCTTTCTAAATGGGATGCCTTTAATTTTCATGTGAAGTGATGTCAGTATGTTGAGACTATTACTTAACATATTTGGAACACTCTATAATAGCATTTTTAGCATTCTCACCACAGTACATTCTTGCCTCATAATGAGTTTCTGTTTAGCCTCATCTTTGCATCATCCAGAATCTCTGGGACAATGCTTAACACATTGTAGATGTTCCAGTGAATATTTGTAGACTGAATAAAACTTCCTAATCCTTTTTTGCATCAAAAGCTGCCAAGCAAGTTTTACCACATATTATACTAATGTCTGTTTGTAAAGGATGGGGTGGGAGTGTGTGTTGCACCATACTTAAGTAGTAGCTTTTTGGAACCTAAAACTAGAGATTTAACATTTACTTTTATTAAATTTCATTGTGTAAGAGCAGTTTCTTTGTTATATAGATGAGTACCAGGGAAAATATTACTTTTTCCTATTTTTAATACCATGCACAGTGGGTAGGTAGCACATTATAGGTGCTTCACGAATCTTCGCTAGCTAATGAACTTTTAGTGATCAAAGTGTGTGCCTGGAAAGCTTGATTCATGAGTAGTAAATGTCTTATGCTTTATATATAAAAATGAGTAACATTTCTAATGTATTTTTTGAAAGATGAGCACATTAATTATAACTTCATGTGTACTTTCTAGATGTCAGGATAGGACACTTAACCTTAGTCTTCACCCCTACCCCACACCCTAAAATAGCTACAATTGATCATATGTGATAGAAACATTTATGGTGTAATTTTGGGCCTTCAGCTCCTTGGGCCACTGTCTTGAGCCAAGTCATTCTGAGTTCATAGTTCATGTGACCTGGGAAATTTTTTTTTGCTTCACAGGCGATTTTAATCAGCTTTGAAATCTTTTGTTGAATCATTAACTACACTTCTGGCTCTCTGTTTCTTCTCTTGAGGCACTTCCTCTTTGTTCCTCCTACTGTGAGTAGAAAGTAGGGAACATCAGTGATTGGAAAACCTCATCTTTTTAAACCATCAAGTGGAAATTACCTTTGTGGTTATACTATTTGGGCTGTGTTTTCTCTTTCTTTGTAATCTAGGGAAGCAGCATTGCCACTTTCTAAGCCTGCTGCTTTAACTGCTTGATATTTTTAGGAAGGGAAGGCATCTTTAAATAGTTATCTCTCTGCATAATTTGAAAGAGGTTAGCCTCTGCTAGCCCTAGGTTACTTGAATTTGAAAACCTGGTGAGTGAAATTGATCTCTATGGCTCAAATATCCCCACCTTGAGAAGTAACAGCTTTCCAATGTAAGCTATTTAAAGATCCTGTGCTTCCTGAGAAAGTAGAAGGTTAAGTTAGCAAAGTGACAAGGAGACTGATCTGATCTATCAAGAGAATGTCTGAAACCTGGACTGGGGCATTCTGTCCTGAGATATAGTCACTGTAGGCCAGGTATTCTCAACCATGATTTGTGGTCCCCAAAGCTGATCGAGTCTCACATTTAACTCAGATAGTATTTTAGAACTAAGGATTTCTGGGCGTGTCCTGTGTTCTTTTATGGGATGTTCAGTAGATGCAGCCATGAGAGGAGACCATAGGAGAGGCACAGGAAAACAAAGTTTATTATATTCATAGGCTCTAGAGAGATAAAGTCATTTTGTGCCAGGAGGAACTAGGTTCAACCAAGCAGGTGTGGAACCAAGGGGAGAATACAAGGACCTGTGGGTTAGTGCCTTTTGTTGATGTGTCAGATTGGAGTACACAAGAAAAGGAGCAAGGGGATTTCACTGGTGTGTTTGAATGTTGTTACTAGGTCATAGGGGAGGGCAGGAAGGAGGGCCAGGGGCCAGGGGCCAACCTTATCAATCTTGAGCACCTGGTCACCTGGGTAGGATAATTAGAGCTGGTTTGTGGGGGATGTTGAGGCAGCAGGGGAAAGATTTAAAAATGAAGTTTAAAAAATATTTTCAAGTATAGTACCCCATCCTCAAAGTTTTTGATTCAGTAGCTAATTAGGGTTAAAACTTAGGAATGTATATTCTTAGATTCTCCCGATGATCTTGGAAACCCCTGAAACTGTGGTGCAAAATTTTGTATTTTCATGTTTCTGAGGAAGGTATAGCTTTCATCAGAGAGTTCCTCGACTCCAAAAAGGTTAAGAACACTTGGTTTGGGGCTCTTGGGTGGCTCAGTCAGTTAAGTGTCCGACTCTTGATTTCAGTTCAGGTCATGATTCTCAGGGTCATGAGATTGAGCCCTGCCTCCATGCCGAGCTAGGATCCTGCTTAAGATTCTCTCCTTTTTCCTCTGCTTCTCTTTCTCTCTCTCTCTCTCTAATTTAAAAAACAAAACAAACAAACAAAAAACACTTGGTTACATCACTGGGACTCAGATTTTACAGTGCTTCAGAATTACTCAAAGACTTGTTACAACACAGATTTCTAGACCCCACCCCTGGAATTTCTAATTCGGGTAGTGTGGGGTGGAGCCTGATGTGCATTTTTAACTAGTTGCTTGTTATTGCTGATGCTGTTGGACAAGGCGCTACCAATTGAGAACCACTATTCTAGGACTTGGCTAACACCTCTCTGTGCCTTCAGCATCAAGCTCTGGAAGCCAAGAGCACCTTTCAGAATTTCTAACCCACTAATATAGTAATAAACATAATGCACCATCTAGTTTACCATTCTAAGAGAATGGTAAAGAAGACTCTTGGCAAAGATAAAGAAGACTCTTGGCAATGGAAAGTACACAGTCATTCTTAGTAGATCCATTGATGAGCCGGTTTCATAAATAATTGCTTTTCTATGTAGTATTTTTTCCCATGATGGTAGAAAACTTCATAGTTCCATGACAACTTAAACTGGTTGTGTGTGTGTGTGTGTGTGTGTGTGTGTGTGTGTGTGTGTTTCTTTAAATAATGTAACTTTTAAAGTATGCTGGAGGTACCTGGTGGCTCATTAGGTTAAGCGTCTGACTTTGGCTCAGGTCTTGATCCCAGTGTCTTGGGATCAAGCCCTGAATGGGGCTCCCGACTTAGCAGCGAGTCTGCTTATCCCTCAGCCCCTTCCCCCACACATGTGCATGCACATGTTCTCTCTCTCAAATAAATAAATAAAATCTTTTAAAAAAATAAAAATAAAGTATGTTCATGTTCTCCAAGGCCAAGTAGGATAAAGTTCAATGTTAAAACATTAAAATATAAATTGACCCAAATATGATGGGAAGCAAGAAATATAATCCTAAAGAATGCTAAAATTAGGAAAACTTTTTCTGCTATAAAAATCTCCATAGGAAGTGGTCAGGGAAGCTTTCAAATCACAATGAAAAAGCAACTGTTTGAAAAGCTATAAAGCACTACTAAATCCACAGGAGTCCAAAAGAAGTTTGTTTGCTCAGACTGCTTCCAGTCTGTCTGAAACTTTGAAGGAAGCTAAGATCCTGGAAGGAATCTTGATTATCCATGAAGAGTCTAATTTTGAAACTTTTCTTCTCTCTACAGACATAGACTTAAGCAAGGCTTCTGGGCATCATTACTGGACCTCAACATTTTCTTCCCAGTTAGTCTTGGGATTTTTTGTTGCCTCATCCTTTAGAGGAGAGTCCTCAGTGAAATAGGAGCTGACATGAATTAAGGAAACTTAGAGCTTTAGAGAGGACGGACTTTGTTTAAAGGAGGTATATTGAATTAATATTAGTAGTTATTGACATGAGATTACATCTTCTCTGTACTTGTTTGCGATACAACTTTTGTTCCAATTTTAGAGCTGCCAAAGTCAGCACATAATACAACTTCAGTTATACATGTCATAAAAGAAGAAAAGTTCATTTTAATGAATCATTAATTTGTTGATAATTGAAAGAAAACACTTCAGTATGAAAGTCTTATGTAAAGTTTTCTCTTTCATTTTAGTTTATTTGATTTGCATTACAGTATTTTGATATACCATGACTGTCAAAATGTTGGCATAAATTAATAATAATTAAAGAAGTATGGCTGAAACTTGGATAATTTTTATATTAACCATATTTTGAATCTAAGAATCTAAATGGTACTTAGCATACATGATCATCACTGCCTAAAAAGCGTTAATTTTTTAAATGAGTAAAATAATATCATACTTAATGGAAATTGTGAATCCCCCATTAGTTGAAAAATTCAGCTTCCAGATTGTTGCTGACATCATCAGAGTTTTTGACCAACAAGGAGTTAATGGGAAAATAATTGTAGAGACTTGTTAACTTCTGCTGCACAAGAAACAGATGTTTGCCAGACGGAAATGAACAAAACCAGTAAAGAAATAGATATTTTCTTCAAGTTTCCAAAAGTGCAGTGAAATGGTTAAGAAAAATTGGAAAATACAGATTTTAAAATTAGTTTTAGAACAAAAAAATCAATGAAATCAGTTATATGCAAACATATTAGTGTATACCTTAAAAGCTTTCTGAGGATGGTAGGCTTGTTGGACTCAAGACTATAAGTCATATTTTCTTTTAGCTTAACTTTGAATTTCTTCTGTGATTTCATTATCCTTTTAAGACATGCTTTGGATTTATGGTTGGGTTGATATAATTTGTAATATTTCTCATTCCCACAAAATTACATTTGCTTTTTTACCATAAAAGATAAAGGATCTGTGGACTACAGAAATACCATATCACAGAAGTCTCCCATGTAGTTTTAGTTCTACACAATGGTACAAACCTTGGTTAACTTAATTTATTCTGATATGGGAGAAGTTACTCTTTACTTTTAATTCTGCCACCTTATCTGAATAATACATGAACATTCAGCAGGATTCATTTTATGCTTTCACATATGCAAAAGTAGAAGCAGTGTTTTTGAAAAGTTTGATTTGATCTTCCTTATCTTAACGTTGGTCATAAACATGAAGCAAATGGCTTAAAGAAGACAGTATTAGAATCTTAGAATTTGAAAGGATCTTTAATATATTTTTTTAAGATTTTATTTATTTATTTATTTGATAGACAGAGATCACAAGTAGGCAGAGAGGCAGGCAGAGGGGGGGTGGGAAGCAGATCCCTGCCCAGGAGAGAGCCAAAGTAGGGCTCGATCCAAGGACCCTGAGATCATGACCTGAGCCGAAGGCAGAGGTTTTAACCCACTGAGCCACCCAGGCACCCCAAGAATCTTTAGTATTTTATAAATTACTCCTTGTCAAAGCCAGAAATGGGATCCTTCAGTGACAGACTTGTCAAATGTTCATCCAGATTTTTCTGAATTGCTTCTATTTATTGGAAGCTCACACTACATGAGTAAATCAGCCTTGGCATGCTAATGTTTAACTATTATAAATTTTTTAATTCAGGCGCCTGGGTGGCTCAGTTGTTAAGCGGCTGCTTTCCGCTCAGGTCATGATCCCAGGGTCCTGGGATCGAGGCCCACATCGGGCTCCTTGCTCCGGGCGAAGCCTGCTTTTCCCTCTCCCACTCCCCCTGTTTGTGCTCCCTCTCTCTCTGTCTCTGTTATATAAATAAATAAAATCTTAAAAAAAAATTTTTTTTTTAATTCTTTGTGCTGAGTTAGAATTGGCCTTTGAAATTTTACTTACAAGGTCCTTCCTTTCCAAATTATCCAATACCTTAAATAATTGTAAATAATTATTTATCTTTCTCTTCTTCTCCAGATAAGACATTCTCCATTCCTTTAAATGGTCCTAAGAATGCATGATTTTTAAATGTCTTTGACACATCTCAGTTTGTAATTATTTCTCATATTATTGTTCCCCAAATTGAACAAGATACTCAGAGATAGTATGACCAGTGCAAGATATCGAGGGACTATTGCCTCTCTCTCTCTCTCTCTCTCTTTTTTTAAAGATTTATTTATTTATTTATTAGACAGATCTCAAGTAGGTGGAGAGGCAGGCAGAGAGAGAGAAGAGGAACCAGGCTCCCTGGCTTGATCACAGGACCCTGGGATCATGACCTGAGTGGAATGCAGAGGCTTTAACCCACTGAGCCACCCAGGTGCCCCTATTGCCTCTCTTTTTGAATCATTCTGTCATTTGTTAATTTTTAAATAAAGATGGCTTTTGTGCGGTAGTGTATAAGACAAAAGATGAAACTTAGAAACAGTACAGGTACAGGTTAAATGTGTAGGTTAATTTGTAGGTTATTCAGCATTTCTTTAACCAACTTCACATGTATCAAAAACTGTCATCCAGTGCATATTTCATTGACTTTCCTATTGCAGGTTGTCTTGATAAAGTAACCTTTGACTTTATTAAAAGACAAATTACTCTCTTGGGGCGCCTGGGTGGCTTAATGGGTTAAACCTCTGCCTTCTGCTCAAGTCATGATCCCAGGGTCCTGGGATTGAGCCCTGCATAGGGCTCTCTGCTCAGCAGGGAGCCTGCTTCCCCCTCTCTCTGCCTGCCTCTCTGCCCACTTGTGATCTCTCTCTCCCTGTCAAATAAATAAATAAAATCTTAAAAAAAATAAATAAATGAATAAATAAATACTATCTTACAAAAAAAGACAAATTACTCTAAATGAGTATATCTGGCTCTTAGTAATCACTGTGTATTCGTTTTATCATGATTCTAATTATCCATCTTGGAGTTTTGCTGGAGTTCAAGTTTACTAGCATGAAATTTGTTTCTGAATTGCCCCTTTCGTCCTTTATAAATATCAATAGATGCCTATCTGTAACATTTTGATAATTCCTTGATTTGTTTTTTCAGAGACTATCTGTAATGGCTCTGAGTTTATATCTATCAAGTTAATATGCTAACATGTAATTTATTTGAACCCATCTAAACTTGTGTTTTTAGTTAAGAAAAGCATGACGATGTTCCTGTTTTTTGTAATAATGGAACAGTGAAAAAAGGTCTAAATATCCAACTCTAAGAAAATGCATAATAAAATTCATTGCACATTTACTTGATTAAGTTTTTATTAGGTAGTTATTTAAAATAATGGCAATATAATAAAATGAGTTTCAAGATACAATTTATAAGCTGCTCATTTTACATTGTATCTTGAAACTTGGTAACAAATATGCTTGTGAAAAAAGGGGCGCTAAAAGTCTAATTGCCTTTTTTTTTTTTTTTTAAGATTTTATTTATTTATTTGAGACAGCACAAGCAAGAGGGGGAAGGAGGGCAGAGAAAGAGGGAGAAGCCGACTCCCTGCCAAGCAGGAAGCCTGATGGGAGGCTGGATCCCAGAATGTTGAGGTCATGACCTGAGCCAAAGGGTGAAGGCAGACACTTAACTGACTGAGCCACTCAGTTCTGAACTGGCTAAGTAAACTGTTAAAACTAGGGGATTTTATGTACCCCTTTCTTTCATTTTCCAAATTATCCCTAATTATGTTATTTATAAGGAAAACTAATTTGATTTCTTAAAAAAGATACTCTACTCTCCTTTATGGTTTAGTTTATTTTTAATCTCTAGTTTGCACTTGCCATATTAAAAGTAATTTCCTTGACAGAAATAACAATAATGGGTGTCTGCATGGCTCAGTGGGTTAAAGTCTCTGCCTTTGGCGTGGGTCTGGATCCCAGGGTCCTGGGATGGAGCCCACATAGGGCTCTCTGCTCGGCAGGGAGCCTGCTTCCCCGTTTCTCTCTTCCTGTCTCTCTGCCTACTTGTGATCTCTGTCAAATTAAATAATATCTTTAAAAAAAAAAAAAAGAAATAACAACAAAATAGGAGTTAAATTTTTCTTTACTGTTTAGCCATTAGTGGTTCATCATCTTCCCAAGTGTTCTTTTTATGAACACAATCTTAAAAACCCTTTCATGTTGAGTTGCTTTTTTTCCTAATCCTGCTTATTTCTTCTTTCTGAAAGGTGACATAAGTGTTATTAAAGCATATTAAAAATACATAAACTATTATGTTTTACCCTTTTTTCCTCAGGTATATGATTTTGTAATTTGTTTTAAACTGGTTTCACTTTCCTCCATTTTATGCTCAAAGTTTAAAGTTTTATTCAGCAGACGGCAAAACACTTTGCTCTTTGCCACTTCATGCCAACAAGCATGAAAGCAATACAGTTATTTCACACCATCCTAGAATGTAAAAATCATTCAGCTATGAATTAGGAAATCCAGGTTCTAGTCCCAGGGCTTCTATAAACAAGATTTTGGGCAAGAAAATTCAGTCACTTATTCTCTTTGTTGATTTCTTCATCTGCAAAAATTAAATTATTACTCTCTAAAGTTCCATTTCCCTTTTTTTATTCAGTTTTTTCTTTCTCCCCCCCCCCCCCATGATATGAAAATCCACCTTTATCTTACACTAAATGCTCATACTTATGTGATGTTATTTAGGGACTTTCTAAACTATCCACTGATGACTACTGATTCATACTCCAGTTTCACACTGTTGTATTAATTGGAGCATTGAAATGTAGTATCTGTTGAGCTAGTTCCCTATCATTTTTTCCCCTTTTTTCTCTTTTTCTTTTTTTTTTCCAGAACTTTCCTTATTATATTTGCTTATCCATAAAATTAATATTTTTTAATTAATTCATTTGAGCAAGAGATCACACAGAAGGAGAGAGAAAGGGAGACGGAGATGCAGGTTCCTGCTGAGCAAGGTGCCTGATGGTGGAGTTTGATCCCAGGATCCTGGGAATGTGTCCTGTACCGAGGGCAGACGTTTAACTGACCCAGCCACCCAAGCGCCCCTATAAAATTGATTTTTCTAGTTCCAAAATCTTAGTGGTATTTTTATTGAGGTCAGATTAAATTATGGAATAATTTATAGAATAATTACATTTTCATTATCATTAGTTTTAAAGGAAAATATCAGGTATTCAGAATATTATATGAGCATGGGAAACAAAGTAAATTAATAAACATGATCACTTTATTAATGAATTTTGAGGTATCTCTATCTAAAGTAAGTAGTGATAGTACTTACAGTGGTTTTGAAAGAAGTATAAATAACTTAGGAAAGGTTAAGTATTTAATTGTAGTCCTATTTGGCTTTATGTGGTGACAGGATATATGATAATGTCCTAATAATTGTATAAAATAGAAGTCTAAAAATATAGTTTGGAATTACTCATTTATTTATAGCAAGTAAAGTTGGTTATCTTAATGGTACCCATCTGCAAAGTGTTAATCAGGGAGATTCTGAAAAAGAAGACATAGAGATGACAAATTCAGAACTACTCTAGAGTACGTGCCTTATTAGTATTCAGAAAGCCTAGAAGGAAAAAATAAAACAAAGGAAACTGAATTCTGCCATATGCTTATTGAAAAATGTAGAGTCTATTTGCATAATGTTTTTATGTTGTTTTAGTATCCTCAGTAGTGATTTTTCTTAGCTCAACTATATATCATTAAAATCTGCAAGTTTTAAAGAGTAGACACATGCTGCACTCCCTCTGATGACTGGGTATGGTATCAAAGATACAGTGAAGAAAGGAGGGAAAGGAACACTAATTCTCCAATTACTGAGTTCTTAGCAAGGCGTAGTTTTTCATTTCTATGATAATTGTATTATCTGTTTCCTACTGAAAGTGTGGGATGTATGCTCGGGTGGGAATTTGGTTTTCTTTTCCCCATCATTGTATCCCCAAGCAAACCATAGTGTTGGTTGAATGAATGTGGTGCAAGCTTGAAGGAGAGAAGAGAATTTTTAAAATCCACAAGAGTAAGCCCATATCATCTGGAAATCCTTATAGAACTCTTAGTCTTTTGAAAGTAGAAGACAGTGCTACACAATCTTTGCAGTCCTTGGAGGTTCTCTATAGATTCATTTTTGTAAAGAAGTTAAGCCTTTGGACATTACCACAATACAGTAGTTATGTGTTTGTATATTTTCATAGATTACAGGACAATAGGGCATATTGAAAAACTATTTTCCTGAATCTAGTTAGCCTTCACATACGGCCATATCACATTGAAGTCCTCCGAACTACTGTTACTCATCTTCTTTTCTTAACTGTATGTCTAAGAAAAATATTTACAGTGCTAGGCCATTGAACTTAGAGTCCTTTGGTTTTGTGTGAAATCTATATACTTGGAGAAATCCACTTGTTTCTTTAGGCTTCTATATCTTTAAAGATGAGGTATTTATTTCTTTCATGGCCCAAGATAAATGGAACCAAAATTCTCATTTATTTTAACCCTTAATTGCAATGCAATGTTCTTACATTATTGGAAGAAACAGATTTCTTTAGCTAGTCATACCGTGTTGCTTTCCCTTTAGCCTCTGTTTACTTTCTCACCTCTGTTGATTTATTCAGCTTGTAACCTAGAAACCAGCTAAAAAGGAAGGAAGTCAGAGATGTGTATTTCTGGGCAGTAACTGGAGTAGTTTCCTCTTCCTCTAGCCTGGTTTAGCTGCCAGAAAAGACTTTTTACTCCCTACCTTCACCCAACCCCCATAAAATTATAGAAAGAAAAAGGGAAAGAAAAGAAAAATTAATAATAACTATTCTACTTACTCCTTAATTCATTTAAGTTATAAGCCATTAAGAACAACCAATCTAGAGGAATAAAATTCTGCTCTCAAAATGGTGCAAAATTTCACCAGGCAGCAAAAATGCTGTTTGAAAGGTGGTATCTGCCATCCTTAAGGAGTTGTAAGAAGAGAAAATTAAGGAGACTTGATGTAAAAACTGGGCAACTTATTATGCTTACTACCAAGTTGGTTCTCTATATTGGTTTTTCACTGTTTTTATTTGTAGTAGAAATTTACCAGAGTACCAGATCAGACACATTTATATATTTTTAAAGATATTTAAAAATATTTTTAAAGTATTTGTGAAGCTCAATTTATGAAAATAACATATTTATGGCTTTCAACTAGTTCCATCTTTGTGCTCCCTTCATTTGCATTAAGAATTGACTACATAGTATTTCTTATTTTATTTTATTTTGAGAGAGAGAGAAAGCACAAGGTTGGGGTGGGGGAGAGGGAGTAGCAGAGGGAGAAGGAGAATCAGGCTCCCCACTGTGCAGGAAGTCAGCCATAGGACTTGATCTCAGGACCCTGGGTCATGACCTGAGTTAAAAGGCAGATACTTAACTGACTGAGCCACCTAGGTGCCTCTGTATAGTATTTCTTTATAATGAGAAGAATTTTAATTCAACCATGATGCAGTATGAAATAAAAATGTTTTTTCTTTATTGATATTACTTACTTTGATTTTTTAAAAAATTACTGCATTCTGTGTCACTAGGAATATATAAATATTGTGGCATTCAGATTGTTAACTAAGTGTAGTTCTGTTTGCTGTTAGATTCTATAGGGGACTGATACTACTTGAGGAACAAAGACAACTGTTTTAAGTGTATATCATATAGTCAAACTCGAACTTATGTGATCTTGTACGATGAATTCTGTAAAATATTAAACTCATTCTCTAATGTACAATAAATTGTAGAAATGTAGTGTGGAATGTACTAAAAATGTGCTGTTTCATACTTGAATAGCCTGCATCAAGCATTTGATGTTTCTTTGTTATTTGTGGGTAGACTAAAGCTGCCATATTGATCTAGTTGTTTTTTTTTTCTTTTTTGTATATTATATGACATTGTGAATTCTTTTATTTTTATGTTTTACATTCATGTATGAAGTAATTATAAATGAATGATTAAAATGGTGTGTATGATGTAATAGTCATTTGAGTTATTATTTAAAAATATATATTATTCTAGGGATGCCTGGGTGGTTCAGTTGGTTGGGCCGCTGCCTTCAGCTTGGGTCATGATCCTGGGGTCCTGGGATTGAGTTCTGCATCCGGCTTCTTGCTCAGCAGGGAACCTTCTTCTCTCACCACCTCTTCCTGCCACTCTGCCTGCTTGTGTGTACTCTCTCTCTCTCTCTCTGACAAGTAAATAAAAAAAAATAAAATAGAATAAAATCTTTAAAAAAATAAAAAAATAAAATTTTGTTCTAAAGTTATATTTTAGTACCATCAGTGTTCTAAAGCTATACTTACTAACATTCTTAGAATAATCATTATCCATCTCTTTCATCCTTGAACAAAAAGTTTGAGATTTTTGTAGATATAGTACATCATATACTAAGTTGAAAATATATTTTCACTGGTTAGCCTGATGTTTTCTGTGAAATGAAACTGATACATCTAGAATAGGAATAGAGAGGGCATGGGCTGGTCTGGATGTTTTTCTCTTAATATGATTTGATGAATTGGTTGTGTGTGTGGTATTTAAAAAACATGAATTTTTAGGTTCATTAAAATTGAGATTTCTACATTGGGTCATGTTTATAATAAAAGACCATGCACAACATTTAAAAATAGGTGAATGCTTTCTTATACTTACAGATATCGAACATTGTTTTTTTCATATTCAGTGCTTGCTTATATTAAATATACAACATGCATTTAAATGTAGACTAATCTCACTTCAGGTGCTCAGTACCCATGTGTAGCTAACTAGTGGCCACCATATTGCACAGCATAACTCTTGAGGTTAGAAAGAAGTTAAAAGTCTACATTAGGTAACACATCAAAAAAAATATATTTCAAATAATAGATATTCTTATAACTGTGAACTATCTAGATTAATTTTTTTTTAAAGAATAAAATTGTTTCAGGAGTATTTTTTTAAATCTGCCAAAATAAATACCACCAGTTTTTCTTTTGAGTAAAGTGTTGTGGTTATGTCATTTGATTTTATTTGGACTGTTACTCCAAAAATGCTTTTAAGTGTTTATTTCCAGAGCTTTTTTTATATTAGTATATTTTTAAGGAAAAATGATTAAACTTAAAATAAGGAATTTAAACCACAGAAAGTATTTTCAGTAGTTTAAAGTTCTAGCTTCATTTTTGCCAACTTGAGAGATATTTACGTATTATTTGTTTTCTGCACTTTCTTACCTTGGGAAATCTGAAAAGCAAAAACTTTGTATTTGCATTTGCTTTATTGAAAGAGACAGTAAACTTGAGGTCTCAGTCTCACCACTAGTCTGTCTTTGTCTGTTGTTAAAATTATGAGCCAGTCTCTATGGCCGCAGCCAAATGAGTAATCACCAGTAATGTGACTCGTGCTGGAAGTGACTCCATCAGCACCTGTGACGGGGGATTAGTTACAGTTTACAGAGCACCGCCTCTTCCCTTCTCTCAGTGTGCCCTAAGCCAAGTAGTCTTTCTCATTTGGGTGTCTGCACTGTTGGAAGCTACTGCAGTGTGTTTCCACGCAGAGAGTACAGTGGGAAAGGCTTTCTCTAGCTGATGGATGGCTGTTCTCTCTATTTGGAGTATCTCACTGGTTATGTAAGCGACCTCGGGAGAAATTATCCTGACCCAGATCGGAGGATGCAGTAGTGCTTCAGCTGCAGGATTTCTTAGTCGTTAACACCACAGTGCTGATGACAAAGAGCGAGTTGTAATCCTCATCACTGCCAGGCTGAGCCAGAGCAGACAGAAAATCGTCATTTGCTCGTCGGAGACTTGTTAGGTTACAGCTCTGCTTCGTTTTGTGGTCTTGGCTTTTCTTCCTATACAATGACGACGCTGCAAGTGAGCTCAGAAATGCTTGGTTTGAGAGCCATTTGCCTGTGATTTTTGAAGACTAAAGAAGTATTTAAGCTAGATAAAAAATACTGCTCAAGAGTGAAATGGAAATGTCAGCTACTTCTTGACCTTTAAAGCTGTGTCGTGGATTTCTGAGATTTAAAGATACTTTAAAATCTAAAGAACAAAGTACGGTTTGTATTTTTCTGCTTCCTTTTTTCTTTTGTCTTAATTTACATTTGGTTTTACTTCTCAGCCTTAGGAATTAAGGTCGCTGCCTTTTATTGATCTAGCCTTAGTGTTAATAGTTTTAAGAAATTTTAACTATTTTCATTTGTTCAGAAAGGATAATTGTGTGTGTAGTAATTTCATAACACTGTAAAAAGATTAAAAACTAGAGTTTAATTGTTTAAGGTATTACAGCAGAAATATTTCAGATTAGGGTTTTTAGAATATAGTGTTTTAAGGGAAGTAGGGTATTTGATTTGTGAGGGATTTTTTGTGTGGTGTATTCCAGTGCCCACCCCCAACTTGTTTTCTAACAGTATCATGTTTTTCAATAGACCTGCTTGGGTGGGAATTTGGACTTTGTTCTTTCAAGTCACTCCAGTCTTTTTTTTTCCCCCATAGACTAAACCTTGACTTCTAAAGTGTTGCTTAGTTTTCTGCTTCAGTATTATCCTTTAGTGAATTTTATATCAGATTTTTTTAGTTAATGAGCGTTTTTTTTTTTTAAACTTGGAAAAGGAATTGTTAAATGTTAAGTGGAGATTGTTAGAAACTCAGACTGCAGACATAAACTCCATGAATTTTCAGTTAAATGTTAAATGTGAGCTTTAACATGGTTTGTTTGAGCAGCTGAGTTATGTTTGAGCGCTGAAGCTGATTTATTTTAAAAATGTTTTTTTGAGGAGGGCTCATCTGTTCTCCTCTTCCTCATGTGAATGGAATGTGGTGCAGCATGGAGCCCCAAACAGGATACAGTTGTTCTAAGCATTCTTCCTATAGCGTGGTGTAGGCCCTACTAGAAATGCAGGCTCTCAACTATTTATTTTGGCTTTAGACTATTTTTAAAGTATGGTCAGACGAAGGACCTTAAAGGAACTCTTAATCCATTAATAAAATTGAAAAAGTTTTTTTTTAAATTATGAATATTTGATTTTAAATTAGTAATTTTATTTGAATTTTCAAAGTCTTTTTTTCAGCATTGGAATAATAGTCTTTTTGTGATAAGGGCCATATTCTACGTTGACTTTCATCAGATGGTAGCTCATTGCTTCCCCTTAGGCTGTGGAAGTTCCTCATAGAATGATATATCTTGAGAGACTTGAATTACTTAGTTATGCATGAGTTCTAGTTTCTTTACATTCCAGTACACCTAGACCCATAAAATATTTACTACAGATTCATCATAAAAGCTGTAGGATCTGTTCACATTTATTTAAATATTTATGTTTTTATTTTTAAAATGTGTTTGACTTGGATTCAGATACTAATAATTGTTATATCATTGATTTGCCACTTTAAAAAATCATTATGTGTTTTAACTACTTAGTTTCATATGTTGTTTGTCTTTAATTTTCCCATTAAATAGTAACAGTCACATTTTCAGGATTGTTTGTTTAATGCATCTTGAAACATTTCTCTAACAAGTACTGTTAAAGTATTTATCAGCACTGTTAAAGTATTTATCAGCACTTTCTGAGAACATATTTGTAGCTTAAATGTAATTGCACGTTTAAAAATTTGCGCGTTGTGGCCCTATTTACTATTTTAAGAAGGCTGATATACTCGACCTCTATTTGTACATGATTAAAAGTATTACTGTATCCAAAGTAGCCTTTTCTTAAACTAATTTTTTAACAATTCTCCCGATAGCTTTCAGTTAGTTATCTTAAAATGAGAAAAATTTTTTTTATTTTAGCCGAGAAACTAACTCAATAAATTAAATTATGATTAGTTGACCTGTTAAAATTTACCCTTAGAATTCTGACCTACCTTAAAAAGCAGAGTTTCTCAGAGGGTTTCTTCACAAGAACGTTTTTCATATTATAAAATGACTGGGTCTCATAGGAAATGCAAACCACCTGTATTATTTGCGTAAGAAAGAGGCACTCAGACAGAAGTTTACTTCTTTTTCAAATCCTACTTAATTTAATTGTACCTTTAGCCACTTAGATAATAGCTTTTGTGGCCTTTTTTGTTAACCTTCACGAGTTGACCTGACATGGTACTGTTTGAAAATAAATAGAGCATTTGAATAAAGTTCAAGGAATAAATCAAATCTTCTTGAAAAGGTACCAGTGTTTTCTAGTTTACTAAAAACTAAACAGATATATAATATGAAAAATATTACATATATCATGTTGATCACATACCGTTAGACCTTTTAAAGTCTAAATTAAAAATCAGTGATCTTGAAAACTTTAGTCACTTGTTAGGTAAAATAATAGGATTTTATGAAATTTTGGAATTTCGTCTTGGCAAATGGAAAATTCTAGTTGGCAGTAGTTGCAGGAGATATCTAAGTAATGGGGGAATGTCTGTTTTGAAAATGTAATTTCTCACCCAAATAAGAATACTTCTGATTATTATGTAGTATTTGAAAGGTTAGCCTTGGGACTAGGCAGAGAGGAACTTAACAATGGTTAGCTTTTCTAATCATAGATACCGAAAATAGTTGGGGATTTAAGAAGAGTTTTTTTCAGTCATATTAATTTAGGAAATAAGATATTATTTCTAAGTTCATGGTATGGTATAGAAATAAGGCATGTTTAAAATACTTATCTATTCTCATGTGTTTAAGCTTTTTCAAAAACAGTTGTAGACTCCTGGATGAATCGGAAGCTTTAAAAGGAATTTCTTAAATACAGAAATTGACTCCTTAAGAGCCACTCTGAACTAAAGATCTTGAGAAGTTTTTCCCCAGAGTGCATATTAGTTGTGATTAGCAAGATGTTAAGATTTCTTTAAGCCATAATATAAGAGAGGGGAAACACATTGCTTTGAATCTTCTCTGAGGATTTTTACTATCTGTACCAAAAGCTTTAGTTTGTATCCGAATGATCACACAAGTTGGCTTGTAGCAAGAAAGATTTCTCCGTGTTATACAGGGAATTTATAAACTAAGTTGGTTGTTAATTCCATTTTCCAAACTTAGATTCTTTTATTATCCTAAAGCCATTATGTTAAGTTTTTACAAAAGTACCAGAAGTGACACTTGATTTTATTCAAGTTGCTTCTGCTTCAGAAGTGTGACAGTAATTAAAAACTGCATACATTGTACCTTTGTTTTCTTCCTTCCTGCCTCCCTCACTCCCACCCCACCCCAAGATCTGGGTATATTCCTTTTGTAAGAGATGAGTCTTCTTTAAAATAATCAAATGGCCATGGATCCCCACCTCCCAGCCCCCATTTTTGGTTTGTCTCTTCATTTGATTTTTAAAGTAGCAGAGATCTGGACTTGAGAGGTGGTTTTTGTGTAATACTTCTTACCTCCCTCTTTTCCTGTTCCCTTCCCCCATGCTGCTCTTACTGAAGCAGCTGGATTTTTATTTGTGCTTGGGGCAGGGGCGGGGGCGGGTAGTACATGGGGTGGAGTTAAAAGACCAGATGCATCCTGATCATTTAAAATCCTTGATGTGAATGAGCTAGCAGAAAAAAAATAACTGAACTATACCTGCTCTGTTTTTATAAAGATTAATACTTAGTAATTTTTAAAAAATGAGTTGGTAAATATGCTCTCCTACCCAGTTGACTTTTTCAGAAGCAATTTCTCATTTATTATCTTAGAAATTTTTATACACATGTATATGTGATTTTCTCTTTTTTAAAATAACTTGTAGATTACTTCTTTCCTTTTTAATATAAAATATTTTATTTTATGAATAAAAGCATTTAGATTATTATATGAAAGTATTGGTATTCTAAAGTCCTTATGATGACGACATTTGTACATTGTATTCAGATATACTCTTCGTGTTTGAGTATAAAACCCAGAAAATAACCATTATGAATTTTTTTTTCTCTTACCAGACTTTCAAACCCCTGGTTGAAAAAAGTATACCTAGTTCAATCACTGCGGTAGAATTCCTTGTAGATAAACAACTGGATTTTTTAACTGAAGATAGTGCCTTTCAACCCTACCAGGTAAGAAATTTTAGGTTGCTTTTAAAAGTTAGCTAATCTTTAAACTTGACTGACATTCAGATATTCTTTTAAATATTCAGTTCAAGCTAATATGTAGGTGTTCAAGGAAGCCAGTTCATTGAATAAATTCTGATGATAGGATAAATGGTTAATTTATCCAAGAATAGATTTATGTACTTAGAACTTTCTATGAACTTGGCAGCATTTTTTCACTGGGAATACACAAGTGATCAAAATTAAGTAACTGCCATTATAAATAATGTTCATCATTAGGAAATAACTGGTTAGATATTAGTATAAATTTATCTTTTTCTCCAGCTCTAAAGGTTAAGAATTGGGTCAGTTAATATAATTAAATGAGATTAGTGTTTACTGTATGCATACAATAATGGTAATTCTTCTATTCAAGTGGAGAGTTTCCTTTAGATTGTCATTAATTGTTCATTTTCTAAATTTTAGTTCCCAGATGCAATTAAAGTACTAATACATTTACTGGGAAAAACATTTTTAGTAGGCTTTTCGATTCAAATCATGTGAAGAAACTCATCAAAAATAGTAGGCTAAATGAGATTTTAGATTTCTAGTGAAGTGTTCTATCAGTTAATTTTTTAAGGTAGAAGTAAAAATGCACAGAAATTTGTTTTCTTTGTATATTTGGATTTCAGATTGAATTAAATGTCTTCCATACATTTTTTATTTTAAGTGTTTAAAATAATAGGTAACGACATTGAAAGAAAGGATGAGAAAATAGTTTGACTTTTTTTCTGTTTTAATGGAGCTGAAAGTCAGTACTCCTATTTCATTTCAGAATAGTTACTGTTTTCTGAAAATAAATGTAGAGGCATCCTTTCCTAAAATGTAGAGGCATCGTTTCCATGGAAAGAATAAGAGCTTGACTTAATGAGCAATGATTTATTTTGTGTCGACTTACAATACTTAGGGAATTCGAGCAGTTATATGCCTCTTCTGTTAGATCTCCTAAAATGAGATGATAGTTCCCTGAGTTAAATGTAATTTTGAAGTCTACATAGATGTGCTTTTGTCCTTTCACATTATTTTTCTCATTTCATTAAATGCCCTAGTTTTTGTACTGTTAGCTTTTGTTCTTTCTTTACAATATTTATAGCTAAAACTCCTAGCAAGTCCCAGTTTAATATTGGAGGTGTTAGAGCTTTTCCCTTGGGTTTTGTTTTGTTTTGTTTTTAATTGTGAATGCCATTTAGCTTACGATAGGCCTTCCTTATTATAATTTGTTTAATTTCTAACAGTCTTTTAGTGGGATTAGAATGGGTAAGTCTAGGTAAAATCAAAGGAACCTTTTAACCCTTAATGTTTTAATTTTGTGGTTGGTGATTAGCAGCACTCTGTAAGTTTCAGCTTGGATTTGATTTAGAGAAGTGAAATCATTATGTAGAAATTACTTTTAAAAATAAACTCTTTTGCCAGGTGGCCTAAAACTCCACAACATGTCTATTAAAATTATAATGATTGAAAGAATGTGCTGACATTTTATAGGGTTTTTGTTTTGTTTTGGTTTACATTTTAAGCTTTTGGATTCTGGTAGTTCTGTCATTTTATTTAAAAAATAGAGGCACAAGAATGAAAGTGTTAAGCTTGATTTGGTGAATTGTATAATTGTCTTTGTTAGTAAGCCATTTGTGTTGCTCAGTTAGTATGGGCAGGTTGATCTCTGGCTTGAAAAATATTCTGTCTTCTAAAGGTGAAGTGAGTCTCTTAGCATTTTAACCATTTGTCTTTAACAAATGTGAGTGCTCAGTTCTAGAAAATCAGAAGGAATTACACTAACAGCACTTGATTTAGGGATCCAGCATACCTTAATTTTAGAGTTTCTTAGGAGTTTTAAAAATAATTAGATGGTTTTACAACAGAGCTTTTTAATATGTATTTTAATATATTTAGTTTCTTATTAATCAAGTTAAAAATATATAAGGATATTTTCTCTAATATGTGAGTGATAGACACCTATTTTAACATTTTGAATGAAAATGTACTCCAGAGACCTAAGATGGCTCAGTCTAGTTTTTCAAATTTACTTATTTAAATGAGTTTGTGAAATACAGCTACATTCTTGATAAAGGAAACAGTTTTAGAGTTTATGTAATTAGAGTGGCTTTATCCCAGAATGCTTTTCTCTAACCACTTGTCCAAACAGTACATTAAATTCCTTGGCATCTTAAACATGGCAGCTGTTACTGGCATAGATTTTGTAAATAGTGTCTTGACATATCTCAACTTTAGGGTAACCCTATGTAAGTCAAAGGGAGCTGGGGGAAAATTGAACACATTTTTTAAATGCTCCTGTTTTTCTCACTTTAAATTTCATGAGGCAATTTCTTCTGAATCTAGATGTTAATTATCCTTTGTAGACTTCTTAAGTGTGATGGGGGAAAACCTTCTTTAGAAATAGCCTTTGTGTATAGAGTGATGGGTACACATAACTTGTTTTAAAAATTCACACAAATTACTTTGCTATGATATTAAGGAAATGTTCTTGTAGTGAGAATTCCCACCTACCATCTTTCTCCTTGGTTCTCAGCCGTTCTGTAGTAGTATACTCCCTTAAATTTCCTTAATAAAGTTGTGCAGCCCTATTTTTTAATATATCCAAATAGTATCATATTGTTAAGGTGATAGGAAACCATTGACTCAGGATTAATACAGATCATTTCACTTTTAGGTCACTAGTTTGAATCCTATACTTACCTCTGATTTCAATGGATTGCATATCAAATACCATGTATTAAACTTGATCTGGTCACTTTTTTAGTTGGAAAATTGAGGTGCAATCTTCATTTTTACAGTTTTCAGTATTTTGGAAAGAAAGTTGAATGAGGAGAAAAACCAAACCGACATCTTACAGATAATATAATCGATGCATATTAATTAGGTCACTGAAGCAGCATGGTATTGTTAATTCTGTTTTTTCCTTCCTTATGCACACAAATGAGTTTCTGCTTCCTCCTTTTAGATTTCCTGATCATGCCTGGCTGCAGTTAACTTTCTTTGAAGTAGAGGGGGAAGGGAAAAGAGAGGAAGTAGGAGGGAACTCTGCAGATTATACTGTGTCTTTCAACTGGGAAGAAAGAGGAAAAAACCAAGTTATTGATTCTGAAAGATGGCTTTTATAGTTTGGAGTTTTCTTAATATCTATTATTTTTATGGTATTTCTTTTCTTTGGAGGATGATTACAGAAATTTTAAAAAATTGTTTCATTAAAACATGAAATTTTGATCAAGTTAATATAAAAAACAGTTTGAGAATAGAAATATGAACATTGAACTTTTAGCATGATTTTGAAATCATCTTGTTCTGAGTTTTGGCTTCTGGCCATGCACACACCTGCAGTTTTCAGGTCGGTTGCTTCATAGAGGATATAGAAGAGATTATTTCTTACCTGAAAATTGTACATGACTCATATCAACAAATCTGGGTTGGTCTGGCTTGTTAGTCCAGTATTTTCTAGGGATCATAATTCTCTTTGTTTTTAAATGTATTAAGGAATAATATGAAGGGCACTAATTTAAAAAACCATTAGAGATTTGAAGCAGAATGTGTTTGTTCAAAATTATGCCTTATGCTTATCTTATTATATATTAAAATTCATTGTAGTATTAAGGTGTATTCAATAGTATAAGGTAGAATCATCCTACATCCTTCATCCTGAAGGAATTATTCTTTTTTACATTCTGGGTCACAATAAAGTGATTGAAGTTTAGAGATAAGACTGTTATTTCTACAGTTTCTGTCATCATAGAATATAGACACTGAACTGCTTTACTAAACATTAGATATAGTACTCCTATGCTGTGAATTGCTGGCTGAAGGAAAAGGGAACAGGTGGAGCAAACCTGAGTATTTTCTTAGTACCTGAACTAAAAGTTGCTTAAAGACTTGCACAGAGAAGAGTCTTAAAATATTCAGTGAATGATGTATCTGGACTTAATCAGATTTATATATCTATCATTTCTGTATTTCTTAGTGAGAAGGTTGTTTTCCCTGTTTCAGTCCTTTTTGACCCACAGATTTTACATCATTGATGATATAAATTTATTGGCTGTGATTTCAGAATATTTCTAAGGTAGTTGTTGCTTAACACATCTGGTTTACTAAAAGTAGCTCAAATGGTTGCCTACTATAAATTACCAGTAGTTTGGGAGTGAATGTAGCAGAGACCTGTATTTTTTCCTTCTTAATTTTTGTTATTGTCCTATGGACTTTGGAATTGCTTCACAACCTGGATGAGATAATGCGCATGAGGTAAAATTCAGTCCCTGTCAGCCAAGGTGAACAATTAACTACTAGCTTGGTTGTTACTAGCCAGATGTTTTATTTTCTTGAATTAAATATTTGACATAAATGAGCCATTGACAAATTTTAAAAGTCTGGTTGGTAATCATTCATTTTACGAACAAATTTATTCTAAGTCAGGGTACTATGGTGGCACTACTAGTAGTTTATAGATGGAAGTAAAAAGAACTTCATAATAGTATTGCTTCAGTGGGTAGAGAAAAAAAACTTTATTTTTTAAACTTTTCTTTATTTTCACTTCAGTTGTGTGTAGATCTATCATTTTAAGACTTACATTTCTGTAGAGGAAATGTGATTTTGACTTGGTACAGGATTTATTAGTACAACTGTGTAAATGTTTCTGTCCCAGAATTCTTCTCAGATTTGTTCTCTTCCTGGTATCAAATTACTGTTTCCCATTAATTTAATTAACTAACAGAAAAAAAAATAAATTGACTTCCAGATAGAACCCAACAAACTGTTGTTGTTTTAAAGAAAGAAATTAGAGTTTTTAAGAAATATTAACTGAACGTTCTATTAAGAGATATCTTTTATAGAAATTTATAAGAAACACTGGAAGCATGCCTTTGAGGATATGGGCGTAGAACACGCCAACCCCGCCAACCCCCAAGAATGAGAGTTTTGCGATGTATGTGGTTGAGAGGGAGAAACAGGCCCAGAGTAGAAAGAGAGGTTAGAGCTCTTAATTTGTGTTCGACTGTTTACTCACTTGATTCTTCCCCAGAAGGGAGTCTTTAAATGGAAATTTTATGCTTAGACTCTACTTCCCTTTGACTTAGGCTTAAATTTTTTTAATGTCTGACCTTGGAAACATCCCAACTGACTTCATTCATTTAACGTTATTTAAATGCTGTGGTTTCCCTATGCACAGCATCCTGCTAGGTGCTTAATGGTTTAAAAAATTAATATACTAAGTCTCAGTACTTATTTTTTCCCAAGTACTTTATAATTCAGAACAAGAACTTCTGTTTGAAAATAGACTTGATTTAAGGAGCCAAAAATACATAGTAAAGACTAGGAATACAAAGAAAGGAGAAATTAGTAGAGATTGAAATGGTTTCTCTGTTGAAGAAGGTAGAACTTGAATGGGATTCATTTAAATGGAGATGAAAGTGAAAGAGTAAGGTCAGATATTTGGCAGGAGGGACAGCATTATCAGTGAGGAACGGTGGAGGTATATTAGGAACCCGTAGAATATCAGCTAGAGAAGAGGGTTTGACTTTTAATAGTAGACATCATACTTATAAGTAAGTATTATGGAGTCAGATGAAAGAAGAAAAGAATTGCTAAGCACAATTATTAAGTGAATTTTTTAATTTGTAGGCCAAATGAATCATTGGAAGCTTTGAAGCAAGAAAATAAAATTTTCTACTCAAGAGTGGCATCTGATTATTATAATACAGGAGAAGCAGCTAATTGATTGGGTCTTCACTAGAGTCTTTTGTTCTAGAGAATCAGTATAGCATAATGGTTAAGAACTTGTGTTTTGAAGTCAATTCATGCAAACATGGTTTCAAATCCATGCTATTTGCCAGCTGTGTGACATTGGGAAAGTCTCAAGCATTCTAAATAAATGGTTCTTTCATATACAAGTAAAACTGTTGTCTACCTCAGAGTTGTTAGGAAGCTTAAATGAAATATATTGAGCTATTAACTACGTAACAAACTGCTCAGTAGAAGGTACTTATCTAGACAGATTCTGAATTTCTCTTTTTGTAAATTGTATCTTACACCTTTTTGGTAGATCTTTGAAACTCCTTTCTCTTCCTGTCATGCATAACCACTGAATATTTGACTTCCACCATCTGCACTTAACTTTTAACAATCTTTCTTATTTGTTGTCTCTGGAACTCTTACCATTTCTTTCTACAGCTAATTATAGATCAATTTTTTAGCTGTCTGTACAAGCCTTGGTCAGTGCTCCCTCCTCCCCCCAACCCCTTCAGGGAAGTTTATTTAGATAAAATTCAGTTGGTGACTTGTTAAATTATTTTAAGAAAATGGTATTAGAAAAGATGAAGAACCCTCTCATGTGATATTAACCTCCAAAAGAATCTCTTACCTTTTTTTCCACAGGGAAAGTCAAAGGTTCCATTTACTGCTGATAGTTACTTATATCTTTAAAGAGTGTAAGTGTTATTAAGCAAGTTACAGAATTGTTTTTCTTTATTTGGCTCTGGTGAAAAGCTGTGCAGATCTAGTACTATGTTTTGGAAGTTCTCAAAGCAGGGAATAAGAGTTGGACTATATATGACCTTCGAACTTGCTTCTTAACACTAAAAATTCTGTGAACTTAAGGTGGAAAAACTACCATTCTGACCAACATTAACCTAAACAAGTTAAACCCTAATTATTTTAGTCTCAGAGATAAGAGACATTCCACCTAACTCTAGGTTTATCTCAAAAGGGAAAACTAATGAGTCAGGCAAATCAAAATTATACAGGTTTAGAGTTACAGAATTGTTTGTATTAGTAGTACTTACCAAGAGAGCTTTATTTTTCAGTTTCTGTTACTGAGTTATATTTTGACAGAAGTTGAGCACATTCTCAATTAGTCTCTTGAGTTTTTGTATGCATCTTCTTTTTCCATTTCATTTTGCATTCATATTAGCATTTGATTGAAATTTAGAGGTGCATTGTTGCCATAAAGTCAGTAAAATTGAGAACTGTGAGATTGTGGGATATACAGTCTGCCAAGAGTGTAAAAATATAGGATCATAGCCATAGCTGTGAACTGACTGTTGGTGGATTATTGGCATGGTAGGATCAGCATCTGTGGGCAGGCATTGGCCTGGGGGTGGTCTAGAAGATGAGGCCAGAGCAGGAAACTGCTATTGTGTAGTACTTGGCTTTATTCCATTTCTAGTCAAAAGTGACAGCTTGCAGTAGTGGAGCCAAGCTGAAGCCTAGAAAGTAGGATGGACTACAAGAAAAGGGGAACCAGTAGTTAAAACAGTCATTGTACTTCCTTATTTAAGTAGGCTTTTTTAAAATTTAAAGTTAGTACATAATGTTTTAATGTACTAATTTTTTTTAATGTCCCGCCTACCTGATTTTTGTATCACTGTAATTTCAAAAATAGTTATAAAATATGCTTTTATTAACATCCTACAAATCAGGTGTGTTGATTTACCCAAGTGAATATCTCCTGATATTAAAAAGGGAGTTCTTCATTTGTAAAAATTGGTTGCAAAACTTGATGTGTTGAAAATGTATCCATGGAGTCCAGGAACATGTTATTTTGACTGAAATTTGGCCCAAGTGTGAGCTGTTCTGCAATATTCAGATTAAAAACATTTATAAGTCACAGTCTGCAGTAGTTCTCTCTTGGTCCCAAATCTGCTATGATCATATGCTGAAAAATCTGCCAGTCTCTTTGTAATTTTTTGTGACTGCTGTTATGAATTTAAAGTATGTGAAATTATGCTTGTAGACATCAGATTCAAAAGATGTAAGCCATCTTAGTTACCATTGAGAAAGATTGTCTAATTTCTGCCAGTCAAAATAGGTTGATATTATTCTTATTACCCAATTGCAAGTTCTTACTAAAGCATAGCCCTATTATTTTAAAATCTCAGGATTAAAATTTTTATTTCTTAGTGTGTTAATATTTCATATTTGTAAAACTTGACAATTTCCAAAATATTTCCATGTGCATTATTTTAGTAACTCCTTATGGTATCTTTATGAGTAAGACATTGTATTATCTTAATTTTGTGTAATGTTTTCAGGATATACATATTTATTTAATTCACACAAGTCTTTGAGAAGTCTTAATTTCCAAATGCATAGGTAGCTAAATAGAAACCCACTAAACTAGCTTAAGTAAAAAAGGTGTTGGGGGTAATACAAAGATACAGTAAGCAGTGTCAGGGATAGCTGTAGCAGAAAGTACAGCTGAACCTTATTCGGAATAGAATTAGGAACTAGAAAGTCAAGAACGCAAGTCACATATTCCTTCTTCCCCTCTTCTTCAGTGTCCTTTCTGCAGACATGTTTCTTCTGCTTACTCATAGGTTTTGCTTCTCATAATAGTAGTTTCCATGTGACTTTTTTGTGTATCATTGTCAATTCACCAACCTGCCCCCCACCCCCATACAAGAACTTCTAGATCTAATATTTGTGTTTATTTGTAAAAGTAGAGCTAGAGAGTGTAGGAGAATGAAAGTCTGAAAGGGGAAGATGGGACGAAATACGAGGAAGGGAGAGACCATATATGACAGCAGTTTTTATAGGCAAAGATGGTGAAGTTTAAGGAAGTTGTGACTTCGCATCGAGGTTCATACAGCTAGTGGAAGCTGGCATCATTCTTTATTTGATGCTTTATTTTCTCAGAGTTGACATCTTTCCTAAATATAAAATTAAATTTTTTTGTCATTTTATTGCCCACAATTTCCCAAGACTTTTCAAACACTGGCATCTAGCTATACTCCAAATCTGTGCATCATTTTCAGATCCAGTTTGTTCCGTAGGCAGAGAATCCAAATGGATTAAGACATTTTGCACTCTCCTTATTTTCTCAGCTGCCTAATTTTCTTTGCTGTGCTACAAGGTATGCTGAATCCTAGATTTATTCAAGGTTAAAAGTGAAAAGTAATGGAGTCCTTGGGGCACCTGGCTGGCTCAGTGAGTAGAGCATGTGACTCTCTAGGGTCATGAGTTCAAGGCCCATGTTAGTGTGGAGATTACCTTAAAAAATAAGTAAATAAATAAAAGTTTTACCTGGAGTCCTTTTCAGAATCTTGCCAAAAGGATTCTCTCTAAAATCCAACTCTTAAGCTTCAGACTAAACGCAAAACAGCACTAGCCCTTACGTCAATAAAAAATAAGGATTGGGGGCCCGTTCATATATTTGAGGGCCTGCTGTGTTGTATTCAGCAATACAAATAATTTGCCTTCATAGAGTTTATAATCTAATGGGGGAAGCACACACAGAAAAATGTAAAAGTAAATAAAGGCAAAATGTGGTCAGTAGAAGACCCAGGGAGGTATATAGAATCTACCCTAGTTGTGGGAGAGGTAGAAAGGATGCCCCTGTTAGAATAGGTGAACCCTAAACTGTCTCAGGATGCATGTAATTTAGTTAAGTAACTAAGACAGCAAGGCTGGATAAGTATATGAAATCCAGTGAATAAGCAGAATTTGTGTTGAGTGGTCTGCTTGAATACCTAACCATGCCTTCTTTCCTGTGAAAGTGGACTGATGGTGATGAGGTTTGTTTTGTTTTGTTTTTTAAGATTTTATTTATTTGACAGAGAGAGCTCACAAGTAGGCAGAGAGGCGAGGCCGGGGGAGGGAAGCAGGCTCCCCACTGAGCAGAGAGCCCGATGTGGGGCTCTATCCCAGGACCCTGAGATCATGACCTGAGCTGAAGGCAGAGGCTTTAACCCACTGAGCCACCCAGGTGCCCCGATGATGATGATGAGGTTTTTTAAACCATATTCATTTGGGTTAGCCACTGACTGACTTCAAACTCATTGTCTTCATAAAGTAGAATAATAATGTATATTTGTTTAAAAAGAAGCAAACATCACCATTTTAGCCACTTAAATATATACTTCATTGACATTAAGTGCATTCACAAAATTGTACAGCTATCGCCACTAGCAATTTTCAGAGCTTTTTTTATCACTCCAAACAAACTCTACTCCTTAAACACTACGTCCCCATTTCCCAGTAACCCCAGCCTCTGGTTCTTCTAGTGAGAAGCAGTCTCAGCGTCCTGGGACAGGGTCCTGCATGGGGCTCCTTGTTAAGAGGGGAGACTGCTTCTTACTCTGCTTATACTCTCTCTCTCTCTCTCCCTGACAAATAAATAAAATCTTAAGAAAAATATTTATGACACCATTTTACATGCAGACCAAACAAAATAGAACAGAGGTTACCAGAGGCTGGGGTTACTGAGGAGAGTTTGTTTGGAGGACCCTGAGCTGAAGACAGACACTTAACCGAATGAGCTATCCAGGCATCCCAGTATCATAAAATACTTGTCTTTTTGTAATGTACTTATTCCACTTAATGTTCTTAATGTTCTCAATGTTGAAGCATGTGTCAGAATTTTATCCTTTCTGTGGCCATATAATTCATTGTATGTATATACCACATTCTTTTTTTTTCATTCATCTGTTGATGGACGTTTAGGTCATTTACACCTCTAGGGTATGGTGACTAATGCTGTTCTGAACATTGGTGTACTAATTACTGCCTTCAATTCTTACGGGTATATACCTAAGGATGGAATCGATGAAGTATTTGGAATTTTATGCTCTACTTTTTGAAGAATAGCTAAACTGTTTTCCGTAGTATCTGCACCATTTTATATTCCTACCAACAGTGGTTTCATATCTGTAAGAACACTTGTTATTTTCTATTGCTTTCATAGCTATCCCAGTGGGTGTGAAGTTCAAATTTTCAAATTAGTTATTTGTTGTTGAATCCAAGGGTTCTTTCAGTCCTTTACCACATATAGATGTTTTCCAAATATTTTATCCCATTCTTTGAGTTGTTTTTTCTTTCAGTAGTGTTTTTTGATGTACTAAGTTTTTAATTCTGATGGAAGTCCAATTTACCTATTTTTGTTGTTGTTGTTCTTTTGAACGCCTATGCTTTCCTATTATATCCAAGAAATGTTTACCAACTCCAACATCATAAAAAATTTCCCCTGAGGGTGCCTGGGTGGCTCAGTTGGTTAAGTGTCTGCCTTCGGCTCCGGTCATGATCCCAGGGTCCTGGGATCGAGCCCCGAATCAGGCTCCCTGCTCAGTGGGGAGCCTGCTTCTCCTTTTCCCTCTGCCTGCTCCTCCCCCTGCTTGTGCTGTCAAATAAATAAATAAAATCTTTTTTAAAAATTTCCCCTGAGAATTTTATAATTTTAGTTCTTACATTAAGGTCTTTGACTCACTTTTTTTTTTTTTTTAAGAATTTATTTATTTACTTGACAGACAGAGATCATAAGTAGGGAGAGAGGCAGGCAGAGAGAGTGGGGGAAGCAGGCTCCCCGCCGAGCAGAGAGCCCGATGCGGGGCTCGATCCCAGGACCATGAGATCATGACCTGAGCGAAAGCAGAGGCTTAACCCACTGAGCCACGCAGGCGCCCCCTTTGACTCACTTTTAATTAAACTTTTTATGGGACATAAGGTTAAGTCCAGCTTAATTCTTTTGCATGTGGATGTCCAAGTTGCCCAGCACCATTTGCTGAAAAGATTGTCCTTTTCCCATTGAATAATCTGGGCACCCTTGTCAAAAATCAGTTGACCATTTATTCTAAAATTTTATTTTGGAGCTGTCTGTTCTATTTCCATAGTCTATATGCCTGTCCTTACGCTACTACCACACTGTTAATTACTTCGGGTACCACTTTTTTTTTTTTCCACTTTTCTTCAACTGTGTAATTTGTTCAAATGATTGTTAACCCTAAAGATAAATATTTAAAGTGTACTATTCTGCCTAACTGTTGAAATTTTCTGAAGCACCTGATCAGTCCTTTTGGGGTATAACTTCTGTCATGTAAATTATTAGACATTAGTCTTGTAGAGAAGGTATGTTTTTAAGAGTCGAAAAAAAAATCAGTGATTGATGAACTATATAAGATAAAGTTATTCATTCATTCCTGTGTGCCACTTTGCTAGATATTAGGATTTATTTATTTTAGAGATTTTATTTTTATTTATTTGATAGAGAGAGCGAGATCACAAGTAGGGATAGAAGCAGGCAGAGGGGGGAAGGGGAAGCAGGCCTCCCGCCGAGCAGAGAGCCTGATGTGGGACTCGATCTCAGGACCCTGAGATCATGACCTGAGCGAAGGCAGAGGCTTAACCCTCTTGAGCTGCCCAGGCACCCCAGGTACTAGGAATTTAAAGACAGATAAAATACTTGGTTTTTGTTTGTTTGTTTGTTTTTTCAGGTAAGGGGGAGGGACATAATTACAGCAATATGCTGAAAGTTCTAAAATTGAGGGATGTTCATACTGTTCTGTGCTGTGGCCTCAAATGATGCAGTAACACCAGATATTTGCCTGTTTCTTTTTCTTAATTTTATTTTTTCCTCAGAAGACAATGATGGGAAAGAGATAAGGAAGGGTAATAGTACTAATAATATTTCTCAATAGGGTACTGTAGTAGGATTTTCTAGCAAAAGAAAACCAAGTGTGTGTGCGTGTGTGCGCGCGCACGCGCGTGTGCGTGCACGCATTTGTGCACACATGCATGCTCCAAGCTTGTGTAGACAAAAAAGGAGATGGAGGGAGTAGTTTTAAGGAGTTGACTTGTTGTAGGAACTGGCAAGTCTGAAATCCACAGGGCAGGCCAGCAATCTGGAAGTTCTGGCAAGAGTTGATTTTGAGTCTGAAGACAGTCTGGAGGTAGAATCCTTTCCTCTTTGTAGAACATCATTCTTTTTTCTTAAGACCTTCAACTGATTGGATCAGGCCCAAATATATTATGGAGGGTGGTCTGCTTTACTCAATGTCTGCTGATTGAAACATTAATCACATCTAAAAAGTACCTTCGCAGCAACATCCAGACTGGTGTTTAACCAAACAGCTGGGCACCAGAGCCTAGCCAGGGTAACATAAAGAATTACCAGTCTTGGGCATTATTGATATTTGATTCTTTGCTTGGTAGTTAATTGTAGGATGTTAGGCTTCTCGGGCTTTGGCACACTTAAGTGTCTTTACTACCTCTTCTCAGTTGTTATGCTAATGGAAGAAAAACATCCTCACACTTTTCCTTCCCTCCTCTTTACTTAGAGCTTTTGGGCTGTAGATTAAGATAGCTGGAAAATTTATAAAATGACCTAAATGTGAGAAAGTATCATTCCTTTCTGAATGTTACCATAGTTTTTGCTTCTTCTTGAGTCTCTGGTGCTATTACTGGTTCCCTACCAATCCAGTTTCATTCCAGATCACTTTCTTACATCACTCACATTCTCCAAGACATAGTTATTTGATTATTAATCATAATGCATAATATTTTCCCATCAGACTTACAGTTGAATAGGTATACCTATATATCTTAAATATATGGGTGATGTAAAACGGTATGGATTAAAAGAATCCTGTGTTTCTCTAGATATTCTTTGCCTGGGAGTCAGGTACTCTACATGGGAATAACTTGTTATTGTTCCCAATTAATAATCCTTCACCTCTCCGCCATTTCTAGAAATTGAAAATTCTGTAGAACAGAATAAAAAATCTGTATAGGTAAGGCTTCCTCATCTATGTATAGACTTCAGACCTAGAGCCTTTCAGACATTATCCAATATGCGGACTTCAAAACACAATACCTCAGAAGGATTTCTTTTTTTAAGATTTTATTTTTGGGGCACTTGGGTGGCTCAGTCAGTTAAGCGTGGACTCTTAATTTCTTTTCTTTTTTTAATTTTATTTATTTACTTGAAAGAGAGAGAGAGAGAGAATGCACAAGAGAGAACATCAGAGGGAGAAGCAGACTCCTCGCTGAGCAGGGAGCCCAATGTGGGACTTGATCCGGGGACCCCAGGATCCTGACCTGAGCCAAAGGCAGTTGCTTAACCAACTGAGCCACCCAGGTGCACTGGACTCTTAATTTCAGTTCAGGTCATGATCTCAGAGCCCTGAGATGGAGCCCCATGTCAGGCTCCACGCTTGGCACAGAGGCTGCTTGGTATTCTCCCTTGCCGCCGCCCCCCTTCTGCCTCCCGCTTATGCTCTCCTCTTTCTTATATAAATAAGCCTTTTTTTAAAGATTCTTTTTTAGGGGTGTCTGGGTGGCTCAGTCATTAAGTGTCTGCCTTTGGCTCAGGTCATGATCTCGGGGTCCTGGGATTGAGCCCCGCATCAGTCTCCCTGTTCCATGGGAACCCTGCTTATCCCTCTCCCATTACCTCTGCTGTATTCCCTCTCTTGCTGTCTCTCTGTCAAATAAATAAAACCTTTATTTAAAAAATAATCTTTTTTTTTTTTTTTTTTTAATCTCTGAACTCATTGTGGGGCTTGAACTCATAGCCTTGAGATCTTGAACTCAAGATCAAGAGGCACAGGCTCTACTGACTGAGTCAGTCAGGTGCCCCTAGAAGGATGATTTTTAAATTTTTTTTCTCCCATATCCACTTCTGTTTTCAAAGAATTAAGTTCCATCACATACTAAGGATTCCTTCCAGTGCTTAAAAAGCTCATTGTTGAGAATTTTTCTTAATGTTTATTGCACATACATTGTATCAGTCAAGCAAATTTGCCTTGGTTGGTATCTTCTGACTGGCATGTTGTTTGTGTTGTGGAGGATTATGAGACTCTGCTCTGGCCAAAAGTGTAGTTAATTAATGATGTTCACTATCAGCACTGTAAAGGAGTGGGCAGAACAACTGGTTTGTTTTTATTGGTCTCGATCACTTCCTAGGTATCCCTTTTCCATTTTGTCTTGTTCCACAAATAGGTGTTAAGTATATATATTTGTACTAAAATTTTTATTAATGCAGTTTGGATGATAGCACAACTTGGGTAACTGCCTTTTGCCCCCCAAACTCCATGAACTTTATAGTATCTGATTTAGTGCCAATATTGTTATAATCAGAAATAGTTTACAAATGAATCAAATTTAAAAGTAAAGAAGAACCAAAATCAGCATTTAACAGTTAAATGAATTACCATAGTTTTTGAAATTCTGTTTTAAGATACATAATCATTTGCATACATTCACATATATAAATTATATCTTATTACAGAATTTTGGCTCTTCCAAGGGGAGGAAAAAGTTTACATCTATTAAAGTATCAGACCTTGGTAGTAGCACAACAAGCCAATTTGGAGTCAGATCCTATCTCTGCTGCTTATTCAAACATTATGGCCTATAAAATTCAGGTGATAAAAAGAATCTTTAGGTAAGAGTTTAAAAATAAATAGGTCTGGTTGAGTAAATCTTAGGTCATGACATATGTGCTTTCAGGAAGCCCATTAGAGGTAACTTTTTAAATCCCTAAGCAGACAAAATAGATCTCATTTTACCACTTTACCGAGGGGTTGCATATTTGATGAATTTCCTATATTCTAGTTTTCTCTCTTTCTTTTTTTTTCCAGCCAAGATACTTCTTCTGTTTTATATTATTTCAGCCATTCTTAACCAGCACCTTTACTTCCATTATGCCCATTATGCGTTTGTCTTTCTGTCACATCTGTGTTTTAATTTCTTATCCTGGATCACTCCTATTATTTATTTTTTCCATTTTTTAATACCCAAAGATTGTACTGCCCATCAGTGATCACATGTGGCTATTTAAAAAACAGTAAATTTAAAAGTTCGTCAGACTAGCCATATTTCAAGTACTCAAATAGCCATATGTGGAACATTGCAAATATATAACATTTCCATTATTACAGAAAATTCTCTTGGAGAGCCTTGCCCAAATGCTTAAAAGCTTTTTAAGGCTAAAAAGCAGGAGAAAATTGCGCCTAGGTATTTTGGTGTCATTGTATTGTCTCTGATCTCAGCTGATCCTTTCATACCAGTTGGCAGCCTTTTCTGTGCTGGAGTTTTCATTTCCTGAAACAGTTATTTTAAATTATCACTGTTCTACTCGGCTTCCTCCTTTTCTCTGAGAAGAAGACCTTTCTCCTGCAACACAATGGAAATGGAGGTTACAAGCAGGAACCCCCTTAACTTCCTGTCCTTAAACCTGTTTTTGCACCTTTCCTTACCTCCTTTTCTCTTTTCTCAGAGGTGTGTTCCTTTTTTCAGTTTCCTGATTCAGTTTTACAAAAATTATTGGGCACCTGCTATGTCCTAGGCACTATTTCTGACAGTTAAGGTACAACTGTGAACAAAACAAAACAAAACAAATTCCTTGCCTTCATACAGCTTTCCTTGTAGTGAGAAGAGACAGCAAATAATTATTTTAGTGTATTGGAAGACTGTAAGTGCTATGGAGAAAAATAAAACCTGATAGGAAGTATTAGCTAGAACAGAAAAATAGGAAGACCCTAAAATGAAGGCATTCTTAGAATAGCAAGAAGATAACTATATAGAGATTAGTAGGAAATGAAATAAGAAAGGTAGTTAATGACTTTGTTTTTTGTTCTGGTTAAAGTGAAGTGGAAGCCTTTGGAGGTTTTTGAACAGAATTGTGATAAAACTTTTTTGCCCAGATAATTCAAAACATACAGATGTAGAATCATAAAATGAATTTCCATGTACCTGTCATCTGGCTTTAACAATTACCAGTTCATGGCCAACATTGTTTCCTCTCAGTGCTCCTCATGTATTATTTAATTTTTTTTAACCTTTTTTTTTTTTTTTTTTTAAGGTTTTATTTGTCAGAGAGAGAGCACAAGTAGGGGGGAGTGACAGGCAGAGAAATAATAGGCTCCCCGCTGAGCAAGAAGCCCAGTATAGGACTTGGATCCCAGAATTCTGGGATCATGACCTGAGCTGAAGGCAGATGCTTAACCAAAGGAGCCACCCATGCATTCCTCCTTATGTATTATTTTGAAGCAAATTCTATATATTATATTATTTATCCATAAATATTTGTGGGTACATATGTAAATTCAAAAGTATTCATATATATAGAGTTCTAATTATTCATAATAATGTCCTAAAAACTTGTAAGTTCTCAGCAACATCAGGAATGATAGAATGATAGAATGATAGAATTAGAATATCATGTTTTATTTTTTTTTATATATATATATATATAGTGGTCCCAGTGGATGTCATTGAGCAGATAAAATCCATGTGTTCTGCCTGTTGTACTAAATTTCAGCACTCAGATCTTGTCATTCTTCCCAATCCTGTATCCTCATTACTGGTTAGACCATATCTACCATGTTTTGTCAGTCAAATAGACACCTGGGAATGTTTTAGGTTCCTCATTTGCCATTTTATATTGTCCTCCAAAAATTGCTGATTGTGTCTTGTTAGCATCACTATGTCCATCCTGTCCTTCTTATCTTAATTGTAAGGCTTTGATTCTAACCTTGCTAAACTATTACAGATCTTTCCAAGTAGAGACGTTAAATCTTCCCACTTACCTAATCTCTGTCCTCACTCAGTCCATACCAGTGTACTTAAACTTTTCCACTTATGTCATGTTGTTTCATCTGTCTGTGCCTGTACCTGCATTTCCCTCTGTTTTGAAAGTCCTTCTTTTCTGGGTGCTTGGGTAATTCACTCTGTTAAGTCTCTGACTTTTGATTTCAACTCAGGTTATGATATCAGGGTTGTGAGATTGAGCATGGAGCCTCCTAAAGATTCACTCTCCCTCTCCATTTGCCCTTTGCCCCTTCCCCCTATTGCCCTCTCCCACCCCACCCCACCCCACCTCTGCTCTCACTCTTGCTCTCAGGAAAAATAAATAAATAGATAGATAGATAGATAAATTTATTTTTGAAAGTCTTTTCTGATCTCCCATAACATGGCAGGTGTCCTTGAATTTTTAAAGTTCCAACTCAAAAAAATTTTGAAGTTCTAGATATTTGTGCTTTTCTCAAGTTCCAACTCTTGTGTAATACCTTTCCCCATACATCTAACTAGATTATCTTTCCCCACAATCTTTGTCTCACCTCTCTACCCTATGTAAAACTCTTTTTTAACCTGTATTGCTATGAATTGTGTGTTAATCCCTGTTCTGGCAGGCCATTAAGATCCTCAAGGGTTTAAACTCTTCCTTGTATTGCCAGTCTGTAGAAATAGATACCTGGTGTTCAGAATCTTATCAAATGAAATATATTCCCTAATATATTTTACTCATAAGGGGCTTGTTAGTCCCACACTAAGAAACTATTTCAAACATAATTGAATCAAGCTGTCTAAACTGGTTCCTTCTACTACAGCATATGAGAAGCCAAAAGGGGAATTTTTAAAAGTCTGGTGATGGTACATTGGGAACTTGATAGCACAAGAGGAGGATACAGAAGAAACTAAAAAGTAGTTACAACTCAAATTTTGTCTTTATGGGCTGGTTTGGTATAGAGGCAACAACATTTTATATCAGTTAATACTTAAAACAGAGTCAGAATAATCATTGATGATGATAACTATGAGTACTGATGAAAAGCATCAGTTGTATTCAGTTTGTTATTTAGTGAACAAACTATAGAAGAACTTTCATTCAGAATTAGTAGTGTTTTGATAAATTTTCTTATTTCTATCACTTTTTAAAACTTCCTTTTTTGTAGACAAACTATTGAATGTTTAACACACGTCATTCAGTGTATGTTCTCTTCCCTTTTCTAATTAGTTTTTCTAGATGAGCTAAACTTATCCTTTTAGGAATAGCATAACAATGATTGGAAATCATTCTGAAGTGTATTGTGCCATACTGTCTTCCTTAACAGTACTAGGTAAAAAAGATGTTCTTGTGTTAGGATACTTTGGAATTGTAGTTTTAACTCCTTCCTTTATCTGAATAACTTGACACATTTCTCATGTATTTGTATTTACTAGACCCTAATGAAGCAAACAGGTAGACTTAAATTTGGGTCAGATGATAAAAGACTGAATCTTTCTTGGCAGATCCAAGTCTGTCAAGTTAGAAGTTCTGTTGATTGTATCAGTTTGCTTGAATTTCTGAGAAGTATAGTATAGCAGTTGTTCAGGTTTATAGTTTTTTATCATTTCCATATCTGGAAATAGTAGAATTTGGAAACAGTGAAAGCCAGCTCCAAATAGTGTGTGGTGTGGTGTTAATCTTGAAATTATCTTTTGCAGTTTATATTTCTTAAATATTTTATTAAAGTGAATGTTTGCTCTGTATAATCAGTGTAGTCATTGGCACAATTGTATGTATTCTCCAGGTTAGTATTAGTTTGTACCTAGGAATTATTTTTAATAGAATACTTATTTAAAAATATTATGCAAGCATACAATTTTATTTCCTGCTTAGGTTGAACTCCCTTTCTTCCCAAGAAGGAGGAATACAAAGTAGAGTGACACTGCCATAGGTGGAGTGCTCATTCAGAGCAAGGAAGTTGGCGGGCTGGTGGTGGGGTGGGGTGGGGGGTGTTATTTTTTTAAACATGGGCTGTTCTGAAAGAATATTTTCAGTTGCTACTTTGGAAAACATTAAACAGTTCCTAGGCCTTCCTGAGTTTGTTCAGTTGTAAGTTTGAGGAAGCTGCAGTTAGTAAATTGTGGTTGGCAGATGCTGTAAGCAGGTGACTCAGTAGGTTGAACTCATGATGACTCAAGTGCATAAAAATCATGCTGATAAATAGCATGCAAAAAAAATTGCCTTCCAAACTTTTGAACTGCCATAAAAAGTTCAAGACTATTATTAAAGTTATCACAAAGAATATTAACATGTGGCTTTAGGAGGAAACACATTTTCCTTCAAGAGTTCTTTAGAGTTTTACTTAATTGTTCTGATTTTTGTCCTGTAGTAATTCTAAAAGGACCTTACACCAATGACATTTACCAATTTGTAGTTAAAAATGCAGAAATATTGCAGGTCTGACTAAAATTTATGCAAGAGAGTACTTCTTTGAAAGGTTAGTTTCAGCTGGGAGATTAGCAGAGAAACCCAAATGATAGTTACTGTTGTTGTTGTTTAATTTCATTTTTGAGTAATCTCTACATCCAGTGTGAGGCTAGATGAACTCCTAACCCTGAGATCTAGAATTGTATGTTGCACCAACCGAACCAACCAGGCACCCATTTTAATTAATATAATAAAAATAATTTAGTTAGCTTTTTTATTTAACATTGATATAATTGAACAAATAAAGCAAGATAAGTGGTCATTTTCTTATGTTTCGATGTAATAGGACATTTATATTAATATAGTATACCCCATTCTAAAATGCTTTTGGGTGATTTAATCTGATAAATCATATTCTGTTTATGATATCCATTCCAAATCTTAGAACCCATATTCCTGTGAACTGATAATAATTTGGCAAACAATTTTCTGTATTTAAAATAATAAAATAATTTGTTTTATTGGGGGTTTCTTTCACTTTTTGCAATAATATTTCTACTCCCCCCCCCCAAAGATTTTATTTATTTATTTGACAGAGAGAAAGTAGGCAGAGAGGCAGGAGTGGTGGGGGAGCAGACTCCCCGCTCAGCAGAGAGCCCGATGTAGGGCTCGATCCCAAGACCCTGAGATCATGACCTGAGCTGAAGGCAGAGGCTTAACCCACTGAGCCACCCAGGTGCCCCAATATTTCTACTTTAATAAGTAAACTTTTGGAAACCCAGCAGAGTGTATAAAATTTTGATTCTACAAGTGCATGGATCGGAAAAAGGTTAAGTGGGAAAGGCTTTGACAATAGGCAAATTTATCAATAGGCAAATTGATGTATTTGCCTTCTAGCCATGTGATTAGGGTAAATTACCTAATCTTTGAGTATTTTTCCTCATCTGTAAAATGAAGAGAATGTCAAACTATCAAAGGGGTTGTTAGAATTAAATGAAATCAACATTTCTGGCAGTTCTTTCAGTTAAAAAATGTTTTTATTTATTCTCACAAGTAAATATGCTTACTCTTAAATTGATATTTTTTAGAGGCTGAAAATAAATTTGTCCCATAAAATCATTTGCAGTTAATTTAAGATACAATTATATTGAACCTAAGAATACTGCTCACGTAGGATGACTGATGAGTGGTAATGCCAACAGTTCAGAATCTTTAAGTTTGGGTTGTATAATGTTTTGAGACGTAACAGATATGACTGTCATCGTACTATCTTCATTTTGGTTAAATTTGAGTTAAGTTGCTTTTTTTGGAAGTGGCCATTTAGAGATGAGTTTGTAAGAGTGAAGGGGTGGCTGGACCAAGATACATAGGTAATCTTGATGAATAATTGGTAACTGAGGAAGTTTGGTTTTTGTGTTCATTATATTGGTTTTCTTAAGTTGCTGTGTTGACTCAATACTTTAAAAATAGGCATTTAATTGTCTAGCACAGTATCTGAAATGCCACCTCAGGTTTCTACAATGAATATAAAATACCTGTTTTATTTTACATGGGTGCTTTCTAAATTACCTTTTTAAAAAAGTCATTTATTTGTGTGTATGTTCTTGTTAGTTTTTTTCCCCTGGACATTAGTTATCAAATGCATTATAAAGTGTTTCTTTGTATCACAACCTCTCAGTGAAAAAAAAAATTTCCCCTAGCTCCATGAAATGTAAATTTTATTACTATATTTATCAAAAATATATTATTGAATTAAAGATTTTTATTTTTGTTAATAGTTTTTTTTTTTTAAGATTTTAAAATTTATTTGACAGAGAGACTGTAAGAGAGGGAACACAAGCAGAGGGAGTGGGAGAGGGAGAGGCAGGTTTCCTGCTTGTCAGGGGAGTCCAACATGGGCCTTGATCCCAGGACCCTGACTGAGATCATGACCTGAGCCACCCAGGTGCCCCTGTAAATAGTTTTTATAAGACATTCAGCTGAACCATACTTAGTATAATCAGAAACTTAATAGAATTGCATTAATAGCCTGTTCTTCTTGTAGGCCTTTTTTCTTTCTTTCTTTTTAAAAGATTTTTATTTATTTGTCAGAGGTAGGGTGGGAGGGAGGGAACGAGGGGGGAGTAAGCTGGAGTGGCAGGCAGAGCAGGCAGACAGGCAGAGGGAAAAGCAGGCTCCCAGGCAAGCAGGAAGCCCCATGTGGGACCCTGAGATCAGGACCTGAGCCAAAGGCAGATACTTAACTGACTGAGCCACACAGGCATCCCTTAAGTAGGTATGTTTTTAAAAGTTTGTTGGTTTGTTTTTTTTGTTATGTTCTTTTTTTTTTTAGTAATTCTTACAAAATTGTGTAAGGAGTTTGTGTCATAATCAGGTTATTGAGAGACTACAAAGAATATTTTCAGGTTTATCAAAATCAGCAAAATGTCCGAATTAGCTAAGTTTCTATGGAATATACTCATTGTACTGAACTATCAGATTGTATTGTATTTGTTACTGAAAGTAAGTTTCTTCAGCTGAAATGTCAATGTATAACAAAAGAAATTAGTATTAATATGGACAAATTGTTGACATCATTCTCTGCATTTTAAAATTTCTTTTTATCATATAAGAAATACATGTTCATGCAAAACACTTTCAGAAAGGATATAAAAGTATAGCAAAAAAAGATACGTAATTAAATTAGCTAAAGAAATTACTGTTAACATTTGGTATATAATTTCCTTATCTAGATACTATATAAAAATAGACACACACAACATACATACATACATATGTATATCTTTATAATAGATTTTGATAGTAATGAAACACATCACTCTAATTCTGTAATGTTTTTCTCTTCCTATATCATGAGCTTCTTTGCATGTCAATAAGTGTTTATCTATAGAATCATATTTACTAGCTTTATTGTATTATAGTTGTATAGGTATCTGATCAACTAGAATATTATTTTTTCTGTTTCAAAACACATAGACTCTCCTGCATGTATTGTTATTCATTCACTTGTTTTTTTAGATTCTTTCAAAGTTAATTGTGTGGAAGAGTCTGTATTTTAAATGTATACATAGGTATGAATTACCTTGTTTTACAAAATCTCACACTATAGTAACAGGGATTTGGGGGGAAATGGTGTTGGTGTAGGTTGTTCAAAGCTTATGCAGAATTTGAATGAAGGTGAACATAAGCAATAATCTGCTAATAGTTTATTTCTAATAAAGTTAGGTAAATATAGTACTTTACCTTTAAGGAAAAGAGGAAGGTTGCTTGATATTAAGAATATAAGGAAAAATTGAGATTGTGAATTAAGGAATCAAAAGCAAAAGAAGATTGGGCAATGTAATCAATATGAACTTCTAAGTCAGCATGTGACTCACATTAAAAACTAAGAGAAGAAAGTGGAATTTGAAAAGTATTATGTTTAGTAGTATGTTCAGCTTTATTTGTGTATTTAGCATTCAAGCACTCATACTAGACGTACAAAAAAAAATGGCATGTGAACCAGCATTACTTTTGTGCTATACTAACTTTACCTATTTTTTCCAAGTCCCTGAAAACTAATTTGAGTTATAGAAACACTGGTTGTTTCAGAATAAGATGTGTCATCAAGCTACCTTTCAGAAAAGTTTGTCTCCCATGGTTAGTGTTTATATATGTATGCCTTTAATTTTTGCCTTGCCATCCTGGTGTCATAAATTTCTTAACTTTTCACAATTGATCAACCAAAATATTAGAATACATTTAAATTCCTGAATAATAGTAAAATAGACTTTTTCTCTTTTTCAGAGTTTTTCTCATATATTTTTTGTGGAATACTTTTTTGTCATTAACCCTATGTCTAACTGGGTGGTACACCTTAGGATGTGTAACAACTTTTTACATATAAGAGAGCATTTATTTTACTATTATGATAACTATAGTATTTTTCCCAGCTTGGAACTATCAAATTTTATTTTTACCTTTTAAAAAAATACTTTCAGATGATACCTTTATGAAATCAGTTGTTTTGGCCAATAAAATTTTATTAACTTACGGGTTACCTGGTTAATTCTAGGCAGTTGAAATAAAATGATAAATGAGAAACATCTTAAGGTGCTTAGTAAAGTCAAGGAAAGAGACATAATTTTAAAACAAGATGATGTTAAGGTAGGGGCATCTTCAAAACTATGAAAGACCACTGAGAATATAGCAAATAGTTGTCCAAAGTTAATCTTTCAGGAAAGAATGAATTGTATTTTCTTTCTTGTCCTTTGAATTTTTTCTAATTTCATTCACATATGCTTTTCATTAAGAAAAAAAGTTAAAAGAGGGATAGTATTTAATCATAACTCTACAACCAAGACACAGCTACCGTGTTTTTAATTAATTGATTAATTGATTTTTAATAAATATATAATGTATTTTTATCCCCAGGGGTACAGGTCTGTGAATCACCAGGTTTACACACTTCACAGCACTCACCATAGCACATACCCTCCCCAATGTCCATAACCCCACCCCCTTCTCCCAACCCCCCTCCCCCCAGCAACCCTCAGTTTGTTTTGTGAGATTAAGAGTCACTTATGGTTTGTCTCCCTCCCAATTCCATCTTGTTTCATTTATTCTTCTCTTACCCCCTTAACTCGCCCATGTTGCATCTCCACTTCCTCATATCAGGGAGATCATATGATAGTTGTCTTTCTCTGCTTGACTTATTTCGCTAAGCATGATACCCTCTAGTTCCATCCACGTTGTTGCAAATGGCAAGACTTCGTTTCTTTTGATGGCTGCATAGTATTCCATTGTGTATCTATACCACATCTTCTTTATCCATTCATCTGTTGATGGACATCTAGGTTCTTTCCATAGTTTGGCTATTGTAGACATTGCTGCTATAAACATTCAGGTGCACATGCCCCTTCGGATCACTACATTTCTATCTTTAGGGTAAATACCCAGTTGCAATTGCTGGGTCATAGGGTAGTTCTATTTTCAACATTTTGAGGAACCTCCATACTGTTTTCCAGAGTGGTGGCACCAGCTTGCATTCCCACCAACAGTGTAGAAGGGTTCTCCTTTCTCCGCATTCTCGCCAGCATCTGTCATTTTCTGAGTTGTTAATTTTAGCCATTCTGACTGGTGTGAGGTGATATCTCATTGTGGTTTTGATTTGTATTTCCCTGATGCCGAGTGATGTGGAGCACTTTTTCATGTGTCTTTTGGCCATCTGGATGTCTTTGCAGAAATGTCTGTTCATGTCTTCTGCCCATTTCTTGATTGGATTATTTGCTCTTTGGGTGTTGAGTTTGCTAAGTTCTTTATAGATTTTGGACACTACAGCTACCAGTTTTTACACATTTCCTTCCAGGCCCAGGCCTTTACGTGCCCTGGGTGATTATTTAATTTAGGACTTTTTTTGTTTTGTTTTAGAGAGGGAGGCATGGATGGATAGATGGAGAGAGAGAATTTTAAGCTGACTTGATGCCCAGGGTGGAGCTTGAGGCTGGGCTTGATCTCATGACCCTGAGATTATGACTTCAACCAAAATCTCTCATGATCCTGAGCTCATTCATGACTTGAACCGAAATCAAGAAGCGGATGCTTACTTAGCTTAACTGACTTAGCTACCTGTGTGCTCTATTTAGGACTGTTTAAATCTGGGGTCAGCAAACCATAGTCTATAAGCTAAATCTGAAAAACTTAAGAATGGCTCATTTTTTCAGCTGTTTGGGGACCAAAAAATTCAAAGGGATAATATTTCATGCTGTGTTAGAGTTAATGGGAAATTCATATTCTGATGTTCGTGAATAAAGTTTTACCAGAATATATATCCATACTCATGTGTTCATGTTTTATCTGTGGCTTCATTTTGTGCTCAATTGGCAACATTGAGTACCAGAATATTGCTGCAAAGTCCTAAAATACTTAGTTTCCATCCCTTTACATGAAAAGGCTATTGATTGGCTCAGTGGGTTAAAGCCTCTGCCTTTGGCTCAGGTCATGATCCGAGAGTTCTGGGATCGAGCCCCGCATCAGGCTCTCTGCTTAGCTGGAGCCTACTTCCCTTCCTCTCTCTCTGCCTGCTTGTGTTCTCTGTCTATCAAATAAACGAATAATACCTTAAAAAAAAAAAAAAAAGGCTATTGATCTTTCGTGTAGATTTTCTTTTGTTTTTTAAGTTTAACTTTACCTTGGCTTTTTTGTTAGTTACTAAAAATTATGGTAATGGCAATATAATTCCCATATTTGAAAGTACCATTTTTTATCCCCAGTGTCTGACATTTAGATGTTTGATTTTTTTTTTTTCCCCCTGTGTAAGTGCTGTGGTAAGTCTTTGTCTGCTTTTTGCATTTTTCTTAGAAGAAAAAGAATTTTAAGTAATCTGTATACACAGTGTGGGACAAGAACTCATAACCCTGATATCAAGAGTAGGTTGCTCCACCAGCTGAGCCAGCCAAGCACCCCAGAATTTTTTAGTAGTAGAATTATTATATCAAAGTGCATTAATATGTAAATTGCCTTAAATCCTAACAAGTTAGATAGACATCCACTGATGGATGGTAAAGTTATTATAGACTAGACGGAATAAAATTTTATTCAAAGACAAGGATATTCAAAGGATTTTCAAAGGCAAGAAGATACGAAAGGAAGATAGTAAAATGTAATTGAAAGTGTGTACTTTGGGGTCCTGGGTGGCTTAGTGGGTTAAGCCTCTTGGGGTGGGATTGAGCCCTGCGTTGGGCTCTCTGCTTAGTGGGGAGTCTGCTTCCTTTTCTCTCTATGCCTGCCTCCCTGCCTACTTGTGATCTCTGTCAAATAAATAAATAAAATCTTTAAAAAATAAAGAAAGTGTGAACTTTAAGTCAAACTTCTGCTGTTCAAATCCATATACCACTCCAGCATTTGCAGCCTGGACAAGTCTAATCCACCTCTGCCTTGATTTCTTCTCCCCTCCCCCTTCCCAGAATATTTTTATTTATTTGAGAAAGAAAGAATACATAAGCCGTTGGACGGGGCGCAGAGGGACAAGCAGACTTCCTGCTGAGCTCAGAGCCCAACTTGGGGCTTAATCCCAAGACCCCAAGACCATGACTTGAGCCAAAGCCAGATACCCAACAACTGAGCCACTCAGGCACCTCTCTGCCTTGATTTCTCATCTATAAAATGGGGATAACAGTACTTACATCACAAGGTTATTTTGAGAATAAAGTTTATCACAGTGATCATTTATAGTAAATACTGATGAACCCTACAAGTAATTGTTAGAAAAATTTAGGAAAGTAGTTGTTCCTGAAAGTGTATTGGACACCTTCGGTCAGTTAAGCATCTGCCTTTGGCTCAGTTCATTATCTAGGGGTCCTGGGATTGAGCCCTGCAAGGGGTTCCCTGCTCAGCAGGGAGTCTGCTTCTCCCTCTGACTCTCTCTCTCAAATAAGTAAGAAAAATGTTTTATTAATCTCTTTCTAGTTAGAAAAATAAGAAAAAGAATGTTTTTTTTTTATTGTATTTGTGATCTTTTGAGCCAAGATATGGTATTTTTTATTTTTTAAAGATGAACTTACTTATTTTAGAGAGAATGTTCATGCACACAGGCAGGGGTGGTGGGAGGACAGAGGGAGAGGAAGAGAGACTCTTAAGCAGACTCCTCACTGAACATGGAGCTGGATGTGAGGCTGAGGCTCAAGATCCTGAGATCACAACCTGAAACCAAGAGTTGGGTGCTCAACCAACTGAGCCACCCAGGTGAAACAAGATACACAGTATTTTTAAAGCTGTATCTATTTACCTAGGTTTCCTTGGAGAGAATATTTTAGTTCCAGTATATACATATAAATTTAGACCAATAATAATATTATGTTATAATACTTTTATTTTAGTGAATTTTGATTCCCTCCTATGTTTTTTGTGATTTGAGATTTGTCCTTTGATTAGACATGATGTCTAATGCTTGGTTCTATTTTATTTAATTTTTTTTGTTTGTTTGTTTTTTTGTTTTTTTTTTTTTTAGATTTTTGTTTTTTTGAGGGAGAGAGAAAGTGAGAGAGATCATGGAGAGGGAGAAACCAATTCACCGCTGAGCAGGGAGCCGGATGTGGGGCTCGATCCCAGGACCCTGAGATCATGACTCAAGCTGAAGGCAGACGCCCAACCAACTGAGCCACCCAGACGTCCCTTATGTAGTCTATTTTTCTTGGTACTAATATTATAAGCAGTGTTTTTGTCAGTGAAAATGATTATATCCTCCTACCCAGAGAAATATATCTGATAAATAACGTAAGTTACCATTATGCTGCGAAGAGTTTGAAAAACAGTAATGCTAAAGGTGCCTGGCTGGCTCAGTCAGTAAAGCATGTAATTCTTGTTCTTGGGGTCATGAGTTCGAGCCCCACATTGGGTGTGGACTTTACTAAAGAAAGATTTTTTTTTTTTTTTAAGAAAAAACAGTAATGTTCAGTATATTTTAATCTATATGGATAAACTGGATGCATTTTTTACTATAATGAATTAACGATAACTATAATGAATCCCAACCTTTTCTGAGTTGGGATTCTATTAAATGTTCAGTTTGGGGGTTTTTTTCTTTTGATAATTTTTGGTGAAAGTCTTCAGGCCAGAGTCACTTTTGGAAATCAGAATGTGTCAAAATTAGCTAATGAAGAAAATTACTTAAAATGTTCAGTGGAAGTAGAGATCACTGTAGTTAGAACCTTTCTCACTTTAAAGGACATTTACAATAATATTTGAATTCCTCAAAATTATGAATTGCCAGATATTCAAACAGAGGAAAGATTTTTTTTAAGTAACAGAAAATTAACTTTGAAATTCATTCAGTGATGAAGGTATATATAATGAAAATAATATTGGAATGTTTCACATTATCATATTTCAGTTGTTACAAATTTGGGAAATCATTAAGACTAGAGAAACATAGAACTGTAACTACACATGAAATTAAAAAATCTTGAGACTTGAAAAATTTGGAATCTTTCCATTGTTTTTTTAGTTTCTCACAGTATATACTACTCTTAAATTAATTCTACCATTTCCTTTTTAGTTACTAATGAAGTAAATAATGGCAAATAGGACCAGACAGAAGTTTTAAGGGGAGATTCCTAAAATATTTGGATTGATCTATAATGACTGTTTGTTTATAGTGGCAAAAAGCTTCAAGGTAGATTTTTGAGGATGATGATTCTCTCTCCCACAACACCCCTCTTCCCCTTTCCTTGGTTATAACTCTGGGATCAAGCTACATTCAGGGTTTTATAGGTAAAGACAAATTATGTTATCAGTGCAGAGGGCCACATATAGTTGTAATATTATTTTTTTTAACATTCACTCAGTAAAATTGCTTTTCTGAAACTAGGAACCATGAGATACGGTAAATATAGGCATGCATAGAAGATCCTGCAGATTTAGTTCCAGACCACTGCAGTAAACTGAATATTACAATAAAGTGAGTTAAATGATTTTTATGGTTTCCCAGTGCATATAAAAGTTATGTTTACACTATACTGCAGTCTATTAAGTACGTAATAGCAGTATGTCTAAAAAAGGTCAATGTACATAGCTTAATTAAAAAATACTTTATTGCTAAAAAAAAAAAAAAAAAATGCTAGCCATCATGTTAGCTTTCACCCATTTGTAATCTTTTTGCGGGTGGAAGGCCTTCCTCAATTTTGATGGCTGCTGACTGAGCCCAGTGGTAGCTGTTGAAAGTTGGGCAGCAGTGGCAATTTCTTAAATTAAGACAGCAGTGACTTTTGCCATATCGATTGACTCTGTTTCATGACTAATTTCTCTGTAGCATGCAGTGCTGTTGGATACCATTTTACCCATAATAAAACTTTCAAAATTGGAACCTCATTAAACCCCGCTGCTGCTTTATTAGCTGAGTTTGTGTAATGTTATAAATCTTTGTTGTCAGCATGCTTCAGAGCATCTTCAGCAGGAGTAGATTCCATCTCTGGAAACCACTTTGTTCATCAATAAGAAGCAACTCCTAGGGGCTCCTGGATAGCTCAGTGTGTTAACCCTCTGCCTTCAGCTCAGGTCATGATCTCAGGGCCCTGGGATTGAACCTCAAATCGGGCTCTCTGCTCAGCCTCTCGGCCTACTTGTGATCTGTCTCCCTCTGTCAAATAAATAATATCTTTTTTAAGAAAGAAGCAACTCCTCATCCTTTCAAGTTTTATCATGAATTGCAGCAATTCAGTCACTTCTTCAGTCTCTACTTCTCTAATTCTAGTTCTCTTGACTCTTTCCACCACATCTGCAGTTATTCCTCTACTGAAATCTTGAATCCCTGAAAGTCATCCATGAGGGTTAGTATCAACTTCTTTTGAATTCTGTGAATGTTGATATTTTGATCTCTTACCATAAACCATGAAGGTTCTTAATGATCCCTCACATGATGAATCCTTTCCAGAAGGTTTTCCATTTGCTTTTTGTCCAGATTCATTAGAGGAATCACTATGGCAGCCATAGCCTTACAAGATATATTTCTTAAATAGTTAAGATGTGAAATGCAAAATGACTCCTTGATCTGTGGTTTGGAGAATAGATGTTGGGTTAGCAGGCATGAAAACTACATAAAATGTACATCTCCAAAGCTCTTGGGTAACCAGGTGCATTATCAATGAACAGTAATATTTTGAAAGGAGTTTTTTTTCTGAGCTATAGATTTCAGCGGTGGCCTTAAAATAATAAAAAACCATGCTGTAAACAGATGTGCTGTCATCCAGGCTTTGTTCCATTTATAGAGTATGGAGTAGATTCAGCATAATTCCTAAAGACCATAGGATTTTCAGAATGGTAAATGATCATTGGCTTTAATTTAAAGTCACCAGCTGCATTAGCCTCTAACAAGAGCATTTGCTTGTTCTTGGAACCTTTTTTTTTTTTTTTTTTAAATAAGATTTTGTTTATTTATTTGACAGAGATCACAAGCAGGCAGAGAGAGGGGGGAAAGCAGGCTCCTTGCTGAGCAAAGAGCCTGATTGATCCCAGAACCCTGAGATCATGACCTAGTCAAAGGTAGAGGCTTAACCCACTGAGCCACCCTGAAACCTTTGAAGTCAGGCATCAGCTTCTCTCTAGCTATCCAAGTTCTTGATGGTATCTCCAATATAAGGCTGCTTCACCTACATTGAAAATATGTTGTTGATTGTAGCCACCTTCATTAATTATCTAAGCTAGATCTTCTAGATAACTTGCCACAGATTCTTTATCAGCACTTGTTGTTTAACCTTGCACTTTTATGGTATGGAGATAGCTTTTCCTCTTAAACCTTATTAACCAACCTCTGTGCTAGACTTTTCTTAGCTTTTTCAGCTTTCTCTCGGCTTTCGTGGAATTGAAGAGAGTTAGGGCCCTGCCCTTGGTAGGCTTTGGTTTAAGGGAATGCTGTGGCGGATTTGAGCTTTTATCCAGACCAGTCAGACTTTTTCCATATCAGTAATAAGACCATTTTGCTTTCTTATCATTCATGTGTTCACTGTAGTAGCACTTTTAATTTCTTTCAAGAACTTTTCCTTTGCATCCACAAATTGGCTAACTGTTTTGCATAAAACACAGGCTACCTTTCAGCCTGTCTCGGTTTTGGCATGCCTTCCTCACTAAGTTTAATCATTTCTAGTTGGATTTGAAGTGAGAGACAAGTGACATCTTTTCACTTGAACCCTTAGAACCCATGGTAGGGTTATTAATTGGCCTGATATCAGTATTGTTGTGTTTTAGGGAATAGGGAGGCCAAAAAAGGAAAGAGACTAGGAATGGCTGGTTGGTGGAAAAAGTCAGAACACACACATTTATCAGTTGCATTTGCTGTCTTATGTGGACGTGGTTCGTGGTGCCATAGAACAGTTACAGTAGTAACATCAGAGATCACTGGTCACAGATCACCATAACAAACATAATAATGAAAAATTTAGAAATATTGCAGGAATTACCAAAATATAATATAGAGACATGAAGTGAGCGAATGCTGTTGGAGAAATGGCACCCATATAGATTTAATCTTCAATTTCTAAAGCACAATAAAATGAGGCATGCATGTAAAATGATTGGTAGGTTATTTTAAACAGGACAGCATTAGAAAGGGGACATTCTAGATGGGTGATTTATTTTAATGTATATTATATACTATAATATATCTACAAGAAGATTAAGACTGTGGCAAAAACAAAACAAAAACCTTCAGAAGAAACAGTGTAAAAGTAAGCCCTAAAAATAGGAGAAAGATTCTGTATTTTGTCTTAGGTGCTTGTAATTCATAAGATAGTACCCACTTCTGGATTCACTGCTGACCTCAGGTTTGCTCACTGATTTCTACAAGCAGTCAGTGCCTTTATTGTGTTTGGCAAGAATTTCTAAGGCCACCGAGCTATTTGCAACAGGTCATTCCTTCTAAAGCTTGCATTTTTAAAAGTTTATTATTATTATTTTTTTATTTGACTGAGATCATAAGTAGGCGGACAGGCAAGCGGAGAGAGAGAAGAGGAAGCAGACTCCCTGCTGAGCAGGGAGCTCGATGCAGGACTTGATCCCAGGACCCTGGGATCATGACCTTAGCCGAAGGCAGAGGCTTTAACCCACTGAGCTACCGAGGCACCCCTTGCATTTTTATTTTTATTTCAAGATTTTATCCATTCATTTATTAAGGGAGAGAGAGCATGAGCAGGAGGCAGGGGCAGAAGCAGGCTCCCCTATGAGCCAGGAGCCTGATGCTGGGCTCAATCCCAGGATCCTGGAATCATGACCTGAGCCTAAGGTAGCTACTTAACTGACTGAGCCATCCAGTGCCTCCAAAAGCTGGCATTTTCAGAAGTGTGGCTTGATTTCCATTGAAGTCCGTTTTCTCTTTAAAAAAAAAAAAAAGTCATACAGATTAAGGAGAAAGATTGAGTGAAATGTATAAAGCAGCTTATTTCTGATTAAGGTACATTAAGGTCTTACATAATTTTTTTTGTTTTTTAGTGTGGATATATTAAAGTCTCCAACACTCTTGACTGCAAAATATTGATGTTTTATGTATATACAGGGAATCATGTAGTTCATAAATTATAATAATTTAAGATTCTGTCTAAAGCTTAAAATTTTAGTAATAATAAATATTACAAACTTTAGATTTTATTATATAATGTGTTGTAAAGAGTTGCCATCAAATTGATTCACAATTATGTTTTAGAAATGTCTTAGACATAAATAGGATTACCTTTATGTAACAACAACAAAAAAGAACAGGTAAATTTTTTGCAAATTGTTGATCATTTATCCCAGTAGTATATGGAGGCAGTTTTGTGGCAAGATGTGGTAACATTTTCTTCCTTTTCAACCCTAATTGTTACCTTTTTCAGAGTGACATATAGTTAGCCCTTGGAGGACAGAGAAAGACAAAGCATTAGTGTGTGTATATCCATCCATCCCTGTTTGGGCTCTTCCCTCCCCTGTTTTTGGTTTTTGTTTTGTTTCTAATGAGTGTTCCTTTGGAGACCATACAATTAAGGTTAACTTAATCTCGGGGCACCTTGGTGGTTCAGTGGGTTAAAGCCTTTGCCTTCGGCTCTGGTTATGGTCTCAGGGTCCTGGGACTGAACCCCGTGTCGGGCTCCCTGCTCTGTGGGGAGCCTGCTCCCCCACCCCCCGCCCCCACCTGCCTCTCTGCCTATTTGTGATCTCTGTCAAATAAATAAATAAAATCTTTTTTTAAAAAAAAAAAAAGATTAACTTGGGGCGCCTGGGTGGCTCAGTGGGTTCAAGCCTCTGCCTTCAGCTCAGGTCATGATCTCAGGGTCCTGGGATCGAGCCCCATATCGGGCCCTCTGCTCTGCGGGGAGCCTGCCTCCTCTCTCTCTGCCTGCCTCACTGCCTACTTGTGATCTCTGTCAAATAAATAAAATTAAAAAAAAAAAGATTAACTTAATCTCTCCTTACGGATATAGTTAAATTATCTTCTCATGGGGAAAAAAACCTCTGTTTTCAATCTTAACTTCTAACCAGAAATTTTTAAAATGTGTTCCTTGTATGTTTATAATCTCTAAACTACCATTGTGAATATAGCTAAGTATTTCGATTGTATTTACGTTTCTTATTTCATGGAAAGGATAAAACATTTAGTCCTAGAATCCTATACTGTTTGTAGAACCTTCTGGATATTAGATAATTTATTTTGTTACGTTCTTAAGATGAGACGATGATGCTGTGAGAATGGATGGTATTGAAAACATGAAAAATGTGGGAAACTGTGGTGGTGTTTTCATTTTATGCATAAACTTTTTTTTTCTTTTTGAGGTTTTATTTATTCATTTTAGAGAGATGGTGTGTGAGAGAGATCTCAGTGGTGGAGAGGGAGAAGCAGTCTGTCCATCAAGCAAGGAGCCTGATGAGGGCTCAATCCCAGGACCCTGAGATCATGACCAGAGCCATCCAACCAACTGAGCCACCCAGCTGCCCCTAGAAAAGTTATTTATAGAGAAAAAAACATAAACATATCAAAATAGTTCTTGTGGGTGTTGTCTAAAATTGGTTTGTTTGGATCAATGTGGGATAAAGACCATTCATCGCTTTTTAAATTTTTGTTTCTAATAAAAATGAAATGAATGCTGAGAATATTGCTTAAGGGGCGCCTGGGTGGCTCCGTGGGTTCAAACCTCTGCCTTCGGCTCAGGTCATGATCCCAGGGTCCTGAGATCAAGCCCCACATCAGGCTCTCTGCTCAGCAGGGAGCCTGCTTCCTCCTCTCTCTGACTGCCTCTCTGCCTACTTGTAATCTCTGTCTGTCAAATAAATAAATAAAATCTTAAAAAAAAAAGAATATTGCTTAAAAATTATAAAATATTGAAATGTTGGGAGTTTGCTATTTTTCCTTTTATAAGAGAATCATTTTTTTACCAATAAAAAATATGCCTAAACATTATTTAAAATTTTGAACATCACTCCCATTTCCAGAACTGTTTACCGATGAATGGTATTAATTGAAAACAGAATTTCATTGTATTGACTATTTATATCATATCTATTAAGAAAATGGGGCGCCTGGGATCATGACCTGAGCCGAAGGCAGCGGCTTAACCCACTGAGCTACCCAGGCACCCTGTAATTTTGTTTTTTGTAAGGAATTCTAATTCTTTTTGTTTGTTTAAATCATAGTCTCAATTCTAGGCTTCTGAATTAACCAAAACCAAGCAGGAATTATGAAAACATGATCTATTGATTTTAATTATGTAAAATTTTTATATATCAACATTATATATGTAGAAAAACTTAAAAATTAATCTCTGGCATTCTTAACAAATCAGATATATGAAGCATAGGATTTTTTAAAAATTTAAAAAATATATTTTTTATTCTCATTCCAGTACTTTTTTGGGGAAATAAGAACACAAATAAAATGTAAAGAAAATCCATCTCTATGCTTTACCTGGAAGTAAAATTAGAAATCTCCTTAGTATTTTTCTTCTCTACCTTCATATTCCAGTAGAAATTGTATTTTCCATCTGCCACAATTTATTATTTCACAGAAAAATACAAGCCACACAGATCTTTTATTTGGTGTGGACACAAATGGAATTAACATTTACAGCATCAGGGTTTTTTTTTCCTCCTAGTAAATCTTTTGTTTTTCTGTTACGTATAAGACCTATACTTTATTTGTTTGTTTGTTTGTTTGTTTATTTATTTGACATAGAATGTATTATTTGTTTCAGGGGTATAGGTCTGTGATTCATCAGTCTTACATATAATACCAGTGAAGCATAAGATTAATGTTGGAGGGGCGCCTGGGTGGCTCAGTGGGTTAAGCCGCTGCCTTCGGCTCAGGTCATGATCTCAGGGTCCTGGGATCAAGTCCCTCATCGGGCTCTCTGCTCAGCAGGGAGCCTGCTTCTCTCTCTCTCTCTCTCTCTCTCTCTCTGCCTGCCTCTCTATCTACTTGTGATTTCTCTGTCAAATAAATAAATAAAATCTTTGGAAAAAAAAAAAGATTAATGTTGGAACACTATATTTAGGGAAATTCTTATTTTTCACGTGTACCTACTTTGACCCTCCTGTGAAGTTCACAGATGTGGTTGGTACCATTCTTGGTATTTGATGAGTATAATCCTCATTGACCTAAGAGAGTGAACCTTATATGTCAAAGTGGGTGATTTTTCTACTTCAAAAACAGACACATTATTATATTTGGAAGTTTGAACATAGTACAGGAATATATCAGTATATTTTTTCTTTAATTATTAATGAAAGGGTTGAGTCATTGAGTTATTTTCCTGTGCTCATGAATATATATGCATATATATTCATAACATATATGTGTGTCTGTAATCATTCCATCACATTCCATATATGTGTACATATGTACATATGTGTGTATACACATATATAATGCAGCCATTTATGGAAATAGTTTTTTTTATAAACATATATGTATTTTTATCTCCAAGGGTGCAGGTCTGTGAATCGCCAGGTTTACACACTTCACAGTATTCACCATAGTACATACCCTCCCCAATGTCCATAACCCCACCCTCCTTTCCCGACCACCGCCCCCTCCCCGAAATAGTTTGTAGTCAATTTGCCATCACACTGCATTGCCTTGATGACAAGTTTTTAATCTCGCTTTACACCAGTAATTTATTTGTTCTTATTTTAAATTATGGGTAGACAGACTATCACCACAAGCCAAATCCAACCTGCCTCCTGTTTTTATAAAGCCTTTTACTTTTTTTTTTTTTTTTTTTTTAATTTTGCTGGTAAGATATGTAGGTCTTTTGCATTTTTAAACAGGAAGAAAGTCCTAAGAAAAATAATACATCATAACACCTGAACATTCTGTAAAATTCAAGCTTCACAGAATGCCAATGAATAGTTCTTAGAATACAGCCATGCCCGTTCATTTATATATTGTTTATGGTATTCTTTGGCAGCTTTTCGTACTACAGTTCAGAGTTGAGTACTTAGAGTAGAGATAGTATATCCTTGAAAGCCTAACTTATTCATTCTCTGGCCCTTTATAGGAAAAGTTGGCAGACTTTTTTGCTAATCCTTGGTTTAAATCATGAAAATATATGGAAGCTGTCATTGGTAGATTTAATTAAACTGCAGATTGGGGGTGCCTGGGTGGCTCAGTGGGTTAAGCCTCTGCTTTCGGCTCAGGTCATGATCCCAGGGTCCTGGGATCGAGCCCCACATCGGGCTCTCTGCTCTGCTTCCTCCTCTCTCTCTCTCTGCCTGCCTTTCTGCCTACTTGTGATCTGTGACTGTCAAATAAATAAATAAAATCTTTAATTAAAAAAATAAATAAATAAACTGCAGATGGTTTAGACAACTGCTGTTTGAAGATCTTTTTAGTGGCTCTTAGATTAAGTAGGTTTCCTGTTGCAGTAAATCCTGACTAACAAAGTAGATTCTTTTAGAAGTTATACAGGAATTGCTAGGATGGTAGTGGGTGTCACTCTTGACCTATATGGACTTAACATTAATGTTTTGAACTGTTAGTTAGCAACCCCAGGGATCTAAGGACAAGCAATCATTTGTACTTTTGCTAAAGTGTGAATTTAAATCATGACTGTGGGAAAATGGCATGGCAATGCATGTTTAATCACCTAACCTGATATTCAGGATACAGGTAGTTACTTTTATGATAATTCTTAATAAGATACAGTTAAATGTGATTTTTTATAGGGAAATTTATGTAATATGAAGGGATTTAAGAAGTCATGACAAAGGTCAAAGATTTTATTGCAGGGAAAAAAGTCATTCCATTACTAAGCCACATATCAGTAAAAGCAGGTATTACGTTATTGTTTATTAGAAATTGTCCAAAGTGAGAGAAAGTTGGTTTCAAAATACTTCTTGTATTCTAAAATGAAAGTGCTATTCTAGGGGAGGCACCTGGGTGGCTCAGTCAGTTTAACATTTGCCTTCTGCATAGGTCATGATCCCAGATACTGGGATTGAGACCCTAGTCAGGCTTTCTACTCAGTGGGGAATCTGCTTCTCCCCCTGCCCCTCCCCCTTGCTTATGTGCTCTCACTCTTGCTCATGCTCTCTTCTCCCTCTCATAAGTAAATAAAATCTTTAAAAAAAAAAAAAAGTGCTATCCTAGACATCAGTTAGGACTTTAGAGCAAATCTCTGACAGCTCTTAAGCCATTTAGCTCAGTCACCTAGATAGAAACTAACACCTAGATAGAAATTATTCTCTAATTCAAGCCTCTATTGGCTGTTCTGTCAGTAGTTGCATCCAGAGAATATATGACATAAAGAAAATATTTGTTGAACCAGTAAGGAGCACTTTGTCATAGTAAGACAAATCATTCCCTTATTATCTTAGAAAATTTGTTACATGAATTATGATCACACTGTCATAATATTCCTATCATTAAACCTAGTCAGGACTGTCTAAATTATCTTAGTGCCATAATCTTACTTTTTTTTTTTTTAAGATTTTATTTATTTATTTGACAGACAGAGATCGCAAGTAGGCAGAGAGGCAGGCAGAGAGCGAGGGGAGAGCAGGCTCCCCGCTGAGCAGAGCGCCCGATGTGGGGCTCGATCCCTAGGACCTGAGATCATGACCCGAGCTGAAGGCAGAGGCTTTAACCCACTGAGCCACCCAGGCGCCCCCATAATCTTACTTTTTTATACTATTGTAATTGTTACTTCTTTTCCTTTGAACTGGAATGAAGTAGAGAATCACCTAAAAAATAAGGTTAGTACAGTAGTCTTACTATCCAGAGTACAATACAGACTACAATAGAAATACAGGAGCACCTGGGTGGTTGAGTCAGTTAAGTGTTCAACTCTTGATTTCTGCTCAGGTTATGATCTCACAGTTGTGGGATCAAGCTCTGCATTGGTCTCCACATTCAGTGTGGAGCCTGCTTGAGATTGTCTCTCTCCATCTCCCTATGTACCTCCCCCCATTTGCTCACACACTTTCTCTCTCTCAAATAAATAAATATTTTTTTTTTTTTAAAGGAATACCTATTACTTACAGAGCACTATACATGAAGAAGTACTTCAGTAACAATGTGCCTATCATATGCTTGGGTTTTAATTGATTTAGTAACACCATGGATAATTCAGAATTGGATGTATTAAGAAAATTAGTTTCAGTTACTTTTAAAAGTCTTACTAGTAAAACGTATTCATTAAGGTGGAAAGAGGCAGATATAGATGCTTTATAGATGAAGAAATTGATATTTAGAAATTTGAACTTCTATAAAGTAATTTCAGTAAATACATTTAAGTTACCAGTTTGTTGTTGTTGTTGTTTTAAGATTTTATTTATTTGAGAGAGGACAGAGGAGGAGGAGCAGACTCCACAATGAGCAGGGATCCTGACTCTGGGCTGGATCCCAGGATCCTGGCATCATGACCTGAGCTAAAGGCAGGAGAAGCCTGGACTGTTGATCTCAGGGTTGTGAGAGTTCAAGCCCCTTGTTGGGTATAGGGAGTGCTTACAAATAAAATTTTTAAAGAAAAAGAAAGAAAGTGAATGGGTCATTGTTGAGGAAGTATTTGTACGTTTAGTGATCTGGAAATGTAGCCCATATCTTAACTTTTAAAATAAATAATAAATATATAAATGTTGAACAATATTTTTATCCCAATAGGTTTTTTTGTTTTTGTTTTTGTTTTTGTTTTAAATACATAAACTCTACACCCAATTTGGGGCTTGAACTCATGACCCCAAGATCAAGCATCACATGCTCTACCAACTGAGCAGTGAGGCACCCGTAATTCTAGTACTTTTAAGTTGTAAAGTATCAATACAGGAGATTGGTTTTATAGAGCATACCTCTCTACCTGTCTACAAAGTATTGTCTGTGCTGCTTTAATAGCAATTTATTAAACCCTTCCACCCCACTGATACCCACATGATTTTGTGGTTTTCTAGACAAATGCCCATCTTTTTGCCCGTTAAATGTCTAGAATAAGAGAAGAATGGTTGTAATAAAAGTAGGTGTTTAGCGAAGACTCATAACTACAGAAACAAAATCAGAATGCAAATGTTTTAAGGAGTATAGGTAGGAAGGTGATTGGGCTTACATTTGTTTAACTTAAAGAAGTTAAGCTTGCATCTGTATGTGGAAGTTAAAGTAAGAAAGAACTTGATGGCTGGTCAGAGCTGTCTGGGAATGGTAATGGTTTTCCTTGGGGAACAGAATGTTTCCTGTGTTCTGTCTATCATAGACACACCTAATGTGCATCAAGAGGTTTAGAGTCTGAACTTACCCTTGTATTTTCTGTTCCTAAGATGAAGAGGTTACCTACCTTGAGTGGGCAGTGCATTCATTATTAAAGGAGTGTGGAGAAAAGGGATTCTAGAAAGTTTCTTTGCCATGGACACTTTTCCCCCCAGATGACAGATTTTACCTACTTTTGTATACATTCCCACTCCAGTATTTCCTTCTATAAAGTAGCATTTCTATATATTTTCCAGGGAATATAGTTGTTAACTTTGAAGTCCTTTATTTCTTCCTCATGGTGTTTGCTAGGTATAAATGATGTATCAGGGTATTCACCACACTATTATTGTAAAAATGCCTATTAGTCCCTTACAGTAGTGATAAGATGAGAAGAAGAAGCTTTATTTAGGATAAACTTAAGAGTAGAAGAGTGAAGTTTGACCTACATGATTAGGGGTCCTTCTTTGTACTCTTCAGATACTTTTTGACTTTTCCAAATTGCCACATTATTTTAATTCACCAGATAGAATTCCCTTCACTTAGCTCCCTTCTGTTCACTGGTTTCCATGATCTGCCAGTCCACTTTTATAAGGGCCCCCAATTGACAGTGCTGCTTTGTTGTTCTTCCCAGCTCTACTCTAGGGCTCCTGCCGCTGATCTCAAATGCAGGAGCAGCAGAGGTGCTTTGAGAGAGAGAGAACAGAATGTCAAAGAGTCCAGCGGGGGACCAACAGATTGTGGGAAACCATGTGACTGTGTGATTCACATCTCCAAGGAGAGAGAACCGGTTGTTTCTGTGTCTAGATCCACCCTGTTATGAGGATAATACCATCAATAATGTAATTTTGATTGCCTGGATGCTTTGACACTGGCTTGAAAAAATAAAACTTAGCAGTAAAGCTACTGGTCAGATCAGTTTGAGTAAAACTGAATTCGAAGACGTTTAAATCAAGATAGTAGATAATGACTTTCGTAGTTTAAAACTCAAACATTTTAGGCATTATGGGAAGAGAGAGAATTCATCTATGTGTATATGTATTGTCACTAAAATATTCACCTTGATTCTTTTGCTACCAACCTTAGATGACCTGATGCTATTTGGTTTGTATATTGCTTCTCATCATGAAATTCTTAAAAATATGACTTATCTAAGGCCACACTTAAAGTTAGAAAACACATTAGTAAATTTCAGATTTTTGTCTTTAGGACATTGTTGTCAAGGATCAAATCTTACCACGGGTTAATTTCTTATGCTCTGTTATTATGTAATTGCTAATGAACTATATAACTTAATGAACTTGTGTTTTTGCATATATTTAGATAAAGGAATTTTCTTCAATCCTTAGAAAATATAGGAGAGAGAGTTTGTAACATTAATGTTAGGACAGCATAACATGGACCTTTCTTTTAATCTGTAATTCTAGGACGACATAGACAGCTTAAACCCAGTTCTCAGGGACAACCCACAACTTCAGGAAGAAGTGAAAGTCTGGGTAAAGGAACAAAAGGTTCAGGAGATTTTTATGCAAGGTAACTATTTTGAAGTTATGCATTAAGTTTTTTTTGGGAATTGGGCAGTTTTTCATGTTTGGTTTTGTTTGTTCAGTTACATGCAATGTTAATAGAAGACCAGTTTAATATTTTGAGTTCTATCCAGTCCAGGGAGAATAATAGTAAAATCAAAATTTCAGGGACGCCTGGGTGGCTCAGTTGGTTAAGCAGCTGCCTTCGGCTCAGGTCATGATCCCAGCGTCCTGGGATCGAGTCCCACATCGGGCTCCTTGCTCAGCAGGGAGCCTGCTTCTCCCTCTGCCTCTGCCTGCCATTCTGTCTGCCTGTGCTCGCTCTCCCCCCCCCCTCTGATAAATAAATAAAATCTTTTTAAAAAAAAAAAAAAAAAAAATTTCAGTAGAAAGTTGATAACTTCACCTAACAGGAGCTAACTGACTGGCATGAAATTATAACCACACACAGGTGTTTTGTTGATAGGAAAATTTCCATATTACAGAAAAAAGTTAGGTGTGTCCTTCCTGGAGAAGGAAACATTGTTAACAGTAGAGGATTGCCCAAAGCCAAAATTAATTTCCTTTGAAGAATGCTGTTAGTATCTGATAAAAGTGCTATTTCAGTTCACCTCACTTTAGCAATGACCATAATACTAGTTATAGTTTTGTTTCCTTTTTTTAGTAAGTTATATATTTGTCTATAACATGTGACTTCCAAACCAATCAGGTTTTATGTAATTCCTAGTGATTTCTTTTTCTGTCAGTAGACTCATTTATTGTAAGCTTTTTTTTTGTAAATCGAATTGAAACTGGGAATAGTGTGGTTTGAAGTACTGATATTTTGTTGAATGTTTTTAAAAAGGAATTTTGTTGTTAAATACTCATAGTCAACTTCCATGTCATTTAATTTCAGCATTAATAATCTCTAAGGTGTGGTGGCAGTGGTTCTTTTGCTCTTTTGCTTTGTTAGTGGGTATTTATAGCAGCAGATCATCTGCTTATTAAATTCTTCTTAGGCTAAATATTCTTTAAAATTTAATACAGAGAATATGAAAAATGTACAGAAATAAAATATTTCAGTAAACTTCCATGTGCCTATCTTCCAGCCCCAACAACTGTGGTCCTGCCCCATCCACACTACTGTTTACGTCCATCAAATTTCAGACATCAAGTTCTATTTTTTTTAAGATTTTATTTATTTTTTATTTGTTTGTTTATTTGACACACAGAGAGAGAGCACAAGTAGGCAGAGAGAGAGGGGGGAAGCAGGCTTCCTGATGAGCAGAGACCCCGATGCGGGGCTCAATCCCAGAACCCTGAGACCATGACCTGAGCTGAAGGCAGAGGCTTAACCTACTAAGCCATCCAGATGCCCCTTTTTTTTAAGATTTTATTTATTTATTTGAGAGAGAGAGAGACAGTGTAAGAGAGCATGAGAGCGGAGAAGGTCAGAGGGAGAAGCAGACTCCCTGTGGAGCTGAGAGCCTGATGTGGGACTCGATCCCAGGACTCCAGGATCACAACCTGGCCTGAAGGCAGTTGCTTAACCAGCTGAGCTACCCAGGTGGCCCAGTTCTATTTTTAAACAAGGCCACCATACCACCATACCATGATTATGCCCCCCAAATTAATATTTCTTTAATATGAAATACTGGATACTCAGGTTCAAATTTCCATTTATTTCATAAACACCTTGAATGATTTTTAATAAGATTGACTGATTTTTATTATTATTATTCATTTATTTATTTTCAATCCGGGAATCTAAAAGAATGTCCACAGATTAATTGGTTGATATGTCCCATCACTTTTTTTCCTCCTTTCTTTGAAATTTATTGAAGATACCAGGCTAATATTTTCTTTAGCAACTTTTACTTCCTTATCATATTCTTAGAGGTGAAAAATGGAGGTGGTGTAGTTCCTGTCCATCCTAAACAGAATTATTACATGTGGCTGACTCCAAATTTTGTTTTGTGGTAAGAATAAGACAGTTAAGAATTGAAAATTGTGCCAGTGGAAATTGAAAATTGGTCATGTTTGGAGTTATTTTGTAAGCTTTTGCTATAATACATTTTTAGAGTCTTTTTTATTCTTCCATAGTTAGAAAAGACTAGAGTTTGTATAATTGATTATCATGGCGCTGAATATATTTAATTTGTAGGTTAAATGGAATATTTTCTACACATTTGTTAATTGACTTAAAGTCTGATACTGGCAGAGATTTTTTTTAAACTGGTAAATAAATATTAAACTTTTAATTGCTACGTTAAATGGCTTCTGTCAAAGAAAGCATCAACCTAAGAATCAGAAAAATAGATTCATTCCTAGCCTTTTCACTTAAAATTTAATTTAACCTAGCAACCTCACTTTCTTAATTTTTATAAAAGGAAAAATGCTATTAATTGAAGGAGATTAAATAAGCACTAGTACTTTTTGAGAGCACTTTGTAAATTGTTCATATGTAATACCATCATCAAGGTGATGATAGTATTTTCTACCCCACCCCTCACAGTTCTTGTTAAACTTTCAAGTATCAGCTATCATTCTAGTACTTGAATTGAAGAAATTTTTATTTTCCATTATTCTCTCTCCTGAGTGACTTTTTTTTAAATAGGCATATTTGAATATATGCAGGTACATATCTTTTATTATTTAATCCTTCCCTTTACAAGTGAGTTTAATCCGATAGTACACAATATTTCTTTATTTAAAAAAAAAAAACATTTTAGTGCCATATTTCTAATTCACTTAATAGTCTCTGTATGTTGTAAGACTTTGGCATCTTTTTCTGGTCTCACAGAAGAATTAATTTATAGTTGTTATGGTAGAGTTTTGGCAACTTGGAAAATTCAGATAGTACATTCCAAATCACCTTTTCTTTTCAGCCAAGTTGTAGTCCTGTATGTACCCCAAACCTATTGAGTAGCTTTGCAACCTTGTGACTTTCTAGACCATGCTAACTTTACATTTTGTACTTAACTCATGATCCCAAAAACATTCTTTCTGACTTAAAGTACTTTATTGCTATTGAGTTCAGAGATACATGTATAGTAGAGTGTGTTCAGTGTTAATTTACAGTGATCTGGCTCTTAAGTATGTATATATCACTTCTAATACATTTTTTTGAAAACTGATACTTGAATAGGATTATTACTCATCTATCACAAAGCTCATGTTTCTCCTAAAAGGTAATCCTTCAATGAAAATGTCTCCATTTAAGATACCCCTATTTCTTGTGTGTGTGTGTGTGTGTGTGTTTTTTAAGGTCCTTATTCCTTAAATGGCTACAGAGTGAGAGTATATAGACAAGACTCTGCCACCCAGTGGTTTACTGGCATAATTACTCATCATGATCTCTTCACTCGCACCATGATCGTTATGAATGATCAGGTAAATAGTCCAATTAATATTTTTGGTGAGATATTGATAATTCAGATATGGTTCAGCAGGTTAACACTAAATAATTTTCATCTCTAGGTTTTTTTTGTAGTCAGACATTCCTAATAAGTTTAATGTTAGAGGTAACTTTAATGATGACAAATTTATTTCGACAATGATTAACTAAGTCCAAAATAGAAGCATCAAACTCCAATTGATTAGTCTTTTTTTTTTTTAATCCTTAGGTCAACTAAAATTTTTTCTTCAAATCTTGTTTTTTCTGTCTCCAGTAATAAAAAAATTTTCCAAGTGATTGCTTTTCACTAATGAAAACTAATGCACACCACTGTAGGTCTTATAAAATCAAGTTTCATAGCTGGTATGCTCCCTTAGGTTTTATGGTGAGTATTAAGGACACAAAATTCATATGAAGTTTTAAAGAACAATCTGAATGTCTTGATTTTTAAATCTTTCACAGCTGTGGGTTATTTACCAAAAAGGAAAAAAAAGAAATTTACACCTTCCAAATTGAATGCCCCATTGAAAACAATCCAAATGATTTGGGTTAAAATTTTAGCCAAAATGCTGAATAAATTATATTATTTGGTTGTATTTAATTTTTTTCCTAAAAGGGTGACAAACTTCTCAGGGAAACTTTGAATTGCCTTTCGTTTTTAAAGGAGTTGCTTCTTTAACCTGTCTTTTTAAAATTACTATTATTTGTATTCATTTGCACATTTTTTGCTATTTTCTTCTTAAACTCTACTTTCTTAGTTTTATTTTATAGCTGGTTTTTAGAAATTACTTCTTATTGTTGAAATACATTTTGTGACTTGGTATTATACTGCTGATTAATTCTTATCCTTGTTTTTATATCTAGTGTTATATTGGCTAGCTGATTGGATTTAATTTTTGTTCTTGTTTTGTGTCATGGATTAGGTACTAGAACCACAGAATGTCGATCCTTCTATGGTTCAAATGACCTTTCTAGATGATGTTGTTCACTCTTTGTTAAAAGGTGAAAATATTGGCATTACATCACGGCGAAGGTCTCGTGCCAGTCAAAATAGCAACACTGTTCACGTATGTATGTTGTTGTGATATATTATTATAAAATATTTTTCCTCAGATTACTTAGGATCAGGTAGTAAATAATCATTGTTAAACTGGTTATTTTTAGGGTCATTATACACGTGCCCAAGCAAATAGTCCCAGACCAGCAATGAACTCCCAAGCTGCTGTACCAAAACAGAATACCCACCAGCAACAGCAACAAAGAAATATTCGTCCAAGTAAGAGGAAGGGCTCAGATAGCAGTATACCAGATGAAGAGAAGATGAAGGAGGAAAAGTATGATTATATAGCACGAGGAGGTAGTATTCATTTTTCTTTTTAAGGGAATGAGAACAAATAAAACAAATAAATTTAAGATGTACTAATTTAATATTTTAATTATGAAAAATAAAACTGTTCCTTTTTTTAAATTTTACAGAAAATCCTAAAGGGAAAAACAAACAGTTGATGAATAAAAGAAGGAAACCTGAGGAGGATGAAAAGAAACTAAATATGAAAAGATTACGAACCGACAATGTTTCAGATTTTTCTGAGAGCAGTGACTCAGAAAATTCAAATAAGAGAATGATAAATAATTCCTCAGAGCAGAAGCCAGAGAATGAGTTGAAAAATAAAAACACTTCAAAGATGAATGGAGAAGAAGGAAAATCCCAGAATAATGAGAAAATAGGAGAAGAGACACTAATAATAGATAGCCAGCCTCCCTGGGATCAAATACAGGAAGATAAAAAACATGAAGAACCAGAGAAACAGAAATCTCTTGACTCTCAGCTTCAAGAAAAAATGATTATTCATTCATCAGAGCAGGCCACACTTTCTGATCATAATCCTAATGATTTACTTCTTCAGGAATGCAGTATGGAAAAAACACATACATTGGAATTATTACCAAAGGAGAAGTTTGTATCCAGACCACCCACACCAAAATGTGTTATTGATATTACGAATGATACTAATTCAGAAAAGGTGGCTCAGGAAATCTCAAGTACCTTTGGCCTTCAGACACTTCAGAAAATGGATCCTAATGTTAACGATTCAAAACATTCTATCGCAAATGCGAAATACTTGGAAACAGCAAAACAAGATTCTGATCAGAGCTGGGTTAGTGATGTAGTTAAAGTAGATTTAACCCAATCAAATGTTAGAAGTGTTTCCTCAGGAAATGATCACCCGAATATGGAAAAAGAGAAAAATCAGTATGTCTCTTACATGTCTTCTCTAAGTACAGTTTCTGTCACAGAAGATAAGCTACATAAACGAAGCCCACCCCCAGAGACAGTAAAATCTAAGCTTAATACTTCAGCAGATGCTCTCAAGACAAAATCAAATCCCTCACCTGAAGTTATTAAACCCAAAATTACCCATTCTCCTGATTCTGTAAAGTCTAAGGCCACTTATGTGAACAACCAAGCTGCTGGTGAGAGAAGACTAGCAAATAAGATAGAACATGAATTATCAAGATGCAGTTTTCATTCAGTTCCTACTCGAGGCAGTACATTGGAAGCTACAAAGAGCCCGCTTATTATTGATAAAAATGAGCATTTCACAGTTTACAGAGATCCTGCACTTGTTGGGTCAGAAACAGGAGCTAATCACATTTCACCTTTCTTAAACCAGCATCCCTTTCCTCTTCATTCTTCATCCCATAGAACCTGTTTAAATCCGGGTACCCATCACCCTGCCTTAACTCCTACCCCTCACTTACTTGCTGGATCATCCAGTCAAACTCCATTACCTACCATTAACACACACCCTCTGACTAGTGGTCCACACCATTCTGTTCATCACCCTCATTTACTTCCTGCCGTGTTACCTGGAGTGCCTACTGCCTCCCTACTTGGTGGCCACCCACGACTAGAGACTGCACATGCCAGCAGCTTGAGCCACTTAGCATTAGCACACCAGCAACAGCAACAGTTGTTACAGCACCAGTCACCTCATCTTCTTGGACAAGTCCATCCTTCTGCTTCATATAATCAGCTTGGACTTTATCCAATTATTTGGCAATATCCAAATGGAACACATGCATACTCAGGACTTGGTCTACCTTCTTCAAAGTGGGTTCACCCAGAAAATGCAGTTAATGCTGAATCTTCATTAAGGAGGGTAAGTTACACTGTGATTTGCCTCATTAGTATATACTTATTAATCACCATTAATCACATTTTATTATAATGTGTTAGAATTTTTCAAACATTTATTTTTCCAATTATGGTGAAACTTTTGATACTTAGTAACTTTGAAACCACAGAAGGTGAAATCTCAGGAAAGCCTATTTATTTTATTTTATTTTATTTTACTTTATTTCTTTAAAGATTTTATTTACTTATTTGATAGAGAGAGAGAGAGATAGAGAGTGACAGTGAGAGATGGAACACAAGCAAGGGAAGTGGGAGAGGTAGGAGCAGGGAATCTGACATGGGGCTCAATCCCAGGACCCTGGGATCATTATCTGAGCCAAAGGCGGATGCTTAACCGACTGAGCCACCCAGGCACCCCACACCTGTTTATTTTAAAAAGACAATTTAAAATTAAGAAGTAAAGCCTCTTAGATTGCTTCTGACATGTCTATTATGAAGAATGAATGTCTTCATAACTATGGTACCTATCTATAATTATTTTGCTCAGCTAAATTCCTAGAAGTGAAGTTTGTAGAGTAAAATTTATACAAAATTGTGAGACTTTTGTATGTATGATCATCTTACTGTTTTTTTAAAGAGGAGAGGGAGAGAGAGAATCTTAAGCAGACTCCATGTGAGGCTCAGAGCCCGATTCAGGGCTCGATCTCAAAACCCCAAGATGATGACCTGAGCCGAAATCAAGAATTGGACAAGAATTGGGCCACCGAGGTGCCCTATCATCAAATTATTTTTAAGACAGATTGTTGTTATATCCTCCAGTTAGATATATTGGGTGGTATGTTACAAGCTATGACTCTCTGAGGCCCATGTTCTTGTGAGGGTGCTTAGGTTGGAGACTTATGGTATTTGGGAGTAAAGTTGGGGCTGAGATCCTGTCAACATCAAATATAAGCAATGTTACTGAAGGTGGTGGTATAGAGAGCTCTTACTCCTTCATGAGCTAATGTGGTTTCTCTAGCCAAATTTCTTTTCATACTAAGAAATGATTGTTGAGGAATGCATAGGTAGCTCAGTCAGTTAAGTATCTGCCTTAGGCTCAGGTCATGATCCCAGGGTCCTGGGATCGAGTCCCATATCGGGCTCTTTGCTTAGTGCGGAGCCTGCTTCTCCCTCTGCACTTCTCCCTGCTCATCGTAGTCATTCATTCACTGGAGCGCGCTCGCTCTCTCTCTCTCTCTCTCTCTGACAAATAAATAAATAAATAAAATCTTAAAAAAAAAAAAAAGGGAAAGAAAAGAAATGATTGTTGAGGTCATTACCACACCCAATATCAAAAATAGTGAGACTTGGTATCTTAAACTCCAGTACACAACTTAGTTATTGGTGTAGCCTAGGTTTCTCTTCAAGTATCCCCCAGAATCTTTTTTTAAATACTATTTATTTGTATTTGTATTTATTTGTATTTGTGGTAAAAAGCAGTTAACATTAAATTTACCATCCTAATCATTTTTAAGTATGCAGTTCAGTAGTGTTAAGTATATTCACATTGTTGTGCAGCAGATCTCTAGAACATTTTCATCTTGCAAAACTGAAACTTTATACCCATTAAACAGTAATTTCCTTCTTTTTTCCCCAGTTTTCTTGGCCAACCACCTTTCTACTATGTTTCTGTGATTCTGACTGCTGTAGATAATTCATTTGATAAAATCATGCAGTATTGTCCTTTTGTTGCTTCTTTTATGTATCATGATGTCTTTGAAGTTCACTGAAGTTCATTCACATTGTGGTGTGTAACATGACTTCCTTTGTAATGTTCTTCTGTGTAACGTTCATATGTGCATATACCACATTTTCTTTATACATTTGTTGATGGAGTTTGGGTTACATCCACCTCTTAACTATTATGGATAGTGCTCCAATGAACCTGTGTATTTTTGACCTCCTTCTCATTTGAGCAAGAAGTACAGTAAATATGTTGGAGGTGATAATTTGAAAGGTACTGCTAGTGAACTGCTCACTTCCGGGATAAGATTGCTTATGTAGAGCCTTGGTAATAGACGCAGGGTGGTGAGCCTCATGCCAAAAGTTTGAGAGGAATTGTTATACTCTGGGTAGCAGTGATGACATAGATTAAAGTTGTGAAGTTCAGAGGAATTGTTATATTTTGGTAGCAGTGATAGCAATAGATTATAGTCATGAGTCCTTCCTTGATTCCCAAGTTGTGATTGTTGCCCTTGATAGTAAGGGGCATCAAGTGGTTAGTTGTGCAAGATAAGAGTTCTAACAGTTTTGAGTGATACTGGAGTGTATGGTTTAATACTTTGAGTGTATGGTTTAATCCCATAACAACTATCAACTCTTCTGGGCTTCACTCCTATATGAGCTTTGGCCTTCTTTAACATAGTTACCCGTAAACATAATTTATTCTGTACCAGCATGCCCACATTCAATGCTGGCAGGATTTCAATTCTAGAAGAATTGTGCTTGCTTTGATCTGATTCATGAGCTTCTCATGTCCATTCTTGATGTTACTATTGAACTTGTGGTAGGTGGAATCTTACTGGAATACTATGTAGTAGAAGAGTCACTAATTACTACAGTATCCTCCTTGCCATTATTGAAAGCAAGCTTGGTGACCCTAGTGCCTAATACACCCACATTTTCACTCTGACCCTTTGCTCTCATTCCTTGAATGTTAGATGCAGTTGATACTGGACAAAGACAGGCTAGAACAACACATGAGCTGGCAAACAGTTTTAAGTCGTCTTCTGTAATTTCCCAACCCTGAAAAACCAATCTAAGTAACAGAACTAGCTTGGGTAGGAATTTCTCTCAGTATATGTCATTCTAGCCTCCATGTATATAAGGGCATAAAATGTTTTATTAACTGGTCACAAACTTGTTAAACTAAAAACAAGCTTACGAAATTTTCATTTGTTATATAAAAATTTAAAGGACTATATTTAACATTTTGAGCAAAAATGACCTCTTAATATTGTGAGAAGAAAAGAAAATATTAGGAAATACTTATTAATGATATTTTATAGTTAAAAATTGTTACTATAATTGATTGCAACTTAATACTTCTGGATCATGTAGAACTGAGTCCTTTTACACATATTTGAATAATCCTCATGCATGTATATCTATATTTTTTCCTCTAATGTGAGATTTGTGCTTTATAATACATAATCTAAGCAGTTTTACAGGAGCATGTTTTTGGTGTGATATATCGGTTGCTTTTGCGTTATCACTTTGAGATGTAAAACTTACTCTCTTTGTTAAAACCAAAGGGGATTATATTTTCCCAATATCATGATGATGGTATATAACTCCACAAAGTATATTCTGAAAAAACATCGGTGTGTCATAGTATAGAAACATTCCTTAAGCATGTAATGAGAGTTTTAAATATCAACACAGAGATAAATGTCACCAAATATTGGGCACCTGGGTGGCCCAGTCATTAGACATCTGCCTTCAGCTTGGGTCATGATCTCAGGGTCCTGGGATTGAGTCCCGTGTCGGACTCCCTGTTTGCAGGGGAGTCTGCTTCTCCCTTTTTCCCTTGTCCTACTTGGTTCTCTCTCTCTCTCCCTTTCTCTCTCAAATAAATAAATAAAATCTTTAAAAAAAAAAAAAGTCACCAAATACACAGAACGAGAAAAGCAGCGTATTTATTGATATATAAAAAATTAATTTTGTTGTACTTCCATACCTCCCAAGGTTGTTTTTTTTTTTTTTTTTTTTTTTTAAGATTTTTATTTATTTGACAGAGAGAGAGAGATCACAAGTAGGCAGAGAGACGGTCAGAGAGAGGGGGGGAAGCAGGCTCCCTGCCAAGCAGACAGCCCGATGTGGGACTCGATCCCAGGACCCTGAGATCATGACCTGAGCTGAAAGCAGAGGCTTAACCCACTGAGCCACCCAGTGCCCCCCATACCTCCCAAGTTTAATGATCCAGCAGTGTTTTATAGCTTATAGTGAAATGGAGTACAAGTGGGCTTTGAAAATAAAATCTTCTCTCTATTCTAAGTAAATGGTTATATTGAAAAAGTTTGTTATTTTTGAAAAGAAATATTGGCAAATGAACTTGATATTTCTGTCTCTGGTTACATGTACTTTAACATTCTGGTTTTTGTATTAGCAATATACTTTTAGTGTTAGAATGACTGGAAATCTGATGAACTAGACTTTCTGTACATTTATAAGTTAAAGGCAGTGATTTCAAGATCTACATTCAGTAGTAACAAATCTTTGCAAATGACAAATTTGATGCTGATTGATTTTCTCCATCATATGGAAAAATCCACATAATTATGTTAGTTACTTGTCTGAATATTTTTCATAAGATGCATTTAGAAAAAGTCATATGCTTCGTAAATATACATTATAGTCTTGTAATGATACTGTGTTTAGCTTTTTCTAGTAACTGAAGTCTGATATATATATATATATATATATATATTTTGTTATTGTTGTTAAATAGAATTCTCCCAGTCCTTGGTTACATCAACCCACCCCTGTGACTTCAGCAGATGGTATTGGATTACTTAGTCACATTCCTGTCAGACCTTCCAGTGCAGAGCCTCATCGGTCTCTTAAAATTACAGCACATTCCAGTCCACCATTGACAAAAAGTTTAATAGATCACCATAAAGAGTAAGTTCACTAATGCCTTAAACTTAGAAATACTTTGTCTTGGGGTGCCTGGGTAGCTCAGTTGGGTAGGTGTCTGCCTTTGGCTCAGGATCCCAGGTGGGATTGAGCCTGGCATCTGGCTCACTGCTCAGTGGGGAGCCTGCTTCTTCCTCTCCTGCCTGCTGTTCTACTTGTGCTCTGTATCTCTCTTTAAAAAAAAAAAAACAAAAACTTTGTTTTTTATAGTTTTTCTTAATTCACGTTCTAAACAGGTTATTTTAAGTTAATAAACATCTTAAAAGTAAGCTTTGAATGAGTACTGTTCTTTCCATTTTGATATATTTTCTAATATACTCAGGAGTATTAAAGTAAATGCAAAGTTGTGTTTTACTTTCATAATATCGCATAGATGCTATCTTCATATCATTCAAGAAAAAGTTATTATAGAAACCTTTATGTGTGTTTTCTTTACAGTGAAATGGAGAGGAAAGCTTTTATTGAACCTTTACGTTCTGTTGCATCCACATCAGTGAAAAATGACTTGGATCTAAATAGATCACAGACTGGAAAAGATGGTTTATTGCACAGACATTTTGTGGATCCTGTACTGAATCAATTACAGAGACAACCCCAGGAAACTGGAGAGAGATTACACAAATATAAGGAGGAACATCGTCGAATCCTTCAAGAAAGTATTGATGTTGCTCCCTTTACAACTAAAGTCAAGGGGCTTGAGGGTGAGAGGGATAATTATTCCAGAGTACCATTGTCATCTTCTAGCCCTAAAAGCCATGTCATCCTCAAACAAGACAAAGATGTAGAATGTTCAGTATCAGATCTTTATAAAATGAAGCACTCAGTGCCTCAGAGTTTGCCCCAAAGTAACTATTTCACTACATTATCTAATAGTGTGGTCAATGAACCACCACGGTCATATCCATCCAAAGAGGTTTCAAATATTTACACTGAAAAACAGAGTAATTCTGTTGCAGTAGCAGCTAATCCTCAAACTCTGACTTCATTTATTTCATCTCTTTCAAAGCCTCCACCTTTAATTAAACACCAACCAGAAAGTGAAGGTTTAGTAGGCAAGATACCAGAACATCTTCCCCATCAAATTGCTTCTCACTCAGTAACCACTTTCAGAAATGATTGTAGGAGTCCTACCCATTTGACAGTTTCTTCTACAAATGCACTCCGGAGCATGCCTGCTTTGCACAGAGCACCAGTATTTCATCCACCAATCCATCACAGCCTGGAAAGAAAGGAAAGCAACTATAGTAGTCTTTCCCCTCCAACTTTAACCCCAGTCATGCCTGTAAATGCTGGTGGGAAAGTTCAAGAATCACAAAAGCCTCCAACTCTAATTCCAGAGCCGAAAGACTCTCAGGCACATTTTAAGAGTTCTTCTGAACAAAGTTTGTCAGAAATGTGGAAATCTAATAATAACCTCAGTAACGAGAAAGCTGAATGGCATGTAGAGAAAAGCAGTGGAAAGTCACAGGCTGCTATGGCATCTGTCATTGTACGTCCACCATCTCGTACAAAACTTGAGAGTGTGCCAGCAATGCAGTCAGGTTCCAAAGATCGAGTTAGTGAAAGATCTTCAACTGGGGCAAACCAAACAGATTGCCTCAAACCAGCAGAAGCTGGAGAGACTGGAAGAATCATTCTGCCAAGTGTGAATTCAGACAGTGCTCACATAAAATCTGAAAAAAATGTCCAGGCTGTCTCACAGGGCAGTGTTCCCAGTTCAGTCATGTCTGCTGTAAATACAATGTGTAATACCAAAACGGATGTATTCACATCTGCTGCCACTACCACTAGTGTTTCCAGCTGGGGTGGTTCAGAAATAATTTATTCTTTATCAAATACCATTTTGGCCTCTAAATCCTCAGAATGTACCTCTTCAAAAAGTGTCAGTCATTCAGTGGCTCAAATACAAGAATGCAGGGTCAGCACCACAGCTCCAGTTACACCAGCCAGTAGTCAGACAGGAAGTGCTGCTCAGCCCAGTTCTGGGTTCTCAGGCACAACTGATTTTATCCATTTAAAAAAGCACAAGGCAGCATTGGCTGCAGCTCAGTATAAAAGTAGTAATGTCACTGAGACTGAACCTAATGCTGTGAAAAATCAGACATCTACAACCTCCCCTCTTTTGGATAGCACTGTAGTCTGTAGTACAATAAACAAAGCAAACTCTGTAGGAAATGGGCAAGCATCCCAGACAAGTCAACCTAACTACCATACTAAGCTGAAAAAGGCCTGGCTTACTAGACACTCAGAGGAAGATAAAAATACTAATAAAATGGAAAATTCAGGGAATTCTGTATCAGAAATTATTAAGCCATGTTCTGTCAATTTAATAGCCTCTACATCTAATGATATACAAAATAGTGTAGATAGTAAGATCATAGTTGATAAATATGTAAAAGATGATAAAGTCAGTAGGAGAAAAGCCAAAAGAACTTACGAATCTGGCTCTGAAAGTGGAGACTCAGATGAAAGTGAAAGCAAGTCAGAGCAGAGGACTAAGAGGCAACCTAAGCCAACTTACAAAAAGAAGCAAAATGATTTGCAGAAGAAAAAAGGTGACATAGAAGAAGATTTAAAACCCAATGGGGTCCTCAGCAGGAGTGCCAAAGAAAAAAGTAAACTGAAATTGCAGAGCAACAGTAATAGTGGTAAGTTGCTTTTTTTTTTTTTTTTAAATCTTAGGTATAGTGGGCTGTATGTTCTTGAAATAATGTTGTCTAAAGAAATAAGGGTGTCTTTCTCGAAAGATTAGTGAGCTAAAAGGCATCTTTTGACTTTGTTTGCATGTCCTTGTCTATTGTATGTGCTCATTGACCTCATTTCTGCATTTTACCAAGTATCTGAAAAAGGAAATGAGAGAAGACCTGTCTCCATTTTTAATAGACTTGTAGATACATGTTTTACCTAGCATTCATATTGACAAAAAGCCAATGTGTGATTTAGTAGTTATTCAGAATTTTGACCATTTCTAAGAACTGTTGAAATCACACCAAAAGAGGATTCCTTATAATTAAGAATCCTTTACCATGATGTAGTTGTAAAAGAAATCCTATTCACATGTACTTCCTTTAAGTCACATTTTTAGAAGAAAATTGCTTCAGTTAATGTGGATGTGGCTCTATTTCTCTTACCTGGTATCAAAAGTTTATTGAAATTACCTTCTATTTAACTAATATTGCTACTCACTGAGGAAGTTCTTAATAATGGGTAAAAGCTAAATAAAAGGAAGGGATTGTGGTTTTGTGCGCTCATTTCTGTATTCAAGAAGAATTTTCGTAAGTAAACGTTTCAAAACTGATAATATTTACATTTTGTTTGTGGCCTTAGCGGGACAAAATAAGTGATGCTTGTCAGTAGTATACACTACAAAGTGTTTCTATGTTTTTACTCTAGAAGTGTTTTTTCTCAATTTGCTTATTTCTTTTTAGGTATGTTACACAATGCAGAAAGCACTTAATAGTTCACTATACCTGTGTATTCATCCACATACAAGATAGGAAATATGTGACAGTGTGGACATTCAAAAAGTACTTTCACAAGCATTTGGATGCTTGAAGCCTCTTATTTGGGCCTTTTCACTGAATGAGGTTTTTTTATATGCCTGTGTAGAAGCCAGAGGCAATTTGAAGGAGAGAAAAACAGGAGGATGGAATCATAGAAAAGGACAGTCAGAAAGTAAAAAACCAAAGGAAAACAAGCTCAACTAGAGACAGAGAGGCTGACAGACTCAATGCAAACATAGAAGAATGAAAGGGACATTGACAATGGAGGATACAGGATACATACTATTTATTTGACTTTTGGATTGTGTATGGTGTTGTTTTTTCTTTCTCATGTGTTCTACTTCCCCAGTGAATTCTTAAGAGACTTTTAGTGTGGTCAGTAATTGTTTTCTTTTCTGTTTCATGTAACATTTCCTTTGTCTGGTATTGGGTATACAAATACTTGAGTTAAATTTACAGAAAATGGAGATAGGAATCTTCCAGCTTTTAATACTTAGAAAGCTCTTGTGACATTAAATTTATAAAATTAACTCTTAATGAAAATTTATAAAATTAACTCTTAATGAAGTACCTGTTCTATTTCATTTTAAGACCAAATGTACATGTTCCCAAGAGCTCAAAGACTAGAATCAGTACTTTCCCCTCAACTTGTGATGCCTAGTCAAATCTCTTCCTCCTTAGTACCTAAAAATTAATCTCAGAGAGAGTATTATAAGCCCCATCTATTCCTAAGTCCAAAATAATAATAAGTGACTGTTAATTGCCATCTATTAATTATGGCCAGAGTTGTCTAGCCTTTGTTATGGCTATCTAGAAAAGTTCTCTAAATTGGTAGTTTATGAATCTAACTTCCAAATTTCAGTGGATTATCTGTCTCATGGATTAAATACGACCTTATTTCATAGTCAAAAAGAGTAAGTTAAGTCTGTACTTAGAGAATATAATGTGATTATATACACTGTTATACATGTGTTAATTATATACACATAACACCTATAAAGAAACTTGTGTTTCTTAGTACATTCTAAAGCCAGGCACAATAGATTTTATCTGCTGTTTTGGAATGTATTCATATCTGCTGCGTTTTCATGATGATAATTAAAAGTTGGCTGTTTTTCGTGACTAAATTCTTATATAATTTTATTTTATAAACTGAAATTGCTAATCAAAGTTAAATATAAATCCTGTTATAAGACCATTGGTTCTATTATAATCAGTTAATTTCTGTATCCTAAGAAAGATTTTTTAAGGTGATGACATCAGAGATTAAAGGTTAGCATGTGTTTGTTTCTGTTTTCTTCCTCCCTAGTTTTCTGTTGGCTAGAGCAACTGTGTTTGAGGATTTGCTAATAAATTGAGGACTAAGGTTAAAAATCTTCTAATGGTAAAAGGAATACTAGGTATTTTTCGCTGACTAAATATCTTATTCTCAAAGTTTAGATTTTAGATGTTGCCAATAAATTAAGATACATAGAATTGAAAGAGAAAGTTATTTTATTTTACAAATACTGTTGTAATAGTTCTAAAAGGAGTTAATTACCATGATGTGTAGCCTAATTTAGAACCAAAAGTTATAATATAAAAACCGTCTTTATGACCTGGGCCTTCATGTTTTTGTAATTTATGTATTCGTTTAAATTTATTTTTTTAAACATTTTTAAAAAAAATTTTTTAAATATTTTTATTTATTTATTTGCTAGAGATCACAAGCAGTCAGAGAGGCAGGCAGAGAGAGGAGAAGCAGGCTCCCTGCTTAGCAGAGAGCCTGATGTGGGGCTCCATCCCAGGACCCTGGGATCATGACCTGAGCCAAAAGCAGAGGCTTAATGCACTGAGTCACCCAGGAGCCCCGCATCCGTTTAAACTTAAGAAGTAGCTCTAAGTGTCTGTTTTGTGTCACAGAATTGAGATTTGCCTTGAAATGTCTGTTTTTTTATTATAATACTGTTTAAGTGGTTCACGGTGGTATGGTTATCCATACTCTTTGAACTGTACCGTTACCTGGCATGTAAAAGCATATTGGTGTTAATAGTTGTTTTCTAGTCAAAATAGAAATAGATTGAATTTAGCTTATTCTAAGTGTAATAAGTAAACAAGTAAGTAAATGATTGGAGGCAAGTGTGCTAAGTAAAAATTTATGAGTGGTGTACCATTTTTGTTGTTCATTCTGACTTCTAAAAGCTCTGAATTTTTGATACTTTCTATAGGGGAAATCTATCTTATATATAGTGGAAGAGATAATAAACCCTTTATATAAGGTTCTGGAAACATTTTATTCCATAAGTGGTTTGTGTGCATGTAATAGGTCTTTCTTTAGTGGATTAAGCCAGATGGCTTCCCTAAGTTAGAAATAAAGCAGGGGGAAACATGTCATTTTAAAGAACCAGGCAACAATCCTAAAAGGTCTTAATAACTGGAAGCAGATTTTAAATGGGTCATCTCAGAGCTTAAACACAATATAAGATGTGTTACCTTGCTGTCATTGTACCGCTTATACTATGCACAGGTAAGTGATGTGGGAGCTCTTAAAGGTCTGATACATGTTTCTGCAAGAAGTGCATAGTCTTGGGAGAATAGTTAACTGTCTCTGTTCCACAACATCTGAGTAATTAGAAAACACAGGGTAGGAAATATGTTTTAACATGACAGAAATAGCAAATTATGTAAATCTCATAACTGACATACAGATATATTGTAAGTATACTTTTAAGAGTTTGATATTGGCTTGTCCCAATATAGGTTGTTTTTAAATAAACAGGCTTTTAATTTTTTTTTTTTTGAAGATTTTATTTATTTGACAGAGAGAGCTCACGAGTAGGCAGAGAGGCGGGGTGGGGGGAGGGAAGAAGGCTCCCCACTGAGCAGAGAGCCCGATTTGGGGCTCCATCCCAGGACCCTGGGATCATGACCTGAGCCAAAGGCAGAGGCTTTAACCCACTGAGCCACCTAGGCACCCCTGCTTTTAATTTTTTAATCTGCCCTCTGGATGAGTGATAACTTGAGACGGTATTATTACAACAGCTAAGTTTAAGTTAATAAACATGGGGCAATGATGTAGAGTATAAATAAATAATTTCTTCAAATATTAGTCATCTGAGGTTTTTTTTTTTAGACTTCTCTGATGCTTTTCTTTCTACCATCAAAAAGTCAAGTTAATACTGGCTTTTTTATTTTCTTCAAACCATTTTATTTTCTAGAAGGTACTAACGGCCTTGTCAGTATATTGAATCAAATGGAGACCATCATCGTGAGCGAGAGGTACTAAGAGAAATAGCTTACCCCTCTTCTCTCAAATGCTGGTATTCTAAAATTAGCATTTGTCTTTTTTTTTTTTTTTAAAGGTTTTATTTATTTATTTGACAGAGATCACAAGTAGGCAGAGTCAGGCAGAGAGGGAGGAGGAAGCAGGCTCCCTGCTGAGCTGAGAGCCCGATGTGGGACTTGATCCCAGGATCCTGGGATCATGACCTGAGCTGAAGGCAGAGGCTTTAACACACTGAGCCACCCAGGCGCCCCAAAATTAGCATTTGTCTTAATGAGCCACACTCAACTTGGGAGAATCAGATTAGATATTTCAAAATCATACAGGTATGTTTGAATTAGCCTGTAGTTTCTAAAAGTATTAACTTTTGGTCTTCAGGTTCTTTGGGTGGATCTTAAAAGAACTTTCTCCTGCATATATCAAATTCCTGTGTAGAAGGGCTATATTTTTAGCTACAGATTTACATAGAAAATGAATGATTCCTGTGTTTGCTGTTATACAAGTATGATTATTTAATATGTAAAGACTTCAGTCAACTGGAAGATTTACTCGGCTCTGCATTTCTAGTATACTGACAATAAGAGTTCATTTGAGTAATAGAAAGTGAGTAAATAGAAATGCTGCTGTGGACTTTTCTGTTACTAATGAGGATGTAGACCTATAATGTCTTTGGTTCTTTTTTATAGTCTTAATATATTATGACAGTTGTGTACTTGTCTTGAATTTTATCTCAAGGAGTGTATGTACTTTTTTAAAAAATTTTTATCCTGTTAATAATTTCCTACTGGTTTTACAGCTGGTATCCCTCGTTCAGTATTAAAAGATTGGCGTAAAGTCAAGAAGCTGAAGCAAACTGGGGAATCCTTTTTACAGGATGACTCCTGCTGTGAGATAGGGCCTAATTTGCAAAAGTGCCGGGAATGTAGACTTATTCGGAGTAAAAAAGGAGAAGAACCAACTCATTCACCAGTGTTTTGTAGATTTTACTACTTTAGACGGTAAGTGAAAATAATTAATTAGGTTTATTCGCTATTGGAAGTTATACTGTCATTCTTAGGGTCCCATATAAAGGTGGAAATGAGTCCTTTGAGCTTCACTGTTTCTGAAACATTATAAAAGAGTATTAAACTTTTTTAATGGTAAATTTAATAGTAGCTAATTATGGGACTAAATTCATAATTCATATTGTTACTTGTGTTAATATGGCCTTTTACTTTGAAGGATTGATTCATCCTTCATGAAAAAATGTTACTATTTTTTCTAGAAAATAATAGGAAACAGTAATTTGTTCGACTTAAGGAATTTTTAAAAGTTTATATACTTTGACCAAAACAGTGTTTTATTTATATATATATATCTGTGTATTAGCTAGCAATCAAATAGTCTATAAATGTAGGTAAACAGTCTAGGCATTAAACTAAAGTCATTGCATTACATCGGACTACCCATACTTTTGTTAAATGTGTAGCTATAAAAATATGAGTTAGGAGAAGAAGGATGTCAGTGCCATGTCCTGTCACATTTCACAGGTTTTGTAGTAAGTATAAAAACAACTTGTAGTTGTTACTCTCCTACATTCTACTGTAATATTAGCATTACTAAATAATTCTTCAATATTAAAGTCATATATAGACCTTTTTTTAAACTTTTTAAAAAATATATTTATTTATTTGAGGGAGTGAATGAGAGTGAGAGCATGAGAAGAGGGAGGGGCAGAGGGAGAAGCAGACTCCCTGCCAAGAAGGGAGCCCGACACGGGACTTGATCCTAGGACTCCAGGATCATGATCTGAGCCGAATGCAGTCGCTCAGCCAACTGAGCCGGCCAGGGGCCCATAGACTTTTAAGAGTTCAGTAAAAAGAATAGGTTCTGTTTCTTATTTTTACTTCATGGGCTTTCTAGCCAATAATCCCCAAAGGACAGACAACTTTAAAGAATAGTTGTAAAAGGTTGTACACATGGAATTGCAGAAAAGATGAAAAAGAAATCAAAAGGAAAGTTGGTTGGGGCGCCTGGATGTCTTAGTCAGTTAAGTGTCTTACTCTTGATTTCAGCTCAGATCATGATCTCAGGTTGTGAGATAGAGCCCCGTGTCAACTGCCTGCTAAGCATGGAGTCTGCTTAAGTCTCTCCCTCTGCTGCTCCCCCATCCCTCTCTAAGGAGGAAAAAAAAAATCAGGTTTAAAGGAAAGAGATAAAAATAATAACACAAAGCTGAAGTGAAATGATGGATTATAACAAAGGGAGAAATCTGGTTTTAAAAAAAGGAAGAAAAGTTTAGGCAATAAAAGTATGAGAAATGGTGGTAAAAGGAATGTTCTTGGTGTCCATTGAAAAAAGAGAATAAACTGTAATATGCTGATATCCCCTGATTGTGAGTAAAAAGAGTAAATACTATATGATAACAAAAATAACCACCAACAAGGAAAAGAATTTTGCCTTCCATTTATCTTAAGATTTTCTGAATTGAGTAATTACATGAATTGGATGTCATAAGCTGAGAGGAACTTAAAGATACATAATTGGGTTCCTAATAAACATTTGAGAGTGTCATCCTTGTTCCTCCTAGTCATAAATAGTCATTTTAATTAATGAAAATATGGGACGCCTGGGTGGCTCAGTTGGTTAAGCAGCTGCCTTCGGCTCAGGTCATGATCCCAGCGTCCTGGGATCGAGTCCCACATCGGGCTCCTTGCTCAGTGGGGAGCCTGCTTCTCCCTCTGCCTCTGCCTGCCATTCTGTCTGCCTGTGCTCGCTCTCTCCCCCTGTCTCTCTCTGATAAATAAATAAAATCTTTAAAAAAAAAAAAATGAAAATAATGTATCTATACTTGGCATTTTTTTAATCCTCCCAGTGAACGTCTTAAGGTAATTTAGGGCATTTTCTTTTTATTTATGTATGTATATATTTATTTAGAGAGAGGGGACGTACAGAGGAAGAGGCAGAGGGAGAGAGAATCTTAAGCAGGCTACTCGACCGCAATAGGTCAACTCAGGATTTGATCTCAGGACCGTGAGATCATGAGCTGAGCCAAAACCAAGAGTCAGATGCTAAACCAACTGAGCCACCCAGGCACCTCAATTTAGGGCATTTTTAACTTCAGACGGTCTTGATTTAGATTATGTGTAAAATAACAGCATTACTGTAAGGAGCATTTGGGTAGGATTTTAACTCTTGTCCTTGTCAAACACTTGGATATAGTGTATATTTGATTTAAAGAATCTTATTTCTTGAATAACCTAAAATTGGTGCTGCTTATCATTGCCATTTGTATAACACTGTGGGAGTCATTTAAGTTTGTTAAATTTAACTAATAATTATGTGTGTATATGAAGGACTACCCTATTTTCTTATTTTTAGCATAACTATATGTTTATAATATAAAATGTAAATTAATTATAAATTTACAACTTTATAAAACTGGACTTCTGTCTAGGTATCTAATCCTTTTATGTTTTAATTTTTCAGATTGTCATTTAGTAAAAATGGAGTGGTTAGAATAGATGGTTTTTCTTCTCCTGACCAATATGATGATGAAGCTATGAGCTTATGGACACATGAAAATTACGATGATGATGAACTAGATGTAGAAACTTCAAAATACATCTTGGATATCATAGGTGATAAGTTCTGTCAGTTAGTAACATCGGAAAAAACAGCTTTGTCCTGGGTGAAAAAGGATGGTAAGGAAGTTAAATATACAACTGTACACATTTCATTTTTAAAATTTCTCAAGTATACTTAATGGGGTTAAGTCCCTAATTTTCCCTAGTCTCATTGATACTTAATTTTGATGACACTTTTTTTTACATACAAATGCACCTGTATGTACTTAAGGTAACATATTTTCCAACTGAGGCTGTAATGAATGGATTAACAGTTGGTGAAATCACAATCGCATTGTGCTGTTTCTGCCATTATTATGTATAGTTAGCATCATAGGGGTGTTTCAGAAGTGAAACGGGGAAATTTCAGCATTTGCCAGAGAAAGACATAGTCCATACCAATTACTTAAGTTTTGAAGGGGCTGTGGTTCATCACAGTCTTTTTTTTTTTTTTTAAGGATTTTCTTTATTTGATACAGTGCACAAGTAGGCAGAGCAGCAGGGAGAGGGAGAAACAGGCTCTCTACTGAACAGGGGAGCCTGACACAGGGCTCCATTCCAGGACCCTAGAATCATGACCTGGGCTGAAGGCAGCCACTTAACCAGCTGAGCCACCCAGGTGCCCCATCAGAGTCTTCAGAGTTAGATGGATTTGTATTTGAATCTCAGCTTTACTCCTTGCTTTTAACTGTATGATTATAAAATGGGAGTAACTATCATAGCTTTGTTTAGAAAGTAGTTAATTTTATTTAAATGTGTAAAAATAGGTAAAGCACCTAACATGAATTACTCTGAATATTAGTGTCTTTTACCCCTTTTCTCTTAAATCAGTGGTTTGTCCCTCAAGGGATATTTAACAGTGAATGACTGGAGACATTTTTGGTTGTGTAACTGAAAGGTTGAGGGTGGGTGATAGAGTACTAGCATCTAATGGGTGGAGGTCACAGATGCCACTAAATATTCAATAATGCACAGCATATAGTCCCTCACAACAGAGAATTATTCAGTCAGTCTTAAAAGTGCTAATGTTGATAAACTCCATTAGATGTAAATCTTCTGAAGAGAATTACTAATTCAAGAAATCTGTTGATCTTTAGTTAATATATCCTTTGATGTTCTTGGTTTGCCTTTAAGGTTTTGTTTTTGTGTATTTCGGCGAAAATTGTGTGTGAAAGAGCCATGTTTGCCTTTAAATTTTTATTTCTCTGTATTTCAGCCAAAATTGCCTGGAAAAGAGCAGTGAGAGGAGTCCGGGAAATGTGTGACGCATGTGAAGCAACATTGTTTAACATTCATTGGGTCTGCCAAAAATGTGGATTTGTGGTCTGCTTAGATTGTTACAAGGCAAAGGAAAGGAAGAGTTCTAGAGGTTGGTTTATAATTCTATAAACTGAAATTTTTGTAATGTTCATTTTCTTTAGGATCACTCATCTGGAAAATGATATGTATGTGAGGGGGTTTTTCCCCCCTACTTCCCTTTATTTTGAATATATTACATTAAAGAAGCTTTGTGAAGTTTATTAATGGCCGGATTTTCTAGAATAAAAACTGCATCTATATCCTTTTATCCTCATTAGTAAGATCCACTCTCTCATTTCAAGCAGGTAGTTGTGGTATTGTTGTTTTTTAAGATTTATTTATTTCTTTTAAAGAGAAAAGGTGGGGTGTGAGTAGGGGCAGAGGGAGAGAGAGAGAGAGAGAATCCTCAAGTAGACTCCCTGCTGAGCATGGACATGAGGGCTGGATCTCATTCTCCTGAGACAAAATTAAGAGTCAGATATTTAACTGACTGAGCCACCCAGGGGCCCCCTCAAGCAGGTAGTTCTTTAATGTAGCCCAATTTAGAATAAGCTTTGCTACTTTCAGATTCCAGTGTATAGGAGCCTGAAGTCCATTCTAGAACCTGTTACACTTACTCATGTAAACTGATTTTTTTAAATAATTGATCCACAAAGTTTTTTTTTTTTTTCTTCAATTTTTTATTTAAAAGTTAATGTAATTAACTGTATAACCAATACTGGTTTCTGGAGTAGAATTCAGTGGTTCATCACTTACATACAATACCCAGTTATCACCACAAGTGCCCTCCCTAATACCCATCACCCATCTAGTCCATCTCCTATCCACCTCCCTCCATTAACCCTCAGTTTGTTCTCTGTCCTTAAGACCATAAAATTCAAATCAAAATGTTCAAGAATATGCCTCCATCAGGATCATTTATCCTCTAGTTCTTAGAGAATGAAAAAGTCTTTATTACAATAAAAGTAGTCTCTGAAGCTATTATTTCTAATTTCTAAATAAAATGGCACAAAAACAGGTGTTCTGCATGTTAGTACAACTAGAGATAATACAAAATTTAAAAAGGAAGTAACTAAATTCACCTTTTCTCATGCTTAAAGTGTTTTTAGAAAACATTTATCCAAGGCAAATTTGGAAGTAGCTTCCTAATACTGTTAACCTAAAATTTTTCAGTAATTTGTTTGGGATAAAGTCATCATGAAATGAGAGGATTCAAATTGTGGAATTATTAGAAGTAAAGTTATGTTTAGTGATAGAAACTGTTTAACACCTAAAAATTATCTTTTTCAGAATTTTATATCAGATAGATAAACCATGAGTTAGCCATCAGTATCTTTTACACTGGTAACGAAAGCCTTTCTAACTTTTTCTTAGACACTGAGCACTTAACCAAAAAGACCACTGGAGTAAGGGACATGTTTCCAAACATCATGGCTGGATGTTTCTGTGATATGCAAAAGATGGAAAATATGAGTAAAATGTGAAACTGTAGTAAGGAATGCATTCTAAGGGTACCTGGATGGTGCAGTCGGTTAGGTGTCTGACTCTTGGTCATGATCTCATGGGTTGAGATTGAGCCCCGCATTGGCCTCTGTACTCCTCAGAGTCTGCTTGGAACGTTTTCTCCCTCTGCCACTCCATTATACATGCATGCTTGCATGTGGTCTCTCTGTCTCTCTCTCGATAAAATAAATAGATTTTTTTTTTTTAAAGGAATGGATTTTAGGCATTTACTATTCTCAAAATTATAAAAATATATTTGGATATTTTCTGATAATAGAATTAGCTGCACCATTAGAAAACTTCATCACATGCATTTTATATTCCTTTTTCCTGACTCTATATCACTTTTATTTTCCTTTTCGAAATTAAAAATCTATTATATTTTGCTACATTATATGCATATATATAAGTATGTTGTATTTTTTTGAATAAGATAAGGTATATATAATAAACCTAGTTGTGTTGCTATTAATATTCATAGTACTATTAATTTTAAAAGCATAGTTTGTCAGTCACTGTATCTTTTTTTTTAGTTTAACCTTTATGCCTTGAGTTGTACTCTTATCTGTATATCTATTTCACTGTTAAATATTGTAATAAACTCATATTGACTATATTGTAGCTATATATAGTGGTACTTAGCATGTCTAAAATATAAACAGAAAACATTTATAAGTTACTGTGTAGGCTCTGGAAAGGAAAGTTGGGGTTTGGGTTGGTGGTTGTTTTAAGATTTTATTTATTTGACAGAGAGAGAGCAAGAGAGCACAAGCAGGGGAGAGGGGCAGAGGGAGAGAGAATCAGACTCCCTGTTGAGCAGGGAACCAGGTGTGGAACTGGATCCCAGGATCCAGTTAAGATCATGACCTGAGCCAAAGGTCATGTTGAGCAGGGAACCAGGTGTGGAACTGGATCCCAGGATCCAGTTAAGATCATGACCTGAGCCAAAGGCAGACTCTTAACTGACTGAGCTACCCAGGCGCCCCTAGTTGGAAAGCTTTTAAAGAAAAGCAGTTTTAGCCATTTTAGACTGGATTTGAATTTTATTTACTCTGAAGCTTTTCATGAAGTAATAGTTGTAGATATTTTTTATGCTGAATATAATGAGTTTTCTGATACCTTATTGAAGCTGTTACAGCCACAACATTAGTTGTCGTTTGTCACTGAATTTACAGAAAAAGATTTCCTTGAGATCAAGATAATTGAGTATTTTTCCTATGTAGTATTTGCCTCATGCTGTGCCTTAGTATGTTTACAATTCTAGGTATGGAGCCTTGTTTGAAGGCAGTAATAATAGTTAAATATTTTGTATAAAATAGCAGCTTTCTGACACCTCATGGCAGTTCCTCTACATGTCTTGAAAGCATAAAAGGAAAATAGTTAGCAGTCGCCTCAAATTTGTGTCAGTTTAATGTACTCAAGATCAGGCAGCAGCCCTGTTGGGCACAGAAAATAGTGAAGAGATAAAAGGAGATTAGTGACAGAAGCTAAAATCAAATAAGGCAGAGATAACAAATACATTAATGACAATAAATAACGGTAATTTTAGAAAAGGCTAAATAACATCAGTTTTGTACCTTGTTTTTATAAAATTCTGAGAATGATGGAGCTGTCTTATTTTTTAAAAAACTGAACATTGAAGGCTACCGTTGACATTTTATGTAATTGTTGAGCTCTTGGGATACCTGGGTGGCTCATTTGGTTAAGTGTCTGCCTTCAGCTCAGGTCATGGTCTCAGGGTCTTGGAATTGAGCCCCACATCAGGCTCTCTGCTCAGCGGGGAGTGGTGGGAGCTGCTGCTTCCTCTCCCTGCTGCCCCCTGCTTGTGCTTGCTCTCCTCTGTCAAATAAATAAAATCTTAAAAAAAAAATTGTTAAGCTCTTTAAATATAAGCCACCAATTTTATAATTATAAAACCATGACATATATAAAAGTATGTATGTTGTAATCATACAGATAAAGAACTGTATGCTTGGATGAAGTGTGTGAAGGGACAGCCTCATGATCACAAACATTTAATGCCAACTCAAATTATACCCGGTTCTGGTAAGTATTAACGCACATTATTTACTTAGTGTAATAGGTCTTGCTTGCTCTAGATTATTTAGGAGTATGTAGGAGTATCATAGACTGGAGAGGTAAGATTTATCTAATCTTGAATTGTTCTTGTTCAGTTCTTAGAATCTTCTGTGTAATAAAGCTACTAAGGCAAGCCCAGCCCCAGAGGATCCATTTAGAGGGGGAGAACTAGACTATAATGAAAATGCTTATTAGATTTAAGATATTCTCCCTTTTTTGAGCATACTGAGTTTTTAATAGGAGAGGTAAGAGAATAAAGAATAGAGAGCATGAATTTGGCTGAATGATCAAACTTGAAATAGATGGAAGAGATGAAGAAAAAATTGGGAAGAAAAGTGAAAGGACACTTTCACTTTCACTTTTTCACAGAAAAACCAGTACAAGAAAAACAGGAAAATATTTTAGGATCTTAACAACTAGGGGCAGTCCTTTTATTAACCACTATTATTTCTTTGTAGTTTTGACAGATCTTCTAGATGCAATGCACACTCTTAGAGAAAAATACGGTATTAAATCCCATTGTCATTGCACTAACAAACAGAATATACAAGTTGGAAATTTTCCTGCAATGAATGGTGTATCTCAAGTGAGTACAGCTATCTAATTATTCAAATGAAACACTTAGTTAAATTACTCAGCTTTGATATTTGAAATCCAATTTAGGACTTGTGTTTGGTAAACTTGTGTTTTCTATGTTACTGTATAAATATAACTACTACTTTTAACTTGGAATGATTGAAAAAGTAGTATTTTAAAAGTTCAATTGCTCTATCCTTACAGGTTTTACAGAATGTTCTTAATCACAGTAATAAAATTTCTCTGTGCATGCCTGAGTCTCAGCAGCAAAATAACCCTCAGAAGTCTGAGAGTAAAGGCAACAGCAGCCCAGGGAGTGACGAAAGCACAGACAGCAAGTTAACTCCTCCAGAATCCCAGTCACCGCTGCATTGGTTAGCAGATCTTGCAGAGCAAAAGTCCAGAGAGGAAAAAAAAGGTAAATATAACTAAGTATATAATAAAGGACCATAATATAACCAACAATGTACATTAGTGTGTAATATTCACTTATTACAATTTACATTTGTCTTTTGCTTACATTATGAATGGCTTAGATTCAGGAAAACATTGTTTTCTACTGTTAGGAACACACCTTCCTATGATTATATCAGAATTAGTTACAGAATCATTTGTGGATGAGCATATCATTAAAACCAGGAGGGCAGTAGATTTGTAACTTAAACTATACTTTCTCCCTGTCTTAGCTGTAGCATTTTTCATTTGTGGCAGGTGCAAACTCAGCTACATGTGTAAGATATTGAGGAAGGCCTTTTCATATTCAAACTGTTTGACTCCATTTTGAAGGATCTAATCCATCCTCTGGTGTGTGTTCAGGTGAATAAATCACTAGTGCTACACTTTTTACCTCTCATTATCAAATGTAGGGTCCCAGTTTTTTCTGTACTTTCATAGCATGCTTATTTTATTTAAATTTTGTAAATGTTGTATTTCAGAAAACAAAGAATTTGCCCTTGAAAAGCAAATTAAAGAAGAGCAAGAACAAGACAGCCCTGATTCTCCAAATAGCAGAACATCACCTCCTGTGTCCCAGAATAATGAGCAAGGCTCAACTCTACGAGATTTGCTGACCACAACCGCTGGCAAGCTACGTGTGGGTTCTACAGATGCTGGGATTGCCTTTGCCCCAGTGTATTCAATGGGAACCCCAGTGAGTAAGATGCCAGATTTTTTGTTTTCATATGGACCTTAAATTTAGGTGATTTGGCTGTGAACTACACAAGAAATAGATGCAGATGAAATAAAATACACTTATGCTGAGCATGCTTCCACCTGCATTATAAATCTCATAGCTTAAAAGCTGGAGATCAGGGTTTTCCCCCCAGGTGAAAAAGGCTGGGGGAGGGGCATTTTATGTGAGAAGAGCCCTAAGAGACTCCTTCAGAATTTGAAAACGACGTATCTAGTAGGGGAAATAAATCACATGGTTAATGTTTTATTATTCAAAATATTTGATAATCAGGTTTTTTTCTAATTATGTAGCAGAAGAAAATAAAAAACAATAATTGCATAGATAGACACAAATTTTTAGTGATCTTTAGAAGTATATGGGAGATTCTACCCACCTGTCTCCTCTGCACTAGTCCTAAAATATGTAAAAGGCCGCACTTAAGAGTTTCTGCAGATCTGGTAGTTTCTAACATAGAAGACTACCAAACTTCTGGTTCCTATCTGTTAGGAACAGTGTAGGGACTATAGATGTGTATCCACTGACATGATTAGATATTCTTGAAGGCACACAAAATGTTCGTGTTGGTTGTTTGCTATATGAGTAGTAAAAGTGAAAGTTTAAAAATGTATACATTTCCTCTCAAAATACAACTTTTCCCCAAATAGAGTGGTAAAAGTGGAAGGACCATGCCAAACATTCTTGATGACATAATTGCTTCAGTTGTTGAAAACAAAATTCCACCAAATAAAGCCTCTAAAATAAATGTAAAACCGGAGCCAAAAGAAGAGCCTAAAGAGAGCAGAAAATCACCCATGGAGGAAAACAAATTATATAGTGATATACCACATTCCTGGATCTGTGAGCAGCATATTCTGTGGCTTAAAGATTATAAAAATATTAATAATTGGAAGCTTTTCAAAGAGTGTTGGAAACATGGACAAGTGAGTATTTTAAGGTGATTAGTGAAACTGCAACTGATTGGATTGGAAGAAAGGGGAAAGATAGTACTTAACACGTTTGGAAGTAAAATGTCAAAAACAAAAAGGTTATCAAAATTACTCTTTGTGAATTCTTATCTTTTGGGTCAGATTTATATGAATTAAAAGGAAAGTACTGATTGATATTAATTTTTTAGCTATCAGTCAAGAGACTTTTAATAAAGCCATATATTTACAAAATACACTACTTCCTTTTTTTACATTTGTATTTTAGTCCAGTTAACAGACTCATTTCTATAGAAGCATTTGCCTCAGACTAAAAGTGTAGGTGTTTTTGCCTTTCATGTTCGTCTATAGAACATTTATTTACACATTAGTTCATCAAATCTTGAATGACATTTAATTCTGTTCAAATGAAAATTATTTTCTGTTTGACCAGAGTTTTCATAGAATGGGACTAATTTCAGGTGGCAGTTTATTACATTAAAGCAGAATCTCTGAACAGGGGGGCCTGGGTAGCTCAGTCGGTTAAACCTCTGCCTTCTGCTCAGGTCATGATCTCAGTGTCCTGGGATCAAGCCCCACATTGGGCTCTCTGCTCAGTAGTGAGCCTCCTTTCCCCGCCTCTCTCTCTGCCTGCTTCTCTGCCTACTTGTGATCTCTCTCTCTGTCAAATTAAATAAATCTTTTTAAAAAATTATGAACAAAATTAACAATTTGCATAATTTAGTATTTATGTTGTCTTTTTCTTTCTGGAAAACATCGTTTCCAATTTTATTTTACTTTATTCATTCTACAGGTAGTTACTGAGCTCCTCATAAAATCTGGCCTTTGTGCTGGCCATTAAGGATATAAAAATTAAGTCATATAAAAACAAGTAAGATGAATAAATTATTTTAGTGCAGTGGTTCTTAATCTTTTTAGGTCACTAATCCTTTTCACAGTGTGAAGAAAACTTGGTTCCTTTCTCCCCAGAAAAAATTCATACATATGGGACGCCTGGGTGGCTCAGTTGGTTGAGCAGCTGCCTTCGGCTCAGGTCATGATCCCAGCGTCCTGGGATCGAGTCCCACATCATGCTCCTTGCTCGGCAGGGAGCCTGCTTCTCCCTCTGCCTCTGCCTGCCTCTTTGTCTGCCTCTGTGCTCGCTCGCTCTCTCTCCCTCTGTCTCTGGCAAATAAATAATAAATAAAATCTTAAAAAAAAAATTCCATACATATGTTTTGCACATACACAATATTTTGCTTTTCTTTTTTTTTTTTTTTTTTTTAAGATTTTATTTGTTTATTTATTTGACACAGAGCGAGAGAGAGAGACACACACACACAGTGAGAGAGGGAACACAAGCAGGGAGAGTGGAAGAGGGAGAAGCAGGCATCCCATTGAGCAGGGAGCCCAATGTGAGGCTCAATCCCAGGACCCTGGGATCATGACCCGAGCCGAAGGCAGATGCCCAGTGTCTGAGCCACCCTGGCACCCCAATATTTAGCTTTTTTTTCCTTTTTCTTCTTCCTCCTCCTGTTCTTCTTCTTCTTCTTCTTCTTCTTTGTGTTCTGGTTGGCTCCCCTTGAAGCCCTGATGCCATTGGCAGGTCATAATTTAGACCAGTTGATTTGTTATGTGCTTGAGCTGTCACATAAATATTTTAATAAGTATGTTAAATACTCTGAGAACTTTGTTAAAGTGCTGTAAAAACCCAAAAGAGGCAATGACTAGGCTAGAGTACTAATTCAGAAATGGTAGTCTGAATTGATGCCTCAAGGGTTAAGTGAAATTTTTCTGTATGTGAACAAGAGGTTGGAAATAAACAAGAGCATCAGGTGCTTGGGGAACTGTTAAATAGTTTTGTTTGGAATATATATAAAAGAGTTATGTGGGAGAATGGTAAGAAATGGTAGTTAGAGTTATGATTATGAGGGGCCTTTGTATATTACACTGAGGAGTTTGAATTTTATCCTGTAGAAGATAGTAATTGATGAGTCAAATTGACATATTAAAATAATTGATAGCAAAAGCAGATTGGAAGTTGAATTCAAGGAAAATAAGGGTATAGGCAAGGAATCAAAATAGGAAGGTTTCTAGTATTTTGAGAAGATGATGATGATGATGGTAGCCTACGAATTCTGCTTGAGAATATTCTAATACACTAGCTAACTTGCCCCTCATTTTTTTTTTTAACAATATGATTTACTGTTAGGAAGAGTGGCATCAGGGCTGGATAGCCACAATAGGGACTGGGAATTAATACCTGAATTGCCAACGATAGTTAATTAATTGCTGAGCCTATTTTTAATAGTTGGATGTATTATTAGCCTGTTGAAGGGAAGTTTAATGGAGTGGTCCCCCATGTAAGCCGTTAACCAGATTTAAGGTAATTTTGTTGTTTTTCTTTTCTTTTTGAGAGATCTTTTGCGATAAGAACCTTAGCTAGGGTATTCTGCTCTATAGTTCCCGAAATAAAATTACCTTAATGAAATTTAAGAACACTTAATATATGCCGTATTTTACAAGAGAATCTCAAGTCACAACTTTCTCTGTTTTCTATATCCCAGACTTTTGCTTCTAATGGAATTTTTAAAACCGAGAACCTTGGAGATAGTATATCAGATTGTTGTAGAGGTCTTTTTACATCAGCATTGGAGTTTTAGAAGCTTTAAATCTTCAGTTTTTAGTTTTTGGGTTAGATAGCCTTGAGGGAATTCAAATTCATCTGATTTCAAAGGAAAGATTTACTTTCAGGGAGTCAGCCATTAAGCTTGAAATTTAATGTTTTGCCTTATTGTGTAATATTTTTATTTATCATGATCCTTCTGGAGGTAAAGAACGTGTGTATGTGTTTTAAGTAATACAAATTATGTTTTAATCTCAAGGACTATATGTATGTTGTTAAAATCTTTTTATATATATCACACATAAAGATATATAAGTAGGTTATGTTCTATCTTCAAAAATTAGTCTATAAATAATGCAGCCCAAAATTCATATTTATACTACCTAGAACTGAAATTTTTAGGGTAGCCCTTTAAGACTTTGTTCCTGAAAATTTACTACATGTTAATTTTAATTTTTTAAAAAATGGCAGTGTATTTACATGGCATTCTCTCTTTACCTATTCTCATTGACAGTATATTATGTGTATCTTTTCAGGTCAGGGACTATTTTCAGAAGTCCCTTTTATTTTCACAATTTGTCATTAGTCTCATTAGTCCTAAAACTTAACATGTTACCTGTTTGTTGTACATGTGTATAAAATCGAATTTTGGAAGTGTTCATATACCTTTTAACTTCTCGATCTATCTATTTATTTATTTATAAGCCTGCAGTGGTTTCTGGTGTGCATAAGAAAATGAACATTAGCTTGTGGAAGGCGGAGTCAATTAGTCTTGATTTTGGAGACCACCAAGCTGATCTCCTGAACTGCAAAGACAGCATTATTTCAAATGCCAATGTTAAGGAATTCTGGGATGGTTTTGAAGAAGTTTCAAGTATGTTGTTTTTTGTTTGTTTCACTGCTTTCTGAAACATAGCCCCCCAAAATTATAAATTGCAAACATGACTTAACAGATTTTTAATCTTTGAAACGTCTATATTACTTTGGCTAATAAAGAAGAGACAAATACTTGGAAACAAGAGACTAGGTCTTATTCCTTGGTTCTACCCCTAATATCCTTTGACCATAAATAAGTTATTTATATCATGTTTACTTGTATCATATGGGGAATATTTTCAGCAACCCCATAAACCTTTGATGTTAAACCCCATATGTTATGTAAAACACTTAGAAAATTAAAAGTAAAAATGTAAGACTAGTTTCAATAACATTTGTAAACAGATTTTTAAAGGATATTTTTGCAATATACAAATACCTAAATGCATAAGGAATAAAAGTCCTAATACTATATAAGTACATAAGAAATTAAACTCAGTAAGCAAGCATTCATTAAATACATACTGTACAATAATCAAGTCATTCATTCCAAACTTTAGTAAAAATTAAAAGGCAGAAATTACCTTTTAATAATAAACTGCATTCTTTATAGAACGACAAAAAACGAAAAATGGAGAAACAGTTGTTTTAAAACTGAAAGATTGCCCTTCAGGAGAAGACTTCAAGACTATGATGCCAGCAAGGTATATATTTTTAAAACTTTTTATTTTAACTCTTGAGTTTTTTAAATTGTCTGAGATTATCCCCAGAAGTAGGATAAGGAACTACTGATTTTATTTCAGGCATTTTCCTTGCCAATTAAGAACAAAACCCAATCTCTGTTCTCAGCAGGATAACGTCTTTATGTTAGGTCGGTAAAGGAAAACATGCTATTATCAAAGGATGCTGGGTACTGTTTATGACCTTCCTTCTCTTGATGCTTTTAATTTGCTATGTTTAGAGAAAGAATTGCAGTTCAGAATTCCGTGTCACTTCTGTTCTGTGCTTGTCCTTGTGTTAGGCATTCATTTAAACTAAATGAAGTTTAGTTTAAGGGAAGTGTTAATTGGCAGAATCCTTAAGGAAAAGTTTAAACAACCTGAAAATTTGTATTTGAAAATTTGTATATGAAGGCACCCAAGAAAGTTAATCTGTATTCAGATGAAGTCAATGTTGTTATTCTTCAGATACGAAGATCTTTTAAAAAGCCTACCATTGCCAGAATATTGTAGTCCAGAAGGAAAATTCAACTTGGCCTCTCATTTGCCAGGATTTTTTGTACGCCCTGATCTAGGACCCAGGTTGTGCAGTGCCTATGGTAGGTATATATTTGCATTTCTGTATACTTGGAATTATATGACATTTTAACTTCTGCCAAAGATAAATCGACTAGTGATTTTTAGGCTCTATCAAATCCATTTTTTAGTAATCCATTGAAGTCATCACTATATTAGAAATTAATAGCCAGTATAGTTAATAACTGAGTTATTTGAGTTAATAACTCAATATAGTTAAGTACTTGCTAATTCTTGCAAGTACAATTCTTGCAAAATATTTACATTTTCTAGTAATTTGATTTTTATGGAAATTTCTTGGATTGTGGCTCTTGGGGAACAGGCTTTGGAACAAGGAAACTAAAGCTGAAATTACAATTAACAAATTTTCCTCGTAGAGCTAACTTTAGGGGGAATATCTAGAATATGTTTTCAGTCAAATAAAATTTTATAAAATTTTATACACAGGTGTAGCGGCTGCTAAAGATCATGACATAGGAACAACAAATCTCCACGTTGAAGTTTCTGATGTTGTAAATATTCTAGTCTATGTTGGCATAGCAAAAGGAAATGGCATTCTCTCAAAAGCAGGTAAAGAAACTTGAAGAATAATGGTCTTTGCGATGAAACCGAATAACCATACACACTAGGATTTATTATCTAGAATGTCAGCCTCTGAGTAAACAGCAAAGATTGCAGAAAGAATTGCAGTGGATATAGGGATATTCTAATCTTTAACAGTGCTTGATTTACCTTTTTTCAATAAAACAAATTTAATTTTAAAAATGAGTATTTTTATTTGTTCCTTTCCTATCTTTAAATGTTCTGTTTGTTGAAATAAACTGTTAAGCTTACTTATAAATACTTTACTGGAGAATAGAAACTGGGTCCTGGGGTTCTGAGGAGGATTAAGATTTGGTTTGTGCCTCAGACGTTCATGTTTTCCCCTCTACTATCAGAGAAGGGATATTTTCTCCAAAGTAGATTGAAGCTTTTCTATCCATTGTAGAGGTTTTAGATTCCATCCTCTAGTTTTCTTTCCAAAACCTTGTTCCATCTGCTATCCCCTTCTATGTAAATAGGTCTTTAAACTTTTCCTCTCTGCTGGTTATTTTCTTCAGAGTAGAAGTACACTCTAGACTGTTCAGAAGAAAACTTTCAAATCTCGTCTTCCTTGCCACCATCCTGTAGTTCCAGCCTTTCTAACAAATTCTTTGCTGTCTTTTGTCAGCTCTTACTCACATTTCAGTTCTATGTACGTTGGCCTTAGACCTGCTGCCCCACTGAAATTACTTACAGCAGCCCTCACCAACATTCACAATTGGATAAGTGGTTTCAGTGGTTTCTTTCTGGTTGTCTTAATGCTTGCCCTTCTGAAATAAATGTACTGTCAATCACTGCCTCTTCTTCAGATACTGCCCTTGGCTTCTGTGATACTACTCCCCTAGTTCTTAACTACCCTTATAGAATCCCAGGCTTTCCTAGAGTCAGAGAATTTTTTTCCTACCTTTCTAGTTTACATGTACTTTATCTGAAATTCTATACATGACTCAGCCACCATGTACATAACCAGCTCTGTATCTGGAGCGAAGGAGGTATCTAAAGCTTAGTGACTAGGTGCTGAGGACATGGGGGTTCCTATAGTATTCACTCTACTTTTCTGTATATTTGACAGCTTCCATAAAACACAACCTAAATTCCCCCCAAACTAGAAACTCATTTTTATACTGTTTTTCAGCTTCCTAAATTAACATTTATTATAATCGATAAACTCTTCACTTCCTCCACTCCCAAGGATTTGAGAGTCAGGTACACTTGGGTTGTAGTCCTATCTCTAATACAGAAAGTATGACTTGTGGTTCAGATTATCTTTTCAAAGCTTGTGACTCCACAGAGTTCATTATCTCTTCTGTGCCTCATTGCACTTTTTTCAAATCAACCCCTTTAGCATTTGTTCTATAATACAGAATTTATACCTGCTTTTCTCCTCTACTAATCTTTCATGTCCTCAAATGCTGAGCCTTTATTATTCATCCTTGTTCCTGCTCACCGCCCATCCCTCATTTATAAGTATAGTATTTTGTCTTTTAAGAAAACATTTCATCATTGTAATCCTATGGCTGTCTTTATCTGAAGCTTTTGCCACTCTTTATAGATGATCACCAAGAGAGTGTTTTAGGGTAAATGCCTAAAACCTGAAGAAACACCTGCTTATTTAAAGCATATGCTTTTTCCTCTACCTACCTATCTGTCTCCCTGGTAAATCGCTTCAAAGTGTGGCTCAATGTCATCTCCCTCCCCCTAGAGGCCTTATTTTAAAAAAGCTTTTGGAACACCTGGTGGCTTAGTGGGTTAAGCCTCTGCTTTCAGCTCAGGTCATGGTCTCGGGGGTCCCTAGGGATTGAGGCCTGCATCAGGGGCTCTGCTCAGTAGGGAGCTTGCTTCCCCCCTCTCTCTGTCTGCCTCTCTGCTTACTTGTGATCTCTCTCTTTCTCTCTCTGTGTGTCAAATAAGCAAATAAAATCTTCAAAAAAAAAAAAAATGAAAAAGGTTTTCCCTACCCCAATTATCCCCCTCCTCCTTTTTTTTTCTTGATTTTGTACATTTATTTTGCAAGAAAGAGATCATGAGCAGGGAGAGGAGCAGAGCAAGAGAAAGAAGCAGACTCCCTGCTGAGCAGGGGGTCTGATGGGGGTCCTGATCTCAGGACCTACTGAATAAAGAATAAATGACTAAATAAAGAAATCTTTGCAATCGACTTTAAACATAAGGAAGAATCTACTGTTAAAAATTAGGAAACATTTCATGTATTCTTCGTAGCAAGCAATAAATTTACTCTGAAAAGAACCTTTCTTTAAAATGTTCGCTGTAGTTGGGGCACCAACTACACTCAGGTCATGATCCGCTCAGGTCATGATCTCAGGGTCATGAGATTGAGCCCCGAATCAGGCTCCACACTGAGCTGGTGCTTGCCTGCTTAGCATTCTCTCTCTTCTTCTCCCTGCCTGCCCCCCCCCACCAGCCCCCAAAATAAAATAGAGGTTATGATCCTTGCCTACCTTACTAAGTAGTTAGTAGTAGCCATGAAAGTCTTGTTTAAGTTCAGAAATGGTGTATGAGTACAGATCACTGTTACGACCACCCCCTTAGGACAGGAAGAAAGTTGGTGAAATTTGATTTAGAAACCCTTGGGTTTTTAGTCTCTTGGTCCTTGGTTTGCAGAAGACAAATGATCTGGGAAAGTTACCGTTACTCTGTCCCTTGTTATGCATGGTCACTGTTTTCTGTTCTGTAACAGTTTAACTGGGTTTACTTCCTCTTTAACTAAGAGTCCTGATCTAGTCTGGCACTGTTCTGCTCCCATAGATCAATTCTAGGATACTTGGCTTTCTGGTGGTCTTTAATGACCAATTTGAAAATATTCTCCTATGTTTCAGGAATACTCAAGAAATTTGAGGAGGAAGATTTGGATGACATTTTAAGAAAACGATTGAAGGACTCAAGTGAAATACCTGGTGCTCTGTGGCATATTTATGCAGGGAAAGACATTGACAAGATAAGGGAATTTCTTCAGAAGGTATAAATTTAGGTCGCAAATAGTTTATATCTTTACCTTGAGCCAAGGACTTAGTAATTTTTAATGTAACTTAATTTGGCATTCAGGAATATAGGATCATTAGGTAATTTTTACTTCAAAAGAGGAGGGAACTGCTTACTATTGTTTTAAGTCAAAAGCTCCTTTCTCTTGCTCCTTTTAAAGCCCTTTTCATGTTGAGGTCTTTGAATGGCAACTTCTTCTCAGTTGCTAGTGCTCCCCTATCTTATATAACGAACTAATCTGTTGATGAGTCAGAGGTTACCCTTATTGAAAAGTGGTGAAAATTATAGGATATAAAAATATGTCATAGAAACATCTAAAGAAGGTAGGATCTTTTTTTTTATTAATAGTTTGGCTGTTGACACAGGCAGTAATTCTGCTCCTAACCACATCAATTGCTCTGTTACACTTATTTGAATGTTACACTTATTTGAATAGACTGAAATTTTGAGTAATCATACCTTAATTTAGTTGTTAAACACTGAATGAAACACATTAATTTAGAATGATTAGTTCAATCTTTTGCTCAAATATTTGTTAAATATGCAATTACAGGCATTTCTCTCAAGGGGCCATCATTGCTGCTTTTCTCATTAATACTGCATTTTCTTTGAGAATAGACTTCAGGTTTGTCTCTGTTCAGTATGAAGTAAAGGAGCTGTAGCTCTGTACCTCTTGTCTCATCTCAATACCTACCAGTATTTTAACTTAAAATGTTATAAATTTTGCTTTCTAAAGCAGAATGGTTAATTCACTGGTTTAGTAAAAGGGTCCCTTGAAATTGATTTGTCAGAGATTAGAGGGTTAGCAATATAAAGATGTTTATCTTTGTACTTAAATTTAAAAAAAAAAAGCAAGATCAGGAAATGTTCAAGTTCATACAGGATAGTTTGGCTTTTGACAAAAAAAGCTACTAAGCTAAGCTTTTCCTAATCTCTGTGCTATACTGTTGAAACAATTATAAAGAAGAAACCAAATGGATGGAAACTTCATGGTGGATGAAAGAGGTGAGAAGGTGGTAGTATGATTCACTTTACTTTTTTATTCTTTTTTAAGATTTTATTTATTTACTTACTTATTTGACACACAGAGAGACCTCAAGAGAGGGAATACAAGCAGGGGGAGTTGGAGTGGGAGAGGGAGAAGCAGGCTTCCCGCTGAGCCAGGAAGCTTGATGTGGGGCTTGATCCCAGAACCCTGGGATCAAGACCTGAGCCGAAGGCAGATCTTAATTGACTGAGCCACCCAGGCACCCATTATTAACAGCCCATTTATTAACACGATCTCAGTGTGCAGTATTGTTTTAGTATCCCTTGGCTTTTCAAATTGTTATTTAACTTAAGCACATGTATCGTTCCATGAGATTCTAAGAACAAAAGATGATTATTGCAAAGAAAATTGGAATTTATCTGAACAGAATTTACCATTTCCCTTACTTAAAATTGAAGTGTATATTTTCATTTTAATTCATACTACAGATTTCAAAAGAACAAGGCATTGAAGTTCTCCCAGAACATGATCCGATACGTGACCAAAGTTGGTACGTGAACAAAAAGCTGCGCCAGAGACTTCTTGAGGAGTATGGAGTTAGGACCTGGACTCTCATTCAGTTCCTTGGTGACGCCATTGTTTTACCAGCGGGAGCCCTTCATCAGGTACACAAGAACTTATTCTTCACGCATCTATTACTGAAGGAACCGATTTTGAAAAGGAAGTCCTGATAAGTAAGAGAATGACCTGCACCCAGTTTGCTTTCATTAAGAAACCACAAACATAACTTTCCATTGCTTAAAGAGCTGACACGATTAAATGCTTTGAGAACTTAAATTGGTTCAACGTGAGCCAGATTTCCATATTTATATTGTTTCCACTTAGTGGATCGAAATCTTTTTTATTTTTTTTTTAAGACTTTTTAAGGAGGAAAAAGAGACATACTATATATTTAGTTCTCAGTAGAGAGACTTAACACTTAAGTATTAAGACCTGAGATCACACATTTTCTAGGCACCAAACTGAGCAGAATGAAGTGTTGGCTAGAACGTTCCATAACTCGGGCTTTTAGTGTAACTCCTGCCTTGTTTGCTAACATAGCAATAGTGTGTCCAAAGAAAGATGATAATGTAATTTTTATAGCTATTGATCCACAAATTTTAAGAAGTATAATAAACACATTATCTTTGTTTCTGTGGCTTGACTCTGTGGACCTGGAAAAAAGGCATAGAATAGATAATGGGCATGGAGGATTGGATTAAAAGCATACAGTGGATTTTGATAAATAGACTAGAGCTACCACACACCAGCTTAGCCCTCATAGTAGCAGAGTGTGCCCAGGAAATCCAAGAACCACGAAAGCTAGTTACCCTCAGAGTTGGTTCCCCACCTCTTCTACCACATGATAGTTGAGATGTATCAGGTGTGTGTCCTTTTTTTTTTTAAACCAAGGAATGTTTTCCACATTTTATATAACTATATATGCAATTATTGCCTGTGTAGCATTGTCACACCATTATGTAATAGCACAAATATTCTTTAAGTGATCATATTTGCTTAGTTTTTAACATGTCAAGCTCAGGGTTAGATTTATCATTCTTAGATATCAAATAGCATTTATGACAGTAAAATACAGACATCATAATAAATATACCTGTTTCATGACAATAACTTCCTAGAGGAAAAAATGTGTTAATTATACTAAGTTTAATGCATTATTTATGTTAAATTGTTTTATTGTCCCATGGTCTTACCTGATCATTTCAGAGATATTGTATCATTAATAATTCAAGTTCCCGCATACCATTTTTTTTGCCTTCTAGTCTCTTATCAGAAAAGAGCTAATCTGTATCAAAATGTAAAACACCCTCAATGGAGTAGCCTATTTAGGAGAATAGTACATTTTGTACTACTTTGTAAATAGAAAGAATTTTTTGATAATATAAGACAGGTTCCCTTGAAAATCCTTTTATATTTAACTTACCCAATATTTATTTTCTTAAAGTTAAACTGGACAGTGCAGTTTTAAAATTGAGGTATAATTTTAGAGTGCAGTTCTTTAAGTTTGGAGAACTGTATAGTTAGGTAACAACACAACAAAATACCAAACACTTACATTACTCCTAAAAATTCCCTCCTGCCTTTTTTTATTCATCTCTCATCTGACATTCCTACAACTACTTAGTTTTCCTCCTATAGTTCTAACTTTCAACATATAATACTTCTGAGATTCATCCATGTTTTTGTACATACCATTACTTGGATCCTTTTTTTTTTTTTTTAAATAAAGATTTTATTTATTTAACGGACAGAGAGAGATCACAAGTAGGTAGAGAGGCAGGCAGAGAGAGAGGAGGAAGCAGGTTCCTAGCTGAGCAGAGAGCCCGATGCAGGGCTCCATCCCAGGACCCTGAGATCATGACCTTAGCCGAAGGCAGAGGCTTAACCCACTGAGCCACCCAGGCGCCCCTGGATCCTTTGTATTGCTGGGTAGTTGTTCATTATACAAATGTAACAATTTCTTAACCCATTCACCAACTGAAGAACATTTGTGTGTTTTCCAGCTTGAGACAAATAATAAGTAAAGCCACCAAAAAATTTGCATATAGGTTTTTCTGTGAACATCGATTTTCATTTCATTTTGATAAACAATAAGTGATGGAATTTCCTGATCATAAAATAAATGTATGATTAACTTTGTAAGAAACTGTCAGGTGGTTATCCAAAGTGATTGTACCATTTTCAATTCCCCAAAGTAGTATATGTGAGTTCCATTTCCTCTGCTTATTGTCAGTTTTTGTTTTTAAACATTTGAATAAGCGTGCATTGGTATCACATTGTAGGTTTAATTTAAGTTACTTTTTCTTAATAACTAAGTATGTCTAGCATCTTATCATGTATTTATTTGCCATCCATATATCTATGTTGGTAAATCTGTGTGTTCAAATATTTTATACATTTTTCCAGTTGTATTTTATTTTTTCTGAGTTTCGTGTATTAACTACAATACTTTATAAGCCCTTTATCTAATATATACTTTGCAAATATATTCTCCTAATCTGTGGCTTGTCCTTAAATTTTCTTAATGATATCTTCCAAAGAGAGGTATTTTAATTCTGATGAAGTTCAGGTGATTAGTTTTTTCTTTTATGTATCATACTTTTATTGTTGTATATCCAAAATTGCTGCCCAGCTCAAGATAGTAAACATTTTCTCTTACATTTTCTTTTAAAAGCTTTATTGTGGTTAGTCTTAAATTTAGACCCATAATCCATTTTTAGTTAATTTTTATACATTGTGCAAAGTATGTACCAAGGTTCCATTTTTGGGGGAGTATGGATAGTTTAGTTGTTTTATGCTGTCTCAATTTTTATTTTGAAATGTAAGGGGCCCCTGGGTGCCTCAGTGGGTTAACCCTCTGCCTTCAGCTCAGGGATCATGATCCCAGAGTCCTGGGATTGAGCCCCCTCATCAGGCTCTCCTGCTCAGCAAGGAACCTGCTCCCCCTACCCCCGCCTGCCTCTCTACCTGCTTGTGATCTCTGTCAAATAAATAAATAAAATCTTAAAAAAAAAAAAAGAAAGAAAGAAAGAAATGTAATAAAGTGATACAATTTTTAAGGATCTAAGTAGTATATATGGACATTGGGGAGGGTATGTGCTATGGTGAGTCCTGTGAAATGTGTAAACCTGATGATTTTAGAGACCTCTACCCCTGGGGCAAATAATACATTACATGTTAATTTTAAAAAAAGAATCTAAGTGGTACAATAGGCTTCACAGTAAAAATTCAGTCTCTTCCTCACCTTTGCCTCCAGTTGCTCTCCTGCAGAAGCCGTCAGTGTTTACCAGAGATTCCATGCCATGTACATGTCTCTCTGCTGTTGCTTTTTTGTAGGTAGAGAGCCATGTTTTCTCAAAATAGTAGGCATAGCAATCATGTTAAAAAGTTTAGTTCACATAATTCTGCTCAAAGCTTCACAAGGTCCTGAATGATCTGTATTTTTATCCTGTTCGAGTCTCACTGCCTTTCTTCATTACCTTTCTTCCCAGTTTCCCTCCTTCTTACTTCTCTTTGGCCACCCTGCCCTCTCTTTGGTTTTCAAACACACCATGCAAGTTTCCTCCCCAGGGCCACTGTGCTTGCTAATCCTTTGGCCTGGAATTCTTTTTTCAGATCTCTATAAGAGATCTCTGATTGCTTCTTCACATTCTTTAAAGGTTTATTTGCTCATATGTCACCTTCCTCAGTGAGGTCTTCCTTAATGCCCTAGTTTTAAAGTGCAAATTGCAAATTGTGTCTCCCAGTTCCCTGTCATCTTCCCTGCTTTATTTCCTATTTCAGTCATCACCTTCTAATATTATTCATAATTTGTTTACCTTGTTTATTGTCTTTTAATCCCCACCTGGAATTTAAAGTTCATGAGGACAGAGTTTTATGGGTTTTTCATTGCTCTTTCCCATGTTTAGAATAATGCACTTAAATATTTGTAAGTCCTGACAGCCTGAAAATATGTTCTTATACACAACATATTTTTGCACAAATACAGATAAAAACAAAGTTACAACTTTACATAATTTATATGTATTGTGCTCTTTGTACAAACATGTAAATTTTGGCCTCTTCATGTGTCTTCTGGCCCCTTCAGAAAGTTTACTTAGGTTGGAATCTAACTTCCAGTTACGACTGTATACGTAAGTATATAGGAAGACGTGCTTTCTTTTGAGATATATAGAAATATCACTTAGATTCTAGAGAGCAAATTTTATTTCTAGAGTATAAAAGATGTTATACTTAAATACAGCATGTATAACCTAGATTGGCAAATTCTATTCTGAGCTCTGCTACTAACTTGCTGAGTGTTCCAAGTCCACTCTGCTGCATATTTTGGCATAGAATTGCCAGCTATAAGCACAAAAATTTCTGTCTTTTCCTTATGTGGTGTGATAATGACAGCATGGTTATTTGTACTCTTTTGAAAGGATGTTGTCCATGACTCAGAAGTGATGATAATGTGGTTTTGAGAGAGAATTAAAAGGAAGTACGAACTCTTATGTTCACAATATTAACTTGCATTTGAGATGTAATTATTTACAACTTACTTAGACTTTAGAGGTCCTGAAAGCTTTTCATTGATGACTTCACTTCCAATAGACTATAGGTAGTCCTTAAAGTAAACCCAAAGTCTAAGTAAGTATTTCTCGTGTGTTGGCATACATCAGGATTTCCTAGAAGATTTGATAAAACAGATTGCTGGACCCTACCCCCAGAACTTCTGATTCAATGGGTCTGCGGGAGCGACCTGAAATTTTACATTTCTAACAAGTCCCCAGGTGATGCTTACAATACTCTCTGAGGATCACACTTCAAAAACCATTAGATGGAAAGTCCTTACAAACACAAGGCATCTATCAAAAAATGGTTTTGACCAGATATGATACATTGTATTCTTTGGTTTGTCACCCGTGAGCACTTTGAGAAGCCACACTGAGGGAAAGTATCCTAGCCACAACCCTCCATATATTAAGAACAGTGGCAGGCTAATCTTCTCTTGGCAAACATGAGTGACTCTGTGGAACCCCAGTATATCACCAGATGGAGCAGGTGGACCCTGACCTCCAGGATTTACTTTGTCTTAACTCTAGTACCCTGATGTCCTCAGTGGCCTTCATTTTATTTGTTTATTTATTCATTCATTCATTCATTTTAAAGATTTTTATTTATTTGAGAGAGAGCAGGGAGAGGGGCAAAGGGAGAAGCAGACTCCCCACTGAGCAAGGAGCCCGATGTGGGACCTGATCCTAGGACCCTGGGATTATGACCTGAGCCGAAGGCAGATGCTTAACTGCCTGAACCACCCAGGCAGCACCCCAGTGGCCTTCATTTTAAACAGCAGCCTTTTTTTTTTTTTTTTTTTTTTTTTTTATTTTTAGCCACAAAATCTTTAGGATAAATTTGTCCTTAATTGTTTATCTTAATTGATTATGCTTGGTCATCCATAGTTTATAATATTGCTAACTTGTGAGTTTTCTGCATTCATAATGCTAAAAGAACTTCCAGCAAAATCTTTCACTCTTAAATTCTCCGAAGTCAGTATGTATATGGCAAGAGTCACATTCTCTTAACACTACCTATTTATGATTACAGTTGATCCCACAGGCAAGTATGAATAAGAGTCTGTCAAAGAAGTGAAATGTAAATGAATCAAAGATAGCCAAAAAAAGGAATTAGTGGAATGGGAAGTTCAAATGGGTTCTACTTTTAAGACTGAACCCTGTCTCTTCAAACTGACCTGTAAGCCTTTAAGCAAAATATTATCAGGTTGAGGTCATTAGAAAGCATAATACCCTTTTTAAGCACTAATAAAAGTCACAGTTCTGAAAGTGATTTACTTAAAACAACCATGAACTGGCAAAAACTGACAGAATCAACTTTTTTAGAACTCTGGAATCAAATCCAAATTAACATCAGTTGGGAGACTGTTCCGTGAAGAAAAGGGCAGCTGATTTGGGGCATTTAAGGAAATCTCTGACCACTGAGATAGCGGAACAGACTTCAGTGATCATACCCAACAAGGAACACAGCCTTTGCAAGAATAGTGTGGGAAAGTAACAAGAAATGGATGGCTACACCCTTGTCCAATAATCAGCAGCAACAGTGAGGTAGAGAGAATCTGATTTCCAGTGACCACATTATAATGTTCCTGTGTCCAGCTTTCAGCAAAAAGGGATAATGATCAGCAGAAACTGTCCCTGAGGAAGCAAAGACACTGGACTTACTAGACATAGACTGTATTCCAACTGTCTTAAATGTACTCAGAGAGTTAAAGGAAATTGGTGAAGAAAATCAGGAAGGTAACATATGAACAAAATTAGGATATCGATGAAGAGACAAATTATAAAACAGTAGAACTAGACATGCTCAAAGAAAGGTACATGCCAGAACTTTTGAAGGACTTAATCCCCACAGCATATTCACAGAAGTGAAAGACATAACAAGACAGGACATTTGGAAACTATGCTGGTGTGACTGAGTTAATATAGGACCATAAAGCATCTGTTAGACAAGATGTTACAGAAGCTGGGCTCCTGTTGGCTTGCCATTTGTTGGCTGATTTTTCTTGGAACAGGCACTGAACTTCTTATCCATAGTTTCCTGCTCTGTGAAGTAGAGCATCTGTTCTAGAGACACATAGTGAAGATCCAGGGAGACTGTATAGTAGCGCTGAAAATGTGAGACATCACTATGTTCATCCTGCAGAGGAACCAACATCATAATGATTAAAGCAAGAGAATGCGTAAATATGCTATCAGGTGAGCATTAGAGGGACAGCGCTTGACTTAAACAACGTGCAGGATTGAGCAGCTAGCCGTTCAGGTAGATAGTATGCCCGGAGGAGGAATTTCAGTGCCTTTGGATTCCATCACTCTATTGTTAGATTTTTCTCACTGTTCTCTGTTCCCCACTTAACTGTCTTCTTCTCACACCTCCCAACTAAACCTAAAAATTAGGATTAGTGTTGGCATGGCTGTGTGGCTCAGTTGGTTGAAAGTCCAACTCTTGATTCAGCTCTGGTCCTGATCTCAGGGCCTTGTGTCAGGCTCCATGCTCAGTGTGGAGATTGCTTGTTCTTCTCCCTCTGCTTCTCCCTTTATCTTTCTCCCAAGCAAATAAAATCTTTTTTAAAAATTAGAATTAGTGTAAATGCTTTAGTTTTCAGTTATTTCTCCTTTCCTAGGAATTCTGTGGTATCCATTCATACCACTAGAAGACAACCTAAAATGTCATAAAATCCAGATTGGATCAGCCCGGTCCTTCTGTGTGATTATACTAAGTATTAATAGAAAACAATTCCAAGAAATAGTGAAGTACTGAGTCAATTTGTACATGGTGTACAAATAATAGATAAGGCTGTTTGGGTTTTTTTTAAGATTTTTATTTATTTATTTGACATAGAGAGATCATAAGTAGGCAGAGAGGCAGGCAGAGGAGAGGGGGAAGCAGGCTCCCTGCTGAGCAGAGAGCCCAATGTGGGGCTTGATCCCAGGACCCTGAGATCATGACCTGATCCAAACGCAGAAGCTTAACCCACTGAGCCACCCAGGCGCCCCAACAGATAAGATTGTTTACTGGCTTCTTCCGAAAACCATTTAGTCAGGGGAGGGATAACTATTAAAAACAGTTGTACTGATGCCAGGGGAGCCTGAAGGTATACTTTAGTATTTGAAAGAAAGGCACAATAAAATCCTAGGGTAATTCTAAAACTGTTGTGAGCAATAGATAGCTGAAACTAGAGTTTTCACCCCCATTCCTCACAAACTAAATTTCGTTTCTTTTGCTTTGATCTACATTCTGTTGTAAAAGTTAACAGGGAAGGGCACCTGGATGGCTCACTCGGTTAAGCGTCCAACTCTTAATTTTGACTCAAGTCATGATCTCAGGGTCCTGGGATCAAGCCCCAAGTTGGGTTCCATGCTCTGTGGGGAGTCTCCCTAAGATTCTCTTCCTCCCTCTGCCCCTCCCCTCTCTCTCAAATAAATAAATAAATAAAAGTCTTAAAAGAAAAAAAGTTAACAGTGAAATGACCCAAATGCTGAAAGCCAAAGGAGCATCAACAAACATCAGATTGTTTGACTAAATGGTAAAGCAGATACCTTCCAGTTAGCTTTTTTGTTGTTGTTGCTAAAGTAATACCAAAAAGTCACCTTGACTAAACTGATAATTTAGGATCTGATTATCAGCCTCTCTGAAGGATTCCTGGAAAAGTTCTGTTCTTTTCATTATGTAAAAATATTTCATTTATAAAGTCCTGTTCTGCTTTGAAATGCATTTGATGTTTTGGGGAAAATAAGTTCTCTGATAGTGCTGCCTCCTAAAATTGAAATTTCACTGTTTTTGTTTTGGGGATAGGTACAGAATTTTCACAGCTGTATTCAGGTAACTGAAGACTTTGTGTCTCCAGAACATCTTGTACAGTCATTTCACTTAACACAGGAACTGAGACTTTTGAAGGAGGAAATCAATTATGATGATAAACTACAGGTAAGAGACGAACTTTCTAACGAGCTCCTGCTCTGCATGACTTTTCAATTCAGAAATAAGAAACCTGCAGAACTGCTTGGGTAATCACTGCCTAGTTTGTCATAATTGAATAGCAACCACATGTTAACAATATGCATTTAATTGTATGATTTTTAGTGACCCTTATCCTGACTTGCGGTTTAACATTTTTAACTATGACATTTGTTTTTCTTGAATTTGGCTTTGTTTCATTAAGGAAAAAAAATTTTTTAATATAGCAATTTTCATTTGTTAGTTTTATCTCCAGCTGAAGTGATTAGAAATGCCAACATCTCTTTCAGGTTAAAAATATATTGTATCATGCAGTCAAGGAAATGGTGAGAGCTTTGAAGATACATGAAGATGAAGTAGAGGACATGGAAGAAAATTAGGTGTCCAGTTTGATGTTTTTAGGCCATTGAACTGGAATCACTTACTCTCGAACGATGTTACGTATGCACATTGACTTAAGCTTCATAAAACCATCAGTGCCAAGAAATTCTCTTTTGTAGTAATTACTTGTTACTGATACCGCAGCAGTATAGCATATGTCACAGCCCCTGTGATTCAATGTTAGTTATGAAAACAAGCTAAATTTAAAAAGCAGCGCTTCCTAGCTGTTTTTGTATTATAGTGTATATGATGTTTGTGAAAATGCCAGATTTAAAATGATGTATTTATTTTTGAAAAAAACAAAACACAAAATTCTATGCTATATTGTTGATCAAGTGTAAATGTGACCTTGTACAGTTTACTAAAATAACTGATATTTTTCACTACATTGAGACAGTTACTGTGAGAATAGGACACAAACACCAGCTATTGCCTGCATTTGGGAAATTGCTGAATCGCACAGCATTCATGTCATAATCAGAAAATTACTGCCAAATAATTGTAAAATTTGTAAAATATGAAGTATATAAAGTAGATACTAAATAAGGACACTTCAATATTTTGTTGAAGCTATTGACTGTACAATTAAACATTTTCAAAAGGTGTAATTTATTTAAAATTGTCTCATTTTGGTAAAATTTATGTGAACTTTTAAAGCTAAATATTAAACTTAATATGCTATGTAAATATATACATATATACATTTAATGATGTATTTTTTTAAAACATTGGCTTGCTTTTATTTGTTAAAAGTGCAAGTGTTACATATGGCTTTGTACATTAAAGTTGAAAGGGGTTTTACATTTTCCATTAAAAGGACTTTATCAGAAAATGGCTTGTTCCAGAGTTCTTCCTTCTAACCTACTACTGGGGATTCATTGTCGTAATGACTGCTTGCATTTTCTTATGATAACATTCTCTTCTGGAACATTTCTCCTTATAAGTTTCCAGCTTTTCTATAGATTTTATGAGCTATCATAAGTGTCTCAACTTACTTGTGCTGTGGCCCAGCTAAAGAAAGGAATACAGGTAACTCCCATTTGTTATTTATGAACACTTTCTCATTGAAAGAAGAACCCATAAATGAATTAAAAAGCCATGATTATGAGCATATGTGATCTGTTTCAAGTAAGTGTTTTTCATAGCAGAGATCGCTGATAATACGGTTTTGTGGGTGGGAAGAAGTCCAGGAGAGCAGTGGTAGGGAAGAGGCTAACGTCAGCCAGCCTCAGTTGAATAGGAGTCCTGCTTGGTAATTTGTTTTAATTTTGGAGTCTTGGTTGGTTTTAATAGCTGTTCCCAGTTGGCCACTTTGAGGTTCACATTGCCCTATCTGAATGCTCCCAGAAATAATGTAGTTCTCCACTGACACCTGCAGGATATTGAGGGGACAGCCTTTTATCTTCATCTGAAAGAACAGTTTAAAAGAAAAAGTAAGTAGCCCAAGTTGTGACCTTTCAAGTTGCTTGGTTTTTATCCTGTTGTTTATATCTACCATTTTTAGCTCCATGTGAACTATTTATTATATCACCTTCCACTCAGGCAGGATTCAGCCAGGAATGTGAGCAGTTACATTTCACATTAATGCCCCATGTGGCATAAGGGTTAATGGGAGGGATGATGACTACTTGGGTAGAAAAACTGGGCTGAGGCACAGTTAAAATGATTATGTGAATCTTCTGTAAGTTTTTGACTTTTTAATGTTTTTCAAAACATGTTTCATTGCATAAATGGCACTTCTTGCTTAACACTTTCAAAAGTCCTATTTAATTTTGTGGTGAAATTAATTTCAAGCCCAAGATAATAATACTGGAGTAGACTGTCTGCTCGTCCCCTAAAGTCTACCAAGAACCCAGAGGCTTACGCTGATTTTCTTCCAAATGGTTTTGCTTCTTTGGCTCTTGTTTGAGCCACCTTTTTCACCATACTACAAACCCTACAGAATAGCTAAACTAAGGCAGTGTGGCTTCTTTCAAAGGAGACTCATCTGATAAGAGTATTTGATTCTATGCGTGGTCTGAACTTCATGCTAGTGACGTAATTCGTGGTGAGGTAGGTAGGATGAATGAACTATAGTGCTTACTAAAAACATCTGACTTTGGGACGGCTGGCAGTTGTGTTACTTATCAGACTGCTGATCAATTGCTCCCTGATGCAGCAATTCCTCTGACCATTTACCTTGTTCCCTCCATCCTTTTGCTTGACTCAGATGCTTCTCATATATGAAACCATCTGAGCATGACTGTTTCCTCCTGATGGTGATAGAGAGTAAGTAATAAATGTGTAGCATAATCTGAAAAGCCTCAGGGAGACTTAATATAGGGAAACTTGTGCTGAATATTTAGGGCCCTCCCCTTTTAGTGTAATTTTAGACCTGAATATGAATTCCTTTTCCTGACCGAGGAATTACATGAGTCCAAATCCATTTCTCTTTTGCCAACACATTCTGAGACTACAACACGCATAAAATGTCTAGTTTCTTGTTACTTCCCTTTGGTAGGTGGAATGCGGGTTTAATGATATCTCTGTAAGATTAGTGAGCTTCAGAAGAAAAATACGCTCTCCTACTTCTACTTTGATTATTCTGTGTGTGAACACATACCAAAGATACAGAAACATAAATTTAACATGTTCTTTCTCTAGATGCCAGCCTATCAGAGATATTCTGCCAGACTAGACCAGGAATGTTGACCACAGAAGAGGGGGGAAAATAAACCGATTCAATTACCATTCTACAACTACACTATGCACTATGAACTGGGGTATAGCAGGTGGCCAAGATTCAGGCTCAAGTTACGACATACCTGGTTACACAGTAATCTCAATAGTGACACCTTGAAACTATATGAAAGATACAGGAACTAAGTATTTTGGCTTTTATAGTAATCAACCTGGTTCTTTTAATGAAAGCAAAGTGACTTTCAAACAAAAATGAAATGTAGGCAAGCTCCAGGCCACTGGCTGCATACAAAGAGATTCCCTTTCCTGACTCGGAAGATTTTCACAGCTGACTTAAGCTGTTCACGGCAGTTCTCTGTAAATAAGCCAACCAGCTGCAGTTAAGACTGGAGGATTGCCTGTCTTTTCTGTGTCTTGTCTTTGAAAAAGATCTCAGCCCTAGGGTCAGTGGAGGGGCAAATCAAGAATGGTGTGTTGTATGTGAGGGTGACAGCTGACTCCATTTTGGGAGGAGGTACATTCTGAGGACAAATGAGTCCCAACAATGCTGTCCTGGCCCCTAGTCTTGGACCCTCGATTTGACAGATGCTGAAAAATTTGGAGAGCTGGGTCAGTGAACAAATCAAATGAAGAAGCACAAGTTAAGATGGGCACGGACTCCAAGGGGACCAGTATAGTCCTCTGCTAATCTAGTGAGGATGATAGCTGCTTCACAGGTCCTATCAAGCTCTGTTAATACAGGAATGAGGAAAAAGAACAAGATTAATATGAGCATTTTTGTTCGCAAACTTTTTTCCAGATGTAAATACTAAAGGTCACCCTATAACCAAGTCTCGGGAAAGGAGATTGAACCCCTTGAATTCCATTATACTCAGTCCCTAAAAATCACTGTACTGTGCTGAGTCCAGTAAAAACACCACAGGACTTAAAAGGGGAGAAAGGGAGGATTTGGGCATAACATTGAAAAACTTTATCAGTAATACATTTGAGACGATAATGTCTTACATATGTTACATGTTTAAGTAGATTAACAATATAAAATAAATATGGTATATTATCTTTAAAGATTTTTATTTATTTGTTTGACAGAGATCACAAGCAGATAAGAGAGTCAGGCAGGGAGAGAGAGGGAAGCAGGCTCCCTGCTGAGCAGAGAGCCCGATGCGGGGCTCCATCCCAGAACTCTGGGATCATGACTTGAGCCGAAGGCAGAGGCTTTAACCCACTGAGCCACCCAGGCGCCCCAATATGGCACGTTATCTTGAAGAAAACCAGAAATTTGCTTTGGAAATGGGCATCAGAATGCTTGCTGCTTGTGACAAACACTGTGAAGTGGCCAAAATAGGGTTCTATGAGATCAGAAGTAAAATGTTAACACCAGATGCGGATGGCTGGGTGGGACTCAATGTTATCATGAAGGTTTAGGTGGTGCAGTTTTCTGCACTCAAGTTTTTCTTGAAGACAAAATTGCCCCTTAAGCAAACAAAATGCACATCATGCTCAGATTGTTTCCTATAAATTTATGTTTATAGGGACAAATTTGCATTTTCAAAACAATACTTACCTCTGAACTGACTGTACAACAAAAGATTTTTCAAACCAAAGCTTTGAGCCAATGAAGCCCTAGGGTTTCAGGAACAAATTCTAGTAATTTAAAAAGTTGGTATATCTGTTGAATTGTTTAGGCCCATGACTTGATGCATCATCTCATGTTCCCTCCCAGAGAAGAAACATGGCTGTTGAGCCCAGTGACTAATGTTATGTGTTCTAAAAGAAATGTATAAGTTCTAGAAATCATGGGAATTTGCTGTTCATTCCTTGTTGATGGAACTTTTGAGGAAGTACATAGGACATACTGGCTTTCAAGTATGCTGAGTTAGGAGTCCACATTTCGTTCTAAGTATTCCATTCACATCTTCCCAACCAATAGCAGTTTTCTTGAATTTTTCAAATTTATTGAATTTCCAGCATTGATTCCTCATCTTCCTGGTGTTCAACACATTTTCTGTGGTGCTCAGTGAGCTCAGTGTCAACTGAAGAGGGAGAAGGGTTTATTTAAAAGGGAGAAAGGGGCGCATGGGTGGCTCAGTGGGTTAAGCATCTGCCTTCGGCTCAGGTCACAATCCCAGGGTCATGGGATTGAGCCCCAGGTACTATAAAAAAAAAAATATGGGGCACCTGGGTGGCTGAGTGGGTTTAAGCCTCTGCTTCGGCTCAGGTCATGGTCCTAGGGCCCTGGGATCAAGCCCCGCATCAGGCTCTGCTCAGCGGGGACCCTGCTTCCCCCTCTCTGCCTGCTTGTGATCTCTCTCTCTCTCTGTCAAATTAATAAAATCTCTTTTAAAAAATTTAAAATAAATAAAAATAAAAGGTAGATAGGGATGACCACTAATTGAATGAAGCTCAAACCATTTTTGATTGTTAAAAACCTCAGCAGTCTCGAAAATTACTTCTTTTTCCTGGATTTCTCAAGATATGTACCAAGTATCATGTACTTCATACTAAGTATGAAGAACTGGGGGTAAATGGGGGTGCTTGTAGTTTCCCTACCTAGAGGTGACCACTGTTAGTAGTTTACTTACCACAAATCTTTCCTATGTGTTTTTTTCACTTCACAAAACAGCGATCATGTATTATATAAAAACTGGTATGCTGTTTGGCACCCCCCCAACTACTACTGTGCCATCCTACCTTTTAAACTAAATATTTCTAGTAGCTTTATAAACACATAAATAGATTGGCCACCATGGAAAGACAATGAAAAATACCATTTAAAAATAGCCAAAGATAGTTAAAATTAGCAAGTCAGGAAATAACAGATGTTGGCGAGGATACAGAGAAAGGGGAACCCTCCTACACTGTTGGTGAGAATGCAAGCTGGTGCAGCCACTCTAGAAAACAGTATGGAGGTTCCTCAAAAAGTTGAAAATCGAGCTACCCTACATTGCACTGCTGGGTAGTTACCCTAAAGATACAAATGTAGTCATCCAAAGGGGCACGTGCACCCAATGTTTATAGCAGCAATGTCCACAATAGCCAAACTATGGAAAGAGCCTAGATGTCCATCATCAGATAAATGGATAAAGAAGATGTGGGGTGGTTGGGTGGGGGGGGGTGTGTGTGTATCAAACAATGGAATATTATTCGACCATCAAAAAGATGAAATCTTGCCATTTGCAACAATGTGGATAAGCGAAATAATCAGAGAAAGACAATTACCATATGATCTCACTGATAAGAGGAATTTGAGAAACAAGACAGAGGATCAGGGATGCCCGGATGGCTCAGTTGGTTAAGCGACTGCCTTCTGCTCAGGTCATGATCCTAGAGTACTGGGATCGAGTTCTGCGTCGGGCTCTCTGCTCAGTGGGGAGTCTGCTTCTCCCTCTGACTCTCCCCTTCTCATGCTCTCTCTCTCTCTCTCTCTCTCTCAAATAAATAAATAAAATCTTTAAAAAAAAAAAGACAGAGGCTCATAGGGGAAGAGAGGGAAAAATGAAACGATGAAACCAGAGAGGTGAGACAAACCCTAAGAGACTCTTAATCTCAGGAAACAAACAATTGCTAGAGGGGATGAGGTGGCTGGGTGATGGACACTGGGGAGGGTATGTGCTATGGTGAACACTGTGAATTGTGTAAGACTGATGAATCACAGACCTGTATCCCTGAAACAAATAATACATTATATGTTACTTAAAAAATAATAACTTAAAAACAGAATGAAAAAAATTAAAATAGCCAAAGATAGGGGTGCCTGACTCGCTCAGTCATTAGAGCATACAACTCTCGATCTTGAGGTCATGAGTTTGAGCCCCACATTGGGTGTAAAGATTACTTTTAAGAAATTTTTTAAAATATTTTTTATTTATTTGACAGAGAGAGAAAGAGAGATAGCACAAGTACGTAAAAGGGCAGGCAGAGAGAAAGGGAAAAGCAGGCTCCCGGCTGAGCAGAGCACCCAGTGTGGGGTTCCCAGGACCTTGAGATCATGACCTGAGCAGAAGGCAGAGGCTTAACCCACTGAGCTACCAGGTGCCCCTTAAGAAATGTTCTAAAGTAATTTAAAATAAAACAAAAATAGCCTAAGTCCAAATCTCGGTCTTGAATTGTGAGCCTATTCATTATGTTGGCAGTTTTCCAATAAATGAGCCTACATTTTAAAAATTCAACAAATACCTCAAGTATCCTATTCAATCAACATTTTTAATAAGTTTATAAAATTTTAATTCCTCTATAGTTAACATCCAGTATTCTGTTAGTTTCCGGCATACCCTAGAGCAATTACACAATTCTGTACTCGGTGCTTATCATGAGAAGGGTACTCTTCTTCCCCATCACCTATTGCTCGCATCCTCCCGCCCACCTCCCCTCTGGTAACCATCAATTTGTTCTCTACAGTTAAGAGTCTGTTTTTTGGTTTGTCTCTTTTTTCTTTGTTCATTTGTTTTCTTAAATTCCATATTAGTGAAATCATATGGTAATTCTCTTTCTCGGACATATTTTACTTAGCATTATACTTTATAGATCTATCCGTGTTGTTGCAAATGGCAAGATTTAGTTCCTTTTTATGGCCAAATAATATTCCACTATATATTTCTACCACATCTTATCCAATCATCTATCAATGCAACTTAGGCTACTTCCATAATTTGGCTATTATAAATAATGCTGCAATAAACATACCCAGTGCATATATCTTTACAAAGTAGCGTTTTTGTACTTTGGGGGTAAATATCTAGTCCTAGAAGTACTGGACCATAGGGTAGTCCTATTTATAACTTTTTGAGGAAGCTCCATACTGTTTTCCACATTGGCTACACCAGTTTGCATTCCTACCAACAGTACAAGAAGATTCCTTTTTATCCACATCTTCATCAACAATTGTTGTTTCTTGTGTTTATTTTAACCATTCTTTGCAATATGATGTGAAGTGATATTCCTATGTCAGCCATCTTCTGTCTTCTTTGGAGACACATCTGTTCATGTCTTCCCCCCCCCCCTTTTTTTTAGGATTTTATTTATTTGACAGAGATCACAAGTAGGCAGGGGGTGGGAGGTGGGGAAGCAGGCTCCCTGATGAGCAGAGAGCCTGATGCGGGGCTTGATCCCAGGACCCTGACATCATGAACTGAGCCAAAGGCAGAGGCTTAGCCCACTGAGCCACCCAGGCACCCTTCTGCCCATTTTTTAATTGGATTACTCGTTTTTCTGGTGTTGAGTTGTATAAGTTCTTTATAGATTTTGCAAATTTCTTCTCCCATTCAGTAGGTTGTCTTAGTTTTGTTGGTTTTTCCTTTGCTATGCAGAAGCTTTTTATTTTGTTGGTAGTTGCAATAGTTTATTTTTGCTTTTGTTTCCCTTGCCTCAGGAGACATACCTAGAAAAATGTTATTAGAGCCAGTGAAAGAGAATTTACTGCCTGTGCTCTCTTCTAAGATTTTTATGGTTTCAGGTGTCACATTTAGGTCTTTAGTCCATTTGGAGTTTATTTTTGTGTATGGTATAAGCAAGTGGCCCAGTTTCATTCTTCATTGTCAAGGATTAATTGACCAAATAATTCTGGGTTTATTTCTGTTACATTAATCTATGCATTTGTTTTTGTGCCAGTACCATACTGATTACTACAGCTTTGTAGTATTTCTTGAACTCTGAACTGTGATATCTCCAGCTTTGTTCCTCTTTGTCAAGATTGCTTTGGCTCTTCGGGGTCTTTTGTGGTCCCCTGCGCGTTTCAGGATTAATTGCTCTAGCTCTGTTAAAATGCTGTTAGCATTTTAATAGGGATTGCATTGAATCTGTAGATTGCTTTGGGTAGTATGGACATTTTAACAGTAATAGTTCTTCCAGCCCATGAGCATGGAATATTTTTCCATTTGTTTGAATCATCATCAGTTTCTTTCATCAGTGTTTTATAGTTTTCAGAGTATAAGTCTTTCACCTTCTTGGCTAAGCATCTTCCTAGGTATTTTATTACTTTTGGTAATATTGTAAATGGGATTATTTTCTTAACTTCTTTTTCTGCTACTTCATTAGTAGTGTATGGAAATTTTTGTTTATCAGCTTTGTATCTTGAGACTTTATGAACTCATTTATTAGTTCTGATAGCTTTGGGGGGAGTCTTCAGGATTTTCTGTATAGAATATCATGTCATCTGCAAACAGTGAAAGTGTTACTTCTCCCTTATTGATTTAGATGCCTTTTATTCCTTTTTCTTTTCTGATTGCTGTGGCTAGGACTTCCAGTACTAGGTTGAATAAAAGGGAGTGAACAGGCTTGTTGCCTTGCACCTGACCTTAGGGGAAAAGCTCTCCATTTTTCACCATTAAGTATGATATTGTTAGCTGTGGGTTTTCATAAATGGCCTTTATTATGTTGAGGAATATTCCCTCTAAACCTACTTTGTTAAGGGCTTTTTTAAACCATGAATGGATGCTGTACTTTATCAGGTGCTTTTTCTGCATCTATTGAAATGATCACATGGTTTTGATCTTTTCTCTTGTTGATGAGCTGTGTCACGTTGATTGATGTGTAAATATTGAACCCACCTACATCCCTGGAAATGAATTCCACTTGATCATGGTGAACGACTTTTTTTAAAAAAGATTTATTTGAGAGAGAAAGAGTATGTGTGTGCGCACACGCATGCGTGCATGGCGGGAGGGGCAGAGGAAGAAAATCTTCAAGCACACTTCCTGCTGAGCAAGAGTGCTTGGCTGGGCTGGATTTCATGACCCATGAGATCATGACCTGAACCGAAACCAAGAGGCCAACGCTCAACCAACAGCTACCCAGGCACCCTGGTGAATGACTTTTTAAAAATGCATTGTTAGGTTTGGTTTGCTAATATTTTGTTGAGGAATTTTGCATCTGTGTTCATGAAATATTTTGGCCTGTAGTTCTTTTTGTGAGGCGAACGTGATAACCGCTACACTACGGAAACGCCTGTAGTTCTTTTTGTAGTGTCTTTATCTGGCTTTGGTATAAGAGGAAAGCCAGCCTCATAGGATAAATTTCGAAGCTTCCTTTCCTCTTCTATTTTTTGGAACAGTTTGAGAAGAATAGGTATTCACTTTTCATCAAACGTTTGGTAGAATTCACCTGTAAAGCCATCTGATTCCATTTCATTGTTGGTAATGAGTCTGTTCAAATTTTCAATTTCTTACTGTTTCAGTTTGGGAGGGTTATATATTTCTAGGAATTTATCCATTTCTTCTACATTGTCCAATTTGTTGGCATATAATTTTTTGTAATAATCCTTTATAATCCTTTGTATTTCTTTGGTCGTATTTCTCCTGTTTTATTTCTGATTTTGAGTCCTCTTTTTGTTGCTTTTTGTTTTTTAGTGAGTCTGGCTAAAGGCTTATCAATTTTGTTGATCTTTTGAAACAACCAGTTCCTGATTTTTATTATCTGTACTATTGGTTTTTAGTTTGAATTTCCTTTATTTCTCCTCTCATCTCCTTTCCCTCCTCCTTCTGGTTTTGCATTTTGTTTGTTCTTCTTTTTCTAACTCCTTTAAGTGTAAGGTCAGGTTGTTTTACTTGAGACTTTTCTTGATTCTGTATTGCTATATACTTTCCCCTTAGAACTACTTTTGCTGCATCCAAAGATTTTGAACCACTGTGTTTTCATTTGTCTCCATGTATTTTTTTTTTTTTAAGATTTTATTTATTTGACAGAGAGAGATCACAAGTAGGCAGAGAGGTAGACGGGGCTGGGGGGAGGTGGGGGTGTTTAGCAGGCTCCCCGCTGAGCAGAGAGCCCAATGCAGGACTCAATCCCAGGACCCTAGGATCATGACCTGAGCTGAAGGCAGAGGCTTTAACCCACTGAGCAACCCAGGTGCCCCCCCATATATTTTTTAATTTCCTCTTTGATTTCTTGGTTGACCCATTCATTTTTTAGTAGCATGGTATTTAATCCCCATGTATGTGTGCTCTTTCCAGATTTTTTCTTGAGGTTGATTTCTAGTTTTACAATGTTGTAGTTGGAAAAGATGCATGGTATGACTTCAGTCTCTTTGAATTTGTTGAGACTTGTTTTGTGGTCTATGATGTGATTGATTCTGGAGAATGTACCATGTGTACTTGAAAAGAATGTGTATTCTACTGTTTTAGGAAGGGGTGTTCTGACTGTACCTGTTGGATCCATCTGGTCCAGTGTGTCATTCAAAGCCACCCTTTCCCTGTTCGTTGATGTAAGTGGGGTGTTAAACTTCCGTACCATTACTGTATTACTATCAATTACTTCCTTTATGTTTATTAGCTGCTTTGTATTTGGCTGCCTCCCATGTTGGGTGCATATTTACAATTGTCCTGTCATCCTGCCGGGCTGTTAGATTTATGGTTATATAATGTCCTTTCTCTCTTGTTCTAGTCTTTTGTTTTGAAGTCGATTTATCCAGTGGCATTGAGTCAGACCAGGCATTTTTGCAGAGATGCAGTAACATCAAACTGAGGGCAGCTCTTCCTATGTTGTCCCCTGAAAAACCTTCATTAGTGGGTGGGGTCTGCAGTCAGATGAGTGGTTTGCCCCCCAGCCCACTGCTGAGCCACAGTCTGACTAGTGTGTGTGCTCATCTTACCCTGTGCCCAGGGCAGGAGTCACCTTGGAGGGTACTTGTCCCTGTTGGGACTGCTTGCCCCATTCCAGGCTTCTGGCTCCTCTTTGAATAAACTCCTGCCCAAGACATATTGGAGGGGTCAGATCTGCAGAAGGCAGGGGCAGGATGAACAACGGTAGCAAGCTGTGCACAGGTGTGCTTTGGGAGGGGACCTGGAGAGGAGGCCTGCCTGGAGGGGGCATGTCCAAAGGGGCATATGGGGGTGGAGCCTGCTGTTAGCAAGTTAGGTAGTGAGTGTTGGCACAGCACTGGCTCCTGCAGGTGTCTGGGCTGGTGGTGGGGTGGGGGGGGAATGGCACCCACTAGGTCCTTGGTTCTGGGAGGAGTCTCTCAGTCCCTGCCCCTCCAGCATGCACTCTGGAGATTGGTAAACAAATCCTCCTACGTGCCCCAGTGCCCCAGAGGTTTTCAAATCGCTGCTTCCATGCAGTCTCTGCAGGGCTGTTTGAAGTGCTCTCCACGTGGGGACTCCGTTTTCTCTTGCCTCCCTGGTTCTCCCAGAGCTGAGCCGACTGATTCTCCAAGTTGCAGGTTTAGGCCCTGCAGACTAAGAACTCACAAAATTATGGCCCTCTGGTTTTCAAAGCCAAACATTTTGGGAATTTGTCTTCCCTGTGCGGGTTCCAATGCCTGGGGGTGCTTGTTGTGAGGGTCTGTTTCTCTCCTCTTTATACACCGAGTGCCCTCCTACCGTGGACAATCGCACAGGTCCCCTTACACTGGACCACATCACGCCACCCTTCCTACCCTCTTCTCTACCTTGAGCTGTGAAGTCTGTTCTGCCGGTCTGTGGGTCGTTTTCTGGGCTATTTACACTGCTGTGTTACCTCGTTGTACCTGTGGGACAAGGTGTGCTTAGGGTCCTCCTACTTCACCATCTTCCCCAGAAATCTCAATCAACTTTTAGAGTGCAGAACAAAGGTCCTTCTAGAACTTACAGTATTCGAAGTGTTGGGTATTTTAGGGACACCTGGGTGGCTCAGTCGGTTAAGCGGCTGCTTTCAACTCAGGTCATGATCCCAGGGTCCTGAGCTTGAGCCCAGCATCAGGCTCTCTGCTCAGCAGGAAGCCTGCCTCTCTCTCTGCCTGCTGCTCCTCCTGCTTGGGCTCTCTGACAAATAAAACTTTTAAAAGTGTTGGGTATTTTTTAAAAGATTTTATTTATTTATTTGACAGAGAGAGAGAGATCACAAGTAGACAGAGAAACAGGCAGAGAGAGGGGGGAAGCAGGCTCCCCGCTGAGCAGAAAGCCCCATACGAGACTCGATCCCAGGACCCTGAGATCATGGCCGGAGCCGAAGGCAGAGGCTTAACCTACTGAGCCACCCAGGCACCCCAGTGTTGGGTATTTAAATAAATGAAAACTACCTAAAGATTAAAAACGGGTCTGTGACCCTTGTCCCACTCAATTTCTTGCTGCCTCCATAATTTAGTTTTGTTTTTTTTTAAAGATTTTTTTATTTATTTATTTGACAGAGAGAGATCACAAGCAGGCAGAGAGGCAGGCAGAGAGAGAGGAAGGGAAGCAGGCCCCCTGCTGAGCAGAGAGCCTGATGTGGGACTCGACCCCAGGACCCTGAGATCATGACCTGAGCTGAAGGCAGTGGCTTAACCCACTGAGCCACCCAGGCACCCCATAATTTAGTTTTAACTCTAAAACTAAAGGGTCGGAGGGCAGAACATCTGAAACAGATACATCTGTTTCAAATAGCCAGGCCCCTCCCTGAACAGCCATTTCCTCATAAAAGAATTATCTAATCCAAAACCAGTAAAAGATCTACTGGCGGCAAAAGAGGCTCTGGGACTTCATAATACCCTCAGCAGCAAAATTATTCTTTGCAGAATTGACTTCAAAGGAGCATTGGCCTAAACGTTGTCTGGTTCCTCAAACCAAGAACCCCCTTTCCAGATTACAACCTCCTAGAAAGTATCCTTTACCTTTGGAAACCCCTCATGAGGCTTTAGTACCTCAGTCCTACCCTAACCTGTCTTGTATCCTTTGTGTATCTTGGGACTGTTTGGTAACCTTAAAGATATTTTCATTTGTATTCTTGATTCCTTCAGTTTTTATCCCTATGTCATAACAAGAATACCCTGTCCTCTTTTTCCAACCTAGTAACAGAGAAGCAGGCTAAGGACCACAAAAACTGACCCCAGCCGCTAGGATCCTTTGGGCTACTGAGCAGTTCTAGCCTTGAGAGCATATTCCAAATATTTTCTACTCCTCAAGACCAGGACTTGATCCCGACCCCCTCACTTTTAGGAAAGGACAATCTGCATGAGCCTCCACCAGATTTCTACTTGCCTTGCTGTGATGATTCTGACCAAGGTCTTTCCCATTTCTGACTCTGTACTTTCTTGTTCATGCTGTTCTCTACCGAGAAAGCCACTTCCCCATCCTGTGATCGTCTTGCTTCTCCCGTGAAGGCTGCACTAGCTTCTTTATAGTTTCAGTGGCAGAAGGAAAGCTAAGTATCTGGTGCCTGATTACACTGACTTAAGTTGAGGCTTTTTTTTGGTCTCCACATATCTACAAATGACTCGAATATTTATTTACTAAATAAATATTTACTAAATACTAGAGGAGCATTTAAATATGAGGTATTTACTAGTGACCAATTAAGGATTTTTTTTTTTTAACCTCTGCTGCCTACACTCCCCCTTTGACCTAACAAGACCCAGAAAAGCTTCTCGCCATCCACTAGATGGCACTGCTCACTTGTTCAGCAGTGACCCTTAAAGGATACTTTCGAACTGGACATAATTGACAATCTTGAAGCTGCTCATCTTTTTTAAACCATGCCACTTGCTCCTGCAGAGCTCTCCAGTTAGGCTGCACTGGGATTATGACAAATAATATAATAGTGTTCACTTTTGATCTTCACATCTGTAGCCTACCGGTCTAAAATGACCCAGTAATAGCTCTATAATTACAGTTCATAAGCCCTTGACTCTTCAAATATGTTATAACCATCTGCCTCGAGCTACTATTTTATCTTTATCTTCACCTTCTAGAACAACAAAACTTGACTCAACTCCCCACAAATGAAAAGGGACCCCACAGAAAGCAGGAGATGAGGCATTTTACAGTTGAGGGCTGGGACAGCCACCTTTCAGCAGGCGGTCCCCAACTTCTCCTGGGGAAGCAGAGTAGCTGAGGCACAGGGATACAGTGTGCGCCTGTGGAGAAATGTGAATGACCAGGTCACTTAGCACAAGTAGGAGACCAGCCAGCTCGGCCGGAGCAGCAGCACAGACCTGGTGGACCACTTTCCTCCTGGCTCTGCTCTCAAGCTGGGATAAAACTTCAATGCAAGTCATAACCTTCTGGGCCTCAATTTTATTTCTTTATAAAGTCACAAGTCTTAAAGGCTTTAAAAATTATGACAAAATATATATAAAAAAAAACCCTACAAAATGTTAAAAGCAGAACATCATAGATTTAGCATTCTGAATTTAGAGACAAAGTGTTTTCATTATTTCAATAACCTTGATAAAACATGAGGGACAGACAATGGCTCTAAAGGAAAGATCTTGAAAATATAATTTCTTCCGCCTTCTCTTACGCCCCGTTTCCAGGCAGGAGGGATGAGACCTGTGGTTACCATAGCAGGAGGGCTGAGACTTACTACACACCACTTACCAGCTGAAAGAAATGTTTTTGTCCTTCTGTGAAGAGCTGAAAGAAAGAACTTTCTGGCCTTTCTAACACGGAGGCAGCCAGTTTCCTGCATTCGGCAGCGAGACGCCATTACCGAGCAAGTTAGAACAAGAGCCCCCTAAGCATCCGGACAAGCAGAATGCGTTGTCATTCCATGGACACAAGCTATTCCTAAATCCCATTCAGTGCCTTAAGCTAAATGAAGACCCAGAACTCACGACACTAGCAGCTAGTAGAGGGGGCCATGAGCCCAGAAGCTGGGTCTTAAATAAAACAAGTGGTTATTTCATCGTCTGCTCTATGGAAGACACCACTAGGATGTTGCAAAGGTGCCAGCCATGGTGGTCAAGAGGCACGTACATTCTATTAATAGATTCAAATACAAAACTGAACCAGATAAACCAGAATACGAACTAGTGTGAGGGCTTCACACCAATGTGTTTGCTCTGGAGACACTTAGAACGGGGGGACCTGAGAGAACAGAAGTCCAAGTGCAGAAAGGGAGCAGAGGAAGGGAGCCAGGGCACACCGGTCTTGGGCAAGGAAAAGGTTCAGGTCAAAATACAGCAAAGCTCGGTTTCGAGAGAAATGGTGAGGTGGCTAAGTTTTATTTTGCTTAAGCAGGCTCAATGGCCAGCCTGGAACCAGACGTGGGGCTTGAACTCAAGACCCTGAGATCATGACCTGAGCTGAGATCAGGAGTCTGACGTTTAACCCACCGAGCCACCCAGGCAACCCTGGGGCACAAACTTTTAAATTTCAAGTTTTGTGAAGAACGTTAGGCAAGCACAATATTCTGAATCTGGGATATTACAACACCGAGGCAGACAAACTGATGTAACTTGAACAAAATAGGAAGAAGTCTTAGTTTTAAGAAGTTAATTTATTTTTGGTTTCACCGGCAGCAGGATGAGACATGATAAAAGCATGGCCTCCGCAAGCTCGACTTCATCTCATCCTACTTCTGCCAGTTTCATTGCCAAACTTGTGAGCCCAGTCCTACCCCTCGGCCCCACTGTCCCTGAGGGCAGTCTCTGAGGCAGTGTGGCCTGTCCATCTGTCTGGCACTCCCACAATTCCACACAGCGTACCAAGTCTAGGCTTTAAACACACCCAGGGGGCCCGCAGCCAAGTGTTTCGCTTCCATCCTCTTCCTCCTCCCCTTCCTTCGGGCTCCTGGAATATCGGTGGACGTGGCAGAGGAAGGGCGCATGTACACATGTGCAGGGCTCCAAGCGGAGCCCAGGAGGACCTGGGGACAGCGCCTGCGGCCTGAGCACTGTCCGTGTGGCTGGGCAAGAGGAGGGGCACATTTAAACCTCAGCAACTCCCTTACTCTCTCTCACCACCCCGTGAGAGAAACGGACAACAAAATCATGAAGCACGTCTTTAACAAACCAAGAAATCGTTTGGCTGAATCTCTTCACATGCGTATTCAGAACTGACAACAGAGGAGCCACACAAAACTTGTCAACTACCGACCACATTCAACAAAGGTATAAAACACAATTACTTTATTGACTTCTTACAATCAAACACTGCCAACTACCATTACTTCCACTCATGCATCAGTAAAGGATACTTCCTTAGTACTTTCAAATGATACATTTAAACAATAAACAAAAAAGTTAGAACTTAAAATGCACCCTGATTAATTATGTAAACTGGTAATTAAAAAAAAAGCATAACTAACAATTTGGTTCCTTTCTTCATAAAATGGAAATTTAAATTTCTCCTGATAGTCTTGAGGTTCTCATTATATCATGAGTAGTGCAAAGTGTGGCACACAGAGTTTCATCTAGAAAGGTGTGTCTTGCACACCTATTCAACAAACGAAATGTGCATAACAAAATGCATACAGTCAATGCATGATAGAAAGCATGTTTCAAATACAAGGTGGCCCTTCGGGCCGCCATATTATTTAGGTTTTGCATTATCATTTATGACATTACAGATTAATTATACATAACATACTTTTATACATTTTAACCCTGAAGAAAAATAACTGCTGCTCGAAAAATTATTCCAGGTAGCCATTTGGTTTGTATCAGGAGAAAGTGAGCCTCCGAGAGTCTAGTGTCTGCCCCGTCTGGAATCCTTAGCGCAAGTGCCCCATCAGACACGTGACGCGTTTCACAGTGAGCGTTTCCCGGCCCCCGCGCTGCCTCTGCCTCTCCCCCAACGGCGCATCTCTGCAGTTACCCTCTGTGTGGTTTTCCCTTTTTTTTTTTCTGGATGAACTGTATTACTCTATTATTTGTCTTGTCTTCTCAGCTTTTTTATGGCCTTCCATTTTCAATTATTCATAAATCCTTTCAGAATATCCTCCGAGAGCTCCATAAGAGGAAGTTCTGGAGACGGAAAATCCAAGGGCGGAAGATTGGGTATGGGGATATCCTTGGCCTTCCCCGTGTTCGAGGCAAACTTCTGCCAGCTCGAAGAGGCCGCAGCAGTCTCAGAATGTGGTGGCAGGCTCCACAGCTCTGACTTTTCTACAAAATCAGCATCAACATCCAGCTCCTTCTCTACTGGGCCTTTGAGAAGTCTGGACTTTTCGGCCTTTAGCTGTTTGTTTTCTTTCCTTAGTCTTTCATTCTCAGCCACAAGGAATTCCACGTGCCTCTTCAAATCAGCGATCTTGGTCGCCTGCTCCTCTATAATTGTCTTATCATCTTTGGGGGCTTTGCTTCCGATGCGCGGCTCGGCCGGCTCACTCTTCTGCTGAAGTAAAAACAGTAGTGTGTCTGGATCCCTGTCAAAGACCCCCTGAATTTCAGGCAGATGCTTCTCGGTGGAAGGGCTGTACTTCTCAGAGAGAAGGGGGCTCTGGCCCTCGGCATCCTCAGAAGAGGGCCTGTGAGATGCCTGCAGCGGGGTGGCCGCCTCCCTGTCTGTGCTCTGCTGGGCTTTCAACCTTTCCTCCCTCTTTGCCCTTTTCCACCTCTCCTGGATGAGGAGGAGCTGTTTCATGTGGCTATCCCTTTGCAATTCCAGTGACAGATGAGCCTATTACACAGAAGGAAAGGTATCATTTAACATTTAAGTCTCTTTAGTAATATCCAATGAATATCACTCCAAGATCCTATCCTTTCTGAATGACTAACACTTAAAATTTACATACTATATTTGCAATTCAACAGAACCTCAAATTTTTTCAAAACAAGTACTAGACCTCAGCTGGGCCAGAGGCCACTCCCACCCACAGCAGTCATGGCCCCCCCTACACAAAGAGAGGGTCCATGTAGGCCATAAGGGGAATTAGGGAGGACTGCACTTCAGAGCCCCACAGGACATCTACATAAGGCCACTCCATCAAGACCAGAAGACAAAGGTGAACTCCCTAACACATAGACAGTCAAAATAAGGAAACAGAACACATTCTAAACGAGAGAACAAGACAGATCCTCAGAAAAACAATTAAATGAAACAAAGATAAGCAATCTACCCCATAAACAGCTGAAAGTCATGGTCATAAAGATGCTCACTGTACTTGGGAGAAAAACGCATGAACGTAAATCGTCAACAAAGAGACAAAGAGAGATACCTCCATAATGTAAGAAAGTGCCAGGCAGAGCAGAAGAATACAATAAATACAAAATACACTACTGGGAATAAACAGGTAAGATAATACAGAAGAACAGATCTGCAATCTGAAAGGGCAGAAATCACCCAAAATCAACATCAAAAGAAAAACTCCTTTTGGATGAGGACAGTTATTTAAGAGCTCTCTGGGACAACAAAGCACACTAAGAAAACTTATACAGAGAATAACAACAATGTCTGCAAAAGTTAAACTATGGAATGAGCCCAGATGTCCACTGATATATGGCTAAAGATGATGGGAAATAGTTCTACACAATGGAATACTATGCAGCCACCAAAAGAATGACATCTTGCCATCTTCAATGATGTGGATGTAACTAGAGGGTTTTATGCTAACTGAGGAAGTCAGAGAAAGACAAATACCTTGTGATTTCATTCATATGTGGAATTTAAAGAAACAGAACACATGAACACAGGGGAAGGAAAGGAAAAATAAGATGAGACACACCAAACTCTAGGAAACAAACTAAGAGGTATAAGGGGGGGTTGGGGGTAACTGGGTGATAGGCATTAAGGAGGGCACGTATGATCTCATCATAACACTGGGTGTTACATGCACCTGACAAGTCACTAAATTTTACCCCTGAAATTAAAAAAAAAAAAAAAAGGAATAGAGCGTTTTAAAAATAGTTTTTATTTTACAACAAGACGAAAAAGAAAGAGCTGAGAATTTCCTTAACATAGGGATGAAAACAGACATCAGGTCCAGGAATCAAACAAAAGCCCCAAACAAAATTGACCCAAAGAGATCCATACCAAGACATATTATAATTAAACTGTCAAAAATTCAAGTTAATCTTGGGGCCCCTGGGTGGCTCAGTGGGTTAAAGCCTCTGCCTTCAGCTCAGGTCATGATCCCAGGGTCCTGGGATAGAGTCCCACATTAGGCCCCTGCTGAGACAGGAACTCACTTTTTTGGCTGCCGTTACCCCTGCCTATGCCCCTCCTCACCCTAAAAAATTATTAAATAAAATTAAATTTTTTAAAAAGAATTAAAGCGAATCTTAAAAACAGCAAGAGAAAAGCAACTAGTTACATGTAAGGGAATCCCCGTAAGATTACCAGCTAGGTTTCTGTGGGGATTTTTTTGGTAAATCTCTTTCCTCATCTTTGTAACAACATCTAACGTCTAGAGTGGTTTTACTTTATATCATTTCTACACAGATGTTTGCACTCTGGTTTAGATGAAAACTGTATAATCTCAATTATAAAATAACATGCTGGGACGTTATTATAGAAATCAATTTTACTGTCACCATCAAAGTGATCACATTCTACAGCAGTGTGAAGCCTGCTATCCGCCACCACAGGAGCCACTGTGGCAACCGGGCAGAGCAACACGGAAACACAGTTTGGCAATTTCAGAAATGAAAACACAATGTACACTAGTTCTGATGTGAAATGTGCAAATATTAGAATAGCATCCCGTACTACTTAGTAACTGAACACATCTACTCTTATTTGGTGACCGAGTGAGGTGCAGGACACAGCTGGAACAGAGTGATCACAGACAGGTTAATTTCCACATGTTTCATTCTCAGGTTTCGAGAGTAGAAGCAACAGATTGGACAAGTTGTCACTAAACAGGAGGTAGACCAAAAAACCCTAACAGCGTTGACCACAAATCACATGGTACAAATTTTAAGCAAGTGCAAAACTCCTGTCTAGAATTGTGTTTTTCTGACCACCACCATGAAGACAGCCCAAAAATGTGGTCATCTCTTTTCCCCCAAAGACCTTATCAGATCTTCTAACACCACAGCCCTGATTCACAGTAACAATACTAGAATCCTAACAAATAAAATCAATTATGGTATCTGGAAGGAAATGGAGAACGTGTTTTATTTTCCTAGTACTCCGTTTAGGACCAATTAAGGCCCTAAATCCCAAGATGATCTAAACGCCAGAAAGGCTCTGGCCTTTTAAGATAAATGCTTTTGGCTGGTGCTCCTGTCTGTGCAAAGCTTTCCTGTCAATTCCCTGGGTTCAGGGCCCCTGGTGACCCCCTGCCAAGGTCACAAATGGGGAGGGAAGAAGAGGGAACTCCTCCCAAAGCAAGCAGGGGAGCAGTCAGGATGCATCCTCAGCAGGATGCCAGTGACCTTCCAAGGCCAGCCCTCCTCTGAGCCACCACAGGGAGGTGAGCCCAGGGCAGATGTCACCTGCCCCACTCATGGATCAGAAGACTTGGAATACAGAAAGTGTCAATTTTTCCCAATGTCGCTATACAGGTTTAATGCAACTCCATTGACATCACAGCAAGATGCCAGTTACAAAAGCGGGGAAGGCTAGGCCTCTCTGGTGGTAACCATAGGAGAGGAATCCTCTGCCAAAGAAAAGTCAATGTGTTCAGTTACTGAATCCTGAACCCTAAAAATACGATGTTGTTACAAAGACAATCCAATCCAGTTAGCAAATCCTCTGCCAAAGAGTGAAAGTGTTCAGTTATTGAGAAGTATGGGATGCTTGCTCTGTTTTAAATCTACAATTTAAACATTTCCAGAATCAGCTGGATTCTAAGCAAAAGGTCTGCAGGCCACGAGCAGCACAATATATTCAAAACGCTGAAAGGGAAAAAACAAAAATATCCAGCAAGGCTATCATTCAGAATTGAAGGAAAGATAGAAGAGTGTCCCTGACAGACAAAAGCTAAAGGAGCTCATCATCACTAAACCAGTTTTACAAAAAGCATTAAGGGAAATTCTTTAAATGGAAAAGGAAAGACCAAAACTAGAAATAAGAAAATATATGAAAGAAAAAAAAAAAATGTGGCCAGCAAGGGAAAACACAGAAAAGGAAGTGGATCAACCACTGATGAAGCTAGTATGAGGGTGAAAAGACCCAAGTTGACATAATCTACTATAATTAGTTAAGGGACTCAGAAACAACAAGGTATAAAATAGGGGCACCTGGGTGGCTCAGATGGTTAAGCACCTCTCTTCCACTCGGTGTCCTGGGATTGACAGAGCCCTACATAGCGCTCCGTGCTCAGTAGGCAGCCTGCTTCTCCCTCTCCCTCTGCTGCTGCTCCCCCTGCTTGTGCTCACACTCTCTCTCCCTCTCGCCCCAACCCCATCAAATAGTAAAATCTTAAAAAAAAAAAGTATAAAAAAGATGTCAAAAATATAAAATGTGCATGTGCGGGGGTGAAAAAGTAAATAAAAATGTAGTACTTTTAGAAAGCATTCAAATTTAAATGACCACCAACTTAAAACAGACAGCTATACACATGTAATTATATAGGAACCTCACAGTAACCACAAACCCAAAATCTGTAGCGGACACAAAGAGAAAGGAATCCAAACATAACACTAAAGAAAGTAAATCACAAGGGAAGAGAGCGAACTACAAAACAAGTAAACAATTTAACAGCAATAAATATATACCAATAATTACGTTTAATGTAAACAGACTAAATGCTCCAATCAAAACAGGCAGGGTGGCTAAATGGATTAAAAACAAAAAGACCTACGTAGATGTTCCCTAGGACAGACTTCAAACCTAAAGACACACGCAGACTAAAAACGGAGGAATGGAAAAAGTTATTCCAAATGATAAAGGGATCAATCCAAAAACGAGAAAACACCTGACAACATTTATGCAGCCAACAGAGGAGCACCTAAATACATAAAGCAAATATTAACAGACACAAAGGGAGAAACTGACAGTAGTAGAGTAATAGGGAATTTGAACACTCCACTTACACCAAGAGATAGATCATCCAGACATAAAATTAATAAAGGAACACTGGCCTTGAAAAACACATTAGACCAGATGGACTTAACAAATATGTGTAGAGCAATCCATCCCAAAACAACAAATTACACTCTTCTCAAACACACAACAGACTTCAGAAGAAGGCTGACATGTTAGGCCACAATGAATTTAAAGACTGAAATCATTTCAAGCATCTTTTCTCACCACCAGAGCATATAACTAGAAATCAACTACAAGAGGAAAACTGGAAAAAACACAAACACATGGAAGCTAAAACATGCTACTAAGCAAGGTCAGTTAAAAAATAAATAAATAAAAAAGAGGACTCCAGAAGAAGGCATGGAGCAATGAAACACAACAGTTCAAAGACTGAGAGACAGCAAAAGCAAAAGGGAAGTTAACAGTGATACTGACAACCTCGAAAACAAGAAAAATTTTACCTAAAGAACTAGAAAACGAAGAACAAAGCCCAAAGTAAATAGAAGGAGATAATAAAGACCAGAGTGAATATAAGTGAAACATTTTAAAAAACAGAAAAGATAAACGAAAAGCTGGTTTTCTGAAAAGATAACAGAACTGATAAAACTTCAGCAACACTCGTCAAGAAAAAAGAGGATACTTATATATAAAATCAGAAATGAAAAGAGAAGTTACAACTAATACCACAGAAATACAAAAGATTTTAGGAGACTACTACAAAAAATTACATGTCAACATACTGGACAACCTAGAAGGAATAGATAAATTCCTAGAAACATAACCTCCCAAAACTAAAGCAGGAAGAAATCGAAAAATTTAAACAGACTGGTTACTAGTACCTGAACAAAATCTGTAATCAAAAATTCCCAACAAGTCCAGGACCAGATGACTTCAGAGGTGAATTCTACCAAACATTTTAAGAAGAGTTAATATCTATCCTTCTAAACCTATTAAAAAAATAGAAGCGCTAGAAAAGCTTCCAAATTCTATGAGGCCAGCATTATCCTAATACCTGAATCAGACAAAGGGAAAAAAAAGAAAATTACAGACTGATATTCCTGATGAACACAGATATAAAAATCCTCAACGAAGTATTAGCAAACCAAATCAACAACACATTAAAAGGATCATCCACCACACCACCATCTAGTGAGATTTGTTTCAGGGATCCAAGGATGGTCAATATCTGCAGATGAATCAATCAGATATACCACATTAACAAAATGAAAGATAAATCATACAATCATCTCAAGAGATGCAGAAAATGCATTTGACAAATTTCAACTTCTATTCATAAAGAAGCTCTCAACAAAATGAGTTTAGAGGGAATATAATTCAACCTAATAAAGGTCATATATGAAAAACCCACAGCTAACATCATACTCAACAGTTAGAAGCTAAAAGTTTTCCAAGATCGGAACAAGATAAGGGTATCAACTCTTGCCACTTACTCAATTTCATACCAAAGTCCTAGCCCCAGCAGTAAGAAAAAGAAATAAAAGGTATCCAAACTGGTAAAATCATCACTGTTTGCAGATGACACAATACTATATACAGGAAACCCATAAAAAGCCACCAGAAAAGTATCAGAATAAATGATTTCGGTAAGGTTGCAGACAGAAAATATACAATAATCCATCACGTTTCTATACACTAATATCAAAGTAGCAGAAATTAAGAGAACAGTCACATCTATAGTTATATCAAAAATTTAAAAAACCTAAAAATAAATTTATAACCAGGGTGCCTGGATGGCTCAGGTGGTTAAGCATCTGCCTTCAGCTCAGGTCATAATCTCCCTGAGTTTGCGGGGGGGGGGGGGGGGGGGGGGTTGGGGATGTCCTAGCTCAGCAGGGAGTCTCTCTCTCCCTCTCTTTCTGCCCCTTCCCCCCACTCATGCTCTCTCCCTCTTTCTCTTTCTCAAAATAAAGAAAATCTTAAAAAAAAAAAAAATAAAGGAACACAGCTGGTGGTACTATACTCCCAGATTTAGCTACACTGCAAAGCGATGTAATCAGAATGGTATGGTATGGCACAAAAACAGACACATAAACCAAACAGAACAGAACAGAGATCACAAAAATAAATGCACATATAGTAAATCTATGACAAAGTAGGCAGGAATATACAATAGGGAAAAGACAGTCTCTTTAATAAAACTGGTCCACTACAAGCAAAAGCATGAAATCAGACTTCTTATACCACCTACAAAAATAAACTCAAAATGAATTAAAGACCTAAATGTGAGACCTGAAACCACAAAATTCCTGGGAGAAAACCTAAGCAGTAAGTTCTTTAACACTGCTCTCAGGGATTATTTTTTGGATCTGTCTCTTCAAGCAAGTATGACAAAAACAAAAGTAAATGGAACTATCAAAATATTAAAGCTTTTGCACAACAAAAACTATAACAAGGGGTGCCTGGGTGGCTCAGTGGATTAAGCCGCTGCCTTCGGCTCAGGTCATGATCTCAGGGTCTTGAGATCGAGTCCCGCATCGGGCTCTCTGCTCAGCAGGGAGCCTGCTTCCCTCTCTCTCTCTCTCTGGCTGCCTCTCTGTCTACTTGTGATTTCTCTCTGTCAAATAAATAAATCTTTAAAAAAAAAAAAAAAAAACTATAGCAAAATGAAAAGGAAACACTATGTGGGAGAAGGTATTCACAAATGATGAATCCAATAAGGGGTTAATATTCAAATATATAAAGCATTCATGAAACTCTTTATGAAAAAAACAATCCAATTAAAAAATCGGCAGGGGCACCTGTATGGCTCAGTGGGTTAAAGCCCCTGCCTTCAGCTCAGGTCATGATCCCAGGGTCCTCGGATCCTAGCCCCACATCCTAGCCCCACATCAGGCTTCTGCTCAGCAGTGAGCCTGCTTCCCAGCTCTCTGTCCCTGCCTGCCTCTCTGCCTACTTGTGATCTCTGTCTGTCAAATAAATAAATAAAATCCTAAAAAAAAAAATAAAAATCAGCAGAAGACATGAATGGGCATTTCTCCAAAAAAGACATCCACATAGCCAACAGACCCATGAAAAAAAGCTCAAGATCACTACCCTTCAGGGAAATGCAAATGAAAACCATAATAAGTTATCACCTCACCCCTGTCAGAATAGCTAAAATCAACAACACAAGACACAGCAGGTACCCGCCAGGATGTAGAGAAAAAGGAACCCTCCTGGCGTGGCTGGTGGAGCCACTATGGAACCAGGGAGGCAGTTCCTTAAAAATTAAGAAATAGAACCACCACACAATCCAGTAATTCCACTACTAGGTATTAACCCAAAGAAAAGAAAAATGTTTACTTTTTAATTGGAAAAGATCTACACACCCCTACGTTCACTGCAGCATTATTTACAATAGCCCAGATATGAAACCACCTAAGTGTCTATGGATAGATGAATGGATAAAAAAAAGATGTGGTGTATGTAAATAACAAGAGTATTACACAGCCATCAAAAATAATGTGATCTTACCACCTATGACAATACGGATGGGCCTAGAGGGTCACACATTAAACAAATTAAGAGAGAGGTAAGACAAATACTATATGATTTTACTTGTAGGTAGAATCTAAAAAGCAAATGAACAGAAACAGACTCAAATACAGAGAAATGATGGTGACCACAGGAAGAGGGGGATGGGTTGATGGGACAAACAGGTGAAGAGGATTAAGAGGTACAAACTTGGGCGCCTGGGTGGCTCAGTGGGTTGAGCCGCTGCCTTCGGCTCGGGTCATGATCTCAGGGTCCTGGGATCGAGTCCCGCATCGGGCTCTTTGCTCAGCAGGGAGCCTGCTTCCTCCTCTCTCTCTGCCTGCCTCTCTGCCTACTTGTGATCTCTCTCTGTCAAATAAATAAATAAAATCTTTAAAAAAAAAAAAAAAAAAAAAAAAAAAAAAAAAAAAAAAAAAGAGGTACAAACTTCCAGTTATAAGTCATGGAGATGGAAAGTACAGCACAGGGAATCCGATCAATATTAATACTGGAGTAACACTGTATGGTGAGAGGCTGGGACTATACTTATGGTCAGCACTGAATACACAGAATTGTCAAATCACTATCTTGTGCACCTGAAACTAATATAACACTATATTATCAACCAAACTTAAAAACAAACAAACAAATAAATGAGAGTTGAGAAAGACACTCTCAGGAACATGCTCAAGATCACATAGCCAAAAGGCAAAGCTGGGGTGTGGACCAACCAGGGCAGCACAGCCCCAGTGTGGTGGTTTTAAAACAAGTAAAGAGAGGGCACATGCGTGGCTCAGTCGTTGGCAGTCTGCCTTCAGCTGGGGTCATGATCCCGGAGTGCTAGGGGTCCTGGGATCTACCCCGCCCCACACTGGGCTCCCTGCTGGGGGGGAGGGGCCTGCTTCTCCTCACTTGTGCTTTCTTTCTCTGTCAAATAAATAAAATCTTAAAAAAAAAAAAAAAAAGTCAAGAGACAGAGTCTAATACACCTCCCCTCAAACCCGGGTGGGCCTTTGTGGTCAATTCAAGGAACAGAGCAGGAGGGATCATGCTGGGAAACTTCAAATGCCACATGGCCAGATTACAGAAAACCAGAGAGAAGAGGAGGGGGGGGTAGAGGGAAGATATCACTGCTGTGCTACCGGAGGAGCTCTGCCTGTCTCAGACCCGTAAGTCTCCCCAGCCCAGCCACAAGAAAGAAGCCACCTTGGAGATAACATCACCAGCTGCCACCGTCTGACTACACGAGAGCTGCCCCCCACCCCCAACCCACAACTGATCAGCTGAGCTCAGACCACCTCATTTGTGAACAAATAAATACTTATTAAAATAAATACTTATTAAAAAAACAAAACAAGGGGCACCTGGATGTCTCAGTGGGTTAAAGCCTCTGCCTTCGGCTCGGGTCATGATCTCGGGGTCCTGGGATTGAGCCCCGCATCGGGATCTCTGCTTAGTAAGGAGCCTGCTTCCCTTCCTCCCTCTCTGCCTGCTTCTCTGCCTACTTGTGATCTCCTCTGTCGAATAAATAAATAAATCTTTTAAAAAAAAAAAAAAAAAAGAAAGAAAGAAAAAAACAAAACAAAACCAGGGCACCCGGGTGGCTCAGTCAGTTAAGGATCTGCCTTTGGCTCAGGTCATGATCCCAGCATCCTGGGATCGAGCCCTACATCGGACTCCCTGGTCACCAGAGAGCCTGCTTCTCTGTCTCCTACTCTCCCTGCTTGTGTTCCCTCTCTCGCTGACTCTTCTGTCAAATAAATAAATAAAATCTTTAAAAACAAAACAAAACACCTTTTATGATGGTAATGCAAAAACCTTATGATCTCCTTCCACTTAATGAAGAGTAGTAACTCATCATCATGCCATATAGTTAACGAACTTAACCTTTGTTTAAGTAGCTTCATGTGAAAATCTATTAACTATGCAGGAAGAACTGTATGGACAGTTTGTGTCCTCCTCATCGCCGAAGTTCTCATTGTGTCTGACACCGAGTGCAAGACTCGTGTGGAAGCAGTCTTTACATGGGCATAATGTTTTCTTACCGTTTTATGCCTTTGCTTCTAAAAGAGTTACACTACCATTCAGTACACCTCTCCCATAAATGGGAGAAACCGCATGTTAGCCTACCATCACAGGTTAAGTGGGTTTTCAAAAATGTAACAATGTTTCCAATACCACTGTAATACTATACACCATAAATATTCTATAGTGACTGACTCATACATCAGTTTTCAGGCTAGTCTACCATAAAGCAATAATACTAACACTTCTTCGTTATCAATGCATGCATTGTTATACCTGTAAATAAATGAGTTTTTTTCACATTTTCATTTTTGATGTCTCCTGTCAGTAATACATATTAATATCTACAGTACTGATGTTGGCAGTAACGACAATTAATCTTGTAGACAACAGAAACAAATAGAAGACTGTACTCTTAACATATTTTCTCTTCCTTGTGATTTTAGTATTTTCTTTTTTTCTAGCTTATGTTTGTAATAAGGATACAGTATATAATTACACAACATACACAGTATGTGCAAATAACTGTTTATGTTATCGTTAAGGTTTCTGGTCAACAGCAGACTATTAGTAATTAAGTTTGGCATGGGGGGTAGGGGGAGCAAAAGCTACAGGCAGATTTTCTACTATTTAAGGAAGCTGGCACAGCTAAGCCTCAAGTTGTTCAAGACTCAACAGTATGTATTTTCCACATTTTCTATACTGTGTTTTTTTGTCAATGAGTATTTGTGGAAAACCTAACAATTTTCTATTTGTAAAGGTAACATATTCACAGTAGAGTATACCAAAAAAAGCTTTAATATTTTGTTTAAAATACTATCTGGTATTCTGTTAACAGTATTTACTGGGTGCTTTTAAAAAGTTCTAAGTAAGAAAAACAATGGTCTAAAAAATAATGATAATGTGATTCAATGAGAATTCTATTCTGCTAGGTTTTAAAATTTTTTAAACAAAAAAGCAAAAACAAAATAATTGGGCCTTTCTACCTTAGATAAGTTATTTTTTTAAATTCATAAACAAAACCCCATTCATTCAGAAAGTCAGAAGTCCTTTCCAAATCAACACATTGAGTAAGACTTTTTTTGAATGGCCTGACCTCTCTGAAACGCCATTTGTACTTAGCTTAAAATTAGAAAACTTTCCTCTTTAAACATTCATTCTACAACTAGTTAAGATCTTTTCAGAGATTTATTTTATTTATTAGAGAGAGAGAGATTTAGAGAGCAGGGGGGAAGGAGGAGAAGGAGAGAGAGCATCTCTAAGCAGATTTCAGGCTGAGTGCAGAGCCCACAGTGAGGCTCAATCCCAAGACCCTGAGAGCATGACTTGAGCTGAAATCAAGAGTCAGACCTTCAGGGACACCTGGATGGCTTAGTAGGTTAAAGTGTCTGCCTCTGGCTCAGGTCATGATCCTGGGGTCCTGGGATCGAGTCCCAGGTCAGGCTCCTTGCTCAAAAGGAAATCTGCTTCTTCTGCTTGCTGCTCCCCTTGCTTGTGCTCTGACAAATAAATAAAATCTTTAAAAAAAAAAAAAAAAAAAAAGTCAGACACTTCACTGACTGAGCCACCCAGGCGCCCCAGCTAAAATCCCTTTTTATTAATGGGGTTAAGGAGGCTCCGTGTATGTTTATATTACATGGCTAACATGAGCAGTTCTATACATTCAAAGGGAAGAGCATAGAATAGAACATAACTTTTAGGTTCTCTTGGTTCAGTCTGAGAAAGTGGTATTTTTTTCCCTGCCCACTGATATCCTCTTACAGAAAGGATCTCCTTAATTCAATTAGACAAACACTACTGAGTACCTCCTATGTACCCTGTCACTTTTATAATCAGAAAATCATCTTTGGATAAAGGTATTTTCAAAACCTAGGTAGGCCCTCCCCAAACACAGAAGAAATTTAAAGCCATTAGTGAAACAAAATTTAAAGGTACCAGAACTGCTTAGGAATTCAGTAAAAGACAAATTCAGATTTAAATTATTTTTGGCATGCAAAGGGGAGGCCAACTGGTTTCCGCTTGACCAGACCTGCTTACTCTCCATGAGTCAATACTCAGGAAAGGCCCCAGAAGTCTCTAGGGAACACATTTAGTGACCCGAGATCTAGGAGTAACAAAGAGAAAACAGAAGTTTCTGCATGCCATGTCTGGGACACTGACTGCAGTTCACTGAGTTTTAATTTCTGAAGTACTCTTCTCTTTTCCATCTTAAACGTATTTTGGACAACAGTGTTCTGAAAGGGGCCACAGTATTTTTTTTTTTTTAAGATTTTATTTGTTTATTTGACAGACAGAGATCACAAGTAGACAGAGAGGCAGGCAGAGAGAGAGGGAAGCAGGCTCCCTGCCGAGCAGAGAGCCCGACGAGGGGCTGGATCCCAGGACCCTGAGATCATGACCCAAGCCGAAGGCAGCAGCTTAACCCACTGAGCCACCCAGGCACCCAAGGGGCCACAGTATTTTATTTTATATACAGTTCAAGTCCCCACAAGAAAATCCCTCTAACCCTTACCACAAAAATATTAAGAAACTATCTCACCTGCTCAGACTGTGTGAGCTTCATGGCTTCAGAAAGGTATGCTGGTTTAAAAAAAAAAAAAGGCATATTAATATGAGTGTCATAATCTTATAATCAACAGGCCAAAGGAAGAGCTTAAGTACTCCTATGACAAAAAGAACTGGTTTTAGAAGTAATTCTGCTAAATAGTTATCCTGTTCCTGAAAATAAACGAGGTGGGTATTTGAAGATAGGATTCTTAACTTCTCCAAGAAGAAGTGGTAACCAACTGTAGATACTCTCTACCTGTCCTGAAGGGGTCTGTTCTTCAAAATCCTTATAGACTTCATAATTAAGAAAGTACAGATAGCCTAATCAGAAATATAGAATCACGAAGGATTAAAATGAAACAAGAACCTATCAAAACCCTATTACCCATTTTGATCACAAAAATATCAAAAAACTGGTTAATAGTGTCTTTTTACCCACATGAATACCTAGACTATATCATTTTGGCCTCCTACAGAACTACTTTTACTGAATTACTTCTGAGCTATCCCATCAACCTACCATGAATCAGGTAGTTAAGAGCCGTAAGAACTTGTTGACTTATTTATTGTAAGCAAGTTGCTGAGGATAGTATAATGTCTTTTATGAAGACCATAAATGTTCAGTAATTCAATCAACTTCTCTCTGACCTTAGGATCAGTTCCTGGGTGACTTAATTGACTTGGATATAAAAAGTAACTGTAAAAATCCCTAGTTTTCCTCTCTCACATATCTTCTAGAAAGCTCAAAGCCAAGTGCTCCTTCTATCAAATAAGCAAGAACTCATGGTGCATTTTGCGAACTATGCTTCCAGGCAGTCCTCGTTTTATCCTTCTGTGGATTCCTCATCTGCTTATTTTTAATTACATTTTTTATTTTGCTGTATTCCTCTCAAGGCCTTTTATATACTATCTGGAACAAAACAGTATAAATGACAAGTATTATAATAATAAATCACACACAGTCTCCATTTTGTTTATTTCTTGCTTACTATAAACTTTTCAGTATCTCTCATCCCTACATTAAGTTCCTTTTTGCCTCTTGCAGATACTACAATGCAATGTTTCTTTCGTCTTAATTCAAATATTTTAATGATTTTATTGTCTACCAGGTTCCACCAGTCTTTATGATAAAGAATTAACTGGATGGTCTCTCCCCAACAGAAAACAGTTGGTTCTATAGCCTTTGCTGTAGCCATACTTAACATTTTTATCCTCAACTTTTCTGCCTTTTATTCCTATAGTAAGTCTGAATAGCTGCATATAGACCGTTTTTTTTTTCTTCATGTTTAAGGGTGTTGAGACATTTCATCTACTAGTCTGATACAGTGTGGATGAACTTCCCTAAACTTCCTATTATGTCTGCAAACATTTGTGTCCCTATGCGAACTACAGTTTGCTTTAAATTCACTTTATAAACAAATGGAAGTTTCTAAAAACCAAACTTAGACCAACTGGACCACCCCTGTAGAACCTTGAAACCGTAACATGACAGCAGAGGATACCCAAAGACACTGAGTTTCCAAAGTGCAAAAGAATCAACAAAAGTCATACTGTCACTTAAAGAATGTCCCATGCTTCAATTTAAAATCTGGGTCTTGGGACACCTGCATGGTTCAGTCAGTTGAGCAACTGCCTTCAGCTCAGGTCGCATGTCAGGGTCATGAGAAAGGGTCCCACATCGGGCTCCTTGCTCGGCGGGAGGCCTGCTATTCCCTCTCCCTGCTCTCCCCCTGCTTGTGCTCACTTGTGCTCTCTCTCTCTCTCATAAAGAAATAAAATCTTTGAAAAAAATTAATAAAATAAAATTTGGGTTTTAAGGTGTACTTGGCTGGCTCAGTCAGTAGAATTTTTGACTCTTCATCTCAGGGTTTTAAACTACAGCCCCATGTTCGGTGTAGAGTTCACTTAAAAACAAAATATAAATTTATTTATAAATAAAATTTGCCCTTTTCATTATTTATGAAAAAAACAAAACCCCTTAGGGAAGTGGACTGCGTAAGACTACAAGCCAAGAATTCTAACCAACTAAGCCACCCAGGCACCCTTAAACACATCAATTTTCAAACTAGCATTATATTCACAACTCCACTCTAAAACACAAGGCTATTTTTAACCAAGTCTGAACTCCAAATCAAATCAGTTCAGCGGGATTAACTAATCACACTTAAATTCTACCTCCCTAGGGACGCCTGGGTGGCTCAGTTGGTTAGGCAGCTGCCTGCAGCTCAGGTCATGGTCCCAGCGTCCTGGGATCGAGTCCCACATCGGGCTCCTTGCTCCGCAGGGAGCCTGCTTCTCCCTCTGACTCTGCTTTCCACTCTGTCTGCCTATGCTCGCTCTTGCTCGCTCTCTCTCTGACAAATAAATAAATAAAATCTTTAAAAAAAAAAAAAAAAAAAAAGCTCTCCATAAAACTCACCATAAAAATTCATTAACAAACACTTACAGGGTATGTATTATGCAATCAACCCTACTGCTTAAGGAATACACTTCAGTGGCAAAACTTATTCTTTAAAAACAAGGCCTGAAATTTTCTCTGAAAATCATAGGTGTGTAGGCAAAAACCAATGACATAAAAGAACTTATTCAAACCGGAGTCCACTGTGTGGTCTGTATTTCAGCACTAAGGCAACACTGGAGGGGTACACTCTGCCAAGAAACAACATGGCTTTAATCAACACAGCAGCCTGAAAGGAAAAAAAAAAAAAGTGTCTTCCTCCACCAGAAAGACTACAGGACTTTCTCTAAGAAAGGTGGCCTATTTTGAATGCAGCATGAGTAGAACACTCCCTCCCCAAAGCTTCTAGGTTTGTTAACCAGCCACGAGAAACCAGTCTTTACAAAACAGACCCCAAAGATCTTTTTCTGAGTTCAACATATGCTGAACTGTACAACTGACTGGGATAAAATAACAGTTTGATGAGAAGTTATTAATCCTAAATTTCACACTGAAAACAAAGCAATCAGCAGCAAATACCATAGGCATGAATATACAGATGAAATACTCAGAAAGAAGCTAAAGAAAGAGTGTCATCAGCATCTTAGAAAACAGAAATTCAGTGAAAACTGATTGGTTAAAATTAATTCAGTTATTACTTTCATAACCCAAAACAGCTAACTATTTGAAATCCATTTTCCCTAACAACTAAGATAAACAGGTAGACTCCTTGCAAGCACATTTACCTTTAGGAATCTTTGGATTCAGGGCAACCCTGTCAGGACCCCTCTCACTCTTGAGAGCTTTTTCTGTGTCTTCACTTAATAAACTTCATCACTTGACTCACAAAATAACAAACAAAGAAAAGGGAACCTTTGGATTCAGAAACCTGTGTCCAGAGTCATTTACCAATAATATGGCATATGGAACCCTCATGGTTTAGGAAGACTAGATTAGGAAGAACTGGGAAATCCAACATACTCACTGGAACAGTAATCCAAACCAATGTTCTCATGGGCCAGTAGTGTCAACGCTGTATATGCAGGGTAACAACACATCTTCACTATTGTGACTTTCGTTCTGAATATACTGTTGAGAGATGCTGGAGAAAAAAAACTGCCCTCCAGTTTTAGACTCAGTATTTCTTTAGAAAAATACTCACCGGAAGCCTTTTTGTGACAAGAAATAGCCTCTTCGTATTTCCCTGCAGCTAATAAACGATCTGCTCGTCTGCTCTGTTGATGAGCCTAGAAGACAAACATTCCGAAATTCCTCTAAATTATAAAAAGACTTGACTTAAAAAAAATTTTTTTGACAAGATAAATGATACCCTTTTTTGCCATATAGCAAACCAGTACGGCTACATCGGTAAGAAATCTAGTGGATAGCTCCTTGAGCTGAAAGGACTGGCAACTTTTCTCAACTCTACCCATAAACCATTAAGTTTCACACCAGGCACTTAATTCCTTCAGTGACTCACATTTTTCCACTATTCAGAGATTAATAAAGAGTTCAATCACAGATTGTTATCTAAAATGTGTATTTACTTGATTTTTAACAATCTCCTTTCAAAACAAAAATCATCTTGCAGATCTTTCACTAGTTTGTATCATTCAACAACTATAATCAGGAAACTACTTACAGAAAAGCCAAGCTTCTCTTATATCAACTCATTCTTCCCTTCCAACATTACATTGACTATTTGTTTTTAAGATAAAAATCTGTACACTGTACAGCTGAAGAATTAACTATACAAATATTTAATATTACAGTGATTTCCTTCTCAAGAACCACTGACCAAATCAACAAAGATAAACTCAGAACTCCCAAAAGCAAATGACGAAAGGAAATGTAAAGGAAAATGGATTAGTAAGTAGTCATTGGCCTCTCTGAATCTGTGCTACACTTTAAGAATTCCTGCAAATGGGTGCCTGGGGGGTTCAGTTGTTTAAGTGTCTGCCTTCATTTCAGATAATGATTCCAGAGTCCTGGGATGAGTCCCACATCCGGCTCCCGGCTCCCTGGGAGGCCTACTTCTCCCTCTGCCTCTCTCTCTCATGAATAAATGAATAAAATCTTAAGAAAAAAAAAAAAAGAATTCCTGCAACTTTCCAAGACTCCCTTTCTGACATAAGAAGGCCCAGCAGACTCCCAAGGGCCATATATCTTACCTAAGGTTATATATTAGCAGGCAAGAAGACAGACAGAAATATCAGTGCAATTCTTCTAACTACTGTAGTTTTTCTCACATTAACAAACAAATGATTTAGCAAAGCTTCTTGGGGAAAAAAAAATGAAAAGCACTCTACACACACATTCACAGCAGCATTAATCAGAATAGTCAAAAGGTGAATCAACCCAAATGTGCATCAATAGATCAATGAGGAACAAAATGCGACATCCATGCATGTGTGTGTGTACACACACATACATACATACATACATACACACACACACAGGAATTCGTATTCAGCCTTGCAAAGGAAGTAAATTCTGACACATGCTACAACATGGGTGACACATGCTACAAAGAGGACATTACGCTAATAATAAAATATAAAATAAACAGTTACAAAAAGACAAATACTGTATGATCCCATTTATGTGAGTATCTAATGCTGTCAAACTCATAAAAACAAGGTGAAATGGTTGCTGAGGGTGGCAGAAGAGAAAACTGAGCAGTTGTTGAAGGTGCAGAGTTTCAGTTTTGCAAGGTGAAAAGTTCTGGAGACCTGCTGCACAACAAGTGAATATACTTGCTACTATACTTTGTACTTAAAAAATGATAAAGAGAGTAAAAAATGATAAAGAGACTAAATTGTATGCTATGTGTACTTAACCACAATTTAAAAAAAAGAAACTGTTCAACTTCATTTCTTTAGTAATCTCTATACCCAATGTGCGGCTTGAACTCACAACCCCGAGATCAACAATCACATGCTCTTCCAACAGAGCCAGTCACGTGCCCCTTTCCCTCAACGTTTTAAGAAGACAAAAAGCAAATCTGTTCTGTCAGGTGTAAAGTGATTTATCTTGAATGCTTTTCAAAAACTGTGCCACGGGGGCACCTGGGTGGCTCAGTCATTAAGCATCTGCCTTCGGCTCAGTCACGATCCCGGGGTCCTGGGATCGAGCCCCGAATCGGGCTCCCTGCTCAGCGGCAAGCCTGTTTCTCCCTCTCCCACTCCCTCTGCTTGTGTTCCTTCTCTCACACACACTCACTCACTCTCACTCTCTCTCTCTCTGTCAAATAAATAAATAAAATCTTTTTAAAAAATAAAATTTAAAAAAAAAAAAAGAAAACCTGTGCCACAGATGCCTCATAAAAATACTTCAGAGAATTCGGTTTTGCAACTGAGATTAGAAATATTCTGGGCATGTTTGCAAATCATACTCAATGTAAAACAGAGGTGAAAACAAAAGTAGAAAACAGCACTCAGCAATGCTTGCTGTTTACATTTTCCCTTCTATTTTTGTAAGGAAGACCCAGCGACACTCTTTAAAAGCATGATCATTCATTTCAACTGTTTCAGAGACTTTTATTCCTCAAATAATAATAAAACTTTCCTCCTAACTCTCAATTTATTCCTGAAAATAATAACAGGTAAAAGAAATGGCTAAGGGCTTAAAATACTTTTAGCTGAGCAAAAAAAAAAATGTGCTCTAAACCAGGAGTTATTTTATAGTACCCAGAAGTGGTACAGATCTTTTGGGAAAAGAATCTATATGAAGAAAGCTAAGTTATAATCAACACAATTTCTCTATGTGTTCTGATAATTTAGTTAAAGCAAGTGGCACAAGACTCTAAGTCTAGGCAGTAAATGAAAAATAAAGAAAGGGGTCCATCTATAGGTGCCTTAACCTTTCTGAGCGTTGCAAGAAGCCATACATAAGAGACAAACCTGCTCTGAAATTTCAAAGTACCTCCTAACTATGCATGGCAAGTGCAGATCCACCCCTACCATGAACCCAGGGCTCTGGGTTAAATTACATCATCCTTCAGGCTCTGTGAAGTGATAGAAGTGGAACAGATTGATGCTTCAAGTTTTCATGGAATACAAATCACCTGGGGATCTGGTTAAAACACAGACTAATTCCACTGGTCTAGAGTACGTGCAGGTGAAGCACAGCTGGCTCCTGGACACACTGAGAAGCAGGTATGGGACGCTCTAGGTCACCTCACTCTGACACCATGTCTCTATGATCTGTGTCTCTGATGACATTAACCACTTTCTATGTTGTACTATACTTATGAAACTTCCTAATTCAACTTCAAGCTCCAAAGTAACAGAAAAAATTGCTTCCTGAACACCAAAGAGACAAAAAGTCCTCAAGTGGTGAAAACAGGATCTCTTACCTCTCCTACATTCACTAAAAACCTCCCCATGTAAAGTCCAATCTCTGATCACTCTGCCAATTCAGGAGTTACAGCTCATTTAAAAACACATACCCAGGCACCTGGGTGGCTCAGTGAATTCAGCCTCTGCCTTCAGCTCAGGTCATGATCTCCCGGTCCTGGGATCAAGCCCCACATCAGGCTCTCTGCTCAAAAAGGAAGTCGGCTTCCCTCCTCCCCCCCACCCCTGCCTCCCTCTGCCTGCCTCTGCCTACTTGTGATATCTCTCTGTCAAATAAATAAAATCTTTAAATAAATAAATAAAAACACACACCTACTCTAGGTTATTTGACACCACAGCAATCAAATTCCCTATTAAGAAAAACAAAAACAAAAAACAAAAACAGCTCCTACTAAGTCCTTGTTAGACACCTAGCAAGCCCAGACTCAGTACAGAACTGACTGCCTAGATTCAAATCTCAGCTTGAACAATTACTAGACACATGAAATTCACTTTCTTAACTTTCTGCCTGAGTTTTCCCATCTCTAAAATGAGAGTATTGTTAAAATTAAACTAGTTAAAAGACCACAGAACCCTTGGTGGTATTTGCCATCAAGTTCACAATGTAGTTGGAGAGACTAAACTTTTTTTTTTTAAGTGACAATATTACAGGAAATTTATTTTGGTAATACTTATTTTTATTTATTTATCATTATTATTATTATTGATACTTCCTTTCTTGTTTAAGTAGGATCCATCATGGGGCTTGAACTCATGACCCTGAGATCAACCGTCAGATGCTTAACCAACTAAGCCACCCGGGCACCCCAATACTTCTTATTTTTAAAACAATCTTTAGGGATGCCTGGGTGGCTCAGTTGGTTAAGCAGCTGCCTTCAGCTCAGGTCATGATCCCAGCCACCTGAGATCGAGTCCCACATTGGGCTCCTTGCTCAGCAGGGAGCCTGCTTCTCCCTCTGCCAGCCACTCTATCTGCCTGTGCTCACTCTCTCTGTCAAATAAATACATAAAACCTTTAAAAAAATATTTAAAAAAAATTTTTAAAGATCCCTTCAATTTAAAATTGATCTCTTTATTTTTTTTTAAAGATTTTATTTATTTATTTGACAGAGATCACAAGTAGGCAGAGAGGCAGGCAGGCAGAGAGGGAGGAGGAAAGCAGGCTCCCTGCTAAGCAGACAGCCCATTGCAGGGCTTGATCCCAGGACCCAGGATCCCAGGGACTATGACCTGAGCCAAAGGTAGAGGCTTTAACCCACTGAGCCACCCAGGTGCCCCTAAAATTTATCTCTTTGAATACTCTTCTTGGCAGAATCACAGCCATTAAACATATTAAGTCTATAAATAAAGTTACTCTGGTAATTCAAAATAAAACAGGAACGAGAAGCAACTGAACTGGAAATATTTGTTGAGAGATTCTAAAAGTAGTCTGGGCAGTGATAGATTTTAATTCTGATAACTTGGGAGTTTTTTGCCAAGTATTTCAAGATGCACTGGTTTACGGAAAAGGCTTTAATTTAACTCATTATTTCATATTCATTAAGAAAGGATAAAAGACACTCCAGGTCTTTATGAGTGGATTCACTAGTAATTCAAAAAATGTTTAAACTAAGAATGCATCTATTTTGGCTACTGAACAAAACAAATTAAACTTAAATTTTATTTATCTTTTTCTCAAAGTATCAATACTGGCCAGGAAACTGTTAGGCAGAAAAGGCAATGTAACACTGTTCAAGATCTTCAACTCCATGGGGCACCTGGGTGGCTCAGTGGGTTGGGCCTCTGCCTTCGGCTCGGGTTGTGGTCTCAGGGTCCTGGGATCAAGCCCCACGTTGGGCTCTCTGCTCAGCAGGGAACCTGCTTCTCCCTTCTCTCTGCCTGTCTCCTCTCTGCCTACTTGAGATTTCTCTCTCTGTCAAATAAATAAATAAAAAATTAAAAAAAAAAAAAAAAAAAGACCTTCAACTCCATTAACCCATTTTCATTTCCCTTGCTGGTAAATAAATGAGCTCAATTTTTTTTTTTTTTAAAGATTTTATTTATTTATCAGAGAGAGAGGGGGGAGAGAGCAAGCACAGGCAGACAGAATGGCAGGCAGAGGCAGAGGGAGAAGCAGGCTCCCTGCCGAGCAAGGAGCCCGATATGGGACTCGATCCCAGGACGCCGGGATCATGACCTGAGCCGAAGGCAGCTGCTTAACCAACTGAGCCACTCAGGCGTCCCTAAATGAGCTCAATTTTTTGTCTGTTTTAACCCTCCAGATTTCTTGTAAGTGTATAAATCTTTCATAAAAATCAGTGTTTTCCAAAACAACAAAACAGAAACAAACAGAGAACTGGTGGTTGTCAGAGGGAAGAGGGGTGGGTTGATGAACCAAATAGGTGTAAGGAATTAAGAGATACAAACTTCCACTTACAAAATAATTATCGGATAACAAGACTTGTGAGGATCAACTTGCAATGCTTAAAATATCAAACCAGTATGGTGCATACATGAAACTAATATATTGTGTGTCAATTATACCTCAATAAAAAAGAAGAAGAAATAAATAAATAAATAAATAAATATATAAGGAACAGAGATGAAAAGTGCAGCACAGGGAATATAATCAATAACACTTAATAACATATGGTAACTTTGGTGAGCACTGCATAATATACAGAATTATTAAATCACTACATTGTTCACCTGAAATATATAACACTATGTCAACTATACTTCAAAATAAAAATCAGTGTTTTCTGTCCTAATTATCTTTTTCATTCTAATACATCACAGTTAACTAATCATTAGTAGCTGCTTCCCATAGGCTATTTCCTTTTTTAATTCAAGTATAGTTGACATGTAACATTATACTAGTTTCAGATGTACATGATTTGATATTTGTGTATACTGCAAAATGATCACAGTAAGTCTATTTAACATCACACACCTTACATTATTACAAAAAAACTTTTTTTTTTTTTTTTTAAAGAGGTAGTGAGCTGAGGGAGAGAGAATCTTAAGCAGGCTCAACGTGGGGCTTAATCTCATGAGATTAAGAGATCATGATCTGAGCCAAAATCAATAGTCACTTAACCAACTGAGCCATCCAGATGCCCCAAAACCTTTTTCTTCAGACGGAGATTTTTAAGATATACTATCTTTGCAACTTTCAAATACACAAACAGTATTATCAGCAACAGTCACCATGCTATACATTCTATCCTAGGATTTATTTATAACCACAAGTTTATATTTTCTGACCTCCTCCATCTATTCTGACCACCCCTCACCATCACCTAAGGCAAATACCAATCTGCTCTATGAGCTTGTTTTTGGGGGTTTTTTTGCCTTTTAAGTTCCATACGTAAGTAAAATCACACGTCTGTCTTTCTTTTACTTCATATCACATGATGTCCTCTATGTCCATTCATTTTGCCATAAATGAGAAGATCTTATCGTGTGTGTTTGTGTGTGTGTGTCTGAATAATATCCCACTGTATAAATACCACATCTTTATCCATTCATCCAGCAAGGGAAACTTAGGTTGTTTCCGTATCTTGGCTATTAGAAGTAATGCTTCAAAGAACATAGGGTCCATATAACTTTTCAAGTTAGTGCTTTCATTTTCTTCAAACACCCAGAAGTGGAACTGTTGGATCATAAGGTAGGTCCATTCTTACTTTTTATTTTAGGAGCTTTCATACTGTTTTCCATAGTGGCTGCTCCAATTTGCATTCCCAGCAATAGTGCGCAAGGGTTCTCTTCTCTTTACATCCTAGCCAACAACTGTCATTTCTAGTCTTTTTTATATTAGCCGTTCTAATATGGGTGAAATGGTATCTCACTGTGGTTTTGATGTGCATCTATCTCCCTGGTATCAGTGATGTTAAGTATTTTTTCCTGTACCAATTCGCCATCTGCATGTCTCCTATGGAAAAATGTCTATTTGGAGCATTTGGGTGGTTCAGTTGGTTAAGTGTCTGCCTTCAGCTCAGGTCATGATCCCAGGGTTCTGGGACTGAGTCCCAAGTTGGGCTCCCTACTCAGCAGGGTATCCTGCTTTTCCGTTTGTTGCCTCCTCCACTCATGCTCTTTCTTTTTCTAATAAATAAATAAAATCTTTAAAAAAAAAGGAATAATGCCTATCTACTCAGATCCTCAGCCCATTTTTTAATTGGATGTTTGATTTTCTGCTATTGAGTTATATGAATTCCTTATATATTTTAGGCATTAACACTTTATCAGATGTATAATTTGCAAATATTTTCTCCCATTCATTTTGTCAACGATTTCCTTTGCTGTACAGCTTATTAGTTTGATATAGTCCCAAAGAATTGTATTTTTTTGATATTCTTTGTTGATTCAGACGGTTAGTTTACAAAAGACTGCCACTTCCATCCTGGTAGCATTTTCTCTCCCATGCTCACTTTAATGACGCCAACAGTCCTGTTGTGAACTGCCCTATGGAAAGGCTCACATGGAAAAAAGTGAGGGTAGTTTGCCAACAGCCAGCAAGGAACTGTATCCAAAAGCTGATCACAGAGCCTTCAAGGAATTAAATCCTACCATCAACCATATGAGTGAGCTTGGAAGTAGCTCCTGCCCCAGTGGAACCTTCAAATAGAACTGCAACCCCAGATGATACCTTGACATCAGTCTTGAAACCCTATAGCAAAGGACCCACCTAAGCCGTGCCCTTATTTCTGCCTCATAGAAATTGTAAGAAAACAAATGTGTTATTTTGAGCTCCTAAATCTTGGAATACTTCGCTGTATAATGCATATACTAATATATGGCATCTTCATCTTTAACTGTAAGCTGCCTCAAACACTATTAGAAGTATTTTTTTTTCTAATGTAAACTCTGCACCCAATGTGGGGCTTCAACTCACAACCCGAGATCAAAAATCACATGCTCTACTGATTAAGCCAACCAAGCACGCCTAGAAACCGATGTAGGGAAAGCAGTAACTGGCCAATCCTCATGAGGCTGTGATACTGTCATTGAGTACTGGATATTAGACTTCATGATACTACAATCTCATACTAAAGTACTTTCTGGCATTTAGGCTTACAATAAACTGGTGTAATTTTGTTGAGAACCTCTTGAATTCTCATGGAGATTTAGATTTATAACCCAGCTGTAAGGCAGTAGATAGCACTGGCTTACCACCAGCTGTAGACAATTACAAAGCTGACTACAATATATAAAAACAACAGTTTACAGACACTGAACAAAAAAGTTAACAGAAGGCCACATTTTCAAGAAAAGGATAAGCACACGGTGAGACCTACATTCACCTGGCTTGCTTCCTGAGATCACTTTCCAAAACATAGCGCAGAAAAATAAAACCTAAGCAGAAGGCAGTATCTAACTGGGAAGGTGGAATGAGGACAAGAGTCAAAAGACTGGAATTTGAGGAGGGTCCAGGATTGGAGGGAACTGCAGTGAAGAAGACAACCTAAGAACAGGCATTAAAAAAATCCTTTCAGGCCTTTAGCCCACGCCTAAACTGCATATGCACAAGGTATAACTCCAGGAGACCTAGCAGACGCTGCACAGACATTTCAGAAGCCACACAGCGTTGGGGAGACAGGTTGCCGTTTAGGCTGGACAGACTACAGTAACCTTGGTGAACACCAGGGCTTTCAGTTCTGTCAGCGCTATGGATTAAGGATCCCACTCTAGGCCATTAAGGGTAAAACTAAAATGGGCGCACCCTAACAAAGCCTAAAAACCAAGTTTAGACTAGATCATGGTGATGTGCCAGTATTTTAACTGCCAACCAGCATGAAATACTCTTTATAGGAAGACTCCTATTTCAGTCTCGACAACACATCATCCACAAAGCATGACATACAATAAACTTACTAAGCACGTGAATCAGGAAAAAGTGACTGGTAATGATGAGAGAGACAACGGAAACAAACCCAGGGACAGTCCATATGCTGGAATTAATATTGAGGAACTTAAAGTAACTATGCTTTAGATATTAAAGAAAATATGGAATGAGGATGCAACAGATGAAAAGAAAGCTGAAGACACGGGACAAAGATTGTAACAACTGGGACCTTGTGCTCTTCACTGTTGAATCCTTGAGGTCCAGAACAGTACCTCAGGAGACAATAATTACTCAGAGTTGTTGGTTAGCTGGATAAGGGAATGAATGCTAAGTTGCACAGAAGGATGGGAGACTGGTAAATGCTGACAGAACATTACTGTATTTCAAAAAAATATCAGAATAAAACTCTGCATCAAAATCTAAAAATAACTATACATATGTATATACATATATACAAAGAAAGAATTGGTCCTTGGTGCACTTCATTCACTATTTCATCCAACAACCAATCTCCTGGGCATTTTAACCAGAAATGTTCCTATTCTGTCTTCAATACAAATGAAAGCCCAATACTACAAATGTTCTAAAACATTTATAAAAAGTAAAAGAGCTCCAGATTTAGTAATGTCTTACTGTGTGTCCTGTACAAATTCCTCCCTTGCTGAATCTTTGTTAGAAACAGCTAACGCTTCACAAATAACTTCACACACAACTCCTTCTGTGTGTGAACTGCTCTTCTTCCTAGGTAATCAACAGGACTCTTATGAAGTTGCCATGATCTTATATTACCTTGTCCTCTGGACACATAAAGAATCTCTTCCACTAGATTTTCAAGCTTAGAAACAGCATCTGTCAAGAAAGTTTTAAGTGGTTTTAACTAATGTGATATTCAGGAATTAATCAAATAATGTAAGTCTGCGGAGAGAAGTAAAGCAGTCAAGCCTGAAGAGGCAGAGGGAGAATCTGATTAACTTTGAGCCTCAGGTCCCCCAAGTTCTTAGACCCACCTACATTGTAGCTCTGGCCTTCCTGCACCATTCTTTTGATTCCAATACACTATCCCTTTCAATAAATTATCGCTTTTGGCATTTGCTAATCTTAAGTGGCTTTCATCACCTGCAACCAGTGAAAATCCTAACTACAACTAAATTATTTAGTGACTGCCCCCACCAAGAAGTACTTCCTACTTCCACATACTGCTTTAAAAATAGACTCAATATTGTCTTTTTTTCCCAAAGGAAAAGAGTTTTACTTTCTATTACTTTTCATGTATTTATTTCTGTGTCCTTGGGGAAAGCTGTACATAAAGATGACAGGAAGAGAACACCATAACAAACACAATACTAAAAAGGTAGAGAAAAATGTAATGTCCTTCTGAACCTTGTGGCAGGGTCTTAATAGAGAGCAAAAGAGAAGCCACATTCACTCTCCTCCCTTCCCCAATAAATTCACTGTAAGTCTCCCACAGAAAAGTAGTACCTCCTAACAGTAAAGTACTGAACTGACCCATCAAACTAACATAATGTAACTAAAGATAACTGCTCAAGTGTTAGAGAAGTCCAAGACCTGTTTTTGGTTTTAACTCTAATGATCAATTTCTCCCACATGCAGCTCTGCTGCATCTTTTTTGCTACTTCATTTCCAGTGTAGCTTACTTCAGAACTGCCACCATCTGTGAAGACAAACTATAGGATACTTACCCCCAGTAAGTTGTGAAATCAATTTAGTGGGTCAAAACCAGCATTTAAAAAACCTAGTAGTAAATATTACAGTAAATATTTAAGCTCTAATAGGAAATATTAGAGCTTTAAAAACCCAATATGAAGTATTACACAGTAATAGCAAACGTTCGTTTTTTAAAAATATTGCAATAGTGAATATTAGAGTTTTGTTTTGGGTGAAATTTATGAAAGCCCCTGTATTTCCCACAATTTCAAGAGGCATATGCATAATGTGGCAGCTCTGCAGTAATACAGACATATGTATATGTGTCCTGGTCATTACATAAAAATCTCACTGCAGATCAGTCAAAACAAATGAGTGGCACCCAAGGCACTCAGTGGGTTAAGCCTCTGCCTTCGGCTCAGTTCATGGTCTGAGGGTCCTGGGACCAAGCCTGTTATCGCATCGGGCTGTCTGCTCAGTGGGGAGCCTGCTTTCCCCCCTCTCTCTGCCTGCCTCTCTGCCTACTTGTGATCTCTCTGTCAAATAAATAAATAAAATATTAAAAAAATAAAAATAAAAAAACCAAATGGGCAAACACTGATCTAATACTAAGATCACTATTTTAATGAGAATCTTGCTTTCAAATCCTACTATCACCATTTACTCTGCATTTCAGTATCTTCGTCTGTAAAATGGCGAAATATACAGCTACTAAGAAGATAAATAATACAGTTGACCCTTGAACAACAGTGGTTCAAACTGCACAGGTCCACTTATACCTGGATTTTTTTTCAGTAAATACAGTGTAGTATCGCAAAGTACATTCCTTATGATTTTAGTATTTTTTCTCTAGTTTATTATAAGAAAATGGTATATAATATATATACAAAATATGTGCTAATCAACTGTTTATGTTATTGGTTAAGACTTCCAGTCAACAGTAGGCTAGGAGTAGTTAAATCTTTAGGGAGTTGGGAAAACTGGACAGCAACATGCAAAAGAATGAAACTGGATCACTTCCTTACACCATACACAAAAATAAATTCAAAATGGATGGAAGACCTAAATGTGACATAAAAAACTATCAAAATCCTAGAGGAGAACCCCTCTAACATTAGTCATAGCAACTTCTTACTAGATACATCTCCAGAGGCAAGGGAAACAAAAGCAAATATGAACTACTGGGACTTCAAGGAAACCATCAACAAAACTAAAAGACAACCCTCAGAACGGGAGAAGATATCTGCAAATGATCTGAGGAAGGGTTAGTCCAAAATCTATAAAGAACTTATCAAAATCAACATCCCAAAAACAAATAACCCAGTTAAGAAGTATGCAGAAGATATGAATAGACATTCTTCCAAAGAAGACATCCAGATGGCCAGCAGACACATGAAAAAATGCTCAACATCACTCATTATCAGGGAAATACAAATCAAAACTACAATGAGATATCACCTCACATTAGAATGGTTAAAATTAACAAGTCAGGAAACAACAGTTACTGGTGAGGATGAGGAGAAAGGGGAATCCTCTTACACTATTGGTGGGAATGCGAACTGGTGCAGCCACTCTGGAAAACAGTATAGAGGCTCCTCAAAAAGTTAAAAATAAAACTACCCTATAACCCAGCAATTGCACTACTAGGAATTTATCCAAAGGATACAAAAACAGTGATTCAAAGGAACACGTGCATTCCAATATTTATAGCAACATTATCACAATAGCCAAATTATGGAGAGAGCCCAAATGTCCATCAACCAGTGAATGGATAGAGAAGATGTGGTACATATTTACAATGGAATATTAGTCATCAAAAAGAATGAAATCTTGCCACTTGCAATGTAGTGGATGGAACTGGAGAGTATCATGCTAAATGAAGTCAAAGACAAATATATGGTTTCACTCATATGTGGAATTTGAGAAAAAAAAAAACAGATGAACATAAGGGAAAGAAAAAAAAGAGAGAGGGAGGGAGAGAAGCAAACCATAAGAAGATTCTTAACTACAGAAAACAAATAGAGTTGCTGAAGGGTAGGTGGGGCAGGGGGTTTAAACTAAATGGGTGACAAGTATTAAGGGTACTTGTGACTGAGCACTGGGTGTTACATGTGACAAATTACTAAATTCTACTCCTGAAACTAGTATTACACTGTATGTTAACTAGAATTTAAATAAAAACTTGAAACATTAAATAAGTAAGACTATTAGGGTCATGGAAACAAATATTTAAGTTTATGTAAATACTGGTAAAATAATAGAGGCATTTTTAAATTATGTTCTCATTTATTAATAATATTCTTTATGCGGGGGTAAGGCGCCTGGGTGACTCAGCTGGTTCAACACTGGACTCTTGATTTCAGCTAGGGTCATGATCTCAGGGTCGTTGGACTGAGTCCCACATCAGGCTCTGTGTTCAGCAGAGTCTGCCTGAGAGTCTCTCTCCCTCTTCCACTGTCCCTCCCCCACCCCCCAAATTAAAAAAACCTTCTATTTTTTTAAAAAAGATTTTATTTATTCATCTGACAGAGATCACAAGTAGGCAGCAAGGCAGGGAGAGAGAGAAGGCAGGGGGAAGCAGGCTCCCCACTGAGCAGAGAGCCCCATGGGAGGCTCAATCCCAGGAATCTGGGATCATGACCTGAGCCAAAGGCAGAGGCCTTAACCCACTGAGCCACCCAGGCACCCCATAAATAAACGTTTTAAAAAATTACTTATGATTATTAGTGAATATACGGAAAACATGAAAAATAATAAAGGAACATACAGAAACTTACGGTTAAGGTAGTACACTCATAAATAAAAATTGACAGTATACATCATAAAAAAGTATATGGGGAGTCAAAAGTTATACATGGAGTTTTTGACCACACAGGAGGCCGGCACCCCTAATCCCTACATTGTTCAAGGTCAACTATATATGTAAAGTGCCAGATGCCAACGCTAGCACTTAGTAATTTTGGGGTAAGTCTTCGCGCTCTACTACCTTTCCCCAGAGTGCTCCCAGTGAGCCCAACATAGCTGTGAGGATGAACTTTACTTAAAATTTTTTAGGGCAACAAGAAAGTAGTTCAAAACAGGCTGTTTTTTACCTTAAACATTTTACTGTCACCATTAAGTAAGATGGGATAATTATAAAGGCTCCTGGTATGCGCAAGGCTGTTCTCTGGACCATGATATCGGATTCCTTGTCTTACAGGAGGAATGACCACTCCAGAGGGAAGCTCAGTTACTCAACAAAACATTCTCAGCACTTAATAGAGCCAAACCCATACAACTGCGGCCACACAGTCACATGGACCCTGTCCTTAGAGTTTGCAGAGTAGGTAAACAAAGCATGAGCAACAGTCATGTGTAAATTAAGGTCTGACATCACTTCCCAAATAGGCAGTAAACAAATCAAAGAACTACAAATTATCTCACACAAGTTCTGATGTTTGCTACCAGCACTCACTATGACAAAATTAAACGGAAAGAAATGCCTAAATATACACTAAGTTAACTTCATAAGCTATAATTTTTCTATATTAAAGATTGACAAAAAGAAAAAAACTGATGAAACCAAACTTGTTCAGTCCAAAAACTAGTTATTCCTCTGCACCCAACAATGGATATTGGATTTAGTTTTTCTTTTAACCAATTTCAAAAACCAGAGAACTAGAACACAGTATCTGTATTATATATTAAAATGACTATTCTAGGACCAGTCTCCTGTATTTTAAAATATCTACTTCCAGGAAGTAAGGACATAAGGCCCTTACTGCAAACCTGACATAAGAGAATCCATACTAAAGCAAAAGCACTAGATGACATAGAATCCACAGTCCAATATATACAAAGCTCACAATGAATGAAAATGGTGAGTATTGTACATTAATTCAGAACTACTGTTAGAAAAGGTCATGATTATTAAAGTAACTTGTGACCCACAATCTAAGTAATTACTTTATTTCTATCAGTCTAGGCTTATTTTTATGTAAAACTGGGAACCAGTTCTTCCTAAATACCAACGATACTCTGAGGACAAATAATTATAAATCTAGGTACTACAATACGTCCTTATACAACAAATCTAGACTATACTATAATGTCATTAGAAAAATCCTTTATAGGACACCTGGGTGGCTCAGTAGGTTAAGCCTCTGCCTTCGGCTCAGGTTATGATCTCAGGGTCCTCAGATCAAGTCCCACATCGGGCTCCCTGCTCAGCGGGGAGCCTGCTTCCCTCTCTCCCTCTCTACCTGCCTCTCTGCCTACTTGTGATCTCTATCAAATAAATAAATAAAATCTTTTAAAAAAAAGAAAAAAGGAAACTGAAAAATCCTATATAAACTACTGGGATTTTCACAGGCACTCATTAAATCACAGCACTGAGAACTATTTCTCACGTTTAGTCTACTGGATACTAAGTTGGTTAACTGCTGACATAAAAAAAAGTGGTAATCTAAAAAAAAAAAAAAAAACCTATCTTTTAAAACTGAGTGACAAAGTCAGAGGCCTCTCACTAGCATTTAGCAGTTAAAATGATTCAAGTAAATGTTAATCTCTGTTCATCTGTTATCTTCCAACTCAGATCTTTCAAATCTCAAATGGTCTGATACTTATCCACATTAACATCTTACGGCTGGATAATGGAATTATGCTAGCTTGCTCGACAAGGTTCTTGCCAAAATTCTCCTCTATAGAAAGATAATACTATTGTCCCCATTTAACTAATTTCTCCTAAACTGGTGATTCTGCTGCTCCATCTTCAACTGTCACCCAGCTCCAGTCTTCTTATAAGCAAGCGCCCACACACAAGAGTGCAGCCGCTGGCTGGAGTTATGCTGCAGCCTGTAGCCAAATAAAGTGAAGCAAACTGGAACTGAACCAATGGTCATTTTGCAAGGACACTTGAACTCTGAAGCACTCTATAAACTGCTGGTTATTTCTAATAATATTCCCGTGAAGTTTTAGTACTGAGCCATTTATTATATTTCACTTAAACTATTCATCACTTTAAATACAGAAAAGTGCAAGATGTATCCCTGGTTTTTAAAAAAACTCACCAATCTCATCCAATTCCTTTTAAGTGTAAACAACTCTTAACTAATGGGAGTAGGCTCAACTTAAAACTAGGAGGTGCTTCTCAGAGCAGCTAACCTGGCACCAGTCATTTGGGAACATCACCTATAGATCCTAGAATCCTAGGCTTTTCAAGCGCATCAAGTCCAAGCATTCATTTTACAAATGAGTTTTTACTGAAGTTTTCTGGGGGTTTTTTTGTTTGTTTGTTTGTTTGTTTTAAATTTGACAGACAGAGATCACAAGTAGGCAGAGAGGCAGGCAAGGGGGTGGGAGTTGGGGGAGGGGGAAGCAAAATTCCTGCTGAGCAGAGAGCCTGATGTGGGGCTCGATCCCAGGACCCCGAGCTCATGACCTGAGCCGAAGGCAGAGGCTTTAGCCCACTGAGCCACCCAGGCGCCCCACAAATGAGTTTTTAAATTAAGAGCTTATGGTCTGGCTACTGTAACAGCTAACTCTTACATTGTACTAGGTACAAGGTGCTGTTCTAAGCCGTTTACACCTCTTTACTCCTTTAATCCTCACAACAAACCAGAAACAGGGTAAGGTCAACTAATTTGCCCAAGGTCAGATAACTATTAAGCAACAGAGGGCAGAACTGAAATCCAAACAGTCTAGCTTCAGAATCTATACTAAAACCACCAAGCTCGACTGCTTCTCTACAGAATGGTTTAAATGCAGCCTAGATGCTGCATTTAAATGCTAAATGCACACTAGGGTTCAGAGTTCCAACCTCAGAAACTAATTCTCCATACCTCCCTTTCTCCAATACCACCATCGCCCACCATTCAGCAAATGAACTGCAAACGTGTGACTCCAAAAGTTCCCCCTGTCTACAACCTTAAGTAATCTGACTTCAGTATCCAAAATAGGTACGCTCTAGAAAACCAAAAGATGCAGCAGTCACTCAGAAAAGAACCCGTGTTGCTCGCTGCTGTTTTAATGGAACATCTGAAATGCCTAAAAACATAAATAACTAAATAGCCTATGTACGCTTTTCCTGAGAAGCACAAACACTGCCGAATTTTCATGATGTCTAAAGTGATGAAACGGAGCTAAAAACAGGGGCGGTCCTGTCCACCCCCCCCCCCCCAGCTGTCTCTAACTTACTTAGAGAGGGGAGATTCTCAGTTAATGCATCTGAATGTAGGTGAGAAATGCGTGGAGGGAAAAATGGGGGGAAAAATAGGGGCTATTCCACCAACTCTCCAAAGTAAAAGGAGGCTCAGACTTCAGACCCTATGTGTGTTGGAAGTTAAACCGTGCTACATACCACTGCTGCCCTGCCGGCTTCAGTGCCCCTCCAGGCTGCAGGGAGGTGGTTACGTGGCGCTTGGAGGCATTTCCTCCAGTCTGAAGAGGAGGTGGCTTTCCCCGCTGGTGGAAGCCCCTCGCTCACCGCACTGCGACTGGGAGAGCCCCAGGGCGGCGGGAAGTGGGACCTGATAGCTTCCCGGGATACTGAAGGGGGCAACGTCTGGGGCTGCTTGCGCGGAGCCGCTGGGGACCACGCCTGCTCTCCCCCTTTTCCCCTCAGGACCACCCCCGCCGGCCTGGAGGATCTGCAGCACGCCGGAGACACAACAGCACCCCTGAAGCAAAAGCTCCCCAGCGCGGACACGACCCTCTGTGGGCTACTCACCAGGTTGAGGGGTCCTTCCATTACTTCCATAGACCCCGGGGTAAGCGGCGGCCTGAGGAAGGGGAGCAACGGCGCAGGGGCACATGGAGGGAAAGAGTAGTAGAGGGGGCGACGCAGCGGTGGCGACAGCTGCCCCTCTCCGCGCCCCGGGAGCCAGCACTGGGCGCAGAGGGAGCAACAACCGCACCACTTCCTCCTCCGGTGGCGCGCCACGGGCCCGCCCCCTGCGCCGCGGCCACGCACGCGTCATGGCGTCACACGTGGCTGGTTCAAGGTGGGAGTGGGGAGCGGGAGGAGTGGGTAGGGCTCAGGGGAGGCGGGGCATGGGCGGTCTTTCCTCTCGCGAGAGGCGTATCTTTAGCTTCTTGACGCCTTCTTTGACGTCACGTCGGGGGTGGACAGCCTTTTTGAAATTTAAATAAGATGGCTGTCTTAGCTTTTGGCCTCTCTCATTTTCTTCCGTACGACTTTTCTTAAGTCCCTCTGCTTTGCCACGTCTTCCCTTGCTCTCCCGTTCCCACCTTTATTCTTGCATCTAATTTTTTTCGCTGGACTAGACTTCCCCCTGGAGGGAGACAAAAGAATGATAAAGGGCTCTGCCCTCTAGATGATAGCATACTAGTTAAGAAAGTAATAGGTGTACAGAAGTAATAGAAGTAATAGGTGTTACAAATAGCCAAATAGAATACTTTATTAAGTTAGCAGTTATGTGCTAAACCACTCTGCTAGGAATTCCTTTTGTCAAGGAATTCGCTGACAAAAAATAATTGCGATTTATGTCGTAAAGGGTACAAATAAGGAGCTGGGAGAGAAGCACCATGTGTTTCATGGCTTCAAGGAAATGAATTTGTTCAAGAGCCATGTGATCTTAAAAGAGGACCCCAAGCTTCAGGTGAGGTCGGAGCCCAGGCATACACCTTGACTGCATCCTTGTCAGATTCTGGGCAGAGAACTCATTGAAGTCATGCCCAGACTACCGACCGATGAAAATTGTGAGAAAATGAATGGGTGTTGCTATAAGCCACGCATTTGGGATAATTTGTTATAAGCCAAACAACAACAAAACTATTATAGACCCCTTCTAGGTGAGTAGACAAACTGTAAACATGGGTTGTAAATCCATGCCACTGCACTAGTGAATTTCCAGCGGCTGGCTGTGCAGTGGACAGGTTTAATAAACTTCAGTGACAGCTGGACAAGGAAGGAGAGTATGATGTGTTCAAGTACTCACCAGTGTTTGAGAGAAACTTCAGTCAAATCAGTAAAAGAGAGAACATGATGGATGTATACAACCATATCCAAATGGTGACACAGACATTGCATCCACCAGCCCTAGTTTCTGCCACTTGCTGTCACCCTGTTGGCCCAACAAGCCAAAGGCTATGAAAAGCATGCTGGACATGGCCATGTCATCAAAGGAAAGGGTCACAGGCCTACAAAGACTTTAGAGCTATCCAAGCTGATTCCTTGAAATTTGGGAAATAGCTGCACCAGAAGCTCCACTGGCTGTTTTTGACTATTTGTAACTTTATATCCCTTCAAACACATGGACAGCATCTTTGCCTTTTGGGAAAAGCTCATTTATCTCCTGAGACCATCACTTGCTGTATCCAAGCAGGGTGGCAAGTATGTAGGCACTGCCTGTTGTGATTTTCCCTATTTTTACCATGTCTGAGATCAGGTGATCTTATAGTCATTGATGCCAGGTGGCAGTTGTGATAAAGTTGCATTGCCATAGAAAAAACCTTTAACCAACTTTCTTTCATTTATGTTTACATTTTTATGTATGCACGAGAGTGATATGAGGCAAAAATACATCTAAGTCTGAAGGACCAACCCTTTTCACTATATATAAAATAAAATTCTGGGGTGCCTGCATGGCTCAGTTGTTAAGCATTTTTCTTTGGCTCAGGTCATGATCCCAGGTTCCTGGGATCAAGCCCCATATCTGGCTCCCTGCTCCACAAGAGTCCTGCTTCTCCCTCTCTCCCTCTCCATGCTTGTGTTCCCTCTCTCTCTGTGTCTCTCTCTATCAAATAAATAAATAAAATCTTAAAAAATAAAATAAAAATTTAAGTGATGAAAACAATGGCTGCATTTCAGAGAAAACCAGTGTAAGCTGGCATAGTTGGCCTGTAAGTGGGTAATAACCCTCTTTCCTCTGCTTATTCTATATAAGGACTCATCTTCCTACTTCATCGTTTCTTGCCTTGAAAGAAACCGCCAAATCCTTCCCTTTTACAAATTCATCATGAACAAAAAGTAACACTTCCTTGAACTGCAAGGGTGCCTGGGTGGCTCAGTCCGTTAAGCATCCAAGTTTAGGTTCAGGTCATGGTATCGGGCTTAGAGTTAAGACCCAGGTCAGGCTCCAAGCTCTGCAGCAAGTCTGATCCAGGATTCTCTCTCCCTCTCTCTCTGCCCCCACCCCCCACTCTCTCACACACACACAAATAAATAAATAAATCTTTAAAGGGGCATTTGGGTGGCTCAGGTGGTAAAAAGCCTCTGCCTTTGGCTCTAGTCATGGTCTCCCAGTCCTGGGATTGAGCTCTGCATATCGCTACCTGCTCAATGGTGGGGGGTAGGGGGCGGGGGTGTCCTGCTTCTCCCTCTCCTTGCTCATGCTTTCTCTCTCTCTCAATCTCTTGCTCACTCACAAATAAATAAAATCTTTTTCAAAAAGTAAAAATAAAAAAGGACTGGACTGCCTTTACCTTTAAATGGAGACTATAGTTTTAGTTGTTGTTTTTACGAATGAGCATGATGTTGAGAACAGGATAAACACTATCTCACTTCAAGCTGATTACAGTGCTTCTTGAAGATTTAAGTTTCTTCTTCTTCCTAAAACTTTTCTATCCCCATTTCCCAATAGCAATGGTTTAACTTTGTGTAACACTTTGCAGGGGTCCAAGTACCTACATGAAGGCTTGCTCATTTAATTCCAACAGGCTCAAATTAGTGACTTGCCCAATGTCATAAAATTGGTAAGTAGCTGAACTAGGTTTGAAATCTAGGTCTGTCTGGCCATAAGCCCAGTATTCTTTCCACTACAAGCAGCTAAATATCTGCTGGAGTGACATCGAATGTGGTAATAACAGAAATAGACTGTTAGGGTAACCCACTGTAATTACATAGGTTATTTTGGGTTTTCCTAAATTCACAGTCCTGAGTACCAAGAGATTGAAGCTAAAAAGGGAGTTGCTATTGTTAGTGGCTCTATTCTCCTCCGGGGTATTTGCCAAGAACTATTCACAAACCAGACTGGGCAGGAACAGGCCCTGTGAGGGAGGGGGAGGGCAGCCGTGAGGTCACAGGCCCTAACTCCTTGGACTCTGAGCCAAGCTGTCCAGTTGCTTCAGCAGGAGCCAGGATGAAGAGAGCCAAGTTAGGCAGGAGTCAGGCATTCTATTCAACAAAGTTCAACAGAGGAGAGGCCAAGAAAGTAGAATTTCAGGGCGGGTTTCTTACCCAGTAAGTTGACACCTGGGAAAAGTCAGTCAAATAAAGGCAAAAAGGCAATGATTCAAGCAACTTTGTATTAGGTTAGTGTTTGTCAAACAAGGGAGCAGAGGAGAGCTCTCCCAAATCCTGAAATGTCCTTTGACCATGTATCTGCTGTTGCATCAGTAGAGCTGCTTCATTTCCTTCTAGAAAAAATAACTTCCCTGCTTATTTGTGGTAGGTCTGGCATGAGGGAAACCCTTTCCACATATATATATATTTTAAGATTTTTGTTTTTCCTTTTAAAGTAAGCTCTACACCCAATGTGGGGCTTGAACTTACAGCCCTGAGTTCAAGAGTCATATGCTCTACTGACTGAGCCAGCCAGGTGCATTCCCCCATATTTTTTTTTAACAAAACATATTTTTTTAACTTTTTTTTTTTTAACTTCAGAACACTGAGGCATCTCTAATTAAATCCTCTTCAACCATTATAGTTCCCACCCCTGATTACACAGACCTCATTCCAGTTCTACCTCTTGCTCTGACCCTTTGCTGGAAAATGCTGATCCACCTGGACTTTGTTTCAAACAGAGTGGGTCACATATTGGAAAGGGATCACGGGAATCCTGAGATGTTGGAAGATGATAGGGCTTGGTTACTCTTAAGTAAATCTAGATGAGAGTTTGAAATGGGATGGTACAGAAGAAATGATTGAAGTCGTAGGGCAGAAGTTTAGAGATTATTCTTCCTTGTGTTTTTAGAAGAGATTTGCCTCCAGCTTCCTCTCGCAAAATATTTTCTGAAGTTGTTAAGATTCACAAGGCCATTGTTAATCTGTTTAGTCCCTCTGTGACCATGCTTCCTGCCACCATTCTACCTGAGCAGCATTAGTACCCAACAGCTCTCGCTGACAATCCTGGGAAGCCATGTGAGGGCTTCAGGGAAGGAGGGGTCATAGCAAAGTAGCACAGAGAAAACATTCAATTTATTAATTGAATATTTTACCACTCACTTTCACTGTACTCTTTACCTCTGAGTTGGTCTTTTTCATGTCTTTATACTTTCCCCACCCTTCAGGGAACTGGAAAACCCTCTGGGAAGTTTTCTTTTAAACCCTTGTAGGCAAAGGATTCCAAAACAAACAAAAAGTAAAGGGGGGGGATGGGGAGGGAGAGAGGAAGTAAGGGAGAAAGAAAGAGAGTGAGAGAAAGAAGAAGAAAAAGCAGGAGGAGGAAGAGGAAGAGGAGAAAAGAAAGAAAGGAGGAAAGAAAGAGAGAGGGGCGCCTGGGTGGCTCAGTGGGTTAAGCCTCTGCCTTCAGCTCAGGTCATGATCTCAGGGTCCTGGGATCGAGCCCCCCATTGGGCTCTCTGCTCAGCAGGGAGCCTGCTTCCTCCTCTCTCTCTTTCTCTCTCTCTCTGCCTACTTGTGATCTGTATTTGTCAAATAAATAAATAAAATTTAAAAAGAGAGAGAGAGAGGAAGGAAGGGAGGGAGGGAGGGAGGAAAGGAGGAAAAGAGAGAAAGAAAAAGAAATATGACAAAAAAAAAAGAAATATGACAAATATACTTTCTATCCTGATGTGTTTACATCATATGCTGTTGACATTCAGTCCAGAAGCAACCGTGGGAAGAATGATGCAACCTCAGATGTGAAGACCTTGGGACTGTGGCCAGAGAATTTTCACAGCATAGATGGAGGCTGGCCAGTCTTCAGCCTTGGCCAGACACTTAGGTTTTTCTGTGCTGAATTCTCTCTCGCCAGTTCTAAAACCTGCACAATTCTGATTGACTCTTACCTGGCTTGAATACCATATTCATCACATTATTTTTTTTCTGTTTAGTTTTTGGGGGAAGGGAGAAAAGTAACTGGGGAAATAAACCAATAGGAGAATTTTTGGTCACAATGTTGAAATAATTTGCAGAACTCTCTTGAATTCTTCAATGATCACAGAGCAACTACTACTCAATTAAATTGTAATTATTGGCTGTGTTTTATAGAAGTATATTTTATAATTGTATAAACCACTAAAGCCTTTTTTGCATAGGTGTACTTTGTATACCTCATATGAAAAATTTCAAATATATCAAAAATTATAATAGTATAATGAACACCCAAATACCCAAAACCCTGTCTTTAGTAGTTAACATTTTACCATATTTCCTCCATCTATTTGTTTGCTAAAATTTTTTAAATTATAAGCAATATATCACTTCCCTCTAATTACTTTAGTATTCATCTCTAAAAAAATAAGAGCATTTTCGGTACTTTACTATGATTTACTATAATGCCTTAGTTGTACATATGGAAGTATCATCAGTTCCTTAACATCGGCCTATATGATAGAGTTCCCCAACTGTCCCCAAAGTGCCAAAATTGTACCAAGTCAAGATTCAATCAAAGTTCACACCTTGCTCATGATGGTTATATCTCTTAATTCTCTTAATTTGCTTTTAATCTAGATAAATCCTGGCTCTTTTTTTTTTTTTTTTCCATGACATTTGCTTGCAGAAGAGAATTGGCCAGTTGTCCACGCTCCCAGTCTATTCTTAATCATGGATTGAACTGTCTTTTAAAATCAATGGGTAAAAGAGCATCTGGGTGGCTCAGTTGGTTAAGTGTCTGCCTTTGGCTCAAATCAGGGTCCTGGGATGGAGCCCTGTGTTTGGCTCGCTGCTTCTCCCTCTCCCGCTGCCTGCTGCTCCCCCACCTTGTGCTTGCTCTCTCTGTCAAATAAATAAAAGCTTTAAAAAAAATTTAAAAATAAAATAAAAAATTAAATGGCTCTAGATAAGATATTAACTATACTTTCTTCATATAGTCATTAATAATAAGCCTTTAAAGTAAACAAAGAATAACAACTCATGACTTAATAACCAAGAATCTTATGCCACCTCTTTTTGTGGGTCCTCTTTCTTTGGCAACTAGCAGAAACCAACCCAGACTAGATTAAATCAAATGGGGAATTTCATTGAACTTATTAGTTACAAATTGCATTTTCCTGCATGTAGTATAAAATCACAGAAGAAAAATGTCTTAAGGAAGATAGGAGTCTGTAAAAGACATCTGGAGAGAGCAATCCAGGCCTGGCCTGGCAGAGCGGTAGCAGGGGCCCAAACTCTCTCTCCACTGTACATGCAGTCACATGGCTTTCACCTCAAGGTTAACTCTCATAGCGCTACCTCTTCCTTTGCTTTGATCATCAGTGTGTTCCAAAGGAGAAGTGCATCCTCACAGACCATTCTCATTAACAGCGTAGACTTCTCCCTTTTCTTGGGGACCACAGTACAGATTTGAATGAATTATAATCCTTGGTTCGTGAGCAAATGTCATTAGTAATCCATGCTTGGCACTTTTTATTTATCTGTAACTGATGCATTTAGAATATAATAAGGGCCCATGTACTTACCACTACTACAAAATAAAATGTGAACATTCTTCTCCATGTATTTTGGAGCACGTATGCATGCATGGCTGCTAAGCAAATATCGAGGACTAGAATTGCTGGGTCATGTGTGATGCACGTGTTCAGTGTTAGTAGACATTGCCAGTTTTCCAAAAGGCTTATGCCAGTTTACATTAACACTGGCAGTGAATGAAAATGTCATTTGCTTTAAATTGCTGTCGATACTTTGCATTTTTTGTCTTTACCATTTTAACCATTCTATTGATGGGTAGTTCATCTTACCATTTAACTCTTTAAAAGCTGACCTGTGCTCTCAAAACTTCATCCTAGTAGAGTGTATGCTCCTGAAGATGTCTCTATTAATTTTTTGATCACCACATCTAATGACCTTTTTTCAATGTATGCCCTTCATCTATCAGTAACGTTTGACATCATTAACCACCACTTCTGGAAATTCCATTCCATTGACTTTCATGCCTTTGCATTACCCTGGAATGTGCACCTTTGTCCACAATTCCAAAATCTAGTACACCTTGAAAACAAAAAGTTTTTGTATTACTCATTTGGTGACAAAACCTCTCCTCAGCTATCATGATACTATTTAATCCTTCTTTATCCCGCTTGGTGTTATGTTTACGCGATTCATTGAAGATTTGTTAATGCATCTTTTTATCTTGAGATACTGCCTCAGTCTCTGTTCTATTACATGGAGTAAAAGCACCATACTAGCTTTGAAAAGTTAGAAAATTCTGAACTCCTAAATAGATCCAACTCTTAGAGTTTGGGATAAAATTCTGTAGACCATAGTAGAAAAAACCTAACTTTGGAGTCAGATAAACCTGGGTGTCCATCCCACTTTTTTAACCTCTTAAAACTTAAATTTTGCTTTTTTAATCTCATCTCTAAAGCAGGGATTGAAATAACTAGCTGATAAGGCTGTGAACATCCTTACTTGTATGACTCACACATCTAAAACTCAATATATTGAAAACTGAGCTCACCATTCTCCCCGCCCCCGACCATCTGTTTCTTTGTTCCCTGTCTTAGGGCATGGCACCAGCTTCCCACCCATTTGCCCAACTCAGAAACCTAAGCACTAACCTCAGTTTATTCCTCCTTTTCTAGTCCATTAGCAAGTCCCATCAATTCTACATTCTGAGGGTTTCTCAGTTCTGCGTATATCTCTCCATTCCCACGACCACCTTGGCTATTTCATCATTAACAAATTCCTAAGAGTTGTCTTCCTGTCTACAGTGTTGCCACTTTTCTGTTCACTCTCCCCACTAGAGCCAAAATCATCAAGGCAAATTTGATTATGCCACTCTCCTGCTTACAGCCATTGTCTTCTTATTGCCCTAAGATCAATTCCCAGTTCTATCATGATTTCCCAGGTCTTCCCAGGTTGTCTGCTTACTTCTCTAGATTCAATGGGCAAACTACCTTTCATTCCCAGGATGCGTGAGTGGCTCACTCAGTTAAGCAGTTGCCTTTGGCTCAGGTCATGATCTTAGGGTCCTGAGATCAAGCCCTCCATTGGGCTTCTTGCTCAGTGGGGAGCCTGCTTCTTCCTCTACCTCTACCAGCCTCTCCCCTGCTTGTACTCTCTCTCTCTCTGACAAATAAATAAATAAAATCTTCAAAAACAAAACAAAAACTACCATTCATTCCCTAACTTGCTATATTCTTTCTTGTGCCCTGGTCTTCAACTATGCTTTACCTGATGTTTGAAGCACACTTTCCCCACATCCTATACCTGGCTATTTTCATGCAAACTTATGATCTTACTTTGAGTAAGACTTCTTTCTGAAAAGCTAATCTGTTTTGGACTGAATTGTGTTTTTCCAAAATTCATATTTTGGAGCCCCAATCCTCAATGTGACTCTGTTTGGAGATGGGGCCTCTAGAGAGATTATGAACGTTAAATGAGGTCATAAAAGTGTGGTCCAAACCCAGTAAGACTAGGCTTCTTATAAGAAAAGGAAGAGACACCAGGGAAAAGCCCATGTGAGGACACAGTGAGAAGATATCCAAGGAGAGAGAAGCCTTAAGAGAAAACCAATTCTGTCAGCCTCTATCTTGACCTTTTAGTCTCCAGAACTAAGAAAATAAATTTCTGTTGTATAAGCCACTTGGTCTGTGGTGTTTTGCTGTGTCAGCTCTAGTGGACTAATACATAATCCTTCCTCTGTCTCCTCGGGGCATGCTAGAATTCTTCTGTTAGAATCTTCATCTTCTGGTATTATAATCATCTGTTTTGTTTTCCATATCTTCCTACCTCTTCTTAAGGCTTAAGAAGCTACCTCCAGAAGAAGGACATGTCTTTTTTGTTCACCACTGCAGCCCTGGCTCCTCACAGAATAGCTTGCATGTCATGGACACTCAATCAATATTTTTAAATGAATAAATTAACTGATAGAATAACATACATAACCGTTTTGTGTGGTTAACAATAGACATTCACACTCGGTAAGTCTTTGTTAGATCTTTTTGTTTCTCCTGTTTCCAATTGCTTCTTCCTATCACAAGCTCATTTTCCCATCCAGTAATGTCATTGTAGCTTGAGTATCCTATTTAAATTGAAACATGCCCAAGCATGTCTGCAGATCTTTTTTTTTTTTTTTTTTTTTTTTTTAAGATTTTATTTATTTATTTGTCAGAGAGAGAGAGAGAGCAAGAGTGAGCACAGGCAGAGTGGCAGGCAGAGTCAGAGGGAGAAGCAGGCTCCCTGCGGAGCAAGGAACCCGATGTGGGACTCGATCCCAGGACGCTGGGATCATGACCTGAGCCGAAGGCAGCTGCTTAACCAACTGAGCCACCCAGGCGTCCCTGTCTGCAGATCTTATAGGATAGACCCACCATATCTGTATATGACAGGTTGCGTCAGAATGCAGCATGATGCAATTGACTTAGGAGTAACAAGCCTTGGTGGTCTGTGGGGAGAAGTGACCCAGGATGGAATGTGATATCTGTTCCTAGGAGAGCCTACCAACCAGGTGCCATTTTAATATAGATCAGCTCCAAAGGGGAGTGTACTAGTTTGCTAGGGTTGTCATAACAAAGTACCACAGACTTGGTGACTTAAACAACAGAAATTTATCCATGATAGGGAGCTAGGCATTCGCTTCCACATTGCCATCAAATGTGGTAGCTTGGGTACCATACCGGGAGCATGAGCCAGAGAAACAGAGTATTGCCCCAAAGAGGTGGCAGAAACCCCTGAGTGAGAAGGAAGTGGCAGTAGTGCCCAGCAAAGAGAGACAAAACAGAAAGGGGAGAAATGGAAGTTCTCAAGAACTCCCAGGAACACTTGAGGGAAACTTTGAAGAGAGTCTTGGCTCCTATCTGAGTAAGAGAGAGCTGCTATGATATGTTACTTTGGCATTTTTCAGGACTGTGAACCCCCTACTATGAACTACCTTTGGACCATGCACAGTTTCAAACTTTGATGATCACCTTTTCAACAGTTCTAATGAAAATTACTTCTTATCCTTAACCTATTTCCTGAACCTGGATATTCCACCTGTCTTCCATTTCCAGCTTCTGGCTTTCCTGTGTTAGTTCATAACTCCAACATTTTTTTTAAAGATTTTATTTATTTGTTTGACAGACAGATGGCAAGTAGGCAGAGAGGCAGGCAGAGAGAGAAGGGGGAAGGCAGGCTCCCCGCTGAGCAGAGAGCCCGATGCTGGGCTCAGTTCCGGGACCCTGGGATCATGACCTGAGCCGAAGGCAGAGGCTTTAACCCGCTGAACCACCCAGGTGCCCCAATTCCAACATTCTTTCATCTTCGATCTTCCCTTTTTCTCATTTCCAAAATCCAAAAACTTACCAATTGTAGAGATTCTACCTCCATAATTTTTTTTTTTTTAAGATTTTATTTATTTATTTGACAGACAGAGATCACAGTAGGCAGAGAGGCAGGCAGAGAGACGGGGAGGGAAGCAGGCTCCCTGCTGAGCAGAGAGCCCAATGTGGGGCTTGATCCCAGGACCCTGAGATCATGACCTGAGCCGAAGGCAGCGGCTTAACCCACTGAGCCACCTAGGCGCCCGCTCCATAATTTTTCTGAAGGATGTTTTCTTTCATTCATGATTCATCACTGGTCCCATTAAGTGGCTTCCAAATTTTTCTTCACATTCTAACTAATCTTCATATTTTTATAAATGATGATAATGATGATTTGGCTTTGGCCACAATTAGCCCCACCCCTCTCAGCTTCAGTAAAATATAGCTTTAGTCATAGCTGGACTTACAGCAGGTCCTGAGAAAAATTCCTAAGTATTGGAGTAAGCAGGCAGTGCTTATGAGTTATGAGACACCATGTAGCAACGAAAAGGAATAGCAGCTATACATACTATCTCAGATGAATTTTTCCCGAGTGTGAGTAAAACAAGTCACAAAAGAACATGGGTGAAAAAAAACCCATGCGTGATATAGTTTCATTTATTGGTCAAGTCATAAACAAGAACAAACAATGTTGTTTAGTGTACATATTTGGTAAAAATGAAGAGGAAACAGATGTTAAACTCAAAGTTTACTTTTCCAGTGAGTATGTTGGATTTCCCAGTTCTTCCTAATCTAGTCTTCCTAAACCATGAAGGTTGCATATGCCATATTATTGGTAAATGACTCTGGACACAGGTTTCTGAATCCAAAGTGGCTGTCTCTAAGAGTAGGAGGAGGACATGTGATGGGAAGATATGTATATGGAACTGCAGAGTGATGGGTATGTTGGCGCTTACTGTTGTATTTTTTCCCCATTTTACCATCTCTGAAAGGAGGTGGTCATACAATTACCGTCAGCCAGGTGGCAGTTCTGATGAAGTTGTGTTGCTTTAGAAATACTTTTTTGGTTTCTTTTAAGATTTTATTTATGTATTTGACAGACAGAGATCACAAGTAGGCAGAGAGGCAGGCAGAGAGAGAGGAAGGGAAGCAGGCTCCCTGCTGAGCAGAGAGCCCGATGCAGGGCTTGATCCCAGGACCCTGAGATTATGACCTGGGCCGAAGGCAGAGGCTTAACCCACTGAGCCACCCAGGCGCCCCAAAATATATATATATATATATATATATACTTAAATAAATATATATATTTATTATATATTATTTTGTGTGTAGTAGAGTAGGTGAAGTTCTTAAATGAATAAATTTCAATATAACTGAGGCATGCTAAACAATTAAATGAAAGCTAAAATGTGCATTTAGTGGTTTATACCTATAGTTCTGTTACAGGATTTCCTTCTCCTTTAGTGCCCGAAGCTCTTGGTTGTACCAATTTGAAGAATGAAGAGGTAGAGCTTTCCTTTGCAGCAAAGCAAAGTTTTACTGAGGACAGTAAAGCGATAGTACAAAGCTCCTGAAGAGGGGTGGACCGGAGAGGGTTGCCACTCGAGTTTCTCGATCTAGGGTTTTTTATGGGCTTGGTGACAGGCTGCTTTAATCTGATTAACCCTCCAGGTGCCTGCCATCCAATCGGGTTTTTGTCATCTGTCTATCATATGTGCGAAAGGGTGGAGGGCTCCTTCCAGGGTGGGTGTAAAATTCTTTTAAGGGTGGTCTCCTCTTAGGGCTGGGGCCCTTTGTCCAGGCCTGCCTTTCTTCCAACTCTCCTTCATTGTTTCTGTGTTAAGACATCTCAAACCAGCATATATCCACTCCCAGAAGTGACTTACGGTATTTGCCAGAGTCCCAAAATAGGGGAACGCTTCATTCATCGTCCTGCATTGTCAGTATTACTTGTGAATGAGTATTTGAAAACATTATTTTATTCGTACCTTAGACTTCAAAAAACTAATTTATTTGTTCCAACTGATGTAGGTGACTGGGTCCAAGGACCCAGAGGGGATCTCACAGGACCAGCCAAGAGGGTCCTTGGTTTCATGCAGGATGGAAATCAAACATGAGCCAAGAAGAAGTGAGAATAGAGTTCATTTAAGATACAGAAGTGATGTGGTTTTGGAATATAGGTGAGGTTTGGTGGGGTGGAGTCCAGAGCTAATGACCAATAAAGAATTCTTGAGAGATCTTTGGTGCAAAATGGTGGTTTTATTAAAGCACAAGTTAGGACCTGTGGGCAGAAAGAGTTGCTGCCTTGCAGTCTTGAGGAGTGGCTGATTATATGCTCAGGATTTGGGGGAAAGTAAGGAAAAGGGAGGCTTCAAAAGAACTTTCGTATGCTAAAGAGGACCTACAAGATAATGGAGGCCTTGCCACTGTCAAGTTAAGGTTGTTTTCCCCTCCAGCAATATATTAACATTAAGATAGTTGCTGTTCCACCCAGGAGTGTGTGGCTGGAGTACGTGTTCTCTTAGGCATCCAGGAACTGGTCAAAGACCAGGAACTGATCAGAGATGAGTGCTCAGGTGTCATCCATAAGTCACTTCTGGTCTGGAGTCAGAGTTCTTGGCATCAAGGTATATGAGGTCGGTGGTCTTAGAAAATGTTCATGATGACCTTGCCCTGTCACTCCTTAGATGTTATCTATTATGCTAGAAAACTCCAAAGAAATCATTAACTCCTTGACCATTACAAGGAGGACATACATTCAGGCATGTGAAAGGTGGGGGCGCAGGACTTAGTGATGTAGGAATTGTTCAGGGTTTAGACCTGATGACCAAGAAAGAATTCCTGAGACGTCTTGGGTGCAAAAAGGTGGTTTCATTAAAGCACCGGGATAGGACCTGTGGACAGAAAGAGCTGCACTGGGGTTATGAGGAGTGGCTGGTTATATACTTTCAAGTTGAGAAGGGGTTAGGGATAGCAAAAGCCTCCCATGTATTTTGGAAACAAGGTTTCCAGGATTGTGAGAGGGCTAGCTATTGTTAGGAAAAGGTCATTTATTACTGTTTGGCAAAAACTCAGTCCTGAGACCCTATAGATGTATACCAGTTTGTCATATGCTTGGGGGAATATGATTGCCAATATATATCTTGGGGGTTAGAGACAAAGGAAGTTTCTAAAGGAATTTTTTTTTTTTAAGATTTTATTTATTTATTTGACAAGAGAAATTACAAGTACACTGAGAGGCAGGCAGAGAGAGAGAGAAGGAAGCAGGCTCCCTGCTGAGCAGAGAGCCCGTTGCGGGACTCGTTCTCAGGACCCCGAGATCATGACCTGAGCCGAAGGCAGCGGCTTAACCCACTGAGCCACCCAGGCGCCCCTCTAAAGGAATTTTTATGTGTTAAAGTAGACTCACAGGATCCTGGGGGTCAGGCCTAAGATTGCCTTCTGTCCTTCTAAGTATTAACATCAAGGCAGCTGAGCTCTTAGAGGAATGTCACTCTGCCTGTTTCAAGGACGTGTTAATGGACTATAAGTTGGAAGGAAACTTAATTTCTCTTTTACCTTTGTTTCCCACATCACTAGAAAGAATAGAGGCTACTAAAAAAAGCAGTCTTTTGGGGTGCCTGGGTGGCTCGAGCCCTACCTCAGGCTCTCTGCTCAGTGGGGAACCTGCTTCCCCCTCTCTCTCTCCTGCCTTTCTGCCTACTTGTGATGCCTGTCTGTCAAATAAATAAATAAAAATCTTTAAAAAAAAAAGTCTTTCTATGAGTCTCTTCAGTTTCCTTGTCTCACAACCTCTTATACACAAGCCATAATAAAGTTAATAGTTAATAGCAGACTCCAAAATGTTCTCCTAGTGCTGAAGCAACTGAATGGTTTTGTGACTCTGGCAGAATGAGTAATTTTGGTTTTCTTTTGTGTTATTTTATTTAGTTATTTTCCATTTAATAGTATTTACGGAAGATTTCTTCTTTGCAATAAGCAATAACCAAGGCATTCCCAGAACAAGGCTACACAGGGCAACACCCTTCAGGGCTTGGAATTGTTAAAAGACTACAACTCAACTGAGTAAGTTTGAAATCTAATTGGCTTTATTCATTGATTCATAAAGTGGGTTATACCCCACCTAACAAGTAGAAAGGAGTTCCGAGGAACTATATAAAATGGGAGGTGTTTATAGGCAGAAGGGGGCGGGAACAAGGACCTTATAAACAAAAGAAAGGATTATTTTGGGCAAGGTCACCTTCCTTGGGGGAAGGGTGGGGATATACCTTGCAGATTCCCTCCGGAGTGTTGACTAGGAAATTCCAGGCCGATTAGTGTAAAATTCCACTCCTGGCTAAATCTGTAATTAGGTTAGGTATTAAGTCCTTGTTTGCTGGCCCCCTGGGCTCAGTACAAGTGACTCCATCTTGGGCCTGCTGTTTCTTTTTTAACAGAATGTAGATTTTTTACACTTGTCTCCAAATGAAATTACTCTTACACCCCCAGAGATACAGAAAAGACTGAGAACAGAAGGCATTTATCACACAATCTGAAATGTGTATCCCCTCCTGGATGCTATGCTTGTAGTGCACTATGAATTAATTTGTTTTATGACTCTCCCAATTATCTTTTGAATGACATGATTTAACTTGTTAGATGTGCATATTTAAACTATGTCCTATTTGGGGTGCCTGGCTGGCTCAGTCGGAGAAGTGTGCAACTCTTGATCTTGGGGTCATGAGTTTGAGCCTCACATTGGAAGTAGGGATTACTTAAATAGATAAATAAACTTAAAAAAAAATAAAACCAGGAAAGCAAAAAACCTATGCCCCAAATTTAGGCTAGCTTTTAGCATGTCTTCATCATTTAATATGATGTGGCTTGGCCCTTTCTCATACACAAGGAGACCTGTAAAACTACTGATTGGGTCGTTTTGTTCAATACTGAGTGAACATAACCTATGAAGCACTCTTTGTGAAACTTACTTGGGTGGGATCTCTGTTCCCTGTTTCTTACCAGCTTCACCTTGAACGAGAACAGGGATTAAAAAAAATACTTCCAAAGCAGTATTTCTCTAAACCCCATCTCTGAGGGTCAAATTCTTTCCAAATAGGTCTAGGAATTGCCAGTAACTCAAGTGTGTCTCATGGGCTGAGATACGGGAAAGCAAATAAGGGATGATATGGATTATGTGGTAGCTATTATTTATTGAATGCTTGTTATGTGTCAATGCTACGCAATTCACAAGGAAGGGGGCAATCTGCGCAATGGCAGGAGACATTCTCCTGTCCTTTGTATAAACTCCAAAGAAGGAGAAGTCTTATTGCCCACTGATTGAAACTTGACCTTAATAAAGAAGATGCACTCTATATATACAATACAACACTACTCAGCTATAAGAAAAAAAAAAAAAAAGAAAAGAAACCTTGCCATTTGCAATGACATGGATGGACCTAGAGGGTATTATGCTAAACAAAATAAGTCAATCAGAGAAAGAAAATTATCATATGATCTCACTGATATGTGAAAGTTAAGAAACAAAAGAGAGGTTCATAGGGGAAGAGAGGGAAAAATGAAACAAGATGAAATCAGAGAGGGAGAGAAACCATAAGGGACTCTTAATAATAAGAAACAAACTGGAGGGTTGCTGAAGGAGAGGGGGATGGAGGGATGGGGTAACTGAGTGATGGACCTTAAGGAGGGCATGAGATGTAATGAGTACTGGGTATTATATAAGACTGATAAATCATTGAACTCTACCTCTGAAACTAATAATACATTATATGTTAATTACTTGAATTTAAATTTTAAAAAGTACCATAAAACAAAACAAAAACAAAAATTTGGCCTTAAAGATCTTTTTTAGTATTTTGGCCTTAAAGATCTTAAAGTCTTTTTTTTTTTTTTTTTTAAAGATTTTATTTATTTATTTGACAGAGAGAGAGATCACAAGTCGGCGGAGAGTCAGGCAGAGAGAGAGAGAGAGAGAAGCAGGCTCCCGCCGAGCAAAGAGCCCGATGCGGGGCTTGATCCCAGGACACTGAGATCATGACCTGAGCCGAAGGCAGTGGCCCAATCCACTGAGCCACCCAGGCGCCCCAAGATCTTAAAGTCTTGAGGAGAAGACAGGAAACCAGAAAACATTGTATTTTCAAAGTCTTGGGTGTTTCTCTATGTTGGAAGTTATAGAAACCTGAAGTCACTTTTGTGGCCAGTGGCCTCCTGATCTGGAACAATTCTTCTGATAGGTTGTTAGTCCTAAAATGAAAGGAAAGAACTTTTGCTGACATGGAGACATTTAGAGGAACTCCTCTTCCTGTGGCTGACAGCTGCTTTGGGAGTGACAATGGTTTTAAAATGTTTTTTTTTTTTTTTTTTGTGGGGAAGGGTGAATTGCATCTGGGAGATGAGTAACCTTTGAGGGGACTGTCTTTTAGCTAAGAGGCGAGGCGCACGCCTGGTCAACCACCTATTTTCATACTGTCTTTGTGTGGTATCTTCTCTTGTTCCTTTCCAAAGTACCTCTCCTCTTCAGACTTCCTGTACCTCCAGCACTCACTCACTCTTCATTGATGATCTTGCTTCAGACTTTACCAGGAAAACAGAAAGAAAATAGAGTTAATCATTTGGGACGGATTCCTTTAAACCTCGTCCTTTCACCAAATCTGCCAATTTGCCTTCAGCTGTACCTTCTCTAGCTTCCTTCTCTGTGTCCACAGATCCTAAACTATTTTATCTTATTCTTACCTAATCCTAATCAAACCTCCACTGTGGCCAATATAGAGGGACCTGCCTTAAACCAGACTCCAAAACTTCATAAATGATTTTGCCCTCCCCACTCTGAGATGCTAGACTATGCAGGTGGTGCTCTCCCTTATCTTGATGAGAACAAACTTACCTTACTGGCAGCCAGCTCTCTCCTCAGGAGAGCTGAATGGTACTATTGCTGAATGCATTGATATGTAATTATGATGGGAAGCAGTAAAGTGCTAGAAGTTAGAATAGACACAAGTGGGGGACACCTCAGGCACTTGGCTTCTACAATTAGCCTTTCTCTTCTGCATTATTACTCTCTTTCTCTCTACTGAATCAGCATATAAACCTACCCATCCTTAAAGACCCGTTTCCCACCCCCCCATTTGTGTCTATTCTAACTTCTAGCACTTTACTGCTTCCCATAATAATTACATTTTTTAAACACACACACACACACTTTAAAAATTAAAAAAAATTTTTTTTTATTTTTAAAAAAGATTTTATTAATTTATTTGACAGAGACACAGCGAGACAAGTAACACAAGTAGGGAGAGTGGGAGAGGGAGAAGCAGGCTTCCTGCTGAGCAGGGAGCCTGATTTGGGGCTCCATTCCACAACCTTGGGATCATTACCTGAGCCAAAAGCAGACACTTAACGACTGAGCCACCCAGGCAACCCCATGTTTTAAATGTTTTAAATAATATATTTAAATGTTTTAAATAATATATTCACATGCTTCAAAAACTCTAAAGACTAATTTTCTTTGCTAGCGGCGTCATGTATGTACTTGAAAGGTTTACGTATCAATGCATTCAGCAATAGTACCATAACGCACCCACTGTTCTTTACCTTTGACTACATCCTGGCAGTCTTTCTGTATCAGAGCAGAAAGATCATAGCCAAACTTCTGGTAGTTTTTTCCCCTAACTTTTCTAAGTTCCTATTCTCTCTTTAATTCATTCTCATGTAGCTTCTGGTCCTTCCAATGAAATGGCTATTTTCCAAGTCACCAGAAGTCTCCATCTGCTAAACCTAAAAGTTGCATGTCTGTCTATAACCGGGGCACATGGGTATAAGAGCACCTGGCTCTGGGGACCCCCACAGATCAGGTTTGGCTACTCAGCTCTAACAAAATCCAAAGACAGAGAGATAGATGGTGGTGATACAAGAAAGGGATTTATTTCAGTGAAAACAACACTGGGAAGACAGAGGACTAATGTCTCAAAGACTGTCTAGATTTATATAAGGAAATTCTAGATTTATATAAATTCTAGATTTATATAAGGAAAACATGGAACAAAGGTCAGTGGATTCCTGCAGGTGGGCAGTGAAGGTTAGGTCAATCATCGTCTTGGGGTCAGTCACAGGTGGGTGGGGGCTAGCTGGCTCAGGTTAGTTTCTTTTTTTTTTTTTTTTTAAGATTTTATTTATTTATTTGAGAGAGAGTGAGAGCCAGAAAGATCACAGAGGGAGAAGCAGGCTCCCCACTGAGCGGGGACTCCAATGTGGGGCTCGATCTCAGCACCCTGAGATCATGACCTGAGCTGAAGGTAGACGCTTAACCGACTGAGCCACTGAGGTGCCTATGGTGGTCCCTATTCTTGAGGCAGTAGATTTGGTTCTACTGGTGCTTTGCCTGCAGGGTCTTTTGCCTGAGTTAAGAGATAAGCCGGAAAGTAGAACTCACTCAATTAGAAAATACAGACTGAAGTAGAAATGGAGATAATTGAAGTCCTAATCTTATTTCACTTCTTGGTAGCCTTGGACATAGCAAACACTCTCTCCCTTGTACATTTTATTGCCTAGCAGAGAAGAATTTGCTGCAAAGTAAACGAAGCATGGGCCATTAGTGCCCCTCAGTGGCACCTGTTCTGTCAAAAATCCTACAAGGAGTTCTCGCCATGTGTTCACAGGATCATGTAATTTTGTAAAATTTGCAAATTTTACACAGAATCACAGAGCTCTACTTCTGAAACTAATAATACATTATCTGTTAATTTAAAAAAATGCACTATGTTTTTAAAAATGGGAACCATGCAAAACAGAATCTAAGAGAAAGAAATTATAGGGCAGGAACCTACATAGCACTGCAGTGAGTATCCATGTGTGTATAACTCTGACATACTGGATTGCATTTTAATGTGCTTGCCACTTCAAAATGTGGTGGTTTCAGATGGGATGGCACCGAAATTGGCACCAGGAGGGAAACTAGTGTTTCAGACACAAAATTCCTATACTTTTTCATCACTAAGTCAATGTATGTAGAATAAAAGAAATTTGGTTTCACAACTGCATTGCTCTATGCAGTGTAGCAGCAATTTAAAACATATTTGAGGGGCACCTGGGTGGCTCAGTCGTTAGGCATCTGCTTTCGGCTCAGGTCATGATTCCAGGGTCCTGGGATGGAGCCCCGCATCAGGCTCCCTGCTCGGTGGGAAGCCTGCTTCTCCCTCTCCCACCCCCCCTGCTTGTGTTCCCTCTCTCACTGTGTCTCTCTCTGTCAAATAAATAAATGAAATCTTTTAAAAAAATAAAACATAGTTGAATTGCTCTTGTGTACACATTAATTTTAGATCTTTATTTTTTGGCACTAGCGATTATTTCACTATTCAACTATGAGGAGGTGGTATTCTTGTGGAAGCCGAAAACATAAACTGAAAGAAAGAAAGGGCAGGTAGTAGGTTTAAAATGATCCTACCCACAATTTTTTTTAATTATATTGCAACAGAAACTAAAGTCTCTGGTATTCAAACTCATGAAGATTAGGGAAAGATTCATGATAGCCAACAGAAGAGATAAAAATGCTTATGATAATCAAAATACTTGAAACGGGAAACAGAAAACAGAAGAAGGAAGATGAAAATAATAGTAAAGAAAAGTAAACATTGTACAATCAATAAAACACACGAACATCAGAGGCTGTTTCACTTTAATGAATTAATTGATTTTGGTAATAGCCATGATTTTTCATTGTGGTCTGTTATGAGGGACAACAATTTCATTCAATGTTGAGTAATGATAGAGTTCACTTTTTCCAAGTTTTGATCAAATAATATTCACAGAGAAGTCAACAGAACAGATCATGGGAAAACATATACTTCTCAAACAGATACATTTTACATATATTTAAAATAGGCAGGGGCACCTGGGTGGCTCAGTCAGTTAAGTGTCTGTCTTCAGCTCAGGTCATGATCCCAGGGCCCTGGGATTGAGCCCCACATAAGGCTCCCTGTGGTGGGGAACCCACTTCTCCCTCTCCCTCTGGCTCCTGCTCCCCCTGCTTGTGCACTCTCTCTCTCTCTGTCAAATAAGTAAATAAAGTCTTTAAAAAAATAAAATAAAAATAAAATGGTCAAATTGCTATGAGAACCTGACTAGCCCATTTTAAAACTAAAGGTTGCATTAATTATTTTGTTTGCAGACGGTTTTCAACAAGACAGATTACATCAGGTGGGTTTTGGACTGGTTAAATACACTCAGACGTTTAAAAGCCAAGTATATCCCACAGAATGCTAGGACGCCATGTTTACTTGAAATACCAGTTGACTCTTGAACAATACAGGTCTGGACTGGATGGGTTCACTTATTCAGATTTTTTTCCTAATAAATACACCATAAATGTATTTTCTCTTCCTTATGATTTTTTTAAAAGATTTTATTTATTTATTTGACGGAGAGAGATCACAAGTAGGCAGAGATGCAGGCAGAGAGAGAGGGGGAAGAAGGCTCCCTGCTGAGCAGAGAGCACGATGTGGGGCTCGATCCCAGGACCCTGGGATCATGACCCGAGCCGAAGGTAGAGGATAACCCACTGAGCCACTCAGGCACCCTACTTATGATTTTCTTAATAACATTTTCTTTTTTTCTAGCTTATTTATGACTTTCTTAATAACATTTTCTTTTTTTTTTTTGTAGCTTATTTTAAGAATATAATATACAGTAGGTGTAATTTAGAAAATATGTGTTAATTGTGTTATAGGTAAGGCCTCTGGTCAACATTAAGCTATCAGTAGTTAAGTTTTTTCGGAGCCAATAGTTATACACAAATTTTTGTCTTCCTGGGGGTTGGTGTCCTCCCACTGCCACACTGTTCAAGGATCAACTGTATATATAAGCCTAATAAAAAATGCACTAAACCATCTTCTTTTTTTAAATTAAATTTTATTTTTTTTAAAGCTAGTCAAATTTAGCAGTAGGGGGTTGTATATAAACCAGCTTCTTTAAAAGTAAACAGGAAAAAAAAAAACAGGGTAAACATTCTGAGTTATTTAGAATGTCAGAAGCAGAAGCAGCAGTTATTAAATTTGTTTTTAAGATTTTATTTATTTATTTGTCAGAGATAGAGAAAGAGAGGGAGCACAAGCAGGGGGAGTGGCAGGGATATGGGGAAGCAGGCTCCCAGCTGAGTGAGGACTCAATCCTAGGACCCTGGGATCATGACCTGAGGATGCACAGATACGTAACTGACTGAGCCACCCAGGTGTCTCCAGCTATTAAATTTTTAAATAAAAATGAAATCAGAGGTCCTAGTCAAAATGTTGTGTTCTTAAAACAAAGGCAATTTTGTGGTAATCCCTAAACTAGCAGCAGAATTCTATTTTTTGCATAAGAACTTGGAAAAAAAAGTCAAAATAAAAGACTGAAAGTGACTTATCTAAAACCTATTAAAGGCTAATAGATGGAAAAGGTGTATAAAATTAACTTGTGAATCAAATACATAAACCAGATACATAAATCAAATACATAAACCAACATTACTCTATTAGTTGAAGTCTATATATAGTACTGCCAAATAGTTTCAGATGGTGATTGTAATCTATATGAACAATAAAAACACCCTTGAAAAAATTTTAACTTTCACTAACTAAAATCTATCTGTGACTTTATTCAACAATTGCACTTAAAAAAAAAAAAGATTATATTTATTCATTTGATAGATCATAAGTAGGCAGAGAGGCAGGCAGAGAGAGAGGAGGAAGCAGGCTGCCTGCTGAGCAGAGAGCCCATTGCGGGACTCAGTCCCAGGACCCTGAGATCATGACCCGAGCCAAAGGCAGAGGATAACCCACTGAGCGACCAAGGTGCCCCAACAATTGCACTCTTTTTTTTTTTTTTTAAAGATTTATTTATTTATTTATTTGACAGAGAGAGATCGCAAGTAGGCAGAGAGGCAGGCAGAGAGAGAGGAGGAAGCAGGCTCCCCGCTGAGCAGAGAGCCCGATGTGGGACTCGATCCCAGGACTCCGAGATCATGATCTGAGCCGAAGGCAGCGGCTTAACCACTGAGCCACTCAGGCGCCCAACAATTGCACTCTTATACTGCACGGCAGTCGTGATCAGGTGTACTATCATGTAACTGCTGGATATGGTGAGAGTAAACAGCTACAAGCCTTTTTAAAAAACATTAATTATGGGGCACCTGGCTGCCTCAGTTGTGGAATGTGGGACTCCTGATCTCAGGGTTGTGAGTTTGAGCTCCATGTTGGTCATAGAGATTACTTAAAAATAAAATCCTTTTTTAAAACTCCATTAATTATGCTGAATTTTCTTAGTTTGGGAGAAATTTTTGCCCTGGTAGTACCTGAAGTTATTGACTACTTCAGTATTTTGCAACAGTTATATTTTCTTTTCAAAATTTTATTTAAATTCTAGTTAGTTAACATATAGTGTAATATTGGTTTTAGGAGTAGAATTTAGTGATTCCTAACTAACATACAACACCCAGTGCTCAACACAAGTGCCTCCTTAGTGCCCATTACCCATCTGGCCCATCCCCCCCAACACCCCCTTCAGCAACCCTTCCAGTTTGTTCTCTATCATTAGGAATCTCTTATGATGGGATGCCTGGGTGGCTCAGTGGGTTTTAGGAGTAGAATTTAGTGATTCCTAACTAATATACAACACCCAGTGCTCAACACAAGTGCCTCCTTAGTGCCTATTACCCATCTGGCCCATCCCCCTCCAACACCCCCTTCAGCAACCCTTCCAGTTTCTTCTCTATCATTAGGAATCTCTTAAATGGTGGGGTGCCTGGGTGGCTCAGTGGGTAGGGCCTCTGCCTTTGGCTGGTTTCATGATCCCAGGATGCTGGGATTGAGCCCCATGTCGGGCTCTCTGCTTGGCGGGGAGCCTGCTCCTCCCCACCCCCGCCTGCCTCTCTGCCTACTTGTGATCTCTGTCAAAAAAATAAATAAAATCTTTTAAAAAAATCTATTATGGTTTGTTTCATTGTTTCTTTTTTTTTTCCCTTCCCATATGTTCATCTGTTTTGTTCCACATGTGAGTGAAACCATATGGTTGTCTTTATCTGACTTATTTTGCTTAGCATAATACTCTCTAGCTCCATCTATGTCATTGGAAAGGACAAGATTTCATTTTTTTGGACAGCTGAGTAATATTCCATTGTGTATATATGCCATATCTTCTTTGTCCATTGATCAGTCAATGGACATTTGGGCTCTTTCCATAATTTGGCTATAGTAGATAATGCTGCTATAAACATCGGGGTAGATACACCCCTTGGAATCTCATACAGAGCATTTTATTTTATTTATTTGTTAGAGAAAGAGAGCATGCGCAAGCAGGAGAAGTGGTAGACAGAGGCAGAGGGAGAAGCAAGCTTGCTGCCGAGCAAGGAGCCCCATGTGGGACTCAATCCCAGGACCCTGGGATCATGACCTGAGCTGAAGGCAGACACCCAACCAACCGAGCCACCCAGGCATCCCTCATACAGAGTATTTCATTTATTTTATTTTTTAAGATTTTATTTATTTATTTGACAGACAGATCACAAGTAGGCAGAGAGGCAGGTGGTGGGTGGGGGGAGGCAGGCTCCCCACCAAGCAGAGAGCCAGACATGGGACCCGATCCCAAAACCCCGAAATCATGACCTAAGCCAAAGGCAGAGGCCCAACCCACTGAGCCACCCAGGTGTCCATATGCAGAGCATTTTAAACAAACTTGCCAACTAGAATTAAAAAAAAAAAAAAAAAGATTTTATGTATTTATTTGAGAGAGAGCGAACAAGAACACTTGAGTGGGATGGGGAGGGACAAAGGGAGAGGGAGAAGCAGGCTTCACGCTGAGCAGGGAGTCCATTGCAAGGCTCCATCCCAGGACCCTGAAGTCATGACCTGAGCAGAAGGCAGATGCTTAATCACCTGAGCCACCCAGGTGCTACTCTGATTATTTTTTTTGAATCTAAGTGTAATGAGATGATCTGCCTATTATAAAGCTGTCCTAAGCTTTGCAATATGGATATAACAATGTTTCAAGGATTTTAACACATATTTATTTTTCAAAGACCCAGTAGAGAAAGCTTAACACAAACAGATGCGAAGAGTTTATCCAAAACGTTGGTTAAATTAGACTATGTTGTTTTAATTGCAATTTGGAAAAACGTTTTGGAGTATTTCAGAAACAAGTGAGAAATTATAGACTTCTGATTCGGACTTACGTAAAAGATATTTCTTCTGTCATTTAAAATTGATTGATATATTAAATAATGGAGAGAAAATTCAGAAGAAAAAGGAATGAAATGTGAAACAAGAATGATAGGTTAGGGGCACCTGGGTAGCTCAGTCAGTTAAGCTTCTGACTCTTGATTTCAGCTCAGGTCATGATTTCAGGGTCCTGAGATTTAGCCCAGTGTCTAAGCAAAGAGCCTGCTTGAGATTCTCTATCTCTCTTTCCCCCTTGGCCCCTCCCCCTCTCTCTTTCTCAAATAAATAAATAAACCTTTTAAAAGAAGTGATAGATTAATTATCCTGATATTGAGAAGCAAATTATAACAAAATGTTCACAGATTGAAACAAAAGCAATAACACATTGTGGGAAAAGATACATTTTGAATGGAGGGAATGAATAAACTTGTGAATTATTTGGAAATCCCACTAATAAAGAGAAGTAAATCACATAAACATACTTGGAAAAAGACTTACATTTCTTGCTAATTTAAACTGACAGCGATGAAATGAATGTAAAACTTCAACGTGACACCATGAGGATATCAGGACACTGGTGACAACTGGTAAAGAAAAACTATGGAAGAAAACTTAAAATGCCCTACTCTCCCACAGCTTGTGAAACAACCTTGATAGAGGTTTTCTAAATTTGACATCAGTCCTAAAAAAGAAAATGACCTTACAAACTGTGACTCGCAAGGTTGAAAGCAACTTAAAAAAGAAAAAACTTACTTGAGAGAGAGAGAGAGAAGCAGCCTCCTAGCTGAGCGCAGAGCCCAATGCAGAGCTCGATCTCAGGTCCCTGAGATGATGTCCTGAGCCGATATCAAAAGAGGGATGCAACTGAATGAGCCACCCATGGGCCCCAGTTGAAAGCAACTTTTAAAAATTAATAAGGGGCGCCTGGGTGGCTCTGTGGGTTAAGCCTCTGCCTTCAGGCTCAGGTCATGATCCCAGGGTCCTGGGATCGAGCCCCACATCGGGCTCTCTGCTCAGCAGGAAGCCTGCTTCCCCCTTTCTCTCTGCCTGCCTCTCTGCCTACTTGTGATCTCTGTCTGTCAAATAAATAAGCAAAATCTTAAAAAAAAATAAAAAAATTTAGTAATAATGAAACAAATTCAATCAACAATGCCAGAGGAAAGATTGAATTTTTTCTATTCAAACCATAGGCAATTATATTATAAAGCTATGGCCACATGAAGAGGCAGTATGAAGCCAAAATATGTAGGATAAAAAACTATTATTTTTTTATGAGTAAAATAATTTATAAGATGATTTTTCTCATTCCAAATTAGTATTCACTCTTACCTAATTTTGTTTTCATAATTTTGCTTCTTTAAACTTAAAGCAGGTTCCTCCCCAGTACTGAAATCCTCAGGCTCCATAAAATGTTTATCTGCTCCTATACCTTTGGTTTCCATGATGCTACTGCCCTGGTTTCCCTCCTAACTCCCCCTGATTGCCCTTACTCATTGCCCTCACAGATTTTCTAAGAGGTGCCCCAGGGCTCTGGGATGGGACTCCTGCTCGCTCCATGTACAGTTTCTCCCAGTGGTGCCCAGACTTGTAACCCAGCCTTTTCTATCCCCTAAACTCCAGAAGGCCTCTTTGCCTATTTGACAGTCTGGATGTCTTATAGGCATCTCAAATACAACATGTCCAAAACAAAACTCTTGACATACACAAAAGCAAATAAATAAAAACTGTTCCTCTTTCAGACTTACCAGCACAGGAAATAGCATCAAAAACCACCCAGTTATTCATTTCAAAACTGCCAGCCATCATCCTTGATTATTACCTCTTCCTCACCCTCAATTGCAACCCATTACCAAATCCTGTTGACTCTTCTAAAGCTATGCTTGAGCCATCCATTTCTCTCTATTTCTGCTGCTAACCTCCTAGGCCAACCCCCCATCATCCTCTGCCTGCACATCCGAAACAGTCCCCCAACTGGTCTTGCCCCCTCTTTCCACAGTCCATTCTCCACAGCCAGAGTGGCTAACCTAAGTTAAATAATGACATTCCCTCGCTCAACAACCCCCTTCACAAGCTTCAGTCATACTACTAATAACATCTAAGTCTTTGGCCTGAAGATACTATGTGGTTTGACCTCTGTCCACCTTCCCCAAACCATCTTTCTCACTGAATCCATGCTACTCCCAGTCGTCTTTCTGCTCCTTGAGCTCTCCAGGCTCCTTGCATCACTGTACTGAAAGTGCATCCAGTGTTCCTTCTGCTCAGAATGTTTTTCCCCAATGGCTCTTAAAGAGTAGCTTCTTAGCAAAGCCCTTCCCAATCACTTATTCTAGTGGTTCTCCATGGGGGTGACACCAATCCCAAAGAGATGTTTAGAAAATGTGTGGGGATATCTTAGGGTCCTACTGGCATTTAGCGGCAGGGTGGGGGGAGATGCTGGGCATGCCAGATGTCTGCGATGGGTAGTAGAGTCCTCCTAATGATGGGCTGGACTGCATACTGCATGACTGGGAGTAGCTCACTTGTCATGTAGGGGAAAAAGCTATTTATAATTATATGTACCAAGAACCCACTCCATAGACCCATAGATAGTGAATGACTAAGTCTATTTTTGCCTAGTTTAAATACCCACTAAAATTTCTAGGGATGCAGTTACCAAGTAAATTGATGAAAGATAATCCATTGTTTTGTTTGAGGCATTACTCAGGGTTGTTCCTATTTAGGTAAATCATGTCACTAAGGTCAATGCTGGTGATTGACTTGTAGTACTCCTATTATCGCTGGGCATTTGTGGCTATATGCATTTATGGTGACTCAATGTATGAATGCAAACATCTGACCACCTCATTATGTTTTCAAGCATAGTCATGTTCAATGATTTACATATTGGAATGTATACTTTATTATAAAATTATGTCCTCTTATTTCTCCTCTTTATTATAGTTGGGCACATACATATTTATGTAAATATCTGTATGCATATTATATATGAGGTAGACTGTATCATCTAAGAATTTTATTTTGGAATCACAAATGTTGTTATATTTGTTATGGATAGGGGATGTTGCATTTGATAGGATTTAAAAATACTGAATTAATCCAGAGTAGTTTCCCATTCTCTTCCCATCACTTACCTTGTTTTATTTTCATCTTAGCAATGATCACTAGCTAACAGCTTCTTGCTAATTAATTGATTGATTAGATTGTTATCTGCATACCCTTTCTAGAATGTAAGTTCTGTAAGAATATCAATCTTATCAGTCTTATGTAATGTTTTATTCTCAGTGCCTAGAAGAGTGTCAGGAACAAAGTTGCCTCAACCAATGCTATTCAAAGGATGGATGGATGGATGGATGGATGGATGGATGGAGAAGATGTCAATAGTGTCTGTTTCCTGTTCAAACCATGAGATTGGATTTGAGTCCATCTGGTATAAGAAGTGATGATCAGAAACTGGCAGAAAGGCTAAATGAGATTCTGAGCATGGGGTAAAAACCTTTGATGGAAGATTTTGGGATATTCTGGATGCAGACAGAGCTGTTTGGGGCTTAGGTGAGAAGATGTGGCACAGAATAGAGAAGGACACCATACCCCCCTCTCTGCACTGCCCACAGTGTTCCTTGGTGCTTGGAGGACTAGGAGCTTTGATTGCTTCCAAAAAGTGTTGGCAAGGCTTCTGTGGTTTTAGGAGTAGACAGCGATGTTGGCAAGTTGCATCTGGAGCAAGAACTGATAGAACACCATTAAGTGCCTAGAACTATGATCTGGATTGTAGGCACGTGTGAGGCTTTCCTTTGGGATATCCAGATATTACTCATCTTGGGGCAGGTACCTGGGGATTGGGAGGGTATATTTGGAGTCCTGGCCATTTGGGCAGCAAAATTAACTTTGACCTCTTTTTGAGTTTACAGGCTGATGGCAGAAACAAGGTACAGATTGCATATACATCACACTTAAAATCATCTAGATCTTTGATCTAATCTTTAAATATAGTTATAGAGGAGGCATTACTGAGCTACATGATAATTGTGTTCTTTCTTTCTCTTGTCCTTAATTTGGAACCATCGTGGATGGTTGTGAATGTCAAGGGTCCCCAGCTGAGGGATCCAGTAGGAGTTGAAATCGTGTCCTGGCTTCACTCACCAAACCTCATGCCCTAGCTCCTTTTACCTAGAGGAGAAGTATTTTTTCTTAAGTGACACACAAATATTATCTGTTTACCAAGCCTTGGGACTAACCCACCTAAAAGGACATTTTTTTTTTTTTTTAAATTGCAGGAAATGTTTGCATGAACTAAGGGAGTCCCTGCCTTAATTCTTCTGTCCGTTTGCTCCTTTTTACCTTGGGGTCTCTACGATGATGTAGATAGATTTTTTATTTATACGGATTTTATTTATTTGACAGACAGAGACACAGAAAGAGAGGGAACACAAACAGGGGGAGTGGGAGAGGGAGAAGCAGACTCCCCACTGAGCAAGTACCCTAATGTGGGACTCGATCCCATGACCCTGGGATCATGACCTGAGCTGAAGGCAGACGCTTAAGGACTGAGCCACCCAGGTGCCCACTCCCCCGCCATCATTTGCGGTGACGTCTTATAACACAGCAAAAGCCTAAGTGGTAACTGTGCCACCAGCACATGTTAAATGAGGCCTGGTATTTTGTAGAGCTTCCCGAATGGACTTCAGAGCCAGACTGCCTGGCTCCAAATCCCAGCTCTGCCACTTACTACCCATGTGAACTTGAGCAAGTAATTTAAGCTTTCTGTGCCTTAATTTTCCCAACTGAACATAGGGATGATAATAATAATACCCACCCTATCAGAGTTGTAAGACTTAAAATGAAAGAACATATGTAAAGTGTGATATCTTACTTATAGTATGCCTCATAGAAGGGTTAACTATTAAGGTCTTCCTTCTTCTTCCTTTGAGATAGTTACAAAAAGGGTGCTGCCCACGTGATCCCTATCACAGCAGCCAACCTTGGATATCAAGGCTGTGATGCACCCTGCCCATGCCTAGCAAGGCCTCAGCTATCAGCACAGTGGACACAAGCCAAGCAAGGCTCAGGCACAGCTGAGGCTGCCGAGGCCTGTGACAGGGCACCATCACCTCTGTGACATAGAACACATAGAACACAGAGTGTTCTATGCAAACAGACCTCGGGGAGACAGGATGATGGTAGGAGGAGGGTCAAAGAACAATTTTTTTCTTTCTTTTCTTTTTTTTTCTTTAAAGTAGGTCCCCTGCCCAAAGTGGGGCTTGAACTCATGTCCTCGAGATCAAGAGTCCCATGCTCTACTAACTGAGCCAGCCAGGGCCTCCAAATAATCTTTTTTTTTTTTTCTTTTAAAGATGGGAGTTGGGTGCCTGGGTGGTTCAGTTGGTTAAGCATCTGCTTTCGGCTCAGGTCATAATCCTGGGGTCCTGGGATGGAGTCAGCAGGGAGTCTGCTTCTCTCTCTCTCTCTCTCTCTCTGCCCCTCCTCCCTGCTTATGTTTTCTCTCCATCTCTCAAATAAATAAATAAAATCTTTTTTAAAAAAATAAAAGATGGGAGTCATTCGACTATGCTGTTAGGAATGATTCAGTTGGGAAGGAGAGGATGAAGACATAGAAGAGTAAGAGAATAATGCATGGGGAGAGAGGGTTTGGAATCTAGTCACCCTGGGCCTCAGAGAGGGGGTGAGGTCCCCTGACCCCTGCTGTAATAAGAAGGAACAAGACAGAAATGAACACAGGTACTAAAAGATTCAGAGATTCAGTGCTGAGAAGAATAGGGTCCTTAATAATGTCTGATGTCCAGTGATTTCTATTTTGTCATTGAAGCAAGAGGTTATTTTCTTGGCTCAGCAAACCCACATCTGTCTCTTAGCAAGCTTTCCCTGGAGCAGTGTGGCATGGTGGTCAAACATATAGGTCTTGTAGTCAGGCAGACTGAAATTTTTTTTTTTTTTTAATGTCTCGGTTGCATGGAATGGAATTCACTGGAATTCTAATAATACACTTAAAAAAAAGATTTTATTTATTTACTTGACAGACAGAGATCACAAGTAGGCAGAGAGGCAGGCAGAGAGAGTGGGGTGGGGAGCAGGCTCCCCACTGAGCAGAGAGCCTGATGTGGGGCTCGATCCCAGGATCCTGAGATCATGACCTGGGCAGAAGGCAGAGGCTTAACCCACTGAGCCACCCAGGTGCCCCATAATAATACACTTCCACACTTAGTCCAGGCTGGTGCTTAGTGACTAGCTCCTCTGTGTGACCTTAGGCAAGTAATTCATTGCTCTACGTTTTAGTTTTCCTAACTGCACATCTCACTGACTACTATTTAACACAGAATTGGAAGTTCTGGTCAACACTATTTAAAGAAAGGTATTTTCCCATTGTCTCTCTGAGCAAAACCCAGATGCTATCAAGAGAGAGGGAAACTTCTCATTCCAGGACAGAATAAATGAACAAAAAGCACAGTAAGAATATAGAAAATCAAGAAAACTTCCCCTCACTTTTCCTGTCAAGGTATGCATAGAATAGGATAATTTTGGGGTACCTGGGTGGCTCAGTTGGTTAAGCGTCTGACTCTTGATTTCGGTTCAGGTCATGCTCTCAGGATTGTGAGATCGAACCCTGCATCAGGTTCCATGCTAGGCATAGAGCATGCTTAAGATTCTCTCTCCCTAGGGGCACCTGGGTGGCTCAGTGGGTTAAAGCCTCCGCCTCGGACTCAGGTCATGATTCCAGGGTCCTGGGTTTGAGTCCCTCATCAGGCTCTCTGCTTGGTGGGGAGCCTGCTTCCTCCTCCCTCTCTCTCTTTTTGTCTGTCTCTCTGCCTACTTGTGATCTCTGTCAAATAAATAAATAAAATCTTAAAAAAAAAAATTCTCTTTCCCTCCCTCTTCCTCTGCCCCTCATCCCCCCTCTTAAAAAAAAGTATAATAATTTTGTATGAACTCTGGGGTAAAGTAATAAGGCAGACCTGGGGGCACTTGGGTGGCTTGGCTGGTTAAGTATCTGCCTTTGGTTCAGGTCATGATCCCAGGGTCCTGGGATCAAGCCCTGTTTGGGCTCCCTGCTCAGGAGGGAGCTTTCCCTCTGCTGCTCCCCATGCTCATGCTCTTTCTGTGTCAAATAAATAAATAAAATCTTGAAAAAAAAAATGCAGATCTGGCCAGAAGGACCAATCTAGAAAGATGCCAGAGCCCAGACCCTGATTATTCTGAGAGCTGAGGGGGATCAATAGTTTCATTTCCCTATAATCCTTTTATGGCATGCCTGTTGAGATGCTCTTAAGGAGAAGAGGTCAGTGAAGGCCAGATAACTCAGAAGGGTTTCATGGAAGAAGTGGCAGTAGAAATTGGCCTTGAAAGATGGTAGGTTGGAGGGACAGTATCGATGGGAAAAGACATTCCAGCAGAGGAAATGATATGAACCAGAGCAGAAAAGTGGAGAAGGCTAGATCTGTGGGCTCTGGGGAGGGATGAAGGCAGTGACAAATGACAGCAGGGGATCTAGGTTGAAATGCAATGGAATTTTTGTTCACTAGACCCAGAATAGGGAAATCCTAGAAATGATCACATTCAGGCTCAGGGAAGAAGGAGGTGAATATTTTTAAAAAGTCTATGTTTTGGGGAGAATTGAGGAAATAGACACTTCCATATAATGCTAGTGTAATATAAATGGTATGACCTCTTTGGGGAAATATTGGCAGAATCTAACAATGTTACAAATGCACATGTCCTTCGACCCAGAATTCCACTCTGAGGAATTTGTTTTACATATATAAGTATACATCGTGTGTATCTGTATCATGCTCTTTCTGTGTATCATTTTTGTAATAGCAAAGCTTGAAAACAAGATTTGGAAATACTGAATATCCACTAACAGGAGCTCATTGAATAGATTATGGTACATCTATACAGTAGAATACTATATAGTTATAAAAAGATCAAGAAAGTCCTATGTACTCATGTTTCCAAAGATACTTTACTTGGAAAAAGCAAGTACAGGGTACAATGTTTAAAGTGCTCATGCAGGTGCAAAAAGCAAGGGAAAGAAGTGTGTGCATGTGTGTGTGTGAGTGTGTGTATATGTATTTATGTGTAAAAGAAGAGTTTCATGAAAAATTAACATTGATTGCTTGTGAGTCAGGAAACTGGTTGCTAAGGGACAGGAGTGGGAAGAAAGCTCTTTATAGCATATCTTATTCTTCCAAAAACTTGAACTCATGTGGATTCATTATGTATTTAAAACTAAATAAATCAAAATTGAGAAAATCCCTGAGACTACTTTAAAAACCCACACAGCATCCATGATCCTCAATGTTCTCAACGAGCAGGATACTTCCTGGGAGGAAAAAAATTTTGATCAGTTTACTTCTTTTAAATTAGGCCTTTGTTTATTCTACTTTTACGAGTCTTCTGGATTCCTGTTTCCATATTAACTATTCCAGCAATGGTCACTTGGTTCCACTTTAACTCAAAATCTCCTAATATCATCTGAACTTAATTCACCATCCGAAAACATTTGATTGTGCTTATTTTGTACATGGGTTTAAATGAATCATATCATTCAAGCTTCAGACTGAAATGCACTGTGTATGGATATCTTGTGGTTATTCACATCATTTAATTCTGTCCTTTTCACGTAGGGGCTCAATAAAGATCTAACAATAATGCTATTCCCATGCATATTAACAAATGACCCTGGTGAAATGAAGTCTTCTCATTGTTTTCCTCCTTGAAAAAGAAATTAAAAATTGCCAAATGCACATTTTCCCCAGTTCTAAGTCTATGTCTAACCACACCCTGTCTGGACATAAAAATGCAGCCTCATTCGAGTTTGTTGTGGGTAAGTACTTCCAGACACCAGTTAGCAATTTCTTCCTGTCTCGTGATCCCTATCCCCAAAAAGGGAAGAAAACATTTTGGTAGAAAGCTCAAGAATTTTTAAATCCATCATTGTGTCAATCAAGCAGATATTCCTGAAGTAATATCCTTGATCAATACAAGGGGTGCCTGGTTGGCTCAGTGGATTAAGCCTCTGCCTTCGGCTCAGGTCATGATCTCAGGGTCCTAGGACTGAGCCCTTCATTGGGCTCTCTGCTCAGCGGGAAGCCTGCATCCCCCCCTCTCTCTGCCTGCCTCTCTGCCTACTTGTGATTTCTTTCTCTCTGTCAAATAAATAAATTAAATCTTAAAAAAAAATACATAGTCTAAACCCTTCGTAACAAAAGAAGAGGAAAATTTCTCATAAAATAGGATGGTATCTCCATGGGAGGGCCCATGGAGATAAATTCCATTATAAAGGAGTGCTAGACACAGCCTGCATTCTTGTTGTAATAAATATTGCTTGAAATATTTAAACTCTCCGGGCCGTGGAATTTTGTGTTAAAAATAGTTGTTCTTGTTATAGTTGTAGCTGTGTTTTAACAGATTGGTACATTTGCTGTAACTGCATGTTTCTGCCCACCCAGACTGCACGAGTCCAGTTTCCTAAAGCAGGAAAGAATGGTGTCCACCAGTTCACCAATTAGTACTTTGGAAAGAAGACTGGAGGTGGATGGACCAAAGGGAGAAGATGGGTCATCTCTCCTTTGGACCAAAGGGCAAAGTGGGGGCTTTTGCTAAACCAAAGGGAAGTTTTTGATGGCCCCAAAATAACTTTATTATTTATTTATTTATTTAAAGATTTTGTTTATTTATTTGACTGAGAGAGACACAGCGAGAGGGGAACACAAGCAGGAGGAGTGGGAGAGGGAAAAGCAGGCTCCCCCTACCCCCGAGCAGGCAGCCCAATGTGGGGGCTCAATCCCAGGACCCAGGGATCATGATCTGAGCCAAAGAGAGATGCTCAATGACTGAGTCACTCCCCCAAAATAACTTTTTTTAAAAAATTTACATAATCCATAGGTACTAAGTAATAGGAAAGAAGAATAAGGCATTAGAACAAAGGCAGCAAAAGCTTTTCTGCCTTCTTTGACCACTATCAGCCACCGTGTAGGTTTTCAATAATATTCTTTTTAAGCCGATAACATTCAGGCTTACCTCTTTTAACAGGAGTATCCCAGAACATGCTCTTACAGAGCTCCTGTCGCCCATCCAGCATCATGAGTTTGATAGAACTCTGGCTCATGCTGAGGATCTAATATCCCAGTTTCAGTACCAAAGCCCGGTACTCAATTCTGTTCCCCTCTTCCCCCAGGCATTCTGAATAAAATACTCCTTAAATACAGAGGCAGGAAGAGGAACCATTGAGTAGTTGCTGTCCGCTTCTCATGTAGTTTCTAAATACGTCCTCTAGGTGTCTTCAGTGACCAGTAATCGCAGAGATTTTCGTGCACGGGGGCGCTCTGTTTGCAAAAATGAGTTCTGCAATCCTTTCTTTATAGTGTTTGGATGATCAAGAACTAAGTATTTTGGATTCCACATTTGTCTTTTGTGCAATAAATACTTCCGAACATTGAGAAAACTTTTCTGCACTCATCTTAGGTAAAATAGTGATCTCATATTTGTACAACGTGACTACTCAGGAAACTCCTCATGTAAGTGGTTTAAAATAGGTTGTTTAAAAAAAGAGAAAACAACCCAAGTGGCTAAAGCAAACCTTTCTTGGGGTGCAGGGGGGAGGCTAAGAAATAAAATGTGCTATTATTGAAAAATGTGAATCTAGTCTGGATTATGCAAATTAATCGGCACAAAAGATAGTCTGAGTAAACTCCTCAGTGGGTTTAGGCTGTCAGGTTCTGAGATCCAAACTCTTCCTTTGTCTTTGTAAATTCAGATTTGGGGCGCATTCTAAAAATATACCAAGTAGGAAGATCGTGTTGTTTTCTAAACCTTAGGGAAAGAGTTTGAGGAGGGGGACGTGACCTGGACTTCGACAGATAAATGTGTGTGGGGTCAGTGTAGGTTGAGCTAGGGAGTTTCTGTTGCAAGAGTCCCTGAAGCTTAGCGTAAGATATTGATACCCAAGAGGTCTGCAATATCTTAAAATGTCCATTTCAAGTAAGTTTCATTCAAATATTTTTCAAATAATTTCTTACATTCAAAATAAGTAAGCAAGACAATTAATTTGCAATTACAATTAAAAGATAATAATAAAGCATTCCACGAAATCATTTCCTTTTGATCCTTTGTCCCAGGAGCGACAGATTATCAAAGCATTTCTTTCTTAAAGCTTTGATTTGGAAATAGTTTCAAACTTACAAAAACTTTGCAAAAGTAAAGAGAGTTGCAAGGAACAATCTTAGGTCTTTTATTCAGATTCACTTATATTTAACATTTAGACCATTTGCTTTGTCATTTGTGCCCCTTGATCTCTTCCTCCCTTTTTCTCTCTTTTTTAAAAATTTTTTTACTTTTCTGAACTCTGTAAGGGTAAGTTACAAACAGCATGGCGCTTTGCATCAAAATTTTTCAGTGGGTATTTTCTAGGAAGGATTACCATAAAGTAAATTTACTTCCTAAATTTACAATGATATAAAGCTTTTTTTTAAATCTGTTATCCATGTTCTGATTTTATCAGTAATCTAGTGATGTCCTTTTATAGGATTTTTCTCCACCATTGGATCCAGTCTGGGGTTAGGGGTTGCACTTAGTCGTCAAGTCTCTCTAGCCTTCTTTAATCTGAGCAAATCCTACCACCTTTCCTTGTCTTTTACCGATACTGACATTTTTTGAAGACTATAGGGGGGCCTCGCCTTTCATTGTGTGTTTCTCTGTTTCTTGTGATTAGATTGAGACTGTACATTCTCAACCAGGTTACTGCCTAGGTGATGTGTCCTTTCTGGACATTACGTTTGGAAACATACAATGTCCATCTCTCTCTCTTGTTGGTAATACTAATTTTCATATCCTGGTCAAGGTGTTGCCTGATTTTTCAATTATATAATTTACTTTTTCTTTCTCTCTTACAACTGATAGGATTATGCAAATATCCTGCATCTCATTCAAAATTTCCTCCAAGATTTAACATTCTTTGACAATTCTTGGTTTGATCTTAACCACAAGAGTTGCAAAATAATAATTTCCTAACTCCAGTACTACCTCTGTATTTACTATTTGATCCTCTGCATTCTACTGTAAGCTAGAGACCTTGGTTTTTTTTTTTTTTAAAGATTTTATTTATTTATTTATTTGTCAGAGAGAGAGAGAGAGAGACAGCAGAGGGAATGGCTGACAGAGGCAGAAAGAGAAGCAGGCTCCCTGCTAAGCAAGGAACCCAATGTGGGACTCATCCCAGAACTGTGGGATCCTGACCCAAGCCCAAAGCAGACGCTTAACTGACTGAGCCACCCAGGTGTCCCAGGACCTTGATTTTTATCTATATATCATCTATCATTATTTTTTAAAAATCATCTATCATTATAATCACCATTATTATCTATGTATTTTTGGAATGGACACATGAGTTCTTATTTATTCAATGGTTTAAAATTCATGATTGGGGGTGCCTGGGTGGCTCAGTGGGTTAAAGCCTCTGCCTTCAGCTCAGGTCGTGATCCCAGGGTCCTGGGATTGAGCCCTGCATTGGTGGGGGGCTCTCTGCTCAGCAGGGAGCCTACTTTCCTTCCTCTCTGCCTACCTGTGATCTCTGTCTGTCAAATAAACAAATAAAATCTTTAAAAAAAATAAATAAAATTCGTGATTGATGCTGGGACATTGATGCTCAGGTTGTTCCAGATTTGGCCAGGATAGCCCATTCAAGCTAGCTTTGGTGTCTTTGCAACATGCTTTCATCATTATTTTGAGTACCTTCTGACTTCCTGGCAAGCAAGATATCCCAGGGTCTTTTGCACCTATCCTGTCTGGTCTCGGGAATCAGACCTCTCCCTGAGAGTCCCTAGCTCCTCTCCGTGGGGAGTTGTGTTAGAGACCAAGATCTAGGTATATTTGTTGCTACTGGGGATATCTTTGCCTCTTCAGCCTTTTAGTGTACAGAGCTAAGAAATACATACATTTTATATGTGCGTATACACATATACAAGTTTATAATATACATATGCACACACAGATATGCATATAAACATACATATATTAGAAACCATAGTTATTACCAGTGCCTCCAATTCCAGCACAGTTCGGTAGGATTCTTTTTGGCTTTCTCATATTCATATGTCACTTCTTCTACAATGAGAATACGACTCTCAATAATATCAACCCATTTACTCATCTTCGAAGCATTTTCTTTTCAACCTTTCATATATGGTTCCACACACAGAAGGCCATTATTTTTGAAAAGTTTGTTATGTATACTATAAAGAATAATGCAAAGACAAATTTCTAACCATTGAACAAAATGATAAAAAAATGGAAAACTCTGAAAATTTTTTTCTTTCAGCATGAAGCACTTCGTAAGTCTGCAGTACCAGTTCTCATATGGTTTCTTAACTTGGAAGTGGATTGAGTGGGTCAAACACTTGAGTTAGAGAGAAAGGCAGAGTAGCCAGGTGCCTTGTACTCTATAGGAGAGGGTGGGTTTTCAGTTTCCTGTCTCATGTGACTTGGTGTTCTCCAGTATGTTTTCTTTTATGATGTGCGGCAGGAATAGGACAAGAGGAGACTGAGACAAGAAGTAAGGCAGCAGCCATGGTGAGAGGACTGGTACTTGGAAGTGCCAGTTTCAAGAATGGAGCTCACTGAATTTGAGAGGCAGGTTGGAGGGTCATGGGGTGGTAGGGAGGGAAAAAGTGAAACAAGATGGGACTGGGGAGTGAGACAAACCATACGAGACTCTTAATCTCAGGAAACAAACTGAGGGTAGTTGGGGGGTTGGAGGGAGGGATGGGGTGGCTGGGTGATGGACATTGGGGAGGGTATGTGCTGTGGTTAGTGCTGTGAATTATGTAAGACTGATGATTCATAAACCTGTACCCCTGAAGCAAATAATACATTATATGTTAATTTTAAAAAAATGGAGCTCACTTGTTCTGCTCTCTGCAAATCAGTTTAAAAAAAATTTTTTTTTGTTATTTTTAAAGATTTGTTTATTTATTCATTTGAGAATGAGAGAAAGAGAGAGCATGGGAGGGGGAAGGTCAGAGAAAGAAGCAGACTCCCTGCTAAGCAGGGAGCCTGATGCAGAACTCAATCCTGGGACTCCAGGATCATGACCTGAGCCAAAGGCAATTCAACCAACTGAGACACCCAGGCACCCTGCAAAACAGTTTTAGAACTATACCCAGACAGGCCAGCATCTCAGTCTAGCTGGTTTTTTGGGATTGGGTCATAGAAGAATTTCTTTTTTCTTTTGTGTGTGTGTGTGTGTGTGTGTGAGCTAAATGCTCTTTTTTTTTAAATTAATTTTTTAAATAAATATATAATGTATTTTTATTCCCAGGGGTACAAGTCTGTGAATCGCCAGGTTTACACACTTCACAGCACTCACCATGGCACACACCCTCCCCAGTGTCCATAACCCCACTCCCCTCTCCCGACCCCCCTTCCCCCAGCCACCCTCAGTTTGTTTTGTGAGATTAAGAGTCACTTATGGTTTGTCTCCCTCCCAATCCCATCTTGTTTCATTTAAGAAGAATTTTTTTTTTTTTTTAAAGACTTTATGTATTTATTTGACAGACAGAGATCACAAGTAGGCAGAGAGCCAGGCAGAGAGAGAGAGAGGAAAGCAGGCTTCCTGCTGAGCAGAGAGCCCAATGCAGGGCTGGATCTCAGGACCCTGGGATCATGACCCAAGCCAAAGGCAGAGGCTTTTACCCACTGAGCCACCCACGTGCCCCTAAGAAGAATTTCTTGAAAGGAAAGACTATATCATTGCTGAAAGTGACTTCCTCTTGGAATTTTTAAAATGAGTGTGCCTGGCTGGCTCAGTTAGTTAAACATCTGCCTTTGGCTCAGGTCATGATCCCAAGGTCCTGGGATCAGGTCCTGTGTTAGGCTCAGCTGGGAGTCTGCTTCTCCCTCTACTCCTCTCCCCACTGCTCATAATCTCTCCCTCCCTCTCTCTCTCTCTCTCTCTCTCTCTCTGTCTTTCAGATAAATAAATAAATTCTTTTTTTTTTTTTATGAGAATAGACTGCTTTCTGTTTAGAATACTGTGTGAAAAACCTCTCTGAAGATTGAGAACAGTTAAAAGTGGCCCTAGGACCTTTCAGCCCTTAAGATTCTGTCATCCCATGAATGAAGAGGTAGCTATCCCAATTACTGAGTTAGTTTTGCAATTGTCTGATTAAAATATATTCCTGGAGTGATATTCCCTTCCCAGAGAATTTTCCTCCAGACTCTCATCTATAACTAACTACTCAAGTCTTTGGACCTTCCTGTTCTTACAACCCTTCTGATTCTCTAGCTACTTTCCATGTGGCAGGGAGCTATCAGGAAGGAGTCACTGTAATTCCGATTTGACCAATTGTAGACTCAGTACAAGGTACTAGAAATGCTCTCTTCCTTCGATGGGCACTCCCCTTCTGTACACATACCTCCTTTCCCCTCGTTTCCCTAATTCGACTCTTTCCCCTTTCTCTAATAGCTCTTCTTCCTTTCACTCCTCAGGTACCAATTTGCTTCTAAACCATGACGATGGACAGCATCCCCAGTGTGGACTCTATGCATTCTTAAATTTCACAAGACTTGACTTGATACTGAAGATCACCATTCCCTACTCCTCAGAAAGAAAGCTTTGTTCTGGATTCTTCGGGACAGTGCTCCATCTGCCTTCAAGAGGAACGTAAAATCCTCGGCGAGTCTGAGATTATGGAAGAGAGCTAACCACAACCCCATCCAGCTCCACCAAGTGTCTTGGAGGAACACGTTCATTCATTTATTCATCCACTCATTATTTATTGAGAACATACTATGTGCTCCAGGCAGGAGATGGACAATAAGTAACAAATAAGTACAAAAATAAATGAACAAATGAATCAAAACCAAGATAATAAAGGTCTTTGGTAAATCTTATGAAGGAAATAAGTAAAATGATGATATGAAGTATAACTGGGGTAGAAGTTTCATTTATTAGTCTTTTAAAAAAATTTTATGTATTTATTTGAGAGAAAGAGAGCGAAAGAGAGAGCACAACAAAGGGCAAAATCAGAGGGAGAAACAGACTCTCCACTGAGCAGGGAGCTTGATGCAGGACTCAGTCCTGAGACTCTGGGATCATGACCTGACCCGAAGGCAGTCACTTAACCAACTGAACCACCCAGGTGCCCCCATTTCTTAGTCTTTACAAAAGGAAAAAAGACCTAGAAAGGTGCAGATTGTAGACCAGAAAGGGAGCATCCTGTCACCCGATCCCACTCTGTCTATTCAGTTATTTTCCATCAGTGCCTTCAATGCAGTTCTTTATTCAGATGTGTCTTATTTTCCTGAGAAAGTACCACCTCACTTCTGTCCCTGGGCCATTGCGCTTTTGGGATCTCCTGTCCTTTCCTCGAATCTATGCTGTCATCCTGGGGCTTAGTCCTGCCTCCGATCACTCACTCACTGAGAAAGTCTTCCATGATGGCTCCAATTCTTCCTTCTTTTAGTTTTATGGCACTTGAAAGTTTCTCGCACAATTTTAATTACATCTGTCTTAACGTCTTTGACAGTCTGACTTACTTTAGTTTGGTCTCTCTGATCTGTTAGGTCTTGAAGTCGGACGATGTCTCACATTTGCTTTTGTGCTCAGCAACCCCTGGGCATCCAGAAAGTGTTAATACTTCCATACGAGTTTTATACTTCACCAACACTGACTGGTTGAGGAGAAGATTGGGCTGTTGCAGGCTAGTGGAAGAGCTACTTTACAACCAGAAGGGCCTTGTTGCACATGTCAAACGGGGCTATGTGGGTGGGTGCCCTTCTTCCTACACATAAGGCTGGCTGGCACCGGGCTGGCTTACCTAGCTGCAGAAAATTTTTCTTCCAGAATGCAGCACCTGCCAATGACTTCTTCACTCACTTCCTGGCAGATGTAGGCCAAAACCCCAGACAAACCACAATTTGTTTTATTTAATTGTATTACTAGTCTTCCCTGTTTCTCTCTCCTCCCCGCACATAAATAATCCAGATCTCTAGAGCATAATTAACTTCCACAAAAATGCGATTATTACTCCCTGTGAAGTTGGAAGAAAAGGAGAGTACCATTTCCTATTTTGTTTTACTGTGGTAAGAAGTAGCATTCTTTTTTTTTTTAATTTAAAAAAAAAGATTTTATTTATTTATTGGACAGAGATCACAAGTAGGCAGAGAGGCAGGCAGAGAGAAAGGAGGAAGCAGGCTCCTCGCTGAGCAGAGAGCCTGATGCGGAACTCAAACCCAGGACCCTGGGATCATGACCTGAGCCGAAGGCAGAGGCTTAACCCACTGAGCCACCCAGGTGCCCCAAAAAGTAACATTCTGAATGTTACTCCTGAAACAGGAGCCTGCATAGGCAAAGCTAAACATTTTCCCATTGGTCATAACATTTGGGTAATACAGATGGAGATATTATTGATTGATGCAGACATCAATTATTTGAAAGACTGTATTTATTTATTTATTTATTTATTTAAGATTTTATTTATTTATGACAGAGAAAGATAGCAACAGGGAAGACAAGCATGGGGGAAGATGAAGAGGAAGATATGGGGCTCAATCCCAGGACACTGGGATCATGACCTGAGCTGAAGGCAAATGCTTAACAACTGAGCTACTCAGGCACCCCCAAAGACAGCATTTTAAATAGCATGGATTGATAAACCATTTGTGAAATCTAGGTCCATTCTTTACTCTTTGGAAGTATTATTTGCATTATACTTTAAAGATAAGTTAGAGAGCAATACCTATATAAAAATTATATTATAGGGGCGCCTGGGTGGCTCGGTCATCAAGCCTCTGCCTTCGGCTCAGGTCATGATCCCAGGGTCTTGGGATCGAGCCCCACATCGAGCTCTCTGCTCAGCGGGAAGCCTGCTTCTCCCACCCCCACTCTTCCCGCTTGCGTTCCCTCTCTTGCTGTGTCTCTGTCAAATAAATGCATAAAGTCTTTTTAAAAAATCTTATTATATCAGCTTTTCCTTATTGTTTACTCGTTCTCCAACCAAGCCTTTCATGGTTGCTCTAATTTCTCGTGCCTTCCCTTAATTCTCTGGCACTTGAGATCCAGCACAGTTTTAAGTGTATATAGTCCTATTTTGTCTGATATAAATTTTTCAAAATGATATTTATAGTCTTCACTTATTTGCTATTGCTTCTCCAAATCCATTTATTGGTAGGATTGTACATAGTTTTATACTTTGTCCAAATGAGAATATTTTGGTTCTGGGTCCTGAACACAATAATGTAGAGCTTGCGAATGGGGAACGCCTGTTCTGCTCAAGTGAGTTCCTGCTCCGTCAAGTTTTCTTAGAATAGATATTTAGTCACTGCACTTATGTATTGGTTCTGTACTTACTATTGGAAAATGGACTTTTTATCTCATTTCATAGAAAACAAAGCAAGGTAGTTGAAGTGACTAAACGCAAGGGCACAAGAAGGAAAAGTTACGGATTTCCCGTGGCTGCTATTGAAAACATTCTACAATCGTGCCTGACGTACTAGAGGTTTGTTTGTTTCCTTCTTAAAAAGAGCTTGGGTGTGAATGGACCCAAGACTGGAAGAGGCTCCTGCCACACCAGCATTTCCAGCATGGAATTTGTGAGTGGGTGGGAAGTGCTTACTTGCTATTTACCTGCCTCGCGCTGCCTTTGACACACATGATGAGCCAGCGTCATTTGACTGTCACCTCCTTAGGAGGCAGGATTCTTCAGCCCACACTCTGCTCGGCACTGACTTCTTCTGTGTGCCTGCTTTGTGTCTGTGTTTTTTGCCCAGACTGTGCATTTTGGGGGAAGCACCAACCGAAGACAGGCTCCTCAGCTTTGTCATTGTAGGGAGACCAACAGAGCCTCCCACACAGCGACACCCTCAAAGGGAGGCAGGGATGCCAATTCCTTTGAAGAAGCATTTCTAAACAAAAGGGATTCCCCTATGGGCCGGTGAGCCTGACAGTTTGTTCTTTCCCACCACGTTGGGCAGAACTCACAGATGGGTGGCTGTCTATTTGTACTTATCGGGACATGAGTTGCCAAATAAATAAATAAATAAATACGTAAATGTTTTAGACCCCTCGGCTCTGGCTTCAGCTCAGGGTCTAAGTTGCAAAGATGCAATTATGGATTTATAAACAAGCTCTCTGTGTTTTAGAAATAAAATAGATGGGGACCCAATGTAACAGCTCTGGCTAGGACAAGGGCCAATAAATTCGTTAATTCTGATATACCGCAAGTCAGAGTGCATTCTCCCAAATGGTAGAGCCACGAGGTCCAAGCCAGAAATACCGGCAAGGATGCCTGGGCGCGTGCCTTCCACATACTGAGTATGTCCTGTAACTCTCTGCAGATCTGTGCCGCTGGACACCACTGAAGTCTTCTCCTCAGAATGGACCTGAACTACCAGGTCACTATCCAAGTAAACTCATTCTCTGCGGGCCTCCTGGGGAGGGAAGAGTCCATGGCCAGCCCAGAACTTCAGGCGTCTGTGTTCAAGATGAGACAGCCCTGGTCCTACAACAGTCCTATAATCTGACCTATAACCCCAAGTCCGGGTGGGAACTCAGTCAGTTGAGGGGTTGTGCTGCCAAGGGGAAGCCGTAGTTCTCTGGGCGTTCCTTAGTGTGTCAGCCCACGTTCTGCCGGCTCCCCTCTCCCAACACAAGCTTTGTTGAACACCCTGAGACAATGGGAGGCCCAGCCCTTGCCCACAACAGCTCCCACCTGCCACGCAGGGTGCTCGATGAGAGTCCCTCAGGGCCTGGGTGGAAGTTGGCGCTGCCCCGGCAGGCCCAGACACTGGCAGCTTGGGAGAAGGTGTACTCACTCCGGGGGCTTTCCATTAGTTGTCTAAACTGGTTTGGCTCTCCGACTCTATCTTACTTCTCTATTTGTTTTTTCCCTCCCTTTGGGGCACATATTCTTCACCTCAACGGCCAACTCACCTGCAAATTCACAATGTTCTTGCTTACGTAGCTCCCTTCACAATAGCTTTAGATTCCCAAGAAGCCTACCAAATTAGTAGGGTACTTTTCCCCATTCTCAGAAAATAACCTTTGGAAACATTTCTCTAGTTACAACGGTGTCCCTTGCCTTTTTTTTTTTTTTTTTCCCCTCCTCCTTCTTCCTGATGGACTCTTCTGGTCCATAGATGTTTTTTACATGTGATGGCGGATATTCATCTGGGTTACGCAGGACACCTTTACCTCGTCTTTTACATCCCACCCTGGGGGCCCAGGGAATGGGACCTGTCTTCCACACTGCGGTGTCAGAGGAGAGGAAATCAATGCTCTATTCCTAAGATTCTGTTCCTCTTTCTCCATTTTGGGCCTGATTGCTGATTTAGGTCCATAAGAGAAGGATAATTTGTGGAATTGTTTTTGGTAGACCAGAGAGGAAGGGAGATGGAGCCAAGACTCAGCCTGTGGTTACGTGACAATCCACCGGCTGAGTGAGGCGGCAACATGCCCAAGGGTGGTGAGGAAACTGCAACTCCTTCTATGGAGATAAGAACCAGAATGCAAGGTGAATTCCCCTGGTCAAACTAAAGGCAGAAGGATGGGGAGGAACTGTGTGAAAAGCAAGATGGCGTCTTTGTCTAAATATAGTATAGCACAGAGGCAGTGATACTAACATTAAAACAGACTTTGGTGTTCTGATCGGGGCAAGCTGCTCATGTATTTCGCTTTGTGCCGAACACCTAAACACGTGGGAGGCTGGATCAGTCTGCCTATCTCTGCATTTTTACACCGGCTTTCACCAGAGAACCCAGGTGCTCAGACTGCACCCAGTTGGACGACTTGCCCCCTCCCAAAAACCTGGCAGGTGCCCAGGCTAAACATGACAGTAATGTTTGAGCAAGAAAGGCTCCACCCCTGCCTGCCCAGGTCCTGCCTTTACACCTCCTTCCCCTCCCAGCTGAAAGCAGCTAGGCCCCTCGTGGGATCAAGGGAACAATCAGGTGGGCTTCTGATAATGAGGTCTTGGGGTCCAATAAGAAAAGAAGGAAATTGAGATTAGCGCTTAAATACTATCAGCAGCCCAGTTTGGTGGCCTCTGCAGGTTCATTGACTGCTCATGGATGCTGGGAGGAAAACCCTGGGCAGGGATGACATGACTACCTGGCACCGTGATGTGGGGAAACACAGATGAGGGTGTGTTCCTTTTATCACACTGTCCAAAGGATGGCGGGGAGCAGGAGTGGCTGGCCGCCTGGCATGACTGGCACTAACTGTGTTTGGAGGGTTCCCACCAGGACACAATCTGGCAGCATTTCCTCAGCTTCAAGATTTTTGTCATCCTTGTGCACAAGCTGCCTGGTTGTTTACTTACTAGTTTCTAAAAATATCTACCTACTTTTAAAACATAAATATTCTCCTTTAATTTTGTCCTAAGCAATGATATCCATGAAATCATTGGTTTGGTATTTTCTAGTGCACTTTCGAGTAAATATGTGACGGCCAAAATAGGAAATAAGAGGTATAAAAATAAAATAAAAAGTACTAATTCATGAAGCACCTAAAATTATTTGGAATACCACGTTTTAGAAAAATGAGCAAGGTATGTTGGCTTTGGAGGATAGGATATACTTGGTATACAAGAAAATTGTCCTGTGTCAATGTGAGAAGATCAAAATGGAGTTGATTCCCTATTCTCTCTTTTTTTTAAAAAAATATTTTATTTATTTATTTATTTGAGAGGGAGGGTGGCGGGGTCAGGGCAGAGGGAGAAGGCGAGAGAGACTCTCAAGCAGATTCTGCACTGAGTAGGGAGCCCAATGCGGGGCTCAATCTTACAACCCCAAGATCATGACCTGAGCTGAAATCAAGAGTCAGACACTTAATTGAGCCAATTAAGTGTCCCAATTTCATATTATTCTAACACGAGATTCAAGATTCCATTCTTCTGGTATAGAAGGAGGTAGAGGAGGAAGAAGTAGAAGTAGAGGAAATGGAGGTGGAAGAGGAGAGAGAGAGAAAGGAAAGGAGAAGTACACATTGGGCTATTAGGAGGCTAGGTCGTTGCAAAACACGGATTTCAGTTGGTGAGGCTAAAGTAAGAGAACATTTTCATAATCACAAAGACCAATACTTTTTGCTTTCAGTACTCATCCAGACCAACCCTATCTCAAGTCTGAAGCAGTATTTAGGCAATCTAGGCCAGGCAATCCTGAAGTGACCCAAGTCCTCAAAGTCTTGGTGGCTCAACGCCACTAGTTATCTTCTCTCTCACACAAAGCCTGCTCTAGGTTACGTGGGTTCTCTGAGGCATCTGCCTTCCAAGGATGAGTCAGAGATCCAATCTTGTGGCTTCACTACCTTAGCATGTGGTTGCCAGAGTTACCACAGCAGAGGAGATGCACCTGGAGAGTCACACAGGGATGGTTCATGCCTAAGTCCCAACATAACCTGTGTGGCTCACAGCGCCCTGCTTAGCAACCAGGGAGTCTGGGACATGCTCTTTCCTCTGGGAGTCCAGGAGGATGAGGGGAACAGGATATGGATGAGCACTGGAAATCTCTACCCTACGTGAGAAGAATGCAACTTTTGGAACTTGACCATCTGTCTTACTGCTCACAGTTCTGTGTTTCTTCAGTAATAACAGCAAAACAAGAATGGTCACATTGTGGCTTTGCTGTGAGGTTAGGTAAGATTTCACTTAGAAAGTGCCTGTGGTTGAACTGCTATTTTCTAGTTAATCTGGACAAAAAAAGTGTGGTGTGATAGAAATAGCAAGATTGCTTCAGGGAGTTGCATGCTGAACTAGGACTTAATTCCAAGCCCCAGGGTGAGGCTGCTGGTGTTAGACAGAGTACCTCCCTCTGTGCAGATCATCCCCCCCAACAAATGATAGTTCTTCTTGTCTTCTCTCCTTGGCAAGACTGAAGGAGACAGTGTTAGGTTCTAAGTTTCATTCACCATGGTACAACAGCAGCAACAACTTTTTTAAACATTGTGCTAGAAAATACATAACATGAAATTTACCATCTTCCCCATTTTCAAGGGTAGGGTTCAATAGCCTTAAGGATTTTCACACTGTTGTGCAACAGATCTCCAGAACTTTCTCATCACACAAAACTGAAGCTTGACACCCATGAAGCGAGGAGTCCCCACCTCCCCCTCACCCCGGCCCCTGGAAAACACCTTCCACTTTCCATGCCTATCAATTTGTCTGCTTTAGAAACCTCTTGGAAGGGGAACAATAACAACAATTTTTAGTTAAAAGCCATGATCGAAAACAACAAATCCCCATGGGTAACAAATGTGCCCCTCTTTCACTACAAATAGAATTTTTGAAACCGAGAAAGGGTATTACAGGATCTGTGACACCGGTAGACTTGATGGATCTAACGTCTCCTCCGGTGACTGTAAAGCAATTAACAAAACACAACTGTGGAAGTTGAGATCCTTCTATTTCCTCATAAAATTCACTTCTGCTGCTTAATCTGTTACTCTCAGTAGTGAAGTTTGAGAGTCATCAATATGACAGTACAGCAATATTGCCTCATCAGTCATGATTTACTTAATGTTTTCTGAATTTAGTAATATTTGATTAAAATTTAATGTGAACATATCATATCATGCCATATATATTATTGCATCCATTAATCAGGTAACTATAGTAATGAAATGCCGGAAGGTTGGATGAAAAAGGAGCTAAAGTCTTGATATATGTTTGACATAATTCTGTGAGTGATTAACCAAAAAAGAAAAAAGCCAGTCATACAAAACTTCATTAATATATATTACTTTTAACAATCATCTATGTATCATCAGATATTTTTAACCTTTGTTAAGCTGTATTTTTAATTTGCTTAAAGACACTGAATATTAATAACCATGAAAGATATACATTGTTCCATTGAATCACAAGTTGACAGAATGATTCATAGTTTATTCTAATTTTTTTTTTTTTCGTATAACGATGTGTGTTAAAACATTATTTGGGGCTCCTGGGTGGCTCAGTGGGTTGAGCTTCTGCCTTTGGCTCAGGTCATGATCTCAGGGTCCTGGGATCAAGCTCCAGATTGGGCTGTCTGTTCAGTAGGGAGCCTGCTTCCCACCCCCCACTCCCCGCCTGCCGCTCTGCCTACTTGTGATCTCTCTCTGTGTGTCAAATAAATAAATAAAATTTTTAAAAAATTTATTTAAGTTATTCAATCAGTTTACCATGGAGGAAAATAGCACATATTTGACACATGGCTGTGCAAAATACTAATTTAAATATCATATCACATTTCTATTATCTTCAACCTCCATGTCGTTGACCATAGCAGGTGATCAGTATGATGATGCATAATTTATGTTTGACACAGGCTGGTTTCTCTGTACAAAAATTTTCTTTTCCTTATTAAAACACTGAAAGTTGGGGCACCTGGGTGGCTGACATTAAGCATCTGCTTTTGGCTCAGGTCATGATCCCAGGGTCCTGGAACTGAGCCCCACATCGGGCTCTCTGTTCAGTGAGAAGCCTGAATCTCCCTCTCCCACTCCCCATGCTGTGTTCTCTCTCTTGCTGTGTCTCTGTCAAATAAATAAATATAATCTTAAAAAAAAAAACACTGATAGCATTTATAACTTGTTTCTTTTAATGCTGCCATTTTAATAAACTAATAAATGACCAATTGCTCTGTAACCATCTATGTGCCCTGTTCATCAAAACAGTTAAGGAGAGGTTTGCATATGGAGAAGTAATGGATTGAATAGAAAATTATTGACTTAATGGAGGGATGTTGATTATTTAAACACGGTTTCTTCTTAGTTGTTCTCTTTTTAAAATTCTGTCAAGTTGCTCATTGTTCACTCATTCATTCATCACATTTTTTTATTGAACAATTCTCGACGGCATTGTGCTAGGCTCTGGATGGTCCCTGATTCTGGAGAGCTCACAGTCCAGTGACGAACAGAAGTGTATAAAAATGCAAGCTGGGACGAGCTCCAAAATGGAGTGTGCACAAAATGCCGTGGGACACAAAGAAGAGTGTTGGAGGGAGCCTGGGGGAGTCTGGAGAGGCTTGTCAGGGGCTGCAGCTGCCTTCTGTGGAGACTTAAGATGTAAATGAAGAGTTTCCCAGACACATATATGGGAGTGGTCTGTGGGTGAGGGGCGAGGGTGGGCAGATTCTAGGAAGAACAAACAGCATGTGCAACGACTCAGAGGCATGAGAAAGCATTTTCGGGAAGAAGAAAAATTCACAAACCTGCCTCGATCTAGTTACTATAAACTGTGGTGTGATAGGGATGTCAAGATTGCCTCAGGGTGCTGCATGTGCATTCCAAGCCCTAAAGAATTGTAGCTTAGAAAGTACAGTCCAGAAAATTAACTTTAATTTTCCCCTGAAGTGTTCAGAGTAATTATAGATGGAATCAGGGAGCCTAGGACCATGATACAGGTTGTAGCTAAATTCTACCTTAGTAGGGACTCCATCCAAAGAAAGTAGACATGAAGAAGGACTTTAAAGAAAAGGGACAACTGGACTCTGGGGGTGTTGGAAGTGGAATCGTTTCTAGGATGAGACTGATTCAGAATTGGGAGGTAATAGAGTTAGGGAAGAAGGAAAGTGATATCCGGAAGGAAAGATCAAACCTGCCTGTCGTATGTATCCGAAATGCTTGACCCTGTCCTTGGGAGTGGGAAGTGGCTCCCAGTTGGAGATGAATGCTTTTCATGGTTGGATGCGTCTGGTCCATGGTGAGGTCAAACATCATTTTCAGTGACTTGTTGCAACATTCATGATTAATGTTGATTTATGACTCGATCATTGTGTTATGTAAATAGGCGGCAGTTTTTTTGTGTGGCTTGGTGTGATGCTGGTTTAATTGAGTTTGGGAATGGGGGGAGGAGGTGGGAGGTTCCAGGGTTAATACTGTTAGCTTCTTCAGTAGCAAACTCTTCTCATGATGGATGAAACAGCCAAACTGTTAATGGAATTCCATATGGAAAAGAGGGGTTTTATTATGGCAATCTTATGACAGTAACAGAGAAAGATCTATAAACTAAAAGAAAGTTAGTTATAAATGTTGCCATGAATCAAAAAAGGCAACAAAGCATATGTTAATTTGCTGACTCCTTAACCAAATTAAAATTTTATTATTTTATTCAATAGTGAGCTTATTTAGGGACGCCTGGGTGGCTCAGTTGGTTAAGCAGCTCAGGTCATGATCCCAGCGTCCTGGGATCGAGTCCCACATCGGGCTCCTTGCTCAGCAGGGAGCCTGCTTCTCCCTCAGCCTCTGCCTGCCATTCTGTCTGCCTGTGCTCGCTCTCTCTCCCTCTCTCTCTGAAGAATAAATAAAAATCTTAAAAAAAAAAAAAAAAAAAAAAAAAAAAAAAAAAAAAAAAAAAAATAGTGAGCTTATTTAAACACAGACATATATGGATACACAGACACACACACATGCGCACACGTGCACACACACACACACACACACAATTCAAATGAGAAGCAAACTTATATATTTTCCAAAACGACTGAAGTTTATGCCAAATGAAAATAGAAAGCCCCTATCTATTATAAGATTTCTATAATGAAAATGGAACTATTTTATGATCAGAAAAAAATTAATTAAATCCAGTTTGAACCAGTACTTTATTTAAGTTCCCAGTTCATTATCCAGAAGCTTCTACTGGGGATTTGAAACTCAAAGTGGAAACAAGTTTCACATCCCTGAAGGAAACCCTCTCTTCTAGGATTTACTTGGTCCCAAGAACTACAAGTGATGAGAAAAAGAATCTCTACCCCAATGTTTGGAGATTCTGAATTGATACCTGAGTTTCTGATGACCAAGGAATCTTCCCTATCAATCTGCCTTGGCCAGTGGAGCTGTTGATCCAGAGTGTGGGAGGGGAGGACAAAGCCTCTTCAATTGTGACCAGATAGCTGTTCACAGAAAGGTCTTCCCAGAGTTTGCTGTATAGAAAGCCCAGCCCACACATCATCATTATTCATTCTTCCAGCTTAAGAGGCTTGTTTTTCGCAGATGTGCCCTTCCTGTTTGGCATTTGTAACTGTGGACTGTTGTTCAGTTGAGGAAAATGCGTCATCTAAATATGAACTGAGATTTCGAGCTGATTCACGAACACCTTTTGTTGAGTGAGATGTAAAAAGGAGTATCGTTGCCCAGAGTGAGGTATGCAGCCTGGCAAGATCTTACTACAGTGTGCCACCCCAGACGTCAGGGCGGAGAAGACAGCTGGAGCAAGGGACTCGAGAGAGCCCCTCTCTCAGAAAAAGTAAAATAAGGAATGAGAAGAAATTGCCTAGAGAAAATAAATAGACAACATGCTTTAGCTTCCGTTCTGCTCGTGTACACACTCTATATTCCTCTGGAAGCTTTTCCCACAGAGGTAGTGACATTATTTTTTAAACCAACTCCCCGATTCATCCTCTGAAGCAAATTAGCCTTCCTCCCACACTTTGATTCAGACATTTGTTTTAGAGAATGTTGTATCTACCGAGGCAGGAGAGGGAGGGGAGCCACTGACTCAGTCAAACTGACAGGAGGGGATCTTGTAATTACAGGGGATATATTCATTCATTTAACATTTATTGAGCGCCTATTGTTAGCTAGGCAGTGTGTGCAATAAATGTTTGTGGAATCGATTTCTTGTCACTTCCATGACACTTTGAACTTCCTGTGTCAGATGGTGAAATATGACCCAAGCAAATTTGGTCTGGGGATTCAGAGTCCAGGACTTTGTGACCATTAGAAATCATGGAGATAGCAGCAACACCTCAAGGAATATAATATTTCTATCAGGCTGAACATTTGCTCAAAGTTGGTCTGTGAGCTATTATCGGAGACAATGAGATCATTCTAATAAAGGACACATATAGTTTCTCTCTTATGTCTTTTACTGTTTCCACAGTGAATCATCATCCTCTAAGTTCACATTTGCATTTCACCAACTGGGAGGATACAAACACTGCCCTCTTATTTCTAACCAATGTTGTATAGAAATGGTTGAATTTGGTCAGAGTTCTGGGTCTGATTCTTAGCTGTTTCTCAACTCTGTGACCTTGGACAAATCACTCCTTCTAATCTGTTTCCTTAACTAAAACAAAAATAGAGACTAATATACAAGGAATGAGACGATGTTTATAAAAATCACTTAAAAACCGTGGAGTCCTGTGCAAATGCACAGTACAGTAAGTTTAAAAAGGTTAGATTAAAATCAATTAAGTCAAAGGCAGGGAACAACTTTGGGGTAGTGAAAATTCATTTTGTTTTATTGAGCCCCTTAATTCTTTTCCACTTAATTAGAATCTCCTGGATGCTAAATTCTGAGATGAAATTAGTTATTGGTTAATGTCTGAAATTCCACCTCAAAATATGATTATCCCTGTTCAAATACAAGTATACTTGAGCTGGCTATTAGTCATTTACACCTTAGTATAACTGAGAAGAGATTAAGAAGTTTATTTTAAAAGGTATCTGGGTGGCTCAGTCAGTTTGGTGGCTGGCTCTTGATTTAGGCTCAGCTCATGATCTCAGGGATTGAGCCCTGAGTCGGGATCTGCTCTCAGTGGGGAGTCTGCTTGAGGATTCTCTCTCCTTTTCCCCGTGCCCTTACCTCTGCTCCCACACTCTTTCTAAAATAAGAGGCTAAATCTTTTTTTTTTTAAAGAAGTTTATTTTAAGAAGAGAGATAGGTTGAACACCCTAATGGGGAACAGAAGTGTTGGAAAAGAGATCCACATTCCCTTAAACTGTAATTCTGAAATCTTCAAACCACAAGATTTTTTGGTAACTCATTTAGCAACAAAACCTGCCCTGAGTGGATATGAGACTGTTTAGATTCCTTATTTCTCCCACTTAGTATGACTGGATGTTCATATGCTTTGTTGGAGAATATAAATGGGTTTGACTATAGGGTGTTTTACCCATGCTCTGCTGAGGATGTAATGTAGTGCATAGCATATGCACAAAACATAAAAAAGTTTCAATTCCAAAAAACACTGGGTTCCGCTGACTTCACTGAACCTGTACAAATATTTTGTACTACCCAGATTATTTCCATATTATTGTCTAACCCAACTGAGTCCTTTTAAAAGCTTGCCTATTAAAAAGAGAAATAAGCTAAACTGTACGTAAAATTTATGATCCCATGGAGTTATAGAGAACATAGGATTAGCTTTCAACGTGCCCCATTTTACCTGCAAGCATCTATTTACTTCTTTTTGGGGGGCCTGAGAAGGGAGGTGGGGATGGGCAGAGGAAGCCGGGGAGAAAGGATCTCAGTTAGACTCCCTTCTGTGTGGGGAGCCCAACTTGGGGTTTGATCTCAAGACCCTGAGATTCTGACCTGACTGAAATAAAGAGTTGGACCCTTAACCAACTGAGCTACCCAGCTGCCCCATTTAGTTACTTTTATTGGCCTTTTTATTGCACATCCTCAGTTAATTTTGGCTTCTCTTATTGTCTGTGTGTTTCAATTCAGAGTTTTTTCTTTTTTTTTTTAACCTTCTAGACTTCAGCTTATCTCTGAATCCTGTTTTCCCTGTGTCATTGGTCTGCCTGAATTGACAGCTTCATAATGACATTGGCAGCTTCATCATGAGATTCTAATGTAGTGAACTAGGCAGTGACCCTCATTGGGAGCCTGACCCTGCAGCTAATCCCCAAATATTACTAATCAGTATTAAGGGTACCAAAGTGTTTAGTGCTGTAACATGTGGTCCCTGGGCCAGTATAGGCTTCACCTGGGAGTTTGTGAGGAATGCAGAGCCCCGGGGGGCCACCCCAGACCTTCTGAACCAGGATCTGCATTTCAATAAGATCTTGGGCTATGTTCACTCACATTAAATTCTGAGAAGTCCTGCTCTAGACTAGTGTCCCCTCTATGCTTAGCCTGACTGCAAGCTGCTGTAGAAGTTAATTTCCATTAAGAAGGTTATAAATATTTCAAACTGGAAGCTTAAAGTAAAATACATTTCTATATTAATTTATAAATCTCAACTACTCTTTTGTAAATTTTGAACAGTAGAATTCTACCTCTCATGACATCACACTTACAGGTTTTGACAAAGATCAATGTTTAGTTTTTACTTTTTTAATACCCAATTCACCAAAACCTTCATGTATATATAACATCCTACCTTTTCTTAAAAAGGTTTTAAGAAGGCGTATACTTATCCCTCCCTTTCCTCTGCTTTGTAATTACAGTTTGCCCAGAGCTACACATGAGGAATATTTTATTTATTTTTAAAATACTTTATTTATTTATTTATTCATTTATTTATTTGGAGGGGGAGAGAGGGGGCGCGCGAGAGAGCACACATGTGTGCACAAGTTGGGGGAGGGGCAGGAGGAGAGAGAATCTCTCTTTCTCTCTCTCTCTTTTTTAAAAAAGATTTATTTATTTATTTGAACAGACAGAAATCACAAGGAAACAGAGAGGCAGGCAGAGAGAGAGGAGGAAACAGGCTCCCCACTGAGCAGAGAGCCCGATGCGATGCGGGGCTCGATCCCAGGACCCTGAGATCATGACCTGAGCTGAAGGCAGAGGCTTAACCCACTGAGCCACCCAGGCGCCCCAAGAGAATCTCTCTTAAGCAGACTCCACGCTGGGCGCAAAGCCTAACCCCAGGCTTGATCTCTGGACCCTGAGACCAGACCTGAACCAAAACTGACACTTTCCCTGATTTACAAAAGCCCTTTGATTTAAAAAAAAAAAAAAAAAAATTCTCCCCTTAAAATAATCAATATATCTCAGAACTAGTATGTTTTAAAATCTCTAGATTATCATATTTATATATAACATTTACTATTTATATATAACATTTACTATTACTATAACTAATGTTATATATAACATTTACTATAGACCCTTTTGTAATCAAACCAGTAAACCCCAATTTATCATTTTTGGTTACTGTCTTGAGCTTTGCGATGTGGGAGCATAAAAGTCCAGAAGCTCTAGTGCCTTTCCTCAGGGGAACTTACAATCTACAAGGCAGACAGAAATGGCTGTGTCATGAGGAGAGGATAATAATTGTTATAAAAGCATAAACAGGCCACCAGGAGACTTTGGAGAAAGGAAAGAACACATCTGGTTTGCGGAAGGCGGGGCTAGGCATACATCTAGTCAGTCTTTCTTAAGCATGAACTTTCACCACACAAACTCTTTTTTTATGATTTAAGAATAGAAGGAAATCTAGCCCTGCCTACATGGTTGCTGCTGTTTTCTTTTTTATCTTCTGCTTTCTGCCTTATCTCTCCCAAGATGACCACTGGAAAAGGGGAGAAAGGGAGGGAGAGAGAGAGAGAGCACGTGCACTGTTTGCTGGTGGCTTTATCTCTGTGACTCCCAGGGTCCCAAGTGCTGGTGTGCCCTGTCGCCTTCCAGACGCACCTGGGCGGTGTGTCTACCGTGTAGACACGGTATTTGCCGTTGGGTGGCTTCTCCTGGCCTCTGGTGCACGGAAGTTGGAGGCTCCCTGTAGCACACGCCTGTGCTGGTCTTCAAAGATGGAAGTCTTGACTTTCAAGACTGAAGGAGATGAAAAGGAAGGAAGCGGGGGCGTGGGAGGACACTGCAGACCCACAGGAGCAGGCCAAAGGCCATTGACCTGGACAACTTCAAATGGGGCAACTATGAAAATAAGACTTTTCATAGTCTTTCAGTTACTGGAGACCTATGATATATATTCCATTTATCATATATATCAACATAATATCTTCGCTTGCCAGAATAGTAACTCAATGTAGTCGCCCTAGGGGCCAAGGAGTCAGGAAGCCTGACTTTCAGCTGAATACAAGCCATTGCCTGGCCGACATTAACGTCCATCCCTTTCATTGATGGCATTGACATGCTGGTCCATAACATTATCTAGAAGCGTTTTGAATTCTCTGGCCAAAGCTTTCTCCTTAAACCCATAGCAATGTAAGACAATGCTTGACAGTGAAACATGAAACTCTGGTAATAAATACAAAGGAAGCAGATCACTTCACCAGGGAGGCTGTTCCGGTTTATCACGGAATTCTTGAATGGCTGGTATTTATGCAAGTTTTGTGTTTTTATTATTCATAGAAAAATAGACCCATTGAAATATTTGTGAAGGCCAATCTTAAGCGATAATTGTTTGTATGGCACAGGAAAATGAATTTGCAAAACTGTAAAATAAAATACTTGCCTCATCCCATTTTTAAACATTTTAAATGAAAACAGATTTGTGAATGGAAAATTTGTATTTCCACAAAATATTAGAGATCCAAAGTCTAAAACTGTTTGGCTAGAAATTGTGTATCATAATAAAACCAATTCTCCCCCAAAGCCTGACCTATTTAGTTTTGGCTATGCAGTATAATTATATATTTATACACCCCAGAATCCTGCCTGACAATTGAACATTCAGAGCAGAAGCACAGAAATCAGATTGGAAGCTGATAAATAGAGAGTTCCTTTCTCTTTGCAAAAGTTTGCCCGGTCAGGCAGTGTGGGAAATTTTACAAGGCTCACACTCTCTTCTTATTCTAGGGGGAAGTAAATGGCTTGAGAGCCCTTGGGCATTCTTCAGGAAGAGTGTGGTCACAGACTTTCAAAAACTGGGCTTTTTTTCACCAAGAACTTATTTGTTAATCCTCTTCCAGTCTGTAAATATACCCCTCCCCCTGTTTCCCTGAATGAATTATGAGCTAAAAAGCTGTTTAAGGGAAGATGCTTTACTCAGATAAAACGAAGAACAAAAACAAAACCAAAAAAACCTAGATGAGGCACTCAGTAAACATAACGGGGCAGTGGGGCTTCTAGGCAAGTCATCAAACCTTCTTGCACTTCAGTTTTCCCATCCGTGAAATGGGGGTAATAATACACATTCTGCTGCTTCACGAATAATTCCTTGTTAGGAGACTGTTTGCACAATAAGGAATCTCCTAGCAGAGAAGAGAGGGACCTTCCAAATATGAATGATTGTGTGTTCTTTCACTGTATTAAGGGTCTACATAACAGGTGTGTGGATAGTTCTGAGGACATAACAGCGAGAAGATGTACTGAATAAATGTATCTGAGAAAAGCAGAGGCAAGGCGGAATGTCCATTGGCCAACCTGCATGGACTTGTACTGTGATTCAGAAATAACTGTGATTGTCCGAACATGATCCGCGTGGTCTAGGGGGAGACCTGCCATAGAATGCATGGGACAGGCCATGATCCTGACTTCAGGGGCATCAGGGCCGCCATCCATCGCAGAGATAGAAGCTCTCAGTTGCTTTTGGGACTTTCAGGAGTCTCCCCCATGGCCACAGGGAGCTGGGGTAAGAGAGACGTCTCAGTTCAGCCTATTATAACAAATATGTAAACTGAAGAGCTTAAACAGCGTTTCTTTCTTGCACTGTGGAAGCTGGAAGTCCAAGATCGAGGTGCTGGTAGCTTTGGTTTCTGGTGGGGACCCTTTCCCTGCCTCATAGCTTTCTCACTGTGATCTCACACTCTGGGGATCGACACAGAGAGAGAGATCTGGTCTCTCTTTGCTTTTAAGGATTGGAACTCCATCATGGGGGCCCCTCCCTAATGATATAATTTAAACCTAATTACCTCTCAAAGCCTCACCTCCAAATCCCATCACACTGTGGATTAGAGCTTCAACATATGAATTCTGGGGGAACATACACGTTCGAGTCCATAACAGGAGAGGAATGGCAGGTGACCCTCAGAGCTACGAGCTCGTGAGATCCTCTGGATGGGATCCTCTCTTGAGGAACCATTGTGGGGGAGCTTCCCAGGGAATGGTGGCAGTACCGAAACAGTGAATGAGCTAAGAGCTGGAGAGATAACTGTTCCTAATGTCATGGTGGCTTGCTACTATGACTACCGCTGCTATGGCTACTGCTGTTGTTACTACTGCAAGTACTATTACTACTATACATATGTAGATGGTGATGATGATGATGGTGGTGGTGGTGGTGGTGGCGGCGGCGTCGTCTCTCTAGGCACAAGGAAACAGTCTCTGCAGTAGCAGTGGTGGTAGTACTAAACTTGAACCGCAGCTGTGAAAATGGGAGAAACAAAAATCAAACTAACATGCGAGAACTTGTCTTCCAGAATTGTATCAGATTTATCACTGGTGTGATGATGTGTGAAGTTCAGTTGGTATTTTCATGGTGGACAGCATTAATCATGGCCTTTTAAAAAATAATCAATCTCGGGGCGCCTGGGTGGCTCAGTGGGTTAAGCCGCTGCCTTCGGCTCAGGTCATGATCTCAGGGTCCTGGGATCGAGTCCCGCATCGGGCTCTCTGCTCAGCAGGGGGCCTGCTTCCCTCTCTCTCTCTCTCTACCTGCCTCTCCATCTACTTGTGATTTCTCTCTGTCAAATAAATAAATAAAATCTTTAAAAAAAAAAAATAAAAAAAAAATAATCAATCTCTAAAAAAATTTAGAAATAAACAAATTATTACTCTTAAAAAATCATTACTCTTAAAAGCTCCAAAACAAATATTTGATTTTTCCTGATTATTATTATTTTTTTGGCTGGGGGTGGTGGTGAATAGGTTGTCGTTTTATCTTTACTGTGATATATGTTTTCATTATGTGGAAACATTCTTTTGGTGTGTTTTCTGGATTGTCTGAAGCGTCTGGCTGGAGTTCCATACAACCACACAGGATGGCTTCTAGGGTTGGCCTGTGCTTCCCTTGGTGGGGTGCAGTTTGAGAATTAGCTAGAATTTGCACCACTGCAGACTGAAGAGGGGTATGCTGTTCTGAGATAAAGCCATGTGAAAGAGAATGGCAACCCTCCAGAAGTGGGGAAAATTTCATGCCCTGAATTCAGACATTAAAAAAAAAAAAAGGCGGTGGCGGGGGATCAGTATTGACCATTGAGGCTTCAGATTACACCGACTCTCTCAAAACCATCCCTTGGATTTTAAATGTTTGCAGTTCTTCTATTTGGTGCCATGGCTTCAGCTGGGTGCTCTGATTGACGTTGACTTCGATAAGATACAACTGTATTCTCACAGTGTTGTTTCGGCATCTATCCTACCCTCTTGGGACCAGGGATTTTCTACTTCTCTCTCCTATTGGCCAGGAAGGATCACCTCTGCCTCTCTGGCATCCTGGCCCCTCCCGGCAAAGAGCTGGGGTTCTGTGGATGTTGGGTGAATGAATGCTCACCTATATAGTCTATTATCACATGTATTCTGTTGTGGCTCGTCACAATTAAGATTCTCTGAATGAGTCAAGTTTAGGTCACAAATCAGGCAGATTTGGGGATTCATCTGATGTGGGAAAAAAGAGAGAGAGAGAGAGAGAGAGAGAGAGAATGAGATCAATCAAGCTAGGATGATACCTAAGTGTCTGGACTAAAAAATCATAAGCACTTTGAGTGACAGTCATCTAAATGAGAAATAAGGGATGAGTAGCATTTGGGGGAAAAACAATGAGGTTTAGGATTTCTATTGACAGGTAAGAACACTGAAGTTTACAGAATTAAGTCTTATGCCCGAAACCAAACAACCAACAAGTGGCAGAGCAAGGATTCAAGCCTAGGCAATTACACAAGTGCCCTGACAGCTATTATTAGAACATTCCTTAATCTCAGGCCCTGCCTACCTGCCCAGGAGGAGGCATGCATTTCAGCCAAAGCAGGATGGCTGGAGAGACTGAAAGGTCTATTCCCCTAACACAGAGCACATCTGTGAGCCCAACCGGAAGCTGTGACTGGGACACGTCAAGACACACCAACATTATTAGTGTTAAGCGCTTTAAAATATCATTTTTTCGCCAAAGAAAACATCTTGAGAAATTATTTCTAAATATCAAAGTGAAGGAAGCTATATTTAGTGAAGATGTTTATTAAAAATATTAGTACTACATTAGTAAAGAAAACAGGAGTATCCCATATATGTATTTATGTATGTGTATGGGTGTTTGTGTGCCTGCTGCTCACTTTCTAAGTTTATCATCGAATTTTCTTCATTTGTTTTATGGGGGAGAATTTCATGTTATAGGGTAAGAATTTATAAGTGCTTAAAAGTCTTCCCAAACTAAAGGCAACCCTAAAAAATTTTAACAGAGTGTCCTGTCATTTTATTGTTTTTATCTGTAAACTGACAATATTATTTAACATTACTTAATTCAGAGGACTAAATGAGTTAATATACTTAAAATTCTCAGAACAATTTTTGACGCACACTGAAAACTTGATAAACTTTAACTTTTGTTAATTGTTAATAGTTTTTACTTCCCTTCCCTACAACTATTGAATACCAACTCCGTCCAAGCACATATGGGCTCACAATCCTGATATGCTTAAAAATTTTCAGGAAAATAAAGGTTAAAAAAATTTATTCTATAAACTTAGGTAAGAAAAGGGTTTTAAGAATTATTAATATTAGATGAAAAAGATGTTTTTTCTCTAGGCCATGTTAAGATAAAATTTCTAATCAGGCATGAGCCAATCATATGCCATGACTGGATAAAAATTCACTTTAAATTTATAGGTAACAACATACATTTCTTTAACAGGCTGTGAATCACATACTTATTTAAACAATTGAAAACTTTACAAATTCTTGTATTTAAGATATTACTTTTTAATATCCTTGCATTAAAATGAAAATGATTACTTTTTAATATTACTAGAAACCACCCTATCCCCAACTGTAAAGATATATTTCTTGTGTGATTTTATTATATGCTTAATAATAGTACCTGTGAGCTCGGATTTCTTTTGAATAAAATTGATTGGAAACAATATCTACCCTAAAGCATCTTTAATGTCATTATAGATGGGTAGGAGTAAATTAAGCGGTATTTAGGCACCAAAGTCTTTAATTTCATTGCATTTGAGTAGGAGTTAGACATTATGAGGTCCAATTAAAAAAGTCGCTAATGTTTTTACATCTGAGTAGGAGTAAATTAAACAAAATCACTCCTGAGCTGCTAATATCATTTTAATTGAATGTCATTCAGTTTCTAACTGCTGTTACAACACTACAGATAATGAGGCTGTTTCTACAGAGCATCTGAGACTCCAGGGTTGTGGCTGCTGAAAATAAAGTTATAGGTTAGGAGATGACAAGGCAAACACTGGCATATGGAAGAAGAAGGCAACTGATGCATTGTAAGAGGTGACATCCTGTTTGACGACATGACTTATATATACGAAAACTACTGGATCAAGGGGCCCAAAAACTTGTTGGCCAAAAGTTGCATTGTTACTCTTGCAGAATTGGCTTTGGAAAACTACATCTTCCCCAATGATGAGATTTATAGATTCTGAAAGCTAGAAGCACTAATCCCATTGATTTAGCTACCATGAATTATTCATAGAGTTTGATTCGATGGAGAATTTGAAGTTGAGACAATAGTTGAGAAAGGCATCTAAAATAATAGAGTGGTAACTTTAAGACAGTCACAGTGATGCAAATATTAAATAAAGTTTCTTCTGTACCTAACGTTATTATTTGAGACCTTGAAAGATTTTAATAATTAGAGGAGGAAAAATTTTAAAAGGAAATCCAGGTTTGGTGCATAAGCCAAACAGCCATACTACTATTAATGGTATTTTTATTATTCACATTGAAGTTTATAAAGTATTGATTGGGGAAGCAGAAGATTTAGTAATGGAAACTACTATTGATCCTTTCAAAAATTAAAAAAGGGTTAGAGGCGCCTGGGTGGCTCAGTAGGTTGAAGCCTCTGCCTTCGGCTCAGGTCCTGGTCTGAGGACCCAGGTCTCAGTGTCCTGAGATGGAGCCCCGCATCGGGCTCTCTGCTCAGCGGGGAACCTGCTTCCTCCTCTCTTTTTGCCTGCCTCTCTGCCTACTTGTAATCTCTGTCTACCAAATAAATACCTAAAATCTTAAAAAAAATAAAATAAGGGTTATCAAAGAATGTTACATTTATGTAATTCACAAGTTAACGGCCTACAACGTAAAACACCTTTTCCCTCTACTGCCCCATTCAAAAGTTTTAAGTCGAAACATCCTAAACTGGGGACCGTCCATATAAAGAACAAATGACAAATGTCCTTTGGTAGATCAGGTAATGGTTCCTGGTTCTTTACACCCTCTCCGTAAGAGGAGTGTGCGTTATCCACTTTGCTATGAGACTTGGCAAAGCCTCCAAGTAAAATAGGTGAGTAAACATCCTGGCCTTGTGATACTAGGATTGGCCACCTGACGTGACTTGGCCAATGGAGAGTTAGCATATCTGATGAAAGCAGAGGCTTTAAATATGCTTGCATACTTTGGTTTGGCCATCTGTGCCTCTGCCATCTGTCTTGGGCATAAGCCTGTCTTGAGACGACTCTGGTCCCAGAATGAGAGACGTGGAACAGCCTGTAACTGTGTAAGCCTGGAACAGAGCTCTCCAGCCAACCTACAGACACACAGGAGAAAAGGGGTCCTGCTGTTTAAACCATTAGGCTTTCTTTGATTGTTTAGAATATTATGATGGAGGGCACCTGGGTGGCTCAGTCAGTTAAGCGTCTGCTTTTGGCTCAGATATGATCCAGGATTTTGGGATCGAGTCCTGATAGGGCTCCCTGTTCAGTGCAGAGCCAGCTTCTCCCTCTGCCCCTCCCACCCGCTCGTTCTCTCGTGCTCTCTTTCTCTCACAGAAATAAATAAATAAAATATTTAGAATATTATGAGGGAAATATAGTCACCAATAAAAGGCTTTCAGAAATAAATCAAGGAAATACTCAAAACCTCAATTGAAAATGAGCGAAAAAACCAGGAATCGGTTAATCTGTCTGGTTCTATCTAGCGCGCTTTCTTTCGTTCTCGCTTTCTTCTGCTCTTACACACAGACGTAAAATGTAAAATGCCAATCAACACATGGAAAAGCATTCAGTCTTAGTAATAATCAAACTTAGATTAAAGTATCAATGATCTATTTCTATTTCTCAGCTTCTCAACTTCCTACTGTAATACTCTAGACGGAATTACCATTTTTTCTCCTTGCAATAGCTAATCACCTGGTCTTCCCTGACCCATTCTGACTGTTCAATAACCTATTATCCATATCTCAGCAAGAGAGAACTTTTCAAAATTCAAATCCAATCACGTCACCTCCATGCTAACCCTCCGGTTATATCCTGACCTTATCTCAAACCACTCTTAGAGTATTCTAGTCATTTCTTATGGTACATTTATCTGTAATTATATTTCAATTTGCATAATTATTTATTCAATATCTATCTGCTATACCAAATTACACACTCCAAGAGATCAGAAACTAGGTCTGTTTTTGCTTGTCAGTGTATTCCTCGATAGGTATTTTGTCTAATTAATGAATGAACATTATTATTTTATGGTTAATTGAGACTGATGAAGCAAAGTTAGCATTTGGTGTTGGCACAGCTACAATCAAGGGGCACCTGGTTGGCTCAGCTGATAGATCATGTGACTTTTAATCTTGAGGTCATGAATTTGAGCCCTACATTGGGCATAGAGTTTACTTAAAAAAAAATTAAGAAAAAAAAAGTTATGATAAAATAATCACTCTCAGGAAATGCTGCCAGCAGTTTAAATAAGTATTACTCTTCTGGACAGAAATTTTTATAAAATATAACAGGTTTATAGTTTTCATGACCTTTGATCCAGTTACTTCACTTCTAGAAGTTTTATTTATTCATATATTTATTCATTCATTCATTTAAAGATAGAGAGAAAGACCGTGCACGGGCATGTACAAATTGGGAAGTAGGGGCAGAGGAAGAGAGACATAGAGAATCTTAAGCAGGCTCCATGTCCAGTGCAGAGACATGTGGGGCTTGATCTCACGACCCTGAGATCACGATCTGGGCCAAGATCAAGAGTCAGATGCTCAACCAACTGAGCCCACCCAGGTGCCCCTCAGTTTACATTTCCTTTTCTTTCTTTTCTTTCTTTCTTTCTTTCTTTCTTTCTTTCTTTCTTTCTTTCTTTCTTTTTAAACAAAAGCAGGTTTAATCACTTATGAGTTTTTAAGTGCTTTCAAACACTCTTCATTGTTTTGTTTAGCTTGAGGACATGGTGGTCCAAATTAGATTAGTAGAATCTAAATGCTGAAAATCATTTATGTTTTCTAGATACACTGTTTTTCTTCATTTAAAAACCCTGCTACATTATTAACATCCAGTATTTTTAACTTGCTTTATTTAGGACAACACTAATTATGGCAGAAAGTTAATTACTGGAAGACCATTCATTAGATGACGATTTTAGTTGTCTATCTTAAAGACATATTTGGTTATGTTGATTGTCCTTATTCCTTTCCAATTTTTCCACCAGCCATATAAGTATATAAGATACACATTGCATGCTTTTATAGTGGCTAAGTCTATCCATTTTAACTAGTTAAAAATATAGTTTCACCATTAATGAAATTTTATTTATACATGTCCAATCATCCTATTTATTAGTTATATTGTATGCATTTTAAAATAAAAACTAAACTATATAATCTGCTTTAAAGGCTATAAAATATGAAATCAAATCCATAGGACACTTAGTAAACACTAATAAGCATCCACTGCATGCCAGGCAATATTCTGAGCAATAGACATACTGTAGTGAATAAAATAGAATAACAACCATGACAAAACCCAACATCAACAACCAAAAAAACAGCAAACGGAAAAATCTTTGCAAAATAAAACTCTTCCTTTAGGCCAAATTCAGTGTTCCTTATCATTCTTCCTAATTTGTTGAGATTTGGTTTTCTTTGTGTTCATCATATCCTACAAGCTCCTCCCAAACTTGGATATGTATAGATTACTATGCACAACTGTGTCAAACACTGTGGACTACTCTTTTTTTCTAGCATTGGGTGAACTGTTAAGAAGAGCCCATACATTTTATCATCAATCTCAGAGAATACATTCTTCTAATAATATTGTCCCAAGAACAGGCTCATTTCTGCCATTGATGTGTCAGACAGTGTCACAACGGACATCTAGAGCCTCATTCAAAGTTAAGAGCTCTCCTTTCCTTGCGACCTGAGCCTCATTCAAGTCAGCAAACCTGTGGCTGGGAGGAGGAATGTGGTTTGAGTCTTCCATTTATTTCTATATTTTCTCCTGTTCCCCACCTCACCTGATTATTTCTGGCTACTCCTGGGTTGAATAAGGAGTTGGAAGATGAAACATCTCTAAGAACTTGGCACACACATAATTTAGTGATGGTGGCTTCTGGGTATGCAATATTCCCAATATAGTTTCCTTCTCCCTTATGTCATGCTCTCATGGGTTCCTTGTAGGATATGCACGCTTGGAACCATGTCTACACTTCCTATGGTATGAGAAAGGTCCACTTTCCTGGCTTGTCACTCAGAATTCCTGGACTTCCTATGGTCTATCCCCCTCATTTGGGCATTTCATTCCTTGAGGAAGTTCTCTTGGGCAGGATTCAATCCAGCCAGGTGCTCATGCATTTTTGCTCTGCCATTGGTATAGGTACAATTTTCTTCCAATGCAATCACACCATCCATTTTCTCTCTAATCTTCAGGAGACACGTTGGGCTTTTGAGTGGTTGTTTTGAAACTCGCCTTCTTCCTTGGTTTAACTGAAGCACAAGTTCTCCCTTCCTTCTCCTCATTGGGGGAGGGACGGAATATACAGAAGACCAATAAATCTCCAAATAAATTCTCTTTCTTCCTTTATGACTTCAGTCTTTTCATATCCTTAGGTGGGGGCATGGGTTAGGGTTCTAAAAACTATTTTTAGCTACCCCTTTGGCAAATCCTACCTAGATGATCCAGCATCCAATCTGGAATACTATGAGATTTGGCACTTATTAGCCATTAGGAATTATCTAAAATTAAGGTAGAAATTTCCCTGTGTTAACATCGTGTTGCATTGACTCTAAAATATTTGTGCTCTGGCGCAATGGGAAGAAAAATATCACTAGTTATAAAAACTCATTGCACCTGCTTCTTTCCTTCTTCTTCTTCCTCTTCCTCTTCTTCTTCTTCTTCACCTCCTTCTCTTTCTCTTTCTCCTTCTCCTTCTTCATCTTTATCTTTTTCTCCTCCTCCTCCTCCTCCTCTTCATCCTCTTCCTTCTTCCTCTTCTTTTCTCTTTATCTTATAAGGGGAATGCCATCTCAGGAAAGCTGGATTTTTATTTATTTTAAGAAATAACCTGATGGATATCTTTGATTTAAAAAGGTGATTACAGCAGTTCTGCAAGGAGAAGGAGAAACACACAGTGTGCTGATGTGTTGGGCTCAGTAGGTGAGAGGAATTCTTGAGTTTCCCAGGACAGGGGCAGAAGGGGCCTGGAGAGCCGTGAAGTAGTTTGATGAGGGAGGTTCCATAAGCCTATTGGGAGGTCCTGGCCCAAGAAGAAAGGATGATTAATGACAGGGATGGTCAAGGATGCCTACCACTAACCACTGAAGTGTTTAATGCTAATCCTCTTTTATAAGTAGGCTATAGATAGTGACCTTGTGTTAAGAGGTGGCTTTGGAAGTAAAAGCAAAAAAAGTCTTGTGTAATGTTTAGGATGATGTTAAGTACAAGAAACAAGACTCTCTTCTCTAGTTAGAGACCAAGTGGGAGCAGGAAATTGAGTGAGAGTTGACCATGAGAGATGATCTGTGGCGAGGGTACTCATCTTGCCATAGTATGGGATGGAGGGATTGGGGCACTTAAATTTTTTTTCATTATAGAAATTTTTAAAAACACTAAAAAATATCAGTGATAACTTGGTTACCCATCACTCAGGTTCAAAAGCCATTGAGGCATTATTAAATTTTTAATATTTAAGGAAAGAGTGAGTTTATTAAGGATGATAGACTTGGGACAAAAATAGGGAGTCCTCATCTGAGTTATAGTAGCAAAATTGGGAGGTTTCTTATAATGTTCTAGGATCAGAGGTGGACTCAGTCCATTCACATATCAATAACTTTTTTAAAAAGATATCTATTTATTTGACACAGAGAGAGAGAGAGAGAGAGCACAAGTAGGTAGAGCAGCAGGCAGAGGAAGTGGGAGAAGCAGACTCCCCACTGAGCAGGGAGCCTGACAAGGGCCTCAATCCCAGGACCCTGGGATCATGATCTAAGCTGAAGGCAGCTGCTTAACCGACTGAGCCACCTGGGCACCCCATAAATAACTTTTCTAAATAGGAGATCTGTTATACCTGAAGGACTTCTTGCATGAAGAAGTAATTCCAACATCCCTTAATTTTTACTCAGTACTAACAATTTATTTGAGAGGGATGGGTGTTTATTTTGTCAGATGTGTTTGAGTTATGTGTATATGTGCACAGGCATTAGAGTACACAGTAGTCTTAGAAAGTTGCTTAATATTCTCCAGGTGTATAGATTCTTGGAAAGTCTCTGTAACAGTTAGGATGGTGTCACTATCCTAAAAGTGGTCAAAATAAAAAAATACATCATTTGTTATCCTGAGTAGCAGGAAGTCCAAGGGCAGAATAGTTCCAGGATTAATTCAGTGGTTCTGAATGTTGTCAAAACTCCAGGCTTCTTTCATCTCTTCACTGTGTTATGGCCAGTGTTTTGATTTTTCCTTATCTTTGCCCTTCATGTTTACAGGATGACTGCTGCAGATCCAGGCATCACATTCTCACATGGCAGCACCCCCCAGGAAGAAAGGGAAATAATTTGTCCTCTCTTATGTCTTATTAGAGAAGACAGCTATTCATAGACAAGCCCAGCAAATTTCTGACCAAAGCCTACTGGCTGAGATTGAGTCACATTTTCATGTTCTAGCTGCAAAGAAGGCTAGGAAAGAATCAAGTAGTGCTAAAATTTATCTTAGGTCATAGGGCAGCTCTGTTTTTAACATCTTGAGGGAACTCTGTACTGTTTTTCAGAGTGGTTGTACCAGCTTGCAATCCCACAAACAGTGTAAGAAGATTTCTCTTTCTCCACATCCTCCCCAACACTTACTGCTTCCTGTTTTGTTAATTTTTGCCATTCTAACTGATGTAAAGTGGTATTTCATTATGGTTTTGATTTGTATTTCCCTGATGGCTAGTGATGTTGAGCATTTTTTCATGTATCTGTTAGCCATTTGTATGTTTTCTTTGGAGAAGTGTCTCTTCATGTCTTCTGCCCATTTTTTGACTGGGTTATTTATTTTTTGAGTGTTGGATTTGAGAAGTTCTTTATAGATCTTGGATATAAGCCCTTTATCTGTAATGTCATTTGCAAATATCTTCTTCCATTCCATGGGTTGCCTCGTAGTTTCATTGACTGCTTCCTTTGCTTTGCAGAAGCTCTTTATCTTGATAAAGTCCCAAAAGTTAATTTTTGCTTTTGTTTCCCTTGCCTTTGGAGATGGGTCTTGAAAGAAGCTGCTGTAGCTGATGTCAGAGAGGTTACTGCCTATGGTCTCCTCTAGGATTTTGATGGATTCCTGTCTCACATTGAGGTCTTTCATCCATTTTGAGTTTAAAATTTGTCTTAGAAAATAGGTTCTGCCTAAGGAAAATATTGGTTGGAAAAGATTGTTGGTAGGCAACCATTGGTGTCTGCCACCATTATTTAGGAAGTATATATGATTAAATAATGGCATTTAATTCTGTTGCATGCCAATATTCTTAGCACCTGCTGTGCAAAAAAAATGCCGACATGATGCTGAATATGGTGCTGAACAAGGTGCCTCTAAAGCTACCATGCAAGAACAGCAAGTCCCCAAATGGTAGAGTTTTTATGATTGTACCAGGGAAGGTCAAGGAGTAGAGGAACAATCCTGGTTAGGAGTCAGAAGACTAAGGATTTAGACCTGGATTTGTCCCTTTCTAGCCTGACACTGGTGCAAATAAATCCGATCTTAAAAGTCTTGATGTTCTTAATCTCTAATTATCTGTAAAAGAGAGTTTTTTTTTGGTTTGCCTTGAATTAATTTCCCTTTATTAAAATAAGAGTGCCTCAACCTTTCCTTCCATGCTTGTTATCTTGGTAGGTCTGTTTCTTGCCTAGCTCTGGCCAAAGGATGGCAGAGAATACCATCTCTTGATCCTGAATCTAAATCCTTCTCTTGATCCTGAATCTGCAGCTACTGCCCTTGTTCCCTGCTCTACTTTAGAGAGAAATGGCTCAGATTTCTTTTTTTCTCTTCTCCCATTTTCTCTTGAACCCTCTCCCACTGGTTTTTTGCTCCCACAACACTATCTGAAGAGTTTTTCATTATTGAGAGCAGGCAGCATGTTGCTAAATTCAATAGTTAATTCCAACTTACTTGGCCTATAGCCCTCATTTGGCACAGAAACATTTTATTTGCTTGGTTTTTAGGATACAAGTCCCTTATGGTTTACTTCCCATTCCTTTGCTGAATCTCCCTCATGTCTCTGACCTGTCAATACTTATGCCTCTACATGTATTCTCTGGGTAAATTCATTCAATCCTATGGCTTTAGATGTCACTTACAGAGTGACAACTGCTCTACTAATACCTTGGGATGGAACCCTCCCCTAAATTCTGAATTTATATATACATCTCAGGATGTCCACATGAATGTTTATCAGCCATCTCAAATTAATCCATCGCAAATTAAAATTCCTAATTCCCATAACAATTTCCATGTCCACTACCATGTAACCTGTCCCACCTCATCATGATTAATTCCCCCTTCCCTTAGTGTTATTTTGACACCATCTCATTACTTTCCTTGCATTTTTTTCCTCTGATGAAATTTTGAAAAATTAGAAAAATTTGATTGTTTTATTTTAAGGGAGGGAAGGAGGAGGAAGGGGAGATGATGAGGGAGAGGGGAATCTTAAGCAGGTTCCATACCCAGTGTAGAGCTGATGCAGGATTCAATCTCACAACCTGCTTTGACCTGAGCCAAAATCAATAGTCAGATGTTTAACCAACTGAGTCACCCAGGTCCCTAGAATAATTTCACTAGTTTAAAAAGCTCTTTGGGAATTTTGATCTGAACTGCATTGATTATATAACCTGATTTTAAGAAAATGAGCATTCTTACAATAGTGAGTTTTCCCTATTCCATTCACAAACCCAACACAGCTTGCCATTGGGATGCATGCCATTTTGATGGTCAAATTATTTGACCATCAATAAAAAATAAAATATTCCTTAATACAAATACTGGATTTTCCTATATTAATGATCAAAATTTTGTTTGAATAGGGAGTAATACACCCATTTGTCTTTTAAAAGAGCTTCTAAATGAAAGTTACTACAATGGCCATTGCGTTTATTTAAAAAGCAAGCAAATATTCAATGAGTATATTTTGCTTCTTTTATATTTATATAATATCTCCTTGTAATGTCAAAATTTTTCATGCACCTTTGACTCCACTTTCTATTTTTTATCTTTCTCCAAATTCCATGTCTCAGGGAACCATTCTGGAATATTACTAAAATATTTCTTCCATTTCCATTTCTGGTGCCACTAACCTAACCCAAACACTTGTTTACAAGGTTGGCTTAAACAATTATTAGTGCAGTTTTTCTAGTTGGTCCCCTACTTGTTTCTTTTTCTTTTCAGGCTACAATCTTGTTCCCTCACTCTCTTATTGTCTTTATTTGTCCTTAATACTATTGTTCATGTTTTTTTTTTTTTTTTTTTTTTTTTTTTTTTTTTTAGTTTTTAAGTTCCAGTTAGTCAATATACAGTTTCAGGTGTACAATATAGTGATTCAACACATACAATGCCCTGTGCTCATTACAACAAATACAGTCCTTAATCCCAATCACTGTTTTCATCCATCCTCCCTCCAGCCACCTCTTCTTTGATAACTATCAGTTTGTTCTCCATAGTTAAGAGTCTGTTTCTTGTTTGCATAGCTCTCTTCCCCCCTTTGTTAGCTTGTTTTGTTTCTTATATTCTACATATGTGTAAAATCATATGATATTTGTCTTTCTTCAACTGACTTATTTCCCTTAGCATAATACTTTCTAGCTCCATCCATGTCCTTGCAATGGCAAGAGTTCATTATTTTTGATGGCTGAATAATATTCCATTGGGTATATATACCACCTCACCTTTATCCATCTGTCAGTTGATTGGAACTTGGGCTGTTTCTATAATTGGCTATTATAGATAATGCTGCTATAAAATTCAGAGTGCATGTATCTCTTTTAATTAGGATTTTTGTATCCTTTGGGTAAATACCTACTAATGCAATTGCTGGATCATAGGGTAGTTTTATTTTTAACTTTAAAAAAAAAGATTTGATTTATTTATTTACTTATTTATTTGTCAGAGAGAGAGAGAGAGAGAAAGAGCAAGTGAACACAAGTAGGAAGAGTAGCAGGTGGAGGGAGAAGCAGGATCTCCACTGAACTGGGAGCCTGATATGGGACTCAATCACAGGACCCTCGAATTATGACCTGAGCAGAAGGCAGCTGCTTAACCGACTGAGACACCAAGGCATCCTATTTTTAACTTTTTAAGGAACCTTCCTGCTGTCTTCCTGAGTGGCTGCACCAGTTTGTATTCCCACCAACAGTGCATTCTTTTTTTTTTTTTTTTTTTTTTAAGATTTTATTTATTTATTTGCCAGAGAGAGATCACAAGTAGATGGAGAGGCAGGCAGAGAGAGAGAGAGAGAGAAGCAGGCTCCCTGCTGAGCAGAGAGTCCGATGAGGGACTCGATCCCAGGACCCTGAGATCATGACCTGAGCCGAAGGCAGTGGCTTAACCCACTGAGCCACCCAGGTACCCCCCCAACAGTGCATTCTTGCCAACACCTGTTGTTTCTTCAATTTTAGCCATTCTGACAATTTTAGTCATTCTGACAGGTGTGAGGTGATACCTCATTGTAGTTTGGATTTGTATTTCCCTGCATCAGTGATGCTGAACATCTTTTCATATTCCTGTTGGCCATCCGTATGTCTTCTTTGGATAAATGTCCATTCATGTTTTTGGCCCATTTTAAAATTTATTTTTAAATTTTTAAATTTTAAATTTTTTAAAAAAGATTTTATTTATTTATTTGACAGAGAATGAGAGTGAGCACAAGCAGGGGGAACAGCAGGCAGAAGGTGAGGGAGAGGTAGGATCCCTGCTGAGCGGAAAGCCTGATGTGGGGCTCCATCCCAGGATTCTGGGATCATGACCTGAGCTGTAGGCAGCTGTCTAAATGACCAAGCCAGCCAGGCACTCTCCCTGCCCATTTTTTAGTTATATTATTCATATTTGGGGTGTTGAGTTTTATAAGTTCTTTATACATTTTGGATTCTAGCCCTTTATTGGATATGTCATTTCCAAATATCTTCTCCCATTCCATAGGTTGCCTTTTGGTTTTGTTGATTGTTTCTTTTGCCATGCAGAAGATTTTTTATTTTGTTGCAGTCCCCATAGTTTATTTTTGCTTTTGTTTCTGTTTCCTCAGGAGACATATCTAGAAAGAAGCTGCTAGGCCCAGTGTCAAAGGAGTTACTGCCTCTACCATGTTTATTTCAGGTCTCACATTTAGGTCTTTAATGACATGCTGATTTTTAGACACTACTTCGTATTAATATGCTCCTTCTCACTAAGACTTTTTAGCCATCCAATAGCATGGAGTCCTAGCATCCAATTTCCAAATCTAGAGTTAAGAACAAAACAATACACCAAAGATGGAGCTGTAGAAAACAGAAAAGAACTTGGGTTCTTGATGATATTGTTGAGCCCTGAGTCAGTTTAACTGGAGACGTACAACAAACTAGGCTTCTTATTATAGAAGATAACAATTTTCCTTACCAAATTGAGCTGTAATTTCCTGATATTTGTTGCTAAAATCACCCTAGGTAATATAAGATCTCACATTAATGCTGGTGGATGGCCAAGACTGCATGGAAGGAGACTTCCTTGGTAGGTTCCCAGCCTGAATTAAAAGCAACTGGTAACTCATGGCTCTCATGGGTAATATGAAGATGAGCAGAGGGTTTGAATAACTCTAGCAAGGAAAATTTCTTGGATGCTCCCATGTCACCTTGGTCAGGACTGTGTCATGGACATGAGGAACAGGATGATTGTGATTCCAGTGGTGCCAGAGAGTCAACTACATTGACCACATTTGTGCTTCATTGAATAGATAGTGATATGTGTTTGTTGAATTTTTGCTTTTAAGACTCTTAAAATGTCTGATTCATAATTTCATAGCCTTTAAAGTTGGTAACTTAGTGCTGCCATTCCCCAACATGGTGGTTCACTCATTGAATCACCTGAAGAACCTAAACAAACAAAAAACAACTGAGCAAACTCCCTTCCTCCCGAAAGATTCTGATTTATAGATCAGATAGAAGATCTAGGAATCAGTGTTTATAAAACATTTCTCAGGGTTTGGCAATTACTCCTTTGAAGTTATCTAGTCCAATCATCCCTTTTGTACAGTAGAAAAACTGAAAACATGAGAGGTTCAAGTGACATGGGTGCTTTTCCCACTTTCCCAGGTTTAGTAAGCAGGTACCAGTGAACATATCATCTAGCTGCCAGGAAAAAACTCTCTGGTGTCTGAGAGTTATCCTTAGAAAGCCTCAATAATGGATTCAATTTGATCAAGAATAGTGCGCGCGGTGCGCGCGCACACACACACACACACACACACACACACGGTTTTTCTTATCTTTTCCCTCTTTCTCTTACAAAGAAGAGAGTAAACAACCTCAGCTTAATCACTTAATTAGGGATCTGGTTAGACAGAGTCTATTTAAAGGAGGTTTCATTTAAATCAGAGGAATAATGACCTAAGTTTTCTGCTAGAGAAAGAGGGAGCAACCAAATTGCTTTTATCTATACAAACTGAATTTATCTCAGCAGCTTCTTCTTAGTTCTTCAAGAAAGAATTACAAGATCTTGCCAACTTAAAAAAATATCATAATGACTTACTTGGAACTAAGGTCATGTGGTTGTCATGCTTTTTTTTTTTTTTTTTAAAGATTTTATTTATTTTATTTGACAGACAGAGATTACAAGTAGGCAGAGAGGCAGGCAGAGAGAGAGGGGAGGAAGCAGGTTCACTGCTGAGCAAAGAGCCCGATGTGGGGCTCGATCCCAGGAACTGGGATCATGACCTGAGCTGAAGGCAGAGGCTTTAACCCACTGAGCCACCCAGGCGCCCCTGTGGTTGTCATGCTTAATTGTGCAAAGAGTGTGTCTTTTTTTTAGTCTCCCAAGTCATTGGCAGCATTTAAGAAAAGGAATTCTATAAACCTTTCTGTGATATTTATATTATTTTCCAATTTTAAAATTTCTTTTCCTTCACAATAAAAGATTGGTTAAACTTATCAAAATCACTTTGATTTTACACCTACAATTGGAATCCTAACATCTTGATTTTCGACACTTATAAATGCTTTAATAGATACATGGACAGTAATTTAGTTTGACTTAAATGTAATAATCGAGCCCATTTATCTAGGTTGACAAGATTTCATTTCCTAATGATCTTTTATTGTAAATTTATTTGATTTCCTTTAATATATTATCTCATTTCTCATCGCCTTTCCTTTAGAAAAAAATATGAATAATTTTGTATGGAATTATGAAGACTTGGCCTTGAGCTGACAGCTCTGGGAAGCACTGAATATCTCCACCCTTAAAACAAATTACGTAGTTTGATAACAAAGTCCCAAGAAGAAGGGAACATTAGTTTATCAAGAAGTTAGTCTAAAAGATGCTGAAATTGTATTTTGCAATGTGTATTTGCGAATTGTATTTGCAATGTGTTCCTTGCAAGAATGGGAACCAAAATAATTAGGCCAGTCTGACTCCTTTTCTATATTTCCAACTGCCTATTTGAGCTCTGAGTATCCCACAGTCAATTTGCATTCAACATTTGGTTATAAAGCCAAACTTACCTTCTTTCACCCAAAATGGCTTCTCCCCTAGATCTGTGTTTATATTACATTTACAGAAATGATACCACCATCTATGCAGTCAATCAAGCTGAAGCCCTTCCACTCTCCAAAATAGTCAGCTGGCACAATATCTTGACTTTCATAAATTCCAAATCGTTCTCAAAACTGTCCCCACTTCTCCATTCCTTCCACTCTTGCCCTCATGATTCTTGCCTGAGCACTCACTGCAGCCTCCTACCTGGTTTCCCTGCCTCCAGTCTCACCCCACACCACACATCGTCTGTGCTAGTGCAAGACTGATCCTGAGGGGAATATCCATCTGACCTAACCCCCATCTGAACACTCTTCAACAGCTCCCTAGTGCCTGTAGGACTAACTCCATGGTCCTCAGCAAGCCATATGAAGCCCTTCAGGACCTGGATCCAGCCTAGTTTTCCAGCTGAAGTTCTCATCTCTTGTCACTCTTTATGTAGATCTGCTCTCCTACTTCAAACTTCTCTACATCTTTACACACACACACACACACACACACACACACACACACAGAAATATAAAAGATTTTATTTATTTATATGAGATACAGAGAGAGCATGTGCAAGTGGACGGAGTGGCACAGGCAGAGGGAGGAGAATCTCAAGCAGACAACAGCCTGAGTGTGGAGCCAATGAGGGGCTCGATTTCATGATCCTGAGATCACAACCCAAGCCTAAACCAAGAGTTGCATGTGTAACTGACTGAACCAGTCACCCAGGTACCCATCTTCTCCTTCTTTTGAGAGTAAACTCAAACACCCCCTCCTGTGGTGATGCCCTGGCACAGGTAGTCGTGGTCCCCACTGCACTTCTATGTCCCTGCTTGCCTCTGAGGTACTATTTACTCAGTGCTATAATCCGTCAGTTCTCTCTCTCTCTCTCTCGACTGTAAGATCCTCAAGAGGATGTACTGTATTCCACTCATTATTTTCTCAGTTCCCAGTGCAATGTTTGGCATAATAATTACATAATGGATATTCACTGAATGAAGAGTTGAATGACTGAATATGCTCCAAAGGGCTGTTTAAATTATTTTCTTTGGCTGGATGTCTTACTGTTGTCTCTGTGAAACGTAACTGGAATTTGCTATTTATTATAATTATGGTTGTTGAAATGGCATTTGATCTGGGTGTCACAACGCCATAGTAGGAAGAAATGCCAAAATAAGATGGCAATTTAGAAACCTACAATGGTAATATAAACATAGGCTGTTTGCAATTTTAATAGGTTTTTAAAGATCTTATTGCAAAACCATATTTTCTTTCCCTTCCCCACCCTACCCCTTTTGTAAACACCATATACATGTGTGTTTGTTTATGTTGCAGAGAAGCCTCTGTGTTGGTTTTCCCCCCAACTTTATTGAGATATAATTGACAAATAACATTATGTAAATTTGAGGTGTACAATGTGATGAATTGATATACATATGGATTATGAAATGGTTATCACAATAAAGTTAGTTAATCCATCCATCATCTCACATAGCTGTATGTGTGTGTGTGTATGTGTGGTGTGAGAACATTAAAGAGGTACTCTCTTGGCAAATTTTAAGTATACAATATGGTATTGTTAACTACCCTATGGGGTTTTGCAATAACCCTTCCCTTCTGCAGAATCAGGTAAGCATCCCTTCTATTACGCCCAGGATGTGAGGCAACTTGAATAAACACACGCAATTGAAATGCTGGAGGTATTTTTGTGAATGGAAAGAGGGCACCACTAGAATCTGCTTATTTACTTATATCCCATCTTGTTTAAAATGAGGGGTGTCTGCGTGGCTCCATTGGTTAAGCGTCTGACTCTTGGTTTCGGCTCAGGTCTTGATCTTCAGGGTTGTGAGATGGAACTCCACCTTGGGCTCCATGCTCAGCATGGAGTCTGCTTGCGATTCTCTCTCCTCCTCTGCCTCTGTCTCTCCTCCTCTTCTCTTGCACAAGTTCTCTCTCTCAAATAAATAAATAAGACTTAAAACATTTGATAGTGCTTAATACCATATACACTCTCACTCAAGTAAACCAGAAAATGCCCTGAATTTAGAAGTAGTTTCTTTAAAATATAGGACAAACAAGAAAAAAGCCAAAAAACTACTTGTCCCTCATCAAGAAGCCCCTTAATTTTATCTACAGTTATATCATAACTTGCAGATCCACCTGGTAGTCAACTGAGTCTGGAGATTACATAATACCCACTTAAGAGCTGAGTAGGAAGGTTGAGAGATTTCCAGTAATGATAAATAAAATCCTTATTTTCTTTTGGTTTTCAGCTTTTAGGTTTTCCTTAAGGAAATCTTAAAGTTGAAAAACCAAAAGCAGAAGTAGTTTAAGTATTACATGACAAATTACAGAGTAGAAGAACTGTCTACTTGAGAGATCCTAAAGGTTCAGTATGGTTGTTTTGAATTTTTTAATTAAAAATTTTTAATTTTTTTCCCTAGCAATATAAATATAAGATACTTTAAATAATTCATAGAAGGACATTGCATATTATAAAGGCCTAGGGAATAACAAATATGACAATAAAACTAATTTTTCTTCCTTTAAAAAAATCAGCTCTCTGTTTCAAAAGGAAGATTGGCAATGATTTTGTTAAAAATATTTTTATTATTTTGGTATTCAAGGCCCTTCACAGTGGAGCCCTAAGGACCATTCCTTGTTGTCAGCACACCTGTTTTGGGGGGAACTCACAACTCCCTTCTCTGTGGCTCCATGGGATCTACACATCCATCTCTCAGAGCACTCATCACCTTGGTTAGAGTTTTCTAAATGCCATTTGATTGTCCAGCTAGGCTGTAACATTAAAAAAAAATTCTTTTCTTCTTTTTTAAATTGTTGAAATTTAAATGAAATAAAATGCACGAATATTTAGGGTGCAGTCTGATGATTTCTTAAATTCCCACCAGGTCAAGATACAGAGCATTTCTAGCATCCCAGGTTGTGCCCTTGGGCCCCTTCTTAGTTAACACCCTACCCGCACTCTTCTGACTTCCATCACAATAGATTTTTTTTGTCTTGTTCTTGAACTTGATATAAATGGAATCATATTTGGGTGTACCCTTTTGTGCCTGACTTCTTTCTCTCAACATCATACCTTTCAGATACATCCGTGTGGTTGAATGTAGCAATAATTTATTCTTGTAATTCTGGTATAGTATTCTATTATATGAATATTCCAAACATACTGCAACTTATCCATCATTCTACCGTTAATGAGTATATTGTTTTTCTAATATTTTGCTATTGTGAAAAAGCACCACAGACATTTTTGTGTGTTTCTCTGGATAGATGGATGCTCTCATTTCTTTTAGGGACATATACAGAAGTAGGTGTATTAGGTCATAGCATAGGCATCGTCCGGCTTTAGTAGCTTAGTAAATAGTGACAAATAATTTTCCAAAGTGTTTGTATCAGGTTTTTCCAGGGCTAACAGCTTCTGTCATCTTTATATCCTCAGAGTCCAGTACAATATTTGGAACATAGTAGGTGTCCAGCAACCACTTATTGAATGACTAGAGGCTGAGATGTAGCAGTAGGATCCTCTTGGTAAATAGTGGAACTTCTACCCACGTTGCCCCAGATTACCTTATCTCCTCTGTGGTGCCATTAGTTCGTATAGCTCACAACTGTCTTCCAAATCTCTTGCAGGTACATGCACTTGGTGGACCCAAGTCATATACAAGCCCTAGGTGAAAGGGCATCTGGGCAGTGTAGATTCCATTTCCAGCCTCTATACACAGGAAGTGCATCAGAGGGCTTAGAGATGATATGGGATAAGCTATTATGCAGGTTCTGATACAGAAATGAAAGGTGGGTTGGAAGACAAAATGAAAAGACAGAGAAGCCAGGACTTGTTTGGAGATCAGATGACAGAAACCAAATCACATTTTTTTTCTCTTTTCTTTTTCTTCTTCTTCTTCTTCTTCTTCTTCTCCTCCTCCTCCTCCTCCTCCTCCTCCCCTTCCTCCTCCTCCTCCCCCTCCCCCTCCTCCTCCTCCTTCTTCTTCTTCTTTATTTTGGGATATCGTTCCTCCTTTGGTGATAAAGATTCAAAATCTTGGAATGGAGTGTCCAGTTAGCAAAGTTCGGGTCACATGCTGGGTAGGAAAGGATTGGACTGACAGTCCCACCAGGATGGAATACAAGAGAGAAGTATCTCTCCAAACGGAAATGAATGGGATGTTATTGCCGAGATGAAGGGAAATATGCTTTGGGGCAACCACCCCCACGAATGCCCCCTATAGGGTTAAACAAAATAAGGAATGATAGTTTGAATTTCAAATTATATTTCAGGCAGTCTTCCTGAGAGCCAATATTCCCATGAATTATAGCAGAGACAAGAGAACTTAGAAAGTTCATTGTAGTGGATGGAGCTAGAGTAAAATATGTCAGAGTATGACAAATACCATATGATTTCACTCATATGAAATTTAGGAAACAAAACAGGTGAACATATGGGAAGGAAGAAAAAAAGAGGGCAGAAAACCATAAGAGGCTCTTGATGAGAGACAACAAACTGAGGGTGATGGAAGGATCTGAGTGGGGATGGGCTAGATGGGTGATGGGTGTTAAAGAGTTACTTGTGATGGGCACTGGGTATTGTGTGTAAGTGATGTATCGCTGATCTACTCCTAAAACCAATATTATACTATATGCTAACTAACTAGATTTTAAATAAAAAATTGGAAGAAATAAGAAAAAGAAGTCATTGTATGGGGTCAGTTTATAGTATATTATATATACACAGTATATAAATCATAGTATAATTTACATACTGTAAACTCACCTTTTTTTAGATGTAGACAGAGCACCACAATCAAGATATGGAATATTTCCTTCACCCCATAAGTTCCCTCATGTCACTTTGTGATGAATTCTCTCCTTCATCCCTAGTCCCAACCCTAGCCCCTTGCAGCCACTGATTTAATTTCTGCACCTATCTATTGCTTTGACGTTTCCCGAATATCCTATAAAAGGAAATATATGGTTTGTAGCTTTTGAGTCTGGCTTCTTTCACTTAACCAGAGATCAATTTGTTCAGTGGTGTGCAATCTCTCTCCCCCTCCACTAGGAACCTTTTTGCTCTCTAAAAAAACTTTTGTGCAGAAACTTAATATTTGGGACAGATACAAACAGATCACTTTCATGAATCATGGGGAGGAGCCCCAGCCCAAGTTATATCTTGTGATGAAGCAAGGACATTGTAATTTGCTCACAGAATTTGTTTTTCTCATACATTCCACAGTCACAATCAGATCAGAATTTCTGTGCTTTTTCAAAATAGGTTTTTGGTTGCAGAAATGTTCACAAAGCAATTAACCTGCTTCTTATAAAGTCCCCATCAAACAATGAGAATGGCAAGTGTCCACATATCACTCCATCCAAACAAACACGAAGGCAAGCCTCTACAAGATGTGGCTTCCAGACCTGTGCTTTTCCACGTGGCAGTCATTACCATCACATTGCTACTGAGCACTTGAAAAGTAGCTAATCTGAATTAAGATGAGCTGCAGATATAAAGTCACACTGATTTGGTAGACTTTGTAAAAAAAAGTATATAAAAATACCTTGCTAGTAATTTTTATATTGATTGAATTTTGAAGGGATATCTTAAATCTATTAGGTTAACCAAATATTATTATAATTAATTTTCCTTATGTCTTGTTGCTTTTTAAAGTGTAAGTATAAGAAAATTGAAAATCACGCTTGCAGCTCAACTTATGGCTTGCATTACGTTTCCATGGCATGGCACTGACTCGGCAGATTGCTAATTATGTGTTTTGCTGATCCTTCCCAAGAAAGACCCCGAGTCTATACATTTCCATTTTGGATCTCAGAGAGCAGGAGAGACTCAGGCCACTTTCATATTTTGGCACTTCCTAGCGAGCTTAAAATGGGAAAAGTCGAAAGTGGAGTTACATAAATGATTTCGTATATTCACGGTGCAAAATTTTATACTTGATAAATCAATGCTTTTAGTATAAAAATACATTGCAATGTCAACTACTGTGCCGGCCCTAAGACAAGTTTAGGATTTACAAAAAAAAGACTAATGGAGGTAACATGGTCCAGTCTTACAACACAATTTGAAAGTTAGTAAAGTGCTTCTTTCTCCCTCTTGATTTATTTCTGTGAATTGCGTATGTAATCTTACTTGGAGAGGACTGCGGAAGCCTAAATTGCGAATGTGAGTCCTGGGACCAGAGGTCCACCTGCCTCCATCCGGTCCCCGCCCCCTCACACATCTGCTGCTTGATCGTTCTAACGTGTTGGGCTGTCTGCGACACACTTTCCAGTATCACTCTGGAGCCTCGCAGAACCTGCAAAAAAAGGTACCTCGTTAGAAAGTAAAAAGGACTACTAATTCTACCCCACACTCCTCTCAGCGGTGATGTCCTTTGAGGGGGTGGGGTGATGGAAGTTTTGGGCAGAAAGGAAAATAGGGTCATAGGGGAAGGGGGTGACAAGAAATGAAAGAGCTCTGTCGCTTGTCTACAGGCAGCTCCGCTGTCCTTCTCACCTGTGTGGCAGTCAGACTTACCCAGAAAGCTCTTTTCCTGATTGTTAGCTTCTGTGGATGCTAGACGGGCTCCCAATTGGAGGCATTTAAAAAACTATTATCTGAAGGAGCGGGAGGAAAGCTAGAGCCCGTCCTTCCGCGACAGCACCACCTCCTAGCCACAAATTACTCGCTTTAAACCCTGCATTAGGCAGACGCCGTGTGGCCGACTGGGCTCTCGGGTTTTTATTCTCCTCCATATACATGCCCTTTATGCCTGTAAAGTCGGGTTTTGTTTCATGGCTGGGTAAATCGGAGCCAACGGAGTTTTCTTTTTTCTCTGTGACTGGAACCACAGTGAGGCATTCCGGCACTTTACACACGTGTGCGCTGTGTGGGCAGAAAACAAGGCAGAGGGAGCTCTTGAATGCACTTTTCACCTGGTTGCAACAAGACCTTTGATTTCTCCTTCCTCCTAATCATTACTGGGCTGGAAGGGAAAACAGGATTCACAGAGTTGTTAAAAAAAGCAAGCACAACTGTTACAGGATGCTTGGATTTTAACACTTCAGGTTATGGCTGAAATGCGCAGCCAGGACTCCTGGAAGATGGTAGAATGCTCGGTGGTCTTTCCCTTTAGGCAGCTTTTCTGTCCTTTTCTAATGCGCCTCTGTATGGTGGTTAATCATAAAAGCCAGCGAGGCATTTTCTTTCACAAAACCAGACCTGGTTGGTAAAGCCTTCACCTCTTATACATTTATTAACCAACATTTCACTCAGCTTCTACTGCGTGCTTGTGCACAGACAACACTAGGTCCTTGCCCTTAACAGGGTGGGGATTGGGGCGGGGGGATGAGAAAGGGGACAGAGGCAACACAGCTGCCACGTGGCCCCCAGCTGCATCTTAAAGGACAGGTGTCTCTTGGCCAGGTGACGAAGGCGAGCGGGTAAGATTTTTAAGAACAGAATCTATTTTTTATGATTTAATTTTATTTTTTTACTTTTAAGTTTTTATTGAAATGTATTGAAATGTTAGCATGGAGTGTAATATTAGTTTCAGGGGTAGAATTTAATGATTTGTCACTTACAACACCCAATGCTCATCATGATGGCCTTCCTTAGTCCCCATCACCTATTTAACCCATGGCTCCTGTGCACCTGTCCTTAAAAAAATTTTTTTTCAGAGCAGTTTTAGATTCATAGCAAAAGTGAGTATAAGGTAGAGAGGTTTCCCATTTGCCCATTCTCCCACACACATAAACTTCCCCCATCATCACCACTCGCTCACCCTCCGCCCCCGAGTCGTGCATTTGTTCCACTTGATGAACCTACATGGACACATCATTATCATCCAGAGTTTATAGTCTACATAAGATGTTGAACATTCTATGGGTTGGACAAATATGTAGTGCAATGTACCCATCATTTACTGTATCCTAGAGTAGTCTCACTGTTCAAAACCACCTCTGTGCCCTCCCCATCCCCCTCACAACCCTGTGTCTGGCAACCAGGGATCCCTTTACTGTCTCAATAGTTTTGTGTTTTCTGGAAAGTCATATGTAGCTGGAATGTATACAGTATACAGTATACAGCTTTTTTAGACTGGCTCCTTCCATGTAATAATGTGCCTTTAAGGTTCCTTCGTGTCTTTTCATAGCTTGATAATTAATTTCCTTTTAGCACTGAGTAGTATTTCATTGTCTGGATAGACCCCAGTTTCTTATCCATTCACCCACTGAAGGACATCTTGGTTGTTTCCAAATTTGGCAGGGATAGGTATTCTAAGTAGATAGAGTAGAAGTTGTAAAGGTACAAAGGGGTGAGTGCAAGGTCCTTTGGGACCTATATGCCTAAGTGGCATATAGAGTGTGGGGAGATGTTGCATGGGTGGTGTCTGAGGAAGCTCATCCTTGGCTTGGAGAATCATTCCAAAATCACAGTGTGGATCCTGCTACTCTGGTGGCATTTCCATCATTATAATGTGTCACCTTGTAGATCTTGCCTGGAAACAGAAACAGGAATGTCCTACTCATATATGATTCACACGTTTGCTTGGCTAATTTTATAATCTTATCTAAAACCCAAAAAGCTTCTATTAGGCTGGTCTTCAGTGATGGGTTATGCTATGAAAACCAAGTCAAGGGATATGGTAACTTGTGGGTTTGAGTACAGTACAGTTTGGCCTTCATATGACTCAAAAGATTGTGTGGTTTTGGTTTTTGGTGAGGACTCTACTGCATATTTTGGACAGGAGCCTGACTTTGGAGGTTGGTGGTGGTGGTAGGGATGGCAATCCAATTTAGCAGAACACTGATGAGCCACTCTGCGTTTAGAAATAAACTAAATAATAAACGAGTCACTCTGAAAGCGTAGTGCATAGCCTCATTAACAGGAAAACAATTACTGTTCCTGTTCAATACTTTATGAACAAAGTGTGGTTTACATGACAGATGTAATTATGTCATTAGCATGTCTGTGATCAATCAGATCAATAACTCACTTGAAGAGTCTAAAGGCACCTCTTCCCCCAACACCCTGACAGACTTTATTTCATTATAACAAACACCGGTTAATCTTGTAAAATTGTCTCTTGAACACACTTCAGTTGCTGATAAACTCCATCAGCATCTGTCCCTAAGAAACCCAAGCCTTCATAGGTTGGAGACATAGTACGTTATTTCATTTGTGAAAGCACTTCAGGAAGTGTAAGGTGTTATGTTAATACCAGATATCATTATTCTACTTTTTATTCCTCCCACCTTTTTCTAGGACTACAAAGCAACTGAATGTGGGGATTTCTGTCTTATCCTATTGAACTATTAAGAAATCATGTTGTAAGGATATTCAATCCTTTGAGTCAATAATCCCAAACTTGATGAATTTTTAAATAAATAATTCTGGGGGGATTAAAAATTGTCCCTGCCTCACGGCTTAGTCATTGTGGTGTTATTTTCAATAGGGGAGGAATCTCAACTAAAATAAGCCATCAATGTGGAAATCTAAATATACAACATTGTGGAAGTCAACATTAAGAAAATATCTTATTGGGTGTCCGAGTGGCTCAGTCAATTAAGCACCTGCCCGTGGCTCAGGTCATGATTCCGGGGTCCTGGGATTGAATGTTGTTAGGCTCCCTGCTCACCGGAGAGCTTGCTTTCCCCTCTTCTTCTGCCCCTCTGTCTGCTCATGCTGTCTGTCTTTCAAATACATAAATAATTTTTTTAAAGATTTTATTTATTTATTTGAGAGAGAGAGTGAGCAGGGAGTAGAGGTACAGGGAGAAGCAGTCTCCCCACCGAGCAAGGAGCCCGGTGTAGGACTCCATCCCAGGACCCTGGGACCATGACCTGAGCCAAGGACAGATACTTAACCGACTGAGCCATCCAGGTGCCCTAAATGAAATCTTTAAAAAAAATAAAATCTTAAAAAAAACTTGTCAGCTTTCATAATCAGCCAATACACAGAGGTGTGTTAGAAAAGATGTCTAAAATATTTAACATTTTAGGGGCGCCTGGGTGGCTCAGTGGATTAAGCCGCTGCCTTCGGCTCAGGTCATGATCTCAGGGTCCTGGGATCGAGCCCCGCATCGGGCTCTCTGCTCAGCAGGGAGCCTGCTTCCCCCTCTGTCTCTGCCTGCCTCTCTGCCTACTTGTGATCTCTCTCTCTGTCAAATAAAATAAATAAAATCTTAAAAAAAAATAAAAAAAAATATTTAACATTTTAGAAATGCTTTAGTAACCGAGTGTATGAGGAAATATTATGCTAACATGAATATGGTAGTTGGGAAGGTTGGTATAGAAAGATGGAAAGATGTGTACAAGAGATCGTGTGAAAGAGCAGAATGAGGACTGACCTATGTGCACAAACATAAAAAATGAACAGGCTTGGGAAGCAAAACTATGACATTAGAATTTGGAGAGGGTTAGGGAGATGGAATTTACTGCGCTATTCTTTTACTGATATGTTTCTTAATATTAATGTGCTTTTTTTAAATAAAGATTTTACTTATTTATTTGACAGAGAGAGCAATCACAAGTAGGCAGAGAGGCAGGCGGGGGTCGGGGCGGGGGGGGGGGAGGGAAGCAGGCTCCCTGCTGAGTGGAGAGCCCAGATGTGGAGGCTCAAGCCCAGGACCCTGGGATTATGACCTGAGCTGAAGGCCGAGGATTAACCCACTGAGCCACCTAGGCGCCTTCTAATGTGCTATCTTATCGATGATTTTGAAACTAAAGACCTGTAACCCTTCAATCCAAAGAGAGTCAGAAAATTTCATCTTAGGGCCAACTCGATAAGAAACTATTTCTCATAGGGCCGGCAAAGGCATCATCACGTTTTAAGCAGATTCATTACAAATTCTTGGTTTGTGGCTAAGGGTTATTAATAATACTTGCCCTCTAGTGGCTTAAAGTTGGAAACAGACAATTTTGGTTTAGTTTTTGTTACTATTGCTAACGTCCCTATTTTTGAAGATAATAATACATAAAAAAACCGAAGGTAAAATGCTTATAAAGTCACAGTGTGGAGTGTGACCCAAAAGCATCACAGGGTCAGTCCCTCCTAAACTTGCCCTTTGCAGCTTAGAGCTACTTGTAAGGTTCCAGAGGGCAGAGTGGCATAGGAGTTGCAAACATGGGCTTTGCAATGGAAAGAACTAGATAATTTGAGGTTCTGCCATACACCAGCGTAGGCACGTTCATTCCCTTGTTTTCCTCATCTACTAAGTGGGGATAATAATACTGCTTTATAATGTTCTTTGGATGATGAAATACTCACAGTAATGTGTCATGTAGCATAAGTATTTGGCACGTGTTGTGCTATTGTCATTACTACTTTCCAGGACTGATTCTGGTGCTGTCAGCGTCGATCTTGATGCTGAAGACGAAGAAAGAAATGCAAGAAAAATTGGACCTTATTTTTTTTTAGGATTTTATTTATTTATTTGACACACAGAGAGAGATTACAAATAGGCAGAGAGGCAGGCAGAGAGAGGGGGGCTGGGCAGAGAGCCCAGTGCGGGACTCAATCCCAGGACCCTGAGATCATGACCTGAGCCAAAGACAGAGTCTTAACCCACTGAGCCACCCAGGTGCCCCCCAAAATTGGACTTTGAAGAGATTTCCACCTGCTTAAGAGACAAGACATGCTTCCATGCAATAACTGGGAAAATACATACTAAGTAAAGGCTAAAGGGGTAATAAAACTATACGTCATTGCTCCTAAGACAGAATTTATCACGTTTCATGTCCATGTTATTGGGATGCATTTAATAATTGGTAATGACTTGTTTAATAATTGGTAGCATCTTTTCATTTTTTTAGTGATGTATAAAATAATGGTGGATTGTAACTGATGGTGTCTTAGATGCAATGAAACATGGCAGCGAGTAGTAGTATGTAACAATTAAAGCATTTACCACAGGCTAGATAAAGAATGGAATTTGACATTCCTGGGAGGAATGCAAAATTGTATAACCACTTTGGAAAACAGTTAATTCTTAAAAAGTTAAACATACGTGTAGCATTGTTTATGACTCTTATGACTCTATGACCCTTCCATTTATTTATATAACATTCTAGAAAATGCAAACTAGTGTATAGAAACAGAAAGCAGATCAGTAGTTGCCTAGGTAGGGACAAGGAGAGGCCTGATGAAACTTTTGAGAGTGAAAAATTTTCATTTACTTGACTGTGGTGATGACTTAATAGGTTTACAGACTTATTAAAACATCAGCCTGTATGCTTTATGTACAGTTGCATCTGTAGTATTTCAATAACATCATTTTTTATTTATTTTTATTTTTTAAAAGATTTATTTACTCATTTTAGAGAGAGAAAGAGAGAGAGGGAGACTGCGAGTGGGGGTGGGAGGAGGGACAGAGGAAGAGGAAGAGAGAGAGAAAATCTCCAGCAGACTACCCGCTGAGCGGGGAGCCCAAGGTGGGTCTTGATCTCACGACCCTGAGATCAAAAACTGAGCTGAAACCAAGAGTCAGACGCTTCAACAACTGTGCCACCCAGGTGCCCCAAAATTGTTGTTAAAAAGAAAAAAAAAATGGAATGGGTTATAAAGATCATCAAACATAATCCTTAGGAGAAGTTCTGTGAATTTGGAAAATGGGAAAACCACTGGAAAAATCAATGAATCTTAAGGCTGTGAAGTTTTAAAGGACTCCCAAGGCCACACTTGAGCTATGTTGCAAAATGAGGAGAGTTGAGGGATGCCTGGGTGTTTTCGGGTATGGTCATGATCTCTGTGTCCTGGGATTGAGTCCCTCATCAGGCTTCTTGCTCATCGGAGAGCCTGCTTCTGCTTCTGCCTGCCATTCTCCTTGCTTGTGCTCTCTATCTCTCTCTGGCAAATACATAAATAAAATCCATAAAAAATTTGAAAAAAATAAATGAGGAGAGTTGATTTAAATAAGCCCTAAGAAGGCGTGTAAGGATTCCAGGAAGAGAGATGCTGCCCCTGTGAGATCTTGCTTGGAAACGTTGTGGTCATTACCTGTGTGGCCACTCTATTTATTCCTTATTAGACCCTCTCCCATCTTTACTGTATTCTTTTAAAGGGAGGACCTGCCACAGCTTTTCTTTCATGTGATTTCTTCTCATCCATTTTGCTTTTGAATTTTAATAGCTTAAAGCAGAGTTTCTCAACCTTGGCACTATTGACATTTTGGGCAAGATAATTCTTTGCTGTGGGAGGCTTTGCTATGCATTGTGGGATATTTAGCATCTTTCCTGGCCTCTACCCACTGGATGCTAGTAACACCTCCCCATTGTGATAAACAAAAATGTCTCCAGACATTGCCAAGTGTCCCTGGGAAGGCGGGGGCAAAGTTACCCCAGTTAAGAACTGCTGGCTGAGAGAAAGGAGCATATCTGCCTTTCTTTTCTTTTCGTGTGTGTGTGTGTGTGTGTGTGTTAAGGAGGAACATTCATAAACGTTAGGATTTTTTTTTTTTTTGAACAACACTTCTGTCTTGCTATGAAGTCTAGCTAGTAGACCACAATTCTGCCATTGTGTGTACGTTTTACAAGCAATTGCTTACTTGCCAGTTTACTATCAATACTGAAATTTGTTGGGGGTAGGGGGGTGGTGCCTGGGGAGCATCTTTTTTTCTTTTTCTTTTGAAATAATTTTTTGTTCCCGTGTATCTCCCTCCCAACTTCCTCTAATGTTGACATCTTACATAACTGCCATACATTTATCAAAACGAAGATCTTAGCAACGATTGATACAATATTATTAACTCAACTACAGTCTTTATTTGAATTTGCTTGGCCTTCCCACAGCCTCCTTTTGCAGTTCCAGGGTCCAATCCAGAGGGCTCATTGCATTTAGAGAGAGCAAAACTTTTTTTTTTTTTTTTAATGGAAAGAATATAATGTATTCCTGGAAAATTGCCGATTCTCAGATGATGACAGTGAGCAGAATTTTTGAAGCAAGGACCTATCTGCATTATCACCCACTGAGCTAAAAAATTCCCTTATTTCTGCTTAAAGTAGAAAGTGGAATTAACACTCGCCAAGGCAAAAAGAGCTACGACAGTTCATATTTTCTAAATCCCGGAAAAAAATAGCCTAAAGATGGCTTTTGTCTTGACTCTCGTTCTACACCATCCTCATTTCGTAGTTTTTCTCTAAATGACAAATGCTAATGGAGTGAACCAAAAGTATAGTCCCAAATTGCTGTTTCATATTTAGGGCAAGCTGAGTGGTTCTTTTCCAATGCTTCCTGACAAATACGACATGAACACAAAGTGACATGGAAAAGCTGTAATCTATTGAACCTGGTACATGTGAGTTGTAAGTAATTGCGCTTCCTTCTTAGTCCCATTTGCTGCTCAACCATTTCTCATTATATGATCCCTTAAAGTCAACCTGAATCAGGAGCAGATCAATACTAGGGAAACCCTTTTGTCTTCTTTTAGGGCATAAAATTTAAAAGATGCTTAAGTCAATATTCCTTTTAATAATGTGTCTTACGGAAATGCCCGGGTTCCCTCGTCTTGTTATATAATTAATTGAGCTGCCTGCCACCCACAAGGTATAGTCATTCCCTCCCATAGTTCTCTGTTGGCCTAATTGCCATTCTGTTTTCCGTTCTATTTGTCTTTAGATATTTCTTTTCTCCCTAGTAGTGTTGGGCATGCTTTGTGCTTAGTTTTATCTTTCTGTGCTTTTGCTTCTAAATGTCAGCATAATTTTTCTGCCTTATAATATTGGAGATGTCATAACCATTCATCAGCTCAATAGAAGAGCCGAAAAGATTAGATATCATTTATCTGTATTGGTTGTTCATTGTAATGACCCAGTGGACAACATGAACAGATAATCTGTTGCTTTGATGAAAACTAATTATTCTTAAGCATGACAGCATCGAAATAGCTTTTGTGACATTGTTTTTAAAAATGATGGCTACCTAGTCATTATTAGTGTAAGCAGACGTTCAGTGGTGTTCTCTGATGATTTCCCTACTTAAGCAACACAACAGTTTGGATCTTTTATTACTGCTTTATGGGAAAAATTGAACTAAAATTTAAGAAATTTAAAATTTTCAATGGACATTCAAATATAAGGACTACCCAATAACACTTCTCTTCTTTTCTTGAAGATTTTTATTTGATAGAGAGAGAGAGAGAAAACAAGTCGGGGGAGCAGCAGGCAGAGGGAAAGGGAGAAAGCAGGCTCCCCGCTGAGCAGGAAGCCTGATGTGGGGCTCCATCCCAGGACCAGGGGATCATGACCTGAGCCCAAGGCAGATGCTTAAGGGACTGAGCCACCCAGGTGCCCTCCAATCACATTTTTTAATGTAAAATAATTCATTGTTTCCTAGAAAAAAGTAAAAGTACAATTAGCAGATAATTTTTCTAGGAAGGGTGAAAATAGCTTGATTTTTTTCTTTTGCTGCTGGTGATTATACTAACCATGTGGTTTGGAAGAGAAAGTTAAAATTCATTTCTGATAGAATTTCCTAACTGAAAAGCATGGTTCTGTGATTAATCCTTAAAATAATATAATTTATCTGCACAAATAGGTGAGGAGGTTTTATTTTATGTGTACTTATGTGTAAACTGAAAAACCCCAGTATATTGACATATTTCTATTTTTATAGACTGTTCCTAAAACGCTTTTGAAACTTAACCAATATTTGAGGACACTCTTTGTATTACTAATACCACTAAAATCTTGATTTAGACTTGTGTATTATTATTGGCTATAGCAGAAATGTACTTTTACTACAGCGTGCCTTGGTTTGAGAACAGAAGAAAATTGAGTAAATGTTTCCCTTTGTTATAACAGCTTTTGTGAAGGTTTTAAGCTTCGGGGATGATTGAGATGATGACATAAACTGTGGCTGATGTATTGAAATACATTAAATAAGTTTATAATTGCACGAGTAACACTGACTGTAAAACATTATTGCTGCAAAAGCATCTGAACAATGCTGAAGTAGGTGGAATAAAAATGAAAGCATCCTTTTACCTTTTACTCATTCTGGTTTCCTCAGTTCCCTTTTCTTCGTCACAAGGTTGCTGAATAATTTTGTGCGTATCATTCTAGGCTTTTTTTCCCAGCACTTATGTACGGGTGTGCGTGCGTGCATACACACCCCTCTAGGATTGTGCTATGGATATATATTTTTTAATATTTTATTTATTTGACAGACAGAGATCACAAGTAGGCAGAGAAACAGGCAGAGAGAGAGGAGGAAGCAGGCTCTCCAACGAGCAGAGAGCCCAATGCAGGGCTCGATCCCAGGACCCTGAGATCATGACCTGAGCTGAAGGCAGAGGCTTAACCCACTGAGCCACCCAGGCGCCCCTGTGCTATGGATATTCTTTAGACCGTTCTTCAAGTTGTGCTTTTCGCCTAAAAATATGTTTTGAGTATCGTTTCACACATGCATACATAATTCTGAAAAAACTGGTCGTACCTGTTTTAACGATGATGTTGTTTTATGAAATAATGTTTGCTCTTCATGCTAGCCTCTGTTTTAGGAAGTCTCATTCAGATGCAGATAAACTGGAGGAAAAGCTCAGGTTGGGGTCTCAGCTAGTTAAATGGCTGACTTGAGTTGACCTCTTCCGACCATATCTAAAGAAGGAAGTCCTCCCAGGTTAGAGAGGGTGCGAGCCCCTGATTCGGTGCAAGTGCGGAGCAAGTCACCTCTCTAGGCTTCAGTTTCCCCATTTGAAAATGGCAGCTGGGGTGGATTGGGCCAGATTTGGTTCTGTTTCTCTTCAGATATTATATCCTCTATTTCTGTTTTCTGAGCTGAACATTGCGTTTTTACAGGGGGTAATTCTTCTGGGATTAGTTGTAATTGTGTGCTCATAATAGACACCCAAAGTCTTAAGTATGGACACTGAGGTCTACTTTTTACCAGAAATGGGCATATGCCTTTGTCCTTGAAACCATTGCTTAGAATGGACTTTGTCATCACCAAGGTAGGATAACACTGACCAACAGGGAGAGAAAGAGACAGGCTGCTCCTCCTTCCTTGTTATGACAACTTGTAATTACAACCTCTTTTTTTTTTTTTTTTTTTATTTATTTGTCAGAGAGAGAGAGAGCGAGCACAGGCAGACAGAGTGGAAGGCAGAGTCATAGGGAGAAGCAGGCTCCCTGCAGAGCAAGGAGCCCGATGCGGGACTCGATCCCAGGACGCTGGGATCATGACCTGAGCCAAAGGCAGCTGCCCAACCAACTGAGCCACCCAGGCGTCCCGTAATTACAACCTCTTAAAGAAGATTCTTGATATACCCTCCACTGTCATTGGAAATCTGTTAGTTGGCTTCAGATTTTATACCGTACAGATGGTGCTTATCAACAGGTGTTCTCTGATCACATTTACTTTTCGAATGATATGTTCAAACACCCCAGAAATGAAAACAATGGCAGCTAGCACCGAGGAGTGCTTACTGTGCATTAGGAACTATTCAAAGAACTTCAGAAGTCACTCAATGCAACCCTATAAAATAGTTTACAGTATGGGGGAACTGGAGACTCTGAAAAGAGAAGTAACCTGTCCAGAGACAGAGAGTTGCAACTCAAGTGATGCAAATTCCTGCTCAAGGGAAGAAATTCAGGAGTAATAGACGAGTTACATAGCTGTGAAATGATTAAACATTTAATCTGATGGTGTGACCTGTTTGGCCACATGCAGAAGCTAAGTGTGGGTGCTTCTTCTTACGATGACCCTGTAAGGAGTATCGACTTGAAAGTGGTCCCCTGTTTCTCAGGCATACTCATGGTTCTGTCCATTGTTGTTAGTTCTTTCTTTAAAAAATACATAAACAAAGCAATTCCTTATATTCTTTCTGCAGCTATAGATCATTCACACTGACTTTTGCAAAGCTCCTGCTCTGGTAGACAAGCCCTCGTGTTGGAATCTGCAAAGTTGATGATTAGCCGAAACAGTCTGGACTGCAGCCACGGGACATCTTGTAGCACAATCAAGCGCCACTTCATCATGCCTGGTGACAGGAGTTTCCCCGCTAAGTTTCCATCAGGAGCAAGGAGCCAGGGCACAGCTCAGCAGCTAATTAGACAAGGCAACATACAAGCCTAGTACATGCCAGCTTCAATGGGCTGGAGTGGTGGGTCTGTCAAACGGATCTGTCTTGCCCTCTGTGCTTTATATCCATTACTGTACCTGGTTGAACATTAACACTCGGAAATCTGCTGATTTTCTCCAATATCCTGGCCCATGCAGAGAAGGAGTTGAAAAGGAACTGTATGTCTTGAAGGTAGTCCCATGCTTCATTATCCTGAAAAGCATCAATCTTCAACTCATTGTTAAAGAAGCATCCCAAGATGGGGCAATGTGGAGAGGACGGGTGGAAATGCAGTGTCTGGACTTTTTAGTGTCTCAGCAACAATTTCCTCTTTTTCCTGTGATGTTTGTTTTGAAAAAAGTCAAAGACTTTTAAAAATGAGAAAAGTTTCCCAGTTGAGACAAAAGCCAAGAGATTGCAAGTGTTTCCTTCTCTCTTGCTTCTGTACCTCCTAAAAGATTAAGGTTAAAAAAGAAATCTTAGATGTGTGTGTGTTTGTGTGTGTGTTCTTATTACGTTGTCGAAATGTAAAGGCAGATACTCCGAAAAGATCGTAACAAATATCGAGACTATAAAGTTCATATCAACAAATATTTAAAAATGCAGCAGCAGCAACAACAACAAGGCAAATATTTTCTATCAGGTTGAGGTATAATCTTGACCACTTAAACTGTTAACCCTATGCAATATATCAGTCTTAAAAGACGTCAATTCTGTGTGTGGATGTGTTTTCATCAGAAAACCTGGTCAGCCTCTACTCGCTGTGGTAGGAGAAGCAGAAGATGTTGACATTAGGAGACTTGCAGAATCATCTTGTTTGATTCTTGTCCCTTCACAGATGAGAAAACCGGAAGGGACATATCCATGAGAATCCCTGAGTGGACGGACGACTGCCACTGCTCTTTCCTTCTGGGGGCCCACTGCTTTTTCGATAAGACCACACTGTCTGCCAGCCAATGAGAATTTGGGGGTAGGACCTCTTTTCAGAAGCAGAGATACTGGGGGTCAAATCTGCCTCAGAACCCTGAGGGTTGGAAACTGTGACGACAAGGGACTACTCCAGCTTTCCACTTTGTCTGCTGATAGAAAATATTTCCTTGTGTATTTCTGAGAGAGTGAGGTACTGTCATCTTCTGATTGAGTAACTTCATGGAAAATATGTATTCAGAGGTGAGTCATGACGTGCTGTGTTAATTTGGCTACTGCTCTGCTGTGTAGCCCTGTGGACCCTGCTAATCACAGAATGAAGAACAATGAGGTTCGAGAGCTGATTTATGGCTAAGTGAACACTAATAAGTAGATAATAACAATAATGTCGTTTGTTGTCTCTGGAGCTATGGAGCTATGTGATGTGCCATCTGGGGGTAGACCGCCAAGACTATAAGTATGACTGACAAAGGATAGGATTCTTTTTGCTTATATTCCTCTTGGAGAATCATGTAGTAGTGTTGCAGAATCACTAATAGCTCCTAACACACACCATGCTGAATGGCAGAACTGGAGACTTGGGTTCTAGATCTTGTTTCGTGACAGGCTAGCTAGGTTTCTGACCATCCCTAAACACTGAATCTCTTTGAGGCTTAGTTCATCCAGGTGTAAAATGAATGAATTAAAGTCAGTTTATGTTTAAGGGCATGTTGATGTCTACTAATGACCGATTCTCCGATTTTAACAGTTTCAGTATTACTGCTATGAAATATTCTTTGCTCTCACTTTTTAGTTGATTTGTTCAACTGAAGTTCAACTCACTGTGGGCCAGCTGGCACTGCTTTGTCTCATGTCCATGGAAGTGACTCCTCATAAAGACAGTTTTTTTTTTTTTAATAGAAAAGTGTATTCATGGCAAGAGATTATACACAGATAAGAGCTCATCAGTTGTCATAACTGAGGGAAAAAAAGTCTCAGAAATGTCTCAAAGTATGCATTAGGCCTTGACTTTATAGAGGAGGTATGGAGGTAAACAAACTCTATATTTGCTGATCCCAAAGTATTGTGCTGCATTTACATTTGGCCGGAAGCAAGGGCCAAGAGTAGAGGGCTGGGCCTGGAGGCTGAAGGCTGAGTGGGTGAGGTAGAGAGGGATGGAAAATAAAATCTAAGGGGCAGATGAACCATGAGAGACTGTGAACTCTGAGAAACAAACTGGGGGTTTTAGAAGGAAGCGGGGTGGGGGTTGGGTGAGCCTGGTGGTGGGTATTATGGAGGGCATGTATTGTATGGAGCACTGGGTGTGATGTATAAACAATGAATCTTGGATTCATTGAAAAAATGAATCCAAAATGAAAAATCCAAATGAAAAAATTCAGTGAAAATTTTTTTCTCTGAAAAAATAATAAAGTTAAAAAAAAATCTAAGAGGCAAACCTAACTGATCTCAAGACCTGAAGGCAGAGCTTGCACACAAGTTTTTTGCTTTATTTTCTTTGTTTCTTTTCTCTTTGGTCTCCACAGTGTTACCTGGAACAGTGTCTCTTAAAAAAAACCCCAACCAACCAACCAACCAACCAACAAGAACAACCACCACCAAACCAGACTGAATTACCAACATGGGAAAAGTTGAGATTTTTAGCTTCTCTCAAAACTTCAGCCAGTTTAGCAGCCTTGGGTCCTGAATCTCAGCACATCAGCAAATGGCTGGAGGAGCGCAGTGGCCACCCCTTTTAGATGGGTTTATTGTGCTTCTGTTTTCCTCAGTCCCCACCATGCCCTACTACCATCACTGAGGCCTAATGTTATGTAGCGGAGGCCTCTTCTCATGTAGTGGAGTTCCGGTAAAATCTATTTCTTCTATCCATGTCTCCATTAAAAGTGGGAAAATAAAACCAGACCACACAGAATGTGTGCTTCTTATGCCCAGTCTGCTTTCTATGTTGACGTTATATGTCTTTCTCCTGCAAGGAGCTGAGTTTTCAAGCCCTGTCCTAACGTCAGCTCTGCTCTCGACTTAAATAGCAAAGAAAAAAAAAATCCAGGTAAACTAGAGAAGCATGAAGTGTAAAATATTAGCTCAAATCCTCTCCCTATCCCATTATATGTTCAATATGATTGTTATTCCTTAACCAGTTTGAAGCACTCAGGGCGAGAATTTTGAGGGTCTTCCCTATTTTGGAGCTGAAGCTAAGGGAGAAGGTACAGGGATGACACAAGCAAGACACTGATATGGGAATGGAGATTCTTCTTCTGGCCTCTCTTGCCTGGAAGCCAGCTCACCAAGGATGCCAAGGAATGCTCTGGTGTAGAATTTGCCAGAGCAGCTACCGTCTACAAGTCAGTTTGCTCTAATTATTTGCGGTTCCCTGTTTAACCTGGAAATCTCTCCATAGAAATACTTGGGGTTTGAGGTTTGCTGTCTCAAATTCTGAGGGCATTGGGAAAACCTGGAAAGATTGTGGCAATCATCTTTATTAGTTACTTTTTACGTTAGCTGAATAATGGCTGGTCTGGAGTGATTTTTTTCACTCCAGAAGGAACACTTGAATGGTAAGTCTAATTAAATATTCAAGTCTTGAGCTATGCTTTTGTTCTTGCATGACCTTTTTAGTCTCACCTTTTATGTTCCTCAATTCTTTAATTAATGAGATTATGAAAATTTCAAAGGAACTACACAAATGTGGCACCATCAAAATGCTAGTATAGACATGAATTTGGATTATGAAATTGGAAATAAAGACAAGTCATAGTGCTTAAATTTGAAGCACAATTTTTTTTTTTTTAAGATTTTATTTATTTATTTGACAGAGAGAGATGACAAGCAGGCAGAGAGGCAGGCACAGAGAGAAGAGGAAGCAGGCTCCCTGCCGAGCAGAGAGCCTGACGTGGGACTCGATCCCAGGACTCTGAGATCATGACCTGAGCCGAAGGCAGTGGCTTAACCCACTGAGCCACCCAGGCGTCCCGAAGCACAATTTTTTATCTCTTTTATTTTCAGCGGCTCATTTATTCCCTCCAGAGAAAACAAAATCCAGAGATATCAAGGGTGAAATTGTTAAATGACTTTAGAAATTGGCTTGTTTTCGGGGACTCTTGTACAGACACCAAAACACTGTGTGTGTGTGTGTGTGTGTGTGTGTGTGTATGCGCGTGCGCGCGCTCACTGTTGGGAACTTGATGGAATATTTAGGTAGGAAAATATCAAGCTCAAGACTCAGATAAACATGCCGACATTTCAGTGTTCACCCAGTGTTTAGCCCTCTTTGGTTGGGAAACAACATGAGAACAGCCTTTGTTTTTCGATTCCAGTTCATTACTGGTGGGACCTTAGCCAACAAGAAAACGCTGTCAGAACAGCTTCAGAATTCAGACAAAGAATCACGTCAGTTCTTATTTTAGACGAACTGGTTCGGCCATTTCTCCTTCAGAGAAGTAGGGTGGGTTTCCCCCGGTGAGCCTAATTGAAAGGACTTGCTTCCACTTGAAAGATGTGGTAAACATCTGGCAAAGTGAGGGGAGTTTGAAACTATGTAGAAATCTTGGAAGAGACCAGGAGCCAGAAGCATAACTAACTAGATTCAGGGCCAGGGTCACTGGTTTCATGCCTGACTTCTCCATTCATTTGACTTTGACCTTGGATGGGACTTGGTTATGTGTTTCCCCTCTGTTGAGTGGGAATGATGAGATGATGAGTCACATTTACCACTGGGACAATTAATTGTGAACAACTAAAATGTACTTTACAAGCAAGGGTTTCCATAGGAGCCCAATTACGCTCAAATAGCTGGAAAAAATTTGGTAGTGTACAAATTTCAAGGCAGTAACAATAAACCATAGATTTTGCTGCATAAAAAAACATACTCTTCCATCATTTCAGTTGCAAGCTTTTATTTATTTATTTATTATTTTTTAGAAAGATTTTATTTATTTGACAGACAGAGATCACAAGTAGGCAGAGAGGCAGACAGAGAGAGAGGGGGAAGCAGGCTCCCCACTGAGCAGAGAGGCTGATGCGGGGCTCAATCCCAGGACCCTGGGATCATGACATGAGCTGAAGGCAGAGGCTTAACCCACTGAGCCACCCAGGCACCCAAGTTGCAAACTTTTATTATCAAAAGACATTCCATGGTAGAATAAGGAGTGAAGAAGAGTAGATAAGACCAAAGATATGGAAAGAGATTCCATTCATTCATTAACTCAACATATATTTATTGAGCCCTTTCTGTGATCTATGAGCTGGGTTGAAAATAGGAATAAAATACACGCAGCCCTTGCCCTTATGAACTTCACTGTCTAGTGGAGATGCAAAAAAGAAAATGGTCATAGTAAATTCTGGTCCTAGAGTCATGGGCAAGCAACCTGTTCGTGTCTCAATTTTTACATTGGAAATCTGGAGCTCATACTCATCCCTAGCATTCACTCTAGGATCAAATGAATATTTTATATAAAGTACTTAACACAGTGCCTGAGGGCAGTATTTATAGTAGTAGAGAATGTTTATTGCAAATGTATTTTTAAAAAATTTAGAGTTTTGTATAACTAATCAAACTTTTAGTATTTTAAATACTGTAATATTTTTGCTATACAAGTTACTATTAACTATGGGAAGAATTCCATAGATAGAAGTGGGTTTGAAAAAATGAAGAAATCATACATTTCAGTGCCTCATACACAATGAGAGCCTCACACTTGATGCTGGAGAGGCATCATGGTAGGCTTTACACAAACAAACACAAAATAGAAAAAAGGGGAGTAGGATTCTGGTCTTGGTTGTGCTGCAACTTAACTTTGAAATCTTGGAAAACTCAACTTTATGGGCTCTAGTTTCTTCATCTATAAACTGCATTGGTATTTATATTTGTGGCCTACTCAAATTCTAAATTTGATGACTCTCTATAATAACTCCTACTAAAGAGTAGTAGTCAACAAAATGCAGGGCTAGTGCTAGTTCCTTTTAGGTGAGGCTTAAGACATGAACCCATGCTAGTAAGTGTCATTTGTAGGTATAGGAGAATAATAGTATAAATGGGGAAAAATAATAGAAATAATCCTTGATAGAAGGATTAAGGATATATAAATATTTATATATACATATAAATATATTTATATACATATAAACATATATATTTATTTAGTGTATGTGCTTACACCTACATGTACATTACTGTTACAGTTTACCTTGGATATTGCTTAAATGGGTAAGCAAATCAGACCACTGCTTAAGAACATGCCTGAGCAAAGTGATAAGTAGGCACAGAAATCTTAAGTAGCTGAAAACCAACCTTTAAGAAAAAAGGCAAGACCCTATGCAGTCCTTGGTAAGATAAACCAGGGGTTCTCAAAGCGCTGGTTCTGAGCCAGGAGTATCAGCGTCACCTGGGAACTTGTTAGAAATGCAAATTATCAGGCCACACCTCAGACTTCTGAGTGTGGAACCTAGCCATCCACTTAACAAACCCTCCAAAGATTCTGATGAATACTCAGGTCTGAGACTCACTGAATAGACTCTTGTCCAGATAAGTGCTAAAAACTGAGTAGTAAGGAATAGCAAGAGAAAATTAAGTTTGTGATTATTTAATTCATTAAGCCTCTACTAGGTGTAAAGCACTCTGCTTGATTCTGTAAGGAGATACAAAAATGTAGTCTAGTAAAGTGAAACAATGTCATGATTGACAACATGGGAGCCTAGTGAAGAAAAGATGGTCAAAGGTTAAAATCTGAAAGAGGTTGCCTTTCCTCTTCCTCCAGCCAGTGATGGAACCCTGGACACACCATCTCCTATCTCTGGATTACAGCTTCTTCTGCTGAACCAGAATCAGGGATTCTCACCCAGGAATGAATAGAGATGGTGGGCATAGCAGAATCATCCTGAAGATTTCACTCAAGACAAGAAAGCTCACCCTCACCTTCTCTTTCAGAAAGTATTGTATCCTACATAGAGACTACAGTAGGGAAAACAAAGAAAAAGAAAATGAGAGACAACTAGATTAGATGCCCTTAAAGTAACTCTGACCAGGATCTGGTATGACCTCAGGAAAGCAAACTGGGTGGAGAGTTGTGGGTGAAGAGTTTTAAAGGATAGGTGGAGTAATCCGGGGAACGAAGCCATTTATAGATGGAGAGTAAGCCCTACATTTCTCAAGAATGGAGAAGCTTCCTCTCAGCGCCCAGGTGCTCTGGCTTGGTGGTAACATGAATGAGAGCTGAGTACACAGAGTACTTTTCTTCCAAGGATTTGATCTTTATTGTTTCTTTCAATCTCTTGGCCTCTCCGTGAGATAGGCGTGGGTGGGTGCTATTTCCCCATCTCCTCGTAAACAGGAACACCACGAGAACCTGTGCCTTTGATTGGAGCAAGCTCCATCAGTCAACAAATATTTATGAAGTTTCTGACATTCTTTCCTGGCATCCCTCTTTTTAAAGGAATGTGTAGGGATGTCCCTTCATGTGGGGAATATAGAAGGAAACTCAATGAATTAAGGGAAAATTAAGGTTATTCTGCTTATCTACAATCACCATGTGGGATAGTACGGACCTGGACTTTTTCTAGTAAGCACAGATTATCACCATGACTCATTCCTGCCCTTCAAGACAGCTCTCTGCAGCTTGCTAATGACCCACTGTGAGGTTGGAGTGTGGTAAGGTGAGACCTCCATTAACCAGGAAATATGGTTAAATCAAGTTTTCTTATTAACAGAAGTTTCAATTAAAAAAAAAATTCCAGGAATAATATAATAGTGCAAACAGTTTAAAACAGGCAGTAAGAGACCTTCGTGTAAGCCTTGTCTCCACTGTCCAGTGGCGCCATGAAGGTGACGTATCGCTTAGACTCCTTTGGTCTCAACTTTTCTCATCCATAAAATGAGAGGGTAGTTCCAAATGATCTTTATGGATCCTTTGAGCACTCTTTTGAGATTTTATACTTTCTTTCTGATGGGTAGGACCATCATCGTCCCAATGCTAATTTGTATTCAGGCTGGCAGCCATAAACTGAGAAAGTGAGAGAAAATGGGCCCTGGTATGTGCTACAAATAAGCAAAAAAGTTTTTGAAGAGAAGAATTTGGTATCAGCTTGTTTTAATATATTTTCAGTGTTTGATATAGTTCAGTAAATGGGGTGTAGGTTCATTTTGACTTACTTGCAAACTAATGTATATTTCATATAATTTGCAAATGTAGCTATCTCCAAGTGGTAAGACAGCAGGTGATTTTAATTTTGCTCTTCATTGCTTGTTACAGCTATGTAATGAAAATATATTACTTATGTAATAAGAAAAATAGTTAATAAAAAAAGAACATAGTGGAAATAGAACCCAAGAGGTTAAAGGCAGGAAACGTTCATAGGACTAGTCCAAGCAACTCATTTTTGGATTGGAATACTGAGGACCAGAGAGATATGTGACTTGCTCAAACTCTTACCCTGTTAGAAGCAATCTTGGGACGACTGATCAAGCTTCTAATTCCTATGGCATATTTCATTGTATTTTTCCATTTGCTTCTTAAAACAAAATTATTCTTAAAAAGGAATAATTGGACATTCTTGCTCTTCAGATCCTGTTTAATCAAGATTTGGTAAGCCCAGGGCACTTGGGTGGCTCAGTGGGTTAAAGCCTCTGCCTTCTGCTCAGGTCATGATCCCAGAGTCCTGGAATTGAGCCCCACATTGGGCTCTCTGCTCAGCGGGGAGCCTGCTTCCCTTCCTCTCTCTCTGCCTGCCTCTCTGCCTACTTGTGATCTCTGTCTGTCAAATATATATATATATATATATATATATATATATATATATATATTTTTTTTTTTTTTAAAAAAAGATTTGGTAAGCCCCATGGAGGTGATCTGTTGGAATGCAGGCTTTACCGACAGACTGTGGCCAAAATTCCTGGGTCATGAGCTCTGCTGAGAGTGGTCCTTATCTCAGTGTTTTGTGTCTTTGCTTGGCTGTGCATGTGTAGGAGTATTTCACATAAAATGCCCTCATGGTCATCATAGAGATCATTAGGAACATGTTCAGGAGACTAAAGAGGGCAGAAGAACAAGGCAGAAATGAGGCACAGGGGACAAAAGCCAAGGAGGAGAAGAACTCCCTGAGCTTGTTATGCCAATGATGTAAGCATGCAGAATGCTGGCGCTGATTCAGTTACCAGAGCCTGTGCGCAGACATTCAACTCTTTCTTGATTTGGGTCTCATTAGCTGTCCCCCCTTCATGCTGATGATTTCAGGGAAAAAAAGGGGGGCTTATTTTGTCAACTTGGAATTAACTGATTTGTAGTAATGATCTAATTGCATTATTACCCCAAATGAGAAGTTCTTCAGGGTAACACATGACAAGAAACGTTCTACAGAATGAAGAATGTTCGCAAGTAGGTGTGAAGGGGACTATCTTTATATGGAAACCAAGTTAGAGGAATAGTTTTGACTTAAACTGTGAACAAGTTTCTTCAAAAACAAGCTCCTTCCCCCCCCAATCATCATATGTAATTTCTACTAATAAATATTTCTTATGCTTTACATCTGTGTGGAAAAATTGCCTCCTACACTAGCCCCACCTTCCTGCCACGTCTAAACCTCTCACCACCAATGTTATCATTATACTCAGGATTCCAGCTGCCTTTGGTTATGAGGATTTCATGCAAATCTGAACCAAAGAGAGCAAAACATAAAAAGCTGCCATTTTTCCCCTTCCCATTTCCCCAAGTGAAATAACAGTTTATTCTGCAAGCTTTCAAATCACTCCCACAAAATTGGCAATCCAATACAATTGACACATTCATGCTAATCCACCCAGAAGTAAATACACTGTGGTAAAATTGTGACATTTGCAAGGACCATGGCTCCCCAGTTACTGAAGAATTAACTAGGGCTATAATGAGGGCGGGCTAAGTGTGATTCAGCATAGAGAGAAGCAGCCTTGCCATTCATTCTAAGTCTAATCCTCAAGTAGAAACTTTCTATACATTGGAGAACTTAAACGAGAAATGTGGATACCTTCAACATTTGCTCTAAATGAAAAGGTTGCACCACCATGTTTTCTTGGTTTCAACCTAAGGACTGTCACAGTGCCTGAGAGATACTGGCTTTGAATTCCTTTTTTTTTTTTTTTTTTTTTTTTTAAGATGTAGCCACTACTTGAATATACTCAAACTCTTGCAGGAATGTTTCTCATGGAAGCATATTCCTTTGGGTCCAACACTTGTTGGATGTCTATAGAAAGAAAAGGGAATTAGTTGACTTAGCTTTTCTTGGGTCTTGGAATGGGAGTAGGCAAACGGGCATTTGAGCCCCAGATTTACCCTGTTACTAATAAGGGCACTATGAAGAACCATTTATTCAGCAACGTACAAATTACTGGAGTTTTTATATGCATTTTTGCCTTACATTGACCTTGTGAGGCAACAGAGGCACTGGTTAGTCATTCCTGTTTTATAGGTGAGGAAGCCGCGGATCAGAAAGGTGGTTAGTTAATGTGTTTGTTATCTCCCAGCAGCTCCTTCCCTCAAGAGGCAGGCGAGCCCAGACAGAAATCCAGAGAAGGGAGCTGCCTCACCTGCTATCACACAGCAACTCTGTTGCTGGACAGGGCATAATTGGTCTGGAATTTCCAGCCCATTGCTTAGGTTACTGGACCATGTCGTCTATGAGCGTCCAGCCTGGCTTGGAAGGTGGGCCACCTCGCATTTTATCCCCTAGGCCAGGAAACTGTTCCTGAGCTCTGACTGGTGCAAAGTGAGCACAACAGTCATAGACAGGTATTTGGGAGAGGAAATAAAACACTAATGATGTTCTTTGCATTTATAAGAGCATCCCCGTCCATATAAATGGACAGCTTGGATAGATGACTCTGGAGTCAAAATAAATAAAGACTGCCACCACTTTAATCTCTGATCCCAGGCCACCCACCGCTTTCAAGAAAATGCCTGACTGGGCACACAGCTTCACAGACTCTAGCCGGTGTCCGATCAGGAGGGGAAGAACATTCCGGGGGCGTGGGCCCTCGGGGAGAAGGCTAGTCTGCTCCTAGACAGCTACTAGACTGCACGCAGGCAGCTTTGCCTAGAGAGCATCGGACAACCAAACGCCAGGGTAGCAAGTCAAGGGAAACATTTTTCTTTCCCTGGACACTTGAGTGTAATGAGATAAATTTTATTGCGCACATACTATGTGTGGGACTAAATTCAAATATCTAACGAGTGCTAATAATCAATGGAGCAAAACTTCACATGCTGAACCTTCTGCTTCTCCCAAGATTTGAGCCTCATTGAAAAAATTTAATTGTGGTGGGAAAAGAAATCTAGTTTTTGAAGAGAGAAGAGGGTGAAAGAATTGTAATAGATTGTTTTGTTGTTACACTTGTTAAAAGTGCCATTTATAAATTTGAACTCACTTGGTTTAGGAACAAAAGGTGCATTTTGTGCAATTTGATTTGTTCAGAAAATGATCATTCTTTGTATGTTCTTAGATATGAAATCCCAAAGTGAAAATTTTTTGAGAGAGATAGGACAAAGAGCTTCTCCCAGAACAGTCTTCAGAAATAGATATTTTTTACAGATATTTTTTCCTTCTATTTTATTCTAAGAACTTAAATTATAAATATATGTTCTTTTTTATAGTTCCTAAATAACTAACAAAGATTGTTGTGAGTAAAAAGTATGGTTGTTAGCAAAAACGGACAAAAAACCTCAACAGAACCACCTGTAGACCCACAAAACAAAGAAATTGAGAATCTCACTCATCCATCCAATTAAAGCTATTTTGTGTTCTTTTCTTATTTCCCTGCATTTCATATACCTGGCCTCTATGTATAAAGGCCAACTAATATTGATTATCTAATGGTAATTAGATAAGTATTGATTATCTAAGTATTGATTATCTAATGACTCGATAATTTCTATGGTGTTTTCCCCCAATAAATTCGTTCCTTTTTGACCTTAAGTACCTATTTCTTTTAGCTGCCTTCAGGGGGACCTCTGTTCTCTGCAGACTTTAATCCTCCCATCTCCCCAGCAGGGAGGAGCTCAGCAGGGGGAGCTCCAATTTCCACCTGTCAGACACAGGCCCGCAGTTTCCCTCAGGTTCCCCTCTGGAGCTGTGGGAGGGCACGGGAGGCGGAGCCAAGAGGATTTGGAACGCCACACTAGGATCTGAATTTAAACGTTTGGTTTCTGCTGCTCCTTAATGAATAATGTCTGATGCTTTTGGTAGACATGGAAAATGGGGAATTTTATTTTAAAAAACGAAAGAAATGGTAATTTAAATATAAAAGATAAGGAGAACCAAAGCGGTTATATTTTACTGAGTTAAAGCCTTTGACTCATGTGTGTATGTATTTTACCCCTCTCCGTGTCTGCTCCCTTTTCAATGAATATTCAGTAAACATGTACTAGTGTGTGCCAGGCCCGAGACTTTATACTGGAGATTTGGAAATGAATGATACAATCTTTGCCGTATCTGGGCCAGCCATTTCTCACACATTGTATCACCCAGCACCCCCCCAACCAACTGCCCCTCTCGCCCCACCCCGGCCAAGAGTGCTCTAAGGTACATCTCTTTATTCCCATTTCACAGATGAAGGAACAGTCTTGGAACATGTAAGCAACTTGCCCAAGGTCAGGTAGGGAGTAAATGGATAACTTGGAATGGCCTGATGACCCCAAAGTCCCTGCTCTGTCCCCCTGGCTGAGGCTGGTTCAGCCTCCCAAGCATCTGGTGCAAGACTGAAGATGTCAGAAGAGCTCCAGAGAAGGGCCTTGGAGTGCTAGAAGGACGAGAACATCAGAATAGGACTTGGGGGGGGAGTGGTGGGAAATGGGCCAGTTGCAGAGGCTGGTGAGGTATAACCATGGTGAGTGCCATGTGTGTATGGGTGTGTGTGTGAGGGGGGTAGGGGTCGTGGGGAGAGGGGAGTGAAGCTGAGGGAGGTGGGTGTCATGGGGGAGGCTGGCTAAGTTGGCAGTGCAGACCAGCTTGGGGAGGAGCTTAAAAAGCAGATCAAAGAGTTTGAAACTCAAGCTAAGTTTTGAATCTGAGATTAAACTCTCTAGCTATTGGAGGATGGCAGAGATTGAATTTTGGTGGGAAAAAATCAGTTCCCAATGCAGCCATACCAAAAGCAGAGAGAATGAGATTGCTCTCTATTTCAAGGTCCATCTGTAGTCACTCACTCTTAGATTCTTCTACAGTTTCAAGATGATTATTCTACTCAGGTCTTAATGTGATGTACACATGCCTAAGAAATTCCCTGAGGAAGGATTTCAAAGGTCTCACATACAGGACCTCCTGTTGGTTGAGTCCAGAAGAAGGAACCAGAGAATAAAGTCACTTATTTGCTGAGGACATACAATGTGCCAAACATTGTTCTAGGCACGGTTGGGAACAAAACATAATGCAGGAGAAATGTACCTAGCAAAACAGGGAAATCTTGAGACATGATGTCATAGTTATGCTGTGAAAGGCTTTCTGTTGATATGAATTAATATGGACAGTGTCCATGAGACAAGGCAGAATTGCTAAGCATCAGAGCATTTTACCATCTGGGTAAAATGGCACGGGATTGGGCACACCTGTGTAAGTTGGGGCCGATGGAAAGATGCACAGGAAACTTCTTGGTGAATTTGAACTTCTGTTTTATAGTAAAGAAGTGCTAAAGGTAAAAGGGATCATGAGGAAGACCATGGGATTGATGATGTCTGGGAGGCAATGGGTCTGACCACTTACTGCCTTTTTCATTTGAACGTGATAGGACTGAAACTTGATGGTACCTGAAACACATTAAGCCGGCTGCAAACCAATATCTCATTTACCACAAATCTTTTCTTCATGTTAATAAACTTTGGCTAATAGGATTCCTTGGGGCAGGGAGTATATATCCCAAAAATAAATATTGAAAAATTAGAGAAACGTTCTTACTGCTAATGACTTGGTCAGCTGAGAGTGGGTAATAGGCCTCATTTCTGTTTGTTATTAGGCATAACATGTTTTATTCCTTAGTGTAGAAAATATGAGCTTTTGATATCACTGCTTTAGTGTAATTGACTCTCTGAGCCCTGTCTGAACTTAGTGATTCATCATTTTTCAAATTAGTAGGGACACGGGTAGGGTAATCTGAGGCTGTAATCAGTAAAACCTTCCGAATGCCTTCCACAATAATGGATTAGGCTGTCATTTGTTGTATCTGTTACTTCTGTGATTGTGTGAGCTTAGGATGTCAATTTCAGCTCATTAGTTTAATTTTTAAGATGTTTCTCCTTGTTTCTGACAGCAATAAGAAGCATGTCCACTGGATGCGTGCTGCCTTATTTGTTGAATTTGGCAGCAGTGACACCCCCCACCCCAAAAGACAAGATACTCAAGTGTCAAACGCTTACGGGTCATCCATCTTCCGCCTTCCACCCACTGGGCTGGACCACATGCACCCACTGCTGGGGCCCCTTCTCTGCTCTCTTTTTGTCATTATGCTGTTGTCAATTCCACCGTTTATTCAGTGATTAATCATCATTTGGAAGGTTCTGCTGGGAGCTAACAGAAAGGGGAGTATTCCTGCAGGTGGTTTCTCTCTGATTAGTCAAAAGTGATAATGACTTACTGCTGAGGCTTTGTTATGAAGGGAAGAGGGTGCCTTCTTTTTCTTTTGTGGGAATGCATTGGAATTTTATAAACCTGGGAAATAAACTTAATTGTACAAATATTAGAACAGGTCTTTTTAAAGTGTTCCCTAGAGACACTGTTTTCAGTTAAATCACATTCAGGATCACAATTCGCTTACACGCTTATTCTGATTTTTTTTTTTTTTTTAAACTTTAGGGCACATTTATCAACTTAAGTGCCTAAAAATAACTCTAAGGGAGATGAAATATCTGGAGGCTTACCAGCAATCCCTTCTCACTGAAGTCATGTATTTAATATTTTTACCTTTGTAGCCACAAAGATGGTTAATGTTGGTATTTAACTGGGTGCATGACTCTTTTATATTATTTCTTTAGGAAAAGAATTTTCAATGATGAAGGTTTCAGTTAAATGATTTAGTGATGACTACTACTTCCATTAAAAAAAAACTAAAGGCATTTAGAAGGATGGATACGCTGGAATGAAGGCTTTCTAAAGAAGCTCAGGCCCTGTCAGAAAGAGGGTGCCTGGTTTGTGGTGGGGAGGTGGGGCCAGGGCAGGAAGTAAGGCCGCCTCTGGGTGGTGAAAGGAAGGAGGAGACCAGGGAGGGTGAGGAGGAGGGAGGGAATGCGGTTCAGCCCACTTCCAGCCCAACCAGTCTCTCCACCAATTCTTACACATGTATGTGATTTTTAAGTGAGTGGGTAGGGTTTCCAGAACGAGGAAAGTAAGACCTTCTGTGGACAGTGAGAAAGAGTATGAGTCTGTATGAACTTTTTTTCACTTCTCACAAAAGTGAGAAGGATGAGTGGGCTCAGAGAGTGACTTATTTCAGTCTTATTCCCGTGGGCAAATTCAGAGATCCCGGATACTGCTCTGTGGGTTTATTCATTATTTTCATCTGCTCTTAATGTGGAGTTTCTTTCAGCTGACATGTGTGGATGAAAGAGACTAAACATGTCAAGATTCCAGAGCCAAATATTCGTGTCTGCTATTTACTTTGACTAGCAAATTATCTCCTCCTCCCCAGGCTCCCTCTTCTTGGCTGGTGATTCAGGTTTCTCCTTGGATCTTTGCTGTCTTTGGTCTGAGGCTGAGCATGGTATTTGGAACCCAGGAGTGATCCCTGAAGTGATCTGTGGGTGGAGGAAACAGTGGTCACTTGAAGCAGACTGCTGGTGGGCCTGGCTGGCGCATGCGTAAGAAGTGAAGTGGGGAAGGGGTCCCTCCCCCAGGACAGCTGCCTCTTGGGCAGGAAGCTTGGACCAGTACTGAGGCGATTTGCAATTCACCAGTTACTCTTTAACAGGCCAGTTCCCCGGGGACTGGGAGCAGCTGTTGCCTGACAGGGAGATGCGCAAGAGTGACAGCTGAGCTGCCAGGCTGGGAGGTGGCTAGGAGTCCCGTGGTGGAGAAGGGGCTCATGTAGAAGACGGCTGAAGACTAAGGGATCCACATGGGTGTGTGAGGGACAGAGGTGAATGGAGGGAGCAACCCAAAGTCCTCTCCTGGGCAGAATCAGCAGAGTGCTGAACACAAGCTTCAGTGTTTCCTCCTAACCTTCCAACTGTCTGCCCACCAACCCCAAATCTAAGCCCATTCTTGGAGCCTTTGTCAACCTTCAACTGTAAAATGTCTGATGACAGGGGGAGGATAAGTTCTTCCAGGCGGAGATTGCTTTTGAATGGACATCATGACCTATAGCAGTGGCTCCCGGAGTGTGGTCCCTAGGCCAGGAGAATTAGCATTACTTGGAAATTTGTTTGAAAGACAAATTAAAAAAAAAAAAAAAGGGAGGCAGATTCCTGGACCCTACTACACACCAACTGAGGCAGAAACTCTGAGAGTCAGGAGAGTTGGAAGCCCTCCAGGTCGTTCTGATGTATGCTAAGGTTTGAGAATCACTGACCTACAGTGACTGCGCTATGACCCAGTGACATCCAGGGCACTTACCAATGAATTAAGGCAAAAGAACATTAAGGACGACAGGGCCTCATGAGCCTCTCTTTTCTCCTCTCAGGACACAGCCCATGCTACATGTGACTAAAGCCATCCTACCCATGGGTCCTAAGCTGCTGAACTCAATAGAGTAAAAATAGTCTTTAGAATTTAATTAGCCAGAGTATTTCAACTGTGGACAAATAAACTGTTGAAAAACTTGAGCAGATGTGGCTCCCCCTTCTTGTTCCTAGTGCTCAAGTTTGGGCCTCCAATTATTCTCCTGGAGCAGAGCCATTGTCCTTCAGTGAGTGGTTCTCTGAGGCTGGGGTGAGAGAGAAAGGGGATCCGAATTTATTAAGATTGGCAAGCAAATGGTGCTGATAAAGAATGTTAGAGTATAGATTTCCCCGTGGTGAGCAAGCTCCTTAAGAATGACGCCAAGGAATATATAATGGAAGAGAATGGGACCTTCAGAAAGTTAGGATTGTGTCCAAAGCAGTGGTCAGTACAGAACAGTAGGTGCTTAGTAGATTCTTACTGAATTGAAAACCTCTTTAACTTCATCTGAAGAGCCTGTTTGTAACTCTTCATTCATATGTGTATCTCAACCTCCTTGAACCTAATTTTAATTTTGGTTTATACAAGATCTTGCAGTAACAAGTCCTAGATGAGGTAATGAATTTACTACTCACAGTGTAAAAGAATGTGTCCCTTTATTCATCCTAAGACGACCTCTTCCAAGTTTCAAGGTGCTTATCTGAAATCTTAACTCTTAGATTTGGGTGTTGATTGCTTCCGACTTGGTCTGAGATATTCTTTTTGGGATTGAGCAAAGATGAGTCAGTAGCACTGATCAGCCCTGCCACACCACGCCAGGCTAGAAACTCTTCAAGCAGAGGACTGCCATCTGGCTCCATTCCAGGGACTGGCTTACCTCTACTAGGGTTGGTGGTCATCTCCATCATGTGCTTTAAGAACTTGCAAAGATCCCCACCACATTCCTCCTGAATCAGTGCTTAAAATTCTACCTGGAAACCCATAGCTTTGGGTAAAACATTTCTTTTACAAGTATTTTCTATTACTGGGTTTGACTTTCATAAAGGCAGGGAGCACAGCTCCGTCATTTTTTGTTACCCATTCTCCCTGTCATAGAGCCTGAAATAATAGGTTTGTCATAACTCTTTGTGCTGGTATGTACATAGAGTGTTGAAGAGGGAAAACAAGTTAGTCATTTACTCCTTGGTGTGAATGGGATGTGAGGGTGGAAAGGATTGAGGCATGCTGCTCGTCTTCATGAAAGTTAAATCTAGTGGGAGAACATACTTGTAAAGCAGTTACTTTGCCCAGAGAAATGAGTTTCCAACAGTAAAAATTTAGGCATTTTTGATCTGGCCAACCTGGCGAGCCAGCCAGGAGTCATCTTGTCCCTCAACTCCTCTGCATGGTGTCTAGAAGGGATCTCAACTTAGAGAAAAAGTTTGGTCTATTCTCTGAAAACCAGGATGAGCAGGGCAGCACGTGTTCTGGGTGAGTGGGGCAGGGGGAAGGGGAGGAAGAAAAGGATATGCTGACAGAGCAGCTCACATGTACTGTGTGCCAGGAATTCTTCAACGCACATTGTAGTCATCAACTCACTAGATTCTCATGATAACCCTAGGAAGTGGGCACTCTTGGTATCCCCATTTCAGTGAAGAGAAAATCAAGGGGCAGAGAAGTTAAGTAATTTGCTAAGGTAGATCCGGTGAGGAAGGGGAAGAGCAGGAATTCAAACCTAAGCTGTTTGATTGCAAAGCTTGGCTTGGAAACAATATGGTGTGCTGCCTCCCTGCAGAGGAAGAGCGACACAGAAAGGCAACCTCAGGGCAGAGGACCAGCTACTTCTACTCTCCCACTGTGTCGAGGATGAACCCGGTATGGCAGGTGGCAGTGTTTCAGGGAACCAGGGTGGGATACCGCCAGGATCCTGGGAGCAAATGCATGAAGCACAGGCAGGTCCTCTCACAGACACAACCCTGCTTTGCCAGGTAGGGGAGGGAAAGGGTTATTCTGAGGCAGATCAGAAGCCCCCTAATAATTTGATCAGTTCTCTGTGGAAAGCACTTAGTTGCTATGGTAATGAGTACTCTATAAATATTAATAGAATAAGGCCAAACAGAATATTACCCCATTAACACAGAGGCTCATGGAATTAGCCTTGAACATCATGGTCTAATGATGGACTACTCAGTCATTTGGTTTTAAATCCCACTGAACACAGGAGCTAGCTCCGGACCTCATAGTGATTAGTAACAATGGTCTGGAGTAAATGCTGTCATGTTGCTTTGGAAGTCCGGCCCACCTCCTCTCGAGGGCTGTGTGCATCCCATATGTGCACTGTTTCAGTGGAAATAGTGGCATTTAATAAAAACAACTGTGATTCTGATTACTTGATATTGTATTTGGTCACAACCCATGGGACTTTAGCATGGAAGGACTACAGATATATTCGTCCAGTTATAAGCAGAAAACCGTCTTAAGGATTGGTTAGACTAGGAGTCTCAAACTCAAATGCTAAGGGTTGAGGCCGGTAAGGTAAACGAGAGAAGCAGGCTGTGAACAAGACAGTTGGGAGTGGCAGGTACTGTGACATGTCTGCTGCTTGGACTCTTATTTCAGTTGCAGTGTGTTTGTTTATTCATTTCCCTCCCTTTTGGGATTGAAGGTGATACAAAGAAATGCAATAAAAAAAAAAATAAGGAATAGGATGAGGGGGAAATAATGATAGGTAAAATAAAACTAAGGATAAAATTAATGAACATAATGATTCAAAGTTCTGTACAGTTCTGCACAAATCTCTGAGCTTCCTAGCAGCCTAGGAAAAGAAAGGAAGAGAACCAAATATTTAGAAGCCCAGATTACTTTTGGTTCTGTAACTTGAAGGCTCCCTTCTTTATACTCTGTCCTTCTGTCCTTCTTTCTTGGTTCTCCTCCCATTTCCGTAATAATTCCTCCTGAGTGACTTTTGTAAACGACTTTCCCTCACTGATCCTTTGGGTTCATCCCTGCTCACCTACTACTGAGGTTTCACCCACCAGCTCAGAGCTCTCTTCTACCTTCTAGTTCTAGACTTCCCAATCAAGTTCCCTAGTACAGATATTCCTCATGTCATCATATCCCCAGCCTTCGTTGGCTCTACTCTTCACTCTTGGACAGACCCCTTCTCCTGGTCTAGTAAGTTCCACTGTGAACTCTAGCTATTGGGTTGCCCTGAGCAGACATCTGGGATTTGTGTTTGAGCCTTTCCCTCATTCTGTATGCAGTTGAAGAGGCTCACTAGTCTTGCATCTTCTGTATTCCTCAGATCTCCAGAGTCTTCACGCAAAGCCTACCTCTCATGCTTCAGTCATATGGAAATGACCAGTCACATAGAAAATGACTCTAGATGAGTTATGCACGGTCTCCTTCACAAGGACTAGTCCTCTGCCAGGTACTTTTCTTCCACCATGTCTGTACTACATGTCTATTTTTAGTTACCCAGAGACTTTCTCTTTCAGGAATCCTTTCCAGAGCCTCCTTCCCCAGGTTTAGGTTGGGAACCTTTCCTTATTGCTCCAAGAGCAGACATTTTAGTCTTGGCATCCAAGGCCCCCTTCATTATTCCAATAAACTCTGGTTAAGGAACCTAATGGTTTATGAAACTCCAGGTATCAATGAACTCAGGGACCAGGGGCTTACAGAAGCATTCAAAAGCTGATTTCTCTTCCACTTGTCTGCTTTGATCTTCTCTCTGTTGAATTCCTTTCCTGGAATGCTCTCCCATGTGATGGCTCCTACAGCTTCATACCTATCTTAAAAAAAAAAAAATCCACAAATATGCTCTTTGCTTTTTTTTTTTTTTTTAAGATTTTATTTATTTATCAGAGAGAGAGGGGGGGAGAGAGCGAGCACAGGCAGGCAGAATGGCAGGCAGAAGCAGAGGGAGAAGCAGGCTCCCTGCCGAGCAAGGAGCCCGATGTGGGACTCGATCCCAAGACGCTGGGATCATGACCTGAGCTGAAGGCAGCTGCTTAACCAACTGAGCCACCCAGGCGTCCCTGCTCTTTGCTTTTTAACAACTTCCCATTTTTCTTCCAAAAAAGACGAAAACCCTTAACGTGGTGTACAACACACTACATGATAACCTCTTCCTAACTCTGCAACCTCATTTGTTTTGTTGAGAAGTCTGTTGTCAATCTCTTGCTATTCCTTTAAAGCAAAGTACCTTTCTCTCTGTCTGCTTTTTTTTTTTTTTTTTTTTTTTTTTAAGATTTATTTATTTATTTATTTGACAGAGAGAAATCACAAGCAGACGGAGAGGCAGGCAGAGAGAGAGGAAGGGAAGCAGGCTCCCTGCTGAGCAGAGAGCCCGACGCGGGACTCGATCCCAGGACCCCGAGATCACGACCCGAGCCGAAGGCAGCGGCTTAACCCACTGAGCCACCCAGGCGCCCTCTCTGTCTGCTTTTAAAGATTTTTCTCATTGTCTTTATTTTTAGAAGTTTTCGTACAATAGATTGAAGGGTTTTGGTTGTTTGTTTTGGTATATAACCTGTTCACTGTGCTTCTGGAGTCTGTGCTTTTATGTCTTGTATCAATTCTGAATATTCCTGGGTTTATTTCTTCACACATTTCTTCTGCCTTATTCTCTCTCCTCATCTTCTAGGATTCAATGATACATAAATTAGAACTCTTCACTCTGTCCCACATGTCTCATGAACTTTTATGTGTATTCTAGGCTTTTCTTTTCTGTCCTTCATTCCAGATATTTTCTCCTGACCTGTCTTTTTCACTTCTCTTCATCTTTCTCACATTTTCTGTTTTAAAACATCTGATGAGTTTTTAATTTCAGCTACTGTATTTTACAGTCCTAGAATGTCCATTTTTTTGGGTAGATTCCAGGTCTCTGCTAAAATCCTCCATCCTGACCTCTATTTTTACTAAATACATCAATCACTGTCATTTAAAAGGCCCTATTGATAGTGTTGAATTGGTATCATCAACAGGGTCTATTTCATTGTCTAGATATTTTTTTTCTCTTGGTCCTGTGTCTTGATGCATCTGATAACTTTTGACCGAATGCTGAACATTTTTAATGAAAATCCCTCCAGAGAAGATTCAGTCTCTGGCAGACATTTAGAGTAGGAGTAGCTTGCATTAATCCAATTAGGGACTGAACCGGTTCCAGGCTGGGTTTCAGACTTTGTGAGGTCCAGTCAATCCCCCAATTGCCCTTATTCCTAAAAAGTAGTCCGGTAGGAGTCTGATCGGAGGTAATTACCTGATGCCCTTTTCCTTGGTGTTCCTGAACTCCTGTTTTTATCTCTCTGTTCCGAGCCTATTAATTGCTTGCTTTAGGTTCCCACCCTCTTCTCTGCTGCCTTCTGCTGAGCCCCTGTGCCTCTGAGTCCAGGCAGCTTCTGAGTCAGCAAATGCCTCAAGGGCAAGAGAGGTTCAAATGATCAGCCTCAGTCTCCCTTCTCTAGGCTGCTTTTTCTTACTTGCAGTCTTGGTCCCTTATATCCTGGGTGACTTAGAGGCTATGAACCTCAATTTCTGTACTCCAGTCCCACGAGACTATTACCATCTACTTCTCTCCCGTTGCTTTCTGCTTGGCTCCCAGCCTCTCTGCCTGAGCCGTGTCATTTGGCAAACCAGCAGATGCTCAGAGGGCAAAGGTAGGTGGAAGTGGGGCTTATTTCAAACCAGTCCCTTTCCTCTGCCCTCTCCCTCACGTCTTCTGCTGTTCCCACACCCCAACGCCCGCAAGCAGTTGTTTTTTTCATATTACCCAGGAGAGGGCTTGATCTTTTTTTTTTTTTTTTTTAAGATTATTTATTTATTTATTTGACAGAGAGAGATGACAAGCAGGCAGAGAGGCAGGCAGAGCGAGGGGAGGAAGCAGGCTCCCTGCTGAGCAGAGAGCCCGATGTGGGGCTCGATCCCAGGACCCTGGGATCATGACCTGAGCCGAAGGCAGTGGCTTAACTCACTGAGCCACCCAGGCGCCCCGAGGGTTTGATCTTTTGTTTATGGAGAAGCCCCCTAAAAACCAAGGAACCTCACTCAGTTCATTCAACAGCAATATTAACTGTTTACTTCCAAGATCATTAAATTAAATGTTTTAAGATTGTTTGCTTCCAAGATCGTTAATCTCCTGGAACTCTTTCTAAGAATAGATGTGTTTTGTAATTATGGCACCACTGCACAGGTTTTTAGGAGGAGTTTTTTGGGGAAAAATTTTCAATTCTAACTCAGTGATACATAACTAGCTAGCTAACTAACTAACCTCACCAGTTACCATTTGGGGGGTGGGTGCTTACTATGTGCCAGTGACTGCTTTAAGAATTATATGTGCGTGATTTCATTTACTACCCACAAGGAGTTTGAGAGACGTGTTCTTTTATAATTCCCGTTTTTCAGATGAGAAAACTAATACACAAAGATGTTAAGTGATTTTTGGAAGATTACTTACTGCCTAAGTGGCAAAACCAGGGTTTTAACCCCCAAAAGTGAAACCAGAGTTCCAGTTCCTGGCCACTAAATTATTTGCCTTTTCCTAACCACCAAAGTATTACTTTTGCAGTGATGGCAAAGTCAATTAAGAAGTTCTGAAAGTATTTTGAACAATGACAAAGTCTTAGGAATAAGTTTATGAACTTAGTTCTGGGGACAAATCTTATTTAAATGCATAGATTCAGTGGTGTTTGTTATTATAAGCTAAATTTTTAATGGAAACACACAGCACATACTCATATATATATATATATATATATATATGCAAGCATGTACATAAATGCACATACATGGCAAAATCTTGCAGTGTCTTTACTTAATGATTAATTTGTAGTGAATTGACTAGATAGAATCAAATTTATAGTCTATTTTCTGTCAAAAAGAAACAAGAAAACAGTCATTTAGACTGAACATTCAGGTCTTTTTGGTTTATTACAATCATGACTTTGAGAAGATGCTCTGTACTTAGATTTTCTGAGGATATATATGACTCACATGCTTTTCTCATTACTGAGCAGGGTTTTTCCCTAGTCAGTATTACTTCAAGATCACAATTCACCATTTTAGGATGGTACAAGTTCTCTTGAAAGCTGTTCTCCTCAGAGACAAATCAAAACACTGTAAGTAAACCTAATTGTAGCTGTCTATTTCCATAGTTTAAGCTCAAATGTCAGAATGATTTAAGTTCTAGGTATTGAGATCCTATCTAGAATTTTCTGGGACTATATTGGCTTCAAATATTCTAGTCCATTGTCTTCATAAAAGTCAACCATATTTTCTAATTTGGGGTTCAGAAAATCTGGGGACCATGGTTTAATCTTTTTGTCTACCTTCTTGCAGTAGAGGACTTTTCTATATGAAAAATCCACCCCATTCATCCCTGAGTAGCTAACTACCTCAAAAGGTACTGTATTTACTGTTCAGTATTTCCTGTGTTGAGAGTTACAATTGTTTTTGTTTTTGTCTTTAGCCTCTAAGTGGAACTGACTCATCATATATTAAAGTGGCTTTGTTTATAGGAACTATCTCTGCCAGGAAACAAATACATTTCTTTCATTTTCGTAGTTCAGATAAACGTGGAGTTTGTCTTTCTCCCAAGATGGAATCAATTATTATATCAGTTTATAATTACTGTATGTCGAATGACCTGAAAACTTAGTGGCTTAAAACGATCTAAAACATTTATTGTCTCACAGTTTCTGTGGGTCAGGAATTTGGAAGTAGCTTAGCTGGATGGGTCTGGGTCAGGGCTCTTTACGAGGGTGGAGTCAGGAGTGTTGTCCAGAGAGCACCAGTTATCTGAAGCCTGGACTGGGGCCGGAGGGTTCAATTCTAAGATGGCTCACAGTGGCAAGTAAGTGCTGGTTGTAGGCAAGAGATTTAATTCCTTACCAAGTGGACCTTGCCATAAGGCTACTAAAGCGTCTTCGTGATACAGTAGCTGGATTCTCCCAGATAGGGGAATGTGAGAGAGAAGAAGGCAGGAACTCAAACATCTTTTATGGATCTGGCCTTGGACATCATAAATGTTCATTTCCACAATATCCTATGAGATATGGAAGTCTGCCCTATTTAGGGTGGGGGAGGACTTCACTAGGGCATGAACACCAAGAGGTGGGAATCATTGGGGACATCTAGGAGACTGGCTTCCATAGTTATTCAGTTAACAGTTCCTATTGAGTATTCATTTGCCAGTGTGAAACATTGGAAGAAATACCAAGTGCAAGCCTGTCTTCATATGCCTTTGCAGTCTAGAGAAAAACACGAGCAGTCAAAGATAACTCATGTTAAATAAATAATGCTCATTTTAGGCAATGGTATCTATTGAGAGTTTCTCCTAACTTGGGAAGTCAGTGAAGTCTTCAAGGATACATGTGGTGGGTGCTGGAAAGATGGATGGGGTTGGGAAATTTGAATGAGCAAGTGAAAAAAAGAAGCCCTGGTTCTTTCTATTTCCCTCTCCTAGACATTGTCCATTCCTAAAGCAAAACACCAAACTATTTCAGGTAAGGTGCTTTGGTTCAAGAGAAGATGACAACTCTGGCCAACTCAAGAAAGGAAAAGCAAATTATCAGGAGAATGCTGGATTTTCTCCTACGAGCCAAGGATGGGTAGATAACAAGATCTATAGAAAGCAAGTGTCACAGCAGCCCTTGGGAGCTTGGTGGTGGAATGCATAGTCAAGTTCTTTAGGGTAAGACATCAAATGAATCTGCTTCATTGCCATTCCTTCTGAGTGCCCAGAAGAGAGTTTGGTTGGCCATCCCAGTGGAGGAGATGAGAGAGCCTATGATTAGCTGTTCCCCAGAATCACAAGGAGCGAGGAAGGACTGATTCCTCCAAGAGAGAGAACCTGGACAGACAGTGGACCTCTTCTTAAACTCAAATAATTCTCTATTAAAAAAAAAAATTGTCTTTGCCTTTTAAAGGATATGGAAGTCTCATTAAGTCTCAAACATTATCCTATTTATTTTTAATTTCTTTATGTTGACAGTTTTGTTGGGGGGATGCTACATTTCAGAGGGAAAATAGCAGAACAATCGCCTTAGGCATTGAATTTTTTTCCCCAGAAAGGCACCCAATTTATTTTGGGTTTCTAGTGTGTTTGGGTTTCTAATTAGTTTGCCTGAGATTTTTCAGAATTCTGTCCTCTGGAAATGACCAGTTATCCTTTCCTGCCAGAAGTAATAAGGCATCGAGAGAATTTCCCAATAATTTGTTTTCATGGTATTTCTCAATCTTTTTTTCCATTGTACTTACCAGTTTCTAATTATTATTTATTATTATCTGTAATGATTAATCTGTTTACATATTTGAAGCATCTGTCCTCAGCACTGCCAAAGTCGTTACTAGCACTTATTATAAAGCAAGATTTCCCCATCTCAGCCCTATTGAAACTTTGAACAGAGTAATGCTTTGCTTTAGGGATTGTCCTGTACATTCCTGTGCATTGCAGAATGTTTACTGACATCCTTGTCCTCTTCACACTAAATGCCAGTAATCCTTTCCCTGGGTGACAACCAGAAAATGTCTCCAGATACACTGTGGGGGGCAAAATCAGCCCCCGCTGAGAGCCCCTCATGTATCTGTAACTTATGTACAAAGGTATGCATTAATTAAATAATGGACTCACTCAGAAATATGATGGTATCTCCAAATCTTTGAATCCTTGGGATTTTCTAATTCTTGAACGAATGTTGCCAATTCATTTATTCTGAGTCATTCATTCACTCATCCATTCACCAAACATTTATTGACGACTTATCATGGAAAGAGTTCAGAGGTGCTGATAAGCAATCTACAATATTCAGGGGGGCCTGTGCTAGGCATTAGGAGGTTAAGGCTGACAAAAATATGAATTATCCTCAGTTTATTGTGCTCCAGAGAAGATGGTAATTCACACGACCTATTCAAGCTTCTCTGTCCTGCAATGCCTTCCTGGTTCTTCCCTGCTTTTCTGCATTATATCCACCCTTCACAGCCAGTTCAGATCTGCCTTCTGGAAGCCTGTGCAGAGAGGGTCTGGATTTAAAGTTCTCTCCCCATAGCTTCCTTAACTCATCTGTTACTTGTCATTTGGCCTTTGCATCTTACCATATTGCCTTGGCATTTTAGAAATTGTATAAATATGTGTGGGCTTCCTAAATAAATGTTCAGAAGAAGTTTATAACGGTGGAAAAAATTCTTAGATATGAATGTAGTTCTAATCCTACTTCTGCCAGTGGTCTAGCTTTGTGACCCTGGGCAGGTTATTTAATTGTTGAATATATAAAATGAATATGGTTTTACCTGTTCCACAACTACCTTATAAGAATGTCAAAGGTGTTCAGTTAGATGATGGATAGCGGTATATCTGGTAAATTTAAAAGCACAAGTGTAATATGCCAGCATTCTCCCCACTAAGAATAATTATACAAACTTCTTGAGGCAGGGGCTGTATTTGACATACCTTTGTATCTCTCTGCCCTACAATATGGCTGCCTGTCTAGTAGGGAGCTCCACCATGATAGCTAGAGATGCCAGTATGGTGTCTTGCGAAGTGTGGATCTCATTCATTACATAAACTTGTTATCTCTGATTATATACTAGTCAATAAATAGTTGTGGAGTTAAATTGAATTTCAGATAATCATCCAAGAAGTCTGTATTATTGCTCATGCATATGTATACTAGCAGCTTCTGAAGCTATGAGTTGTAAATATTCTATATGAAACATATTTTAAGGACCTAATGGTGTCTTATGGATTTTTATTGAGAACTTTAAAGAATGTTTTATTTTATACAGGAACACATTAAATAAAGTAGAAGATTTCACTCTGAAGTCTATTAAGACTAAAAGCAATGAATTTTCAGAACTTGAATAGTTTCTTTTGTTTTGCTTTGTTATATTATAAAATAAAGTGACAAATCCCCTGGAAAATACTAGGAGATTTATCTATTTAGAAGACTCATCTTTTCCAACTATTCCTTGAGTTTTAAAAATTATTTTAACACAGAGTACAAACTCAATTGACTAAAATTTGTCATTGCAAAAGTCACAGTTGGTTTTGCCTTCCTGATATTGGCCTATTTCATGATAATGCTAAAATTGAACACCATAGTAACAAATTTGTTTTACTAAAAATATTGAGATAACACAAATAAGACATTAAGCAAACTCATGCATTAGCTGAGTTGACCTTTCTTGAAAAATAAATATTAAGGAAATATTTTAAGGGAGTTCCTTTTTTTCCCCTCAACTTAGGGTTCACTTCCAGTCAAATATTGCTTTTGTTTGAAAAGAATTAGGTTAATACCTGTTAAATGTGGCAGTAAAGTTTTACTACATATAATTAAGTTGTAAAACCAAATGGACTTTATGGGTATAATTTCCAATACAAGCTTTTATTTTTTAATGAAAAAATAGCTGACTATCTTATTGTATTAAATACTAAACTGGTTACTACACTGGTTACAGAGCTTTGAAAATATTTAGTTTGTTTTTCTAAAATGGAAAATTCAGAATGAGGTTCCTTTTAAGTCCATTAAAAAGGGATGTATTTCTAAAAAGTATATTTAGTTAGTATGGCACAGAAATTTTTCTCAATATAAATTCAGATTCAGCGTACAATTACTGACTGTCTTCTGCGGGGCCGAAGAGTGTGCTAGCTTCCTCCTCATGTGTCTTCATTTAATCTTCAGAGCGTCTAATGATGTCATCTTCATTAGACAGAAGAAGAATCTGAAGCTGTTTGAGGTGGAGAGACTTGACTCAGTTATAGACCTTAAGAAGTGCCCAAGCTGGAATACAAACACAGATTTCCTTATTGGGAAGTCAATATTCTCACAGTACCCGTATGCAGAATGAACTCAGGTACCATTTTGGTAGTGTTGTAACTTTCTCCATGTCTTAATGTCTGTTGACCTTAGGCAGGACCAGTAGTCTGTCTGTAATCTCTAAACCTCTTTGAAATTCCCCTGAACTTGGCAAAATAACAATTACTCATGGTCTACCTATTTGAAAATGTTGGTTGGCTACCATTTAAGTCAAGAAGGTGGGCTGAAATTGAGATTTTTATCAGTTGAAGTGGACGAATTCCTTCCTAAATTGCTGTGCAGAGGGCTGAGATAAGGAGCTCAGCGGCTGGCTTGAAACCAAAACCTCACTCAGTCCTTCTTTCATTCATTCACATGTTTCTGTTTACAAATGCAAATCCATCTGGTGCTGTCAAAAGAAGAGAAAAAGAGGCAGTGTCACAAATCTAAACCTATTTCATGATTAGAAATTGTTGGAAAAATATTTTTTAGTAACCACCAATCCTTTGTATCTTTATTAAAACTGGTTATGTGTGCAATACAAAACATACTATGGGCCTTTAGACAAGGTCAGGGAAGGGGTAGTTAGGATAGAGTGCTGAACCAGCTCTAGGGTGACACCATCATTTCAAACCCAAGGGGAGCCGACAAAACAGTTCAGTGTAGCAGGAATTAGACCCAGTGGTTTTCATCTAGAGGTCAGGGTTTTGACAACATTTCTTTTACTTTTTAAAAATTTTAAATTAACATATAATGCATTATTTGCTTCAGGGGTACAGGTCTGTGAATCACCAGTCTTATATAATTCACAGCACTCACTGCAGCACATACCCTCCCCAATGTCCATAACCCAGCCACCCTATTCTCCGTCCCATCTTGTTTCATTTTTTCCCTCCCTACCCCCATAACCCTCTGCCCTGCCTCTCAAATTCCTCACATCAGAGAGTCCATATGATAATTATCTTTCTCTGATTGACTTATTTCGCTTAGCATAATACCCTCTAGTTCCAACCACATTGTTGCAAGTGGCAAGATTTTGTGGGTTTTTTGATGGCTGCATAGTATTCCATTGTATATATATATACCACATCTTCTTTATCCATTCATCTTGACAGGTTTTCTTGACCAAGGCAAGTCTCAGCATCTAGTGGGTGTCCCAGTGGAATTAGGGAGGTTATGGTATGTATTGGTAATTCCTTATCTATTATCTGTTCTGTCTTTCTTACACATTGTGATAGAAATCGGTACTTGCCTCTCATGCGCATTTTCCCATCTTCCAGAATTAGAATTCCCAAATATTAGCTAGGCAGATGGCCAGCCAGAATTTACTTACCAGTCTCCCTTTCAGCAAGGTGTGGCCATGTGACCAACGGGATGAAAGCAGAGTGATCCATAAAGCTTTCAGGAAGTATCTTTAAAGTCTCCAGTCTTTCTTTCTTCTAGCTAGTTGGACTGCAGATGTGAAGCCTGGAGCAGGAGCAGCCGTTACAGACTATGAAGTGTGTTATGAACTGAAAATCTGTGTCCTCCTCCCCCTGCAAATTCATATGTTGAAGTCCTAACTCCCAATGTGAAGGTATTAGGAGGTGAGTCCTCTTAATTTGGGAAATAATGAGGTTTAGATGATGTCATGAGGCTGGAGCCCCCACCGTGGGATTAGTGTCATTATAAAAAGAGGAAGAGAAATCGGAGCTTGCTTGCTCTTTCTGTCTTTTTCTCTTTCTTTACACACACAAAGAGGAAATCATACGAACATCCAGAGAGATGATGGCCATCTGCAACCCAGTTTTAGGATCCTCACCAAGAAATGAATCTGCTAGCACATTGATTTGGGCTTCCCAGCTTCCAGGACTGTGAGAAACAGATGTCTGTTGTTTAAGCCACCCAGCCAGTGGCTTTCTGTTATAGTGTCCTGAACTGATTAGGACAATGTGGAAGTCCTATGAGGAGGATGATAGAACTACAGGTGAAATGAACCTGAGACCTGGTGATTCTGGAGCTGCCGACCCACTCCTGGACTACCTCCATTAATATGAATTCAATTCTAACTAATACACTGATAGAATCTTTATATTATTGAGGATTACAATATATCCAACAATAAAGCTATGTTTTCTAGCCTTTCTTGAAGCTATATACGGCAATATCCACAAGTTCTGGCTTGAAATAAAGTGGAAATTATGAAGCAATTCTGGAAAACGTCCTTGAAAGTCATATAGACAGCTGGAGAAAGTTCCTTGTGTCTTTCCTCCTTCCTTCTAAGGGTTCAAAATGTAGTGGGTGGGGGTCTAAGGACTATTTTGGACCACGAGAACCCTTGAGAAGCAGAATGACAGGTGTTCTTCTTCCTTTTCCAAAATTTCTTGACTTTGTATGAAGTCAACTTACCAGTGGGCCACTTGCTTTTTTTAGACTTCTTTAACACACACAAAAAAACAAATGGTTTTTGGTTTTTCAGCTTCTTTCTTCTGAGTTTTCTATTAGGTGCAGCCAAATGTAATCCTATTAGAAAGGTTCATTAGAGTTAACGAAAAGGTACAGAAAACGTGGGTCAACCTCAGAAACCTGGATCTGGGGGTCTGTGTCTCAGCTCTAAGTGGAAAACTGGAGTGCAAGTAGCAACTTCCTGGCAACAAACTGGCCAACTAAGTCAAGTTCAATATTAGCGCTCTGGCCCAGTGATTGGGTGTAGATCATCTGAGCCCTGACCATTGGTAGATAAAAGCACCTGTGTGTTATCAGATCAGGTGCTCCCTGGTCTGGGTGCATGAGGTAGGCCTGCAAGGGTCAGGCCTTTGGTACCTGACATGAACTGGACAGAGGTAGAAGCAGAAGCAGGCAGGGGCTGACATGGCCCTGTCTCCTTTAGACAGAGCTGAGGCAGAAGGAGGCTGGACCTCTCCTCTTGGGGCTGCAAGCAGCTGGAGGACATCCAGCTTGAGAGGCTCAGCTTTGCTCCTGTCCCTCTGCCATGTGTGAGCCAGCTGTATTCCTACTGGTTTTCATTTCCCCTGCACTGAGCTCATTACTCTCTGGGGATTCACTGGACTGTGAATACTCTGGACTCCAAAGTGTGGGAAAACTTGAGACACAAACAACAGAAGCTTTACTGCTACAGGGGCCCAAAGGAGCAGCTTCCCTTTGCTTGGCACCATGTAAGACCTGACATACAGTTTGGTTGCTGGCGACACTTCATAGCCAGACACTTTCAGGCAGTGACTCAGGGAGATAGCCTGCCATGGAGTGAGGAGGATACAGGTCTTTGTGCTGGAGCTCAGAGACTCCCAGGCTGGAGGAGAGCTTTTAACCCAGAGCTTTCACAGTCAAAGATGTAAGGTGGGGAGAAGCATGGTGTGAGCAGGGAAGTGCCCTGCAGATGACTATAATTGCACTGATGGAGATAATAACAGCAGAATCACCCCTTTCCCTGCTGTTACTGAGACCATGAGATACAGACCCCCTGCAACATGCCCCCAGAGACAGCATGGTGCCCTCTCATTCATTCCTCCCCATCAAGTCTGCCTTTGGGATTCGTTTTAACCAAAGTTATTGTGGATTAGAACAGGCTGGCAGACAGGCACCTGAGTAGCTCAGTTGGTTGAGCATCCATCTGACTCTTGGTTTTGGAGGAGGTCATGATCTCATGGGTGCTGAGATTAAGCTCTGAGTTGGCCTCCAAGCTCTGCATGGAGTCTGCTTGTCCCTCTCCCTCTGTACCTCCCTCTTCTCTCTCTCTCTCTCTCAAATAAAAAAAATAAATAGAATCTTAAAAAGAAAAAAAAGACTGGGGGAATAAGAACATTTAGAATGACTTGCTCCAGAACCTATTTCTTTCTCAGGGTGAACTGCTTAGAATACTAATATGAACAAAATGACAGCTCAACATACCTTCAAAATTAACCGTGCAAATGATGGGATATGCTAACTGTGCGTGCAACCCAATTTACATACCAATCATATATCCCATTTACGATTATTTACCCCATATCCAAAAGGGTACTGTTAATTGGTGTTATGTGAAGAAATGGTGGTAGAGTAATTTTGAGAAGCATTGAGTTGAAGCAACTTGAGCTGGAAAATTGTTACTGGGTGTGTGTCTAGGGAGGTAGAACCATTCAAAGTCCTGCAGCAAGGTCTTCATCGCTCCCTGTAAGGAATTTGCAGGGATAGATAATTTTCTCTGCCCCATTAGTTAGAGAAGAGGCCTCTAACCTGGGATTGTCTGTTCAAATGCTTCATCCCAAGACATTCTTCTTGGGTATGAGGCAGTCAGAGGAGGAGATGAAGCGACTCATTGTGGCTGGATTTCCAGGTCTTTCTGTGCCTAACATCCTTGGCTTTCCAACTTTCCATCTACTCTGGGGGCTACTTCATATTCCTCTATGACCCCCATTTCTCCTTAGGGTAGGCAGGGTTTGGCCTGCAGCCTGCAGCTGAGGACATTGACTAAAGCAGAACTGAAATGAGTTTCTTTACCACTGGGCTCCCAGGACCTTTAATGTGCTGGTTTGCATTATGATTCTTTAAAAGGTGCTTCACTCCAGAAGCTGTCTTCACATCCTTTATCCTCTCCCCCACAATATCTTTTAGGATTGGTGTTCCATGGAACACACAGATGAAAATGCTAGTTTAGTAAGTCACTGCTTAGCTAAATGAGAAGACACCTTGGTGGTAGGGAAGAGCTCATTTAACTGTAAAAGGTGAATGCTGTTACTCCTGCTCTGTAGTAAACCCAGGAGCTCATAATGGATTATGCTCTTATCATGGATTCAGAGGGAATTTTTCTCTAGGGGACTGTCATTGCCCTCATCTATACTATCTCCTCTAGATATACTCTTGGCTGACAGTGAGATCCTGGGACTGCAGTGAATGCTTGTGGAACACATTGTAGGAGCCAAAGTACATCTTAGTTTCATCCAAGCCATTACATCTGCTAATGACTTAGGTCAACTGGGTAAGCAATGCGGTCATTCATAATTAATTTTGCTGTTCATTATAGCCAATTATTTTAACTGTTGGATCATTTGTATTTTTATACAGTCTGCAGTCTTCCACGAACATACAGAAGCTTAATGGGTTGTATAATGTGCAATCCCTGATCCATGATTAACATACAGTTTAATGAGTACGATTCTAAGAAAGCTTGAAACTTGAGGTTCCTGGTTTCTTCTGCACAACAAGGTGCTGGAATGAAAAGTCTGCAAACAGTAGTGGGGTTTGAATATTTTAAGTGGAAAGTTCTGCTCACCTCAATGAGACTTTCCTTGGAGGCCAGGAACATCCCCTCCATACACAGCCACCCTTCCATGTTAGTGAGTAGGCGTGGTACCAGGAGCTTAATAACAATGCCAGGTCCTGGATTCCGGTCCTAGATATTCTGATTCAGTAGGTCCAGGGTGATGGAGGCATGGGCTTTTCCAACAAATGTACCAGGAAATTTTGATACTGGGGTGGTGGCTCACACTTTTGGAAATATTAGACTGAAATGTTCTTTAGAGATCTGGGTGTGCAGGGGAACTGGGTTTCCCAGCTGAGGAAGCTGGAGGCCAAGAGATGGTTCTGGGTCGTCTGAGCATGGTGTTAATCTCTGGTTTCTCTCTCTGGAGGAGAATGTGGCCTCACTAAGGCTGAATTTGATTCATGAACAAGGAGAACCTATTTGTGAACATTCTTTGTATGCAGGTGTACAGAGGATTAATGGGAAGTTTTGTCTGGAATCTTCAGGTTGGAAGGCTGTGGTAAAGCAAAAACTGTTTTTTTGGGGTTCTGACAGATCTCATTTCTGTAATGCTGTCTTCAGCCCTTGGCTGTAGACCCCCTTTAGCAGTACGGGGGTCCAGTACTGAAATATACTGTGTCTGCTCTGTTTATGTGGTTGTCATATTTCCAATCATTTTCTGCATCCTTGACTAAGGACACCAAGCACTTCATCCAGTCTGATAGGCAGGTGAATGTGTGTGTGTGTCTGAAATGCTGTGGCATCTAATAATGGACGGCTTTTATCTTACTCTAGTTCTCAGCTGCATAGTTCTCGCCAGGGGAAAGGTGACAAGATCATTTATGCAATCCCTTAACAATTTCCAAGTGTTTGGCTTTGTTTCTTCCTGGTGACTGAGCAGTTACTTAACTTTTGCAATTTTCTCAGCTGAAAGATAGCACAATAATAGTATTTTTCCCCTTTAGGGCTGCTGGTAGGATTAAATGAGATAAAGCATGTAAAAGTATTTAGCATGATTCCAGACATATGGGGCTCAAAAAATGCTAACCATCTATTTTCTTCCTTCTCTTTTGCTCTTTCTTTCTCTCTCCCCTCTCTATCTCCTACTCCCTTTTTCTTAGTGACAGGCAGCTTTAGAATTTCTATTTAGAAAGAAGCCTGGGTTTGGTAATCAGGTTGGAGGGTAAAGAGGGCTTAAAAATAATTTTAAGATTGAATTTGCCAAGTGAAGCTTCCCTCGGATTATGTGTTTATTTGGGTTGGCTGAGGATAGAATACTGAAATCCAGAAGCTGTCCCTTGGCCCTACCAGGTACTATGCCAGGGACCTGGGGAGAGTCAAAGCAATGGACACACTCTCTTTTCTCAAGGAATATGATATAGGGAGATGTTTGTGGTTTGGTTACTTATATTACTTATAATATAGTAAGTAATAATATTTGGCTACTTCTATTACTTATGTTAGAACAGAGGTGCCTTGGCCATGGGAGCACAGAGGAAGGAGCAATGAATTCTTGGACAATATGTTATGACTACATTCAGAATCAGAAAAAAAGGATGTCTCTCTGCTAAAAATAACAATACAGTCATGTATATAGTGCATCAAGTAGATTATTAGGGAGAATGTAAGCAGAGGCAGTACTGTATATATCAAAGTACATCTACAGGATTAGGAAGAAAGTGGTAGCGGGAAGGATCTGAGGAGCTTCTTTCCTACAGTAGAGTTCCAATTTCACACACAAACCTTGTTAAGGGAGTTCTGCTCTTACATAGTAGTAGTGAAGGTGAAGTTGAGAGATACCAGGGGAAACCAGTGTCTGCCTTTAGTTGTAGACAATAAATTGTGTGGAAAATGCCAATTTTAAAATTCTTCCTTTCTACATGATTCAATGTTGAGTAAGACAGAATCATTGTTGCTGGCTATAAAATCCATCTCAAAGACTCAAAAATCATTAATGTCCAATAATACTGATTTGTTTTCTGTTGAATCTGTGTCTTGCGGGTTCTATAAGTCTTTCCTTTGGCAGAAAATTCAATAATTTGTTATCACTGAAGGTAAAGTAGTCTCAAAAATGTTTAGTTAGGTTTTGGCGTTGTACACCTTTAGTCCATAAAGTGTTGATTCTGTCCCCATAGTTCTTTCTGGAAAATTAACTAAGGTTCTTGTTTATAAAATTTACAACTTGACTGTGTTTTTGTTAATGGTCTGATGGGAATTCTATGTATTTTTGGTCTTCATTTATGGACATATTTTCTATGTTAATAATTTCAGAATAGAGAACCACAGACCAAGAAGTCTATGATACCATAACAATTTTTTCTAACACATTATTATTATTTTTTAATGAAAATGAGATTGGCAACATCAAAATGTGACAAAAATTTTAAAAGATATGCTTCCTGGAAGTTCTCATTTGAAAAAAAAATAGTGCTGATTTTCAGACACCATGCTTATGTCTCAAACCATTTTTTATTGAACAACAAATGCTGTGTTGTCCCATCGTAAAAAAAATCCCATGATATAACGATATTCACTGGGAAAAGCTCACAGAACTTGTAAGCATGAAGTTTTTTTGAGAGAACCAAAGGAAATTGCTTTTTTAATGGCCTCCGAATGCAAATAATAGAATGCAAGCGCATTAGTTTGAGAGACTATGAATTTAGATGCAAAGTTGAGACTGTTTAAACTTGAGAGATTTTTAAGAGGAATGATACAAAAGATGTTTCTGTCTTGAGACAGACTGGGTCGGTGTCAGCTTGGACTCATGAGGGCACAACTCCGTCTACCGCAGGTGGGTTCCAGGATGCTGAATTCCTTCTGTCCATGCTCTTAGAAATTAGAAGCACTCTTTGAGAAAAGAGCTTATTTGGAAAACAGAATAGGTAAAGTCGGAGGGAGCCAATGGCTTATTTTGAAAGAGTTGTAAGTAATCATAAATATTACAAGAGAGACCAGTGCTTGTCTCGCAGTCATATCTCCTTGATATTCTTGCTTTCAGATTCTACAGGTTGTCCCCCTTGTACTACAGGCCTCCTTCTTCCCTACTGGACACCGGATGGAGGGGAACCCAATCAGCGTCTCTCAGTTCTGAACCATAAGGACATGGTGGTGGAGGGGGGAGGGCGGGGCAGCTGAGCCGGGAGGGAGGTCCTGCTGGCGTCTGGGGCTGCAGGGATTGGCGGTGTCGGTGTGATGTTGACCCCCCCACAGGGAGCTGGGAAGCCAGTTGGATACTTGGGAAGTTAGATGCAGGGGACCCCAGGGAATGGAACTGTCCTGTCTTGAAAAGCAGATTTTGGGATCCCCAGATTTTCCGGAGGAGCGGAGGGGTGGGGGTGGGGGGCGGGTAGGGGTGCAGAGGAGCTAGTTTCTACTTGACACTTAAGGTTTTTGAGGTGCCCCGCATCTTTCTGTCCTACCCCGCTGCAGGGCTTGCGTGGGGTGAGGGGACCTCTCTTACTTTTCCACTGAAAACATACAGGTTTGTACATATTCATTTTTTGGAATGTAATTGGAGCATTGGAAGTGAAGGCAGGGTAGGCCTTTCCAACCGGAAGTGAAAATTCTCTTCTGTGCGAATGAAGGTGGAGTCAACTCATCCAGTGCCCTCGCCCGCCACTGTGTAGTTTTCTAAACCAAATCAGGCCGTCTGCCCTGCGGGTGGGACCCAGTCTGTTGTGTTGGGGACCAGCGTCATATCTGTAAGCAACAGAGAATCGTTCCAGGCACAGGACGATCAGGTGCTCCGTCGTGTGACACTGGGCACATATGCATTAGATCTGAAGGGGAGAGGTCAGGACAGACTGGGGCCTTGGACCTGATCAAGAGAGGCAGGAGGTGAGCTGCAAGAGGGCTCTGTCTCTTGAGTGGGTAGCCCACAGGGGTGGAGCAGAGGGGCAGGGGCAGGGACGTGGGAGGGAGCCTTGTGTGAGGATCTGTGATGTGAGTGAGTGCTGAGCATCTCTGCTTGCGGGCGGGGGAGGGGGCAGCTTACCCCAGGCCTCTGGTCCACCTCAGCAGACAACACAGACGAGATGAAAACATACCGGAAGTGATGCAAGGCCGAACATGGCCAAGTCAAAGAAAAGTCCTAAGGAAGAGTTCAGAGAAGGAGGAGTTCTTTATGACCCGGAGGGAGGGAGGGAGCCAGGACAAAAGGAACACCCTGAGGAACGGTGAGCATGGGCAAGAGAGTGTCTTTGGAAGTGAGGCTGGTGAAGCCAGTGGGCCTGGTGAGAAGAGTGAACCCAGGCTTGTACTATGCCCAACAGTGCTTCTCAACCCTGTTTGGGTGAGAAGAGCTTTTACTTCTTAGGAAAGCATAAGCGGAAGCCCAGTGAACTTAATGGCTGAAAATGATTCCTTCTGGGTGGAAAGGAGGAGGGGGTCTGGGGCTGTGCCCCCCTCCCTGTTCCCGGAAGCTTGTCCATGGTACTTAGGTGCTCCTCCAGAACTTGAGAACCCCACGCAATAAGCCGGGGGTGGGGGGGGGGGGTGGGGGGGCGCATAGTCAGGCTTGCTGGCAGGGCTAGAGCACAGCTGAGCGGGGAAGCTTCCTGCAGGGGACTGGGGATGGGGCCAGAGCCAGAAAAGGAGCACCAGGAAGGTGACTGGGAGGAGTTCAGGGGTTGAGTGCTGAGGGTCTGGGAGTGGGAGTAGGGGAGGAGGGAGTGGTCTGTCTTACTGCCTGCAGCTTTTTGCAGACTATCATGGTCCTTTCTACTATCCCTTGACTTTCATTTCTGGCACTGGTGCTTGTAGTCTTCATTGGAGTACTGAAGGAGGAGTTTCCAGCCTGTTCCTAAACCACACTCCCTATGCTGGGAATGAAGAAACGTTACTAGACGAGCAGTGCCAACTGCTTAATTCTCAGGGTTCACCTCACAGGTGTTCCTTCTAGAAGCATACCTGTCTCTCCTCTTCCAGATGTGAGCTGCCTTTTATGTATTTCTGACATTTTACGGTTTCCTGCTTAGGGAGAAAGTGTGCTTCCCAGGGGGTTATATTAAATTGTATTGATTGTCAGGCAGCATTGAAGAGTTACCGACAAAAAAAGAAGGCAGGCCATATTCATATTCATATTCTCCAGCTCTTTATGTTCATGTACATTTTTGTTTTTCTAAATTAAGGTTCTATTGGTTTTGTCCAGTAGCCCAGTTTCCTATCCTAAAATATGGAGCCACTTGACCTGATTTCCATGAACGGTGATGTGACAATGACCCAGTCCCTGAAGGGGAGCACTGATGGACTCACCCATTCATCCACATCCATATTCTTCATTAACCAAGCTGAGCGGATTGAAATAACTTAGCAACCAATCCGTGCTTGCCCACATGAGGTCATTTGGTGAATGGGAAAATACCATTGGACTGTAATGAAAGACTATTATGTGAGGCTCAGACAGTGAGTTCTTAAATGGGCAGATTTACATTGTCATCCAGAACCTAGCTAAGGAAATCCACTTACTAAAAAGTAGAAAAGGACAAAACAAAACAAAAGCAAAACAAATCAAAAACAACCCAAAGCCCTGACCTTTTAAGATGGCCATTATTTGCTATTCAAATATCAAAATTCCCTCATGAAATTAAAAGAGGAGGAAAAGAATGAACTGGTCCAAATACTTCTTTTTTCTTTCTTCCTTTCTTTTTGCTTTTAAGATTTTATTTATTTATTTGTCAGAGAGACAGAGAGAAGGCACAAGCGGGGAGAGTGGCAGGCAGAGGCAGAGGGAGAAGCAGACTCCCTGCTAAACAAAGAACCCAAAGTGGGGCTCTATCCCAGGACCCCGGCACCATGACCTGAGCCAAAGGGAGACGTTTCACCAACAGAGCCACCCAGGTGTTCCTGGACCAAATACTTCTAAGCAAATAATATGAAGCACAGTTCTGATTGTGATGCTTTTCTGGTCAAAAACTATCTGTAAGATAAGCTTAGGCCTCTGGCTTGGCTCAGGTCTGCCTTGCCAGCCTTGACTCCAGCCTCCAGATCTCCCATAGACAATCACTATTTCTGAAGCATAGCTCCAAGTCTCACCTCCATGCCTTTGCTCTGGCTATGGTAAACCCTGGGCTGCTAGAAAGCCTTTGCTGCCATCCTGCTGGAACCCTACAGAAACTCTGCAGCCTGGTTTATAGCTACTGTCCCCTTTGGTGAAGACGCTCCCTTAGCATTCCTGGAAGAGATGCCCTCCTTCCTTTACCCTCCTTTAGAGGTTTAAACTGAACTTATAGGACATTTCCTCTTTTTTTCCCCCAGAAGAATCATTTATTAATTTCAGAGACAGCGAGAGAGCGAGAGAGAGTGCAAGCCTACGTTGGTGGGGTGGGGGGATCAAAGGGAAAGAATCTCAAGCAGACTTCCCACTGAGCATAGAGCCTGATGGCGGGCTCAATCTTATGACCCTGAGATCATGACCTGAGATGAAACCAAGAGTAAGGCACTTAACCAGCTGAGCCACCCAGGTGCTCCTTTTTTAGAGATTTTTGGATGCATGATTTGTAAACCCTATGCATGACTTGTTTTCCTCTGTGGTGAAGATGGATAGGTTGATAAATAGTGAGGAAAACATGGACTTTAGTATCAGGCTGATCCGAGTTTAAATTTTAGCTTCACCCCCTAATATCTGGGCTTAGGCAAATTCTGTTTCTGCTCTGCTAATTGGGATCATGTTAATTACCTCCCAGTGTGACTGAGAAGCTGTGAGAGATCAGGAATATGAAGTTCAAGCCTGGTGTCAGACCTCCAGTAGATATTTACTGAACACTAGTTTGCCTTTTGTATACCCTGCATTATTTAGTATAGCTCCTAGGAGAGTTAAGGTACTTAGGTGACATTACCCAAATGGAATTAGATTGAATAGGGGTTAAATTTGGGACCTTACCAAAAACATCAACTCTTTTCAGACCTCTTAGTACTTCTTAGTATATCTATTTTTTAAAGTTTTTCTTTAAATTCCATTTAGATAAGATACGTGTGATAATAGTTTCAGGTGTATAATATAGTGATTCAATACTTCCATACAACACCCTGTGCTCATCAAGACAAGCGCCCTCCTTAATCCCCATCACCTATTTCACTCAACACCCCACCCACTGCCCCTATGGTAACTTTCATTTTGTTCTCTATAGTTAAGAGTCTGTTTCCTGGTTTACCTCTCTCTCTCCACACCCCTGCTTTTTTTTGTCCCTTTGCTCTTTTGTTCTGTTTGAATGAAATCATATGGTATTTGTCTTTCTCTGACTGACTTATTTCACTTAACACTATACTTTCTAGCTCCATCCACATGGTTGTAAATGGCAAGATTTCATTTTTTATGGCTGTGTAATATTCCATTGTATACATATTCAACATCTTTATCCATTTGCCTATTAATGGACACATGGGCTATTCCCATAATTTAGAATTCTTTTGCATGCTGTTTAGTGCATCTAAGTAATCATTTGAAAAATAGGCCAGAGAGCAAAACACTATGTTTTACATTTTGTTTTAAGGTGGAGGCCCATTTACTGGGGTGCAGCAACCAAACAGAAGACACGATAAGGCCATTTTCTCTTGCATCCTCCTGTCTCAGTCCTAAAGGTTGGGTTCTTTTCTGGAGTCAGATGTTGCTGGCTTATGAGCCTCTCTGGTAGAGAACCCATGAATGGTGTGTTGGTTGGGGGTGGTTTGAGTGAGAGAACATGGAGAGCGGGCTCTGGTCTGTGTGTGGGCTCTGGGTGGTATAAAGCCACTCAGTTACCGTGGCTTCTCAACCTTATCCAGATGGCGAAGCATTGCACATCATAAAATCTGATTGTGGCTTCTCTAGAAGGCCTAAGCCCAGGGAGTGTAATGCCTAACCCACACCTAGACAGTAACTTTCTTCAGAAGGTTCATACATTTTATTGTTCGCTCTTTCTGTACTGAGACTTCAGAATCATAAGTGCATACTTGGGTAGATTTTTCTGATTTTAAAAAAGTAACAATTGTTACCTGTATACCATTTGACAAGTATGAAAGGAGCGCAAAGGCATACCTACATTTTAACATTTTTATTTCCAAATATACATACTACAAATGGTGTTTTGTATACTACATTTGCATCTAAACAATTTATTATGTTCATTTCCCTATGTCAAAAAAGTTTCTACAACACCAAGTTAATAGCTGCCTCATATTCCATCATATAAAGGTTCCAAGTTTTACTTAATTTATTAGAGTTGGAAATTATTTTTTAAAGATTTTATTTATTTATTTGACAGATGGAGATCACAAGTAGGCAGAGAGGCAGGCATAGAGAGAGGGGGAAGCAGGCTCCCCACTGAGCAGAGAGCCCAATGCTGGGTTTGATCCCAGGACCCTGAGACCATGACCTGAGCCGAAGGCAGAGGCTTAACCCACTGAGCCACCCAGACACCCCGGAAATTTTTAATAATACTGAAATAAGTATGCATGGCTATAGCTATAAATCTATTATCATTTTATCATCTATATCTATATCTATATTCTTTTGGGGTAAATTCCTAGGAAAAGGATTGCTAGATTAAGGGTATTAAATGTGACCAAATTGCCATGATCCCAGGGTGCTGGGATTGAGTCTTGCATCGGGCTCCTTGCTCAGAGGGAGCTTCTCCCTCTGCCTGCTGCTCCTCCTGCTTGTGCGTGCATTCTCTCTCTCTGACAAGTAATAAATAAAATCTTTAAAATGGCCAAATTGCAGCCTTTGTATCAATTTCGACTGTTATTCTCTTAGGTTATTTCCTATTTTGTTACTATTGTCAGTTATACAGTGAAAACTTCCTTGTGTATGATATTTTGTGCATCTCCTGTTTTCTTAGGTTAAAATCCATAGAAATACAATTGCAGCATCAAAGATATAAGATTATTTTTTAAAAAAGATTTTATTTATTTATTTGACAGACAGAGATCACAAGTAGGCAGAGAGGCAGGCAAAGAGAGGGGGAAGCAGGCTCCCTGCTGAGCAGAGAGGATCTGAGACTACCAACAACAAATTGCATAGATCCAATAAAACCATTCAGACAGAGATTAAAGAATGGAATTTACCTTAGTTTGAGGAAAAAAAAAGAAATTGCTAATTACAATGCATGAAACTTAACTCTAAGCTTGTGGGCTGCCAGAGGGAAATGTGACGGTGAAGGGTCACAGAACTGTCATTAGTTAATAAAAGGATGCATACAAGTTTGTTATAAAGATGAAATCTTTCCAGTACTATTCTAGCAGAAGAATTCTCACACAGGTCTTTCTATAAGAAGCATTGAACCACATTATGAATAGCGTCTTTGAGAGAATTCTCTTTGAGAGAATCAGTCTCCACATGACTATTTCTTACAGTAAAAACAACAAAAGAGAAGACATAACACTACAGTGTGGTCCTTAGGGTTTCTAAAAGGGAAGTAAGATGTATGTCTTCCTGATAATCTGATTTAGTACAGGAATAGAATCTTGAGAATCTAGAATCAGAATCACCAGCATTAATCTTTGGCCAACCAACTTCAAAGTCCATTGTTTCACTGTACCAGTCATCAAAGATGATTGAAGAGGACAAAAACCACGAGCTCATTCATGCCCATCAGCACAAAGTATAGGTATTCAGTTACTGATCAAAATTAGTTTTCTGTGTTTCATTCATTCATTTATGCATTCAAAAAATGTTTAATAAGTCCAAGACACTGAGCTAAGGACTGCTCTGCAGGAGATCATAATTTGGGAGGAGATAAACAGTTGAAACATAATGTGGTATAAATATTATAATAGCAATGAATGCAAATTACAGAGTAAAAGTAAAGTTTGTGTGTCTATGTATATGTTGTCAGTAAAGGTTTCTGAGTGGAAGTGACATCATTTGACTGAGGTTTGTAAAGTTCAATAGGAATTCACCAGATAGAAAAAGTGAGCAAGGCCTTCCAGCAAAAGCACAGATATAGAAAAGTATGAGTGTTGGAAAAAGAGAAGTAGACTATTGAGGTCAGCATATAGGGTGTAATGGTATGTGGGGGAATGTAGGGTTTGCAAGGCCAGGTTGGGTGGGCTTTATCTTCTAGACCTGTGCAGTCCAATAAGATAGTCAGTGGTTATATGAAGCTATGGTTAAACTAATTAGAATTCGGCATAATTAAAAATTCATTTCCTCAGTGGCACTAGCCACATTTCAAGTGCTCAGTAGCCACAAGTGGCTAGTGGCAGCCATATTGGAGAGCACAGATAAAGAAATTTCCATCATTACAGGAAGTTCTGTTGGATAGCACTTCTATGGACAATGGGCTGCTTGAAAGACTTAAACAGAGAAATGTGACTAGACCAGTGTTTTAGAAATAGACTGAATTGGAAATGGGGATTCTGAGGGTCAAGTTGAGAGAAGATGAGTTAAAATGGTAATGGAGAAATAGGTTCAATCTAAGACATTGGAAGGTAGATGCAACATGACCATTAGATGGATGAGGATGAATAGTTAAGTAACAATGATATTTTATGGCTGGATGGAGAATGAAAGTGACACAATTCATGCAAACAGGGAATAGAGGAGGAGGTGTGTTGGAAAAAATAATAAGTTGTGGGTTGGGCATATTGCAGTTAGTACCTATGGGATCTCCTCATGATCAGGCAGTTTAATGCTCACAAAAGAGGACACCTCTTGCAAAGAAATGCGGGAGTCTTCAGTATATGAATATGTTCACCATATAAAATCATAATAGTTAACAAGGATATAGGACTTAGAGTCCCAGGCACTGTTCCAAGTGCTTTGCATGTAGTTTAGCTCCCATAATCGTCCCTATAACTACATGAGGTTGGACTTACTATTATTAATCCTATTTTACAAGATGAGGATATTGAGGCACAAAGAGGTTACATAATTTATTGCCCAAGCTCACACTAGTGAAGGAGTTGTGATTTGAACTGAAACAAATTAGTTAATAAAAAAAAACCATACACAGAGAATAATGTGACAAGTTACAAAGGCAGGTGAATTTGAGTAATTATGGGAGAAATCCCATGAAGTTCTAAAAATTAAATCACATTTAATTACATAATAAAGGCAACTTTTGCAGAAAACATGAAGTAGAATAATTTGGAGCTGATTAAACAATTTAGAACCTATGACTGCTGGTTATGTACTATTGGTTGAAGCCATGGGAGTCCACGTGTTTACCAAGAAGGAATGTGAAGGTGGGGAGGAAAGAGGATCCAGAACAGAACCCTGGAGAACACTGATATTCAAGAGGTGGTTGGAGGGTCAGAAAATGAAACCAAGAACCAGGAGGGAATGACATGTTAGAAGCCAATGGAACAAAACATGTAAAAGAGGAAAGGCCAATGAGAAGGTTCAGTTATAATAAAGTCTGAAAAGGTTTTCCATGACTTTCCTAAGCTCCTGCTTGTTGGTCTTTGTCAGCATAATTTCCATGGTCCAGAGGATGCTGGAGCCAGAAGGTAGAGCTAGAAATGCACAGAACGTGAAGAGTATAGACAAGTATTCCAGAAATTTGATGGTGAGGAGAGAAAAAGGTGGGACATAAAGATTAGACATAGTCTTAAATATTATGGGACATAAAGGTCAAGTTCAGAGAGGATGAGTTAAAATGGTAATGGAGAAATAGGAGAAAAAAGAGATGGGACATAAAGACTAGACATAATAGTCTTAAATATTATTGTATAGATAGAATAGGGCCCCTCCATCTTTCTGAGGAAATGGGCCACTGGAGTTCCTATAGATTAGTCTATAATATTTTTGCTCAAAAAAAAAAAAAAAAAGAAGAAGAAGAAAGAAAAAAAAGAAAAACTTCATAATTGCTCAAATGCTTGAACAAGGACTTCATTGAAACCATGGAGCCTTGAAACTTAAAGAAAGTCCAGGCAATATATAATTTTCATCCAGCATTCATGCTTTAACTTGTGAGAAATGACAAGGAAGATCGTGATGTACCAATTTGTCACTTTGCTGAGGTAGGGATTTTATAACTATTTATGCTGAGGCTGCAGAGAGGGTGTCCACCACTTAGCGGGTTGGTGGACCTACCATTCAGCCCAGAATCTACCTCACCCCACCTGCTACCTCCTTTCTCCTCCCCCAACATGTGAAGTCCTTAAATGCTATTTCTTTATGAACAAATGATCAAGTAAGAGATAAAATTGTAAAATGCAAATAGAATTTAGAAACAGTCAGGAACCCGAAACTGCTTTCACGATTTTGACCTCCTGCAAGTTATGGGAGTATATCCTTCATAGACATCAAAGTCCCTGGACCAACTATGTAGGGAGACTGTGTATCCTGACCTCCCTGGGATATTCTTGATTGACTTTTGTTGAGCTGGCAAAATATTTAACAGTGTTTTATTTTTTTTCTCTCTCAAAAAAGTCCTAGTTTGTATGATAAATTATAATGTCATGATACACATAAGCAATATTACAATGAATTCAATTGATTATGAGGAAGGAGGAAGGGTGGACGGTGGTATCAGGGAAAGCTTTGTAGATGCAGCCTGGAAAAATGGACAGAGTTTCAACAAGGCAGAGGAGGGAGAGAAGGCATTCCTGCTGGGATGTGATAAAAGAACGGAAGTGCTTGCCTCACAGAAGACAGTTTATTTTGAATTCTCCCTCAAACCACGTTCTTACAAAAACCATATTCCTATAAAGTTAAACTGAACAGCAGAATGCAACCAGTATCCTCTATGAAACCACTTCCTATTTTCAGCTGCCTAGTTCTGATTATTTTAAAGGTGTTTGTTAATATTTATACTATTTTAAGTCTTTTTTTTTTTTTTTTTGTGGGGAACACTATTGAGCAGTAATACTGCATCATGATGGCACCCAAATCAACTTTTTCAGACTGTTCTTAGACTCTAATCTTTCAGAATGTGTAGAAATTACAGCTTTCTTGGTTAAATAAAGAGGGTTTGGAAAGAGGAAATAAACGAAATTTAAACCTTAGAGTGTTTGAGGGTTTCCTCCTCATTGTAATTATGAGAATTATATTTAATATTTATGTAACAGATATTCACATCTTGATGGGAAAACAACTCCCTTCACAGAAGGTGAAAAAAATACTGCAAATATTTTATTACACCAGTTGTTTATTCTTTCTAAAACCCCAACAGTATCATTTTCTTCAAAATTAATCCTGATTATCACTAAATGTTCTTTACTTAATTGATTCCCAACTGCTTGACACTGTCTTTTTAGTTTGTTTGTTTTTGTTTTCTGTGTGTTTTTTTTTTTTTCCTGGTCTTTGTGCATTTGTGTGTGTGAGGGTTTAGATACACTAATAAATTTTGAATCTTTTTAGATGAGAATATTTGCAAGATCACTGTCAGAAATCCTGTTAGTGCAGAATATCTGGGGATATCTCAGTGTACAAAAAGTCATTATAACAAATATGATTATAGGTGGGAAATTGAATCTAGACCTGCAGTACAGAGAAAACCAAAAAATCTTCTTGCACTAAGGTAACACTAGAATAAAAATAGGCTCAGTTCTATCATTTCCATAAATCAGCTAATTTTCTAATTTTCATGACATTTTGGTGTCATTCGGCAGATGTATGAGAACATTAGAAACACTCTTGATACACTACATATAAGACCTCAATTCTATTTGGGATGGCAGTGTGCCTTACCTAAAAACAAACAAAAACTACATTTTCCAGATTCCCTTATAGATGAAAGGAGAAGCCATGTGACCGCATTTTGACCAATGAGATATTAGCAAAAGTCACTTGGTGAAGCATCTAGAAAAAGCCATTGTTTTCTTGCTAAAGGAGACCCACTCAGCTAGTAAACACTTTTGTCCTCTGCATTTCCCCTTCTTTGTGCCTGGGTTGCAGATGTGATGGCAGAAGTGGTGCTGCCATCTTGGACCATGAAGCAGCATGGATACTCATGGCAAAGGATGAGCATCATGATGGCTCTGTGAAAGGATGGCTCAGTGAAGAAATAGGAGTCTGATGGCACTGTGGGTTTCTGTGTCCATCCTAAAATATCTTCTGGTGGAATTTCTGTTGTATGAGGAAGATAAACCTTTATTCATTCAAACTACCATTTATTAAGTATCGTGTTATGGATATTCAAACCTATTTGTAGCTGATAAATTCTGATTAATAAATCAGAGAATACCCTAATTTTAGTAATATTTTATTCTTGTGATTCCCTTGTCCTTGAAAAGCATTCACAGAATCTGGAGACACTTGTGAGGATTAAGTAATTTAGTACAAGTGAGGTGCTTGAAATAGTGACTGATGGTCAGTAAATATTGACTACTGTTAGATCAAGTGGGCACAAATTCTAAGGAAAACCTCACTCCCTTCTCAATATTTTAATCTAGGAGAAATTAAGTGAAGTGAATCTTGGGCTTGTTAGAATGTCTCTACTCGTAGCAGCAGATAACCTATTTTAAATTACAATTTCACTCCCCCCCTTTTTTTTTCAGCAATTGATTAGGATGACCTATAGCAGGAGAACATGCAATAAAACAATCAAATAAAAATAAAAAATATGTGTCAGTCGAAATTAATATTAAAATAGGAAGTAAGGATGGCAAAAAAGATAAGAGTATAGATCTGAACACCCAATAACACATTAGTTAATAAGTTATAAATTTAAGCTAGAGGTTCCTGGTGACCTCAGTGAAAAAGGAGAATTGTTCAGTAGCATTAATTCAATCTAGATACTTATAAAGTGTCTGTTAGATGCCAGGCATCATGCAAGGCTCTAAGGATATTAAGGTAAACAAACAAACAAAAACCAACCCCAGATATGTTCTCTGTGCTGTGGAGCTCTAGTCAATAGGAGAAAAAGAAATGAATTAAATAATCACACACAGTTTTCAATGTGGACAAGAAGGGAAATGTATGTTCTTTAGGAAAGCAGCAATTTTCTCAGCCCTTCCCACTAGATAAAATTTTTCATGGGGAGCACTTCCAAGCCAGGCATTGATAGTGAAGCATGAGTAAGAGGCCCTAACTCTCCAATTCTGCCTTGATTCCAAATAGAGTGACTCCTTCTCTGCTACTAGATTCATGGTTTTTCAGTTGGGAAGAAGGATATTAAATATAACCACCAGCCTTTCCTTAACTGCACGTCTGTTCTGATTACTTGATAAAATACTAAAATTCCAGATATTCTGATTCATTATATGACACCCAGGGAGAAAACAAAACTATTGAGAAAAAATTTTTATGTTAGATGCATTGAAGGTTTTGTTGACATGGAGTAAAACAAACCCCTTTAATTTTACTCAAACTTATTTTTATAAGCCTTTTAAGTAAAGTTTCTGAGAAACATATTCTGTAAGAAGTGAGGGCTTTCCCAGGCCAGAGAGGTTTGCCATTGTCTGAGCTAACACCAAATGGCACAAACTTATCTACCTCATTTATCTGGCATCATCAAAGTTGAAGTAAGACATATGTTTTCTAGATGACACAATTTGACTCCATCAAGGACTAGGACTTCACATTTGAGAAAGAAATGTGTCTAAAATACCTTTTTGAGAGATGCATGAATCCTAATGATAAACATTTGCTTTGTTCTCAGTGAATGAAGTTCTGTCTTTAGGTTGTTGCTCTTTCCTGAAGGTTGGAACTGTCCTCTCACTGCTCTTGTGTCTATTTCTTTTGAGAACACTCTGGGGCCCCGGGCTGGCTCACTCAGTAGAGCATGTGACTCTTGATCCTGGGTTTGGGGGTTCAAGCCCCATGTTGGGTGGGGAGCCTACTTAATTTTTTTTTTTTTAAAGACCACTTCATAGTTTTCTGCTACTTCTAACTTACTTAAGACTGTGAAACAATCATGTTTCCTAGAATTGTGTGTCATGTAAGATCCAACAAGCTCTGAGTGAAGACCCAGGCTTCGCCACAACCTGTTTTCCTTTGAAGGTTCTAACACACCATTTGTTTATTTCTAAATTTAAGGTGATTTTCCAGAAGGATGGGGTTTCTACAGGTCTTATCTCCAGGTGCTAGTGTTAAGTACATCTTGAGGAACATGTTTAAGATTCTGTGTGAAGGGCTGATTCCATTGCACATGATATGTGTGAATCTTGGCTTATTGTGGCCAACCTTGGTGAGCAAACTTTGGTTTACTGCAGAAGATGCAGAAGTGTTGGCAGGAGCTAAAGGCAGCACTAGATCATGGACAGCAAACCAAGCGGGGAGTAGTTATGGAGCAGTAGATGAGTATAGGACTTAGTGTTGGTTCTGTGATCTGGGGTAAATTTTGTCATTAAGTAGGACCTTAGGGAAAAGCAGCTCAACATGACCCTTGCGCAAGAGGGACATGCAGATTCATTAAGTTCACGTTCTTTTAAGCAAATGAAAAGCATGAAGTAATTATGAACTCCAGGAAAGAAAAGAAATTACACAAGAATGTAATGTAATCATTGTATACAATGTGGCTTAACATCAAATAGTATTTACTGAGTCATAATAACTAAAATACTAAAAATGGATTAACCCCAAATTATAGAGCAGCTAATTGGGAGGATGAGAGAGGTGAGGATATTGGGAGAGAGGTGCCTATAATTGATGAATTAAGAAGTAATAGTATATTTATGTTATGTCACGATTTGGGATAAATTAGAGAAAAAAAAATAGAGGAAAATAAATGTAGTTCCAACCGGGTGCGGTGGGAATGGCAAGGAACTGCTCTTTTTAGTGATAAACATTTTAGACTGTTTTTGAACTTGGTAAGTTTTTAAGCTAAAAAATTAATTGAAGATCACAATTTGGACAGAACAAAAAATGGATTGAAAGCAAAAGATCAAGAGGGAATGATTCCTTGGAAGCGGCAGTTGACAAAGCAAATTACAGAATATACTCAATGAGAATCAGATGAAACACGGGAGATAAAAGGCTCAGGACCGAGAGGTCCCTGGGAGGCATTCAGAGGAGAAAGGCTGCAAGCAGGAAGTCCACACACTCACAGCTGTTTCTAGGCCCGGTGCTCACCCAGGAACAAAGCCACTTCTGTCTGAGGAAACCACAGTGAGGCAAGGCAGGGAGCAAAAAGCCTTTAATTGGGGTGGCGAACGAACAGCCCCATGAACTCCAAAATGCCTCTAGCAGGCTGGGGCACGCTTTTCCTCTTCTCCCTTCTTGGCCCACCAATCGATGGCCTCGCTCTTTTACTCTTTTGGGCTTCTCCACAGGCATTGTTGGTCTCTTGACTTTTTCCTCTGTTCTGGGTCCTGAGCCATCTTTCTGCCTCTTTGCTGTTCCATCCCGAGTACCCTAAAGACCAGGGGCCCAGGTCCTCACCTCATTTTCCTCTCCATCAAATGCTTCCATCTGGGTTCCATTTCCTCAGAACCAGCTTGGTGACTGGCCAACTAATCTGATAATCCATTTGTAAAATTGGTGGTAAAACAGAAGGCCCAATCAACCCACCATGTTAATTCTTTCTTAACATTTCCAATTTAATAGTGGTTTTTGGAGCTTCAGCTCGGAAGAATTATTTATCTGGGAAAGTTGGCAGTCAGCATCCAGACAGGAGGCACTTGGGGTGGACATCTCCGGTTCCTTTGAAATTGCCCTATGTAAGAACCATCTGTGCTTTGATGCCCCACGTTAAAGTTTTTGGGTATTGATCCTCCCCTCCCCACACACCCTTTACCTTGTTTCCCTGAAAATTCAGTCAGTTCCGCACTATTCTGTGCTTGTTTTTTGAACTGATCCATGACCTCCTGAAGGCAGGCATCCTGTTGTCAACTGACATGATGTCTTTATTATCCTTTATTAACTACATATGTCCTCATTAACTCATTTCAGAGGCCTTAACTAAAATGCTAGCAGAGCCCTTTGGTAAGAAACTTGATCTGGTTATGCGCCATATTGTGGACAGGAAGGAAGACACCAGTTTGTTCTGTTCTAAAGAGAGCTAAGAGAAACAAAGAGGACACACTCTTGCAGCTAAAGGGGAGGAGGTAGACCAAGGAGGCCAAGAACTGTGGTGCTCCCCAGCAGGAAGGATCTTCTTCAATGTGAGGGGCGTATTGTGTTTCTGGGAGTTCAGGAACCCACATTTGGGAACTCATTCAACTTGGAATATTCTTCTTTGCTTTGACTGTCCAAGCGGGGCTCATAAGAGGCACAAAGTATTGGGAAATAAACTGTTACACCTGTAATTCTTAGAATCTCATTATATCCACAAGGTAAAGTTGTTACAATACTGGACAAATCCACCCAAATAATTTTTGGCCTGTGTTTTGGTTTGTCTGGTGATTTCTAAATGCCAAAAATGGTGAAGGGTAGGGTCCTTAGATAGAACCAGGTTTTAAAATATTTACCTGCAAGGAAGGGCTCTGAGTGGATTGGTGATAGCTAGGAATGGCAAGTATAGAAACTGGTCTTTAAAAAACAATGAAAATAAACATTATTGTATTTTAAATATAAAAGGATGAAATATACTCTCTTTTATATAAATTTTAGAAAATCTTTTATATAAATTTTAGAAAAGCAGAAAGAAGAAAATAAGAATTCCCATATGAAATGGTAAAATTTTTCTTTTAAGATGTATTTTTTTTTATTTGAGAGAGAGGGAGAGAACACAGGTATGCGAGCACGGGGAGGGGGAAAGAGAATTCACACGCAGCCTCGCACTGAGTGTGGAGGCTGATGTGGTTGTCATGACCCTGAGATTGTAACCTGAGTTGAAACTAGGAGCCAGTAACTGACTCATCCACTCAGGTACCCCTAAAATTGTGAACTTTAAAGGGTCAAAGGAAACACTTTGTTAAATGTTGTCAGGCATTTATGTTCAAAGATACAGATATAATATGCATATATTCATATGTATTTTTATGTATATGCAAATGTATTTTAAACCATTAACGGGACTATACAGTATATTTTGCTGTAGAATTAGCTTTTATTCAGTATATTTATAGCCATCGCTCCATGTCAATAAATATTTATTTTATTATTTCTCAAGGCTGAAGCACATTCTGTTATGTAAACATGCCAAAATTTAACTAACTCCCTACTATTGGGTATTTGAGTTGTCTCTAGGTTTTAATTATTTTAAGTAACGTGTTTTTTCATATTATTGAAATTTTGAGTTTTTATTATTATGTCAAATATCATGCCTATTATTTTTTCACTGCTATTTAAAGTCACCAAGAAATCTTCATCTCTTGTTGGCGGGAGAGGAATAGGTCCAAAGAACTAAAGATCAAGAAGAAGTGGAATTTAAGTTAGAAGAAAGTGACCCAAAATTATAAAAGCTAGGGTATCCTATTAATAGAACAATAAGCGATTTGATATTTAAGAAAAATGAAAAGATCTGGGGGTACCTGGGTGGCTCAGTTGGTTAAGCGTCCAACTCTTGATTTCAGTTTAGGTCATGATCTCAGGATTTTGAGATCAAGCTGTGTTGGACATAAAACCTGATTAAGATTTTCTCTTCCCCTTTGCCCCTTCCCACTTCTCCTGTTCTCTCTCCTGCTCTAAAAAAGAAGAAAAAGAAAAAAAATTTCTACTAATTTAACAAATGAAAAGATGCTTACACTTTTTTTTTTGTTAAGATTTTTATTTATTTATTTGTGAGAGAGAGAGAGAGAGAGAGAGCGAGAGCAAGAGCACACAAGCAGGGGGAGCGGCAGACAGAGGGAGAAGCAGGCTCCCTGCTAAGCAAGGAGCCGGGTGCGGAGCTCCATCCCAGGACCCCGGTATCATGACCTGAGCCGAAGGCAGTTGCTCAACTTTCTGAGCTACCCAGGCATCCTAAGATGCTTAAATTTTAAAAAGCCATCTTCTTTTTGTTTTTTATTTCCCACAGTTTAAAAGAAAATATCACCAATTCTGAAGGTTCTAAAAGTGAAAGCATGGGTGAGTGGCAAAGGTTTTCTCATTCCTTTCCATTTCTGCTATGAAAGCCTGAACAGTTTCCATTACCTCCAAATCCTCAACATGTGGCAGCTTCCAGAGAAGCAAGCAAGATCATGGGAAAAGTTTAAAGCCTTTAGAACTTCAGCTGAATGTGAATTTATTAGGAAAGATGAACAGAAACAACAAACATGAATCAGTTCTCAAACTGGGTATACAGTCCACAAAACTCTACAATCACACTACCTAATACGGTAGCCTCTAGCCACATGTGGCTACTGAACACTTGAAATGTAGCTAGGATGACTGGGAACGTCATTTTTAATTTAATTCCAATAATTTAATATTATTAAATATAATTAATTAATAATATTACTATTAATGTTATTAGTAATAAATACCAATTCAGTGTATTTTTCTAGAAATATTGCTTTGGTAGGGCTACATTTCACTCCATACTACACTGGGTCAGACACTTTTGTAGTGCATGTATTGAGCACATGTGTCATTCCTAGTGTCACACATAGTATATAATCAAGTTGTTGGTGTCAACAGATTACTGCAGTTCAAATTTATTTTCTATGCATTGATGTAAAACAATAGTGTGTTTATTTGGACATTGTATGTAGATAGCATGAGTTACAGTAAGACTCATAAATTGAGATGCTTATTTAATTATAATATAACTCAGTTATTTTTCTAGTTAAAAGAAATGTGAATGAGCTTTAAATTAAAAATGAAGGCATACTACTGATGAAGAGTCAAGTGGAAATGCAGAAGTAGTACAGTGACAAAGGAAAAAAGATACTGAAAGAATTATGTTGCATATGTCACAGTGAAAGGCAATTGCAATTTGCTGTGGCAGAGGAATGTGAAATATTTGTTTTTTGTGACAAATTATTTTTTAACATAATGAAGTGGACAATTTATGAGACTTTTGGCAAATGCATAGTGAATTTGATAAAAAGTTTCCTCTTAACAGTCAAAAAAATTGATGACAGGAGACACCTAAAATCACACTTTAATGTTCAATAAATTATTTTAAAATGAGGTTTTAAAGGATTATTTTTTATTTTTTTATTTACATAGCCTCCACACCCAGCATGGAATCCAACGCCAGGCTTGAACTCATGAACCTAAGATCAAGACCTGAGCTGAGATCAAGAGTCAGGCATCCAACTGACTGAGATACCCAGGGACCCCTAAAAAATGAGTATAAGATGATCTGAGCTGTAACTTTAGCCAACTGTAAAACTACTTGCATTCTTGCACACATATAAATACACAACACACACACATGATTTAGAGGGAGAGATGATAAAAGAAGTTATTATTGGGGTGCCTGGGTGGCTCAGTTGGTTAAGCATCTGCCTTCATTCAGCTCAGGTCATGATCCCAGAGTCCTGGGATTGAGTCCTACATCAGGCTCCCTGCTCAGCAGAGAGTCTCCTTCTCCCTCTGCTCCTCACCCTGCTTTCATGCTCTCCTCCTCTTGCTTGCTCTCTCTCTCTCTCTCAAATGAATAAATTAATAAAATCTTTTTTAAAAAAGTTATTATTGCAGTGATGGAAATTTTGATAAGAAACTATTAGGAAAAGACTAAAAAAGATAGTTCATAAAAAGTGAAAAATCTTCAATTAAGCCACCAAAATAACTGCCCAAACAAGATTATTCTAACAATATAAAATATCAATTGATTCAAAATTTGAAAAATTGTAAAAATTGTTCTTTAGCTTTAAGTACCTTGTGAGGCTTTGTTCAATTAATACTTCAGTTACATTATCTCTCAAAGAAATATTGTCAATTTGTGACCTAAACTTAAACTCTTGACATACATAGTTTTCACAACTGTCAAATCTTTTACAACTGTCAAAGAACAGTTTTGGCTAGATTTGAAAACAGTTACTTTTTATCATAATGGATGGTGCTTCAACTATATCAGATCAAAAATTTAAAATTACTGGAATTTTAAAACAAGTAACTGATGTTTCTCTTATATGACATATATGATATATAGAAAACCTTTGTGCTCATTTTGCTAAAACAAACCCTGTGACAGTGTTACGGATATAGTTGTTAAAATCCTTTAATATACATGTGCAAATGCTATGAATCATCAGCAGTTTATGGAACTGTTGAAAGAAATAGTAGACAATGAATTTAATGATCTTGTGTTCTTTGCCAGGTCTCATTGGTTGAGTTGTGGAAGAGTTTTACAGTCCTACTATATTGTCAACCCTGATTTTCTTGGAACAAAAGAAATGCTTGCTAATAGTCAACTATCAAATATGCAAATGACAGTACAATTTACATTTTCAAACTGATATCACACTGCATATGAATGAGCTAAATTTGAAACTAGCTCCAAGGAAAGGGAAAAACTTATTTGTGACCTAGCTAGACAGACAGAATAATTATGTTGAAATGAAAACTTCCTAATACAAATTATAATAATGATTTTACACATTTTTATAAATGAATTGATATGAAGAGCATTTTCATTAAAATCGGCTGCCAACAATATAAGGGAAATTTGAACATTTTGTTGATATTGTTAAATTTAGGATAATGTTAAGTTATTCTAACATCATTATTATTATTCTAACATTATTATTTAGAATAATGTTAAATTTAGAATTAGTATTTCAATTTACTAATTATATTTTTAAGTTTCATGTTAATAATCATGAGTGGACACAGGAGAGGTTGAATTTACTTAAATTGGATAGATACAGTTTTAAAACTGATATGCTTTTGGTTCAAAGTCAAATCAAGTTTTCTTTAAAAAAGTATCAGCTTTGGGGTACGTGGCTAGCTCAGTTGGTAGATTATGTAACTTTTGATCTTGAGATTGTGAGTTTGAGCCCCACATTGGGTGTAGAGATTCCTTAAAAATTAGAAAATCTTAAAAAAAAGACTCAGTTTTGTCAATTTGGATGCAAATATTAAAAGGAAAGTGATTTTTGGATAATTGATTAGTAGTTGGAAAACTCTTTTTCTTAAAAAGATTTTATTTATTTATTTGACAGAGAGATCACAAGTAGGCAAAGAGGCAGACAGAGAGAGAGGGGGAAGCAGACTCCCTGCGGAGCAGAGAGCCCGATGTGGGGCTTGATCCTAGGACCCTGAGATCATGACCTGAGCCAAAGGCAGAGGCTTAACCCACTGAGCCACCCAGGTGCCCCTGGTTGGAAAACTTTTAAGTATATTTAGAACAATGTGGGAACAGGGATTTATTTTTTAATTGTAAATTTTATGAAAGCATTTCTGAGCATATACACTGAGATAGTCTGTAAATACAAAATCTATACTGGATTTTGAAGATTTCTTTTTTAGCCTTTTTATTGTGGTAACTAGCAAATTTAAAATTATGTGTGTTACTTGCATTACATTTCTGTTGCACAGGACTTGCCCCCAAATTCAAGCATTATGGATATTGTCAAATAGTTCCAAAATCCCAAAGGTATCAGTATCTAGTTATATAAAACATTACCCAGACCAAGGCCAGTTGTCATGAAATGGCAAATTGTTTGTAAGCCATGGACCCACTCACATCCTCTCCCATTGTAAACTAGGGTGTCTGTTTGTGAGTCTGCATCCAGTCTGTGGCTCTGAAACTAAATTTCCTTGAGAACTTTGCCTGTCCATGTAGGAACTGCACTGATGATCTTGGACTGGTTATCATTTATTTAAATCAACTGAGGTAAACTGACTGGGAGGATGACCAGAAATCAAATCCCATAAGATTATGTCAGTCAGTATTTGATATGCTCATCATGCCAGAAAGCATATGCACTCATAGTGCTAATGCCTCTGTGAGATAAGCCAACAGCTGAAGTCATTGTCCGAGTTCCTGAGAACTGGTTACGAAGAGTTTGCCACAGAGTTAAAAAATCTGGAAGTCTCCTCCTGTGTCCCCTACCCACCTTTCCTATACTGTTTCCATGTCTGGATTGATGGCAGGTTTGGAGTGTTTGTGGTAGTAATGCCCTGTGACTTAAAAAAGCAATTATTGGACTTAAATCAGAAGATTCAGGTGCGAGGTCCTATGTTGTGGTTTACTAAATAAGTGACTTTGGATAAATCATATTGTCTCAATTTTCTGTTCCCGATAAGATCCAATGATCTAGAAGACACCTTCTAGAAACAAAGTTTTGTGTTTCTAAGTTGTTCTGGCAGTAGCTAAGACATGAAGCCCAAGTGAGGTAAGTGCACTTAAAATCCCAATACCATTTTGAGAGTGGGGGACAAAAAGCTATGATTTTCTTTCTTTTTCATCCGAGGAAGACGAGTGTGGAGTAGTATCCTTGTGCAATATTCTATTTACAGAAAGTCATTATTACATTGTTGTAGAATTTCAAAGAGCTGCTTAGTTGTTTGTTTGTTTGTTTATTTATTTATTTATTTTAAGTAAACTTCACACCTAGCACAGAGCCCAACATGGCGCTTGAACTCACAACCCTGAGATCAAGATCTGAACTGAGATCAAGAGTCGTAAGTCCAAACTACTGAGCTACCACGTGCGTGCCCTGAGCTGCTTACATTTTTGTCTTAGCAGAAAGAAAGTAGTAAGAAGGAAGAAATAAGAATGCTTTTATATTTCTAATTGCTCTTATAATAAGTGGGGGACTCTAAAAATGAAAAGCTGTGTATATAATAGCATTACAGAAAAAAAATGATCAAGGAATCTTTTCTTCTTTTCATTTGACAAAACCTTCAAATGTTAGTCCAAACTAACTTTTAGTGGTATTAGAAGTGGAAACTAGCTCTCCAGGGTAGATAATTTTTATGTTAATTTCCCGCACCTCGATGTACACAGTTATTATAGGGCATGAGAATGATCCATTCACTGAATGAAGAAAAATTATTCCAAATGATTATTGATGAGTCAATCAAGATAACCATGTCAACTTTCTTTATCCATTAGTGGTAACATCTACAGTATTTCACAATCATAATAAGAGCTAAATGCTAATGGGCAAGGTAATCAAACCTTAATGAAGAACAGTGAAAAATTTGCTTTTTAAAATAGTTTACAGTTTTCCTAATCACTGAAGTGGTCAGTTAGTCCCATGATTCTTCATATTTCATAATGTGTGCTTGCAAATTTTTTTCTTCATTGAAAAATAGTTGGATTTTCCTAATGTGAGAAAGTGAAAATAAATGGAGAGGGATTCCTCTTTTTAAATGAATGCATATTTAAAAAGTTACTCATATTGCAATGGTGGCCTAAAATGGGAGAAATCTCCAACCATTTAAAAAATCACAAGTATACTTTATGCTTTCCCTCCTGTCTTTATCCTTTTACTCAAATTTGGCAATTTTATTTTTATAAGCTCAGATAAGTTTGGACTTGCAGCATTATTATAATTATCTATTACATATTGTGGTTTAAATGCATATTTGTTGATTCAGACAGCCCAATGTACTGTCATGTTGATGTGAGAATCTGCCACTCACAACCCACTTTTGAAAAAAGCCATTTAAAGTAGTTACCTAGGAATATGTCCCCATACTTTATATCCTATGACCTTATTACCCTGGCACAATTAACAAAATATTCTAGGGAGTAGCAATTGATTCAAAGATACTCATTTATCTATAATCGGCTTATGACCATAAGATAGCTTGACACCACAGCTCTGCCTCACAAGATACACTGCCGAATATGGACAGGACACCACGATCAGATTCTTTGGGCATCTGACTGTGAGATATAACAAGAGATGTAAAAGTGGTACAGAGCGAAAGCAATGCACAGGATCCATGAGTAGAAGTTTTCAGTAAATAGAAGCCATGAGGTAGATTTGGAGTAGGAAGTCAGAAGCCAGCAGGGGAAGCAAATCTTTCAGCCGTGAGTCTGGCAGTGTGGCTCTTCTGATGGCACCCCTCTGAGCAGCTGTTGAGTCAAGAGAGTTGGTACTGAATGATGAGATCTAGAGTGGTATCCGAGGGAATTTCCAATTCTCTGTAGAATTTGGTGATGCCTGTGATTTTCAAAATATTGATCATGATTTCCTAGAGGTCCAAGAAGCTATGTAGGGACCTCCACCAGGGAAGAGGGGGCGCCAAATGGACAGGACCCTCCCCTACCTCCGGCATCAGCTGCAATAGTGCCCTGTGTTCTGTTTTGAATATTTTTTTCCATATGAGATTTCTGAAGGAAGGAAACTTCTGAAGTAAGAGGTCTACTACAGCTAAAAGTTATTTAAAAATCATGTCTTTTCATTTTTGCACATTTTGCAAGTTTTGCACATTTTGCAAATTACAGAAAATCCACTTTAACTTTTGTTGAACATTATCCTAAAATATGATACTAAGAGGCTTATTTTTATCCTTCCAGAATTATCCCCCCCCATGCATTTGTTTTAGACCACAAACATTTTGTGATGAAATGTCAGTTGCATACATCTATAACTCTTTTGTCATTTTGTTCTACCAGGCAATTAAAAAAAAAAGATTTTATTTATTCATTTGACAAAGAGAGAGAGAGTGATAGCTAGAGAGAGAGAGAGAGGGAGAGAGAGAGAGTATGTACAAACAGAAGCAGGGGGAGCGGCTGACAGAGGGAGAGGGAGAAGCAGATTTCCCACTGAGCAGGGAGCCTGACTTGGGGCTCAATCTCAGGAGCCTAGAATCATGACCCGAGCCGAAGGCAGACGCTTACCGACTGAGCCACTCAGATGCCCCTCTACCATATAATTTTTAAAGCTACTCTGTTATTTATTCTTCAGTGTGACTGGGCTGTAGTTCCCAAACCTGGCTGATGATGAGAATTATCTAGAAAGCTTTATAAATAACAGATGCCTGGACCTTACCTTCCATTTATAAGCATACCTTTGCTTGTAAGCTCCTGGGTATATCTGTATTTCTAAAGCTCTCAGATAATTTTGATTCTCAATCAAGTTTTAGCACTACTAAATTAGACCAAATAGGTACCATTTGCCTAATGGGGTTGTGGGGTTGTGGGGTTGGGAAGAGAAGTAGGCAGGTCAGATGAAGTGTGATTCCAATAGAAAAAAAGTTCTCCTAATTCACAATTTGATCTAGAATTGGTCTGGGGTCATTAATTTAGTAGAAGTGTTCTTATTCTGTGCTCTTAAAACTAGTAGTTAAATTAAAAAGTTAGAGTGAGAAATAATAATATCGGCATACACTTTCACTATTTTATTTAAACTTAAAATGTAATAAATGTACACTCTTTAGACAATCTTTCACGCAGGGTCATGTCCTAATCTTTGACTATGCATCCTTGCTTATGGAGTTTTCTGTTATCTTTCTTTCATAAACTTCATCTGTTTTTCAAGTTTCATTATCCCTAAAGTGGGTTCTTTAAGGAATTTATAGACATTTGCAAAGCTGTATGATGAATAAAGAATTCCTTCAGAATCCGTAGTTTTATGAAAAACTTATAAAATTTTATACTTATCAATTCAAAAAAGTTTTATAGAAACAATACTGTTTTGTACTCATAGTGTACTTATATGGGTTTATATGATACTTGATTAAATTACAAAAGTCAGGAAACAAATAGAAACAGCATGAATAGATTTGAGAATAATTACAATTGACTCTCAGTAAGCAGACAACTTAATTGGAAGTTTATGCTGCAGACTTGTCTGTAGTTCCAAGTATCCAGCATATTCTGGTCATCAGTCAGTGTGTTTTATAGAGGAAATGAAGATCATTAGTTAATCTGGTGGGCTGGTTAAGTAGAGGTTGGTTAAAACAACTTCTGCAGTAGTTTCAGCTTATTCACAGAAGATATGTTCCAAAACCCTCAGTGGATGCCTGAAATTGCAGATAGTATGAACCCTGTAAATACATATATAGTTTATACTATCTGTACATATATACATATATATACATATGTTTTCTCCTATATATATATGTACTTATGATAGTTTAATTTATTAATTAGGCACAGAAAGATACTAACAATAATAATTAATAGTAAAATAGGACCATTATAATAATACGCTGTAATGAAAGTTACATGAATGTGGTCTCTCTCAAGATATCTTGTTGTACTATACTCAACCTTCTTCTTGTGATGATGTGAGATGATAAATGCCCATGTGATGAGGAGAAATGAGGTGAAGAGGTGAACCATGTAGGCATGGTGATGTAATGTTAGGCTACTAGTGACCTTCTGATAATACCTCAGAAGGAGGATCATCTGCTCTGGACCTTGACTGATGGCAAGTCCCTGAGACTATGGGAAGTAAATCTGTGGATAAGGGGGAACTTCTGTGTTGTACATTGCTCTGTAGATATATGGAATAAAGGTTTAAGTTAAATAAGAATAAGAATAAGAGTTAAAGTTAAATGGATACTGGATTTTAACTATTTGCTTTATGAAAAATGTTTCCCTTTAAGACCTCAAGCTCTGTTTCTGACATACTAAATTTCAATATATGTATTTTTTTTTTAACAACACGAAACTGTGATAATAGCCAATAACTTGGACAGATTTCTCCTCTGTGGCTTAGCTAGAATGATGTTTTATTATATTAAGACATACTTTGTACAGTCTGGTAAAGTCAAAGCTCAGAAGTAATTGAGAAAATGGGAGAAAGCCAATCTGAGGTTGTAAAATAAATGGATTTTTAGAACACAGCAATGCCATTTATTATTTTAATTTAGTCTACACTAACCTAAGAGTTTTGTTCCTAAGAAAGAGTCTCAATGATCTGATGGTCATATATCAATTGTTGGTGTGTAAACTGTTATTAGTGCATGATGAAGCAGGTCTTACACTTAATACTCAATAAATATTTAATGAATTAATGATTAAAGTATGTGGGTGCTTTCAGAGTATTGAAAAGTTATTCTAAATCTTCATCTCTATGATTTTTAAAATGTTAATTTGCTTACTAAATTAGATTTTTAAAAATGGTTTCCTGGCCTTCTTTCAGAGTTGTGGCACCTGGTGTTTCGTTTTCCTGTAGAGCACATTATGACATATGGTGGAGTGATTAAAAAGAGCATGAATTCTGGAGTCAAGTGAAGTTCATATCACAGTTATACCATTTACTCATTGAAATATTGGACATGGTAGCTTGACCTTGCTTTGGGAATAGCAACAATTCCTACTTCATAGACTTCTTATGAGGATTAAAATTGATAGATAATATTAGATAATAATAGATCATTTAAATAGATCATTTAAAATAACCTGTTGGGTTTTATTGTGTTTGTGTTTAATTTATAGGACAATTGTGGGAAAATTTATCTGAACAATACTGAGACTTCTGATCTACAAACAAATTATAACCGTCCATTTATTTGTCTTCTTTAATTTCTCTCCATGATGTTTGATAGTTTTTAATATACACGGTTGATATATTTTTTAGATTATTTATTTATTTATTGACAGAGAAAGACACACAGAGAGAGGGAACACAAGCAGAGGGAGTGGGAGAGGGAGAAGCAGACTTCCCGCCAAGCAGGGTGCTGGATGCCGGCCTCTATCCCAGGACTCTGGGATCATGACCTGAGCTGAAGGCAGACGCTTAACGACTGAGCCACCCAGGCACCCTACATGGTTGATTTTTTTTTTTAAAAGATTTTTATTTATTTATTTGACAGGCAGAGATCACAAGTAGGCAGAGAGGCAGGCAGAGAGAGAGGGGGAACAGGTTCCCTGCTGAGCAGAAAGCCCAATGTGGGGCCCCATCCCAGGATCCTGGGATCATGACCTGAGCCGAAAGCAGAGGCTTTAACCCACTGAGCCACCCAGGCGCCCCATGGTTGATTTTTGAATGTTAAACCAACCTTGCTTTCCTGGGATAAACTCCACTTGTTTTTGTCTGGTTTGGGTATCAGAGTACTATTAATCTTGCAGAATAAATTAAGAAGTAGTCCTTCATCTTCAATTTTCTGTAAGAGTTTATGTATAATTGGTATAATTTCTTCCCTAAATATTTGATAGAATTCACTAGTGAAGCTGCCTAGGCCTGATGTTTTCTCTGTGAGAAAAGCTTAAGCTACAAATTTAATTCTTATTTATTTATTTAATTATTAATTTTTAAAAGATTTTATTTATTTATTTGACAGAGAGAGACACAGTGAGAGAGGAAACACAAGCAGGGGGAGTGGGAGAGGGAGAAACAGACTTCCCACAGAGTAGGGAACCTGATGTGGGGCTCAATCCCAGGACCCTGGATCATGACCTGAGCCGAAGGCAGACCCTTAACGACTGAGCCACCCAGGCACCCCCAAATTTAATTTTTAAATAGTTATAGGACTGTTCTGATTATTTTCCTTGAGTAAGTTATGGAAGTTTATATCTTTCAAGGAATTTGTGCATTGTACTGTTGAATCTGTAGGCATAAAATTGCTCAAGCTATTCTTTTACTATCTGTAAAGTCTGTAGTGACATCACTTCTCTCATTCCTGACCTTAATGATTGTGTCTTTCTTCTTTTCCCTTATCAGTCAGGCCGGAGATTTATAAACTTTACTGATTTTTCCTCAAAGTACCAGCTTTCATTGTTTGTGTTCTGCTTCATTTATTTCTGTTCTGATTTTATTTCTTTCTGTTTAGTTTAGGTTCAATTTGTTGTTCTTTCTAGCTCTTTAATGTGAAAACTTGGGTCAGTGATTTAGGACTTTTTAAAAAATTTCTAATTTAGGCATTTTATGCACTATATTTCTTTGTAAGTACTGTGTTAGCAGTAGTCCAAAAATTTTGTTGTGTTTTTCATTTGCATATAATTGAAAATATGTTATCTATTTTTCCTTGTGATACATTTTTAAAAAATATTTTATTTATTTATTCGAGAGAGAATGAGTGAGAGAGGAGAAGGCCAGAGGGAGAAGCAGACTCCCCAAGGAGCTGGGAGCCCGATGTGGGACTCGATCCTGGAAGTCTGGGATCATGACCTGAGCCGAAGGCAGTCACTCAACCATCTGAGCCACCCAGGCACCCCTTGTGATACATTTTCTCGACTCATGAGATATTTAAAAGGAGTAATCTGGTTTTCAATTATCTGGGAATTTCCAAGAGAGCTTTCTGTTATTAATTTCAAATGTAATTCCATTATGGTAGAGAGTACATTTTGTATACTTGAATCCTTTAAAATTTATTGAGAACTTTGGTCCAAGTATGGTGTATCTTGATAAAGGTTCCATAGGCACTTGAAAAACATGTATGTTTGGGGTGCCTGGGTGGCTCAGTTGGTTAAGTGTCCCACTCTTGATTTCAGCTAAGGTCATGATCTCAGGCTCCTGGGATTATGCAGTGTGTGCCCTGCCCTTGGGGTCCATGAAGAGTCTGTTTGAGATTCTCTGTCTGCTTTCCCCCACACACTATCTCTCTCTCTTTCACTCTCTCTCTCTTTCTCAAATAAATAAATAAGTCTTAAAAAAAAGAGAAGAAAAATATGTGTGTTCTTCTGTGGTAGGGAGATTTTTACAAATGTCAATTATGTCATGTTGTTTCATAGTGTTGTCAAGTCTTACATATCAGAGGTTTAGAGGTTCATAAACTTTCTCTGTAAAGGTAAAGATGGTAAATATTTCCATTTTTGTGAGCCATTCATTCCCTGTGCAACTACTGTTGTCTGGAGTTGTAGCAAGAAAATACGTAAGGATGTTGCTGTATTTGACCCATCATAAAATGGATTTGGTCCAAATCCGACACCTATTCTATATCTTTATATTGGTCCATATCTGACACCTATTCTATATCCTTCTATTCTATATCCTTATTGATTTTCAGTCTACTTGCTATCAGTTACTGAGTTATGATTGTTGTAGGTCCAGCTATAATTGTAGATTTCTTCTTTAAGTTCTACCAGCTTTTGTTTCATATAATTTGAAAGTCAGTTATTAGATGCATAAATGTTTATAATTGTTATATTTTCTTGATGAATTACCTCTTTATAATTAAGAAAGACCATCTTTATCCCTGGTAATATTCTTTGATCTGTAATTTACGTTATCTATTGTGAATATAGCCACTCCAGCTTTCTTTTAATTAGTGGAAGCATGGTATATTTACCCCCACACTTTCTCAGAGCATCTATTCTTAGGTCAGTCTCGTTTCCTCCTCTGCCAGGAGGTGAGCCTGGAGATAGGCCTGAGGTTGTCCAATTCTACCAGTGACTGATTGGGAAAGTCTTGATTTACTCAGATGAATTAGGAAATCATTGTGGCCATCCATTTAATTCACACTTCCCAAACTAGCTTTAATCTGGAAAAAAAAAAGTCCAGATAGACTCAGGTGTTTATATTTCCATCCACTCAAAATTTGGGAGAAGAGAGAGGTGTTTTTAACTGACTTACTCAAAGTCCTATAGTACTATGATGTGGAGAAAGGGGATATTGCCTGGATACCAGCTCCTGTTGTCTCATAAAGTGCTGACTCTGAACACTGTACTGGCCCCACAGATTGTTTAACAAGAAGCAGAGCATCTTACTGCTGCCCATTGGATGTAGCAAAAACATTTAAAATGTTGCTTTCTAATAACAAATAATTTTTACAAATAATTTGTTTATCAAGTAAAACAAGTAGCATATTCCTATCCCTGTGTTATACTCTGTCACTGTCCCATTCCGGCCTCTGACTTTCACCACACTCAGAGTTGGTGAGTGTGAGATCCAGGAAGTATGGGAGTAGCAATAACCACTCAAGGAGGACGTAAGCCTGAGGAATGCCTTAAAGAGGGGTGGGGTTCATTGTCCCTGGTAAGAAGAAACACCAGGAAGTTTAATGTTTTTTATAGTCATGTTAAAAGGAAAAGTCCTTTAATCTGAAAGCCGAAACAGCTCTGTCAGACATGTCACATGTCTTCAAGGGCATGCTGGCTGGACATCCTTCCCTGTATTGTGGTCAGTTCCTATCACTTGGCTCCAAAGTCACACCTTAGAGACTGGGTGATCATGTTCTCTTGACATTTCCTAGAGATGATTCTAAAAACTATTTTGGGACAAAACAGATCAAATGTCCAAAGATGGTGACAAGGCCCTGAACTTTCTGGAGAGCACTAGTAGTACCAACTCAGGTCTCTCCCTGTGACCCGCTCCCTGACAGACAACCATAACTTATGCCTTAGATATTTATTAAAGAACCTATTGAGGTCCATTTCTTCATATACCTCTGTGGAATTTCTAAGAATTTGTGGAACTTCTAAAAATTACAGGAATTCTAATCTGGGTGCTTCACTACAGCTTTATCACGTAAGTGGCCATTCTAGGTTTTGTGTTTCTACTTCTTGCAGATTATTTAAATATCTAGTTGTATAGAAATTTAAATATCCCTTAATGAGGCAATCTGTATGAACTTTTAAGCAGAGACTTTGGCTCAGTGTTAACTACTTTTCAATTACAAATGAAGTGAAAGGTTTGCAAATGACTGGCTCCTTGGAAGATGTCAGCTTTAAGTTCCCTAAAAGAAAAGTCCTCCAAGCTTTCCAAGGCCAAGTGCATCCCACACCTTTATAGCTGTGGGATCTTAACTTATTCAATACTCTTAAAGGGAAAATAGTGAAATATGAGTTGTCAAGAGGAGAACAGCCACAAAGGGTGAAAGAGTACAGAGAGAAATCAGTTAGAACCTCAGAGGAAGGAGCTGTGCTGGGTGTCACACTGTGTTAAGTGTTAACTAGTTCTTACTCTGACATTATGAATCTGATAGGATTTGGAAAGAGAGTAGGGAAAAATGGACAGAAAATTTATTCTAGCCTAACATTCTTCTTATTCCATATAGCAAGTGGCTTATTATCAAAATTTATTTCTCCTCAAACATAGTTTCTATATGGCCACCTGGTTTTGTTTTGCCCCATGGCCCCAGCCTGGCTCTTACCCTTATCCTGCTACCTGGCACCCAGGAACCAAAGGAAAGAGAATGATGATCCCAGCAAGTAACAGTGATTCAATTCCTGCAAAACAGTTCAAAGAAGGGTCTTGTGAAAATCGGTCCATAGAGGATTCATTTTTATATGAGAAAAGTATCATGCATAGGATAGGTGTTGGCTACTTGTGTTTTCCAAAGACAAATAGCATAATGGAACTATTAAAAGACAATGCTGAACTCAATGCCTTATTGAGGTCAGAATCAGAGAGGTGAAATATTTGGAAAGAGCGGAAGGAAGATGACACTGTCTAAGATTGTAGACTGTTCTTTCTCTTCTTGCAGAGCTGTAATTTGGTAGCCTTTGCTGGCGCAGGTAGGGGAGTGAGTGCAGGCAGTGTCAGGAAGTCAAAGAACTTCTGAAGGAGAGAAGGAAGAAACACTGTTTAGAAGCATCCGGGGAAGAGACATGATGAGATACTGGAGGATCTCTGCTTTTTATTTTGGTGCATCCCTTGTTAGAGACCTGACAGGGACTTAGGACAGAAGTCCTAAGATATAAATATATGAAAATTATATTTATTAATGACTTATTAATTATTATATCTAATTACATACACTTAATTAATTTAATAATATTTAAATTATATATAAATATATATGTGTATATATATATATATATATTTAATGAAAGGGAATCCATCCCATATAATCAGGAGACAGAATAGCAATAGATGAGAGTCCCCAGCATAAGGGACTCTAAAAGTACTCCTAAATCTAAATTTCCTCTCTCCCACCCCCGCTGAGACTCAGTCCCAGCAAAATAGCAAGGTGCAAAGGTGTTGACTCTAGGCAGTTAACAAGTCCACTAGTGTTTCTACATTACTCACTCTTAGTCACCAGGCATTCACTAAGCGTCCACTGTGAGCATGAACAAGACGATGGGCTGTTAGTTTGTGTCATTCTCTGATGTGCCTGCCCTCTTCAACTGCTCCTGCTTCCAACATCTATGTCATGTTCTTGTAGGTCCTGACAATGCAACTGGGTTGGGTACTAACAAAGAAGGCCAGAATGAGCTCAAGGGTATTGCATTATTGCTGGAAGAGTGTTCCCATTAATAAAAGCGGGCATTGTGTAATGTCATTCACATATTACTGTACAAGAGATGATGCAATGTAATACTGGCCCTCAATTCACCCGGAGCTTAATGGGAGAAATGAGACTGGTCATTTCAAATCCTTGCATTTTTACCACAGAGACTCATAAAATATTAGAACTGGAAGGGGCTTTAGGGAATATCTCACCCAACCTCCTTTGTTTTACCAATGGGAAGTCTGAGGCTTATGTTATTCTTCATTGAATCTACCAACTGGAATCTGTCCAAAGTGCCTGTTTCCATTCACAACTGCAATGTTTGAAAACAGATTGGGTCCTGTGCCATCTGCTACCACCCTTGGTAGGCTGGAAGACTAAGAATCTAGAATAGTTTCAAGGTGTTGAATGCACTTCATCTACATTATAGTATGCTGTTCCAGAAATTCTCTCCCGGAGGGTAGAGTGATGTGGGATAAAGGTAGGGAAAATAAAAATAATTCTTGTTTTCTTATAATTTCATCTGATTCATCGCTGCATCAAGGCGAGACTTCTAATCTTAGATCTTAGATCTCTAGGGCATGGGCCCAGCCTTCCTTGTCTGATACAGAACTATGAAGGTTGTCCAGCTTTGGTAGCAATCTCGAAGGTATGTTTGTGTTGGATGATTTAAAAAATGACATAGTCTTCATTGGAGCTTGCACCTGTGTGTTTGTCTACCTTCTGCCACATCTCCTTAATAGGGGAGGCAGGTAGGGGTAATCTACCGTTTAGAATGAGTTCAGGCTACATCGTCTATATAGCATTAAGATGTGGATGATGTAGTTCTAAAGTCACTTTTTGCCTTAATTATTTGCGTAATTGGGAGATGGGTTACAAGAAGCTTCCCTAGGAATTATTCTTGGCTTTGGCAGGCTTTGTTCAATGGAAACATGTTTGGCTTTGTATAAATTGGCCTAAGAGAAAAATCATGGACAACATAATTTTTCTCTAGAAAAGTTTTCAAATAAAGAGTACTGTAAATATCTTGGCTACACAGAATCAAATGAATCTCTTGACCCAGGGTTAGCCATCATTTGCTTACAAAGGATTTGTAGCCAAAGACATATTTGCCTGTGATCAAGATGCTTAGCAGGACTTCTGAGAATACCACAAGGGAGCCTGGAAATTAGCAGAGTTGGCTTCTGTTTTCGAGAAGGCCCTCCTATGTTTACATAATACAAAGCTTTGGAAATAGAAAACCCTGGCCAGAAAGTTAGAGGCCAAGAGAAGAAATAGAAATTAAATGAAATGCTTCCTTTTGCCTCCCCCTCAATTCTGTAAAAATAGACTTAGACTTCCTTTTCCACTTATAGAGGGAAGAGAGCTGCTTTGCTGTTCTAGTTGAGTTGTGAGGTTGAGGCAATCTGAGTGTTGACAGCTTTGAGTTATGGTCTCCCTGAGTTGAAGCCCCATCCCCAAGAAGGTCTATGGATCGGGAAATAGTATGACCTCCTGGGTTGTGCATCAGAGTAGGAGGCACTCGACTTAACGCTAGGACATGATTTTTTGGCAAGCCACAGAATTTAGCTAGACTACTCTACTCACCAGAAGTTGGGTGTTGAAACTCATGCCTGTCACTGACCACAGAGAGAGTAAAGACTATCAGAATGGTCTTCTGAAGGATCTGTAGGTTTGAGAGAGAGGATGCAGTTTATTTCATTCATTCACTCACTTAACAAATATTTATTCAACCCCTGCCTCTCCTAATATGTACAGTTTGCCATATTTTGGGGGGGCTGGAATATGAAATGGCCAGATCTTGGCCCTTTGTGATCTTTCATGTTGGTGCAGAGACAAGGTAGACCAACAAATAATGATAAGAATATAACAAGCCCCTATAGAACGATAGTAATGATAAGTTATAGGAATTCAGAGTTGCAAAGATCTGGCTGGGCTGGGGAGAGCAGGGAAGGCTTCATGGTGGAGAAGGAAGCAGGCATGGTAAAGAGAAGGATGCCAGGCGGTGAACATCACCTGAAAAGACATTAAAGCCAAAAACCATGGAAGTATGTTTGGAAAATATTGAGTTCTCCAGCTGGAGGCAATGTAGAGGGTGAGATGAGAGTAACAGGAGGGAAGGTTTTAAATGCCAGGCAAGAGGTCTGGATGATAAGGCAGGAGAGCAATGAAGAGCTACTGCAGAAACGAACCACGCTGTAGAAAAATTTATCTGGCAGGTGGGTTTAGGAGCTAAAGACAGGAAGGAAGACGTGATTCAGGAAACTATTCCAACAGTCCAGACCACAGAAAATGAAAACCTGAATGGGGGACAGGGAGGAAGAGAACGAGAGAGAGTGAGAAAGAGAGAAAGAGAGAGAGAGAAGTAAAAACAAAAGGAGAAGGTGGGATAAAAGGGTAACGGATTAGACGTAGGGCAGTTAAGGTCGAATACACTGTCAGTGATGGCTTTCAGGATTTTTAGCTTGGCTGCAATTCCTTCTGGGTTATGATCGAACAATTTCTTTTTGGGAGGAATGCCTTAGAGAAAACCGATCGTCACAAAGAATATGTCGAGGGCTCCTACCTGGCAGAAATAACAATCTCCAAATAAATAATTTCATTAGACGTGAGGAACAGCCTCCAAGATTGCACGAGGACCGCATTGTAGATGGGCTTTTTTGAGGGTGATGGATACATCATAGAGGTGATACAAGGAGGTGATACAAGGCAGAAGACCAACCTTCAGAGAACGTACAGTAGGGAGGCAAGAATAACGCAAAGACCTAACACAGCCCGGTGGGGGTAGGGCAGGCTGTGAATTATACAGACGTTTAGAAGAAAGGGAGAGCAGTGGAAGGGTGAGTCTTTGTGGAGGAAATGGAACATGAGATATTGTTATGGCTGGGATTGGGAAGCGGGGAAGACAGCCAGGCAGGAGAGCAAAGCAAACAAAGGCACTTTCAAGAAGAGACTGTCATGTTTATGAGGAAGCAAAGAGACTGAACTGGACATCTCTTTTTGCAGAACTTAGAAAAGTTCCCAAAGTTGGTCCTCTGGGAGGTGTTAAGTGTACACAAGAAAGGAGATACCAGCTCAGTGTACTACTTATATCAATGGTGAACAGTATTTGCATAGTTATAATGTGCACATTGCTGTTAATGGAACCATTGGTCTTAACTGAACAATGTTATAATACTGCTATTTCAGGGTGACGAGAGATGGAAAGCTGGATATGTGTACATAAAATAGCAAAGTTCCTAGTAACATTAATAAATTGAGAAAAAGCATGGCTAGCATATTGCTTCCCAAAGTAGCAGTGCCTAGGAGAAGCAAGTGCCTCTGGGGAGCAAGAAGACAGGGTTGAAGTGAGTTGGAGGGCTGCTAATTGTAATTATACCATGTGAGTTTACACACCATGCAAGTATAGTGTTACAGTTTTTTTTTTTTTTTAAGATTTTATTTATTTATTTGACAGAGAGACACAGCAAGAGAGGGAACTCAAACAGGGGGAGTGGGAAAGGGAGAAGCAGGCTCCCTGCTGAGCTGGGAGCCAGGACCCCAGCCAAAGGCAGATGTTTAACAACTGAGCCACCCAAGTACCCCTAGTGTTAACAGTTTTTGACAAAAAGAAAAATTAAAATTTCAATACTTGATACTTGTTCAGGGAACAGTCTGGTGAGCAATGACTTGAGTGACTAAGTAAGAAGGGACACTTGGATCCATTTTGCTGTTTTTGGTGGGGACCCCAGAGTGGCTCTCAGGGAGGCTGTGAGGCTCAGCCAGGCTGGCTTCCTGCATTTTCCTTCCCAGCTTCCTGCTGATTGCTCATGTTCCTTCCTTGTTAATGCTGTCTTGGCCTTCCATTTGGGGTTCTTCCCTCCACATAGTCTGGGGACTGGAGGGGGTGAATAGGAAGTGATATTTCCAGCTCCTCACCTTGTTCACAGCCTTGAGAATGAAGCACCAAAACTTTTTATCCAGAAAAAGCAAGGTGCTAATAAAAATGGTAACATTGAATCCATCGTTATTTTTATATTCATGATCTAGGCCTCAAGTTCCTAATTCTCTTATCTGCTCCCCATTCTCTGGCCTGAATATGATTGTTTATTCAAATTCAGAGGATGGCCCATCCCCTCAGGGAAAAAAAAAAAAGGTGGAACAGAGTGCATAAAATGTCACAAGCAGATAATCTGCCTTTCTGGGGATCCTCCAAATTGGGGGAACCTATGTAAACGAGCACTGGTTCCACAAAACAGTGATTCTTCTCTCTCCGGGCCAAAAACAATCACCAGAATTCTTGATTTATTTTGAATGTAACCTCTTCCAGTTTCTTTCTTCCTCTCTACTCAGTTCCCTTCTGAAAAAGAGAAAGAAAGGCCTTTCACCTCTCCAGATTTGGGAGAGACAATCACAAAGTCTACCACAGTGGCATACCTGGAAATCCATACCCTGTTCTGCACCTGTATTTGGAGGTTTCCAAGCAGTTCTTTATTTTGGAGATTTCCGAACTAAAGCATACAGCCCAGTAGGAGCTGAATTATCAGTCCAGGATGGACATCTGTGAAAGATGTTCTAGCATGTCCTGGTCCTCATCATTTCCCTGGCTGCCCTTTCCTTTAATAAGTCCCTGCTCTCAATACTGAGTTTCTGCTGAGAAAGGCAGAAGATAGTCTTTTCCTGTTTTCTCTCCCTCTTCCTTCTGCTTGCAGCAACACAGCTCCAAGCCCGTGCTCTGGGGCGTTAGAGTATACAAAGGACCTTTGTCTCAATGGGAGCCCTCAGAAATGGGGCCTCTGAGAGGCTGACATGTTACTGGTGAGAGCCCTAGGCCAAATTTCTTTATCTGCCTTTTTCATAGCCAACAATCAGTGATAAATGGGACATAAATATGCAGTAATAACTAATAAAAGCCTACACTCCTTTCTCAGTCTTTGGGAACCCCCATTTCTGAATGGTATCCACTTTTATCTCAGAGAGGTGCCAAGAGTTTAGGAACCAAACTGGTACTGGAGGCTGGGTCTTACCCAGGGGCGTTTCGCTGGCTTTCCTCTGTGATCCTGTGCCTCTTCTCACCTGTACAGGAAGTCTGATGGAATTAGGACACGATTTTCTCATCTGCTCCCAGAGGACAAGCCTTTTTGCTTTGTTCTGTTTCTTGGTTCTTCCGCAGAGTAAATGAAGGAATGAACGCCAAAGGTCCCAGGAGAAGGGTCTGTTGCCAGAGGCTGGTAGCCCTGCAGAAGGGCAACGAACGGATAGGGAAAGGGGAGCCAAAGGAGGAAAAGTCCCAGCTAGTGAGATAGATTCTTCCTTATTGTGTCTTTTTTGTCTTTTGAGACTGGTTCAGCACCCAGAGCAGAACAGTGGGAGCAGAGCAAATACAGGGGACACTTCCAGAAATATCCTCATTAATTTCTGGCTGCTGCATGTCCACTCACTATGCATGTCCATGGAAGGAGGCTCAGGATGAAGCTTCTGGGGGCCATTGGGAGGTCCATTCCGGGCCCTGGAACCAGCAGCTGAATCCTGCTGTGAAGGCCACCAACAGAGGGGATGGGAAAGAGAGACAGAATTGTCCTAGTAGACCTTCTTCTAAAGTATGGATCTGCAGGTCACTGGGTATGTGTGTGGTTTTCTCCCTGGACCATTCAATAGGTAGGGCTTTTCAGGCCAGGCTGACACTTGCTCAGTGTGCCTGATCTGGGATAATTTAATGATGACTCAAGTTCATTTTGCCCTCTGCATCTGTCCCTCCCCACCCCTCCCCCAAGAAGAAAGGAACCATTCCCACACCATATTTTTTCAATATGGTGTTTTCCGACTCCTGGCTGCTTATCAGATGGTGCCTCCTTTCCTGACCACCTTGAGAGTCCTTCAATATGGCGCCTGTAAGATGCAGGTTTGGGATGAACCTTATTAATTGCAATCTTCTGGGAACCGTCCAAATGACCTTTTTCTCCATCACCTGCAGTGAAGCACAGAAATCTTTGGATTACGTTTTTTCCTCTTTGTCTCAGCTCAGATTCCTAGGGGTTGGTATTCTTATTTGGGAGAAGCTTTCTGCTCCCTTAAAGGAAATTCTTGAGCACTTCCCTGCATCCTGAAAGAGGCAAGCTTGAGTCCATCCCTTCTGAATCATTGCAGGTTGGTCTGCCAGTTGTTATCGACTACAAATATCTTGGAAATTCTATTCTGGAAAATTTTTGATTTCCAAGAAGAGGTTTACATAGTCTAGAGAATTCTTGTCTTTTCCACGAGCTCTTGCTTGGGGACTCAGAAACTCTTAGCTACCAGTCATAGAACTTTCCAAAGATAGTGCAAGTCTGCTGAGGCATAGGGGCTTGAGATACTCTGAGATACTCTGAGATACTCTGGGCTAAATGTCATCAGGCACCCACGGCCTCTTCAGCATCTGTGCATCTAGTCTGTCCCTTCTGCATGCAGAATCTCTTGCCTTCGGCTTGTTCCTCTGATAAGCAATGTGACAATATCCCGGGTGACTCACTGGAGAGAAGGGCAAACGCCCTCAGTTTTCCATACGTTGAAGGAAGTTTTGGGGGGATAGTTGGCTTTTCTTATGGGCCTTTGGCATTTGCCTCTGTCAATCTTGTCTTTTTGACAGCTTTATTCCCCCGTTCCATCTCTAGCAGAGCTCCTGAAGAAGCAACATTTGACCCTTTGCAGCTAGGTAATTTTGAGAAATGTTGCCTGCATATTACTTTTGTGAAATAAATTAGCACAGTGAATGACTGGCATATTCTGGACCCTAAACTAATTTATTTTTCTCCTTTTCCTCCCACTCCTTCTTTTTCATTAAAAAAACAAAAATAAAAACAATTTAATTCCCGTAGGGAAAAGCAAGAGTTTGGGAAAATGTCCTAGTTCAGCAGTCTCTTAGTGCTTCCTTGAAGGCCCAGTTACCCCATAGTTAGAATGAAAGCTACAGACTCACAATGAATACCCATTAGTTAGAATTTGTGTGTCAGAGAGAACAGTGCTCAAATGCTAGGCATTATGCCTATAGCTCCATGAACTTGGGCAAATTAGTTAACTTCTCAGAGCCCCAGTTTTTTCATCATTCATTGGAGAATGAGGTACAGCTTCCTCAAATTGAGGATAAAAATGATATAGTATCTAGAGCACAAAGCGTGGTTCCTCACAGGGCTCCATCCTTACTTAGTGCCTCTGCCAAGCGGGTGGTTCTCCGAAGGAATTGAAAAAGTCTTGCATGTTCTTCTCCTATCCCTCTAACATACTTCTAACCTGGACTCCCAGTGAATGGATGTATTTGAAAGGAATACAGAGCCATTTTGAAATTAGCTTAAGCAAAACTTCTACAGAGAAATAATCTCTACTCATCTTCAAAGTTCCTGGGCGCATGCGTGCATGTGTGCATGCGCACCAGTGGAGCTATATTTCTAATTTCTAAAAAGTTCTTTACATTTCCTTTTGTCCTGATAGCATGGATAACAAAGACCTAATTCAGATGCTCCTTCTACGAAGTCTTTCCAAAACCTGTTGAGCTTTGGAACCTTGGGGAAGATGCCATTTTCTTACTGGTATTTCCTAGTTCTTTGGTTGTTCTGTTTGTCTACTAGACTGTAAGTTCTCTGAGGGCAGCACCTTTCTCTGTTTAGTGTCCTCCGTGGGACCTAGCAGGGTCTTGCATGGAATAAGATAGCAGACCAGTGTTGGGTTTAAGAGCTTAGACTTGGCAAACCATGCCTGGGTTAGGTCCAGTCTCTACTCTCTGGCTCCTTGGGCAGCCTTACTTAATTTCTTCTAGGTCTCAGTTTCTACTTCCGTTCAGTAGGAATTTCAGAGTTGTTGTAAGCATGGCATGAGGTAATCTATATAAATCAGTGGGTTCAGTTCCTGGAATGGGATGAGAAATAAATGATATTCTAGCTACATATTATTATCACTATTAATCATGTTCTAAATATATGCTCTTTTGGATGAATGACAGACAGACGGAAGGATGGGGGGATGCCTTTCCATATGGCTGCAGCAACTAGTCGTTGCAATCAACTACTGAAGTATTTCCCCACTTCCGGTCTGCCAGGTCTCTAAACTGGAATTAGAGGTTGGGAAGTCCCATACTTTTGAAGCTCCACCTCCGTTCTCGGTTTTGTTCCAATCTTCATTGTGATCCTTGAGGTTTGTTCTGAGAGCTGATACCTGACTCTCCCTGACTCTCCTCAAGAGTGAAAGCTTAACTTTTGCTGATAGACTATCGACAATAGCAATATTATTTCTAGAAGGATAATCCTTATCTTGACGGTTGCTTTCTTTTTTTTTTTTTTTTTTTTTTTTATTTTTTATTTTTTATAAACATATATTTTTTATATACATATATTTTTATCCCCAGGTCTGTGAATCACCAGGTTTACACACTTCACAGCACTCACCAAATCACATACCCTCCCCAATGTCCATAATCCCACCCCCTTCTCCCCAACCCCCTCCCCCCGGCAACCCTCAGTTTGTTTTGTGAGATTAAGAGTCACTTATGGTTTGTCTCCCTCCCAATCCCATCTTGTTATTTTCTCTTCTCTGTTTATGTTAGAAAGCAACCGTCAACATGGATTGACGGTTGCTTTCTAACATAAACAGAGAAGAGAAAATAAAAGAATGCCATTTCCACACCACGCAGTGGAGAAATAAACAAAAGTGTGACTAACCCCAATAGTAGGGGAGTGCTTTTGCACGCTCAATTACCTGCCTGAGTTGTTCCCTGGCTTCCTGGCTGCTTTTCTTTGCATTGCTTGACCTTTAGACTAATGCCATTAAAATACATACCCGGTACCACATAAATGGTTTTCAATGGCCTGGCTGCTTAGGGAAAGCTCATTGACATGCAGCATACAGTTACTTATGCATGTGAAAATAGAGATTAAGAGTCCTTTTTGACATCAGTTTGCCAGGTCACATTTTGTTATGGCACCTCTATAGATTAATGATCTCCCTATGGACTGCTGGCCTCAAATAACACTTAGCATCTGACATCTCCCTCTCTAGCTACCAGGTAAGGAGATGTATCCATGGCCAAGAAGTCCTCTGCCCTCAGTTCAGTCCTGGGCTCGTTGCTGTCGCTGATGGATGGAAAGAGTGACATTATGTTCCTCTACATTTCCATGCTTCTGGATTGATTCGTGTCTTTCCCTGTAGTCTCGATTTCGTTTTTTAAAAAGACGTTATTTATTTATTTGACAGAGAGAGAGAGAGAGATCACAAGTAGGCAGAGAGACAGAGGGAAAGAGGAGAAAGCAGGCTCCCCGCTGAGCAGAGAGCCTGATGAGGGACTTGAACCCAAGACCCTGAGATCATGACCTGAGCTGATGGCAGAGGCTTAACCCACTGAGCCACCCAGGCACTCCTCTTGATTTCATTTGAATCTAGAACTGGAGTTACATATTCTAAGAACAGGGAGTTCTTATGCCCCTCTATTCTCTCTTACCATTCTCTCCCTCCAAGGGAAATAAGATTATAAATCCAATAAGGATTCTGACCCTAAAAAGTCATAGAGAGGCTCCAGTTGGATGAAGATGCCCCTTTGGTTTGAGCTGCCTCATTTTGGCATTCACAGACGGATTTAGGCATTCACGAATATTTAAAATAACAAGTTCACCTCATTCGTTTTCATTTACGCCAACTGTGAGGAGGAGACAGAAATGAACATAAGACATGTCCTAGGTCCTTGAGGAGACAACCACTATGGAGAGCTGGTCAGGTTCCACAGGAGAGATCCTGTTTGAAGCGAAGGGAAAAGTTTGGTGTGTAGATGGGATGGAGAAGGGCATCTGCTTAAAAAACAGCATCCATCATATAAAGGCTGTTGGGGACCACTTCCTGCAAATCAGGGTGTTGTTTCCAGAGAGAGAGGAACTTGTGCACTTCAGAAAACTGTCTACGGCTTTCTCCTCCCAGACTGACTCTGTAAATGAGTCATTTTATAACCCTTTCCATTTCAGAAACAGTCTTTAGCCAGTGCCAGACATGTGGAAGTCACAGCAATAAAAGCAAAGGACGTTTGTGCCTCTTCCATTTTATGCATCAACCATCCATGTGGCCAGAGCATCTTGCCCATGCAGAATCCTCTTCAACCTAACTACATATGAAAGTTCATACACTACATATATAAGTATATATAAGTATATACACGTATGTATAGATATGATACATTTATATGATGTATATATAGAATATATATTAATATTAATATAAAACTATATGTAAACTATTGTATAATATATATGTAATAAATAATATTATATATGTAGTATATTATAATATTATATTAATACACATATAATATTATATATTACACATATAATATTATTATACAATAGTTTACATATAGTTTTATATTAATATTAATATATTAATATATACTATTATATACTATATATTAGTAATATATATTAGTAATTAGTAATTAGCAATATATGTAACACATATACTATATATTACATATATAATATATTAATATATTATTACTATATAAATAATATATTATTAATAATAATTAATAACATATATAGTATACAAATTATATATATTATTATATATATAGAATAGTTGACATATAGTACAATAAAATTAAAAAATAGATATATTTCTGAACTGATCATGAAGTCTAGTGCATTGTATATTACCTTATGTTTTGTATGTTACTTCTCAGAGTATTTATATATTATAGATTATATAACCAGCAATTTTCCCTCTCGTTCCTGTTACAGTAACACCATATTTTCCCATCATACCTATGCTGACTGTTCTCCATTTGCTCTATTTCTGAATCCATTCATTTCCCCTTTCCCTCCCTAACTGTGCCCTGGAAGTGGACTTTGAGGGCCATGTCACCAAGCTTTCTCTGATGGCAGGGCTTGTGGTTGGGTTTGGGAAACCAGGCCTCAGGGACCAGAAGAGAGAGAGAGAGAGAAGTCTCAGGATGTGTCTTTCCTCCTTCTTCTTGGCTTCTTTCCTGCATGTCAACAGCTTCTGCCCTGGACACCAGTACCACTCACTGCTCCCTCTCAGGATCCTTTCAGCCCTAATTCTGGTGAACTGATTCCATGCTTTCTATCCCTGGCAGGCTGCACACCCCTTGTATGTTCCTTCCCTTAACCCTGACTTCAATGGTGTAGGTATATTTTTGTCATGTGCATCTCTTCATCTGAATCACCTGTGGGAGAATTCTGTTTCTCACTGGAATTTGCACTGATAATTCTCTACCTCTTTGTTGACTGATTGCTTTTCATATCTATGAACTTACTTGGAAATTATGCTTTTGAGAAAGATGAGTCCTTATAAAATGTTTTATCTTATTGTCTTCATTCACTAGAATGAAGTTGCATGAGGAATACATTATATTATTGCAACTCAATACCTTGAAACTAAATTTCTAACCTATACTTGGTCCTTATGGAGTCTTCACCTCAACAGCAACTCCAATACTGGTTTTACTGCCAGGAGATAGATGAATAATAAAGTGGGTATGACAGATCATATCATATCTTTGTTGCGAATATTCTAGTTCTACAAGGCTGTTCTTGGCATAAGCAAAGTTGCAAAAGCCATTTCACCCAATACCACACTACTAGGTAAAGATGAATTGAATGCTGGGGGACATCTTGTTGTCAGTAGGTGAGTATACTTTTAGTACTCCAAGCTGAATTTATTCATATGTTCTGGAGGTTTGCTTTGCTAGGTACTAAGGCAGTAATTGTAAGACATGGAGAAGGGTCATCTCTGTGAGTTGCCATACTCAGGTGCTGCTGCTCTCTTCCTTGATTACTAGGTTCTGGCCACACTGTCCTTTCTGATCTCTGTTATGCCAGAGACCCATCTCAGGCCCTCAGGTAGCTATTGATTCTACCTGGAATACTCCTCTCTCCACTTTCTACTCCCTCCACTTTCCACTTTCTACTCTAATTAATTTCTAATTTCTCCCACACTTTAAGTCTATGGGGATCGATGTGACCAAATCTGACTGCGTTTATAGTGCCCATACTATTCCCTCATAGCAGAATTGTAATTAAAATGTTTAAATATTTCTTTAATGTCTCTTTTCCCTAACAGACTGGAAGCTACATGGAGTCAGGGCTTATGACAGTAACACCTGTTTTGTTCTCCTCAGTTTCTCTAAAGCCTAGCACAGGGCTTGGTATACAGTAGCCATATAACAAACGTGATTGAATGTTGAATGAACTAATACATATGAGGAACTTATAATCATAATGGACAGTCAAATCATGTACAGAATGAATGAGTGAATGAATGCATTTATTTCTAAGACATTTCAAATGTTGGAGTAATCAATGGCAATTCCAAGTGAGAGATGTTGTGATGGTGTTTACAGAGAGGTCTTTGCTCTAATCAAGTCCCCAAAAGTTATTATCCACTGAGAGGCCAATAGCAACAGCTGTTTGTCTGTAGGCTGTGGAAACTGGGGATCTTCATTTAGATGACATTCTAAGCCCTAGATTTGGGCAAGACAACTAGAGTGAGACATCATGATTGGCAGATGTTCTCCCCTCTTCCTCCGTTTTATTTTCTCTATCCTTATTTGTTTCATCTCCTTTTTTACATCATTCCTGCTACTGGTATCCTGTGGCCGCATGGACACGGTTTGGTTGTAATGTTTCAATATAAAGACGAACATACTCTTGCTGTGGTAGAAATAAGGATCTCATGCTTAAACTCATGAAGTTGTTCTTTTTGAGGTCACAGGTCTTGGCCTGAGAGAGTAGTCATTTGGGCTGAGAGTGTAAGCAGAATAGAGTAGTTTGCCACAGTTCTCCTTTCTTCCTGCTTCAAGAATCCCACCCAGTTTGTAGGAAACTATGGTCCATTTGATCCTCTCTCCTCTCTTCTGTATCTTCAGCCACTTTCAGAGGCTGTTCCACTATCTCCCTTCTGAATTATTATAGTAGCCCTCCAACTCTTCTCCCAGACTCCAGGAATCACATCTTCCAAAGTGTAGTATCCTACCGGACAGCTCAAGATGTGTGATACCTCCCATTGCTCGTATGAATTTCCAGTCTCTCAGCAAGTATTCCAGAACCCTTGATAAGCTATCTTAAAAATCCCTTCCAAGTCTTCATGCAACACTCCCCCCAAAACCACAATGCTCCCATCTCTTGAACTCTGATTACCTTCCCTGTTTCACTCAGTTTAATGCTTCTGGGACTTTACATACTCTCTTCTCATTGCTGAGAAATTTGCCTTCCCTGAGTTTCTGAAGCTCTGAAGCTCTGAAGACTTCTTCCTAATCCTCAGCATCAGAATTACATATTGTCTGCTCTTTACTCTCTGGCCAATTTTCTTACAAGTTATTTCCAATTTGCCTTTAGTGAATTGTTTGGTTCTCTGCTGCCTCTGAGATCAGCAAAAGTAGAAACCATGTTTTATTTATCTAATCTGTATACAATCTTGGTTCCAGGGCAATGACTTTTCTGTTTTGTTGGTCTCCCTAAGTACATGCATGGCCATTGGACCATACACCTGTTCAGAAAATAGTCCTTATAGAGCATTGGTACAGAAAATGCTCAGAAATTGTTTGATTGTCAAATTGAATGAACTGGGTGACTCTTCAAGAAACAGCACTCCCCTTGTAGTTGTATGATTCAATCGAGAAAAAAAAATGTATATGTCTTGGACCAGCTTTGGTTTTCTCCAGATGTCCTGGCAGCTAGACAAAGTTGGAAAGCGAAAAAACACCACCTATCCATAAAGAATAAGGAAGATTGAGGTTTGAGGGGAGGAAGAAGGTATTCAATGAATGAAATCAGAACCATTAAATTCTTGAGGTGCCTGCCTTCCTGCTTGTTGTAGCTTTGTGTCAACACATAGCAACAGTTGCTTCTCCTTGCCAATAAGGGCTCACAATATGGACCTTTCATGAGTAAAAACAGCAGCTGTAGCACAACCTGAGAACAACACCGCTTCTGTATTAAGAACCCAGTTCTTGGGAGCTCTAATCACTTCCAAGATAGCATCTCCCCAATTCTCAGAATATCCCTCCAAGGGAAGGAGGAGGCTTATATTGTTATCGGCTCTATTTTGCATACAGTAAAAACAAGGCAAGCTGAGGTTAAGTGATTTGTCCTTGGTCAGGTGTGAGTCAGAGAGTGAGCCAGCAGGAGAAGCTTCTTCATTCCCAGGCCATTGTTCTATCCTCTTGATATTGTCTTCAGGGTTTGGGAAGGCTATAGAAATTGTTTGATACAGAGTGGTTTACAACAGGGAGAATATGTTGTATCCTAGTTTGGGTGCCATAAAGCTGATGTGGAAACAGAAATATGAATATAGAGTTCTACCTGCTATTCTTGTAACTGGTGGGGGAAAACTCCATGGGGAGTGCCAATTGGGCTATCCTTATTTCCTAAAATATGAATGTTGGCCACTGACCAAGAGAGCTCACATGTAACAAGTATAAGGGAAGAGTTGCATGTCTGTAGTTGTGTTTGTATTCCTTCAGTAACCCATATCTTTGTAGGATCTGTGTATGCCAGTCGGTTTGCTGGCTACTGGAGTGGTGGTATTGAACATGATAGTCATTGTCCCTGTCCTCAAAGAGCATCCATACTAGTGGGATATATTGATACTGAAAGAAACAAATACAATTGTCATGATAGATAAGTCTTTTTTTTTTTTTTAAACTGTCTGGGCCGATGCATTAGAAAAGTTCCTAATTTATTCCTTATCACCTATCACTTATCAAATTATTCCTTATCACCTTATCAAAGGCACCTAATTTATTCCTTATCACTCAGTAGGACATTCAAGACCCATTGCCATCTATCCTCAAAACATCTTCCATCACCCTCTATCTAGGACAGTCTCCTCTCCTCCTCCTGAAAATAAGTGTTCCAGCCCCATCAGACTCTGATTATCATCCCTGGGCCCCTCAGTTTTATGTTTCTGTGTCTTTGCTGAAATGAGCTGAGAGACCCTTGGTTTCTCAGTTCTTAGCTGAACGTGAGGGTGTGGAAAGGATGGCATATAGTGGGGTGAGGCCATTGAAAAGCCTGACTGGTGAGCACATGTGCTGAAGGGGTTGGGAAGATGGTTTGTCATGATACTGAATACCATGACTAGGACCTCTGTCCAACATTTTAGCTAGTATGATGGAAAAAGAGCTGGATTAGAAGACTGAGTGCCTGGGCTCTACTCTTGCCTAGATCTTGGGTAAGTCACATTGTCTCTGACCTCAATTTTCTCACTGGTCACAGAAACATAAAAGACTGGGTGTTCCCTGAAGGCTTTAGAGTAGGACAGGACCTATAGTTCTTCAACTTGATTTTACTTGTATAAAGTGTGTGTGTGTGTGTGTATGTGTGTGAATGTGTGTATAGGAACACAGGGTGATAGGACAAAGGAGAATGATTTTTTAAAAATATTTTATTTATTTATTAGAGAGAGAGAGAGCACATGCACAGGACTGGAGAGGAAGGGCAGAAGTAGAAATAGGCTCTCTACTTAGGAGGGAACCTGATGCAGGGCTCTATCCCAGGACCCCGGGATCATGACCTGAGTTGAAGGTAGATGCTTAACTGACTGAGCCACCCAGGTGCCCAAGGGAGAGTGATTTTTAGAGTTAGACCACCCTGGGATGTCTGCCTGGGTGGTCAGTCAGCTATGCATCTGCCTTCAGCTCAGGTCATGATTTTTAGGTCCTAGGATTGAGTCCTGCTTTGGGCTCCCTGCTCAGCAAGAAGCCTGCTTTTCCCTCTCCTTCCCGCTCCCCCTGCTTGTGCTTTCTCTCTCTCTCTCTGACAAATAAATAAATAAATAAAATTTTAAAAAATAATAAAATTGGACCAGCCCTTGGAAATTACTGTTTTCTTCTAACAATGCATAGAACCAATGCTAAGGTAGAGTTCCATATTCACATTTCTGTTTCCACATCAGTTATATTGTACCCAACTCAGAACACAATATATTTTTCCTATTGTAAATACTTGTGAATCAAGCAACTTCTGTAGAATTCCCAAACCTTGAAGACTTTTCTCTGCTCCTTCCTTCCTGTGCCCCCAATCTACCAGGGTTTGGGGGGGTGGGGATAGGGCCACAACATGTCCAGCCCTCACAAAAGGCCTAAGTGGCTGCCCTCTCAGAAACGTCTAAAGTACCTGTCATCCTGCACCTGGTTATAGAGCACCATCAGCTTCCCCAAGGTAAGTTAGTGCTGGCTTCCTGGTCACTGAATTACACCTTGATTTTTACTTAATGCTTGTTTCTGGGGAGGGTCAATTTCCTGAACTTTTATAGCTCTTAGGTGTGCACTGACTAAGTCTTCAGGTTTATTCCTAAGATGTAAGACTCTTTCACAACACTAGTGGTCCAGCAAAGTCTGATTTCTAAACCTAAGAGATGTGTTGCACACTTGCCAGCACCAGATCCTTGTAGACAGCTGGGTAAGAGAGTATCTTAGTGACTCCTCTAAGCAAATGCTTGCAGGTTTCAAATCAATGGGATGAGTTTTAGAGAAGCTGTAATACAACCAACATTTACATGTTTTCAAGTATTTAAAATCTACTCTTTCCAAAATGAAGTAGATCTTTCCAGTTATTCTTCCCAGTTATACAATTTATTTCTTTTAATCAATTAGAAAATTATGGCCTCAGTAGTAGATCTGAACCAGGCAGAGGAGGTTTGTCAAAAATAAATTCTTGGGGCGCCTGTGGTTAATTGTCTGCCTTTGGCTCAGGTCATGATCCCAGACAGAGTCCCAGGATCGAGCTCTGCTCAGTAAGGAGTCTGATCAGTGAGGAGTCTGCTTCTCCCTCTCCTTCTACTCCTTCCCCTACTCATGCTCTCTCTTTATGACTCTCTCTCAAATAAACAAAATCTTTAAAAAAATGAAATAACTTCTCATCCAGTAAATGGCAAAAGAGAGCCTTTAGGTTTCTAGCTACAGAGTCTCAGAAGTCAAGTCATCCTCCTCAGGCTCTGTCAGGGTCATTTCCAGAGCCAGGAAAGGAATGAGTCAGAAATAGCACTGGTTTCGCAGCACAACGCCTTACCTTCAGGCCCAGAAATCCAAATCCCATTTCAAGAATGTGGTTCACATAGCTTTATTTTTGTGGGTAGGGAGAGTTGAGTTGGGGGAGTTGTGCCTTTTATCCCTTGAAGAGGGCGTTGCTTTCTGCATTTGTTCCCAGCACCTTTCAGTTGGTTGCCTCATAAAAAGCCCAGAGCTCTATAGAGGAAGAGGGAAAGAGAATCCTCCACTCAGCTCAGAGTCCTTCGTGGGGCAGATGTCACAACCCTGAGGTCATGACCTGAGCGGAAACCAAGAGTCAGAAGCTTAACCAAATGTACCACCCAGATTCCCCTGGGTGCCTTTTCTTACTGTTCAGCAAAGAATGTAAAGAGGAAGTCCCCTTGCTTGGCTTCAGCTAACAAAAAGCATTTCGGTCTTGGGTTCTTGTTCAGTCCTGACTCTTGATTGATAATTTCTTTCTTCTTTTTAAGTAAACTCCATGCCCAACACGAGGCTTGAACTCATGACCCTGAGATTGAGAGTCACATGCTCTACTGACTGAGCAAGCCAGGCACCCTTGGTCTCTGATCTTAATTGTTAAGGACTAAAATGCCAAGGTTGACTTTTTATTAGCACGTCTCTTTTCCTTTAGGAAAAAGTTTTAAAACAGTCCATCCAAGATCTTCCCGTTGCTGGTATGAGAGATGACTTGTGCTTGAATTTGGCTAATTAACATGACAATGTCAATGACAAGATCCATTTCTAGGCAAAAGAGTTGTTCTTTGAAAGGCATTGTCTGAGGGTGTCCAGGCTGAGAGGCAGCTTCTCCTCTGGGACTATTTGGATTTTATGTTCCTGAGCCAAAAAACATTCTTTAGCATTGGCTGACAAAATGGGTTTCAGAACAGGAGTTTCTAAAGCTGCAGTGGAAACTTTAATTATGTAGATCCTGTCAAAATCCATCTGCTTAATTCGACTGTTTCTGGGTAAGGTACTTTTTATTTTTCCAGCAGTATTACTTGATGACTCTCTGATAGGAATACGAAATTAGCTCTTCTCAGAGGCAAGATTTCTTCTTTATACTTCTCAGCATTAAGAATATTTGTGTTACACTGAGGTGCCTTCCTAGAGTTTATTTGTTTCATAGCTGATTTGCTGGAGACCCTTAAGTGACTTTTAGAGCTGAAAGGTAGAAGGTTACATTTAAGGAAATGCTACCAGAGGTTTCAGTGTGATAACGACTTAGTGACTAGTGAACGCCCATGATTTATGTAAAGCCTTTCTATCGTTTCTAGGGGAGAGGGACATCAAAGTTGTTTTGGTTTGTACAAGACCCCAATACTTGAAAGATTTGTGGTCTTAGCCATGAATTTATCGTCACAACCTGATTCAATGTGCCTCATCTGAACAGCTGGAAACCCTATATTAGGCAATATTTACATGTGTGATGAGCATTCCTGGATTTGCTTTTGGGGAGGGAGTGCTTTGGGAGAGGCAGGGTCTGGAGTTGTTGCTAAATGTATAAATATTGAATGTGCCAGCATCTGGGATTTTTCAGCTTAAATATCAGAGAGTGAACCTTATGCAAGCAACGGACTTAGTAAAACTCTCTGTTATTTTAGGATGCTTGCCTGGACCATAAGTTACAGGACAAAACCAGCATTTTCAAAATCAGCGATGTCACGTGCTTTTTAAATAAAGATTAAGGAAAACGTACACTATAATTCTCAGTGTTGGGAAAACCTCAGTGAAAATATAGAGAAGAAAGTAGACTCGCCGGTGGTGACAGTCTCACACCTACATGGGATCTGCAGCCAAAGGGCTTTCAGACATCTTGTTACCAATCCAAATAAAGAACTGTACTAATTTCACTAGGTCTTCAAACCAGGGATGTTTCATGGCAAGTTTGGGAAAACAGCTCTCTGGGACTTTGAAATTGGGGAAGGAAATGCAAAGCGTTTGTAGAGCTACTTCTGGGTTAATGAACATTTCCTAGGACGGTGGCGTTGCTCCATATACAAGTCTTGCTTTCCCAGGCTTGGCATTGGGTGTTTTTCTGTTAAGTAAGACCCCCCCCCCCCCTTGCTTTTCCCATTTTCCCAGTTTTTCAAAACCTGAGTCACGTGACTCCCGAGGATAAAAATGGGTTTAGGGAGAGCTTGCTGACAGCTGTGGGGTGGTCCCTGCAGTCTGTGGGCTAGGCCTGCTCTTGTGCTCAGCTGATTCCAGTCTTTGCTCTGCCTCTTGTCTCAGAACTCTGAATCCTTCCTTACCAGACAGGATTTGGGGCTAGCCCTACTTAGCCCTACTAAGACATGACTTAGAGATTTTTCTTGTTCTCTACCCTCCTCATCATTTAAATCTTCAGGTCCTCAGAGAAAACAGGAAATAACCTAATTATTTTCTTCTAGGAATAATTTTGCTGGGAGGTCTAGGTAACTGAGTTAACCTTTCTATGCCTGAGTTCTGCTTACTTGCTCTCATCTCAAGGGAACGCAAACTCTTTTGTTTCAGAATCGTCGGTGAGCATGTTAACAATGTCTGGTGCTGCTTTGTTAAAAACTCATATTCTTGGATTCCACTCCCAGATTTTATGATGGGGTCCAAGTATCTGTATATTAAGCAGATTCTCTTGGTGATTCTGGTGATTCTGGTCCAAGAACCAAGTCTGAGAAACAGTAATGTTTTAGAACTTGCAGGTAGTACGGAAATAACTAAGTGACTGATGAGTCCAGACTTTACAGACAAAGAATTGGAGCTGAAACAAGATGATAAGCCCACAGCCAATCAGCAGCAGATCTAGGACTAGAAACCAGGTCTCCTAACTTTTAGCTAATGTAAGGTGAGATGTAACAACACAGAAGTAAAACTGCTCATGGTTTGTGTGATTGAGCAATGTGGCTATCTCTAGCATGGGAAGCTGAGGATGTTACTGAAATGCAGCAATAGGAGGCCCACACAGGTCCTTTTCTTTTTCTTTCTTTCTTTCTTTTTTTCTTAAAGATTTTATTTATTTATTTGACAGACAGAGATCACAAGTAGGCAGAGAGGCAGGCAGAGAGAGGAAGGGAGGCAGGCTCCCTGCCGAGCAGAGCACCCCATGCGGGGCTTGATCCCAGAAAGCAGAGGCTTTAACCCACTGAGTCACCCAGGCGCCCCCACAGGTCCTTTTCTGAATGATCTGGAAGAGGCTTGGTGGAGGTTGTCAAGTTGAAACCTGCATCTGGTTTTTAAAATCCCCAGTATGACATCCTAGCCAAGTGCACATCCATTTGGTCAAAGACTTGTTGGATTGAAAGTTTCTAGGGATGGAGTCTCTCCCAAACCTCCTCAGCCTGAGCCCCACCCATTCCTACCAGCTCTGATCTCATTACAATTAATTCTACACAGAAATAAAAATCTCTCCTGCCTACCTGCAGCTCCTGCCACTGATGTTGGTCCCACTTTGAAGAGAGAACATGTCTAATTTGCTCTTTACATGACAGTGATCATGTCCTCTACCTAAAACTTTTTTGTTGTTGTTGTTGTTTTGGTGTAGGCTGAACAACCCAGAGTTCTTTGGCCATTATTTGCATAACTTAACTCTAAATACTCTCTTCATTCTGACTGTTTCCCTCTAAATGCAGTCTGTTTGGTCATCTTTGGTATTAAAATATGGCACTGGAATAGTCACAGTGCTCAGAGTGGTTTGACCAGTTTGGAATTCATTACTTCCTAATCATAAGGACTAAAAATGTGTGATATTTTTGGGAGGCCCAATTGCATTCAACGCACAGTCAATTAAAATCCCAAGTTTTTTTCGCATGTGACGCTAAACTCATGCCTCCCTCACCTAGTTTTCATTTGTGACTTTTTTTTCCCTTAACACCCATGTGTTTTACTTTACGTTTATCCTAGTTGAAATTAATCTTGTTGGACTTACCTCACCATCCAAGATTATGGAAACTTTTTTGGATTCTGAGTTTGTCATTATTAATCCAAGATTATTTGATTTTGTTCAATCATTCATTCCACAAATATTTGTTGAAAACCTATGGTATGCCAATTCATGATACTGGATATTATGACTAAGACAGATGTATCCCTTCCCCCATGGACCTCATGGTCTAAAGAGGTATAGAAACTAGTCACCAACAACGTGTGCTTTCCTGGTTTTGATGAGGTTAGTATGGCATGTGCTGGGCACACGTGGCAGTGGGGAGAGAGGTCCAGAGGTGAACATCTAGTCCAGCCTTGGCAGGCAGTGGTTAGGGAAAGCTTCCTTGTGGAGGTGACCTCTAAGCTGAGATGTAAAGCTATGACATCAGAGACAGAAGAGAGTTCCAGCTTGGGGAATCACAGGAGTCCAGGACCAGAGATAAAGAAAGCAAGGCCTGAGGAGCAGGTCATATGTGTGGGTGGATGGGACTGGCAGAGACCCTTATCAGTGGAAGGGCAGTGGGAGTACTTGTGGGGTTTCAGCCTGTCGGGGTTCTTGATGAAAATGTTGGGTAACGATGTCTGAGACCGACATCAAACTATCCACTAGTCATCCTTGGGGAGGGCAGTTGCCAAAACTCCAGCCTCTGCCTTTCTCCTTCCTGTCCACAGAATATCTTGAGAGATTTGGCCAAACATCTTGTTGAAAATCAGACACAGCATGTTCCTTGGTTGAGCAGACTAATAACCTTATTAAAAAGAAAATGTGGTTGGCCTTTGTCTGGCCTGACCTTGTCCTTATGAACTTGTGCTGGCCACCTGTGAGTGATGTCTGATTTCTTGTCCGGATGACTCCCCTTGACATGGTCCTTGCTCTCTCCACCCTGGGGAGGGAGCCAGTGAAAAGTCTCTGAAAGATGGATTTCCTAAAATGTAGTGGTGGGTAGATTATGAAATGTGACATGGAAAAGACCTTCTCTTGCTCTGAAGAAGTCAGCTGGGTTAGAGGGAGCCCTTGGCACTGTCTGGCTGTGACAGCAGAGAGCTAGGCCCTGGAGTCAGATTAGCTGGGTGCAAATCCTGCCTTTCTCTGTTACCATCATTGCAACTTTGGACAAAAGCTCCACTTTCCTCAGCTGTGGAAGGGAGACTGAATGCCTGCCCTACAGGGCAATATGGATTTGAAGTGAAGAAATAGTGGATGCCCATACCTGTTACATAGTAAGCACTTGATAAGTGTTATTATATTTTAGAACAAATAATATTCATCAAACCCCAGAGAGTTCAGTGCCTTCTAATTTCTTGCCCTCATGTGGTTCTTCTGATGTTCTCCTATATGTCCTCAGTGGAGCAACACCCCGTGTCCCCTCACTCCTTTCTGTTTGTTTGTTTGTTTGTTATAGAAAGTATGAAGTACCAAAGAAATGAAGTGTTTGGAAACAACACTATGTATTTATTTTGACAAGAATGATCTTTTTCTCCTCCTCCTGTTTTTGAAGGCCTGGCGCCAGCTAGCCAGGCCAATGTGAAGAAATGCTTCTGGCCCAAACAAGTTGGCTGTGGAAGGTGCAGGGCTGCCCGCCTGCACAATCACCCCACCCCACCCCCACCCTCAAGTCTGCAGTGAAGGCCGTGGGTGGACCTCTGACAGGAGGTATTCTTTCTCAGTGCTGTATGTGACATCCCAGTCAAATGGACGGAGCGAGTCTTTGTGATTTTGCAATGTTTCATTGTTACTTGGCAGTGTAGATGAGCTCTAGCGCAGAGCTGATGGGCCAGCTCTTCAGGAAGGGCTATTACTTTGTCAGCTTGGGTAAGTCACTGATGGACCAAAATTTGGACTTTATTTTTAAATTAGGAGAGTAAAATGAGTCTTTGAGCCCTCCTCATCTGAAAATCTTCCCTGTCCTTCCAACCATTTACACAATTATCTAAACTTTCAGTTGGTCATTCAGGGGAACTGGAGTTACTTGTTGGGTTTTCCCTCCATGTTTGGATGAATGTAGGTGAATAGATAAGGGCTAAGGCAGAGGTTTGTCCTTCAGAACACTGGAGGAACTTTCTGGGGGTTTCTAGAGAACAGCCATGTGTGAATGCTCATTTATGTCTTTCCTTTTCCTCCATTGGCAAGCAAAAGTTCTCCTGGGAGTTGAATTGGTCAAGATGTGGCCAGCCTCTGTCCCCATCCCCCTCTCTGAGGCAAGGTGAGCATTTTCCAAGAAGAGACATGGATGGAGATGGTGCCTTTTTAATGAGAATGGCATGCCCTCTGCAGCCTGCTCAGGCGTGGAGCTGGGCCGGGAGCTGGGAACACCTGCTCTTACAGGCTGTATATTTCAACCCATTGAAAGATCTTAGTGCAAAATCAAGCATGGAATGATATTCTGTGGTTTTCAAAAAGGTTCCTAGAGGGTTTGAGTTGGATAGGCTGAGAACAAACCCTTTCACCTGTGACGGATATAACCAGACTCCAGTGTCTGGGGAGGGAAAACTGGACCTGTTTTACAGAACCGGAGACAGTTGGACTCCTCAAGCAGAACATTTATAACATTATAGCTTGGCCCCAAATCTAGCAAAGCTCACAGCAGTGAAGAGGGTAAGTGTGTTTGGGTCTATGTGTTTATGCAATCAAGTGAAATCATCAAGTTTATCCCTTAGAAAAGCTGCAGATCAATTTGATGCATCTCCGAATAATGCCAACTCGTAACCTCACCAAAAAGCTTGTAGTTATCTTCCAACCTAGCTTTTCTCCGTTCCTTTGGATAAATAAACTTGCTCTATGAATCAATTAGAGGAATCTCCATTTTTTTTAAATATCAAAGAATTGGATTAAAATGGATTGTGCAGGAAATGCTGTCATTAAAAGGGCGAAGAAAAGAAGACATGCTTCATTATTGAGTGGAATATTCATAATTTTTCATATCTAACAGCTCAGTGTATCTCTCACATGTTTCTAAGATCTACAAAAAGAACACATATTAAAGCTCTTTTTCTTTCTTTCGTTCTTTTTTTTTTTTTTAAGAAGAGCAAAACAAATGCCAACATAAACCCTTGGTTTTGAATACTTCATTTCTCTTTAGTTGAACAAAATGACACCATTTTTTCTCAATCCTCTCTTCCAGGGTTGCTCCCCACCCAGCCGTTGTCTAAAGAGCTTCATTTAAAGGTAAACCCTGTGAGGCCCTCAGAAGGGTTTTGCTACTGAGCTATTGTATTTAATCACCATGATTGCTAGCTCTTGCCTTCTCTGCAGATAATCATGGATTTCTGGTTTTTCAGCCAGGATAAAGAAAGTTTAAATGTCTGTAGGAGCTCTCAGAGACCTGAGGGCCCATGGTATTTCCCTTGGAGTGCACTCTTAGTCAACAACTTCCTGAGCCCTGACTTTAGGTACAGCTCTTGACCTCGGTGAAAACTAGTCATCGGGACCCTGGAGTAGGACATTAATAGGCATTATCAAAACCCATTTCTTCCCAATAGAGCTCTGTCAGGCCCCTTCTCTGAGTTAGTATGTCTGGTGGCTTGAATATGGCTAAGCGTAGAAAAGGAACTTGTCAAGGTGGTGTGAAACACTTTGATTTTTCTAACAATATGGAATAGAGAATGAAATACCCATGCCTTTCACTACCATCTCTCTCTTCCCATTTCCACCTTCCCTTTCCCCCTTGTGTCTCTGGCAGTTTCTCCTCTCCCTCCCCCACCCTCTGGAGACATTTCTCTGTCACCGTCTCTCACTTTCTCCTCTTCAATGTTATCTTGACTATTTTCTCCCAGATCAAAGGTAGAAGTGGGCCATTTGATTAATTGCCATGCAGCAGAACCCTTTGCCTCCTTGACACACCAGCCAAGGAGACAAAGGGCGCTCTTTAGAAGGCCTGAGCTGTGTGGGTGCAGGGTGGGGAATTCACAAGCCTGAGAGCATGGAGCCCTCCCAGCAGGGATGTGAAGGTTCCTAGACCCTACAGAAGAATAAAGTTGCTACTGCTGCACAGTGTATTGAGCGATGTTTGCATTTGAGGGGAAAGCAGACAACGCCAGCAGTAAGCCAAGTGGACTCAATGGAAATTTGTTGTAAAGTCTAAAAAATCTTGAAATTTCCATGTGTGGAAATGAGTACCAATTGGAAATAAAAGAAGGTTAAGTGATGATGACCAATAATAGTTTAACCTTTTCTGTATCTGTACTGTGAAAACTACCCAGAACCATACTGGCCAATATGGCACTACTCCTCCTGTGTGGCTGTTTTCATGTAAATTTATTAAAATGAAATACAATTTAACATTCAGTTTCTCAGTGACAGTAGCCACATTTCAAGTGTTCAGTAGCTGTATGGAGCTAGTGGTGACTTTATTGGACAGTGCAGTGATAGAATATCTCCGTCATCATAGGAAGCTTCCCTGGACAGCACTGCTCCTGACCCTTTGTCTTCTTAAGCCAGGTGGCTTCGAGGAGGCCATGGAGTGCTTGGCATTAGAGAGTTGAGGAAGATTCTGGAACTGGCTAAAAACGGAGAAAACTTTTAACAGAATGCCAAGTTAAGCTAAACAGATTTGGAATTGAGTTGATTCAAATGAGATACTGCTGGGAAGGTCTTTGAGACATTGAAAAGAACTATACAAGAATAGGTGGAATTACGACAGTTACTGGGAGTCTTTCTAAGAGAGGAAGAATACTCAGCTGAGGGTGAAAACTTAGCCAATGGCCATATGCATTCTCTGTTCATCAGAATTGAAATTCCAGGACTAGACTCTCCAAGCCTTGGCTTAGTGTCATTTCCAGTTAGAAACGAGAGAAGCCCCATCTTCTTTGTAAGGCTAATAGTTGCTTGGAGTAAGTCATAAGTGCTTAAACTCTCAAAGGGTAAAGATCAGCTTCCTCAAATCCTTATAGGGATCCAAGGTCACTTCAGATAGTGCCATTGAAAACTAAGCACAGAGTTTCTTTAGACTAACCAATGATCTGCCTGGATAATTGAACATAGATTGCACCAGAACCGAATCTCAAATTAACTCATGGTTCATGCCTGCTGTGGACATTAGCCACCTGTTCAAGGAAAGGTCTTATAGAAAAGACCCTCAGGCTACTCTGCCGCAGGGTTCTGATTGCAAAGACACAGTCTAAGATAATTGATTCAAGTTCCTTGGCTTGAACAAGGCAGGCTTTTCCCAGGTCAGATGGCATTGTCATTGAGATCCAATGTCCCTCAAAGTGAGAACACTGGGTTCTTAAGAGAAAGTAGCTGTGGCCGCTGTACTGTGACTTCTTAGATTCACTAACAATCCTGCCCTTCCTCCCCTTCCCCAGGCACTTTCACTTACTCACCAACACCTTTGGCTCAACCTCTGGAGTTTACAAAACCAAATGGGTGAGAGGGCTGGGGAATAATCCACCAAACCCTCATCAGGTCCCAAGCTCAGGGTTTCCCAAGCTTTAGGGACTTCCAGTGTTGGTGTGTGTGCACTGGATATCTCTCACCCATTTCTCAGTGACATGCATGGGAGGGCAGTCTGGGCATCGTATGTTCTAGTAAAATCTTAGTTTCTGAGGTCAGCGTTGAGGAGGGCTCCATGGCTGGTCTGATGATGAATGGAGTATTCGATTAACTGAGGTATAATCAGCATATATAGGAAGGAGCCTGATTTTTCATTGGTAACAGTCAGAACTTTGCATCAACACATTTGTTATTAATCAACAAATATTTGTCGAGTGTCTGTGCTTCATCAGATGCTGAGGTATATAACAAAGGAGCTTCTAATCTATTTGTCATGTTTTGGACAGACTGATGATATGTATGATTCACAAACTTTGGAAGTCTCAAATATTTTGTGTGGAATATTTGAAAGGTTTTGTTTCTGTCATCAAATGTGAAAAGGAGAAGGTGAAGAGAATTTGTGGTGGGGAAAGATCCCTTCTTGTCTATGGTTTCTGCACCTGGGATGAACTTTAGTAAAAAGAGGTAGCTTGAAGGATGAGTCTGTGATGAGCAAAGTCTGGAAATGAATACGTGGCTTTTAATTATCTGGTGTTTCTGCATTGATTAGTTGCTCATTCAAATAGGAAGCCCATGCCAGAGCTTTCTCTCACATTCCTGGGATCTGAATTTACATGTCTGGTGTCTGCTTTCAGAACACCGTTGAAACTTGCTTGTCATTTGCCTTATCTCTTCATCGCCAACAACTTGTGTAGCTGGGGGAAGAACAGAGACTCACAGTCTCTTTTAAAGAGGCAAAGGACCTCCAGAGTCCACTGTCTTTACTTTATGTTGCAAGTGAGAAATCTGATGTCCAGAGAGGTGAAGTCCCTTCTCCAAGGTGCACCACTTCTTGGGTCGGGGTGGATGAAGCCTGCTTTCCCACTTCGGTTAAGTGGGCTCTCTACTGCCTTGATGTGTCCTGTGTTTCAAAACCATCCCACAGCTGCTCCGTTAAGAAGTGACTGATAAAGAACTTTTAAGACAAACCTTTGGATACCTTTGCTGGCAAAAATCAGAGGATCATTTTTAGAATCTGGGACAAAAACAATTCTAAAGAAAGGCTTCAAACTTCTGGATGCTTAGTAGTTTCCAAGCTTCATAAAATGAGATCTCCTGGCTTTACCTCCTCAGAGAAAGGCCAGTTTCTCAGGCACATATCTGGAAACCATCAGTCTGAAGGCAGTGAAGCACAGCGTGGATTCCAGCCCTAAACTACTTGGATTCATGATCTTGGCTTTGCCACATACAAGTTGTGTCACCCTGGACAAACCATGTAATTGCTCCATGCCTCAGTTACCTATCTGTAAGTTGGGGATAATGATAATGATGGTGTCTTCCTCAGTTGAATCAATATATTGTCAAGTACTTTGAGTGGTGATTGTATTACATATTAGCTATTTTTATTATTTACTTGGCTAAACACAACTAAATACCTGCCCTATTTATTTTCTACATAAAAATATCTTATAAGAAACAAGGCAGGAAAAACATAAGAAATCAGTGGGGTGATGTGATTTGAAAATGTTGATTCCTTCCTTCCCCCTGAGAGGCCCAAACACATGGCCCAAACCATCAAGTATTAAAGCTTCAAAAAGCTTGAGAGATCACCTGACCCTTCTGCTGGGAAGAAGGGAGAAAGAAGCTGAGAAAGAAGAGAAAGAAGCTGAGGCCCAGAAAAAGGCCTATGACCTTGACTGTCAGGGTCAAATGCTGGCTGTCCACCGGCAGCCCACCTGCCCCACACTTACCACTCAACACACTAAAAGGTATCTCCCTGGAAAAGGGGGAGACGGTTGAAGACAGTAATGGACCCTAGCAAAGAGCATGAATAACTTATTTCAGTTGTTGGAAAGCTTCAGCTGAGGAATGTTGAAGTGGAAGGGGAAAAATGGGAAAATGAGTCATTCTGAACTTCCCCGGAGTCCTGTTTCTGAGCCTGCCTACTGGTTTCCAGGAATTCAGTGTGTCTGTAGTGGTGGTGCTGGCAGGGATAGGATTGCTGATGCCCACAAAGCATGAATAAAGTTCTTTCTTAGTTGAGTGGGGCCCCCTCATGTCTCTTCAAGTTTGGCCCCCACGAGCTCCAAGAAGAATGATATGCCCTTAGCTTCACAGAACATCTGGCTGACACCTCCACAGAGTCAAGTTCTCAGCCAACTTCCCAGTGGGTCATGACCTCACTTTCCAAGATGGCAACACGGATGAGCTGGGGAGATAATGAGATGACACATTTTAGTGATTAACCTCATTTAGGTTGTATTACCCTTTTTCATTGTGAAATAGATAATACACTAAAAAGATTATATACTATATATGTGTAATTACAAGGCAAGTAATAAAATTAATACCCACGTACCTTTCATTCAACTTTTGAAGTTACTGTTTCCTTATATGGGTTAGCCCAAAGCTCCATGAGGCTGTGTGCATATAGTATGTAATATACAAGTGTATGTCTGTATGGCATATTTATTAACAAATATCACATATATATATATATTATATGTGCACACACAAGTATTTATTTATTTGTATAAAATAAGTTGCTTAAAGAGGTTAAGCAATTGAAGCAATTAGACCAAGGCTATAGTCATAAGAGGCAGATCCAGATTTGAAGTCAGGTTTGTCTCAAAGACTGAGCGCTTACTCATGCCCTCTGGTAGCCTCATCCTCCATCATCCTTTGCTCTCCCGAACAGCCTTCAGTAGAGTGTGAGTACATGCTTGACATCCCTAGTGTTTCTTAAAGTGAAGCCTCAGGGAACTCACTAGAAATGCTGACACCCAGCTTCCATGCTCAGAGATTCTCGTTTTGTTGATCTGTCCTGGGGCATATATACCTGCATGTTTAAGCACCCCCATTTTGATGCCCATGAAGATTTGAACTAGTCCAGTCCTTCCCAAATTTTAATGCATAGAAATCACCTCAGGGAATCTTGTTAAGATGCAGATACTAGTTCAGTTGCTATGGACTGGGGCCCAGGAGTTTGCATTCCTAGTGGACTCCTCTGGACCATATCTTGTGGTGGAAAGGACCTAGTCCAAGCTCTCATTTTACAGAGAAGAAACTGCGCCCCAGAGTCCTTAAGTGATTCACACAGTTAATCCTTAGACAGCCATTTCCTGAATATAGTGAGGGAGATACAAGAGTTAAAAAACCATTCCTCTTCCATGTATTAACTAAAATAGGACTTAAAAAAAAAAGATTTTATTTATTCATTTGACAGAGAGAGACAGCGAGAGAGGAACATAAGCAGGGGGAGTGGGAGAGGGAGAAGCAGGCTTCCTGCCGAGCAGGGAGCCCGATGCGGGAGTCAATCCCAGGACACCAGGATCATGACCTGAGCCCAAGGCAGACGTTTAACGACTAAGCCACCCAAGTGTCCCCCGAAATAGGACTATTTATTAAATACTCCTTATATGAGAGATGCTAAGTTACAAATACTAAAAATGCATGAACCGGGTGCCTGGGTGGCTCAGTGGGTTAAGGCCTCTGCCTTCTGCTCTGGTCATGATCCCAGGGTTCTAGGATCGAGTCCCACATCGGGCTCTCTGCTGGGCAGGGAGCCTGCTTCCCCCCCTCTCTCTGCCTGCCTCTCTGCCTACTTGTGATCTCTGTCAAATAAATGAATAAAATCTTTTTTTAAAAAAATGCATGAACGATGCTCTCACATTGCTTATAATCTGGTAGAGGAAGTAAGGTGTTTTTATACCTGAAGTCAAGAGAGGACAGTAGGAGGTGAGGACAGGGAGGTAGACATGGAGATTATCTCCCTTCATTGTGACATCTCACAGAAGTGACTTAAACTTGCTGGAACTCCAGCTTTGCCTGCATAAACCAGGAAGTTTAAAGCCCAAGATCACAAATAGCACATCTAGGATTCTACAAAATAGAATACTTTATTATTACTATTTTTTTAAATAAAAGGCTGAAACCCAGTAGCTCACAGACCATATTTTTTCTTCGTTGTAGTTTTTAAGAATTAATTATTTTTAAATGTATTTTTAAATTTGAGAATAATTATAGATTTATAGACAAAGCTGGAACAGAGGGTTCTTGTGTAGCCTTCGTTCAGGTTCCACTATTTCATATTAGCATAGTACACTTGCCAAGACTAAGAACCTATTATTGGTATGTTGCTATACATGAAACTCCAGGGTTTTTGTTGTTGTTGTTTTGTTTTTTCAGTTTTTCCACTAATGCCCTCCTTTTGCTTCAGGATCCAGTACAGACTCTCTAGTCACCTCTGGTCTGTTCCAGCCTCTTAGGCTTTCTTTAATTTTTATGACCTTGAGAATCTTGAGGAATGCTAGTTAGGTATCTCCAGAATGTCCCCGAGTCTGGGTTTGTGGGTTGACTTTCTCATGATTAGACTGGGGGGTGATGGGTTTTGGAAAGAATATAACAGGACTGGGTGGCTCTCATAGACATCTTTCCTCCTTCCTTCCTACCTTCCTTCCTTCTTTCCTGTCCTTCTTTCTTTTCCTTCCTTCCTTCCTTCCTTCCTTCCTTCCTTCCTTCCTTCCTTCCTTCCTTCCTTTAGGATTTTAAAAATTTATTTGACAGAGAAAGGGATAGTGAGAGCAGGAATGCAAGCAAGGGAAGTGGGAGAGGGAGAAGCAGACTTCCCCAATAGCAGGGAGCCCAACACGGGGGTCAGTCCCAGGACCCTGGGATTGTGACCTGAGCCAAAGGCAGACACTTAATGACTGAGCCACCCAGGTGCCCCCACAGACATGTTTCTAATCTTCCTCCGTCTGAGAGGCCAGAACACATCCCTGGAACATTTTACTACAAGCCCAAGCCACCCTCACTAAAGCTCTAAAAGGTTATCTCACCCATCCTACTGTGTCTTTAAAAACCCTGAAGCGACTTTGAAAACTTGGGGGGATATTTTATATAAAAGTTGGGATTTCTGCTTTCTCTTGAGAGCAAGAAGATCTGGCTATGTTGGGCTTGCAGTCGCACCCAGCCAAGTCTGACTGGAGCCCAGTGAGTTGTCCACTTTTACTGGGGTATAAATTTCCCTGTTCATCATAGTTCCCATCTCTCATACCCTGCACAGGGCTCTGAGCTAACTGAATTCTCTGATATTCTATTGCCTTCCTAGCTCTTTCTCGAGGCAGTGGGTTTATTTTTGCAGTATATATTAACTTAAATGTGCTCAAGACTGGGGAGAGAAGCCGGAGGGGCTGGCATGCTGGGGCAGGTCTTCCTGGAGAGGTGCAACTCGCCTCCTGCCACAGAGCAGCATTTCTCAAAGTGCGGGACGCCCATCATCAGCATCACCCAGGAACTTGTTCGAAAAGCAATTCTTGGCACTGTCCCTGTTGAATCTGAAGCTCTGGAGGGGGCCTAGAATCTGTGGTTCAACCAGCCCTGCAGTTGATTCCAACACATGCTGAAATTGGAGAAGCTCTTGAGAGACAGGAGTCTTGACATGGGGCGAGCCTGGTGGTCCCTGTCGGGCTGCCTGTGCAGTGGGAGTAGGGTGTGGGGGTGAGCACTGACTCTTTCATGGGTTCACAAGTCAGTGGGATCTGGGGCCAGGGTCAGTGTGAGTTTACATGCCTCTGGATCTTCAGCATGTGTGGACATAGGCTTTGCTTCCACTGTTTCTGGGGTCCTGTGTCAGATTTGGGTGACCACAGCCTGCTCGAGTGGAGGCTTAGAATTCCATGTTTGTCCTCCCCCATGCCTTCTTTATCAGCCTCGTCCAGCCTCTCTGCATCATCAAGATCTCACCCACTGGGACACCTGAGGTTAAGCATCTGCCTTTGGTCCTGGGATCAAGCCCCACATTGATCAATGTGGAAGTCTGCTCACTGGGGAGTCTGCTTCTCTCTCTGCCCCTGCTTGTGCTCTCTCTCTCAAGTAAATAAATAAAATCTTAAAAAAAAAATTATCTCACCAACCCAGAAAAGAGAAGAAAACCATGGTGGCCTCTTTGACTGACCAGCGATGAACCCCTTGGAGTCAGTCCTTTGTCCATGAGGCAAATTTCCATGGGTTGGAGTTACAGCGAGAGAGGGTTATGTCCACAGGAGAACATTTCAACGGACTTAGAGCATGTATCATACACATTGTCTATCTTCCTTCACCGTGTCTAGTTTCAAGGGTCTGCCTCAAGTTCTGCCTCCTTCCATCTTCTTCCTCTCAGGATGGTCTCGCCTTTCTCTATCACAGAAAACCTCAACATTTGCACAATATCCATGCTCCTGCCACTTCGATCTCAAGGACTCCACTGTCACCTGCTGTCTGCTAGCACCTGTCCCCCATTCCCTAACTCTTGCCCCCTCATTAGGGCTCTGGTTATACTTTACCATTTCCAGAAGCAGAGCCCCAGGAAGAGGGATGGTTTGCTAAGATCTGCTGGAATTGCCCAACAGCTCTGACAGGGCTTGTGTCTTATTTGTCTCTGCGCAGCACCTGGCACAGTGCCTGGCACATAGGAGGTGCTCAATTAATATTTGCTGAGTGAACGAGCCTGCAAACACAGGGCACAGCATGGCCTTATAATAAGTATCTTGGCCCTGGAATCAGTCAACCTGGGTATGAATCCTGGCTCTGCCAAACTGGCTGTGTGCCCTTCAACAAGCTGCTTAGCGCCGCTCAGCTACTTTTAAAGGGCAACCTGTCAGCTTCATGCCCAGCTTGGAGCACAACATGGGGCTCGACCTCACAACCCTGACATCATGACCCAAGCCGAAATCAAGAGTCAGATACCTGACTGAGCCACCCAAGGTGCCCTCAAATTCCTTTTCTTTAAGACAAAAGATTTGTGAGACTTGACCAAATAAAGGCTTGGAAGGATGCCTACCTGCTTGATAAGAAAGGCCTTCTGCTGCTCCCTTTAAGTTTTCTTTCCAAGGTAGCAACAAGTTGGGACTGATCAGGCTCACAAGGTAGATTTGGGGTAGTTGCATCCTGAGAGAGAAGCCCAAAGTTCAGAAGCATTTCTACTGTTTAGAGCAACTCCAGAAGTATTTCTTCCAAACAGCTTCAAGAAGGCGTTAAATCCATTCACTTGCTATAGACATATGTACAGGACTGCAAGCCTATTTGTATCTGGGAAAAAGATTCTGAATGTGATCCAATTCTTGTGCATTTTACCTATTTTATTTTGAGCTGGCTGCCTTCTGTGACAGGATTGTAATTAATATTGTAGAACAGGAGGCTCATTAAATCGGTCTCATTATGACTGCTCAGGTTCTGGGGCTCGGCTCAAAAGGATTTCCCTATTATCAGTGCCTGACATATATTCCTCATCAAGGAGGCCAATTCTCTTCTGTCGAGGACTGTCTCCCAAATGGAGATGGTATTTATTCTGACTCATACTATTAGTGTGAAAAATGTAACCCCTGATGACAGATGCACAGACCTTTGCCATAGGCGGGGCCCCCTCTGCACAGACATGAGGAATATAGGAATTTATAAGATAATATACTTTCAGTGGCTGGAATGCCCCCTGAGTTCATTCTTAGATCTTTGGCTCAGTGAGAAGTTTTGAAAAGGAAAAGAAACATCCTAATTATGAACCTGTGGAATCTTCATGTCAGAAGAGGCTTCAGTAGTCATTGAACCTTCTCCTCAACGTTTAAGTTCTTTCTCAACAATCAAGATTCCTGATTCTCGGTCTTTGTGTGATTGCTTCCCTACCTCCGGAGAGCTCCCTATCTCCAGTGTGGCCAACTTTATTTTCAAACAGAGTTAAAGAAAATAAGTTGTATTCTTGATTTGAAATTCGTCTCTGTCTTACTTCCCCCTTGATCCTAGCTTTGTCACCCAGAGCTGTACAAAACTAGTTTGGTCACTCTTCCTCGAGAAAGCTTTCTGAATGTTTTAGAGAGCTCTTGCCTGCCCTTCTACTCCTCTCTTTTTGAAAATTAAATGCTTCTCTTCTCTTCTCCTGATGCTTGGCCAGGTCTGTCATCCTCCTGTTTAGTGATTAAATGTTAAGATCCCTTAAAGCTCTCCAAGGATGTGGCATCCAGAAGAGAATGAACCTTCTGGGTGTGGTCAGTCCACCCAAGGGCCCAAGGAGGCAGCTGCCCCAACAGAGAGAGGGTTCCTGGAATTTCCTGTGGAGGACTGTGTCCCAGGGGGCCCTCTCAGAGGTGGAAGTGTTGCTCTCTCTTCGCAAGGACCTTTGCAGCAGGTGATTGCACCTTGCCACATCTATTCCCACTCAGGGCATTGTCTTTGGGAGGTAGTCCTAGACTGGCTGAAGTCTCGGACTTCAGCGTCAGGACTTCAGCATCAGGCTGCCTGGATTCAAAGCCCAGCTCTGCCCCTTGCCATCTGGTGTGACACTGGGTAAGTCTCCCTACCTCTCTGAGCCTTGGCAGGGATGGCGATCGGGTCTACTTCACAGCCTGTGGAGACAGTTAATAAGATTACGTGTGTAAGGGTAGCAGAGCTCCTGAGAAATGCCTGAGAGAGCAGGTGAGTGATTATTAACAAGAACCAGTCCCTGATCATCTACACCTCCTTGCTTCCCATATATTGGGCTTGGAATCTCTTAGCTTTGACATTCTGGAAGTGATCCCTATCCTGAGAAGGAGAGGGAGTAGGCAATGATTCCAAATGAATTTGTCTTTTGGTTCAGTTCTTCTCCTGAGTCTAACCCAACACTAACACACACTGAAAGACTTTTTTTTTTTTTTTTTTTTTTTTTTACCTAGAATACTTATTATATAAAATCTCATTTTATGAGCAAGAGAGGGCAAATGAACTGGATAACTGAATGTTCTTTCAAATGTTTTAGTTACAATGATCTCTCTCTCCCCACCCCTCCCCATCCCTATCTCCTTCCTTCAAGTGAAATCTTACTCAAAACTCAGGTTCTGATGTAAGACAGATAATAGATGAACAGGTCCCTCTGGCAGATTTAATCTTCTCTCCTTGGCACAACCAGCCTCATTGTTTGGGAAACCCCTGGAGGTTGTCTGTGGAATCTTGGCATTCTGAGCCCCACATTTGAAAACTTCTGCGTGAATCAGCTCCTCACCCAATTTTTTATAATCTGGCCCCAGTCCTTCTACCTGCCCGATCCCCTTTTCTGTAGATTCATATCACCTCTGCCTTAGGTTAGAATACCCCCTGCCCAAATCAGCAATATGTATCGCTTCCCCCGCACCCAAATTCTATGAGGATCTTCCTAGCTCAACTCTCCAAGTGATTTTTTTTATTTTATCTTCTTCTGACCTCAACATACTGGACCTCCCTGAGAGTTGACAGCCACTCCCCACTCCCATCTTAGAGAAGAACCCCAGGGCGTTAGGGGTTCAGCCATGGAGCGGAGGTGGGAGTTGGCAAGAAGCAAGTCAAGGTCATACTCCAAGGGAAGGGTCTGGGAGAGGAAAATGGAGAAGGAGACAGATGTGCCACAGATCTAAAGAGTTAGCCTTTCAAGCAACAAACCTCATCTGAGTCCTTGTCCTCTTTGACCTTTCTGCAATTTCCCTTCCTTCCTTTCCATCCCGTCCCTTCCTTCCCTTTCATTATGTCTCCGGTTACCTCAACATCATGCACTCTTCCATGCACTGGGACTTTAGGAAGGAAAACATCACAGCCCCAGCCCCTGAGGGGCTCACAACCCAATGAGGGAGATTCATGAGTAAACTTTGCTGGCCCCCAGGTTCCCCTGAGGGTCACTGATCACTCGCTCATTTGGCTCAAGGTTTCTACCAAAGCATCCCTCATTTCCAACCTGATTTCCTCTCAGAGCTTAGTTTATGTAATACTGTCTTCTTCAGTTTCCCAGGGCCTGACAAGGATGAGGGAAAAAACCCCACATACTCTCATTATGCAAATGTTTATATTGCACGCCTGTGGCCAGATGAATCTTTACAAAACTCCACCTTTGTCGCTGCATTCCCTTTCCCAAAGACTTCCAAGGAAGTGCTAACTCCCTAGCTCCTTCTCAGGGCTCCTAGCGGGTTCTTCCTCTTCTAAACTGGCCCTGATTGCAGATGCTGATCATTGGGCAATAAATCCATTCTGCCTCATGGTGTTGCTCGCATTGTTGTCTCGGTTATCGATGAACTCATTACTTAGCTTCTTGTGGATTTAGGCCATGCCTTCCTAATTACTTTAAAAAAATGAGAGTCATTACAGAAAAAGCAGGGTCTAGAGCCATCCTGTGTCTTCCCCTCTCTCAGAGAGACACCTGCTCTGTGCCCTTCTTAACCACTCAAAAAATATACTTCTATATGCAGACATATTATGAATTCATGGATTATGTAGAGTATTGTTTTCATTATGTGTGTTTGCATAAATGGTATTGTACAATATGCATCACTCTACAATCCAAGTTTTTCACGCAGTATATTTTTGAGATCCATTAACACCAGCGTGTACAATTCCTAGTTAGTTCCATTAAATTACTCTATTGTACTCTATGAAGCCAGTGCACTGCGTTTTATTTGTCTCTTCGCCTCATGATGGATATTTAGGTTGTTTCTAATTTTCTCTTGTTATAAATAGTGCTCCAGTGAACATCCCATACATATGCCAAACTACTTTTAAACCCCGTGGGAGACAGGAACGGTGAATTCTAATTTTTGCATCCTCTGTTGCCCTTAGCACAGGGCCCCGCCTTGGCACATAATCAATAGATTTATTAATCCTTACTTTGTGCAACGTACGTATAGGTAAACTAATACCCAAAGTCACATTTTGAAGTGATGTTTTAGGTGGAAGTACAAATTCAAAGCTGACAGCATTCTGGGTTTCAGTGCCCAATTCGAGTGACACCCGCACACTGGGGCTGCTCCCTCCTCTGAGACAGAAGTTTTAAGGCTCTTTCCTCTGGATACAGAAGTGACTCCTATACAGACCATAGGGGAAATCAACAGATGATATCCCCAGAAGGAGACTTACTGGTGGGCGCATTTAACCCTTTCCTGTCCTTCTCCCTCCTTCCCTCCTTCCCCTGCCTTTTCTGGTTTTTTTTTTTTTTTTTTTTTTTTTTTTTTTTTTTTTTTTTTTTCCTGATGAGGTCGCTGGAGATGGCTTGGAGCAAGGAGTATCTCAAGGAGCCATTGCAGTCAAACCCCTCTTGCTAGTGGGTAGAGCAGTTGGTCACGGAGCAGGTGGGTCATGGTAAATGGTAAAGAAAGCTTCTGCTTAACCTGAGTGCCCTTCCACCACGAGGCATGAGATCAATGAGATCATGAGGCATGAGGTCAGGCTGGGAGCCCCGGGAAGCTGTTTAAGGTGTTCTCCTCTTCGGTCAGCCCAGTAAAGTGTTTGTGCTGCACAGGTGAATCAGAGTTGGGGCTCTCGCCTCAAGGAGCAGGTGTCCACTAGGAAAGGTCAGGCAGGAGAAACAGAACTTCCAAAAAACGAGGCACCAGGAGATGCGCCAAGAAATGCAGGGTTGCAGAGAGGCCTCCTGCTGAGGAAGCTTCACTTGGGGGTTGAATTCTGCTTGGGGCCTGCAGTGGGATTCCAGCCAGTGGGACGGGGAGTACGAGAAAGCGGTGGTGGGAGTGAAGTCCAGGAGCTTTCAGAGGGACCTCCAGGGACAGAGGGATGGATCTGGCCCATGAGCTCCTAGTTTACTTATGTTCCTCTGGAAGAACAGGGAGGGAGTCTGGAAGGCAGGCCAAGGGAAGCATGAGTAACAGGGGTGGTGTTTGGTCCTGAAACCCCACCACTCCGTGGCACTCCAAAGATGTTTGCCAAACAAAGGCAGACTTACCCTACTTCATTTATATTACTTTCTTACTGAGGCTTAACACATATCAAGGGCACAGATCTGAAGTGTAAGGCTCCATGAATGTTGACACATGTAAAAACCATACTGGTTAAAACGTAGAACATTTTGAGCCCCCTGGAGAGCACCAACTCCCTCTCCACACACACAAGTCCCCGCTGCCTTTGACTTGCATTTCCTGGATCAGTTTTGCCTGTTGTTCAATGTCAAGTACATGGCCTCCTGCAGGGCGGCCCCATGGGGGAGTTTCTTCAGGGGCAAAGTGCAGAATGGCTGGAAAGAGGAAAAGGGGCTGGAAAGAGGAAAAGGGGAGCCTGGGGGACCAGGGAACCAAGGTTCTGTGCCAGGGTGGCAGCAGTGAGAACGGGATGGGGGGGGGGCTGGTAGAGGGGAGGGTGTTCCTGGAAACAGATGAGTAAAGCGGGGGCTGTTTAGGAGTTTCATTTCAGGAGCACAGAGCTGCTGCCACAGGCTCCAGGGGACGGAGGAGTCACCTGGGGGTAAAAGATCAATTCTGAGCGAATCAGTAGCATTGGAGTTTGCCTTGTTGGCACAACCTAGCACATACCACCAAAGTGGATGTCAGGGATCTGGTGGTTTGCCTTTCTCACAAAAAGAAGGCAATTCCGTGAATCAGTTGGGAGGGCCGTTACTAGGGACCAGGGACAAATACTTCCCAACCCCAGTATTTTCATCTGAATGAGCTCAGGGTCAGGGGAAACTAGGGAAGTGAGGGAATGACCCTGATGGAGAAGAGGAGGCCAGTGCTATCTGGGGAGAGGGTAGGGAAATTGGCGAGAAATGTACCAGGAGGGGAGGCCAAAGTTAGGGGCCCTGTCTAGCGCCTTATCCTATATTACCCACTTGGGTAATTGTATTGTATTGATTGTATTGATGAATCCTCAGCCTTTGGGGTTACCAGTGACTCCCTCCACCTCCCATTCTTTCACAAACGAACACCTGGAGACTCCGGTACAATCGTGAAATGAATCCCCCTGATACTTTCCCATCTTGGAAACAGTTCTGGGAGTTTCTTGCTACTTCATGCCTCATTGTGACTTGCTAAGTGTTGAATCTTTAATGTGCTGCATAATCCAGTGTCCTGTGTTGGAACAGGTGTGAGAAGGGAGATTTCAAAAGCAAATAAACATGCAGAAGCCTTTCTTTTCCCATTCATGGGCTGCCAGCGTGTGGGGGGCAGGGCAGCGGCTGGGGTGGGAAGCTAGCGTGGAGCTAGCCTGTGAGGGAGGGCCCAGCAGCCCTCCCCTTCTGGGACACACCTTCCAGCTGGGCCAAGATGGAAACAAACGATTATCAAGCACAGTGATATGATAAGTGCAGTGATATGCGCACTGTGGGAGTGCGGGAGAGGGAGGATTCATTTTGCCTAGGCAGTTGCAGAAGGTGGATACGGTGGGGCTGGATCCTGCAGGATAAGTTCACCCAAAAAGGCACCCCGGGCCAAGAAAACGTGTCCACCAGAAGAGCAAGGCGGTTTGAGGAATGGAAGTCTAGAGTGGAGGGGGGTGAGGGGAGAAGGAGAAGGGGACACAGGGAAATGAGACTTGAAGAGAGCTGGGGGGCATCGCGAGGATGTCTGTAGGGGGTGACTTGAGCTGCCATGTGCTCAGAAGTGGTAACGCTGTAGGCAGTGTGAATGGAAGGCACACTGGGCTTCTCCTGCGCAAAAGTGTGACGTGGTTCACGGTCCCGCCATTCCTCTCTGGACTCCATCACCCCTTTCGTGTTCCCCTCTCCAGGTGTCCTTATGACTTCCCTTCTCTTCCTCATCACAAGCCCCAAATCACTGTGCCTGTTTCTACCAAGTCAGAAGAGGTGATGGGTGAGTGCCAGGTGGCAGGAGAAATGAGTTTTGCCAGCACTTGCCAGCCGCGCATCAGACAGCTTGCTGAGGTGGTTGTGTTCGGGCCACACTTAAGCCTCCTAAGACCGCGGTGGTGTGTAGAATTCTCACCCGCGTTTCACAGACAGAAACGGTGGCTCAGAAAGTTTAAGTGAGTCGTCCCATTTCACACAGCCATGCAGGGGACCTGTGATTCTGACACAAAGTGTTCTGATTCTGGGGTCCACAGCTGTAACCCCCACCCTGAGCCCGTAGTCTCTGAATGCCTTGTTCTGCCCCATCACATGTTTGCAGTAATGAAGTCCTTAGTTCTCGGGACAGTCAGTCAGACAGGGAGGGCCACGGGGAAGGAGAGGGAGGGTGGAAAGTCTCAGGTCGGAGACAGTTCCTCATCCAGGGCTGGCCCAGGGCCGCCTACTCCAGAATGCTCGGAAGGGGCAGCCCCAAGGGTTGTTTAGGGGCCCATAAAAAAGTTCTGATCTCTTAAAATCAGAAGGAAAAAAAATGTAATTTAAGGACAAAAATATTTAATCTATACTACTGATAAATTCATCCTTATAACAATGCAGGTGTAAAATATAATTTAATGTTTTTTTTGTTGTTGTTGTTTTTAAACAGAGGAAACAATCTTTCAAGGCAAAAGTACTGAGGGCCCACGAGAGTCACAATGTGGCCCTGGCCTGACCTTTCCACTTGCCCTTCTGCCTTGTGCCAAATTCATTTATCCCCTGAGTTCTCCCCGCCTCTTATGTCTGTGCTATCTTCTCTTTCCTTCTGCCAATATTGTAACTTGGGCCAGGCTAGGACCATTGCAGTAACTTCCTCTCTGATGAGCCTGCCTTTAGCTTCTTTCACTTTCCCGAGTCTTCTCCCAACTCCCAGCCCTGTGATCTGTTTCTATTTATCTTACATTTTTATGATACTTTGTTTATCCTTGTGGTTGTATATATGTCATGTATCTGGCCAGAGCGTGTGGAGTCACTTGTGTCCCTTAGAAGTGAGGCTCATCCACTTAAAAAAAATTAAGTGTAAAAATTGGTGATATATAATGTGGAGTTTAGCATTTTAACCATCTCTAAGTGTACAATCCGGTAGCATTAAGTATGTTCCCAGTGTCGTGATACCATCACCACTATCCATTTCCAGAGCATTTTCATCACTGGAGACAGATACTCTGCCATCACCGTTAAGCTGTAATTCTCCATTGCCTCTCCCCTCAATCCCTAGTGCTTTCTTTCTTTCTTTTTTTCCCCCATCTGGAGATATAATTGACATGCAACATTGTGTAAGTTTAATGTGTACATCCTAATGATTTGATATGTATATATTGGGAAATAATTACCACAATAAGATTAGGTAACATCCATCACTTCAGACAGTGACAATTGTGTGTGTGTGTGTGTGTGTATGAACTTTTAAGATCTACTCTCTTGAAACTTGAAAATACATGATACAGGATTGTTAACTATTACCTATGTAATGTCACCCTTACATCCCCAGAATTTATTTATCTTCTACCTAGAAGTCTGTTCCTTTGGCTGCTTTCATCCATTTCCCCTCCTGTTGCTTTGCCCCCCCCCCCCCCCCCGCCCTGGTAACCACCAGTCCACTCTCTGTTTCTAAGAGAAAGATTTTTTTTTTTTTGAGATTTTAAAGGTACTTGAGATCACACAGTATTTGTTTTTCTCTAGTATTTTCTATTCTACTTTCTATCTTGATAGTACTTCTTCTAGGTGTCTCGTATAAATGATAATGTAATATTTGTCCTTTTGTATCTGATTCTTTTCACTTAGCATGTTGTTTCCAAGTTTCATCTATGTTGTAGCCTGTTTCAGAACTTCATTCTTTTTTATGGCTGAGGATATTGCATTGTACATATATACCTCATTTTGTTTAGCTATTCATCTGTATATGGACATTTGAGTTATTTCTACCCTTTGCTATTGTGACTTATACTGCTATGAACTTCGGTACAAATATCTATTTGAGTCCCTGCTTTCAATTTTGGGGGTCTATACTTAGAAGTAGAATTGATGGGACATATGGTAATTTTATGTCTAATTTTTTTGAGGAACTGCCAAATAGCAAACCACTTTTTTCTGTGTGTGATGAATAGAGGCATCCTGAAGTCCACTCTCCAAAGCCTGGCTCTTGAGTTTGAATGACTGTAAACATTTATCGAAACTCATCAAACTGTGCATTTTTAAATGGTGCATGTTACTCTAAGAGATTATGGCTCAATAAACTAGACTTTAAAAACATAACCTCCTTGTATGAGAGGGTAGATTCCGTAATGGAGGCTTGAGATGGATACTGCAGAGGAGAAACTGTGGGAAGAAAGGGATTTTCTGAATGGGAGAGGAGAATGACCAGCCTCTCAATCTTATGTGAGTACAGTTAGGTGTGTGTTATAAATGTGAGCATTGGTGAGCTTAGTTTATGAAACTGTTGTTTTTTATTCAGCAACAGTCACTTATTACGCATCTGTTACATTACTTTTTTTTTTAAGATTTTATTTATTTGACAGAGATCACAAATAGGCAGAGAGGCAGGCATAGAGAGAGGAGGAAGCAGGCTCCCTGCTGAGCAGAGAGCCTGATGCGGGGCTTGATCCCAGGACCCTGAGATCATGACCTGAGCTGAAGGCATAGGCTTTAACTCACTGAGCCACCCAGGCGCCCCTACATGACATTTTATAACACCATTTGTCTCAAGTTACAAGCACAGAATGAAAGTGTTAACTAAAAGTAAAATGTCACTTAAAAAATGTAAAGTCTGATATACAAATCAATGGAAAGATACACTGTTTTTGTAGTTTGGAAGCCTTAATATGGCTAAGATGTTCATACCACCCAAAGTGACCCACAGATTCAGTGCAATTCTTATCCAAATCTCAGTAGTGCTTTGGCAGAAATAGAAAAATCTCTCCTCAAATTCATATAGAATCTCAAGGAATCCTGAATAGTCAAAACAATCTGGAAAAAGAACAACAAAATTGAAGGTGTCACATTTCCTGATTTCAAAATGTGCTACAAAGCTACAGCAATTAAAATAGTATGGTACCATCAAAAGAAAGACATACAGACCATGAAACAAAATAGAGAGCCCAGAAATAGCTTTTGCATATATGGTCAAATGATTTTCAGCAAGGGGACCAAGATCATTCAATAGGAAAAATACAGTCTTTTCAACAAATGATGTTGGGGAAAACTGGATATCCACCCTTAGAAAATGAAGTTGGACCCTTATTTTATGCCATTTAAAAAATCAGGTAAAAATGGATCAAAGTCCTGAATGTAAGAGCTCCAACTATTAAACTCTCAGAAGAAGTAATAAAGGAAAATTCACTGAATTTGTCAATGACTTCTTGGATATTGACACCAAAAGCATAGGTAAAAAAAAAAAAATTAAGTAAGTTGAAGTTTATCAAAATTAAAGACCTTTGTGCATCAAAGGACATTATCAACAGACTGAAAAAGACAGCCCACCGAATGGGAGAAAATATTTAAAAATCATAGATCTGATAAAAGATTGACATCTACAATAAATAAATAATTCTTACACCTCAATAATATTAAAACAAATAATCCAATTTAAAACTAGGCAAAGGATTCAAGTAGACATTTTTCCAAAGAAGATATACAGAGGGCCAATGAGCACACAGAAACTACTCAATATTACCAGTCTTTAGGGAAATACCAATCAAATAGATTCACTCCTATTGGGATGGCTATTTATTTAAAAAATAAAATAAGTGTTGGAGAGGATATGGAGACATTGGATCTCTTGTACATTGCTGGTGGGAATGTAAAGTGGTGTGGTCTCTATGGAAAATAATACGGAGACTTCAAAAAATTAAACGGAATTGCCATAGGATCCAGCACTCCACTTCCAGATATAGACTCCAAAGACCTGAAAACAGGGACTCGAACATATATTCATACACTCATGTTCACGGCAGCATCATTCACAGTTGCCAAGAAGCAGAAGCAACCAAAGTGTCCCTTGACACTTGGGTTATAAATAGACAAACAAAATGTGATATATACATATTGATTGTTATTCAACCTTGAAAAGGAAGGAAATTCTGACACATAGATGAAACTGGAACGCATTATGCTAAGTGAAATAAGACAGACACAAAAGAACAGTGAACAGTATACTTAGAAATGGTTAAAAGAGTGGGGCACCCGGGTGGCTCAGTTAGTTAAGCGTTTGACTGTTGATCTCAGCTCAGGTCTTGATCTGAGTTGTGAGTTTAAGCCCCGTGTTAGGCTCCATGTCTACTTTAAAAAATAGTTTAAGTGGCAAATCCACACACAGAGACCAGTAACAGTACTTCTTCATTCCTGCTGGCTTCAGAGATCTTTTCAAGCCTTCAGTTCAAACTGTCCAAAATCAGGCTTCCACCCCTTTCCCAGGACTGCGTTAACTCCAAATGCCTTCTTCCACCCAAAGCTCTGGTCACATTGTTTAATGGCTGCATTCCTTCATTTCCCTGCTCTGTCCTGCTTTACTTTTTTGCATTTCCTAAGCGTGCCTGCTTTGCCTGGAATGACCGGCCCTCTTCCCATCTCCACCTTTTGATCCCACCCATAGACTGAAAGTCAATGCTAACCTTCTTCAGGGTTGGGACTTCAGTTCCTCTATTTTGGTACTTGTCACTATTTTTTTTTTTTTTTTTTTTTTTAGGATTCTTCCCCACCCTCAATACATTTTTTAGGATTCTTCCCTACCCTCAATACATTTTTTTAGGATTCTTCCCCACCCTCAATACATTTAAAAAACTCTGAGTGATAATGTATTTTTAAAAGCAGCCATGGATTTAGCCTGCTATAAGTAATGAGTAAATGTTTGCCAAAGGAATGAAGCTTTCTTTATAGAAGAGGTCCTCTATGGGAAACAGAAACTTTGCTCTTTTTGAACTCTAACCAAACGTCTCCAAAGAAACCGAAGGACTTCGATGAGATTTTGCAAATTTGTTATGTCAATATTTTATATGTCCTGGTTGTCACAGGTGAGACAAGTGACATTCAGCATAAGTACAAACTGGTCAGCAGATGCATTTCTTAAGGGTTTTTGTTCATTTTTGTTTTTGTTTTTTTCTCGAACTAAGATGGAAGTGTCATGGGATGTAAAGTGTAATGAACAATTGCTCTGAAAACTGTATTTTGTTTATTCATGACTACTTTGTTATTTAAAATTTTTTTTTCTTTTAAGATTTTATTTATTTACTTGACAGACAGAGATCACAAGTAGGTGGAGAGGCAGGCAGAGAGAGAGAGAGAGGATGAAGCAGACTCCCCGCTGAGCAGGGAGCCAGATGCAGGACTCCATCCAAGGACCCTGGGATCATGACCCAAGCTGAAGGCAGCGGCTTAACCCACTGAGCCACCCAGGTGCTCCAGGACTGCTTTAGATGTATTAGGGAAACATCCCTTAAAGCCAATGCATAGGGACAGATGAACAGATGGAGAAGCAGTCATTTGCTTTCTGCTCAGTTTGAAAGCAATGCCCTTGCTCATGTACATGATCAGTTTAATAAATTCAACTAAAGGCAAGAAAGGTGTTATTAGGGAGAGCAGACATTATGTATGATATAAGCTACATATTTAAAGAACCTAGCTCATGGTGAAACAGGCCTTTCATCATCATCTCAATGAAATAAGGAGATCTCTAACAAGAACATTTTCTAGAAATACAACTAGGGAAAAAAGATCTCTTAAAAAAGTGAATTAGGGAAGTGGCCCTTGCTTCTTGGAAAGCAGTGACTTAGTGGAAGAGACAGCCCAGATCGGGGGTAACATCTAGTGATGGGGCCTCGGTTACCACCTGCTTCTGCTTCATTTGGGATCCTCTGTTGATTCAACCTTCCAAGATGTGCTATTGGAGGATGAACTTGATTGGAAACAATACTATCAAAGAAAAGACATGAGAAGTTGTGGGAGCCAACATATGATCTTTTTTTAAAAAAATCATTGAAATGCAACATAGATTCAGGAAAGTATACAAATCACAAGTGTTATAAAATGAACACACCTGTGTGACCAGTACCCAGCTCCAGAAAGACACTACCAGCACCCCTGAATCTCCCTCATGCCCCCCTCCCACTCTCTCTCCCTCCCTCCTCACCAGAGGGATCCTTTCCCCTTGCCTCCAAGATCACAGATTCTTTTGCCTGTTTTTGAACTTTATGTAAGTGGAATCATACGGTATGTTAAAAAAAAAAAGATGTTAAAAAATAAAATTACCAAGTTCAATTTGAATAAGAAGGAACATTTAAAAATGTGCCTATCCACTAGTTCACTAGTTTATTTGGAGGGAAGGTGAGGAGAAGCTGCACAGGAAGAGGACTACCTACACCTCTGTGGGCTTGCCAGTGATAGTATTATTGGGATCTGTTAGTAAGTGCTGGTAATTGGGCCACGCAAGCCACGAAACCTATTCATTTTTTGAGTTGGTGGATGAATCATTCACTCCATCCCTGCAGTCTGGCAAGGCAGAATGCAGAAGCCCCATTTGGTCTTAACATGTGGAATGGTAAAACCTGGCAGATTACTGAGCTCCAGAATAGTGTCCCTAACAAAATAGTGTCCCTAACAAAATCCATCCCTGATGGATCCATTCAGGGCATTCTTCCAAGTACACAGAGTCCATGTGGTTAGAGAGCTAAAAGGCTCCATGAACGATGTGCGGTTAACACCCAAGCAAAACAGGGGTCTCTTGGCAAAAATGGGAAAGTATGGCTGTTGAGGAAAAAATCAGTCGTGTCTGCCACCATGTCATTGTTGTAACCCCAGGGACAACAGACAGCTCAGCTCCCAGGGGCTAACGTGGTAAAAACCCACAAAAGACGTCCTCTGTTGTCCTGTGCCTATATCCCAGTACACTCATCATGAGCTTTCCTGCCTAAATGCTAGGATAGCACAGTGGTTACTCACATGGGCCCTAAAGTAGACAACCCTGGCTAGAATTACAACCCCACTGGCTGTGGGTTTTTCAAAGTCTTGTGGAATTGAAGCCGATTAGATAGGTAGTAAGTTAGGTCCCTAAGTTTAGAGTCAAGCAAAGACTGAGATTACTAAAGAAAATTTTAGGACATGTTCACAGAAAAAAAAGAAGAGCAAAACTTACAATTTCAAGTGTGCGTTGAATCCATCCATGTTAGAGTTTAGAAATCTAATTATGGTAGTTACCGTCTATTGAGCAGTTACCACTACCAAATGTAATGCTAAAGACTGTATAATTTTTAGTTCATATACTTGTCACAACAACTCCATAAGCTAGGTACTACTATGAGATGAGACACTGAAGCACAGAAGGTTATAGAATGTGTCTAAAGCCACACAGCCAGTGGGGTTGTAATTCTAGCCAGGGTAGTCTACTTTAGGGCCCATGTGAGTAACTGTGCTATCCTAGCATTTAGGCAGGAAAGCTCATGGTGAGTGTACTGGATCTGGGCACAGGACAACACCCAGCTGGGTCTGTGCTCTTCTCACCCATCTGCAGTGTGATTCCCCACGCTTAGTAAACCTCCCCCAGTTGGTGGTTCACATTCCATCCGTTTTCAGCTTCATGGTGTCTGGCTCAGGTTCCTTCTCTCTTCCTCCTAGCTATGTGGTTGCAGTTTACATGCTAAATTGAGCAGAGCCAATAATCTGCATAAGGTCAGTCTTAGTAACTACAAATGAACTAGAGCTCAATGTGGCCAATGGCATGATCCAAATATCCACAATTAATGCCAATAAATGTGTGCGTGAATGCATCCCATAGACATCTGTAAATGTCTATGAAGTGCCAGTTATAGTGTCTGGTAAGGGGCTGTAAATATAAATGACACATTGTCTCTGAAATCTAGGAGCTCATCAAGCAGTGGGGGAGATGGAGAAGTAATTAAGCAAAGAAAGCACAAGGAAATGACAGGCCTTAGTAGAAGTTTAGGTAAAAGACCACGGACGTACGGAGACTGGAGACCACCTTTCAGCTGTATTTGGCAGAGTGCAGAAATGTCCACCAGACAGAACAGGCCTAACAGGCAGAGAAGAGAATGACATGTGTCTCAGATGGCCCTGAGATACAATGGGGTTCCCAGGCCCCACCCCAGACTTTCGAATCTGCATCCCTGAGAGTGTGATCAGAGAATCACTATTTGAAGGGAGGCTAGGATTTGTCAATTGCTGTGTCCCGGTGCACAAATCAAGGACTCTGGCAGTGGCTGTCCCATGCAGATTTGGGATGGGGAAGGTAGAGTGCTTGAAACAGAGAGTGCAGGGAGAAAATGGCAAGAAATGGCCCATTAAGGGTAGGTTGGGGCCAGTTTTGCAAATCCCTAAGTAAAGATGTTGGACTTTATCTTGTCATCAATGAGGGGCCCAGGGAAAATGCAGAAGCAAAGGCATGACATGATCAAAGCCTTGACTTGGAACTGGTAGGTGAGGAAAACCTATAAATTATCATATCCATAGTGTGGAGCTTTTTTATCCCTTATAAAGATGATAGGAGCATATTACAGAGAACAGAAAAAAGATGACATTTCCCCAGCAGAGCAGGTGTCCTTCAAACAGTCAATGATGGAGAAACATTTGCGGTATGAATGACTCGTTAGTCAATGCCACCACGTGCCAGCCCTGTGCTGTGTGTTTTCCATAAATTATCTCCCCTAATCCTCACAACAACATGGTGAGATAGCTATTACCTTTTACAAATGGGAAAAACCAGACACTTCTTAGAGAAGTTAAGCAACTTGCCCAAGGTCACAAAACTGTGAAGCAGCAGAGTCAAGCTGCAAACATAGACAATCTGATGCCAGAGTTCATGCACTTGGCCGTCCCGCACGCCTGCCCCATGGGGAACGAGGGCATTTCCCTGCCGCCTGACAGACATATGGTTTTACATATTTATCATGATCACCCATAAAATGTTATATCTCATTTTACTCAAAGCATACTGGTGTGTCATAGGATGTTTTCATAAATATAACTTTAATGGCTACGTGATTATCCACTGAGTGATTATAGACCACTGATTGTACTCCTTGTCTTCATCCTCAGTTTTCACTAGAACACATAACATAGTAACAAATGTTTTCACCTGCATCACATTTCCATGTAGAGCTATTTCCGTAGACTGAGTTTCTAGGAAAAGGGTTACCATTGGATCGAAGGCCTCATGGCAATTGTGAACCCTTGATTGACATTGCCAGATTGTGTGTCAGAAATGTTTTACTAGTTCACATATTTACTATATTGTCATCATATAGCCTCATACAAAGTATGAGAATATCAACCACAGCCCACCCTCACTTGCACTGAGCGTTATTTTAAAAAAATCCCTCCTAGGAGTGCCTGGGTGGCTCAGTGGGTTAAAGCCTCTGCCTTCGGCTCAGGTCATGATCTCAGGGTCCTGGGATCAAGCCCCGCATCAGGCTCTCTGCTCAGCAGGGAGCCTGCTTCCTCCTCTCTCTATGCCTGCCTCTCTGCCTACTTGTGATCGATGTCTGTCAAACAAATAAATCTTTAAAAAAAAATCCCTCCTATTTTAAAGGTTTCATATGACACATTATATGTCATTTTAACCTGCATTCATTTGATGTTTAGTATGGTTGCATATTTTCCCATACTCTACTAATTAATTGCATTTCTTCCTTTGTGAGTTATCTGCTTGCCATTTCACCTATTTCTCTTCTGGAGAGTTTTTAGGAGTCGTTTTCCAGGTAGACTATCCAGATTTGGGGAAGACACTGGGATGAAGGGCTGAATAAGAGAGAAAAGTCAGGATTTGAGAAAATCCTCAGCACTGATTGCTAAAATGGTCACACACCTTCTTAAAATCAAAATCGACCCAACTACAGTAGCTGGGATGATAATAAAGTAACCCTTCTTTCTCTGTTACAAATTGTGCTCCACAAATGAACTGGTACACCAGAAAATTTAAACACAGAGCTTTAATTTTCTTTTTTTTTTTTTTAAAAGATTTTATTTGTTATTTATTTGACAGACGAGATCACAAATAGGCAGAGAGGCAGGCAGAGAGAGGAAGGGAAGCAGGCTCCCTGCCGAGCAGAGAGCCCGGTGCGGGGCTTGATCCTAGGACCCTGGAATCATGACCTGAGCCAAAGGCAGAAGCTTTAACCCACTGAGCCACCCAGATCCCAGGACCCTGGAATCATGACCTGAGCCAAAGGCAGAGGCTTTAACCCACTGAGCACCCAGGCACCCCTTTAATTTTCTTCTAAAGGTAGCATTGGTGAGTGTGTGCAAGATTTCTACTGAAAGACCAGAAGTACAGAATTGATACACGTGATCATGTGGCAGTTTTAGGGAAGAAATCCTAATCTGTGTTTCCCTAAAAAGAATCATCTGCCTACCATAGGTGTCCTGATTTAGGTGGTACCTGGATGAATACTGTTTAGCAGCTACCTACTTATTTTAATACGTGTTAGGAAAAATATAACCTGCTCATAAATCCATGATGTGCATGATTGCCCAGACATGACTGTGCAAAGATACATGCAAAGAATGGCACAAAATATTCTTAAAAAGCATGAATCAGGGGCACCTGGGTGGCTCAGTGGGTTGGGCCTCTGCCTTCAGCTCAGGTCATGGTCCCAGAGTCCTGGGATCGAGCCCTGCATCGGGCTCTCTGCTGAGCAGGGAGCCTGCTTCCCCCTCTCTCTCTGCTTGCCTCTCTGCCTACTTGTGATCTCTATCTGTTAAATTAAAAAAAAAAAAAAAAAAGCATGAACCAGTTCAAAGAAATAAGTAATTGCATGGGTGGGTGTCCATGGCCAGGACAAAAGGCACAACGTCAGCATGCTCAGAGCTGAAGTTTTAGAAACCCGGCTTTACTTTGTCATCATCAATATGCCTCTCCTTCGTGCTCACTACGTACTAGATGCTGTGCTCAGTACTGAAGGAACGTACTGCTGCTTCTGAGAGTTCACAGCTAAGACAAGAGAAGACATGTGAGCTGGGAAATGTGGAAAGGCTGTCCTGCTGGCGAGGCAGGGGACGCACCAAACAGCTAGAAATCACAGACAACAGTGAAGAGTTAGAAAGAAACTTGACAGTAGAGCCCCCACACTGCCATATTACAGGAATCTTCTGCCTGTTTTCCCTCCCAACGTTTTTGCCAGGCAAGGTGAAACTAAATTCTTCCTTCTTTCTCCTCTTTCATTGTTCCTTCTTATTCTCTCATACAGTGTCTCTAATTTCAGATTCGTTTTATATCCCCCCAGATTGCCTACCCCTGAAACGAGGCATCCAGGATTATCTAGGTGTGTGCCACAGGGCATTGGACGGGGAAATGATGTGTATGCACCTGGTGCAACAGCCTCAACTGGTCAATCAAGTCTCTGTTCTTCTCACCCTGATGATTTCCTTTTTAAAATTCATCTTGGAGGAAGTTGTGTAACATTTATTTTCCACCCTGGGCTTCTAACTCACTTGGCTTTGAATAACAACTGGCCACCTTGAGAACTGCGAGCCCTGATGACTGTAAGGATTCGGGAGGGGCAGATATTTTTGGGTGACTGTTCACCAGTTATAATCAAAAACATGACCTTGGGAGGATTATAGTGGTGCTTGGAGTACCTGTGAGATGTAAAGTTAGTAGCCCCAAATGGGTGTGGGCACCTGGTATGAGGGAGCTGTCATGTAAATGCTCTGGGAATAAAATAGAGGCACAGGGCGCCTGGGTGGCTCAGTGGGTTAAGCCGCTGCCTTCGGCTCAGGTTATGATCTCAGGGTCCTGGGATCGAGGCCCGCATCAGGCTCTCTGCTCGGCGGGGAGCCTGCTTCCCTCCCTCTCTCTCTGCCTGCCTCTCTGTCTACTTGTGATCTCTCTCTGTCAAATAAATAAATAAAATCTTTAAAAAAAAAAAAAAAAAGGACCAATACCCAACTTTAAAAAAAAAAAAAAATAAAATAAAATAGAGGCACAAAGGCCTGTGCCCTCAAGGACCGTGCACAAAGATGGGCTGGAGAAATAATGATTTATATGAGATTCGTAACTCTTACCAAGGGAATGTGTGATAAATGTGTAGGAGACACACAGAGGAAAGATAATTTCTGACATAGTAGATCTGTGAGGAAGAAAAGTTTGAGCTTTCCCAGTCTCTCTTCTGACTGACTTAACAAAAGCAACAAGTTAGTTTTAAGGGATATTTGGATAAGATTTTGACCGACACAGGTAGGAAATGGGGGCATATGGTTAGAAGGGTGTAGACAGTGTGGGGAGGGAAAAAGCCAAGATATGAAGAGTGAAGAGTGTACATTTTATATGGGAGACAAGAGGTGCTTGGGTACATGAGGAGACAAGGCTCTGGTGGAAGGCTTATTTAGGGAGCTTGTGGGCGGGAAGCCTGGAAGGTAGATTAAAGGACCCATCTCAAGGGTGATGGGGAGACATTGGCATTTTGTAAGAATAGTGAGAGTGACATTACATTTGTTCTTTGGGAATATTGTTGTGGTAGCTGGACAGAGCATGGGTTGGAGGAGGAAGAAACCAGAGATAGGAAACCAGTTGGGCAGCTGTTGCCATAGTGAGGTAAGAGCTAATGAGGGCCAGGTTAGGGCTATGGTGATGAGAATGGGATAAAGGCAAAGGATGCAAGAGTCAGTTTGGAAATAGCCTGGCAACTAGTTGGATATAGAAGGAGAGAGAGAATTAGAAGGTGGCCTTAATATGGAGGCTGGAAGAGAGTAGAAGCGCCACTACTTGAGGTGGAATTGCTGGTTTATGGGGAATATTGGGAGTCTCCTTCATCTATGGATGGGTTTAAGCAAAGGAAGACCCATTATTGGTGGAATCATCCATCACTGGTTGTGCTTGGAGAGCAGGGATGCTAATGGTTAATAGTAGACATGGTCAAGATTTTCGGGTGATGAGAAGAAAGTTACAGACAGTAAGGAAGAGGTCTTAGGAAACTGCTTTAAACACCACTAGGTATCATTCTTGTGATTTGAGAAATTGGTATCTTCAACACTGATATTCGTGTGCCCAGAGCCTTCTGATTTCAGATTCTCTTCTTGGAGCTGTACACCAATAGTCAAAATGTACTAGTCCTAATGTCTCTTGTCTCAGGGCATTGAGACATTGGTCTCTTTAGGTGGCAGTTAGCTAGGAAATTCATTAATTCATTCAACAAATAGTCAATGAATGTTTACCATGGCCAGGCACTATTCTAGACATTTTACTGCTGAGATTATAGCCGCAAATGGAACAGACAGAATCCTTATTCTTGTGGATCGTCCTTGTAGTGGGGATAGCAGACCATGAATAAAGCAAAAAAGCAAAAAAGCAAAAAAATGTATTACATAGTGGTAAATGTTATAGAGAAAAGAAAAAAAACTAAAACCAAGAGGCTGGGAACCGCTGGGTTGGGAAAACCGCTGTTATAAATAAGGTGGTTGGGATAGCCTCAGTGACAAAATGCCGTTTGAGTAAAGACTTGTAATTGAGGAAAGGGTGAACCATGTTTATATCCAGGCAAGAGCATCCCAGTTGGAGGGAACAGCAAAGGCAAACACCCAGAGTTGGATGCACGCCTGGAGTATTTGAACAGCAGTAAGGAGGCCAGCAGGGATGGAGCGGAATGAGGCAGGATATGTGGAAAGTAACTAGCTGGGATCTTCTGGAGATGATGCCTGAATCTTACAGAGTGGCCCTAAAAATGGGAGTTGAGTCATTGGGAAGGAGATGTACTTGGCCATCTTTTCCTTATGGGTGGGGCTTTGCTCTGCAGAGAACCAAGTAAATGTCCAGTCACAGGAAGGAAGACAGAGGTTTTTCGTCAGAAAACACCAAGTCTCTTGTTCCACTCGGTAGAGGCGACATCCATGATAAGAGTGCTCCTCACTCCACCCCTTGTCCTATTGTGGCTGGCAGGAGGCCTGCGTCTTCCCAGCAGTCTTTGCAAGGCTGATACACGTCAATATTACTCAAAATGGATAGATCCCAAAAAATAAAAATAAATTACACTAAAAAAGTATCTATGCTCTTTGTTTAATTCTCTGCATCAGAAGTTACGTTTAGTTTACAGTTCACTTTTTTTTTCTTCAATATATACCACACTGCAAGGTGGGACTGGAAAGAAGAAAACCACGTAGGCTAAAGTCCCTCAAATTCTATACTTAAACTCCATCTCCATGGCAGCATGACAGCCTCTGACCATGTGGAACCGTCACAATTTTGAAGAATAGCTTTAGATTGTAATTCTTCACTTATCTAAAAGCTGCATTTGCTTAATGAAGAGGCTTATTATATCTTCCCTACAGCTATTGACCATCAAATTGGGGAGGGGGATGTTTTCCTTTATTTCTCTGAATTGGGCAACTCACTGCTTTCCTTCTGGCTGGGAGCCTAAACCCTTGCAAGGGCAGAGACAAACACAGGAAGGAGGAGGGAGTGAAGGGGACAGAAGGGCTTACCCATGATGGAGTCACATGAACTTGTAGATCAAAAGAGCAGTCCTGGCTTTAAAAGACTGTGGCACTATTCATGAACCCGGTGACTGCCCAAGAAGGAACACAACTGCTTGTTGTCACCAAAGATAAAACGCTGCAGCTGGGTCCCCACCCCCCACCCTCAATCCAACTTAGATCCCCCCCATAAGGAAGGTGGAGGCTTTGACTCCACTTGGTCTCATTAACTGCTGATAAATGACAGAGTCATAAAACAGGGCCCACAAAAGGAAGTTGGCAAAGAGGGACACGATAGTTTCCTTTTAGAGAATGCTTTCAGACCTTGTCATTCTCTTACTTTTATACCATTGGCTTGGTGAGGAGCTGTCCTCACCCTTCATGTTAATGCAAATGAATTTAATCAGATAATGTGAGGTCCTCCAACAGAGTTCAGATCTCTACTCCAGCAATTCCCAAAGTGTGTCTGTTCCCTGGAATTCTAATTCCACATATGTCAATAGATATTATGTGAGGTAGAAAAGGAAAGGCTCCATACTCAAGAGAATGTTGGGAAATGCTACATTTAAACAATATTGGATGGGTTTTCACTACTGCAAGACTCCCCTTAGCTGCTAACATTCCTACATAGCAAGCAGGAGATATCACACCCGTTTCCCACACTTGGGTCACCCAACCCATTTTCATGGGAAGCCCAGGGAGGTTACAAGACTTACTACCTTTGTCAGAGCTAGAACCAGAAGCCAAATAACTTGGCCCCGCCAGATTTTTTTCACTTGCCTGGAGAAATACAGAGCATTAAAACAAAACAAAACAAAACAAAAAAACAAAACAAAACAAAACAAAAAAAACCACCACCACCACCACCACCACAACAACAAAAACCAACAAACTAGAAAACAGAGGTATTCATGAACCAATGTGGCAAAGGAAAAAGAAAATGTCAGATCCAAAATGTTGGGAGGTCAATCTTACGTCAGTCTGTGAGTCAAAGATGCCAAAGGCAGGGTGTGAGGGAAAGACCAAAAGCCATGGATCAGGGACCTGTAAGGCTGCCGAAGACAAATGTTGTTCATCTATTCCGGAATTTCTTGCCGCACATCTCTAATATGCTAAGCTCCTTTCCAGGCATTGGGAATACAGAGGTGAATGAAGCTAGGTCTACGAAAGGCTGTTCCTGGGGCAGGCTCATGTGGACCTCCACCTGAATGGTGCTCCTGATGCACCTTCTGTCCCCTCAGCCAGCCCTCTGGTCACACAGGATAAGGTTTAGGTGCCATAGGGTACAGGAAAGTGCTGCTTGCAAATCCAACTTTTGAACGTCAAAGGTCAAAGTCGTTCCTGTCTGCAAATTCTGAAGTTTCGTTTCCCAGAACTATTCAGGCTCTTTCTGATGCTATCTGTAGTGCTCTCTTAATTCTGAACCAAAACTAGAAACCAAGGACTTTTCCCCTAGAATTTATTTACGTGAAAAGTGTTACAAAATATAGACATTGCATTATATTTCACTGTACATGTTTATGAATCTTTATTCTACATATAAAAGAATAAAATTAGATAAAGGGAAATAGAACATTTGGTAAAAATATGTATGATAAAACCCTTAGAACTATATAATACAAGGAGTGAACTCTGAAGTGTAAATTTTAGTTAACAATAATCCATCAGTTTTGACTCATTGATTATAACAAATGTACCACAGTAATGCCAGGTGTTCATAATAGGGGAAAACTATGAACAGGTGGGGAAGAGTATACAAGGATTCTCTTTACCTGTTCAGTTTTCTGTAAACTTAAAACTGTTTGAAAAAATTAAGCCTATTAGTTAAAAAAATAAAATAACATTGACTGTTGTGTTGGAAAAAAGTACAGAGAACATTTTTTTTCCAGTGAATTATAATTTGGTAAGTTAAAACATATTATGTTATGATTTAATACATTTGCTTTTTTACATTTTTCATTTATCTAGTGAAGATGGTGATAGCAAATTACTTTATTTGCATTTTCTGAAGACCTCAGCTTGTTCAATAATTGTGTATTTTGCCTACTTTTCTTGAATATCTCTGAGAATTAATTTAATTGAATTTCTAAGAGAGACTAGGTAGGTTCAGAGCTCCCTAAAAACATTTCATGTTCACCAAAATGGTTACCTGCTGAAATTTGCCTCTCCAACATGAGGGTACCCAGGAGAGAGGATGATTTTTTGCTTTGAAAATAAGATTAGAATACTAATATACAGAGGACAAAATCAATCTTCCAGCATATTCAGTAGTTTCTCATTTGCAGATACTTTCTCCTTGCCCGTTAGGCTAGCAAGTTCTCGTTAAGCTATAACTTAAGGACATGGTGTTCATTAAAAAGATCATAGCAGGATAAAGAAGGAACAGCACTTTGAAAGGGACTTATGGCTCCTCTGGATGATTTTGTTTATAATTTATTCCCCAGCAAATCTAGTTTTGATGATAGACCCTATTTAGACTTAAACTTTCTCAAAGTTTTGTGATTTGGGTAGTTTCTACATAGCTCATCTGTTAGCAGCCGATAAACCATAGTGAAAACTGCTGTTAGTGATACTCTTTCACAATTTCTTTAGTTCGAAGTGAAAGTGAAAACTTAGAATTATTTATGACTTTTGCATACTACTGGAAAAGCCGAGTCTTCAGTGATATGTTTTGCCCCTCCTTTTAGAGAGACATCATGTAAAATGTTTTGAACTAATGTTTTGAATTTGAATCTTTAATTTTTTTTTTTACTTTTCTTAAATTCGTGAGCTCTTTGAAACATTTTTAGTCTTCTTTTAAGAAAAGGCATCTGTCTCAGATGTCTTGGACTTTATATAATACTACTTGTACCACACTTGGAGTAAATCATCCAATTGTTGTAATGACTATTCATATCATATGAATATAAAAATATTTTTACAAGAACAACTTTCCTACAAGACTGGAAAATCATCAGATGTGTTATTCATAGAGTCAATATGAGTCTACCTTTAGAATCAATCCTCATCGAAGTTTTGACGAAGTTAGTCATCAGTTTCTAGAAAAAAATATCTTTGAACAGGTAGAATTTTCCATCTCTGCAGTTAATATTAAAGTTATCAGCCAACATGCTAATCATCTTATGGACTGGTGTACTGTGCTCAGAGCAGAGAAAGTATAACCGTTTAGATGGTCACTTGTTGAACCTGGAAGGACATCAAATTTAAGAACTTTTACGTTATCTCCAGGAATTTAACTAAAATAACTTACTAATATAGGGACAGCTTTTTGATTTTTGTGGTTAGCTGAAACTGTCATACGGCTGAGACATAAAGGTTTTACCCAGTTCATGTCAAATCTTTTGAGATACTGGAGCAATTTTTTTTTTTTTTAACATTATACCTTTGGTTTGTGCTGATGGAAACTTAAGTTCAAATACCATGGAACTTAGCTCAGAAGAGCCATTGAAAGATCTGAAGCCATGATTGTGTTCTGTGGCATTATATGGAATTACCACCTCTTTTCTGAGCATCTTTTTGAGCTATTTCATCACTGAATCATGGAAGCTCCAGATCTGATCAATAATGCCCATTTCCTTAAATTGAAAATACAAAAAGACAGCAGAGTGGGCCTCAACGTTTATCTCACTGCCACCTAACAGACAAAATTCTACTTGTGGATTGACACTTTATTTTATAAAAGAGTGTTTCTTTTGCAAACCTCATTAAATGTTTTCTGATCCCCGCCCTTGTAATCATTTTGATACTAAAACAAAACTGTTTAAATAATTTTAAGCACACCTCAAATATCTCTGAACTACAGCTAACAGTATTCTCTGTAAAAATTAACTGTAATTTTCATCCCATATCACAGGAATCTGCTTTGCCTGACACTTAAAATATGTGTGTAGTTTCAAGTTTGTGTGGTGGTCACAGGAACCAGCTGCTCCCTCTCTGCTCCTCTTTCTCCCTCAACATCCTTTCCCTTAGAGACGTCTCCCCCTTGGTTTCTTTGCCCTAACCCCTCCCCCCAGGGTGCCTCTGGGTCCAACAATAAATGCTTATGAGACATTTTATCTGAATATTTTCAAGTTATTGTAATAAATTATTCAGCTTGAGATGCTTCACCTTTTGTAGTTCTCAGTCTTATATTTCCCCATCCTTTAAAATGGACATCACTGATTGGATTCTCTCAGTAACTCTCTCCTAAGATCTCTCCTAAGAAGTTTGGGAACAGTTTTATACTTATGCTAAAAAACAAAACAAAACAAAAGAACGGAAACAAAATATTTGAAATAAGTTTCATATCAAAAGTGAACCTCCCCTTATTTATTTATTTAACAGAGAGAGACACAGCGAGAAGAGGGAACACAAGCACGGGGAGTGGGAGAGGGAGAAACAGGCTTCCTGCTGAGCAGAGCAGGGAGCCCGACGTAGGGCTTCATCCCAGGTCCCTGGGGTCATGACCCGAGCCCAAGTCAGATGCTTAACGACTGAGTCACCTGGGCTCCCCAAAGCCAACCTCTTCTGAAGCTTGTATATCTTGGTGTCCCCTCCACCCTGTCACCTGCTCCCATTATTCTATTGCATTATCCTGCATGATGCTCTTCATTGCACTTGAAACATAAATGTATTCTACACATCTATGTGTTTTGTGTGTACATGTCTTAGCACCATGATTCTACTTCCTTTAGAAGCAGGGACTTTGTCTGGCTGACAGCGGCTCCCCAGTTCAAAGAACAGGGCTGGGGTATGCTCAGTATAGATTGACTGAGAGAAACAAGTAAACCCAACAGCCGGTGATGATTGGTCCCCATCTCCGGAACTAGGCCATCCACCAAGGACCCTTGGACTGAGACATTAAGTTTTCTTAGGCTCTCTTAAGAGTTCCACCATCTCTGGGTACTAATACTTTTTGGAAAGGGTTGCCTCCTAACTCCTACAGCAAAACAGAAAGCTTTGACAGATATATATAGACACACACACACACACACACACACACACACACACTTTAAAAATGATTAAAAGAAGCCCCACAAAGGTCAGATAAGGTAACTGAGGTCATTTAGAGACCAAGGGCTAAGCAGAGGCCTCACCATAAAAGAGAACTAAATAATTTTCAGTATACACACATAAACAGGGCTGCATAAAGTAACATTTTTTAAAAATAAGAAAGATGAATAGGAACAGCTTGTTTTTCTTAGAAATTTATTAAGCCCTGCATTATGTTACATAGACATGGATTTTAATTCTACACACTTTCAAAGACATATTTTACAGCAGTTGCTATATCCTAGTCTATTGAGAATATCTGCCTCTGGAAATCTAAAATATCAACATGTGAGTATTTTTTTTTTAATCTATAGTCATAGCATCATTGAGTGTGGTACAGGGAGGTAACACAGAGATGGTCTAATAATCCGCCCACTCATTGTTACTGATGGATATTCCGAGGATGGGAGAGTAAGGAGACTCTTCCAAAGGGACTGAATTCAAATCTTCTGGAGGGTCATCTTTATGTGTCCCTCAAGAGTCCCTGCCCCTCCTTTTTCACCTTGTTGTGTGAGCTACAGGGATCAAGCCCTCTTGCTTTCTGGCTTCCCCTTGTAGTCACTGAGTGGGAGGCAAGGGTAAGAGATAGGAGGATGAAGGAGAGCAAACCTGGAGTGTTTATTCCCTCAACAAGCTCCCTACCAGCCACATTGGCCAGGATTCCATTCGTACACCCAAGACCACAGCTCCTGTTGGCTGCCTTCTCTCTAATTCTGGGAAGCATTTTTCTCCTCTCATTCCTTTAGACCCAGGGCTGATAAGCCTTCTAGCGGTGGCCGGCCAGAGTGCTTCATCAGACATTGGTGGCTCCTCTTAACCCTTTGCTATACAGTTTCCTTCTCTTGAATAGTCAATGAATATGTCATGGGTTTTTTATCCAGACTCTGACCACACACATTTGAAACTGGGTCTTCTGACTCTGACCCAGTGCTCTTTCCTTTATGCTCCCGTGTCATAAGCTGCTTTGGAAATACACATGACTTTCTACCTGCTCAGATTATACGGAAATATTTTCAAATACTCTGACGAAGTACTAGAAACAGAATCTAAAAGTATGAGTAATGAGGACCACAGAAAGGGGAAAGGCTGACTCTATGGAGGTTCTGCAGGAAATCTTGCAAAGGTGAAATTTGACTAGGGCAGAAAGTGGAACTGTCTAGAGAAGTAGGAGGGCGACGTGGTTCCTGTGTGGTTAGGGGAAGTGGGGTTGCAGCTCCCAGTCCTGCAACAGCTGAAGTGAACCCAGCTGGCTGTGTGTTTTTCATTCAGCACAGCCCTAAGACGTAAGCGAGTATCTTGGTTATGCTCAGCTAAAGAAGTAGCACATCTTTCCAATGCTAGATGGGAAAATTGGCCGCACTGACACATTGAGAGGGAGTCTGCCGGCTGCCAGCGGGGTGTCTAATTGAGATATTTTCAAGAGCTGAGTGGACCACAGCAGAGTTTTTACCTTATGTCCTGACACCACTGGAATATCATCTTTGCATATTGCCTTTCACCTTCACTCAATCTCATTTGCTCCTTGTTCTTCATGAGAGTGGAGTATGAGAAAAGCCATGAGAATGTGGAGGGAAGTTTCTATTCCTTAGAAATAAAAATAACTTTGTTCTAGTCTTGACCTTGTCGCTAAGTTGGTGTGACCTGTTTCAAGTCTCTGGAACTCAGGTTCCCCAGAGTAAAATGAAAACACTACTTAGAAAGACGTTGGAGGTCATTTCCACTTCTCAGATTCTATGAGCCTCTTAAGAATGAGACTAAACCAAAGCATCTTCCATCTTGAGCTCCCTGCCTGTTGGACAAAACAGTGCACTCAAGGATATATGGATGTTATGTCTAGGACTTCAGACTCTGGAGTCAACCTGCCTGGGTTCCAAACACAGCTCTGGACTTGGAATCTGTTTCACAGAGAAAGAAAGAAGGTCCCAAGGACCTCCAGCCCTCCTGGATCTCTACAGCTGCTATCAGATCTGGAGACCACACTTTCCTGGAGCTCATCCTTCTGCACTTTCTCTGGAGATGTGTCATATAGGAAACAGAAGTCAGGCGGTGGAATGTTCCACCATTTGATTGTACTGTTGGGAGGGCCAAGAGAATCCTTCTGAGTCTGGCTGGATTGTACAGGTCATGTTTCCATTCTACTTGACTCCAACTGTCAACATTGTGAAAAAACAATCAGTTCAATGCTTAAAAAAAAAAAAATCTGCCCAAGTTCAAGTAATTGTTTTGGCTAACTTCTCCCTCCCGTCATTAACCAGCTGCTTTGATGCCATATGGAGTCAACCTATGAAAAACTCAATTTCAACGGTCACTTTTTGTGAAGACCATTTAAATCAAGTGCCTTTCATTTCTTTTCTGGCTGGCAAACTGCCTCATTACTCTAAAGCATAGCTCAAATAGCACCTTCTCTGGGAAGCATTTTCTGACAACATTTCTTCCTTAGGTAAAGATAATTCACATCCCCTCTCTCCTCTGTGCTTCTCAGATGTTGTGCACCCATCTCTGTCCTGACATTTGTCACCTTGTAGAGAGTATTTGTATCTATGAGGAGTTCCTGAGGGCCAGAGGAACTTTATGTGTACTTCTGCTTGACAGTAACTTCTTAGTGAAGACTCCTTAAGAAAGGAAGACAAGAGGAAGAGACAGAGGAAAAGAAGGAGAAAGGAGAGAATTTATGGAAAAATTTGGAAAACATATGAAGTAAGAAGAAACCAGCTGGGTAGAGGAGTGCTGAATGGTCTTTTTTCTCTTGCTCCTCCATAGGTGACTCCTTTATGGCTTGTCTTTGGGTATCTGAAGTTGTTTATTAGGACAGGTAGGGATTCTGGGGAAAAAAAAATGCAATGACTTTAACTGTGTCAGATACCTACAAGAGACGATTTTCTGTTCCAAGAGAACCTACCTCCACACTTCCACAAAAGGTTTTATTGAATAAAGGCATAAAAGAATCACTGCATTCAGAATTGCTTTTTCTCTGGGATGAGGATTCTGAAATTTCATGCTAGGCATAATTAATAACACACGCCTGGGGAGAACAATCCGGTTTGGGAATTAGATGGCATGGAATTAACCAGGGAGTAGTGCGGCCAAAAAAATCTGGTTGTTATCTCTCCTAGAAGTCTGTCCCCATCTAGCCTGGTGGTCAACAGGGTGTCTCAGCTTAAGTGTTAACACGTTTTTGGCCCGTACAATCTTCAAAGATCTCAAAAACCTTCAAAAATTCCGGTCCTCATCTTCTTGATCGATAAGGCAGAATCTCCAGACCCTCTTCTGTCAGAAGGTGGAAAATGTAGTCAACTATTTTTTTTGGCCTTATGATACTAACCTATTTATTAAACTTTTCACTAGTGTGACTGAACTGGTTGGTGGTTTTGGCATTGATAGCGTTGGGGCCGCTGGCCATAAAATGAGGTGCATTTGTGTTGCCTGTCCACTAGGGGACTGTTTACCATGAAGTTTTCTCAGAGAATATTAGAATCTTAGCAAGGGATTTAGAACTAGACAGTTATTACATCTAGATTTCCATACAGCATAAGAACAAAACCATATTTTGATCACTGATGGGAAAACATGACTTTATTTTAACCTAGTCTTGGAAAATATAAGTATCTAGTTTATGCGAAACACAATTCAGTCTATCAAAAGGTTTTATTGAGCATTTACTATTATGTCAGGTACTGTTCTAGGTGTTTGAGGTGTATCAGTGAAGAAAAGAAAGATCTTTGCTTTCATGGTGTTTACATTCTATGTGAAAACAAGACAGTCAGAAAAGTAAGTTAAGAGTCACTTATGGCTTATTTCCCTCTCTCCTTTATTTCTTTTCCCCCTTCCCATCTGTTCATCTGTTTTCTTTTTTAAATTCCACATATGAGTGAAATCATATTGTATTGTTCTTTCTCTGACTGACTTATTTCACTTAGCATAATACTCTAGTTCCATCTACATCATTACAAATGGCAAGACTCATTCTTTTTAGTGGTGGAATAATATTCCATTATATATATAATGGAATATATATATATATATATATATATATATATATATGCCACATCTTGATCTATTCATCAGTCAATGGATGATTGGGCTTTCTCCATAGTTTGTCTATAGTTATAGCCCATATATAATAAGGCTGTTATAAACATCTGTATTTTTTTATTCTTTGGGTAAATAGCCCAGTAGTAAAATTGCTGGACCATAGGTTAGTTCTGTTTCTTTTTTTAAGGTCTTACTTATTTATTTGAGAGAGGGAGATAGAGCATGAGCAGGGGGGAGGGGCAGAGGGAGTGTGAGAAGCAAGACTTTGCACTGAGCTGGGAGCCCCATGCTGGTATGGGGGATGGGCGGGGGGCTCAATCTCAGGACCCTGAGATCATGACCTGAGTCGAAGGCAGACACTTAACTACTGAGCCACCTAGGTCCCCCTAGGGTAATTCTATTTATAAGTTTTTAAGGAACTTCCAAACTTCTCCAGAGTGACTGTACCAGTTTGTATTCCCACCAACAGTGTAAGAAGGTCCCAAAAAGGATTACTTTGATCTCAGTGTTGTGAATGGACAATGTTCAGACAAACCTGGGCTGCATGGCAAATTCAGTCAGGTGAAATCTGAGACTAGAAAAATTCCCCAAGAAGATTCACAAGATACCATTTTCAAAAAAAGCATTTGGGTTCTACTTCCAGAATGTCACTGTGGGTGTGCTGCTATGAGCTTGATTGAAATAACCATTGTATCCACATTTGTAATAGACAAGGCCATTCCTCCAACTCTCTTAGAGTTCATGTTCTTTTCATCTATTACATTGAAATCTAAAAATTTACCATATTTGCAAAATCCTATGCTAGTCAGAAAGTATGAAATTCAAGGATACAAAAGTAGACAATATGTGGTCTCTGTCCTCTCCTTTAGTTCCCAAAGACAAAATTTAGATCCATGATCTCAAGGTGCTATCTGTCTCTGATATATATCAGATGCTTACTTCTTTTTTTTTTTTAAAGATTTTATTTATTTCTTAGAAAGAGAGAGAGGAGGGGGAGCAGAGGGAGAGGGACAAGCAGACTCTGAGCTGAGCACAGAGCCTGACTGGGGGCTTGACCCCAGGACCCTGAGATCATGATCTGAGCTGAGGTCATGAATTAGAAGCTTAACCACGTGAGCCATCCAGGTTCTCCAGATGTTTACTTCCTTTCTTAAAATAATCAGTGACTTTTTGTTGTTGTTGTTGAGAATCCTTGCTTGGAATAATGTTCCACCTTCCTGATCCCTGTGTGATAAGCAGATGAATTCTAATTCTAAATTGAGCTGGGTTTCTATAAAGTGCGAGATTCCCATCCCATCATTCTCCAAGAGGGCTTTTTGTCTATAGGGGACAGGGCAGAAAATAGTGGTATCTAAATAGAAAATTTAAGTTCCTTAATTCATTATCTTTAGACCTAAAGAGCAAAGCCAAATCTGAGAGTAATATATAGTGTCTGGAGCATTCAATAGACATAGTTGGGTACGTGGACAGCTAAGAATTCCTATGGGGTTGGTATAACACACCTTAACAAGAGAGAGAAGCAGATAGTCTTTTAGTTTGCTAGGACTGTCATAATAACAAAGTACCAGAGATTAGGGGGTTAAAACAATAGAAATTCACTTTCTCAAAGTTCTGCAGGTTAGAAGTACAAGATCAAGGTTGGTGGTTTTCATTTTTTTTGTTATCTTCTCCCTATGTCCTCACCTGGCACACTGATCTCTCTATGTCCAAATGTCTTCTTCTCAAAAGGACACCAGTCAGGTCGGATTGGCGTCCACTCTAATAGCCTCTTTTTAACTTAACCATCTCCATCTCCAAATACAGCTGCATTCTGAGGGACTGAGGGTGAGGAAGAACTTCAACATATGAATTTTTGGGGTGGTGGTGGGGGTAGAGACACACAGTTCAGCTCATATCAAGTAGCACGGTCTCATCGTTCAACCCTAAGACTGATATATTGAGACATTTAGGCATTTCTGCAAAGGAAGTATATATGCTTTGGAGCTGACTTTCTTTGCAAAAATATGGAACCCACTATAGACAGGACCCAGGTCTGAGTTAGGTTTCCAAGAAGAGGAGTGACATTGTGTAACATTTTATTCAAGTCCTCTGGGTACAGAGCGTGCCTATAGCACTCACCTCCATGAGAGACTGAGCCAACCAGGGCCCGAGTGGGTTCTCCAATTAACAGACTCAACAAACAAGTGGATGGGAAAACTGATTGAAGGACATTCTCTGGTCTGTATATGGTATATTCTGAAAGGGTCTCACCTGGTAAGCATTTAGTTCTTGTTTTCTCATGATGATTCTGACATGACCTCAGAAACAAGGCAAGAAAAGAAGACATTCCTGCTTAGATGACCTGTGGTCATTGGTGTGTAGGAATTCTGATTTAGAGTTTGGGCATGGTCTGACAGGGCTGTGGTAGGGGCATGGGTCTGTGTTGAGACTTCCACATCCCCATTCTTTTTTCATTAAGCTGGCTGGGCATATTCTCATGAATACTAGGCAAACACTCTGTTATTCTTTGAGCTCAACTTACTCTGCAAGTGGCAAATATCTCCTAAGTCATAAAATCCTCAGTTTGGAGTTACTTTAGGAGTCATCACAGTAATCTGAAAGGATCTAAGGTTATTACATTAAGCAGAGATGAGGAGTAAGTTATCTGGAGAAGGCTGGTGGTCCAAATGTCTCCACTGAGGCACATTACCTTGGTGGATCTGCCAGAGTCCAGGGTTGGTTTCCAGTCCTTAAAGTATCAAGATACTTAATTTATCATCATATTGAAAGACAGATGAATTGTTTAGGAGGAAAATTTTTCAATAAGTGAATCAATGCAACTTGTGTATAGACCTCGTGAAAAATCAACCTATTAAGAAGACTAGACACTCCTGTCTTCTGAAAAGTCCATTTGGTTTCTGTAGCCTCCATGGGAAACTATGTTATAATTGGAAGGTTGCTTGGTGAGTCAGAGATCTAAACAAAAGGAGTTACTTATATGATTCAAATGTTTAAATACAGGGATGAAAGATAGATTTCATTTCATCAGCAACTCTTATTGATTGTTAAGGGCTGTCTGGAGTGCTGAGAAGTATAAAGCTAGTTTTAGACCTGGTGGGAAAGTGACAGTTGATTAGCAATGTCTGCCATGGACACAGGTTCAGGAGTAAGTGACATGTGTGCTCTACTGAACCATCCCTAGTGAAAAGCCATCACAGATAGACTCATGAATTCACAGATATGCAGACACACGCACGCACACAGACACATGTGCACATATTAGGACTGGGGGCTCAGGAACCCTGTGCAGTGCTTGGCTGGCAACCGCCAACATCCATTTTCAGTGCTTCCATGCGTCATGGGTCTTTCTGACTGACTAACCCATTCTTCCTGTGGATATGTTCAGTCAGGTCAGAGTTAAGTGTTACAGGTCTGAAAGTGAGCCAGTGTCTTTGAGATGACTGCCTGATCATTTTAGGCTGACTTATCTTTTCTCTCCTAGAGGATAATCTTAATTGACCTGATTTAGACACCTTTCTGCAGCCCTTGTATGAAGACAAGAATAATTTACTTTAGCAATTTTCGTACTTTAGGTGAACTCCTTTTTCCAAACTAAATCTTACCCGTAATGGGAATATATCAAACAGATAAGAGCAACGGGCTGGCCTCTGGAAGTCTCAACCCTCACAGTTTAGCAGACACCATTTTCCTGTGTGGAGAAGCCTGGAAACACTTTTGTAGTGAGTCTTGGGGATGCATGGAGTTCTATTAGAAAAGTACTTATCTAGTTTAATTTCTTTAGCCCAGGTAGGAGAGAATGAAGGCATTGGAAAATAAAATGGCTTACTCAGGATTCTACAGAAAGATGAGGCCACATGGCACAAGGAACTCCCCTCTCCCATATCCTGACTCCCGCTCAGGTGTTCTTTCCATGAGCCCCAAGCTTGTGGGTCTGAGGAAGATTCTGTCAACATCCCAGTGGCCCATCCTGGTCTAAATTGTAAATCATCAAGGGGAGGAGTAGTCACAGGCCCACCTGAGGGGACGGGCTGCAGACCCCATAGAGAAATATGTCTGCTTTGTCTCTCTTCCATTTCACAAGTGAAACCTGACAGCAGAGATTAGAAAAATAATAAAAGGCCATCTCATCTGTGTTCCTTATTTATTACACATTATCCAGGTATCTGGTTGCAAAACCTGCACTCCTACTCCTCTCTCATTGTTAACAACGTTTGAAGCAGAACACACTGACCTGCTTCATCAGATACCATCGGCATTTCAGTGAGTGCTCCCTTTCCGGGTGACTTCCACCCTCCCTCTTGGTTGTCGCTCTCTTCGCTGTCCCCCCAAATTCAATTGGGGGGACAGTTCGATTAACAACAGCAAAGCATGCCTCCTCTACTTGATATGACTGCTTCTATATGTAGTCAAGGAAAAAAAAATCACACCCCTTTCAAGGAAAATAGATGGACTACCCAGATTGTAGTGTCAGACAGTGGACCCTGGAGGAATGTGACCCAGTTAACCAAGGGGGGTGGAGACCTCAGATCTCCTTCTCTGGTCTTGCTTACTGTCCCCTCCCCAGCCTGGGGAGGGCACTAAACTTGGGTGAGAAAGCAGCTCTTCTTTAGTCTTTATCAGACGGAGAGGAGGAGGCAAAATGGAAGAAGGAAAGGGGTACGGAGAAGAGAAGAGAAAGGAAGAGAAGGGACAGGAAGGGTGGGAAGAGAAGCTGAGGCGGGGAAAACAGGAAGAGGGATGGAGATGAGTGAAGAGCAAGGAGGACAAGAGCCAGAAAATGGGACAAGAAGGAAAGAGGGAGGAAAAGATGGAGGAGGACGAGAAGGAGAAGGAGGACAAGGAGAGAGAGCTTTGTTTTTACAGCATATAAAGTAAAATCCAAGTCAAGCAGCTCTGGCCCGAGCTGCCTCTTAGAGGTTCATGGAGTGGAAAGATTGGACGCCATGGGGGATGATCGGGGCTCTCGTCTCACCTCCGCCACATACCCTGTATCAGCCTGAGCAAATCTCCTCTCCTCCCTGAGCCTCAGTTTCCTTAAGATTCAGTGAAAAGGATATGTGCAAAGCCCTGAGTGTTTCCCCACCCATTCCCACCAACCCCAACTAGCGCCATTGCCCCGGGGCAGTCTTGAATCTGTGCTGAGGAGACAGACACCAGGAGGAGAACAGAGTCCTTTGTGGCCAGCTGGGGACCGACAACTTGAAAGGCGATGGGGGCAGAAGAATTGAAGCATTTTTGTTGTGGAGGAAAGCGTGGGCTGTAGGCAGGGAGCCAGAAACCACTGACATCACCATAATACTTGGAACAGGCCTCTGAGAGGTGGGTGGGAGCCTCAGGGAGTGGGCAGAGCTACCTGTGGAAGGGATGGAGGGCCTGAGTCTAGCCCAAGAGCAGCAAGGACCCTGGAAAGAGAGAGGCTCATGGGTTCTCACAGTTTCAGGAGACTGGCAGCCACGAATCCAAAGAAGTAGGAAGTGAATAGAATCTGGGAAATCATTTGTCCTCTCAGTTCCTTGGTTTGGGTCTTGGAGAAGAAGATGGAAGGGGAAGATGAGTATGATCATCTCGAGGCAAAATCCATTCACCTTTATTTCTGGGCCTGGGGTTGCAAACACTCAATATAGCGGCTGTTGATGTTCACTTTCTCCCTTTGGCCCCCCAGAGCCTGCCCAACAGGGAATGGAACTGAAGGCCACCTCTGTGATAGGGTTTAGGGGTGCCAGGCCTTACTTCTTTGCCCTCAGATGTGGCCACTGCTAAAGTGCCACCGTGCTTATAATCTTTACGATTATTAAGCCCCCTTTTTGGATTAAACATTGCCCTCTTCCCAAAGACCTGTTATAAAAATATTTCATTCCTCCTTAGGGATTTGTAAGTGCTGACATCCTAGCACAAGCTTATCAACTCGATGGCATGTGCTCCACCACTCCCTTTCAGGGTTAGAATGTTAGGAGAGAATTGTTCAGGGTACTACTGATTGAGGTGCTGGGATACAGGGAAAACAGACCAGGAGCTCATTCCTTTGCCCCGAGGAAGCTACTTATGGGACACCATGAGATGCCTTACTCTTTAGGATACCCTTTGCAAAGTCCTTAAAAGTCCATACCTCTTCTGCAACCTCCTCGGTGATGGGAACCTCATTACCTCATGAGACAGCTCATTTCATTGTTGAATGACCTAAGCGGTTAGAAAGTGGTCAGCTCACACTAGGTTGAAATCTCTCTGCTTGACAAGTCCACCCATTAGTGCTGGTTCATAGAGCATGTCTACTTCCTCTTCCCTCATGTCAGCCCTTCAATTTGTTGAAGATGGGTATCATGTGCTCCTGGGTTTTCTCTTCTCTAAGTTAAATATATCAGTTTTTTTTACTCTGCTTCATGTGACATGGCATTAGAACTTTCATCAGCCTGAGTAACCCCCAGGTTGTCAGTGACTGTTTTATGGCCAGTGCTCTCCAGTGAAAAATAACTAGTCTGATTTGTACTAGCCTATGGGATAGATGCTTATTGAACTGAGTTTATTATTCGATTCTGTGATCTAGAAATTATTCTTCTATTTATGTAACCAAAGATCTGGTTTTTCAAAGATGCTGCTTCCCCTTGCCTTGGATTAAGCTCATAGTCAGCTAAGACCCTTAGATTATTTTACTTTAAGTTACTACCCATCCTATATTGAGCTGATAATTTGTAAAACTGGTTACCATTGTTGCTGAACAGTAACGTGCATTAACTATTTGTGTGTGGTCTTGTGCTGGGCACTGGACCAGAGAGACAAGACCTTTCAAGAATTATAATTTGAAACTTATTTATTCAACACTTACTTATTGTTAGTACTGGCTTTTTAGCGGACAATTCATCAGCATCCAAATTTTATACGTTCTTAACATTTGTCCAACGTTCTACCCTTATTTTCTAGACCAGATTGCTCATATAATGCATTTAAAGATATTTGTAGAAGGATGTTAATTACAGCATTAATTTTATTTTTAAAATTTTTTTAAAGATTTTATTTATTTATTTGACAGAGAGAGATCACAAGTAGGCAGAGAGGCAGGCAGAGAGAGAGGGGGAAGCAGGCCTCCTGCTGAGCAGAGAGCCTGATGCAGGTCTCGATCTCAGGACCCTGAGATCATGACCTGAGCCGAAGGCATAGGCTTAACCCACTAAGCCAACCAGGTGCCCCTACAGCATTAATTTTAGTTATGAAAAAATAAGCAAACTAAATTTTCAAGAGGAATGGTAAATATAGAACATGCAGAAGTGGAATATCATGAAACCGTTAAAACGAATGCGTTAGATCTGTATCTAACAACACGAGAAGGTCTTTAAGATACATTGTAAAGTGAAAAGCGCATCAGATCCATAGTAGGTATACTGTAATCTCATTTATGTTTTAACAAACTGAAGTATATTCAGAAAGTATATATATATTTAAATATAAATAAGAGTTTGGAATATATACAGTAGACTATTAATGCAAATTTCCTATTAGAGGGAGTTGGAGAGAGAAGGTTTGGATCTTTGCAAGCATATGTTCATTTCTTACTTGTGTGATTCTTAAAAAAAAGTTTTCTAGAAGACAGAGGAAATATACCCCAAGGAGATATTAGGAAAGACAAAGAGCTCAAAGCTGGAGAAAGGTGTTATTGCCTTCTCCCAAAACAAGATAAAATCCAGTAGGAGGGATAAGGCAACATATGGATTATGATGGGATGATGCCTTGGAAGGTTTTGAGGAATCCACATGAAGGAGAGATTCCCTCTGCCTGGAGAAAGGAAAAAAAGCCAAGAGGTGGAGCCCAGTGCATGGCAGGATTTTGACAGGGGATGGCACTGAGGGGCTTTTGTCAGAAGGCGAGAAAGATAGCACCGTCTTTGGGTAGGGTGTTCAGTCTGGTGTGTTGGAAGTGTAGGGTTTGTTTGAAACACAGTCAGCAGAAAGTCTAGGAGGGTAAGTTGGGTTAGAGCTCCAATAGCCTTTGATGTGTTTTCTTTGGTACAATGGGAAATACCCCTGGGTGGTGCCTTAGGTAGATTAATGCAGCTCTGATAAGGTCAGGAGGTTGAGGGACGATGAGACTGGAGGCTGAGAGACCATTTAGGAAACTCTTGCTATATATCAGCATTTTTCCATGCTCTATTCAAAGTTAGTAGTGTTTTCTCCATCCACCTCCCTAAATAAGTTCAGCATCTAAGTAATCTTGAAAAACTTGCCCATTAGATCTCTTCTTGAAGGTCTGCAATACCCTTAATATAATATAGGTCCTGAGAAGTCCTGCAATAAAAAATTTATTTAAAGATCTCTCAAAATTATTTGAACCCAGAACATTCAGTTTGTAGCCTGCATTTTTCACAGTAGCATTCTGAACAGCAGCAAGCTCTTTGGAAATCTTACAGCAGAATCATAAAAGTCTGAATGGGGGTGGCCGCAGAACAATGGGTAAAACAGGATGGTTCCTGGGGGAGGAAGTTTTGAGAGGGCTTGCCATGTTGTTTGGGTGTGGGGTTAAGAGAGAAAGGGATATGTCAACATCTCTGAGACTTTCCTTACTTCCGCTATAGTTCTTTATACCAAAAATGGTAAGCATCAGATCTAGCCCTCTAAATATTTGGTCACACACACTGAGGCCATTTCTATTCAGTGGCCAGAATAAACTCTGGGCTGAGAAAAAAAATCGGTTCCCCCATGCCCCACTCCTCATGAAAATATTCAATTTAAAATGTGGTGTAATATAATCAACTGAGTGAAAATACAATCCATGAAGTGGGAGAACATTTTGTAAATAAAGTATCTGACAAAGAATTAATATCTAGAATATACAAAAAATGCCTACAACTCAACAAATACACACAAAAAGAAATGGATAAAGTATTAAAATAGATATTTTTCTGAAGAAGAAATGTGACCAATGACCGATAAGCATATGAAAAGATGCTCCATCATTAATCATCAGGGAGATGCAAATCAAAGCCACAGGAGATAACACCTCATACCCATCATGATGGCTATTATCAAGAAACCCAAACTAGGGGTACTTGAGTGGCTCAGTCATTAAGTATCTGCCTTTGGCTCAGGTCATGATCCCCGAGATCAAGCCCCTGGGATCAAGCCCCACATTGGGCTCCTTGCTCAGAGGGAAGCCTGCTTCCCCCTTCCCACTTCCCCTGCTTGTGTTCCCTTTCTCTTGCCGTCTCTGTCAGATGGATAAATAAAACTTAAAAGAAAAAAAAGAGAAAGAAACCAAAACTAAAAATTGTGGCGAAGATGTGAAGAAACTGGAAGACTTGTTCACTGTTGATGGGAATGTGAAATGATATAGGCACTGAGGAAAATAGTATGGAAGTTCCTCAAAAAATTAAACATAGAATTACCATATGATCCAGTAATTCCACTTTTGAATATATACCCCAAAGGATTGAGTGTGGGGTTTCATAACAACATGATTCACAATAGCCAAAGGGTGGAAACAAACACTTGGGTTATAAATGGGTAAACAATGTGGTATATACAGACAATGGAATATTATTCAGCCTTTAAAAAGAAGGAAATGCTGACACATGCTATAACATGGATAAAGACATTAGAAGACATTGGTCTAAGTGAAATAAGCCAGTCACAAAAAGACAAATAGTGGGTGAGGTACCACTTACATGAAATACCGACAATAGTCGAATTCATGGTGACAGAAAGTAGAATGGTGGCTGCCAGGGGCTGGGAGAAGGGGAACAGGGAGTTATTGTTTAATGGGTTCCAAATTTCTAGAAGTGGAAAGAAGGAAAGAGTCTGGGATTGGCTGCTGGTGATGGGTGCAGAGCTGTGTCAGTGTACTTCATGCCACTAAACTGTACTCTTGAAAATGGCTATGAAGGCTGATTTATATTATCTGTTTATTTCACCACAGTTAAAAAAATCCAGCAGGATGTAGCATTTTGGTTCCTGTAGTCAGAGAGATGCTAAATCTCTTCAACTAGCTATTTTGTCTTTTCTTGAAGTTACTGTCATTGTACAAGTGGTCTGGAGTTTCAAAACCTGCATATACAGAACATTATCACCTATAGAGAATTTAGGAAACACAAATGCAACACATTACCCACTGTCAAAAATATGGAAAATACAAAAAGTACAAGAAGAAAATAACTTCACCCACCTCCTATCTGGAGATAATGAATTACCTTATCTGGAGTAGCATTTTGGCGGATTTCCTTTAAGGACATGGATTTACCTTTTTTTTTTTCTGGAGTATCTGTGAATTCTCAGCCCATTCTCTCTCTCTCTTGCTCTCACTCAAGGTACTAGAGGCAGGACAACCATTGCATAAGGTAACTACTTTTGGCAGGTCCTAGACCAATCTGTGGCCAAGGTAGCTGGTTATGTCAGCCATTGAATAAGTAGCAAACAGAGATTGCTTCTTTCATGAGATGTATGGAGCCTTCATTGATCATCTGAACTGTGCCCTGCCCAGTCTAATATGTAAACATAATGGGATTTAGAAGGGATTTGTCATACCAGGAATTAATTAGACTACTGGTTTCCAAGGCACTCTGAAACTTCCCTTGTCTTAGTGCTCATTAAACTTTATTGTAATGAGAGCTTTGATGTCTATTTTCCACTAGAATGTAAGTAGGATCTTTGCCTGTTCACTGTTGTAGCCCATTGCTGAGAAGTACCTGGATCATAGAAGTACTCAATAAATATTGGTTGGGTGAATGAATGAATGAATGAATGAATAATGGGTGCTCATAATGACATTTAGTTTTTGTAAGATATTTCATACCAATATTTCATATTGGAAATCTACCACAATTTGTGGACACGTATGTTTAGATTCTATTTTAAATCGTTCTTGGGTGATCATTCTTGTAATACAGTAGTAGGAGGGCAGGCTCTGGTGCCAGACTGCCTGGGTTCATATACTGGCTCCCCTCTTACAAGCTCTGGGACATTGGATACTTAGTATCTCTATGCCTTAGTTTCTTCTTGGTGAGGTGGGGGCACTAATCACTCGTAGGATAGTTGGGAGGGATTGTGTGAGCTAATATGTGTAGATTACTTATAATGATGTCTGGTAAAATTAAATGCTTTATAAATGTTTGCTATTACATTTTATTGCTCATCTCTTTTGTTTATTTTGAAAGAGTGAGAGGGAGAGAGAGAGTGAAAGAGGGACATGGGGAGAGGGAGAGAGAAAATCTCTAGAAGGCTCCATGCTGAGCCTCATTTCCTTGTATTCCTAGACAAAGACTATTCCACATATAAATTTACATTTAATTTAATAAGAATAGCATCCTAAGGCTATAGTTGTGCCTTGGATATTAGTAATGATGATTGTATATTTATATGATTCATAAAGAAATAACATTTATTTGTTAGTATGGACTTACGAATGTTTAACTAATAGGAGTGTTTGATTAAAAAAAGGATTGAAGAGCACTGGCCTATAGGTTAAAGCTTAGATCCTTTGGGATGAAGTGAGAGACCTGGTCAGTCCTGCTTCAACTTTCTTTTACTTCATCTTCAAGCCCCCCACACTTCACTCTCAGCACCCTCGCTGTCACTGCACCAAACCACCTGCCACTTGTCAGTTGCTGGCTTGGTTAAAGTCCTTGTCTTAAGGCTGGTCTATCTTCACACATTTCTTTACACCATAACCTCAGACAGTGAGTCAACAACTTTTTTTAATGCCCAATATACAAAATGGTAGTGAGAGATTGTCTTGGCCTTTGGCTTGAAGCTCTGAGTCTGTTCCCGTTCCCCATATTTAATGCTTTTTATTCCCGGAAGCTGAACTTTATCTGTTACTTCACTGTGTTGGCCAGAAAGCCCAATATAGGTAGTCTTACGATTTATTTTTATTTATGCAAAATGACACAAGTTTCTGTTTTACAGCAGTAATATAAAAGTTCTCTTTTAGAATATATTTATTTATGAAAATACTTCACTTTAAGTAAAAGTACAAAGTGGATAATAGTGCAATAAAAGTGGCTGGAGTTTGAGAGATCCTGCCCTGCCCACGCTGAGATAAGTTGGATAAGATAAGTTGGATCTTCTAATAGTCCAGGTCCTTATACTGGGATTTTTTTAAAATTTATTTTTATTTATTTCTAATTTTTGGCAGAGTAAAGTATATAGATTTTTCTGTGTGGCTAATGGATGTCTGTCACTGGCAGCAGGGCATGGGTTTGGGGTATGATGTGTCCAGTGATGTCAAGGTGCAGAACATGGAAGCAACTGGTTTGAGGGACATGAAAATTAAAGACCTTCTCTGAGGTCCCCTTGTAGACAACACAGCAGTTCACACGAGGCGAGGACAGACATCCCACGTGGTACTGGGGGGGACAGGATGTTACCCATGCTTGGTGTTAAGGATGGGGAATCCTGGATCCCCTTCCTGGCACAACGTCTGAGTCTGAGGTTTGGGGATAAATGACTTGACTGCTCCAGAGGTGACTCACTGCAATTTGGAAATTCTCAGCTGCAGCCCTCACTTTAAGAAAAATTATTATTATCATCTCTGACTAATAACTAGCAAAGTCAAAGTGAAAAAATAACTCATTGGGGATGCAGAGAAAGTTCTTTTTTTAAATCTTTGTATCGAGCTGCCATGTACAATAAGGTAAATGCAGAGAAATGTAGATAACAAATCTTAAAATATTAACTGGGTCATTATGCCAATTAACATTTAATTTTATCTATCCCATCAGATTTTATCTATAATAGCATCACAGGCAACAGTTATTGCCGCAGACTTTTGAGAGTTAATTAAAACCACTGAGACAGAACCAACAAAAGGCCATTCTTCTTTTTTTTTTTTAATTCATAGAAGTTTAAGCAATCAACTTTCCATTTTGAAAATTTACTCCAAATGGAAACTTTGAGAACCAGGGCCAGAGAGAGGTGTCTATCCTTCCTGTCAACTGCCTGTAACCAAGCTCCCCCTGCCTCTCAATGAGGCAAAGTCGAATAAAAGACAGAGACAGACTTCTGGCCCTTCTGCCTAATGTGAAGGGTTCCCGTCCCTGCTGGAAGGAATGGACTTCCCCCTGCAGCTCAAGCTAGTTCTCAGTTCCTATTCCGTCGAGGAGCCCGCTGAAGAGCAAGCAGAGGCTGCATGCTAAAAGGCATCCTTGTGTTCCTCGTGGTTCATTTCTAGCAGGGGTTGTAAATCCCAGGGGAGCTGTCTGCACAGTGGGTGCAGACCAGAGCTGATCAGTCAATGGGGGTTGCAACTGTGGACAGTCCAGGGACCGGGGCCTGGAAGAGAGTGGGGAAACTGTCTTTAGGGGACTGCCACATCTTGGGGGATCTTTGAGATTGTTAGTGCTGTGCGCAAGGCTAAGGTGTTTTTTTTGTTTGTTTGTTTGCTTTTTTTTTCCCCTCTATCTATCATTCTATTGTAAAACCAAGCCTGCATAATTTGGGGCCCACCTTCTCCTCACAAAGAGCCTCATAGCCACTTTTTGGTGAGGTGTCTGTGCAGTAATTCTCAGAGCATTCTGATGGAAAAAGAATGTTTAACTGGTGCTAAATGCAACTGCCTTCATTTTTGAGTGGGCTGCATGAAAGCCTATTTCTCCTTTCTTGACAGGGTTCAGTAATCTTTGTATGGAAAACTAAAGATGATACATACACACCTAGCTTATGTTTATGGGTCTGTAAATACAGTAGCCAAACTTTTTATCAATCTTCAGGTTAAGTCCCCAGGAACCATTAATTTTACCAATTGGCTGCTATAGCTTATGTTTGGAATATGTTTTGTCTTTTATTGTTTATTTATTTATTATTCCTATTTTTAATGTTCCAAGTTTTTATTTAAATTTAAGTGAGTTAACACATAGTGTACTATGAGTTTCAAGAGCAGAATTTCGTGATTCATCACTTCTAACTCCGAGTACTCATCACAACAGGCACCCTCTTTAATCCCCATCATCCATCTAGCCCTCCCCCCACTCCACCCACCTCCTCTCCAGCAACCCTCAGCTCCTTCTCTGTAGCTAAGAATCTCTCTTATGGTTTGCAAATGACATATCCGATAAAGGGTTTCAAAGTTGATAAAGAACTTAGAAAACTCAACACCCAGAAAACAAATGATCCAGTTAAGAAATAGGCAGAAGACATGGATAGACATTTTTTCTAAAGAAGACATCCAGATGGTCAACAGATACATGACAAAATGCTCAACATCACTCATCCTCAGGGAAATGCAAATCAATACTACGATGAGATACCACTTCACACCTATCAGAATGGCTAAAATTAACAATACAGGAAACAATGGGTGTTAGTGAGGATGGGGAGAAAGGGGAACCCTTTTATGCTGTTGATGGGAATGCAAACTGGTGCAACCACTCTGGGAACAGTCTGGAGCTTCCTCAAAAAGTTAAAAATTGTACCAGTAGGTGTTTACCCAAAGGATAAAAAGTACAGATTTGAAGGGGTACCTGTACCCTGATGTTTATAACAACATTATCAACAATAGCCAAATTATGAAAAGAGCCCAGACATCCACTGACAGATGAATGGGTCAAGAAGATGGTGTGTGTGAGTGTGTGTGTGTGTGTGTGTACATATATATATATATATACATAAATGTATATATATATATGGTGTGTGTGAGTGTGTTTGTGTGGGTATACATATATATATGTATGTGCATGTGTATATATATATATATATATATATATATACATATATATATGGAATATTACTTAGCCATCAAAATGAATGAAATCTTGCCCCTTACAATGATGTGGTTGGAGCTAGAGAGTATTATGCTAAGTGAAGTCAGTCAGAGAAAGACAAATACCATGTGATTTCTCACATATGTGGAATTTAAGAAACAAAACAGATGAACATAGAGGAAAGGAAAAAAATAGAGAAGGAAGCAAACCATAAGAGAGATTCCTTTGTCTCTTATTAAGAATCAAGCAATGAATTGATCTGCCAGTGTTTGTTGGTCATCTCTCACAGCCATGCTGCTCTGTTAGATGTAGGACAGAGAGGTGTACTGAGCTAGGAAGGACATAGTTCCACCTAAGTCTGGAGAAATGAATGACCTTCCTGGGCTTTGCTTCATCTATGGCCACTACCATGCTCGTGATTGTCCTTCTTGGGACCCTGTACCAAAATTTTCAACATATCTGATAATACTGACCATGTCCTTCATGAGTTCTATTGATTTGTGTACTCGCCTTACCTCTTTCCTGGACTATGGTTCCAAGAGGCAGGGACTCTAATTCCTCTTGCATTCTCTGTAACCTCTGGCACAGGACCTAACATGCACTAGGTCTCAAAATACTTAACGGATCATTTCATCAGCAATGCCCTCCTTCCTCAATTTTGACAGATGACATTTGTTTAGCTGTCAAGGATAATTTACCTGACATTCCTGATTCTTTTGGAACATGACAATGAAAGATCTGACATCTTTCTTTGCATGTCCATTTTCTCTTAACATCATTTATTGATGATTTGTGTGTATATGTGTTTTATGTAACCAGGTCCCAGTGAAGTCAGCCAATCTTGATTAACTTATTTTTTATTTTTAAAAATTATATAAACTATAGTTTTGTTTCAAGAGCCCAAATTAAAATACATCACTGAAATTAAAGTAAGCCCACAGTAGTGCCATTAGGGTATTTAAGACCAAGTATTGATAATAATGGTATTTACTAACTGAAATTTAACAGTATTCATAAAAAAAATAACATGCAGCCCTCACTGCCTTAGACCAAAGAATATAAGTTACTTTAAATTTCTATACTCTAATTAGATAGAAAAATCATTCCTTTTCTTCCTCCTATCTCCTTTCCATTATACCTATATCATATTAAGTGGAACACCCATTTGAAAGAATTAATGGAATCCCAGGATCTTACCTGAAGTTTGAAAAAGAATAAATCACCTTGATTTATAAAAGTGAAAAGAGATGCCAGTAGTTACAGATGCAGTCTGTCTACCTTCTAAGCTTAACCCGTAAGTACATCTGAAAACTGATTTGCTCCATCCACTTGCACATGCCTCGGCACACGCAAGGCAGCGGGATTCAATCAAAATGATTTCATGGAGAACAATTTCTAGAATTATCTGATCTCTTCATAGGAGAAACCAGAGCCCATTTTTTTCTTTAGAGGAGGGGAAGCCTCTTCTCCAGACCTAAACTGATTTGCTTTATCATGATTTGAGAGGAAAGCAGAGTCTAGTTTGGGGTGATGTTGAGTCTGTAGGTTGTGGGCTCCCCCTGGGTTCTCAGGGTCACTTAAGAACAGACTGCCAAAGCCTCACAGTGCCTTGGGAGCTGCACAAATACTTCTGTTTTACAGATAAGGCAGCTTGTTCTAATGGAGGAAAAGGGACCATACTAGGGTAGTAGATCCCAAACCTAGCTGATCACTGCTCTTTCGTTTCATTTCATTCAACAAATGATTACTGTACTCTCTGTGCTAACACAATACTCTCAGTGTTGGGCATATAGTGGTGGTTGTGACAGCTTTGGTTCCTTCTGTTTGTATGCCCAGCACTAAGGACGTTGCACGGTGATGGACAGGGGATGAGTGACCAGGGAAGAGTGGGAGCGTCTGGGGAAGAAAGGCTTATGCTGAGATCTGAAGGAGCTGTCCATTCTGCTGCTGAAACAGAATCCTGGGTAGCTGAGAGACAATAGTAATTTATTTATCACAGTTTTTGAGACTGGAAAGTCTACGATCAAGGCACCAGCAGATTTTGTGTCTGGCAAGAGCTCACTTTCTGGTTCACAGGTGGCTATCTTTTCATTGTGTCTTCACAAGATGGAAGGGACCTGGGAGCTTTCCAGAACCTCTTTGATAAGGTCACTAATCTCATTCATGAGATCCCCACCCTCATGACCTAATCACCCCCAAAAGCCCCACCTTTAAATACCATCACACTGGGGAACAGATTTCAACATACAAATTTTAGGGGCACATGACATTTGGTCTACAGGACTAGATGTGGGATGATCAAAGGGATGGGACAGTAACTATTCCAGATGAAGGGAGTGGTAAGAACAAAGGCTCTAAAATGGAAAGGAGCTCGGGATTTTTAAGAGGTGGCCCAACATGGTGAGCATGGGGCAGGAGGAAAGAGCTATGGTTGGAGGCATAGGACACAGCCAGGACGTGTAAAGATTTATAGGTCATGGAAAGGAGTATGGATTTTTAAAAAATTGCAATAGGCTGTCAGCTCATCATCAAATTTAACTTTTTATTTTTTTTTAATTTTTTTAAAATTTTTATTTATTTATTTGACAGAGAGAGATCACAAGTACGCAGAGAGGCAGACAGAGAGAGAGAGAGAGAAGGAAGCAGGCTCCCTGCTGAGCAGAGAGCCCAATGCGGGACTCGATCCCAGGACCCTGAGATCATGACCTGAGCCAAAGACAGTGGCTTAACCCACTGAGCCACCCAGGCGCCCCAAATTTAACTTTTTAAGAGGGCATTTTCTTTGTTGTTTTTATTGTTTTAATATAGATTGTTAGGACCAGGCTTCTGATGAATCAGAGGTGAAACTGGACCAACACAAGTACTGGCCAGTTCCTGGACTACAAGGCAGCTCCTTCCACTGTACTAATGAATCTCTTGCCTCTCTCTGGGCAAACATGAAATTGGGGGGCAGTGTTACCCATTAGATAAGGTAAAATTGACAAATTTTAGCCACACACACAACACATTTCGCCTAAAATTACTATGTGATCATCTTTGAGCAGACCATGGCATAGGCTAGCTCAGCTGGGAAAAAAAAAGAAACCATCAAGGCCCTCCATCCATGAAGTTGATGAATTTGACCCCTCCCCCTGATCAGGCTGGTCACCCCACTAGGGTAGACCCAACCACACTTACATCACACTACACAGATGAGAATCTCTTCTGATTGCACCACAGGCTGATAACCCGGAGGGTGGCAAGCAGTGAGTCAGTGCCAACCTCACCGAAATGGGACAAACGAGGACCACATGGGAAGGATCTGGGGCTGGTGGTCCCCAAATTGCCTTCAGTGACCTTGAAGACTAGGAGCTGGCTGGTTGTCGGCTGTTGTTATTTAGCTTTATGTTGTCTCCCTCTCCCACTGGGGGCAAAATGACATAGGGGTACAAAACAGGGTCAAGCACACACCTGGGGAAGGAAACACATGACCTAAATGTTAACTGGCCACCAGCCATCAAAGTGTCATAGAGAGTTCACAAACATTCAAGGGCCTGGGCCTTCCCAGCTGGTGGCTGGGGCTCAGGTTGGGCAGAGCTCTCAACATCAGCCCCATGAGACCTGACTGGGAATACCGGCTCCACCTCCTCAAGAGCTGTGTGGACTTAGATAAGTGCCTTGGCCTCTCTGGGTCTCACCTGGCTTCTACGGGCAGTGGGAAAGGTGAACATGGCCTTGCCAAGATCGTAGGGCTGTGTTCAGAGTCCCAAAGGAAGTAATGTGTGTGAAAGGGATTTGGGAAGGATAGAGAGCCACATAAAATGTCTGATGAGGCTTTACAAGCTCTGGGAAGTGTGGGAAATCAGGAAGTTCATCAAAGAGTTGATATGGAAGCTGAAAGGATCAAAAGAAAAACTTCAGGGGACAGGCTGTAGGAACCAAGATTGTCCATGTTAAATGGGAGAGGTCGAGGGCCGTATCCAGCCCAGGACTGGTTCTAATTCAGAACATCATGACTGATTTCTTTCATGTCTCCTGAAGAGAAAACAAAATAAAATGCATAATTAAAAAAAGAAGAAGGAGTATTTTCTATCCTTGAAGAATGAATGTCTTGCAAGCATGTTAAATACTAGAATGTGTTACTGAAAGCAAGTTTGGTAATTTTTCCTCTAATGGCCTTACAGGAGATTTGTACCTGAGTGTGGGTGGCTTAAATGTGATTCTGGCTGAAGATAAGGGAAGATACTACACTACAAATAGAGCTTTTCCTCTTTCTTCGTTCCTTCCTCCCTCCCTCTCTTTCTCTCTCTCTCTCTTTCTTTTGTTCTTGGAATTAAGTTCACAGGAATCCCCAGGCTATAGGCTACACGAAGACAGGGAGTTTTGCTCATGCACACGTTCCCACACACAGCACTGTACGTGGTGTGTAGTAGGCACTTAATAAATCTTCACTGAATGGAGGAACAGAAACCCGTGGCTTGTGCCAGCATTTGAAAGCAAGACCGGCTCATCCTATGTAGTCACCTGCTCTCTGCATCCCCTACCTAACGAACCCCGGCATGTCCACATGTCATAGGCCAGCTTCCTAAGTTGCAGCGGCTTTCAGACACCCAGGAATTTGCACAGAGTGGAGGGAGTTGAGCCCATTCCTTTTCAACTTGCACTACCAAACTTCTACCTGAAATATATACTGGGCTTCCGGACATCATTTTCCATTGATTTGATTTGGAGCCGCCATTACATGACAGAGAGTCGAGATGAGAAGCCTGAAGCATGGGAAAGGCAAGGAAAATAAGTCTTCTCTTGAGGTACCTTCACCTGAGGATTTCTAAGTAACAGGTGAAGGGGCTACAATGGTCATTTTGGTCATGTCTTCGGTGTTTCTTGTTTCATAAAATCCGAACAGAGAGAAGAAAGGATCTAAATTGTTCCGGTTTTTCTCTTTTTGAAATTTCCATGGGCTGTTGCTTACATAATCATTTTTTAAAAAAGATTTTATTTATTTGAGAGTGAGAGCATGGGCAGGGGAAGGGCAAAGGGAGCGGGAGAAGCAGACTGCCCGCTGAGCAGGGAGCTCAACCTACAACCTAGGCTGAAAGGGCTTGATCCCAGGACTTGATCCCAGGACTTGATCCCAATGGCTCCAGGATCATGATCTGAGCCAAAGGCAGCTGCTTAACCGTCGGAGCTGCCTAGGCACCCTAACTAATCGTATTTTTAAAGAGCAAACTTTCTAATTCTAAGAGGCTAGGAGTTGCCAGGTTTCTGGGGAGGCTCTGATTATGTGCTTACAAGGGCCATTGACTGAATTGTTCCGTTACCCACTGGTGATCACACTGTAACCACAATATTCTCTCAGGCACAATAGCCCTTGAGCAGAAACATACATTCTAGTTAATTATTAGGATAAAAGAAGTTGGGAGACCACGTGTCAAGGCCTCTATTTAGCATCAGGAAAGTAGACTTGCCAAGGACGCATTCCAAAGGCCCCAAGCCTCTGAGGCACACGTTCCCCAATCCCATCTTCCGATGAAAAGGACAACACAGATCTGGGCCACCTTCCTGTGTGCAGGAGGGAGGCAACAGACAGCTCTGGAGGGCCTCGGGTTTGGTCAGCCAGCAAACGGGTGAGAAGTTCAGTTCAACAGTTGCTGCCTCGTCCCTGTCCTGAAATCATAGATGCCGCCTCCTGCGACCCCATCCCAATCTAGATTCAGCTCGGTTATTAAAGGTCCGGCAACCTGCGCAGTTGCTCTGGGAGACAACAAATGGCTTTGCAGTGCCTGCCTTTCAGAACACGTTCTTGATTCTCTCCCTTTGACTCACCACAGTGCTCTAGCCGAGGGCGGCTGAGGCAGGTATGCCCAGGCCCACTGTAAAGATGAAGAGCCCAAGGCTGGGAGAGAGACATTAAGTAGCTTGTCTAGTTACACAAGCTAGGGGAGGTCCTGGGAGCACCTGCTGACAGGCGATGGCGTCACACTGCTTGGGTTCCCATCTTCGCCCTTCCACTTAAGTAGCTCTGTGGCTTGGGTTTTTGTGACTCAGTTTCTTCATCTGTAATGTGAGAAAACTACTGATATCTGCTTCATGGTGTGGTTGGTAGGCTAAGAGATAAGGCAACATAGTCAGCAGAGTGCTTAGTACACTTCCGTGCTTGGTCAATTATTAGCCATTATTATCATTAAGGATACTCTTACTAAGGAGAGATATCATGGAGCCCGATTCCCAATCCTCCCAGTGCTCTTTTGCTGCAGTGATGCACAATGGTTCTGCCACTCTCCAGCCCTCCAATCCTTTCCCTCTGCCCTCACCACCTTCCTTACTCAAGACAGTGGAAACTCAAACTCTCTTTCCAGACACTGTGGCCTTTCTGGTTGCTATTTAAAAGCTTGGGCAGGCATGAGGGGATGTGACATCTCTACATCTTTGTGGCAGATGGCTGAGAAGTATCATCAGATAGGGGCAAAGAATAGCCTATCTTCCTCACAAAGCTGCCACCCAAGGCTTGAGTGAGGCCAAGAAGAGGAGGCCCTGTTGCTTCCTCCCAGCTTCTTTGGAATTCCTTGGAATTAAATTCCCAGGAATTTCACCAACCCAAGATAATGCCACCAGTCTGCGGCAGAGGTGGACCTGGGAAGGAGGGTCTTGGGGCTCCTTACCCTGAGTCCCTTCCACTCCCCTGCTACATGCATTGCCCTGCATCTGTGACCAGTGGAGGGAAGAGTCAGGAGAGATGGAGGCTGGCCTACAAAGGGCTTCTGGGTTGATGTCCCCACAGTGGTCCTCACTCGCGGCTGCCGCTGGGTCAGTGGTACGCATTGTGCTGAGAACTGATGGTGGCAGCTTGGAACTCTCTGATTTAAACTTTCCGCGAAGGGCCTATCTGAGAAGAAGCCCTTCAGAGGCTGTTTTCTGGGGTCCTCGTCCTTACTGGAAGCCCAGCTTCTCCTAGAGAAATCATTAGAAATACCACGTTGTAGGCTGGGGAGAATTAGTTAATCAGGAGCTCTCTGCTGAGATAGCATATGCAAATCTCAGATGGTCCAGGCCTCATTCTTCTGGATGGAGTTGAAAAAGGAACAGCATAGAGAGTACATGAGACAAAGCAGGAGGCAAGTCCCGTCCCCAGGTTACACGAAGATTAGGAATGTTTCTCATGGAGCCCTGCCTGCAGATTTCACAGGTCCCTTGCTAGCCCACTCTCCCTAAATTTTAAATTTCTATCCTGTACTTCTAAACCTCTTGGAAAAACACCAGTATTATCATTATGCATTTTGATCTTCTGGGGGGATAAAAGATGCCATGTCAATTAGGTCATTATTAATGTGGAACTTGGCTTTTGAAGTTCAGATGACTCTTTCCACAAGGGCACAGCTTGTTATAAATTGTGTGCCAATAATTGCCGCTTTCTGGGTTACCTTTTCTCCTTACAGCCGAAACCTGAAACTCCTCAGTAATACTACCATCGTTATTCTTGGAAGCTGGAAATCTAAATTTGGGGAAAAAAAAATATCACAAATGCTTCATGCATCGGTATTGGACATAGAGCTACTCTTTCTGCTTTTATCTGCTGCTGGTTGTGCTCTGTCATGTGACGTACCTGAGAGATGTGGGCTTTGGCCGTTGAGAGAATGGGGTTCATATTCTGGCTCAGCAACTTCCCAGTTGTGTGAATTTGGGTAAACTCTATTTTCCTGAGCCTTATGTCCCTCATCTGTGAAATGGGACGAAACGGCCCAATTCTGCAAGATGGTTGTGAAGAATAAAGCAACAAACCTAGAAAAATAGAGTGTAATGTCTATCTACAAAGTAAATGTGCAGTAAGAATAATAATTTAAAAGCTAACAATTAGTGAATACTTATTATGTCCCAAATGGTATGTCATGTGCTTTTCATATATCACTATATTTAATCCCCAATATACCCTATGAGATATGTATAATTACCTTTTCCCTTTTTATAGATGAGTAAACTGAGGCACAGAGAAGTTATATAAGTTGCTTGAGAACACACAGCCAGGTACTGTCAGAATTAGGATTTAAATCTAGGGCCTAGGATTCAAATCTAGGCCATCTGGGCCTCCAAAGCTCATAATCTTAACCACAAGAAATGGTGGCCATTCTTGTCAAGATTATTAAATTGAAATATAAAGTGTTCAATTTTTTTTTGTTTGTTTAAATGCTGCAAAGCAACTATTTTGACAACTGGATGCAGTGACTGGCCCCGTCCCATTCTCAACATAAAAAGAAAGCTTCTGTAGGAAGTTTGACATTATTTGGAAAAAGGAAAATTGCTTTCCATAACCTGGTAATGTAAGCAGGCTACAGACATGTGTATGGAAAAAAAAATCCAGGAATTCCTTAGTTACAGTGAACTTCATTTTTCATACATTTAAACGTATAAACTGAAAGATTTAACATTTAAAGACATAAAAAAGGGGGGGGGATTTGGAATGGAGGTTTTACTTTGAGCCTTTGTGACCAAACGGACAGACTACCACTTATTAACCTGGACCACAGATTGGTAGGTACCTCGTCTTCAACAATTGTGATAAATGGGGCACTGATTTGCTTTTTATTTTTTTTGCCAGCAGTGGTAAAGTGATCAGTAGGTTTGACATGATGTGTTTCTACTAGAGAGGCTGCCCTTCTCCAGTTTATTCATTTTCAATGGGACAAAATTCACTTGGCCTGTCATTTCCTGATTGAGAAATAGACAAATAAGGAATGTTATTTCACTAAGACTGTCACTGAAACACAATACTGATGTCAATAAGCATTTCTGTCTATGTTCCTTCTTCTTGCTGAAATCTTGTTGGCATTTTCTCATTCATTTCAGAAGCTGACTGGTAAAAAAAAAAAAAATCACAAAATTTAAAATTATAATGCCATTGTCATTAGCCAGAAAAGATAATAGCAGAGAAAAAGGACAGCTCTTGTAGAGCTTAAAATCTCTTGGGGGTGGGGTGGGGGGTGCTGGCATATGGCTTGGGGAGGTAATCCTCAGCCCGAGTGCACTAGGTATGAAAGGTGGACTAAAGGTTTCCACCCTCTTCATTCTGCGAATAAATACACTCTGCTTCCTCCCACACTGGGGCCTTTTCACACCTGTTTTTTTCTCCTGGGAATGCTTTCTCCACTGAACTTTCCTTAACACCTTGCTCATCCTTCAGATCTTGGGTTAGAGAAGCCTTCCTCAACATTCTAGGCTCGATTGGGTCCTCCGTCCTTTTCCTTCACTGGGGTCAAACACTGTCGTTGTTTGTGGTTGTGTATCTGTGTGATTGACTGCCAGCTCCATGGGGACAGGAACCAGGCCTGGTTTTAGGCACCACTGTATGCCCAGGGTTTGTCCTAGCTCTTAAAACATGGCAGGTGCTTAAGAAATATCTGTTGACATGTGCTTTGGCAGCACATACACTAAGAAATATCTGTTGACTTATTGATGGGTCACCCGTGAGGGTGAGCTGAGTACCCCCTTCTTAAGCCAGTGTTGCTGCTGTTACAAAATGAGATCACAGGGCTCTTACTTCTTCCTCACCAGACAATTTGTGCCAACAAAACAATTTCAGTTGCAATGCTTCTCTCAGGCTTCCCAGCAACACTGATTGGCATAATCTGTGCTTGGTTTACAGTCTCTGGGATTACCAGATGCCTAGTGAGATGCTGAATGTGGTGAATGATTTATCCGTTTTCTCAGTACACAGGGGCACCTTTAAGAAAGGCTTGGCTGGATGGCAGAGTTGGCAATCAGCTTGATTTTCACTGAGATGCACATGTCCTATGCCATTCGAGTTCAGAGCCATAATCTCATGTGTGTCTGCAGTTAAGAGCAATTCTGACACCCCTTTGATTTCTACTCCGGTAGCTGAATTAGAATGGGAGTGACTGAAAAGAACATTGCAATAGGATTGGCCTCTAATGATGTTAAAAATATTTCTTAATAAATCAAAATGCAAACGTTAACACATTATTTGTGATATGCCTTATGGCTGATTGTGATTCTCAGTCCACATCATGGGGGGGGGGCAGGGGAACCTGGAAGCCACTTACAGAGGGGACCCTGAGGGCTAGCCTGAAACCTCAGGCTTCCAACCTTGCTCCTCCCTCCCACCCTATCCCCCACTTACAGGGGCAAGCCCACAAACTGCTACTCTTCTTGCCTTTTTCCTTTTTGGGTCTGGAATTCAGGACAAAGCACATCTGAATCTGGCATTAATATCCCTGCCACATCTTGGAGTGCCCCATCTACTTGGGTATTTTGACAACTCTATTTTAAAGAAAGGTATTTATTTGTTTAGTTTTTTTTTTTTTTTTAAAGTTTTTTGGGGGAGGGGTGATTTTAGGAATCAATTTATTTGTAATAGTTGGTTCTTTCAGCTTTTTGATCAGAGTAAGTTCAAGTGCCTAAAAGTAGAGGATACATCTCTATCCCAACTGCCACACACCCCCTTCCTTGCTTCTCTCCTCCCAGCACTGTACGGGCTCTGTAAACACCTGCGGGATTTCTTCTGTCTCTACTTCTTTCTTCCTTCACTTACACCCTCCAGGAAGGCTACTGTGCGCTTGAGTTCTCCTATTACAGTGCCTATTAGCATGCTGGCTTTGTGCCAGCCTGCTTATTCCATCCACAACATAGGTCTAGAGAGCCCAAGAATTCAAATTCTGCCTTCACCCTGGGGAGCGGTGTGTGTCCATGATGGTCCTCTGGCCCTTGCCGTTTGAAAGCCCTGACCTCGGCTTTCCTCTCCTCAGAAATACCAAAGAAAAGAGATGAAGTTGGCGCAGGTGACCTGTTTCTTCTCTAGTGGGCCCAGCTAGTCTCTCAATACTCAAATAGCTGTTCCCTTTCCGGAGCTGGGTCCCCCCCACCTCCAACCCACCCCACTCCACCCCACCCCACCCCAGAGAAGGATGTAGCGACCAGAACACTGTACTTGGAGTCTGAAGAGCAGGCTGCAAGTTTGAACACCACTACTTATCAGCTGCGTGATTTTAGGCAAGTCACTTTAGCTTTCTTATTGCTTACCACGGAGTGGCTTGCTTGAAATGAGTGTGCCTAGACTTCGTTCCATTAGCATTCTTTAAAAAAGAAGACAAAGAAGAAGGTGGTTACAGGAAGTATCTACTGACCCGTTTCCAGCAGAGGTTCAAGGGAGGGCCTCCCAGGACTGGTCCCAGGTGCCTTCCCGGGAGCCGGCGGAGCCTCTCGGCTGCTCTTGGTCGCCCCTACCCCAGTCCACCCCAGGCACACCGCAGGTTTGACAGGGTGTAGCTCTTCAGAGAGGTTTGAGTTGTTGGAAAGCTCCGGATAATTCCAGAGGGTCAGTCACTCCCACTTGCGCACTCTAACGCGCTAGTCAGACGGGCCAGACAAGCCCGCCTCTCCTCGGTGGGGCCCCCTTCCCGGCCTCACCCCCAAACTCAGCCTCCTCCTTCGGGAAGGGTAACAGGCGAGGACCGCAAGTCTCTCCTATGCCAGTGCCGCCCCCATCCTGCGTCGGGCCCTTTGCGCTCTTCTCAGCCGGCACTTGGGCGTCCAGGAGCTCCCCCTCCGGGCGGCGCGGGGTGGCCACCGACGGGGTTGTCAGCAGCACCCGCCGCGGGGCGGCCCCGGCGACTCGCCCGCCCATGTGCGTGGAGAGGAGCGAAGCTCTAGCAGTAGCCGCGCCAGCTCCTGCTGGGTGCGTGTGGGTGCCTCACCTACGAGGCCGGCGGGGGCCGTAACCCGAGTCCCGCTGCCACGACCCACATTTGCATAATTTGGCTCCCCCCCACCCCGCCTTCCTTCGGACTCAAGGCTGGAGATGCGAGTCGGGCTCCCCTCCGAGGCGTCGTCTTGCCGGTGGTCAGCGCGGGGGCCGCGGGACCGGCCGGAGCGCAGGCGGAGTGGGCTGGCGCACGTGGTAAGAGCGCAGCTTTCTTTTCTTTCTTTCTTTCTTTTTTTTTTTTTTTTAAATAAGAAATGGGACTTTGCACGTTTACACCGAGGGTGGGGTATCTACAAGGGCACTAACGTCGCTATGATTTCCTTCCTTTCCCTTTTATTTTTATCTCCAACTGGAAAAAGAGCGCGCAGCGCGAGCGGTAAACTTTCCCAATCTTCTTCTGGGCGTTTGGTCAGGAAAGTGGTCGGCCGCTCGAGAAGACGATTCCGCGGCGGGCAGGGGGAGACGCGACGCTTGGGCGGAGGAGCAGAAGGCGCTGCCGGCCTCCCCCGGGGCTTTCACCGCCGCGCGCCCGCCGCGGTGGGAGCGGGCTGGCTGCGGCGGCGGCCGCGGCAGGTGAGCGGCGGGAGAGCCGCCTGCAGCGCCTAGCTTCCTCCACGGCGTGGCGTCGTGGTTCTCGCCCGCCCGGGCCCCCACGAGGCTGGGGCCGTCCCGGGCCGGGGGCGGGAAAGGGCCTGGCTCGGCCAGGCCCCAGAGGCTGCCCCCGCGCTTCATCCCAGGTCTTGGCGGCTTTGGGGCGCAACGAAACCAGGCAGGCGGCGGCGGGCCGGCTTGGGCACCTGGGAGCAGCCTCCCGCGGGGCCCGGGTCAAGCCGGGAGCGCTGCGGCGGTGGGACGGGAGGCGGGAGTGGTGCGTGCAGCGAGCCAGAACCCACCGCTTTATGGACCTCTAGAAAGTTTTTTTTTTTTTTTTTTTTTAATTGCTTTGGGAACTAAACAGGAAGGTTTCCATCCGGGACAGTTTTGTTGTTGTTGTCGTTATTTTTACTCGAAAAGGGAAACGCGTGTGGGGGTGATGGCGGCTCGAAATTGGCCTTAGCGACGCAGTTGGCTGTCACTCTGGACCTCGCTGGGCTCACCGAGGTGGCTCTTGGCGAGGCAAAGCAACAAGATTCTTCCAAATGTGCGTGTTGTTGAGTAGGGCTCCGGGGAGGGCAGGGCGTACCCGCCGAGTGTAGCCGTTCGGGGGTCGGGGGCTGCCGGTTCGGCGAGAGAAGGTGAGGAGGGGCGTCTTGGCAAGGCACCCAGTGTAGCAAGCCCTGGCGCGCGCTTGGCGGGCCGGGCGCTCTGTTGGCGAAGCAGGCGCCCCGGCGCGCTGTCAACAGGGAGGTGTGTAGCGTAAGGTGTGCGAGTGGGTGTGTGAAGAAGGCAGCGGGGGCGGGAGTGTGTGTAGCGGAAGTGGAGCGTGTGTGAGTGTAAGAGTGTGTGTGCGTGTGCGCGGCGGGGCAGGGTGAGTGTCCAAGCCTCCATCTGGACGCCCCCACACAGCCGACCGCCCAGACGCGCCGGGAAGGGCGCCCGCTCCGCGCAGCAGCTGAAGGGGGGCGGGGAGCGCGCGGGCAGAGGAGGGGGGGGTGTCTCCGGCTGAGGATTTCTCTCGAAGCTCGCCGCAGTTATTCTGATCCTCCTAGGGTCTACTCCCCAGCCCCAAGATGCCCGAAATACTTAAACAAACAAACAACCCCAAACCTGTTCCGTTTTCGCTCCTGTATAAATAGAACAGACTTTCCAAAAAAGCAATACCGCATTCACTCTTATCACCAGCCACTTCTTTCCACCAAGTAATTCAGAAAAAAACAGTCAGCTTCCGTGAATGCATGCAGCTTTTTTTTTTTTTTTTTTTTTTTTTTTCTTCGGTGCCTCCTTTTGCTTGCGGTTTTGAGCTGCCAAGAAAGTGAGTAGGGGTTTGACTGTAGTGTCTCGGCTCCGCTCGGTTTCTTTCCGAAGTTTAATTTTCCGGAATGGCTCCCAAACAAGGGCTGGGGAGGCGGAGCCGCCGGCACCGGATCTTCGCCTTTTTTGGAAAGTCCCGGAGAACCGGAATTCCTCCCCGCCCGGGGAGACCTCGCCGCAGCTAGGACCCGCAAGCTCTTCCCGGGTGGCCTGAGCCAGACTCGCGGCGCGCTCGCTCCCAGCTGGGCCCTGCGCCCAGGATGGGAACTGGGCCTCGGGCTGCGCGCCCTAGACCCCAGCGATTCCCCACTGAGAGCCGGGAGTCGCGAGCCCGGCGGAGCCCGCGCTGCCGAGCCCGTATGCAAATCGGCCATGTGACGGCAAGAAGCCGCCTGGCCCAGCCCTGTTCCTCAGTCCATATATGGGCAGCGACGTCACGGGCATTGAGGACCTGCCCATAAATACTTACAGCAACACTTTCCGTCTAACCGAGAGAGCAGCAATTGATTAATAGCTCGGCGAGGGGACACACTGACTGTTATAACAACACTACACCAGCAACTCCTGGCTTCCCAGCCGGAACACAGGAGAGAGTCAGTGGCAAATAGTCATTTTCTTCTTTCTTAGAAAAAATAGCAACTTGTTTGCTAGTTTTATTTGTTGGATTTTTTTTTTTTTTTTTTTTTTTTGTGGTTGCTTTTAAGCGTGGAGGGCAAAAGGAGATACCAACTTAGACTCAGTCCAATCCCTCTCCAAAACGGCTTCTCTGACGCTCCAGGTAGAGAGGGAGTTGGGTCTCCAGGTTGTGCGAGGAGCAAATGATGACCGCCAAGGCCGTAGACAAAATCCCAGTAACTCTCAGTGGTTTTGTGCACCAGCTGTCTGACAACATCTACCCGGTGGAGGACCTCGCCGCCACGTCGGTGACCATCTTCCCCAATGCCGAACTGGGAGGCCCCTTTGACCAGATGAACGGAGTAGCCGGAGGTAAGCCGCATGCCTCCTTCGCGGGCTGGGACCCACGCGGCTCGAAGGTGGTGGGTGGGGTGCGGTGCGTGTGCAGGACTTGGAGGAGAGGTTTGGGGCGCGAGGTGGACGGTGTTGACCCTGCCCGGTGCAGGAGAAGCCCGCGGGAGCAAGGACCCGATCGCTGGAGCTGGGCGCGCGGGCAAAAGCACCCAGTCGTCAGGGAGCGGGCGTGCGTGCGCCGCGGCGCGCCCAGCCCCCGGCGGGCGCGGGGATGAGAGTAGAAGAGGTGCCCGACCAGGCGTCGGGCTTGTGCCGGCTCGTGGGCCGCCGGTACCCAGGCCTCCCCTCTCCCGGGGAAGGGACAAAGTGACGAGAAAGTTCGGGGCTCCGGAGGAGAGCTGGAAAGCCGAGCGGCCGAGAAGCGCCAGAAGAAAGCGTCCGCCGCTCCCTCCCGGGCAGAACCGACCCCGGGAAAAATCTCCGAGCGCGTTCCGGGAGCGGCCAGAAGGAGCGCCCCCACCTGCGCGCCGCCCGCGAAGTTGAGGGGGTTGGCGAGGCGGGAAGAAGGAGGAGGAGGAGGGCGGGCAACGGCGGGAAGCGGCCCCCTGGCTGCCGAAGGAGGCCCGCGGGGGCACCGGCGCCGCTGGTTTCCTTGGCGATACAGTGGAAAGTGGTCCGCCGCTGTCCCCGCTCCTTCCTCGAAGCTCCGCTACTGGCTTTGGGCTGGGGCGTGCGGGTGTTGGACAAGGCTGAGAAGGTTGGGAAAGGAAGGAAACCTATCGATTCCTTCCACTGCAGCGCCCCATACCCTCCAGCAGCCGTCAGCTGTAGCGCAGCGGGAGAGGGAGGGAGGTAAGCACCGCGGAGGGGTAGCAGCCAGAAATCACTGATCTCTTTCTCAGGCTCCCCTCTCCAGCGGCACTGGCTGGGATCAGTCTCCTGGTTAGTGTCTCCTCTGGAGCCGCAGCCGTGGGACCCCCAGACAAAGAAGAGGGAGAGAATTTCCAGGCAGATGGGGGATTTTTGATATTGTTGTTGCTATTATTGGGTATTTTTATTGGGGATGAGAGCCACAGATGGCTGTGTGTGGGGGGGTTGGGAGTAGCTCATCCTGGCTTTCCTGGAGGTAGTTTGAGTCCCAGACTGTCACTGGCTGCCCGTGGGATCCTAGGCTACCCTCTTCTTACTGTCTTTGGTCTGCGGTTTTCCCACCTGTTGGACTCTGCCCCAACTCTACTATGCCAGGATCTTGGGATTTGGGAATGGACGTATTAGAGGTCCTACGGGCCTCTAATTAGAGGGGATAACAAGAGATTCTTGGCTGCATTACCATTGCTCCACCTCCATTGTTTCTATTCCCTCCCCAGATGGCATGATCAACATTGACATGACTGGAGAGAAGAGGTCCTTGGATCTCCCATATCCCAGCAGCTTTGCTCCCGTCTCTGCACCTAGAAACCAGACCTTCACGTACATGGGCAAGTTCTCCATTGACCCCCAGTACCCTGGTGCCAGCTGCTACCCAGAAGGCATCATCAATATTGTGAGTGCAGGCATCCTGCAAGGGGTTACCTCCCCAGCTTCGACCACAGCCTCGTCCAGCGTCACGTCTGCTTCCCCCAACCCACTGGCCACAGGACCCCTGGGTGTGTGCACCATGTCTCAGACCCAGCCTGACCTGGACCAACTGTACTCTCCACCGCCACCTCCTCCTTATTCTGGCTGTGCAGGAGACATCTACCAGGACCCCTCGGCATTCCTGTCAGCAGCCACCACCTCCAGCTCCTCCTCTCTGGCCTACCCACCACCTCCTTCCTACCCCTCCCCTAAGCCAGCCACGGACCCCGGTCTCTTTCCCATGATCCCAGACTATCCTGGATTCTTCCAACCACAGTGTCCAAGAGACCTACATGGTACAGCTGGCCCAGACCGCAAACCCTTTCCCTGCCCTCTGGACTCCTTGCGAGTCCCTCCTCCACTCACTCCACTCTCCACCATTCGCAACTTCACCCTGGGGGGCCCCAGTTCTGGGGCCACAGGGCCAGGGGCCAGTGGAGGCAGTGAGGGACCCCGGCTGCCTGGCAGCAGCTCAGCCGCCGCTGCAGCCGCCGCTTATAACCCGCACCACCTGCCGCTGCGGCCCATTCTGAGGCCTCGCAAGTACCCCAACAGGCCTAGCAAGACCCCAGTGCACGAGAGGCCCTACCCGTGCCCAGCAGAAGGCTGTGACCGCCGCTTCTCCCGCTCTGACGAGCTGACCCGACACATCCGAATCCACACGGGACACAAGCCCTTCCAGTGTCGGATTTGCATGCGCAACTTCAGCCGCAGTGACCACCTCACTACCCACATCCGCACCCACACGGGCGAGAAGCCTTTCGCCTGTGACTACTGCGGCCGCAAGTTTGCCCGGAGTGACGAGAGGAAGCGCCACACCAAGATCCACCTGAGACAGAAGGAGCGCAAAAGCAGTGCCCCCTCCTCAGCCGTGCCAGCTGCGTCCACGGCCTCGTGCCCCGGAAGTGCACAGGCTGGGGGGCCCCTGTGCGGCAGCACCAGCGGCACGCTGGGTGGAGGATCTCTGGCCCCTTGCTCTTCTCGGACCCGAACACCTTGAGATGAGACTCAGGCTGACACACCAGCTCCCTGAGGCCCCGGAGGCCCTTCGTCCCCTGGTCCACTCGAGCTGCACAACAAACACTACCAACCCTGTCCTGCCCCTCTGTCCCCTCCCTGGGCCAAGGGCCTTGGTGGAGCCCAGCACTGCCCCCTTTCCACCTAGAAGCAGGTCCTTCCTGAAACTTAGTCCACTTTAGTCTCTCTTAGGTGAGTTGACTCTCACCTCAAGTTAATGAGTGGGGAGGCTCCGAAGGGGGTCAGGTGGGGGCCCCTGGCCTAGAGGGCTGAGGCCTGACCCTGCTTTAAAGGGTTGTTTGACCAGGTTTTGCTTCCCCTGCTCTCTCATATTTTGTCCCATTACAGATTTTTTGACTCTGGACGTCCCAATTGGAGACTTTTTCTACAGTAGGTTGGGAGATGCTGCTCCTTTCAGGTGGGGGCAGCAGAAAGAAGGAAAGCTGATGTGCACTTTATGGCTTGGGACTGATTTGGGGATTCTGTACAGTGAATGAAGCATGGCCTTTATGCTGCATTCTGTGGCCCTAGAACAGTGAATCAAAGCTTATCTAGTTGTTCCACCCCTTTAAGCAGTATGTATTATAAACTCAGAGAACGGAAGTGCAATGTGATGGGAGGGACATAGCAGTATCTGCTCCTTTTTGAGTTGAGAAACAGAGAGGCTATTTTTTCAGTGTATATCCACTCAGATTTTGTGTATTTTTGATGTGCACTGTTCTCCAAGTTCTGAACCTTTGGGAAGAAAAGTAAAGCATTTATGATCTCTCGCAACGAGTCAGAGGTTAACTTATTTAAAGGGGGATGTACATATATTCTCTGAAACTAGGATGCATGCAGTCGTGTTGGAAGTGTCCTCGGTGCCTTGTGTGATGTGGACAATGTTACAGGGTCTGCATGTAAATGGGTTGCCTTACTATGAAAAAAAAATCACTCCCTGGGTTTAGTATGGCTGTATATTTCTGCCTATTAATATTTGGATTTTTTTTTTTTTTAGAAAGTATATTTTTGTATGCTCTGTTTTGTGACTTAAAAGTGTTACCTTTGTAGTCGAATTGCAGATAAGAATGTAAATAATATTACTGGAGCTGACTTGTTTGGTTATTAGCTCTTAATAGTTGTGGAACTATAAATGATTTATTCTAACGCAAAAACCACTAACTGAAGTTCAGATAATGGATGGTTTATGACTATAGTGTAAATAAATACTTTTCAACAATATCTTTGCTGCAGAAATCATTTATGAAAGATTTCCTGGGCAGGAATTCCATGGTTATCCAGTGGGTTTTAGTGCTTTGACCAAGCCAGGATCTCCAAATTTTCTTTGCTGGCCTTTCAACACCAGCCCGCTCACCCCCAAAGCAATCTCCATTCATAATCAAACACTAGTGTTCCGGGGATTTCCCCCATGCATTAGTGTAAAAGTGGGGAGGCGTTGTTTTGACTCATTGTTCCGTCCTCTATAACAGCCTATAGCTTCTCTTGGCTCCTGAGTGGGCTCCGGAAAATAAATACTTACAAACAAGTGCCCACTCGGAGACTACACATTTGTGGCTCCTTTCAGAACCCTGACCAAGGCCAGGAACTCAGACGAGATGTGGCTTTGTGGAAAGTGTGGTGGCGTGGTCAAGCTGGAAATGACTTTTAGGTTCCAGGATTAGTTTCATGACCACAGAAAACTTTTTGAAAAAGGCTATCGCCTCTTCAGATCAGAAATGCACCCAGACACTGCTGAAGGCAGCATTAATGGGTTGCCAAAGGAATTACCCCAGGACTCATTTCTCTCTAGTCTTCTCTCCCTGATTAGCCCTATTTGGAAGGATCACTAATCTGCTATAGGTTTGGCGGGTCTAGAGACTATCAAAATACCCAGCTCATTAGATAAGATAGGTGTACAGCAATCTAAGAAAATCTCAAAGAAAGACACTTTTTTGCCTAATTAAATAGGCAAATTAAATAGGCATTTATGGGCCTCCATGGGTACTGGCTAATGGTTTGCAAAAGAATACACTATAGAGTTCATTTTATTGCAAGCCTTTAGCAGTGGTTTTAAAATATAAAAGTCATATGAAGTAAGTGGTTGGGTCTCTGTGAACTTATCTACTCTAAAATTGGGCCTCAATATCATTTAAGTTCACCCGCAGCTTCTGGATCCTCACACATGTGTAACCTGTTGGAATACCCACTGTTCAGCTAGATCATCTGAAAACTGCCATCTCTTTGTTCTTTGCCACTGTCAGCCCCCTTCATACGTGGTTGATAATTGAAGGCCTTTATTTTAGAACAGCAGACAGTCACACCTACTTTTTGCCCTACAGAACACTGGAATTTTGAGATCTAACTTGTGGAAGTAATTAATCCTTTTATTTCCTCTCCTTCCGTATTTCCAAGATGCAGAGTACCTCTTTCTGTAACTATAAAATAGAAATTTCTAAACTGCAGTGCCAGATTGTTCTGGTAGCTCGTGTTACTCCATTAGATTTATATTTCCTAGTTTATCAGCATATTATCATCCTTGTTTGGCTAATTTTGTTAAAATATGTATAAAACAATGCCACATTTTGATAATTATGTTTTAAATGAATACTTCCTTACTACCAAAACTTCAACTTTTTACAAAGCAGGACAAAAAGTTTTTTTTGTCTGTTTGTTTAATTTTATCCATTTATTTTTGAGAGAGAAGAGATCACATGTAGGCAGAGTGTCAGGCAGAGGGAGAGGGAGAAGCAGGCTTCCCGATGAGCAGGGAGCCTGATGCGGGGCTCAATTCCGGGACCCAGCACCCAGCCCAGGGATCATGACCTGAGCTGAAGGCAGACACTTAACTGAGTGAGCCATCCAGGTGTCCCAGAAGTCATTTTTAAAAGAGTAAGATTATTTTGATGATTGTCAAATTCGTTAATCATTTTCACCTTGATGTGGGCTTGAAGTGGTATAACATACCATAAGGAACACATCTTGGTGTTTTTTCAGACAACTTGGTCACTTTTACTTGATTTTAACATGTCAGATCAATTTATAATCTAAAAACAATGTTGTAACATCGAGGGTATTGTCATACAGGTGTTTCACTTTTTACTTTGCTCAAGAAATAAAGCATATAGAGCTCAGCCTGCTCCTTTTACATTCAATATGCTTTATTGAATATTTCTGATAGTACAGCTGTTACTGGGCATCCTTATTAAAAATAACTTCTTGGGGTGCCTGGGTGGCTGCTTCTTACCTGCTCATGCTCTCTCTCAAATTAATAAAATCTTAAAAAAACACACACACAAACTTCTGGAGAATAATTGCTTAAAGATCATAATGCATTTGCTCTGGTTCACTGCATATCAAAAATAGGTCTATTAAACCTAAATCAGGTCTTCAATTATTCATAAATCAGTGTATTTAAGTACCAACCACTAATGAAATTAAGCCAAACTGCTTGATACATATTAAAAGTGGCTGTAGTGATATTTTAACTGTTCTACGCGCACACACACACACACACACACGTCTATGTATATATATATGGTGGGAATGAATGGTCAGCATCAATTACTTAAGATGCTGCCAATCCAAATGGCAGTTAAACTTCACAGAAAAAGTAAAGGTAAGAAATAAATTTAAGTCCAAAGATTCTTTCCTTCATGGATAAAAGTATTTTTGTTTTCTGGCACTAGTTTATTTCCTTTAGCTTAAATATAAAAGGAACTATTTTCTGTTGTAGCAAAATAACATGATTAGACAGCTTCAGATACGTTTTCAATCAGATTGTTTCAAAGCTCACTCTCAAGGAAATAGACTAAGTTTATATTATTACTTGGGTTTTAGAATCTGCAGAAAGCCACCTGTTTCCAGTATAATATAATCCTACTGTATAGACTAAATCTTTAACAGTAATTAAAATGTAGACATCATAGTATTTTTCTTCTCCATTTTGCAATAATCAAATAATCTAAACAATTTCAAACATGCCTTTATTTTCCATAAGTACACTGATTTTAATCCAGAAATATAAACATCTCTGGATCTGAAAATTCAGTATGTTGTATTTAGGGCTTAACAAATGATTTCCTTGACAGTAAGTGCTTCATTACACTGAAATGTTCAGTGGTTGACTTGTTTCTAACTTGGAGTTTAGAATTCAGACTAGGAGGGTTACAGAAGTGGCACTGCCCTCAGTTTAGAATTGAATGGTAGTGGTCTGAATCCTGAATTACAGACATACTGCTTTTTTGCTGAGCAGTGCAGCTAGGGCACAAGATATAGTCATTGGGATTAGAGGAGCAGTAACAGCCTTCTTCAGATGCCAAGGCTGAGGCACCTACGAGGGGACAATGCAAAAGGGGGAATAAAAGGTGTGGATTTTGGAAGAATTTAAGGACTATTAATTAGTCTTAAAAGTTCAGAAAACCCACTCCTGTTGACAAGTATTTCTTTAAAATGGGCCCCTGATTTTCATTAATAAACAGCAGTTAGTGTAAACTCAACCCATGCAAATCAAATCAAACTTTGTAAAAAATCAATTCTCGTAAAATAGGTAGGTACACAATAGTCTCTATTAATGTAACTGGCTTTTGATATAACCAGAGAATACAAAAGCTTTAGAAGTATTGAGACAGACATCTCATTCATGAGAGGCAATTATTGCATTTGTTATTCAACAGAAAAGTGATTAGTATCATTGTGCTCATTAGTCTGTGTAGAGGAAGACAAATTTTTCTCACAGCTGTTACTAAAATAGAGTCTATATATTGCAGGAATATATGGAAATACAACAGCAGCACATCAAGTCAGTCATGACCAACAGTTTTTATGCAGAGGTACCAGCTTTGCTGCACCACATTTTCTCTTTGTATTAAGAATATTCTTTCCTTAGTGGCTCACTGAAACAGGTTCAGTTTTCACCACTAATTTCCTCAGAATTTATTAATGAACTAAAAGTTTCACTGTTATCAAAATAAATTAGATATCATATTGCTATTCTGGCCTGAAGAATTTCAGTTATTCTTTTGAAAAGCACCTTAGTTTTTTTTTTCTTTCTTTTTTTTTTTTTAATTCAACTTGTATTTGAGAACTTTAAAGTTTGGAAAAACAATTCCTCCTTTATTACTGTCCTACCGGAAGAATGAGTTCTTGTTGGTTTAATATACACCAGGTTGTATTATATAGCATATATATCACTATCAACAATCTTTATAAGTTAATCAAATTTTGGCTATAATTCAGGACCGGGAGGTTATGTGATTGCTAACCATACACTTTCATTACTGTGCTATTAAAAACCCATTTTGTGAACTTTTTTAAAAGAAGATCATCATTTGCATATCTAGGATTATTTTTAAACTGAAAGGCATTAAAAAGTGCTTTAAACTGCCTCCAAGGCAGATTAAACTATACCAGAATGTGAAGCTACCAACAAACAATGTTAGCAATCCTGGAAGAAATGCTTGGCATTATGCCTGTCTCAGGTTTTACAACAGAGTGGCATTTTGCATTGAATAAGCATCTTTTTTGTTAAAAAAAAAAATCAAGAATGTTTTTCTAGCTAAAAAAATGGGAACAAATATTCCTTCACTCTGGGCCATTAGTAACCCAGTGTGCACAAAGAGGCAAGGGCACATACTGTTTTTCTACAGGGACAACGCTTTCCACCAATAGCAAATCTCCCTTTATTACAGACCTTAGAACTGGATTGCCATTTGGGCAAGTCAATCAAGAGGGCTTAGACAACAGCTGGGCAGATTTTAACGTGTTTATTTCTACAGTTTGTTTTTATTAAAAGTGTTGTGAAAAAGGAATCCTATAAATAGTAAAAAGAGGGAAACAATAGTGCTCCATAGCCTGAAGCAAATGGTGTAAATACATTTGTAAACAAGGTAAAGTTGCTGAGCTTCCTAAAAGGACAAAAATAAAACTAGTTACAGATAGCACAATTGTTTAAGAGGTTAGGAAGTACTTTGTCCCAAGTTTTGATGCTCTAAAATGGCCAGCAGTATAGGTAATTCTCTATTCTGTAGCCTTGATCATCTGTGCCTTCTCTCTTCCTATAGAAAACTACACTGGAAGAAGCAACAACTGGCTCTCTACTGTTCTGAGGGGTTTTGAGAACACTGCCACCAAAACAGTACAGCTGGAACCACCAGCCTTCTGGAACACTAGAGCTCCTGAGAGAATCTCAAACAGCCATCAACATCTTTCTCTATTTTTGCAGGAAAATACTGGAAGTAAATAGGGGCATGGACTTCAACAGCTGGCTAGGAGTGTTTTACATTCGGTTGTTTGGAAGCATGCTGATTAGCTCCTTTGAATTTTCTCCTTAGAAAACCTGGAATTACCCTATCATTTCTTAAAGCACACGAAGACAAAAAAAAAAAAAAGTCATTTGAGGATAATATAGTTTTTGCATTAAAGGTCAATCTGCAACAAGCAATCTGTTCAACTCACAGATCTGGAGACTCATGGGGAAGAGAAGCTCTAAGTGACCATTTGTCACTGAGATATGCAGGTGCTGAATTTCTTAGTAGATGCTGCCAGAGTAAACCAGATGTGGCTACTGGGCAAGAGGAGGAAAGAAATTAAATCTTGTCCTCTACATGCATAGTTATGTTACTGGGGTGATGCCCCAACTCTGGAAAAAAGATCTATTCCACAACAAATGAATTAGGCAGGATAGCTCATTTTAAGTAGTAGCTCATCTTTTTAAGCCTAGTTTTTACCAATGACTTGAACTAAAAACAATTCAAACCACTGGGTCATGCAGTCAATAAGTTAAAACTATAACAATAAGTAAAAGGGCATAGGACGTAAGTGGAAAACAAACCCTATTTACCCGGGTAAAGGGGGTGGGGGCATTTAGTGTATTTTGTATAGGATAGGGAACAGAGAAGAGAATATTTTCATTATGGCTTTAGGACGGAAGCGCTTCAGATAGTCCCCTACCCCCCCTTTCCCCCAAATCAAAACCCCGGTGGCAGTGACAGAGCCAGGAAACAACCTAGTCTACCCGCCTTCCCCACCCCCTAACCCGGCCCCGTGGCTGCACTCCAGACGTCAGCGCTTCCCACGGCTCCGGAGGAAGCGGCTACAGCCCATTCCAGTAGATCCAACGCCCAGGCCTGGGGGTACGGACAAAGCCCTTATGGTGGGTCGCGGAAAGGGAGGCCCAGATGTGAACAGGGCACGTCTTCGGCCCACAGCAGCCAGGCGCGAGCGGCTTCAAGGGAAGACTTTGGGACCCGGATAGGGCTCCCCCTCGCACCAGAAGTCATCGGCCTGCGGGGTCTCCAGGAGCCACACCTCTCGGGGCAGGTCACAGGCCGAGCCGGAGGCCTCCTTGTCCCTGACGGGCTCCAGCACCCGGTAATAATGGCAGTCCCGGCCATCGTCGGGGTCATAGGGCGGGGCCAGAATGTCCAGGAAGGCGGCGGGTCCGTCCACAGCGTCGATCTGGTGCAGGTTGTCCTGGTGCGGAGTGAGGACACACGGGCCGCTGGCCTCGGTGTACTCGGCCCGCGAGCGCAGCACGCCCGGCCGCACGGCGTCCCGCTCCCGGGCCTGCAGCGGCGGCTCGAACTGCTGCTCCGGCGGCGGGGCCCGCGGCTGTTGCCCGCCGCCCGCCTCCAGTTTGTCCATGCAGCTGATGCGAACGGTGCCATAGAGCACCTTGAGCATGCCATGCATGCCCGGGTGGTCGTGCAATGGGATGGACGTGCCGCTCTTGAGCAGGAACACGCCGAGGCTGAAGCCGTCGGTTTCGTAGATGTGCATGTAGGTGACCGGCGGCAGGTTGGGCGGTAATGGCTGCAGCGTGGCCTTACGCGGGGCGATATTCAGGTCCTCGGCGCGGACCTGGGTCAGCAGGTTCTTCAGCTTGCTCAGGTTCTCCGGAAAGCCCTGCGGCATCGGGGCCTCGGGACCCGGTGCCGCGCCGAGGTCGGAAGCGCTGCGGCCGCCCCCGCTGCCCCGGAAGGTGAGGCACGCCTGGCGGGCGATCCGTTGGATCAAGGAGGCCATGTTGTCTCGGGGCATGCTCGGCTGTTCCTCCGCGTTCCGAGGCCGGCCCCCGCCGCCCCCTGCTTTCCTCCGCCCTCTGCGGTCTCCGGCGGCCGCCAGGGCTGCCCGCAGCCCGGGGCGAAGCTAGAGGCCCCGCAAGTACCGGTCTTTCGGGCGCGCGGCACCCCTCAGCAGCCTCACGCCCGCAACGGTCCGGCGCACCCGCCCCGCGCCTCCGGCGAGCGCGCACGCGCACGACCCACACGCTGCACTCACGCCCAAGGAGCAGGTACCAGCCGCGCGGACCGTGGAAGGCTTTGCATTACGCCCAACGTTCCATTCAAGTGGCCCACACCTACGACGGTGGCCCGGCGCTCTGGCCGTTTTACAGAGCATGCTGGGACTTGTAGTCCGAGATTACGGAGGAGCTCTGAGTTTCCTTTGTCAGCTGGAAAAAGAAGGATTGGATTTGTTTCTTATGAAGCGCCCTTATTCGCGGTTCCAAGGTGTTTGCTTGTTAGTAAAAGGTGAATTGGGGCGCAAGAGAAATAGCCGGTTGACTACAACTCCCGGCAGCCCCAGTAGACTGGAGTGACGCACTTCCGGCAGCTGGCCTGTGGCGTGTTGGGGTCTTGGCCATTGCATGGAACAGGGCAAAAGGGTTGTTAACCTTCTGGCGCCGCTTGGTCCTGTTCCGCCCAGCAGGGTCGCTTTTCTCCGGCCCTACCCTTGGGAAGGAGGCTGTTGAGTTAACTTTATGTCTTCTTGACCACCTAGGCAGCACTATCTGCCACGTAGATTACTGGACGGCACTTTCGTAATTTTCCAAGTTTCTTGGGAGATGAGAGGGTCGAGGCCATCCCTCGTGATCAGGATTCCTCAGCACAGCCGTCCCCAGCTGTTGTTTGCATCAGGGTGTGATGACGCTGCTCTTCCGGTTACAGAGCACGATAGTTTTGCTGGGATTCTAGAGGCCATTTGCAGTGGCCAAGGACTGTGTATACTAAGGGTTATCAAACCTTGGTTTGCCCAAGAAGCACCACGTTAGGAGGGGAGGTAGGGAGGGGCTTTTAAAGAAAATACAGATTATGGTCTGGAAATTGATTGACTAGGTGATTCTGAGGCAACGTGTGAGAAACTGGTGTGCGAGAAACGGGCAAGCTCTTGACCTTCACCTAACCCTGAGTTTAAAGTATCTTTGAACTTCCAAAGTGGAACATGGGCTTCTTGGTCATTTTGTAATTGGAGTAGTTCTGTAAATCTTCTCCAGCTCAAAAAGGCATGGCTTTTTAATGGGTCGTGTAATGTATCTAATGGGCACTTAGTATATGCGAGGCATTCTATACCTAATGAATATTATACTATTTGATCCTCATAGCAATTCTTTTAAGAGGTGGGCACTATTATTTCCAGATTACAGGTGAGGGAATAAGTTGCACAAGGATAGTAAGGAATGAGCAGAGCCTAAGCAGTGAAGAAAAAAAAAATACAGTTAAAAAAGAAAAACACCAAAAAACAGCAGTTTGAGTTGGTTTTAAAAGTGCTAACTATAGAGTCAGGATATTGTCTTTCCAGCCTACTGTGCTACTTACAGGTTGTATGTCTTTAGGCAGATCTTACCCTTTTAGGTCCTCAGTTTATTCACTTGTAAAATGCTCGGGTTAGGGTAACAGTCCTTCTGAACCCAAGTTACTCATCAGAAGCCCCTGGGAAACTTCACAAAAATAAAGATTTGGAGGTCATAACCCAGAGATTCTGACTCAGAAGAACTAGTGTGAAGCCTAGGATTTTTTTTCCCAAGGTGCTACCCGAGTGATTCTTAATTATCAGCCCAGTTTGAGAATCACTGCTGGATCTGTAAATAGTGAAGCCGTTCTTAATATTTGGTGATTTAAAAAAATTTTTTTTTAAGATTTTATTTATTTATTTGACAGAGAGAGATCACAAGCAGGCAGAGAAGCAGGCAGAGAGAGAGGAGGAAGCAGGCTCCCTGCTGAGCAGAGAGCTCGATGCGGGGCTCGATCCCAGGACCCTGAGATCATGACCTGAGCCGAAGGCAGAGGCTTAACCCACTGAGCCACCCAGGCGCCCCAATATTTGGTGATTTTGATTAAAACGGTGATTATTTGTTTTAGAAGGGACTCTTAATTAATTATTTATTTGTTCTTCAGAGTTGCCATGCCATTGTTAAGGTGTTTATACTGTCAGAGTTCACTATGTAATGCAATATTTCACCATACAATATTTTTCTAAAGTGAGGACTAAATTAAGAGGAAGAATCCCCTGTCTTTATTTACAAATCTGGGTTTTTATTTATGGGTTATATTTATTGGTTTTCTTCTATTTCTTCTATTAAGGTATCATTAGTGGGACATGTAGACTGCGTAGAACACAGACTTAAGTAACATATAGATATGTTTCATTTTTTAATCTGTCACTTCTTAATAGTTACCTGTACTTATTTAACAGAAATGGGATAATAAGATACATGTGTAAAAAAACTGTTAATAGCATATGGAACATAGTAGATGTCCAATAATAATAGCTATTATTATAGTTTTTAAATAGCTAAAAGCCATTTAGAAATTAGTAAACACCAATGAATTTAAATAATGCTTAGCAAATATTGAAATAGAATTTGACTTGAGAATGAACTTCAAGGTAGAGATAAAAAAAAAGATCATTTTTATTGGTTAAACCTTCTATCTGGTGATACAGTCCTTCAGGTCCTTGCTATTATTGTTTGGCCAAAGAACTGAAAGTTTTCAAAGACTGTTTGAATCTGAATCACCTGGGGGCATTTGTTGAAAGTGTGGATTCCTAGATCATGTCTACACCTACTGAATCGGAATCTTCTGCACATTAAAGGGTTTAAGAACTATTGAGTGTCCATGGGGCTTGTGGCACTTTTTTTTAGGCCACAGATAGGCTGCCTCCATAATTCCTTTTGATGCTGTCCTTAGAGCTGCACTAAGGGATGAAATCAATCCTGGGGGCTTTTGCCCTTCAGGAGCACCTGACTTGCCCTTCTGTACCACTGCCAATAGCATTAGCTGAGTAGGTTTCTATCACCATTAATGTCCTTTTGATGCTCCTTAGTCTGTTTTGTTTTGTGTTGCAAAAATAAGCAGAATGAAGATCAAAAGAAATTCAGAAAAGGGAACAAAGAAGTAATAGTAAACACATGCTAGAAATACGAGGCAGACACAAAATTTGGGAAAAGTTTGGGATAGATGGAATTAACCATTTGGAATCTATCATTCTATAAATAGTATTTGCTGAGCACCAGGCATCGTTCTAGGTATTGGGGAATTCATCGAGGAATGTCTGCTCTCCCAAGAAATTTACCTGCATGTGTGCGTATGTGTGTGTGTGTGTGTGTACTTTGGGATGGAGGTTGTTAGACGGTATAAATCAGTGAGCAACTTAATTTCAGATAGACATATGTTTATAAAGGCAAAACAGGATGATAGGATGGTGTGATATTTGTGTGTGCATATGGTGTGTTAGTTTAAATTGGATAATAGAGGTGACCAGAAGATAACATTAGAACGGCTCCTGAATATTCAAGAGTCAATTACAGAAAGATCTGGGATCAGAGCATTCCAAACCTTAAGGTTGTTAAACAGGATATCATATGCTGTGACTTTGATGCAGTGGGGGAGGAGCTTGGTATCACTGGGGACAAGAATGAAGGCCTGTGGGGTTACACAGGTCACATAGTGACTTTCAGAGTTCCTGGAGGGAGATGAATTTGGGGAGGTAGGCAAGGACCGTATTTTATAGGCTTTCTGTACCATTTTTATAGGGGATTATAGGGAGCTGAGGGCCACGGTGGGGAGGTGGATTTTACTACAAGTACAGTGAGAAGCTTTTGGAGAGCTTTGGAAAGGAGGATGACCTATTTCTTTCACATTGGTGGGAGATTGGTGGGAGGAGTGTAACAGCAAAGAATCCCTGATTAGAGGCAGTACTCCAGGAGAAAGATGGGGAACTAGTGTAAAGATTAGGAATCTATTTTGTAGGTGGATTTGACAGGGCCTGCTGATGAACTATTGCTTTGACAATTTATCACTTAAAATGTGTTCTCTCCACATTTTCTTTTTTATGAGTTGACAGCAATGTGGTGATAGGTGACTACAAAACTTGAATTGAACCTCTTGCCCATATCTAATTATTAAATTTGGGAATGGGCTTAGCACACAGAAACATGAGTAAAGTTGAATTTTTTTTTAGTTGCTTAATTAACCAGGAACTAAGAAGAACTGGAAGAGCTCCCAAACACAGACACAGACAGACAGACAGACAGACACACACCCCTCCACACCCCCAGTCCCCCTTAACTTCATCTCAGTTCTCTGATTTCTTCATTCTTGGGGAATAGGCTCACATTTTGTCTTTTTCCTTTTTCCCTTGGCCCTCCTCTTTATGAGGACTTCTTTTTCTTAATTCATGAGATGGATTACCTTCTGAGTTTTTCCTCAAATCCTTCAGAATTCATTTTGTCCATCTCTTCTGATCACACTGGGGCCCCTGTCAAAAGAGTACAAAAAGGTTAACATTCTCAAATACTCTCGTGGTTGTTTGTTTAGGAGGTGGGCAGGAAGCTTTCTTTTTTCACAGCAGCTCTTGCTACCTTACTCCTATATCTGCCTTTTATGTTACTATAGAACATCGTAACTAAAGTGCTAAAGGATTTTTCCTACTTTCTAACTTACTTATACTTAGTTATGTTTGAAATATTTTGGGTTTATATTGTGGCTTTCCTTTCAGCTCTTAGAAAATGCTAGCATAATTCTCATTTGTTATCATGAGTAAATGTCAAGTCGTAAGAAATACTTTAGAAGGCAGAAGAGCTGATTCTAGGCATGGCTTTCACTCTAACCTGCTGTGTGCTCTTGAGCAAATCATTTGACTTCACTAGATCCTAGTTTCTTAATGGTTCAGGGACAGATGATCTCTCAGAGTTAGCTCCATGTGGATGATAGAGACAGAAGGACAATTCAGACAAAACATGTATTTTCTTTCATCTCACTTATCTAAATTATGTTTAGCTCTCCCATCTCTTAGCTCTGTCCATCTTACATCTCCAATACCATTTTTAAAAAAATATTAAGATTGTACTTATTTTTGTGAGAAATAGAAAGCGAGCACACAAGCTGGAGAGGGGAAGGGCAGAGGGAGAAGCAGATTCCCTGCTGAACAAGGGGCCCAATGTGGGACAAGGAGCCCAATATGGGACTTGATCCCAGGACCCTGAGATCATGACTTGAGCCAAAGGCAGATGCTTGACTGACTGAGCCACCCAGGCACCCTCCATTGCCATTTTAAGAGTAACTCTGTTCCACTCTACTCTGATTTAGATTTGTGTGTTTATCTGAAGTAGAATCACTTGGGTATATGGGCTGTTCAGTTAAATATGCTATGCTCAGGAATTTTTAGTGTTCAGGTTAGACTTCAGGAGTGCACTTTGCACCAACACACTGTGGAGGTTGTGGTGTGTGATGTAATCGGTAGCACATTGTTTTCGAGCTGTGTGATTTCTGTAGACCAGTGCATGTGGCATTGAGATGGAAAATGACTTAGAACTGGTTCATTTTTTTCTCTTCCTTGCCAGTGTCTTGTTTTAGGTGATGGGAGGTAAGGGAGAAAGAAATAAAAAATTAGATGCATACAGAGGGAATTGGCGGGGGGGATGTGTGACTTTTGCAATGAAGGAGAATGAATGAAGAGAAGCTTTCGCCATGCTCAGTCTGAAGCACTGCCAAAGTCCAGGTATGACTATTTTTGGAGGTGGGTTAAGCTAATACACCCCTACCACTTTCATGTTAGAGAGGTTTTCCTCCTCCTCTTTTAAGTAGTACAATTATTATGAGAACCAAAATAGTTCTGAACTGTAAATTAAATCTGAACACCTTTTACCTCTCTTAATTAACTTTTCCCCCCAATTTCATGCTTCTTGTTTTTCTTTCCCTTTTTTCCCCCTCTAAGAAGACATCAGCTGTCTCCACCTCCTCCGCTTCCCCATCTGTCCTTTTCCTCTTGGCTGAAAGAGAGATTTTTACTTTATATTTATTTTAATTAATGGATTTGAATCACAAGTGGAGAAACAGTTGATGTTCATCTTCAAGAAGCAGTAAAAAGGAAAATCATCTTCTCTAACTTGGCAGAAAAGACCTGTATGTTCATTGCTGCTGCCTGCCTGAAAAATGACTGCGAAAGGGGAAGGTTCCAGAGTCCTGTGTCCTTGCAGGGAGCGGAAGTCACATCTCAGGATCAAGGGAGGTGAAGATGGGAAAAGCTCTTTAGACTGAGATTGTACTTTCTTTTTTCATGTTTTTAGAGAAATAGCAAGAGTGGGCACATGCGAATGGGGTGGGATCATGGGGGGCAGGGGCAGAAAGAGAGAGAATCTTTTTTTTTCTAAGATTTTATTTATTTATTTGACAGAAAGAGAGAGAGAGAGAGACAGTGCACAAGCAGGGGGAACAGCAGAGGGAGAGGGAGAAGTAGATTCCCTGCTGAGTAGGGAACCTGACTTGGGGCTTGATTGTAGGACCCTGAGGTCATGACCGGAGCCGAAGGCAGACACTTAACTGACTGAGCCACCCAGGGGCAGGAGAGAGAATCTTAAGCAAGATCCATGCCCAGCATGGAGCCTGCTGTGGGGCTTGATTTCATGACCCTGAGATCATGACCTCAGCCAAAATCAAGAGTCAGTTGCTTAACTGACTGAGCCACCCAGGTGCTCCAAGATTGTATTTTCTTGGGAGATGTCTTTCTCAAAGGATACTTAGTCAATATTGCTTGATGGTTTATGATCCCACAAATTGGGGATCAAGTTCCCTAAGAACAAAATACATTCATGGGGCGTATTTGACTAACTTGACAGTAGTACATGTTTCCTTGGGAGAGTGAAAGACTATAAAGCCTTCTTTTGAAAAACCAATCATCAAATACCAAAATCCTTGTCCAAGTAGATGCTCTATTGTAACATTTTAGAGAAAGCATGAAAGATGACAGTCTAGTCTGAAAGTGGATCAGCAGGCATCAGGATGAAAGAAGAGTTGAGAGGATACCAATTCTTTTTTTTTTTTTTTCAAGATTTTATTTATTTATTTGACAGACAGATATCACAAGTAGGTAGAGAGGCAGGCAGAGAGAGAGGGGGGAAGTAGGCTCCCTGCTGAGCAGAGAGCCCGATGTGGGACTCTATCCCAGGACCCTGAGATCATGACCTGAGCCGAAGGCAGTGGCTTAACCCACTGAACCACCCAGGCGCCCGAGAGGATACCAATTCTGATACCATTCTGGTTCTGACAACCCATTGTGTGACTTTGGGTAAGTCATTTCACTTCTTGGAACTTCTGTTCCCTTATTGGCAAAGTGAAGTAAGAATATAATATAAAAGTGAAGAATTTAGTTCAGATGGTTTACCACTTGTAGCTTTTTAGAAAAATCTATGAATTTTAAAAATTGTAATTACATGACAATAAGTAATATAATTTTCAACTGTGAAATACTGCAGAGCATCACAAAAGACACTTTTAAATGTATTTTTAAAAGCAACATGTGAAAAGAACACTCAGTAACATGCATACAATGATATTTGATTTCTCTTTTGTATCTGTGTTGTCTCTACCTAAAGCAGATTATATTGACATTTCTTGAATACAAATCATTGAATAAAGTGAGCAAGACTTTTGTTTAAAATAATGTTTACCATAATTATTAAGTTTCCACAGTACATTTTAAAGAAAACTTTTTAAAAAATTCTAAACATAAATTGTCATGCACTCTTGGTGCCACCACGTATTGCTGTTGGGAAAAGCAAAACATGACTTGAGTTAACTACACATTTCATCCAGACCTGCTGAGGTAATTGACTACCAACATCATAGCAGGAGAAAGTCCTCTAAGGCAGCAGAACTTTAGTTTAATTAGATAATTAGCCCTGGTCAGCCTATAATGAATGCACAGGCAATTAACAATGAATTTGAGCTGCTAAAACCTATTTTTCCTCCTTTGTGTTCCTTTACTTTCATTAACAACTCTAACTGCCGAACAATTTATATCTTCACTCTAGCAATCAACTTTATTATCATCCGACTCTTTGCAAGCGATAAAGCAATGAGACCTGACTGTTGGTTGCACAACATTAAGTGATTATGTTAAGTAATGCCATTTATTTGCCTAGCCATCCTACTGCTATATTATGTCAAGCGAATAGGGTTTTTAAAAGCAGTGCATTCTCCTTGACTTTGATGATTGCTTTATTTGTCAAATACAAGCAACTAGTAAGAGATGTACTTCAATCTTGAGTTCTTTCTCTGTGGCCTTTAGTAGACATGAATAAAAGGAAAGGAAACAGTTTTGTAAATCTACCCAAGACAAGACCCTCAAAAAGAAAAAAGATTTTTTTTTTTTTTTTTTTTTTTTTTTTGGTGGCTTGAAGATTCTCACATTTGGAAGCTCTTGCAAGTGCTTAAGGTATATTTTAGTAAGTGACAGTCTTCACCTGGCCATCTTTTCCTGTTTGGGGACAGTTTTCAGTCTCATGGATGACAGAAGGAACCATTATGGTTTTTCCTTACATCCTTCTACTGCAAGTCTTCTTCATCCATCTGACATTTCTTGAGGGAAATGGCAGAGAGAGAAGAAGAAGAGGGGAGTGAGAAAGTTAAGAGAGAGAGCCTTCAGATATGGAAGAGTAGAAGTTACCGAAGTGTGCTGGTCCTAAGAATGAATGGTACTAAAGTGTAAGTGTCAGGAAGACATTTGGGATGCTCTGGTTCTGGGCCCATAAACGGAAGCATTCATTGTATTTCAGTTAGAAATGGGTTCTGAAATATGAACACTAAAAATTTCTACAGGAAGATTATATGTCTACAAAGACCTATCCTTTGCCGTATCAGAAACCACTTTGATTCTATTAGAATTTATGGAATCCTTAATATACAGAGTGTTCTTATAAAAATTGCTATTCTACTTACTAATAATCTAACAAGATTTGGCGAATTTAACCTAATGTTCAAAAATTAGTTAGCCAGTTAATAGCAGCTTACTAACTATTTGAAGAAATATATTGCTTACTTTTAAGCAGAATTAAAAACGTGTAAACAGAAATCTTCTTGTGATTGGAATATGAACATTGGCTTATAATTTCTTATCTTGAGACTTCCCATCTGGCTGGTCTTGGAAATAATTTTTTCCTTTCTTTCTCCAGCAATAACTAGCAATTAGAGTCTCAGAAATGCCAATTTTAATCAAAACTCTTATTTCCAAAATAGAAAAACTTACATGAACTATATAAAGCCTCTTCGTTTTATTCAATCGGCTGTTTTGAAAAAGTAATTTAAATAATTCAGAGCCAGAATTATGATGTTCCAGAAATGTTAAGAAAATAGTGTGAATCTTTCCAAATTATGGTCATTTGTATTCGTACCCTGGGCACAGTAATTTCACTGGCATTAGTGTTTACATTCTCCAGATAGCCACTGCATAGCAGTCAGCTTTTAGAAAGCAAGTTTTCTCAACTTTAGCACTATTGACATTTTGGATTGGCTAATTCTTTATTGTGGGGCTGTCTTGTGCATTGTAGGATGCTTAGCAACATCCCTGGCCTCTACCCACAGGGTGACAGTGGCATCAACTGTCCCCCACTCTACCCTGAGATAACCATTAACATCTCCAGATGTTGACAAAAGTCCCCAGGCTGGGGGCCAAAACCACTCCCGGTTGGTAATCAGTAATATAGAATAAGACCATGGCAATTTCTTCCTCTAAAAGCATGTCAGCTTCAACAAAATGAAGTGTGTTGAATTTGGATTTCGAGATCATCTTTAGTAACTGAAGTCTTAATAGAAAATGAATGAGAGCCTTGCTGACATCCAATTTGGAATGATTTTGAGGGGCACTGAAAGAAGGCTCCTGCTCCCATATTGCACATGACTTTTCCAAATGGTCTGCTTTAGTGTCGGGACTTCACACTCCTATTTGTTCCTTCTGTTAAAAATGTAAATATTCCCAGGAGGATTGTCTTTTGCATTAAAACTGAAACATTAGTTTTTTTTTTTTTTAGCTTAAAATACCATGTATTAACATGTATCTACCTGCCCTTTTTCCTTATGAAAAGGTCCTTCTGGAAGAGGACACTGAAGAAAATATTCTTGAGAATTGAGATCTGGTGGGTGAATGGGAGTCAAGCACCACGTCTGGGAAAAGGAAGGATGGTAGGGATGTGGGAAGTATCCTAGAAATATCTTTAGACCTCATTTTTTTTTTTTAAAGATTTTATTTATTTATTTGAGAGAGAGACAGTGAGAGAGAACATGAGCAAGGAGAAGGTCAGAGAGAGAAGCAGACTCCCCGTGGAGCTGGGAGCCCGATGCGGGACTTGATCCCGGGACTCCGGGATCATGACCTGAGCCGAAGGCAGTCGTCCAACCTGAAGGCCAGCGCACTGAGCCTGATTCCACGGTATTTTCCTACCTGCCTTGGTAGCTCCTCACACTGAGCTTCCATGTAGCTGTAGGATTTCAGTTATTTGTGGAGAATGTTTGGCTGACGGGCTTTTCTTACGGAATTACTGCATCATGGCGGTTGGACCATGATCAAACTTTTAAGTATAGGTTCTGTTTATTTTGGTTTTTCCCATCCAGTGTCACTTGCCTCTTCATTTCCTGATCCCTTTCTAAAGTGAGGAGGCTAAAATACATCACAGATCACAGCTGCATTTAGACAACATGCATCTCCTTGGCAGGGACTTGCACAGAGCCTGATTTATTTATGTAAATACTTTGCTGCGCATGAGGTAAGATTATGTATGGATTCCTTGGCTGGCTTCTCATCTTCTACTTTCTAGTGGTGAATCCAACATGTTTTCAAAAGTCCAACTAAACATAAAAGTAATATAAAATATTCTTGTTTGTTTCACAAGTTTTTGCTTTTAGGCTGTATCGCTTAATATTCTGCATGGACCTCACCATTTTTTAAGATTCCTTATCTTAAATTGGACTAAATGGTTCCTCTTTTTAAGTTTTGACAGACACATATTATATAAGCAGTTGTCTTAATATTATACCTGACAAGTTTCACACTTGTCCCTTTTGACAGTTTTTCCAATCTCGCATTATGTTTTTACCTTTCTTCACTCAGCTCAGGTTTTCTGACAAGGTTTCACATAGACGTAGTGTTTTATTATTGATAATAGTAACAAGTACCTCAGTACTGATGGCCATATGATTGTTCACCTTTGAATAATTAGCTTTAGGCTATTTATTCTTAAAATATAAGGATCTATGAAAATGATCTCAGTACTGCTTTCAAATACTGAGTTTCCTTGTTCCCCTTAAGGTTTGGTTTGCTTGTTTTTTTTAGTTAGCAGACTTTAACTATGGTGTTTCCAACTCTAATAGATATGTGTGATTTCATAGAGTGGTAATTACAGACAAGATGAAACACTGAGTAAAAGTTTGAATTGTTTTGAAGGAATAAAATTCTTATTGGATTTTAGGAAATCTAAGAAAAAGTCCTTACTTACTCTGAATTTATGTTATCTTAAATTATTTATTCTTTATTGTGAGCTATCCTGGCTCTATTTATTCAGACAGACATTTATAAACTACTACCAACAGAAAAAGGTGAATAGAAAGAAATCCAGGGACTGAATAGGAAATCCTTTTTTTTTTTTTTTTTTTTTTTTAAAGATTTTAGTTATTTATTTGACACACACAGAGAGAGGTCACAAGTAGGCAGAGGCAGGAGAGGGAGAGAGGAAGCGGGCTCTCTGCCCTGCAGGGGCTCGATCTCAGGACCCTGAGACCATGACCCAAGCCGAAGGCAGAGGGTTAACCCACTGAGCCACCCAGGCACCCCTGAATGTGAAAACTTTTGACCCAAACTAAGTAAACCCATCTTGGCCATGTCATACAGTTCTCCTTAGATTATATTTCTCTAAACACACACAGTTTAGAGAAACATGCCACAGAAATGATCTGGTGATGTCAGCAAACAATCATGAAACACCATAGACCAGAACAAGTGGTCTGTAACTTTCTTGAAACTCTATAGATTTTGCAGCAATTCCCTAAATTATGAAAGTACTTTAGTAAGCTGTTGACCAAAGAAACTTCCTATAAACATTTCATAAGACAATTAGGCTGAAATATATTTTGAAGATTTTGAACCTACACAATTTAGTTCCTTGAAAAACTTCTGCCTCAGGCTATGTATCTTACTGGGGTTGATGACTATGGTCACCAAACCCATAAGAAGTTGAGTGGTAGAAGCTCCAGAGGTCAGCCAGAGGGTGGGACTCCAAAATGGTGCTACCTGGACCATTTCCTCACTGTGGGGGGGCAGGGATAGGAGGGGAAATTTAGGTATCAGATTGTACATTTCTTGAGACTACATCTAATTAACATACTCTTAGCAGAAATCAGAATGATACCATGACTATCTTAACACACCTTAGTGACCATGGGACTTGTTCTTTTTGCACTCTTTGAAGCAAAGCACATTCTGGAATACACTCCCAGAAGGAATGGTCATTGGGAATTTTCTGGGGGAAGTGAGGGCAGAGGTGCTGCTTTAATGTGTTCTTTGCCCAAGTGATAGAGGAATGGATTCTGAATTGTTTTCCTCTTTACTCTTTCTATTAGAAAAGGGGGATGGGGATAAACAGTTTTATTTTCAGTTTGGGAACATGAGGTATGAAGCGCTAAGACGGACTGTCAAAGAAAGAAGCCAATCTGAGAACCTCTGATTAATGATGGTACTACTGTCACTTATTGTCCTCTTCCTTCTCTGGTGTGGGGCGCACCTTGGGCATCATGTCTGACCCTGGCTGCAGACACGGACACTGACCAAGATGAGAGCACTCTCACTCCATGTGTATTGCTGCCAGGGAACAGCTTTACCGGAAGCTGGAGAAAGGGTCCCAGGAGGAGACTGCCTCTGCCTCACTTCTTCAGCTAGTCCTTTGGGTCCCATAGGGAAGACGGGCACTCTCCTGGGTCCTTGTACTGATTCACCATGTGGTCTAGGAAGGCTGCTCAAATGGCCAGCAGTGGACTCTGGGAGAATTGAGCCCAGGCGTGACAACTTTGATTTCCCAAGAGACTTTATCTAATTAGTCCTTATACTACCTTTGTAAGAGAGGGGAAGTGCCAGAAAGTCTCACTGTGGAAATGAGCACATTGATAACGTTAATCATGGTGGAGACCTTGGAAACTCAGGTTTCAGTTCCTGCACCTCATCAGAGCTGAGTGTGGTTTGGGAGAGAGCACCCCAGCATGCATTTGGGACTGGAAGGCAGCTTGGGGTACACCTTAGCTTAACAGTTCTCCTTCCATGTCCTGCGGGTGAACTCTGCTGTGTTGCACCGGTGGTCTGTTCTCCCATTCACCTTCCTCCTGCCTCAGTGACCTCACACCCACTCACCCACACACCCAGAAATGCTCGCTGTCGCTCCCTCTTAGCTCAACATGTGTCACATTTCTTCTAGAAACCCACTTCTCATTTTGGTTTTGGTGCCACCATTCTGTCCTGACCTTGAGTCTTTATTCCTCCTGGATCCCCTTGGTGCTTCTTATCCTCTCCTTGGCCCTAAAATGGTGCTGTTCGGTTCGGAGGGCCTTCCTTGCTCTCTCCTGGGGAATGTCAGTCTTCCTTACCTCTTCTTCCTTAGCCTCCAGTGTTTAATCCTTAGTCTTCTTCCAGTCGTGTTTCGGTGTTCCCCAAACTCCATTTCTTACGCAGGGGCCCCCTGGTTTCCAGGAATGAATCCTGTGAGGATATAATTTGCTAGGTCATTCTGCCAGCTTTTATCAAATAACTGATTTGTGGAAGAGTACTGTACTCAACTCTATGGGGAACTAGGATACATAAGTCCATCCTGGAGGGGAGATTATACTCTACCTTAAGCCAGGACATGCAGGGGCTACAATAAGAACAGCATCAGGTTATGGGGATTTGTATAGCCTCTGTGACATGTTAGTAAAGACAGGTAGGGGCTCACAAGATACATCCAAGTCAACCCCAGGCAAGATATATTAGAAAAAGCTTTTCTGAGGATGTGCAGCTTGACCCAGATCTCCACAAAAGAATGGGGACCAACTTGACAGAAAGGAGAGAGCAGAGGACTCCAGAAAACTTGGAGCAGATGCTCAGCCCGTGTTCTCCCATTTGACGGTGGAAGAGTCACACATTTTCCTGTGTGATCTTGTGAGCATGGTGTATCCCACTGAGGCATCAAGTCTGACTGGCTTAATGGAATTCTCTCCAGCATTCTGGTAATCCTGCCCGAACTGTCCCACAAGAGCATCTCCTCTTTCCTGGCTTCTCCCCCAATACAGTCAGCAGTGTGTGTTCTCTCCCACACAGGCTTTTGTTCTCTTGTTCGGGTAAGCCCACAGCTATGCACTGTAGCTGACAGCCAGGGACAGGCAGCAAATCCCTATTTGTCACGTTTTATTTTTAAATGTACAGAATGGACTTTCAGTAATGGTGCCATTTTCCTGCTCTAAAGCTAAAACAAAGAGAATTTTCTGCCTAAATGAGCAGAATTAGCGAAAACAAATTTTCCATTTAGCCTTAATCTCATTGTACATCTTAGTGCCCCATGAAGAATGTAGGAAGCCTGGTGGATGCAAGTATTTTTACTTTGGCCCTTTGGCATCTGGCTCCTAATTATTTAATTCACAAAGTACACTTCATACCGCAGTGTTTATTTTGTCTGCAAAGACAGATCTTGAGATTTCTTACTGGTTGTGGAATTTTCAGCTTAGCAGGTGACTGTTTTAGCATGTTAGAATCACATTGGTATACAAGAAATGCTGTTGGGGGGTGGATAATGGATTTATATGGCACCTGACTTCTAGTGCCTCCAGATGTAGGATTTGGGAATCTGCTTAGATTTCTCAGAAGGTGTTGGGGGGGAGGATGGGTGGGATAAAACAGAAATCATTTTATACAAGGTAGGTGGTGAAGAAGATGCGCAGAGTGCAAAGTAAAGCTCTTGGTAGACTTTTAAAAGTGACTCATTTTACTTGTACCAAGTTGCTTTGAAATAAGAAGGTGGTCCTTGGGTACAGCAGCTCCCTGGGCATCAGAAGAAAGGTGAGGTAATGATGTATTGGTCAGGAAAGTAAGTCATAATTTTGTTTTACAGTCGTGATTCATAGTCTGGTAGTTCTGTCCTCTAATAATAGCATGTACTTAGAAATTTTGTTCTTTAAACTATTTAGATAATCTCAATGACAACAGGCTTTCCCATTTACATGCTTTGTTTGCCAGGTATTCCTGAGGAATGAAATTCTCCTCATAAGAACATTTGTTAGAAAATTCATTGAAAACAAGGAGAGCCACCGTGGATTTGGTCATTCATTCATTCAGCCAATGTGTGTTCACGCCCACTCCATGTGTTAGGAACCCTTCTATGGGTGATAGGATGTGGCAGGACAGGCAAGATTCCTGTTTGCACGGAACTTATATTCTAGAAGGGGAAAGTAGATGAAACAAAGGAACAAGATAATTTCAAAGCACCCTGAGTGCTGGGTTAAAGCTAACACAGTGACTGTGACTGGATGACTGCCTGAGTCTAGAAACTGAGAAAAACGCTCTTGGTGAATGTAGCCTTTGAGAGGGACCTGACGGACAAGGAGGAGCCAGCCATCCTAAGATCTGGAAAAAGTGTTCCGGGCAGAGGTTCTAAAACTGGAACAAGCTTGGTAGCTTGTTTAAACTTTGAGGTAGACTTTTGTAGTGTATCCTGAAGGTAGTTTTTTATTAATAATTCATACCTCCTATCCTTTAGACCCTCTTTTCCTGGTGGTGTTCTTTTTTGATCATCTCAGTGGGTCATCCTCCGAGAACTACTCCATCCCTTCTTACTCAGTGTATGGATCCATTTGTTTCTTCTTGGCTGGATTTTAAACTTCAGCACTGAAGTATGGGTCTAGATGTTTGGAGTTAACATTTCTCACCTCCTATCTTCTCCATCTTCTCATGCCAGTTTCTTTAGCCAGGAGCTTTCCTTTGTTAGTTCTTAGACAAAGTGACTGACTTCTGGTTCTTTGTCCCATCTGGGTTAATAGTTGAGATGACTAGACCCCTTATAGGCTGCACTGTTTCATTACACCATGCACTTGGACTCTAAGTAGATAGGGACTTGAGTACATGTAGATTTTGCCCCGGATTTTTCTTCTCCTCTGGTTTGTTTGTTGAAAAAAGTTTTAAAGGACCTGATGACTTGAGGCATGTCAGATTAAAATCCATGGAAAGTGAGCAAATTTATTCCAAAAATCACTTGGCCTTTTTGTAAGTGAAATGTTACTGGATGAAAGCTCTTCAAAAGTTTGTCCAAGACTTTTGATATTTAAGTAGTGCCTGCAACTAAGATTTCTTCAATATTTTGAAAGGCACTCGAAGTTTTTCTGCTCTGTTCAGATGCTACCATATAATATAGTTGTAATGCTAATAGTCCTGGACCTGACTCTTCTGCTGGTGCTGCCAGAATATCGGACAGTTGGTAGGAAAACCTATCGATCAAGGAGGTGTGTGTGTATGAGTCAATAAGGATAAATGATCTTTTACTGTGCAAATAGTACCTAGTCACTATTTCATAACTGAAAATCCCCATCTCTTTCACACCCACCAGTCAAGCTTCTCTTCTATTTAATATTTAAAATAAAATAGTTCAACTCTCCAGGGGCCTTGGGACTTCCCCGGTGCCACAGGGTGTGATGTGTCTTTTCACACCTCTAGGCTGGGGAAACCCCACACTGGGCAAAGGGCCAGTTTTAGAACGAACAGCTCATTAAGGAGATTCAGAATCTAAGGAGCCACAGAGAGACGTTAGAGGAAGGAGACAAATACAGGGAAACCGTACCTCAAGCTGGCACTCTAACCAAGTTAACCGTTTCTTGCTGTCTTAGAAAGAGGCATGGGGATCGGTGAATGAGGCAGTGTAGATATTGGGAAAAGATACTGTTCTGCATGTGTAAATGGGAATATCATGGGTGGCAATCTTTGGGAGAAGATAAGGCCATTTATTTTAAATGACTCAAAAAGATGGTATGTGAGCTGAGAGAAAATTATTCTCAAAACTTCCTGGTCACACCACTTAGGAACAAAAGTCAGCTCTAATTATGGAAGGGGTCCTTGGAAAACGTCTGGTTTATCCTCTAACTCCAGGTGCAGGATCATCTTTCAGGGATGCCTGACTGATGTCCTCCGACTTCCATCTGGCCCTTGTGGGCTGGGAGTGCCCATTGTTGAACATGGGTGAGAGAGCCATCCCTTGGCTGGACAGTGCTCTTGGTAAGAAAGTTCTTCATGTCAAGATGAAATTGCCTTCCTCTAATCTTCAGCCAGAGTTCTTCCTTTAACATACAACATGTCTTCTCTCCTTTTCTCATGATTCATTCCAAATATTTGAAGACAACCATTTTATAACTTCTAAGTTTTCATGTCAGATGGTTCAACTCTTTTCATGTTTACAGCTCTCACTGTTCTAGTCATCCTTTTCTAGACTCATTTAGTTTATGGAGGTCCTTCATGAAACCCAGGGCTGGGAACTGAACAGAATCCTCTGGATAGGGTTGAGAACCATTTGCTTTTTATGGCACAGGATGTGGTTTGTCTTGGTAAATGCACCATGTCAGCTTGAGAAAAATGTGTGTTTTGCTGTTGTAGGATAAAGTAGTCTATAGATGTCTATTACATTGATTGATGGTGTTGTTCAGTTCGACTCTGTCCTTAACTGATTTTCTGTCCACTGGATCTGTCCTCTCCTCATAGAGGGATGTTGAAGTCTTTAACTTCAAGAGTGGGTTCGTCTGTTTCTCTTTGGAGTTCTATCAGTTTTTAATTCATGTAGTTTGATGATACACTGTTAGGCACATACACGTGAAGATTGTTGTCTTCTTGGAGAGCTGACCACTTTGTCGTATGTAATGCGACATACTTGCTTTGAAGTCTGCTCTGTCTGAAATTAACATAGCTACTTCTGCTTTCTTTTGATTAGTGTTAGCATGGTATATTTTTCTCTATCCCTTTACTTTCAGTCTATATAGCTTCAATCTTTATAGTTAAGGTGGGTCTCTTGTAGACAACATATAGTTGGATCTTGCTTTTAAGCCATTCTGACAGTCTCTCTTTTAATTGGTACAGTTAGGCCATTGATGTTCAAACTGATTATCAGTGTCATTGGAATAATATCTTTCATATTTGTTACTGTTTGCTATTTGTTTCCCTTATTCTTTGTTCTTATTTTTGTCTCCCACTCTTTTTCTGCTTTTTGTGGTTAAAATTGAGCATTTTCTAGAACTTCATTTTATGTTCTTTCTTAGCATATCATTTATCTTTTTTTGGGGGGGGGGTAATTGCCCTAGAGATTACAATATGCATATACAGCCCCTAACCCCACTTTCAAATGTTGCTATACCACTTCACAGGTAGTGTGAGTACCTTGTAATAGTGAAAAAAATCCCAATTTCTCCCTCTCTATTTAAAAAGAAAAGATTTTATTTATTTATTTATTTATTTGAGAGTGAGCCAGCCAGGAGTGCCTGGGGTAGAGCTAGGGGAGGGACAGAGAGAGAGGGAGAAGCAGACTGCCTGCTCAGGAGCCCAATGCAGGGCTTAATCTCAGGACCCTGAAATTGTGACCTGATCTGAAGGCAGACATTTAGTGACTGAGCCACCCAGATGCCCCTCTTCTCATTCTTTATATCATGAGGTCATACACAAGTACACATAATTGAGTATATTGTTGCTAATAATAATAATATATTATTATTTTGAACAAACTTATCTGTTAGACTAATGAAGAATTAAAAAATAGATGTTCTTATATTACCTTCATATTTCTTTTCTGATGCTTTTTCTGTCTTTATGCAGATCTGAGTGTCTGACCTATATATTTTCCTTCTCTCTAAAGAATTTCATTTAATATTTCTTGCAAGGCAGGACTTACAGCAACAAATTTCCTCCATTTTTGTTTGTTCAAGAAGGTTTTTATTTTTCCTTCACTCTTAAGAGATAATTTCACAGGGTATGAGATTCAAAGTTGGTTGTATTGTTCTCTCAACACTTTAAATATGTCACTTCACTCTCTTATTGCTTGCATGATTTCTGAAAAGTTGGGTATAATTCTTATATTTTTTCTTCTGTAGGTAAGGTGCTTTTCCCCTCTGGCTTCTTTCAGAATTTTTTCTTTATCTTTGATTTTCTGTATTTTTAAAATTATATGCCTATTTTTTCTTTTTATTTTTCCTTTCCTTTTTTTTTCCTGTTTGAAATTAATCCTGCTTCATGTTCTTTGAGCTTCTGTGGTTTTGTATATGACACTAGTTTGGGGACAGTTCTGTCATTATAGTTTCAAATATTTCTTCTGTTTCTTTCTTCTCTTTCTGGTATTCCTATCACACATTTGTTATACCCATTTAGTTGTCTCATAGTCCTTGGTAATTCTTTTTTTTTTTTTTTAAGATTTTATTTATTTATTTGACAGATAGAGATCACAAGCAGGCAGAGAGTCAGGCAGAGAGAGGAGGAAGCAGGCTCCTTGCTGAGCAGAGAGCCCGATGTGGGGCTCCATCCCAGAACCCTGGGATCATGACCTGAGCCGAAGGCAGAGGCTAAATCACTGAGCCACCCAGGCACCCAGTCCTTGGTAATTCTGTTCTTCCATCCCTCCCTGCCCCCAACTCCTAGTTGTGGTGGTTTCTGGTAAGTTATCCATCCTCAAGCTTAACGATTCTTTCCTCAGCCAAGACCGGTCCACTAATAAGCCCATCAAAGGCATTCTTCACTTCTGTTTGCAGTGTTTTTGCTCTAAAGCATTTCTTTTTGGTTCTTAGGATTTCCATCTTTCTGCTTACATTACCCATCTGTTCTTGCATGTTGTCTACTTTATCCATTATAGCCCTTAGCATATTCATCATGGTTGTTTAAAATTCCTGATCTGATAATTCCAGCATCCCTGCATGTCTGGTACTTATCGTTCTGATGCTTGCTTTATTTCTTCAAATTGTGGGTTTTTTTTTTTTTTTTTTTTTTTGCCTTTTAGTATGCCTTGGAATTTTTTTAAGATTTTTTTTTTTTTTAATTTGTCAGAGTGAGAGAGTGAGAGTGTGAGTACCAGCAGGGAAAGCAGCAGGCAGAGGGAGGAGTAGGCTCCCCACTGAACAAGGGGCCTGACGTGGGACTCAATCCCAGGACGCTGGGATTGTGACCTGAGCCGAAAGCAGATGCTTAACCAACTGAGCCATCGAGGCATCCCTGGAATTTTTTCTTGATAGCTGCACATGATGAACTAGATAAAAGAAACTACTGTAAATAGGCTTTAGTAATGTGGTGGTAAGGTGTAGAGGTGCAGTGATTAGGTCTCAGTCTTTCAGTGAACCCATGCTTCTAGACCGTGAACTTCACAAGTCTTTCTCAGTTTTTTCCTCCCTGCTTAGGTAGGATAGGATGACTAGAGCCTGCTAGAATCCAGTACTTCTCCCAGGTCAGTGAAACTTTGATAATAACCTATAAGGTTAGGCTCTGGTTAACGGGTTTCTCCTGAGTGCCGACCTTGTCAAGAAACACAGAGTGGGGGACGCCTGCATAGCTCAATTGATTAAGCTTCTGCTTTCAGCTCAGGCCTTGATCCCAGGACCAAGTCCTGCATTGGGCTCCTTGCTCAGTGGGGAATCTGCTTCTCCCTCTGCCTGCTGCTCTCTCTGCTTGTGCACGCTCTCTCTTTCTGACAAATCAATAAAATCTTAAAAACAAAAAAAGCATAGAGTGCTTTCTAGAGTATTTCTAAGTGGTTCTTTCCTCTTCCCTCCCTCTCCAGTCTTGGGGCAGTGGTTTACCCTGTGTCCTCCCACCTCTTAAAGATCCAAGGAGAGTTGTTGATTTTTCAGTCTGTTCATCTTCTTACTGTTAGGTTGCAGTATTGACTTCTGAGTTCCTTACATGTGGTACCAGAAACAGGAAGTTTATTTGCCTGTTTTTAGAAACCAATATTGCCCTGGTGACTTCTATTAAATTTGTCAAGTGAGACTTACTTATTCTTGTTATTTATTTTTTAATGTGTTTTAATATGAACTGTCATAAGCCAGCTTCCTCTTGTACTATCTCTGCAATCAAAAATTATGTGTATATGCATGTGTTTTCAATTTCCCTTTTTAGCATTATGAAGTATAGGTTTGATAAACATGTTTTTGTTATTTATACACCAAGTCATTAATACAGATGTGTTGATGGGAGGCATACAACAGGTGATAGATACCCAGGCATTAATTTGCTCTGACTATTAAACCACCCAATGCTTCAATATCCTCAGGGCTGTTCCTAGTACCCTGCTACAGTTTCCCATCTTGTGTGCAAGGCTATTACCATTAGTGTTAAAATGCTTTGCTGGAGTGGAGATATATCAATTCCATGATGTTTCCTGGTCTAATTGTTTATTAAAGATGAATTTGTTGCAACTTTATGGATTCTGTTGGTCTGTTTCTGAACCCAATTTCATCCTGGTGACCATTACTTTATTTTTTTTTAAAGATTTAATTTATTTATTAGACAGAGATCACAAGTAGGCAGAGAGGCAGGCAGAGAGAGAGAGAGAGAGAGAGAGAGAGAGAGAGAGGAGGAAGCAGGCTCCCTGCTGAGTAGAGAGCCTGATGCGGGGCTCAATCCCAGGACTCTGAGATCATGACCTGAGCTGAATGCAGAGGCTTACCCACTGAGCCACTGAGACTCCCCCATTACTTTATTTTTTGTGCTTGTTTGTTTGTTTGTTTGTTTTTAAAGAAACACAACTTAAAAAAAAAAGTTTGTCAGAGAGAGAAAGAGAGGGAATAAGCAGGGGGAGTGGAAGGTAGAGTGAGAAGCAAGCTCTCTGCTGAGCAAGGAGCCCGATGTGGGACTTGATCTCAGGACCCTGGGATCAGGACTTGAGCAGAAGGCAGATGCTTAACTGACTGAACCTCCCAGGCATCCCTTTATTTTTTAAGTGTTCTTAAGACATGTCAAGACATAGCCCAAATTATTGTTTAGATTTCCCTGTTATGCTTAGTTTTATGACCTTAGGCAAGTCAGTTTGTCTTTTACCCTCCTTTTAAAAAATCTGTAAAACTACACTCTTGATTATTTCTAGAATTTTATAATTTAGAGTCATCTGTTTAACACCCTATTCTAGAATTTTTCTAAAACATATGTGGTTTCTAGATTCTACTTTTTCCTTTCTTACTGTGTACCTTCCCTTTGAAATCAGAGGCTTTGATCTATCCTCAGTCTTTCTCCTTGAATTCTTAAATGTCACTGACTATGGTGCTCTGATTACATTTGAAATGTTTGTTACTTTTAATTTTGCGTGCATGTATGTGGGGACACATGGGTTATAATTCTTCTCACTTAAGTTAATAGTTATTTTTTAATAGGTATCTTAAATTTCAATACTTGCTTTTAAAAAAATCTTCAAAGTTTTTATTTAAATTCCAGTTAGTTGACATACGGTGTAGTATTAATTTCAGGTGTACAATATAGTGATTCAACACTTACAAACAACACCCAGTGCTCATCACAAGTGCACTCTTTAATCTGTATCACCTATGTGACCCATCCCCCCATACACCTCCCCTCTGATAACCATCAGTTTGTTCTCTATAGTTTAGGGTCTGTATCTTGGTTTGCCTTTCTCTCTCTTTTTTCCCTTTTGCTCATTTGTTTTGTTTCTTAAATTCCACATGTGAGTGAAATTGTATACTATTCGTCTTTTTCTGACTCATTTTGCTTAGCATAATACTCTCTGGCTCCATCCATGTCATTGCAAATGACAAGATTTCATTCTTTTTGATGGCTGAGTAATATTCCACTATATACCTATTTATATCACATCTTCTTTATCCATTCATCTATCAGTGGGCACTTGGGCTGTTTACGTAATTTGGCTACTGTAAGTAATGTTGCAATAAACATTGGTGTGCATGTATCCCTTTGAATTAGTATTCTTTTTTTAAAGGTTTAATTCATTTATTTGTTTGAGAAAGACAGAGATAGAGAGAGCACAGTGGGGAGGAGAGGGAGAGGCAGGCTCTGCACTGAGCAGGGCCCCTAACACGGCTTGATCCCAGGAACCCAGGATCATGCCCAAGCCAAAGGCAGATGCCCAACTGACTGAGCCACCCAGGTGCCCCAGTATTTTTGTATTCTTTGGGTAAATACCTAGTAGTGTGATTGGTGGGTCATAGGGTAGCTCTATTTTTAACTTTTTGAGGAAACTCTACACTGTTTTCTGCAGTGGATGCACCAGTTTGCATTCCACCAAAAGTGCAAGAGGATTCCTTTTTCTCCACATCCCCACTAACATCTATTGTTTCTTGTATTGTTGACTTTAGCCATTCTGACAGGGGTGAGGTAGTATCTCATTGTAGTTTTGGTTTGTATTTCTCTGATGATCAGTGATGTGCATTTCTTTGTGTCTGTTGGACATCTGGTTGTCGTCTTTGGAAAATTTCTACTCATGTCTTCTGCCCATTTTTAAATTGGATTATTATTATTATTTTTTTGGGTGGTGAGTTTAATAAGCTCTTTTTAAAAAAAATATTTTATTTATTTATTTAACAGAGAGAGAGATCACAAGTAGGTAGAGAGGCAGACAGAGAGAGGGGGAAGCAGGCTCCCTGCTGAGCAGAAAGCCTGATGCAGGGCTTGATTCCAGAACCCCAAGATCATGCCCTGAGCCAAAGGCAGAGGCCTAACCCACTGAGCCATCCAGGTGCCTTTTGTTCTTTTTTTTTTTTTTTTTTTTTTTAACACTACCATCCTTATCATTTATTAGGAGACCAATATATGCTAGATACATTGCTAAATGCTTAACATACATTACCCATTAATTCCCTTAAGAAACACTTACTGAGTAGCTATTATGGGCACTGAGGTTATAGTGATACTCAAATCAGACTCAATCCATTCCTCAAAGACAGCATACATTCTGCTTTATTAATACATTTAATCTTAACAACAAACTTACTAGATAGGTACTACTATATTTTACGAATGGTGAAACTGACACTCCACGTTTGCCCAGGATTACACACTAAGTGTAAAACCAAGTGACCCTGATTCCAAAGTCATGTCCTGACCTCTTAGCTTAACCCTTTATTAGATGTGCCATTTCAAAGTATCTTCTCCCATTCTATCGTCTTCCTTTTAGTTTTGTTCATTGTTTCCTTCACTGTGCAGAAGCCTTTTATTTTGATATAGTTCCAATAGTTTATTTTTGCTTTTCCCCCCTTGCCTCTAGTAAGATGTTTCTATGGATAATATCAAAAAGAACACTGCCTATGTTCTATTCTAGGATTTTTATGGTTTCAGGTCATTCAGTACCCTCTTAATAGTAACTGCTTTATATTTTCCCTTTTGAAAATTGTTCTTTTCGGTGAATAGGTGAATGTAAAGCAGTACTAACCAAAATTTGGTAACTACTCTTATTTGCTGGATTATCCTTCAAAACATTGTTGGCTACTTCAGTCTCCTCATCATTTCCCTTAAACTGTGCCCACCACCAAACAAAAGAAACTTTTTGATAAAGGTTCACCTCTACTGAGGGTATTCTAAAGAACTTGCTGGAGGCTCTGAAGGAAATGGTGAAAGAGTTCTCCGTGTTTTAAGGAATAACAGCATCCTTACAATAAATGTAAACTTGTCTGAACTACCTACCTAGAACCTTTTCTAGGTTGAAAAGTTTGGTATAATTGTTTAAAAACCATTGGTGGTGCTTTCTGTCTCCCAGAGCATCCTGACTGCAGTCACTGCCTGTTCTTTCACTTGGTCTAGAAAACAGCACTTGATTGTTACCATTTTAATATCTAGGAATAGGTCTAAGTTTCCACTCAGCTTTTGATTTAATTTGTTCAGACCTGAGTCATTTGGATTTGAAGGTGTCACTCAACAGATTGGGCCTCAACTAACTTCCTTGGGAACCTGTCCCTTCCTAGACTGCATGATTCTAGGTCCCTTTGACAATCTCATTTGGTTTCAGAAGATTTTGGTCTAAAAATTAGATTTGAAATTGAAATATCTGATATCATCAGTTTTAGAAGTACATGGGAAACTATGTTATAAAGTTATAAATAATGTGGTTTGCCCCATCTACTTGGGAGTGCTAAACCCTTCTGATGCTAAGTCTTGCTAAGGCCCTGTAGGCATGATAAACTCGGAACAAAAATTTGCAGTGTGCTTTTCCCCCTTTCCAAAGTAGAAAGTATTTATGTAGAGTCCTTGTAGGATATTTTCCTCATGCAAGAAGGAGTAAGTGAGGGGCATTTTTAAAGCAACCTTGAAATGGCGTCAGAGAAGGCAGAGTCACCAACCATCAGAAAAGATAGTTTAACTCTGGGAATCCTGGATATTAAGAACAATGCATGCTTTTCTTTTGCAAGATTTTCTTACATAATAAGCATGCAGCTGTGTGCTACAACTTTGTTTCTGGGGGAAAAATGTGTGTATATCAGTTGATATTTTAGATGTTTAAGCACATTTAAAATCATTTCTATAAAAAGATAATTTATGATAAACCATTTAATAGAACCAAATACTATTTTTCCAATTTATAATATCTATCTGTATCTGGATATATTTTTTTGTGTGTTCACAGTTTTTTCATCTCTCCATATAATTTGGGCACAAGATATATTATATATTAGTTTATAGGAATAAAATCCCAAAATTATAGCCAATTTTTTATAGACAAATATCCTTATTTCTGTCAAATGATTTTATGATTTTCATAGTTCTTCTGCTTTAAGCTTTTGATGCTCCTTTGCCTGTGGCCTTAAGAGCAGTGTATGTGTCCCCCTGTACAATTAATGAGGTACCTCACTGTAGGCGGTTGTGGGTGTCTGAGGGGAAATAGAGAATCTTTAAGTGGTGAACCTGAAGAGCCTCAAAGCCTTCTTTCACCACGACTGAGGTTGGATTTTCTGACCACGTGGATTTCAGAATATCTGGTTCTGCTAAGGCTGATGTGGCAGCATGGAGTATGATAATAAATCAGCTTGAGCTTATCAAAGAGTTGCACAGTATCCTACAGATAACTGGGAATTGATAAGAGCTTGATGCTGCTGCTGATTAAATAAGCTTATGAATGTAAATCTAGAACCTGGGACATATGCTAATAGGGATAATACCTTGTCAGTGAGAATTCTTTGGGCTCACAGAAAACAAACTGTTAAGTCTCTTAAATAAGGAGGGATTTATTATCACATATAATAAAAAGCCTAGAGATAGGGCAGTTTCGGGGTTGGTTAATTCAGTGTTTTTTAACAATGGTGTATTAAAACCCTGGTTTCTCTTTTGCTATTCTCAACATGTTGGCCTTTTCCTAGGTTTATACCTTCATGATTACAAGATGCTCCAGGCATCATATCCTCATCTATTTTCTTTGAAATGGAGAAAAGGACAGTTTCTTGATTTGTGTCTTATGAAGGAAGAAAACTTCTCCTGGAGGGTCCTTAGCAGGCCTCCCCTCATGAATCATTGGCCAGAATTATGTTGCATCCTCATTCTTAAACTAATTAGTGGGGTTGTTGGGTGGCTCAGTTGGTTAAGGGTCCAACTCTTGATCTCAGCTCAGGTCTTGATCTCAGGGTTGTGAGGTTAAGCCCCACATTGGGCTCTGCACTGGGCATGGAGTATACTTAAAAATAAATAACAAACAAACAAACAAAAGCCCAAAACCAATTACTGATTTTAAGAAGTCAAGGGGTGCCTCGGTGGCTCAGTGAGTTAAGCCTCTGCCTTTGGCTCAGGTCATGATCTCAGGGTCCTGGGATCGAGACCCGCATCGGGCTCTCTGCTCAGTGGGGAGCCTGCTTCCTCCTCTCTCTCTGCCTGCTTCTCTGCCTACTTGTGATCTATCTGTCAAATAAATAAATAAATAAATAAATAAAATCTTTTAAAAAAAGAAGTCAAATTATTATGATTGGATTAGATTAAGACTCACATATGGACATTTAAAGGGTCATCTTCATTGAGTATGTGGTCATAGAGAGGGTGAGCAAGATCAGGGCTTAATTAACAAAGGAGAACTGGGGCAAACTGTTGTAGGGTGGGCAACTAATTGTGTGTCTTACAAGTGTTTTCTCTTCGAATAGCACACCTCATATCTCACTTGATAAAATGATTCTGGGACATTGGAAGTGAATGGGTGATACTTTTCATGCCATACCATCGTTGGAAAAAGCTAGAAGAACTTTGCATGAAAAATTAGAGGTCATATCTCTGCTTCTCTGTAACAGCAAAAAGAAAATTTTGACTTTTTCCATCAAGATAGAAAATGAAAACAAGAGAACGCTGAAGATAGTATTCATTGACCACTCAGTCGCCATTTTTACTCTCTTTGCTTTTTCTTCCTTGAGAATGAAACTTGATCTTTTCTGGCAGCATTATAGTGATGTCTGGGGCTGCATCTCATGATTCTCCAGGCTGATCACAGTAGTTTGATAACCAGATGCACACATTCCCAGCTTTCCTTGATGGTAGTTGGAGCCATATGATGTAGTTCAGTCCAACAAGTAGAAATCCTCTGGGGGTGAGGCTTCTGGGAAAGCTTTTGTTTCCTTGATAAATGGAGCAAGTGTAAGTAAGAAGAGAGCTTACTGGAGCAGCCCGTCCTCTCCTCTTCCTGCCATGAATGTAAATGTGATGTCAGGTGCTCTGGCAGCTCTACTGACAACATGTGATAGCAATCATGGGGAAAAAACTTCACATTAGCAAATGGTACAACCAAAAGATTAAAAAAAAGAAATAAAGAAAAAACCTGAGTCACAAGACCAAGCCTTTAACTACCTACTTTCAGATTTCTGGCTATGTGTGAGATAACTTCTCATTGTTTAAGTGAGTGGAGTTGGGTGTTCATTACTTGTAACTTAAAGCATACTGACTGGTACAAAAAACAATGAACAATATCTTATGTCATTTCTGCAGCTATCGTATCACCTCTCTTCCCCCAACCCTCTCCCATTGTAATTTTACTCTGACTCTGGCTTCACAGAGCCTGAATAACTTGCCCACAGCTATAGAGCCCTTCAACTCCCTCCCACTCAGGTCACTTCATTCATATATACCCTTAACACTTTAGGATCTATTCTATTTTTGCTTCTTTTCTATACCCTTTCATGTTTTCTTTCCCAGTAAGGTTTGAAACTCTTTCAGAACAGAGTCCAGGCCTCTTACTCTTCTGGTGTTGATTTGTATACTCAGTGTAGAGGGGCTTCTCAGTGGCAGGGAAGTAGAAAAGTGGACAATACTGTGACTTCTCTTCTTTATCTCAGCCAGCAAGGAGGGAAATAGGCAAATGACTTATCTTTAGAAGATACAAATTTACACCCTTTTTCTTCTTGAAATAGGAAAACAGCAGCCATAAAGTATCCCATGGAGACCGTTTCAGCTTACCTCACTAGTCATAGGAAGTAGACATTATTTGAATTTGGTTATGTATCAGTCTTTTTATTCTCTGTGAACAACTCAGATGCAGGATTAGGTCTGTAACCATCCTGTAGTGATGAGCTTGAAACAAAGCGTTTTAGGGAAGCAACCCCATGTATTTGAGGTCTAGTTGGCCAATGTGGAATAAGGGAACTTCATAGCTTAAGGAAGATCTCCAATGGAAATGGTGCCTTTGGGGTGGTTGGATTGCTACAGCTAAAAAATTCCCTTGCATGAGTTTGTCAGTTTCAGGGGATTTTGGTCATGATTCAGTGAAGTGGAACTTTTCAGTCGAAATAAGAATCTCATGGCCTTTGTGCATCTTTGCTCATACCCAGGGTGACACCTTGTGTGTATTAATGCCCATTACCAGCTTTACACATGCCCCTGCTTATGGCACATGGCTCTCACTAGGTCACCTTCTCATCCAAAGCCTTTGATGCTATATATTTCTCTATAAGCACAAGTGCTTTTTTTGTGGCCGAGAGATGTAACTTCAGTACAGTGCTTTATACTGACGACTGTGGGTTTTCCTTAAGGTAACTGTGGGTGGCCCTTCCATTTATTTTCTTGCTTCCTTTTTGTTTCTGTAAATTCTGCCCTCCACTTTCCCCTGAAGCACATGCTGTTCATGTAATCTGAATGGCCATTTAGAGGAAAGATCAGAAGTTTGTTGTTTCATTACCAACATAAATCAAAACTTTGTGTTCGCACTGCAATCTGAGTGAGTCCAGGAATAGCTTTGGGATTGCTAAGTGTCTGGAGAGCACTGACTACACAGACATGTTTTGAAGCTCGCTATAATAGTTTCTACAGCTGTTAACAGTTCATAGAAGAATGGCAGCATTATATATCAGTGTTTAAAATGTGCATGACTTGCATTGCACAGAAGTCAGATTGGGATAGAATCAGATTTTTTTTTTCTGAAACTTGGCCAGGAAAGTCTTTAATAACTAGAGAAATTCTTTTTACTGCTGAAATCAACATGAAGGACATTGTGTTATTATAATTGCTATAGCTCACCATGAAAGTTGTCTTTGTATGAGTGGATGTACGGGCTGTACTGTTTTGTTTTTATTTATTCTGCATTCTTTATTCTAATGTCCTTTCCTTTTTCCTGACCAGAAAGATTGTTATTGAGCCCTTCACAAAGCTGAAATAATGCAGTGTGTTAAAAAAAATGTTAACAATTCAAAGAAGTTATAAAAATTTATAAGTTGGCTGAATGGTTGAGAAATTTCTGCATATTTTAATATAAATAGGTAATGCAAATATTTGTTCTTTGCATTGAGAGGTGAGTCTCTGTTTTCGAAAAGGCCCTGCTATTTAAATTAGATTCATTTTATTATATTGAAATAAGGACAGCTTCCATTTTGACTGATGGCAAAGATTAAATATCATCATTGTTATCAAATACAAAAAAAAAAAAAAAACCTTATTAGGTTAGATTTGTTACTGCATCATGGGTTTAAAAAATTTCCAGAAATCAGCAGGAATTGCTTCATAATTTGAATTCCCATGATGGTAACTTGCTCAATAATTTTTTTGAGTTGAGATTGAGGTTTTGCATATGGCAGGAACTATCAGGCTACCTCTGTACCTTGTAAGTTTTACTGTCTCCTTAAAGACTTAATTGACAGACTTAGTTCAAGGTAGGAGTGGGCGAGAGATCTTGGCAGAATATATATAAATAGAGAAAAAGAAATTGAGTAAAAAAAATTAGAAAAAAAATAAAATTATGAGAGAGCTCCTTCTATTGAGCTGTCACATCAAGATACACACATTTTGAATGACTGTGGCACAGAGATCTTTGCAGAAGGATTAAGATCTAAGGTGGAAGACCTTTCATCTTTCTGAGGTAGCATGCCAAGGCTCGTTTCATGGGAAGCTGGCACCACCCCGGTGGCCTACGCAGGGGAAAACCCACCGGTGGAGTCCGTTTCCAGAGGTGAAGTCGAGATGCTCCAGGAATCATGTTCCAGGCCTGGGACACCCAGCATCCTGGACACTGTGGCAGTGGGTGCTCCTCCACAAGCTGTGCAGGCTACTGGATCAACCTGAAGATCTGCAGAAACTTCAGCACAGACCTTGAGGTTCCCTGTGAGAGTGCTCATGAACTCTCATAGCTCACCTTTGTCCTTTCCTTGTTCACCAGTAAATGTTTCAGCAAATAATCATCACGATGAGAGAGGGAGGCAACAGAAAACATGAAGGAAGACTTCCAGGGTAAAAGGAATGTCTCCCACAAACTTTACACACCAACCTCACAGATTTATTCAGATGGGGTTTGGCTACTGTCCCACCTTCACACTCTTGGCGTGGGGTCATTGGCATCATCTCTGATGCCATCTGCACCTTCCCCTTGGCCTAGGCCTCTCTTAGACTTGTGGAAAATAAGGATACATCTGGAGGAGTTTGCCTTTCCTTGGGAAAAATGACTTGCCTAGGAATTAAATTGATAACATTTTCCAGACAGAAGTGCCATGAAAACATGAAGTTTCACTTTCCCAAACTAAGCAGCTGTACGTGATTGAGAAATAAGATTAATGGTTGACACTTTTTTTGAGTGCTTATGATGTGCCAAGCACTGTATCATCTAAACTCATTTTTTAAAAATTTTTATATTTTGTATTGTCTTGTCTAAAAAACAGAGATGTCAGTGGGTCTCTCATGATCAGCAGAAGGAAAGATAAATGTAGTTTGATCAAGGTAGAATATAGGCCAGAGGTGAACTAGAAAAGAAATAGGGAAAGTGGACTCAAATCTGGGTTTCTCCAGGCACTGAGAATCCTTGGTAAATACTTTCCCCTCATTCATGCCTGGTTTGGTTATAAAATAAGAATAAACACCAGCCTGGAATATACAGTTCAGATGTCTCAGTCAGGAAATGGCTCTATAGCAATGGTTTTGTTTTGGTTTTTGTCTTTCCATAGTAGTGGAACTCTCAGGAGCTGAGAATTGAGTGCTATGGTCTCGCAAGAAAAATGCCCACATATATATGCATGCAAACTGCGGAACAATTTCTGGGGTTGCCAGCTCCTGGAGCCAGTCTTCTTAGGGGGGACGGAATATGGCATCAGCAAAGCCTGGTATCAGGCAGTACTCTCAGGTCCAGATGGGGAGGATGGCTGGCAGGAAGTTCAGAGGGAGCTTAGTGGATTTTCCCTGCTGTAGGAAGGAGAGGAAACAACAAATCGTGTTGCACTGGCTGTAGGTGTCAAAGCCTAAGCATGGGGGGCTGAGATTTAAGGGAATAATGCCCATCTGGAGGCTGTTGGACTACCAAGGAAGAAGTTAAGAGAAGGCATCTGGACTCATGTAAGACGAGAGTACCTGGAATTGGTTTAGAAGGTGCAGACAAGGTCGCAAAGAAAGCCCAAAAACCAAAACCAGGGTTCAAGCTGAATGGGCTCAGGATTACTCAACAAGATTTTCCCATCTATGAGATATTTGTCTTCAGACCTGGGCAGGCAGTTAAGGTTAAGCCCTCAGGTAGGGCAGTGTGAGCCTATCTCTTAGGAGTTTGGTGGGAAGGAGAGAGCTGGGCAAAAGACTGTCCAGTTCGTACAAATCTGGTGTGATCTCTCATCAAAGCTTTAGTAACTTGGCTAAGGGTATGGGTGAATTACCATTTTCAAATCTTCTTAACACATTAATTTTGAAACTAGAGATGTCCTTTACTTCTTGTACTTTTCTTATCTTGTGGATTTGTCCATTTATTTACAGTTACCTTTAACCTGCCACTTCTGTACGTTCATTTCCAGTCTTTCACTGGGAGACCCACTGATCTTCATGCTGTGGCCTTTCTCCACAAAATAAAAATTTTCAGCATTTGTTGGTTCATCAGACATTTTGGGAATTTTGCTGGTCTGTAAAGTCTAAATATTGAGAACTACTGGATTATAGTGTCCTTGATTGGGTAGAATAGGTACTCAAGAAGTGTTTGTAGTTATATTGAATGAATGATTAAGTGAGACATGAATTCTATCACATAAAACTAAGGACTTAAGTATCTACTACATGCCTACCTCACTTTGAGATCTCTTGAAAGCTTAATACTGAGGCAGGCTGAGGTCCACACGTGCATGGTAAATTAGTAGACTGGGCTATCTTGACTGCTCAACAGAGTATAGTAGACAATCTGTCTACCTAAGTGCTGGCAGTTTTGTTGATGACATTTGATGTATTAAAATAGTGCTATTGTCTGACAAAGTAGGGATTGTCTTCAGGAATTTTGAAAGAGAATCATTTAAAGGAAGAGACAATTTAACTAATGAGGAAATAAGGTCAGGAGAGATTCCTGGTTCTGACCCACTCTTGTGAATATTGTTTCATAGTGTGCCTCAGTGACCTAAATCATGAATATTTAGTCGCAAGTCCTAGCTGAAATTTTCGATGTGAAATTTGGAAAGTCATGGATACAATGGAAGATTAGAGGAAACAAGTAAGGAGATATGAAGGAGAGTCATAATTCTGGCATGAAGGTCAGACCAAATAGTGCAAGAGTGCTTTTGTGCTTAAACTGATGCGAGTTCTCTTCTTTAGATTAGATTAAAATTATAAAAAGAAGGCTTTTCTTCCCTTTGCATTTAACAAGACATTAGTTGCTCAAACTTACCCTTTGGTCCAGTAGAAAGAAACACAATGTAACTTGAAGTCTAAATCAGTGTAATTTAAAATGAAATTATGTGTGTACAGGAGTGTCCATGGTCAATTAGATGAATGTGGTTTGGAAGAAGGAATAGGAATCCAAGGATTGAGAGATTCTTGTCAAATAGGAAAGAATAAATAAGTAGACAAATTTTCTCATTAAAAAATGGAGCTCCACATCTCTGAGATAAAGGATGATGTAAACATGACTCCTCATAGAGATTCAAATTGGTTTTAAGTGGCTGAGTTTGTATGTGTGTGTGTGTGTGTGTGTGTGCACGCGCACACACACGTCACAAAGCACAGAGTAGTAAGAAAAGAAGAAACCAGGAGAGACAAAACAGAGATCATTGGACTAGGGAGCAGTCTTACTAATTCATCTCTACTTTTCCATTAGCACCTTGACTTCTCACCAAGTCTTGATTCCCACATTTCTGCCCAGATGAGATCCCAGTCACTTCCAAAATGGGTGAAGGACTTTAATCCTGCTTTCCTCTTTGTAACAGTTAAGAGTGGGAATCAGGACAGAGGGAAAGAGTGAGGTGGAGTTTCACTGTGGGCCTTGGGAAATGGCAAAGTTTATGTGAGGTGGGATAAGGTACTGATAAAGGAAGGGTATAAATAAAGATCTCTAGAAGTTCTGAAGGACAAATTACCTTCATGGGCAACCAGGCAAGTCTTCAGAGAGGAGGCGACATTGAAATCACATGTAGAAGGATGGGTAAGATTTTGAAAGGCATGGCTGGACAAACAAACATTCTAGGGAGAGGAAAAATCACCCAAACAAAGGTGTCATGGCAAAAAATGCAAGCCTATTCCAGGAATGGTATGTGATTCAGCAGAGCTAGAGATAAAATGGGTGCAGTTGGTAGAAGTCAGTTTACAAGAGACCATGAATGCTAGACTAGGATTTTATCTGTTATATAAGTAAACTCCTCACATAACTCACCAATATGAATGTCCATCCCCTGAAATTTCTGGTTGGCAAGGATTGACTTTTTTTTTTTTTAAATTAACAAAATGCTTTCTAAAAGTAGGGTACAATTGTACTTTGCTAAACCATCTTTTAGTGTCTTAAAAGCAGGATCTTGGCCTGGTGAACCAAAGCCTGGATTATTATAGAGTGCTTTGGGATTCTAGGATGTTGTGTGTGGTGGTTTTTGTTTTGTTTTGTTTTGTTTTCTTTTAAAAAATTTATTCATCTTTATTATGTGATCACTTACAGGGTAAGAGTGGCAGATTTTATTTTCTGTAAAGGACCAAATCAAGATTTTCATCCCATGCAATCTTACTGACTTTCCTCTTGTTAAGTGGTGGTTCTCCTCCTTAGGCTGGTTTGTGATTATAGTGGAAGTGATACCATATGATTTTGAGGCTAGGTCATAAAAGGCCAAGCAGCTTCCTCCTAGTTTTCTTGGAATGTTCGCTTTTGGCGCTCTACATCCCAAAGTAGGAAGTTGAGGGTCTCCATGCTGTGAGGAAGCCCAGGTCCCTTGTCAGCCTTCTGGTTGACAGCCAGCATCAGCCACCAGAAATGTGAGTAACAAATGCCTCCGGACAATTCGTGGTCCTGGAAGTTAAATCACTCCAAGCCTTTAGGTCCTTCTTACTGAGGTCCCAGATGTCAAAGAGGAGAATAAAAGCCTCACTCTGCCCTTCCAAACCCCTGGCACACAGAATCAGGGAGCATAATAAAATGGTTATTTTACGAAGCTAGGTTTGGGGTAATTTGTTATGCTGTGGTAGTAACTAGAAGAGTAAGAAAAAAATAAAGAACCGTAAGCACTAATGACCTTTTGCAGTTCAACTCTCTGTTTAACAGACTCAGTGTTGTAAAGAAGGGAGGGAGGGAATTATCATTGTTTAGAAGGCTCTTTTAGGTGATTTGCATATATTATCTCATTTGATCTTCCTATTGCAGAATTAACATTAGCAACTTTGTTGTCCAGAGAACTAGGGTCCAGAGAGGTTAAATGATTTCCCTGTGGTCACACAGCTAGAAAGAAAACCTAATTTTTTTGGCTCCATAGTTTAAAGGATTTCCCCTAGCATATGAGGCTTCCCTAGGCTGGTGGGAGCCCCTGCAGTATCATACGAGCTGTGAATTCTGCTGCCTAGCTTACCTCTCCATCAGATGGCACCCTTGATGAGCACCTGGGCTAGGGGACGTGAGGGAGATGAGGAGAGACACAGCCTCTGCCTTTGCAGCAGTGATAAACATTTTGGTGGCTAGATGGCTGTAAGTCCCATGGAAAGATGAAAGCAACTCAAGGCAGGGTCTGATCTAGCGCTGTGGACTTTCATAGAGGGGAGAGGTCACTTTGGAGTCTTGGGCAAATAGGTGATCTGGCGATCTCCTTTCTGACTGAGGAAGTAGGAGGGACCATATCTGCCACTTTTCCCAGACAGTCTTGCTTTACATTTGTTTTCCTAGAGAAGTTATTAATAGCATCTCCTCTTAGGGTCACAAGTCTCCCATTTTAGATGATACATTACATAGTCACCTGAGGGTGGTGCTTTTCAAAGTGAACACTTCCAGGGGAATGGAGTGAAGTATTATTGCGTAACAATGTGAAGTGGCATGACGGCTGTGATTGAGGGCCCCAGACAAGTAGCAGAGTGTGTTACCTCCATGAAAATCTTGTCTATTTGCTGCATAGCAAAGAAGCCAAATAGTGATTTTGTTTGACATAAGTGAATGTTTTTGGGGTGTCAACTGTGTGCCACAATTAAAAATCTGAATCAACAAAAACACACGAGAAAACCTTGACAAACCAGCCAACCAACTACGGTTGCATTGGTCATCTACATTGACCTCATTGGTTTGTGTCTGGCCAAAATGTCAAGGACAGTCCATATCTCCCTCAAGGAAAATGAAGTCTCATAGACCTGGTGCAAGGACCAGGCTATACATCTCTAAGTGGGTTCCACAAACTTTGGGCATCAGACTTGCTTGGGGCAGGGGATAAGGGGTAGGAGGGTGGAGCTTAAAATTCAGATTCTGGGTTTCTACCCCAGACTCTAGAATCATTCTAGGAGAATGAGCCTAGTTCTTGGCATATAGAGCAAGTTTGCCAGGTAATTCTGCTGTACTCTAAAGTTTGAGGACATCTGGAATTAGATCCCAAGAGTCAGGGAAACACTAACACCTTAGAGAAAGTTCATTATTTGGGGAGTGTTGTTAGTTTGTTGATTTAAAGTTACAAGTACATTCAGAACTTGAACCAGTGGACTGATCCCATGGGTAGTATTAACCTGAGTCAGCACTGCGGAAAGAATATGAAGTTAGTCTTAATTCCAAACCACTTTCCCACATTATAAACCCACCCATGAGGATGGAGAAAGGGTTGCATCATTACATTACAAGAAAAGGGGATATGTTTAAACATCAATCTTCTTCTTCTTCTTCTTTTTTTTTTTTTTTTTTTTTTTTTATCATTACCTCTGTCTTTGGGATGAATCCCATAGTAGATTTGCTAACTACTTTCTAACAGTATCTAGGAGCTGCAGAAAATGAGGAGTTGTGTTGATCAGCGTCTGATCTGTTTTGGCCAATTCTTACAAAGATGGGCAGAGGGGACAGAGGTACAGACGGTACCCTGCAAATTCAAGGTGGTATTGATTGCAAATCTCCCTCTTGGGATATTTGTGCCTGTGCAAACAGAACTTTGCAACAGAGGGAAAGAGCTGGGATATTAGAGCTGAAATGGACTTCTGAGTTCATACACCCAGCCTGCTAATATGGACAAACTGAGGCCCAGAAAAAGGACATCCCTGGAATAAATCCCAGCTCTGCTGCTTTCCATCTGCGTAGTCTTGGACAAATCACTTACTTGTCTTTTGTCATCCCTGAACTGCAAGACAACAACACCTACTTTTTGTAGTTCTGGAGAGGAGTAAGTGGAATGAGAGCATGCACATGAAGTGCTGGGCATGCCTGCAACACCTTCTTGGGGTGCTGTTTCCTATTATTAGCTAAAGTCATAGAGGCAGTTAATGACAGAGCCAGGCCCAGGCCCCAACTTCTAGACGCTCTGCATTTTCTGTGGTATCCATGGGGTTCTAGAGATCAGTCACATGAGATAACCTGTGTGTTTCCACATCATCAAAAGCTATTTTAAGACCTTTCAGAAGGGCCCCAGGACAATGGGCTCTGGCTGGCTGCCTCCAGCCGTACAGTCTGTTCTCAGGGGCGTGTGGCTCCTGGGCTCTGGCTGGCCATCTGTCTGTGCCCCATCGGGCCTGGCACTACTGGCCCCCTCACTGCTCCTCAACCACATGGTGATGTGAAAGGGGAACTAAGGCCACAGAGGTGGGAGCTACTTTGTAGGGGAGCATTCCTCAGTTGCGAGAAAACCAGGACACCTGAGAAGTGTTGGGGTAAAAGTATGTGGGTTGTGAAAGCAAACTGCCTGGTTCCACCAATTACTGGTTGTGGGGCTTGACTACGTTACTTGCCCGTGAAAAAATCCTCAGTTTCCTCATCTGTAAAATCTCTAACAAGAGTGCCCTCCTGCAAGGGTTGTTGTGAGGGTCAGCGAGGAGATTCACACACAGCGAGGAGTCCCGCCTACAGGCTACAAGTGGTGGCTTCTTGTTAAGTCTGAATGACGTTTCATGAATTTAGAGAGGAATCAGGATATAGACAACTTCTCAATGGAAGGGACAAAAATCAGAACAGAAAATTGTCATTTATGATGAGTAATGCAATAGTATTTTGCATATCATCGGAAGGTAAGGCTGAAATTGAGAATTGGTTGAAAATACTATATAACAATTGGTGGGACAAGTTAAAAAAAAAACTGGCAGTTGCTTCGCAAAGGAAAAATTGGAAGAGCTTTCTACCCTTTTCTGCTTTGCTCTTCCCCTCATATGCCCACTTCTCCCTCAGAGTTTGCTGTGCCTATTTAAGAAATTGATGTAAAAATAAATATGCCAGAAGTTTTCTATCCATGTTTATTAGCCTACAATGTAGGAACTTGGAAAGAACTTTTAATTAACAATAAATTACATCAATAGAATTTATTAGCATCTGTAGTATTTAATTAAATAATAGAAGCCTGCTGGCTACCATATAGTAAGCAAATCAAACATATTTTGCTAGGTTTTATAACGAAAGGAAAAACTACTAACTCTCTTTAAAAGAATTGTTGCTATAGGTTAACCAATTTGGGTGATGAATGATGTAAACCTCTGGCTTCCTGATTCTTCCGCCATGGGGGTTATTTACTAGCCAAGTGAGGCCAGGTAATGCTGAGGTAACAACTCTGAAAACTCTTGATGTTCTAAATGAGATTGATTTCTTCCTTACGAGACATGCCCATATCAGTGTGTCTAGGGCTCTGCCCCAAATTGGCCTCTCTGGGGACCAAGGCTGATGAAGCAGCCACCATGAGACATGTTGCCAATTATCATGGCCCAGAGACACAGAGCACTGGATTGAGCCCAGGGTCCTAAAGCTCCCACCTGGAAGTGGTACACATCACGTCAACTCAGAATGTCACTGGAAGAAGCATGGACGCACTCAACTAGAAGGAAGCAGAAGAGTACAGTTGTTATGTATGTTTGGCTGGAGAACAGAAATGTTGGGTGATTAGCCCTAATTAATACTACCACATTTACATACATGTCTTCCCAGCCATAAACTCCTTGAAGGTAATGACACTGACTCATTCCTCTGTCTCTTTCAACATCAACCCTCAGTAGGAGAATGATATGTGTTAGGTAACTGGCTGCCTATAGAGCTTAACATGGGGCTGGAAAAAAATGGAAAAGGGAACCAGACAACCTGGCCACCTTTCCCCCCTCTGTTTGGCATACCTGTCCTTCCCTTGTGCTGGGACTCTGACTGCAGCTGGAAAAATGGGGATATTATGACTCCTTTGTAAAGATGTGGTAAGATGGCATTATGTGAAAGCCACTGGTCAGTAAAGGCTAGTGGCTCTGCTACTGCCCAGTGCCCTCTCTGGGGGCCCGGAGGTGTCCACTGCCATCTGCTTTGCTGCCCCACTGAGGCTGCTGGCCCCAGCAGAGCATTACTGGGCGCTCTCCTCTTTTCTATTCCCCACTTTCCTCTTAGATGTCCCTATTAAGACTTAGCTGCTCTATATCTTGTTTCTTCAGGACAGAATAGGATAAAACCATCTCTGTTAATTCATTAATAGATAGTAATGGGTCAAACCCCCGCCAAACCCAACAGTTGCTCAACAGAAAGGATAATTCACCCAAGGTAAACTGCTGATCGTTACAGATTCTCAAGGTGTTCAAAATAAAAGGTGCCTTAGAGCTCATCTAGTATGATGGTTTTGAACCTTCCTCCCACCCCCCCCCCCCCCGCAACTGAAAGATAATTCAGAATACCACCTATAAAACAAAAAGGGCTGTGCTCTGATTGAGAGGAAGTAGGCAACACCTCCCTGCTCAGCAGGTTTCCACAACCGAAAAGCCCTAAAGACATGCACAGAATCCCACTGGTTCTAGTCTAACTCTCTGATTTTACAGAAGAGAAACCAAGACCCAGATAGAAGAAGGGACTGAGGATCCCCCGGATAGGTAGGACTGGGGTCAAAGCACCCTGTCATGTGGGTGCTGATCCAGACTGTCTGTTCTGACAAACCCACTTGGGAGAAGGTGGTAGCCAGAGAAGACATGGGTTATTTTTGATGACTCATGGAATTTGCTCATCTAAGGGCAAAACAAGTGTGTGTGTGTGTGTGTGTGTGTGTGTGTGTGTGTGTGTGTGTGTGTTTCTTCTAAGGATCTATGTAACTCTAGCCAGAAATAATAAGATACAAAAACTTTTACCTCCAAGGTACTGGTTTAAATGTAGTACAGACTGTTAGTTACTCAAGGTCATTATCATGTGATGGGTTATCAAAGGCCTATGTGAAATGTGTGGGATTTTTATGAGCTTGTTTTTATTATAGTAGAATGTTTAAAGGCCCCTTATGTACAAAGCACTTTGAAAACTCTAATGGGGCCTCATAATCACCCGCATAATTATGAAGGTCAAATTGTGCTGAACGAACTTGAGAGCTATTTTTGAACAAATTAGTGGATGAACAGAACAATATTAAAAAAAAAAAAAACACTCAACTCTTGGTTACCCCTTTTAGCTCTTCTGGGTACAACAAAATCTCTCTCAGAGCTGGAGAAAATTGCTACCTTTGTTGGAAACCCAAGGGGGTTTTCTTTCCCTGGGTTTAAGATACAGAATGGTCTGACTGTAGGCTAGGTTTCAGAGTAGAGAGTTGTTGGTTGTCGTGAGTATTCAGATGTATTTGCTAAAGAAACTTGTTTCAGTTTGTTTTTACCCCTGTCTCCCATGACCCCACAGTCAGTGTGTACCCCTCAAGAGCAGGTCGGGCCTCACCGGATGTCCTTCTATAGAGATGCCTGCTGCTTTCACTTGCCATCCACAGTTTTCCATCTCACACTAGGAAACTGCAAGGTTAGAAAAACAATGGACCCTTTCCTTCCTCTTTCTTTAAACTGAGAGGCTGAAAGAGAGGACTTCATATTCATTACTCACAGGCCAGACTTGAGGATAAAAGTCATCCCAGTTCAAGTGTAATAAAAGTAAAAAAATAATGAATACTATTATGCTGGAAAAAAAAAAGTGACAATCCACAGTTCTCCATGGGTTCCCAGCCCCACTGGGGTCAAGTAGCACTCGTCTTCTCATTAGGGTCCTGTCTTAACCCGAGGCTAGCCTTTAGCTTTGCAAGGATTTCGGGCTGACATCTGGAATCTGAACTTGTGAGAAAGAGCTCAAGATTATGGGCAGGAGGGGGAATGAACAGTACAAAAGAGCCTCAAGTTGGGGAAGGTCTTCCCTTCTCTAGGGCCGTGGCCCCCAGCTGACCCAGAACTGTCATTGTTATCATTGGTTGTGGCAGGTACATTTCTTAGAACCCCGGACTTGAATGCTCCCGTTGAGCAGTTAAAATGGGTTTTCCTGACATTTTCTATTTCCTCTCTGTAATATCCTTTTGCTGTAGACCGTTTCTCGTGGCTAGACACTTTGTGGCCAGAAAACCCTCCTCCGATGGGCGATGTAGACATCCCAGTAGCTGCGTTTTCTCATCACACTGAAGGGAGAAGGAAACCACCTTCTAACAACTCACACCAGGTTCCCAGGGTGTTTATGCTAAGGAGCAGCTGTCATGCTTTTTATAAGCCCAACTTTCTGTCACACTTGACAGCCACAGAGCCAGAAATCACAAGCTGCAGGGGAGTGATCATGGGGGCAATGAGAGAGAGGCAATGAGAAATTGCATCAGTAACCCAGAGAGGGCCAGTAAAGCCTGCAGAGCCAACAGGCAGGGCCATAGTAGGGCTTTTGGGGGGCTCTAGAGGTTTTTGCCATTGTGGCCCCTTCCTCCATAAAAATTAAATAAGTCAGTAAGTTTCATGGCTGCATTGGTATAAAGACAACATATTAATATTCTGTATCACAACTTTTCTTTTGACCTAAAAGTTCATTTTTTTCCTCTCATTTTAAAGGAAATGAAAAGATCTTTGTGGTCCCCTAAAAGTTTTCTGGGGTGTGGGCACTATGTCTATTGGAGCTGGTGGATAGATAAATGAGCCCTGCCAACAGGAAGCTTCCTTGGTACAAATTGGAGAAACTGAATATTTATGAATTAGGCCAGTTTCATTACTTTAAGTGACAATGCAAATTACATGTGGGTTTGAGTCATAAAATGAGAGGGATTAATTAAATGTGTTATAAATTCACAAACCAAATTCTCACAGTTAGCAATAGGCTTGTATACAGGCCTTTGATATTTCAAAGTAAATTTTGAAACTTTGGTTTGGGAGCAAAAGCCAGGAGTGTTATAAATGTTAAGGGGGTGTGGTCTTGAGTCAGAATGTTGGTTCTAATACCCACAGACTCAGGCAAGCTGCTTTATTCTTCTGTGCCTTGGCTTCCATCTCTGTAAATGAGACACAATGAAAATTACTTCATCAAGTTATGGGGAGGATGAAATGCAGTTATATTTGTAAAGCACTTAGTATAATGTCTCAAGTATTATAAATGTCCAATGTTATTTATTATAATTACTATTATTATCATCATCATGAAATACTGTTATATACTGTGTATAAGATGAAGAAACTCAAGGTCCTCCATTCATTATTTTGCAGGAGAATCATTTTGCTAAACTTAGGTAATAAGTAGTTAAAATATATATCCTGGACTCAGGAAAAGTACTTCTTAGGAAGACAAGACACATCCGGAAAGGGTCAGAGACCGTCAAAATGGCAGTAGGCAAGCTCAAAGCCAGCCCTCTTAGGATTTCCAAGAAAAGAAATTGCTTCAGATTTTTTACTCAAAAGCACCCACCATGTCCTATCTAGAACTGCTACATTTTTCAGCTTGGAAAAATGTATGATTTCAACCGGGTAGGGAGTGAATGTGGTGTGGTGCTGCCACTGTGCCACACTAGCTGAGAGGAGCACAGAACTCAGGGGCTCCCAGCTGGAAATAGGCCCAGATGAGCAGCAAAAACAGACACATTGGGTATGTGGCTACTGCAGATGTCCCAGCAGTTACACAAATCATACTTTATATTTTAATTTAAATTAAAGGTTTTTAGTTTTTTAGAGATTTTTGTATTTGTATTTTTTTAAAAGATTTTATTTATTTCACAAGTAGGCAGAGAGGCAGGCAGAGAGAGAGGAGGAAGCAGAGAGGCAGGCAGAGAGAGAGGAGAGTGCTCCCCACTGAGCAGAGAGCCCAATGCAGGGCTCGATCCCAGGACCCTGGGATCATGACCTGAGCCGGAAGGCAGAGGCTTTAACCCACTGAACCACCCAGGAACACCTGTATTTGTATTTTTCACCATTAAAATTACATACAAGGATTGCAACTATTTCATTTAGGGATAAGGCAGTGGGCCCCAATTGATTTATCTAGTATCATAATGCTCAGTTTTGGGCCTTCAGGAGTGAAACTTAAATCTGTGAATGCCCTGTCTTTGTTGTATTACCACCAAATCTTCATGTTTGACTATAACAATAATGGAGTATTTCCTGACCCTCTATTATCTCTTTGGCACATGTACTGTTTCTCACAGCTTCCTTATAAGGTGAGGTTTCTTAATTCCATTTATCAATGATAGTCTCTCCAGGTCAAATAATTTATTCCAGGTTCTGTTTCTATTAAGTTGAAAGCTTCGACTCATTTGTCTGACTTTCAGGATCAATTTCTTTTCTCCATGTTTCTTTCTCATTAGTTATTGGGGTTTGAGTGGATATAATTTTACTTTAATCTTTAATGAATATTGACCCATATAATAAACAAGTAAAGATTATTCTAAAATAATATCCAGTAGCTTCAGAAATATACCTTTGAAAATAATCACTAGTAGTGTTTACACAAATGAGCTGATTTTTCAAAAATTAGAGGCATAGGAAAAACAGAATGAATCCCACACTTACACATTTTTTTAAAGATTTTATTTATTTACTTGAGAGAGAGTGAGAGAGAGAGAAAGAGAAGCAGACTCCTCAGTGATGTGGGGCTTGATCCCTGAGATCCTGACCTGAGTGGAAGGCAAATGGTTAACTGGTTAACTGACTGAGCCACCCAGGAGCCCCTCACCCTTATACTTGATCACAGTAAGATTGTCTGTGTGTTGAGTCTGGAGGACTTAGGTCTGCAGGTCTGGGCTAGATGGTGTCAACCTTTGTTTTTGCCTTGCTGAGTGAGATAAGAGGAGCCTTTGGGCTGAGCCCAAGTTGGGAAGCCACTGCGGCTTGTTAAGTTGCCTGCCCAGAATGTTATGCTGTTTCTCCATGGGGTTGGTTGTCTGAAACACCAAGTTCTCTGTCACACATCTTTTTTTTTTTTTTTTTTTTTTTTTAAGATTTATTTATTTATTTACTTGACAGACAGAGGTCACAAGTAGGCAGAGAGGCAGGCAGAGACAGAGAGAGGGGGAAGCAGGCTCCCTGCTGAGCAGAGAGCCCGATGCTGGGCTCGATCCCAGGACCCTGGGATCATGACCTGAACCCACTGAGCCACCCAGGCACCCCTCTGTCACACATCTTATGTAGCTTTCAATGTAGACAGTGTTGAATGTGATACTCCTCACCCATTAGGGTGAAAGCAGTTTGGAAACGGTGGGAGACCAGTTGTGAATTGGTCTTTTGTGCCTAGACCTCAAACTTGTCTCTGTGTAAAGGATTCATTATTCACACAGGCTTGCCTATCTGTTAAAACAGTACTCACTTCCCACCTCAGTGATTTTTCATACTGCTTTTGTAAGCCTAAGTTTCTTTGAAGATCATGGGTTTGATAATAATTTTGAATATTTTGAATTATTTTGAATAATAAAATTCTTCATGAGCATCCCAAGTCAAGTTCAAAGTTTGAAAATAAGTCTACAATAACTCTTTTTAAGTATGTGGAAGCATCTGTTAAAAATGCAGCTGGTTGGGGCACCTGGGTGGCTCAGTCGGTAGACCAGCCGACTCTTGATTTCAGGGTGGAGCCTACTTAAAAAAAAAATGCAGCTGGCCATTTATTACTGTTTTGTATTAGCTAATTGGAAAACACCTAGTCAACCCCACAGTTCAGGGTTGATTAAACAGCCCATGACACTTTTTCCCTCATTAGCTGTCTTAGGAGTAGTTACAGTGACTTGTCCATTGGATTGAGTTTATTGTTCCTTATTCTTTCTAGTGTTCCTCTCTGCAAATGTCCTAAAAATATTGTGCCATCTTGCACCATTTTTCCCTCACATATTTCACAATGGACATATATAATTAGGAAAGTTTGGGCAATTATCTGGTTTGGTTCTTTCAAAGGAATAGATAAATCATCATGCTACAACTTGAGAGAGGAAATGACAGTTTTTATCTCTATTCAGGTACCCTATATTTACATGAGACCACAAAAAGTTACTGACAGGATGTTATTGATTGCATTTACCCAACCGGGGCTTGAGATGAGGCCCTGCCATACTGCACAGCAGCTTTTCTTTTTGTTCCTGCTTTGACCCACTGATCTGATCCCAGATCCTCTAGAACTCTCCCATGAAATTGAGAATTTTTAGAGTAAGGATTTCAGGCCCTCTGACAGATTTCCCATTAATTATTCTTCTAATTTAGCTTCGTTTTTTTCTGTGCTAGTCAGTAACAATATCCTCTTTTGTTGGATAGCTTGACTAAGTGCTTGAAGGAACTAAATGAAGATCAAATATTCACCGTAATAACGAAGGCAGACTGAGTTACCAGGCCCTCTAGCAAGTGATTTATGTGTATTAGCTCATTTAATCCTCACAGCTTTACGAGGGAGGGACTACTTCAATTCTCATTTCACGTTATTATTTTTTTTTTTTTGGAAGATTTTATTTATTTGAGTGAGAGAGAGAGAGAGAGAGAACTTGAGCTAGATTGGGGGCAGAGGAAGGGGAAGAAGCAGACTCCCCGCTGAGCAGGAAGCCCAATGCAGGGCTCGATCCTGGGACTCCAGGATCATGACCTGAGCTGAAGGCAGACTCTTAACCAACTGAGCCACCAGCTTTATTTATTTATTTATTTACTTATTATTCATTTATTTATTTATTCTCATTTTTAGGTGAGGAAACTGAAACATACTGAATTGCAATTTACCTAAGGCAAAGGCCTTCCCCCTCCCTCCGTTCCCGCTTCTTCTTCTCGTCCCATATTTTTTCCTTCCCCTTCCCACCCCTTCCTTTCTCTTCTTTCCTTCCACTACTCCCCTCTTCCCTCTCCATATCCGCTTTTCCTCCCCTCTCCCTCTCCTTCCTTCCTTCCTTCCTTCTATCCATCCCTCTGTCCGTCCATCCAACCATCCAAGTCTAGTTGAACACAGAGGGTGCTGAGCAGTGTTGTAGGTAGAGGATGTGACAGTGAACACAGCAGACAAGGTCCCTGTCCTCATGGAGCTTAACCACTACTATCCTATAATTCTCCAAATTACACATCTCCCCCAAAGAGCTTTGCAGGTTAATTCCACCTAACTTCTAACCCATTTGAATAATCTCAACCCACTTTCCATTTTAATCCACTTGAGTAATTACAAAATTCAGAGGGTCCTATTTTAGCTAATGTGGCTGCTTCAAAACCTTTCTGTGCCAATAGATAGTATCTCTCTTTATCTTAGGCACGTCAGTACATGGTCTTGCCTCCTGTGAGTGGTCACAGAATGCAGTGTAACTGGGAGACTGTCTCTGTTGCAAGGACAGATAGATAATCTGGGACATGACTGGACCCAGTTCAGTAAGAGAAGCCAATTTAGGATTTCCTGAATGACATTTGCTATCTGGGCGTGGGGCATTTAATCCCAAAAGCCGTGGATCATGTTGGCTTTGGACATCAGCCTGAGTTTTATTAAAACATTCACCACTCAGGAGAGTTTCTAGATGTTTTAGTTACAGTCAGTTAAGCTCACTCTTTCCTCTCCTTCTCACTTCTTCTCATGTGACACTTCTCATATCAGCTGGTATAGGCCAAGCCATACCTTTTATATATTTTCAAAATCTGTCTTAGAGAAAGTACAACCAAGGATACACTTAGTATGGGTGTAGTGGGAGATATTTATATGTTTTCCATCCCTTCCATGTCCTACGTAGTTATCCTGGTATACATGTGTCTTCCAGGAATGTTTCTGTTGTCCAGTGTGCCAGCTTACCTCACATCTTAACACAGATTCAGGCAAAGTTTCTGTCTTAGTATTAATGTGTCAGATGGTCTCCTGTACTGGAAGCATGTGGACTGTGGAAGAGAAATAAGGTTTGAGATATACAGAGTTGAAAACTAGTCTGTGGATAATTCTTCTTAAACCTTACAGTTCCTATATGGCAGAGGCTTCATAGAAGTCTTCCCAAAGTTGACAATAATCCTAAATATGCATATGATATTACCAACAATAATAAGAACAAATTTTGACCAACTATGTTAGAAATAAGATATCTATCTTTCTGTTCCATCTCTTAAAAAATATAAAATCATGGTCCTAAAGGGGTGAGTGAGGAAAGAGTATGTAGCCAAAAAGGTAAGAAGAAATATTATTGAGGTGTGTTGGCCACTTAATGAATGAAAAATATTATGTTCTCTTTTGTGGATTTTGTGACACTATGGTATTTCTCAGCTTTTAATGTTTTTAATTTGTCATAATTTAATTATCAATAAATACTCTGTAGTAATTTTATTTGTAATTTGTGTTCTTCAAAAAGACCACCCTCCATTATATAAATTTTGTTTTTTCAAAGCCTGAATCCACCCTATTTAAGAATGACTTGATACAAAGCAAAATGTGTGTGTGTGTGTGTGTGTGTGTGTGTGTGTGTATGTGAAACTCACCAGTCTTGGACCTTTTCTGAAGCAGTTAGTCATTAAGATTTTTTCTCTGTCAAATATAAGAGAACACTAAAAGTCAAAGACAATTTGAAAAATTTCTATTATGTCTCCTAAAATGAGAGGAGAAACATACATACAGGTGAGTAGTAGCACTTTCACCATAGGCTTCCACGGTTACGTAAAAAAAAAAAAATCACAACTTTTTGTAGATGGGAATGGTCTAACAGGGAAATGATCACAGCTCCCAAATCTATGTGCATTTAATTGGGGATGCTGTTGTGCTTTGGTGAAAAGGGTATGGATTTGAAATTAGAATACCTGGATTTGTATTTGTCCTAGCTCATCACTTGCTAGCTGTGTGGCCTTGCCTGAGACATAATCTTCCAGAGCCTCAGTTTCATTAACTGTAAAATAGGAAAGATAATAATCTTGGCCTCATCTGCTGCATATGTTATTTTCAAGGTCAAACAAGATCAATGGAAGACTTTATTGTACTCTGTGAGACACTTGACAAAAATAAGTTCTCTCTCTTTCCCTCCTTCTTCTCCTCTTTGGAGTTTCCACTTTTACTTCCAAGATGATGTATTGTGTCTACCTGACTGTAAGGAAGACACATGCTAATGCCTGTGTTAACTGGGAAACGGAGCATAGTTTTCAATTTTCCCTCAGGGACAGAATATTTCTTTTACATATAAAATATACATTTCTTAATTCCTGGATTTGAGCGGGGGTGGGGGAGAAACAAGAGGGAAGGTATTCTTTTTAAACCAGTGTTAAAAACAAGGAAGTGAATTGTCAGCAACCTTAATGGTTGACTTATGTCAGTCATCAGCCCTTAAAATTTAGTGTGAAAAATCTTAACTGTCCTTAAAGTCACCTCATTCCTTCTGTAAGAGGGAAAGCTTTTAGAATACAATGACACATATATGAGAAGTGGGGTCTCTTGAAATATTTTCTTTGGGGAAAAAAAAAATAGAGGGGGAAAAAAGAGTACTATCTTAACTTTTTCTTGAGCTGAGGTTATTGAACAAGTAGTATATTAAGTGGAGTAGAATTTTCTTAATGAAGATATTTTATATTTTAAATATCTTTGTCATATCTTACTGATTAACTATTTATATGCACATCTTAATTACAACAAGTGATAAAGGACTGATTGATTTTTATCCGTGCAAATTATTTTATGGGCCTCTGGGTCTCTGTCTTGGATATTGAAAGAGCCTCTCCCAAAATGTATGGAAAGGATACAGTTTGGAGATAATGAGGGGTGAATGTATGTGTGTTTTACTTTTTCACAATTTCCTCCCTTCTTTGCAAACTTCTACCCATTACTTCAGTGGGATTTATTACTTTAGGAGAAGGCTAAAATAGCTGATCCCAAGAAGTCATTTGAGTTTCTGAATTTATTTTTTATTTTTATTTATTTTTCTAAAAGATTTTGTGTATTTATTTGACAGAGAGAGACAGCAAAAGAGGGAACAGAAGCAGGGGAAGTGGGAGAGAGAGAAGCAGGCTTCCTGCTGAGCAGGGAGCCCAATATGGGGCTTGATCCCAGGACCCTGGGATCATGACCTGAGGCAAAGACAGACACTTAATGACTGAGCCACCCAGGTGCCCCTGAAATTATTTTTTAAAGTCCTTGGAAAGACAATACTCTGGAAAGCTGAGACTTTTTCTCTAAAAAAGTCTCAACTCCAAAAGCGTAAGATTTTGGAAGTTTCAGTGCACAGTTTATGCCAAACCAAAGAGTGGGAAGGAATGGTTCGTATTTTTCTGCCCAAGTGAGATCAGGTTTGAGTAGCAGGTACCCACAGGGAGAAATAGAGGCTAGAGGCTGGTGAGCAGCTGGAACAAGTTTTTAGTGCTCTGCTTCCCTCTTACAGAGCCTTTGAGGAACCTGAGGATAGAATAAGATAGGACAGGATGGGACAGGATAGGATAGGGTAGAGTTTAGGCCCTGTGCCTTGCTTCCTGATGAAGCTCAAGAGAAAGAAAGCAATTCTTGTAGGTAAATCTCCCATTCCAGCATGATTCTGCAGCAGCCAAGTATAAAAGGTGATAGGAAGGTCTTGGCAGAGAAAGTCTTAAGTAACACCCCAAAAAGCCTGCAGCCCCTGGAGAGACCAAAGAGAAAAACTTCCTGTTCCCCTGAGATGAGCATAAAAGAGTAACCATTTGCATTTACCATTTCTTTTAACATACAAAATTTGTAACTGCTCCAAGAGGGAATCATTGCAGTCTAATTTTCCTTTCCCATGTCTGGCTATCAAGTCACCCAGTCTCAGGAATCATCTGGGTGACCTTCAATGACTCATCAACCTGAGGACAGAGCAGGCAGATACCGGTTTTCAACCATGGGTGCCATAGTGGCAGGTCACAAGGATCCTAGAACAAGTCCCCTTGGAAATTTGTGTGGATCGATGCTGATGGATGGGACTTGACATCACCTGGATCTCACCGGCAAGACCCCATCAGCTGTGTCAGTAGGTGTCTGCTCTGATTGGTTGGTGCCTGTACCTTATTGCTGTACCTACTGATGACCTTGGCCTACGACCAGAAAGTTCCAAACTTTCCCCAACTTGGGTCACCCCATAGAGATAGATAAAAGAAAGGGGTGGGAGGACCCTGAAGGGATGATGATCCCCTTCCCAGGAGACTAGAATAAACCAATGACTAAGTTCACCATAGATGGCCTGATGTTCATAGCTTACCACCGAGTTAATCAAAGGGGCTTAAATATTCTTCGAGGGAAGGGACTTATTGGCATGTGTAAGAATGAAATTTTAAAAGAAACATATTTTGAGTCTGCAGATATATTCAACGGGATTTAAGGCATGGTCTTGTTAGAGAATTTACTAGCCTCTTAAAAAATGTTTTGTTTGCCTGGTTAGATTAGGATGGGGTCATTAGATGTCTCTGGTTAGGGCCCCAGTTGAGAGATGTGTTCATCACATCAAGGATGAGTTTCTCATGTGAAAGCAGTGTGGGCATTGTTAGGCATTGGGATGGGTGAGCAGGCAGAGTGATGGAGTCTCTTCTTAGGAAGTTATGAAAACCGGGAAACATTTCCATTCGTCTATTTGAGTTTTAAACTGCTTCAAACAGGAGGAAGAAAAGAGGGTGAAGAAGCATGTGGGTCAGATGTAGTGAGCATCCTGGACCAGTGCTATACTATGTTGTCTTCAAATACAAATTACGTATATTTGAAATTTAAACAGTTATGGAAATTTTAGTTAAAATAGTGGGTAACAAAAACAGGTAAGAATGAAGAGAGCATGGGGGAATAGTACTGACAAGAGCCAAGGGAAATGGTCTCAACGTTTATTTTGATTTTAAAGTCACTAGGTTTTTCAAAATTCCATTGGAAGACATTCCATTGGATTGCTACAAGGTATCACCAAGTGACTCTAATAATAATATTCACCACAATCTGGAAAGCCTTCGGAAAATTTGCTACACTAAACACTGGCCTGTGAAAGATATTGTTCCGGTATCTCCAGGTTTCAGGGTGATTTTTAAAAAACTCACATAAGGGGCACCTGGGTGGCTCAGTGGCTTAAGCCTTTGCCTTTGGCTCAGGTCATGATGCCAGGGTCCTGGGATGGAGCCCCATATCGGGATCTCTGCTTAGCAGGGAGCCTGCTTCTCCCTCTCTCTCTGTCTGCTGCTATACTTGTGATCTCTGTCTGTCAAATAAATAAATAAATAAAATCTTAAAAAAAAAACACACACACATAAGATCAGGGCCACTTCTAGGTTGTACGGAGTCCTAGAAAAATACTTTCTGCAGGACCCTGTTTATATAACGACTTTGACTAAAAAAACAAAATTAATGGAACCATGTCATTTATCAATGATGATTTGGAATCATGGGTAAAGAAGTGATTCTTGCATTTTTGTTTGCTGTCCGGTCAGTGCTTATGAAGAAGGTTCTCCTGGGGACTGGGTGCCACCTCTTTTTGTTTTGGTTCAGGGACCACCTTGGTCTTCTTTTTGTCAAATGCCTCCTTCCTGGCTAACTTCCTCTCTCCCACCAGGGGAAAATGGTAAGAGATACATTATTATTCTTTGGAGCCTGTTTCTGTTGAAGCACCATGGGTAGATCTCCTGACCTTGTCTGTCCATCTTAGAACCATCTGTTTGGTGCCAGTCATGTCGTGGCACTTCAGCCTCCTTGTGCTGCCCACGGATATGGGCCTCCTGTGACTCTTAAGGATCATTCCCATGATTCTTTGCTGATGACCACAAGTGCAACTTTTACCCAGAGGATACAGCAAAATGGGAACAATAATTTATGTGTAGGTCATGTTCAGTCGACTGTTGGCAATTATCTAGTGTAAGTGTAGAATGACACATTTTCAGCCATGTCTTTTCTCAAAAGCTTTAGACTGTAATTGGAGCATTCCTAGTGCTCTCCTTCAATGTGGACAGTGGGAGACAGTTCTTGGGCCCAGCAGAAAAGAGTGGTTTCATTCCCACAAAAAAGCCAGTCTGGGAAAATGCAATGTTACCACATTGACTGGAGACATGCGGACCTCTGTTGCAAGGGTATGCGGTAAAGTAAGAATCTCCCAAAACCTTGGAGATGAGTGAGGGCACCGCTGAGGACTGACCGACATGAGACAAGGAGCATGTCAGAGGCCGGTGACCACTCTCAGGCTGGCAATGATGGGGGGTCAGGGGGAGCTTTCCAGCTGTGGGAGGACTGCCTCTGCCACCACCCCACCACCCGGGGTTTTGTAGACGGAGACAGCACTGCCGTGGGAACACTGACAGGCCTACAGATGCCCCAAAGTGGACCGTTAGCCCATTGCCCTGAATAATCCTATGTCCAGCATAAGTCACCCAGAGTCAGTAGGCCCACACCCACTCTGGCAGGCCAGTTGTATGTGAAGACACAGCATGCTGGCTGGTGGGGGTGACCTGTTGCCAGGCTAACCCCTTGGAACAGATCTGGACCACAGGCTCTGACAAAGAAGAGGTGTGAGGTCAGGGATTTTTTGCAGTACCTGGTTTGATGCCATCTTGGGAGAGAGGGTTGAAGAGTGTTCTGAAGAGGATAAATGGGGGCCAGGGCTCCTGTAGGCAATGGTTTGCTGGACCCGGATGGCATAGCTAGCCCTCATAGGTCCCAGGCATTCGACGAAGACTTAGAAGAATGTGTGCAAGACCTCCAAAGCACAGGTGCTCTGAGGTGTGGAGCTTGGGCCACTTGCCTGGGTCTAAGGGTGATACTGTGGAGGGTGTTGTATTGTACATTTCGAAGCATGTTGGGTTCATAGGTAGATGGCTTTACCCTTGACTCAGAGCTGGACATACGTTAGCCCTTCAGTTTGCCATGGTCTGTCAGAGTGAAGGGGTATAATTTTTCAAAAAACAATAGCTATATAATAATTTGTTAGAGAGGCATAATGTGTGTATTCCCCTAACGCATACATGTGTTCCCCTATATATATTTGTATATAAATGCATGTAAAATAATATATAAGCACATAATTAATTTTATAAATTTTTGTGAACATGAAAAAACAGAAATATATGTATATCTTTCATACATATATCTCTTTCATTTGATTGAAGAATTTGGCTTCATTTTTTTCATTTACTCGATTTTTGTATTCATATAACTTATTTATTGCAAAGCAACCATTTTCATATTTTTGATCCAATAAATTATTTCAATATGTGAAATCATGACACTAATATGACACTAATCTTCATTTCTTCACATTTTTTAAAATTTGCACCAACATAGGGCTCAAACTCACAACCTTGAGGTCAAGAATCACACACTCTACAGACTGAGCCAGCCAGGCGCCCCTCATGCTTTCAGTTCTTAAAGGAGCTGGTTTGTTTTTATGACCATATTTACTTTATGGCTGATACTTTTGTGTAATTTTGTATAATTTAGCAGATTTCTTATTAATTTGACCCTGCTTGTCTAACCTGACTTTTTCTTTTCAGTGTATAGCACTTCTTGTTATATTTTCAAGAGAATACTTTATAAAGAAAAATTATTCATCAAATAAAGGAAACGAAAACCCCAATGGCTGTTGTGTAAGAATAGAATTGTATCACTACCAATGAAATATTCTTTCCTATAAACAAAATGAGGAACCAGACTGAGAAGAATTAAGTATGCTTAAATATGCTGAGGTCTTGGAAATTTTAACTGGAAGAAGAACATTCATCCCTGCATGCGTTTAAGGGGTATAACTCTCTTGTTTTCTACATTCACTGGAATTGTGAGAAGTAGACCAAATAGATGTTTGAACTTTGTCAGTTCTGAACCCAGTGGTGATGCAAGAGGCACTTGGTTTGGGGGCCATATCTCAAGTATGAAGAGGGGGACAATACATGGTGAGGCCATGGTGAATGTGGGCCTTGAGGTCTGGGCAATGGTTTGGGAACTGGAATAGTGGGTGTGGTGGGGCACTGCCCAGATGCCCCTTCGGGAGGAGACAGACACTGCCCAGCTGCAGGGAGGGTTGGCTGCTGATGGATTTCAGCTGAATCCCTCTCTGAGCTCTGCGTCTCACCCAAGGTTCTATCTCCTCCCTGGGGGAAGCCTACCTCTCATGACTGGTCAATTTCTGATATCCTGAAGGGCCACCTTAGCCCTAAGGCTTCAGGTGGCATCTGCTGGGGCCTTGGTTCTGGATGCATCATGGTTCAACTTCTCCCTTCGCCCAATCCCATACCCCTCACTCCCTCACGGGAGTGAGAGCTCCCCAGTGAGCCTGCACACACGTTGCAGCATCTCACACTATCTGTTCCCAGGATGCCTGACTTAGGACAATGTCAGGCTTTCCAGGCAGAGGATGCCTTTGGGAAACAGTTGAGACGTTCAGCTGGCTGGGGTGCTGTATCTAATATCGGGGCAAGAGAGATAGAGGTGGGGAAAGGATTCATTGTGTAGACAAAGGGGCTGGTCTGAGGGATGGTGAGGAGCTACAGCGTTGAGCATAGAGCAGCCTTATGGCCAATTTAGGTCAAATTATCCAAGTTTTCTGTATATCTCAGGGACCATATGATAGTAACAAATGTAATTGAAAGAAGTTGGTTTATAATGTGTTCTCATTTTTAAAAAAGATTTTATTTATTTATTTGACAGAGAGAGACACGGCAAGAGAGGGAACACAAGCAGGGAGAGTGGGAGAGGAAGAAGCAGACTCCCCACTGAGCTGGGAGCCCGATGCGAGGCTCGATCCCAGGACCCCAGGATCATGACCTGAGCCAAAGGCAGATGCTTACCTGACAGAGCCGCCCAGGTGCCCTTTATGTGTTCTCTTTTTTAGACGGATATTCCAACACTAGTGAGCCCTGACTTTTGAGATTTTTTTTCAAGAAGTAGGGGTAGGTCTGAGAAGATTGTCTGCATAAGCAATCTTCATGTGCATTTGCAAAATAGCTCCTAAGGGTTAAAAATATCACCTCTTCCCTTTACAGCACTTGTTCCTGCTTGTTCCTAGAAGAACCTGCTAGGTACCAGAGCATGGCCGTGTGGTGTCTGAGCCTCCCAAACACCCTGCAATTAATTATTAATGTCCCAGTCCGAGGGATAGGGAACTGAGGGTTGGGAGGACTGAGGGACTTGCCTAGCGAGGAGGGAGGAAAGATGTAATTCGATCCCAGATTTTCTGACTTGAAAGGTTCTGCTGCCCAAATCAGATGAGCAGGTCTCACGGAGCCCATGATCTGGGCCTCGTGCTCTGGGGCTCTGACTCACCAGGCCTAACTGGTGACCAAGACACGTGCTGATTAACCCTTACCAGTTCCGAAGCTGCCGTTCAGTAACACAGCAGCTGATTCAAACAACTCTTCCTTCTTCGGTAACAATAATAATCATAAGAAGCACTTCTGGTTTTATTATGTGCAGAGCCTTTTCTACGTATCATATTGCTTGAGCTTCCCAACAGAGATGTGTGGGAAGTGAAACAAAGTATCAGCCCCATTCTGTGGATGAAGGAATGGAGGCTCAGAGAAGTTCATGGGCTCACATTCACTTGGCTCAATGTGGGCAGGACCAGGCCCTGAATTCTGGTGTCGCTTTTGTGCTCCATGTAGCTTCTCGTAAGCCATTTACTTAAGCAACTGAGAGGGAATGAGGCTGTACGGAGAATGTACCTCTGTCTTTGACCTTGGTTGAACTAAATGCTCTGTAGATACACCAGGATTGTCTGGGAACAATTCATCAGCCAAGAAATAAAAATGGCATGTTCAAACTGATTAAAAATGAGGTTTGACCCTACTGTAACTTGCTGGGTAGAAACCAATATGCTGGCATCCTCGTACTTGACTATTATTATCTCTAATTATCATTCCATTCTGGTGGATGCTTTCTACTTTTATCAAAACCTGATCTTTTCCCCTCATGTCACCTGCAAGGCCTTTTTTCTAAAATCCCCAGGATTTGTCATTTATAATTGATTGCCATGTCTCACCAGTAAAAATTCCCAGGTGATTGAGACAAGTACCTTCCTCTCTATACTTGGGATTTTATATCATTGTTTACCTGACACTTTGCACTCTCATATGTTTTAAGAATTTTCTTTAATTTCCCCCCTGTCTTTCTGAAGTCATATCATCAAAATGGCATGATTTCTAAGCACGGTAGTTTGTGTTGGGTTCCTGGTTTTGCATTACACCTGGTATTTGTAAGAACCACAGTTTTGCAGGAAAAGGAAGAGAGATGAGGATTATCTGTCACGGGGGAAAACTGGGATATGCCAGTTGGGGATGGGAAGCAGTGTAGGAAGCCGGGGCGGTGGGGGGGGGGGCAAGAAATGGCCTTCGTGAGAAAATTCTCTCTCTGGGCTCAGTCAGGCACTGGGGCTTCTCTGTTTCTGAAAGAAACTCCCCCCCTCCCCTTTTTAAAAATAAACTCCATGAGGGGCGCCTGGGTGGCTCAGTGGGTTAAGCTGCTGCCTTCGGCTCAGGTCATGATCTCAGGGTCCTGGGATCAAGTCCCGCATCGGGCTCTCTGCTCGGCAGGGAGCCTGCTTCCCCCTCTCTCTGCCTGCCTCTCCATCTACTTGTGATTTCTCTCTGTCAAATAAATAAATAAAATCTTTAAAAAAAAAAAAAAACTCCATGAAAGTGAATTGTGTATGAAGGAAAAATGACCTCACACATTACTCTGCTTTCCATGAAGTAAAAAAATCATGGTGGAAAATTTACAAGGAAAACAATTTAATTTCTCTATTTCTCTTGCCATATGATTTTCGAGATTACCCAATACTTGGACCGTCCCGGCAAAGTGTCTGTCCTTATTGACCTCATTTCTATTTCCCAATCACTTTATTTAGCAGCTTGCTAAATATAACGCCCCTTCATCCTGGGTCCTTTTTTAAACAGAAGAAGGATGAGACAGGAAGTGGTGATATAATTTCCTTGGACTGACAATGCGAGCTAACTGGCAGAGGCCAGGGCTGGGTAAGGGCTCAGACAGGCCCTTTTCCCACCTCTGCTGTAGAGGATGAGTTGTAGGCGGCGGACCACCCCTCCAGCTTGAAGACTTTATCAGAGGTGAACGATTCGGTCCTTACAGAACAGGCCTGGGCAGACCACAGCCAAGGGCCAAATCTGGCCTGCTGTCTGTTTTTGTTTTTGTTTTTAATGGCCCGCAAGGTCAGCATTTTATTTGTATTTTATTCGCTTTTTAAAAAAGCAAGAGGAGAATACTATTTCACGATACATGAGCATTACATGAATTCGGCCTTTTGTGCCTCCAAATCCAGTCGTGCTGGGGTACGGCCACACTTGTTTGCTTACACATTGGTGCTGTCTTTGGCTGCTTTCATGCTATGATGGAAGAGTTGAGTGGTTGCAACAGAAACTTGAAAAGCCTAAAATAGTTTATAATTTGTAAATTAGATGGCCTGCAAAGCCTAAAATATTCACCTTTTATAGCAAAAGCTTGCTGACCCCTGATACAGAAGATTCTGAGGGATGAGACATGAAATAAGCATTCGTTTCTTGGCTCATGCCTGGGGCCTGTGTCTGTCAGTGGCGGGAGGCAGCAAAGGGTGGGGCAGCAGAGGAAGATATAGGAAGATTCTAATTTTTCTCAGAGTGGGTCCTGTGTGAATCCCTAAGGATATCACAGGGACACCCCCCCCCCCTTTTAAATCGAGTCTGAGTTTTTCAGTTACGGGAAAGGAAAATGACACTTAGAGGAGTTCAGTGATTTCCTGAAAGCGACACAGCCAGTCAGACTTAAGTCTGGGAACTTTGCCTTCAAGGCAGGGGGAGCTTGAAGCTCACCACGCTTCTACAAGCTGGGGCAGCCAGAGAGAGAGAAGCCGCCATTGCTGGCGAGACCCCTCCGCTGAGGAGCAGAGAGGGCTGCCCCGGGGGGCCTCCCCTGGCCCCCGAATTGCGCCTCCCTTGTGTTCGTCGCAAGCTCTGCAAAGCCTGGCGGTGCTAAGGACCCGGGCCGTCGCATCTTATTTCAGCAACTAGAGTACGAGGCCTTTGAATAGGGTTTCCAGATTTAACAAATTAACATTCAAGCTGCCCAGTGAAATTTGAATTTCAAATAAATATTTTTTTAGTTCATGTATGTCCCATGCAGAACTTGAATCTATTTGTGTGAGATTTATTTCAAAAGTTACATTAAGAATTGTTGACTGCTTATCTGAAATTCCAATTTAACTGGGCATCCTGTATTTGATCTGATGAGTCTTCCTTTGAGGGCAGGGATCTGGGACTTCAGTCTTTCTTCATCTACCTCTTTCCTCCCTCGTCCATATCACTGCCACACTCAGACCCACCGTGCCTAGCACAGTGGCTTTCAAAGATCCTGAGGGACTCCATTTAATGAAAACCATCCTCTTTCAGGCTAAGCACTTAGCTCCCACCGAGGCTGAGGAGGCAAACATGTAAATTGATTCATTTCACTATATTCTGATACCCGCTAACGAACGGCAGGATGAGCCAAGCGCCGCGAGGATCTCAGGCAGGGAGCCCCTCAGCCTTCAGAATAGCAACTGGAACGGCTTCCCGGAGGATGGGATCCCCAGGGTGAGTTTTGAAGTCGGGGTAGGAGTTGACAGGCTGGACTGGGGAGGGGGAGCTGGGGAGAAGGAGCAGCGGGCGCCAAGTCCGAACTCCATAAAAGGGAATGCTGTGCCCAGGAATGGAGAGGGAAGGAGGGAAGCTGGCTGACTGGTGCGGGGGTATCTGGGACGGCAGGAGGCACTTGATGAACAGTCTTCAGAGATTCTTCCCGAATGCTCCACTGGGCAGCTCCACAGATGTGGCCCTGGAGTGAAGACCACACATGATCCTTATTCTCGGTTCTGTGACCCTCACTGCCAATGCTTGGGCCATTAGCCCAGCAGCCTCTTCAACCAAGCGAATGTTCTTGGAATGCGCCTGTTTCAGGTTAGCTTCTGGCGTGACAGAAATCCCATAGTGAAGTCTAACATTCACTTACTACTCTTGAACTAGTGACAGGAACAGAACAGTGGCCTGCTTGGGTCTGAGGCTGGGCTTTTCATCTACCTCGACTGGCCTGGCCGTAAGTGACTCCCTGAGATGTAAAGGAGTCTGTTGTTAGTCCACGTAATTCCTACGAACATCAACCTCATCCCTTGTGTCCATAGTCTTTTTCCAAACCACACGGAAAGACAGTACGCATGGTATCTTCTATGTGTCCCTCTTTTCCACTTTTCCGTCTTGCTGTGCACCCCAGTCAGCTGTACTACCTAGATGGTCTTAATGGACTACCTTGCCCTCACTTTGGAGGGTAGCTGGTCCGTGAGGTGGCTCTCTGCTACTGAGTCACTCGAAGTTCACCGTGTCCCTCTACAAAAGACCATGGCTTTCTTCAAGCACCTTCTCCATACCGCAGCCCTTTCCGGTTCCAGTAAGTGCTTCTCTCCCTTGGTCCACCCCTACTGCAGGCTTTGGGTAGTAATGGCTTCTGACTCCAACTTGCCATTGGGTATTCCCTTTTTCTTGTTGATTTTCCTGAACACTGCCACACCTTGATAAACAGTCATCACTTTATTAAACTGTCCTCAATTGCTGTTCCAGTGTGCCATTTGTTTCTCAAAGGGACCCTGACTGATGCAGATAAAAGTAGTGTGACTTTTTTTTTTTTTATAAACATATATTTTTATCCCCAGGGGTACAGGTCTGTGAATCACCAGGTTTACACACTTCACAGCACTCACCAAATCACATACCCTCCCCAATGTCCATAATCCCACCCCCTTCTCCCAAACCCCCTCCCCCCGGCAACCCTCAGTTTGTTTCGTGAGATAAAAGTAGTGTGACATTTATTTGCTTATTAATTCTTATTAATAGAAGAATGTTTAATTCAAGGATATGTCATACTCCACTCTATCATGCATTTTGAACAACAGGTAATAATCTATTATGTAAGGAAATATGCTGGTTTGGCAAATAAATTACATTTCAACTTAGATAAGTTGGTTCTGAATCTGAGCTCTTTTAGTTACTACCTTGTGGTTATCAGATGAGTTGCTTCTCATGCCCTTATCTATAACACAGGAGTGATAATTCCTCCCTCATCCAGTGGTTGTAAAAATTAGGGGAGACACTGGGCAAAGGACCTGAATAGACATTTTTCCAAAGAAGATGTACAGATAGCCAATAGGGACATGAAAAGGTGTTTAACATCACTAATCATCAGGGAAATGCAGATCAAAAACATGAAGAGATACCACTTTGTACTTGTCAGGATGAATGTTACTAAAAAGATAAGAGCTAACAAATTTTGGTGAGAATGTGGAGAGTACCTTTTTGCACTTTTGGTGGGAATGTAAATTGGTGCAGCCACTCTGGAAAACAGGATGGAGGTTCTCCAAAAATTAAAAGCACAATCACCAAATAATCCAGCAATGCTACCCCTGGGTACCTGTATGAAGGATAGGAAAACAGGATCTCAGAGAGAGATATCTGTACTCCCATCTCCATTTCAGCCTTATTCACAATAGCCAAGATATGGAAACGACCCTCATGTCTGGCAATGGAAGAACATGATGTTTATACAATGGAATATTATTCAGCCATAAAAAGAAGGATATCTTGCCATTTGCAACAATGTGGATGAATCTGGAGGACATTATGTTAAGGAATATAAAACAGTAAGATAAATATTGTATGGTATCATTTATAAGTGAAATCTTTTTTTTTTTAAGAAAGCTGATCTCATTTAAACAGAGAGAAAAATGGTGGTTGCTGGGATCTGGAGGAAGGACAAACAGGAAAGTGTAGGCCAAAGGGTACCACTTTCAGTTATAAGATGAATAAGTTCTGAGGATCTAATATACAGAATGGTGACTATAATAAATAATACCATACTGTACACTTGAAATATTCTAACAGAACTTAAGTGTTCTCACCACACACACACACACACACACACACACACACGAACACGCACTCGTGCATGGATTAAATGAGATAATGCTTATAAAGCACTTAGTTTATTGCCTCATACATAATAGGATTACTAAAATACTTAAGTGATATACTGGGTATTTACCCCAAAACTACAAAAATACTAATTCAAAGTGATAAGGTACTCCTGTGTTTATTGCAGTATTATTTACAGTAGCCAAATTGTGGAAGCAGCCCTAGTGTCAGAAGAAGTGGTACATATACACAACGGAATATTACTCAGCCATTAAAAAGAATGAACTCTTGTCATTTGCAGCAATGTGGATGGAGTTAGTATGATGCTAAGCAAAATAAGTGAGTCAGAGAAAGACATATACCATATGATTTTACTCATATGTGGAACTTAAGAACAAAACAAATGGGCAAAGGGAGATAAGAGAGAGAGACGAATCAAACTTCAGACTCTTAGCTATAAAGAACAAACTGATAGTTACCAGAGGGGAGCGGGGGGGGGGGGGAATGGGCGAAATAGGGGATGGGGATTAAGAAGGGCACTTGTTGGGATGAGCTCTGGGTATCATATGTAAATGTTGAATCACTATATTGTACACCTGAAACATTAATATAACACTCTATGTTCACTATACTGGAATTAAAATAAAAAGCTTGTAAAAATGCCTAAGGGACCCTTAAAGACACATCATTTTCATTGTGTCCAACAATACGCCTTGGATTCTAGAGCAGCACCTTCTAATAGAACTTTCTGCAATGATGGAACTGTTCTATATTTGTTCTATATTATGCACCTATTGAATATTTGAAATGGGGCTAGTGTGACTGAAAAGATGAAGTTTTAATTTTATTTAATTCTAATTAAATTAAAATGTCCATATATGACTTATGGCTACCATATTGGACTTTACAGATCTAGAGAGTAAACATAAAGATAACAAGTCATTTTGTAAGATCGTCTATGCCATTTCACATGTGAACATGTGTCCATGTGAACATAAAACCACCAGTAGGATAAAATCAGAAGTATCAACTGTTCATGTTCCTAGAACCTGACATGATACTTGTGTCTGCAGTACTCATATAAAATTTTTTCTGTACTAGATAGATTGAAGTTAAACACAAACATATAAAGATACACAAACTTAAAGGGAATATTCTTGTGTCTTCCTCAATTTCTTTTCTGGATAAATTTAAAATCAAATTATCTGGATATTTATCTCATTTTCTCCTTTTGCTGTAGTCCATTGGATATTAATATGAGGATTTCTTTACCCCTTGCCCTTCCAGAGCCCATGGTGGGCATACTTATCAATAAGTGCCCATGGTGGGCACTTATTCTTGCCAAGCCCAGTTGGGCCTCCCAATCCTCAACAAGACAATGGACATTGACTGGAATTGACATGTGAGATAAAGCCCATTTTCCACCCTCGATTTAAATACATTCTTTTAAGGGAGTACTTGGGTAATTTGGAAAGAAAGGTAGCAAATGACATAATAAAAAATTAATATATGTAGAGTTCGAGAATTTTAGAGCCAGAGAAATCTCAAAGAGTTGTCTTATTTTTCTTGGAATTGACTTATTTGCCAATACACAAATGTACCATATCTGCTACATATCTTCTGTTTATACCCCCCCCCATTCCCACCCCAGATCCAGTGTCTACCCTTCTCCACCCAGCTGTGTGCACTGGGGGCTGACCTGGTCTTCCTTTTGGCAAATGGCCAGTGGGAGGTACAAGCAGGAGATCTGCCAATCAGGTAAGGGTGAAACTGGGTATTTATTCCCCTGACTCCCTTCCTGTAGGGACAAGGTAGATTGCCAGGGTCTTAATACTGTGAGTCATATAGCTCTTGTTGTCTGTTGGGGACCCTCTCCTCACAATCCTCTGTTTCCTTGGAAACCGCTCCTTCTCTGCCTCTTCAGGCTCAGGGAGAGTAAGGGAAGGGCTTCTGGGGCTAGCCCCAGATGCTACACTCTTTCTTCTTTCCCTATACCATGGCCACGTCTCTGAAGAGTCTCTTTCTCATGAACTCTCCTCCTACTTCACAATTTGAGTGTGCCATTATTTTCGACTGGGACTTTGCTATATCTATGAAAGAATATCAGGATGCCCTCTCTCTGGACCTTGCTTCCGAGCAGCAGTTGCTACAGGGGTAATTTAAGACATTGTTTTCTAGAGCAGTTGTTTAAACTCCCTGTCTCACCAGACATCAACCTAGACCCCTCTGGGGTGAGTCATTCTATTTGTGTGGGTGGGGTTAGTTAAAATAATTTAAGAATTTTCTCAAAAGTCCAAGTGTGGAGCCCCAAATAAAATAAACAACCAGAAAAAAAAAAAAAAACAAAACCACTAGGACTGTGCATTTAGATGTCTTGGACAGTGATCCACAGCCCAGCCCCTCCTTTCTGGGCAGGATGTGGTCAGAGTCCTATACACGGTTAAGAAATTTCCCTTTTGAGCCTCTTCTTCATGTAGTTTGGTGTGGATAAAATCAATTCCAAACAATAGCTAGAAGTTGAGGTGTTATGTGTACAGTGGTAGAAGAGCTTTGGCAGAGTCAGGATGGCACGCTGATTTTCTTCTGCCCCAAATATTGTTCAAAATGGCCCTTTGTAGGTCACAAGCCAAAAAGGGTTGGCTTTCTATGGCGTGCAATGGTGGATGCGACCCATCTGGACTCTTGTCTGTCTGGTGTCATGCCTGCGAGAGGCCTAAAATCTCCCTGCCCCAAAATACCTTTCTTCCCAGAAGTTCTGTCACAATTCCAGAAATTCCCATTCTGTGCATCATTTTGTGGGAAAAGGATATTACATATCAGCTGGTTGACAACCTGGCAGAAATAGACATATGTGGTTTAAACTATTACCTCCTGGTATTGTGCGCAGAGAGAATGGGGAAATGGAAGTCCTGGTTGGGAAAGCGGTCAGCTGAGGTGTGAAGCTTCCAGAATCACTCAGGAACCTGGACCTGTCAGGGAGAATGCAGTGGTGTAGTTAGTGACCACAGCAGGTGCTGGGATGCCTGAGTGTACCGGGGCATAATTAACACTGTCACCAAAGACAAACTGTGCGACAACATGACAAGACAGTCTATGTAAAGGGTCCAGGGCAAAGCTTTATCAATCTGTTTCCTTTTCTGGCGTATCCATAATGTGGCTGAAAGCTGTCTCGGCTAGAGACCGTCAAAGGCTACCTCAGGACTGTCCGACCTTGAAGAACTAAACCACTATGACCCATCAGAAGCCAGAATGGCAGTCATCTGTCATTAACTGGTAGTGGCTGTGTGACCTGTTGTAGTTGGTACCAAGTGTGAGGTGGCATCTAGTCACATGAATAAGAATGACATTGTTGATTAGCAGTGGGCTTGGACTTGGAGGGCAGGGAAGGAGATATGTTTGCCAGTCCCACCAAGGGCCTTTTTCTCTTTATTCCACAGCCAAACTGTCATTTCCAGGTTTTGGGGGGGCCTGAGACTGGCTTCGAGAATCCCTAGTACTACCTTCTTGGGAATAAGCTGTCACTGGATCACGGTTTAGTTCTACAGAGAGCACATGCCTGAAACTTTTCATCTCTTCCTATCATTAAGTCTGTAATTCAGGTTAGATGCCCATCAGTGGTTTGGGGATTCAGGCTGAGGTCGAATGGGCCAAGAAGAGTGGTCTCCCAAAGGGATGGCTGGTGAGGAACCCATCTCCATGTGCTTGTTTTCCCATTTCGTACCTCTGAACTATGTTCAGAAAGCAGGAAGCCCTGGGAGACATCCTCAGCTCCTCTTGTTTCCACGCATTCTCCATCCGGCCTCTCAGGAAGAGCTGACAGAAGTTGTGCTGGTCTGACCACTTGTCATCAACTCCACCGTTGCCGGCCAGCGTCCCCTCTGCTGTCTCTCACACACTCTGTTCCAGAGAGTCCTGTCTGGCTCCACCCTTTGTGCCCTGCAGTCTTGTCCTCCTCAGTTCTTTAAAAACATACCTCAGATCCTGTCATTCTTCTGCTTTCCACTCTCCAGTGCCTTTCCGGCACACTCGGAGTACAATCAGAAGACCTCACCATGGCCTCAAATAGCCGTGGGATCTAGGGTCTTCTCTTGTGGCCTCATCTCCCCCATTCTATTCCTCTCTGCCCATCTTCCAGCCACCCTGGCCTACCTTCTGTTCTCCCACCTCACCACACTCATTTCCACCTCAGCTGCTTTGCTGAGTGTGTCGCCCGCCCCCCCACACCCACCCCCCAGATCGTCATGTGGCTTTCTCTCTCATTCATTCACATCTCGTTCACATGTTACCTTCTTCCTTGGCTCCTTTATCAGAGTGACACCTCTTTCCCATGGTACTCCTATTCCTAGCCTTATTTTATTTATTTATTTATTGACACTGCTGCTCGTTACTACTGAATTTCATGTTCACTCATTATTTGTGTATAGATTTTCTTTCCTCCTCCCTAGAATGGATGTCTCTGAGGGAAGGAACTGGTTCATTATTGTCATGTCTAGAAGAAGGTGCTTAGAACATAGGAGGTATTCAGGACATATTTGTCAAATTTGAAAGTGAGGGGCCTTCTCTAGGCCATGGGATTGCATGTCAATGATCAAGATGGTGTGTGAATCCATGGCAAGGGGTGTGGTGCCTGAGGCTGGATCAGCTAACTGGCAGTAAGGCCTGACCAGGACGCGGCATGGCTGGGGGACACTCAGAATGTACAGAGCTTCCAGGGAATTGTGAGTCAATGTCAGAATCCAAGTGAATGATTAAGACAGTGGATAAGAATTCCTAGCACAAGGAAGTTAACATTGAGACACTTTCTCAACTGAAAAGCTTCCTATATGCTTATGCCTAGAACAGAAGCCACAGTGTGTAGCCTAAGGAGGGTTTGAGGTTGATCTTGGTTCAGAGACGGTGAACAGGGTGATCCAAGGAGGTGGGAACTAGAAGCCTACCTGCTATGAAGTCATCACCAATCAATCCATTTAATTCTACAAAGTCTGGGGAGAGAATCAGGCCTTCTGAAATCAGCTCCTAACATAGGACAGCCGCCCCCTCCTTGCAGATGCTTTCCTCAAAACCAGTTCATTGGAGGAGATGTCATGGTGGTGAAGTTCCCCAAGGGCCGAGAGACCAATGAGTTCTGTGGTCCACTTACATCTCATGTTGGGGAACTCCACTGAGTAGCAGAGACCTCTGTACTGACTGGGAATCCCCATCACAGCAGTGGCCTCTGTGGGGTTGAGCTGCAAGCTACTTTTCAGATTTAGCACACAGCCTTGTGAGGAGACAAAGTTGTTACCTCTGCAGAGAAACCAAGCCAGTGATGCTTCCCACATCTGGGAAATGGGAACGTTTCTAGAAGTTGAAAGCCAATGTCCAAGGTGGAAGGATGGCTTGTACTGATCTTTGTGTGCCCTCATCCCCAGCCCTATTTGTACATTTCCAGGATCGATGTAGGAAGAAGTACATTGCTGTGTGTTTGTAACTCAGGCCATCATTTGAGGGTAAGTAACAAAGAGGTCTGGCGTGGCTTTCAAAGGAAGTAAGGTGAAGATTCTTCTCCCCAGCCTACTAAATAAACCGCCGAGGCCTTTCATGACTCAGAAACCACAGACCCCACAGACAACATGCATCTATTCATTCTTGTCTACGAATATTGATGGAGAGCCTATTGTGTGACTAACACAGTGCTCTGGTTGAGGATGTAATGGTAAAATAAGATTCACTCCCTCCCCTCAAAAATAGATAATCCCACTCCAGTGTGGAACATTCTACAATGCATAGGGCAATGTAATCTAATGGCAAAGAACACAAGCTGAGTTTTGTCACTCACCAGGCTGTGTGATCTTGTACAAGCCACTTCCCTTCTCTGTGTTTCAACTTTCTCATGTGTATTTCAAGGAAATTACCCAGGTTATGGGATTAAATAAAATAGTGCCTATCATGTATTTAGCCCAAGTGTCAGTAAATGTGAGCTCTGATGCTGGCTATGATTTTATGATAAGAGTTGGCCTGTAATACCGTGGGGGCACATTGATATCTTGAAGTACCATATTTCTGAACAAATGTATTTACATTCAAGGCAAACCTAGAAAAAAATCCGAGTAATTGGAAATATGTTTTTTAAAAAATTTTCTGCCCAAGAGCCTCTCTATCCAAACCTGTTTTCTTTTCCCCTTCTGGAAGCTCTTAGTGTCCTGGTTCTTTGATTTTCTCTGTCAATATATCTCTCAGTAGACTGGCAGACTGGAAGGAATCTAAGCAGGATATGTCCATCATATTGTCTTTGATTTAGAGCACTGTCCTTCCTTGAGGTGTTCATGTCTCACCCAAAGAACGGCATCATTTCAGGTATCAGTGAAACTGCCTTTTCTGAGAGTAGTGAAAGAATTTGGTATTTTTACAGGGAGAGAAAGATAGGCTGATGGAATGGTCTCCACAACAGACTCATGAACACATGGGAACTTGGTTCACAACAGAGACAGAAATACAAATCTACAGAGAGAGGAAGAATTAGTCAAGTGCTGGGATGATTGATGGAAACAGGAAATCCCTACCTCACACTTTAGACACAAGTAAATTCCAGATGGGATTAAGATGTACATAGGAAAGGGAAAGTTTAAAACTTTGAGGAGGAAACATAGGGAACTTTTAAACATAGGGGTTTATGCCTCAAATGGCATACACCAAAAGGAGGAGGTTTCATTCATTCATTCATTCATTTATTTATTTATTTTAAAAGGATTTATTTATTTATTTATTTATTGGGCAGACAGGGATCACGAGTAGACAGAGAGGCAGGCAGAGAGAGAGGGGGGAAGCAGGCTCCCTGCCAAGCAGAGAGCCTGATGCGGGGCTTGATCCCAGGACCCTGAGATCATGACCTGAGCTGAAGACAGAGGCTTTAACCCACTGAGCCACACAGGCGCCCCAGGAGGAGGTTTTAAAATATGATTAAATTGAAATATTACACTTCTATACCAACAAAGACACAATAAATAAAGTTAAGGTACAAGCTTGAGACTTAAAAAAGATATTAGAGTGCTTATAATCAACAAAGAATTCTTAATAAAAGATTATTTTTAAACATTCCTGTGACTTAACAAGAAAGGATAATCTAAGAATAATGGACAGATAATATGAACTGAACACTCAGAAAAAGAAACTCAATCGTACTAATAACAAGGGAAATTCAAATTAAAACCATAGTGTGATACTATTTTATACCCATGAAGCTGGCCAAAATGATACTACCACCAAAATGATACCAATCAGTTTTGGTGAGTCTGTGGGGAAACACATGTCACAGATTGCTGGTTAGAGTGCAGGTCGGGAAGACCATTCTAGAGCCCACATTGGCAACATCTCTCAAAACTGGTGAAGTGCATTTCCTAAGACCCATAAATTCTACTTGTAAGTATATATCCTAGAAAATGTCTTGCACAAACTAACAGGCACAAGAATGATCATTGCATCACTGGAAAGACAAAAAGGTGGAGTGAATTAATACCCATCCAGAACAGGATAGACAAGTAAGTTGTGAATTAGTCATATGCCGTCTTAAACAGCAGTTACAATGAATAAGCTAGAATTACATCTACCAATACGGATCAATCTCTGAAAGATAACAGGGCATATAAATAGCAAACTATGGAGGGGTCTGAATTATAGGACACCATTTAGATAAAAATATAAAAACACACCCAACTTTACATTGTTCACATTACTTATGTATTATATGTTACATTACACTGTATTTATTATATATTTACATATAATACATGATGCTTATATGCATTTATTGTATAGGTATATCTAAATTGTCTATTTTTTTTCAAAACACATCTTGTTTGTGTAAAAATACACAGAAAGTATAAAAAATGAGCATGGGCAGGACAGATACCAACTAGAGGACAGTCTGGTGATTGAGGAAGGAGAAGGGGTTGGTAGTGGTTTGGTCAGGGCAGAACACGGGGGTGCTTCAATAAGATTTGAAGAAAATAGGATAAAATGTTATTATTAAATCTAGGTTGTTGATAGTATATACACAGATGTTTATACTTTACCCTATGCTTGGCATTTTATTTTTTTTTTTAAGATTTTTTTAATCCATTCATTTGATAGGGAGAGGCACAGTGAGAGAGGGAACACAAGCAGGGGGAGTGGGAGAGGGAGAAGCAGGCTTTCCCCCGAGCAGAGCAGGAAGCCCGATGCCGGGGGGGATCCCAGGACTCCAGCATCAGGAACTGAGTGGAAGGCAGACACCCAATGACTAAGCCACCCAGGCGCCCCTATGCTTGGCATTTTAAAATTAAAAGAACAGGTTCCCTTTCTTGATGCCGAGGCTGGCCTCCCTTATGGCTTTTCCAGTTAGCTCTCCAAGGAGATAGTGTGTAATAGGACCTGTTTATTCCCTATAATGCCTCCTGGATTTGTAGTACGTGGTTTGAGTCTGAATCATGCTGTCTTCTTTGGAGAAAGGGCTCATCTAGGGCAGGGATGCCGTGTATAGGTGAGCCCTCCTTTTGGTTTCCCAAGATGCAGTCCCAATTCTGCTCCCAGAGTGATGCCCCTTGATATAGGACCACACACCTCGCGCATCCGCTTCCATCCGGAGTATGCACCTTTTGCTAATTCAGGTGCCTGCGGAAGAGTCTTTCTAATCTGATCCCATAGGCAGCTCCTTTTTCTACCTGCAAAAAGGCCCACGCTAGAGGACCAGCAGACCTGATCCTGACGTAGGAGAGCAAAGCCACACCCAGGGTTTCCCAGCCTTACTGCGGTAGCTATTTACCCAATCTTTGAGGAGAAAGTTGGAAATATGCTTCTCCTGCAGGGGACGTACAGCTAGAGGTGGAGGAGCATGCGACTCCCTCACTAGTCCCTACCTCAGTTCTGAGCCAGCTACATGTTTTCTCAACATTCCCTAAGGCCGCAGCTCTCGGGAGCCAGGCAGGTCCTGTGGACCGGCGCCCTCCTAACCAAGAAGCATCTGCATGAAGATCACTTGGCAAATTCTTTTATAAATTTGTGGGCATTTTCGGATGAGCTTGAATGGGAAAGCGTGATTGATGCGCCATGAATTAGACCTTCACTTGGAAGACAAACAGGCGCCGATAGCTATTTCAGGTGAATTGTTCTGATTTAATTTATTTCACCTGGTGTGTTTACTAAGCGTCTGCTTTACTAGCTATTGTGTACAAAATAAACGGGTGCTTATATTCTCTGCTCCAAAAGCTGCAAAAAAAATCCTTTAAAATTTTATATTGCTACTGCTTTGAAGATGATAGTTATTGGATTGATGTATTATAGTTGAATTCTTCTGCCTATATAAAGATTCTTCTGCTTGCTATAACTTAAAGTCAAAATAGTCCAGATCCTACAAAGTATCAGATTCATCACTGGCCCATTTTTCCTTCCAACTGATCATCCAAGAGACATCTGTTGAGTGCCCACTATGTGCAAGGAGCTAAAGGTAGAATATTGAATAATACATTGTTTCTTTTCTCAAAGAATTCAGATATTCAGAGAATTACACTCCAGTGTTTTTTGCTTTTTTTTTTTTTTTGAGATTTTATTTGTTTATTTATTTGACAGAGATAGAGAGGGGGAGAGGACACAAGCAGGGGGAGTGGCAGGCAGAGGGGGAAGCAAGCTCCCAGTTGAGCAGGGAGCCCAATGCAAGGCCCAATCCCAGGACCCTGGGATCATGACCTGAGCCAAAAGCAGATGCTTAACCGACTGAGTCACAAAGGCACCAGCACTCCAGTGTTTTAAGAGCAATAAGAGAAGGGAACCCAGAAAACTGTGGAATATCCAACTCAGCAACTGGTGAGGGTATGTGTTTGAGTCAGGGAAGACTTCTTGATGGAGGTGATGTCTGAGCTGGACTAGAGTTTGCAGTGGGGAAGGGCATTCCAGGTAGAGGAGGCAACCTGATCAAAGGCACTGTACATGACATCTGTTTGTTTTTCTGTCCACCCAGGTGCCATTTTCCTTTTTCTTGATAACCCCTTGGCAACTTTCCCTCCTCTACTGAGAGCAGTCTTGTTGGAGCTGTCAGTCAACGGACCCTGAGATCCAAGCCCAGGGCAGCTGAGCCAAACTAGGCCCATGGAATTCTCTCACCCAGAAAACTGACTCTTCAGCCCAGTTATTGCAATGAAGGAAAGTGGCCATTGCAGAGCCCTAAAAATAAAGTTCATAGTTTCTACCTGGATCCCAGACTTACTCTGGTTCTCAGCTTTTTCATGCTTGATTCTTTTTAGTTTTTCCTTCAGTTCTGTAGACTATCTCATACCCTTACAATAAAATGTTTTGCTTGTTATCCAGAATCAGTGTCTGTTACTTAAAACTGAAAATCCCTGATACAGGGGAAAAAAAAAAATCAGTGGTGGAAGTTATTAGTAGAAGGTTAGGAAGTCTACTTTTTTTTTTTTTTTTAAAGATTTTATTTATTTATTTGACAGAGAGAAATCACAAGTAGATGGAGAGGCAGGCAGAGAGAGAGAGGGAAGCAGGCTCCCTGCTGAGCAGAGAGCCCGATGCGGGACTCGATCTCAGGACCCCGAGATCATGACCTGAGCCGAAGGCAGTGGCTTAACCCACTGAGCCACCCAGGCACCCCAGGAAGTCTACTTTTTATCTGCCAGAACTCCTGATAGATAAAAGATAAGGAAAATTTCCAAATCCTTCAGAGGTGGGAAAGAGGAAAGAAAGAAAGAAAGAAAGAAAGAGGGAGGGAAGGAGGGAAGATAATACAAAGGGAAAAAAAGGAAAATAAGAGAAAGAAATGAAGGGAGGAAGAGAAGGAAGGAAGAAAAAGGAAGAAAGAGAGAGAGCGAGAGAGAGAGAAGGGAAGACAGGCAGATTTCTCTCTCATGCCACGGGTATCTTCTCAGGTAGTGTGATGGGAACGCACAGTCCTGAGGATGGCTGGGTTTGCAGGGAGGACTCCATCGACATCATTTAACCTTCTGCCACTGGCTAGCCTCTGCCTCTCCTTCCCTGGAGTAGCTGTTACACAGGATGTGCAGGAGAAAAGGAACAGTTTGCTGCTGTTTCATACAGAACCCAGCTGGAATCTGCCAGAAACTGCTCTGCATCCCAAAAGGGTTTACCTGGTTGGCCCTCAGGGCAAAAAACGTGGATGACAAAGAGCCAGGGATGTCAGATTTTGAAGCTGCTGCTTGCTGGTTTCTTAGCTTCTAGCCCACAAGGCCAAGGTCTATCCCAAAGTGGAAACAATGAAAAGCACTGGCTTTTTCATTGTATTGTAATTACTGCAACATCTCTGGTACAAATTATGACTCACTATTCTAGGTGGTTAGCATCGGGACTTCCACCAAGCAAACTCTTTGTAGGTCGCAGAGTGGTATCGCTTGGTGCCCTCAGAAGGCTCATAAGGAAGAGACTTTGCTTAAGGCAGGAGTGGGGGGAGGGGTCTACTCATAGATGAGTCATTTCACTGAAAATACTTGGGCTCTGACACCCCCCTGGAATGTTATTTGCAGTTGTAAGTCTTTATTGTTGTTTTCGTTATTGTATATATTGCTATTATCAGAATTTATCTGCAAAATGATCATGGGAGTTTAGTCTGTAGGGAAGTACCTTATGAATTTATGTGAATTCTTCTTACTTAAATCACATTTCTACCTTTTTTACCATTTCTCTGGTCAATGGAGATTTCCTTAGGCAGGCATATAGAATATAGGGTCTAAGAGAAAGCAATCAATCGTAAATTTTGTAGCAGTTCCAGGAGGGTCAGGATTTTATCTCTTCTGATAAATACTGGTTCAAATACTCTGAGGTTTCCTTTAGCAGCAGTCACAAATTTTGCCAGTGACAAAATCCAGGCTTGAACTGGCTTCAGCACAATGGAGAATTTACTCTCTCTGGCCATTGGAAACTCAGATGCTGATTTGGCTTTGACTTTATTTGAAGTTGGAGTTTCTCTCGATCTAACCCTTTCCTTTGTCAGACTTATTCCCAGGTTCTGCCTTACAGTGCCAGAAACTCCAGGTTTATCCCACCATCAGGCCAAACCCATTAGAGAAGAGCAAAGATTTTGTCACAGAATTTCTTTTCAAATCCCTGAAATTCACTATATGGAACCAACTTAGGTCACAAGCACATTCCTGGATGAATCTTTGTGACCAGAGAGGGCCACGATCCATTGGTTTAAGCATAAGTTGTGGGTGGAATCCCATAGCTCTTGGTGCTGAGAATCAGGGAAGATGGACCACCCTAAACAAACCCTACCTCCCCCAAAATAACCCCAATAAATCAGTGCCTTTGAAGGAGGAGAGGGGAAGAGTTGCTGGAGAAGAAAACTGCACCTGTCCATCACAGCTCCATAGTGTGGGCACCTATAAATGGAGTCTGAAGACCCCAAGGATGGCAAGGGGCATGGGACCTCTGTCCCGAAGGGTTGTCCTCATTTCCTTCAGTTAACTCCCCAAATTCCTAAGTTCTTCTCAACCCAGATATTCGTGGAGAGCAGCCACAGTCAGAACCCTGTTGGGGATGGGGGCATGGCTGGTGAGGGAAAATGAAGTAATGCATAATCAGAAGGTTTTCCCTGAAAGATAAGATCTTCCAACCACTTGCAAATCTCCCCAGAGCATCCAAAACAGAGTTTAAATATTTATTTTTTCTGAAGGGGTTTTGAGAGAATTATGCAATCTAATGATTTAAATAGGCTCCTGAAAACAACTAACTTGACTCCTGTTGACCAAAGACCTCTTCCAAGCCAGACTCAGCTCTAGATGCTTGGTTAATTATTTCCCACAGCAGCCCTTTGGGGAAAATAGCATCACCTCTTTTACGACCCAGATGAAGAAACTGGAAGTCAGAGAACTTCGGTAAGTTTCTGGGCCCAGCCAGGGTGTAAGCCCACTCTGTCTGACCTCTGAGTCCCAAGCATTGCCCAATCTTCTGTGAGATAAGACATGATCGAGGAAATCCATCTCCCTTCCCTACGAGAGCAACAGGGATGAGAAAATCTCTCTGTGCCGTTAGGATGCATTTTTACACTTTTTGTAGTTAGGAAAGGGAGAATAGTCCTGAGCAATTCTGGAGCATCAGCTGGATTTGGGCCATTGGGAGTGGAGGGGAAAATGCTTTGTACTAGACTTACTGGGGAGTTTTGAGTGGAGGAGAATATGATTTCCAAGGCCTCTTGATCAGATTTGGTTCCTGCCCCAGGTTGTGCACAGACAGCAATCAGTGCCCACAAGAGCGCTGGAGGTCAGCACGAGCAGACCCCACATGGCTCTCCACCTGCCTAGCAGCTACTCCCAAGCACTAATGAAATGATGCATCAAAAAGCTGGCCTGACTCACTCCTGGAGTCTGTCCACACCAGCTTCTGCCACCCCCGCTCCACAGAGACCACACTTACTTAGATCACTGAAAATCTTCTTGCTCCTAAACCCACGCGGAAATTCTTCTCTGTGACTCTTTCTGGTCTCCGTGGTGCTTGATCCAATGGGCTGCTTCTATGCTCTATGTCTTCTCCAGCAAAGCAATAGCATCACTTCTGGGCTGTCTTCTCTTCCAGGTCGTTTCTAAAACATTTCTTAGAACTGGCAGGAGATCCTAAGTATTCCATCCGGGGTTGGTAACCATGTTAATGGCAGATCAAGACCCTGAGCAGTTCCAGCTGTCTCCACTCAAGAGGTTCAAATCTTAGATCTTGAGAGTCTTGAAAATAACCTGACTTTTGCATAAAGGACATCTAACAAGAGCACTAGACACACAAATCGAGGCTCCTCTGCCTATGGCAAGCCTGCTATAGAAACATATTCACAACCTATTTTGAACTTTGATGTACAGATTTTTGTCATCAATTTAAGGCAAGCATAAATTTACTTTCCTCAGTTTCCCCAGTTAAATAGAATTTAACTTTCCTCAGTTAAATAGAATTTAATAAGGATGTAGTTAAACAGGCACTGGAAGGCTGAAAAAACATGAAAGGGAATACTAAAGTGTCCCAGAAATTGTGGCTACAGGAAGTAGCTAAGGGAACAGAAGGAAGAAGTTGGGTAATTGAAAATCTAGAAGCTTGGAGAAGGGGATAGACACAGAGCTAAAGCCTAGGTCACTTTGGAGGGGCCATCTGGTACAGGGATATCTGAGTGTGTTCTGGTTGTGCAGGAAACACTGGGGGGACTGGGACCAATAGCTCCTGCTAAGATAAAGGCCATAGACTAGAAACAATATAAACAAGACACAAAGCGGGAATGAGCAAGTCCCTTCTCTCCGCCCCCCCCCCCCCCCAGTCTCTTTGTTCTGCTCCCATGAGCACCTAAAAGGATCACTGGTCAAAGCGCAATAGTTCTGCTGAATCTTAGCCCCGGGTTACAAAACAGAGCATGGCAGGATGGATTGCAACGATGAGACAAGAGCTTAATAAACACACACCTCTGACCCATTCACTTTTACTACTATCTTTGAACTTTCTGCAAGGAGCATGATTTGCCCAGAATTTCTATTCCACAATCCTACCCAGTCATTATCTCTAATTACAAAAAATCCAAGTCTCTATTTCCTTCGTGAGATCCAGTTTAAAACATCAATTTCATGGTTTCTGTTTATTTCTCAAGGATTTTTCTTCCCTTCCTCTGGGACCTTCAGTTTGCCTATGCACCTGCATTGCAGGGATGGCAGAAAGTTCTCTTACAGGTGAAGAAGGTACATGACGCAAAAGAAAATGGATCAACTAGGATGGAGTCAAGTATTTCCTAGCAGAGCCCAGCCACTGATTTCTTGCTGGTCTGCTGTCAGGTGCTGGTGATGCACCTGTCCTGACAGGTGACTCTCTTGGCCTGGATAGTACCTGGGGTGCTGCCTACATGTGGGGCCTGAGGGATGACACATTCTAGCCTGACAGTGTCAGGGCACCATTGCTTAGTGCTGCTTCTTTTCCCTCATCCTTGGAGAATGTCTCCAGGGATCCCACTGTACTCCTCCTTCCAACATTGGAAGCTTGTGAGTTATGGCTATCTGGCCTATGCTACTCTGCTGTCCCATGCCAGTTTTAGGCATTTTACTCTTAAGCTTATTTGTTATCCTTCCTTGCTACCCTCTGTTACCACAAGGGATGGACCGTACAGGCTGGATTTTATCCAGAATTAGCAAATGGGAGGATTGGCAGGGGATTGGAGGTTGTGGTTGGCATGGCTGGCGGCCATGGGTGTCCTCTGTGACTCTAGCTCCCACTGGATAGATGTGTCACTGTCCTTGGTCCCTGCCTCCAATTGACACCACCTCCATCCTTTGTCTTTCCATTCTAGAGCTAGTATTCATTCCTACTTTGCTAACTTCTGGGTGGTCTCATCATTCTGTTTGACTCTTGGCTCCTTCATCACCTGTATAACCGATTCCTTGCCCCAAATTCCTTCTGTGACAAAACTTAAGTGGCTTCTGTTTTTCTGTTTCCAGAGCTTAGGTGGGCTAGCTCAATGGGAATCTTAGGAAGCCCCTTCACACCTGCCTTGGCTCTATGAAAAGTGCAGAGATGATCTTTGCCCACTATCACTCACTATGTCGCCTTGCCAGGGCAGGCTGGTATATACTGCCAACCAGGAAACTCCAGATGAGTAACTGGTTCCAGTCCCTGTACTTAGAAAACTGCCTAAGTTCAGTGGAGAAATGTCTAGAAATTGCAACTTCCTATCCCACTACAAGGTATGCTGGGGGAAAGGACAAAGTGCTGGAAGGTTCACAAATGTCCTCCACCAACTCTCTCTTTCTCCCTTCCCAGGTGTTCTTCTTTTTCAAAGGGAAGAGCTGCCAAACCAGTTCTGCCTTGTCCATACTTTGGTGGGGATTAGGTGGAATTGACTCTGGGATCTCTGACTTCAGTAATTTCTTGTTCCCTGGGGGAACACGAAGGGTTCTCAAAGAATATTTCATATCTTATTCATATAGGTCCCTGTATAAGATTTGTCTACAGCCTAAAGTTTTAAAGATATTCTCAGAAAGCTGTAGGATCTGGGGTAAATCCAATGACAGCATTGTGTTGGATCAAATTAAATGAATATCAAAGGAAATCCTGTAGGGGCAGAAGACATATCAGAAGAGAAACTTGCATTCTTGCAGGAATATGGGTCTGCAGAGAGAAAAGGAGAAAGATCTCTCCCTAAATAATACTATATTCCTGGATATTCCTAATACCATCTGATAGATGTTACCTCTTTCCCAAGGATATACACCTCCATCATGTTAACATATGCTTCCCTGAGAAAAAGGGGACTCCATGGAGAGTCATTCATTTTTCTTTTCATTTTTGGCCCCTTCACCCTGTAATCACTAAAAGATACCTTGAAAAACAGAATGGCTCCATGGAGTCTTCTAATGGAAATGATTCAAAGTAAAACAAAACAAAAGCCCCATTAAACTAAAACTAAAAAAGCCCATTAGTTCTAATTCTATATGTTATGCTCAACACAATGCATTAAAACTGTGACATGCACACTTATCAAGTCTAGAACTTGACATAGCCCCCTTAGTTTTATTTTTATTGTCTGGAACTCTCCAAAGATTCAATGTCACTTTTTCTCGTTGGGACCATTAATTTTCAGGGTTAGATAGAGATCAATAGTCATAGTTTGAAATTGGCATCTTTGGAGGAGAAATATGTTGTGCCACTGTACGTAGATTGGATGGTGTCCCAGTTAAGAAAATGGTGTGCTCCTTCATGGTTGCGTTCATCGACAGTACCCTGAGTGTTATTTTATTCTGTTGTGAAGATTCTGACAGACTCTTGTGGTATCTTATCTATCACCGAGTTTTCTTTCCTCTCCTTTTATATTGGGTCTCTGGAGTGGAACTTTATTTAAAAGGCCCTGACATGAGAAAGAATGGCCATGGCCAGGCCATTCTCCTTTAACACCAGGGAAAGTGGCCAGATGGTCAAATACCCAAGTCAGGGACTGTCTAGTGCCTGTGCAGCCAGGGTGTGGCTTTCAAAGTAATCAGCTTCATTTGGGGGACTATATGACAATGGATATTTTGATCTTACAAAACCTTGGGCAAAGTCAGCAGTCACATCCCTGATGCTGGCTCAGAAGGAGGCAACCCTCAGAGTCTCCCATCTGGGAGGGAGAAATTCATTTATTTATTTGTCCTTTCAATAATTATTTGTTAGGCACCAATAATGTGCCAGTTTCTATAAATACAGCAATAAACAAAATTGATAAAAATCCCTGCCCTCATAAAACTTATATTTATGTGTATATGCATAAATCAACAATAAAAAAATTAACCAGGGCATTCTCTTTTTATCTATCATCTACTTATCTATCTTTTATTTTTTTAAAGATTTTCATTTATTTGAATAATTGAATAATAAATATAAATATATTTATATATAAATAAATATAAAATAAATATTGAATAAAGATATTCATTTATTTGACAGTTACAGAGAGATCACAAGTAGGCAGAGAGGCAGGCAGAGAGAGAGGGGGGCTGGAAGCAGGCTCCCCGCTGAGCAGAGAGCCCGATGCTGGGCTCAATCCCAGGACCCTGAGATCATGACCTGAGCCAAAGGCAGAGGCTTAACCCACTGAGCCACCCAGGAGCCCCTCTATCTATCTTTTAGATGGTAAAAATATTACAAAAATAAATATACTGGGAAGGGTTGAGCCAAGGTATGTATATGGAAGGGAGTTGTCATTTTAAATGGAGTAGCCAGGGAAGGCATCACTGGCAAGATGACATTTGATCAGACACCTGAAGGAGGGACAGGATATTTGGGGAACAGCAAATGCCAAGTATCTGGGACAGAAGCATGCCTGATGGACCAACAAGATGGCCAGGGTGGCTTAAGCCAAGTGGTTGGAGGCAAATGGTAGAAAATGAGTTCAGCGAGGTAGCAAGGACCAGACCCTCTTACCCAGGGTCTGCTAGATATTGTTATTTAGTGTAATAAAGAAGCTCAGATATTAATATATCACATATTTGGATTTATTTCATTTTTATTCACTCTATTTCAGTATAGTTGGCTTCTTTTTAACCCTATGTTTTTTATTTTATGAACTTAAAAATGTTATTTTGAGAAGGAATCTATGGACTTCAATTGCCTGCCAGAGATTCACGTCTACAAAGAAGGTTCAGAATTCCGGATGCAGGACCTTTAAGCTACTACGTGATTTCAGCTTTTACCCGGACAGAGATAATGAATGATCTCTCTGGCTGCCATGTTGAGTATAGACTACAGATGGACCAGGTTGGGAGCAGGGGACAAGTTAATTCAGGCAAGATGTGATGGCAGCTTGAACCAGAGTAGTAGCAGCGGAGCTAGTGGGAAGAGGACACATCCTAAAGAAATTTTAAAGGCAAAACTAACAGGATTTGCAGATTAGTTAAGAGCAATGTGGGGGGGAAGGAATCAAAGGTGACCATGAAATTTTTGTTTGAGCAACCAGAGGATGAAGTTGATTTCATCTGAAGTAGGGAAGTATGCCAGGGGAAGGTTGGGAAAACTGGATTTAGTTTTTGGATATCTTAATGTTTGAAATGCCTGCTGCATATTCAAATGGAAATGTCCTACAGGCAGCTAGAGGTAGAAATCTGGAAGTGTGTTGGGGGGGCAGTCCAGGCTGGAAATGCAAAATTGGGAATCATCAGTCTATACCTGCAGTTAAAGCTGTGTGACCAGATGAAACTCTTATCCTAGAAAGTGGTACACATGGAAAAGAGATGAGCTTTGATGGCTGTTACCTGGAGTGACCTAGTGTTTAGGATTTGCAAGGAAGAGAAGGAATCAATCAAGGAGAGCAGCCAGTGATTTAGGAGGAAAGTGGGAGGATTTGATGTCCCTGAACCCAAGGGAAGAAAATGCAGTTGATAGGTCAAGTAAGATGAGGCCTGAGTTGACTGTGGATTTAGTAACTTGGAACTCACTGGTGACTCAGAATAGAGTTTATTTAGCCAAGTGACTAGAACAAAAGTCCTATTGGCATGGGTTGAAGAAAGAATAAGGAGAGGGAAATTGCAAACAATGGGAACAGAAAACTCTTTTCAGGTATTTCCCTCAAAGGGAAACAGAATATTTAGGTGATGGCTGGAGGGGGATATGAGGACCAAACATTTTTTTTTTTTTTTGAGATTGGGGAGATTTCAGCATATTTGATCACTGATAAGAGTGATTTTTAAAAAGTCACACAGATTACTGAGGTAAAATGGAGGCCATCATCAAAGCAATGTCTTTGGGTAGCTAAGACTGGTAATCATAGAGGGAGAGCAGAGGGGTTGACATTAAACAGGACCTGAAGAGTTCTTCCATAATAGCAGGTGGGAAGGTGGAGAATAAGAGCAGACTATTATAGGGAGAAGTGGTTTTGAAACATGTGGAGTATCTCTTCTGATTTTTACCATTTTCTCAAGAGAAATAAGAAGTATGGTAATCATTTGTAAATGAAAATGGATAGGAGAATAGGATTTGAAAAGAGAGAAAAAAATGCTGCATGGTTGTCTAGCATTGTGGAAGAGTGAATGGGACAGCAAAATGCAATAGGATTGCCAAGCAGTATCCAGGGCTCTCTTGGTATTAATGGTCAAGCATATAAAATGAATCTATTCAAAGTGTTATAGTTTTCTTCAGTTATATCCAACTGTTTGGGTATAGACCTGAAGTAGGTAGGGAGATAGATTCAATCAAGATTGGGTTTTGTAATATAAGTAAGTTGAAGGGCCCACAGAGCAAGAGAACTGAAGGTAGATCCAAGGAATAACTGATTAACTATGGAATTTAAGTAAAGGAATGACTGCGTGAAGGTGGTGTGGACAGTGAAAAGATAAAACCCAATGGATTGTAGGTTCTAGTGCAGTGGAACAATTTTTAGAGTCAAGGCACTGGAGGGAGAGAGTTGGAAAAATAGGAGGTGGGGGATAGGAAGTAGGATAGTTAAAATAGAGATTATGGAGGTGTTATGGCTATTGGTAAGCACTGGGTTAAAGTATGGACTTGAGAAAGAGGATCTCGGGGTGGAGGGTAAGATTATCAGAGGGAAGGAGGTCAAGGAACCAAGAGTCTAGCATCTTAAAAGGATCATCTACTTAGATACTGAAATCACCAAGAATTAGGTCAGGAGTAATGTTGGCAATGACAGCAATTAAGCCTGGAGATCAACATTTATGAAATAGGAGAGGTGGTAACCTTGGGTTTTAGATCTCTGCCAACAAGTATAAGGGTATGAGGCATTGTCTAAGAGTATATGGTTTAAAGCTGGGGTCTGGGATAGTAATCTTCTGTTTGCTGGGGTCAAGACAAAAATACAAATTCTCCTCAACCCTGTCTCTGGGAGTTCTCCTCATCGAGTAGGTAGATGGGGAGGCATATAATTATTCTTTTCTTTTTTATCAGGCAGATTTTACATTTTTGTCTTCATTTTGGTGGTTTATCTATGTTTTTCATCATTCACTCGGGTGACAGACACTCTTCGTGAGTGATAGTGAGGGCTGACCTAACTTTTCTGCATAACTCCCTTTTACCTAGTCACCTTCTAGCTAGTGATAGCTATGTGACAGCATTCTGGCCAATGAAAACGAAGCAGAAGGAATTGAGTGAGGTTTCTGAGAAAGTTTTTCCTTTCCTGAGAAAAAGAGACAGACTCAGTAATCATTTCCCTTTTACTCTTTGCCCTTCCTTCTTCTTAAGCCACTGTCTTAGCCCTAACTTGTACTTCTGGGGTTCTTGTCATATGAGACAAATAAATCCTTCTTCCTTAAAGTCAGCACATTAGTTTGGTTTTCTTTTTTATCTGCAACTTATTTTTTCCCTAACTGGTAAAGCTACTTTCTTACAAAGATAGAAATTCTAGTCAGTTCGACTGAAGAGGGAATTTCACAAACTTATTTGTGATAACATCTGTCAACCAAAAATGTTTGTTGACTCTACCTCTTCTTCACATTACTGCCTTAATCTCATTCCTCACTTCATTGTTGGATTTATTGTATGGGTAGCCCACCCATGTTTCTTCCACTCCTTTGTGGTCCACCGTGTATCAGGCCTCTAGAGCTGATCTCTAAATAACTTCCACAGAAACTATTATGACTAACATTACAGATGACCCTTGTGGCATCTTTTTGATCCTTATTCGCCCCCCCCCCACCCCCAAAACTTTATTGGCTCAATTGGCCATTTCCTCCCCATCTTCCTCCATGGACTTCTGCAATACCACTCTTCCCTTGTAGACATTCTCAAGGTCTGAATTATTTTCTTGAGGCTTTTATTAGCTCTGGGTCATCTGCCTAACTCTCACTGTTTCTTCTCTAGTATACTCTCCTTGGACATCTCCCCCTGTTTTCTCCCCACGCCCATCTTCTTTTCTTTTATGCTTTGGGTTTTCCCAGGATGCTTTCATACACTACCAGGTCTCTAACTGCTTTCAAGGGGTCAGCATTTTATAAGTTTATCCGTTCATTCCAGACCTCACTAGAGTTTTAGATGCCTCTTTTTAACTGCCTCCAGAATACCTTACTTCAAATATCACTTCATCAAAACTGGATTTAATCATATTTTCCAGAAATCCTACCTATTCTTTCTCGTCTTTTTTTCTTCCATCATCACCATTAATCCAAGTGCCTCAGCAAGGAACTTTGAAGACAACTTCAACTCTCCTTTCTTTTCCTCCCCATTTTTCATGTCCAATTGGTGAATAGCTTTATTAGTTTGTGCCTTGGAAATATTTCTCAAGCATCTTTTCTCTTCTCCATCCTCATCACCTCTGCCTCTGTTTAGGAACTACCTTACCTTTATACCCTCCCTTGGGTCACTTCCAGTAAAGAAAGGTTTTCTTTTATATTTCCTCCATTCTTATGAAAAGCCTCCCTCAACCTTTAGAAAAGATATCAGTCCTTTCTCCAACTTGCTCATCTACTAAGACAAAAAGACATGTGATTAATGGCAGTCCAGAATAACTTGGGACTCTTGTTACTTGGAGTACTTTCCAGCCTTGAGCCATCCAGTTTTTATTAAGAGTTCAGCCCAACAAAGCAATATGAAGGGAGGATGGCTTGAACATGAAATTTAACCACGTATCAAACCAGATCTGCAGAGCTAGCCTGAAAGAGATGGGTAGGGGTGTTACTCATGATTTCGCAGAGACCTCCTTTCACTCAGGAGATGTTCTGTCTCATGTCAATCCTGAGTAAACCGAGTTGTACTTCTCTTGGGCAATCAATAACAAATATTTATTTTTAACTCTCAATTTGTGGCTTTACCACAAAAGGAGCCTTTTGGTCCTTGTTTTTCATTGGCCCCACATTTATTTTATGCCTTTTATATTTATATATCTTTGGATGTCAACTTTAGTTTTCTCTGGAACAAGGTGAAAACAAATATATAACTAGCCCAAGTTCTCATTATGTCTTTCCTCAGCTATTGTAATATTGGCCTTCTTTGTCTGCCTCATATCTCTCTGTCTTTATATCATTTACTTATTATTTTTTTAGAGATGTGGGGAAGAGAGGCAGAGGGAGAAGGAGAGAGAGAATCTCTCTCTTTTTTTTTTCAGTTTTATGTAAACTCAAGTTATCTAACATACAGTGTAGTATTAATTTCAGGCTAGAATTTAGTGTTTTATCATTTGCATATAACACCCAGTGCTCATTGCATCATGTGCCCTTCTGCTTAATGCCCATCACCCAGTTACCCCATGCCCCCACCCACCTCCCCTCTTTCACAGTTAGCTCTCTATAGTTAAGAGTCTCTTATGGTTTGTCCCCCCTTTCTGTTTTTATCTTATTTTATTTTTCCTTCCTTTCCCCTATTTTCATCAGTTTTGTTGCCTAAATTCCACATGAGTGAAATCATTTTCTTTCTCTGACTGACTTTTCTCACTTAGCATAATACTTCTAATTCCAACCACGTCATTGCAAATGGCAAGATTTCATTCTTTTTGATGGCTGAGTAATATCCCTGTGTGTGTGTGTGTGTGTGTGTGTGTGTGTGTTTACCACAATCTTCTTTATCCATTCATCCATCAATGGACATCTGGGCTCAGATTACTATGATTGTATCATTTGGATAATATCTAGTAGTGCAATTACTAAGTCATAGGGTAGTTCTATTTTTAACTTTTTGAGAAACTCCATACTGTTTTCTGGAGTGGCTACACCACCTTGTATTCCTACCAACAGTGTAAGGAAGTTCCTCTTGAGAGAGAGAGAATCTTAAACAGGCTCCCTGCCCAGCATGTAGCCCAATACGGGGCTCAATTTTGTGACACTGAGATCATGACCTAAGCCAAAATCAAGAGTCACTTAACCAAATGAGCCACCCAGGAGCCCCTATCCTTTACTTATTAATCACCTTATTCTTCTCCTTAAAAGCATTTAATAGTTTCCTTCCCTGCAATATATATATTGCAAGGAAGCAAGGAAGGAAATATATATATTTCCTTCCTTGCATATATATATATAATGAAGGGATATATATATATATATATATATATATATATATATATATATATATATAATCTTCACAATCCCTTCACAATCCTGCAGTTAGCTTTTCCTAACCATAGCCCCTTTGGCTCTTCCATGCTCTTTTATCCAAACATTCCAACCTACTCACTTGGAAATGTGTGTTTCATGCTTCTAAACTTCATTTTGTTCAAAATGGCAATATAGTTGTTTAGGTATATATGCTGTGCCTGCTACTCATTCTATTCTCATGACTCCTATTCATTCTTCAAAACCCAAAGAAAAAGTTGCTTTCTCTCTGGTGCCTTTCTTGATTCCTTCTTAAAAGTTTTTTTTTTTTTTCCTGCAGGTGCTTGTATAATACTTTCAGGTTCTTTTGCTAATAGTAGTTATCACACTGTATTTTGTTTATTTGTTCCTTTGTGTATTACCGAACCATTTGTTTCCATTCATCTTTGTAGTTTCCTTGGCATAGTGTAGTACTTAAAAAAGTTTGTTTTGATTGAGCAAGTGAACACTAGAGTGTTTTTTGGTGGATGTCTGTGGCTGACATTTCACCACCTCATGTGATACTGTGACCACATGACTTTTTGTATTTGTGAGGTTTGTTCAGTTACAACAGTAAGTCACTTTTTTTAGAAAAGTTTTGATTCCAATAATAGATTTATTGAGTCATAATAGTCATCTCTGGGCTAAAATAACTAGAAGACAGTATACCAACAGCTCTAGTATCTTTTGGGTCCCACCATTCTATCTTTAAAAAAATCATTCCATCAATCTACAACAGAATCTCACTGACTAGGAGGTTAATGAGAAATAAGCCAGGGTAAGAAGTTTTGAACTAAAATTGGAAGCAAGGGCTATTATTAGGGATGCTGTGTTTATAGTAGATAGCTACAGAAGAATCATTAAACTGAGAGATTTTTGAAAAATAGATTTTGGTGTGTTTTACTAGCTAATCCTCAGAAATGTATCTTAGCATCTCCTTGCCAGCAATGTGCTAGTCATTTTACATGTCTGTAGCTTATTCCCTCAACTAGATTGAAGGAAATGTAAGATTAGGGATCACACGTTCACTATGACTGGCCATGAGCTGAGCATACTGATGGCAAAATACCACCTGCCATAACACTTCCAAACAGAAGCACCATGTAGGAGGGATTCTTACTGTACCATGGGATTGCAGTCTGGTTTAAACTGCTCTGAAAGTGGAATGTCCCACTTCTTCCTCCTGCTATAAGGTCCAGTGAGTTTTGTTTTGTTTTCTCCATATTTGACTCTGTGGGAAGTCATCTGATCTTAGGCCCTAGTCAGGGACAAAAATGCACACATGAGATGTAGAAGATTCTGGTCCAAAATAAAATGGAAGAAAACCCCTCAACCAACTGATAGACTTTTGCCAAAGCAGAAAATACATCCAAGAAATGAAACACTCCCAAAATAGGCTCACAGTAAGGATTTCCCTGACCCTGAGCCAAAGTAGTTACAGAATTTATACAAAAGGATCTTCTGGAGACAAAAACCAGGAAATATTAAACATAAATTTTGGGGAATGCTTGGGTGACTCTGTTGGTTAAGTGTCTTTGGCTTAGGTCATGATCCCAGAATCTTGAGATCGAGTCCCCTGACCAGCTCCCTGCTCAGTAGGGAGTCTGCTTCTCCCTCTCCCCTTCTCCTCTTCCTTCCCCTTGGGCTCTGTCTCTTGCTTTGTTGCTTTCTCAAATAAATAAATAAAATCTTTTAAAAACCCATAAATTTTCTGTTAAGAACACTTAAAAGTGTTGCACTTTTAAGGGGAAGACCTAACCTAGGAAGTGAGGATGTGTTTTAGGAGAACTTGTCCTGGAAGCCTTTCACTGCTCTTGAGGTCAGGCATTGAAATGCACAAAGGGGTTCTTCGACACACTGTCTATAACTATGACATCAGGAAAAATGGAGAAAAAAAACCCAGAAATACACAAAATCAATCTGCCAGTGCAGCAAGAAAACAGATTAAACTAAAACAATAGAGTTGGCTTCTATGTGTGTTAAAAACAAATGAAAAAAAAAACCCATAAACCCCAACTTTAATGTTATTATGCCAGTTTGAATCCCAAAAGAATCAAATGGTAGTTGAGAGTGGTTCTAGTTATGAAAAGATGACTATTTAGCTAATATATTTTCTTCCTTGGTATTAGAGTATAGACATTCATGGGAGCCAGCCTGTTTATAGTCTCTGATTTGTATTTTTTTCTTCCCTTCCTCTTCCTCCTCCTTCTTCTCCTTCTCCTTCTTTTAGCATTAGTAGAGTAGGGGTGGGCAGGGTGAAAATAGTCTCACATCAATTTTAGATAGTTTACATAACATTCTTAGAACATGATCTCTCTTAGACTTTCATGAAATGAGCAACTGAGCCAGGGAGAACAAGATCCTGATGAAGCATCTTTGTGGGGGATCATTCAGTCTTTGGTGGTATAATACATCTCCAAGGCATACTTGAAAAATAAATTGGAAGGTCCTTATTGTATATGTCAAGTGACTGCTTTTCTATTTAATAACCTTAGACAAGACTAAATGTTAGGGAAGAAGCTTCCAATGTTTCTCCGTAGTGTGTTTGTTGTGTACTGAGTATGTGGGATAGAAGTCAAAGTGATTGAAAGATTCCATCACTATGAGTAACCATGGTTCCTAATAAATGGTAAGGGTCAGGACTGGGATTTGCAATTCCCCTGCATGTTGTAGGCTTGTAGAAGGAATCCAATGGATTAATTACATATTTGGAAGTCCTCTGATCTTTGATATTTTTTCTGTGTTTTTAAATGAAGTGCAGCTGCTATTTTATCTCTTACGATAAACATAGTGGTGTATGTGCTGCCCATATTCAGAAGTAAGTCTATCTTCTTTGCTTAAAGTACCAAGAATCTTATAGAAAAGCTAAATATTTTGAAGCTGAGTTTTCAAATGAAACCACATTTGTGTTTTCAAGTAATGCAATTATTCTACCATTTTAAAACAAAACTTAACCAAATGCCTCAAATGACTTGGAATACCCCCCGCTCTTCTTAAAGGTTTTATCTTTTTTAGCTAGCTAGCACAGAACAATACTGAAGTTCACAAAATTCACCCACACATTTGAAATGTCTTCACAGTGTCCAAGAAAATCCATGGATCGAGGACACTAGTAGTTGTGTACCAAACACTAGCAAGCCAAGGGTTACTGCTAGGTAACATTCCACAGTGAGAATCTGGCCATTCTCATGTCTATATACATATATAGATCAACTTTTCTCTAACTCAAATCCCTTAATGCCAATCTGGTTCTAATTTTATTAAAATTTTGTCAAAGCTGTTCCTGGACTGGAAACTTGCCTGCTGAGTTTTAGCCCAAGGCAGATTTTAATGGCCAAGTTCTATAGGCATCAAAGGGAGGAGGAGTTAATATGCGGGTGCTGTCTCTTCCTGAACGTGACAGCCTGCTCTCATACGGAAACTCCACAGAAGTGTCACAAGTGAGCAGACTGGAACATCTCTGACAGGCAGTCTGGAGTTTAATCACGCCTCTCCCTTCCATAGTGCCACATCAGCACAGGCATTTCATGCCCTTAGAAGTTTTAAATGCTCCAACTGATCAAAGCATTTGGAAGTCAGAGCTTATTGTACCTACACCCATTTCTTCATCACACATTGTGCTTTTCATGTATTAATTTACTTCTTAACTTGGATTAGCTTTGGTTATTCACTAATCATTTATTTTCTCATTTCTCTTATCCCTGAACGAGACCTATGAAGACAAAGGAAAGGGGATTGAGATGCCTGAATTGCCTCAATGAATTCTAAATTTGAGTCTTGCTAAAAGTTTTTACTTATTTAATTTTTTAAAAGATTTATTTATTTATTTATTTATTTATGGAGAGAGAGTGCAAGTGGGGGGAGGGGCTGAGGGAGAAGGAGAGAGTGAGAATTCCCAGCAGACTCTGCACTGAGCGTGAGCCCCTGAGGCATGGCTCCATCCTACCACCCTGAGATACTGACCCAAGCCAAAATCAAGAATCAGTCGCTCAACTGATTGAGCCTCATTTTGCTAAAAATTTTTGATGAGAAAACAATCCAGACAGGCCATGGCCCAAGTTTAACCTTCCCATTGTCCTTACTTTGCAAGGGGCATACTTTTAATTAAGCGAGGTTAAAGACATAGAAGCAGAGGACACGATTACTGTATTCAATTTTCTGGTAGTGGATGCTAAGGGATACAACTGGACCACTTATGCTAACGGGAACTTCCTTACTGATGGGGCAGTTCAGAAATAAGTAATTCCCAACTAGAAAGAAGTTGATGAAAATTTACACATCGGTATCTGGTTCAGGACAGCTTCAACGTTGATTGACAGCTTTGTTCTGCTTAACCTCCCTAAGTCCCAGAAAACCAAAGAAAGGAGACTCAGCAGAAGTTGAGGCCACCCAGCTTCTGTGTGACAATTTTTGGCCTCTCTTGTATGTGTGTGTTGGGGAAGGAGGAAGGGCAGAAAAAGAGGCTGTAAGAAACATATCCCCAAAGGGGTCATGACTCAGGCAACAGGTTAATCTACTTGGAGAAAGGTCAAACAGTATAAAACCCATCACAAACACATCAGTCTCCTTCCCCTCCAACCACCCACACTAACCAGCACTAGCTTCATATATTCTGAGCCATCTGCAAAAGAAAAATGACAATATAAGGCTGGGATTAATTTTCCCTTCCTCTATGGCATTGACTCCTGTATATTCACTGCCTTTGTCTTCAGCACGGGTAGGCCCGATGGCTCACCAGCAGGAGTCTTATTACTTCGTACAACATGTCTTGAAAAAACAGCCAGCTGCTATCATCAATTGCATCAGGATTTCCGAGGGTGGGACCTATACAGTTGTTGTTGTTTTGTTTGTTTGTTCTTTTAAAGTTTTCTTTATTTATTTGAGAGAGAAAAGACAAGTAAAGGGAGTAGCAGAGGGGGAGAGAGAAAAGAATTCCTACTGAGTAGGGAGCCTGGTATGGGGGCTCCATCCCAGAACCCTGAGATCATGACCTGAGGCAAAAGCAGATGTTTAACCAACAGCACGCAGGTGCCGCAACAGAAGTTGTTAATAGTACCTCAGGTGATTCTAACTTAGAGTAAAGGATAAGAAACAAAGAACCACAGCATTACACAATTCTATACATCCTGTGGATGCTGAATGAATGCAAAGTTGCTGAATAAAAGCAAAGCTAGCACTGTTTTCCTCCATGCATTCAGAAAGCTCTGTCTCCAGACATTTGCTTGGGATTGGTCATATCTAGGTCTTGGGTTAAGCAATAACATTCTCACAGTTTAATGTGCATGATAATGGCCTGGAATCTTGTTAAAATAGAGTCTGGTTCAGTAGGTCTAGGGTGAGGCTGAGTTTCTGTGTGTCCTACAAGCATCCAGATGATATTGGAGCTGCTGGCCTGTAGACCACACTTCGAGTAGCAAGACTAAAGAGGCTCTTTTCTTCCCTCCTGTAGCAATTTCTCGTGTTTCCTTCAGGGTGGACAAAAGCCCATCTGGACAGAGAGGTCTGCTTCCCCATCCGGGTGTTCCTCCCTTTCTGCCACCCAAGTGGGTCCCTTCTCTTCTCATCAAAATCTTTTCTCTGAAGAGTATAAACATATCAGTGTGTTTTATCAGGACAATGATTGTAGCTTTGCACAGTTCTGCTCCCTCCTGCTCCTCTCCCCACCCCCAACCTCACCTTCTTGACTAGGTTATAAAAACTTAAGCTAAGGTTTTCCTGAAAATATTTCAGGCACCATGAGGCTGCCTGAGAGATAGATTTTGGAGGTTGGGAGAGGACAGGAGGGCCAACACCTTGATAAAGCCTCTAAGTTCACATCTTGGAGCAAGAGTAGATGATATCTCTTCCTCTAACAGCTGCTTTGTGTACTAACATCATATCTTTCTTGTAACAAAATTGCGACCAAAGTGAAGATTGTTTCCCCTTGGCACTTCCTGTCATGAAACCTAATATTTAGAGATTATTCTTCACAAAGAATTATTATTATAGAAAATTTGAAAATACCCTAAAAGTAGAGCACTACTTGCCCTTCGCTCCACCCTGGCAAACATCAGCCCATGGCTGGTTCTGTGCCATTCTTCCTCTAAATACTTCCTCTGAATATTAAATACCACATCAGTTACAGAATGCTGTTGATAAGCCAGGCATCCTTCAAGTGATTTACACACATTAGCTCATTTAATCCTCACCACACCCCTATTAGGGATCATCCTAGGATGATCAAGCTTCATGGCTTTGTTGCCCATCAGGGTTGGTGATAGTTAGGTTGCTTATAACACTTATGGAATGCTACATAGAAAAGGAAGAACAGTACAGTAGGATCTTCTTTTTGTGAAGAAAAATAATACATAACAGTATTTATATCCAGACACAGATGAGATGGGTACACATAGATACATGCCAGACTCACACACAAAGACTGATATCAAAAATACACACAGGTGAAGGTACCTGGGTGACTCAGTGGGTTAAAGCCTCTGTCTTCAGCTTGGGTCATGATCTCAGGATCCTGGAATTGAGCCCCGCATCGGGGTCTCCGCTCAGCGGGGAGCCTGCTTCCCTTCCTCTCTCTCTGCCTGCTTCTGTGTCTACTTGTGATCTCTGTCAAAAAAAAAAAAAAAAATATATATATATATATATATATACACACACACAGGTGCACACAATGTTTACACAGAAACATACACACATAGAAACACACAGATAAGTTTTGTATTATCCTTCTATACAATTGTATTTGCTCTTACAAACGTAAAGCTAGTAACTGCTCTTTGTTCTACTTTCCCTTCTGTTAGTTTAAAATTATATGCTCCATTTCTATCCTTTCATTGGTTAAAGGTTGTTTTTTGTTTTGTAGTTTTTGTTACATATCCATGAACACATATTTTATAATAAAGACAAGAGTTATAATCAGTCTATGTCCCTCTCTAGATCAAGACAAGAACCTTTCTTTTTGTGCTTCCTTCACTTTCACTGTTCATATAATACAGACTGCGACTTCTAAATTGCTCTTAAAAATAAATACTTATTTAGAATTAATCCAGTCATTGTATTCTTTGCTTATAAGTGTTTCTTACATCCCACTCCTTTCTTCTATATTCATTTGTTTCTCGGTTGGAGTACATTCTAAAGCATTTCTTTAGAAGATCACCAGTGAGTGCTAACCTCCTGAGACTTAAATGTCTGTAGATGTTGTCTTTTTTTTAAATTTTCTTTCTTACAAAGTAGTTTTCTTTCAGTGTTTTATGTGTGTTCTTGAGTTTCTGTAATTTCACTACGATGTCTATAGATTGACTTAAAAAAATCCTGTTGTGCATATGAGTAGTGGCACTCATTTGATCTGAGGATGCTTGTCTTTTTTTAGTTCTGGAAAGTTCTTGGTGATTATTTCCTCAAATACTGCCTTTTTCCCATTCTCTCTGTTCTCAGAACAGTAAATTTCCCAACTATCATCCTTTGAACCTGTATGTTCTTGTCATTTGTTATACTTCTGCCTATATACACTCTATAATGCATGGTTATTTTTACTTTAAGTGATTAAAAGCATTTTAAAGAAATTTAGACATACTGCACATACAGGAAAACATTTTCAAAATAATGTTTGATATACTTACATATTTCCCTTCCTGGAGGCCTTCATTTCTTCCTGTAGAGCCAGGTTTTCATCTGATACAATTTCTCTTCAGCTTTCAGAACTTTATGTTCCATGAGGTGCAGTGTACTGGAGAAAGACTCTTTCAGTTTTTGTCTGTCTAAAAATGTCTATGGGGAGCCTGGATGGCTCAGTCAGTTAAGCATCTGCCTTCAGTTCAGGATATGATCCCAGGAAGTGGGATTGAGTCCCACATCAGGTTCCTGGCTCAGCAGGAAGTCTGCTTCTCCCTCTGCCTCTCTTCCTGCTCATGCTCTCTCTCCATCTCAAATTTATAAATAAAATCTTAAAAAAAAATTTTTTTTAATGTTTTTACTTCACCTTCACTATTGAGAGATATGCTTACTAGATATAGAATTCAGAGTTGGCAGGTTTTTCTTTCAGCATTTAAAGATGTCAGGCCATTGTCTTCTGGCCATTATTTTTTTTTTAAAGATTTTATTTATTTATTTGTCAGAGAGAGATCACAAATAGGCATAGAGACAGGCAGAGAGAGAGAGGCAGGAAGCAGGCTCCCTGCTGAGCAGAGAGCCCAAATGCAGGCCTCCATCCCAGGACCCTGAGATCATGACCTGAGCCGAAGGCAGAGGCTTAACCCACTGAGCCACCCAGGTGCCCTGTCCACTTTTTTGATGAGAAGCTAGTTCCCATTCTTATTATTCTTTCCTTATATAAAATATGTGCGTCCTCCACCTTTTGAAGCCCCTATTTGCTTTCAAGATTTTCTGGTTTAGTTTGTTGTTTGTTTTCCACTGTTTGACTTCAATGTATGTAAATGTGGATTTCGTTTGTTTGTTTTAAGATTATTTGGGGTTTGCTGGTCTTGTATCTGTGGGTTAATGTCTTTCAACAGTTTTGAAAAAATTTCAGCCATTATGTCTTCAAGTTCTTCTGTCCCTTTCTTATTTTTTTCTCTTTCTGGAATCCCAATTATACACACACACACGTGTGTGTGTGTGTATGTGTACATATATGTGTGCATGTACATACACACATGTGTATATGTGCGTGCATATATATACATATATGTATGTGTGTATGTATACATACATGGTCTAATATATGTATTATGAATATTTCCCTACAGACTATATTGTCTTCCAATCTTATTTACAGTAGGTTTTTTTTCCCCATTCTGGCACAAATTTGAGTATCTTATATGGATGTCACTGAATAAGAATATTATAACTCCAGGAACACCTGTGTGGCTCAGTTGGTTAAGCATCTGCCTTTGGCTCAGGTCATGATCTTAGGGTCCTGGAATTAAGTACTGTGTTGGGCTCCCTCCTCATGGTCTTTTTCTTTCTCAAATAAATAAACAAAAATTTCAGCAGAATATTATACCTCCATACTTTTTTTTTTTTTTTAAAGATTCAGGCATTACGACCAACCTGTGAAGTTGGACAGCATTACATATGTCATTTTCAACTTTAAAATAGTTTAAGAGTCAGTTGAACTAGGAGCATGTAGCATGTCATGTTTGCTGACATGTTGGAGACAGTTATAGTTCTAGGTGTTTGTATACATTGTGGGTAGAATATATAAATACTTAAAATACTTATTCACTTATATATTAGAGTTTGGTATAGATTTTTGCTCAAAAAATTCTCTTTCTAAAATTGTTGTCTAGATATTTTGGCAGTTAAGTTTTGACTGACAGTATTTATGGGAATATCTGTTCTGATTGCTGTTTGGACTTTTGTTTTGTTTTGTTTTAACTGAAGGAATACTTTTTTGCTATTACCATTCCATGATAGGAACTTAGTTCAATATTCTTGGTGGTTCACCAGGGACAGATCTGCTCTGAATTGTAGACAATTTCTCTGCCGTATTTTAATAAACATTAATGAACATTTATGGAATGCCCTAACTAAAATCATTCTTTTAGTAGTGTTGGGTATTTAAGTCACTTTTTAAACTGTTTGATTTGGAACCATATTATTTAGGCAAACTTACCTGTGAAAATAGCATCTGGTTCTGAGTTTATCCAGTTTTGCTTTCCCTGAAGATCAAAGCCAGATTTACTGTGACACTAATGAAACATAAGTTTTATCCAGGGTCCTTCACTTGCATGAACCCCCCAAGAGAGCTGAGCATTGCCAAAAGCTGGAGAGTGTTCTGATGGGGAGGGGAGCCACTTACAATGAAAGAGCACTTCCATGTAAGCATTTCCGCTAAATTACTAGAGAGAAAAGATCTCATCGCTACACCTCCAGAATTTTTGTGTGTATGTGTGTGTGATTTATTTTCTCATTCTAAATTGAAAACCACATCAGTCACTAATTTTATAATTAAAAGTGTATATCCTTTCTACAGAGAGGTCTTAGGCACCACACAGATGCTTATCTACCCACGGTACTGATAGGTATATATATTTTTTATATTACTTTTTTTTCTGACTATAGAAATGTAAGAGGGAACCAATATCCTTCATGGTGGCATTCTATGAATTGAAAAAGTCATCCTCTCTGAACAGAGGTAGTGCATGGGCCCATGACTTGGAGTACTCCATGGACTTGGTTCCCTTCTGCAGGGCACAACTGTACAACTATGTGTGGCAACCTAAGGTCCATGCAAGGATTTGGAAAATACAAAGAAGTTTATAAATGGGAATAAAGATTACATATAATTCACCCTAAAAATAACTAGGGTTCACATTTTTATGTACTATACACACACACAACTGGTATCACATTGCATATCCAATTTTGTGTCACCATTTTTTTTTTGTGTCACCATTTTTGCATAGATTATATATTAAGAATGTTCTCATGCAACAAAATACTCCTTGAAATACTGTTTCTAATTGGCTATTCCTTAATTAATCTCACACTCTTCAAATATTGGTCACTTAGTTTGGCATCTACTTTTTCTATTATAAATAACATTATATGGAACATCTCTATACATACATTTTGATTCCAACTTCTTAATATTTCCTTATGACAAATTCTTGAAAGGGGGATTATGGGTCAAGTGGTTTAAGCTTTTATTTTAAAGCTTTTAATGTGTGTGCTCAAATAATTTTTGTGAAATGTGATTCAAACACATGGGCAACCATGAGCTCATTGTACTCCATGCCTCCATGTCATAGCTTTAATAAAGGCAGCAGCACTTATTCCGGCTGTCCTTTAGTTTCTGTGATCATCTGTAGTACTGATGTGGTTATGTGGCTCTAGAGTAGAATAACAGCTAACCCAAGACAATTTAATGCCTGGCCTAAATTTTGCAAAACTATCTTATTTCTTCCCCCTGGAGTGAAGCAAACACTCCTGTCTGACAGCATTATAAGTAACTCAGATCAAAGTATTGATCAGGAGTGGATATGTTGCTTTCCAGTGGGAGGATAAGGATGGAGAAACCAATCTATTATTGCCTCTATCAGCTATCTCCCTGAAAAGCAATTGGGCTAATGATACCAACTTATAATTGTCAATTTGTTTTAGCTAGAAAGTAAGTAATAACTCATTGTTTTGTCATGGCATCCATTAAAAGGATACTATTGAGGATGTCAGTTTCCAAATTTGATGCTCTTCTTCTTCACGTACATTTTTTAAAAAGAGAAACAAAACCCAATCTTTTCTTAAATAAAAAGCATGGATGGCTCTTTAACCTCTCTGTCTGATCTCCAAGGACACATATTTTGCCATTTGGTTAGAATTCTGTTCTGACTACCCGGTCTCTGCTTGTATCAGAGCTCTGTCTCCTCAACTAGATTCTATAGAATTAATCAGAGGCTAATCAGTGTCCCTGCTTCCATAAAATAGAATCATAAAACCTTAGGGAACCTGAACAAACCCTTGAAATCTTCTAGTTCAGAGTTGTAAACCTGTAGTCTTTAGGCTAAATCTGATCTACAGTTGTATTTAATTTGGTTTATAGTATTCTTTTTATCTTAGGAATAATTATAGCTAATATTTGTTAAGCACTTAATGTGCATTATCCCTTAAGATGTTTTGTGTTATTTAATCCTGAGAATAATCTTATGAGATAGGTTTTACTATTGTCTTCATTTTACTGATGAGAAAACCAAGGCCTAGCCATGTTAAGGAACATGCTAAATATTGAAGTTGGTAAGATTTGAACTTGGGATTTGGACTCGGGCAGTCTACCCCCAGAACCTACCTTCTTAACTGCTACAAGGAATGAGTTTTCAAGTTGTAGAAGAAGAAGAAGGAGGAGGAGGAGGAGGAGGAGGAGGAGGGGAAGTCAAGTTATTTCACAGAATCATGGGATTCATGTCCTCTCTTGAACAACTGTAATATATGATGAGCATCCACTAGAGGTGAGGAGTATTCTCCACTTTTGATAGGATACATGTTCTCAAATTTGCCTTTCTTTCATTTAGTCTATTTCTCTCATTTGTATAGTATCTTGACACTTGTCTACATTTATGTCCCCTAATCTAAATCAGTGGTTCTTGCCTGGGGTAATTTTTCAAACAAATAGATGTGTTTGATGGTCCCAACTGTACTGGGACAGTGGTGGGGGTGCTACTGGCATCTAGTGGGTAAATGCCAGGGATGCTGCTAAACATCTATAGAATTATCTGATCCAAAAGGCCAATAGTGTTAAGGTTGAGAAACTCTGATCTAATTCAACCTCCCCATTTCATAGGTGGGAAAAAAATTAGATCAGAAAAGACATGACTTGCTCCAGATCCCACAGCAAGTCAAAGTTAAGGGTGGGAGAGTCCACATCATCTCATTCTTTCAGATCATTTCCAGGTTATAAGCTCTGACAGGAGGTTTTTATAAATGATATCTTTCTAGTAGGCTTTGTCAAAATGAGAAAAAGAGAACTAAATATTACAATTGTTGTGAAAAATCTTCATTGTCTGATCTATTGGATGTAAGATTTGCTAATTAACAATCCTCTAATTAGTCTTAAGTGAAAAATGGTATGCTTCAAAGTAGCTGGATCCAACCATAATTCACACTCTTTTCAAAGAATCTATAATGTGTATTTATTATATAACAGGCACATGTTGGCTGGGAATATTATTGTTTTTTCTTCATAAAGTGTGCAATTTACAAAGAAGAGGGAAGACACTACTTTCAGTTTTGATTCAATTAATGAGACCAGGAAATTCACAATTTATTGTGAATGTATATTTTATTGTGGGTTTTTATGACTTTGTAGTCAGGTGAGATAAGGTGGTAGTATTAGCTCAAATCTTTAAACTTCTGTGCTTTGCATAGATTCCATTCAGACTGTTGCCATGGTTCAATATACATGTTTTTAGGTTGAATATTTCTGAGACTTCTTGAAGACCTGAAATGGGTTACATAGACCAACTGCCTTCATTATTAGACTTTTGACTCAAAAGGCAGGAGAGAAGACAGAGCTGGGAGCTTTAAACACATGGATGTAATCATAGCTAAAATTTCCTACATGGCAGGCACTGCCAAGTAAGTATGATTATCTTATTTAATTTTATTTAACCAGTGTTTCCTGCACTGACTTCTGTTGATACATAAGGAAAAATATCTTACAAAATCAAAAGTACTAGGTAAGAGAGCTCTGAGGTTGGTTAATTTGGTGACTTAACAGTGCCTTCAAGGGACTTGAGTTCTTTCTGTCATTTTAGGCTGCCCTTCTCAGGATCTTTTCTCTCAGGGTAGTTGGATTAGTTCTCAGGGGAGATAGCCTGAGGCAGCAACATGGCTGCTGTAGTTCCAGCCATCACATCCTGTCATGACAATTTCAAGTGGGGAAAAAAAGATCATTACTTTCTGTGTGTGTGTGTGTGTCTTTTTTTTTTTTTTTTTTTTTTAAATTCAGAACAGAAACCTTTCCACAGCTCCCCTTCATAGCTGACTGGCCACAAATTTGTCATTTGTCCATCCTTAGTCACTCAGTGGCACAGGGAATGGAGTTACCATATGGGTGTAGTGAAACATCAGACTGTGAGAAGGAAGATTAGCTGAACAAGATCAGTGTTCTATTAACAGAATGAAAGGGACTGTAGTTAGGAAACCATACAGTCTCTTAAAATCATTTTGAGTTGGTGGAGTTTCTCTTACTGCTACCTTAACATCACAGCCATTTTCTAAGCAAATGGGTCAAATTCCATGCTATAGACTTGCCCAGTTCAATCTGAGGGGGCCCGGGGGGTATAGCTCAGTGGTAGGGCATTTGACTGCAAGTTTGGGGGGCCCAGGACAAACTAGTACCTCCTTTAAGCAGACACAGGCTGAAAGGGTGAGTTTACCCCAGCCCACTGGCTGGCCTGGGAGCTGGAGTCCTATATGCCAGTTGTTGCCAGGCAGTGCAGTGCCCTGGTCTCCTTTATCTGCCCAGTGGCACTGCCTGCTGGAGAGCAAGCTGTGGCTCCCCATGCTGATGCCAAGAATGAACCAAGCTTGTACTCACCATTAGGAGAGAGGCTCTCCCTCTCAAAACCAAGGCAAGGCCTGGCTCTTCCTCACCCACACTGGTGACACCTTTTCTCCTTTGAGACTTGCCTTGAGGTTCATTTTCAACTGATTTTATTGAGATTAACACTGGTGAGGAACCCAGTTAGGAATGCTGCTACACTCCATGGTTTCTTCCTTCTACTATGATAGTCTATACTTCCGGACAACAAATCAGTATTTATATTGGCTATAGAGAGGCACTAGAGTCTGAATCTGAATCCTAACTATAGCAAAGGCTAGTGGGGGACAATCTGGTTAGTTACTTAAATTTGCCTAAGCTGCAGTCTGCCTGCTGGAAAAATGTAGATCATGACAATAATGATGTCTGTCTCTTCAAGAGGGAATACCTGTGCAGATTAGATGAAAATAGGTACGTAAGGTGTTTAGAACAGCACCTGACACATACCAAGACTCAATAAGTAGAAACCATTAACATTACTATTTAGGAAATATGCACAAGTTCTGGAGTGTTCCAATTCATACATGGCAGTATCAAGATCTAGAAATCAGACAAATAGCTTTCTTCTAATTTTGGCTGAGCCTCTAAGCTTCAATTTTGTCCCCTAAAAAATGTTCTGTAAATGTAAAATGAGACTGTTGCAAGAATTTAATAAAATGGTGCCTACCAAGTTTAATTAAATATAACTATTAATACATATTTCAATTTTCAGAGACAACGCGCCTTTGCCCTGTCAAGATTCAGTGTAACCATATTCCCTGAGCTCTTCTGATAGGGTTTTTTTTTTCCTCTCCCTCCCCATTCAGTGTCACAGGAACCCTCTCCCAGCACAGCCAGAGATTGTGGAAGTTTATTTAAACTTTGGATTTACAAACTGGCTGTCCTCCCCCACTCTTCAAAGCCCTGGGCCTAATTGGAATGCAAATGTCTCCCCTGGTAGCTGAGCATTGCTTCTGTCAGCTGGGGAAGGCCCTTGGCCATCCAGGGAGAGACTGTTGGAAAAAGGACCCCACCCGCGGGCTCTCCATCTTTGTGGGGAGAAATGGTGATGATGTATGAGACAGTGATGCCTTTAGAGTCCAAGGAGGACATGACAGACAAGATAATATGGGAGGAAAATACTGTCTTCGTAATGGAGACTGATGGCCTTTACTTGTCTTCTTGGCATTGTGAGGGCTGCGGCTGAACTGGGCCTTCTTCATTTGGTGGCAGGTTGGGTATGCCATCGACAGTGCCCTCAGTGGTTGTCTTCAACCAATGGGTGGGGGTGGGAGAAACAAACAGAGGGTGTTTGTGGGGGTCTTGAGTGTGGGCCTCCACCTCCCTTGGCTTTGACATGCACATCAGGAATGACAGGCCTCGATCTGTTCATAAATTCTGGCTTTTGGGTTTTTTTGGCTTTCACCCTTAAGTCCTTTCTGCTCCCCAAGTCCCCAGTAAAAAACAACTATGTTAAACTAAAAACTCCCTAAAATTAAAAAAAAAAAAGGCCCCAGATCCTTTACCTCACAACTCCTATTCCCCCTTTAGGCCCTTACTTGGCCGCAGGAAAGAAAGCCTAAAACTAGAGTAGGAATGTCATCTTTAGAAATCATCTTTTGGAGCAGTTTTATTAATTTCACTTCTCTGTGGTTACCACATGTTTGGGTAAGACAATTGGTTTCACAGATCTGTGTGGGAGGCTGAAGATTTGGCTCTGAGGCAGCGGAGAAAACCTACAGCAAGAGCAGGCTCACTAATTGACACACAGCAAAGATGTTCCTTAAGGAAACTTCTTTTTGTGCCTTTTTTTTTTTAATTTAATTTTTAATTTTTAAGTTAATTGTATTTTTTAAAAGAGAGGCTCTATTTTTGTTTTCCCTCCACCCATCGATTTCCCACCCCAATTCCCTCCCCACAGTTTCCACCTCAGAATTTAAAGGGAAGGCTGCACCAAATATTGAGTTGTAATTTTGCCTTCGACGTCTCTGCCAGTGACTACTAGGGTGTCCAAGGCCAGGGCTCCAACAGAAATGATCCCTTGTTGGGGCGCCTAGGTGGCTCAGTTGGTTGGATATCTGACTCTTGATCTCAGTTCAGGTCTTCATCTCAAGGTCATGAGTTCAAGACTTGCATTTGGGCTCCACACTGGACATGAAACCTACTAAAAAAAGGAAAGAATTGAAAGAAAGAAAGATAGATAGATAGATAGATAGATAGATAGAAAGAGAAATGAACCCTAGATGCCTGGGCTTCTGTCTCTGAGACCTCCAGCTCAGGTGCCTCTGAGGTTAGTTCATGAGCACTCTTGTATTTGGGAGAAGTTGTCTCACGGCTATGGAGGGCCGTGTTATAGGACCTCCCTAGTATGTTTTTAAGAGAAAAGGACTGTACTATTGGATGCTTTTTGAGATGTCGACTTGAATGACATCATCCAGATAGAAATTAGTACTGATTCTAAATAAATAATAGACCAACCTGAAAAAAAGAAATCCTAATCGTTCAATCTGTGGGTGGTTGTGGGTGAGTAGCTGCTGTTTTAGAACTTTGAATGTGGGTCCCTTGGTATTAGCTTTATTTAAAATAGAGTAGTAGCTCTTCACACTCTCTGAAAAGTTAATAGTCCACCTTAACGGAGATAGTAACCCCGAGGTGTTTCTACATGACTAATTATGCTGCCCTTATGGGAGGAGGAGGACATGGCACTTTAGAGAACTCACAGAAGACAGTGTTCTTCCCTATCAGCTTCCATGATGATTTGAGATGGGTAAGAGGTTGATCAGCAGATGTTTGGGAAGCCGATGTGAAAGAGACAGGAGTGGGGACAGGGACTTATGTCTTTGACCAAATATGCAAGAATTCCTCAGCTTGTTACACGGTGTGGTTGAGAGCAGTCATGGTCACTTTTCCCTTCCCTCTGTTCTTACATTTGCTCTGTCCTCCAGTCCTTGGTGCAGGGCAATCAAGTCCAAAGGGAGCCAGGAGGCGCTGGTCCCCACCGTCATGGTTCTGCCCCAGAGTTTCCCTGACTAGCATGAAAAGGAGTGGCAAGGCTGGGCTGGTCATGTGTGTGAGTCCCAAAGAACCAGCTCCATGAAGTTATGGGAAGGGAGGGACATGCCTGTGAAGTCCGGGCGTGGGTGGGAATTCAGATGTCCAAGTTCAGACGATGACAAGAAAACTGCTAAGGGGCTCAGCTAGAGACTCCCAGGGTGAGGATTTGAATCTTAGCTCTGCTGTGCTGGGACCTTGGTTAAGATCAAACTCTCCCCAGAAAAATGGGAGTTACAGCATATCAGCCAGCCAGAGGGTTATTATTTCCAACACTGAAGTACTACATTAAAAAAAAAAAAAAAAAAAAAAAAAAAGTGAGACCCAAGGGAAGGAAGGAAAAAGGGGGCTGTGAGTGGAGAGGAAGTGACACGTTTCATGAAATCGGAGCTTTTTAAGGTTGTTTTGGGCACAGTTTCAAGAGGAAGTGCTGGTTATTAAGACAAACAATCACTAATCTAATCTCTATCAAGAGACATATTTAAGTTCAAGCACACTTTTTTTTTTTTTTTTTTTTTTTTTGCCTCTTCTGGATTCTGGATTTTCAATTGAATGCTGGAATATGAGTATAAATCCAATGGAAGCAAAACAATTTACGGAAGAACCCCTTCTGATTTCTGTTACATGTATGAAGTTGAAGAAAATTGATCAGCAATCCAGAACCATTTAATTTTTTTGAACTTCTGCATAGAGCCCACTTTCCTAATTAATGAATTCATCTTCCTTTAGACTTCCTCCTTTGAAGGCTTCCCATACCCCTGTTCTTGTCAGCCTTCTCTCCACCGGGCTCTGAGTCCCCTTGGGCACCCCTACATTGTGACCATATTGCACCTGGTTGGATGGCCTGGGTACTTGTCTGCTTGCTCTCCCCTAGGTGGCTCCTTGAAGACTGAAAACTCATATTAGCTGTTAGGCCATTGCTGGATGTCGAGGGGATACAGACAAATAAGGATCGTCTCCCTGTTAGTTTTGTATTGCCATATAACAAATTACCACAAAGTGAGTGGCTTAAAACAACAAACATTTCTTAACACAGTTTAATTTACTAACATGGTTTTCATGCACCAGGAGTCTGCCCACGGCTCAGGTGGGTCCTCTGCCCAAGGTCTCAGAAGAGCTGTAAGGAGGTGTTGACTGGGGGCTCTGAGGAGGGTTGTTTCAAGCTCATTGAGATTGTTGTTTAGAATTCATTTCCTTGTTATTGAATGACCGAGGGTCCCTGCTTCTTACTGGCTGTCCCTGGAAGCCACCTCGCCTCCTAGAAGCCACCAACACTTCATAACATGGATGTTTGCCATGAAGAAAAGGTTAGCAGGAGAACATTTCTCACTGCAATCTGCTAGAACAGAATCCACATGACACTATGTAATCAAAGGAGTGACATCTCATCACCTTTTCCTACTCTCCTAGTTAAGGGCAATTTCCAGGTCTTGCCAACACTCAGGGGAGGGGATGATTCAAGGGGATAATTGGGAGGATTTGGGTATGTCTGCTTCAATCTCTATACATAATAAGATTCCTCTATACATTCCAATATTATAAGAACTTTCACTCCCCCCACCCCCAAAATAGTTATTCTTTTTCTTTGAGGCTTGTAGGAGAATAGCTTAATATTTCTAGCCCATGCTCTATTATCTGAATCAGTTCCTATGTTTTGTGGTTGCTTGTTCAGAAAATAAGTACGGCAATCTGATATTTACCAAATCATGCCTTAAAGTCTTCATGTTAGTTACTCAACTATTGGTTCTCAGCTCAAAATTCACCCTTCTGTAGTATCTGTGATGCTGGGACTCTGCAAATTATTTCTTCTTTGTTAGCTGGCTTCCTGTTGGTTCTTCCAATAGGGGGTAGGAGGGAAGGAGCAGAGGAGAGGGCTAGTTCCTTCCTATTTGGCTGCTCATACCAAGTAGTGGCATGAGTAGTGGCTGCTTCACCCAGTAGTGGTAGTTGGTTCTGGTTGAGCTTCTTTCAACATTTCTAGAGTCAGCCTCACTGGACCCCTCAGAGAGCATCACGACTGGGCAGCACTCCCTTCATGGAACTCTGAGTCCCAGCTCCATGGAATCTTTCTCTAAGCTGTAGGTTCTGATGATCCCATTCTTTTCTCTTTGTCTTCCTTAGTAGTGGCAGCAACACTACCTTGGTGTTAGTTCACCTATTACCATGGTGTTAGTTGCATGTTTTCATTTTGCTTTGTCAGTCATCCAACAGGTATTTAACCAAATCCCTACATTATATTCTCTCTGTTAAAATACCTAATATGGTTCATTTTTCTGACTGACCCTGGCAGACACAGTAATATAAATTTCATCCAAGTTGCCAAGAAATTATAGAGTTTTAATAACTGCAGTTGGAATTTTATACACCAAAGGAACTGACATTTTGCAAACAGTTGAAACCCATCTTCTGGTTTCCAAGTTGATACTTTTAAGAATGTTGGGCCCATAGTTTACTTTTCCAGCCTGTGTAAGTCTTCCTGACTAATTAGTAATAGATACAAATAAGCCCACAGAGGGTGATTCATTTACTCCCCAAATTACAGTGAATCATGTCTGAAGAGACTCCAGCCTCTGAGAATCCCAAACTTGGAAATCAGGACAGCTATTTGTGTGAAGTTACAGAATATACTTAGATATCCCCATTTTACAGATGATAAAACAGAGTCATTTCTATTCAAGGCCTTCCTGCCAGTAGAAGACTTAAATTCAAGCATTAGAGCTACAAATGTCTCCTCACCTGGCCCCTGGACTGGTTCCTCTTCCTGGGCTCCCTAACTTTTTTAATGGCATCCATACCCAAGTTCAAAATGTGAATTACTGAAAGCTGACTCCAGCCATCCTTCCTGAAATTAGGCCTGCTGATCTTCCTCCAGAACATCTCTTTCATTTGTATTCTACAGTCTCTGTGTTTCCTTAGGCTCTCGTTAACCTCCTGCCCAGGCTATTAAAATAGCCTTATGATCAGTTTCTTTGCTGTTATCCATTTAGTCCACTGCTACCAGAAAATGTATCTCATATATAACTCACAATATTACTCCTCTTCTCAGAAATCTTTGGTGGCTCCCTATGGCCTACAGGGTAACAGTCAAATATCTCAGCTGGGAAGGTCAAACTTCCTTCAAAATTTGATCTCCAACTTTGTTTCCAGGCTTACCTCCTGTTTCTCCCTGTTAGGTGTCCTTTCTGCCAGCCAGACCTGTCCACAGCTTCTAGAACGTGGCCTAGGGTCCTGCTGAGGCTGTCCTTCCTCCTGCTGTAGTTCACACACTCCCTTAGCATGGACTCCTCCTCCTTGATCCTATCTCCCTTCCCTAAAGACCTTCTCACATTCCACTTCCTCCACACAGCCTTCCTCTCCTAACTGAATAATCTCTTCTTTCTACTTTCTTCAATGACCAGGGGAGACACATGTGGATGGATAAGAGCTACAGGAGTTGGATGGCTAACACCTGATGATGCCCTATTCTGTTTCCCAACACTGTATGTACCCTTAATCTGCATCACCTCCTCTAACTCTCATGGAGAGGCTATGAGATACCAACTTCCATTTTTCTCATCAACAAAGCCGACTCAGTAAAGTTGCATAAATTATTCAAGATCTCATAGCTTATTTGCTGTCTTATGTAAGTTGTTCATATTCTCTCTTTTTTACCCTCCAAATGGATAGCTCCTTGAAAATAGAGAATATTTCTGGTTCAGCTATGACCCCTCTTCTAAGTGTATGGAGCATTTTATACATGGTGGGCAATAAATCACCAATTTGCTGAAAAGTCTCAGAATTCACAGCTTTTGCCACCAAATTGTTTTGTCATATTCCTTGGTGCAGAATTTTATTTTATTTTATTTTGGAGGGCATAGTTCAAGCAGACACCTGTATTCTATGTAACATAAGTTGAGATGGGGGACAAAAAGGGAAAAGTATTTCTAAGAAATTTGGAATAAATAAAATAAAATAAAACAAAATGCCTTCTACCATAATTTGAGAGATGGTCTTTACTTGGCAGGGGTTCCCAAAGTCCCTGCTTTAAGAAGTTACAAGCAAATTCAGGAGCACTTTCAATTTGTAACGAAACTGCTCATCATGCACATCCTTCTGAATGTCTGGTAGTGATCACTTTGTTTTCAAAGTTGCATTTTTGCTTCTTGGCATGTATTTTTAAAGCAGGGCATTGCCTGATACACAATGAGGGAGGTATGTCCCTTTGGAAAAACTAAATATAGCCGGGGTTCGGATGGGAATTATTCAAAAGCTACTCAAATGATGAATTAAACAAAAAGTCAGGAGCATGGATTCAAGGTCACAAGTTAGAACTTGGAGGTCAAGAAGGAGCTTGATTCTTTTGGAAATAATAAGGCTGACCTTTTGGGAGGGCAGCTGTGGGGAGATGGTTGTACAGATAACTCCTCGAGATTTACATGCAGAGGGACACATTTTTGGTAAATGCGTTCAGTTGCCTTTTACTCTGATTTCAGAGCTGTGAGTGCTGTGGGAAACACTCGTGGATTCGAGATGAATTTCAAAGAACCAAGGGCTCCTTATGCAGCCCCACATCCGGGTGGCCATTTCGTATTCTTGTGAGGGGCCCAGGGAACAGAGATGGAAGTGTCTGAGGTGCGGGGGAGGAGGGAGGAAGTTCAGAAAAGAGGCTAGGGTAACCAGACTGCTTGTCAAGCAAGTGGAGGAGGCGTGGGGGGGAACAGGCATTCATCATTTCTCTTTCTCTTTTCTGGGCACCTTGTCCAGGAGCCATTCCTCTGACCCTTGTTAAGGGACGGTTGTTGTAATAAAGTATCCCCACTTCGTATAGACAGGTACTGTGAATAGCCTGCCCCTGGTGGGACCAGGGTTTGAGGGATTTCCTGCACTGAGCATGGAGTCTTGTTGCTCTCTCCCTACTGTTCTGACTTTGGTTAGGGTTGTTCTGGGTCATAGATAGGGCAAGGATAACTCGCCATCATGGGACCATACCCTCCTTGTAAGTTTGACTATGTTGGATGCCTTGATTGGTCCTAGCCCACTGGGCTGCAGGCTAACAGACTTTTGAACTTGCATGGGCAACCTTTTTGACCTAGCCCCACAGCTATTCAGGCCTGTGGCCTTTGGAAGCCAGGGCTGTGGATCTGCTGGCCAGCACTGGCAAGGAGACCTGAGCCCATCTGTTGCTGGCCCCACAGACAGGCTGAGCAAGCATTCCAGCCACTTATGTACTGTGGTTCAAGTAAGGTGGGGCAACCATATCATTTACCATAAGCGTGGGTCACTTCTGAGAATGAAAAGGAGCACTGATGAAAAATTATGTTGGGGCCACAAGCAAAAGCTGGAGTTGTCTTTGGGAAACCCGGAATCACGGGCTGAAAGGTATCTTGGCTTCAATCTAATTTAACAGCATTTCTTAAGGGTCTCTGAACCAGGATTCATCCCCTTCTATAACTGGATGAGGACAGGTCGAGAAGTAATGCCAAGAGAGAGGGTCAAGAGCAATCATGGAAGCAGGAGCAAACAAAAAGACAACAGAAGGAGGGTGAGGTTATGCTCCAGAGCAGGAGAGGGGAGGGTACATAAGGAAGACATCAAGAAGCAAGTTGCTTGGGGAGCCTGGGTGACTCAGTGGGTTAAGCCTTTGCCTTTGGCTCAGGTCATGGTCTCAGGGTCCTGGGATCGAGCCCCACATTGAGCCCCACATTGGGCTTTCTGTTCAGCTGGGAGTCTGCTTCCACCTCCTCTCTCTGCCTGCCTCTCTGCTTACTTGTGAATTCTCTCTCTCTCTCTCTCTCTGTCAAATAAATAAATAAATTAAAAGAAAAAAAAGAACCAAGTTGCTTGAGAGACATATTTCTGAGACATAGAGATGGCAGATTTCTAGAAGGGAAAAACAACAGGCACAAAGCCATACGTACTGGAAAGCACATAGCATGTTTGAGGGATTGCAGGAAGGTGGAGAGTGATATGTGACAAAAGAGTGGCAGGGGACAAAGCCAGAGAGAAGCTGGACCATGAGCTGGCCCCAGGCCAGGCCAGGCAGCTTGGATGGGGCTCTAGCAGGGCTGGCAACTGCGGCAACCCTTTGCTAAGGGTCATGATGGACAACTGAAAGACTGCAAGTAATAACGTAAACATATCTCTGATTGAGAAAGACCTGGTGGGGTAGGAGGCAGGCTAGACAGGTGGGGGAAGAAAGGCAGGAGGCCACTGTGATAGAATTTTAGTATGCAATCAACCTTGTTGAGGGTCCGCCAGATGCCAGATAGGGTACTAGGCTGGGAGTTCAGAGGTGAGGACACTATCCATTCCCCATGCCCATCCCAAGCCAGATGAGACAAATTAAGGGCCTGGACCAAGGCAATAGAAGTGATGATGGATAAGAGACGGTGAACCAGAGAGAGGTTTCAAGAGAAGGAGCAAGAGATTTTAGGGCTGTCGGTTTGGGACGAGGTGGTTGGCAGTACCCTTCTCCGAAATGAGGACACCTGAGAAAGGCACTTAGCTCCCCTCCCCCGGCCTCCTTGAACTCACTACATTTGTCCTATTGGATAAAGTTCTTAGAAGCTTTCTAAAGGCATAGATGTTTTCGCTGGGTTCAGACTTATCTGATGCTGACACCTGAACAGGAACTAATTTAACAGAATGTACACCATCTTAATTCATTTTCCCGTAGAGAAGAGCTAAGCCCTGACCAAATTTGGGAAAAGTCCTGCACAGGCCCATGGGAGACCTATGCTACAAGTGCCCCCCGAGTCAGCAGGTGGAAGGAACTGACTTCCTTACGTTGGTAACACCAGTACCAGACTGATTCCCAGAACACAGCAGGTGCTCCATAAATATGCACTGGATGGAACTGTGAGGTTGAGTCTCTTAGGTCTTAGCAAAAACGATGGGGAACTCAAGGGCTTCAGTTGAAGCCTGTTTCAGCTGGGAGAGGGATGAACTGGACTACAGAGATGAGGACAGGTACATGGAAACAATGGGGATGGTGATGCAACGGGAGACTAGCGACAATGGAAATTGTCTCCTCTTTGAGACCTGAAGGGGAAGGAAAGGTGTCACCAAGCTGGTGTGTCATAGTCGTTAAGGAGGGGCACCATTCACAGAGAGCTGAGGTTAGCTGGGGCTGCGAGGAATTCCAACCATTCAGGAAACTACAACTTTGCATGGAAGGAGAGGAGAGGGGAATCAGTGCTCCATCCTCTCTGTCCTCCTTCTGTTCTGCTGGTGTGTCCCACTGGCTGAACCCAATCAGGAGCCCCAGAGCAGGGGAGCCAAGATAACCCAGGGGGGAGTGGCCACATAGTGAGCTTGATGCAAAGATTCGCTGTCGTGATATTTGGCCACATCTTTTGCCCGTTTTTCTCGTGCAGCGATATCAAAGCATGACCACGGCTAAGGACCAACAGAGAGAAGACAGCCCTTTTCTGTAGCTCTTGTCCTCTTTCTGAGATTAAGAAATTTCTGCTATCCCTGCAACATGATGTTGCACGGACATGGTAGCACTTCATCATCCTACTTGGACCATAGCTAAGGGTGCGTTTAGAGTGGGCAGAGGGTCATCTGAGTGTGTTGGTTCTTCTGGTGTCTAGTGTCCCACATCATTGGCATTTGACTGATGTTCTCCCAGAGGCAGCTTTGCACCGGAGAAGGACAGCTGGCTCACGCACTCACTGCTCTGGGCCAGTCCAGGGGCCTTTAAGCTAGGCCAGCCTTTTCTTGGGCAGCCACCAGATGGAACCTCTCAGAGCTTCGGATCTGCAGGAGGCCAGGTGCTCTGCACGCTCACTTGCAGTGGCTGAGGGCTGTGGTTGTGGCTGCTTGAGCTATTGCTGCCTTTGGGGAGATCACACGCCCACAAGGGGAATGCCTCAAGTTGCTGAAAAAAAAAAAAAAATTGCAGGAGGAAGAGAAGAGCGGCTTCCTTTATAGGCCAGCCTCATAGTTACACAACTCTGACTGTACAGTTTCAGATTTTCCGTACAAGTGAAGGTCACCTGAAGAGAGACTGAAAAGTTTGTCTCATAGTCACAGGAGAGTTCAAAGGTGTGAGTGTGTGTTAGCTTGAGCAGAGACGAAGGTGGGTGGAGAGTCCTACAGTGAGACTGAGACTGGCACAGGCCACGGAGGGAAGCCACGTGCCAGCCACCAACATAGCCCACACTGGCGCCAGTGCCCCTCTTCTCACAGATGCCTGCCACGTGCCAGCAATTGTCCCATGTGCTAGGTCTAACTCTTGTAATTATACAACAAGGAACCTATTATCTCCATTTCAATGATGAGGAAAATTAATTTCAAAACATTTAACTGTCAGGACCAAGATCCATCAGCTGGGGAAGTGGCAAGCCACGTTTTGAAAACCGATCTTTTTGGGGTCAGAGTTGATGTTCTTCCCATTGCCCAGTGCATGGGGTGGCAAGTTTAGAAGTGGAGGGGCCTTTTAAAATTTATTTGTTTTATTTATGTTACAGAGAGAGAGAGAGAGAGAGAGAGAGAGAGAGAGAGAGAAAGAGTGTTGGTTTCAAGAGAGAGTATGTGTGAGTGGGGGCGAGGGGCAGAGGGAGAGAGAATCTTAAGCAGACAACTCACTGAGCGTGCAGCCTGATGCAGGACTCCATCTCGCAACCCTCAGATCGTGACCTGAGTGGAATCAAGAGTCCATTGCTTAACTGACAGAGCCACCCGGGCCCCCCAGAGTGGAAGGAAGGGCCTTTAGAGCTCATGATTCCTCTGTGCCTGAGTTCACAGAGTTAGCAGCAACACTGGAACCATAATCTTCACTCTTTTATTCAAGTGCTTTTTTCCAGCAGAGGATTTGATTTTATAAAAAATATTGGCTAAAAAAAAAAAAAAAGTGGTTAATGAAGAAGCAATATGTAAAAAGCCGGGAGTCAGCTGGGGAAGCCAGCAAGGAGTTACAGGTTGAAGATGGGGATTTTGGTTCTACTGCTTCCTAGCTGTACGGGCAAGTTATATAACTTATGTGAGCCTCAGTCTGTCGTTTGTAAAATGGTAATAATCCTAATGCCGAAATAAAAATACTGAAAATGAATTGATGTAAGATGTATAGCAGATAGTAGGTCCTTAAATTATCTCTAGAAGGACAATTTTGAAATAATGTTGGTTTCAAGATTTTTTTAACTCAAGGCAGCTTGGAAGTGGAATCTGAAAATGTAGGGGCTATTTGTTGAAAATGGAAACTGTGTAATGCTTAGCTGAGAATATAGCTTCTTGAATCAAGGCTGTGTGCATTCAAATATTGACACCATGACTGGTGAGTTGTGTGACGTCAGGCAAGTCACCTAACCTTTCTATGTCTGTTACTCAACTGTGATTGAGAGTCATCATGACATTTATCTCATTAAGGCTGTGCATAGATTAAATAAGACAATGCAGGAAAAGCATGGGCATGGTGCACTGACGCAGCAAATGTTAGTTATCATTGTAAAAATCAGGTAACCTAGGATTTGAGAGTAGAAATGATATCATACAATCATAATAAATACACAAGCAGAAAGATCTGTGCTGTGGATTGAGTGCATTTCTAAAATAGTAACTGAACATGCCGTCTATACATGACTTGGGGGTCAATTCCAATACTGTTGATGTAATTTGGCAGTCATTGTCAACTGGCTTTTTAAAAATAACTGATGATTTGTCTGAAGGCACACAAAAGGGAGACCTGCACTCTATGTACACACTAACGATGGGATAGGAGTCACTACTTTTCTGGAGGACAATTGAACAAGGTATGAAAAATCATAAAAATGTGCCAGTTATTTGAGCCATGCTTTAGTTTTATTCAAGAAAGTAGTTAAGGATGTCCACAAGATTCATTCATTTATTTTTTCAAGGACACTAAGTACCTACTCTTTGCCCTTGCTCTGCTCTAGGGATAGCATGGTGGAAAAGGGAGTCACAGAGGCTGCCCTCACGAAATTAATAATCTAATAGGGAAGATCGCCATTGGACAAAGAATTACATGACCATTTTATGAATTACAAATGTGGTAAGTGCAGCAAAGGAGCTGATAGTGTCTGTGAGCACAACCAAGGGATCTGATCCTGGGAGGTTTCCTGAAGAAGCTGCATTTGGGTGGAGACTTGAGAAGCTGAGAATGGAGAGTGAGGAGGAGCGCACCAGGCACATGAGGTGTCGTGTGACAAAACCATGTTCGCTCCAGCTGCACGGTGTCAAGGGATTTGGAGGAGGCTCTGAGGAACCTTTCCAGAATTGACCATACAGAATTACTTACAAGACATACACACATGACATACATACATACATACATACATACATACATAATTACTTACAAGAATGCAATGCTGACAAACCAAATCAAACCCAAACCCTAAATGTCTAACAATAAAGACTGGTTAAATAAGTTGTGGTATATCCATTCAAAGGAATAGAGCAGCTCTATACAACCTCCCATAGCATGGAGGACCTATTTAATGATAAGGAAAGAAATGCCTGATACACTGTTTTATGAACCAAAATTATAAAACTATCTGTGCAGTATAATTCTGTTTTCATTAAAGGAGAAAGTGTGTATAGGCATAGGGAAGTCCAGGGGCACATTTACCAACATGTTAACAGTAGTTATTTCAGGATGGTGAGGTAATAGGATTTTTCATTTTCTTTTGTTTATCTATTATTTATAATGACCACATATACACATGCATGCAGTATGACCATTACTTTTGTGACAAAGAACCTTTTTTTTTTTTTTTTTTTAAGGATGTGCTAAGTTGGTACTTTAATATAGTGGTGACATACACAGGTACCTGGAGCTGGCAGTCTCAACCTTGGGACCCCAGGTACATTTCTGTGAGCCTAACCTACCTTTTTGCAGAAGGTGGTTGTTGTATGGATTAACTAATGTAGTGCTTAACAAGTGCTTAGCAGAGAGTCTAGTCCATTAGTAAGAGCTTGACAATGTTAGCTAGTGATACTCCACTGAGCCACCCAGGTGCCCCTGTTAGCTACTGATATTAAAAAGAAATCCAACCAATGTTCACAAACACCCTCTAGAAGTGCTTCCTTAGGCTGCTTGGTATTGCATTTAGGATGGTGTTAGGGGAAGAAGGGCCCATTTTACAGTCATCATTGCCCATCTTGTACCTGTGTGGATAACAGGGAGGGTTTAGAAATAGAAATACACTGGGGATGGAACAGACTAAAGGTTTCCATAGCAAACCATGACACTGGAAGATTCTCTCCATAGCCCACACCCAATTCCCTTCTCCCCTCTCTCCACCTCCTACTCTTTCCTCTCACAGTCCTCCCACCATCTCTCTCCTATAGTCTCTGCTGAGTTGTAAATTCTTCTGAGGCCAGAGACCGTGCTTTAAGCAGGTTGAACATCAGTCTTCCCATAGCACGCACTTACTGCCAAGTTGTGTGCACCTGCTGACCTTGGCTGTTATGAGCAGGGAGACCTGTTAGAGACTCCCCCATGGGGTGTGACATTACTTGGGGGTAGCAGGGAAATGGAAGGGATAAACAAAGTAAAGAGTTATTTCAGGGGAAACGAAAAGTTCTTGGTGAATGATGAGAACACAAACTTAAGAATCAAACAGACCTGAGTTTGAATCCTAGCCTTATTTTTTTAGAGCTACTTTTAGCTCTACTTTCCAATCTCAGCCAAATTTATAACTCCTCCCAGCCTCTGTTTTCTCATTTAAAGATGGAGATGGTATTGTCTACCTCTTTGTCTCTGGTGAGGATTAAATGAGACTAGGGGGTGATGATAAGTATAAGTAATGTGGTACCTGGCATTCTATTTAGATTCATTTTCTTTCCTCCTGGGATTTAAGAGCATGGTTAATAGAGGAAATGGTAGCACCCTTCAGAAAACTGGAGAAGCAACAAGCCACCTATTTTGTGGGCAAAGATGAGTTTGACTTTGGGCATGTGGACTTCGTGTGGCTGTTGGGACAACCAGTTGGAAATATCCATCGGATTACTGAAGTGAAGGATAGACAGAAGTTTCTAACCATCTTCATAATTTATACCCATCGTTATGGGGGTTGATAAGAGGAGTTAAGAACTTTGATGGCAAGAGTCATGAAGAAATGAAGAAAGACAACATTCAGAGTTCAAGACTATAGAAGAGGCAGTTTCTTTTCTTTTCTTTCTTTCTTTTCTTTTTTTTTTTTTAAAGATCTTATTTATTTATTTGACAGAGAGAGACACAATGAGAGATGGAACACAAGCAGGGGGAGTGGGAGAGGAAGAAGCAAGCTTTCTGCTGAGCAGGGAGCTAGATGGGGGGGCTCAATCCCAGGACCCTGAGATCATGACCTGAGCCAAAGGCAGATACTTAACTGACTAAGTCACGCAGGTGCCCTGAGAGGGGGCAGTTTCAAAGTTTAATACAGGGTGATGAATGGATCAAGTTGGGTAAAGATCAAAATCACCAGAATTAAGGAGATCGAGAAACTAAAACCTACATGTGTTTTGTAGGAAAAGAATTCTTAAGATCTTTGACATAATCCATCTGGCAGAGCCAATATAAACTCCTCTGTTGTCTAGATCCTGTGCTTTCTGAACATACTGGGCACAGCTCCCTATCTACGCTGTTCGTTATTCATCACCCAGGAAGCTCTGTCAGGATCATGGTGATCTTTCAAGGTTCAGTACAGGTCCTGTGTCTACTTTCTCTTCTCTCTATCCCACCATGGTCTAACTCTCTTGCTCCTAAACTCTTAAAGCGTTTCCTGACTACTGCTCTTTTAGCATTGATTCCTTATGGCTGGGATGGGAAGTGGGTTTCATCCCACATGCCAAGAATGGTCAGCTCCCACTGGCTGTTCAGAGAATTCTGAGGCATTTTCCAGATTCAGTGGGAAGAAGCCATGGTCCACAGGCATGTCTGTCAAGACCACTGGAATGGAGAGAGTGGCACGTGTGCTGCGTACTTGCTGACCACAGTAAATGACAGTCTCTGTTTGAGTTCCCCAGAAGATGCCAAGACAAAGGCTTGGGTTCAGGCAGTGAATTTGAGAAAGGAATCCTAGAACCCACAAATGACAAAATGAGGCAAAGAAGGGAGAGAGGTCAATAAACTGTCTGTTCAAATGTGGTATATCACTGGTGTGCAAGCATTCTAATGACTCTCTGGGAAACTCTGGGATCCACTTCAGAATCCTTCATGAGAGTAAGGGAGGCTGGGCGTTGACTGAGGGTTGTCCTCAGTGGGGCCAGAGATAACCTCAGGAAGAGACAAGAGCAGTACAGACACCTGAGTGAAAAGCTGCCAGAATGTGGTAAAGGGTGCCTCACAGGTGCAGTCAGGTGAGTACGGACAGGGTGTCCACAGGTCCACGACCGAGGCGTGTCCTATTGTCTTTTCACCTCTTCTCATTTCTGTTAGCTGCTGAAGACACAACCCCGTGAAAACATATGACACAATGCCTCACACCTAAAAAGCGCTCTGTCATTTATAAAATAAATGATTGTTGATTAGTCTATGACGAGAAAGAAAAGGGACAATGATGAGATTTACCAATCAGTTTTGGGCTTAAAGTCCAACACTGTGCTGGTCCGATTGGCAGCTATGAAATCCAGGCTTTTGGCCAAAGCAGCGGGCTTCTAATTTATTTATTTTTTATCGCACAGGTATCACTCAGAAGGCCAGAGAGTACGTGAGATGGCATGTTCCTATGAAAATGACTGGGTTCTGGGGAAAAGTGGGGGATATTTTAATGAAGGCCCTTTAACATATTAACAGATTTCCAACCCTTACCTCCCCTGCCCCCGCCCCCAACAGAGCAGCACGGGATCACCCTGGGAGGTAGTTGAAAGCACTTCTCTAAGATGGGGTGCTGGGCCATCCAATCGCACAATATGTATGCCCTTTACATTTTTAAACCATCTTTTGTAGTCAAAGGCCCTTCCACTTTAACTTTTCACCAGTGATAGTTACAATTGTAAATGAAACAAACACAAAATGCTTTAAGATATGGGCGCACCTGCAGAAATCTACCAGGATCTCACTGCGATGAATTGAACTGAGTCCCTGCAAAATTATATTCAAGCCCTAATGGGACTGTATTTGGAGACAGAGCCTCTAAGGAAGTAGCTAAGGTTAAATGACATCGGGGGTGGGGATGGGGCTGGTCTGATAGATTAGTGTCCTTGAAAGAAGAGACACCAGAGAGCTGGCACTCTTGTGTGTACGTGCTCTCTCTCTCTCTCCGTCTCATCCCCACCCTCTCTTTCCCATGTGAGGGCATAGCAAGAAGATGTCTGCTTGTTAGCAAGAAAGAGTTCCCTTACCAGAAACTGGATGGGCTGTCTCTTTGATCTTGGAATGAGTCTCCAGAACTGTGAGAGAAAATAGTTCCTGTTGTGTGAGCCCCACAGTCTGTGGTGTTTGGTCATGGCTGCCCAAGCTGAATGATACAATCAACCTAGCTGACCTGTGACGGTGCCAAAGGCCCAGGGCTACCAAAATGAATCTTACACTGGAGGAAGGCTTTCTCATCTGAAAGCCTCACTGTGGTTCTCACCACGGCCTTGAGAGAGAGCTTGGCTTGGAGCTTTTATTCCTGTCCCAGAGTCAGAGAGCTGGGGTTCTCTAGCATTTCATGGTGCAATGGCCGGCTCACAGTGGAAGTTCCTTTGCTGGGTGTAACCGCTGAGCATCCCCGGTTTGCAATGGATGTTTTCCATCTCCTCTCCTAGGGCTTTTTATTTTCTTCAGCACTGCCTGTTCTCTAATGTCTCTAATGTCACTGCCTATTCTCTAATGACTGTTCTCTAATGTCTAAGGTACTAAGAAAAGGCTTCTCAAAGCTACCTGAAGCTGTAATCTGGAATTGAAGTCCTAGCCAAGGGATTGTGGGCCAGGTAAAAGTCTTAGTTTGGGTCCCCCCGCAACCAAAGTTTCAAATCCACCTAGTTTATATGGGAGGTATGGGAAACACCAGTGGTGGTGGGAAGACCACAGGAAAAGGAAGGCAGCCGATCAAATTGTGTTACCATGCAGGTCACCACTGTGGGCCACTGGAGCTTAATCCCCTTGGGGAACTTGGGAGGGTCAGGCTAGAACACATGCCTCAGAATGAAATCCCCTGCCCCCAAGGGGCAAGGGAGCCAGGGTATGTATACACCAGCTCCTGTCTGTTACTAGTTGATGGCTACTCCTAGAGGATATTTCTTTACCAAAATATCTGGCATGCCAGAACACAGCAGGCAGAAGGTCTCCGGCCAAGCCTGGGCATTTGGCAGTTGAGCTACTAGGTGCTGAAGCAGTGGGGACCAAGCACATAGGGACACACCATCTGCTTTCTGCAAAAGGAAGTCTACAACCAGCTCATTGAATGAGTTGGTATTTGTAATGCACTTAGAACACTGTAGGGTATACAAGTGCTCTGAGTGTGGCAGATTATATTGTCCATACTTAGACACAGTAGTTTTTTGATCCCATGTGTTCTTCAAGAATGTTGCCGTTCCCGTGGGGCGCCTGCGTGGCTCAGCTGTTTAAGTATCTGCCTTTGGCTCAAGTCATGATTATGGGGTCCTGGGATCGAGTCCTGAGTTGGGAATCCCTGCTCAGCAGGGAGCCTGCCTCTCCCTCTTCCTCTGCCTCTCCTCCCCGCCCCCACTCACATGCTCTCTCTCTCTCAAATAAATAAATGAAGTATTCCCTAAAAAGGGGTAGATTCTGTTTCTCCTCCTTCTGACCCAGTGGGACATCGTGACTGCCTTGATGAACCCGGGGCTGCAGAAGGGAAGCTGCTGGCTTCTGTGTCTGGGTCATATAGGTCTGCCTATCTTTCTGTCTCTTTCTCTCTATGTGTATATGTATACACACACACACACACACACACACACACACACACGCCACACGCATGCACCTTGCGGTCCCTGCCCTAGACTGCCACACTGGAGGGGTCACATGAAGAGACTACAAGGAAATAGAGAGATGGCCAAGGAGCCTCAGCTGTTGGAGGTATCCTGGAGCTGGTGCCAGACGGGTGAGCAGAGCAGCCTCTATGAGGACTCACGCCATGCCATCTAATAACAGCAAGCCCAGGGCAGTCCCTGAGCCAGACATGCCCACTGACACAGGACCCGCATGCCCGATCCACAGAAACAGTGGGGCATAATAAATGATCGCTGTTATTTTAAGATACTACGTTTTAAGATAACTTCTTATGTTGCCATAGAAACTGGAACAGTGCTTGATAAATAAAATAAATACAGTCTCACCTCCTCTACTCACAACCCCTTCTAAGATATGAAAAGAAACCTTCATATTCTGGATTTCATAGTCTAGCAGATGGTCATAGCCCAAACTCATGTTTCCTAAAATCAGATCCTCACGGTGCTGATTTGGCGAGGTTTTATGTAAGGCTGGTATGTTAAGGGTAAGGTGCAAAGGTTAAGTTTAGTCTTGGATGGTGCGTTGTGCTGATTCCTCATTTGTTTTGCTCCTCTCCTATCCAGTAGTGGTCCGGTTGTCTGGTCACTCCCCTCCAGCTCCAGAAGTAGGCCCTGAATGATCTAAGCCACCAGGGAGTCCCAGACTTCCGGCCATAGTGATTGGACCACACCTGTCAGGTACAAGCCATTAAGCAGTTGCCTTTCCCTCAGAATTGACTAAGGATGGTGTCATCAGCACCACATCTAGGCTTTTTGCTGGGGATTCTGAAACATAGGAACATTCTTCTCCTGGGAACTGTGGGCTTCTGAGAGACACACAGCAATCACTTTGCTACCACGAGGGAAGCTAGCTACATACTGAAGAGGCAAGATTGAAACAGTCACAGAGAAATTTGTCTAGAGCCTTGATCAAACCATGTCTAAAGTCAAGCAGGTATGGGAGCCAAGAAGTCATCTTTATTATCTGAACCACTTTGGTATGGATTTTCTATTACTTGTAACCCAAAGTGTCCTAATGAATTCAGGTAACAACACATCAGCCACCGACACTAGAATTCTTCTTGAAGGACAGAAAAGACAAGTGAGATTTAATTTATATAAAGTTTCCTAACAGTCTCTTTGGGTGTGTTTTGATAAGACCTTGAGTTTTGCCGAGGAAATAGCTACCATTTTCTGGCTACATCTTGGGTGTAAGTATGTATACATCGTAGAATAACCAGGGAAAGGTCTTGTCCTGGCCTGTCTCCTTGCTTCTGGTGGCCCCAGGCATTCCTTGTCTTGTGGATGGCCATCTTCTCCCTGTCTCTTCAGATCACTTTCCCTCTCTGGGTGTTTGTCTCTGTGTCCACATTTGCCCTTTTTAAAGGGTACCTGTCATATTGGAATAAGGCTGATCCTAATGATCTCATTTTAACTTGATTACCTCTACATAGACCTGATTTCCAAATAAGGTCACATTCTGATTTGACATATTTAGAGATTCAATGTATTTTTATTGGGGGACATAATTCAACTCATAACACTGGGATAGAAGGAGGGGTTTGGGAGGATATATATGGAAATGACAAGACACCCAACATAGGAAGGTTTTAAAGAATACCTTACCAAACACAATTGGCCATTGTCCACATGTAGGAAGGCCTTGCTTTGATTTGTAGAAGGGAAGGTCTGGGTTCCTGACAGAAGACTCTTTCTCTGCCGAGAAACAGTGATGAAGATGAAAGAATCAGAGCCAGGTTCCTAAAACACAGAGCTTTTTTTTTTTCCCCCTAGCCTAGATGTTTCCATTACAACAATCTCTGTTTTGTTGGGTAAATTTTTTTTTTTTTTTTGAGGGAATACACACAAAGCTTTCTCATTGCATCCAACTGAATGAAATTTATGAAGTTTCTTACACAGTGTGTTCATTGTTTGGATTGGGATAATTGAAGTGTCAGGAATATTTGCTTATTGAAAACAACCCAGGAAGGCCCCAAATCCCCAGCTGGCCGGAGCCAGGAGGCATACCACATAGAGGACTGCAATTTTATCATGTCGTTCACAACAATGGTATCTTCCCAGGGAAATGAATTTCACACCTGAGGAGGGGGACTGGATTAGGAGTCAGAGAACATTATTTCTAATACAAATTTCATTATTCACTCATTGTGTGACTAACTTTGGATAAATCATTTAACCTCTCCGGGGTTCAGGGTTAAACTGACCTGAATAGCATGATCTTGTCTACTTCACAAGAGGTATACAGGGGTGCTACATGGATGAGAAGGAAGAATCCATGTGAAGACGTTCTATGAAGCATAAAATGTTACACAAGAATGTATCCCTGGTGATAAAAACGAATCATTTCTACTTTTTCTCCAAGGATGACGTTGAACGAAGGTATCCTACTGGGTCAATGTTCTGGTTATTCTCCATTTTCTCCCCAAGGTCTGTTCATGCTTTTTTTTTTGCCTGCACTTCCTTATCTTGTGGCTTCTGCTTGGGTCTGGCCAGTGAGAACTGTTCTTGAGAAATGGGAAGGTGTGGGGAGAGAAAAGCTGGAGTATGTGTCGCTCTTGCTCTCCCCTTGACCACTGGAGGTTGAGGCAGTAGCTGCATTCTCCCACAGCCACTGTTCTGACTGGACAGCCTCCTCCAACCTTGTGGCCCTCACTGGGCTCCAGGGAACATCATTCCCTCTTCTCCTCTTCAGGGCAAGGAGGATGGTTGATCATTCATGATCACTGTAAACAGTCCCTTCATGGTCATGCTTTAACCCTTTGTACCATCGGATTCCCAAGGGACACTGACTGTGGCCATCATGACCACCTTGTGGACACTAACTCCACCGTGTTTGGGCATTCCCCAAGTTCATCCAGGCCTCCTCTCACAACCAGCGCTTCTGCTCTCAACCAGCCAGGTCTCTCAGGCAGGTTACCCTGGTATTTGGTGGAACCCACCAAATCTCCACATGGGACACAGCAGTTTTTCTGTCTTCTACTCCCTAACCCCTGCCTTCCCATGTCTCTTCATGCTGCCCAGGCTTACAATCTTGGCTCCTACTTAGCATCTCTGCTCTGGTGTGCAAGCAGGCACCATGAGCCATTGCTTCTCTCCTTCAATATATTTCTTACATTCCTCTTTGCACTGTTTTCATCTTGCAGAGAACTTTCTGTGCTGCCTGCATTTCTGTGTCAGGATTTCCAACTGGCTTTTCTTTTTAGAGTGTATCCCCAACTCAAGACAACCCACAGATTTTTGCCATTCCTGAAACTTGGCTTTCATTGTGCCCCTTGTGCACCTTCTGAGACTCCTGATCTTGGCATTCAAAGCAATGTACCATCTGCTTCTTGGCTTTTTCAGTCTCTGAAAAACCTGTCCTGCTCTGTCACTCCCTTTGGACCACACCAAGGGCTTTCCAGCCAAAGCCCAGTGCTCACCTCTTACCTGCTCCCAGAGTGCCCCCCTCTTGCTTTGCTGAGTGAACATGCCCCCTTCTGAAGGGATGAACTCCAATGTGCTACTTGTTCTCTGAATGCTGGCCCCTTTGAGCCACAGTGATAATCCCTTCCTTTGGAGTCCTGTGGGAAGTCCTAGAACATCTTTGCTGAACTGATCTTCAACTCCTAAGGATGTTGGTTACACTGGTCATTTGAGGCTTCTAAAATGTTTTAATGTTTTAGCTACATGTCCTACACGGTAGTAGGCCCATATCATTTATCGAATGAACAAATAGATAACGTGAAATACATTAGCTTATTGAAACTTCTGATTTTTTTTTTTTTTGAGACTATTCATTTGAGAAAGAGAGGATGAGTGGGGGAGGGGCCCAGGGAGAGAATCCTCCAGCTGATTCCCTGCTGAGAACAGAGCCCCATGCAGAGCTCGATCTCAGGACCCATAAGATCACGACCTGAACCAAAACCAAGAATTGGAGGCTTAATTGACTGAGTCACCCAGGCGCCCCTCAAACTGCTGATTCTTTTTTTTTTTAAACTGCTGATTCTTTAAGGAGTGGGGCACTCATATTTATTTTGCATATTTGTGGGTCTGTGGTCCTGAAGCCACGTGATTACTCAGTTGGGTTCTGTGTCCAAAAACAAACAATGGTGATGATGAAGATGATGATGACAATACAATTTAAAATGTCTACTGGGCACCTGGGTGGCTCAGTCAGTTAAACATCTGCCTTTGCCTCAAGTCATGGGGATCGAGCTCCCTGCTCCCTGGGGAGCCTGCGTCCCCCTCTCCCTCTGCCTGCTGCTCTGCCTGCTTGTATTCTCCCTCTCTCCGTCAAATAAATAAAATCTTAAAAAAAAAAAACAACCTGCTATTTACTGAGTATCTTCTATGTGCCAGTACTTCACATACATGTTTTCTTTTTACGCTTATAATCAACTTGTGAAATAAGTACTGTTACTCTGTCTGCAGTATCAGGGAATGGAGGCTCAGAGCAATGAAGTAAATTGCTCCAAATCATACATCTAGTTAAGGGCAAGTCCGAGTACGTACCCAGCCTGAGGATGCTAAAGCCTCTTCTACCAAGCAAACCCCCTGGCAAAATCTGGAAGTTTGCAGCACCCGGAGCTATCCCATGTAGACCATGTCTACTTCTCTCCTCCCTACTGAGGGCAGGTACTCTTGTAAAACTCTGTACCACCCCCCCACCAAGTGATGCCGAAGACAGTGTCTTGCACATCAGAGTTTGTCAATGGCTTCCCAGCTCTTCTCTTCTTTTCTTTCTTTCTTTTTTTTTTTTTTTTTTTAAGGATTTTATTTATGTATTTGACAGCGATCACAAGTAGGCAGAGAGGTAGGCAGAGAGAAAGGAGGAAGCAGGCTCCCCGCTGAGCAGAGAGCCAGATGCAGGGCTGGATCCCAAGACCCGGGGATCATGACCCGAGCTGAAGGCAGAGGTTTTAACCCACTGAGTCACCCAGGCGCCCCTATGGCTTCCCAGCTCTTAACCTACTCCAGGCCTGGATGGTTTCTTGTAGAAAGTCCTGGCCAGGTTGCACCACAGCTTTGAATAGGAATTCTCTTTCCATCTCACCCATGGGATAAAACCTTTAGTTTATCTAGTTACTTGTCTTTAGAGCTCTCCTCTTGCTATGCCTTGGCTTGGTGTCAGTTTAGCTATCAGTGTTGCCTAGAATCCTCTTCCCTGTGCCCTTGCAAGCTAGGGCTGGCCACAAGGGGCATTTGCTGGCTGTTGGGAAGGCAGAGGGAAGCAGCAGCAGCTCTTCAGCCTGGTGGAGGGCGCCAGACGCCCGCCCCCAACCCCCCCCCCCCCCCATCCTGTGGGCGTGCAGCCACACCTGAGCCTGCACTTCCTCCAGCTGCCACCCAGGCTCTTCCTACAGTGTCTCAGAGCTGCCGGCCTGCCCTGTGTGCAGCTCCATGGAGAAGGGGCCAGCTCTGGCCAGTGCTGGTCAAGTCGCTGCAGCCCTGGTTTCTGGCCGAGGCTCATTGCCTCTGGTGCTTCCTGGGCCTCCAGCGGGGATTGCTTGCTCCGCTTTAAGTCCCATGCTCCATCCTGATTCCCAAAGCCGCTGACCTACAGTGAGCTGAGGCCCCCGCCAAGTGCAGAGGCGGTGAGATGCTGCCGAAACCACCAGCTTCCATAGTTGGGCAAGGTCTAACCTTTATGACAAATCCCTTGTCACTCAGAGCAGCCCTGCTTCTCTGATCACAGTCTAGCTGACACATTCTTCTTCCCCGGGGCCCCAGGACACAGCGTCTTGGGTCAGGTGTCTGCCCCAAAGAAATTCTGTTCCCAGTGATTGAGCAAAGTCACCGTCACAGCAGGAAGATACCCAGGATTGGTGAGCCTTTCATGCCCTGTCTCATTGTCTCCCCACAAGATCGAGGGAGCTAGATCAGAAGTGACTCGTAGTGAAACCCAGCATAAGAGGCCACAGAGTGACTCAAGACTGTACCTGCCTGAGCCGACCTGAGCTGAACTCCGTTCTGCTGTCACTGCTTGTAGAGCTGTGCAGCCACTCCCACCTCTTTCTGGTGGCTCTCAGTTGCTGTGCCTGGAGCTGGGCTTGCCATTAGTCACTGTCACAGTAGAATAAGGTGTTACCTAGAGCAAGTGCTCAGAGATACTTGCCTTCATCCAAATGTTTTAAAGTCTGAAATTTCACCATTAGAGAGTCATTCTTTTGGATGATGCTTCCTGATATTTGTTATAAACGTGACATACACCTTTCGTAAAGGGATCATCATACAGTTCTGAATTCAAAACCTATCTCTGCCCTTTTAAAGAACTGTGAGACATCAATAAAAATAATTATTAATCTCTTCAAGATGTAGTTTCCTCACCTATTTAAATGAGAATAATAATATCTACTACATATATCTACTACATAATATCTACTACGATCAATGTTTTAGTCTGTTCAGGCTATTATAATAAAAATAGTATTGACTGGTTTATGAACAACAGAAACTTATTCTCACATTCTAGAGGCTGGGAAGTCCAAGATCAAGTTCCTGGCTGGCTCTGTGTCAGGTGAGGACCTGCTTCCAAATTTGCGGCCCGCCATGATCCATTATGCCCTCTCATGGTGGGAGCAGCAAGGAACGTCTCCAGGGGCCCTTTTAGGAAAGCACTAATCCCATTCATGAGGGCTCCATTCACTTCGCCTAATGTCCTCCCAAGGCCTCCACTTCCTGACACCATCCCAACGGGGGTTTGGATTTCAGCATATGAACTCGGGGGGTGGGGGGGGACACAAACATGCAAGTCCGTCCCAGTACCCAAGCTAACAAATATGAAAGTACCCGGCACGATGCCTGGCACAGCGTCAATGCTGACTACATGCAGCATTGACGCCCGGTTTCCTTTCCTTGAACTAAGAGATATCTTCGAATTTGCAGTGGGGCCCTTGGTGTGCACCATTATTCCCATACTCTCATCGCAGCTGGGGTCTAGCAGGTGATTGAGTGGGGGTTTGCTTTGAATGTGTGTCACATGGGTTTGATGGGGTAGGAGGGGGAGAGACAGACAGACAGACAGACAGAGACAGAGATCAGAGGGAGAGAGAGAGAGAGAGAGAGAGAGTGGGCAGATGGGGGAGGGACAGGCAGAGAGAGAGAGAGAATCTGCAGCAGACTTCCCGCTGAGCACAGAGCCCCAGGCAGCGCTCCATCTCACGACCCTGAGATTTGACCTGAGCCGAAATCAAGAGTCAGACGCTGAACCCACTGAGCCCGGAGGATGTCCCTATTCTTATTCCTTACTGATTTATTCTCTTCTTGGAATCTTGGGAAATTTTTGAAAATGTAGGTTAGATCTTACTTAGAACATGTCAGCTCTTCGTAGTATACTTGGCCTTCGATCAGAGCCCTAATCTGGCCCCAGCCGACCCCTCCTCCCACCACTTCATTTCTCTCTTCTCCCCACCGCACCCACTGCAGTTCAGCCACACCAGAATCCCCAATCAGGCAACTCAAGGCCTCACCCATGCTTGTCTCTCCTCTCCTTTCCCCTGCCCCTTTCTTCCTCCCTCTCTGCCTCCCTCATTCTCCGGGCTGACTCCGGCCCAGCCTTCCTATGTCTGTTCTTAGGGGATTTTCTCCTGGGAGACTCTCCTCCTAGGCCCGCCTGTTCTTCTTTCTCATAGATCTCTCCCATGCTTCCTTCTTGGAGCCTGTGTCCCATTTCAGAATCAGAGAATTAGGTGTCTAGTTGCCCTGTTGCCCCGTCTTCTCCAGTGGGGATCTGATGCTCACGATTTCCGTGGTCTTGCCAGCAGCTTGCCCACTGCCTGTCGCACAGCTTTCCACGATGCTGGTTAATGAGGCATAAATATTCCACATCGGAATCCTGGGATAAATCTAACTGCACGGAACTCGCATTTTTTTTTTTCAAATTTTAGGAATGTTTATTTTTTTCTGACCTTATTTCCATTTGGCTTGCCTTTGTGGAAGAGCAGCTGAAGGCCGCCCAAAGGCTGCTTCTCCACATTCAGTGGCCTGGGTGGTGGGACCCGGTGGGCCCAGCACTCTGGTCTTCAGTAGGGAACTGCTGAGTCGCTGTGAGAGCACCTGGGCCCCTGTGGGCTGGTACACAACTTCAAGCTGGTTAGCAGTGAACTCAGGGTTCGGAGCTACCTATTTCACCCTGAGGTTCCTCCTGGGTCACAGCCTTTCCAGCAGCGGTCCACTCTTTGTCTTCAGTCTTCAGGCTCTCTGTCGAAGTAGAGATCACGGAGGAACCCCATGGGTGCTCAGCTCTGGGATTAGTCACCCCCAGAAGACAACAAGGCACGCGGGGGGCGGGAGGGGGCGCTGCCTGGATCTGGCTGGCGAAGTTTCCAGAGGTGAAGCGGCCCACAGTAGGAGTGGCAAAGGTCAGCCCAGCTTGCTGGTCCATACTCCTAGAGGAGAAGATGCTCCCGACACCCGGGTTCTCAATGGCAATGATGGCACGAGCTGCTGGCAGAAGCTTCTCCCAGGCTCTCCTCACATGTATGATGTGGATAGCACTACTTTTCCTTTCACAGATGCACTGGTCCGTGGGGAAGCTGAGGTTTGTGCCGCCCAGGTGGGTTCTTACTGCAGGAAATTTGAAGACTTCCTCCTCCTTCACTGGCAGGACATCAGGGCTCCGGACATTGTGAAAGTTTCCTTTTGAGTTATGACAGGAAACACAGAACGCCACCATGGGGACCCCCTTGGGGTAGTGTGGAAACGGGGAATTTACATTTTCTCTCTGCATAGAAGAGTCATAGTTCTTAGGTTTGCAATCCCAGAGACTTAGAAAAGCCACTCAGAAAACGGAGATTGTGTTTCTCCCTAGATATAATTTTGTGTGTGTGTTTCTATATTTCTTCTTAAAATTGAGGCATAACTTAATGCAGAGTAAACTTCACAAATACTAAATGCACAGGTGAATTTTTCATATGCATTCCCCCATGGAAGCATCACTCCATTTGGGATCAAGAATATCCTAGAAACCAGCAGGCTCCTTTGTACCCTTCCGATTCCCTAATGCCCTCCCTGCCCCAGCTGGCCAGGTAAACTGGAGATTCACTGATTTCCATCTCTGTGGCTTAGTTTTACTGCTTTGAAAGCTCATGCACGTGGACTTGTACAGTGTCTGTGTTTTTGTTTCTGCTTCTTTTCCTCAGTATGTTTGGAGATCCTATCAAGTTGCTGTGTATAACAATAATATCTTAAGTAGCTTTTTGTTGAATGTACGTACTGCAATTAATGCATTTTACTACTGTCAGATTTTGGGTTGCTTTCAGATTTGGACTGTTATGAAAAAAGCCACTATGAAGATTCTTGCACACATGTTTTGGTGGGCATGTCTTTGAGGCTAGGATGAGGAGTGTGATTGCTGGGTCTCTATTGTTAAATCAGGTTCTTTTGTCCTATGGTGCCTCCTTCAGACCCTGCACATCCTAATCTGAACTTACAACGGAGATGAGCGGGGGGTCGACATCCACATGGCACTTGGCTTTTGGGTCTGTGAGGAACGCTTTCTGTGGCTTCTAAGTGCATTTTAGGGGTTTGTGTCACAGTCATTTTACTATTCGATGATGGACTTGAGCTACACCAAAAATAAAAAATCATAATCAGAAGGGGTTCTGCCCGCTGAAGCTTTGGCAGGAATGATGATGAGTCATCTCAAACATGGATCTTGGGGCCAATAAGAAAATATTATGTTTAAATCAGTGACCTACAGAAACATTTCTAGGACTCACTTTTTCTAATTACAATGATCTGAAGGCAAGAGTTTTGGCTGTTTCTATAAATTGCGATAGCTGTTACTAATGTGTCATTATTCACCGACTTATACCACTGCCAATAGCAACATTGACTGTCGGCTATACCTGAGCCATGGGAGACTTCCTGACATAATCATGTGGTGATTTATTTTTTCCCTTCTACAGGAACACAGAGTTAATCAACTGCGACTACAGAACAACAGTCATTACATTCTGTGGGCTCTTTTCCCAAAAGATAAATTATACCAAAGGAGGAAAAATATAACCTCTGTAGGTTCTTTCACTAAAGGCTTCCTTCTCTAGAAAGGGTGCTTGCTTATTGTTTCATATTTCTAGCAGAGAATTCGCCAACGCACCTCAGTGTCCTTCACAAGGTCAGAGAGGCTCTGTGTCTGGTCCAGGGGCGGTGGTCAGTGCAACTGGAATCCCATCCCCACAGGAGGCACTGGAGCTATTGCTTCCCTAGACAGCAGACAGGGCTGAGACTGCCCCGTAGCTACTTCTAAGAACTCAAGAGTCTTATCGGTGTGGGGGGCTGGGACCACACAGCAGGGCAAATGAGAATGTTCAGTAGAGGAACTACTGGATACAGGTCACAGGAAATGTCTGAATCGTGCTTTAAGTGGAAACTCAGAGACAACCACACTATTTGGATACCTCTAAGGAGTCCTGAAACATCCTTCTCATTGCAATGACACCCCAGGAACACAATTTAATACACAATAGCATTAAATGATTTCATTCTGTTCTCACTAGAAGCTTAATAGAAGCAGATAGGGTCATCCGCAGTGCTAAATGTGGGAATGGGGATTTGAACCTGGGCAGCCCAACTCCAGAGAACCTGACAGAGGGTCTGGGGAGGACCTGTCCTGACACCTTCCATTCTCCACCCTACCTTTTCAGACTTCAGCTGAAAATATCCTGCAAGGGCACCTTTACCATGCAGAGGAGATGAAGAAACAAATAAACATGAGGGAGGAGGAAATGGAAAATAAAACCCCCACTGGGTCTGGCTATTAATGTGTCTGCACTGTTCCTACACTTGAATAGATCTGATTCTGAGTCTGGTACTGAAAAGGAACCAAAAATGACCTTGAATTGAAACTCTTGCCCAGAAAGGTGCGGTGATGAGCTCAGAGAGACCACAACACACCTCTGCAAGGGCTCTGAGCACTGCCGTCATGGTTGCTTCCATTGGGCTGAGGGGGAGCTGGTTAGGTGGTTTCCGGTTCTGAGGAACTACCTGACTGCCAACGCCAAGTCTGGGTTTTCCTCTCTACAGGATGGAGAGGATGGGAGGTGAGATGGCCTTTCCAAGGAGAGAGTCTTCCATCAGTGGCTTCTTAAGATGTGTTGACTTTGTGGAGGCAGAACCCCAGTTAGCAGGAACATGGGGCAGAGTTCTCTTGAACAAATGCCAATGTTAGCTGAGCCCTCCCGGACCTCATTTCCTATTGTTCTTCTTACTTGCTCTGCTACAGCCACACTGGCCCTTTTTCTCCTCTTGGAACATGCCAGGGACATTCCTGCCTCAGGGCCTTTGCACATGCTCTTTCTTCTGCCTGGAACTTTTCCCCTAGATACCCCATGAGTTTTATCTCTCTCAAACTTTTCCTCAAACATCCCTCTTTTAGCAAGGTTGTCCCTGGTTACCTATTCTAGCTATAACTACATTCTGAACTCCAACCCCTCCAACACACACACACATGCTTCCTCTCCTCTTCCCTGCTTTTGTTTACTCAGCACACCCCACTGTCCCATCTACTACACAATTTACTGACTTCTGTTTTTTGACTGTCTCACCTAGTTGGAAATAAGTTCTATGAAGGCAAGGATGTTTGTGGGCATGTTTCTGTGCTCTAGTACTTAGGAGAGTATATAGCCAGCACTCAGTAAAAACATATTGAGTGAATTAGTGAATCCTAACTCTGCCAGGTTAATAACCAGCCAACTTTTCACAAACTGGATAACTTTTTTTCTATGCTTCATGTCTGCAAGCATAAAACTGAGGGGATAATTCCTACCTTCCCCTTGTGATTTTTAAACAAAATTACCAAAGTACACACCTAGCATGACATTTGCATATACTCAATGATTTACTTGGTGAATTCAGTGAAAGTAATACAAGTAATAGATGCAAATATTTGTAGATTATTTCCTATGACCCAGGGACTGCTTTAAACATTTTTCTCAAAGATTTTATTTATTTATTTATTTATTTATTTGTCAGGGAGAGAGAGAGAGAGCCCAAGCAGAAGGAGTGGTAGGCTCTGCCAAAAAAGAAGCCCAATGCCAGATTCGATTCCAGACTCTGGGATCATGACCTGAGCCAAAGGTAGATGCTCAACTGACTGAGCCACCCAGGCATCCCTGCATTAGGCATTTAATATACCTTAATTCACTGAGTCTTAACAACAGCTTGTAAAGTATGTACTATTATCATCATCATCCTTCTTTGAAAAATAAAGACACTGCAGGAGAAATTTGCCCAAGGCCACATGACTAGAAAGTCACTGAGTCTGGATTTGAACTCAAGCCCATCTGTCTCCAAAGTCCAAAATTTAGCTCCATCACCACACTGCTTCCCCTTGGGAAGAAGATACAATTAATATAATGCACGCATAGAAAAAATTTGAGCAGTGAAAACTTCTATTTACTATTTAGTTTTTAAACTGCTATCTCCATGGATCAAAGGTGGTAATCCTTCAACTTCTTAATCAATTGGAATATTTAGAAGGTGACCAAACTGTGTTTAACTCCAAGCCATGAGATATCATTGGCCATGAAATACTACAATCGAGGAGATATTTGGAAACTGTGTTTTATTTAGACATAGTCTATGTGAACCAATACATTTACATTTTTAAATAGAGAGCAGTGTCATTTAGTTTCCAAAGCCGAGTGGAAACAAAAACTAGGGCCACGTAGACATGCCCTCCACTGAACACCTGCTTTTGAGGAGGTCTCAGATCCTATCCTGTTTTTCTTGTGAACTGGCTTCCATCACTTGTGACTCCTGTGACTTTAGTATATCTCATCGCCTGCAGTCAGTCATTTGTCATCTATTTTAAGTTTGTTTTTTCAAACACTATGTCTCGCTCATGGGAGAGCTCGGGGAGGCCGCGTCTTCTCCATTCATGGTGTTGGGTCTTAAGTCACCATACACTCAACAGGGGGGCTCAACACGCACACACTTTCCAAGTCGCCTTTAAAGGTTTTCGGTTCCCTTTTTTCTTTTTTTGGTTTCTATTGCCTTCCCACTAGTGGTTAAGACATTGCCAGTCTGTCTTTCTTCTCAGGAGCTCTCTAAAAGCCTTCTAGAAAACCCATGAAGGAGTTCAGCTGGAACCCCGTTGTAATTTCTCATTGTTTTCAGTCTGGCCTCTTCTTTGTGTGAGTAATAGTCAGCCATTCAAGCCAGCTGGAAACAAAGGGTGTTAGCATATTGTATTATGTCACATCTTTTTTATTGTTATTTGTTTATTTTAAAAGATTTGCTTATTTTAGAGGGGGAGAGAGCACTCCTGTGCCCACGCCTGAAGGAGGAAGGGGCGGGCGACAGAGAGGGAGAGAGAGAGAGAAAGAGAGAGAGGGAAGCCAACTCCCCGCTGAGGGCGGAGTCCTAAGTGTGACTCTATTTGCTCACCCTGAGATCATACATAACCTGAGCCAAAATCCAGAGTCAGCCTCTTAACCCGCTGAACCGCTCAGGCACCTGTCACTTTTAAAAATTTTTATTTTATTACCTTATTTTATTTTATTATTTATTTTTTCAGCTTTTAAGGAATCTATTTATTATACATAAAAGGTAAAAACAAAGCACAAGAGAAATAGAAATCAAAGTCTGGAATTAGACATAAAAAGCAAATATGAAGCAAAAGAATTCTGGTAAACCCAAAATACAACTACACAAAATAAACTTTTAAATAGAAAATATTTATAAATAAAGAGGGAGTAGTAAATAATAAAATAGAACATAATTTGACAGAACTATAAGAAAAGTTGACAAATCCTTATGGTAAATCATGTGAAAAGAACTCTTTCAATTATTGACAATTAAATCAAAGAGAAAATACGTACAGTATGCTTGCAAAATGCAATTAGTTAACCTGATCTGATAGGCATATTTAGAACTCTGTCCCCAACAATTGGAAAATATCCATTATTTTCCGTTGCATCTAGAATATTTTATAAACTGATTGTATGATATCCCATGAGAAAAGTCTCAGCATATTTCTAAGAAACAACATCATTTAGAGCAGGTTCTCTGACCACAATACAAAGAAGTTAGAGTTAGTAAGAAAAAAAAAATGCCTCCATCCACCCAAAAATAAATCCATATTCTTTAGTTGAAAGAATAGATCTTAACAGTAATTAATAGATACTTAGAAATAAAAACTACGATGAAATGATCTGAATCAGGGAAAGTGTTATGAGAAAGAAATAGTCTAAAATGTATATATTAAAAAGAAAAAAGACAGATTTAATGAGTTAATCATTCAACCTCAGATTGAACTGAAAAACAAGTAAGCAAACAATCCAAAGGAAGGATTTAAGATAATAGAAAACAAAGATAAAATTGTGAGGATTTAGAAAGTGCAAATGTTTGTTCATTTACATTTTAAATAAAATAGAAAATAATGAAATTATTAAAAATAAAGGGGAGTTCCACTTTGTCTTCTTCCTTCCTTAATCAGACCTGTCCAACGGCCATCAGGTGGAGCTAAGCAAAGTGATTGTGTCAAGGAAGGAGAGAAGCTATGCTGGCCCAGAAAAAGGTGGAGTCCAGGGATAGTGAGGAAGTCATCGCTGCTAAGGGATGGCAGCATGGTGCATGTTGGAACCCTGCATAGTATGAGAACGCTACATGGAAAGTGGCCAACCCCATGATGAAGAGCCCCTCTGCCCTAAAGAAGGTGTGAGTGGAGGGATCTGAGCTCAAGCTAAGTGAAGAAAGAACCTGCATGTGTACTCACATATGTTCCCTTACATCCACTATTAGATCTTAAGTTATAAATCCTGTTTTCTACTAAAAGGAACCAAGGATACTTGGAGAAATAGTAGATTCCAGGGCTAAGGCAATGAAAGTAACAAATAATCCTGGAACATCTTATTATGCCCGAAGGCAAGGAAATGCTAAAATATAGTGAGGACACGTCAAAAGGACACAAAATTCAGCTTGACAGTTTCCTACCAGCAAAATCTGGAACACACGAACATCAAGAGAAATTATAATAGTGCAGTAGGTTGAATAGTGTCCTCAAATTTATGTTCTCCCAGAATCTCAGAATGTGATCTTATTTGGACAGAGGCTTTGCACAGACAATTAAGTTAAGATGAACTCATACTGGATCAAGGTGGGTTCTAAGTCCAATGACTAATGTCCTTATGAGAAGAGGCTGCACAGTGTTACATTCAGTGAAGGCCATGTAAAGATAGAGGCAGAAATCCCAAGAATTGTCATGTCACATTATTTTTAAATGATAAAGGAACTTTCATGGAAATCCAAGAACAGGAGCCACATTAAGTCTTAACCTCAAAGAACCCAGAGCTCAAAGGTGACTCTAGATCCACAAAGGTTCCTGAGTGTTCAGAGGCAGAAGTTCATGGATCTTTAATTTCTGTTAGACACCACATGTCTACCTCTGGTCCTACTATTAACTGATGGCTATGTTTGCTTCAAGGTCAGTGTCTTTTTTTTTTTTTAAGATTTTATTTATTTATCTGACAGACAGAGACAACAAGTAGGCAGAGAGGCAGAGAGAGAGGGGGAAGCAGGCTCTCTGCGCCTGATGTGGGACTTGATCCCAGGACCCTGAGATCATGACCTGAGCCGAAAGCAGAGGCTTAATCCACTGAGCCACCCAGGCGCCCCAAAGTCAGTGTCTTAAGAGAGACTCTGATTGGTCCAGTCCATCTTTGGGGGCAGACTATAATTCCCTGCCCAGCATATGGATTGTGTCCAGTTGGCCCAGGGACCTGGGAGGGGGCCAGTCATCAGTGGACAGAGGAGGTGGGGCACTGGCTCCTTAACGTGGCAGTCTGGGCCTGCCCCTTCAGCAGGAAGTGTGGGCAGGGTGGATCCCCACAGAAGAGGCTGTGGGTGGGTTGGCACAGTGCTGACCTTTCCAGAATACCGTCTTGTAAAAGAATGATGTGTTACCCAAATCCCACAGTGTTATACCCAGGTGAGATATCAACAAAGATATGGAAGCAACTTGGAAAGACATCCACAAAGCCATGTGCATTAGCCCTTAGCGTGCTAAAACATGACACAAATGTCATGCTTTGTGCTATGTTATTTAAAAATATTAATCCTTTTGTCTGACAAGTTTAGCTGTGAAAGCCGGTGGCTTTCTCAGTCAGGGCCTCCAAGTTTTGGCAAGCAGCTTGCACTTGGCATAAGGTTAGCTGATGCCATCCAGAGAGAGTTCAGTGTGATCACCAGACCAAAGCTGCCTTTGCCTTTGCAGGCTCCCAGCTAGTTCTTGAGGTTTTGCTGTAACAGAGCTGGTCAAACCCACTGATTGCTTATTATCCTGATGAAGCACCCACCGTGCCATGGACCACATCATTAAACACAGACAGAACGGACCGATGGATTCACAGGTCTCTTGTGTCACGTCTATGGTGCCCGTGTCTCTGGAGAGTATTTCTCTGAGGACTGGCCACAGCCACCTGGGGACCCTGAAGGACAAAGGACACAGTGGACCCATTTTTGAGCAAGGTGAGACTGTCAAAGGGCACAGGTCCTGTTCCAGGGCTGGATGCATTGCTGCCACGGGTAGGAGTTACGGTGGTGCTGGCGGAGAGGGGTACTGTGGATATAAGGGCATATGACATGACCCACTTGGCTGGTATTTCAGTCCTGGCAGAACAAAACACCCTGGACACAGACCACATCCTTAGGCTTAAGGTAATTGTTTTAAGACCGATTGAGTCACTACCCACAGCAGGTGTCAGTGAGAGGCATTCATCTGAACTCTACTCTCTTTTCTTGAGTCCCCAGCAGAAACCAGTCTCTCCTGATTTTTTCCCACCTGCTGAAAGATATTTCTTTCTTTCTTTCTTTTAAGATTATTTATTTATTTATCTATTTGAGAGTGAGAGCAAAAAGAGAGCAGGAGCACAAGCAGCGGGGAGGAACAGAGGGAGAGGGAGAAGCAGACTTCCTGCTGAGCAGGGAGCCTGACTGGGACTCGATCCCACGACCCTGGGATCATGACCTGACCTGAAGGCAGATGCCTAACCAACTGAGCCACCCAGGTTCTCCCAGACATTTCTTTTAAGAAAACATTAATGTCTGAATTATCTTAGTATTTCTGCCATGACTTGGAACACAGCAGGCACCAACGAAATATGTGCTGGGTAAGTGGGAATAAGAACTTAATCTTCCTTTTCAGTCACTAGATCAACTGGATTCCAGTGTTGCCTCACTGTTCTCTCTGTACACTTACAGTATTTGGCACAGGAGGAAGGTCAAGGGGGGACAACGGACGATGGAAGCTAATTTCACTGTTGAGTTTATTTAAAATGTTCAGATGTCTCTAGTGGCGATACTGTGAAACACCATCACTGTGTCTTGTGATATAGGGAAGGGCACACGGGCCCAGTTAATTACCAGAATGAGGACGGAATTCCTAGGCAGATCTGGAAATCTTTCTGCGTGTAGAGAAAAAGGTAGCCAAGAAGGAGGACCGAAGGGTAATAGTAACATTTCCTGACACTTTACCATGTGCCAGATCCCATCATAAGCATTTTACATACACTAAGTCATTTAACACTCACAAAAACCCTAGGGGGAAGGTACTATGATCCCATTTTACAGATGAGTCTGGTGCAAAAAAGAGCAGGTTGTCCCCTGGCCCATGTTGTCTGAACCACTGGGCTCTGTGACCCACTTCTCCTCCTGGCTCTCCTTTTCCCTCCCATTCTGTCTGTCCCTTATAAATTCAAAATCTTGTTTAATAAATGTTAAATATTGCTAAATATAAAATACTAAAATATGGCTTAATTAAAAGTCATTTCTTCACTCACGCATTTATTCACCAAATTTCACGAGCCATTATGATGTGACAGACGGTTCTCCAGCAGCGAATGTATTTGCCTTCTCAGGAAGCCTTGAGTGGTCACAGATGAGGTGACAATCATGCCGGATTTTATCCTTGGGGGGCCAAGCTGGCTCTTTTCTGCCAGAGCTGAAGCAAGCTTAGGTCTTCGATATTCCTCAAAATAGAGGGTCAGTAAGATAGACAAATCCATTTTTTGCTGATATTAATGCTTCTTGGAGCATAATGTTGATACAGTGTTTTTCAACACAAAACAGAACTTTCCTTCACTGGCGCGATGCTGGGGAGAGATGCCATGAAGGCAGAGGTCAGACAGCCCTGGCCTGCCATAGCTGTGTGTGTGGCTGCTTGGACAGATCCATTTTCCCAGTCACGCCAGATGAAGGAGGGCACTGCGTCGAATCTGCGGTGCCAAAGACAAGACTACAAAACCTCCACTTTTCTCTGGCTAAACAATTCTCACTCCCTAGAAGGGTCTCTTTGGTCCCTGCCTATTTTTACTGTTGGCATTTGGGGCAGGTGACGGGGAATTCTTCCTTGCTGGAAGCTGGAGGTCATGTCTGAGACAGAGTGGCCAAGTCCAATGGCAGAAAGGTTTGACTCAATCCTTACAGACAAAAAGAGTCACTCTTACAGAATTTTACGTGTCCTATGTACCACTCTGCTCAAAGTGCAGAGATTACGTAATTCTCCAGGTAGTATACTCGGGCAAAGTGGAGAATGAAGGCAACATCCAGAATTCTGGTTTGGCAAGACGAGTACTTGCTGATAATACAACACTACTCTTATACCCACGTACCTGGAACAGCCAGGCCTATCCTGGTGCTCAGAAATATTCATGGAATGAATGCATGAATAGGAAAAAAAAAATCCAGAAGGGTGTCAATTGTGAATGTTTAAACTATCTCTTTATTTAATTTTTGTGGTTTCAGGTTTTTATTTACATTCTAGTTAGTGCCCATAGAGGGTAATATTGATTTCAGGAGTAGAATTTAGTGATTCGTCACATACCTATAGCAATTCATGCTCATCACCGCAAGTGCTCAGGAATTATCTCTTTACTGGCTACAGGTTCTGATTTTTCTCTTATAAATATGTTATTTGTGTAATAATCATTTTAAAAATGTAATGCTGATTTTACTGAAATGTCGCTAAAGTGAGGGCAAAGATAGAACTGGGCTTTGCTGGCACCTTATTGCCAAGCTCAGCTTGATTGCCAGTAGTAGAGCTACAACCCTTGTGGGTGAGTTTCTGGAAAAGTGGGCTTTTTTAAGAATCCAGATCAAGTTAACATTTTCTAGCTAATAGAGAGGTAACTACTTTTTTCTCTAAGCAAAGGGTTTCTTAAAAGCACAGAAGTAACTACTCTGTTCTCTAAACAAAGGGTTTCGTAAAATCAGAGTATTAGAAGTCATCTTGCCCAGTTTTCTTAGTTTTCAGACGATTCGAACCCAAAAAGCCTTGAGGCTTTGACCTTGAGCAAACCAGGGATGAAAAGGGGCATTAGCATTTAGCTCTTCTGACTGCGTGCACACTTGCCATTTTGCACACCGTCAGCCAATAACCCAGCACGACATCGTGGTATACTCAACTGGATAACTGAGGAAAATTTAAGGAAGGGACTATTTAAAAGGATGGACAGAATTAAGAAGACCAGCAAAGGGAGTGAAGCGCTCCAGGTCATGCAAAGATGAAGAGCTGTTACACCCATAGGCCCGGGAGAGACAAGGGCAGGAGCAGTTACAGACCCCCAGGGAGGAGGGGCACCAAGAAGGCACCTGCCAGGCACTGGCTTGGGTAGAGGGACACAGCCCATGGGCAACAGCCTGAGTATGGGGGGTGAGGATAACCCAATCTCATTCTTTCCCCAAATGGAAGCCAAAGGTCAAGTGACCTTGTCGATTCAGTTTAAAGAGGAGCTAGAGCAGGGTACAGAGCAGAGTGAGGAAGGGTGGAAAGGTTCAGAGTTGAAACAGTCAGCACACTCACTCTCTAGAAGATAAACCTGTTCCTATCTCCAACTTGAAATCAGTAATAATCTGGACAACTGAGATAATTTTTAAAAATTCGTATTATACAAATAATATATATCTGTAATAGAGAAGCCAGACCATGTAGCCGTCTAAAGAGATTATAGCTACTTTTGACATTTAGGGTATTTACATTTCTAGGTTTTTTCTATTCATTCATGCCACAAACATTTATTGAATGTCAATGTTCACACTCCCCTTGGCCCTGTGTATATCGAAATAAAGAAAACGAACAAAAATTCTTCCTCTTCAAAGAGCTAACATTCTGGAGGGGATGCGTCACAATAAACAGATAAATCACCCAAATGACTGTTTGTGAGATGATGGTTAAGTGGTAAGAAGAAAAATAAAGCAGAGGAGAGGGATGGGAAGAGTGAGACTGTACTTGGGGAGATATTGTCATTTTCAATAAGGTGGCCGTGTGTGTGTGTGTGTGTGTGTGTGTGTGTGTGTGAAAAAGAGAAAGAGACCAAGCAATGACTGTCTATTTGTAGGGCTTTTCCTCTGGCTAATTGCTGGTGTTCAGGTAATGGGGAGTGTAGGTGGTGTGACTTCCCCCCTCCCCCGCAGTTTCAAAATGTCTCTGTTTAGATTTTTTAAAGGGCAAAGCTTTCTCCACTCCTTATACTAACCATTTAAAAAGTGCCGTGGGGAATCCTCAGTGCAAGTTTAGTAGCTGAATTCTTGATATCTATCTGTCCCTTTCTAGCTGAGTGACTGGGGGGAAGTCATTTCACCTCTCTGAGGTTCAGATTCCTCATGGGCAAAAACAAGGGTTTTGGTGACAATTAAAGGAAATGAGATTAGATCTGTGAGGGACCTGGTGCACAGCACACAGTAGATGGTCAGTAGGTGGTGGTTTCTTTCATTCTCTGGGCAGAGCTGGGTAAAAGTCGTGTTCTGGTAAAAACTACAGAGTCAAGATGCACAGAACTGGAGAGTTTGTCTCCAGTCTCTGACTGGTCATAGCTGTATCAGTTGGCCACTTATGTCCACAGTGGAGGCCCAGATGTCCCCTTGCACAGTTGACAGGTCTTAGAACCAAGGCTTGACTCCAAATGTGGCTGATAACACAGCCAGTGCTCTCTTTGTTAGGTGCTGTGTTCCTCCCCTCCCCTGCCCTGCTCTGTCCCCATGAGGAATGGTCAAGGTTGGATTGAGCCACAGTGTAGGGAAGGGTTTTCTCCTTGAAAATTGAAGATCGCTAGATGATCCCCTTCATCATGCTACTGGAAAAGGTTCTTTACTAAGTCCCATTGATACAATGGTTCTAAAGATGGGATGTTGGGCGGATTGTCTGTAGATTACTAGGGGAAATTAAACAACAGCAAAAAAACCCAGGACTTTACCCCTTTGAAATCATAGTGAAATAGGCCTGGAGAAAGGTCTGGGTGTCTATATTTTTCAACATGGCCCCATGTGTTTCTGATGTACAGTCAAGTTTGGACAACACCTCCCTAGGACCCAACCTAATGCATCTCAGAGATCTTCTTTTTCCTTTTTCTGGATGCCACCAGAATCATGAACTATAAGACTTCCAAATGGTGAGAATGTTGGGTAGTCTGACACTGGCTTCATCCAACTCTTTTGATAGAAGTCCTAGGACAGGTCAAGGTCTAGGTGCCTTGAAACACTAAGAAAAGAGACTACCTCTTAGTCAGCCCAGCAGTCAGTGTTCTCTGGTCGCTGTAAGAATGTTCCATCAGCTAAAAAAAAAAAAAAAAAAGAATGTTCCATCAGCTATACTATCTTACAGTCCACAGCTTCTGTAGGGACACAATGAGAGACCTTGTCCAAAGCTTTGCCAAAATCAAGGTACACGATGTCTGTCTGTGCTGCTCTGTCCACTTCACAAACTAGAAACCCCAGCAAAAACAAAGTACTTTGGCATAACTCTTTATCAGTGAACCCACACTAACTGCCAGTGATTATCAACTTCTTTTCCAAAAGCTCAGAAGTATCTTTTTTTTTTTTTTTTTTAAGAAACAGAAGAACCTACTGTCCTCTTGGTAGGTTTCCACGAATGTGTGTGGGAAAATGGTGCCCGTGTAAGTCAGTAGTAAAATCCATTTGGGCCTCATTTAGGTCTAACACTGCATTTCCATCAAGAACAAGGGCTCAGACCCATTTCCCATCCTATTTCTTCCTCAGTGACAGCTAGTGAATGTGACTCTCCCTTCCTCTGTAACAGCAAATATAGAGTCAATGTTCCTAATTAGAAGGGAGTTTTTTTTTAATTTCTTTATGTTTTTGTTTTAATTTGTCTTTTAGATGAGTTGGTCTTTTCTTACATTTGGGTGTAGGGTGGCTGTCAATTTCTTAAGACTCTTTCCGTGTCCCAGCCAGTACTTTAAAAGTGAATTTTATTCACTGAAGGCTGTGGCTTCATAGACATTGCCTGATACATTTGATCTCTGTGCTACCTTTCATCTTGGTGCTCGTGGTTTTAGACCCAGCGTGAACCCTTTATTTGGTTCATTTATCCTGGGTTTTCCTATTTGAATGAGACCCTCTCTATAAAAATTAATGTATTAAAAAATTATAGTAGTAATACAAGCTTGAAGAAGTATTCTTTACTTTACTAGAGGATTCATTATGCGATCCTTCAAGTAATGAACACAGCCAAGAAAATACATTTAAATCTATGCTTTCATTTCCATAACTGTGTGTGTCAGTTAGTCTGTATTTGTAAAGATTATCTTGTCATTGTCCATTAGTTACCTTCTTCTCTCATAAAATAGCACATCCATATAGTCTTTCATCTTGTATAATTTATGATTTCAAGTTATTATTTTTCTGGTTATTATTTTTTAATCATTGAAAAACATGTAAAAATGTTGAAGAATCATGATGATAGTCAGCCTCTAGTGGGGGCATTGACACAAGGCACTGCTCTCTAAACACCATATGTGCATTCACTTATTAAAACTACATAGTAAATTATGACATTAAGCTATTATTATTATTATTCCATCTTTAATTATTTTGCTTTCCCCCCCAAAAACATCATCCCAAATCTAAAACTTGGAGGAAGCCAGTATTTTTTTCTCCATTAGGAAACAAAAAAATTTATAATATATTAATAAAAGACATCCTCATTGTTCTTTTGGCTTCCTAAGTAAGATTGAGCTAGGGCTACATGAATGAGTCTTTCATGTTAAGCCTGGAAACTTTTATCAGGAGCAGGATCTATGTTACTAGACTCAGAATGGGATTTAAAGATCGAGCACTTGCAATACGTAGGACACTATGGTAGACATTAAGGATGCAGGCATAAAGAACACACACTATTCAAATTCCTCTTTGACATCCTTTACAATAAATTATCTAAGTGCAGGTTCCACTTAAGCCACTGGGCAAGTGTTCTGGTAAGTTTCAGAGGCAGAATCTCTCTGCCCCAACTTCCCTGAGCCTCCCTTATTCTTCCTTGTGTACTATTCTTGAGGACTACCTGCATTTTTATTGGACTACTCCATGCTTTATCACTTGGTCTGGATCCAAGGCTTTTGGTGGCACAAACTGCATTTACTCCCTAATCTACTCCCAAGGACTCTTTCTGCTGAATGGATCCCTTCTGTCTCCCACCCTTGAACTACTGAGTCTTTTAGACAAAGGGGAATTCATCTACAGACAGTGATGGTTATCTGAGCCAGTATAGACATTGATGGTGATGCTCTCACCTAGTCCAGGGGTCATGACCCTCTTTTGGATCTTCTTTCTTCCAAAGTAGGCAGACAGTTCACCTTGTGATTTCTCTGAAAAACCTGTTAAATACTTCGTCTCTCTAGCTTCCTTCTCCTTCATCCTTTGACCCAATGTCTGCAATGTAATTTGTCAAGGCCAACTCCTGTAAAATGATAATGCCCCACCTAGTCTCTGCGCGAGATATAGGCTAGATTTTCAGCAACTGTGGAGATAATTGAGAGGAAGAATTGGTAGGGGATAGGGGGAGGGATAAAATCTCAGAGCAGCCAAAACAGCAGTCATCAAGGCCATGCTCTAAACCCATGGAGATTTCTAGACACTCCAAACTTAGTAGTTTGAAACAACACAAATTTACTGTCTTACAATTCTGCAGGTCAGAAGTTTGAAATGGGTCTCACAGGGCTATAGTCAGGTGCTAGGAAGGATATATTCCTTTTTGGAGGCTCTCAGGGGGACCCCATTTGCTTTCTTTTGCCAGCTTCTAGCATCCAGTTGCCTGAATTTGTAGCCAAGTCCCATCTTCAAAGCCAACAGTAATTGGCTGAGTCTTCCTCATATCAGATTACTCCAACACTTCTGCTCCTCTCTTTCATTTCTGAGGAAACTTGTGATTACATTGGTTCCATCCCGTAATCCAGAATGACCTCTACAACTCAAGGTCAGCTGATCAGCAACTTGAATCCCCCCTTCCTGTGTAATATAATATATCCTGGGTTTCTAGGGATTAGGACGAAAACACCCTTACCAGGGACATGATTCTGACTTCCACACCCATGCTCAACTGTACAACATCATTAGTCCACAATAATACACATATGGTGATTTGGGGTATGAGCTGTTCAAAGTAGGGAGTGCTGTGAGTGGCAGACCACTTTCTGCAATAGGAAGTGAGAGCTGGGAGCCTAATTAAAAAAAAAAAAAAAAAAAAAAAAAAAGAGTGAGAGAGATCAAAACCGAAAATCAGCCACAGAGCCAGCAAATTGCAGGAGTCTGAGCTCACAGACAATGGAAAGAATTTTCTCTTCCTACTTCAGTGGTTCCTCTGGGTATGTTCTGTTTCATGGCACCAAACTTTAAATGCTGTTCAAAATTATGACCCTGAGTCATTAAGAAAATGTTTCATTCAGTTTAAAAGCAAGCATCACACCACATTTAAAAAAGGGGGGGGATTTAAAAAAATCATAAAACTTCCAGAGGAAATCTAGTGAATATTCTTCAGACTTTTTAATGAGAAAGATTCCCTAAGCAGGAAAACAAAGGAAGAAATAAAAAAAGAAGAGGAGCCATATTTTTATATAGGTATTCATATTTATTCCTTAAAACCAGATTATTGAATAATACATTATGAACAAATTAAAAGGTAAGCAGCAAGTTGTGAAAATTATTTGTCACAAATAATATAGTCAATAATCTTGATAGAATTCACACAAATCAATGAGAAAAATATTAAGGCTATAAGAGAAAAACAGGCATATTGTGTGTAGAAAATACTGATGGCAAATTAGTCTATAAAAATGTTTAAATTTAATGGCAGTAAAAAGTCAAAACAGTTATGGCAATTTGAATTTATCAAATTAACAATTTTTTTATAAAAAATGATAATATTTAATGCTGGTGGGGTGTGGTAAAATAACATTCTTACAAATTGCTGGGAGTATGTAAATGGTACAGATCCTTTGGAAGGTGATATGTATGTATCAAGATCCTACAGATATTTATATACTTTGACATATGAGTTCCACCTATACAAATCTATTTAAAAGAAAAAATAGAGACAAAGCTTTCTGAAAAAGCTTATCCTTTTAACAAAAACAACTGATTTATCCAGTGAAGGTAATGGTTAAAAAAAGTATGACACAGTTCTATTACAGCTAGAGCCATTAAAACATATTTTCAAAGAATGTTGGATGATATAGAAAACATTAAGGGAATTGTGAAACATTTAAAAAAAATACTTCAGCAGACATTTGATGCAGAATAAGAAAACTTATGCCAAATGTTAATAATCATGGATTTCTGAGTAACTTTTGCCTTATTTTTTCTTTATAGGCTTTTGAAAATGAGCATGTGTTCCCTTTTATATTCAGAATGTATTGCTTTGTTTTTAATAATCAAAAGTACAGATGCATGTAGCACATTTTAGAAAGAGTTTTAGATAAAATTGTCGAATGGCTTTGGTATTTGAAGCTTCAGTCATGTGAACAATCATCTGTGTGCTGTCCTGTCTCCCAAAATGATGGGTAAGACATTGATGTACTTTGGATCTACTGGCTTACTTTAATGAAAAATAAAACTCTAAGGTCATATCATTGGTTAAGCGTTTGGCTTAATGGAGCATTTTGCAAAGTGTGTTTCAGGAAAATGGAGTGCTTTGGGTTGCTCTGACATTATTTGGAGGTCAAATGAAATTGGGAAATACCATATAATTTATTTTCTTTTGGGAGGGTCACAATTTACATCTCCAAGGCTCTGAAAAGTCCCGCAGTAATGAATTTGCTTTTTTTTTTTTGAAGTATGGTTGACACATAAGTTACATTAGTTTTAGGTGTGCCACACTGTGATTTGACAAGTCTGCATCATGCATCATGCTGAAGCTTAGCCAACCTCTGTCACCATACAACACTATTACAATACCACCTACTGTAATTCCTATGCTGTGTCTTTCATTCCTGGGACTTATTCATTCTATTCTTATTCATTCATTCACTTATTCATTCAAAACCCGCTTTGCTTTGTTTCAACCAGAGTTTCCCAAAGGAGTGCTCTTCAGAATTTTATTGACTAATACCTATTAACCTCTCCTCCCTCCCTAATCACATTTCGTGTATGTTACGCATTTGGGAAAATCATGGGTTTAAGGAAAGCTCAGCCAACTCACTTACTTTTGCTCACAGTTTAGACTATGAAGCTAGAGGCTGTGAGTCCAGTCCCCATACACTTTTGTGGAACTGTCAGGACAATTCTAGCTGGAGGCATGATAAGGTTATAACTAGGCAAGCTCGAAGCTCTGTGTGGTGGCTATATGCCAGGGAGGACTCGAGCTCTGTTTCAAGTTGCGAGATTCCCCTCTCCCATATCCCACATCAGGTCGCCAGTCTGAGCCAGTAAGTAGATGCCAGCCCCAAGTCCTCTGAGTTGCTGAAGGTTTTCCTTCCTAAGCACACAGTGCCAGAAGGGGTTGGGACTTTCCAGGCGTGAAACCTGAAGGGAAAATACATCTTCAACTCCCTGCTCCAGATTGCTGAATAATGTGCAATCCCGTAACTAAACATGGTACATCTGTGTACAATAGTAGGGTCCATTGCTAGGAAGTCAGCCTTAGGTTAGAAGATAAAGAATACACGTGGTATCACCAGAGAATGGTGCAAATGGGTTCTTATGTGTTTCAGTGATTGGCCTGTGAGTGCCTTTTCTCCATCTGGTCTTTTGACCTCTTCCCACAAGGGTCCTTTTCATCCTTTGGAACCTGTGGACTTTTCCTTAAGGTTCAGGACGCCAGGCGATGTGCCCTTTTTGGAGCTGGAGAAGCCACACTATGATCTTCAGGTCTGCTCAAAATACGTCTTTGGCTCATATTGACATCCTCAGACAGCATTCATTAAAAGTCCTGTTACACGCCCAGGATCTCTGCCTCTTTTATCTGGCTTCAGCCGCTTCCCAGAAAAAGGTGGATATGGGGAAGAAGGAGAGGAAGACTCTGGGAAGCCACCCTGCTTAGCTTCACAGATCTCAGGGCATTAGGGTAAGCTGGGAGCTTCATGATTGTCTCATCCAGTGCCTTGTGGATATCTAGGGTTTCATGGACAGAGTTGCTTTCAGGGAGGCCTCTAGAACTCTATCTGTCACTGCAACCACAGTGACTCTGCTTTCTAATATATAAGGTAAGATTTAGTTCAAAACCAGATCCCAGCTGCTAAAAGAAAAAAATTGAAGGCAATGAGTAGTCTGGCTTTATGCACAAATCTCTCTGCAACAAGCAGTCATGCAGCTTCTTCCCACACTCCTCCAGTGATGGGGAGCTCATTACCATTCCATATTTGGTCATATACTATATGAAACAAATCTGATTCCCTGAGACTCCTACCCGTTTGTCCTAGTTCTGCTTTCTGGAGACAGATGGAAATAGTTTAAACCAATTTCCAGCTTTGAGCTCAAGCAGGATAGGGAACTTTGTGTCAATTTTGATTTTTGGTGCATCTCTGGAACAATTTCTGGCATACAGTGGGAGCTTAATAAGTGATTAATAAATGAATGCATGAGTACCCATATATATCTGTTGTAAGATTACCATATGACTTGAATCTCAAAAATGACACATCTAAGGGCTCATGTGATGAGAACCTCCCTTTCCTCCTAGGAAGACTAGGATTGAGGGCAATATGCTAAGGATCTTTGGGTATAGGGCAAGGAGACTTGGGATTTAACTTATTCTGCTAAGTGCTTTAGAAAAAAAGCTAGGACAGGCACTGCATAATGGCAACTTGATAATTGCAAAGAAAGCTACCAGCCTCTTGTCTGGAAATAAAGTGTGACCCAGGCATGAGGGTCATTTTATGTATCCTCATCGTTGGTGGTCACCAAAGTAGTAGGCTTGAGAGGCCTGGAAAGTCCCACCAACTCCCATGATAAGGCCAGAAACTTTACCATTAGAGACTCATTCCTTTGGATAAAGTACTTACCTTTCTTCTAAATGTAAACACATTGAGTAGCCACCACCTTGGAATGAATTAGCTGACTGGGTTGTTTTCTTTAAGGATAAGGATCCTTTAAGATACTCGATTGGATGGGAGATTTGGAAAAGAATTGGGTGTCAGAGAGAAAAGGGGCCGGGCAAGTTAGCTGGAGGGTGAAAGAAAGTGCATTTTGTTTAACTTGATACATGTACCCAGTCTCTGCAAGCTGTGGTAGTTTCAGGGGCAGGTATTGGTCTGGCTCCATGGAAGACCATTGACATGGCAGACAACCACCCGCCATTAAGAGTCTTCCCTATTAAGAGCCTTCCCTGAGGCAATAGCACCAGTGTGCTCAAACATTTTGGAAGATAGGTGCTAGATATGCATAAGTGACTACCAGGCTGATGGGGAAGATGTCCAAGCTCCCCTGTGACCATCCTCTCACCACAGAAGGGAAAAACCAATCCCTGACAAGCACGAGGCTGATTATCAGCCGTGTGATGAAGCATTACTTCCTGTGCAGGACATTTTCAATTCTTGAGAAATTCTTTCCCAATCAGAGTGAGTGACAGTTTTAGAAAACAAAGGCCTTTGTTTTCTTCCTCTAAGTCCATACTGCCTCCTTCCCTTCCCTTCTCCCATATTGTACACCTACCTCAGAGGAAAGATTTAATTTGGGAATGTGTGTCCACATTGGGGGAGGGGTGTGGTAGTCAAAAAATGCAATCTACCTGCCCAGACATAACTGGAATTACCCATACGGACATCTCTTCCATAGTCCTTGCAGCCAAATTTTGCTTTTTGTTCCTTTCCAGATAATGCGGCGAATATTATTATCCATGTGGGGGTGTGTTTACTATTCTGAGATCACATTAACATTACTCATTTAACGATCTGCAATGTTTTGAAACCAACATGTCTCGCCATATCCCAGAGCGGGACTTTTTTTTTCTCTACTGATGCTTTGATCGATAAGGACCGCCCCTGGTCCTTATCACGACCATGACCTTTAAGACATGCAGTCTGTGGGGTGTGGGACTGAGGCTCAAGGAGGCAAAGGCCAACCTCCCAGCAGGATCGCTGTTGACTCCTGCTCAGCAAATGACAGCTGGATGTATGTGCTCTGCACTGGTGGAGGGCTTAGGAAGCTGCCAGGTGTTGCCCAGACTGTGCAACTGACATTTGAACATGAAGCTGGCAAAGGTGGCTTCCGGAGTTTTCTGTTCTGGTTGATTAGAAGGATAATGAGGAGCTGTGTTCATGTATTAATCACACATGGAAAAAATGCCTGCTTTATGGTAGGCCCGGGATGCAGGGGTGAGGGTAAAGACTGGTAAGACATTATCCCTTGCCCTTCAGGAGTTTTCAGTCTAGCAGAGAGACAGACCTGTAGACAAGTGTGGTAGATACCTTACAGAGATATACGGTGGCAGATCAGACAGAGAAGGTAGTCTGCTCTCTGAGGACAGAGAACAGGCAGGGGACAGTTTGAGAAGACAAGAGAGAGATAATGCTTGGGCTGGGCCTCCAAGAAGAAATAGGCGCTTGTCTAAGTGGAAATGAGATGTAAATAAAAACTTGGATTTGCAAATCTGTAGAACAGCATGATGCTTTGGATGGAACTTCTAAAAGTTTGATGGCCAGGGTCTAGGTTGGAGTGAGGGACGGGAGACCGGAAGAAGGGGAGAGATGAAATAGGAAGGCCAGCTCAAAGAGCCCCTTACCCACTCTGCAAAGGGGTTTTTATTTTCTCTTATAAGCAATGGGAGCCGCTGGCTAGACATTAAGTAATGTAGTGACTTAGCCGACCTTCCTTTTAGGTATCCCAGAGAAGAACGGGTCTGAACGTAGAAAGACAGGAGTCAGGAAATGCGCTAGAAGGCTACCGAGGTAATTCAAGGAAGGCATGAGGGTTACAACAGAGGCAGTGGGAATGTGAAAGGAGCAGAGATTTGGAAGGACAGAATCCCTATGACTTGGGGGACATGTAGGAGGAGGAAGGGCGGGGAGGGGAAGAGAAATGAGAAATCCAGGGTGATACCCAGCATTCTGGTTTGAGTAACTACAGATGATGTGGGGAGGAGAGGGTGTAAGCAATTAATTCAGTTTTGTGCCGGTTGAACTTGAGACGCTCGTGAGATGCCCAAGTGGAGAAGCCCAGCATGCACTTGCTTATGTGGGTTCAATGCTCAACAACTAGGACAGAGAAGAGGAGAAAAATATGAAAGTTGTTTACATGTAGGTGGTTGAAACCTTAGCAAAGGATGGCCATGTCCTGTGAGAAGGACTGACGGCCATTGGCAAATCTTTCAACACATCCCCTAAAAGCAGTAGGCAAACAAAAGGGTCCAGAAAGAGAAACTGTAAAAGAGAAAAAGGGAAAGTGGGTACAGGGAGGCAGGGAAGAGGCTTTTGCGATGAAGAGACTGATCAATGACTTCAGAGCCTTTGGGGAGTCAGTGAAGTACAGGCGGGGGGCACCAGCGGGAGAAGGCCACGGGTGGTGTTAAGGGAGAGCCGCTACAGTGGGGAACTGGGCAGGGAGACCACGGTCCAGTGCTGAGGAGCACACGGGGAGTGCTGGCAGACTGAGTGGTGGCAATGCCTGTGAAAGGCTTGCCTGTGAAAAGGAAAGCTTCATGAAAATATTTGGAACTACTGATTGTGTCTGCAAATCATTTCACAAGAGAAAAGACTAGGGCAGCCTGATGGGACACAAAAGATTTAAAAGGTAGACATGTAAACTAGTGAGCGTTTGCCACTGTGTTCTTGGCCCTGGGCTTGGTGCTTTGCTATCATTACCTTGAGTATTTTTCTTTCATCTCGTCTTTCATTTTCTTCCATGTTTTCTGCTGCTGCTCCCCTCCCCCATCGGACCCCATCTCTGCTGTTGCTGGACTTTTGCTCTTTAAGGGCATTCGGGGTCTGAACTGCAACCTGAGAGGTACAAGATCATCTCAAAATTTTTGAATAAACAGCGGCAATAATAATAAATAATAAATGTTACACAGTAAGAAATCATGTCATTAAACCCTAATCACCCATTAAGGAAGTTAGGCGAGAATGCTATCTGAATGGCAATGAGGGTACAGTCCCAACAAACACGGAGCGTGGTGAACCAGCTTCTCAGGAGGTGGTGGGGCCGGGCATCCGTCACACAGAGCTCGCCTACCCTGTGTTGTTTCTAACAGAGAATCCTAAACCCAGCCTCTTCTGATTGTATAACTGTAGAGAGGTAATCACCTATTTCAAATAACTGGGAGCCTGAGACAACTGAAAAAATCAAAACGCAGCTTGCAATAATACAGAAGACACACCTTCCTGAGTGCAGAGGTGGTGGACTGAAAGAAGTAACGGGTAGAACAACCGTCAGGGTTTCCAACTTCTCGAACTCAGAAGGAGTCATTAGGTGAATAAATAGTACACGCCCACTCACCCTAGCAGAAGCCAGAATGACCCAGTGGGTAGATTGGGAGTAGTTAATAGAAGCTGTTAAGTGTTTCCGCATCAAGTTTTTAATAGAGCTCAGGATCCAGTGGGGCCCTAGACAATTTGTGAAGTAGGCCAAGTTTGGTTCCTCCCATGGCTGCTTCCAGCATTCCTCCTCCCTCCTAGACGACAGTTTCTATATTGTGAACTCAGAGGAAGTACCAGACTCTGGACTAAGCATATTGAATCTATTCACTCTTTGGTATCTTACAGCCATCTACTGAGATAGCTACTACCATCATCCCCATTTTACAGATGAAGAGACTGAGGTTTGTGGCATGAAGTGACTTAATCAAGACACATTGTTAGGTGACACAGGTGTTTCTGGGTTCTTATGTGGGTGCTTTTAATTTATTGGCAATAAGCCGGTAGCCAAGATATAATCTTTGAACTTTGTCCTCAGCTGGCTATTTCCTTTTAAAGTGTTACTCCTCCCAAAGTCTTTTGGTACTGGAAAAGTCTTCCAGAATCTCGAATCTGACACAAGTTGTTTCCTGCTTTGATATATAATGCATTCATGAGAACATATTAAAATTGAAAGGATGGATATCAAACAATAGACTTAGATACTATTTATTTAAGGCATGGAAGGACTCCCAGAGATTTAAAAGAATAATCATAAAAATGCTAACTATGCCTTGCCTTCTGGGTGCTATATTTGACACTATACTTCCAGATTTCATTGTGCTCTTTAATTTGTCCTTTTCCTTCATTATTGAACATACAATCAACCTATCCTCCATTGAACATCCAATTGAGGACAAAGACTGGCCACTTTTAGCACACCTAATTATTTCTATTTTCATCCTAATTTTTGAAATTGATGAGACCTCTCTGCTTATTCTCACTAATATCAGCATTTTCTTTCTCTATTTCCCATTCATTTTTGTAACTGAGTATTTGAATAATGAGACATGAACCTTTGGTTACCAAGATGGCACTGCTGTTGAAACTGAACAGCCATGTTGCTCTAGTACAGGAAGATTCCCAGCATTGTTTTGTCAGCTATCAAAAGAGCATCTGCACTCAGTGTGTGGAAAACAATTTCGGGGTAGGCGTGTCTAAGGTACTGAGAGTGTGGGCTGTAAGAGAGTTAGACATATGACAGTCAAGGGCTATAAATAGACTGGTTTAGCAAATGTTTAAGGAGAGTCTACTGTGTAATCAGCCTTGTGGTAGGCCTGTGGACTCTTAAGAATGACCTGCCACTCCATGATCCTTTTGAATGGGCCCATTGATTGGGGAGATATTTGGGGTTGAGAGGGATGGCATCAAATTTCTATGATCAGATCTTCCAGGTGGCCATTGCATTGCCTTTTTACCATGAAGGGCTCACATTTTTTAAGCTCACATTTACTAAGATGCATTAGGTGTTAGGAACTAGTCCAAGGGCTGAGGACAGTGAGACCTGGTGATATGCCCTAAGGAGCTTCCAGACCAGTGGGGACACAAAGAGATAAACAGATAATCCCTTTATAATGCAGTATGTGTATTGATGGAGTATAAACAGGAGGCTGTGAAATATGGGGGAGGGCTCCCAGAACACCCTGAGAATTCAGAGAAGGCTTCTTGGAAAATTCCTGAAGAATATATAGGGATTAGCCAAGTGTGGAGAAGTAGAAAGGGTGTTTTAGGCAGAATGAACAACAGAATTAAAAGTGCAGACATGCATTTAGGGCTGCAGTTCTAAATTTCTATGAGACAGAGATTGGGTGACGAGTTTGGGGAGTCCCAAAAAGTCTAGAGCATGCTATATACCACACGAAAAATCTCACATCACCTTCTCTGGAACTGAACCTTGTATAAAGGGCTCCCCATCCATTATTTGTTGCTGAAATACCAGTGTAATTTTGGTTTTTCCCTCAAATGTAACTAAAACCACCTTCTCACTCTAATGATCTTCCAACTTTGAACTCTTTTGAGTGAGGTACTGATAAAATCAAAACAGAGAATTACCGCTGCCTGGAAGAGCAGTTAACTCCCAAGCGTCATGATGCACACGCTTAACTTCTAATTAGCCTCCAACAAATGAAGTTAATTTATCCACGGGTATAATCCTATCATAGGAGTGAGATCCACCAAGCTGACCAGATTCGATCTTTAGACAGATTTATTTCCCTAGAATGGGAGAAGTAGATCATAGGAATCCTGCTGTGATCTGCAGACGTCTTTTCCACAAGGGGAGTAGCCATCTCTGCCCTTTACAAAACACATGAGCTATAGCTGGAACTGCATGAGCCCTCCGCCTGGAGCAGCTTGACCTTCCTGCAAGGCTGCCCAGCAGACCCACTCCTGTTAAGGTTCTCCATCTCACTGCTGTTCACCAAACTTTTCTGGTTTTTCACAGCTCAGCTTCCCAAATATATCACTTCTTACCTTTACTTTGCATAGCTTCATGGAGACATAATTTTCGTACCACACATTTCACCCGGTTAAAGCCGGTTCAGTGACTTCCGGCATATCCACAGAGTTGTACTTCCATCACCACTATCAATTTTAGGACATTTCCCCACTGCCAAAAGAAATCCCACACTCCTTGGCCATGCCAACTTCTCATGCCCCTGAGCCCCAGAAAACCATAAATCTATTTTCTGTCTCTATAAATTTGCCTATTCAAGACATTTCATACACGTGGAATCATACTTCATGTGGTTCTCTGTGACTGGCTTCTTTCATTGCTTACCTTTCACTTCACGACCTGTCCCATGCTTGTCTGACCTCAGAACCTTGTCCTTGGACATGATGGGGATATCTTCCTCTTGGCTTCATATATTCCCAGTTAAACCATACCACTGGTTAGAATCAGATGTGCCTGACTAGTAGCCACGTAGTCAGTTCAGGGAGAATCCTTGACCTACAACCTGCCCTTTCTCTTGGCACACCAGAGAACCACGAGAAAATCTGGAAAAGATAACTTCCCCACTTCACTGGTTAAGAGACTGAATATACCCTTGGAGTACCAAAAGAGTTTATATTCCAGATAACAACAATTTACTGAAAACATGTGCTATCATTTGTGAGTTCCCTTGCAATCACCATTTCTGTTGGACCCTTGAATCCTCTTTACACATTTATCTGCATTTATTTGGAAAATGCTTTGTCACCACAAAGCCAAAATCTTGCTTACGTTATCTGCAGGCGGAACGAGGAACAATTTTCTCTTGATGTCTCCTTATTTCTCTTAAAGAAAGCATTGACTACACAGGTTGTAATGTGAATGGTGATGTGGATTATTTTGAAATCTTTCAACCTCTCTGGTTCCTTGAGTTATCCAGGAAGCACAGCAGCGACTAGACATGAGGGACCTTATGAGAAGACTGTGAGTCCTGACACCCCCAGTGTTGGACTTGTGCAAAGAGGAAACTAAGAGGAGGAACTATTCATCAGTACCCATCCTCACCCACGCATCTATAATTACCAACAACGGTTGCAGTGCAACTCAAAAACATAAACATGGTGAGTTGGCTGAAGCCGAGGTCTCTATTTATAGCTTCCATGGACCTACTAATAGCTTTAACACCCTCCTTGAAACAGACCCCAAGTTGGGAGCAGTGAGCAGAGGGACAATCTCAGTTATAAAGTGAAGTAATGACTCTATACCTCCAGTTCAACAGGGTTCGTGTGTGAATGGCCATCAAAAACATCTAGCCATTCTGAGAGAGGCATATCACAAAAATAAACATTTTTCTGGGCAGGCCAGACAAGAACACAGAGTCAAAGGATTTCCAACTCAGACTTCAAAATTATAGGGTTTAATTGGGAGGTGTGAGGGCACGTCATCATTGCTTGGACATTTGACCTGAACCATGTTTGCTCAGGCAAGACAGGAAGTGGTCAAGAAGTGTGACATAATGGAAAGAGCAGAGGGTGGGGAGTCAGGCAGCTCCACATTTAGCTGGGTGGCCTTGAATGAGTTTCTTGATCTCTGTGAACCTCAGTTTCCTCCTCTGTAAAATGGGATTACTAAAAATATCTACCTCATAGGGAGCTATTAGAATCATATATGGCATGCATATCCTTAAATGAGATTTTTAAGAAAAGATTTATTTTTTTTAGAGACAGAGAAAGAGAGAGGGTGTGAGCAGGGGAGGGGCAGAAGGAGAAGGAGAGAGAAAGAATCTCAAGCAGACTCCCACTGAGCCTGGAGCCTGACTCTGGGTTTGATCCCATGACACTGAGCTCACGACCTGAACTGAAACCAAGATTCGGCTGCTTACCTGACTGAGCCACCGAGGCACCCCCTCAAATGGGATTTTTTTATGGGTATAATTACTAATGATGCATTATCTAAATCAGGATTTCTGAAAGATTTGGCTGATGTAACTCACAGTGGATTAATTCTGTTATGTCTTTGAGGTAGTCTATATTATTTTTTTAAAAGCTTTAAAGAATGGAGAGATATTTTTAGAAATTCTCCCACATAGATCCTACACAGCTATTTTGGAAAGTTGAAAATAATTTAGTTTGCTGTATATTATGTATTTTCAATATTCAAAGATAATATCTATTTATATAGCATAGTTGCAAATTCTATTTCTTGCACATTTGATGGGATTGCTAAATTACATGTATCTCTTTTAGTGTTCAGGAAAACAAAGCATAGAAATTCTCTAAGTAAAATTTTATTTAGTCTTAAAGAGGGTCAGAATGGTCAGGGTAACCAATCTCCCATACTCCCAATTATCTACAACATCCTTGAGACTTGGGCACCCAGCTCCTGCTTGAACCCTTCAAAATCTAGGGGCCCAGAGGCAATCCATTCCATTTTCAGGAGGACCATGGATACACTTAAGATGTTCTGGGGTGCCTGGGTGGCTCAGTCAGTTAAGCATCTGCCTTCAGCTCGGGTCATGATCTCAGGGTCCTGAGATTGAGCCCCATGTCCAGGTCCCTGCTCAGCGGGGAGTCTGTTTCTCCCTCTCCCTCTGACTCACCTTCCTGCTTGTGCTCTATGTCTCAAATAAAAAAACAAAATCTTTTTATAAAAAGTTCTGGGGCACCTGCGTGGCTCAGTTGGTTGGGCATCTGCCTTCAGTTCAGGTCATGATCCCAGGTTCCTTTCTCTCTATCTCTGTCTCTCTCTCACATAAATAAATAAAATCTTAAAAAAAAAAAATTCTTCCTTTTGTTGAGCCCAGTTTGATCTCTTTAAATCTCACTCATTTGTCCTGGTTGCCTAGTAAGGAAAAAAGCAGAATAAATTCTTCTACATGATGGCCCTCAGACTTCAGAAGAAAGAGACCAGGGTTCTTCAAGCCTTCAATCCTGACAAACATTCTTGGCTCTCTCACAGAGCCACAAGAGAACTCCTGATCTCTTGCTCAGTTAAATTCCTTTCCAGGGGCTTATTTATCTATCTATTTATTTACTTATTTATGAGCATTATGAGTCAATCCTCTTCTCTCTCTCTCTTTCAAGCTGCTTTGACTCTCTATGTGTGGACTAAATCCAAGTGCGTGAACTACATACAATAACATTTTCTTCTCTCTCCTTCAGCTACAATAGACCATTTTTATTTCTTAAGTTTAAGTTTGTTGATGCAGGTTAGGAAACACAGATTTCACTTTGTTTTTATGTTAATCCAAGCTAGAAGTGGTTTGGAGGTAAATCTGGGTGCATGTGTGCACACACACACACTCATGTGGGACATTCTAAAGTCAAAAAGAAATTAATTTTTAGTTATCCCACTTTGGGGTTTTACATAGGTATAGATAATTATCACTTGTTCTTTGGGGCATCATACACATTTGTATATAAACTTACATAAAATCTCTAGCCACAAAGTCTTATATTGTAGTCCTTGCACCAAGACAAAATTTGATACTTGCTTGCCAATAGTTCTTGTAGTTCAGGGTGATAATGGCAGCAATGGTAACAATAGCATCAACGACACATGTAGGTAACTTGCTGGCTTACTTGCTTAGCTTGCTAACTCCATGCTAAACACACCTATGTACTTAATAAGAAGAATTATAATAGATGCTATTATCCCCATTTACAGATGAGGAAAATCAAGTTCAAGTTCAAGTTCCCAAATGTTGAGTAACCTTGCCAGGGCCCCAGGATGAATGGTTGGCCACTGTCACTGTCAAGTTGGTTGTCGAAGTCTGAAGTCCAAACAGACAGCTTCCAAGCAGCTTGCTGTTTAGTTGTTTAAAGTCAGGGCCACTCAGACAAGTCGAGGAGGAGGAAAGCTACAAGGATTCTGTAAAGCAGGGACTAAACGAGTGTGTCATTACCACACCCAGCTGGAAGCAATACAAAGGCACCAGGGCAGAAGCTGGGCAGGCCTCCAAGCCCACCCAATGGTCCCTGATGCAAGTGTGAGGGATGTTGCCCAAGGATGAGTCCAGAAAAGGCTCACTAAAGAAGGGACCAAAGATTTTTCTATTTGCCCAAAGCATAGAATTACATACACCATAGCTGGGCTCCACTGCCAATGTCAGCATATACACAGTACAGGTATCCACTTACAGACCATGGAGAGGGCAAATGCGATTCCTTCTTATCGGATATTTGAAGTCTCATTTGCCAGGGTCCACTAGAAAGTTTCGTGTGTGCCTCGTGTTCTGCAATACTGTGCCTTTGCCAATTGCGCTCAAAACAACATTTTGTAAATTAAATCACACTCAGAACGAATTAGGATAGCTGGGTCCTTAATGATGTTAATTATAACATACAATATTACACAATACTAATGATAATGACAAGAAACCATTGTTAATTACTCTGTAAGGTGAAGAATTATTGCAAAATCATTCCCAAATTCCTTTTTAAAACCTAAATATCAACTTGAGGCATCAGATCTCCTCTTGTTCACATCTACCTCAAACCTGGTAAAAACAAGAGTCAAGGAATGAGGCACAGAGACGACTATGGCAATCATTTAAATGTTGATGTCTTTTCTGTTTTCAGTGTTTTTCTAATACATTCCCATATCTGATGTAATTAAGTTGTTCAAACTTCGGGGTGTCTGGATTCCTCAGTTGGTTAAGCCTCTAACTCTCGATTTCAGCTCAGGTCAGGATCTCAGGGCCCTGAAATTGAGTCCCACGCTGGGTTCCATGTTCAGCAGGAAATCTGTTTGAGATTCTCTCTCTCCCTCTCTCTTTGCCCCTCACCCATCTCTCTCTCTTTCCCTAAAATAAATAAATAAGTAAATAAATCTAAGGAAAAAAAAAAACACAGTTATTCAAACTGGAATGTTTTGTAGTTTATTAAATTGTTCCCTATCACTGCTCCCTGTGGCTGGAGAAGGAAAAATGAAGCTTGGAGAAGTAGCTTAGCCCAGGTCACCCACCTAAGAAATGGTGAAGTCAAGATTTTAATCCAGTCATTTTAAGTGTAGCACATCTTGCAACTTCTAAAGCCAAACGATAGATGATTTTTGAGCTATTCTGAGGGGAAATGGTTGCTGACTTGTAAAGATACTTGTCTCCTAGCGACCATAGAACTTCCATGGAGTTCACTTGCTTTTCAGCAAGATTCACACTCTGAACCGGGCTAGCCAGCATTAAACAAGTACTCAGCGCCAGGTTCCCAGAGGCCGTTGCACAACACAGCGCCTTCGCTATTTCTGAGTAGAGAGAGGGGAGATGACTAATGGCCATATCATCAACCAGAAATGTATAGAAAAACTCTTGCCCTTTCCCTGGTACTGATTTAGGCAGAGCAATCAACCACTAGAGGAGCAAGAACAAACCCTAGTTCCCAACCTCAACTCCAACTCCCAACTCCAAAGGGAGGAGTAACATGAATTTCAGATGCTTTCTCCTCAAACTTCTCACCACACCCAGGTGCTGTGCTATTCTAAATAATCTGTCCATTTCTGTGCAGCTAGAAAAAAAAGCATTGCTTGCTATTCCAATAACGGAAGTTTGGACAGAGAAGCATGATCTTTGTTTTTCCTTCTCTGCTGATGCATCTATTTTATACTTTGTTTGCATATTTACTCATTTGTCTTTGTACAAATACAATAAACACCATAAAGGCAATTTGTCCAAAAAAGAAAAACTACAACTGTAATCTCCCCATCCTAACTCATCAACCAGTCTCATTTTCAGAGTTTTCCGCCCATGTAAGCGTGTACCCATGACCTTCTACACAAGATAGAGGTCTGCTTTAGTGTTTCCACCTAGTATTTGGATGAAAACAATCTTCATGCCCTGGGAAAACTTTCTAATACCTTTTCCCTTATCCTGAAAACGTCACAATGATGTAGGAAAACTGTAACATGGGTTAATATAAGAGTTAAAGACACAAAGGTAAGAGCCTTGGGGGAAAATCGAAGATCTAACTAGGTGAGAATATTCACTTCACTAGGACAGAGGGCCCTCCCTGCTCCGCACCAGCAGATTACAGGACCGGGCCGGGGTCACTCACACTCAGAGGGTCCGGTGTGCGCACACCATGCAGTCAGGTGGGTCAGACACAGTGAGTTACCAACCTGTGGCAGCCACGCTTTTCTGTTCTCAGAAAGTTCCAAATCTAAAGGTGAAGGCAGATGCTGAAACAATCATTTCAGTGTAGTTGAGAACAGACTCTAGAGAGAGTGGGCTCTCCGCCTTTCTCTAAAGGTGACCCCAGAGAGCCCAGGAAGTCTCCCCAGAGAAGGAGGCCCTGGGGGAGTTGGTTCGCATACAGGCACATTGACTATTCTAGGAATATTTCCCCTAAATTATGTCTCTCTTCATCTTCTCTCGCTTTTTATTATCTCTCCTTTTGTATCTCCTGCCCATCTCCTCCCCAGAGTCCCCATTCCCTGCTGGGGAAAGATGACTTACTTTGCAGAGTGGCAGAAAATAGTAGCCTACCTATTGTTCTGGTCTGCATCACATGCTGTCTCCCCTGGCTTCTACTCTCTCTGGGAGCCAATTAAGTTGTTGTTGTTGTTGTTGTTTTGATCCTTCCCTCTCTAGGTCCTGTTTGCTGTGAGCTGTATGTAAAGACACAGTGTCAACACAGTGCGTAAGGAAGCCAAGTGATTGATGCTGTCCACTGTAATATGAATGTAGAATTTCCTCAGATTAGTATATAATTGGTGGTGCATCCAAAGTTGCAATTGATTGCTCTTTTCCTTTTAGGCATTCCACCTCCAGAGATGGGAGAAGAGGAACTTCTAATATGCTTTTCTCTGACGTGGACTCTGGAAGGATGTACAATTCATGGTTGAGATCTAGGGCCTCCAGCCAGGACACAAGTCTCCTGAAGACAACCAGACAGCCCCTTATGCTCCTGCAGAGCAGTGGGAATATCACCAGGTATCTGGTCAGGCAGCGAAGCCTAGACAGTTGAGTACATAAATGTTCTACTGGTTCTTGTTCTAGTCATTGTGAGGCTCATCTCCTGGTGCCCACGGATCCATTAACACCTCATAGGAACTGCTGCTTCGAGTTCCTTTTTTTTTTTTTTTTTAAACATTTTATTTATTTATTTGACAGAGAGAGATCACAACTAGGCAGAGAGGTAGGCAGAGAGGGAGGAGGAACTAGGCTCTCCACAGAGCAGAGAGCCCGATGTGGGGCTCAATCCCAGGACCCTGGGATCATGACCTGAGCTGAAGGCAGAGGCTTTAACCCACTGAGCCACCCAGGCGCTGCTCGAGTTCCTTCATACAAGTTCTCTCTTTCCTTGAGGACTTTCCTGCCCCATGAAGAAGTGTGGTTTTCCATATCTAGAGGGTTGCTCCTGGAGGCAGCCTGGAGTGGGGGCTAGCTCAGTCCTGCTGAGACACACCCATCTTCAAGAGAAAGTGAGTCAGAGGGTGGTCCTGCAAATACTGCTACATGCATTCTGCTCAAGATCTCACTCCACTCTTCCTCAGGACCCCTCAGCGCGATCCTAAAATATTGAGACCTTGACCGTTACATTCTCAGATGGAAAGGGGCTGCTCTTTTGTTATCATGCCTGGTTCCTGGGGCCTCCTAATAACTTTGGGTGCCCGCCCACCACCTCAGGGTCTGATGTGAGCTAGTTCTCCATCACAGCTTTGGACAGAAAAAGACACTGACAGACTCTGAGGGCTCCATGTGTCCCTTGCAAATTGCTCTCTGCTTATACTAGACCCCTCCTGAACAGCTGCTCCTGTGTTCCACATGTGCAAATGGGGTATGGGCCTCCACTGGGTCACAGGGCTCTGAATTCTTTCTCCTTTTTTATTGAAGCATATGTAACATCCAATGTTATATTAGTTTCAGGTGTACAGCATGTTGATTCAATAATGCTATACATTATTCTGTGTTCACCACAAGTGTAGTCGCTATCTGTCACATACGATGTTATTGCAATATTATCAACTATATTCCTTGTGCTATACTTTCTATCTCCATGACTTATTTATTTCGTAACTGGAAGTTTGTATCTTCTAATCCCTTTTGTTTGGCCCATACCCACACACACACATCTCCGCAAGTACAGTTCATTCTCCATATTTAAGCGTCTGGTTTTTGTTTGTTCTGTTTAAAAGATTTTATTTATTTATTTGACACACAGAGAGAGAAATCACAAGTAGGCAGAGAGGCAGGCAGAGAGAGGGGGAGGCATGCTCTCTGCTCAGCAGGACTTGACTCCCAGGACGCTGAGATCATGACCTGAGCCAAAGGTAGAGGCTTAACCCACTGAGCCACCCAGGTGCCCCTGTTTTGTTTTTTAGATTGCACATATATGTGAAATCATATGGTATTTGTCTTTTTTTGTCTGACTTATTTCACTTAACATAATACCCCCAGGTCTACCCATGTTGTTGCAAATGGCAAGATCTCATTTTTTTTTAATGACTGAGTTAATGTTCCTCTGTGTGTGTGTGTGTGTGTGTGTGTGTGTGTATGTATGTGTGTGTCTGTGCATGTGTCTGTGTGTCTGTGTGTATCTCATCTTCTTTATCCATTCATCCATTCAATGGATACTTGGGCTGCTTCAATATCTTGGTTATTGTGAATGAAGCTAGAATAAACTTAGGGGTGCATATATCCTTTCTAATTAGTGTTTTTGTTTTCTTTGGGTAGTGGGATTATTGGATCATAGGGTAGTTCTATTTTTAATTTTTTAAGTAACCTCCATACTGTTTTCCACAGTGGTTGTACCAGCTTGCATTCCCATCAATAGTGCATGACGATTTTTCTCCACCTCCTGGCTAACATTTGTTTCTTGTGATTCTAGCCATTCTGACAAGTGTAAGGTGATATCTCACTATGGTTTTGATTTGCATTTCCGTGATGATCAGTGATGTTGAGCATCTTTTCATGTATCTGTTGGCCATCTCTATGTCTTCTTTGGAAAAATGTGTATTCAGGTCCTCTTCCCATTTTAAACTGGGATTATTTGTTGTTGTTGTGTTGTGTTGAGTTTTATAAATTCTGTATATGTTTAGATAATACCCCTTTATTAGGTATATCATTTGCAAATATCTTCTCCCATTCTGTAGGATGACTTTTTGTTTTGTTGATGGTTTCTTTCACTGTGCAAAAGCTTTTTATTTTGGTGTTGTATCAGTAGTTTATTTTTGTTTTTGTTTCCTTTGTCTCAGGAGACATATCTAGAAAAATGTTGCTAAGGCCAATGTCAAAGAAATACTTTCCATGTTTTCTTCTGGGAGCTTTATGGTTTCAGGTCTTGCATTTAGGTCAACCCATCTTGTTTATTTTTGTGCATGGTATAAGAAAGTGGTTTAATTTCATTCTTTTGCATGTGGTTGTCCAGTTTTCCCAGCTCCATTTTTTGATGAGATGGTCTTTTCCCCATTGTATATTCTTGCCTCTTGAACCTATAAGTGTGGATTTACTTCTGGGCTTTCTATTCTGTCCCACTGATCTGTCTATTTCTGTGCCAGTACCTTACTGTTTTGATCACTGCAGCTTTGTAGTATATTTTGAGATCTGGGATCATGATACCACTAGCTTTGTTCTTCTTTCTCAAGATTGCTTTGATGAAATGTTATGAATTCTTTAACTTCATTCTGAGGGCCCGCTTGAGTTCAGGCTCATTTAACACCTAAGAGAGACTCCCTAAATACCTTCTGTTCGGCAGGTAAATTTCACATACTTATTGAATTATTTGAAATTGCTTTGCTTTTTTGGCTAGTGAAACCTACTGTTATCCAGTTGTAACCCAGGGCATAGATGAGATAGAAGTTCAAGAAATGTTAAGTGGGAGAGAAAGAGCAAGAGAATGAAATAACACTTCAAGACAGGCACTAACATCCTGATGTGAAATGCAAGGGAACCAGGTAACTGCCTGGAAAAGTAATTCACTTGCAAAAGTGGCAAAAGGCCTAAGAAAGTAGCTTGACCCTGTGTACTTCCTGGCTTTAGCACTTTCTAGTTATATAGCATTGGTCAGGTTGCTTAATTGCTCTCAGCCTATTTCCTCATCCGTGAAACCCATCTTATATGACCATATGGGTTATACAAGATAATACAAGCAGAGAAACTTTGAACAGTACCTATCACATAGCTAGAATTGAACAAACGTTGTTGACTATTATTATTACAGAAGTTCGCAGAGGGAGTGTGTGATGGAATCCTGTCTGATTTCCAAACCCCTTGGGCTGTATCAACAAGGCCCCGTGTGTGGCTGTCCCTGTCCTTCCTCTCAGAGTCCAGTTCTAGGAAGCTGATGCGTCACTGCCTGCTGAATCACTCCTGACACGGACCTGGCCATGGGCAACACGTGCTTCCAGCCCTGCAGCTCCCTGGGTCTTGCCTTCCCACCAGAAGGGGCAGCTGAGGAAGTTCACGGGCCTTGCCAACCGGGATTGCTCAAGAGGGCCCAGCAAGGACAGCAGGGGTTGCTCCAGGCCAGGCTCCGCAGAACCTCTGCAGTGGGAATGGGTGAGGTGGGGAGGTGAGGGGCTGCCTACACCCTGGTGTTGGCAGAGGGAGGAGGGGAAACCAACAGAACCACTCTCTACCCAAACCACAATCCATGCAGACCTTCGAAGGAGAAGTTAAATGATGAGAATCACTCACCCCAGAAAGATGGTGATTTATATGGCCCAAAGACTAAAAAGAAGAAAAGAAAAAAAAAAAGCAAAAGGAATTGATACTCAACCACAAACACAGGCCACACCATCAAATGGCCCAGTTTTGAGACTAGAAGGAAACCATTCATACCTCCAACACTTAAAGACAAGATAAGGAAATGTCAAATTGTGAAGTGGTTGTGAAAGAGACCATGACTCGATCACTTACTAAATGGCAGAGTTAAACTATATTCCTTGTTACTTATACCCTGGCTGTTTCCCAAGTAAGGATTCAAAACTACAACTCAAAATGAAAACTGCTTTGGGAACAACAAAATGAAGTACTTATTTCCAGACCACCCTGAAGTATGAAAGGCATTTCAACCCTTGCAGCTAGGTCCCCCAGCCTGCAGGGCCCCACATCCATAGATGACAAGGAGCTAAATAAAGTTTGGCAACTACTTCCTCCAGTCTCATTTATTAACAAGGAAACTGATATCCAGGGAGAGGAAGAAATGTTCTAAGGAGCACAGTTACTCAGTGTGTCAGTGAGAGTCCGACTGGGAAAAGAGACACCACACAGAACGAAACAGAGGAAATTTCATGCAAGGCATGGTCACACAGGTGATGGGGAGGCAGGAAGGCCAACAGGGGCCAATGAGGCAAACCCAAGATTACCAACAGCAGAGAGCCAACAACCCCAGCTGGAAGGAAAAGAAGGAAGAAGGCAGAATTGCAGGAGGCCAGGGTCACTCTCCTGGCAGAAGTTGGGAGGCTCGTCCTCTGGGAACTGGTGCCACCAGGGTGGGAGATGGCAGCCTGGGATAATGCCTAAGGCAGAGAGGAAGGAGGAGAAGCATCTGACTTTCTCCTCACTCCCACCCTCCAATCCCCTTTCGATACCTCCCATTGGTCAGATCCAGCAAGAAGCCAGGAGACGCAGTGGAAATTTGAGTTGCAAAAGCAGGAGAACAACAAGGCTCAGGCCTGTGACCACACTGTCCATTAAACCCTCAATTCTTGGACACCCCTCTGGGCAACACTGCTTTCCTGGCAGAACAGGGGAATCTCTTGGTAACAGCCATCAGGGCTGCCTCTCATGAGCAAACCCTGCGGGCTATGTCCCAGGTTGCCAGCGAGCACCCTCCTGATAAAGTCTCCTGATCAGGGCAAGGCTCACACTTAACAGGAACACCATGATCAATCTTTCTGAATAGCAAAATCTTAAAAATGTATTTGTTTGGATTTCCATAGATTCGGTTGAGTTTCTTTTTCTTTAGGAGGGGCCTTTAGGGAAATAGAGATAGCCTAGAATTTTCAGTTTAGAGTGGAAGCATTGCCAGGAAGTGGTTTGTGGGAGGAAGGACTTCACCCCTTCAAACAGCCATCAGCTCCCCTAAGCTATCCTAAACAGACGAGCAGTTGAGGTAAAACCATGAACCTATGCTTACACAGCTTCCAGACAGGTCTCTGATCTCTATCATGCAAGTAAATTATGGCCCCTATCACTTCTCTCTATAGAAATCCTAGAGCTGCACCAAGAGGCAGGGCCAAATTTTGGAATGTTGGCCAACTCACTGGCCACAGGCACTAACCAGTCTGTAGGCAAGGGTGGTACAAGAACATTGTCCTGATACCTTTTGTATGCCAGGGGTTAACTCTTGCAGTGTTGCATTTTCCATGTGGTGGTTGGGAGAGAGGCAGTGGAGTGTCCGGGCAGCCGGGAATTGGCCCACTGATTCAGAAGCATCTCAGTAGTTTCTTGTTTTTAAAGATTCATTTATTTGAGAAAGCGAGAGTGTGTGCATGCGCACTAAGAGGGATAGAGGAGTGTGGGGGAGGGGCAGAGGGAGAGGGAGAAGCACACTTCCCACTGAGCAGGGACCCTGATGAAGACAGCAACGATGGGGGGATTTGATCCCAGGGTCCTGGGATCAAGACCTGAGCCGAAGACGGGTGCTCAACTGACTGAGCCACCCAGGTGCCCCATGTCCCAGTAGTCTGATAACCAGATGGCCATACTGGTGTGGACTGCTGAACACAGACATCTCCGTGAGGTTCCTGATACAGGGCGCTTACTGACAAAATTAGAGCCCTTGCAAGTAGCCCAGCAGAAGAGTCGTAGTGGCTTGATTGGGGCTTGCCTGTAGCCTGTTTTCTCTCCGGGACCCCTGCTACCTCCGGGGCAGTGACATCTCCAACTTATGCTGGGAGCTTGGTCCCGCACACCAGGCACACAGGCGTGGAAAAGGACCATAGATGCTCGTAGAACGCACGAAAGCCTGAGATGCTCTCCCTCCCTCAGGGACAAGTTTTTGGTTTTTTTTTTTTTTTTCTTTTTCCAAGATCTTCCAGAAAAAGCAGAACCTTTGCCCAGACAGGGCAAGTGTGTCACAAAGTTCTGCTTTCACTGTGTGTTAAGTGGAAATGATTAGGCAAGCGAGTAGTAAGAGATTCCTCTCTGCGTTTCCTCTGTATTGGGAGGTCCTTCCTGGGCCTCTGTACACTCAGACCGACAGTAAAAGCTGCCATGATTTGCACTGATAACCCCAGGATGCCTCATTTATCTGTCATCAGGGCTTATCCACAGAGAATGCTGCTGAAGGGGCCACTTCCTGCATACATATGTTGGTGTGAAGATGCTGGTGTATGTGTATGTGTGTGTGTGTGCACGCACACACACGTGTTTGGGACTGACTTGAAAGAGCTAGTGTTGACCATAGCGGTAGTGCTTGTTTCAAGTGCCTGTGGCTAACCAGGTCAAAGTCTGGACTAGGGTCACAAAACTGCCCCTAAGATGATGGCAATTGTCTTCACACCACACCTGCTCACTGAGCACTGACTTAGGGCTAGGTGAGGCATCTTACATCCTCAGATGTAATCAGTAGTCCTGCCCCTCCTCACTCTCCCTATTTTACAAATGACCAAACTGAGCAACTGTCCCCAGCTCTCAGAAGGGTATGTAGGGGTGACCTAGCTGCCACCTCCAGGTGTGTCCCTGTTGGATTGGACTGGACTCGCAGGTGTGTGAGATAAAGTGAAGCATTTGGGTTGGTTGACCTTTAGACTGGGAACTATAGATCTGTCAAAGACTCTCAAAGCTGGCTGCATTTTTCTAGAATCTCCTGGAAAGCTCTCTAAATATACCACCATTGGGGCCTCTCCCCAGATCAACTAAATCACATCTGTTAGCATGCAAACTGGCAAACTGGCCATTGTGTGTTTTTTGGTGGTTTTAACTCCCCAAGTGATTCTAATGAACCTCCTGGGTGCGTAACCACTGCCTGGGATTCTAGTTTTGGCCTGATCTTCTGGGTTGTCATTGATCTTGAGCTGCCTTATCTATAAAATGGGCTTCAAGGGGGCAGCAGCTCCCCTCCTAGAAATGGGAGCAAGAGTGCAGGAGCTCGAATAAGAGAAGTCCCAGCGTCAGAGTCCCCGTTACTAGCTATGTGACTACTGTGGGCAAGCTACTTTGCCTTTCTGAGCCTCAGGCCATCCCTGAACTGATGTGGCTTGTGTTAGTTAAATTATGACAAGTACATAGGATCGCTCCAAGAGAGTGTTTGGACCCCGCACCCACAGAGAACGCACCCAATGCATGCGAACTGCTGGTGTTGTCAGAGTTCCCTGAGTTCTTCGGAAACGCTGTCTACCCAAGATCGTGGTTGTCTAGTAATGATTCAGTTTTGTTTCAATGAATTGTGGTTCTCAAGTCCTTAAAAATGGAAAATGTTGCCTAAATGAAGGGGAAGGAAGAAAAAGGATGGACCTAGAGGACCCAGAAGCAGGAGGTATTTCCCAATAGCAGAGATTGGTCTGATTGATTTCCTCAGGTAGAATGGTCACAGACCAGCTGAGCAGGACAGGGTGGAGGGCGGTTTTCCCTAGCAGGTAACAGAGCCTAGGCGGAGTTTCACAGATGCCCATCACACAGACTCCCTGCGGTTTGGATGAACTTCACCTGAAGGGCACCAGCTAGAATGCACCATGCACCTGAGGTTTGTGTTGCTGGCAAGGCAAAGCCTCAGCTGCAGTTCAGGAATAAAGACTAACCCACGAGCTGAGTTCATTAGGAGCCGATGCTCTGTGCTCCTCATACACGCAAAGCATGTCCACCAGCGGCCAGCACTGGTAAGACTCGGCAAGGTGAGAGTGACTGCCACGCCCCGGCTGTCCAGAGTCCAGGCAATGCAATCATCTACCCAGCAACAGAGGAGGCCAGACTGTCTAGTTGGAAAGCAAAGTCCATTTAGGTAACTTTGAGAAGGAAAAACAAGAATGTCACAGGTCTGAACACAGGAAGGATAAACTCAGGTATCTCATTTGTTGTCTTTCTATGGAAGACACTCCATTCTTTCCACCATAGAACATTCTTTAGCTGTACTTGGAAAGCCAAGTGGCTCCCCCTGGGTTTCCTTCTCCTTCCTGCAGGATTATATCATGTGGAAGAGTCTAGAACATGGGTTCTGAGAAGGCCCCACAGAGCAGCTAAGCATGGTGGCACAGTCTGGGATACCTAGTCAACAGCCTCTCAGACCATGACATCCCGTGCTCATAGAAAAAATAAAAGCCCAACAGTTAAAATTCAAAAGCCAAGCATAAAAGAACTTGTAGTTGAACTTACCTACTAATTCAACATTTGCTCCTCTGTTAATCAAACTTAACTTTCTAACTATAGCTATGTCTATAGAGTAACTGCTTGGCGTTCTGTGCCAGGGTTCACATAAATGAGCCAGGGGACCCTGGTGGATCTTCAGGTATTCACTGACACAGGTCCTGAAGGTTCTACTCTATACGGGGACCGGAATAGTTAGGATAACTCCCCTAGGCTCCTGCTGTAGGAACACACATATTTCAGGGGATTAAGCAGAAAGAGTTTTGGTGTCATATGTTGGGGATCTAGGTTCCCATTGGACTCCAATTAGGAAGGATTCTCTGCCAAAAGAAGAAGATATGACTCTCCAATCATTGCAGGGAGGCAGGCGGTTCTGCCAGCCAAAGTGACATAGGATATTCGTCTTCAAAAGTGAAGCCATTTTCTAGGTTATGTAATAGACCAGCAGCCGGTGTGTTTCAGAATACATTTGGAGAACCAGTTAAACTACAAACCCAAATGATAATTGCTTGGTATCTGAGAGCAATCCCATTAGCAGAGACTGAACCTGATGAATTCAAGTAATAAGAAAGGTCCCAAAACAAGGACAATGCCCCTCCCAATCCAACAGCACTGAACAAGAACAGTGTGTAGCACAGAGAAGAGCCTGGAGGAAGATGGCCAAGTGAGGCCATGGCGGAGGTTGATCTGTAAATGCTGGCTGGTGGTCCCCTCAGGGCCCTAGGGGGAGCCCCTGCTTGAACATCCAGCCCATAGCTGTCTGCAGACACTGCCTTCCTCTCTGAACAACTCCTGCCCTTCGTGGGTTGGAGCTCCACTTGCACAAGTGGAAGGGCAGTTAGGGGTGTGCCTGGTGGCCTGTAGGCAGTTGGATGGGGACACTTACATCACAAAACACTAAGATCTAGCTCATAAAACCTCTTAGATAAATTTCTTCTCTTCCTAACTGCTTTACTGCAAGACCTTCAATAAGGCTTCTTTTCCCATGATTCTTCCCCAAAGCAGTTCTCAGCCCAGCTCCCACCTTTTCTGTCTTTCTCTCCTGGATGTTTTCCTGTAACATTGAAATCCTGCCCGCTTTTTTGGAAGAGATTTCCCACGCCTCACAGAACTAGGGCATCAGCCTGCTGTACTCCCTTCTGCCCCAGGCAGGTTCATTAACATGCATCTCAGCCTGGGCAGCCCTCCCCACGAAGGGTTTGTGCATGGGGGCACAGATTCACTCATTCACCAGATGCTCATTGGAGGCCCACCTTGTGTTAGGCTTCTCTTCTGGAAAACAAAACACACAAATATCTCTGCCCTCAGAGCTTCCATTCTAGCAGGGGAACACAAAGTTTTACCTAACACCTACACACATGCAACCACATATTGGTGATTGATTTCCATGTGTTTTTGCATGTGTGTGTGTGCATGTATACATGCATGCATGCCTGTGTGTGTGTGCGTGTGTGTGTGTAGATCAGTAGGTAAATCCAAGTCATTCTCACTCTAGCAAGTGGGTTCTGTCATCCTCAACAAATCCTTCTAGCACTGTCTTTGTTTCCTTGCTCTTCTCCTGAGAGAGGGTGGGTGAGTGGGGGCCAGCCCTGCTGGGGTGGCTCCCATGGGAGTTGTAGGGAACCTACCACCTGAGGGCCTCTTTCTTCAGATGCAGTACTTAGAAGGAGAATATGGCCTGGAGGGGCATGGCAGAGCCAGGCAAGATGACCATCTGTGGAGTCGGCGGGGAACACAGTGCCATGGGGGCAAGGGGCAAAATGGGAGCCAAGACGTCAGAACAAGCAAAGCGAAGAGTGGTGGAACAGCAAATGGGCAGAGGACCCCAACACCAGAGGCAGAGAGGAGGTGCTGTTGTCGGCAGGAGTGTGAGGTAGCCAGGTTCACGGAAGGGTCCTGGGACACACTTTATACCTGCGATGGCCTTTCTCCTCTTCCAGCCCCCGGCTCCTCAAATCCTCCCCTATAAGCCCCATGAAAGCAGGAATCTTGTCTGTCTTGCTCAGAATAATGCTTTGGAAATAGTAGGCTGGAGCAAGGCGGTGACTGGCAGGCTGAATGATGGGCTTGCCCTTCTGAAGTCTTCCCAGCCCACCTCGGCTCCCTCATTTCTTCTGAACTGAAGCCCTCATTCCCCTGGCATGAAGCTCTTGCAGCTTGGCAAGCACACAGAATCAAATCCTGGCTCTGCCTCTTACCAGATGCTTCCAAGCTACTTAAATTCTCTCCACCCTCAGTTTTCTCATCTGCAAAGGGGGATATTCCTCACAGGTTGGTAGTGAGAACCACGGGAACGATGTGTAGGCATGGAAGTCCCAGACACTTTTAACCATGACTTCAGCACCCAAGTTGCTACATTTGATGCCTCTTTTGTCATTGCTTCGAATTCTTTAACTTGTCCACTTAACAAGAGTAGAAATGACCCTCGTTTAAGGTGCAGCTCCCCTCCACCCCTGCACATGACGTGTGTATACGTTATCTCTAATGGTCACATTCTCCCAGGGAGGCAGGTCCTCTTCCCCCTACTTGTGGAATGAGGAGACAGAAGCTGGGATAGGTCAAGGCCATCAGCCAGGGTTACATCTGTTGTCAGTGCTGGAGCTGGAATTCAAATCCTGATTCATCTGCTAGGTGGCTTTGCCGACTGTCCTAGCCTAGAGCATGCCCTTAGGCTATATGATTATGCTAAGTTCAAGGACAGCCAGCACAGGTTTTTTTTTTAAGTTTTTTTTATATTTTATTACATTTAAATTTTATTTTAGTTTTCTGGGGGTCTAACTGACGATTAAAAATTATGTACTGAAAGTGTGGGACTTGAAGTTTGGATAAATTCATACTTTGGTATATGATCATGATCAAGCCATTATCTCACAGTTACTTTTTTTGTGGTGAGAACATTTAAGATATATCCTCTACCAAATTTCAAGTATACAATACAGTGTGGTTACTTACAGTCACCATGACGTACATTAGATCTCCAGGATTTATTCATCTTGCATCACTGAAACTTTGTACACTTTGACCAACATCTCCCCATTTCCCTTCTCCCCCAACCCCAAGCAACTACTGTTCTAGTCTGTGTTTTTATGAGTTTGACTATTTTAAACAGGGATGACGTCTTCATCATCCATGTCCCTAATAGCCCCTTGCTTTCTTGTAACTACCAGATTTCAATCTATCTGTTTGGTTTTGAACACTCTAGTGGAAACAGTATTGAGATTGTCTAAGATATGAAAGCTCATTTGCTGGCTTAAAATTTGATGATGCTCTCTACAGACTGCACTCTCTTGGCTCAGAGAGGTTAAAAGGATGACTAGTCTCAAGAAAGTGGTGTAGTCCCGCACGATAGAAGATACAAGGGATGGGCTAGAGGACCATCCCAGGATCTATGGGGCACTGTCCAGAAGAGCAAACACTTTCCCTGGCCTGTTTGACTATGGGTGGGACTGGGTTGGCATGTGATGCCCTGCTTGGCAAGACAGGACAAGAAATGAATCAATTGCCCAGCGCAATGGTATGTGCTATTTCCAAGCTGCCTAGCTCATGAGTACTGCACAATCCAGCAGCCCACTCTAATTTGTCACACCAAAGGCTGCCTTCTTAGTAAACAGTTGTCCACACTTCTGTTCGTTCTGAGTCACCACTTAGTGTTCAAACTGAAATGCCAGCACAGTCCTTGGAATACACCATGCAGTGTGAAACTGAGGGAGGTGGGGTTGGGTGGGATGGCACTTCCCGTGGAAACTTCCGTGTCCTGCAAGGGAGCCAGAACCTCCAGCTGGAGTTCTGCAAGGGATGACTATAGGGCAGACCCTGCTGATGGCTCTCCCCTCCTCCAGGTGAATCCCCTGTCTTTATGGCTGAGGAAACTGGGGATGGATTGGTTTAGTGACTTGCCCAAGGTCTCACCAGTCTTTTCATGATGGGGCTCCTACCTCTCCTACATTATCCCCCATCTCATCCCACATATTTTTTCTTAGGATTCTTTTCAGTTGCAAGTAACAAAAAGCCCAGTTAATCCATAGCTTAGACAAACTTAGGGGTTAATTTAAAAAAATTTTTTTTTGTGGTAACTAAGATTGCTATGATAACTCCATAATATCTTTAGAAATCCAGGTTCCTATCTTTATCACGTGGCTTTTTTTCCCTCATGTTTGTCATCCAGTGGTCACCCAATGGTTGCTCCTTTACCATATATTCCAGGCTGGAAAAAACATAGAGGGGATGGATAATGAAGTAGTCACTAACCAAGTTTGCCCCTTTCCAGCTTTTCTGGAAGTCCTACTTAATATGACTCTGGTTTGCATCTCCTTGGTCAGTTGGAATTATATGGATGCCTACAGTGGCAAAAAGAATTGGAGACACATTTATTTAATTGGGCATATCAAATTCATAATACAATCAAGGTTTGGTTAACAAGGCAAAAGGGGGAATTGATATTGGGCAGGCAGTGTCTACCATATGCAGGAAATGTGTCTCATTTATCATTCTCTCTCTGGGGCTTAGCTTAAGGCATGACACACGGTAGGTACTCAATAAATAAAAGTTCAAGTAAGAGAGGCAGTTTTCTTATTCTTAGACTAATGCTACTCACCCAATGTGACTCAGTACATCTTTGAACTTTCAGACATGAAGCAAAGCCTTCAGGGGGTGGGGGAAACAACAGAGGGAAAGTTGACTGGTGGAGGGGACAAGTCTCAGACATGTTTACTGCTCAGTTTAGCAGTGCCTGGGAGCTAGAAAAGAGGGAAAGGAAGGCCCTCTTGAGAAGTATAATTGTATATTGTCTGTGAGGCCCCTATTCTCAATTCAAACAGAACATGTTGGTCAATACATGACTGTAAGAGCCTCCTTCGGTTACTGGGACATCTCCTTTTTTTGTAGTTGAGAATTCCTCTGCTACAGAGCTAGGTTGTCTTTTGTCCCCTAAGGCTGGGCACTATTTTTGTGTGTAATGCTTGTTTCCAGCTTTTCACTATTATAAACAACTTTGCAATAAACATCCCTGAAATAAACCTTTGGGCTCATCCTTGTGTGTCTTAATTAATGTTTTTCTTATCTAAATTCCAAAAAGTAGAAATATTCACTTTTAGGGTTTCCAATGACTACTGTCTAACTTCCAGAAAGCCTAGTTCCTTTATGCTTCCATCACTCATAAATGGAAAAGTCTGCCATCTATCCAATGACAGTTGACCTCTCCTTTTGAAGGCTTCAATGATTTTGCAGTCATTCCAAGTCATTCTAGTCCTTCCTCCCTTCCAAAACAACAGCAGAACAAGTCCAAACTGAAAACAAAGATGGCGGGCCCCTAATGTTAACATGTCTCAATATCTCAACTTGATTGTAAATTTCACTTTGGAAAGAATGTGGATCATAGATGGTGCATAAAGGAAGCATTCATTAAATGCTTGGTGAGGGTGCTCTGAGGTGGTTCCATGGGCCCAGCCAGGATCCTGGAGGTCATTCTTAACTTCTTTTTGTTGTTCTCCATCAAGTCATCCAATCCTGTCAATTTGACCTCCTAAATACCTTTGCACTTAGCTTCCTCTTTTGAATCACCCTTGCATCTGCCTCTGGCCCTGATTCAGTCACGTCCTACCCCTCTCCTCCAGTTAACTATCTTGCCATCCATTTCTTTGCTACCACCCCTTCAATCCATTCTCCACACAGCTCCAGATTGATTTTTCTAAATACCTATGCCCTCATCACAATCCAACTTCACTCCTTGCTTTTAAACCCATGCTTGCAACCTAGCAACTCCTGAAGGTACTATGTTCCATCACGTCCATGTGCAAAGTAAAGATTCCCTAAGTGAGATTTATTGCAAGGAGTCTCCCTTGTTCACTGTTTCCCATCCCCCTTTCTTCAGAGAGCCATCTTAGAAATCACCTAGTTGAATTCCTACATTTTATAGATGAGGAAATGGGAGAACTCACACCTGAAACACCCTACCTTCCTACCTCAAATAGCAAATTTATGTTCTCTGTTAATATTTAGATCATTCTCTCTTCCAAGAAGGTTTGTGACCTTCCCCTCTTTATAGCCCAGGCTAATGGTCCTTTCTATGTGTACACATTGCAAGCTGTGCTTTTTCATTTATCTTTTCATCTTTCTCAACTAGACTATAGATTTCTTGAGGGCAGGAATTACACCTTGTTCATCTTTCTATAGACTCTAACAGTGCACATATTCAGTTGTGGCTCCATAAATGTTTACTGAATGAATGAATGCCTGGTTGCAGACAGAGAAAGCACACAGATAGTGACTCTCCAAGATACATAGACAAGACATCAGCTCCCTTCTTTCACATCCATGTGGCGTGGGTGCCTTCCCTTCAATGAAATGCCCTAAAGAGATTAGGGCCAAGCGGTGTTTCCATTTGGACTAGAAACAGGTCTTTCCTTCTAGGCTATTGTCTTATCTTTGTGGGAGAACCAAACCAAATCATGCACCTCACTTGGGTATAATATGACAGGGTTTAAAAACATTTGCATTTCAACACCTATATTTTTTTAAAGCTGCCATTCCTTAAGAGCTTACTAGTACCCCCATCCTGTTTAATGCATTTTGTGGATTTTTTCATCTATTTTTTACAACAATCCTGAGTGTTTAGTGCAAATTAGATTTACAAATTTACACATGAAAAACTCAAGAGGTGGGGAGGTGAGAAACGTGGCCATAGCCCTGTGGCGAGTACTTGGTACAAGCCTGGTGTTTCAGCCTCTAAAGTTCACACCCTATAACGTGACAACCTTTCCAAGCTAAATCCTCTCATTCACCCAGCAAAATTGATGGGGATTGTGTCCTGTGCCCACCTTACTGACGAGGACACCGAACCTGAGTGGAACAGAACTTACCCAGCAGAACCTGGTGAGGACCATCAGACAGATGGGATCAGGATGTCTGGTCTCCTTACTCTTAGGATTCTTGTCTGTTTAGTGGACACAATTCTTTTTTTTTTCTAATGATGACAGGGTAACGGGTTTGTTCGGTGACACATGAAGTTTTATGAAGAGCCCTGGCTGCTGCGGTCCTGCAAACCCCCGGGGATGGCTGTGCAGGCCCTTTGCTCAGGCATTCTAAGGAAACAGCTCCCTCTTTAGGCAGACTGAAAAAACAGCAGAGACTTTGGGCACACAGCCCTCAAACTGCCCTGAGCACCTGCAGGTATGGTAGAGCTCTCTTTGCCAGGCACATTTTGGGTGTCTTCAAATGTTTGTCATTGTTGTTGTTTCCGTGTGTCCATTAAGAGATTGTATATTATCCGGGACTGTGTAGTTAAAAATGGTTTGGTGGCCAGCATTAAATCCCACAGTAATCTTATCCCTGTGACTTTGTAACACCTGCCTATGAGGGAATCTCATAGATTCATAGATTCATAGGCTCTATGAGGGCCTCTTTTCTCCATCTCCATCATGATGGAACACACGGAGGAGGAGAAGGAGCAAGGAGATGGTAGCAGAGACTGCAGAGGGAAGTCACCAGCTTCTGGCTCAAGGGAAGGGGCAGATCCTGAACTATATCCCATGGATGGGTTGGCCCCTAGCCGGCTGGATGGAGGAAGATGAGAAGTGCCTGGACTCCAGGCCTTCCGTGGTGCAAACCTTCTGTAGGATCTCGGGAGCAGGAGTGGAAGAGGAGGGGTGAAGGATGGAGGAAATAACAGGGTGTGACTTGAGCAAATATAAAGACCCAAGACAAAAAGCACAGGTTGAGATATCTCTTCCACTCTTAGAACTAATTGAGATTATTGACTGCATGCTCATAAAATCTTTAATCTGGAAGGATTCTAGTGCTACCAAATCCAAATTCACCTCTTAAATTCTCATCCACTCATTGGACACAAGTGGTCCCCCACCCAAAATCCATATTCCCTTTCTTTTAGTAACAATTTGGGGATGTGTAAACTGGGGACCAATTTCTTTTCTGTGTGGAGAGCTGGGAGGTCATACAGCTACAGCTCACGAGCAGAATCTTGCTGTAGGGGAGCCCTCAGTGACACAGCTTAAAGTCTTTTATTGCACCATAGAATGAGTGGCACTTCTGAATATTGGATAAGCAACCGATACCAACTCCTCTGTAAGGCCACCTGGATGGCCCCAGGGAGTCCACATGCCCTCCTAGTGATGCAAACCCTTGGTGGAATGTGCCCTTTTCCCCACTGGCACAGGGATTCCCAAGTCTGAGAGTGAACGTTTAGCCTCCGCTGAGAAGTTCCGGGCCAGTCCTGAACCTCTTGGGTCCTTATCTCTCCCATCTCTGAAATGAGAAGCTGGGAGAGGTTAGCTCCCCACTCTGCTGTCTGGAATCTAGAGGATCCTTGAGTGCATTGAGAGGCCTCCTTGCCTGTGCATGTGATATTGGGTATCCACCAAATATTTTATTTGAACAAAGAGTCCATGAATACAAACATATTTGAAAACTCCTGGGCTGGGTGATCCCTGCTGTGGTTTGCTCATTTAGTCATTCATCAACAAACATGTATTGAGCACTTGTTGTGTGCAAGGTACAGTTGTCAAGGAAATGGTGTGAGTGAAACACAGATTCTTTTGTGCAATAGAAGCTGTAACTTAAAATCAGGGCTATTTGACTTTCTACTATAGATGTGACCTTGGACACAAAGACCACATCCTCATCCTCAGATGGGCAACCAAAACATATACTTCTGTACACATTTAACTTCCTGTTTTCTGGTTGTCTCACTTCCTCATTGAGAACTTGAAGCTTGATTGTCAAATCCATGGTATTCACCGAGTCCTAAAGTGTTAAAAGAATGTGATTTTCCTAACCAGGAATTAGGACGATTTAGTTGACAAAAGAGACTTTCAAAAAATGATTTGTTTATTTATAGGAAAGTTTGTCGGAAAGATATAAAAAGATCATGTTTTGTGAATCATATTTGACAGATATTTTTATTGAAAGAATAAGATTTCATGGGAAAAAATGCCAAATGGATCATAACAATGCAGTTAAGATATTATTTGTGTGGTCTTCTTCCTCATTTGTCCACAGGTGGACTGATTGAGGGCTGATCCATGATGGGTGTTTTCCCAGGTACGTTCCTATTGCATCTCTTGCCTCACCTAATCAGTTAAGCTGCACAGCAATCCTGTAAGAGCTATTTACCAATTTTTAGAGATAATGAAACTAAAGCTCGATATCTTTCCAAAGTTCACAAAGCCAGTTACTTAGAAGTCGATGTTTGAAATCCATGGCTGTCTCATCCTAAATCCTGTCTCTATTTTTCCTATCACATGGTGCAACCTCCCCACTTGCTCAATATTATTTGCTCCCAGTGCTTTGCAATCACCTTTGGGCACATCTCTGAGTAATCATTATGAAAACCAAGAGGTATTGTATCATTTCAAAGGTCACAAGTGGCTCCTCTAACTCTCTGTTCAGTGGTAAAGGGATGAATGTGTCCATCTCCTGATTTAGCGCTCAAGAATTTAGGAATCTAGGCACCATTATTTCCTTCTTTGAAGATAATTTTACCTTGTTCCAATTAACTACCAAGTTCACCTTACATTAAAGACACAAAATCCTTTAAAAATGGGATTTTATAATGAAGCAATGAAAGGTTTGCAAAAAGAATAAAACAATTTTTCCCCTCGATTATCCCATTTAGAGCTTTTTTTGCCCTAATAAGTCAGGAATAATCATGAAGACTGGTAAATTTTATGTCCTCAGGGTGGTAATGATTAAAACCATTCACATGTAATTTCCTGTAATATAACTACAAAATTGTACATCACAGTGGCTATTATCAGTAACAATTTTCTTAGAGAATTTTTCATTGTAAAACAAAAATAAGTTTCTCCAAAATTCTTGTATGAGCACACCTTATCACAAATTTGCCTTCAATACCAACATTTTCTAGTTTCTATCTGAATAGTGCCTTGCCCTGCCCTTTTCCCTCTCCAGTTTTGGAAATGAGATTGTAAAAATCAATGGTAAAGATGAAGAATAGTCAAAATAATGTTGAAAAGGAACAAACTTGGAGGATTCACATTTCCCAATTTCAAAACTTACTACAAAACTATAGAAATTATAACAGAGTGGTACTGGTATAGGTATAGATAGAGATCAATGTGATGGAATTGGGAGTCCAGAAATAAACTTACACTTATCATCATTTGATTTTTGAGAAGGACGCCAAGACAATTCAATGGAGGATGAATAATCTTCCAACAAGTGGTGCTTGGATAACTTTATACACATATGCAAAAGAATGAAGCTGGACACCTACCTCAACTTACATAATAATTAACTCAAAATGCATCATAGACCTAGATGTGAAAGCTAAAACTATAAAACTCCTAGAAGAAAACCTAGGAGTGAATCTCTGTGAACTGGGATTTAGGCAATGGTTTCTAAAAGCACAATGGACAGAAATAAAGAAATAATTGCAATTCTTCAGTGAAAATTTTTGTCCTTGGGGTGCCTGAGTGGCTCAGTTCTTAAGCATCTGCTTTCAGCTCAGGTCATGATTCCAGGGTCCTGGGGTCAAGCTCTGTGTCGGGCTCCCTTCTCAGCTAGAAGCCTGCTTGTACCTCCCATTCCCCCTTCTTGTGTCCCCTCTCTCGCTGCATCTCTCTCTGTCAAATGACTGAATGGAACCTTAAAAAAAAAAAAAGAAAGAAAGAAAGAAAGAAAAAGAAATCTTTGTCCTTCAAAGAACACTACCAAGAAAGTGAAAAGAAAAACATATAATGAAATAACATATTTACAAACCAAGGGAATTGACAAGGAATTTCCATCATCTAGAACATGTATGGACATCTTAAAACCCTATGGTAAAAAGAAAAATAAGCTCACTCAAAAGTAAGCACAGGATTTGAATAGACTTTTTTTTCCAAGGAAGATAAACAAATGACCAATAAGCACCTGAAAGTGGGTTCAACATTATTAGTGTAGGTGAAATGAAATCAAAACTACAATGAGGGGCACCTGGTGGGCTCAGTGAAGCCTCTGCCTTCAGCTCAGGTCATGATCCCAGGGTCCTGGGATTGAGCCCCGCGCAGGGCTCTCTGCAGGGAGCCTGCTTCCTCCTCTCTCTCTCTCTGCCTGCCTCTCTGCCTACTTGTGGTCTCTCTCTCTGTAATAGATAAAATCTTAAAAAAAAAAAAAAAAAAAAAGAAAGAAAAAACCAAACTGCAACGAGATACTACTTCACATCCACTAGGATGGCTAAAATAAAGATGACAGATAATTAAGTGTTGATAAGGATACAGAACTTTCAGAATCCTCATATATTATTGGTTGGATTGTAAAATGGTGCAACCACTTTGGAAAACACTTGACAGTCCATCAAAATGTAAAAATAGAGTTATCATATGACCTAGCAACCCCATTGCTGGATATGTACCCAAGGGAACTGAAAACATAGGTCTACACAAAAGCCTGGATAAGAATGTTCATAGCCACGTAATTCATAATCGTCAAAAGTGGAAACAATCCAAATGTCTGTCAGTTGAGGAATGGATAAACAAAATGTGTTACATCCTTATGATAGAATATTACTCAGCAATATAGAGAATAAAATATTGACACATTACAACTGCAACACATTACAGTTATAACAGGGATGAACCTCAAAAACAGTACTAAGAAGCCATTTATAGAAGGTCATATATTTCATAATTCCATTGTTAACAAATGTCTAGAATAGAAAATCTTTAGTGGTTGCTAGAGGCCAGGGGAGTGGACAGTGGAGAACGACTAGTAATGGGTACGGGGTTTCTTTTGGGGGCTCTGAAATTAGATAGCAGTGATGAATCTACAACTTTGTGAATATACTAAAAACTGCTGAATTGTAGTCTTGAAAATGATGAACTTCATGGTATGTTAATTAAATCTCAAAAAAACTACTTTAAAAATCAATAATGAAACAAGATGGGATTGGGAGGGAGACAAACCATAAGTGACTCTTAATCTCACAAAACAAACTGAGGGTTGCCGGGGGGAGGGGGTTTGGGAGAAGGGGGTGGGATTATGGACATTGGGGAGGGTATGTGATTTGGTGAGTGCTGTGAAGTGTGTAAACCTGGTGATTCACAGACCTGGGGATAAAAATATATGTTTATAAAAAATATATGTTTATAAAAAATAAAAAATTAAAAAAAAATCAATAATAATATCATATGACAAGAATCAGTAAAGCAGAAATGTCACTGCCCAGCCATATCTGCTTTCTCTTCCTCCACCTAAGCATACAACTAAATTTCTTTTTCCAGAGTCGCTTGCAGCTAGATGTGGCCAAGTGACTGGGTTCAGTGGGATGTGAAACAAAGTGATATGTACCACTTTCAGACCTGGCTAATAAAAACTTACATCTTTCCAATAAAAATCCTATAAGGAAGAAAATTCTAAGGAAATAGAAGGTGGCAAAACCTTAACATTACTGAAGGCTGGATCCCTGAATGACTAGATGCGAGTCATAGTTCAGTGACCTCCACTGAACTATGACATGAGTGAGAAATACACCTTTATTGTCTTTGGCTACTGAGATCTGGAGGTTGTTTTGTTACAACACTTGGCTTGCCCTAACTGGTAAAATAAATATGAAAATTATGACTCAAGATCTATAAAATTTCTTAAGAACCACTTATTTTTAACTGATAAAGTTGACCTTATACAAGTCGAAATATTGATTTCCTTCAAGGACAGGCATGAATCTTAGAAATCATATATTAAAACATAGTAAAATTTGTCTGTAAAGCAGTTGAATAAAAGTTACAAAATGATTTCAGTGTCTCTACTAGTAGTTTATAAATATGAAAATATTTCGGTATCTCATACTATCAATTTCCACATGAACTGGAAGAGCTTCAGATGTGTTATTCATTTAACTCTTTCAAGCTTATGCCATTGACATCTATCCTCACCAATGTGATGCTGTAGTTATTTGAAAATTTACAATAAATATTCTTAGAATGTATGTTTTATACCTCCAAAGTTAGTATTAATAATGTTATATGACCATATCAATAATCTTATCAACAAGTGTCATAGAGTTCATACGAGAAAACAACCACCACAACCACATACCCATTAGTTGGCAGGTGTCAAGGTCAAAAATTTTCATATTAATTCCAGTGATAATTTTAAAAAACAGCTTTATTGAGCTATTATTGTATACTTCCAATTATATGAAATTCATCCATGTTACATATGCAATTAAATGATTTTTTAAGTAAATTTGAAGAATTGTTCACCCAATTCCACCATCCAGTTTTAGGACATGCCATCATCCAAAATATATCCTTCAATTTTGTTTATAGTGGACCTCCATTCTTCCCCTCAACCTCAGGCAATCACTAATTTACTTCCTGCACCTGTAAAATTGTGTTCTCTGACCTTTTTATATTAATGGAATTGTATCATATAGAACTCTTTGCACCTGGTTTCTTTTAGTTGGCATCATGTTTTTGGGGTTCATCCAGGTTGTAGTAGTTTGCTCCTTTTTACTGCTGACTAGTATTCTACCATGAATTTGTTTAGCCACCCACCAGTTTTGAGTTTTGCCTGGTTTGAATTATTATGGACAACATCACTATAAACATTTGAGTACAGGGTTTTGTATGGACATAAATTATCATTTCTTTTGGGTAAATGTATAGGAATTAGATTACTAGGTTGAGTGATAAGCAGCTTTTTAACTTATAATAAAACTGCCAAACTCTTTTCCAAATCAGCTATACCAGAAATGTAAGAAAAGTTCCAGTTGTTTTGCATCCTTATCAGGGATTTTTAAAAAATCGATTTTAATGGGTGTGTAGTTTTATTTCATTGTAGTTTCAACTTTCATAACTAAATACGTGGAGCATCTTTTCATTTTCATGTTTGCTGTGTATACATTTTCTTTGGTGAAATGGCTGCTCACTCTACTTGGGTTGTTTGCTTTCTTTTTTTTGAATTGTAAGGGTTCTTTGTATATTCTGGATACAAGTCCCTTATCAGTTATGGGACTTGTAAATATTTTCTCCCACCTGTGGATTGTCTCTTCCATTTTTCTTAATAGGGTCTTTTGAAGCACAAATAATTTCATTTTGATGAAGTCCAGTTTACTGAATTTTTCTTTCATGAATCATGTTTTGGGTGTCATATCTAAAAACTCTTTGCCTAACAAGATCAAAAAGATTTTTTTCTCCCATGTTTTCCTTTGAAGCTTTTATCATTTTGCTCTCACATTTAGGTATAGAATCCATTTTGAGTAAATTTTTTATGTGGTTTGAAATTAGGGCTCAAATTCATTTTTGTGCATGTGGATATACAGTTGTCCCAGCACCATTTATTGAAAAGACAATTCTTTCTTCATTTAATTGCCTTGGCCTTTTTATTGAAAATCAGTTGACTAAATATAAGGATTGGTTTCTGGATTATCAATTCTGATCTATTGATTTATAGGTCCATTCACATGCCAATACTCTAGTGTTAAATTTTAAGACATAACACTATGATAGAGGCAATTTTTTTTATCTCACAATAAGCTTAATCTACCATAATGATGAGGCACAATATTTCGCCCCATACCTGGAACTTCTGGAACAAAAGTTTGTTTGTTTGTTTTTTGTTATTCATGTTGATATAGAACTAGGTTTGAGCAGGGTGGAAATCAGAGATTCAGTCTAAATATATGCAACTTATAACTGTGTCTTACATAATAATATATGTTGCTACACACTGCATTTTTAAAGACATATTTGTAATAAATTTCTTCAGATAACACTGAATGCTATAGGGCTGATAGCCAGTTTGTGTTTACCTGATATAAGAAGTATTATCAAATTTTCCACTTTGAGTAACATTTACATCACTATTGCTGTACATTACTGATGCTAAGATGTCATTAATTATAAAATGTACCATTTTTAAATGGCACTAGGAAAGAAAAGAAAGGTTTTTGATTAAAATGCACTGTCATCAGCGGAAAAAGATGCACTCTCATCTCAGAGATGTAAAATTCTAAGTAAATGTACATCTTTAAATTGATGAGATATAGTGTATCAGGGACAAAATGTTACTTTTGAATTGTCACATTTCTTCCAAGAGCAATATTGCTATTGTGGGATCCCTTTAAAACTATATTTTTTCCTCCTTTTCTTTGTATACATTTTGACAGTAAAATAAAATTCTATAATGATTTCAAAGACTTTATGTATATTTCAAATGACTTTGAAGTAGGAAATGGCATCGAGGCAGCTGTAGACACATAGTATACCTGTGTCTCCACGTACCATTAGTATTTCTTCTGCCAGTGAGATTCCTATCATTTGAATCCAAGAGCATCCTTATCAATTCCCACTAGTTCAAATTATTTTGCAATTATTTACTAATCATTGGAACTTATGGGCTAGATCAATGATTTATCGCAACCCTGGGACAACATATTTGAAATCTGGTTAATCCTAGAAAATTTGGGATGTAGACTCTATACCATGGGCATTAGTCACTGGCGGAGCCGCTAAGAAGCCACAGGCTCAGCCCTCTGTGGAATGTACATTCCAGTGTGGAAGAATTGCCAGATGTGAATAGATCCCTGTCATTTTCTCCAGGACCGAATTCCTACCATGAAGCTGGAGATGCAAATAGACAGTCTGAGCAGCTGCTTACACAGGGTCATCCAAGGGTCACTGCAACTATCCTCATTTCCCTCAAATCTCTCCATTGCTGGCCTACCCCAGTGCCTTGGTATCACCCCTTCAAGGTGAACCCCTACCTCTAGAGAGAATGACAATGGAGAGAATGACGCCTATTAGATATCATTGTTTACTGCTGGCCTAGAGGAAAACAGGATCTTGAGGGGAAAAAGTACAGGTTTAGGGCACCAGGTCCCCCAGGTTTTTCTGCTCATAAGAAAGCTGAGACATGTGTAGGCCCACTTAAAAAAGAAGAAGACCTACTAGGTAGCAGATATTGTAAGGAAACCTGGGCCGAACCAAGAATTTCAAAGCTATTTGGAGCCTGATGTTGCTCTAAGGGAACATTGCAGGATCCCTGGTTCCTGGGCTGCATGGTCTCCTTGTGTTGAGTCTGCTTCTTTCTGCACATCTGCTCTCCTCCACTGTCATCATGGACTAGCTAATCTTTCATCTATTTTCATGTCCAAATTTTGAACAAGCCTGAGCTAGCACATCCTTCTAGTTGGGCAGAATCTTTCTCACGTGGCCACCTCATGGGCCGTAATAAGCCAAGACATGGGTAGCCAGCAACCAGTCCATGACCACTTCTGGCCCACTTAGCAGTGTGGGCACTGTTGATGTCCAGAACTGGAACTGTCAGAGAGAGGGACAGTAGAAGACGCTGACACCCAGAAAGAGTAAGAAGTGGGAGAGGGAGGGTAGGGACACCATAGATAATCTTTGTCTTTCAGATCCTGTATATAAAAGTGCTTTGCATCTAAGTGCTCTGAAAACCACTGCCCAAGAGTAAGGTGTTTTTCTCAGCAGGCAATTTTGCCTCTGGATAACCTGTAGCAGTTTGTGTCCAACAACAGGTTTTCTCATGACAACTGAACAAGCACAGTGTCTTAGCCTGGGTCTCCCCAAAGCAGAGCCTCAGACAAAGGCCTTTATGCAGGTGACTTATTTACCATGTGATCCCAGGGAGCAGTGAAGAAAGATAGGAGAGGGAAAAAAGAAATAGGGAAGTCAATGCCAAGATTCTTTTGGAACTGGCCCCTGGTGTTTGATCCTTCCAGGACCTTTTGAGGAACTTTGTAGAATGTGGTCTCAGAAGCATCTGCATTGGGAAGAAAGGGGGAAACATTTCTTCACTGAATCCCTTTGTTGTCCTGTCCAACAGGACGCTGGCCCAAACCTTTAAGGAACTGGTTTTTGCTGCAGTGCTTGGAGTGAGAGGTGGGGCCACAGAGATTTTGAAATATATAAGAAGCACCTGACATGATCAACGATATGAGGAAACCTCTCTCTTGGGAAAGAGATAACATTTTCTTCTGGTTCAGAGTGCTTGATTTCATCTAGGATGCAAAAAATTCCCACCCATGTCAACATCCCTCATATTCCAAGGAGGAAAACTCAAACCTACAAACATACATTTCAGTTACTTATTCCTTAAGGAACTTGGCCTCTCTTAGGAACTGCGAGACATACACACACACACACACACACACACACACACACACACTGTGTTACAGAATGCCAAAAGATGTCACTCACATCCCAATTCATGGAATTCTGTAAAGCCACAGGGCTATATACAGTGGCCCCTACTCAGTGGTTCTCCTGGATTTTCCCACCGACCATGATCAAAGCAGAATCCACTTTAATAAAAAAAATCATCCCCAGGAGGTATAATATCCCATCATTAGCACTGTGTCCCTTTATTCAAATGCTCTCAACCTTATTAAACTGTGAATATCTCACAATAGGAAATGATTTAATCTGTTATATGTTAATTCTACTTTAGCTAAGTGAGGAATCAAGTTCTTGATGGGAGTGAGAGCAGGGACCATGAATGAGGGGACTGACTACTAAAAGAGGATGAATAGTGTGTATCTAGAAGGCTCTAAAGACAAAATTTAGTTACTTCACAGTCTGAGCTGGGACTGACCTTTCCCAGGCTGGTTGAATTTGGTCCACTGTAGCCAGCAGTATAATTCCCCAAAGACTTCATGTTCTGCAACTTGGCACCAATCACATCTCTCCATCTATGCCTTTGTGGGGAAGCTAAGGAAGATAGAAACCCTTATGGTACATTGAAGCCATCTATGTGGACTCCTGGATTCCAAAGTATTTACAGTTTAATTTCATGGAGTCAACACAGATGCAGAGAGAGGCCAGTGGATGGTCATTTGCTCAAAGGGTGGTATTGGGTCAAAGAGGATGTAACAGCAAATTTGGAGAAACCAGAAAGATTACCTCAGAACCCAAAACACTGAAGGTCTGGCAAATGTTGGGCCAAATCTTACCTCTTGCTTCTTCATAAATAAAGTTTTATTGGCACACAGCCACACCCATTCATTTATCAACGGTCAGGGGCTGTTTTTATGCTGCTGTGCCAGAGACAAGTAGGGTTCCCAAAGACTAAAATAGTTATTATCCAGCCCTTTACAGAATAAGGTTGTCAACTCCTGGGTAATCTAACCTTGGTGTGTGTTGATATTCCTGCTTTGTTTCTCTACAAGGCAAGCATTTACCATTAGTTGAGAGCCACAGTGAGGTTCCACTCTTAGAATTTTCAACTGAGTTATCCCAGAACAATAGGATGGAGGATTCAGATGCACACTGCCTCAACCTTCCCATTGAAGGATCTTTTCCTGGAGGGACTGCAGCATTCATTCAGCCGTTGTCAGGCCCAGAGCATCAGCGGAGTGCCAGATCCCAAGCTAGGTACTGGGAATGTAAAGATGGATGGAACGTGCTCATTTTATTGTTCTATGTCAGAGGAGCCACAGAGCCTCCACAAGGCAATTGTTGCCTGTGGCCTACTCTTCCTTTTCTAGCTCTCTTTTCTCTCTCTCATGTCTCTCCTTCTCATCTCCTTTGACCACCTGGACTCTCCTGCCTCTTCCTTTCAGCCTCCCTCTTGCCTACAATTCAGGCCTTCCAGTGCCACCCAGTGGCTCTGACAGGCATTACTCAGACTTGTGGACTGCCCTCAGGGTGGGGAATGACCTCGTGGAAGTCAGCCAGAGCCTTTAATTAGAGATCCAGAGACTACTAGAAGGTTCCAGGGAACTTCTCAATTCTCTCCTGACTGTTTAAAGCATTAACTTTTAAAGTCATTTATACCTTGGTAGAAATGAAGGGAAGGAAGGTAGGTTTGTTAAGGGGAAAGAGACCAAGTGTTCCCTAAACAATTAAGTTACAGAGGTAACTGCACACTGCTCTGAGCAGAAATTGCATTTGAGTGTTCCAGGGGTGTTATTTAGATGGGATATGATTTGGGTAGATGCTATGTGCAGTGATGATTTTAGGATCGTAAGCAGTTTATTGAGTCATCCCAGGGGAATTGCCTCTCACATAGATGACCTCCCTGTGAGGCTGCTGTGGTGAGCCCTTTGGATACTTGCAAGGCTGACCTGAGACCCTTGGTTCTCTCCCTTCTGCCAGCTCTCTGTCTCTGAGGAAGGGACTCCAGGATGAGGTGGAGGAATGACTGTGGTTTCCCATAAGAAGGCTGGTTCTACAGATATTTAGTAAGTTGGTTGGGGCGGGGGTGGCCGCTATCTCTAGGAAGAGGGTGCTGGGGGCCTGTTGTTTGGGAAAATTCTGGGGCAAGAGAAAAAGCCCCATTTTACATTCTTCTAAGTGAGGCTGGCTGCCCATCTAGTCCTGGTCTTTATGCAAACATTCTTGTTCCATGCCCAGGTGAATTTGTGTTAGTATGAGGGAGGCTGCAGCAGTGAGGCCAAGGCTGGGAAGCCTTGCCTTTCCTTGTCTCCCAAGATCTGCTCATGGAGACTGGCCATTGTGAATGGATGCTTACACTGTGACTATAATTTTCTCAACTACCCAAGTTATTTTTTTCTCTTGGAGAAATCCAGGTCTCAGAATTCTATCTCAGTAGGCACCAGACTTACCCAGGGTCAAAGAGAGGTTCTAGCTCAAGCCTTTTAAGTGTCAGAAGGAAGGAGAAGAGGCTACTATCTTTCTAATATCATCACTATAAGGGATAACTTCCCTTCAGGACCGAGAAGTAGCTATTTGAAATATAATGGTATTTGAAAGATTTCCCGGTCCTAAACCATCTCTTCCGATTATGGGTCTGAGGGTCAAAAATTCTACCATGAGAAATTAATTTTCTGGGTAAAAGTCATTGACCTATCCTCCATGACTTCTCTTAAAATAAAAACACCCAAGGGGTGTTCCCCATGAACTCACTAACCATCTATAGGAAGGGCTGCTGAATTGAATAGAGAAGTGACAACCTGCTTGGTCCTTTGGAGTCTTCCAAACTATTTAATCGTTTGCCTTCATTTTAACAGCTAAACTTACCAAAGAAGGTATCAATTATGGACACATTTTTAATGCTTAAAATTTAGTATTTTATTTTTTAAAAATTGTTTTTGTTTATATTGTAGGGAGGGGAGATGCAGAGGTAGAGAGAGGGAGAGTCTGCACTTAGCACTGAGCCTGACGCAGGCCTTAGGTCTCACGACCCTGAGATCATCACCTGAGCTAAAGCCAAGAGTCAGATGCTTAACTGACTGTGCCACTCAGACACCCCAAAATCTAGTATTTAAGCAAAAATGCTAGGAACATGAAAGTTGGTTGTGGCTTGTACTATTCAACTTGGGATCACTGCCGGAAATATTGAGGAGTTCCCAACTCGGTGGGGAGACTTCAGTACCCATCACCCAGACTCAGCTCCCAGGGAGAGTGAGGAGACGAGAGCACAGAAAGAGTGCAAAGAACAAAGGAAGTTTTGTTTCTTGCTGCATTTGTGGATTTTTCCACTAACAAATGATAAATGTACCCATCCTTTACACTTGACTGCCCCATGGTGGATTATACCTGACTGTCTACATGCTAAATAATAGACACCATTATTCGTGATCCTCATAAACTTTCCTGGGACCATGCTTTTGTTGATCCTGGATCTCCTACCTCAACCATCTCTTGTCTGGTCTCTTCTTTTGTAAATGCTGTTGTTTCTTCAACAGAAGACACTCAAGATTTCTCTAGCCACAGACCTATTCTCCTAGATTCAAAATACTATCTGAATAAGTCTCTTGGTATTTGTACCATGTTGTATGTCAATACAACATGACTTCAGAAATGCATTGCTTAATTACTTAAGTTTTAAGTCATGTGACTTAGCCCATTTAGATGTATATTTAGTTTGGCCACCCACATGGAAATTCAACAGTGGTAGGTACGGTACTGGGCAGATGACAGCTGCTCAGTTCTCTATTAGATGAGTCAATTAAAGGCAATAGATAGATAGATAGAAAGATAGAAAAATAAATGCAATAGATAGGCTAAGAGGAAAGGTCACACATACATTTTGGGTCTCTATTTCTTTACTTTCCCCAAAGGAGAGGTCTTATTGAACACACAGAACACATTTGGCAGGTAAAACATGAAACCCTTGTCTCTCCAGAATCGAGGAAATAGCACAAACATTTCCAAAAAACTCAGCTCACGTGAAGTGCTAATTCCATCCATGCCACCATGACTGCATTTTGTTGTCAGTATTTGAAGTGGATGATGAAAGTGGTTGAAGGTGGTTGAAGAAGGGGAAGATGAAAGTTAAGGTAGCTGAGGGGCGCAGGGGCCCTTGGCTGGTCTGAAGGGGAAGAACTCTCTGAGTCATTCACGAGTCAGGGTCTGCGACTGGGCTCATTAGGAAAGGCTTCTGTTAGGAAAATGAGTATCAACTAGAAATATACTGTACTAGAAAACTGAACACAACAGGGTTTAACTCTGCTTCAGAATTAAGTTGAACCAGATAAAACTGTTGATCTTTTGCCAACTTTAAACTACAAAGCAATTTCCATATGAGTCGTCCTTTTTTTCTTTTCTTTTTTTTTTTTTTTTTAAGATTTTATTTATTTCACAGAGAGATCACAAGCAGGCAGAGAGGCAGGCAGAGAGAGAGAGGAGGAAGCGGGCTCCCTGCTGAGCAGAGAGCCCGATGCAGGACTTGATCCCAGGACCCTGAGATCATGACCTGAGCCAAAGGCAGAGGCTTAACCCACTGAGCCACCCAGATGCCCCCATATGAGTCCTCCTAATAGTAACCTCCATAAAGTTGAGTGTACCATCCTCATTCCATTCCTGGGTGTGTTAACATCATGGCTCGAGTTCCATTTGGTTGGACCATTCACTTACACATGGCAAGCCATAACAATTTTTAGTAACGGTAGAATGTCATAATTTAAATTTCACCTTAGAAGTTACCTACTTAAAAAGTCTTTACTCTTAGAACCGTGCATTTGGTGATGCAACATGGGGGGTTAAGGGGGTAGGAGAAGAATCAATGAAACAAGATGGGATTGGGAGGGAGACAAACCGTAAGTGACTCTTAATCTCACAAAACAAACTGAGGGTTGCTGGGGGGAGGGGGGCTGGGAGAAGGGGGGTGGGGTTATGGACATTGAGGAGGGTATGTGCTATGGTGAGTGCTGTGAAGTGTGTAAACCTGTCGATTCACAGACCTGTACCCCGGGGGATAAAAATATATTATATGTTTATAAAAAAATTAAAAATTAAAAAAAACGTGCATTTGTTTAGAAATCCTTTGTCCATATACCCTGCTCCTCCAAATATTTTTGAAACCCTACTACAATCTTGATGAAACTTAAGGTTATCATTAAGTAGGAAAAACCGTTTTAATAAGCTGTCTTCCCGAGTCTTCTTTTCTCTCAGAGTTTATTATTTTTTTAATGGAGGTGTTTGCTCTATTCTGTTTTTTCTAGTGGATTTTTGTGACATATTATGTTTCTTAAGAGGATGGAGTGTCTTCATCCTACCACTCCCTCTCCCTGTCACACACATTATTACTCTGTTTACCTACTGTCTCCTTTCCCTAACTGAAAACGAAGGTAATATTTACTCACCTCTTCCTTGCTGAGTGAGATAGCAACAACCCAACAGCACCAAAGGAATGTAACACTGGAGCCTGGTTTTTCAGCATGGAAGCATTTGTCAGCCCCAGATCAGAGGTCTGTGTCTCTGATCATTCGTCATCAAGCTAAGAATGTGGAGTTTGGAGTTCTTATCTAAGTTTTGACAGTTACTTCCAGAATACTTCTATTAAAATCTATTGAATTTTTGGTTTGGCCATTTATTCCCATAATGCTTACTTTGAAGGCCCTATTTATCCCCTTTTGTTTCTACCAGGCTTAGCTGAATTACCAGATTTCTTAGAATTTGTGTTGTTTTTCTACCCAGTGCCTCAGGTTCCTCAAGTTCTTCATAAACCTGTGTTCATCTGTCTTTTGCCATGAGGATTTGAGAGCAAGTAGCAATTGAGGCCTTAGAATCGTCTGAAAGATGCTAATTCCTCTTTGGAATCACTCAGATAGTGGCCTCACTACTGGAGTGTAGAGAGCCTTCTCGTGTGGGACTCAACCCAGTTGGAAAAAGCACTGATTTGAGCTCTTGGTTAGCTGAATGAGAAGGGTCCAGAACGTGCAAATGAAATCTGCACGTTCTGGAAATGAAATCTGCTGCATTACTGAGTACAACGGGATTTCTCCCATGGGACCCATAGTGCTGGACATGGTCATCATTTTAGAGCCGGGTCCTTGTGTCAAGAAATGTATTTGAATTGTTGAAGCAAAACAACATATCGGAGAATTTTAGAGAAAAATTAACTGTTAAATGATGCAGCTGCATCTCTATGTCCAAAGGCAGCATTATAATTATCTTTTTTATTCCTTAATCTATGCTACTTACTTTGTAGGATCATGATGTGGTAAAACTGAATAATGGATGAAGGCCCAGAGAATCTAAGTTTTAGGATTAGAATCTAAGTTTTAGGATTAGATTCATCAGGAACCATCTATAAGCTCTTAGGAGAAAATCTTTGTGACTTACAACTTATTACAAATAATTTCATATTTATAGCATCAAAAACACAGTACAAAAAAGAAACATGATAAATTGTACTTAATCAAAATCAAAAGCTTCTGCTCTACAAAGATACTGTTAACAGAGTGAAAACACAAGATACAGACTGGGAGAAATATTTGTTAGGCACATATTTGATAAGGGATTCATATCTAGAATATATGAAGAACTCTTACAACTCAATAAGAAAAAAACCCACTTTTTAAAAATAGGCAAAACATTGAACAGATCTTTTTTCTTCACCTCTTTGTTCTTTATCAAACAAGATATACATGTGGCAAATAAGCACCTGAAAAGATGTTCAATATTTTTCATCATTACGGAAGTAGAAATTAAAACCATAATGAGATACTACTCCACACCTACTAGAATGGCTGAAGTTTAAAAAATGTTGTTGATAACAGTGCTGACAAGGATACAGGGCAGCTGGAACTCTCATTCGTTGCTGGTGGGAATGCAAAATGGAACGACTGATCTGGAAAACTGTGACAGTCTTTTATAAAGATAAACACATGCTTACCATTTGACCCAGCAAGCCCTTTCCTAGGCATTTACCCAAGAGAATGAAAAGTTACATTCACATCAAAACCTGTATACAAATTGTTGGGTGGCTGTGTTCATAATCACCCCAAATTGGAAACACTCAAATGTCCTTCAGGGCTTGAATGGATGAACAAACTCTGGTGGGATCCACCCAATGGAACGCTACTCAGTAATAAAAGGGAACTGACTACTGCAGCAGGCTACACCATAGATGAATGTGCAATGCACTGTACTAAGTGAAAGGAGTCAGATGCAGAAGGCTACATACTATATGATTCCATTTATATGAAGCTAAAGTTAAAAAAAAAAAAGAATGTCAGAAGGAAAGACAGATGTATAGGATTGAAAAGAGATCAGTCATTATCAGGGGCTGAGAGTGGGAAGAGAGGTTGGCTGCAAAGGGAGCATCAGAGAATCTTTTGTGGGGGGACAGATCTGTTCTTTATCTTGATTGTGGTAGTTCTTATATGACTCTATGTTTGTCAAAACTCATAGATCCGTAATACCAAAAGGTATAAATATCGACATATATAAATTACACATCAGGGTTTTTTTATTTTAAGATTTTATTTATTTATTTGAGAGAGAGAGAGAGTGTGTGTGTGCGTGAGCACGGGGGGAGGGGCAGAGGGAGGGGGAGAAATAGGCTCCCCACTAAGCAGAGAGCCCAGTGATGAGGGACTTGATTCCAGGACCCTGAGATCATGATCTGTGCCAAAGGTAGAAGCTTAACTAAGCTACACAGGCACCCCACACATCTATTTCTTTAAAAAGGAAAAAGTGCAATGTCTGCCTCAGTTGCACATTTGTCAAATATGAACGATGCATCTGCCACTGATGATGATGATGATCTAATCAAACTCACAGGATTTGGGGGAGCTTCTACAAATGAAGACAAATCTGAGTGCTTTGAAATGCAGGAAGTGCATTGAAATGCAATTGCCAGATATTGTTAAAAGTTTTCTGTTTTGCCTTTGTATTCAGCTACCTTGCTTAAACTCTTATTATTTATAAAAGTTTGTCCATTAACTCTTTCAGCTTCTTGAAATAAGTTATTAGACAGGCTACAAATGAGAGTTAATCTCTTCCTTTCCAGTCTTAGATCTTTGCTATAATTTCTTTTCTTCTTTTCTTGTGTTGGTTAAGATTGCCAAGTCAATGTTGAATAACAGATGTGATAATAGACATTATTGACGTATTCCTAAGCTAAATAAGGATGCTTATAATATTTTGGAACACTGAAAAGAAAAGAAAAGAAAATGGGAAAGAATATTTGAAAATTATATAGGATTTTTGATGGGTTTGGTAGATACCCTTTATCAATTGCAGGAAGCTTCTTTTTACTACTGTTTCTTGAGTTATTTTTTTTACTGAATGTTTTTCCTGCATCTACTGAAATCACTATACAAAGTTTTGGCTTTTTTTTTTTTTTTTAAGATTTATTTATTTATTTGAGAGAGAGAGCGGGGAGAGGAACACAGAGAAAGGGAAAGAATCCCAAGCAGACTCCCCACTGAGCAGGGAACCTGACAGAGGGCTCAACCCCCGGACCTGAGATCATGACCTGAGCCGTAATCAAGAGGCAGCTGCTTAACTGACTGAGCCACCCAGGTGTCCTCAATCTTGTTAAAAATGTTATCAATCAAACTTCAGAGCCGACCTTTCATATTCTTGTATTCCGTTCTCTAAGCAGCCTGTAATCTCCTAACAGACAGATTTTGCCTTTTTGTCATTGTGTCTCCATCACATAGCCCAGGTCTGATCTAAACAGAACATTTACCGCTAGAACCTCACTCATCTAGAGAGAGAGGAGAGCACCCCCACTACCCTGCTGAGGACTGGAGGGCCCGGAAGCCTCTTCTCCCACAATCTTAAGCCCGTACTATCAAGATGAGCCTCAGCCCATTCATTCATGTGTATCTCACATTCTTTTTGCCCCCAAACTGAAGAGCTTTTTTAGATAGTTAATAGGAGTACAAATATTTTTCCAGGCTTCCCGAGGCCCTACTGCTTCTCTCTTTCCTTATCAAGAGTGGGTCATAGGTTGCACCTAGCAGCTGGAAGAAGTGCTCTTCAAATATCAGAGCGTAAGCCGAAGAGAGAAGGATCATTGGGAGCCCCTGCAGATGGAGAGCAGGAAGTTTCCCTGTAACATGAGCATGTCAGCTGGGAGGCAGCCAGATGTGGAGCAGGTGGCCGACCTCAGGCTTGCTGCATTTGGGGATCTCTCTTGACCTCTGCTCGGAGAGGAGACCCGAGAGACAGTGTGGTGCCACAGAGAGGAGCAAGAGCGTGGACTCTGGACGAGAAGGGCCTGAGCTCAGGTCTTGGATGTGACACATGGTGACCAGGTAACCATAGATAAGCCACTTCACCTCTCTGTTTCTCTATTTTTGGTTTCCTCTTCTCTAAAACAGGTATAGAAGTGGGTGGTTTTGAAAGCCTGCCACGATGGACTCTTAGAAACCGTCAGCTATTATTTCAATAGCAATCGCCGAGGCCTGATGCGAGAAAATAGGTTCTTCCATGAGAGGGCACTTAGAGGTTTTTTAAAATTTTGTTTTGTTTTTGATTTCCATCACGAAGCAAAAATATATAATTTCAAAAATGCAGTTATTAAGATGAAGAACAAAGAGAATCATGACTCATGTTTCACAATTTACAGAGCTTATTTATTGTTTCATGTTCTATAATACTTTGGACAGTTATATAACCTCCCCTCCACCTCACGATGCCTGGATATGACATCAGGAAACTAGGGAGGAGGGGGTTTGGGGTAAGGGGATGATGCTGTAGGGACAAGGCATATGCTTTTTTGATATTAATGTCCTGCCACTTACCTTGGGTAAAGCAATCCCAAATGCTGAGTGATACCAGGAAACAGGGTTTTTTTGGTCCCCCCATTATGGTTGTTCTAGCTCTAAAATTCTATGAGATCTTAAGATGACATTAGGAGTCATTCTCAGCCTGGCCTATTGTCAGGGACTGCTTTTAAGGCCTTGGTTAATTCCCAGTTGTCCTGGCTTTGAAATCTTCCAGTTCTTGAAGTCATAGCTTGGGCTTCTCCACTTCTCTGGGAATAAATATTCCTTGACACTGGTTCTCCCATATCATTCTCCTTTCCAAAGGCCACCCTCCCCTCACCCCAGTTATCTACCCAGGAAGATAGGGATCGTTCACCAGACTCTCCCATCTCTGAACCTTTGCCTCTCACACACCTTGCCAAACTCTCAGCGCCTCCTCTCCTGGGGCTGCCCTCTCTGCCAGCCAGAACCATTTGTGTGTCATTTTCATCTGTGTCATTTTCACTTCCTATCGCCTTGCCTTCGTGAGGGTGACTTCTCTATCTTGCTGGTCTCCATCTTCCTTTTCTGGATTCCAGAAATGGAAAGCATTATAATCTCTTGGCGTCTTGGAAGGATATCTGTTACTAGGTTCACTCGTGTTTGAAGGAAGTACTTTGATACACACTGAAGTTGGACTAAAGGTCTAAGGGAAAGCTCAAGTAAAGGAGGAAGATTGTTGCTAAGTTGCATTTTAAGAGGCAAAGTCTTGCTAATGGAACTTCTGTCCAGCTCCATGACAGCTGGGTATGTGAGTGTGTTGCTGCTGCTGAGAGAGTGTTTAGTTGACGATGTTTAGAAAAGTCCAGACCTGATGGCTCTGGGGTTTCATTCACGGCTTCTCACAGAGACAGCACAGGTCATGAGATGCTATAGGAGTTCCCCCTCCCTGAGGCAGCCTTGGAAGCCTGGGGGCAAAAGCCCAAAACAAACACAAACAGAAAAACAAAACAAACAAGCAAGCAAGCAAATGACAGCCCAGGTAAAAATTGGGATTCTGGTGCCATTTCCCAGAGATCTCCCTGGTTCCCCTTTCTGTGCTACTTCCTGCTTTCTCCCCTGTGTTCTACAATCCCCTGATTTCAGAGAAAGTACCTCCCATCAGCCATTTTTACTTTTGTGGGAATCAACATTCTTTTTAACATCTCCAGTGCATTTTGGTATTTTAAGACCTATCTCCGATCATGAAAGAACAATCTTTCATCTTTGACCCTGTGAAGAAAATCTGAAACATCAGCAAGCATTTGGGGGAAAATCTAGAAAGAAAAGAAAGTAGAAAGGGCTATTTCCTGATAATCCTGAGGTTGTACTGTACCAGAAAACCAGTTACTTTGTCTGCAATCTCCACCTTCTCTTTTTGGCTTAATAACCCCACGTTTAACTTGGAGGATCCTACGTATTGTATGACTCCTTTTCCCCAGTGCACACCCACTGTCCCCACTGTGCAACACAGTAGATTGGACCACAGATGGACGATGGATCCAAATGGAATCAATTTAAAGGGTAGGTTAGGCGAAATAGCTTCTTTCATCGGGGAATTTGGGATGGCGACCTAAAGTGACTGGGACAGTTAGCCATGGGAGCAGAGCAGAAAGACCATGTCACCCACGGCTGAAGCTGGGGAAGGTGGGGGTCAGGGGAGTGAAAGCCACAGAGACAGCCGAAGCTGCTGGGAAAGAGAAATCTGCAGCCAAGAGAAGCTACTTACTATCCTTACTATCCGCGTGCTCCATTTCTGTGAATTTGCTTAGCTGCTAAAATTTGTCACCCCCACATCAGTACTCACAGTGCTCCTGCAGTTATTTCCAGACATGAGCAAAGCGGTGAAAACTTGGAGTTACTCAGCGCCATGTTTCCAGCTGAGGGTGACCCCAGTGACACTCGCCTTCTTGTTTTAGCTCTTATGCTATAAACATGTGTCCTTTCCACAGTTGATTTAGAACCACATTTTCATGATTTTGTGGGTGATTTCATTGTTTAAAATTACCCCAAACATCATCCTCAAGTGCCATCTAATGTTACTGAGCTCAAGAAGGCTGTGCTACTCTTTTTTTTTTTTTTTTAAAGATTTTATTTATTCATCTGACAGAGAGAGATCACAAGTAGGCAGAGAGGCAGAGAGGCAGGCAGAGAGAGAGAGGAGGAAGCAGGCTCCCTGCTGATCAGAGAGCCCAACGTGGGGCTCGATCCCAGGACCCTGAGATCATGACCTGAGCCGAAGGCAGCGGCTTAACCCACTGAGCCACCCAGGCGCCCCAAGGCTGTGCTACTCTTTACAGAGAAAATATGGGTGTTACAGAAGCTTCCTGCAGGCCTGGGTTAGAGTGTTGTTGGTTGTGAGTTCAAGGTTAATGAATAAATAATATATATTTAATATGCCTTAAAACAGAAATACACATAAAACAAGTTTTGCATCATTCGGTCTGCAAAAATGCTAGGACCAGAGGCTTGCAGGACCCTAACCCTGTATTTCCCCTACAACTAATTAGCTCAGCATTTATTAATTCAGTGATTGTGTGATTTTAGAGAACATAACTGCTGTGAATAATGAGAATCGAGGATGTCTGCAGAGAAGAGAATGAAGCAAATTCAGAGGAAAGCAGATGACAGACTGAGCTGCTCAGAGAGACAGAGATGTCTTCTCCCTAGTGGCTCCCAGTTTCAAGCTCAGTTCCCTTGAGAACTAGCTGAAATTTATCTCAATGGCATCTCAATATTTTTACAACTTTTATTTAAGCTTCCTGGAGTTTCCTCTCCTTGCAAACAACAAAGATTTTGACTGAAATGCGTACTCCTTATATTACTACCCTTAAGAAGCTCCCTTGGAAAGAGGCAGGGTCTCTTCATTTGAGGCCTGGCCCTAGATCACAATGAAGTCCATGTCTAAAGGCTGCTAAGGCCACAATGGCCCCTTCCTGAGTCAGGTGCTGCATCAGAAAACCAACCCTCCCTCATCTCAGGGAGGTCTGTGCTCTGATTAAATGCTCAATGATACTTGAAAAGAGAGTTGGAGGAGTTAAACTTTAAAAAAATAAATCCAAACTCTGGTTTCAGTGTGAGTTATTGATGACAAATACATTACAGCACTTTGTTTTGGCTTCTAATTTGAAGGATGCCAGTTTTAGAAATAGTTTATTTGTTTTCCTTGTTGGGAGACAAACACATTCTTGAAAACAAGTTCCAGTCTGAACACTCCTTAGGAAGGAACTGTTTATTTGGCAAAGCAGTGTGTCCCACATGGGAAATTATATATAAAGAGAAGCACCAGACTGTGCAGAGAAGAAAAAAGTTTTAATTTTCTCGAAGGTTGTGACCTGCTTGAGGGATCAGGTTCTTCCCCACATACTTGGTTTGATGGCCACAGAAAGTACATATTCTGAGACAGGAAACCATTGAAATCCTAGAGGAGAACACAGGCAGAAACCTCTTTGACCTCAGCCATAGCAACTTCTTATTAGACATGTCGCCAGAGGCAAGGAAAACAAAAGCCAAAATGAACTATTGGGACTTCATCAGGATAAAATTTTCTGCACAGTGAAGGAAATAATCGACAAAACTAAAAGGCAGCCAATGAACTGGAAGAAGATATTTGCAAATCACATATCTGATAAAGGGTTAGAATCCCAAATCTATAAAAACTTATCAAACCAAACACCCAAAAAACAAATAATTCAGATTAGAAATGGGCAGAAGACATGAACAGACACTTTTCCAAAGAAGACTAACAGACACATGAAAAGATGCTCGTCATTACCACTCCATCAGGGAAATGCAAGTCATAACTACAATGAGATACCACCTCATACTTGTCAGAATGACTAAAATTAACACAAGGAACAATAGGTGTTGACAAGGATATAGAGAAAGGGGAAAACTCTTGCACTATTGGTGGGGATGCAACCTGTGCAACCACTCTGGAGAACAGTTTGGAGGTTCCTCAGAAAGTTAAAAATAGAGCTACCCTACAATCCAGCAATTGCACTATTAGGTATTTACTCAAAAGATACAAAAAGTACAGATTCAAAAGGGTACATGCACCATGATGTTTAGAGCAGCATTATCAACAATAGCCAAACTATGGAGAGAGGCCAGATATCCAGTGACTGATGAATGGATAAAAAAGAGGTGGTATAGGGGCACCTGGGTGGGTCAGTGGGTTAAGCCAATGCCTTCCGCTCAGGGCATGATATCGGGGTCCCAGGATTGAGTCCCACATCGGGCTCTTTGCTCAGCAGGGAGCCTGCTTCCTCCTCTCTCTCTCTCTCTGCCTGCCTCTCTGCCTACTTGTGATCTCTCTCTGTCAAATAAATAAATAAAATCTTTTTTTTAAAAAAAGAGGTGGTATATATATGTGTAATATTGCTCAGTAATCAAAAAGAATGAAATCTTGCCATTTGAAGTGTATTGGATGGAGCTAGAGTGTGTTATACTAAGTGAAATAAGTCTGTCAGAGAAAAACAAATGCCACACAATCTCACTCATATGTGGAATTTTCTTTCAAAGATTGTATTTATTTATTTGAGAGAGAGAAAGAGGGAGAGAGAATCTGAAGCAGACTACGTTGAGCACAGACCTCAACTCGGGGCTTGAACACACAACTGCCAGACTATGACCTGAGCTGAAACCAAGAGGTAGATGCCCAAATGACTGAGCCACCCAGGTGTCCCTGACTCATATGTGGAATTTAACACAGAAAACAGATGAATATATGGGAAGGGGGGGGGAATGAAAAAAGAGAGAGAGAGAGAGAGAGAGAGAGAGAGAGATAAGTCATAAGCAACTCTTAACAGTAAAGAACAAACTGAGGGTTGATGGAAGGAGGTGGATGGGGAGTGGGCTGGATGGGTTAGGAGTATTAAGGAGGGCACTTGTGATGGGCACTGGGTGTTGTGTGTAAGTGATATATCCCTGAATTCTACTCCAGAACCCAATATTGTACTCTATGTTAACCAACAAAATTTAAATTAAAAAAAAAAAAAAGTACATATTCAATGTGTCCAAGTACCAAGCCCCTGTCCTGTGGCACCTTTTTAGTTCTCTGTGGTCTCTGGTTTGTGATGACTCCGCACCACTCCTCCTTATCTCTTGTTCTTCAAATGCACCATCTCCCTGCTAGTCAACAGTGGATCCCACTGACACACCACACTGTTTCTCTGCCCATGAAGTCTCTCCTGTCTGTCTCGTCTGCTTCTGAGCTGCTACATTCTGCCTTTCAGGACCAGTGCAGTTGCTCTCCACCAGGGAATTCTCATTGGTTTTATGAGCTTCTTTGTGCAGCCACTCCATCCCTTCCTCTGATCCCATCTGGTTCTTGAAGACAACTTTCTCCTATAACCTACAGCATTTCCTAATGAAGCTGACTCTAAGAATAATGAATGTGACAATTCTCAACTCAAGAATCGTAGTAGTATAGAGGGGTAATAATAATTTCAAGGCCACTTACGATCCCTAATTTTCCAAAGCATGGTTGATTTGAGGTCAGTCTCATTTCTTGGGGACCCTGGGGTACATTAGCCCTTATTAATTTCCATGGTCATTCCAGCACATGGAATAAGTTAGTTTAGCTCATATGGGTAAATTTTTTATTCCCAAAGAGTAATTTTGTTAGTGCCAACTTGGAAATAATACTACATTGTCTTTGGGGAAGACTTTCCCCAAGTAATGTAAGTCCCTTTTTTGCCAGTTCATTCAGTCTCATAAAAGCTTTCTGAGGTAGGGAATGACCCTCTCTTCTTTAAGGCAAAGAAACTGAGGTCTGACATGAATAGTTTACACTGAGAGGAAGTTGGAATTAAGAGAGAAAAGACTTACATCTAGGTCCTGATGTAGCAAGGGCAATCAGGGAAGTTCAGTCCCACAGGAGGGCCACCATACAAAGTTGTGCAGGCTGTGCACTGCATAGAGCAGTGCTTCCTGAAGTTGACCTCTTTGGCCAGATGTGGTGGCCCTGCCTAGAGGACCTAGCATGAGAAGGAGTGAAAGCTAGAGATGGGTGTGCTTCCTCTAAGACCTCTTCTTGGACATACAGGATTCCACCCTCCATCCATCCTGACTTAGGTCACAGGAAGGGAAGAGTGTGTGAGGCTTGTCTTCACAATGTCCTCTTAAAAGGGTTTTCATTTCTACAGAAGCACCAAGCCAAGAATTCTTAAAGATTCAGACTTTCAGACACATTTGGTTACTGTGCCGCCTGTGTCAGAAACAGAGAGGCCACATCCCTGAGAGATCTGGAGCCAAGATCTATGCATTATGGACTTAACTCTCGACACATTTGGCTTAAGTTGAAAAACGAAAGAAAAAAAAAATCCCACCCACTGTCTCAAGAGGCCTTGGGCAGGAACATACAAGGCAAAATGTTTTAGTTGTAGACAAGAAAATGCTGGGGAGTTAGCAAGGGATGAGCTGGTCAGGAAATATCTACTTCCTGTGGATACTCCCAACGTTCTCCCACTCTGGCCAACCCCAGTTGCAGATGATAGAGCCGACAAAACACTGTACCCATGTGATCACCCTTGGCTCACTCAGCTCCAGTCAGTGGTGCCATTGACCCTACTTGCCCGTGCAGAACCTTCTGGGTTTCTTCCTGAGGCAGAGGATGTTCCTATAAGCCAACAAGAAAGACTGGGATTAGAAATGTGGCATTCAGAAAGCAAGGGCAGGCAGATGTGTAAACTGTGGCTAAAGATAAATTTCCCGACTCTTCCAGGTGCAAATAAAACTTAGGTTGACTTTACTATGAAAAAAAAAAATGGCTTAAAGGAAATGGTTTTTCTTTAATGATGGATGTTTTTCAATACCATGGTATAAGAATCTTGTGCTCACCACCACTCAGATGAAAACCTCCTCCTTGAATTTGTTGCATTAATGGGAATTCATATGCTAAGTCCATTAACCACAATCACCGTTTTCAGGGCAAGTCAGACTTGTCTCTTAAATTAAGAATAAAGAAAAAAAAAAAAAAGCAATCACAGCGACGAGTCATGCGGAGATGCCCTGCCTGTAGTGAAAAGGGAAGTATGTTTTCTCTGGGCAGCCCACACAAAATCAGATATTTAATATGATTACTGAGAAGACGGAAAAGGTTTTCAGGAACAATTCCTGTGGCTCAGCTCCTAGTAGCCTGCAAAGGAATAAGTGGGAAGTAGGGGAGCAGCCAGCTCCCCCATTAAAAGGAGCATTCCCCATTAAAAGGAGGCTGAGAGCCAGGCTGCCTGATCCCACTGCAAAATAGAGGGTACAGTGGACAGGAGAGGCTGGCAAGAAATTACATACCAACCTACTAAGCAACCAACTTATTTTTAAGCACATACTACATGAGGGTACTCAAATGCAGGGCAACTTCACCCTCAGGAAGTGGTTTTATTTGGGGTGTTTGGCTAACCAGGTGTAGCAAGGGCAACCAGGGAAGTCCAGTCCCACAAGAGGGCCACCATACACAGTTGGGCAGGCTGTGCACTGCAGAGAGCAGTGCTTCCGAAGTTGACCTGTTTGACCGGATGTGGTGGCCCTGCCCAGAGGACCTAGCCTGAGAAGGAGCGAAAGCTAGAGACAGGGTGTGCTTCCTCTAAGACCTCTTCTTGGACATGCTGTCTGGATGGACATGCTAATCAGGAAAATAGAAAATGAACTGGTTCCACAGGTGATAGAGGAGCCAAGACAGCAGGACAGGAGGACAGCAGGAGCCCGAAGCCTCTGCCGGCCCCCAGGCTGAAGGCAGGAAGGCTTACTTTCCAGAGGTCCAGGGCCTGGGCGTAGGAGGCAGAAGTGAAACTACAGTGGGCGTGGGCCCAAGCCACGAGGAGGGCAAGACTGCGGAGACTGAAGGAAGAAGCCCGCTAGCTTGCGGTGGACCGCACCGCGTTCAGCCGCAGCTGCCGTTGTTGCACCAGCACCCGGGGAAGAAGCCATCCAACAATAGCCCGGGGACGGCTCCCCGGGCAGCGCCCCCTACCAGCAGGGCAGGGCAGGGCAGGGGAAAGGCAAAGAAAGGATGGGGTGCAAACAGGCCCCCGCTGGGCACACGCTTGGATCTTTTTTCTTTTTTTTTAAACCTTCAACCACAATGACTTCACCTCGCCCTGGGCCAGACCATGACAAATCAATCATAAGCCTCAAGTGCTGGCTGGAACGGACTCTGGGGTCAACTCTTGCTTCATCCTCTCACCAGCCACTCAACCCCATGTGGGCCTATCTCAAGACCGACTTCGGAGGAACCTAATCCTTGCATGTGTTAAGGAACTCGAGTACACATAGCCTGACACACATGTTTGTCTCTTCACAGACGCCTTGGAACTGACTGTCCTCACTCCTGTTCCCTGTGGACGATCCCAGGATCTGATCAGCCCCATGGCCAAAACAGCACAATTTGCCTGGCTTCCATTTCATCCACGATCAGCTCTGACGAAACAGGCTAAATGAAGATTCGGAGGCTCCAGCCTGCCTAAAATTCATGGTCTCACTGCCTCTGTGATGGCTAACGCCGCCCTCCCATGTGGATATTTCTCGGAGTTGATGTCACAGGACTTTCTTGCTGAAGTCTATGTTATCAGTATTATGAATTCAGAGCAGTTGTTGGTCCTCAACAGCCTTAGGACCTCAGGCAAGTTACTTATCTTCTTTAAATCTGTTTCCTCATCTATATAATGAGAACAACCCTGGGACTATTGACTGGATTAAAGGAGAGTACAACTAGTAAAGTGTCTGCCTGGATGCCAGGCACAGGAACAGTGCTCCACTCGTGACATGGCTACCACTGTTTCAGTCAAGATTCTTCCAGCTATGAGTGGGACAACCCCAGCTCAACATCATTAAGCAAAAAAGTTCTGGGTTCAGAAGCATCTGGAACTATGGCTCACCCAAGCGTCCTCATTGTGGGTTCTCTCTAAATTGGTTGGCTCTACATTCCTCTGATTGCTTCCATTCTCAGACAGGCTGTCCCCATGACATGACAAAATGGGTGCTAAGATATCCTCCCAGCTGAGCAGCCACAGGAGAAAGAGATACCAAGAGAACCCCCTGGAATGAGATTTCATTAGCCTGGTTAGATCTCATGTGCAGCTGTGAATCAGTCACTGGGACCAGAGGATGGAATGTTCTGGTTGGCCAGTCCTAGGTCCTGTGTCCACATGGACTGAGAAAAAAGGAGGTCAAGTCTCCAAATGGAAATGGAAGAGTTATTTTTTTTTTCAGAAGGAGAAACTGATGCTAGGAAGGTGAAAACAAGCAATTTTCACTATAGCAGTTAGTGTTCCATTATTATTACTACAATTTACCATTTATTATGATAGTAAATAATAGTAAATAGATATAGCAAATACATTAATAAATAATAGTATTTATTATTATGCTTCTATCTCCACTACTACACTCTACAACTATGGGCATGATGGGTAGATAAAAGGGAAAAAAAATCATAGAAAGTTGTAGAAAAGCTGTAACAGGAGGGAAAAAAGGAACCTGGATAGAAGGAAATAAGACAAAAGAGCTCTTAGCAATAGATGAGAAGCTAGAGCAAAGCCTAACGTGATCAGTTCTAGTAGATGATGTTAGCATCTTTCAAAAACTAAAGCTATCTAAACGGCAATGCTGTTTTGCAGTTACTAAACTAAAACCACCACCTCCCCAAGATTGTTAACATGACGCTTCAGTGACCGTTGAACCACGTGTGCTGTACGCCTTCTGTGAGCACGTTGTCTTTCAGTTCTGACACAGGAGTTTCTGAACAAGCCAGCAACTTTCCCCTCGCTGGAAACCCTTGTCCACAAACATTTTGATGCAGACACAGTCAGAAATACATTCTTCACATAGAAGCCTCAGGATGCTGGAACATTCTCATTTTTCCTTTCTGCTATCTTAAGTGAAATACGTGTGGGATGCGTGTATTGAATTTCTGGGAGAAAGTTCAGAAGCTATAACATTGGCTTTTTGGCAATACTACACTATCCTTGAAAAATTGGTCCACTCCAGGATTAATCATGTATACAAGTGTATAAATATAGACAGAAGTCGTCGACCAACTGGGTCAAGCAGATCCTTCCGTTAACTGTAAGCAGACTCTATGTTCCCTGCTTGTTTTGATTTTTTTTAAAAAGGTTCTGCAGTGGTTCTATCGCTTAGGCTCAAATGAGAAAGAACACCTATAAGGTGAACACTTTAGATAGCCTCATTAAGGGTGTGAGGGGAGTGTCTTTTCTTGACTCATGTAGTTTTCTTGGGAAACTAGTCAAGTAGCATGATGAGGTCTGATAGGTTCACCAAATAGAAAAGAAAAATGTGACTTCACATTTCTAGAATTTTTACACTTTCCGACTACTGGAGACGTCGTAATTCTCTCAACCACCCCACAGGCTGGTGGGGCCGACACCTAATTTGGTGCTTTCCCCCTTTCCCCTGGCCACACACACCTTCTGTAATAACACAAACAGAATGAAAACATTCTTCACCCATGTTGAGAAAAGAGAGTCATCTGGTTTTCTAAGACTTTTTTTCTCCTTTCATATTTTGAAGGGTGGTGTAGACCAGATTAAAAAACATGGCTCAGGGAAGCAAGAAGTCATTCCCCCAAGTGTTTATTAAGTGAATCACAAATTCATTCGGCATGACTGCTCACCCAGAGAAACAAAGGCAAAATGGTAACAAGCTGTGAGCCTCCAAGTACCTTCAACTTTAGGTTCTCCCTGGGAAAGGGTCACAAGTGTAATCATTTCCAGCTGTCCCTCCTCACTTCCGCTGTCAGTGGAAATATCCAGGCAGGATGAATACGCTTTCTGACTAGACTCTGGACTGACCTAGACAGCTTTTTGGAAATTCAGGATATACTTTTCCTGAAGCTTCTTAATTTCTCCCATCCCTCCCTGATTGAAAACATCATTTACCTCATTACAGCATGTGGAAAGAGGGGGGAGGGAGAAGCAGACGGGATCTGAATTCAGGATAAAAATTACTCCGTGAGTTTATTATTCTCATCCATAACAGATGACAATTTTCATGTCATTTAGCTCTTTCCAGAACGGAATCACCCAGAGAGATATTAAGTACTATTTTTCATACTATTTATCTTGAGGGCCCCAGTGAGACATGTACACCTACATTTAATAACGGGATCCATAGCTTGCCTGTTACCTGGAAATGTTTGGTTAGGCATTATTATTTCCCTGGACACACGTGAAAGCATTCCCCTCCTTTGCTTATGCTGTGGTGGGTTCCAAAGACATGGACAGTGTCTGAGAACTGTCTGGAGCCCTCAGTTCTAAGGAAATTTGTGGACTTGTAGTTTCTGAAGTAACTCTATTCCTCATTTGTTGGAAGACAGCTACTTTAATGCTGTGACTCTCCCAACAGCTCTTACATAGGCTAGCCGTCTCTGATTTGGAAATCTCTTTGAAACTCTCAAATGATGTGTCATTTCAAGGGCAAAAAAGCAAAACAGTTATAAACATGGGCAGATGCTAGAGTCCCAAGGACTTTCAACAGGCTACAGGCCCCTAGCTGCTGACATCAGCAATGTGGTTCCTATTACACAGTTGGGTTTCAGACTATGGTGCTTTCCAAGTATCATTTCTACTTTATGTAAAGAACATGGATTCGACACAGCTTCTGTTGAGTTAATGGATGAGAGTTGAAATGGACCTTTCTCTCAGCCATTCCTACAAATCAGGAGAGAACTGGACCACAAACCCATTCCCAGGAACTGAGATAAAAGGGTGAGAATCGAACTCTGTCATTCATCAGAACTGAAATTGTCCTTCAGTGGTTGAAACACCCAGCTGGCTCCAACTCTACTTACTGGATAACTTAGAGCTTTCCAAGGCAGCAGCAAAGGGAAATCAGAAGCAACACTTAAAAAAATAAATAAATAAAAATAAAACAACAACAACAAAAACAGAGTAATCAGGTAGAAACTAACCATTCTGTACAGAAGCAACCTACTCTGTGTCTAAACTTTTTTTTTTTTTAAGATTTCATTTATTTATTTGAGAGAGAAAGCATGAAAGAGGGGAGGGCCAGAGGGAGAAGCAGACTTCCTGCTGAGCAGGGAGCCTGATGTGGGACTCGATCCCCAGACTCCAGGATCATGACCTGAGCCAAAGGCAGTTGCTTAACCAACTGAGCCACCCAGGCGCCCTGTGTCTAAACTTTTAAGTGAATGAGTTGTTAATTTGAATGGGGTAAAGATACAGGCTAAATAGTTCTACAAATAAAGCCCTCTTAAAAATCATCTCTGCAGCAAATACTAATTCAGCAGGGTCAAGCTCCTGGCTAAGTTCTTCATAGGTACCATCTCCCATAATCTTCACAATTGTCCTGTGAGGTGGGTACTTACTGGCCCATTTTACAGATGATGAGATCAAGGCACAGCCTGGTTAGGTAACTGGTCCAGTGCCACACAGAAAGTAAGTGGCAGAGCTAAGAACATGAACACTGTTCCAATTGACTCTAAATCCTCTTAACCATTCTGTTACGCTGCCTTGATGATAGAACAAATGATCTGGCCTCACTGGATTAAAACTAAAAAAGAAGTAGCAATTGTCACTGAATATTTCACTCCCTCTGTCATCTGTGGCTCCCCTTTCCCTCTCCCTGGCCTCCTAGGCTTGTAATGATACTTATATTTGCATTTTTCATTTGGCAAATCTCCTTGTGCATGCTACCTCTTTTTCTTATTTCTTTGCATTTGAGTGATGCATATTTCATATTAGCAACAAAATATCCAGGAGAGATCTGTATACAGCAAGGTGGAAGGAGACTTCTCAGTTTTGTTGGCTTGTAAACTTGACACGTGCCACAAGTCCTAATGGAGCCTCCTGCCTGGTAGAAGTCTCTGGTTTTCCACTCCCAAGATTTCTAGGTCCTCCACAGGCACATTTCTTATCTCCACAGGAGCAAGTTAAGGCTTCAAAGCAGAATCCAATTTTATGATTTTTATGCCATTTAGGAAAATGAAAAAAAAAATTGCTCTTTGAAAATGTGTATAATAAGCTATAATTTCTTTTTTAAATAGATTTATTTATCTAGCTATTTATTTATTTATTTATTTAAGAGAGCATATGCACGGGCATGAGGGGATGGGGGGGCAGAGGGTGGGAGAGAGAGAATCTCCCCACCCCCATAATCCCAGAGCCCCAGGGGACTGATCTCATGACCCTGAGATCATAGCCTGAGCCAAAGCCAAGAGTCAGATGCTTAACAGACTGAGCCATCCAGGTGCCCCAATAAGCTAACATTTCTTACTAAAAAAACAAAACAAAACACACACACACACGCACGCACACACTCACTATAGATACAGATATATGCATTGATATGCCTAAACATTGTCCAGAAGGCTAAACAAGGAATTAAAAGCAGCAGTTATTTCTGGAGCTGTTGGTAATGGGAAGTGACGTCCGAGCAGAGGAGGAATAAGGCATTGGGTGGGAGGGAGGTTTCTCACTCAACACCTTTTCCATTTTTTGATGTTTGAAACATGAGAAATCATGGAATACTCAAAAAAAAATTAAGTTGAAGGAAAAAAAGTGCTCTTTTATACTTAAGGCAATCCAAGTTTACAATGTCACTGTAAGATTAGTTAGTCAGGAGTTAGGTTAGTCTAGAGACAAGTTTTCATAGGCAATGAGTCAGTCAAAAGTTTAAAAAGATGTGTGGTTCCCTTACTGCACATATAAACCATGTAACTCCAGTAAGGCTTTAGGAAGCTGAGATAATAAGAGACCAGAATTTGTCAGATCATATTCAATATGAACAGGTTCTCAAACAACAAAACAACAGGTGGGGACAGCTGCAGGACTTCTCAGAGCCCTTAACACGCCATTATGCATTGAGACCTCAAGAGGTCTTGAGGGAGGAGGCAGTGTCATCTAAGTTTATTTAACAACGGAATTCCACCTTTCTTTAAGGAGTGTCTCACATAATTAATGCTCTATATGATACATTTTGGAAAATGCTAGATTGTCAAAGACCCTTCCACATAAGAGATTCTGTGTGGAATCTTGAGTTCTACAGGGAAGTATTGTTATAACTACCACACTCACTAATGCAGTGTATCTTTGACGAAGATCTTCCTTTGGATTAAAAGGTATACATTTGGGGGCGCCTGGGTGGCTCAGTGGGTTAAGCCTCTGCCTTCGGCTCCAGTCATGATCTCAACATCCTGGGATTGAGCCCCGCATCAGGCTCTCTGCTCATCGGGGAGCCTGCTTCCCTCTCTCTCTACCTGCCTCTCTGCCTACTTGTGATCTCTCTGTCAAATAAATAAATAAAATCTTAAAAACAAAGTATACATTTGGTTCACTGCTGAGCAAGTCAGCTGAATGCTGAGAGACCATCTGTGTAAGGTGCTTGGGGTGCTGGGCCTCCAGAAGGGAGTAACTAAGGTGCCTGACAAGGGGGATAGAACCACTTCCCATAGCAGGGAGAGGAGCGAAGCCATCATGAAGGCCAGGTTCTAATTCTGGAAATGAAGACTCCTTAATTTGAATTTCAGAAGTCCTTACTTGGAGCTGGAGGGCCCCATACCCACTTCCGAATCAAACTGAACATGAGCGCAGGCCTTTGACAGCAGCAGAGCTCATCACCCTTCCAAGGCAGAGCCATGTCAGAGGACAACAGAGCCACAATGGCGGCCTGGGGGTGGAGAGCATTTTCATCTCTGTAAATGGGTAACTTAACTCTCTATTTATGGCTGAAAACCAGAGGGGCCAAGCAGTTTCTCTTGATGTGCACTCTGATGAGTCAGGAGGTAAGTTCCCGTGTGCACGGTGGATGTTATTTGTGTCTGTGGTTCAGCCACACTCAAGGTCCACTTAACCAGCAGGGAGAAGCTAGGAGAGGTGAAGGGGCTTCTCTGTACAGAAGCCTTTTAAACTGATATGGGAGATGGAAATAATAAACAAACAGACCACTTTGATACTTAAGAAAACAGGTTTAGATGGCTCCTTGTCTCTCACAAAGTCCTTGTCACATGCTTGAGTGCAAAGGAGCTTCTCATATTTCCATTTTACAGAAAACCAAACAAAAACTCAGAGAACCTTACTAGTGTGCCCTTGGGTCCACAGCCAGGCACATAATAATGCGGGGAGTCCAGGCCACCTCTTCTGGGGCCAAATCCCACACCCATCTTAGGACACCTCAATTCCATGGTCAGAGCTTGCCCCACAATGGTTTGTTCTCACCTCTCACTACTCGCTACGGGACAGTATCATGAAATCATAAGGCCTCACCCTTCCTGGGAGAGGCGTCTGCCTTCACGTCAGCCATACTTGGTCTGAAAACCTGACAAATGGCGACCAGAAGATGCATAGATGAGGGCCAGCGAGGTATCAGAGTCTCCGAGTAGGAATCCTATGCTGGGTGAGATGGGGACCTGGCTTTCTTCTAGACGGTGGTTCTTGAACATGGGTGAGCAGCATAACCACCTGAGTAGGTGTCAGCAACGCACATTGCCTGGCTCCAACTCTGCAGTCTGCTTCACAAGGGTTTCTGGTGGAGCCCAAGTCCTGGCATGGTTCCTTTCAAAGATTCTATTTATTTATTTATTTATTTATTTGAGAGAGAGAATGCACACACTGCGGGGGGCGGGGTTGGAAAACCAGAGTTAGTTGGGGAAAGAGAATCCTAAGCAGACTCTCCCCTGAGCCAGGGGCCAGTCTTGGGCTCAATCTCATGACTCTGAGATTATGACCTGAGCCTGAAATCAAGAGGCAGAGGCTTAATGAACTGAGCCACCCAGGTGCCCCTGGAGCATCTGCATTTTGATTGAGTCTCCTAGGTGATTCAGTTCCATAGTCTGAGCCCACCCAACCTCAGTTCTAGGAGCCTCCGGTGTCATCAAAATAAGTCTAATGTTTTAAATAATTATTCCTCCTACTCATCAGTAGTTCTTTGAGTGTGTTTAATTGCACATTCGTAGATAGTCAGTTGGTGATCAATCAACATTCGATTCAGTTCAGCAAATATCTCCTGTTTACTTCTCGCAAGACTCTATATGAGGTTCTCAGTATATACAACGTGACCTGTGAACTCCACAAACTTATCTTATTAGATTAAATATATATATACACAAATCACATAATCCAGTGATTTTTTAAAAAGCAGAATTATTGTTGCACTCCTGAAACACAGAAAAGAAAGGACTCACCCTGCTTGGAAGCCCTGGAAAACTCCCAGAGGTGACATCATTTAAGCTGAGCCTGGTTCAATGCATACTAACAGAGAAAGGGCATTTTAGCAGAAGGGAACATTGTGAGCAAAGATAAGGAAATAGGAAAATACAGATGTATTTTACAAACCCTGAGAAGATCATCTATGGTAGAAATAGCAGCAGCTAATAAAAATACTTTATAGTTTCTTGGCTTTTTACACTATTTCATTTAATCCATTCAACTACCTGTTACATTGGAGAATCATTTCTATTTTAAAGGTGAAAATACTTACTTGCTACAGAAAAAAAGCCCACAGGGCATATAACAAAATGCTAATTTGGGGTGATAGAGGAGATAATAGGATCATAGAATGTTGTTGCTGTTCTTGTCAATGTAGACAAGAGTATTGATGGTTGATAAAGCCACATACAGGAGGAAGAGAAGCATATGGAAACATGTGCAAAATTCTATGCAAATTCATGCCTTCTTTAAAAATGTGCATGTATTGGGGGCGCCTGGGTGGCTCAGTGGGTTAAGCCGCTGCCTTTGGCACAGGTCATGATCTCAGGGTCCTGGGATCAAGTCCCGCATCGGGCTCTCTGCTCAGCAGGGAGCCTGCTTCCCTTCCTCTCTCTCTGCCTGCCTTTCCATCTACTTGTGATTTCTCTCTGTCAAATAAATAAATAAAATCTTTAAAAAATTTTTTGAAAAAAAAATGTGCATGTATTATCCAATTCTGTTAGTTAGTAGTCTCACCACCTTTTTGCATTATGCATTGATAATGCTCAGATTTGGGTCTCTCTTACTTTCCTCCATTCAAGGACCCCAAGATCCTTTGGAAGGTACTTACTTTCATGTCTTGGGGCTCAGGGAAATGTCAGGATGGGTCTGGGACAGTCTGTGCCACCAGAGAGCATGCAAACTTTTATAAGATGCAGAGGCAATGATCAAAGGACAGAAGAGCCAACTGAAAGGGGCTTCCCTTAGCCAGGCTGAAGCAAGGATGAATTAGCCTCTTGTCCCAGAAAAGAGCATTGACCATGCAGACTCAATCCCTTCTCTCTTTGGAGATGAATTGTGCCAACCAGTGCTTCCTCAACTTTTCATTTTGTAGCACATGTAGGGAGGGATAATGTCTATCTAATGAGATATTAATTTGTGACACTCAAAAGTCCACCCTTCCCTAGGGCTCCTGAGCACTGAGGCTTCAAGCAGCTCAGTGTAGAGGGGGTCTCTGTCTTGGCCCCGTGTAATTCATGGGTAACAGTAGGAAATGGCACAGTAGGTTGGTTGCAAAGTTCTGCTTCAGATGGCCCTTGTAAGTATGATAAAATACCAATAAGATTTATATCCAGGTAAGGTTTATATTCATCTTCAGTAATGCCAAGAGGCCAACTCAATATCTCAAAATGGAGGGACAATGTGTGAGATACGGGCAGGTGTGTTCAGTTAAGGAATCATTTTCAGAAAGGCACTAGGTTTGAAAAATGTAAATCTACATGGAAGACAGAAAATTAGAACTCCTATTTGTAAGAAGTGAAACATAATTATAAAAAGGAACTTGGTTGAAAAACCAGAGAATAAGAACCACCTTAGATGCTGCCGTAGGTCAAACGTCAATTCTTTGATTACTCAGACACCGGAACCAGGTCCTTCTCCTTTGGTCAGATGCTATAGAAAACCACTAAAATTATAGTAACTTTTGGAAGGCAAACCTAGAAAGAAATACAAATAAAATAATGGTATTTAAATCTAAAGTATAACATTACAGTGACTAGCTTTCATTTCGGTGGGCACATCAGCTTTTTATCATTTTAATAGTCCTCATGTCTTTTTTTTAAGTGCTTGAATGCTAAAGATAGTTTGTTATGGTAGAATTGTGGTTTTAACCAAATGTTTAGAAGTACCTGCACTAATAATCAATATTTAAATATTTGGGAAATTTTAATTTGATAGCTACATATGTTTTCAAATTTTTCACTTTTGAAGTATGTACAAATATTTAAAGGAATATTGATTGTTTAAGGATTAAAGAAATACAAATTATCTGATAATTCACAAGAATATTAAGCTGGATATTAAAGCACAAATAGTAACAAGTCCCTAAGAATGCCCAAATGTTCAAGAATAATTTATTGATGGTTCCTGGGATAGAGCTCATTTAATTTAATGAGCATACTTTAATTAATTAATTTACTTATTATTGAGATATAATCAACATAGAACATTGTATTCACTTTAGGTGTACAACATAATGATTTGTTTTATGTGTATATTGGAAAAGATCACCACAATATCTTTTGTTAACATTCATGACCACACATAGTTACAAATGCTTTTTGTGTGTGATGAGAACTTTTAAGATCTACTCTCCGCAACTTTCAAATATGCAACGCAGTATTGATAACTATCATCATCATGCTGTATGTTACATCCCAAGAATTTATTTATTTTGCTTGTACCATTTGACTGCCTTCACTAATTTCACCCATTCCCTTACCAGTCTGTTCTCTGTGTCCCTAAGTTTGGGATTTTTTTGTTTGTTTTGTTTGTTTGTTTTAGACTCCATATTTAAGTGAGATCATATAGTGTTTATCTTTCTCTGGCTTATTTCATGCAGCATAATGCCCTCAAGGTCCATCCATATTGTTGTAAATGGCAGGATCTCTTTCTCTTTTTCATCGCTGAATAATACTCCTAGGCATTTTTTTTTTAAGTGAGAAAGAAAAACTTCAAAATACAAATTAAAAGTCCTATCCCATTTGCGCCACCCCACTGCCCAACCCACCACGTACTCCCACAAATAAAAGACAGATGAGTGAATCAGCACAGTTACTCAGAGCTGTGGCATCTTCTTCAATGTCTCATGCAACAGTGTGACAGAGGTACAGGTAACTGGGCAGGTAAAGGGGACTTCGTCATGGGAGGCCTTGACAATCCTGATCATCTGACACAGGCAGTGAAATATGGTAGAACATGTACTGAGAAAGAGATATGGTTTATTTTCTTAGGTCTGTGAGTTACTAGTGGGTGACTGGGGGCAATCTATTATTTCCCCTATGCATCATTTTCCTCACTGGTTCAATACAGACTTTAGAACTACATTTACTAATGTGTCTTTCAATACTCTAATTCTATGAAATACGATGAAGGAGGCTGATTAACTTCTGGAATAGAGAGAGCCTTGCAAAACTTTCAGGCCCAGCTCCTCAAAATTTATCAATAGGAGTACAAGTACACTCAAGATGGCCCAAGAAGGTCCCACAGTCTCTGTCCTCTTCAGTTTTTCAGACATTAATTGAAATATTTGGTACCATCTTGGTGTTCTTCCCATACTCTTTGTTCTTATGAGGCTACTCTTTCACAATAATTTTATTGGGCTTTTGGAAGGCAGGCAAAATGTTTGGGTCAGGCAGCCATCTTAACTGGTCCCCTCATCACTTTATTTTTGAGTAGCATTGCCTTACAGGGGCCCCAATGTCCCACATCCTCTTCCTGTCAAAGACACTTCCACATAGTGTTAAAGTAACAGTCTGAAGAAATGGATAAATCTAAGTTTTATTTATTTGAATTTAGTTAGTTGTGTTCTTTAAAATACAAAGATTTCGCTATCAGCCCTCAGTGTTTCAGATGGTGTTTGCCGGTATTTTTTGGTTTTGGTTTAATATTCCCATTTCTGCCCATTTTAAAGCAAGCTGGGAAGAGAAGGAGTATCTCGAATTTTAGAGGCTGTGGTAAAATTGCCATCATAAAGGTTTGGCCCATATTTGTGGTTCTCAAATTTTAGCCTTTGTCAGAATCACCTGGAGGGCTTGTTAAAACACAGACTGCTAGGCCCCAACCCTACGAGTGTCTGGCTCAATATGTCTGGAGTGAGGCCTGAGAACTTTCATTTCTAGCATGTTCCCAGGTGGTGTGAATTATGCTAGTCCAAGGAGTCATAATTTGATAACCATAGGCCTACATGAAATATAGCATTTAAGTACTAAAAGTAGATAAATGATTTATTTATTCATTTGATGAATACTGTTGAATACTTACTCTCTATTGTGCATTGTTACAGGCACAGGGTGATGAGCAAAATATATATATATATATATATATATATATGCAGCTTCTGCTCTCGATGAACATTTCTTTTTTTTTTTTTTTAAGATTTTATTTATTCATTTTACAGAGAGAGATCACAAGTAGACTGAGAGGCAGGCAGAGAGAGAGAGGGAAGCAGGCTCCCTGCGGTACTCGATCTCAGGACCCTGGGATCATGACCCGAGCCAAAGGCAGCGGCTTAACCCACTGAGCCACCCAGGTGCCCTCGATGAACATTTCTGATGGAATTTTCCAGGTTTCTAAAAAGATTTTATTTATTTATTTATTTATTTATTTATTTATTTGAAAAAGAGAGAGTCTGAAAGAGAGCAAGAGCCGGGAGGAGAGGGAGAAGCAGGTTCCCTGCGAGCAGGCGCTCGATCCCAGGACCGTGAGATCAGGACCTAAACCAAAGGCAGATGCCTAACTGACTGAGCCACCCAGGCGCCCCAGGAATTTTCCAGTTTTTAAGCAGAGGTTTTGATTAGAAGTCTGCTCAGCACAGAAAGTCTCCTCATGGTGCAATAGCATATCACATTCATTCCTTTCCTTACACCTCATTGTGGTTGTCTAATCTGTTTTTCCTTTCAGTTTTATTGAAATATAATTGATATTCAACACTGTATAAATGTCAGGTGTAGACCATAATAACTTGGCATATATATATATATATAACTACCAATATTTGTGAACCTCTATCACCTTCACAGGGGCTCTCTTACTCCTTTTAAGTGTAAAATCCCTTCTCTCCAGTAGATCCAAGTTCTACTCTGTCTCTTCCTCTTTCCGAGCCCAGCCCTGGACCAGCTTTGTCCACCATTACCACCACCATGGCACGTAAGTGTTCCTAACATCACCTTTATCTCACACTATTCTATATCTCTGGCTGCTTCATTTGTACCACACCATTTGGAGCCCCTACAAGGCCATGGGCCAAACATTACATTCCGGGGGGACAGTCTGTCCGGGGACAGACGTTCCCCGCTCCCCCCCCCGGCCCCCGGGCCCGCTGCGTCCCTGGCAGCCAGGCCTCCTAGCTCTCCGGCCGGGCAGGCTTTTCGTGGGTGTGTTCGAGACAGGGTTTTTTAAATTTTGTATTGTTATTTTTATTATTTGTAACTTAAACCTGGCGACTCGCACAGTTGTCTTTTCCCTACCTGGAGCAGCAAGACCCTGGTGCTGCCTTCCCTGTTGGGGGAGGGGGAGAAGTTGGGGGGCCAGGGGCCGACAAGCTGGCACTTGGGCAGCCACCAGGACCAAGAGTCCAGCCTGGCTTGGGCCGGACGGGTGGGAACTGGACTCCATGACCTCTGGGAACCAAGCCAGCCCCCATCCCCCGCTACTCCCTCCCCCAGGGCCTCGCCTTCCGGACCCCTTCAGGGCACCTCAGCCTCTGGACCCTGTCTTCCGGCCGGAGCCTCACCCTCCCCGGGGGCTGTCTGTAAAGGCCTGCAGCCTCCCCAGGGCCCTGAGCCCTTCTTCCCCAACCGAGCCCAGCCCTGGACCAGCGTTGTCTACCTTTACCTCCACCATGGCACGTAAGTGTTCCTAACATAACCTTTATCTCACCCTGTTCTATATCTCTGGCTGCTTCATTGCAACTCCAACCTTCAGCTCCTCATGGAGTTAGAAACATTCAAGGAGATAAACATGAGCTTACTGATAGATTTGCATGGAATACCAACCTTTCTTTTACAGGAGCTGGGGTAGAATTGAAATCACCATCACCAAAACAACCGGTCAGACCACATGGTCAGACAGTGTTTGTGGTGGCTGGGGTGGAGCAGAGGGATGGATCAGAGACCAGGAAATGAATGGGTGTTTGGGTTAGGATTGTACTAACTGGAAAGAAGCCAAGAGTAGTCAGTTTCCTTGCAGTACAAAATTCACTTTAGGCACTTTGTTCCTAAAAAAAAAAATAATGTGGTCAGAATGAACCAGAGAATAAGTTATGGAATCAAGTGGCCATCTGTGTTTTCTTGAGTAGTTTGTCTTAATTTTACGGAAAATTAGTTCTGAGCCAGTTATAATTGAATAGATAGGTCTGAGATCACATTTTTATCACAATTGGGTGAACTGGAAATTAACTGCCACAATCTGGTCCAAATATATTCAGATAACAAGGAAACCATGTTCATCCTGAAATAGAAGGTGACAGGAATAGAAGAATAGAATCACTGAGATCCTTCCAGACTAATAGTATCAAATAGTGGTTATGTGTGAGGCTCTGATCTGGAGCCTGGTCTTATCCAAAGTGAATCTTTATTCTGCCTCCTACTATCTGTGTGATCTTAAGAAAGTTTCTTAACTCTCTGAGCCTGTTTCCTTGTATATGCAGAATTAGAGATAAAAAAGCATCACTTATTTAATAATTAGTAGGAGAAATAAATGACAATGTACATGAAGCTCCTAGTACAATGTGTAGCATATAGTAATAGATCAATAAATGGCTGTTACTATATTGTCCAACACTATCATTTTACAGATAAAGAAACTTAGGCTCAGAGAAATTGAAGTAATTCAAAACAGGGCTAAGACAAGAACTTGGAATTTCTGAATTCCAACCCAACACTTTCTTCAGGGTAATTTACCATTTATCACTCACTCCATAATTTGGATCTTTCAAATATGTAATTTGTGAAAACTTGAACTGGGCTGAAATACATGTTTTCCTACTTTCTGTGCAAATTGGGTTCCAAGTTGGATATATATAACCTACCCATGAAGAGGGCTATTTTCAAGCTCTTCAATAGTATCATTTAATAAATCAACCATAAACATCATTGGAATCAAGTCACAGGTCATTCTTAACTGTTTAATTGAAAAATCTTATTCTTAGTAACACTAATATGAGTGTTGACTATATCAGTCTGAGTTGTGGTACACACTTACATGTGCCCAGTTAAAAACTGATGTCCAGGCATACCACCTAGCAATACAAGAAGTCACCAAACTAAGGTGTCCCAAATGGGAATAGCTGTCTCTTGTGAGTAATTTCAGTGAGAGAAAAGTCCCTACAGATAATACATCTAGTTCTGTGTTTTAACTCTTGTGATGGTCAAAATATCCTTCAAGCTCTCAGATAACTTTAAATACAGTATCTCCTTGGCACTTAATATATTCCAGAAGTTGCAACTATCATTGGTCAGCCTGAGAGTTTCTCCTCCCTTTCAGGGACAGAACACACTCAGGGGATTTGTGTCTGGTTTATTTTGCAGTATAAGCATAGCCAGTGAACCCTGGTAGTTCACCTAGTCCATATGGGAGCCAGTTGTCATGGACATAGGTATTCAATATATAGTAGTTGAACTGAAAGTGTCAAAGATGTGTAGAAATCCATTTGTGTGAGGTGTGCTGATAAAAGTGATTAAAATTTCATTTTAGAGAATGAGGAAGCCTTGACCTAATGAAAGAGAATGAAAGAGAAACAGAGAGCTGGACAAATTTTTTCAAAGACAATATGATTCCACATAAAAGATGTATTGGCCAGAATAGTTTGGGGCACAAGAGGCAGAGACCTCCTGGAGGAGAAAGGGGAAAGGTATTGGCTCATGACCCTATAGGAAGATGGAAGGGGGCTGGCTGAACTCAGGGCTACTGACCTTCTCTCTCCACTCATTCTCAGACCAGCTTTCCTGCAAAGCAGGAGTCACATCTGCTATCAGTCATGGGTCCATATCCTTGACAGCCTTGGGAAGAGAGAAAATAAGTACTCTTCACCCTGTCTCAGTGGAAATAACTCAGGGGAGGACTCTGAACGGCCTGACTTGGACCACATGCCCACCACGGACAATGGTCAAGACCAGGGATGTGAAGTACCCACGAAAGTGGATACCTTTCTGAGTACCCAATTTGTCTACAACTGTCAGCACTTAGTTTATACTTTCTTGGTGCCAAGCATAAAAACTCTTTCAATTGCTTCTAAGTTAAGAATCATGAATATAGGAGGCGTCTGTAGGGATACATCAAATTGTTCTGAAGGGTACAAGGGAGACTGCCCTGGAAGAAGAGAGAGGAGCCCTAAATCACCAGTGAAAATGAAAAGCTGGATCCCCCATAGCAGGGTACATCCTCTATTCCTGAATCCACAGGAAAAAGAATGAACTCCAAAGGCAACCCCTTTCACCATCACCCCCAACACCTCTCTGAACTGGAGTGGATTCAGGTTTTAGGAGGTGTAGAGTTTATACAAGTTGGGATACCTCTCTAAGAACAAGGAACAATTTACTTTTGCAAATTTTACAAAAATATACGACCATGCAAAGACAGTATGAATGCCCCTTAGCTGTGTCCCAGAATACAAGCTTCATTGCTTTCCTGCCAGATCCATCTCTGGTAACACCTACCCAGCAAACAGCAGTTGTACCCATATCATTAAATGACATCTAGGACCTCAAACACACATCCCTTTTTTAGAGCACCACCGAGTAGGACCCCTCCCCACCAGCCCTTGTCTTTTGAGAACGTTTTACAATTCAGGCTCTTTACTAATTGAGAATGTTCTTCTACCTCAATTAACTAAAATTCTGAAAATGCATCATTTTTGTAATTATCTGAAATTGACTTCCCACCCATCCCATACAGGCATGATTTCTCTTTCTTTAGCAAAATATGGTCACTGACTAAGGAGCAAGAGGCTTGAGAACACCACTTATTTCAAGGCAAACACTTTGGCCTCCGTGTCACAGGCTTGAACCTGACATTCCAGCCACAGCACTGCTGAAACTGATAGTCTAGTCATGCAGGGGATTTTCCTGACTCCGTGTCTGTCTCCCATGGCTGTTTATTTGTACTGCTGTCTGCTTTGGTTTGGGACACTGACCTTATAAGCTGCTTCCTCAGCCGAAGCCTGTAGCCAGAAAACTAGGAGTTTCCCCTCTGTGCTCCCCTCAGCCAACTGGAAGGAACTGGCTATTAATTCACACTGTGTAACTGGAGAGAGAGACGGAGAGGCAGAGAAAGAGTGAGAAAGATAGAGATTGAGAGAGGGGAGTTTTTTAAAATCCACACCAAGCCAGCTGTGACTCTCTGGACAGCTGAGTCATAGACGACGAGGCAGTTCAGCTGGAAGGCGCACTGTACGTGCTAACTCTTGGGTTCCGGCTAGGGCGGAGGATGGTTCAATAAAAGGGGGGGGGGATAAAAACAGAAAGCCACAATTTAATCTCAGATAGTACTTCATTCTGAGACTTGTTGTTATCGGGGGTGAAGGACAAGAAGCTGGTTCCCCTCCAAATGAGATTCCATCCTCATGTGGTTAGTCAAGAATCAATTACAGAAATCTGCGTATTGCTGTTTTGTTTTTTAATACATAAATTACAATAATTGCTAGAAGATGCTGGCTGCTGACTTTTTATTGGAACTGGCTAAAGGTTGTCTTGAAATGTCGGCCACTGAGTCACAAGTTCATAATCAGCTGTGTCATGGCCAGATTTGGCAATCTCACAATGTATAAGAAGGTCATTATTACAGAAATAATTGGAGTGCTGGTTACAGGTCTAAACTTTGTCTGAAATGAAAAAATAACCACCGAAAGATGGCAAAGGAGGATTGAAAAGAATGTAAGGAACATAGATATGAGCATAGTGGACTAGCACTGTCCTGGGCAGGGAATTCATTCCAGGTAGCATTTCCTGGGTAATGAAATTAACATGTGCCCACTTGCAGTGGGATCTGCTCATTGGAGTCGTGACTGCTTCGTTGTGTTTGTAAAACAAGGATGATCTTCAGGGACTCTGTCAACCACCTGCTGTCACCTCTTAGTTCTGTGGCTAGAGAGTCCTCTATGTCAATCTTGTCTAGCCAAAGTTCTAAGTAACTCCCAGTTCTGTTCTTTCCACTCCCATGCTGGGACAATGGTGTGTTTCAGAAGAAAAGCACAGGGCCATGCTGATAGGATTTTCATAAATCCCCACCATAAAGTCCCAGATGGGCCCAAGGCTAGGCAGTCATCCCTTAGTTCATCTCTTCTTACTGCTGCCTAGTTCCCACAAGGTATTTCTCCTCTTCTTGACAGACTAGACAGATAAAAGGTGTGTGACTGTGTGTGTGTGTGTGTGTGTGTGTGTGTGTGTGTGTGTGTGAGATGAGGAGATAGGCACCATGGTCTCCTCTTTGTGGATGACCTGAGAACACTTGCCTGAGGCCTCTGCTGCCAATATCCTCTCCTTCTCCCCAATTCCAATTCTTGTTTTGCTCTAGTTTAGTGGTTCTGCACCCAATTTAAACTAGAATCATCTGGGGTGCTTTAAAAAGTAAAGTTATCAGGGGCTCCCTGGGTCGCTTGGTCAGTTGAGTGGCTGACTCTTGATTTGGGCTCAGTTCATGATCTCAGGATCCTGGGATGAAGCCATATGTGGGCTCCATATTCAGCCTCCGGGCTGAATTCTCCTCAAAGATTTGCTCTCCCTCGACCCCCCCCCCCCACTCATGCAAGCATGTGTGTGCTCTCTCTCTCCAATAAATAAATAAATCTTTTAAAAAATTAAAAGAAAAAAGTACAGATATCAGGGCACCATCCTTCCTCCAGCTTCTAGATTTAGATCATATAGTATGACCCCACAAGGGTAATCAGTATTATTTTTAAATCTCCTTACATAATCACCTAATGTGAAATCTCGATTGCTTTCTTACTGAAGTCACAGCAGCATTTCAGTGTCTGTCATGTAAAGGTCCTATAACATTTAACAGAAGCTCTTATACAATACATGGAAAATCTTGGTTAACAATCGCTCTGGCTGTCAAAATTAAATTCATTTTGGTTTTCATTTTTTTCCCACTTCTAGGGAGAAGGCAGAAAGCCCAAGTTTTAGTCCAGACTCTGTTGTAAACCTTTGGGCAAGTAACTTATCCTCTTTGGAGCTGCATTTCTTCTTCTAGCAAAATGAATTACTTAAATTAGATACGCTTTAAGATTACTTTCAATTCTATGCTATCAGGATTATACAATCCAAAGGGCTTTTTGCTCAGTACTATCATTAAATCAGGCTATCATTTATTAGCTGTGAGATTTTGGGGGTCTCATCCATCTTCTCGAAGCTTCTCAGGTCCACAGGTATGAAATAAGATGGGAAGGCCAGGTCCAGGTTTCCAAATCTGTTGTACAGAACATCCCTAGCCCAAAAAAGGCAAAAAGGATTCCCAGTGTGCAGCAAAGAATCTGACCAATCCTGAAGTAACATACCTAGGTTGACTCTAACTCAGAAATTTCTAGTTATTTGACCATGAAGCTACTGTTTTCTTCTTAAGTCCGACTGACATCCATAGAACTAACTGTGATATGGGATGCTCAGATCTCTTCCATTTCTAAACTTCTAATGCTTTGTGGTCAAGTCCACAAATCTATTAGATAAAAGAATGAATAATTTACTTGTTCCTTTGACATGTAAAATAAAAGATTATTTGCTCACTGCTCCACCCCAGCTTTTGGCTGGTCAACAGGCAAGGACACAATCTGCATGTTTCAGGGCTTACCTACTTTTGAAAAAACAATGTTTAAAATGAGATGAAAGGTCAGAAGTCATTCTGGTTCAAGTCTAAATGGATTCTAACTCTCTTCACTGTAACTTGTATGAAACAGGTCATGTATGAAAGAAGTAAACAAGAGTTGCTCACTAATACACTTCTTTAGTTTGATCAAATCAGATTAATTTCACATAATCAAGAAGTTCAGAATCAGAGAAATCGTCTATGGAGGCAACATAGAATTTCAACAATAAGTCTAGAGCTAGTCTTGGCTGGCTGGGTAAATCAGCCTCCTCGCTTCATTCTTTTGTGCCTTGGTTTCTCATCTGTAAGATGGAGGTAATAATTTTCCCTAATAAGAGGGCCTTAATTATAGAAATAAGTCACTTAATATGTGTAAAGCACCTAGAACAATCTTAGCTCATGGAAGCACTTAATAAATCTTTATTATTGTCTGGACCATGAATCACCACTTTGTGATCAATGTTAAATATATCTTGTAGATCTATTTTATTCTGACCCACAAAACGAGTATAATTTTCACATTTGAATGCCATTAGTGGGGTTATACTCTCTGGTTTGACTCAGACCCCATCTCTCCCTGTTGTCATATCGGATCACTGTAGGCATGTGTTACCTGCTGGGCCCTGAGTCTAGAACGCAGACTTTCTAAGGCATAAACTCTTTCTAAGAGTTCTAAGAGTTGCCTCTTTCCAAGGCAGAAATGGTGTTATGTTTCAATGCTGACTCATCAGTGTTGAACAAGTAGATGGGGCTTTCTTAGTATTTGCTGAAGGAACAAATGAGTACATACACGCACAAACATACACCAGATCCTTTCTATGATATCCCATGCAAGGAACTGTTGAGCTTCTGTATCAACATCTCCATGGTAGGGCATTCAGTATCTCTCTGTATTTGGACTTATCTGCTTGCTGGGAATTTATTTATATACTGAACTGTTTAATTCTCATTCAGTTCTCTGATATTTTGAAGTTAGAGGACACAATGGAGAGAATCTGGTCCAGATCTCTTACTTAATATTTGTTGGGAGGCCCGGTTACTCCCAGAAAGTCATGGCCCATCATTGTGATCCCATCCTGTGAGTATATACCTCACTTATGAATCAGCAGCACCTTTGTAGTATGATTGAGAGTCTCTAATGCCTCAAAATGGCAGTTCCCCTGGCAGTCATTCAGCCATTCTTTAAAGCCTGAAGAACTTTACAAACCTACTCAGTCTTTTCTTGAGATGTAATCATGAGTTCCTTCCTTTGTCAACCAATACCTCAGTGATTAGTTGCCAACCAATACCTCAGTTAATTAATCCTTGGGTGAGGATGAAGGTGAACAAGAGGGATGGAACACAGGATAGGCCCTGAGGGGAGAGACACATGTTTGGAGGACAAGGGTCTAGAAGGGAGAGTGAAAGAGGGAATGCTGGAACCAAGGCTCATCTTCTTCACAAGAAGTGCAGGCACAGCCCAGATCCACATGCTGCCTGGTCAGGATATTGCTCAACATTCCCTGGGGAAGAGATGGAAGCGGAGGGATAGGCAGTGGCTAACTTCAGATAATCAGCACGCAATAGGCTTCTTCACCATTAAAGGGAAAAGAAAAAAAAAAAGGAAAAAAGATCTATTAGTATACTTTCTAGAGAATCTCAGTTCTAGTTGGAAATTGTTTCAGGGAAAGTGAGATGATGCAAGTCCAGCTCAGCTGGAATCACCCTCATTCCTTGGCTTCCCATCAAACAACAGAAATCTTTCATCAGGGATTGCATCTTTCTCTCTCTTTCTCTCTCCCCCTTTCTCTCTGCAGTAGTGACTTTTAAACCCTTTTGATCATCATGGTCTTCTTGAGGCTGTGGTAAAAGTTATAAATGTTCTCCCAGAAAAAAAATTCCCTAAACATGAAGAATTTTGCACATAACCTCAGGCACTGTTCTCACCCCATAAAACCAGTGCTCATGGACTCAAGTTAGGAATATGTGCTCTTTAATGTCTAAGGGATGTGTTGGGGTCTTTCACCTCCTGGCCCCTATATTACCTTGGGCATTTCTGGAGATCAGAAGAAGGCACGTGGTTCCTGAGAACCTTGCAGTAATGGTAATATACCCAACCAATTCTCTAATCCTTCCAGTAGGGAAGGTTCTTATCTTTATGCTCATGCCACCCTATGTCTTATTCTATGCTAGTGGTGACCACTATGTATTATAACTATCCATTAATCTGTCTATGCCACTCTCTGTGAGCAAGGCCAAACTTTGACTCTTGTCTTCATGCTTGTGTCCTCAGTGATTGAGGACAAGAGCTCAAGGAAGGAGGGAGAGATAGAGGGAGGGAGGGAAAAGAAAATGGAGGAAGAACCTATGGGGTTCTCTAGAACTTTTCAAAGCTTGTAATTCAATAGTGGGGAAGTAGGTGAGAAAGACGATCTAGATTCACATCACAGGTAGTCCTCTGGAATGTTAATATGGTTGACCATCAGAGTGATAGAAGGCTAGACATTGAGCTATATATTTGTTTGTTTTCAACAATATTCATGTCCTTGGAGAAATAATCATGATGTGGGACCTATTTTTAAGCCTGTAAAAAGAAAGAAAAATTAGCTGGAGTAGTTGAGAATGTACCAAATAGGATTAAAGCTTTTGAAGAATTTGGCGGCTGCCTTGCCTTCTCCCTTTCCCATCCCTTGATTCTGTCTGGGTGGTGATGATGTGAGAAGAGAACCTATGGGTGGAGGTAGGAACTCAATGGGAAGGCATGGCTGGTGTGTGGTAGAATTACTCTGAGTCATAATAGGAGTTGGTAGATCCGTGTCCGGGCTTTACTGGCTCATCTCCATTAGCCTCCTTAGCATAAGTGTTGGTTTTATTTTCTTAGCATCCATTCGTACCTACACTGGCAACAATACAATAGTTTTTCCTTTGGAGAGTGATTACACTCAAATTCTAAATCCTAGATCTGGATTGTTATGTTTTTTCTAGAGATGACATGTGGACCAGATCTGCTTAATCAGTGCATTGCAGCTTTTCAATCATTAACAATCCACTTTCAGGAGCCATAAAACTTAAGCCCAGCCAATGACTCAGTTCTGGGATGCTTGTAGGAATTATTAGAAAGAGAAGCTCTCTCCCCATTTGACTAGAAGACAGGAAGATATTAGCCTGATTCTTCTGGGAGCCATGAATGAAGAAGGCAGGTGTGTGCATGGAGCCAAGACAGAACAAAGTAGGGCAGAAATGGAGAGCAGTTAGTTCTTGGAGGCTATTTGAACCCTTGTATCCAACTCTTCTGAAATTTTCCAAACTGTCTTTTCTTTGGTGAATGTTGAAGCCTAAAACCCAGTTTGAGTTGGCTTTCTGATCTTATAAATAAAGGAGTCTTGTCTGCTATTTCTCTTTTCTGGCCTCTTATTTTTTTTATAAGAATCTACCATTGTGACTCTGAGTTTTGTAAATTTCCTCTTCCCTCTCTCTATCTTATTATATTAATGTTATTTCCTTGGTGTCTTTAATAAAGCTATTTCTATTGTGGAATATGGATAAGAAGGAAGTGTTCAGAGAGTGACCATAACCAAAGTGAGGTCTTGGGTTAAACTATCGGCTAGGAAACTGTCCCTGGGGTTTGAAGTGTTCAGGAGTCCAGAGAACCCCATGGAAGGCAGGAAAGATGCAGGGTTCTCTGTCCAAAGTTATTAGTATGCATAACCTCAGTTGAGGAGTTCAGTACTTGTGTTAATCCGTACTGAGCACCCTGCCAATCTGGTATGGAACATAAGATATGCCATAGATTGCAAATTTGAAAAATGGAAAAGTGGAATGTGTCAGGAAGAAAGGGAGAATGGTGGAAACATTTAGCAATTTTTCAGAGCAGAAATACTGGGTCATCAAAACATAGCTTAGAACATAAACAAACAAACAAACAAAATATAAATAAATAAAATGATTGTAATTTATTAAATAAATTAAATTTAATATATTAAGCTTTAAAAAGCACAGCCTACATAATACACTTCAGGACTATTTTTATCTACTCCGACACTGCAAAACTTTCTAAAGATTTGATATGGAAAATAATAAGCTTCGGTTATTTGGAAAAAAACAATACCTCTTTCTCTGAGGACGCCAGATAAATTGAATACTACTACATTAGGCAGTCTCCTGCCAAAAGAGGAATTCTCTAAAAGGTCCTTTGTAAGTCTATCCTAAAGGATCCTAGGGAAGTATTTTTTACATTTTGAAAGCAAAAGTCTTACCTAAAATACTATCTCAGGTGCAAAAAGGAGAGACCCAGGGTCACCAATAGTACTGGGACCAAATGCTAATGATCAGTGGGCAAGGTGATAGTGAGGTGTCCAGTACTGGTCACCCAAACCTGTGTCTTTTCACTCTCAGCCAAACAACCCCTTTCCCATCTAGGTCTAATGAAAACAGTGCCCTCAAAGCCCAAATCCCAGGAAAGTGGGGCTCTGAGATGTGTTGAGATAGAGCAGGACATCTTACTACATCCTCTCACACAAGATCATTAGCCTATTTAAGAATAAGGAAATTAGGAAGCCCACACATCTAGTCAGAGGACAAGGCCTAGCTGAGTCTGACAAGGCCAGACTCAGAAATTCCTGGCTTGTACGAATAAAGTCTGACTCTCATCAATTCCTCCTGCCAACCAAATGGTGACAGATTGAGGCCTTTAAAACACTCCAAGGCAGACGACATGTCGACCAGCACCACCTAGTGGAACAGAAGCTTTAAAAAGACATCAACTCGTAACACTCTTTACTCTTGCAAGGTTGTTTATTCATTCAACTACAGACTTGTGAGAGCTGAGGCTGCACCATGCACCTTGCAGGAAAAGTTGGAAAATTACAAGAAATTGAAATGGGTATGCCAAGAGCTTAGAATAGTCTGACCTTTGGAATGCTCCAGAAATGTGGGGAGAGAGAACTGAAATAGTTTATCATCATTGACCATCCTTGGGATTTAAACTTATAAAAAACAAGAAGCATGTATTATAAAGGAAAGTATTATTTTTGAAAGTAAAAGCCATATTTATCATGCAACAAAAGGGAGAAAAGATATAGATATTTAGAGCCTTATTTGGCTCTGCCCATCCCTCTCCATTCAGTGGTCATTTGTATTTAATCAGTATGAGGGAGGCCATGAGAATTTGTTGATAAAGAAGAGATCAAAGTACATAGAAGCTAATCTAGAAGCTTCCCATTGAAAACTGCACTCCAGCCCTTAACACAGAACCAGAAAAACTGTGATTCTTACCTATTGTTCTCTTAATTGTGGTTGGCATGTTGGGGAAAAAAATATGTGATTAGATTAATTGCAAACCTCCCTTTGTCCCAGATATCATTAGAATGACCAGATTGATGTCTGGTTATGAGCCATCAAGTAGGTATGTATCATTAGGACTCTTGAGCACACATACACAAAATAACTGGAACTAACTTAGTCCAGGAAAGCGGAGTTTATTGGAAGGTTTCTGGAGATATTTTATATAATCAAAGAAGTAGTTGAATATCATACTGTGCCAATGGGAGCAGTGCCTCTGGATGTCAGGAACACTGGGAACCAGGGGCTGGAGTGGTACCTGGACTTTCTTGCCTCACCCTTACCTATTATCTCTCTCTGGGTCAATTTTACTTTTTCTCATAGCAAACCAATTTTTCCTTCATAATGAAAAACATGGCCACTGAACATTCAAATCTCTCTTCTTACAGCTTCTGCCACCTGAGAGAGGCTGGCACCCTATCTTCAACTCTGGTTTTTAAAATTCCATGCAGGGCCTGATTGACTAAGGTAAGATGCCTACAGATACTGTGCTGATAATGCTGAAGAAATTATGAAATAATGGCATTTTGGAAACACCTCTACCACTTCCCATGAGGCCTCACACCAACCAATTCCTCTAAGAATTCTTCATTGTGGGGCTCTCTCTCTCAGACACCTCCTGTATATTCCTGACCATCCAGAAATCAACAGGGATGGGTCACTTGCCATGGGAAACCAAAATTGCCTATAGGCAACACAGAGCAGCTGCTGAAGTCCAATCCACATCCATAGTCATATGGGAGATCATGATAGTTCCAAACATAAGAAGGTTGATTCAGAACTGAAAAGAATCATAATTTTGCATGTTCCTTGGGCTAAAAAGCCAGAAAGTGCTTCAGCCTGAGCTTTCCCTCATGAGGGGAAAACCAGAAGTAAATTTTTACCTATGCCTTGGCTCCTTGAGAATAAGAGCAGGGAGAGGGGATGTCCCTGGAGGGAGGTTGCAAGGACTGGATTTCAGAACAGAAAACTTGGGCTTTCCATTGGTCATGTCTCAAGGTTTTAAAATCATTGCCTACTGCGAGCTTTTGTTCCCATTGCCTAGAAAGTTGAAGCCCTTTCCCCCTACACTGTTAAGTCTAGACAGTTTTGCAAGCAAATTAAGTCAACTTGGGATGAAGAGTTCGCAAAAATGACATATGAAAACAATAGATGGATTCAATCTTCAAGTGATTGAATTAATGTCTTCTTGTCCTAGTTTTCAGCTGGTATGAGTAGCTGGTCCTGAAAATCAATCTAAGATAAGATAACATTCTAAATTGTGACTATGATTTGTCAGGGTATAAAGGACTCTGGGGTAATATCAATTTTCTCTTCTTTACCCATTCAGATCAGGATTTCTCAGTCAGTAATTGCAATGAAACCAGAAGAAGAAGTGATGAGGAGAGGGGAGGAAACCAATTAAGGAATGATACATAAGAGCCCAAAACATGAGTAACTAATTTCACAATCATTGTGAAGAATTATCTAGTCCAAAAACCAAAAACTGTGATATTGAAATGGAAGCTCATGCAAGAATTGAGAAGGTATTAATACAAAGAAAAAGAGATTCTATCTTTGGTAGAAAACACAATACCAGTTAGGCAATAGAATGATGAAATTAACTACAGGAGAATGGAGAGGATTATTAGCAGAAGGGATCTTTGATGGGAAATGGGGCAGGTTGCATCATAGCCAGGAACCCATCAAAATTAAGTTCTGTCTTGAGAGGGATTGTGGTAAAGCTAGATAAGATGAAAAGGTAGAACCATGGATTCAAGTATGGGTTGAACCACCTAAAAGGACAATATTCATGATGGTTATAATTAAATGTTTCACTGCAAGCCCTAATTTTCTTCTGTAAAGTAATTGCTTTCTGATACTGAAGACCAGGATTTTCAATTCATTGGTTGGTGCTAATACATATTTCTGGTTCCAGCATAAGAAAAATAAGCTACCACAAAATAATTTCAAGTCCACTCTTTGAAGATATAAATTTAAAAAGCCTACCACATTATTAAAGATATTGTAACTGGCCCTTTTGGGGCAATAGACCTTCACGTGTTGACATATAGTACCCAGAAGCTCCCCTGTATTTTCTTTTCATCAGAACTGGGTGCAAATGTGGTGTGGAAAAGATTTCACTTTTACATAACCTTTTGTGTGTCCCATATAAAAATGCTGAGGAAAATATTCAATGAGAGGAGCTAGATGATAGGAAGTCCTCTGAAGGGAATAGAAAACAGAAATGTAGTCTGGGGAGGATAAACTAAGAACATTACATCTACATTATTGGAATTAAGGTCTAAGTTGAAAAATTTGTATTCATTAATTGCTTATCATAGAAGTACTGGAAAGAATTGCAGTAGACCCTGGGGATACAAATGTAAAAAAGGCACACCAGCACTTCCTCTGTCCTCTAGGACCCAAAAGCATTTATGCAGAGTCACCTTATGTCACTCCCATATTAGTCAGGGATCAGAGTTGCAAGAAACAGAAATGCACTCAAGTCTCTTAAGCAAAGAGAATTAGTAGGATTAGAGCCCTGAAAATAGGAACATCCAAGTCTCTCTCTGTGTCTGTCTTTCTGTCTCTCTCCTTCTCTCTCTCCTTCCTGACCCATCTCTTTTGTTCACAGAGTAACTTATAATTGTTTTCCTGAGATTAGAGCTTTAGTTTTTGAAACAAGATTTATAGTTACAGATTTAGTCTCTTTGTACCCAATTCCAAATCAAGGAGAAAGAGACTGTGATGGAAACAATTCCGGTCAGATATTGATTCCTGGAGTCAACAAATATTATTGAGCACCTACTATGTGCTAGGCACTCACTATTCAAGACCTCAGAGCTGCACCATAGGCAACATGGATAACCTTGTCTGCTTATGTTTAAGGTCCAGATGGGGTAGGGTGCCGCATGGATAATAGTGGATTTTCTAATAGATGCTCAAGGATGATTAAGTGTTAGAAAGATGTTGACAAAGCATCTATGAGGAGCTTTGAGTTGAGCAGGAGCTTTAAGGAAGCAAGAAAGCATGCCATGAGAATATGTGGGAGAACAGCCTTTTGGTGAAGGGCCAGCAAGTGTAGAAGCATTGAGGTGGGCCCACTTGGAAGATCCCTGAGCTTGAAGCAGAATGAGCAAGAGCAGAGTGGGCCACAAAGAGATCCGAGGCAGAACCAGACACAGCCACATAGATGGCACTAAAGTCTTGGGGAGCCATTAGAGAAATTTGAGCTGGAGAGTGCCAAGACCCAACTTTTATTGTACAGTGAAGTTTCTCCAAGCTAACCTAGCCAGGAAATGGCAGACCCAGGATTTAAGCCCGAGTGGTCGGTGCCAGAGCCTTATCTCTCAATTACCATTTGACTCTCTCTACCTACAAAGCAAGGTCTCAGAAAGAGATTTTTATGAATGTTTTCAGACAGTCCAAAAGTTCACCCATGCTTCCAAATACACTGGGCTTGTCCTCTGAAGACAATGAGAGAAAACCTAGCACTTGGGGCCCATTTTATTGTCAAAAGACACAGGCGCCTTTGCTAGGACAACTCCATTCAGGTAACTTGCCAAAGTCCTGGTTTCAGCTGCCAGATATCTATAGTACTATTCAGGACAGGTTTGTTTGGTTTTTTTCCCACCCCCTACTGTTCTGTTACCTTCTCCATATCTTGCACAAACAACATGTGGATTACCTTTTTTAAGCAAGAGGGGAAAAGGATCACTTTAGCAGGGTCACGTAGCAAGGTCAGGACTATGCTGGTGTTTCCGAAATGGTGCAAAAAAGTCAACTGCTAGGTGTTGCACATAACTAATATTTATGAAACACTAAAAAATAATAAATGAATAAATGAACAAACAAACAACAAATAAATAAAACTGATATCCAATAGGAAAGAGAGAAAGAAAGAAAGTCAGTCAACTGCAAATGGATGGTTCTGTGAGCAAATTTTGTGGGAGTCTCTCGAGCAGATTCACAAAATATGAGCCTGTTTTCTTTAGAACAGAATCATTTTCAAAGTGCATGTCCTTTAATCAAGAGTGCCTGTGTTTTCATGATGCATGTTCAGCATAAAAGAAGGCATAGTGTAAAAAGACAAGCACACAAGAAAACCTTTCTTTGCTTCGAACTGTAAGACAACTTGATGGACTGATTGCAACTTACCAGAAGCCTTGACTTGCTTAAAATTGTGGCCCTGTGTCCCTTTGTATGAGGAAGAATCACATCAAGTGACCACAGCTTTATTATAAAGAACTTCAACCCTAAGTGTCCTGCAATGGGCCACAGGGAGTCACACACACACAGATTCAGCCAGATCTACTTTAGCAACAGCACTAAATGGTTGAAATTCATATTTAATTGGATTCATTTGTTCATCGCATTAAGTATTGTTTGAGTACTTAGCTACATTTCAGGCACCGTCTTAGTCCTGGAGAAACAACCCTGGATGTGATAAGAGTCCTTCTCCCATGAAGCTTACATTGAAGGGAGATAGACCAAAAAATATAAACAAGTCAATATGTAACAAATCAATTAATGACGTGTGCTTTGACGGGAAAAAGCAAAGCAGTGCAAGGGTGAAAGGCTGAGGGGAGAATGAGAGTGATTTTTTTTTTTTAATATCAAGTGTGATCATAAGAGGGTTCTCTGATTAAGTGGAAGTTGAATAGAGATCTGGTCAAGAGTATGGCATGAAGGGAGAAAAGGTTGCATCCAGTTGCCGTATTCTGCTAAGCCAAGGAAGAAGATGGGTACATTTCAAGAACTGTCTCAGCAAGATTTTTAAAGAAAACATTAACCCTCAGCTAATTAGAAAGCCCAATTAGCCAGAATTCCTCCTCACCCTATTTCCTAGGCATTGCAGCTATAGGAAAGCAGCAATGTATACATTTAAACATCCTTAGCAATTTATCCAGAGACCACATGGTATAATGGAAAAAGAATGGTTTTCAAAATAATTGACAAGAAGGGCTATGTGACTGGTGGGCTCTGCTTAGAATTCCAACTTCATTTATTAGTGGTTGTGAGTCAATTGGCTAATCTACCTAAGTTCTACTTTATCAATGGAAAAATGATCTCAACACCTACTTTTGGACTGGCCATAAGGAGTAAATCAGATGCTATATATAAGATCTAGGATGTACCTAAGAACATGTTAAAACATGTTAATCATTGTCCCCTCAAATCCATAGAGAATAACTAATCCATAAAGAGTGTTGCAGAACAATGTAATAAACATAAAATTTTATTGCATTTCCCAGAGACAATTGTAAATTTTAGGATATCCAGGAAACCAGTGCTTAACTGCACTTAAGATTTGTTGAAATGATTATACTACTATACTGTTGGTATCTGTCTCCCATCTGGACTATTTGTTTAAAATCTTTTATTCCAGCTAAATAATCAGATCAACAGACAATAAAGAGAATGAGTACCACGTCTGGAATTTGATTCTAAGCCCTAACATTATAACAGCTAGTCAAGGATACTGGACAGTATGCTTGGACACAACCTCTCATGGTCTGCAAGATTTTCACTTAGTCTAGAGGGGTGGGTCTGAGATGGACATCCATGAATTTCCACGTAGCCCTCATTATAACAACTTTGGAAACCCAGTACATACTTCATTGGATTTCCCTAAAATGGAATGGATGGGACTCAGTTGTGTATTATTCTTTCCTTTATTGCATATTTACAGCATTAGAACTTGAAAAAAATTCCTGCATCCTGTCTAGTACTTAGTGCAGCATGTGGTGGTTTCTTTATAATATGAATGAGCTATTTTCTCCTTTCTGTTAGTTATTTGAGGAGGCTAGTGGCATCAGAGCTCCAAGGTGCTCATTATTCTGCTCTTTCCAAACTTATTTTTAAGTTTTCCATGGATGAATCTTGCAAAGAGAGCTTGAACCACTGTTGAACATCCCCATGCTATCCTTATCCCAAAAGACTTTCTTCTGAGGTTCAAATCATTTTTACAGATGTGATTCCAGACTTTCTCAAAATAGAAAGTTAACATCTTGCTTAATTATAAACCCACTTTTACCATGGGTGTTAACTGTCCTTGAGTTGGCATTATATGCATACCAGGAATGAACCCCACTGACTTGACATCTGAGGATTTTCTTTAAGATTTCTAGGGGGAGTCAGCCCACTCATGAAAGAACCAGAGCACCTAATACTTGTCCACTATTTCAGAGATGATTGTATGCTTACTAGCCCTGGCATAAGTGGACTTGTCAGCTTTGCTTCCCAGTACCAAGTATGAAGTCAATGGGAAGCATGAAACTAGTTAGATGGACATTCTGTAAAGTGACAATAATCAAATCTATATGAAGTTTATTGCTGAAATGAGTGTCACTTTTAAGTAGAACTTTGTACCTCATTATTAAAGTTTGCACAACACTTTCAAGGCTATTAGCTTATATGAGCGTTGCAAGTCAATGTGGAGGAAATTACCATGTTCATTTAACAGATGAGAAAATCCAAGGCTTAAAAAGTTAAGCAATTACCCCAAGATCACACAACTAGGTGAAACCGGACCCAAGTCCTCAGGGTTCAAATCTCCCGCTCTCCTCTTTCACCCAAGGTCATCCAATTCCTATACTTTATGGATATACTTATTCATTAGTTCATTACATCAGCTACCAACTTCTTTTTCAAAGATTCATTTATTTATTTGAGAGAGAGAGATCGATCAGAGTAGGGGAGATGTTGGGGGAGAGAGAGAGGGAGAGAATCTCAAGCAGATTCCCCACTGATCATGGAGCCCAATTCAGAGCTCCATCTCATGACCCTGAGATCATGACCCAGGCTGAAACCAGGAGTCAGAAGCTAACTGACTGAGCCACCCCGGCACCACCCCTCAACTTTTTTTTTTTTACTGCTACTTTGCCTTATCACTAGACTTCTGATTTTCAGGTGGCTGATAGGTTATGGAGCCTCAAAAAAATCTCTATAAAGTTTGAAATGGACTCTCTATTGAAGAAAATGGGAATACGATTTACAGATAATAAAATTATAGCAGAAAAATGTAGTTCTGGGGCTTAATGACAAAAGAAGACATTTAATTTTCTATTTCATTTCTTGTAAGATTTACATCAATAAATCTTACCTCAATAATAATAATATTGTTATTGTTGTCCTGAATTGCCTCTCAACTAGAGGCTAAGCTGATAAAAAGAAAGCAGGAGCCATATCTTAAGCTTTTCAAGGTTGCCTATCAAAATATTTATAAAAACGGAACCAGACAAAATATGTTGTTAGAGCTATGGTAATTGGCTAATATAACTCATTTTGTTGGGTGGTCATGTGATTCAAAAAGTCCAGGGAGATTTAAGTAGATTCATACTGGAAAAGATTTTGTTTCCTTTTAAACTGGTCAGGGAGAAGAGAACTTGCTGGCTCATCCTGTCTCTTTTTTCTTGAACTGAATGTGGACATATGCTCTGGCTCTGGTCCTGTAACTGCCATCATGTGACATGAGGCACTAAGCATTAGATTGAAAAGACACCAGCCAAAAATGGCAGGGCTGAAAAGTCAAGAGAAAAATCCTATATCTTTGATGACATCAACAAGAGCTGCACTAGTACCAGCAATCACCTCCATCTAGTCTTCTTATTAATGAGACACCACATGTTTGCATTGGTTAAGCCATTTCTAACTCCGACTACATATATTCAAAGTTTCCTATTGAAGTTGAACCATGCATCTGTCTTTGAGCTTTCTAACAGACAAGACAACAACAAAAAAAGAGATACTTGATCAGTTAATATTTGTCATTGTCCTTAAGAAGAAAAATTTCGGTTACTCAAGGGAAGTGTTGCTTTTCATAAGACTTAGTTCTTCAACAAATGTCTCAGGAAAGGCACCAAAGAAAGACATTGAATTATGTAGAAAATATATTCAAATCCTATCCCCACATTAAGTGCAAAAATTATATTTCCTGTGGTTGTTTCGTGGAGCACTTTTTAATGCATATCAAGGACATAATACCAAACCCTCATTCAATGAAAACAATTATATAAGAGATACAGATTTTGTCATTTGTGATGACATGGTTGGGCCTAGCGGGTATTATGCTAAGTGAAATAAGTCAGACAGGAAAAGACAAATACCATATGATTTCACTTACATGTGGAGTCTAAAAAGCACAACAAATGAATAAACAAACAAACAAAAAGCAGAATCAGACCTATAAATACAGAGGACAAATTGATGGTAGGGGTGGTGAGAGGATGGGCAAAATGGGTGAAGGGTGGGGGCAGGCTTCCAATTATGGAATGAGTAAGTCGTGGGAATAAAAGGCACAGCATAGGGAATACGGTCAATGGTATTGTCATAATGATGAATGGTGACAAATGGTAGCCATCCTTATGGTGAGCAGAGTATAATATAAGGACTTGGTGAATCATTATGTTGTAGCCCTGAAACTAATGTAACATTGTATGTAAACTATACTGAAAAAACCAACAAAAACAAATTAAGTAACAAGGAAAAGAAAGAGAGAGAGACATATAAGGCCGTATGGCCTTTAATGGTGTTTTGTTGGGCTTTGAAGTCATAGAAATAATAAATAATATTTTTTATTTCTTCGTCTAAGGAACTTTGATCCATCTAAGTTGCTGTATGATCGATGGAGGACAAAACATTTTTCCCTATTATATAATTTAAAGTTTCATAAGACAAATCCCTCCTCTGTGGAAATTTTCCAAAATATTGGTATGGAGTAAAGAGGTTTTAGGATCTGTTCAGCTTCCCTAATTTTCTATGACTTCATTAATTAAATCGTTGCTTAACTGTCTTTTTCCTGGTTAGATGAAGTCTGAAGAAGGTCATTTAATTGGGTCTTAGTCTATCAGACAAACCCAGCTGGCCCATTGCTGAATTAGGGAGAGAGGAAATACTGACTCAACCCATTTGAGCAGAAAGCAGCGTGGGCAGGGAGGGTCAACCTTACACATCTTTTATTGCAAAAGAGTTCCAAATCTCTTGAGACTGGATGAGTGGGAGAGAATGGATTATGCTTCTGAAGTAGAAACTATCTAGAAGAACAGGATAACAACCTTTTGGTACAAAAAAAAAAAAAAAAAGAATGAGAACCTGCCTTCAACATAGGCCACCCATTTGTTCATTTTGGTATCTGTGCAACAATTGGGAGTTTCTAAGCCTTAAGACTCTGTGATCATTAATACAAAACTGGAATTAATCTTAGCCTTGGTATTTTGTCTTAAGAACAGAATTGGCCCTGTGATCCATAAGTGACTCATTGAGGAAATACTTGGGCATGCCGCACAATATGAGGGCAATATTTTAACAACAGACAAACATGTATTACATGGGGGAGAATCATAAATGAAAGGAAAATAAATTAAAGAGTCAAGAACCAGAGGGAGGCTCACAGCAAGAGGCAGATACCATTACCCTGGAAGTGAAACGCCAGCACTTTGGAAACAAAACATATGTGCTGGAATCATAAGTGAACTTGAAATGAGACTTACGAAATACCCACACCAGTTCGCCTTCCCTTCCCTTTGTGCTTGCTGCATGCCAAATAGTTGAATATAAAGTGTCTTAATGGATGTAAAAGCATTTTACAAATTAAGTGCTCTGAAAATATAAGCCATTATAATCATTATTGAGAAAGAGGAGACCACCATGTTACTCAGATGATGATGTCTAATAGCCAAATAGTTTCCCCAGAAGGAAGCTATGAAATTCTAAACAAAATTAAAACACACGCACTCACACACACACAATTTTTCAGTGTTTGGTCTTGAACCGGGTTATAACTTCCTACCAGTAAGAATCCCTTTTCACCATCCAGGGTTTCAGATCGTGGTAACCAGGAAGAATGTACTTCTCTGTACTTTCAGAAGAACAGAGAGAAGCTGAGCCATGGCCCAGAGTCCCCAGGCCGGCGTTGGCAAAGAAGCAGAGTACTGCCCTTTCACCCACCCCCACACTGCCCCTGCGCTGTGGTAGACATCGATAATCCATTGTGCCATTCTGCTAATCTCATCAGCAGCCTTAGAATTCCTCCCCACATAGTCTTCCGGGAAGCTACTATCAACTAGTCGGTACACTGAGCTGAAAACCTATTTGCCGTCTCAGCCCTCCGTGAGCTGGAGTGCTATGCTATCTCTCTACCCAGCCTGATTGGTGGAGCGGCTTCAACTCTGGATAGACATCCACTTAAGGAATAATAATTATGTCAATGATAAAAATAAAAATAATAATATTTTAAATTATATTTATAATATTAATAGTAATACCTACCATTAAGTTAGCCTTTACTATGTTCCAGGCAAAAGGACAAATACTTTATATACTCTTAGGATGACCTCCATTTTACAGATGAGAACACTAAGGGTAAGCTAATAATTTGTGCAGACTCACAGATCTAAACCCAGCTATCTGACTCCAGAGCCTGCACTATCAACCACACAATGAATAGAATTTGAGGCACAAGCAGAGGCTTTATAACATGGTTAATTATCTGTATCCATATACAAGCCTCTACTAATTGAAGAAGGAATTCAGCCCTTCCTTTTTTGGGGAGGAGCTTGTAGGTCTGTCTACCTCCTGAGAAGTGACACTTGGTGAAGCTGGAGGTTACTCTAGACAGCACAGAGAGAAATCCAGCCATCTCAGACTTCAAAGTTTTTATTTAAATTCAGCAAAGTTCTCACAGTATACACAAAAAGATTTTTGTAGGAAACGAAGATGTCATCTCTCTACTTCACATGTACAGTCATCCTCCCCGCCTCTGCCCCCCTGCCCGACCCCAATCCTAGGGCTCGGCCAATTATTGCAAAGAGGGAACATGTGCTGATTTCAGGCAAAATGCCTTCAAACACAGTGGGAAAACCAATCAAACTCTCTGGGCTTTCGAGAGCTATTTTAGTAAGTACTCTCTTAGAAAATGAGAATTTTATTCCGATACTAGATAATAGTCCAGTCTTGGTCACATCCGGGACATGACTTGAGTTTTGTCTTTTCAGAAGTATCATTTATGGACATGGGAACACAGCCAGGGTAAGACACACACAAAGGTTTACAGCTTTCCAAGTCTTGCTTGTGGTGAATAAAGGCAAAATTAAGGCAACCAACTTCAAAGTGATGACACAGCCCCGCTTTATCACTAAAAACCAACATCTTCAGATTTCCTGCTAGTCCACAAGGATTACTGAAAGGGTGATAAGAAGATAGGAAACAGAATAATCAATCATTGAATCATTCCTTTATTTACGAGTCTTAGAAGGAGTAGGTACATTTCTTACATTTCTTCTGATGGAGTGGGAGAAATTGTTTTTTATTAACTTCCGTTCTTATTTATGCTCTCCTTCCCCCCCCTCCATTGCACATTAACTACCCCCCATGTATTCTTTCTGCTCCTAATCTTTTTTACTCTCTCTACTTTAACATCCCCATCAAACATTGTCTTCCTCAGGGTGCCTGGGTGGCTCATTCAGTTAAGCATCTGACTCTTGGTTCAGCTCAGGTCATGATCTCAAGGTCTTGAGATCCAGTCCCACATCAGGTTCCATGATCAGTGAGGAGTCTGCTACAGATTCTCTCTCTCTCTCTCTCTCTCTCCCTCTGCTCGTCTGGCTTGTGTGCTCACTCTTTTTCTCTAAAGCCAACCAACCAATCAATCAATCAATCTTTAAAAAAAAAGTTGTCTTCCCTGAGTCCCTTACCCTTTGGTCCTTCCCTTTGCTAAAAGATCAACAGATTAAGTTTGGCCAAGATATTAGTCCAAATAATCTTGGTATTTCTAGCAGCATGTCTGGGCTCATGGGAATATGAATTGGATTAGAGGTAAAGGACTTTCTGATGATCATTTAAAAATCAAACTATTTAGGCAGGCAGCCCCTCTGATGATGAGTAGGGCCAGGACCCATGCTAAGTTGAAGTGGATTGAGGCATTCGGAGCTATCCCTTTCTAACACTGAATTTCATAAATGCAAGTGAGCAAAAGAGACAGCCCCCAACTGTCCTTCACCTCTGACTGGAAATGATGTGGACAGCCAATAAGCTAGAAGCAAAGGTCATTACCAAACCCCTGCCAACTCCGAGGGAGAGGGCAGCTTCTTCTGTGGGCCTGTGCTGCCATGTGGAAAATGACAGTCCCCATCATGCAGGGGATCTCAGTCTGGGACCGTAGTGGCAGTTGAGCTATGAGAGGAACAATTATGAGGCCCTGCCAACGTCAATTCTTGGGAAAGAACTTTGCCTATTTTAAAAAGCTACTACCCATTGATTGTATTAAACCACGTCACTTAAGGTAATCAAGGTGATCTGTATGTATGATAATAGCCAGAGTGCCTGTCATTTCTGTCCTTGCTTCCAAAGGACACGAGTGTGGCAAGCTAACCAGAGGTGCTCCGCTCTGAAAAGTTACTACTTCTACTCTGTCTGCTCCTCTCCCTCCCTGCTTGTTGGTCCTAATCTTGAGTACTCCTCGTGTCTCCGCTGACCTGCCTTCAGATTCCACTGCTGTCTCTTACTAAATGTGTGAGTTTTTCTCAAGTTCCTTAATCACGCTCTTCCAAGAATTTTTTTTTACATGCATGTGATACTGTTTCGGTTCTGCCTGCCTCTTTGTTTCACAATTGATTACTCTTTTTATGAGTACTATTTCTTCATTTATATCAGAAATGCTAAGCATATGTTTGTGTTCTGCTTTCTCTATTATTTAATAAAATGGACTTTTTTTGATGTAGGGTTTTATGCATTTTGACACACATACTGATTCATGTAAACTTCACTGTTCCTCCATAAAGAACATCTGAGTAGAAATTTGAAACATTCTTGGACATCTACTCAGGAAATGATGATTAAGCAACTGCAATGAGAAAGAAGTGGGGGTGGGGTGAAGAGTAGAAGGCAGACTGTGTTTTTTGTTTTGTTTTGTTTTTTATCAAACAGACCTAAATTCAGTTTTCTTCCTCCATGTCTATACCCAAATATGAACCCTAAGGACTTGTACTCTTTGCAGAAATGCTAACTGGTATACCAGCTACAGAGCCTGTTTGCACAGTACAATTTTAAACGCAGGTGCTATTTTAGTTACCAGTGGAGAAACTAGGTCTCTAAGTGGTTAAGACTAGTCATTTCTTTGCTCTGCGCCAGGTGATGTACTAAGCATTTTCTATACGTGTGACAAAACTTGATCAAGCAGTTCCTGCTCTCAATCTCATTATCCAGATGAGGTAAGAGTGCACCCTGGAAGACAGGATGGACAGAATTCACCAGCAGGAATTTGGAGTCCTTGTGCAGTGTTCTTAACCACCGACCACAGACTCTTCTTTGCCTGGCTCTGTAACCCCACTTCCAGTCCAGGTCAACCCACCTGCCTTCAAATCCTGTAGTCTCTTATTAAATTGTGACTTTTGTCAAGTTACTCTACTCACTCTCTTCCAAAGACCTTTTTCACACATGTAATACCATTTCAGTTCTGCCTGCTATTATGTTTCACAAACTTATTTTTCTTTTTATGAAGGAATATGATTTCTTCATCTGTATCTAAAATGCTAAGTATGAAGTTTTATTTTATTTTTTAATTAACATCCAATAAAACTGACTTCTTTGATGTACAGCTCAATGCATTTTAACACTCATATAGATTCATGTTAAACTTCTCCACAAACAGATTACAGAAAAGCCCAGTGCTGTCAGAATTCCTGGTGCTGCCCCCTGTTTAGTCACACCCTCCTCCTATGCCATTCCCCTGGCAACTATCAATCTTTCCTCCATCACCTTAGTTCAATCTTTTCTAGAATGTCATTAATTAAAAATCATACAATATGTAGCCTCTCAAGACTTCTCTTTGACTCAGCTCAAACCTCTGATATTCAGCCACATTGTTTCATATATCATTAATTTTTTTTAATGATTTATTTGAGAGAGAGACAGAGTGAATGGCAGGGAGGGGCAGAAGGAAAGGGAGACAGAGAATCCTGAGCAGACTTTTCACCGAGTGCAGAGCCCAACTACATGGGGCTCATCTCATGACCCTGAGATCATGAGCTGAGCCGAAACCAAGAGTCAGACACAGAACTGCGTTCCCCAGGCATCCCTAACTTACTCCTTTTTATTCCTGAGTGTTATTTCATCACATCACAATTTGTTCATCCATTGATCTGTTGCAGGACATTTGGGTTATTTCCAGTTTGGGGCAATTAAATTCATTCCCACCAGCAATATATGATAGTTCCTCATGCTCTGTATACTTCTTGGCACTGCACATTGTCCATATATTTTTTCGATTATATTTCTTGATGATGGGATTATACTGGGAAACAAACACAACAAAGAACAATCTTTTGATTAGAGTACTTCACTAAGTGAAACATTCCTTTGAACGTAACATGCAAAAGATTGTAGAATATGTCCATATGGAAGCCCTTGGATTTACACATAGACATCTCAGCAGTAATTCGCACAACTCCACTCCTCATCACCTCCTGTTGATGTGTGTGTGTGTGTGTCAATATTTTTTATTTTAGTTATTCTAATAGGTATGGTGGTATTTCATCATGTGTTTCATTTCCATTTCCCTCTCAATGGTGTTGAGAATCCTTCCTTGTCCTTATATGCCATCTGTATATCATCTTTAGTGAAGTATAGTTCAAGCCCTTTGTCCATTTTTTAATTGGGTAGTTTATTTTCTTACTGTTAAGTTTTCAGAATTCTTTATATATTCTGGATATCAATCCTTTGTCATATATGTGACTTATAAATATTTCTCCAAGTATATAGGTTGGTTTTTCATTCCTTAATGGTATGTTTCCCAGAGCAAAGGTTTTTAATGGTTTCTTTTTATGAATCATGCTTTTTGTGATGAATTTAAAAATCTTTTCTCTAACTCCAAGGCATGAAGATTTTTTTCTATTCTTCATTTAAAAAGTTTTATAGTTGTACATTTTACCCTTAAATTCATCAAGGATTTTGATAATTAGTATGCGGCATAAGGTTTATGTCAGGTTCATTATTTTCCTTAGGATTATCCAATTGTTCCATCACCATATGTTGAAAAGACTATATTTGCTTTACTGAATTGCATTTTCATCTTGGTCAAATGTCATTGACCGTACTTGTGTGCATCTTTTTCTGAACTCCTGTTCTGTTCATGGACCTATGTGTCTATGCCTTCACCAATGCTACACATCTTGACTACTGTAGTTTTAGAATAAGTCTTAAAAAGGGGAAGTTTCAGTCCTCCAACTTTGTTCTTCTTTTTCCAAAATTGTTTTGGCTAATCTAGTTCCTTTGTATTTACAAAAAAAAAAAAAAATCATCTGTGATTGCATTAACATTTTAGATCAATTTGAGGACAATTGACATCTTAACTCTTCCAGAGTCTTCCAATCCACTGACAATAATCCAAGAGACTTAAAAGAACACAGTGTGTCTCTCTTTACTTTGCATATTCTTTTATTTCTTTCATCAGCATTTTGTAGCTCTAAGCCTACACATGACTTTTAGATTTATACCTAAATAGTTCATTTTGGGGGGCGGGGATCTATGGAAATTGATGTTATTTTCTTTATTTCTTTTTCAATTTCTGCATTGTTGGCATATATAAATATTATTGATTTTTGTGGTTAACTTTCCAGTCTGCAATCTTGCAAAAACCAGCTGTAGAAACTTTTATGTAGTTTCCATGTCATTTTCTATATAGATAATGTCTACATTGGCAGTGTCATCTGTGAATAGGGATGTTTTACTTCTTACTTTCTGATCTGTATATCTTTTATTTATTTTTCTTTCCTGTTTTGTGTTGCCTAGATCCTCCACTGTAATAACAAACAGAACCAGTGAGAGTAGAATCCTTGTTTTGTTCCCAGTTTGGAGGGCTAGGATTCAGTCTTTCATTAGTTAAGTATGATGTTAACTTCAGGATCTTGTAGATGCCCTCTATTTGGTTTAAAAAGTTGCCTTCTGTTGGTAGCTTGCTGATTGTTTTTATCATGAATGGATGTTGAGTTTCAAGAAGTGTTTGTTTTCTCTGCATCAACTTAAATGATTATGTGGCTTTTTTTCTTTTTCAGTCTATTAATATGGTGGCTTACATAGAGTAATTGCTTTTATTTTAAAAGCAATTTTTTTGAAACATTTTATTTAAAAAAAATTTTTTTTAATTGTAGCAAAATACCCGAAACACAAAATTTACTATTGAAACCATTTTTAAGCATATAGCTCAGTGTCAGTAAGTACCTTGTTGTGCAACCCATACCACATTGATCTCAAAACTGTTTTCATGTTTGCAATGCATTTATTTTCATACTCCCACTTTGCCAACCTTTCCCGATACCCCAGATCTCTGATATCATTTCCCTTCCATTGGATAATTTCCTTTAGCATTTCCTTTAGAGCAGATCTGCTTAGGATACATTCTTTTAGTTTTTCTACCTTGAGAAATGTTACTTCACTTTCATTCTTGACAGTAGAACAGTCACTGGATAGAATATTTTCACTGATTATTAATTTGGAGTTGACTGTTTTTTTCTTTCAGCTCTTTAAAATATTGTATCATTTTCTTCTGGCCTCCCTGGTTTTTGATAAGAAATCTGCCATTCCTATCCTTGTCCCTCTATATGAAATACACTGGTCTCCTCTGACTGCTTTCAGGATTATTCTTTGTATTTTGCTGTCAGCCATTTGATTATGTCCTGTTTTTTTTTTTTCTTTTTAAATTTTATTTATTCCTTTGACAGAGACAGATCAGAAGTAGGCAGAGAGGAAGGCAGAGAGAGGAGAAAGCAGGCTCCCTGCCGAGCAGAGAGCCTGATGCGGGACTCGATACCAGGACCCTGAGATCATGACCTGAGCCTAAGGCAAAGGCTTTAACCCACTGAGCCACGCAGGCGCCCCTGATTATGTCCTGTTTTGAGATGGACTTCTTTCAGTTTATTCTGTTTGAAATTTACTGAGCTTATTGAATTAAAAAAAAAATGTCTTTTGTCAGATTTAGAATGTTTTCATCCATTATTCCACCAAATAATTTTTCTACTCCATACTCTTTCTTCTCCTTTCCTGAGAGTCTGATGATACAACATTGATGTTAGAGCTTTTGGTATTTCCCACTGTTCCCTGAGGTTCTGTTCATTTTAAAAATCTTTTTCTTCTGCACTGTTAATATTGCATGATTTACATTGATCTATTTTTCTTCTGTCATTTCTCTTTTACTATTGAACCCATTCAGTGATCTTTTCAGTTTGAATATTTTATTTTTCACTTTTAAAGTATCCATTTGGTTTTCCTTAGTCTTTCTATATCTTCATTGAGATAGTCTAACTTTCTATTAGTTTCAAGAGCATTTACCCTTCTTTTTTACAGAAAATCTGTGTCATTTCAGAGTTGACACCTTTTCATTGTGTTTTCTTGAGAGTGAAGATTTCCCTGGGTTTTCTCTCTCTGCTCCCCCTCTCCTAAATAACTCTAGATTGAGTCCTAGACATTTAGAATGTTGTGTTATGAGATTCCGAATGTTGTTTAAATCCCAAGGGAAATGACTTTTTTGTTTTAGCAGGCAATTGTCCAAGTTCCATTCAAGCCACATGTTCTAACTTGCCTTCTATGGGTGATGTTTCCAGTATCAGTTCAATTTTAAAGTGTTTTCAATGTTATTCAGTCTCACATGTGTATCATCCAGTGGTCAGTCTGGCACCTGGGGTGTGGTCTAACCTGTCATGGGGCCTGCTAATCCTATGGTATGCTCAGATCAGTGTATGTGCATATCAAATGTAAGCCCAGTATTCATATACAATGTTAGGGAATTACTCTTGATTTCCCTTCTCTCTGCACTCTTGCCAATATGTTTGAATTCACTGGGACTTCCAGGCAGGAAATTGAATCTTTATTTTTTCTAGTCTGTAAGGGACTTCTTCTGACTAGCACCAAGCAATAAGAGGACAGAAAACAAAAGGAACACACAGAAAAAAACAAAAAACAAAAACAAAAAAACCCACTGTTACTCCTTAATTGCTTAGGGTTTGGAAAGGAGAAAATATGGGCAAAATCCGGAGTGTTCTCCACTCTCTATGTTCCATAGAATCTTCTTTTCCCTGACTTTTGAAACAGAAATCTAAAGCTTCTCTTAGATCTCTTCCTGACAACAGCTACATTGTCTTTCAGATTTGGGGCTCCATTTGAGTGTAGGCTCTGTGATACTGGAGGAAAAAATTGGAAAAATAACTGGAGGGAAAAACCCATAAAACTTTCAAATTCAGGTCTTATTCCTCAACCTGGATGCTGCCATTTATTTATTTATTTAAAAGACTGATTGACTGATTTATCAAAGAGAGAGAGCACACAAGTAGATGAGTGGCAGGCTGAGGGAGAAGCAGGCTCCCTGCTGAGCTCTATCCCAGGACCCTAAGATCATGACCTGAGCAGAAAGCAGATGCTTAACCAACTGAGTCACCCAGACATCCCTGCCATTTATTTTTTAAAGGTTTCATATAGCAGTCTCAAGGAATCAGTTCAGGACTTTTAGTTGCATTCAGCAGAAGACATGGGGTACTGTGTGTTTATTCCATCATTCCTAGACCAGAACCCTAAGTCTTTTAAAGTTATCTCCAAATGTGCATTATTTTCATTTCATCTGGAGTGAATTTATGGTCTCATTGCTGATTTCGTTGGCTATCCTTCATTTTCTAATAAGCTGTAAATGAAAACAGTCTTGATGTCAATTTTTCCACTTAATGCTGCATGACCTTAAGTAAATTACTTATTTAAACTCTGTATCAGTAAACTGATCTATAAGATAAGGACACAGAGAGGAGGAGGAGGAGGGGGGCAGGGATGGGAGAGGGAGGAAGAGGAAGGAGTAATTAGTTAGAAGGCTATTGCAGTAGCCCTTAAAAAAAAATAACAGTGGTTTTGAACCTAGGTATTAGTGGTGGTAACATGGAAAGCCTCTTTGGCTTTCCTCCATTCCATATTCATAGTCTATTCATCCTAATGTTCAAGATGAATAAGAGGATGTGGTCCAAAAAAAGGGAGGGAACCTAATGTTTCAGTTCTTTTTTTCTGCTGCCTCAAAACAACCTTGATTTATGTTAAATTTTAGTATGAGGAACTGGGTTTGTTCGCTCTAGCTCAAGGGTGGAGCAGAAGGAGCTCAAGATAGGATAGCTGTCTTCAAAAGGCTGAGGAAACACTGTCTATGAGAACAAACACTAACTACCATAAGCAAGCCACCAGCACAAATAGAACTACAGGGAGGACATTAATAGGAGTCAGTTTAACCAGGATGAACTTTATAATTAATTACTAAAGCTGTCTAAAACTGGAATGAGCAGTTTTGGGCATGGAGGGAATATTGGTTGTAGGATTATAATACTTTTGACAATATATAAATTTTGGTATTTTTCCCACTTACACTAGCTTTGTCTTCTTCATTTTGTTCCTAGTTGTGGAAACAGCTGAAGTCAGTGACAGCCATTTTGCATGAGAATTGATTCTACTCTCTCTTTCCCCCCTGGTTTCTTAAAGCATATTTTAAGTGCTTACAAAAGTACCAGACCTTTTGTACCCGTGCTCTAGAGCTCACGTCTTCCACATGGAAGTGCTAAGTACTCTAGATGCATTGACTCATCATATTTTCACAATATTTTGAGAAACCTATTATCATTATCATTGCTGTGCACATTAAAAAACAAGGTTTGGAGATGTAATAATTTACTTGAGTTCATATGACTATGTAGGCAGAATAATCATCCTCCAATGATACCCATGTCCCAACTCCTGGAATCCATGATTATGTTACCTTACATAACAAAGGGACCTTGCAGATATAATGAAGTTAAAGATCTTGAGATGGGACGATCATCCTAGATTATCCAGATGGGCCCAGTATAAATAATCACATGGGTCCTTAAAATAGGAAGGTCAGAGTCAGAGAAAATAGTAGCTTTGGAAGCAGAACCAGAGCAAAATTTGAAGACCTTACTTTGCTGGCTTTGAAGATGGAAGAAGAGGCCAAGTCCCAAATAATACAGGTGGTCTCCAGAAGCCGTTAAAGGCAAGAAAACAGACACGTCCTTAAAATGCCAGGAGGAACAAACCTTAATTTCACCCCAGTTAGGCCTGTTTTGGAGCCATGGTTTGAATCATGTGGAAGACATGAGCTCTAGAGCATGAGCATCATGGAGTGTTTGCTTTAATGCTGACCTTGGTTTTAGTGTCCTGCACGTGCAGATAGATCTAAACCACACAGATTGTCTACATATTACAGATGACATTCTTTCTGGAAATTTCATAATCATGGAGGCTGTAAGCAGGAGAAGGAATGCACTGTTAACAGTTATAGGTTACTCGTGATTTAGATTCAGAATTAGAACTTTAATGGGACCATCAAAGTTCTTTCATCTCGTCTCTGCTTTTGAGGATTGGCCTCCCTCCCCAGTGTCTTGTCAAGTAGTTGTCCAGCCCTGCTTGCACACCTCCGGTGATTGGAACTGCACTTCTCCTGTGGAAAGCCATGCCATCTTAAAGAAACTCTGCTAGAAATGTCTATTTCAGACTGACCACAAACTCTTCCTTGCAACTGCCATCCATGGGTTCCAGTCCTTTTATTTACTGGCACATCGAATTTGTTTTTATTGGTTCTGTATAAGGAGGAATGTTAAAGTGGATAGCCTCTAAGCAGCCTTTTAACTCTTAAGATTCAAGTCTGACCCTTATCTAGGACATGAATACCAGTCTTGTAGGGTTGCTCTGAGAATTAGAGCTAATGTTCATAAAATACTCAGCATGCCAAGGATTTTCATAAAAGGTGATGATGATGACAGCACAGTTTCACAAATCTGAAGTCTCTCATCTCTTGTAGTTTTTTAAGCACCAAATTAAATCCCCTTCCCCCAATCCCAGAGCCCTCGAATGCCCATGTATGTGAAATTGTGTCAAGAACCCCACCCTCTTATCCTTGAAATATGCTCCAGTTTGACAATATCCCTCAAAGTATGAGTCTAGGCCTCATTGTGAAGTATCTTCATTATCTTTTGTGCTTTCATAATATCTAGTTAGGTGGAATGAGCAGACTGGAAGAGATTGACTAGTCGAATAAACTTGAACAGACTGTGGTAGTGGAACTCAGGGGGCTTAGGGCTGCCTACGGCAAGAGGAAGGCAGTTGTGATTTGCATAAGGAAGAGAGAGTAAATTAGAAGATCCAAATGGTGCAAAAGGTCCAGAATAAGTAAGTGGTGGGGATTCAAAGACAAATTTCACTTGCTTCATAGGCTTGTCTTTAATGTATAACTTAGGTATACATGGACATTTCAGCTGGAGGTATCAGGCAACAAAGCTGTTACAAAATTTACTGGCAATAAAGAGGAGAGTTGAACCTCACAATGGGAACATCCACCTTCATAGGCTTTCACTTGTCTAAAACCAATTTAAAAGAACTTGGCTCACAACTTGAACTATCTCTTACATATTGTTCTGGCTGCCCCCTCTCTTGATAACCAAGCATTCTTCCTTTTTCCCATTAGAACTCAATATGCACTTGAACAGTCATTGACTCCAAACACACTCCAATCATACTTGAGACAGTACATGACCGTCTCAGATGTTCTTTAGCTAATCTTCCCATTAGGCATTATTAATCATGAAATACCATCTTCTACCACACTTAGTATGACCACTTGACAATATTCAGCGAATCCAATCTTTTAGGTAAAATCACAAATTGGATTTACTTTTGATTATGAACACTATGCAACCCTATTCATTGGAAGCACCCAAATTCTGACTAATGAGCTTGCACCAAAAAGTTAATAGTCATAAAATGGACTGGCACCATAGATTCAATATCCTTGATCAGACTTTCCCTTCCTTTGAATCAAATGAAGAGAAAACTACCTAACCAGCTTTTTGTTCATCTTGGTTCCTCACCCTTTATGCAGACTACAGTAAAAATTTGTGATTAGCAAAATCAACAGCTATGATGAAAATTATTTTAAAAACCCATTATGCTTATAACAATCCACAAATCTAGAAATATCATAAATTACCTCCACAAGATAATTCTCGGTGAAATGAAATGAACAGACTAAACTTGACTGAAATAGGGTCAATAGGGTTACTTGTGATGGAAAAAAAGGCTTCGGAAGCCTCAGAGTGAAATATTTTCAAGTCATTAGCCAAAAAAATTAATAATTATTAAAACGAGTCTGACAATTTGCCATATGTGATGCTTTTGATAGCTAAACTAGATATTCCAGTCACCAATTATTCACCAGGACAAAGAATAAAATTAAGCACTGGAGAAAGAGATCTAAGAGTAATCGGTTCTGTAATTTGAACAAATAATGTTTCAATGTTACCAAAAGCATTTCTGTGCAAGATAGATCCCATTGCAACTAAAATCCTAAATTTAAGACTGTGATAATTTCTCAGCAACTTGTACATTCTGTCCCAATTGTAAAAGACAGGTAGAGAGCCATCAAAAAAGAGTGACCAAGGCTTCAATTTGTGCTAAGCTTGTGCTAAATGCTATAGGGAATCCAAGAAATTTATATTTCAAGGAGGTTAGGACACCTAGTTGGTTGGATCAGTGACAAAACTTAACATATCTTTTGTGCTATGTACAGGGACAAAACAAAATAATTGGCCAAGGACAGGTTAAGTGCCACCAGATAGGTCAGTCCAGGTCAAGGTGCATCTAGGAAATAAAGTCAGGGTAAACTGGGGGTATGAATCAGGGTAATGTCCATTAGTCTTTACTTTATATGCCAAACACTAATTGCTAGACTGAATTGTGTCCTCTCACCCCCAAATTTATATGTTGAAGCCTTAACCCCTAATATGATATTTAAAGATGGGGTCTTTGCAAGGTTATTAAGTTTAGATGAAGTCATGAGGATAGGCCCACATGATGGAATATAAGAAAAGATCAGAGAGATTGCTCTTCCTTTTTACCCAAGAGCATGTAAGGAGGAGTCACTTGAGCACACAGAGAGATGGCAGCTGCCTACAAGCCAAGAGAAGAGGCTTCAGAATGAAAACTACCTTGAAAACACCTTAATGTTGGGCTTTTCAGCTCACAAAACTGTGAGAAATAAGTCTCTATTGCTTAAGCCCTCAGTCTATGGCATTTTGTTATGGCAGCCCAAGCTAAGGCACAAATTAAATACCTACCATTTCCCAACACTCCCAACCTTCCAACAGGGAAACAAAGATGAGTGGAACACAGTCTCTGCCACCCAAGGATGGGGCAGCTTAGAACAGGGAGGCCAGGTAAGCCTTCCCAGAAAGGTGGACATTTAAGTAGGATCCTGAAAAATGCGCAGGAGTTCATCTGATGCTCAAGGGGTTCTAGTGAGGTAAGAACATCATAGACAGAGGGAATGAGCTATGTGAGAGTGCAGTGGGGCAGAAAGGAAACATCAAAGACTGTATTTCACTCACTGCTTCTAGGCCACATAATTTTTCCTATTTTAGCATCTCAGAGGTTCAGATTTAGCTTACAATTGATGACGAGTGGTAGTTTACATGATAGTGTTCTTTCTCCCCTCATTTTATATGCAACATAAAATAATTTCGTGTGTTACAACCAATGGTGCATTAAGTTTGGTGCAATAAGGCTGTTCATTTTAGCTTGAACACAAAGACATGGTACAAAGGAGGAAATCAGAAAAGCAGTAGGGCTCATAACTAGAAGCACTGTGCTCTTTGTCCTTGAAGAACTGGGGATTCTCTAAGGTTTGTAAGCAGATTTATGTACCTACCATGTATGAGGCAGAGGGACAATTAGAAGGCTAATGGCATAAACTGTCCTGGAAGAGGTAAGTGGCCTGATCTACAGGAGCAGCAATGGCCACAGACAAGAGCTATTTAGGTTGACTCAGTAAGGACCTGTGGCCCACACACCAGAGGGCATGTGGGTAAGGGATGGAGGTTGATTCCCAGGTTTCTGATCTGGAAAGCTTGAAGGATGGAGACAGTCATGAGGATGGACCACATGAAGAGAAGGATGCGGCCATGGGGAGGAAGACGAAACAGGTTGGCATTGCGATGCCATGAGAAATACAGTGGGGCTACAAAGTTGGTGTTATAAATGGGGGCAGGACATCACAAGAGAATGATCACAGCAGTAGGAGCCTGGAGGGCCACTCAGGAGCTATAGGAATAGTAGCAGCAACCATAGGCATGGTGGGGTTTGTCCAGGAGGAAAATGGCTTGTCCAGGAGGAGGGGGAATATCTGGTGCATTGAATGAAAGAGGAAGGGCTGCTGATGAAATCTGGAGAAATCCAACATGAAAGAAGCAGATAAAGGAAAAGGTAGTTTACCTAAAGCCCTCCCTAGACTCTATTTTGCATAAACAGAAAAATCTACAGACAAAACCAATTCTGGGGAATTTGCCTCAGAGGTTCACCCTGTTTACTTTTTATCAGCTTGATTTTGTCTCCAGTCTCCTCATTTATGAACTACGGGTTTGGTACCACAGCTCTAGTGGAGGAGAAGGGTAAAAACAAGAGGGAAACAAACAAACAAAAAAATGAAAGTCACCCTTAAAGGCAATAGCAAAGAGTCAAGAAGACAACAAAATTCAAAGATTAAGAGCAGTGAAGAGGAAGATACCAGCACAGGTAAGAAAGGTGGGAAGCTTCATGAAGTCAGGATATCTAAAGAGAAGTTCTTTTAATCTCATTCCTCAACAGGACCTGCTGAGGCTGAAAGGAATCCCCATTCACTTATCTTTCCTCCAGTAGCCACATAGTTGAAAGAGTATATGAACTTAGCATTTTCAGTGCCTTTCCCACCATGATTATGCTCATTCTTTTCAGTCTCCCTGGGGGTAGAACCTAATGGGAAGAATAAGGACTTTAGAGCTAGCAGGATCTGAGTTCTGATTTAGGCTGTGCTACTATTCCCTGTGTGACCTTGGGAAAATTTTGTAATCACTTCAAGTCTTCACGTTCCCATCAGTAAAATGAGGAAACCTACCTCATATAACATAATATACCTCATATAATATAATAACCTACCTGGTTATTATACCAAGTGAGTTACCTTGTATTAAGAGAGTATTACCATTAATATTTGAACTGAAATCAAATCATCTTTAGAGCCAACATTCCAGTTCCAGGAGCTTATGCTTTCACTTTCACTTCCTCATGTACCAATCCCATCCTGCTTCAGTGCTGTTTTTAGGAAAGTGCTGGTTTTTTAGACTACTATAAAATGGGGGAGATGAAACATCTGTAAACTCCCATCCCTACCCTCCGGGGGTTTATAATCAATTAAAAGATAAAATACAGAATATTAAACAATAATTAACTGGAGAAGGAGTAAGAGGGCAGAGGAGTAGGAGACCTAAATATCATCAGGTGCCAGGAGTTCAGCTAGCTAGTTATAAAAAACCATTCTGAACACCTATAAACTCAAGAGAAGATCAAAGAGAAGAAGAGCAGCAATTCACGGAACAGAAAATTGACCACTTTCTGGAAGGTAGGACTTGTGCAGAAGTGAATCTGAGGTAATAGGAAGATAGACTGTGGGAGGAGGGGCCAGCTCCTGGCAAGTGAGAGAGCAGCAGAGCACAAAATCATAACTTTTAGAAGTCTGCTCTACTGAGGGACATCACTCCAGAGGCTAAGCAGAGAGAGGAGCCCTTGCTGGGACAGTGTGGTCTCAGGACCTGCAGGGTCACAAAACACCAGTGGTGTCTGAGTGTGGCACAGATCCCAGGTATCAGAGCAGGGAAACCAGCTGTGGAGATGGAACACTCAGCTCAGGATTACCTTAAACTATGACCTGAGGCACAGTTGGGCCATTGCTTTTCAGGCAGGGACACCACAAGTGGCAGATATGGGGATACTCACCTTCCTCCTCTGGGAGAAGTGGCACAGGAGCACACAGTAAAAATCAGCTGGGTTTGAGACTCCAAACAGGGCCATGAACCAGAGATGGGAATGCTCAATCACAGGCTGGGTGAGCTCGGAGTGCGGTCAGAGACCAGGGAGATGGAAAGGATTGACTGCTTTTCTCTGAGGGTGCACTGTGGAGTGGAGCCCTGAGCTCTTGGCTCCTATGAGGCCAGAGATTGGGAGGTCACCATTTTCATTCCCATCCTCCAAAGCTCTACAGAAAGCCTTCAGGAAGCAAAAGCTCCCGAGAGTGAACCTGAGCAGATTACTTAGCCTGGTCCCTGGCAAGGGTGGTGCAATTCTCCCTCAGGCAAAGGCAGCTGAGAATCACAGCAGTGCGATCCTCCCCCAGAAGATTAACAAAAACATTCAGCCAAGACCAAGTTCATTGATCAAAGAGAAGTGCAGAACTCCAGGGCTAGGGGAAAGCAACAGATAGACTTCATGGCTTTTTTCCCTATGATTTTTTAGTTTTTCAAAGTTAAATTTTTTTAATTTTATTTTTTTCTTATTCTATTTTTAAAATTTTCCTTTCTTATTTTAACGTTTTTTAACTATTTCATGTTATCAATACCTTTTTAAAAATCTTTTTAAATTTTCATTGTCATAGTTATATTCTATACCTTCATTGTATTTAACCTTATTTTTTGTATACATAGAGGTTTTTCTTTCTTTAAAATTTTGAGATACAGTTTCTTCTAGTAGATCAAAATATACCCTAAATCTAGCACATGGCTTTATTCTAGTCTCCAGCCTGATCACATTCTTCTTCTTTTTTTTCACCCAACTTCTTATTTTATCAATTTCTTCCTTAGAATTTTTTTAAGTTTTCATCTTTACAGTCATATTCCATCCCTTCAGCATGTTTAGCCTTATTTTTGTATATATGTATGTTTTTCTTTCTTTAAAATTTTGGGGGGCAACTGGGTGGCTCAGTGGGTTAAGCTTCTGCCTTCGGCTCATGTCATGATCTCAGGGTCCTGAGATCAAGCCCCACATCAGGATCTCTGCTCAACAGGGAGCCTGCTTCTCCCTTCTCTGCCTGTCTCTCTGCCTATTTGTGATCTCTGTCTATCAAATAAATAAATAAAATCTTTAAGATTTTGGGAGGCATTTTCTTCCAACAGACCAAATGCACCTAAAATCAAGTGTGTGGCCTCTGCTCATTCACCAGTCTAATATACGTATATAAAGTTTTTCCTCCTTTCTTCTCCCCTTGGTTCAGGTCTCTTTTGATTAAGTTAGTATATATCTTTCTGGGGTTATTGCTATCCTTTTAGTATTTTGTTCTCTTATTCATCTATTCTTAACTGGATAAAATGACAAGGCAGAAAAACTCACCACAAAAAAAAGAAAAAGAGGCAGTACAGATGGCTAGGGACCTAATCAAGACAGACATTAGTAATATGTCAGTACTAGAGTTCAGAATGACAATTATCAAGGTGCTAGCTAGGCTTGAAAAGAGCATGGAAGATACTAGAGAATCCCTTTCTGGAGAAATAAAATCCCTTTCTGGAGAAATAAAAGAACTAAAATCTAACTAAGATGTAATCAAAAAAGCTATTAATTAGGTGCAACAAAAAATGGAGGCTCTTACTGCTAGGATAAATGAGGCAGAAAAGAGAATTAATGATGTAGAAAACCAAATGATGGAGAATAAAGGAGCTGAGAAAAAGAAAGACAAACAACTACTGGACCACAAGGGGAGAATTTGAGAGATAAGTGATACCATAAGATGAAATAATACTAGAATAATTGGGAATCACAGAAGAAGAAGAGAGAGAGTGGCTGAGGGTATATTGAAGCAAATTATAGCAGAGAATTTCCTTAATTTGGCAAATGAACAAACACCAAAATCCAGGAGGCATAGAGAACCCCCCTCAAAATCAATAAAAATAGGTCCACACCCTGTCATCTAATAGTAAAACTTACAAGTCTTAGTGACAGAGAAAATCCTGAAAGCAGCTCGGGATAAGAGGTTTGTAACATAGAGTGGTAGAAATATTAGATTGGCAGCAGACCTATCCACAGAGACCTGGTGGGCCAGAAGGGACTGCCATGATATGTTCAGAGAACTAAATGAGAAAAATATGCAGCTAAGAATACTATATCCAGCTAGACTGTAATTGAAAATAGAAGGAGAGATCAAAAGCTTCCAGGACAAACAAAAACTGAAAGAATTTGCAAACACCAAACCAGACATACAAGAAATATTGAAAGGGCTCCTTTAAGCAAAGAGAACCTAAAAGTAACAGACCAGAAAGGATGAGAGACAATATACAGTAACAGTCACCTTACAGGCAATACAATGGCACTAAATTCATATCTTTCAATATGAATTTAAGGGCTAAATGCCCCAATCAAAAATCATAGGGTAGGGGTGCCTGGGGGGCTCAGTTGGTTGGGTGACTGCCTTTGGCTCAGGTTGTGGTTCTGGAGTCCTGGGATCAAGTCCCACATCAGAGCCCCTGCTATGCAGGAAGTCTGCTTCTCCCACTGACCTCTCTCCTCTCATGCTCTCTCTCTCTCATTCTCTCTTTCTCTTGAATAAATAAATAAAATCTTAAAAAAAAAAAAAACAGGGTATAGAATGGATTAAAAGAAAAAAGACCCATTGATATGCTGTGGCAAGAGACTCATTTTAGACCCAAAGACACGTCCAGATTTAAAGTGAGGGGGTGGAAAACAATTTACCATGCTAATGGACATCAAAAGAAAGCATTGGCAGCAATCCTTAGATCAGATAAATTAGAGTTTAAGCCAAAGACTATAATAAAAGACATGGAAGGACACTATATTATACTTAAAGTGTCTGTCCAATAAGAAGATATAAAAAATTTTAAATATCTATGCCCAGGGGCACTTGGGTGGCCCAGCAGGTTAAAGCCTCTGCCTTTGGCTCAGGTCATGATCCCAGGGTCCTGGAACCTAACCCCACATTGGGCTCTTTGCTCTGTGGGGAGCCTGCTTCATGCCCCCTTGCCTGCCTCTCTGCTGACTTGTGATCTCTCTCTGTCAAATAAATAAATAAAATCTTAAAAACAACAACAACAAAAAAAAATATGCCTGTAACATGGGAGGCACGAGTTATATAAGTCAGTTAATAACAAAGTCAAAGAAACACATCAACAATAATACAATAATAGTAGGAGACTTTAACACTCCCCTCACTGAAATGGATAGATCATCTAAGTAAAAGATCAACAAGGAAAAAAAGGTTTTATATGACACCCTGGACCAATGGACATCACAGATATATTTAAAACATTCCATCCCAAAGCAACAGAATACACATTCTTCTCTAGTACATGTGGATCATTCTCCAGAATGGATCACATCCTGGGTCACAAATCAGGTTTCAACTGGTACCAAAAGATTTGGATCATTCCCTGCATATTTTCAGACTACAATGCTTTGAAACTGGAACTCAACCACAAGAGGAAAATCGGAAAGAACTCAAATACATGGAGGCTAAAGAGCACCCTGCTAAAGAATGAATGAGTCAACCAGGAAATTAAAGAAGAATTTTTAAAATTCATAGAAACAAATGAAAATGAAAACATAACTGTTCAAAATCTCTGGGACACACCAAAGGCGGTTCTGAAAGAAAAGTATATAGCAATAAAAGCATTTCTCAAGAAACAAGAAAGGTCTAAAGTACACAACCTAACCCTACACCTAGGGTTGGAAGTGGAGAAAGAACAGCAAAGAAAGCCTAAACCCAGCAGGAGAAGAGAAACAATAAAGATCAGAACAGAAATCAATGAAATAGAAATTAAAATAACAATAGAAGAAATTGGCAAAACTAGGAGCTGGTTCTTTGAAAGAATTAATAAGATTGATAGATCCCTAGTCAGACTTACCAAAAAGAAAAGATAAAGGACCCAAATTAATAAAATCATGAATGAAAGAGGAGAGATCACAACCAACACTGAAGAAATACAAACAATTATAAGAACATATTTTAAGTAACTATACACCAGCAAATTTGACAATCTGGAAGAAATTGATGCATTCCTAGAGACATATAAACTACCAAAACTGAACCAGGAAGAAATAGAAAACCTGAACAGACCCATAACCAGTAAGGACATTGAAGCAGTAATCAAAAATCTCCCAACAAACACGAACCCAGGGCCAGACAGCTTCCCAGGGGAATTCTATCAAACATTTAAAGAAGAAGTAATACTTAGGCTTCTGAAACTGTTCCAAAAAATAGAAATGGAAGGAAAACTTCCAAACTCATTTTATGAGGCCAGCACTACCTTGATCCCAAAACCAGACAAAGACCCCATTGAAAAGTAGAATTAGAGACAAATATCCTTGATGAACATAGATATAAAAATTCTCACCAAAATACTAGTCATTAGGATCTAACAGTACATTAAAAGGATTATTCACCATGACCAAGTGGGATTTATTCCTGGCCTGCAAGGTTGATTCAACACCTGCAAATCAATCAATGTGATATAATATGTTAATAAAAGAAAGGACAAAAACCATATGATACTCTCAATAGATTATGAAAAAGCATTTGACAAAGTACAATATACTTTCTTGATCAAAACTCTTCACAGTGTAGGGATACAGGGTACCTACCTCAATATCATCAAAGCCATCTATGAAAAACCCACAGTGAATATCATTCTCAATGGGAAAAACTGAAAGCTTTTTCCCTAAGGTCAGGAACACAGCAGGGCTTTTCACTATCACCACTGCTATTCAACATAGTATTAGAAGTCCTAGCCTCAGCAATCAGACAGCAAAAAGAAATAAAGGCATCCAAATTGGCAAAGAAGAAATCAAACTCTCACTCTTTGCAGATGATATGATATTTTATGTGGAAAACCCAAAAGACTACACTCTAAAGCTGCTAGAACTCATACAGGAATTCAGTAAAGTGTCAGGATATAAATTCAATGCACAGAAATCAGTTGCATTTTTATACACCAACAGCAAGACAGAATAAAGAAAAATTAAGGAGTCGATTCCATTTACAACTGCAGCCAAAACCATAAGATACCTAGGAATAAACCTAGCCAAAGAGGCAGAGAATCTGTATTCAGAAAAACTATAAAGTATTCATGAAAGAAATTGAGGAAGACACAAAGAAATGGATAAACTTTCCATTCTCATGGATTGGAAGAACAAATATTGTGAAAATGTCTATGCTACTGCTAAAGCAATCCACACATTTAAGCAATCCCTATAAAAATACTGTCAACTTTTTTTTTTCCAAAGAAATTGAACAAGTAATCCTAAAATTTATATGGAACCAGAAAAGATCCCAAATAGCTAAAGGAATGTTGAAGAAGAAAACCAGAGTTGGCAGCATCACAATTCCAGACTTCAAGCTCTATTATAAAGCTGTAATCATCAAGACAGTATGGTACTGGCACAAAAACAGACATAGATCAGTGGAAAAGAACAGAGAACCTAGAAATGGACCTTCAACTCTATGGTCAACTAATCTTTGACAAAGCAGGAAAGAATGTCCAATGGAAAAAGACAGTCTCTTCAACAAATGGTGTTGGGAAAATTGGAAAACCACATTCAGAGGACTGAAACTGGACCATTTCCTTACACCACACACAAAATAGACTCAAAATGGATGAAAGACCTCAATGTGAGACAGGAATCCATCAAAATCCTTGAGGAGAACATAGGCAGCAACCTTTGACCTCAGCCACAGCAGCAGCTTCTTCCTAGAAACATCACCAAAGGCAAGGGAAGCAAGGGCAAAAATTAAGTATTGGGACTTAAGATAGAAAGCTTTTGCACAGGAAAGGAAATAGTCAACAAAACCAAAAGACAACTGACAGAATGGGAGAAGATATTTGCAAATGACATATTGGTTAAAAGGCTAGTATCTAAAATCTATAAAGAACTTATCAAACTCAACACCCAAAGGACAAATAATCTAATCAAGAAATGGACAGAAGACATGAACAGACATTTCTGCAAAGAATGGTCAACAGACACATGAAAAAGTTCTCAGCATCACTCACCATCAGGGAAATACAAATGAAAACCACAGTGAGATAACACCTCACACCAGTCAGAATGGCTAAAATTAACAAGTCGGGAAACAACAGATGTTGGTGAGGATGTGGAGAAAGGGGAACCCTCCTACACGGTTGGTGGGAATGCAAGCTGGTGCAGCCACTCTGGAAAACAGTATGGAGGTTCCTCAAAAAGTTGAAAATAGAGCTACCCTACAACTCAGCAATCACATTACTGGGTATTTACCCTAAAGATACAAATGTAGTGATCTGAAGGGGCACGCGCATCTGAATGTTTATAGCAGCCATGTCCACAATAGCCAAACTATGGAAAGAGCCTAGATGTCCACCAACAGATGAATGGATAAAGAGGAAGTGGTATATATATGCAATGGAATACTATGAGCCATCAAAAGAAATGGAATCTCGCCATTTGCAATGATGTGGATGGAACTAGATGGTATTTATGCTAAGCAAAATAAGTCAATCAGAGAAACACAATTATCATATGATCTCTCTGATCTGAAGAATTTGAGAGGCAGGGTGGGGGGTCGTGGAGGGCAGGGAGGGAAAAAAATGAAACAAGATGGGATCAGGAAGGGAGACAAACCATAAGAGACTCTCCTAATCTCAGGAAACAAACTGAGGGTTGCTAAGGGGTTGGGGGAAGGAATTAGGTGGCTGGGTTATGGACATTGGAGAGAATATGTGCTATGGTGAGTGCCGTGAAATATATAAGACTGATGAATCACAGACTTGTACCCCTGGGGCAAATAATACATTTTGTGTTAATATAATTAATTAACTAATTAATTAATTAACAAAACAATATTTAATTGTATTCACAAGCGTGTAAATATCTACAAAAATGCATGCAAAGACACACGTCAAATTAATAATAGTGATACTTCCAAGTAAACAGTGGATTGGGAGAGTTTATTGTACAGTCTGAATTTTACACAAAGACAGTGGATTTAAGAGTTAAATAGAGTTAGAGGGCCAGGAAGAAAAAGGATAACTAATGATAAGTGTAGCAGCATAAAAAAAAGAGGGTTCCTTTGGCCAATGCCAAGGGCACCTCTATCTAGGAGCCGCAAGGCAGATGGCACAGAGGTGCGACAGCACGAATGAGTTTCATGGACAACGAAGACTAAGTAGACGCAGAGTGGGAGATAGGCTGCTAAACTGTTGACAAAATGGAGGGAGTTGAGTGTGAGGCTAAAATACTTGGGTTTTTAGTGCCTAAACAAAGCACCATAAATTAAGACCATAAACAAAGACCATCATAAAGCCTTCAGTCTCTTTCCCACTGCATAATTAATCCTGAATTCCCTTCAGATCTTAATCAATTTCAGCTAAGCCATCAGGGATAGCTATAAGCAAGAAAAGCCTACTCTCGGCGTGGTGCCATTGTGAATTCCTAGGCAGTGGGGAGCCACTCTGGGTTCTTGAGCAGTAGAAAAAATATATTAGGAATATTTGCCTACAGAAACAAAACGCTCTCGTGGGGCATTGTTGTATGATAAATATAGCTTTGTTGAAAGTTTATCTTTCCTTTACACTTGCCAAAGTGTAAAAGGGTCTGTTTGTGGTGTTTTCTGGCCTGAACCATCACCCACTCTTCAGTCGGCCATGAGTTTAGCAGGTGTAAGAGTCGAGGTCAAAGCACAGACTCAAGTGAGCTCCAGATTCTATGTGACTTGAACCAACTAAGCCTGTGCCACTTAACTTGCTTTTGAGAGTGAGACAAGATTCTGTTTTTTGAAAGAAGACAATAGGTAACCAAGTATCCTAGACTTGAGGTGAATAATCTATAAAAATTCCCTTCTATCTCTTTGTGTCTGAAGTGCTTTGTGTATAAAATGCTTGTGTGGAATCTTCCTTTTATTACTTCTATATATAAAACTATATTCCTATCGATTCAAATACTTTATATTACTCATAGTGCAAATCTCTGAGTTTTCAGTTTAAAACGCAATTCTCTTAGGAGTCAGAGAGTTTGTCCAGCACATTTTTTTTTCCTGGCCTGAATGCAAGCATCAGACAGTGTCTGACAGGATCTCAGCTGGGGTTTGCCACCGAATGGGACCAGAAACATTTAGTCACCACAAGGGCATCAGATGCTGTGGGCTGGTTCCCTGCATTAGACAAAGGGTTAAATAGGGGGAAAAACAAACAGCAAAGCAAAAACGCACAGTGTGGACTGGCTCCAAGAAAGAAGTTCAGATGAGATGTGTTCTCTTAGAGACTGACTCAATTAAATGCTTGATAATTCCCTCACATTTTATATAGTTCTTACTATATGCCAGATGCTGCCATAAGCATTTGATACCTACCTATGCATTCATCCATCTATAGGTATATAAATACCTATATAATATTATAGGTATTACTATTAATATAGGTACTAGTATTAGTAGTAATTAGTAGTAATACAGGTATTACTATTCTTTTCCACATTTTGAAAATGGTGAAACTGAGGCACAGAGGCTTAAGTAACATGTCTGAGGTCACACAGACAAGTTAGGGTCGAAGTGGTCATTGGAACCCTGGTGGTCTGACTCCAGGGTCCATGGCCTTGGCCACTGTGCCACGATACCATTAAGATTTTATACAATGAGAAGGCATATGCATTTGGGGGTCCTCTCATCCCTACCTGTTTTCCTTTCAAGGTGAGATTCTCCTCACTTGTTGTTAATCTGGTTCCTTCCAGCTCCTTCAGTCCTTCTTCCCAGACTCCTTCAGTCCTTCTTCCCAGAAGCCCCTCCCCCAACACAGACTTCAGACGACCTCCCTTCTTAAAGAGCAAAACCGTGTGGGTGAGCTTGGTCTCTCATCCTCGCTGGTCCCTCGCATCACCACCAGTCTTGGAATAGCCAACAGAATCACCTGTCCAGGACACCCCAGCACCTGGCAGTCAGGTGTCTGTTTCAAGGTTCTCCTGCACTCACCTTCTAGAAGCCATGTCAGGCTTGCAGTCACCGCCATCTGGTGGCTTTCCCACGGCTCTTTTCTGCCCAGTGTCTGTGTTGCATTTGACTCCACAGGTCACGCCTTCCTTCAAAGCCCCAGCTCCCTCGAGGCCTGTAGTGTGGTGTTTCTTGCTCATGTTTCCCAGTCTTCTGCCACTCCTCAACTCCTCCTAGGCGAACCTGGGCCTCCTGGAACCTGCCCTCTCCTCCAGTTCCTGCGCCCACTTCCCCAGACGGCATCCACACCCCACATCCATGCGACTTCAATGATGACCTCCCTCTGAATCTCTATTTCTCGTCTGAGCCCCCACGGACACCTCCATCTCCCTCTCCAACTCTGTCCAGGGGCCCTGAAGGTGGCAGAAGCAATCCAGACATTCTCCCAGAGTGCTCATTTCTGGTGCTAGGGTCTCCCTAACTGCGCATTAACACCTCAAGGATCAATGCAGGTGTCATTCTGCCTGCAGGAAGGACCCTTACAAGGGTGATACACTTCTCATAGACCAGTGAACGCTAAAAAAAAAAAAAAAAAAAAAGAACAGGGAATATAAAGTGTAAACGTGAATCAGATGGAAAGGAAAGAGCAGATCATATTTTATGTCGACTGTATAATGACTAACCAGGACACCCTTTCATGTATTGCTGATGTCTTCATTCCTTTCCCTTTTGATGGTTTCGAAAGAGCCACTGTCTTTTACCCTATCCTGTAGTTTCCATGGTCTCCTTAGATTGTTCCTTGAGATTCCACCAGGATTTCTGCAGGTGAAAATTTCAGGGCACCTTCCTTTCTAACAATACGTTTGAGACTGTTTCCTCTTCTTGGAGGAAGATCAAGTATGATGGTTCCGAACGTGTCCTCCTGCAACAAAATTAGAGTTTAGCAGCGAACCTGAAAAGACTGGAATCGTTAGGAACCATCTCTTAGCACAAGCAGAAGTCATAGAACAGAACTGAAAAGAGATCTGGAGGCAAAAGAAACTCATCCAAACCTAGAGTAGGCGATCCTCCTTGTAAAGATCTCCAAGAATGGACTGGACACATCCTTCCTTTGTAATGCATCCCATCCATTCAACAACAGTTACAGACATGCAGAACTCAAAGCAACAGGCATAAATCGCCTGCAGGGATATTCAGAAGTGTTTTGGCCGCATGTCTGCGGGATCTGTTTCAGAACTATCCAGCACACACACACACACACACACACACACACACACACACAAGAGGAGCACAGCAGGTGGAAGGAATTCCAATTATCCTGTGCTCTCTCAAGTGGGCAAGCTCTAATGAACTACTTTTTTTTTTTTTTGCCCTCATAGTGTCATTCTTTGTGGCACAAACCCTCAGAAACTTGTCCCCAGGCCTCCTTCCTCAGGGGAGAGAACCAGGCCACATGGAGCCCTCGTACACATTTCTGTTTCCTGAATTTGCATGTGGCTTTTCTGACTGAACTGCTCTTGCCATAGGATGGAGACATAGCAGGGAAACCCAAAATGGAGGCTGCCCAGCGCCTTGACCCACATCTTCATCCCATTTGGTCACTGTCCCGACTCACTTCCTGACTACCCTTGCTTTGGCGTTTAAAAGTGCACATCATTCCCTCCCACCCTGCCCCCCGCCCCCTCTGTCTTTATATGGATCCAACTGCTTTTCTCCCACTTAACTATAATTTCTTCCCCATCCCCTAGATTGCCCCCTGCAAAAGCTTTGCCCACAGTGGGCATTTCACAGACACTTTCTCAAGGAATAAGCGAATGTCCTAAAAATACCCTCGGTTATGTCAGCACAACCTTCTGCTTGCTCAGCCAGGGTCAAATCCATCCACCCTCACTTACTAGAGGGCGTGTGTTCTAAAGCTCTGTAGACATAATAGCGATTTTCCACTTCCCTCCTTCCCTCCCTTGTCTTTTCTTTTTCCAACTCGACATTCAGAAAACCCATTCTGGAAGATGACAGGCCCTTTCCTCAACTCCATTCGTCTCCAGGGATCGCCACCAGGGAATGGAGCCTCACCTAGCCTCTGGAGGCCCAGAGTGTGTGTGTGTCTCTCTCTGAGAGGAGTTCAGGTCAGTTTGGTGGTCTCAGTGCTCACCCTCCAGAGACCTGGCTTTACCTCCTCATTCACACACTCCTGTCTTCCTCAGCACAGCACAGCCAGGAGCGCGGGGGAAGGTCACAAGAAACCAATAGTTCGAGATGGAGTTTCCTGTGACCCACAGCCTGAAGTTGACGGGCAGAGGATGGCCACTGTCTGGAAGTCATCCTCGGAGATCAGCGGCCCTGAAGTCTGACTGCCCGCCAAGTGTCCTGCCAGACCTCAGCAGAGGACATGAACTCTGACCCTTCGTCTAACACCAACCAGTGGTGTGACCTTAGATAAAGAATTTAACCTCTCTATTTCTTCTTCTCTGAAATGGGCATGAATGGAATTTTCTTATACTGACATAGATGTTCATGTTTCCTCATCTGTGTTTTCTGGGAAATCTGAAATGACACGAAATCAAAGCCTGGTGTGAATAAAGCCCCAGAAGTCTACGCAAGGTAAATGGTTTGCCCAGGTCTACACAGCATTTTCCAGAGTCTTGTCCCACCTAAATTCCAGGCTTCAACTATTGTACTTGGAGGGCCTCAGACTCCCAACTGTTCCCTTTGCTCCAGACTGCAGGTAAAAACACTTAGAAACTGTTAAGACACTAGGTCGGATACATTGTTATTACTGTAATTATAATCAGTATAAGGATTATTGTGGGTTCTTGTCCTATAACATTATGGCTGATTTATATGCTCTTACCTTAGTTCTTTAAAAATAGAAATGACAAAATTTTATTGCTTAAAAAACCCCACATTCTTATGCTTCCTTAGCTTTACTTTTAATAGACAAAATATGAACAGAAACTTTTAGGTTGTGAAGCATATTTCCATCCTACCTAACTCCTCCTATGTGCAGATACTATGGTTCCAAGGAGAATCATATTAACTTGAAGATAGAAATTACTGCCTACCATTTTCCCCTCATCCCCCAAATCCTTCACAAACTTTGACCCAAGTCTATTGAAAGACAGGCAAAGAACAAAGGTAGAATTCTTGGTGAGAGCTGTGCAGGGTGATCCAAAGGGGGAAAAAAATCTGCCAGCAGTCCTCCTGGGGCTTGCACAATTACTAAAATGAGAAATAATAAGGTGAAGGGCGGGAAGACAAAACATCTGGGGATGATAAGGAAGAAATAAGCAAACTCGAGAATTAAAAAAAAAACAACAAAAAAAAACCTGTTGTCCAGAAAGGAGCACAGCACTTCAAAACAAATGTTTTAGCTTGAAATTTTCCAGAATGGAACAAATGAGAGGGGAGAAGCAGCCCGAGAACTGGAGCACAGTGAGCGAGAACATCCTACAAGAACCACTGGCCCTCGAAGAGTTAAGGTGCATTTGGAATACCATCAGGCCCTCAACTTTTACTTTGAAACCCAACCCCTTCAAAAAATGCTTATTTGTCTTACAGCAGTTCCAAGGGCAAGGATTGCCAACTCCCCAAAAAAGGCACACCTATAGAAGGTACACCCTATGACACTAGGTCAAGGGTAAATCTCCTTGGACAGGAGAGTGATTCTAGGTGAGGAGGAGGGAAGAGCAGAGTGGAGCAATGATGCTCCCCGGAACACAACTGATGGTCTAAATTAGAGATCCAGTGACCGGAGAAGTGATTGTTTTTTCCTGATCTTTCTGTTATCTCACCTGAACTTAAGCATCTGAATTAGAATGCAGCTTATGAAAGTCACAGACCAAAGTGTCACTGAAGATAGGATAGAGAACATGCAGAGCTTCCATATTGACCTACAACGGAAGGACACATTGCCTGTTCCTGGCCTCCTGTGATGGGTACACATCAAAGGGTTTTAAAAGTCCAGAACAGGGTGCCTGGGTGGCTCAGTCGGTTAAGCATCTGCCTTTGGCTCAGGTCACGATCTGGCTCCCTGCTCAACGGGGAGCCTGCTTCCCCCTCTCCCTCTGTGATATCTCTAGCTTTTGCTCTCTCTCAAATAAATAAATAAATAAAAATAAAGCGTAGTTCAGAACAGGACTAAACCTATTCTAAGTGACTTTTACATAGTCATATCTACAATGTGATAGCACTTCTATTCATGCATCCTTTAATACTTGGCAGCTATTGGAAAACCTTCTTGACCTGACCATGTTTTCTTATATATTAACAAGGCAGTTCTTTCATGTCCTAATAAACATCTGATCCCATACCAGCACTGTCCAAAAGATACATAATTAGAGCTGCATTTGGAATTTAAAGCTTGATAGTAGCCACATTTTTAAAATATAAAAAGAAACAGAAAAATGTATTTAATGTGATATTTCTAAAACTAACACTTCAATATGTAATCAACATAACAAAGTATTAATGGGTTATTTCATAATTTTCTTTTGCACTAAGTCTTCAAAATTTGGTGTGTGTTGTTCACTTATAGCACATCTCAACTTGGACTAGCCATATTTCAAGACAATAGCCACATGTGATGAATGGCTGCCATATTGGAAAGTATAGGTCTAAACTGTCACTGGGTTGACACAATTATTTTCCTTTTACCCCTTATTTTTGGAACACTATACCCTAAATCTTGTTGTTAAGAACGGCTGGCAATGTTTCATCTAACCTATCACAGAACGTAACATGTGTCCTCAGTTGAAGCACAAATAAATTCTATGCAACAATGAAAATTTGGTGGTGCTCCTATGAAAGAGAAAATATGTCAGTGTATTCTGAATTATCTGTTAGGAAACACTGGTATAGTGAGGGACACAGTGTCACCCAGAAAGCGATGCCAGGATGTGACTTTTTCTTTAAGGATTTTATTTATTTATTTGAGAGAGAGAGAGAGGATGCATGAATGGGAGAGGGGCAAAAAGAGAGGGAGGGTGAGAATCCCCATCAGACTTCCTGCTGAGCATGGAGTCCGACTCAGGGCTCGATCTCCTGATCCTGAGATCATGATTTGCACCAAAACTGAGTCTGATGCTCAACTGACTGAGCCACCCAGGCCCCCTGCCAGGATTTGGAACATTGAGGGTATAGTGATCAGGAGAGTTAAAGGACCACAAAATTACAGATATGCGTCATATATGTAATATGTATGTATAACTATACACATTTTAAGACTTATTTACATAGTATGAAAACTGGCTAGAGCATTAAATACCTTCATCCCAAATCATTTTATATTTTCATCATGAGATGTTTTAAGACTGTTGATTGTTAGTACATGTGCTGTGTAAATAATATTACTTTAAAGTTTAGAAATGGCCCCATGATGAAAAAAAAAAGTAAATTAACTATGGATATAGAGGTTAAAGGGAAGCGTTTTTGCCTTACGGCAGAATAATTCACATTTTTGAACAATTGCCAAAACACTCAAAGAACTTGCATTTGCATTCTACATTTAATGTAACAAACAACAAAAAACATAACTTAGATATACTTCCCCTTATTAATTTGCTTTTCTGAAGTCAGTTTTAAGTATGTTGATCCCCCCTTCCTTTCTCCCTTTGTTTTTCCCCTGGGCTGGTGCCTGGCCACAATGAGACCATAATTGGAGAACACAGAAGGATTGATTTGAAAATGTCACGAATGTTGTTAATAAACTTGCATTGACATAAAAGGTTCATTAATTCATTCTGCAGGCAATCAAGTTCAACATGTCTAGGGTATATTGTAAAGAATGAAATTAAATGGCTGAAAAGGCAGATAAAAGGCATTTTTGAATATTTTTAAAAGTGAAATAGCAAAAGATGTAAATCTCAGGGTTAGAGTTGCCAAAATGCATTAGGCCTTTATGTATACAGAATTTCAACAAAACAGCTCTGGAAAAAATCCTTTGGCCACAGAAGAGTGTTCTTTTCACTCCCTAGTAATCTCAATTCCCTGCTAAATCTTCAGTTATAATTTAATCTATGCAAATTACAGTGACTTTGTTCTGGTGATCAAAAAAGAGAAATAAACTGCATATTCCTTAAGTCACTCATTTCATTCTAAAAGATTATTATTTTTTTAAAGATTATTTTTTATAACTGATGTTAAATTGACTTAATTTTCACAGTTGCTTTCAATCAGATCAAATGGCTCTTTTTGGAATGTACAAAAAACTGAAAGGTATAAAAACAAACTCTTTTAAAAGTGGATAAAATGCTACCCACAACCTCATTAGATGTATTTTTCCACTCATACTATTTATTAGCATAGTGTGTCATTAGCCTTGATCAAACATGGTCCAGAAGTCAGAGACGCACTGACAAATTTTATTTTGCCATGAAATTATTCCATTAGGATTTTGTCCATCAACTGAGAAAAAGGAAGTGCTTCTATGAGATGTGGGTTAGCTGTGCATTGACCTCTGCATGAAACTTATAGTCTGGCTAATGATTTCATTACAGAATTATGGAGTCTCTTCATCATAAACTGCTTCTTATTAAAACATAATAATAATCAAATTTGTCTGAGTACAAAAGAAACAAAAGATTCAAATACTTTTATCCAGTTTGGAATATTTGTTATAAAGTGTTAATTTGACCCTCAATATCTCAGATACTCAATTACCACTTAGTTGTAGTTAATAGTAGAGGTACATATGAGGTCACCTGGGTGGCTCAGTGGGTTAGGCCTCCTCCTTTGGCTCAGTCGTGATCCCAGGGTCCTGGGATCCTGACCCCTGATCGGGCTTTCTGCTCAGCCTGGAGCCTGCTTTCTCCTCTCTCTGCCTGCCTCTCTGCCTACTTATGATCTCTGTCTGTCAAATGAATAAATTAAAAAAAAAAAGTAAAGGTACATATGCTTGAGTGGGTAGATCTTTTGGTGAACTCAAAGAAAGGGGGCCGCATTTTACATCTGGATAGTTTATTTTTGTGTTTTATATTTTGTATTTTTTTAAATATTTTTAAAAATATTTTAATTTATTTTAAATAAATAATGTAAGTAAATTTATTTTGTTTATTTAAATCTAAATATTTTTATTTAAATTCAATTAATTAACATAGAGTGTATTATTAGTTTCAGAGGTAGAGGTCCGTGATTCATCAGTTGCCTATAACACCCAGTGCTCATTCCATCACGTGCCTTCCTTAGTGTCCATCACCCAGTTGTCTCACCTCCCGCTCCTCTCCTCTCTAGCAACCCTCAGTTTGTTTCTTATGATTGAAAGTCTCTTATGGTTTGTCTCCCTCTCTTATGTTATCTTGTTTTATTTTTCCTTCTCTTCCCCTATGTTCCTCCGTTTTGTTGCTTAAATTCCACATATGAGTGAAATCATATGATAATTGTGTTTCTCTGATTGACTTATTTTGCTTAGCATCATACCCTGTAATTTCACCCACATCATTGTGAATGGCAAGATTTCATTTTTTGATAGCTGAGTAGAATTCTCTTGTGTATTTGTGTATACACACACACACACACACACACACACACACCACATCTTTATCCATTCACCTGTCAATGGACATATGGGCTCTTTTAATAGTTTGGGTATTGTAGACATTGCTACTGTAAACATTGAGGTACAGGTGCCCGTTTGAATCACTGCATTTGTATATTTGGGGTAAATACCCAGTAGTGCAATTGCTGGGTCATAGGGTAGCTCTATTTTCAACTTTTTGAGTTGCATATGAATTTCCAGAGTGGCTGCACCAGCTTGCATTTTCACCGACAGTATAAGAGGGCTCCCCTTTCTCTGCATCCTCACAAAAGCTGTCATTTCCTGACTTGTTGATTTTAGCCATTCTGACCAGTCTGAAGTGGTATCTCATTGTGGTTTTCATTTGTATTTCTCTGATGCCAAATGATGTTGAGTATTTTTTCATGTGTCTGTTGACTATTTGTATGTCTTCTTTGGAGAAATGTCTAATCATGTCTTCTGCCCATTTCTTGATTGGATTATTTATTTTTTGGCTGTTGAGATTGATAAGTTCTTTATAGATTTTAGATACTAGCCCTTAATTTGATAAGACATTTTCAAACATCTCCCATTCTGTCGGTTGTCTTTTGGTTTTGTCAACTATTTCCTTTGCTGTGCAAAAGGTTTTTTTTATCTTTATATCTGGATACTTTAGAGTCTGGTTTGGCTGACAGAAGGGAAACATGGAAGAGGCTAGAGTGAAATTCCATGGAAAGAAGAACTTGGACCCAGAAAGGAAGATGAAATTGCAGCCCTGGGGAACATGCACAGACCTTGAGAGGTCTGTGGCTGGAGGGACTCAAGCTGACTTCTGGAATGTAGAGTTCTAATGAGGATCTCTGCCCACCTGAAGGTGACTGATCCCCAAATCTAGTGTGGCTATGGCTGAAAAGAGAAGGCTTTCCATTTTTAGCTACAAGAAAACTCTCTCTAAATCTTATGCTGCTGAAACAATAGTGCATTCAAATTTTACCCAAGCAGTGCTCACCATGTAATAGGTGCCTATTAAATGCAATTGAAAAACCAACTGAGCAAAGCTAAGGGAGGTCGGCACAATTGTAGAGATCAGACTGTGCCCATTTAGGCCCAGACAAGAGCTGTCAAATACTAACTCAGTGAACACGGGCCAGTCAAAATCAGGAATACAAAGATCTTCACTGAGACAAGTCATATCTGTGCAAAGTGATTTGTCTTGCTTCTCTTGAAAGGTAACTAATTTTTTTTTTCAGCCAGCTCAGGTATTCATACATATTCTAATACATTGTACCTTCAAAAGAAAACTAGATCTGACTTGATTCTGTAGTAGCACACAAATTACTGAAGAAGAAGTTAGAATCTTATCTCAGGACTCCCAAGAACAATTTGCAAATGAACCAACCACAAAATCCACCCCAACTTTGTTGGTAACTGACTTCTGAAAATGGCATTTTTACTGGACTAGATACCATTAAAGAATCATAATAGCAACTTGGTCTTAGTGTGGTCCTAATGACAACACTGGCTTGTGGTTGCATTCTTGAATGGTCACCAATAGATAGTGACTTTCTCCTGTAACCAGATGTACCCAATTTCACGTGCTTGTAACTTATTTACCAAAAATTTATCTTACAAGAAGTAAGCCTTTGTCATCATTGGAGTTGAAATGAAAACTCAGTTTTCATGGATTTCAGGAGAGGGCATTGTTAAAGATAGTTCAATAATTTTGTGATCCAGTGCTATAACGTACTCAGTATGCACAATTCTTGCAAGCTCTAACTTTTGAGGTAGGCAGTAAATCCAAAGACATCTCATTGTTAAAGAAACTAGAAAACAGTTTCATCTCCAACTCTCTACTTATGGAAACGAAATAATCAGGAATGGGTAAAATATTCTAACTTTGTGGCAGCAAAGAAAAGCTAGGCTATTAACCTACCCATGGCATACAAATTATAGAGGGTTGGGGGGGTGGTTCTTCAAGTTAAAGTATACATTTCACAACTATATTTCATAATATGCTATAAAAATTAAATCCAGGAAGTCCAGGACTCCCCAATTATTGCTACATAATTAATATTCATGGGAAAATGAATGACATAAGAACATCAAGAAGCTTGTCTTTATATAAAACAATCTCCCTCTCCCTCCCCCCCCCCACACACAATTCCCCCTCTCTCTCTCTCTTATTGTGGTTCATAGTATAATTCAAAGAAACCTTTGGTGTCAAACAGATCTGGGTTAGAATCCCATCTCTGTCACTTCCTAGTAATACTTATCTGGACAAGTTACCTAAGCCCACTGAGCCTTAGTTTTCTCATCTAGAAAATGAAGATAATTATCATTAGAATAATACTAAAGGTTGAAAAGATGAAATGAGATTACACGTGAACATCTGTTACAAAAAGATATCCAGTGGATGCTTATGAAACTTTCTTTCTTTCCTCCTTTAAAGACAAACTAGATTACAGCACATTCCTCACTGAACACTTCCTCTATGAATCACCTACAGGTAAAGGGAGTATTATATCCTTTTAAGAATATAAAACAAGCACATTAACTTCATACATATTTACTTAATATATATGCAAACTCTATATGGCTGTCTTCCCATGGGCAGACGCTGCTGTCTTGTACAAACTTTGAGGTCTAACTCAACATAGGCTTAGTCCCAAATAGCAAATCCATTCCATTAAGCATTTGGAGACAATGCGGATTTTACTGAAGCTTTGTGAGCAGACGAGGGAGAGGGTTAGGACTGAAGGCCACATGGAAATCATCCTTAATAAACTCCTCTTTGAAACTTTGTATTTTCCCCTACAGCCCTGTTTTGATACCAATCACTGGACCTCCCTTTCCCTTAGAACCCATTCTCCAAATCACTGCTCCAAACAGTTCAAAGTGGTGTGCACTACCTCGCGAAACAAAAACTGGCATAATCAACAAGGACTATGTTCTCTGGAAGTCAGTTAAGCAACTGTCTGTGGTCATCCCAACAGTCCCCTTGAAGTAAAGTTGTCATCTCCAAATCTGAATGGCTTATCTAATGATCCGCTTATCAAAACCAAACATTTCTGGCCTAGGGGAATGCGGAGAAAAATTCTTTGCTAAGAAAAAATGGCACTTTCTCCATGCCTTTGCTCTTACCATATACAAGTCACTATAGCAAGTGCTGTGGAAGATACGAGCTTGTGTAAGACACAGTCTGTTGGAGATATAATATTGATCCTCTCTGTGAGGGGAAAGTAGGGGGTTCCTGTATATAGGGAATTTCCTATAGAATGCTGTTATGAGTAACTCACTTTTGGGAAAGAAGGTGGAAAAATCAAGGTAACCGTTTTGGGTTGGAATATAACATGCACAATATTGAGTCAAATATATCTTTGTATTGGTCAGAGACCTGGATAGAAAAGTGTTCCAAATTACTAGTACTTGCCTAGGCAATGGTAAGCGATTGATCCAACAATCTAGGTCCAATAGACCAATGAGCTAGGTAGGCAGGGAGTGCTAGAAAAAACTGAGGTGGCTACTTGCTCCACAATATAAGGAATCATGCTGTGGAAAACTTCCAGCTCTGGGTTGAGGGCTTCTAGTCTGTGGCCAGTGGGAAACCACTGTGATTCATGAAAAGGAAAGTGAAGTGATATAATTATTTTTTGTGAAGATTACTTTGAAAACTCTACAAAATAGCTTAGACGTGGAGAGAAGGTAAGGAGGGAGGTCACGTGTGATGATCTAGAGTGGGTAGTGTGGTGAAAAAGGGAAGAACACAAATGTTGAGAATCAACCTCGAGAAATTCCTCTTTGAACCTTTTTATTTTCTCCCACAGACTTTTATAGATACCTTTCCCATCAGAACTCATCCTCCAAATCTCTGAAAAACAATTTCAAGAAAATTGCTGACTGGTCAGATGTAGAGGAAGAATGCAAAAGGGAAGAGAGTCAACTCTAGCTCTGCTCTGGATTTCAAGTAACTGAGATGACAGTAATGCCATTTATAGAAATGGGGAACTGGAGAGGAGTGGCCAATCTGGGGTTAGGGGCCAAGGAAAATTAATTAGGTGAGAAACATTTAATACATGCTAATTGCTGGGCCAGGTGCCTGGGGTACAGGCACGTGACCCTTGGTCTCAAGGAGCTCACAGAGGGGAAAGACTAACATTACCTAGTTAGATGTCATTTACTACCTAACGATAGGTGTAATAAATTCTGTAGGGTTGTCAAAGAATAAAAAATATTTTGTGTTGTAGTTTCAGACTTAGAAATATTCAAGCCATCTTTTATTTTTAAATGACTACAGGGAGGAAAGAAAGGAGCAAGCAGCTCTCAGAGTTCAGAAATCATCCCACATTCACAGCAGCATTATTTGCAAAAGGCAAAAAGTGGAGGCAACAGATAGGTCCATCAGATGGGTAATGACTGATAAATGGGCAAATAAAATGTAGTACATCCATACAATAAGATATTATTCAGTCACAAAAAGGAACGGAGTACTGAATCATGCCATAACATGGATGAACTCTGAAAACATTTTCTTAAGTGAGAAAAGCTGGTCACAAAGTATCACATATTGTATGATTCCATTTATATGAAATGTCCAGAATAGGCAAATCCAACAAGTCAGAAAGCTGATTAGTGGTTGCCTAGGGCTGGGGGAGGGGGATTGCTGGAAAGATTAGGTAATGGCAGTAGAGACGTACAGGATTTCTTGACCATGGTAACTGTCACATAACTTTGAACTGAATTATATGCTTTAAATGGGTGAATTGTAATGTATGCAAATTCTATCATAAGAGAGATCTTTTAAATTTATTTTTTATTTGTTTAGTTTTTAAAGATTTTATTTACCTGAGAGAGAGAGACAGCATGAGCAGAGTTGGGGGAAGGCAGAGGGAGGGGGAGAAGCAGACTCCCCACAGAGCAGGGTACCTGATGTAGGGCTCCATTCCAGGACTGTGGGATGATAATCTGAGCCAAAGGGAGACACTTAACCAACTGAGTCACCTAGGCACCCCAAAAGAGATTTTTTCAAAAATCACCTATATGGCAAAAGAGGTGAGCCATATTTTTTAAAAACCGAAGAGAGTTCATTTTAAGTTCAGTTTTATCTAAAATGGTTAACAATAGGTATAATTCATGAACAGTCTTCTACACCAGCCATGGTTTATGCTTTTCCACAATTATCTAAACATTGAGGTTTAAATGTCAGATGGGTAATGACAAGCTCTGTCTTAAAAGAGCATAACAACTTTGCATGCTAGCAAGCAGAGCATATCATATTTGATCATTCTTAGAACCTTTATTTAGTCACTGAGTCACCTAACCAAAGCTCTTGGTTCAGTTCACTAAGTTGTAAATTCAGCTTCCTTGTAAGTATTTTACAACATGGTTTCTGAAAAACAACATATTTTTAGTCCCAATTGATGTGCTTTATGATTTCCCTTTAATTGAAACTGACTTCCTTCTTAAAGAGGGACTAATTTTTATTTTTTATTTCTTCCTTTTTCCCTCAAAAAAATATTTTAAATAATTCTTTTTCTCGGCCAGGTGCTAAGAGAGCCTACAATGGAGAGCAAATGTAGTCTGGGTGGTCAGAGACTGCTTCCATAAGGAAGTGATATTTAAATTTTGATCTGCAAAGAAGGACTGTCAGAGAGAAGGACAGCATATGCAAGGAGCCTAGGACAGAAGAGACCCTGTGTGTATTGACGGTTGCTGGTGTATGATAGGTGATAACCTACCCAAGTAACATTGTCTGGTGGGTGGTTTTATTTATTTAATTAATTTATTAACTTATTAATTCATTTAAAATATTTTATTTGTTTATTTATTTATTTGATAGGGAGGGAGAGAGCACACAAGCAGGCAGAGTGGCAGGCAGAAAGAGAGGGAGAGGGAGCAGCAGGCCCCCCCACTGAGCAGGGAGCCAGACATGGGGCTTGATCCTAGGACCCTGGGATCGTGACCTGAACTGAAGGCAGACGCTTAACCTCCTGAGCCACCAAGACACCCTTGATGGGTGATTTTAGATACTGGGTTGGAGATCAGGATGAAAAGAGAGTCTTACCTTGTCATCTAAATGAAAGTGAGCACAAAGAAAGAGAGCAGGAAGTGAGTACTCGAACGGGAGAGAGGCCTACAGTTAAAGAGCAAGGTACGGAAGAGGAGTGGAGGCATGACGACTGGGCAGGTTGGAGGGAAGTCGGGGAAGAACAAAGTGACAGGGATAGAAGTTGAGACAGCTTCAAGATGGTCATTATTGAGGGAGAATAAGATCAGAGAAGGCCTGGAATTTGTCAATAAAAGCTCAGGAGATTTAGAGTGTTTAATAATTGCTAACTCTTCCTCTCCCCCCCATTAAGAAAATAGGGGCCCCTGGGTGGCTCAATCAGTTAAGCATCTGACTCTTGATTTCAGCTCAGGTCATGATCTCGGGGTTGTGAGAGCAAGTCCCAGGTCAGGCTCCACGCTGGGCGTAGAGCCTGCTTAAGATTTTCTCTCCCTCCCTGTCCCTTCCCTGGCCTCTCTCTCCTTCTCTTTGAAAAAAGGAACACGAAAATAGCTGAGAATCAAAGACCCAACACTAGGTCTCATGCTGTTCCGACGGGACTAGCAGGATCATTTAATGACTTGACAGGCTTCTCCCTACAAAGTGGGTTTTTGTAGGGACATATGATCGAGTTGACACTGACGCAGGGGAAAATAAGTAAAAAGAAAACATATCTTCTGCAGACATATCCATAAGATGCTCAAAGAGTTATTATGGAGGACAAAATCAAGTTTTCCTTAAGCATTTTTATTAGACTCAAATGAAAACAAAGGCTAATTTAAAACCCAGGGGTGGATTTCCGCATTTATTCTCTCCTCCAGGGAGATGTAGCACTGAAATTCATTTAACATTAAAACAGAAACAGTCGAGTTACATGTTGATTCTCAATAGCTTTTTTCTGTTTTCCCTCCTTCATTTATTTCTCCTTCCATCAACAGTTATTTGCGCCTCACCCCATGTAAAGTGGAAGGCTCCATTTCTTTCAGAAACATAGACCTTTCCGTTGAGCACAGTATTACCACAAACACTAAGAGTCTTCTGATTTGGAGGAAGTGACACGAAGGTCTATATTTCAATAGCTCTTTTGCAGCGAACTAACAAGACTATAGGACGACACCAAGAAATTAGGCTTCAGAACTGATGTGGGGGTGTGGAGCAGGATGACGACAACGGAAGGAATGAAGTAGGAACCCTTTGGATGTTGGATTCCTTTCCTATCACTGCAGTTACAAATTACCACAAACTCAGTGGCTCGAAAGGAGGCCACACAACCAAAATCAGTTCACTGAGCTGAAGTCAGAGTGTGGGCAGGGATGGTTCCTTCTAGAGTCTCTGAGGAAGAATGTGTTTCTTTGCCTTTCCCAGCTTTTGGAGGATGCCTGCATTACTTGGTTCATGGCTCCTTCCTCCCAGCACTCCAGCGTCTTACTTTTGTTCTCACTTCTCCTACCTCCTCCTTTGACTTTCTTGGCTCCCTCACATGAGGACACTTGTGATTACATTTAGGGCCCATCCAGATAATGCAAGATAATCTCACCATCTCAAGATCCTTAACCTATCATCTGCAAGTCCCTCTTACCAAACGAGGTAAGACTCAGAGCTTCTGAGAATTGGAAAGTACGAGGACATCTCTTGGGGGCCATTATTTGGCTCTCATGGGTGACTTTTCAGCCCTTGATTTCCCTTCTCTGAGAATTAACTCTCCGTCCACAACAGAGATGGAAACTTGCAGGCGTGTACTCTAACTCTTGGCCAGAACTGTTTGAACCAGGGGTGGACAATTTCTTTCCAGCAGATTTATAATGAGGACACAGTTGCCAGCAGGCCAGCTGGAGTTAGCCAACTCAGCTGTGGAGAGCCCTAAAACCCAGCTGTGATTTCAGCTTTGTCTCTGGGTGGATTTTGAATGCTATGCTAACTTAACAAGTTGCCCACCAGTTATAGTAAGTTATGAACACTGAAAGGATGGAAGCCAGTTTAATCTGTATTTCAATCTCAGGGCTTATTTGTCTTGTTTGTAAAGTTCAAAGACATTTAGAAAAGTTTTGTCAACCATTAAAACCTGCCAATCGTTCCTTCCTGTCACTCATAATATCACAAATGGTTATAAAGTGAACCCAATGGGGAAATACAAAGTCAAGATTAATGTCCCACTTATTTGTATAAGTAAACTCAGTGGTTCATTTATCAGCTCCCACTAAGTTGCATTAACTGCCTCTCCAGATTATAAATCGTTCTGATTAAGCCAGAAGCATTTCAGTGGCAAGGCTAGGCACTACAATCAGGAAGATAACTCACCCCAAATGCTCTTAAGCCAACGGAGTCTGGTTCAAGAATCGAAGTTCAGATTCTTTATTATTAGTCAAACATCATTTCTCCTTCACCAAAAATATTTAATTTTCACATTGGTGAAATCACTAATTTCCTCATTTATTTTAAATCCTTCTTAAATACTTTCCCTCCCCCCACTACCTTCTATTCGCCACTATCTAAGATTTAACCAAAGACAAAAATGTCCATTGCAGAACCATACCTAGATTTTTTTTAATTTTTTTATTTTTATTTTTTGTTAAATGCCAAGAGTTTTCCTGGCTCACTGAGGCCATCTCAATGTGTGGCACAAGACAAAAAGGTGCTATGCTTCCTCTAAAGATCTTAACTGCAATGGCTGGGTCCTTAGAACCACATTCTAAATTATCCATTGTCCTTTGTAGGCATCTGCTGTGCCCCATCGTGTCAGATAACCACAGCTAACATTTTGTGGGCAAACATGGTCCCATTCATTCCATCAAGCAGTGAATAATTCATTTGGCAATTTTTACCCTGGGCAAAATATACTGACATCAGGAGGCATTAAACTGGAGTCATTCAAGAAACAAAATGGTTATTCATGCTTTCAATGTGAACCATCACATCTTGCCAGTTAAGTTAAAGAATGAATTAACTCAATTCATCAAACATATCACACGAGTCCATAACAACACAATTGCACGAGCAAGTTTTTTACTTGGAGTATTTCTACCTGAGAACGGAAATGCCAGTCATTGTGTAGAGCAAGTCTATACGGGCTGAGAGGCGTGGGGGTGGTGCTGGGGAAACACTGCTTCTTTTGAGAGCCCCTTGAAGGTAAATGGTTTCCATTTATCATTTTTGTTTCATCTTGTTCTGATCCCCCCTTTGTTATTTTACCACCCACCTGAAGCCAAAAGAAGGGTTCAAGGGTCGCTGGCTTTTCTCTACAGCGATTAACATTATGGACTTGGGTATATTTGGCATTTGTTGGCTATTGCTGGCTATGTGTCCATTATTTGCTTTTTTAAAAAAAGGATGAGAATGGTGGTTACACGTGCCTTTTGAAATTAATTTCCCAGAGCCAAAGACACAATATACGTGATTACTCCTGCAATGATGCTTCCTTCGGCCTCCAGCCCCAGCTCCAGCTCCAGATAAGAATGGTCTCCCACAGACCCCTGACCTGGCCAAAATTCTTCCCAAATGGGTCTCTGAGGAGAGTAAAAACCTCTGCAAAAGTTGGAGCAAGAAAAGGAAGGCTTCCCAACTAGACGCACACACGTCCAATGCACTTCCCCCTAGCACCCGACCCAGCCTGTCTCCTCAAGGGGGAAGGGAGAGCCTTGGCTCCATTTCCTCAGCACCTGCAGAAGGACCCTTTATCACGAGACTATATTAGCATGTTTAAGGTCTCCAACCAGACTGAAGGAATCTGGGGAAAAAGGTAAAGAGGGTGGTGACCAAATACACATCGGAAGGAAATAATAAAACTCTGGGCTGAAATGTCAAAATTGCCACTAAGATTGAGGTATTTTTCAGCATCAGGATATGCTTATTCCAGAACTCCTCCTCACCCCTCCCCACACCCCAAGTTATAGGTGTCAGGTAAAAAACAAACCCTTGTGAGTTGATATTAGATTTTCAGCACTCAATATAGTAGAGAACTAGGGTGCCTGGGTGGCTCAGTGGGTTAAAGCCTCTGCCTTTGGCTCAGGTCATGATCCTGGGATCCTGCCCTGGGATCGAGCCCTGCATCAGGCTCTCTGCTCAGCAGGGAGCTGTCTGTCAAATAAATAAATAAAAGTCAAATAAACAAACAAATAAATAAATAAATAAATAAATAAATGATTATATTAAAAAAATATATAGGAGAGAACTTGGGAATATGAGAGAGGCAGAGTTGGGGAAACGGAAGACTAGCACAGTATATGTGAGCTCATCGAATCCCACCTCTGAGTCTGCATTATTAACAGCTGCATTTTACAAAATGAGGTTCAGAGAGGTCAGAGGAGATACTCAGCTAATAAAGAACTGAACTGAGATTTGGTCCCTAGGATTTTCAAAGTCTGTGCTCTTTCAACTGCCCTATAGTGCTGGAAGATCTTGATGTAGTCTTTCTCTCTAGGGAAAAGAAGAAAGATTAAAATCCTATGTGACCTACTTAATTCAAGGCTTGTCCCAAACCTACCTTTCTAGGCACATCTTCCACTCTTTTTCTTATAAACCTTCTCTAGCCAACTGAGTCTCTCACCATGCCTTGAAACTGCCTGATATAATTCAAAATTATTTGCAGTCTAAGGAGAGATCTATCCCCAGTGAAAATAAATAAAGGAATGAATGACTAAAAATTTTTGTTTCAGAAAGTGTTAATTTTTGACATGAACCAAACAGGTTTTATCACTGTAAATCTCTGTGATTTTTCAATAAAGACAGATCAACACAGGGACCATGTGCTTTTGTGCAGGGCAATATAAGGCCATGGTTTATTTTTGAACACTTTTCAAACATTCTCACCTCACCTCTTCTGCCCCTCTATCCAGTACTAAAACAAGAGGAAAGGGGAAACAGGATGATCCATTGACTTCATTTTAGGTGGATAAAGAATTTCCATCTAAACCTTACCTACTATGAGAAGGTAGCAGAAATCAGCGGGAAAGGAATAGCTATAAATGTCTTATTGGGAAAATTGATGGAATCCGATTATTGACTGTCACTTACCTAATAGTCTTGTATCCATGTAAGTACTTGATTTTGATAAATGTACTGTGCATATATAAGAGAATGTCTTATTTCTTAGAAAATTAACCCTGGATTATGTAAGGATAAAGTGACATGATGTCTCCAACTTACCCTCAAAGGGTTCAGAAAAAAGAAGATGAGACAGAGAGCAATAAAGCCAGCGGAGGATATGTAAATAATGAATGAATCTGGGAAAGGAGTATATGGAACTTGTGGATCGTTTACACAACTTTTTTAAGCGTCAAGTTAGATCAAGTAAAATGTTTGACACAGAGCTAAGTTTCAGGATCTCCTGGGAAAAACTGACAGACTGTTATGGTGAGAAACAACTTTGGAGATCTCCCCAGCAAGCCTATTCCGTTCAGGGGTGGGGAGATTGAAGCTGAGAGTGAGACAAGAACAGAGTGTCTGTCGGACGCAAAGGACACACAGGTGCAGCACCAAGCCCACAGACTCCAGGCGAATGTCCTTCACCCAGGCTGCCCCTCTGTCCTCATAGGCTTCTTTTTGCCTAGTTTACATCTCCTCTGATTACTTTCTCTGACTTTCTCAACTTCCCTCACATCATTTTTATACCCTTCTCCAAAAGTGTATTTCATGCACAGCACACTAATTCTGCAGGATTTTAATAGATGTTATATAAAGAAGTCTGTGCCCAAAGAAGCATGGGAAATATGCGGTCAAATAAGGTAAAACAGACATCTCGAGGCCTTTAAGATGATTATGTGTGTGTTGTGGGAAATCAGGGGGTATAGCATGTAGCATTTCCAGATATATTTGGACAAGGAAAGGCTCTTTCTCACCTCTTCCCCTCGGCCCCCCACCACTCCTGTCAGAGTCTTAGGGCTACACATTCCAACACATTTTAGAAAAGCTGGTGCACAGCATCGAATGAATCAGGATGAAATGTCACATGATAGATGCCACGTGTCGTTTCTCCCATTCAGCACTGCGAAGATCCGATGCTTCCGGGACTGTCCGGACTTCTTACATAGCGTCGCTGAAGGAGGGGTGGAACAGAGGCCCGAGTCCTAATTCTGGCTCTGGCATATGCTACAACTTTGGACACATCAGCAAATCCCTTTGTGCCTGTTTCCTCATCTGTAAAAGAGGTAACATCTATCTTATGGAGTGCTCCGTGCGGGGTGGCAGATTTTATCTGCCAGAGCTCCTTGTCATCTACACAGTGCTCCTGAAACACATCAGGGAACCCACGACTGTTGCTGGGAAGGTGAGATGGTTTCTGGAAAATAAACCGAAAAAAATCCCGCTGCAGACGGTGGAAGCATACCTGACACTGCTTGCCTAGATGGTTGTTCTGCAGAAGTAGTGTGTGTGTGCAGTTCCAGACTGGCTAATGACTACCTTTGTAAAACCCTTTGCAAAACACAGAAATGGGGCACATCGCCAGCAGATGCTCGGAACTGTTTTAGATACTACTAGGGAAAGGCACGTTCTGCATTTTGGTTTGTCATTCTTGGGCAAGGAACACTGCTGTGACACCTCCAGCATTATTTTGCATGGTATTTTCACTAAAAGGTCTCAGCTCCCTAAAAGATAGCTCTTTATTTCCAGCAGGAGTTTTCACTTGTGTGCAGCCCAGTCTGACGGAGCATCACCCAGCACTTGGTCTCAACCGTGCCTGGCTCTTTGGGCTCTGCTCGCCTCCCCTCCCGCTGAAGCCACCAAGCCAGGTTCGTAGATTCCCACCATAGCCCTAAGATTTTGACCAGTGCCCCTCCCACTATGTAAGCCAGTTGCAGGGTGGTTTTAGTTGCTGTTTTGACATCCTGTGGATGCAGAACATTTGCAACCTCAGAATCTCTTAAAATAAGTTCTTTGATTGCATTCCTCTTCTCGATACTTCTTTGAGAAGGGCTTGGCCGATGCAGTCAGCCCCATTGCAGAGACAAGCAGACCCAGCGCAGAGATAAGAGGCCCAGCGCAGTAAGGATGTTCCCAGACTGAGGTCACAGGGCTGATTCCTGGTCCCGCACACGGACACCTGGTCCAGGCTGCTCCCAAATCCTGTTACAGCATCTTGCCTGCAAATCAGAGGCAGCAGCCATCGCAGGGCTGGTCTCTCATTTGAGCGAAGAAAAAAAAAAAGTGGGTCATCCGGTGTGGTAGCTCTCAGTGTCCCCCCCCCCCCCCCCGCCAACACGTCTCCCTGCCTAGGTACTTCAGTGCTAAAAACCGCACCACTAAACAATAGTCCTGCCTGATTTCTTTCTTTCTTTGATGTCCTGTTTTACCATCCTCCTAAAGTCTCCCAGGAGGCCACACTGCAAACAGACCCGAAGGAAGATGAGAGAAGAGAGCAATTGGCAAACGTCTCCTCGGGGGCTAAGAACAAGCCAGAACACTAGGGCTGGAAGGAGGGAGAGCTGTGCTGACAAGGGGAGGCAAGGGGTGGCTTGGACCCCTTGTCTCTTCTTCCCACTGGCCCAGAAAGCGAAGGTGTGGCATTGAGAAGACGGCCCAAGTGCCCCAGAGCTGAACGAATTTGGCCCAAAGCACAGCTCTAAGGTGCTGTGTCTCCAGGACCAGGGGGCGTCTGCCTGCATATGTGAATTCCAGTGGGGATGGGAGGCTTTTATTAAAATTCAGGATCCTGCGGAACCCAGAAGGCCACAAGCCAAGGAAAGGAAGTGGTGGAAACAATTAAGAAATCTAAGCAGAAACGGTCGCCGGAGAGAGGGCCACAACTGTTCTCCCGACCACATCCGATATTTGCTTCAAATTGTTATGCAGGACAGTAATTGTCTCCTGGGAGGGCAAGAGGCAAACGGGGCCGGGCTGGCCTCTAATAGGTTTCAACAGCAAAGCACCCTCATAAATAGTGCATATTGTGAAACCAGAGTTTTCTCCTTTTCCAGTAGACCTCTCCCAACCCTCCTTCTTTAATTAAAGAAACGTGGCTTCCAAGAAACAAATACCTCTTTTCATAAGGCATTAAGTATGGATTAAGGAGGAAAGAAAAAAATGAAAGAGAATTCTATATGGAAGAATTGAGTGCTCAATAAGCCATTCATGCCAAGGCTGTGACATACAGATAATTCCACATCTGTGACCAACAGAAGCACCTGAAGATGCCCCAGCGTCACCTGTCTGGCATGCGACAGGAGCAGCCTCCACCCCTCCCCAGTCTTGGCTAGACTGAAATTTGAAGGCATCGGGACTCAGTCTGGAGCGACTTTGTTCTCCTTAGTCTGGTCTCTCATGTACCCTGATCTGTTACCTGCACCAACCACCCCAGTTCTGCTCAGACTGTATTTTCTTGTGCCATCTGGTGGATTTCAAATGAATTTCCAGAAGGGGGGAAAAAAAAAAAAACACCCAGTTCCGCTTAAATGTTGACTAGTTTTCATTTCCGGACTCACCTCAGAGAATCGTGATGACACCTCTAAAGCCACAGTTTTCTTGATCTTTTCTGATTCATTTTCCTGTGCTCTTCACACATTGACTATGACTGTTTAAAAATCACTTACAGTTTTAAATCAGTAAATCGAGCCCATGATATAAAATTCAACAGGTGCCCATGGTGGAAAAAGTCTCTCCCTCTGATTGCCCAGTTCCCGTTCTAAGAGGCAACCACCCGTTACCTTATTCCAGGAATGTACGGCACATATGTATATCTTTAACAAACTTGCACGTGTTTTATACACTGATCTGTTCTGCTTTTTCCACGGACTGTATCTCAGAAAGATTTGCTCATTGGCGTGTATCACTGCCTCATGGTTTTGGACAGCTCTCGTGGTCCCTTGTTGAGTGCTGTGATGGACCCTACTTAATCAGTCCCTTTTCTATAGATATTTAAGAAGCTTTTAATTTCTGTATATTCAAAACAATACTGCAGAGAAGACTCCAATACATCTGTTATTTCTCTCCAATGAAGATACATCTCCAGGGAAGTCCAAAAAGTGGTATTTCTAGATCAAAGGACATTGGAGGCATTTTGATTGTGGATAGTCATTTTCAATTAGTCTTCAGAGGGAACAACAGTGGACACCTCCATTAGTTATGGAGGAGCGAGCCCATTTCCTGGAATCTGACCCACAGTGGTTTTTTGTTTTTTTGTTTTTTTTTTTTCATTCTGCCCACCTGACAGGTGACAACAATATCACACTGTGGGTGGTTTGTTTGTTTGTTTGTTTGTTTGGAAGCAAATTCTAAGTGAGCTTGAGTAGCATTTCATGTGCTTCTTTTCTTTCTCTTTTTCTTGGCCCCTTTTTCCATTGAGTTGTCAACTTGCTTTCTTATAGAAGGTCTTATATTAACAAAATCAGTTATATCAATTGGAAATTCTGTTCCGAACTTGTCATTTATCTTTTCTCTTCATTTCTGATGTGCTTTCCCATGAAGACAGTTCTTCGTATCACACTGTCAAATGTTAGAATCAGTCTGTCTAATTTAAATAACCTTACAAACTGTCAGTATCTTTCTTGGGATTACATTATATTTCCAGATTAATTACCAGAGAATTGTCATCTGTGCGATGTGGTCTTCTTCTCCCAGGCTATGGTATGTCTTCTATTTGTTAGTGGTCTTTTGTATCTTTCTGTGGGGCCATCCAGTTCTCACGGAAGTTCACACTCGTTTGCATTTGGGTTTTTCCCAGACTCCGCCTTCACACCTACCGCCGTCACCTAAACTCCACCGTTTCTCTCCTGGTTCACTGTGACAAATCCTCCCTTCCGGTCACCCTTCATCCACCCTCGGCCATGGCACAGTCTATTCTCAGTGCAGCAGCTAGTGACACACAAGCAGGTCCTTGAAACACAAGCAGATCATACCAGCCGCTCTGCTCAAAGCCCTGAAGGAATCCAGGGTTCACTCGGTGTCGATGCCAAAGAACTCAGAAGGGCCTACAGGGTCTTCATAACCGGCTCACCCATTTCCCCACGTTGCTGGTCCATTACCTCTCCGACCTCAGACTGTTTCTCCTGCTTGTCACCCCTGCTCTCACCTCTCCAGCCTCTGGCCCCATGCTGCCCTGTGAACATGCTGTTCCTGCTTCCTTCTAGGGCATTCTAGCTGGCTAGTCTCTCTGCCCAAAACATAGCAGGCAGCTTCTTTGACCCCTCCACGTCTGCCCAAATCTTCTCTTCTCCACAGAGCGTTTTCTGCTGCCCTTGTTTACAACTGCACCCATTCACCCGCCTTTCCCTAGAACTTCCAATGCCCCTTACTCTGCTCTATTTTTCCTGTCCTACTTATCACATTGTATTACACTGTATCATTCAATTATTTCTTATGTTTATTATTTCTAGTCTGCTTCTCCCAACTGAAATAAAAGCTCCCTAAGATCGAGGATCAGTACCTATTTGGTTACTGATTTAAATACTTAAAATTGTGCTTGGCACATAATAGGCATTTAGTAAGTATTTGTTGAATGAATGAATGAATCAATCAATCAATCAATCAGTTGATCAATCAATGGCAGGCTCCTTTTCATGGCTCGTTTTGTCTCTGGGAAATACTCATGCACTCTTGACTCTGGTCTAGGCCATTCCCAGAACAGCCTCTCTCCTTTTGGGCCCTTGGAACACTGAGCCCCAGCCATGTCCTCTGAACCCCTGATTGCTCAGGTTCTGCCTCATAGCAGCCCACTGTGTTCAACAAATGGCTTGGAGACCACCAACCTCCAAGAGGTCCCACAAAAGCTCCTCTCATCTGACTTAAGATGGAACTGTGCACCTCATCTTTCTCAGAATGATAGAAGGGGGACTCTCATTATTCCAAAGCTGGATGCTTATTCCAAAGCAAACCTTTCTCTATTCCCCATGCTCTCTCTTGACCTCTCCATTTTTTTTTTTTTTTCAAAGATTAAAGTTGGGATCAATCACCAGAAAGCTAGACTTTATTTAAAAATGTGGGACCACATCTGTTTTTTGACTTGGGACTCCAGTTTTAAACTGAAACAGAAAGAAACTTTCTTTAATACCTTGTTACATACGATTTTATAAGCAATACAGAAAAACTTACAATGAATGGGTTCATAGTGAATGCAACATCTGCATAGTGAATGCAACATCTGCAGTTTAATTTTCTCAATCAGTGTTGAACCTGTAAGAGTTATCACGTCCATACATAACAACCCAGTTCATTCATTTTAAAAATTATTGTCTTGTGATCCATTATATGCCACAATTTATATAACTACTCTTTCATTCATGAGTGTTTGAGTTGTTTTCAATTTTTTAATATTACATAACATTCTTGTATATGTCCCCTTGGGCACGTGCAAAATACTACATCCAGATATACACCTACAAGGAAATTTGTTGAGTCTGCACACTTTCAATTTTAAGAGTTATTGCAAAATTGTTCTTCAAATTACACTCCCACCAGCAAAATACTAGAATTCCCTTTTCTCTAAATAGACACTTCCTTGCCAACCTTGGTTATAGTCACAGTTCTTAATTTTTACCAATTTTATGTGTGTAAGATAGTATCTTGTTTAAAAATTGAATTTCTTTGATTACCAGTGAGAGTATCTTTTTATATTTATATTTTTATAGAAAAACTTTTTTGAGATAACTGTAGATTCATTTGCTGTTGTAAGAAATAAAGTGAAGGGATTCTTTGTACATTTTGTCATGTTCCCTGTGGTAACATTTTGCAGAGCTACAATATAACATCACATCCAGGATATTGATAGTGACATATCACTGATTTTCTTCAGATTTTCCCAGTTTTACTTGTGCTCATTTACGTTTACGTGCATGCCATTTTCTTTTTTTATTTTGGCTATTCAGATCTACTCTTCTGGGAGTTGACTATTTGTATCTTTGATGATTTTCTTTTAAGCTTTTTTTTTAGTCTTTTTTTTATTCATATGTAATATAGGTCATCATAGATGACAGTCTTTTGTCTGCCATATGCATTAAAATACAGTACCTTTGTTCCTTCTACTTTGTCAGTTTTATTTTAAATTTACTGTGCCTTTAAAAAACGTTGAGTAGTCAAATTTAATATTTTTTTCTATTTCGATTTAGCTTTTACTATTTTGCCTAGAGAGATCATTCCCTATCCTGAGATTCTAAAATATTCTCTAATACCTTCTAATAGTTTTTAGGTTTTTTTTTTTTTCATATTATGGTTTTTTTATCCACTGGGAGATTGTTTTTATGCATAATGTAGGTGGTGATCTAATTTTACGTTTTCTATATGAAAACCAATTTTTCATATGAAAGGTTATTTATTAATTCACCTCCCTCTCTGATTTATCTCATTTTTCCCCCTCCTCTATTATGAAACTGGGGCCCACATCTGCTTGGCTTTATTCCTAGACTCTCTATTCTGTTCTGGTGATCTATTTTTCTACCCATGTACTAATACCAACCTACTCTACCTTAATTACTACAGCTTTATAACTAATCTGGATATGAGGTAGCACAAGTCTGCATTTTCTCTTCTTATTTGAAAATAGTTTAAGCTGTTGACTATGTTTTGGTATTTTCTGACTTCCTTATGAAAAGTACAACTTTTTAAGTTTCCTAAAAAATCCAATTCACGGTTTATTGACACAGAATTGAACTTAGAGACAACAAATTTTCTACTGAGTACTACTTTTAGCTACATTTTAAAATGTAATACTATTGTTTTAACTGGGTACTAAATAGTTTTTAATTTCTATACTTGTCCTCTTTAACACTTGAGTTTTTTAGAAGCATGTCTACCCCCTAAATATGACAGCTGCTGTTGTTTATAACTGTCTTTTATTGTTTTTTTTTTCTAATTTAATTATTTCTTTGTGGTTAGATAACATAGACCATATGAATATAGTCTTTGGAATTTGTTGAGACTATTCTCATGACCTAGTATGTGATTAATTTTTATAAACATTCAATGGGTGCTTTAAAAGAATGCATTCTTGGTCTATTGTGTACAAGGTTCTGTATCTTCCATTAGATCGAGCTTTTAAGTTAGGTTGTGCAAATCCTTTACACGTTTACTAGTTTTCCTTTGTCTACTTGATCTGTAGAGTTCTGAGAGAAATATATTAGAATCTTCTGCTATGATTCTGGATTAGCCTCTCTTTGTGGTTCTCTTAAATTTTGTTTTATGTTGTTTGAGCCTGGCTCATTAGGAGGACGTAGGCTCATGATTTATACATCTTGCTGGTTGATTGCTAAATTACTCCCTCACTTTCAAAGGTCCACATTCCCCAGAAAGTATTTGTTTGTTCCTGAATCACATAAATCACAAAATATTTCAAATTGCTGGTGTCAGTTTGCAGCTGATCCACTTCTCATTTGGGCCACACTGTGCAGCACCCTCCAAGTGGAGCTGCCATAGCAATGGATTTATATAACTCGTGCAAAACTACATCATATAAAGAAGATAAACATGTTTAGATGTTCATTGACCATTTAACCCTTAAACATTGGAACAACTCCAAATTTATTTTTATCGTTTATTTGAAACACTATTTATTGATACCAGTGATTCTTCTGAAATATGCCAGGAAATACAACTCATTTAAAATAAATGTTTTCTTTCACTATCCCCAGTCCATTTTGGTCTCATCAGCCTAAAAACTCACTACCCTCCAAATGACCAGTGCTTCTTGAAATGTTTATCCTCCTGCACAAAGAGGCAAACTCTACCCATCTGTCAAGACTTGGTTCTGGACACTCGGTGTCCAGAGTGTTCTATGTAAGAACGCTCCGAAGACAAATTGTTTCAGAATCAAATTCAAGTTTCACACTTAATTGCTGTGGGACTATAGAGAGGTTAAGAAATAGGACTATATCCTCTTTGTGTCTGTTTTTACATCGATTAAATGGGGCTAATGCTTGTCTCAGAGATTTGTTTGGAGGATTAAGGATAGTTAATTTAAAGAAAAATGGGATCCTTCTAGAACTTAGTTATTTCCTTGGTTTCCTTCCTGGAATATTTTACCTGGAGAACCCAGTAAATCCCAGTAAATCCATCTCTGGGCTCATATTGGCAAGAACCACCACATTTTGTACAAAGTTGGTTTCCATCTTTGCAGACTAGTGAATTCTGTCTCTTTTAGAAGTCTGAGAAAACTCCATGAAGGCAGGGAATGTTCCCTTCTGATAGAGCTCAGAAGAACACTGAGTCTACAGGAGAGGACATAGAAAATATTTGTTGATAAAAAATGTGCCTAAATAATTCTTCTTCTCTTGTTCAACTTTATTAATTTTTTTTTATTTAATCATGTGAGAGAGAGAGAGAGCATCAGCAGCAGGGAAGTACAGAGGCAGAAGGAGAAGCAGATTCCCTGCTGAGCAGGGAACTGGATGAGGGACTGGATCCCAGGACCCTGGGATCACGACCTGAGCTGAAGGCAGACACTAAGCCTCCCAAGTGCCCTTCTCTTGCTTAACTTTTGGTGGAGATTATAACTAGCAGAGGAAATAACCTAAATAGAAAAATGAAAAAAAAAAAAATCCTAGGTAATCAGACCTTTTTCCACAGCTGGATTCCTGTCCCCAATTCTCACAAACAAGGAGAGAAATAAACAAATAGGATGAAAAACAAACAAACAAATATTTGTCCGTAGCTTCCGATACTAAATTTCCTAGGAAAATAGTTAAATTTCTTATTCACTAAGTTTGAATTTGCAGGTGAGAATTTGAATGCTTTCTTTCCTTTGGGAGAGTTCCTATTATAGCAGGCATGCGTTTCCTAAATACAAAGAAAGGCAATGTGAGCATGTGGAACTGTGAGCTGCCTCTCTGTATCACCTCTCTATCCTTAGAGATTAGCAGATGGCCTGAAACAAAGGAAGATTCCAGGGGATGTTGCCAATGAATAAGTAAATGAATGAATAAAGTAGCGATGCCTAAACCACTCTATAAGCCCAGAGCCAATGTCTACCCCCATGCAGGTTCTGAGGTCTACCCTCAGTGCTGCCTAATCTAGGTATGCAATTTGCAGGCAGTAGCCTACCCCCAGGGAAGCTCCAGCAGAGAAAGCAGTTGCTCTGAGATATACTTAACCTCTGTCAACAGAGCAATGGGTTGCCTACAACCTCTGTAGCTGGGTCCCTTGGAAGTCTGAACTAGACCAGAATTGGCCATGACAAAATGTGAGCAGCAAAGAATCACATTCCGAGTATTCTGCCCCCTTCTCTTTCCATGGTTCTGGGTCCTTCCTCTACTTCCCATCTCTGGCTTCCAGGGCACTAACCCCTACACCCATCTAAGAAATATTGTTGTACCTCCCCGCCACCCTGCAAAAAAAAAAAAAAAAAAAAAAAAGAGTAAAGAGAAGGGAAAATGTTCACGCATTAAAGGCAGGAAGATAGTCTACAATAGCCAAACTATGGAAAGAACCTAGATGTCCATCAACAGATGAATGGATCAAGAAGATGTGGTATATATACACAATGGAATACTATGCAGCCATCAAAAGAAATGAAATCTTGCCATTTGCGACAACATGGATGGAACTAGAGCATATCATGCTTAGCAAAATAAGTCAAGCAGAGAAAGACAACTATCATATGATCTCCCTGATATGAGGAAGTGGTGATGCAACATGGGGGCTTAAGTGGGTAGAAGAAGAATCAATGAAACAAGATGGAATTGGGAGGGAGACAAACCATAAGTGACTCTTAATCTCACAAAACAAACTGAGGGTTGCTGGGGGGAGGGGGTTTGGGAGAAGGGGGTGGGATTATGGACATTGGGGAGGTTATGTGCTTTGGTGAGTGCTGTGAAGTGTGTAAACCTGGTGATTCACAGACCTGTACCCCTGGGGATAAAAATATATGTTTATAAAAAATAAAAAAAAATTAAAAAAAAAGAAAAGAAAAAAAATAAAGACAGGAAGATAGGTTGGGAGGTCAGGGGTCAGGAAGGGGCTGGAGGGGAACAGTGAAGAACAAAGGATATCAACATCAATTTTATTCAGAAAATGTGAGAAACTACATGCTGGGCACTGATAATCCATTATCTCATTTAATCCCCCCAGTAAAGCTATGGGATCAGTATTATTTGCTCAGTGAGGCTGATTAATGTGCAGGAGCTAATACAGCTAGGAACGGGACACAGACCTCAAATTCAGGTGTGTCTGATTCCAAAGCCAAAGTCTCCATGACATTATGCCAAATAAACTGATTGATTAATTTTCCAAATGGTGTTAGAGAGCTGTCTAGTATTAGCTTAACATATAAAGGTGTCATAAAATCTGGTGACACAGATATATTATTTTTTTTTACAGATTGAACCCACTTGGCTACTTTTCTGGGGCATGTTAAAGAAACAAGTTTATTCGATGCAAATCAGAGACACAAATAAGGCAACAGATCACATGCGCATGTACAGGGATTGATGGAAACACTGCATTCACAAATCTCGTTTCTTGTAATCTTGCACAGTGCGTTGAGATATATATTTTTAACAGGGAACAACGCAATGAGTACATTATGCAAAATCATTGAACATGTCGTGTCTTTTTATGACATTTACCCATTTATCTTCTATAATTACCTATGTTTCCAGACTTTTTGCCCATCCTGTAAAATCCAGAAATCAAAGGGTAACCTGAGCCCAAAGGAATAATTGCATAATGATTTTTAGACAGTGTGAGAGAGAAGTAGGATAGATATTTTTGGAGTAGCAAGGACTCCTAAAATCACACTGCATAAGAGATTTTCTGTTCTTCCCCCATGCAGGATGGGATTCATTCCGGGCCCACTTTTCACCTGATGCAAATGGTCTGACTCTATTGCCACCTCATGCTGTATCTTCAAACTTATCTTCAGGAAAAAGACCTTAGAAATCAGTGATTGCATTAGCAAAAGTCCTGGGATCCAAGCCTAGGAGAGAATGGCCATCCTTGTCCTCTCGTTAGTGGTCGGTCTGGAATCATTTAGGGCGCTGTGCTCAGAACCTCCCCCCTCCACCATCATTCCTCCATTCAAGCGACCTATACAGCAAACAATGGCAAAGGCAAGTGAAAATAAGAATGAAGGAGTTAATTAAGCTGTGGCCCTCAGCACCAGTCTGTAACATCGATCTTATGGAATCTCAATAAATGCTTACAACTCATCACTACTAAGAATCTAATTAGACATTTATTGCTTATGTAATTCTGAATTAATGGCACAGCAACAAGATTTATATCTCACATATTTGTTACACCTCAGCACTCTCCACTTTAATAATCAATTGATATTTAGTTAACATATATTAACTATCCTATTAAAACTAAATTAAATGCTATTCTGATTTGATTTTATTAAATAAATGCTGGTAACACTAATGAGGTGCAGGCAATTTAAACCATGAGAGAACAGCCAAATCCAGCCTCTCTGTTAAGGGAAGCAATTTCAGAGTAAAAAAAAAAAAAAATGAGCAAATGTGTTCCTCAACTTGAGAATTTCATAAATACTGCACAACTCTGTCAGGATGGATTCCTGACCAACATCTCAAAAGAGATGGAGAAAACTTACATTAGATGCTTTTATTCTAATCGGGCTGTGCTAAATATGGCTTAGGGAAAGCTACTTCCCCTTTGACCTCTGTTATAAGGTTGCTGATTTTGATAAGAGCAAGATAGTGTTACCTCATGAGAGGAATCAGTGTAGCCCACAACTTCTCCGGTAAGAGTACTTTTGAAACAAGCTCAACTGGACTTCCTTATGCAATTGATTATTTTTCTTTGCACAAGATACTAGATTTTGTTCTACCCAGGAAACAGCACTGAACAAATAAGTTACATGTAAATATTCATTCATTTAATAATAAATGAGCACCTGCTATGTCCCAAACTAAATAGAGTATGATCTTATTTTATAGGATTAGATATTCTGAAGTTTCTTCTACTCACTGGGACTGGTTCTATGAATAATATAAAGCATGGAGACAGGCTTGTGCCCTTAAGAAATCTGCATCATTAGGCAGAAAAGTCACAGCTGTGTGAAAATTACCTGAAACTCGTGCATTGGAAGCCTGAACCCACTCTGTTTTGGCTCAAGTGTCTTGTAAAGCACCCAGCATGTAAAACATACCTAATTAATCCTTGCTGAGCAAATAAAAGCTTTTCAGACACCATGAACATGTGATTTTCTTGATCTAAGGCCTCATGCAAAACCATACCATCTGAAGTTCATTCTTCCAAAACTGCAGAATTCTAGTCATAAAAACCAAGAGCAAAGGTTGAACGTTAAAAGTGGGATCTAGGTGCCAGCAGCAACAGTAAAAAATGTGGATTCAGCCATGGGTCTTGGCCAACAATTGTGCTGGCAGCCCTTCACTTATGCGCTGCCAAATGATGATTGATGCATAGAGGTTATTTTTTCACAACTGAGAATTCATACTGTTCCAACAAAACCTGGACCTGGGCACTTAAGCTGAGCAGGCAGCTCAGGAAGGGAATCATCCACCTGGTTTGCACGGGATGCTCTCTGTGTTTACCTGTTTTCCTGATGTCATTATTGGTAGCACCAACTTTCCCTCTCAAGAGTGTGCTGATCCACATGATAAATTGTATAATCACCAGGAGTAGAGGCTAAAGCCTACTCAACCAGAAACCTGAGGTAGGACTTCTGGTTAAGGAGGGAGAAGGCACACACTTTTACCTCACTTTTGTAAGTGTGTTCTTTTCATGTGGTTAACGTTTTTAGTACTTCCATTTTATAGGATATAACTATAATTAACTCTTGTGCTTTGTCTACCTGTTGACTCTAAAATTAAGAGTAAGTAATAATGGGTAAGTAACATTACCGATTATTAAATATTCTCATTTTCCTCTCTGTGGGAAGAATATATATCCCTGTCTATTGAAGTCAGAAGGAAGTCATATTACTCGCTTTGCCCAATGTGGGTGGAAGTGATAAGTGATATTTCCAGGCAGAAGTTTAGAGTAATAACATATGTATCACTGTCTCTTCTCCTTGTTCTCTGAGATCATGAATGTTTCAGCTAGTGGCTGTCCAACAGTCTTGGTCCCAGGGTGAAAGTGACATAAAGCAAAATGACAGCCACCCCACAATGAACATGTAATGAAAACAAGAAAGAGAACTTTGTTATCGTAAGCTATGATATTTTGGAGCCATCTGTTACCTCAGGATAACCTTGCCCATCCTGACTGATAGAAATGTTGTTAATGGACATAAAGTGTTGTAAACAACAGCAGCAACAACACAAACTGAAATAAGTTGCATTGACTCTAGGGCTCATTAGTGGAAAGCAAGGAAATTGCTATTGGAGATGAAAAGATGAAGAACCATATCCTTTAAAAACTTGTAGCTTTAGAAGAAGATGTGAGCAAACAATATTTTAGAAGCTTTAGTTGGCTGTTATTAGATGCATTTGACCAAAAAAAAAAAAAAAAAAAGATGAGCTCAAAAAGAATTGGTCAGTCTGGAAAGAGGGAAAAAGAGAGACAGAAAATCCAGAAACTTGGGGATTTTTATAGTTTTGAAGATACAACTGATTATCATTTTTACTCAATAAAGCATAGGAAAAAATATCTTTGAATAAAAAATTCCTACTAAAACTTAGCCTTATGTCAAGGACCAAATTAAAGGGTTTCTGTATGTCATTTGCTGAAACTTCTTAACTTATTAAGATAGCATTTAGTAAATGCTTTGAATCACGTAAAATGGCTCAAAAAGAGATTAACAATGCATCTTCTAGAGAAATCAGATAGAGACAAGATACAAGCAATTAAACATCTACAGACACATATTTCAAAACAGAATAGGAACTCTTTGACAAGAATCAAATGGGTAAGTTAAAAGTCAAAAGCATTGTGCGACCAGGAGAACCCACTAGTCTAGATTAAAAGAGATCGTTCAGGACTTAAAACAATGCTTTCCTTTCCCCCATCCTTCCTGCTTGAGCTTGAGGTGGGGACTAACACTTCAGCCTCCAAGAAGCCATGTTCTACAATTCTCTGTGTGACATAGAAAAAGAAAACAGCAGAAAGAAAGACTTCCCAAATGTTAGAGCCAAGGACTAAGGAGAAAGATGTTTAGGAGATATTCCCAGGAAATGGAATCAAGGTCTAATCTAGGCATACTCTCCTCTCCCAGATAACATCGGTCCAAGGGGAATTTAGAATTTGTAGAGACTGGTGACATCTGTGTGTCTCCCATTCTTCACCTTTCCAAATAGGAGTATATATTACAGTCTCCTTGTTCTTATTCCACCACAGCATATAGGTTATATGAGAGACATAGCTTCTCCATTTGTCCCTGCAGCTTGGATCAAAAAGAGCTACGTCCAGACCTGATACAGAGAGTACCTCATATCACCTAGAAATACTGGTCTTTACCTTAGAAGTTAAGTTAAGATCAAGTCCTGTTTGGGACTTATAGGTGTCTCTCTTGGAGATGAAGTGAATATGTTCAGCGTGTGGAAAAAGGAGGTTACTGAGTAACTGAATACTAGAAAGGTGGACTATAGGAGTTTGTACTGCGATTCACCAAATATTTTTACTTCATCCCTGTGGTGCCTCTCCCTGTGGGAAGATTTTACACACCCCTTATGTTAAACTAAGGAGTGATGTTGACCAATAAGATGTGGATTAAAGTGATGAATTCCTAGGCCGAGTATCAAGAAACATGGATCACAAACAAACTGAGGGTTGCTGGGGGGAGGGAGGTTGGGAGAAGGGGGTGGGATTATGGACATTGGGGAGGGTATGTGCTTTGGTGAGTGCTGTGAAGTGTGTAAACCTGGTGATTCACAGACCTGTACCCCTGGGGATAAAAATATATGTTTATAAAAAATTAAAAATTAAAAATTAAAAAAAAAATAAAGAAACATGGATCACAAATCTCTTTTCTCTCGGCCATGAGACTGACAATGTTCCAGACATATTAAAATGGAGGTGACATACATCTGAGCCTCAGCTGACCTGCGATGGACATTTAAGGTGAGCAAGAAAAAAACTTTTATTGCTGGAAACAGCTGAGACTTGGGGTCATTGGCAGTATAACCTAGCTTGTTCTATCATGCCCATAAACAACATTAACAATATTGAGATTATGTAAAGATTATTCACCATAATCCCAAGTAATGTGATTGGACCTATAAAGAAGAACATGTATTCCCACATACCTAAGAGAGAAAGCTCTAAGTACTCAATGACACACAAAATGCTACATTTGTTTGCTTCGTGTTTGAACTATGACTTTTCTTATACAGCATTTGGTTTTTCCTGGACTTTCTAGTTGTCTTTATTTTTTGCCCTGGAAAATTTTGGGATCTTTGTTTTATCCTTGGTGTTCAGAAATTTCATCAGGATGGGTTTAAATGTGGATCTCTTTTCATTTATTCTGTCTAACACTGTCTTTCTGACTACAGCTTCCTTCTCTCCACTACCTCATCTCAAAAACCTACCACAGACTTGCATTCATTATTTAGCTCTCCACATTACGTTCCCACTTGCAGTTTTCTTAGAATTACCCTAGGATCTATATCTTCCATTAGACTATGAGGTACCTCAGTATAGGGACTGAGTCTTTCTCCATTTTCAACACCTCACATAGCATGGTAACTAGGGCAGAGAATAAACTTAATAGCAAGATACTACATTTTTTTTAACTTCCTATATGCTTCCTGTGACAAGAATACTTAATCATAAAACGGCAAATTAGATTTTGAGAGACAAGTATCTTCAGCTTTCAGTAATGAATGATGAACAATGTCTACTAATATCCACAAAGCAGAATAGGAAACATAATTTAATTCCAATGTATAGATGCTCCAATAGCATGAAGCAGTATACCATGTTTCTGTGCTTTCTAAAATCCAGCCATGCTGAAATAGTATTCATATGAGGGCTGCTTCAACTATAGAAATAATTATGAACTATCTGACTTAAACATTCCAGCCTTTCTTCAGAGCTTCCAAGGAGGAGGAATTAGAGGAGTCTGTATTTGGACTTCCTAGCACAAGATCTTAGGTGATCTTACCGGCTTCTTTGACATCTGCCAGAACAATATCTTTCTCTAGATCTAACTTCAGTTAGGGCTTGATGGAGTGAGTGAAAAGTGTATGCTGGAATTTCAAAGCTTTAAGAAAACTTCTCATCCCTCCAAAATATCTATCTACTTGTTGGCTGATCCCCCAAATTAAGTCTTTAATCTTCAGCATAGAAAGTTTAAAAAAAAAAAAAACTTTTAAAAACCTGGAAAGAAATGTGACATAAACTTCCAATTGTGGCATACTTGCCTCTCAAACCAGAATCTGTGGAAACTATGGAATTTAGATGGTTGTGAGGAATGTGGTTTGAAACCAGTACAAAGCTCAAGGCTATATCACCTAGAGATATTTGTAGAAAACAACTAAAATATGGCACCAGTCAGTGATACGTAAAAGGTAGAGGAATTTGAGGTCCTTTCCTAAGAGATTTTTCTCCTGAGTGCAAATAAAGTATAATGGACACTGATCTTTGAAGCATAGGGACCCTCTCCTCACCCCCACAGAAAATAGACATGGAACAGGTAACCAAATGTTCTTCAATGTGTCTCTTTACCACTTCTCAGAGGGCAAACCCCGACTTGGCTACCTCCTTGTAGTATCCTAAAACTCTTAGATGCAGGAGCTTCAATAAGATCCATGTGAGTTTTAAGAGGAGCTCCATAAATACAAATTGAATAGAAGTTTTAGGCAGCCAAGAATCTGCTAGCTTTCTGGAAGATTCCAGTCCAGCCCCCACACTACCCAGATGCCTGCACCTGATTGGCTTTTTGGATAATTGATCACAGCTGGTGGCTTAATTGGGCCTGTCACAGGAAGGCCAGCTCCTTTTAGATACAAGGTTCCATCCTGCACAGTGCCCTCGGGGCCAGTGAACTCACTGAGAGGAAATGTGACTCCCACTTCTCCAGTTAAAGAACTTGGGGCATTTCCTAGATGGAGCTCTATGCCAGGAATCTGGTCTTAGCTTGGTGGGCTTGAGAGAAGAATGGGAGGTCCCTCCTTTCTACCCTGAGTCTTCTAGTGTCTCTCTAGTTTTGTATGATTTGCTTTTTAAGATTGCACGAGGTGAGAGTGGTTTTCTTTAATATCAGTTCATGACAGGGAAGCCTGAATTAGTGGAAGTCCCAGTTATATGCCATTCTTAGTTTCTGTTTATTAGATTCAAGTCATCCCATTAGCAAATGGGATGGCCCCAAACCCATTCGATTGACCCCTTTGTGAAGAGGGAAGAGATGATAGTAAACTCTTAGTCTTTTACAACTTAGACAGGGAAAAAGAAGCTGGCCATGGAGCAAGACTACATCTTGGTAGAGTGGACCTGAGGACTTCATGAAGGGAAGAAGGCCAGTGGTGGAACTCATCCTCATCAGGATATAGACTAACAGGCATTGTCTAAAGGGACACTTTATTTGAGGTTGAGAAAGCAGATAAGGAGGGTTGGCAGTGAGAATAGCTAATAAAAAACTGGTTAAGTTGGCAGGGCAGAACATAAAGAAATTAAGGGTGACAAGACCAGGTGAACCGGTGTTATGGTGCTATGAACTCTATAGGATGGAACTGTGTCCTCTTCTCCCTTGATGTTACGTGAATTTAGGGGGAAATATGTTCCATTTTGAACTTGAGATTCCCACAGGATAGGCAAATAAAGACTATCATGAAGAAGTTGAATATACTCCATTCCTGTCTCTCCTCTTCTCCCCCACCACACATACATACACACAGCAAAGAGCATAATTTTCCATGACAAATTAACTGAGTCTGTAGAAACATAAGACCAAAAAAATTTATGTGAATAATTAAATAACCAAATTGAAATTTTTTCAACAACTCCAACAAGAGTTGAAAGGCAAACTAATTACAGTAGAGACGTTTGTTGCCAAAACACTGCCCCTTTTCCAGGCTAACAGAACCTTAATTTTGTGAACTCTGATTCAAGTGGTCATGTCCTTCAAAGAAGAATGACTTCAACCAATGATCACAGGATTCTCATTCTACACCCCAATGATTACATGATATAATGTACACATGATATAATTCTGGCCAATGATACAGGAGAAAACTTCTGAGGCCTTCTAGAAAAGTTTTTTGCTTTTCTTTAAAAAAAGAGCTGTGGTGGGGGTATTCCCTTGCCTGACTCTCTAAATTTTGTAATGTCTGTATGTGTTTCCTTGAACAGTGATACACATTTTGTGACCCTGAGGAGACAAGACTGAGGACAAAAGTCAACATGCTTCTCCCTCAGATGTTCATGTTCCAAAGATAGAGTGAACCTGATTTTTGATGCTGTCAGTGAGCCACTGAATTACGAACCTCCCTCAGGACTTCCCATTATAAGAGATGATGAATGTCCTTATTTTGTAAGCTTTTTTGCTTGGTTTTCTTGCTACTTGTAGCCAGAAAGCATCCTAAATGATACGCTAATAAATGCATACTGGGACAGTTGATGGGTGACTTGATAATAAATCCAACACTTCTTACTATTTGTCAGGCATGGTTCTAAGAGTTTTAGTCAATTTAATCCTTGTAACAACTATAAGCAGGGGGAACTATTGTTTTCATTTCCCAGATGAAGAACTTTGTAACAGTGAGGTTAAATCACTTGTTCAATGTCATAGGCCTAACTAGTGCTAGAACTAATATTACAAAGATAGGCACAGTTTGGACCCCAAATCAGAACTCCAATAACCAGGAAGTTAGAATACCTCTCAGATTAACCAACAGGAGTTGGGTTACTCCTATTCAAACCCCATTACTGAGAATCATTATGAATAGCAAAGGAGAAGTCAGACTAACAAAGTTTTCACTTCCTTTTCAGTGAAATTCTTTCCACTTGCTCTGTGCGACATCACCAGGTTCCTCACTATCTTCTGGTTCTGCCCCCCAGGCAAAATCTTCACTCAAGTCCTGCTTCATACTAATGGTATAAATGATTAAGTAACAGGAGTGTTTAGATATTAATCACAATCAGAGCGTTCAACCCAGCTTGAATTTTATGTATCAGTGTGCCTGAACTTAGCTGGTAAACAGTTCATTAAAATAAGATTTATCGAGAGCTGAAATTACACAAAAGGAAGCAATATCCCTTCCCCCAAAGGCTTATGGTCATTGAGAGGAAACAGGAAATGAAACTAGGAATGATCATGAAACCAAGGATGTAAGTTATAGATAATGATGGTTGCCTCTTGGAAAGGCACTTGGGGGAGTGAGGGTGGAGTGCTGTAGGGAAGCAGCTGAGGAGGACTGTTTCCACTCCAAGTCTGTTTTATGCTGTTCTGTACTCTTGGAATTTTTCCCCATATGCATGTACTACCTATTCAAAAATAATTAGAAAAGTTTAAAACTCAATAAAATGTGACAAATCCATGTAGAGGTATAAGCAAAATGCTTTGAGAGTACAAGGAAGTAAAAAAGACAGGGACAAGGTATTAGTTTGCTAGGGCTGCTATAACAAAGTACCATGCATTAGGTAGCTTAAACAACAGAAATTTATTGTCTCAAAATTCTGGAGGTCAGCAGTCCAAGATCAGCATGTTCAGAGGTCTATGCTCGCTCTGAAAAAGTAGAGAAAGAGCTATTCTAGGTCTCTCTCCTAGCTTCTGGTGACCTCAGGCATTCCTTTGTTTATATACAGACCTCTTCTCTCTGTGCATGTCTGCCCTTGTGTCCGAATTCCCGCTTCTTATAAGTACACCAGTCATACTGGATTTGGGCCCACTCGTTCGATCTCATTTTAATTTCATTATCTCTATAAAGACCCTGTCTCCCAAAAAGGTCACATTCTGAAGTCCTGGGGGTTAGGACTTCAACATGTGAATTTAAGGGTTGGTGGAGCACAATTCAACCCCTCACAGGATGTGTAGGAATGCTTTCTGAAGAAGATGTATTCCTTCAATACTGTATAGTCAGGAAACCATTCTGAGGCTTCTTGTCTTAGAACACTCAATTTTTTCAAGTCCTGATAATAAGCAACCCCTTGACATTTCGATACAGTGGGATGAGACCACACAGACTGGGCTTTGAGGCGCACAGCTTGGAAAGTGGTAAGTGTAATACGTGACAGGCACATATTGAATCAGGGAGTCTGGTATCTAAGCGACAGGCAGCTTATGATGCTGTGTGCCCCAGTTCTGGCTCACTTCCTCCATGTAGCTACAAAATCAGAAAAGGCATATTGTTGAAGCTCGAACGCTTAGAGGCAATCTCCACTCTAATGCTACTGATATTGCAGTTGTGGAAACATAAGGAGTCCCTGGTGGCTGATTCAACATGCACCAATTTCTAGAATTTTATTTTATAATCAAATAACGTATCCCACTGAAGACAGCATTGCCTTGTGCAGAGACGAGATCATTTCAAAATCATGTTCAAGTTACGTTTATAATAAAAATTCAAGTTAAAGGAATGTTTTCTTTCTGGTTGACATTAAGAGTGTGACTTAAAGGTTGGAATGTTAAAGAATACAAGAAGTTAGAGAATAATCATAAAGACTGTTATATATCCATGCCAGATTATAGGCAAGTGTGGGTATACAATGGGTAGCCAAGATATTGCAATAGTGAGCCATATGGTCAGAAATTAATATGAATAAAGGAAATTTGAATTTTTAAAGTTAATGAGTATTGTGAGTAGCATTAAAATTAATAAGTGAATTAAAATTTATTATACATATTAAAATTAATATATGTTATATACATTAAAAATAATAAGTATTCTGAACATGGATACCAGTAAAAATAAGAAAATACAAATCAATTAAAAATCCATTAATATGTTTCTTAATAAATTGATCTGTCACAGAACATAGTAAAGTGGAATTTCAAGTCAGCTTGGGAAAAATAGGCTATTTGATTCCTATGTTGGTATATGTTAACATAATATAGTAACATAAACTGTTTGAAAGTTAAAGAAATTATACATGAAAAATATGAGTCCATTAAGGAGTCGAACTATGGATAAGAGTATACAAACACTTAAAACTTTCCACATTAATAAATTATAAAAATTAAAATCCAGAGAATGAACTGGGAAAAAATATTTACAAGACATAAGAAAATAGCACATTTTAACAGAAAAATGCTTAAAGTAAATGAAGGACAATGTAAAAAAAAAATACTACGTATACTAATTAGCAAATGAAAAAAATTTAACTGCAACACTGATTAAGAAAATGCAAGCAAGGTAACTTTTTATACATAATGAATTGAGTAAGCATGGCGGACCCAACATTGGTTGTAACACAGAAGGTATTTACAAACTGGTGCAACATTTCTGTGGGCCAATTTGGCAAGGATATCTTGAAATATCCTAAGTTTATCCAGAAAGAAAAGATCACAGATATCTGCAGTAGCAGATGTTGTCAGCACCCATCTATATCCCTCTGGGTACACAAGCTGGTTTCCAGTGGCCAGCACTGGCACACTCTGCCTGGGATATTTTTTGGGTAAGGAAGTGTGCCAGATCACACTGGAGGCTGGCAAGAAGTTCCAAGAAGTTAACACGCCTGGAAGGAGTTCTCAACTAATTATACACAGAAGTTGAGGATTCCTCAGCCTCAGGGGGGACAACAGTGAGGGGAGTTCAATATAGACCCGCAAAGGTCATGGTGGAAATGAGCCTCAGCTGCCCATTGTGGCAACCTGCTCATTAATACCCCGTTTTGACTTTCTTCCCTTCCCTTCTCACTCCCCTTACTGATTCTGCTTCCCTTTCTGGATCACTCCCAAATAAGCAACCAATGCTCACTTCCTTATTTCCATGTCACCAAAGATATATGCAAACATTTATTGAAAAGGATATTCATCACAGTGTCATTCACATTACTGGAAAATTGAACATATCACATATTAATAATAATAATAATATTATATACTATGATACAGTATATACCCACCAAAGTATGATAGAAGGGGGCGTGGGAAGGGGAAAATAGGCAGAGCACAGAGGATTTTTAGGATAGTGAAAATACTCTGCATGATACCATAATGATGGATAATGTTATTATACATTTGTCCAAACCCATGGAACGTGCAACACCAACAGTGAACCCTAAGGTCAACTGTGAACTTTGAGTGATGACGATGGTGAGCCAACATAGGGTCATCAAGTGTAACAAACGCACCACTCTGGTGGGGGATGTGAATAATTGGGGAGGTTTACTCGTGTGGGGGCATTACATGGGAAATCTCTGTAACTTCCCCTCAATTTTGCTATGAACTTTAAATTTCTCTAACAAATATAGTGTTAATAAAAACATATGATCTAAGAATATTTACTGTCTGGAGAAGGAAAGCAGTATCATGGAATGTTAAATAGCAGGTTCTGGAATGAGACCTCATTTCAGGTTCTGATTCCAACAACTACTTGCTTCATGACTTCAAGCAGCACTTAACCCCTTCAGTGTCTGCTCCCTCATATGAAAAATGAGTGACACTAGCATCTCCTAGGGTCATTATGAAGATGACATCTTAGCCCTATGCCTGGCACACAGTAACAATAATCATCACTGTCACCACTGATACTAAAATACATTAATATATTATAAAGTGTAAAATATGGGGGTGCCTTGGGTGGCTCAGTCAGTTAAGTGTCCGACTCTTGATTTCAGCTTAGGTCATGATCTCAGGATCCTGCGATGGAACTCTGGGTCAGGCTCTGTGCTCAGTGGAGAGTCGGCTTGTCCCTCTCCCTCCTCTTTGATGCTTTCCCTGTTCATGGGTACTGTCTCTAAAATCAATCAATCAATCTTCAAAAGTTTAAAATAGGAGTTTAGGGATGCTTGGGTGGCTCAGTGGGTTAAAGCCTCTGCCTTCGGCTCAGGTCATGATCCCAGAGTCCTGGAATCGAGCCCCGCATCGGGCTTTCTGCTCAGCGGGGAGCCTGCTTCCTCCTCTCTCTCTCTCTGCCTGCCTCTGCCTACTTGTGATCTCTGTCTGTCAAATAAATAAATAAAATCTTTAAAAATAAATAAATAAAATAAGATATGAGTTGATAAAACAATATGTTCTATCATTTTAACACATAGGCACATGAAATATACATATAAAAATCTTCACACCCACTTATTTTTACAGAATAGAAAAAATGGGAAATAATATACAAAAAAATATTGCCCACGCATGTTGTGTGATAAGATGATGGATTTTTTCTATGTGCTTTTCTATATGTTTCTTATTTTTATGATTATTATTTTTTATATTCAAATGGCCAAAGTTAGAATGAATTTTATTAACAATTTTAAAGTGTGTCAAAAAGTTAGGTTAGCCAATGGGGCACCTGGGTGGCTCAGTGGGTTAAGCCTCTGCCTTTGGCTCAAGTCACAATCTCAAGGTCCTGGAATCAAGTCCCGCATCAGGCTCTCTGCTCGGCAGGGAGCCCACTTCCTCCTCTCTCTCTCTCTGCTTGCCTCTCTGCCTGCTTGTGATCTCTCTCTGTCAAATAAACAAATAAAATCTTTAAAAAAAAAAAAAACAAAGGCAGGTTAGCCAAATTTCAACACATAAAAACATAGCTTTTAGCCTATGGTTAGGCAATCCTTAACGATGAGTTCAGGGAAGAATACCAGTATTTGACCAACTCAATAACTCAATCTTTTTGAGAACTGAGGGTGTATTCAGTCAGGAACCACTGCAGTTCTGACACTAGGTTTACATTCTGGAGGACGGGTCTCTGTGTCAACAAAATGGAGTGTACTGTCACAGAGCCATGAAAACACAGACATTGCCCCAGGGTTGAACACCAAGACTCCAGAAACTGAGTGACATGGCTAGGACAGATAGTTGATCATTTAGGAACCTGCAGTGTTCAAGCATCAAGCAAGCAAAGAAGCTTACAGCATGATTCATAGCACCAAAATGAGTGAATTGCTTCCGAAAGAGTGATTTCATTTTCTCAAATAGTTCTGTACTTCTTCAGAATTTCTGATCCCATGAAGTTCAGACTAGGTCATGGTGGAAAATAAGTCCAGCTTCTCTTTGAGGCCTGCTAGGTTGATTCTCCTAGGACGTTCATGAATCCCCAGGGATCTTAGATTGGAGTTTGGTAAATACCTTCAACAACTTTCTGCCACTCAGTCATCTAACCAGTCAAAATAATCAAACATTCATGGTCAACTTCCACTCCTTCCAAATGACCCATAAATTGTCAAAGGTCAAAGAAAATCCATAATCTTGGTCACTTTCTGCATTGACTCGTGCAATGAATTAATTTGCCACTATTACCATCTAAATTCTGTTGAATCATAAAAGAGAAGAAAACACTAAACTTCTCATTGGATTTGGAAAATAAAACATAAAACCTATTTCCTTTTCATCATAGGTGCCCTACCTGTGGCCAGCGATTTCTACTTTTTCATTTTCTATTTAAAGCAAATTTCTTAGATTATTTTACTTGCAGCAAATGGTTAATATATGCTCAATTGAATACAGAATTTTTTTTTTTCTTGTGGAAAGCCTCAACCAGGCTAGACCTCTGTCAGTTTGCCACTAGGGTAACATGTTGAATGCCTCGGGCTAGGTGGGCAAGAGCTTGAGAAAAGACTGGAGATTAAGAAAGCAGAGTAGAGTATATAGTGAGTGTGAGGAGGAGGCTGGGGCAGAAGACTGACACTGTGCTGAACATGTCACCAAAGAGATTATGGGACCTGACAATTAACAAGTGCTCTTCTGACTTCAGCTGTCAGGTGTCTACTAGGAGGGGCCATAAAGTAGTGATCCTGCTCCTCACCAGCTCTAAAATTATGGTTTTTCAGCAGGATATGACCAATTTGGAGTTTGCAGAAGAAAGCAGGGGAAAAAAATGAATGCATCTGTCAAACACCAGTGAAACAGAGGAGGGAGAAAGCAGACTAAAATGAATCAATTCCACTGCTTCTAGGTGCAGGCTCTTTTGGAGGCATTGCCATAAGGTCATGTTGCCAAACCCAGGAGACAGATCAACACCCATTACTTCACCAGCTTTTTCTTGACCTGCTGTGAGTTTGGCTGTGTACAAGGAGCTTGGGATGCCACTGTGGGCAGATAAAAAACTCTCACCCGCATGGAGTTTATATTCCAGCAGTAGAGACAGATTACACAAATTGTGATTTCATCACGATGCTCATAGGGGTTGTGAAGAAGCAGGTTAGAGTGCTTTGAGTGGGAGATCATGTAATGAGGCCTTGTAGAATATGGGGGTCATGTCAGGAAAGTTGCCCTTTTTTTAGACAATCATGTTTGCAATGAGATAGTCAGCATGAGTAAGCATCGCCTAGGCAGGCAGCTGAAATGATGTGTATGAGGACCCAAAACAGAAAAGAACACAGTAAGTCCAAAGGACATTGTAATCCTTATGCTACAGAAGAGGCCTGGATGTCTACTTATCTCTGAGGTGACTTGTCTCAAGTCTAGCTGTTGGGGGTGATGTTTAATATCAGGGCTATTTGAGTTTGGAGATTTTTAATTTTTCCTGATAAAGTGTCCCTGGTTTCTCTTTGGGAAGACTTCATCTACTTCTTCGAGTCAGGGTTTTGAAGTGGCCCCCAAATGTACACAGTTTGAGTCTCCCACCTGTTGGAAGAAGAGCTGATGACACAAATGCATCGTGGAAAGAGTTGTCTGAGGCTGAGCAAGGTCGTCTTCCAGGAATCCCACAGCAGGAAGAACTGGTAAAGTGTTAGACAGAGAGCTTTATTTTTCTTGTGCCTGCAAAGATAGGTCGAGGAAGTATTCCTGCATCTTATAAAGCTCGAAGGAACACTGGGCATTATTGTTTACATTGTGCGAAAGATCTCCATTCTGACTTATTTACGGTCTTGGAAGTTTCTAGTTACTGCTTAACGACACTTCTAACCAACTCTCAACGTGCCAAGTTGATTATAGTTATTATTAAGCTGAAGGTTAGGAAATTGCTCGTAAGAAACCTGCATCCTGTCATGAACCAAAGCTGTACGTATTTGTCCCAGTTCTTTCTCTGAGTGCAGATAAACACTTCCCCATGTCAGGGGGTTGTTCAACATTTCAATGGCCTGGTGGGATGCTCTTTTGAGCCCAGAGGGCAATTACTAAAACTTAAGGTAAGTGGGGAAGCAAACAGAAGACGTGATTGCCAGTCCAAACAACTGAGGTCCAGGGGACGGCTTAAGTTGTGCGTTAAGTATAATCTTTCAGCTTTGACAAGAAGGTGAGGTGACCAGTAATTAGCCATTCAAGGCGAACCCTGAGCAGCGTGACTGGGGTGGGAAGTAGGCGGCTGCCCGGCCCACAGTTTTTTGATTTGAGAGCTTTGCAGGCAGGAACTCATCTTGAGCCTAATAAAATGATTTGCTGGAGTGAAGTTGTTTGTTGATTTGTTTTTGAATATGTGCATTTTTACTCTCCCCCCACCCCCCCACCCCTATATTGGCAGAGATGGAAAAGGGTACTAGCTCTACCTAAACAATCTACAATGAGGCCTTGGAAAGACAAAAACTGGTATGGCTCATCATTTATGGCCTCCTGCATATCCTCCCCAAGCTGGCAGAGACAGATCTCTGGTAGCTGTCAGGGAATCCTTCCCATCAGCAAGGCATTCAACAAATACTTAAAATAGGTGTAAATCTCAGTCTATAAATTCATGTGTTCAAGAAACAAGAATATTTTAGATTTCCTTACATCAAATTAAATTTGGATTCTGAGTAACCAGCCCACCAAGCTGGCAGGAAATTTAACCCAGCCATGCTGGGACTGCTCCCACGCCCCACACACTGAGATTCTACAAAAGTCTGGGCTTACGCAGGGTAGAAGCGTTGGGAAGACTCCTCCAGTATTTGTCATCCGTCTACACTGGCTAGTGTTGAGATCGCAATTCTCACCAGTGTACATGGCCCAGCCAGGTTCCACCTCTGCTGATTCCGGGGGCCACATGGAGGGTGAGACTCTCTGGGGAAGTGAGGAGACCTGCTCCAGGGGTCTAACCTACTTCTGGGCACACACAACCCTCCCCTCTGAGTGGAGCCCCACAACTCACCATAGCCACAAGGCTGTCCTTCCTCCCCAGCCTTCTTAACTCATCCTTTTAAAAACAGGCTTTCTGGGGTGCCTGGGTGGCTCAGTGGGTTAAGCCTCAACCTTTGGCTCAGGTCATGGTCTCAGGGTCCTGGGATCGAGCCCACATCGGGCTCTCTGCTCAGCAGGGAGCCTGCTTCCTCCTCTCTGCCTACTTGTGATCTCTCTCTCTGTGTCAAATAAATAAATAAAATCTTAGGAAAAAAAAAAAAAAGCAGGCTTTCTCCTTTCTTGCCTTAAGCAAGAAATAACAAGCCTGACTACATGTTTGAAATGAAGAGAAAGTGAAAAACATAAGAAAAGCAAACACGATTGAATTCACCAGTCAGCTCTGTGTGTGTGTGTCTGTGTGTGTGTGTGTGTAGGCGGGTGGGTGGGCAAGCGTGGGTGTCTCGTGGGTGTGGGTGTGTAGGAGGGGAGGTGGGGGCTGTGAGGTGAGGATCTCACAGATTCAAAATCCCGGTTTTATATTGATTGGTGGCAGCAGTCCAACCCTGTGCAAAATATACACTGGAGTTTGAAAACCGCTGAGTTAAATCAAAAGAAGTATTAGGTAGAAGCCAGACGTGAACAGTGGAAAGAACACCCAGAGGCAGAGTCCCAAGTCCTTGAAGGAGAATGATAGAGACGTGAGCCGGATGTGAGACTGTGATCAATAAGCTGCATGTTGAAAGCCCAGGGACACAAGATCCTGCCCTTGTGCCTTCCGAGACTTTGGGGTTGACAGATCAAGAGCCACAGGTGTGGAATATGTGCTTTCCTCTTCCACCTCTGCCCTAGGATAACCCCTAGACTCAGTATAATGTATTTGTACTGTGGGTGTAACCACTCCCCCTCCATGGAAAAAGGCAGCCATGATGGTTCTGGTACAAATTTTGTAGGAGCAAAAACGCTCTTCCCAATCTGTGGGAAGAGCTCCCCAAATGAGTGGAAGCAGCCTCCATTGGAGACTACCCCCACTATACAGTCACAGCGCCTCCTAGCCCAGAGAGTCCCAGTAGTACCCAATCCCCAAACAATCATGGGGCTGGCTCCACTTCTGGGAAACCTGCCAGCTCCCCAACCTGGAAAGTGTACTTTTGCTTTAATTAACTGCTTTGAGTTTGCTACTTCCAGGTGTCTTTATTTGAGCATGGATACCTCATAAATTTTCTCATGGGGAATCCGAGGACTGAGACCTCCATTCACACAACACAGACTCTCCCACCAGTAACAGAAGGAACAAGAAGAAAGTCTATTTTCAGATGTCTAACTAAAACTCCTAGTAGTAAAAAGAAGATGGTGGAGAATACAAAAGATTCAAAATGCCAGACTTACACCATTCTGAATTAATATAGCCTTAATACATGTTGATGGGTTTGCTTATTAAAAGAATTTAGATTTTTTTTTGCAGGGATTCAATTCTAATTTAATTTTTTGTAAGTTTTCCCCCTTTTCTTTTGTGTTCTGTAGTTTTACTATGTATGGGTTATTATTTTCTCCTAATCCTATTAAGAGTACTTGTAGACACTGTTCAATCCCAGGATTGCCTTTCTTCAACTCTGGAAAATTTTACAGTCAGCTGTTAATTTAATCAGGACCGATGTGACTTTATTTCAATAAGTTATCCTTGTTGAGCAGCTACATCTGAGGCATGGTATTTACTGGAATGGGATAGGGTCGGCGGGGACGAGTATTTGCATGCCAAAGGAGAAGATCCCTGAGTGGAACTGTGCTACAGAACCAGAAAGATATTTGGTCCTTGTTCCTGGTTCCTGGTCTACAGAGTTCCTAAAACCCTTGGGGTTTCCTAAGGAATTTGAGTGTCTTTTGTTATTCATATAAGCCCTTTCAGCACACTTCAGTTTATGCTAGTGAGGTGACTGAAGGTGGGGCCCCTAGATAGCTTCAAGATGAGGCTGGTCACCAGAAAGACCAAATGATTAGAGGGCTGGAAAGTAAATGCAAGAACTCTGAAAACGGATGAGCTTCCAGGTTGGTAAAGACATGGGGGAGCTGGAAAGTTTAGCATACCTGAAGAGGGCCTGGAAGCTCCCCCCATCTCTTCCATCTTGCCCCTCCCCCCATATCTTCCATCTTGCTATACCTTTTAGAATAAACCAGTAAACATAAGTAATGTTTCCCTCAATTATAGCGAATTATCATACCTGAAGAGAGGGCCATAGGAACCCTGATTTATAGCTGGTCCGTCAAGGGTACAGGTGCCAAGCTCCACTTGAGGTTATCATCTGAGGTGAGGGCGGCCTTGCAGGACTGAGCCCTTCTCCTAGAAGTCAGAATTGGGTTAAATTTGTAAGCCACCCAGTCAGTCTTTGCCAAGAATTAAAGGTTTGGTGTGAGGAAATGCCTACATATGTGGTGACCAAGAGTGAAGGGTTCTGAGTTGAGGGTCATTAGCAAATGAGAGCAGTGGAGTTTTCCCTCACAGGAATACCAGAAGGAAGACCAAGGCAGGGCATCACAGCCAAGTCCTTCTCTGAAGAGGTGGATGCGATTTGCTTGTCTCCATTGTAAAAATATTCAAAGGTCTTCTTTCTTCAGACAGGATCTTACTCAAGAGTCCAACACATGAAGCAGTGGCATTCCTCTTTCTCTTCAGCCTGCTGAGCCCTCAGATTCCAGAAACACCCCTGGAGCAATGACAGACTGAGCTAACTCTGCCAGCTCTTCCACTGCTGGTTTTGTGGCCCGTGAGTGATGGAATATCCTGTGGAGGCTAACAAAACTGACTTTTAACGAATCTGGTCTTCCATTGTGGAAAAGTATATTTGTCTCTGAGGCCTACCTCTATCATAGTTCCAGAGCACCAATTCTAGAGGACTCTGTTAGTTATGCAGATGTGACTGTGTCATTGGAGGAAAGCTTGGGTCTCTCTTTGGGCTGGAGGAGGTGGTTGGTTCTAAACTTAGAGGCACAGGAAGACCTTTGGATGACAGAGAAGATTTGCAGGCAATGACTTGAATTGTTTGACTATGAATTTTTAATATGAAATAGAATTTTGGTAGACATACCCTCAGTTCATCACAAGTTCTACCATTCCCAACTGCCTTACACATGGCTGGATTCACGTATTTACGGTACCTGCCTGATCTGTTTGGCATCTGTGTTCATGGACCCCAGGGCCTACGTGGGAAGTTGGCACTCCCTCTGGATTTATCTAAATCAATGAGGCAGAGAATCCTCCCCACACATTCCATATTCTCCTTTGACCAGTATTCTCTACTTTGTACTCCCCTCTCTGACCCCCACCATCAAAACTAATCTCTATTATCCCCATTAGCCTTATTTATACCTCTCTTAGAGTGTAATACAATCACTATCATATTACCATTTTGTATATATGTACTATTACTCATTAAACCCTATTTCCCCAGACACCTGGACAATGCCATGTCTTCATCAAATGCCCAATAATTATTCTTTGGCTTGTTCTCAGTTTTAATTAGCTCTACCCACCACAGTGTCTAGAACAGAACCATTGTCATAACTTCTAATGCCATTATACCTACCTCTACGGATATGGCCTCTTGCAAGTGTTTTGGGGGCATAGGGAAGAGGACAAGACCAGGGGCAGATCACTCATTTGAGGTGATACTTGTCTGAAAGAAACATAATGTAGAAAAAAAAGAAAAGTGTAGAATACGATGGATTCTCATTTTTAAAAGAGAAATGAGCTCCCGCCTTGCTGCTGAAAGAGTGAGAGGAACGAGAATGAGTGCTTCCGTAGGGAAAGCAATTGTTTGCTATACCCCTCCAGTCTTGTATGGGCTCTGATGGGTTGCTGGTTATTATAACAGCACAAGCCAATCCCTCTACCCAGATGATGGTCCTACCCGACCTCCCAGACCAGTTTGGAACAGCAGACAAGGTTCAACAGTGCTTCTCCAGCTATGAAGTAGGAAGAAGGGTATCACCACCGTGAATGGAGCTAGTGTGTAGAACGAGTAGATAGATCATAGAAAAACCACAAGTAGTGCTATGCTACATTCATTTAAATAAAGAAAGCCGACATATTTTCCAAGGCCGGAAACAGAAATGGCATTAATGTGCTGTTAATTATCATCAGGAGTATATCTCTTTGACTTTTTATTCAGTTGAAATTTTTGTTATCACATATTAAAAATTATATACTTCTTTGCATTTCCCTAAATATTTTAATTGGTATATTTTAGTCTGGATGTGTGTACATTCTCTGTTACCACCCATCTGGGTGTAATTTTCCATAGTCTCCCCTGACGATCTGCATTTTCTCCTTCAAGTCCCTCCTCTAAACCCACTTCTGTGGATCTTGCCTTCACATTATGCCATTAAAAGCTCCAGCTGGAAGGAAGTGCCTCTGAATGGAGTCCAAGAGAAGAAACAAAGAAAATGGAAACCAGATGCCATTTAAGTCATCCCCGTGTGAGTCATCATTCTCTCCTGGAAAGTGTCTATCCAAATGATGTGCATCTCTTCTATCTGAAGCCCACCAGAGAGCCTTCCTCTTACTCTCTGTGTGTTTTAGCCATCCTCGGTAGACCTAGAGATTCTGAATATCATTGGCATACAGTAAATATATACATAGTCCTACTAATAGATATTTGCTGGATTTTAGATCCCACATAAGACAGCTGTTTCCTTCCTGGGTCACTCACCCGCTCTAATTGGGGGTTCCTTGCTACCCTTCCTCACCAACCGCCCTCAGGACTTGAAGTAAAAGCTCTAGTTTGAAAAGGCATGGCTTAGAATTGCTCAGGATTAAAAACTAGCAAACAAACGATGACAACACTTTAACCTCCAGAGGTTAGAATCAATTGATTTTCATGCGTACCATTTCCTGCTTTTCAATGCCAACTCCATTTAATCCCTGCGTAATAGATCATACCATCCCTAAAGTTGAAATCTGAATCATTCATTCATTTGGATAGCAAAACAAGCAAGCCAAAACCCTGTTAATTTTATTTAAAAGAAAAAAAAAAGGAGTAAAAAGAAATTCCCATTTTCCCAGGGTGACTCTGACAACTTTTTTTTTTAATTTTTTTTTATTTTTATAAACATATATTTTTATCCCCAGGGGTGACAAACAACTTTTGAGACTCTTTGAGAACAGTATCTGATCAAGCCAGTGGCAAAATAGGCAAGATCCAATTTTGTTTTAAAAATTCTATCTACAATATTACGTGTGTGTGTGTGTGTTCAAGACTGAGCACATGCATTTTTCTATATTCTCAAAATTCTGCTGAAGAGTCAGCAAAATAAACAAATGGATAACCAGAGATAAAAAGGGGACAGTCAGCTGAGATTTGAGAATTTTCTGTAAGATGGAAAGGAAGTGAATGGAACTGATGGCCAAAGCAGAAGAGAGGAAGCAGTGTCCCAGGTTTACTCAAGAGAAGGTTGTAAAACGGATAGAGATATTCTTTCTGAAGAAGCCTTGGGGGAATCTCCACACTGGGCATTAACACAGTCCCAGCTCTGAATTGGAAAAGGAGCCCAAAAGGTTGTGCAGAGACCAGCTGTATCATCTGGCCTTTCTCATTCTTCTTCGCCTTTCTATGCATGCAAATAGGCTGCCAGGAGAAGACTCGGAGACTTCACTTGCTCCCTGGGTTCTCCCCTATGAAGAAAATAAGATTGCTACCTAGACAGAACTAAGGCCTTTCGTATGGGTATTTGGTGTTCCACAGGGAAGTTCTTTGGTTTTGGTGTTTTGGTGGGATAAAGAACACCATCTGCATGATTCCCTAATACCCTAATATCCTAAAGGGAAGTTTGTCCATTGACATGACCACCCTGTACACAGGTGGTCTCCACCTTTAGAGAGATATGCTGATTGAGGAAACGTGCTTAGCCAGTGGCAGAGAACTTCACTACCTACACCAAGCCACCTTTGTTAATCACATAGTCTTTCTCCTTTCTAAATAGACACAAGTATCTTATATGATCAAGGTGATTCAAGTGGGCGGTGTGGACTGAAGGAGAACTCATGAGTATGAGGTCTGGGGATACAATCTAGAACCAAAGTCTCAAGAAACAGAGTTTAAAATATTGTTTAAAGTCATAATCATGTGGTCAGCCATCTCCCAATCATCTCCTCTCTGTGTGGCCAGTAGAACTTTGATCTTTCACAGGGGGTAAACATACCTCTTCCACTCTTGGGCTACATGTTTTGGGTGAATCTGAATGCAAACTCTATCTCCAGGATGGACTGTGGACCTAAGATCTAGGCCAAATTGTATGACCCAGGCCCTTGGCCACAGTTACTGGTTTTGAAATGACCTGCTTATAAATATTCCCTCCCTCCTTCTCACTTCTATGGGAAGAGTATTCTTCCCCATTCTGTTGATTTTGGGTGCAGTCATGGGACTTTGTTTAGCTAATGGGATATACTTATGTGGCTGCTCCTGGGCCTCTGTCATCTCAAGGCCCAGGAAAAACTTGAGAGGCACGTGGAGCATCCCTGAGCTATCCCAGCCCTGAGGTGTGAGGGGTCCCAACCAAGATCAGCAGGGTCACTCAGCCAAGCCCAACCTAGACCAGCTGACCTCAGCCAACCCACAGATACATGATTGCTGTACACCACAGAGACTCTGTGTGTGTGTGTGTGTGTGTGCACTCAGCATTACAGTGGCCACAGTTAAACAGCACAACAGTAAAGGCTTAGGCATTCTTTCCCGCTAGTCTAGACTCTACGAGGATCTGAAGTTACAGCTCCTGCAGCTGTGGCCACCATGAAGGATTTAAGAATGAAGCTTCCAGACCAAGGAGAGCTGAGCTGTACTCAAGTCCGGCTCCCAGTGTTTGAGCTCTGAATGCAGCCTCCCGAATGGCAGTGCTGCCTCTAATCTTGGAATTTATATGAGCCATAAAATCCCTTTTTATTACTCAAATCAGGTTTATTGGGATCTTTTTTCCCACTTGCAATCAGAAGAATCCTAACTGATATGAAAACTAAAATAACCAATGCAAGTTAGATGGAGAAAAAGATGTGGGGGAGGGGCCCACAAATGAATTGCCCATCTTGCATGGTGCAGTCAATCCAATGTCTCAATCAAGAGATACAAATAGAGGCATGTTTTCTGGACTTAAAAGCAAGGGAAGGGACTAGCATCAGAAACAAACAAAGGCAGTTTATCCACCATTGCTGGTCAGAAAGTATCACAAAGGGATGAGGTGTCCATTTTTTTAAATCTTCTATCGATCTGTGCAGCCCAATGAATGCTACTAGCCATGGTGGCTATTCAAATTTAAATTAATTAAAATGAAGTGAAATGTTAAATCCAGCTCATCATTCACAATAGCACAATTTCTAGGGCTTAACACCACAGGTATCTATCTGGTGGCTTCTTATTGGACAGGGTAAGTGTAGACTATTTTCATCATCACAGAAAGTTCAGCTGGACAACACTAGGGTAGTGTCACATGTCACTATGTAAAGTCAATCAATCAAACAACAGAAGTTTAAATACCATATGACTCATAATTGTACCATAGAGCTTTAAGAGTATAATTCCTGGATATAAACCAGGCGCAAATCCCAGCTCTGACACTCGCAAATTACAGAACCTTGGGCAAGTTACTGATCTTTCTGTATGTTAACTCCCTTACTTGTAAATGGCAAAATACTCACAGACCAACTTTACAGTGTTGTTGTGAGTATTAAATAAGCTAAAATATAATGAACTATTATATATGTTGTGCTTATTTTTTAAGATTTTATGTATTTATTTGAGAGAGAGAGAGCACAAGCCAGGGGAGCAGCAAAAGCAGAGAGAGAAGCAGGCTTCTCACTGAGCGTGAGTCCAACTTGGAGGCTCAATCCCAGGACTCCAGCATCATGACCTGAGCCGAAGGCAGATGTTTAACCAACTGAGCCACCCAGGTGCCCATACATTGTGCTTCTAAGAGTGCCTAGCATTTGGTGAGCACTCACCAATGAATGCACTTGTATTTGTTATCCTCTTGTAAGTTAGATTTTATCTTCCCAAATGTGCATCTTTTATATAAACTATATTCATATATATGAGATTTAGATATCAGTATTTATATATAATATGTAATATTTTGTATTTTGTATGTGGCATATGTACCTATATCCTATCTCAGCTCCAGGTCATGGGATATAAATGCTTTCATTTTCTTCTTCATACATTTCTGTATTTTCCAAATATTTATACCGATCACATATTGTCTCTAGCATCAGAAAAAAAAAAGGTTTTATTTTTAAAGATACCAACATATTTTGAGATGAATAACATGCTTCATCTGGATCATTTGCTTTTGCTGATTTGGTCCACAGGGGCCCATTATATAACCTCTATCATTAGTCAATCAGGGCTCGGTGACCTCTTCCCTGGATGATTACAAAATCATCCTGGCTGGTCCCCTCCCCCTGGCCAGCTCCACGCCAGCTTCCCTGTCTCTCCCCACCCACCACACTGACCACACCCCCCCTGCTTCAAACGTGTCAGTGCTTACCCATCCTTTACAAGTGCCCGGTCCAGGACCTGACCCGCTGGAGCCTTCCCATTCTGATCTGGCCTGCCTTTCCAGTCTCCTTCTACCCCCAATGGCATCAAGTCCCTCCCCATGGGCAATAAGGGGGACCATTCTTCTGCACCTTTCCCATCTAGGAAAGTTCCATTTATTCTGCCAAGACCCAGCTAACGCCAGCCTTCTGGGAAGGTTTTCCAGCCTCCCAGGGCAGTGTCAGAGCTCCCACGTCAATGGGCCCCTCTGACTCACAGCCAGGTCTACTGAGCAGCAACCTTAGCTTACCTTCTCGGTTCACCTTCATTATGGGCTCCTCGAGGGGGTGGCATCTTTGTCCTCCAGTGTGGCAGCCCAGAGAGTGGGTCCAAACTGTACTCAGTCAACAGCTCTTACACAGATACATTCAGGAAGAAATCATTTTTAAAAAATAACTTCTGTTGTCTTACCAAAACAATAAGAGTCCATGGTAGGAAAATTAGGAAAATTTAGGGTCCATCAAAGGCAGAGAATGTAAAGCACGCATAATGCCGCCTCTCAGTAACACTTAACCCCTTGGTAAATTCCGTAGGCTACTCTAGAGGTTCTCAAACTTCCTGAGTTCGTGGCACTCTTAGGGTACCAGTAATTTTTTTTCTGGTACTTTAAACCCATAGAAATTATGTTTATTATGCAGTTTGGTCCCAACAACCCAATTGTAGCAGTTCACACAGTGTCCAGGAGGGTCACTGTGATTCTCTTGAAATTTTGAAATACCCTGTGAGGTCCATGTGAATTCCCTACAGTGGCCTAGGGTGCCTTGGCACCCAGTTTAAGAACCACTGGTCTACATTTTCCAAAAGGATCTTTTAAAGCAAAATACGCTGTTATATTATACAAGCTGTTTTGTTAGCGTGTCATTTCTAGTTAATAACAAGTAAAAAATAATTTCCCTCTTGGTAGTGCTTATCTAACAATATCTAATATTTGATGAACACCTAAATTGTTTCTTATGAGGGAGATATAACACTATAGCATTATCTTCATGAAGACACTGCGGCACTGAGAATTTAAGAAACTTGTCTCATGTCCCACAGCTAGTAAGTAGGCCAACCAGGTTGTTAACCCAAGACATCAAGTCCTAGAATCCCTACTCTTAACTACCTTCCTCTAAGGCCTTTTAGCATTCACAGCCTCATTTCAGGCTGTGAAATGTGCCATCCAAGATGGAATGATATTCCATATTCTATTATAATCTGTATACTTATAACTTATTTTACCAAATCCCAAATATTAGACATTTAAATTATTTCCAGTTTTTTACTGTTCTCAAGAACCATGAAATGCACAATCATTCTCTGCATGCTTTTTGTCTATTTCCTTGGGGAAAAATCTCTTGGAGTAGCGTTGTTTTGTCAAACGGTAACATATGCAAACTTCAAGGTGTTTGGTATATATTATCAAATTATTCTACCAGAGAAGTTGGATAAATATCTATTCCATTCACTTTTTCCTCACCTTCACTGAATATTTTCATTATTTAAAAAGAAAAGAAAAAAGCATTACCAATAAATTAAGGGGAAAAGTTGTAGCGTATTGTTATGTTAATTTGCACTGCTTGATGTCTAAGGAGGTTGAGTGTTTTTATCTTAAAAACCAGAATTTATTTTTTACTTTAGAAGAGGCAAAGCCTTAGAAACAAGATGGCAGCTGAAACATGGTTGGGAAAGCCCCTCATGGGCTCTGTGTAGGTTTCATTCACATTAACTTCAAACTACTCCACAACCCATGTCCCATGTTGCTGGGCCAGGGGAAGTGATGCTTGCTGGAACACGTGGTCTACATTACCCAACACGTCATTATTTCTGCATTCTAGTTTGCCTGAGGCAGGAAAACATACTCTCCTCGTAGAAACACTGCCACGACAAAGAATGGGTTTATGGAACGGTAGACAATGGGAGACAAGGATTTAGGGGATCTTGGGCCCAGTCCTGCTGTGACCACAGCAGAATCATTTATCATCTGTTAGTTTCAACTCATCTACTAAAATGACTGTTACTTTCAAACTTTTGACAGAAATAGTTCAAAGATACCAGAATGTGAAATTCATTCCCAGGGTTAGTACCTGGGATGTATTGACCCAAAAAGCTTCCTTGCAGATGTAAGGTTTCTCTCTTCTTTAAAATTCAGGCCCAGGGCACCTGGGTGGTTCATTCAGTTAAGCGTCTGGCTCTTGATTTCGGTTTGGGTCACGATCACAGGGATGTGAGATGGAGCCTTGCACCGGTTTCCAGGCTGGATGTGGAGCCTGCTTAAGATTCTCTCTCCCTCGATCCCTGCCCCCCCCAAAAAAAAATTCAGGCCCAAACTGCCTTCTCCTCCATAAGATCTTGGTGTTTTTAATAGATAAACATGCTTTGCTTATTTGTTCTCTTTGTCTGTTGTTTTTGTCTGTTGTCTGTTGTTTTTTCTCACGATATGGGGAGATGTGCCATAATTTCATATGTAGCTTCAAGGACCCCAACACAATGCCATGTACTCCACTTTGAGAATTTTTTCCAAGACTCCTTCAACCTTCGTCAGTATAAGTCTAGAGAACAAGATCTGCTTTTTTTTTTTTTTTTTTAAGATTTTATTTATTTACTTGACAGACAGAGATCACAAGTAGGCAGAGAGGCAAGCAGGGCAGGGGGTGGAAGCAGGCTCCCAGCTGAGCAGAGAGCCTGATGTGGGGCTCGATCCTAGGACCCTGAGATCATGATCTGAGCCAAAGGCAGAGGCACCCAGGTGCCCAAGATCTGCTTTGTAGTTAACAGAGAAATGCAAGTTCATTATTCCGAGTGACGGTTAATTTTCCTAGAAGGATCAGCGTGTTTCCTCCCCCACAAGTTTCTTGGTTCCTGACACAGAACTGATCCTTCTGGTCAGCCTAGACCATAACTGACCATCACTGAATAGTTAAGTCCATATGCTAAAATCACTACTACCATTAATATTCCCACCTTCATCCTGAAAGCAACACACAGCTTTCTCATATAACTTCCTCCTTTCTACTCTGAATCTGTTTCATGATGGGAGTAATACGATGCAGTAGGGAGAAACGCCATTCTTGGCATAGAGATATCAAAGCTGACATCTTAGATCTTGGACAAATCACAACTTCCCTGAAACTCAGTTTCTGGACTAATAATATAGACCTGACAGGTGTGTGGTGAGGAACAGATAAACCTTGAGGCGAGGGGCAGGTAGGATTTTTATTTTTAAAAACCCATCCTTAATCCATAGTGAAGAACAGATTACTTAAGCATGACAATCCTTCAGTTTGGAATGTGGGTCGTTGGGAATTTTGTTCCAGCTCTAAGAAGACAGAAGGCTCAGCTGGGTGCTGCTGCTGATCTGCCTAGACAGGTTCTCACCAGACACAGGTGAAACGGCTCTCAGAAACAATGATGGGCATTGTTGAGCTGGGTGGGGCAAGATAGGGAACGTCGGTAACCACCCGTGAACCTTAGCCAAGCCCCTGTGCGGCAAGCAAAGCTGTTTCTCCTGTGATTCCATTTTCTGATTAAGAAGTCATGTTAAGCTCTAAGATTTTTTTTTTTTAATTTTTTTTTTTTTTTTAGATTTTTATTTTTATTTATTTGACAGAGAGAGATCACAAAACTCCTGAGGCATCGAAGCCTTTAAGCGGTCCAGGGGCAGGCAGCAGATGCCTCAGCTGGCCACAGGGAGCCAAGGCGAGAGCCCTGCCCCAACTTTCACGATTCTGCAGCCACCAGCACTCACCCTCACCCTCCACCGAGCCAGTTGTGTTAGGGAGGAGTAGAAGCCAAGCTTCATCTCACTGCCAAGCCATGAAGACCCTGGAGGCTAAATGAGACAGACTAGCAACTGGCAGCTCAAATTGAGTAACTCGAGGGAGGAGGCAAGCACGAACGGGGACCATAAGCAAAATAACGCCAATAGCGGTTGGCCGAAAGAGAGCATCAAGACCCACACCGAACAGGTGGGAAGTAAGAAGGGCGCAGGAAGAAGCAATGGCCGCCCCTCCCTCGATCTCCCGTGTATGGGAGCGCTCCCCGTGTCGCCTGCCCAATCGGCAGCTACTGCTTCTCTGGTACTTCCTGTAGTGCCAGAAGCGTCACTTGGCACAAGGATGGAAGAGCTGGACGGTCTCAACGCTGAGCAGTGAGCTGCTCTCCTCAGTCAGAGAAAACAATGAGCGAATGTCCAGATGTGATGAGTTTCCCCTTGTTCCCGAAATAAGGGTTTGTTTTAGAAAAGACCCTTGTCTCAACTACATGCAATGAATGGAGGGAAATGATCTTTGTATCATGAGAGCGTGTACGTGTCTTAAGGTAGAACGAGGCACACATATTCATCTTATTTACCAAGAACGGTATCTAAGTCACCCTTATTGCAACTAGTTTCCCCAGATTGGTTTCTTGCCGTCTTTAGTTACCTGCGTGTGCTGTGTCAGCTGGTCCTCTGTTACTGGGTTTGTGTTGGTTCATTTATTTCTTTGTTGAGGTGTTTGGGTTTTGTTGTTTTGTTTCTTTGTTTTTCCTTCTCCTGACTTCATTTAGAGAGATGCAGAATGGCAGAGTCGTGGTTAAGAGGACAGCCTCTGTGGAGAGGCCAACAGCAGTCACACACCCAGCTCTACCCTGCAGGGCATAATTTGCCATTTTCATTTACAAAATGAAAGTGCAGGGCTCTTTGTGCACAAATGAGCAAGAATTTCAAGACAGTGAGGCCCCTGGGTGGCGCAGTTGGTTAAGCGTCTGACTTGATCTTAGGGTTTTGAGATCGAGCCCTGTGTCAGGCTCTGTGCTCTGTGTGGAGCCTGCTTAAGATTCTCTCTCTGCCCCTCCCCTGGCCTCTCTCTCTCCCCATCTCTGAAAAAAAAGAAAGAAAAAAGAAAGGAAGGAAGGAAGGAAGGAAGGAAGAAAGAAAGAATGAATGAATTTCAAGACAGTGACCTCCAAACATTAAACCAAATATGGAGCTCTTATGACCACAGGGCCAGTGTGACTCCTCCTGTCACATGTCTATGAAGCCAGCCCTGCAGTCCCACGCTAACTGTGGGACTTGGGAATGTCACCCTCACATCCTCAATCTTCTTACCTTTAAATTGGAGACAATAACAGTATTTAGGTTACAAGAGTTATGGAATGATTGAATCAGATGATATTTGTAAAGTGCTTTGTACAGTGCCCAGCATATGGCAAGTGTTAAACATTATCAGCTGTTGCTACTGACCATAATTGCTGGTATCATAATGGGCTTCAGAACCTCCATTAAAACAATGAGATACCACTACATGCCTATTACAATGGCCATAGTCTGGAGCACAGACAACAGCAAATACTCACAAGAATGTGAAGCAATGGGAACTCCTGTTCCTGGCTGGTGGCAACGCAGAAAGGTACAGACACTTTGGAAGACAGTTTGGTGGTTTCCTGCAAAACTAAACGTTCTCTTACCACACAACCCAGCAGAGCCAACAATCACACTCCTCATATTTACCCAAAGGAGCTGAAAATTTATATTTACCCAAAAACCTGCACATGGACATTTACGGCTTTATTCATAGTTGTCAAAATTTGGAAGTGGCCAAGATGTCCTTCAGTAGGGGAACGGGTAAATAAATCGCGCTACATCCAAACAATGGAATATTACTCAATGCTGCTCGAGCCACAAAAGAGAAATGGTGGAAATTTAAATGCATATTACAAAGTGAAAGAAACCAGTCTGAAAGGCTGTGTGCTGCATGACAGCAACAATATGCCATTCTGGAAAAGCCAAAACTATGGAGACCGTAAAAAGATCAGTGGTTGCCAGGGGTTACAGGAGAAAGGGAAGAATGCATAGGTGGAACACAGAACACTTTTAGGGCAGTGGAAATACTCTACGTGATACCACAACGATGAATTCTTTCATTCTACATTTGTTCAAATCCATAGAATGTACAAGACCAAAATCGAACCCGGAGGTTAACTGTGGATTCTGGATGCCAAAGACTTGTTAGTGTAGGTTCATCAGTTGTAACAAATGTATCAGTCACTCTGATAGGGGATCTTGATAAGAGGGGGTACGAGAAGAATAAATGAAAGAAGATGGGATTGGGAGGGAGACAAACCATAAGTGACTCTTAATCTCACAAAACAAACTGAGGGTTGCTGGGGGGAGGGGGTTTGGGAGAAGGGGGTGGGGTTATGGACATTGGGGAGGGTATGTGCTTTGGTGAGTGCTGTGAAGTGTGTAAACCTGGTGATTCACAGACCTGTACCCCTGGGGATAAAAATATATGTTTATAAAAAATAAAAAATTATATTAAAAAAAAAAAGAGGGGGCTATGCATGGATGAGGACAGGAAGTGTCTGAGCTACCTCTGTACCTTCCTTTCAATTTGGTGCAAACCTAAAACTGCTCTTAAAAAACAAAACAAAGTCTGGTTAAAAAATAAAGCACCTCAATATCCAAACAAAACGAGGAATCAGGGCAACCATCACGTAATGGGAGACATTCACCACTACACTCTTTTCTCTGCTTTTCTTTGAATTATCTGAACAAGAAAGCTTTAACATAAATTACGCAAATAATTACTTTTATCATTCCCATTCACTTTGGCCATGAGCTGATCTGATCAGATAAAATTTAATATGAAGCTGTAAAAATATAAAGGTCAGATGTTCTACATAAAAAGAATCAGGTTAAGACACAAAAGAGTTGAGGAGCTAAGAAAATCTGGAGATTGGAAGAGCACATTTCAGGGGACAGTGCAAGGGGAAAAGGTGCTAGTGACAATTTGGGGATGACCGCCATTTACGGTCACTTTGGACAGACCTCAGAAATAAAAGCCTAAATAAAAATTCTGTCCTTTCAAAGAAAAGTTGGAGGTTGAGGAGGAAACTGTTTTAATTAAACTTTTGTATTATGAAATATTCCAATGGTACGTAAAAGTCTATGATGAATTAAAGCACTAATAATGGACTTACCTCATAGTTTGAGCAAATCTTGTCTTTATATATTTGCTTCAGATTTCAAGATTTTTTACTGTAAATTAGAAAACACAAAAATGAATGAGTACTTTAATACAAGAGGAACACACTCGTAACCACTGTTCAGGTAAAGAGCAGAACTTGGGCACCGACCCATGGATGGCCTCCATGGACGCTTTTCCATCCACAAGCCCTTCCCTTCCCCCGAAAGCAACACTTTTCTAGAACTCATCAAAGAGAAACTTTTTATTTTGATTTGAGACAAAGAGAGAAAGAGAAAGAAATCCTACCATAGAATACCAAAATAACACAACTGATAAATAGTATCATATGTATGAACCCAAATCCAAAAAAAAAAAAAAAAATAGAAATTTCTCTTGGGCAATAAAATGTTTCCTTTACTCCCCCTCGGATGATGGAGAGCCTTCTTCTCCCTGGCCTTCTCTCACATATGGACTCAACATTTTCCAGATTGGACCCATTTTGGCATTTTGTAACCGATTCTACCTCTAACAGTGAAAACATACTGCCTCTGTTTCTGTAATTATTTAGCTAAACCCACAAAAACTGGGTAATGTTCAAAGTTAGAAAAAATAATTACCAAATGTGTTAGGGTCCTGCTTCTGAGGATCCTTACTTCTATCAACAACTGTACTTCCAACATCAAGGTGAACACATGTCATGTCTTGCTTCTATTTTTAGGTTAAAGAGTCCGTGTTGAATCAAGTTGCTAATGCCTGTTCAAAACTGTCCCTTATCCCCACAGTGGATGGATCCACAGCCAAAACCTAGGTAAGGCCAGTGCTTTCAATTTACCAGATGCACACAGTCCCTGCAAAAGACATGTAGTGCTGCCCTTAAAATTAAAGAGGACAGTTATATATATATATACACACACACGCACACGTATGTATTAGTCAGGACTAGATGCAAGTAAAAGAAAAACAACTTAAAATAGTTTAGACTAATATGAGAATTTATAGGCTCATGTAACCAAACTGCCAAAAAAAAGGGTACAAATGACTACAATACTTTCAAAATTATTTTTGTCTCTTAGCTCTGCCTCCACATTGATATGTCAGCTTTCTTATCTCCAGCTGGCTTTCAGAATCTGAAGCTAGAGTCATAATTGCCCCACTCTGGGCTCACATCTTTGAGCCTCACCTTCCAAAAGTGAAGGAAGCTTTCTCTCCACTCCTCCACTCCTGATGAAAATAAATCTTGAATGTATATATTTGCAAAAAGAAAAAAGAAAGAAAGAAAAGAAAAAGAAAAACTCTGCAAATGTACAATTAAGATATGTGCATTTTATTGTATGTGACTTTTATGTCAAAAGGAAAACCCACTGTGAGCAAATATCAAACCCTTCTTGAATGCATTCTAAAATTCTCACAAAGTGTACAAATGTCTGCAATCTACTCTGAAATGCACGAAAACCAATTTGAATTAATAGCTGGATAGAAGGGTGGGTAGATAGATAGATGATAAAACTAATGTAGTAAGATGTTAAATGATAGAGCTGAGGTGGTGGGTGTTCACTATAGAATTCTTTTAGAATTTGTCTGAGAATTCTCATGGTAACGTGTTGGGTATGGGGAGTTAAATCCTGAGGAAGGACTCCGGTTGGACCAGCTTGGGTGCCCCTCCCAGCCCCGACCTGAAGTGAGGTGTGAGACGCTGGGTCATCTTACCTCCCATTAAACCCTTCCACTGTGGCCCACAAGGCAGTGTGACACGCGAGGAGCAGAGACACTTGACGGAGCAGAGAGTGGAAGCATGAGAACTTGTGAAGAAAAGTCGTTTCCCCACAGAAAGGACTGGGGTGCAGCCAGGGCCACGGGGTCATGTTGTAAGGAGGCAGCCACCCCAGTTTGATCCCCTGATGGTTTTAGAACAACGGGACAGATGATGGTCGTTGCACTATGACTGCACATCTCCTTGCCATTCACAGATCAAAATGAATGACAGAAGACCTGACTTTTCTTAGGTGGTGACTTTAAAACGCATGCCGCAAGGAGTAGGAAAAAATAACAGAAGATACCAAAGAGTAAAAGTGCCCAGCGTTTCAGAGCAAAGACATACTTGTCTAAGGAAGAACGAGCTTTCAGCCATTTGCTAGACATTAGTCTCAGGCTATATCGGTTTATGTCATTGAGCAAGTCACTCCTCTAAAGCCAGTTCTGCCTTAAAAAAAAAGCTACGACCTTTAAACAAGGGGTTCTCAATCGGCAGTCTACAGGTATATTGGTTTGGTTAGATTAGGTGTGAGGAAAAGAAAGGTTAGCCTTTTCCCCCCAGCCAAAGGAGGGCTTAAGGAGGTGCTCTTCGGGGTAAAATTATTCATTAATCTATGTTTTTATGCTAAGTTATGAAAAAGCCTAAATTTCTCCTTAACCCCTCTCTCCTGCTATCCAACTTTCGGAGATTGGATTTTATCAGGAATTTTAATAGTCAGCGTTAGGAGGTAATACACCCTTGCCTAGAAAATTCAAAACACATTTGCATAGTTTTTAATTGACAGGAACATGAGATCAAGTTTGCTAAATGAAGCCGTGTGTCCTCAGGTTGGCTGAGAATGGACCCACGTAAGCCAAGGCCGTCTCGGCATGTTGTCTTTGCTGTGTGATTTAGGAGTGCCCTCCACACTCCCTCTTCCCTTCACTGTCACCTCCCACACGCCAAAGCAGTCTCTTGGGCTGCTTATGTCAGTCCAGGCCAGAGCCGGGGAAGAGGAGTTCCAGATCCAGCCAGGCCTTCCACCCAGGCTGGTGCGGAAGGCCAGAACTGTCCAACATGACCAGTAACTAGGGAGTCAGCTGCACTGGCTTGTTCGCATGGATCGCCCATCCCCCAGAGTCTGTAGCCTTTAATTTCTACAATTTCTCCAGCAGCAGTCCATAAATTTCATTATGATTTTGAAAATCCCTGGAAGCTCTATATCTGAAACTGTTGCTATGTTTCCTTCTACCGAGTCCTCCAAAGTTATAAGTATAAATTTAAATAGCAGGAATGGTAACAGTGTTAGCTACCACTTACAGAGAACCTAGACACCAGGCACTATGCCTCTCCCCTTACATACAATGGCTCATTTAATCTCCCCAGTCGCCCAATGATGTGGTTTCCATTCTACAGATAGAAAAATGGAGGCATGTAAAAATTACGCTGCTTGGCCCAAGTCATGTGCCAAGGAAATGGCGGAACTATGATTCAAAGCCAGGGACGTGTTTTTAACTACTGTGCTATGACATTAAAGCCATCCAAAAAATTGAAAAGGTAAGTCTTGCCCAAGCTTCCACGGAAGCAAAGATTAGAAACCTGAATTTGTTACTCAGAATTCTGGGTTCTTTTCTTGTAGGGAACACATAGAATGGTGAGACTTGCAAGGAATTTCTCATAAAGAAGGGACAGAGGCGAGAGCCACACCAGAGTGTACTAACGTGGGTTTTCAATTCTTCACTGACAGAATTCGGCTAAAGGTCACAAATAGTGTCCATGTGAATGGCAATTGTCTAAAAAAGACCAAGGGATTTGGGCCAAGCTGTTCAACCAAAATTTACGAAGGAGTGGGGTAGCGGTAGGTCGGCACGACAAGATGCCGGGTCTCTTTGTTCCATCTCGTTATTTACCCAGACGGTGACCCTACCATGGAGTGACGGGAGCCAGTAGAGAAAGGGAATAATAAAATTAGCAAAACAGACTGCAGCCCTCTAGTTTGAATCGGGGGTTCTCTACTAAAAACTTTACATGTCTGATTCTTTTCTGCAGGAAAAATTTCCAGCATACACAAAAGTAGAGAAACTGGTATGATGAGCCCCATGTCCCATCACCCCCACTTAAACGAGCATCACTATTTTGCCATTCTGGCTTCATGGATTTCTTTAAAAGTTGAAATTATAAGACCCTGCCCCAGGAGGGTTTTATGGTGGCATTCGGGAATGTATCTTTTTCCAAACTCTCCAGGTGATTCAAGGAACTGCCAGGTTGGAATAGCCGAAACTCTTGGTCCTGGGACTGGGGCCTGCACCTGCCTAAAGAAAAGAAGAAGTCCCCCCCTCTCCCACCCAGTGCCCATGGCATGGTGCTCCATGACTCAGAGAAGAGACCTGAACAGCAGAGGTTTATCTGTCAGGGACTAGGCAGGAAAGAAGTCATTCCAGATGGTTTGAATGAAGAAGCCGTAATGATAGGACAGAGGTGAGAGCAGGGATAAGAAAACGTTAAGGAGGTCATGGGGCCCAGAGGCCAACAAGGACCGGAGGCCGTCGTCAGCCCTAGTGCACAGGGTCCAGAGGAGGACCCAGAGTCCCTAGAGTCTAGTGAGAAATGGAATCCTCACTAGAGGTAGGGGCCGCTTGGCAGGAGCTGTGATTTGGAGTAACCAGGAACAGCTCCTGCTAAAGGCACTGCAGAAGCACAGGGTTTGAAAGATCTACACTGATCTCACTCTCTTCCCATCCCCTTATCCGGGCCAGGCCTGTCATTGGCCAAAGGAAACCGCGAGTGAGCAGCAAGGCAGGGGATGGGGGTGGGGCAGTTTCCTGGGCCAGGAGCTGGCAGAAGAAGGCAGAGAACACATCCAGGGATGAGAGCAAGGTGGAAAATGGGAGCAGAGAATAATCCGTTAGGAGAACAATCAATCACTCCTTCCGAATTCTGAGGTAGGAGAAAACAGTCGACTCTTCTTCCCGGAGTGAGCTGGATGTTTCTCAGCCCTGGAAGAAACCAAGTCAGAGAGCAAAGGGACGGTCTCATCCTTGGTAATATCAACCACAAACCCTTGTCCTGGGCGGCACGGTGGGCTTTAGTGTGACAGCCTGGCCCCAAGTTCCTTCCCCCGCTCCCGCAAAGTCAAGCTGGAAAGGAGGAGAGGCAAAGTTCAAGAACTGTAATCATTCCCGATTTAAGTTGTCACCATGGAGAAACCTGGCTCACTTTTTTTGTAAGTTAAAATTATTGACTGGTCAGAGGGATATTAGTTCCCAGTGACGTGTAGTTAGAGGCGATTACTTTCTGTTTACCATTTACTCTCAATTTACCAACTAAAAGGACAATGTAGGGGTTCCTATCACAGAATTTTTATGGAGCCCATTTTCCCCTTGAAATCTCTAAGTCTATTATTTGCAAGTTGTTTAAAAGCTAGCATTTCAGTTTTCAAAGCTACAATCGCATTTACGCTTCTGGTTAAAAAGCAGAAGAAAAACAACTCCCTAGGTTGAAGTTAATCTTTTCAACTCTTTCTCCCCAAGGGACATATACATACGCATGCTTGCCCCTCTAGACTCCAGAAACACCTCAAGCAATGTAACTCCACAGACTTCGGCAACTGTATTAAGACCTGAGAATCCCAACAGAGGCAGAAGAACCCAGAAGTAGAAATTCTGAGCAGTCGCCTTTGAAATGATCATTGACCAAATGGAGTGTGTCCAAAGAAAGGGGTGACCATAATGACAATGGGCTTTGAGGGGGTCTGACTGCCATCTTCAATTTTCTGGAGAAATGGGATGGCCAATCATGCGGTTCCAAATGGCAGGACTAGAGCTGGTCATTCTAGAAAAGCCACTTTTACCCCATCAGGGAGATGTTGGTAATTGCCTGACTGATTCAGTGCTCCAGTGCCTGGCTCAGAGCTTGACATATAAGGGGCACCCAGTAATATTTGTTAGATGGATGGTAATCCCTGATACTGGTCACTGGTGAAACCTGCCACTGTCAAGCGAGAGAGCTATCTGTCACGGGTTAAAGTCTGGACAAGCCTTTGTAAGAAACACTGTGGAAGGTATCCCTATAACGGCAAACTGTATTTATTCCATTTCTTTTTTTTTTAATTTATTTTTTATATTCAGCATAACAGTATTCATTATTTTTGCACCACACCCAGTGCTCCATTTCTGAAATTGATCGCTTCTAAAGCTAATGTCTGACTAGGACATGGCTGGAGGGGAAGGGTAAGAAGGTTGTCAGGGCAAGTCCATTCTCCTTTTTGGGGCCAAAGAGGAATAGAAGATAATTCACATAAATCCCTCCAATGTGGGGGATAAATGTGGCAGAGAAATAAAAATCCAATGTGATTCAACAATAATAAAACAAACAACCCAACTGAAAATACTACATACAGATACTAATAACGTTGTATGCCTGAAATGTGTATAATGTTATATACGAATTTTACCTCGATTTACAAAAAGGGGCCAAAGACCTTAATAGACACCACACCAAAGAAGAGAGATAAATGGCAAGCAAGCCTACGAAAAGATGCTCCTCATCACACGTCATCAGGGAAACGCAAATTAAAACAATAATGGATCCGGCCACACTCCTGTTAGAATGGCCCAGATCCAGAGCACGGACAACAGCAAATGCTTGCAGGGAGGCAGAGCGCCAGGAGCGCTCCTTCATGGCTGGGGACAAGGCAGAAAAGGGACAGTCGCTTTGGAAGACAGTTTGCGGTTTCTTGTGAAACTAAACATATTCGTACCATACAATCCAGCAGCGCTGGCAATTGCCAGTCTTGGTATTCACCCAAAGGAGATGAAAATTTATGTCTTTATCAAAACCTCCTCACAGATGTTCATAGCAGCAGTTGGGGTTCACAGCTGCCAACACTTGGAAGGAACTGGGATGTCCTTCCGTCGATGAACAGGTAAAGAAACGGTGGTCCATCCAGACAGCGGAGAGTTTGCTATCCAGCACTGGAATGAAAGGAGCCATCAAGCCATGAAAAGAAATGGAGGACACTTACATGTAAAGTGATAGAAGCCAGTCGGAGAAGGTTGTATACTTTATGGTTCCAACTACATGACGTTCCGGAAAAGGCAAGACTATGGAGACAGTAAAAAGATCAGCAGTTGCCAGGGCTGGGAGATTGGGGGAGGAATGAAAAATGGAGCGCAGAGGATTTTCAGGGCAGTGAAAATACCTATACGATAGCATAATGATGGAAATCTGTCATCGTACAATTGTCCAAACCCACAGAATGTGCAACACCACGGTGAACCATAAGGTAAACAATGGCCTTTGGGTAATTATGATGTGTCAATGTAAGGGCATCAACTGTAGTAAAGGTACCACTCTGGTGGGGGCTTTTATAATGAGGGGGACTATGCAGAGAGAGGGGCCGGGGATGTATGGGAAACCTCTGTACCAACCTGTCAGCAACTTATGACCTTGAAATTACTCTAAAAAAAAAAAAAGTCTTAATAAAAACAACAAATGTGGGGGCTCCCTGAGAAGACATCTGAATATTTTCATTTGGTGGAAAAGAGGAAATCAGGAGTTGAGTTCACTATGATCTGTCCTGGGAGGCAGATTTCAGGAGCAGGGCAAAAGGTGAGTTTGCAAGGAAACCCGAGAGAATTATTTAGAAGTTGATCATTAAGCACCAAAAACAAAATTAGCCCTCCAAAACTCTAGGAGTAACACAGAAGAAAATGAATCCATCCCTTCAACAACATGACTGTGCATGTTACCCTCCACCATCTCCACCGCCAAGTGAACACCTTTAAATATCCTCCTGGTTTTGCACACAGATAATTAAAGAGTGCACTCTGATTGCTCATCTCATCTGTTCGATAGATGTGAGTCAATGTATGGAACTTCCACTCTGGCTGTGGTTCATCTCTGAGCATTCAGCTTTGCAGGGGAATTTTCCTTTTCTTTCTACTTGGGGTCCTAGTTCTTTAAATTCTATCCTTATTGGCAGGCTGTTGTCATGGAGAAAAATAACTTTAAGTAGCTCTTTGAAAAGCTTTGAGTTGCTGTTCCCTGCTATTTAAAGATCCCCCAGTAAAGCGAAAAGTGCACTTTGTTTCCATATAAGGCACTACCGCTCCACGGCGAGAGTGTCACTGGGGCCTGATTCCATGTGCTTAGAGCAGAACATGACATGTCCTGAACATCTGGGGATCATATTTATTAAGCATGTCTACCCAGTTGAGAAGGCAAAAGAAAAATCAGAAATCCGAGCTCTACTATCTGAAATCTTTGGCCAACCACGATTCTGAGTCATTATGAGCCGAAGCAAATAAGACAAGCCAAATCTTATAATCACCACCTATTTCGCCTCCCACGCGGAGCGTTTGCTCTATGTGGCCTTGGAACTAATTGCCATAATCCATTTCTCTGCCACCTCCTCATCAAGTACTCAGTATCTAAAACTTTCTTCGTTTCAATTCACAAGCATTTACTAGACGCTTAAGACACGTCTAGCTCCTGGTTGGACATGGTAGGGGTACATTGAAGTATAGAATAAGGTCTCAATACAGTAAGATTTGAGAGAGAAAATAACGCAGATAAAATAAATGAAACAGCCAACACCATTGAAACACCAAGTGATACAGAATACTAATGATTCCCAACTTTGTCTGATGATTGAACTCAGTCATGAGTATATTTTAAAAATGCACATTCCCAGGCCCTTGCACCTGATAATGAATCAGGAACTCTAGGAGGAAGCCCCAGAATCAGCAAGGTTCTGCCCTAAAACATGGCTGAGTTCTGTAAGACTTCAGACAAGAACAGCCTCTCTGGTCCTCAGGTTCCTCCTTTGTAAAAGAAGTGAGGTGATTGGGCGCCTGGGTGGCTCAGTGGGTTAAGCCTCTGCCTTTGGCTCAGGTCATGATCCCAGGGTCCTGGGATAGAGCCCTGCATCAGGCTCTCTGCTCAACGGGGAGCCTACTTCCCTTCCTTTCTCTCTGCCTGCCTCTTTGCCTACGTCAAATAAATAAATAAAAATCTCTTAAAAAAAAAAAATTGAGGTGATCTAGACAACCTCTGAATTCCTGTTTTCTCCGACATTCTGTAATGTTATGATTTAAAGTAACAATATGTATAGTTTTATAATAATCAATGTAAAACGTCAAAGAGGGCTTCATGGAAAATGAGAGACATGGCATGCAAGAAAAACAAACAAACAAACAAAACCCCATAACAATCCAATGACTGTATGATGGGTCAAAGGATGGACTTGGATTTGAATCTAGCTCTGCCACATGCTGGCTGGATGACCTTAGCCAAGCAATTTACCCCAGCCCCGCCACACCACCACCCACCACTCCCCCTCCCCGCTGCCAAGGCATCCGTTTCTTATCTATAAAATGGGGATAGGAGTAGTACTACTTTCTGGAGTTCTAACAAACATTCAGAGAAACAATATATATAAAGCACGTAGTAACCACTCCATGGTTATTAGAAGCCTTACTCTTATTGGTGACCAGAAGAGAATAAGAAATTCCAGTTGGATTAAAAGATCTTAAGCAAATACATACTAGTCTTTAAGGAGTATGGCATATTGGCCAAAGGGGGAAACTGGCTTGCCTCTCTGTTGGAGAGAGAGTTTGGACAGCTATGGTGGGGTTAGATGACCCAGTTTGTCTCAGTTCCCTAAATCCACACGCTACTAGAACATCCTTCAACATCAGCTGCTAAAGCAAGAGCTTTCTCCCCTCCTGCCCTGAAAGAATCCAGATGTTGTGTCTTTCTACAGCGGACCTGGTTATGCCAGGGTGGATCACACGTAGCATCACCTCACTTTAGCAGAGCAAGGAGGCACCAGTCTCTGGAACCACAGCTTTCAAGGAAATGGGGCTGTGGCTGGCGTGCCAATGATTCGGCCTCGCCCTGGGCTCAGAAGAGCAGAGTGACAGCCAGATTACCACTTGGAAGAGGAATATGTGCTCACCATTTTGTTTTGCTATAGGTATATTCTATCCCTGTCTATAAAGTGAGCTCACCCTTCAGTGAACTTGTAGCCAAATCTTGTTATGCCCAGTGCCCAGGTTCAGGAATAGTGGAGAAAAACTTCACAAAGAAGTCGAGGATATACCAGGGGTTGTGGATCTAGAATGTTTTGTCTTCATTTCTAAGTGCTCAAGTATTTTTAAATAAATATTATTCTTGGTCTCAACTTATTTATATTTGAAACCAAGAGAATCATTGAAATAGTATGTCTTCTTGGTTGTTACAGAAAACATTTTGCCCATCTAAAAAGGGGGCTTTTCTACTTTAAATGAAATATTCTGCCTTATCAGTAATTACTAGGTTTTAAAGGACTGGCTTCAGAGATTGGATCTGAGTTTGAGAGACTGCTTTATCTTTGTATCATTCATATATTCATTCTATGATTTACTGAGATTCTAACATACGGGAAGCACTTTGCCAGGAAGTGGGGCAGAGATTCACAGGTGAGTAAAATAATGGATTCCTAAACCTGCCTGCAGAGGTTTTCTTTCTATAGTATCAGAATAGGGTCCAGGAATGGGAATTTTAGCAAAGCTCTAGTTGATTCTGAATGGTCAGACTATGTTTAGAAACACAAATATGGAAGACTAATGTTTAGAAGATATAGCAGACTAGTGTTTAGAAACACTAATATAGGGGCACCTGGGTGGCTCAGTGGGTTAAGCCTCTGACTTCAGCCCAGGTCATGATCTCAGGGTCTTGGGATCAAGAAGTGCATCAGGCTCTGTGCTGAGCAGGAAGCCTGCTTCCCCCTCTCTCTCTGCCTGCCTCTCTGCCTACTTGTGATCTCTGTCAAATAAATAAATAAAATCTTAAAAAGAAAAGAAAAGAAAAGAAACACTAATATAGAAGATCCAAAGACAAATAAAGGATAATTCTGCTTCAAGGAATTTACAGCAATCTCTCAGACTTTTCAAGTAGCCAAATCCAAAGCTACTTCCAACTAGCCTTCCAAGTAGCCGACATCTGTAGCCAGTGCTTCTAACTTTCTTCCCTCCTCTCTCTCCCCAGTCAATTCACCCACCGCCTGCATGCTTTGTACTAGGAACAGAGTTGGCACTGGCAGATAAATAAAAAAGAATAACCTCTCCTTCTCAAAGCATGTATTTCAGAAGCTCATTATCATTAAAATTTGCCATGGCAAACTGAGCATAAACTACCCTCTCACACATATGCATCTGATATAACATGTGTTTTGTCTTGACCCACGTGGAGCAAAGTCCTTGTCCTAATGGAGCAGTTTCTTATACAAGCACATGAGACTAATTTCTGAATGTTCATTCGGTGATGAACTTGAGAAAGTGGAAACCACGAAGGTAAACATGTAGACTGTATCTCTCCATTCAGGCACGACTCTGTTCTGAACACTGGGCCACGTTCTCAGCATTACCAAATTAAAAGGGTGGGGATAGTTTTGAGGGATTTCAGTATTCAGATTGGGTTGGCTAGGGTCTGTTTGGCCCCCGGGACCAGCAGAACTAATTAATAGTGGGGCAAATAATAAAGATATTAAATTAAATAATGAGAAGGGCGGTCATTCCAGAGCTGGTTCGTCAGTTCAGTCTCAAGAGGACTGGCTCGGCATCTCCAAGAGTCTCCTGGGTTTCCCATTTTGTTCACAAGATGGTTCGGCAGATCCAAGCACTCCATCCTTCATAACCTCATCCCAAGGAAGGACAAGGGAGAAGCCAAGGCCAGGAGACGGCTTTTTCCTTTGTCATGGAGAATATATCTTCTCATAAGATACCAGTATATTTCCCCTTACATCTCACTGGCCAGAACTGAGTCATTTTTCTCAACCTTGGCTGCAAGGGAGGCTGGGAAAGGAAGAGACTGTCGAGTAAGCCAGACAACATCTTCTTTTAACAGAGATGAAATGATTATAAAATACTAAGGATGTAGTATTTAACCAATCGCGCAATTACATGAGTGTTTCTGGAATAAAGAAAAAAAAAGAGAATAGTTGTGGAATGCAGGGAAATTTAAAGAGAGACAGAGATCTATTAGATGAAAGAGGAGGTGGGTTTGAGTTGATGGAGAACAAAGGCGGAGGGTCTTTTGGGTAAGGAAAGAACTCAAGAAACTCGGAAATGGCGTTAATGACTAGAAAACACTGCAGTGTTTTCCAGGTTATTTATTTTCATAGCACCAACGTTATGCTCTTCCCAATATTTATATCAGCATTAGGATCATTTTCTTATTTTATATGCTGGATAACTTTAACTTTAAATGAACAATATCTTTCATTTTTTAATTTATTATTTTTTTAATTTTTAAAATTTTTTTTAATTTTTTATTTTTTATTAACATATAATGTATTATTAGCCCCAGGGATACAGGTCTGTGAATCGCCAGGTTTACACACTTCACAGCACTCACCATAGTACATATCTTCCCCAATGTTCATAACCCCACCTCCCTCTTCTATTTTTTAATATTGTTTTTATAAGGTGAAATTCACATAACATAAAACTAACCACTTTAAAGTGTAAAGGTCAGTGGAATTTAGTACATTCACAATGATGACAAAATTACATTTTAAACGGTCTAACTTGTTGATGTTTTAGGAAGAACATTCACTGACCCAAGAGTCCGGAGTTCCAAACCAACCCTGTAACATCAGCTAAGTTGTTAAACATCTATAGAACTGAGGTATCTCTCTGTAAAACGGTGGATGACTTTCACTGTTTGAATCAAAATCACCTTGAGAAGTGTTTAAAAATATCTGGCATTGTTTCATCCCCAGAGCCTAATTCAGTAAATCTGGCATATGTGATTTTTAACAAGTCATGCTTAAGAACTAGGAGACGATTATCTTAAATTATTTTAGATAATTTCTAAGATTCTTTCATAACCTTATATTTTTAGGATTCTGAGAGCCATGATTCCACGGTGAACAATATCTTCGGGGGGGGACAGAGAGAGAGAGAGAGATTCCCCAAGAAGTTCTCCAACTATTCAGACAAAATGGATGCAAGTCAGCTGGTTACGTCACAGAAATTTCCATTCCGAAGTGCAGAAGGGAAAGAGACAGGCATATTCTTTCCATTTGATGCCACTTGTAATGAAGTTTTCCAAGTATCCGCGAGAGGTGTCCTGAGGGGGGAGAATAGGCTAGTGCCAGATATCAATTATCAGCAATATTCCAAGCTCGGAAGTCTCCAAAACGATGAATTATGAGATCCTGCCAGAATCTATATGAGTGGAAAACAACCAAAGTAGGGCAGAAATGTGTCTCTGAAATCTGCTGGTTAGATGGAGACTAGCAAAGCCTTAGATTAAAGTAATACTTGATCTAATGTAGTCTCTCTTTTCTGACTCCAGTTACTCTGTATCTTACCCTCATCTTTCTTTTATCTGTCTTGGTAAACTCACAATTATTTTATTGGTATGTTTGTTGACCTGGTTTTTATTATTTCCCCCCTACAGTAAAACCTCTGTGAGGACAGATAATAAACTATTGTTCACCACTGTATCCCCACTGCCTGTCACAGGCCCGTGAACTCTCAAATAGTTATTAAATAAATGAATAGTGAATAAATGTTCCTGTTAACTAATTTTCCAGAAAGTTACCTGACATCTACAAAGCTGTCCAGGACTAGCTGTCCTTCCATCAGGCCCACTTTGTTCATCACAGTAGGAATCCACCTGGGTGTGGAACATGTTCAGCAAACAAAATGTATCAAAGCAAACACCACCACACCGTCAATAAAAGAAGAAACATCACTGAACACCTACTAAAACAAGCCAAGTGATTTGCCGCATATTAAGGGAAGCTGATTCATTATCAGCTGTCTCCCCCTAGTGGTGAAGAATATATTTATCAGGGCTCCCTGGCTTGGGATCTTTTTTAAAAGAGAGGAAAGCAGCCAGGCGCTTTTGCAGAAAAGTGCTTTTGCTACCAATTTCACAACCTTTGAATTATATATAATACATACACACATAAATTTAGAAGGAAAAAGTGCATGAGTTGCACTTTATCTTAATGATCTGTTTGTTAACCCTGGAAAACATAGCTGGAGTTAAAAATAACTTGCTTAAAATTCATTTTGAACTCTATCTGCTCGTGTCATTTCACGTTCTTATGGAACCCTTTCCTAAGAAAGATTTAAAATAGCTATTTTTTCTCAAAGGCTCTCAGAGAAGAGTATTGATTTCTCATTTAAAATTTGACATTTACTCTATCACATGAACAGATTTTCCTGGAAGCAAGAAAATCATGACGAAGTTACCCTAAAGCCTGACATAGATCAACTTTTTTTAGATGAAGTTCAGAAACTATATGTTTAAAAAAATTCAGCCAAACTGCTACTTACAAATCATTAGTTGCAAAACAGCTAGCAACTTAACTGAATTCAACATTTCCCTGATTCTACCCGATCCTAGCCCCCAAAACACCCACAGAAACCTATATTTGTATCTACGGGTATAGATTGAGGAAGGCTTTTAAAAATAAGCTATCCAAAATGATCTCTAATTCTGAAAGTATTAGCAGAGCAAAGAACATATTTTTTTCATATATACATTTAAATTTGGTACTCTCTTAGCTAACGAGGTCATAGTGAGTTTTTAAGAGAATTTAAAGAGAGAATATCATTTGCTTATAGGACTTGTTTCAAGTTTTCGGGCACATGTGTGTGAGTGTGTGTAGGTACTAGGAACATTTTTTTTTGAGCATCAACTATGTACTAGGCATTGAACTTGGCATATAACCCTCCTAATAAACTGATGAAATAGACACATTATTTTCACCATTCCACCAGTCTGCTCAGGTATATATTAAATTCCTGGCCCAAGGTTGCCAACTGTGGGACTAGATCTTACTGGTTTCCATCAGTTATCCTTTGAGCAATTTTTCAGTTCATTGGTACTATTCAACAAGCAAGAACTTAGTAACTGCACGACATTGGGCAAGGAGGGTGCTCAGCAATATTCAAACAACTTCAGGGAATATTTATCTTCTATGGATTAAAACTGATGAAAATCATTCTACCTTAAGAGGCAGTGAATTTGCGACGCCTGGGTGCCTCAGTTGGTTCAGCGACTGCCTTTGGCTCAGGTCATGATCATGGAGTCCTGGGATGGAGTTTCGTTCGCATCGGGGTCCCTGCTCAGAAGGGAGTCTGCTTCTCCCCTGACCTTCCCACTTCTCATGCTATCTCTCTCTCTCATTCACTCTCTCTCAGATAAATAAATAAAATATTAAAAAAAAAAAGAAGAAGAAGCAGCAGTGAATCTAATTGACGACTACAGTCTTACAGGAGATCAAAATCTATCCTTAATGATACATCTTTCATGCACTATTACTGATAATCTGGACATATTCTAGAATTTTCTTATTTAACCAAACCTCAATTATTACTTCTTTTGTTGACAGTTGCTTTCATTTTTCCTAAGTGTAAAGTGTGGTGCCCTGGGCCTTCTTTTCAATCATTAAGAAAATGATAATTTAATTAAGGATTTTAGTTACTTTAGAAACAGTTAACCAATATTTTATTCTATTAGATTTGTGTGGCCACTGGAACTTTCCCACCTGTCCATAAGAAACTTCCCAGGGTCTGGGAAATTGGCTGCTTGCCTGGTGGGATTGCAACATGCTAATTGTAGTGTCTTCTCTAATACACCAGATGGCGGTGGCTCCTTTATCTGTATATAAGTGACCCACACGAAGATGTTCAGACTAGTGCATCAGTTAGGTTGATAAAGAAAGGAAAGTCATAGTCTTAAAGCGTTACACTAGGAAAAACAAACACGAAAGAGGTCATTATTTCTATCAACTTCAGGTGTCAAATCTTACCTTCCAAGTATCAGGGGAGGAGCACAAAATGCCATAGGACCATTACCATGGGAAACTGACGCTGGACTAATCCTGAAAAATCATTTTGATACAACTAATCTTTTATTTAATATTTCGGAGACAGCACCGCATTTGAAAAACACAGCTCATCCACGTGACTTATGGGAAGCGAACCGAAGTAGACTGAGCCAATACCTTTTGAAAGAAAAGAGTTTCATTGTTTTCTTGCAGGGGAAGGATGCAAGCATTACCAGGAGTCTGGAGGGAAATGGGGCTGCCGAGATCCGTGGGAAAAATAACTTTCAAGCTGCTTAACAGAGAGGATGACAATTGGGACTGGTCTTCCTGACAATCGAACCCTGCCAGATCTCCTTTGATTGGGAACAAAGCGTTTCCCCAGAGTCTCCGTCGGGTGAGGTTAAAAGTCTACGGTTCTACAGCCCCTCAGTATTTCTTGCTCATGGTTGTCCTTTAATCTTTTGAAAACGGGCTAGGACGACTCCTCAGCGCTGAGGCCGAAGAATCTTCTAGGACTCCCGCACTGAGACACCCCCCCCCCCCCAGGTAATCGATAGATACAAAAGGGCTCGGAGAAATACAGCGACGCAATCTGTGAGGCAATAATAAAACGTCTTCATTGGGAATTAACATTCAGAAAGTTAAATTTATCAGGAAAAAATTACCTCTGAACACTAGGAAGGTCCTTTGTCCTCCATGGACCTCAGTTATTCCTCCCTCTAGACGCAGAGACGCGCGCGCGTCTCCGACTGGGGCAAGTCCTGTCCAACGGTCCAGCCCGCGGTCCAGTCCGCGTCTCCAGAGCAAGGCCGGCAGAGGTTGGACCTCACCTCTGCCGCGGTCTTATTTATTTGTTCCCTTGGTTATTGTCTATCTCCCCTTTGTAGGAGAGGGAAAAGAAACTCTTCTTTGCCTTACTTGTGCCCGTGGGGTCCTGAAAATCAAATTGACAAAAAACAGATTAACAGGAGAAGAGGGGTTATTTCACATGCATATGGAGGGCCTAAAGGAATGAAGCGAAAATCCCAAAGAAATGGTTAGACCAGGGACTTAGATGCGGTTTGAAGGAAGAGCAACACTTTGGTGGAACAGTGACAAAACAAAGGAAAAGTGGCTTTGGCACGGAGGTAAAATGGTGAGAAGGTCGATGGAGGAGGGAAACGGATAGAAGATAAGGATTATTTTAGTGAGGTTTGTTTTTGTAGGTCCATCTGGCCACTGTCTCTGTCTCAGAAGATAAAGGATGTACTGCTTCTGACACAGGAGAGGGGCACCCTCCTGAAGGGAATTTCGTGTACTCTGCCTTTAGACAGGTCCCCAAGGGTAAAGAGCTTTTACCCGCATCGGCTCTTTCTCAGTTCAGCTCAAAATATTTTTTATGCCAAAGTGGCATATTTGGGGAGAGCATATTCTGATCCCCTTCACCTTCTAGAACTCGAGCTCCAGAACATCTTCTAGAAGGCACTCTGGAATGCATCTTGTTCAGTGCTGGATCCAGAAGACCTAGAAAGTGCCTGGTGGATGCGAGCGCATCGAGCACATCGGTAGCTGATGTTGAATATGAATGGATGACTTTCCTCGATAAGTAGTATTGAATACATGCAAGAATTGCTCTTCTAAACATGTTTACTCCAATGTCTCTTGTTAGCAGATAGGTCTGTGATTAAAAACTGCTCAAGGAGAACATCCAGAGCTTGTACTCTGCAATGGGGACACTAATTGTGCCCTGATTTCTGATATACTTCCTTGCCTGGAGGCCTGAGAGGCTGTGACACCGTCCTTGAACTGATGCAGACTTTCCTGCTTCCTGTTGAACCAGCTCAGCACGGTTTTCTGAGTAGGTGAGGTCATTGCTTGATTTGGGTGCCTACCCTCCTTCCTGGCATTCTTGATGCCTTCCGAGCTTGTTAATGTACCAGAGAGAATTCAAAAAGGCTGTTGAGATTTTTTTTTTAAGATTTTATTTTTTGTCAGAGAGAGAGAGAGAGCACAAGCAGGGGAGCAGCAGGCAGACAGAGAAGCAGGCTTCCCGCTGAGCAGGAGCCGGATGTGGGACTCCATCCCAGGACCCTGGGATCATGACCTGACAGAAGGCAGACACTTAACCGACGGAGCCCCCCAGTGTCCCGGCTCTTGAGCTATTTAAACTCCAGAGTGAAGGAACTAATCAGGCCCTTTCTGAGAGGAGGTGTTAATTTAGAGCAGGCATAACACAGAAGTATCTTCAGTGTCTAAGGCTGAGTGTTCCCAAGACAATCTTCATATATATTATAATCCGGTGGCAGACCAGCCCCACCGATATTTTTCCACCCACAACGTAACTTAATTTGTTTTCTATTTGATTCTTAACTCCCCAATTTTGGGGGGAGGGAGGAAGATTTGGTATTTTGAAGGGTCCTTTGAGCAATCTTTGAGCTGCAAGATATCTTACCGCTCATCTAACACGGTGTTTCCCATACTTGTCTAAACAGAAGAATCACCCAAGGTGCTTGTTAAAAAGGTCCATTCTCAGGCCTCACCCTGTTGATTTGGATTTGGTAGGCTTGGGTGAGGCAAGTGGTATCTGTATTTTTAACCAGCGCCCCAGGTGATCCTCACATTCAAGCAAGTTTGGGAAGCACCAACCTAACACAAGGCTTTCATCTGAATGTTCATCTGGGTCACAGGGCTTGAGAATCTTCTCGTGCTCTGACCTGATTCTTTCCCATATGCCGTCTGGCCTCCACTAAATCGCTATCCCCCCTTAAAAAAAAAAAAAACTATTAAAATAAGACAACTGAGCACCTAGAAATGCTTCCTCAGTATTTCCAGTGAAAATGTTAAGCTGACTTCCTTCAATATTCTCTCTTTCTGAAATATCTTTTTCCTCAAAGCCTCTCTACTCACTGTGTGTGTGTGTGTGTGTGGGTGGGTGTGTTCCAAAGGAGCATCCAGACTTCTGAAGCAAGCTCCACAAAGGACATCTCACGATGTTCTCTGGACCAGCCTATGGCTCTGTGGAGGTAGCCATCGGTCTCTTCAGTCCTGATCTGGAACTCCATCCAGCATTACTTGGTTTATCTGTTGTGCAACAGAATCCGGGGGGTAGGGGTCCAGGCCACTGTTTTGATCATCAGGAAATAAGAACAGTTGCTAATCTGCTCTCACTAATGCAGTCCATCTGTGCATGAGCCGTTTGTGTGGTTCTTCTGAAGAAGGACATCATATTCTCCATATAGTTCAATGCTTAATACTTGCAATCAAAGAGACAGAAATATCCATCCAGCCTCAATTCTTATAAAACAGAGCTGAAAGCAGGTGCTTCAGCTGACTTTAGATGACTCAGCCTGACTTGATGGCCAAAGTGGGTGAGTCATCTTGTCTACTGTCTGAGGAAGGAACATAAGTTCCAGGGACCTCCGAAAGCTCATTAAGCTCATAAGGAACTTGCTGGTTCCACTTGAGTTACCCTAACCTTGTCCCCTTAACACTTTTTATCCCTTCTCATAGAAATCCAAGCTGAACTTAAGAGATAGCAAGCAGCCGGTCCTGTAGGAACCTATCACATCTACGGTGAACTTGTTACTTCCTTTTGGTATGATGTGTCTGGTAATCTGGGATTTCAGGGGAAAACCAAAGTGTGGGTTTTGCCAGGGATAAATCCATAGATTTGCTAAGCCTCATGATGAATGAAAAATAAGAAAAAAGAAAGAAATAAAAATGAATAGATAGATATATGTGCCTAGTCTGTGTTTACTGAGAGAGCTCAATGTAAATTTTTAAAATTTATAATAAAATGTGCTGGGGATTAAAATTATTTATATACTATTTGATATAAAGAAGTTATGTTTTCTACCTAGATTCTCTTCAATCCTTTGATGTATTTGAAAGTCTCTCAGATCCTGAACCTTATCTTAATTGGCTACTTACTCCACAACTGCTCACCTTTTGTCATTGTAATAGTATTAATAGTTGCTATAGTTAGTTAGCATTTTCTTCTTTTTTTTTAATTTTATTTCATTTTTTCAGTGTTCCAAGATTCATTGTTTATGTACCAGACCTAATGCTCCATGCAATACATGTCCTCCTTAACACCCACCACCAGGCTCACCCAACCCCCCCATCCCCCTCCCCTCCAAATCCCTCAGTTTGTTTCAGGATTTACTTCTTACTCAGTATTGGGTCGACTTGCAAAAAGGGAGGTACTAATTTACTTAGAGGAGTCTAAAAAGGGATGCCTGGGTGGCTCAGTCATTAAGCATCTGCTTTTAGCTCAGGTCATGGCCCCAGGGTCCTGGGATGGAGCCCCGTATCGAGCTCCCTGCTCGGCAGGGAGCCTGCTCCTCCCTCTCCCTCTGCCTGCTGCTCCCCCTGCTTGTGTTCTCTCTCTATATATGTCAAATACATAAATAAAAAATCTTAAAAAGAAAAAAAGAGTAGTCTAAAAAGATGGTGGCTTTTTAAGGAAATTAAAAATATTAATTATTTGTTTATTTGTTTAAGTGAGGGATTTAGAAAGAGAACCGGGAAAATATCAATGGTCAATCTTTCTGTGCTAGGTTTGTGAATGCCAAAGTGCCCATTTCAGTGAAATACTCTCTGAAAATCGGACTCCAAGATGGAAAAGACCAACGTCCTCAAACTATAGCACCAACACTGACATTCCGTCATCCCTAAGGTTGCTCCTTGTTCTGGAAGATTCTGAGGGTTGAATCAGGTCGAGTATGGGCTCAGATTCCTCCTGGAGCTGATGAGTGCATGTTTGGGCCACACAATAAAGACAATACGGGAAATATGAAAAATGTTCTCAGATGTCTCAGATTTGCCCCTTAGCATCCAGCAGTGCTAATCCGGGCACATGGAGCCCATGTTCAGAGGGAGTTAGCTTCCTGGTTTGCTCATGTCCTCTCATGAGCAGTACTCCCAAAAACCCTGTGGGGCAGACACAATACGGAAAACCAAGTTTAGAGATCTTCCAACTCTTTCCTTTCACATACGAGAAAGCTGAGACCCCAGGAGTTGATTTGCCAAAGATCATAGGGTGTTTGTGACCAACCACAGCATAAGCTCAGGTCTCCTATTCTTTCTTCTATATCACATCTTTTTTTTTTAAGTATCATTTTTGGATCTCAATATCATTACTGGAGTCTACATTTGCACTGGGTATTTGGTGGTGGGGGGGGGGGGGGCGAACGACACCCAAACAAGAACAAATGCTCCTTTAGCCTCTTTACTTCCTTACAATGGCAGAATGGAAAATTTATCAGATGCTACTTTCTATGAAATCCTCCTTAAAATATTACCTATTTTTACCTCATTCTTATATCTAGAGGCTCATGACCTGTTTTGCTTTGTCCTTATCATTGAGAGATTATTTTGTTGCACATACACTTCGACCTAGAAATGCATCGTAAAGGTAGACTCCCAGAAGTATTACTGTAATCTACGTTGAGGCAATGATTGAAACCATCAAAAACAGGATGTATCTACATCAGTATGGACTGGTTTAAAAAATTGCATTAGAGACATACGTAGTCCATTTTGCTATTAAAAAAACAAAGAAAGGAAATGTCTCTATTTACTAATACAAAGAGATGTTCAGGATATGTCGTAGAATATATCACATGTACACATGTATGTGGGATGACTGCATGTGGGCTTGTTTTTTAAGTGTTCATATACATGCATATCTTTATTTCTTTGTTTCCACACAGAAAATTCTGGAAAGATACCCAAGAGCGGTACTGTTTTTACTATTCACGCTTTTACTTGATAATTTCATAAGTAATAAGAAAGAGCAGGAGGAGGGAAAGCCATTGTGTTTTTCTAAATCTGAGACTGTTAGCCAAGATCAATAGATTTGGCCCATTTGAAAAAAGAAGTTAGTCCTCCCCGGCAAAGCTGCTGGAAATGGAGACAGGGAAACGTGATAGAGACAGATGGTGAAACACTTGACTTTTACCCACTGCTTTGGTTTTCCCCTTTGGCCAAACACGTTTAAGAGCCATTTAAAAGGGAAACACTATAATTACACCCTACATGATAAATAAAAAGAGCAGCAAGATGATAGGATTGGACTCTTAATCCTTATTACTATCTCCTCAGAAGATGGGTGTGACAGCCTCTCATTCAGAAGACACCCGAGGCCACACCTTGTTTGTCATATTACATCTTGTTTGTCAGATCCCTTATGCTTGGTGTTACGGCAGAAAGAAAAATAACCCAAGAAATTTCACCCAACAAGCTATCCAGGTTAGCTAAGCATTTGCACAGACACACAAACTTGGCCAGTGTCTTTCTCCTTCCTGTTTTGGCAGATTGCACTTTGATGACGAGGGATGGGTGACTGTTTGTAAATGTCACCAAACTAGTGTTTCCTGTTTTTTTTTTCCAGAACTTTGGCTTTATGACAGGTGAAGCTTAAGGTAAAAACCTCACAAGGGTCCATTCCATCTGATTTTTATTATGAATCTTAACATAAGGAGGGCTTTCATTGATTTAAGGAAGATGGGAATCTCATGGAAATGCAATCTTTTAAAACCTTTCTCAAAAGCAGTTTCTAGCCTACTAAACAAGAACATTAAAAATGTCTTTATGTTTGACTCTCATGCAGTGTTGGTGGGAATATAAATTTGTACAACTACTGTAGAAAACACTATGGAGGTTCCTTAAAAAATTAAAAACAGAAATACCATATGACCCAGTAATTCCAGTATGGGTATTTGTCCAAAGAAAATGAAGACACTAATTTGAAAAGATATATGCACCCATATATTTATTGCAGCATTATTTGCAATAGCGAAGATATGGAAGCATCCCAAATGTCCATCGATAGATGAATAAGGAAGCTGTGACATATATAGGTACATAGACACACACGCATACACGGTGAAATATTACACAACCCTAAAAAGGATGAGATCATGCCATTTGCAACAACATGGATGGATCTAAAGGGTGTTAGGCTAAGTGAAATAAGTCAGACTGAGAAAGACAAATACTGTATGATTTCACTCATACGTGGAATCTGAAAAACAAAAAGTGAATAAACAAAGAGTCAAATCAGACATATAAATACAAAGAACAAACTGGTAGTTGCCAGTGGGGCGAGGGCTGGGGGGAATGGGCAAAATGAGTGAAGGGGAGTGAGGGGCACAGACTTCCAGGTATGGAATGAATAAGTCACAAGAATAAAGACACAGCACAGGGAATATAGTCAAGGTTGTCCTAATAGCATTGTATGTATACACTTGTGATGAGCACAGCATAACAGATAAAAAAGTTGAATTACTATGTTGTATACCTGAAGCTAATGTAACATTGTATGTCAATTGGACTCAAAAAGATCTTTTTAAATGTGTTCATTTATTTTTTTAAAATATTTTATTTATTTGTTTATTTGTCAGAGAGAGAGAGAGAGAGAGCGCACAAGCAGGCAGAGGTGGAGAGAGAAGCAGGCTCCCTGCTGAGGAGGGAGCCTGATTCATGACTCGATCCCATGACTCTGGGATCGTGACCTGAGCTGAAGGCAGCGGCCTAACCGACTGAGCCACCCAGGCATTTCTAAATGTGTTTATTTTTTGATATCATGATTTCACATCCATTAACTCCATCCTAACCACATAATCAAAGAGGTAGACAAGATTTATTACTATAATGGAGTCATGCTTATATAGACCAGTAAGAATTAAATCAGCTGTAGTGAAAATCAGTAAAATTCATATGACAGAATAATTCAGTGTCATTAAGAGTAACAATGACAAGATTCATATGAACTATGCACGTACAATACCATTCTAATGTTATTATTTTTAATGCTGTCAGTCTCCTCAGATTTGGGATGATTTTCTGCTTTTGTACTTTCTAAGTTTCCTACAATGACTGTTTCTTGTTACCAGAGAAACATAAATGTAAAGATGTCACCAATTTTCATGAGAGTTTGCTCAGTAACTACTGCCTTTCGCTGGCCCACGCTCCCCACAACGCCAGGATCAGTGTCCACATAATAAGCAAGCCACCAAAACTTAGACTGAATGGTAAGCAATGCTGGTGCAAGAAAGCCAGAGCTTTCCTTTCCTTCAGTTCCAATGAGGCCTCCTAGTGGTAGGCAAACGTCTAGATTTGGTCTTTGTTTCCTATAAACGTAAGAAAGACAGTAACCGGAAGTCCATCAATAAGAAAGAAGTTCACTTCTCACCCTGACATTATAAGCCAGTTATTGAAACAGCCTCAGAAGTTAGAAGAATGACACATCTGATGTTACTATGTCCCCAGAAGGTTGAACTGTGAGCAGCTAAGATATGAATATCCAGAGAGTTCTAGCCCACAACACACACACACACACACACACACACACACACACACAGTTCAAGAGTAACAGATATTTACCCCAACATGTTACCAACAATTAGATAAAATTGTTCATCTCCTAATTTATTTGAAAGATCAAAATCTAGTTTTTTTAAATAAAGATTGTATTTATTTATTTATTTATTTATTTATTTATTTGACAGAGAGAGAGAGTGAGCACAAACAGAGGAAAGCGGCAGGCAGGGGAGAAGCAGACTCCCTGCTGAGCAAGGAGCCCCATGCGGGGCTCGATCCCAGGGTCCTGGGATCATGACCCAAGCCAAAGACAGACTTTTCACTGACTGAGCCACCCAGGCGTCCCCAAATCTAGTTCTTCTTGGAGTAATTCATCAATAAACGTGTGCGAAGGGAACACCCAAAGGACTCAGTAATCCCTCCGGAAGTTGGTCGTGAGCAGACTCTTAAAAAGGCAAATAGGCTTACAGCAATTCAGTTTTTAATATAACAAAAATGTGAGTTGCTGGAGGTGTGGTGCTACGCAGCACTCAGTACCTCCTTCGTCAGCACCAACAATATGTGAAACTGGGTTTCTCAAATGGACCAAGGCTGAGACTGGGTCATCTAGGTAGAGGAGCACTAAACACAAGTGATACCCTCTCCTCCTTCTCCCTCTGTGCATCCCCGTGATTTACCTGGGAGCTGAGATGCTTCCTGGAAGAACTCCGTGTCCAAAACTAGAGATGCTAGCACAGACATGACTGGCTGCAGACAGACTCATCCCCCAGAGGGGTACCACGTGGGCACCTGCCACCTCAAGGTCATGGTGAGCCTCTCCGCCCAGCTCCCTGGTCAGTAGCCTGACTCTGAGCATGGAAAGCGACAAATGCTGTTAATTCAGGACCTTTCCTACACCTCACCACCCCCCTACCCTGGCCAGCTGTTTCTGTTTACCAGCATACCATTGGGAGAGTCCCTGCAAAACAGCACATGTAGGGAATGAGGTGCCCGGAGCGACAAGCCACAATCGGCAACATGGTGTGGGACGGTCTAAAAATTGTTCCTTTGCCTTAACCTGTGGCTGAAGCTACAACGTCCTGTACCACTCCTGCTTTTTCATCATCCTGACCTCGGTGATGTCCAAATTAAGTGAATTTGGAATTTTCCCCTGTATTCAAGTCTCCAGGGGTCTTTCTCGATAGCTCTGAGGCCTATTCCACAGGAGGATGGCATCAAGAACCAACGAAGGTCCCCCAACACAGGAGCTGCCTTCTAGCATCTAGGAGCATCTAGGAGAGTGCCAACAGGGAGGGGCGGGAGTCGTTCCCCTCCTCGTGTCATAGACCGCACATTGCATGTGCAGGGTGATTAGCAGGGCTCAGCATCCCTCCGGGTTAGTGCTGTGAGGAGAAAGGGGTCAAGGACACAAATTACCCCAGTCGAAGGTAAAAGGAAAATTACAAAGTATTATGGGGGCACACTGGGAAATCATGTTTCCTGCTGGGGGAAACCAGAAAACTTCCCAGGGGGAAACTGATACTGGAATTGGGGCTTAAAGGCTAAGTAGGCTTTCAATAATAGATGGGGAGGAAGGGGGGTGTTTGGCAAAAAGTATTCTCGGTCATGAAGACAGCATAGACGGAATTGCTGTATTGTTTATACTACTTATTTGCCGTGTATTATGATGTTTTGACATCTCAGAATCTTTTCTGGCTGGGGGGAGCCTGCCTTTCCTGGGACTAATCAATTCGGAGAGCTAGTAAGGGCTCCCTGGGAGTGTGCCTTTGATAGATGAACCCACCAATCCAGAGCCCTTTCTCCTCTCTGGCCAGTGTACGCTAAGAGGCAATATTCCTCCGCCTGAATCTTCCCAGCACCAGTTACCAGGCAACTAGAGACCATCCCAAAGGCTTCGAGCCCTTCGTATTCATGGTAGCCAGTCCTAAGTTGTTTGCCCTGTCCTGCCTTGTTTCTCCTGCAGAAATCCCAAAAGAGACAACATCCAGGTTTTCCTCTGGCCCTGTCTTGGACCACCAGACCAAAATCGGCGTTCCTCACATGGCCCTGCCTGGCACAGTGCGCCTTCTGTCTCTAGGACCTGTGATTCTAACACACTTCATTTTCCTGCACGTCTCCTGTGTCCCCTCCTGTGGCCATACCTGACTGACCATCTCATCAAGGAACACGCAGCTATCAAAGAAGGAAGTTCTGGTTTGCTGGGCTGTGTATGTTTAGGAGGCGAAACTGAGGGGCGGTTGACCAAGTCTGTGAAGGATCTAGACCTCCGTGATGGAGAATCGATGACAGAAGCTTCTGAATGGGGCAGTACCTGGGGCAGAGCTGTGCTCCCGGACAAGGCTGGACAAGGCTGGAGGCAGGAACCTAACAAAGTTGCGGGAGCCATCCAGATGAGCGGGCCTCAAGACGCAGAGAGAATAAAGAAGAGTCAAGGACCAGAAGACAATGGTGTCATCAACAGAGAAAGTGAACTATGAAATCAAGTTTGGGGATAAAGATGAAGAGTTTGGTTCTTGAGTTACAAGAATAAAACTTCTAGTATAGGTTTTAAGATAAAGGAAAGGATTAATAACATTTTGAATGATTGTTGACAAGTTACTATGATAGCGTCAAAATGAAAACCTGTTACAAAGTGATCGTTTTGACTTGCATTTTGTTCATCATAACAAATGTGAGCATCTTTTTATTCATTCACTCATTTATTCCACAAATACCGAATTTCTACTATGTGTCAGTGCCGGACTGTGTGAGGGATATAGCAGTAAGCGCAAGAGACTAAATTCCCTGACTCTGGACCTTGGCTTCTAGCGAAGAGCAATGAAAAATAACCAGAGAAATAAGAAAATAGATAGTATACCCAACGGTGATCAGTGTTATAAAGAAAAATAAGGCAAGAAAGGAGAATAGAATATGCTGGCATATTCTATGCCATTGAGGGTGCAATTTTAAATAGGGGAGGTCTCAAAAGCTTCACAGGTAAGGGTGTGGAGAGGAAATATGTCAAAATAGCAATTTATGCAGAAGAAACAGTGAGCATAAAGGCCTCTGGCTGGATCATATCTGATGTCCTCTTTGCAAATATTTATTGAGAATTCATTGTTAGTACTCTGGGAACTGCCTGCTCATTTTTATCTTAGGTTGCCAGTCTTCCTATTGATTTATAAGAGTTCTTTGCATGTTAAAGAAATTGGTCCTTTTAAAAAAAAGAAAGAAAGAAAAGAAAAGAAACTGGCCCTTTTTTATGGCTCAATAATATTCCTCTGTGTGTGTGTGTGTGTGTGTGTGTTTGAGAGAGAGTTTTTACTATATCTTCCTTATTCATTCATTCACTAATGGAGTTACAAGGAAAAAAAAAAAAAAGTAAAAAAGAAACTAGTCTTTGCCTAGCATTTATATTGCAAGTATTTTCATCATTCCTGTTTGTAGTTATATTGCCATATATTTACCATATATGAGTATGTATCATGTTTAGACATAATTGTGATTCAGAAGTATTAAATTTTATGCAATAAAAAATTTCAACCTTTTCTTGGGGCACCTGGGTGGCTCAGTGTGTTTAAGCCTCTGCCTTCGGCTCAGGTCATGATCCCAGGGTCCTGGGATCGAGCCCCACATCGGGCTCTCTGCTCAGGGGAGTCCGCTTCTCCCTCTCCCTCCGCTCTTTCCCCCCACCTTGTGCTCTGTCTCTCTCAAATAAATAAGTGAAATCTTTAAAAAAATAAATTTTAAACTTCCAATATCCAAGAAAATGGATTTCTAAATGCAATGTAGCAGGCAGGGTCATGTTAACTGAATTTGACAATGCCCAATGCCACCAGCCATCCTCTAGTGTCATTTCCAGGGTGCGCCTGTGGCACTCAAGTTTTACAAGATGACTACAGGTATTAGGCGAAAAAATTTCCATGTTAAAAGAAGTTTGGGAATGTTGGAATACTTATTTTTTAACTCCAGGACAACCGAGACCCTCTAATATATTAAGATCACGGAGCGTCTCCAGCAGGAGCCCTTTTGTTTCATAACGCAGCTGGGGAACCGGTGTTCTCTGCCTGCAGCGGTGATTCCTAGACTTGGTTACATCAGAAATACCTAGAGAGATTTTTATAACACAGACAGTTCAACCTCATGCCTGTTCCACTGAATCAGAATCAGTGAGGATGACAAGCGCAAGTTTTTCTAGCTCTCACTGACTGGTGTTTTGGAATCAGTATCCAGAGCAGACAGAGGTTCCACTAGCGAATTAGAGGAAAATTCTTTGAATGCAGAAAATTATTGAAATTCTTGAAAGCGGAAATTATTTGAATGACTATTTTCTCAATTCTCCCAAGGATGGGACACTCTTCTTGATGCACTGGAGGGAAGCTAATTCATTGCGTTTAATAAATTCTTGAGGGCATTATGATTTAATTCTTCCCCAAAACCGAGGTTAAAAAGAGCTGGTCTACAATATCATGTAATAGCTACAATAGAGCTATATATACGGTTCTTATTGGGAGGAAAAAATCGAACCCCTTACATCTTACCACCTCATATCCCTTACAAACAACACTAAATGTTGAATCTGGTAGCAAAGATGGGCAAGAGGACCGAAATTACACTAAACTCCATTGGGCTAGCACACTCACTTGCGGCTGCTCAAATTAATAGAGTTCATTAATAACACAGAGTCGTTTGTAATAAGATCTAATTTTTTCCTTTATTCTAACCTCACGCCTTTACCCTATTTACAATTATCTCCTCCACCAGGTCCTCAAAAGAAAATATCATATACTTTAGACCCCCTGAGCTTTAATGCCTTGTGCAAAACTAGGTACATTCAATTTTGAAATTAAGAATGATTTTAATAACATGAGTAACCTAATGTATAATCATAGTGCCAAATATATCATGCTTATTGTTATAATTATTTCTCTTTCTAAATCAATTGGTTTGTAAGCTCAAAGAGTGCATTTCATTATAACCTAATTGGATTCACAGAGCTGTGATCTCCTTGTAACCCTAATCCCTATTACAAAATGGAAAAATCATCATTAAATTTGATTTAAGCACTCCTTTTGGGTACTGCCACCTACATTACCCTCATGGCAAGGATTTTCTATTAAAAAATCTTTCTCTGAACTAAGAATTTTAGTCATTTAGAATAACCAAGTTGAACACATATCCTAGTCAGTATAAAAATTTAACACTTTCATTCCCAGCAATCAAAACTACTACTCAGTCAAAGCCTGAATCACTGAAAACCACAATTACCAAAGCAGATTCTGAAAAAGCATTACTCCTCTGAAATGCTCTGTGAAGAAGGGGTTTTAGGACCTAAGGAGTTGAGGTGCTGTTGAAATTCACTATATATCTTCGTATCTTATCTCCTTTAGAATCTCTACAGGTTTTTCTTAAGTTTCTATTCAAATTTTTCCAAACTCGTTAGATCAAAAATTCTTTTTGAGTGTCTCGTTTAATCACACCCTACAAAACAGTTTGGAAATTGCTGAGCTGGACTAACATTTATGGAACATCTATTATATGCGCTAATTTCACAATAAATTCATTTAACATTACAATAAACCCCACCTTAGCTGGTGCCAACATACTGTGTGAAATCATCCATTCCCCAGGTCCAGAGAGTTCCTACTTCAGACAACAAGTCATAGGAAAATCGAAGAAACCAGAAGGTCTGCTGGATTTCAATCCCACAGACAGTTCTTTCTCGCTCCTGTGATTACGGAGTACTCTGTGAATGCTCAGTTTTATGTTTGGTGGATGTGTTGACATTTAGCTTGGGATGGACAACCTAGGTTGCATGGTCACGTGGGGACCTGTTTCAGCATTCAGTTTTCACCAGGACCGAGTGCAACACTGAGAATTATTTGATAAATAAAGAATAAATATTTTCAGAAGCGGGCATGACTTAGCTCTAAAATCCTACAGCTCTGCACTGTGATTACCTTACGGGGGTTTCTCAAAGCCCCATATAGGATCTCCAGCTGCCAGGCTGGTTGGGCAGAAGGCCCAGATAGTACAACCTCACTGGACCAGCGAGGCCCAGTCAAAACTGGCATACTGACAGGTTGTTACCTGGTAAATGGGTCAAAGCAGTACATTCAAATGCAATGTGTGTTGCCTTTCAAATCTAAAGAAACCCACCAAAGGTTGTACCTTCTTGGTGATAAAAGTATAAAGTATAGCCATTTGTCTTCCATTCTTTAGGAAATACCACATTTCCCAGGCCACACAACCCTTAGAAATTTCACCTAAAAGACATGCCTTGAATTTCCATGTGGTTTCTCCCACCTCCAGTGTGCAAGCATTTTACCAAGGTATCTAAAGAACTCGTTACTTGCTACTCACCTGGTCCACTCAGTGCGAGGCATCCGGTCATGGACTCCCATGCCGTCCGTAGAAAATGGTGAGATGATCTTGGTCTCTGGGGGACAGACTATTGCCCCAAGCCGGAGTGTTGACACAGCTCTGAATGAAAATGATGAAGGTATACAGCTGTCCCTAGCAGATAAGGCAAAATGCTTTTGATGTATTTTGTTATTCAGAACTGGGGGTGGGGTGGGGGCAGACGTTATTCAGATAAGTGGCTGAGTCCCAGCTATTGTTCCAGCAGAGAGCCCACACCTGTAAGAGCTGTAGTTGTAACTGCAATCATCTGCAGCTGTTATTATTCCAGACTCATCTGTATTCTGTAAGGACCAGACAGATGAGTTGATGTTGATGTGAAATAAATCGATAGCCCTGCTGCTTTCAAGAGTTTGATGGTGGCACTGGGTCCTTGCAATTACTGTGGGGATGCAGTATTAATCACTGTTTACTATTTGGGGGAAGAATGTAACAGACAAGGACTTCCTCTTAGTCTATCCTATCCTAAGCCTCCTACTCCAGCAGTTAGGATGCCATTGTGGGGGTATTGCCAGTAGCTAATTAGATCTGCTTCAACCATGCTTTTGGAGATTAACACAGTATGGTTTTGCAGACCTCTTAGGCCAGGTGTGATATGAACTTAGGTTAACTTTCCATTTTCTACCTAAACTCCAAAGTCCCCACTCTAACTAATGGACCACAGGAGCATTTAGAATCCTTAACAGGTTTGCATGGTCTCAGAGCCAGTGAAAAACAATTTCTAAAAATTTCAGGTATTTTACTTTATGTACTATGATTCAGCCTGGTAAATGGCCATAGATTCCTTTGAAAAGAAGCTAGGTAATAGACTTTCAGTATGTAATTGTGCCAGTGTTGTAAGATGCAGGCATCAGGTTGAAGGCCCTCCATTAATAGGGCCCTGTGAACTGGCTCAGATTAGAAAATGTGAATGAGACTATGACTGTCGATGACTTAGGTCTGTTGTAATCAAACAAATGGCTACCTATCTATTTCAGTCCAAGGTACATCACAATAAATCAGGTGCCCCCCAAGGTAAAACTAGTCTAAATACTGCTCTGGTCCTACCACTCCCTACAGTAACCACAACTACTTTGTCTCTGGACATTAAGTGCTGCCACTCTACTGCTCCCACTTCAGGCTCCCCTCATCCTCACTATAATTAAAGAGGAGAGCCCTTTTCAGTTATGGCATTTCCCACCATTATCTCTGAATTGCAGAAGACAGCTATGGCAAAGCTTTCCAAGGGTACTTACTCTTTGTCTCATTTGCCTTGGTTATGAAGAGTCCAGTGGCCCTTCTGAGAGAATACAGTGAAAGAGTGGGGAGCAGGTCACATATGATCGATCCTCTCTGATATTCTAGCCTCCTAAGCCTTTAGATTCATGCTTCTACGTTATACCAAGAATGTTCTAGCAACTCAACATCATTTAATGTAGGTCATCATTGATTTCACTTAAAATCAACTAACTAGACCAAATAAAGCCACTATCAGTTGCTTAAGTTAACATAATGAATCCAGAATTTCTGTAAGTACCTCAGAATAAAATGTTGGCCTGTTTCTAACTGGTCTATTAGGTTTGCCGTCCATTCTCACACATATTCTCCAAGTTTCTGCCAATTTAAATCAGCCATGTCACAAAATTCTTTTGGCATTTAACCTATCCCTTGTTAGTTAGACTTTGTAGTTGTTCCCCTATACCATGTTGGTTGCCAATCTAGAGATGGTGTGGGGTAGGGGTGGGTCTTAAGAAAGATCAGCATCTGCTTCCAAAGTAATTGCCTAAGGTAAAGTTGTAATAGAATTGTCAAGCAAAGGGAAATCAAAAAAGCAGGAAGACTTAGTGGGATTTGGGGGATTTACCCATGCAAATTTCCCGATTCCAACTCTCAGGGTCTCCATCAATGCTATAATTTTTGTAAAAGATATCTATACTTACACAATCATTCAGCCATATGCAGAATTACACTTAACTGTAGTTTTAAGATATGTTAATACCACAATTACAAGAGATAATGTATTTTTTAGGACAGTCATAATTATGATTTTTTCAGTAGTCTAAACCTAAGAATTTAAAACCCCACGCTTATAAGCTCGGTTAAAATTTGCACTAGCCCTTTTCATTATTCTTATCTTAGTAATCAATTGTAACAGCCACTTCGTTTCCCAAAGACTTCCTCTCAAACATTTCATTCCAAGTAAAAATATACGAAATAGATAAATATATATTTTGCCAGTGAATGTCATGAATCACCACTACCAGTTATCAATGCCCTTAAACCTAAGTAGACCACATTTCCAACTTTGAGAGTTTGTTTCCTGGAACTGCTTCTGGTACAAAATGCTTTCACAATAAGTGTTCAGTAAGAAAAACAGAAACCACTCTAGAAGGTATTAAGTGTTCATAAGACCTAATTAGGACATTAGGCTCTTATAAAATCATTGGAAGGGATAGAAGACAGAAAGTCAGAGAAGGCCATCACTTGTTTTCAAGTTCCCTGCCAATTTTCAGGGAATCAGGATATTACTTCTCCCGTCCAGGCCAAGAACTCAAAAAGCTGCCAGAGACAGAAAAGATTGCCAAGTATTCTATTTGCTTTCCTTTATTTCTTGTTTCTTGCAGTTATGTAGTCTCCATTGAAACGTGAGAATTTAGATGCATCATTTCTGGGTTAGGAAAGAGAAAATCCCTCTAGTGGTCACAGCTGCCTACAGCACTGAAGTAACAGGTGACAGGTAATCTAGAGGTTGCTGCAAAATTTCATACCCGCCAAAACTAACGTAGGTTCCTGTTGTTGCAAAAAGTGTAACAGCCTCTGCTTCCCTCTGCCTTCCAAACTGTGTATGAGTAACTCACTGGCAGAAATAAATTGGAACTCAGTTGGCAGGAAATTCCGGGAAATAGTTACAAGACATCCCCTGCTATATGGGGATACAAAGAAAACAGGCAAGGTGGTGCTGAGTACCAACAGACAATCTGAAAGAATATATAAAGACAAAAACAGTAACTTAAAGATATAACCACAAAACAAGAAATGATAAAGAATGGCAAAGATTTTTCAATAAATGAAAAACAAAATATGGAGAAATTTAAAAACATAAGAATTTAAATGGAAAACTAATGGGTAGATGAAATGGCAGAATAGATATAGCTAAAGGAAGAGAAGGTAAAAACTATATCCAGAATTCAACTCAGAGAGACAAAGTCATTGAATATGTGAAGAAGTTAAGAGGAAAGAGGATAGAATGAGAAGGACTAATACATGTTCTCTCTAGTTTCCAGAAGTACATAAGTTAGAAAAGAAAATCGATCTTAAAAATAGTATCTGTTGAGATTTTCCTGATATGTCAACTGTTTATAAAGAACCCAGTTCTCAAATTCAAGAAGCCCAAATAACCCCTGAACTATGAAATACAAGGAAATCCATAACTAGGCCCACTGTGGTAAAATTTCAGAACACTATACCAAAAACAAACAAAAAAGATCTTAAAAACAGCTGAAGAGAAAAGAAAGATCACCTCTCAAGGAAAAAAAAAAAAAATAGAGTGACAACTGACTGCTGAACAGTAACAATGTCAATAAGAAAAGAATGGAATGATATCTTCAATGTACAGAGAGAAAAGGACTATCAACTTAGTATTCAGTATCCAATGAAACTCTCATGAATGAGAGAGAATAGAGTGATTTCAGTAAATAAAAACCAAGTTTAATACAGAATGGGAATAGTGTGGATAACCTCCAAACAAGTAGCAGAGGAAATAAAGATAAGAAAAACTCAATCCAAAATGAAAGGCAAAAAGGGAAAAAAATTTAAAGCAAGACAAATAGAAATTATATAAAAAGATGGGGGTAGTAATACAGATATATAAGTCACCATATCATTATAAATAGTTTACACTCTCAAATCAAAAAGCAAGTAATCAGATCAGGAAAAAAAAAATCAGTTATATGTTATTTGGGTAAAGACAAAACTTAAGGACAAAGAAGACTGAAAGTAGTAGGGTAGAAAAGAGAACCAAGCAAATATCAACCAAAATTAGCTGCTTTTGCTCTATAAACATCAGAGAAAATTGATTATAAGGCAAAAACTTTAACAGAGATAAGAAGGGCCATGTGTAACAATATAAGAATCAAGTCTTTGGGAAGGCATAAAATGCCAAATGTTTGTACCTAATAATATAGCCTAAAATAAATATAGACACTGACAGAACTAATAAGGTGTGGTTGATATGCACGCTATTATAATAAGGGATTTATAACAGTTTCTTCAATAGTTGATGGATTATGGAGGCAAAATAAATTCAGGTGGGATATAGGTAGTATAATGAATAGTCAAATAAGTTAATTTTGTATGTATGTGATATAAATAGGTATATCATTGCAGCCAACATTAGGAGAATATACATAGTTTTAAGTATATATGAGTACTGATCATGTAATAGGCCATAAAGCTAGCATAAACAAACTCCAAAGGACTGGTGTAAAAGCAGCACATATTCTAATTGGTATGTAACAAATTTACAGCGGATTACAAAAGATAAATAGGGGGAAAATCCTTTCAATTAGAAATTTTAAAAATACACTTTCAAGTACATATGGGGCAAAAAGAAAACATAATACAATTAGAAAATACTTAGAATTGAAGATTATAAAAACATTTCACACTGAAATTTGTGGAATATAACTAAAAAGGTACTAAAAGGGAAAACTGTCGCCTTCAATGCTTATATTAGGAAAGAAGAAAACCTAAAACAATGAACTAAATTTCCAATTTAAGAAGTTAGAAAAGCAGTAACAGAATAAATTCAAAAAAAGTAGAAGATAAAACACAACAAAATTAAAATTAATGAAACATAAAAAGAAAAAGAACAATAAGAAGAAACGACAAAGGTAAGACTTTATTCCTTGAAGAAATTAATAAAACAATAAACTGGCAAAATAAACCAAGGAAAAAAGAGAGAAGAACAAAGATAAGTAATTCTGAGACACTTGAAATCTTAATTAAATGGATATTTTAGTAGGGAACAATGCAGTATACCAAGAACTGACAAAAGTCAAGGAATAAGGATCTGAATAATCCTATGACTGATACAAAACCAAATCAGCAGCATAAAATCTTCTCACCAAAAAAACTAAAAACTAAGCCCCAACAGTTTTATACGTACATTCTAACAAATATTTAATTATGAATTAATTTCAAATTTGCAGAAACTGTTCTGGAAAATAGCAAATCCTAATCTAGCTTTGATATCCAAATAAAAAAATATATATTCAAATAAAAATATACAATGTCAATATAAGAAAGGAAACTTACAGACCAATCAGTCTCCACTTAAATGCAATAAAATATATAAAAATAACATATACTAATCACATAGGATTTATTCCAGGAATTCAAGTTTAGTTAATATTATAACATAACATGATATAAGCTACTATATACTCTACATTAAGAGGCTAAAACATAAAAACAGAATAAAATAAATCTTATTAGGTATAAAAGAAAACATCCCTTCAAATTTACATGCATTTGTGGGATACGTAATTAAAAATAAAATCTCTTAACAACCAAAACCCGAAAAGAACTATAATAACCTGGAATGGGTACATACCTAAAACCCATACCAATCATCATACTCAATAATAAAACATTAATATATGAAGATATTCCATGACCTTGATAGGAAAAGAAACAAAAATGTACCAAGCATAAGACTATTGAAAAATGACTAAATTAACATTCTGATCTTCTGTTCATCCAAACATGCACACACACACACACACACACTCACACACACCTATGAGAAAATCAGAGAAGATAAAGATCTTCTACAGGATAATTTTAAAAAGAGAGAGAAAGAGAAAGAAAACTAATTCAATAGAAAGTAGCAATTAACATTTAAGGAGTTTCAACCTAACCTTGTAATCGTGGAAGGTAAATTCAAACAAAAATGAAGTCTGCACATACATCCAAAAAAATGCCTAAAATTCAAAAGACTGACAATGCTTAGTGCTGACAAGGAGGTGGATAAGAGCAACATTAATACAAGCTGGGGTGATGATAAATTAGTAAACTACTTCAGAAAACAATTTGCAATTACCCAGCAAAGTTAAATATACATTTTATAACACAGCAATTCCATGCACATGAGCATGTGCTAGAGAAATTCTTGTATATCTGCACCTAGAAAATGTATAAAAATGTTCATATCAACATTGTCATTGATAAAGTTAATACGAATATCTGAACCCACAAAATGGTGATCAACCCTGTACCCCAGTCCACCTCACCTCATGCACTGGGCATGGAGCCTACTTAAACAACAGCAACAAAAATACATATTTCCTATTCTTCCCTTTCCCTTTTTGTGCAAGGTGAGCACACAATACACAATATAACACAGATTCTGATTCGAGTATTTTTTTATATACCGATGCACGCTAAGAGGAAAGTGAGTTTCTGAAGAAAAGTAAATATGTTACTTGTTTCCAAGGAGTTTCAATTTTAAGAAAAATTAAGAGGCTTAGGCTGTTGTCCTTTCTCTGCTACTAACTCTTCATGTGATTCTTGGAAAATCACACTATCAATCCATCTCTCAGTTTCCCCAAGTATACAAAAGAAAGGAGACTACAGGTTTCTAGTTTCCTATCCATCTCCAACAAAAAAGGTCACAACAATGTCTGAGTTGTGGGTGCTGAAGTACATCAATCTTGAGTTAGACTGTACAGAGATTCAGGATGTTACCCCAAAATATGCTCCATTGGCATATTGATTATTTTGAATTAAAGGTACCTGAGAAACAGCCAATGTAAAAAGGATACTCTGACTCTCTTGTATCCTCCTGAAAGCAGGAGGTTAATCTGCCATGGAAAAGGCATCCTTCTCACCAGGCAGGGAGTTTAGGGCTAATAGGCTATATGAACAAATCGTGTTACTTTTTCACCATTTTATTACCTCCTAGCCCAAACTTCTTTGTTTTGTCAATTCTTCACAAATTTATTATTTTTGTCTAAATGGTATCAAAGCTTCCTGCTTTTGGTCACTTCTTTGAGTCTCATACCTTTGTGAGGCTCCCCTACATACATACGCAATTAAAACAGTTTTTCTCTGGTTGATCTATCTTTTATTATGGGGAGGGGAGAAGTGTCACAGTCAAGAACCTAGAAAAACATTTTTCCTCCTCTACAATAGATCTGACAACTATTAGCAATGCCTCAACATTTTAATCATGATGAGCTGATTTTTAATTTTCCCTCACTTTTCATGCCAACCCTTCAGAGGTAAAATCTGTAGAAAAGAACTTTAGCTGACTCAAATATGGCATTAAGAAAGAAATGAGAATGAACATTTTGTTCATGTTTAGGGCAGTTTCTTTTTATGAAAGACTATTGAATGTTTTATCTGCTGGAGTCATTACCGGTTTGTTTAAAAATGACTACTAGGGCACAAAGTACTAAAATAATCCATTCTAAGGACTTCAGACAGGATGCCCAGTAATAATCAGCATTAGGCTGCTATATGAATAAATATTACAATGACGCAATATAAGGAGAAAGATGGTGTGTTTAGCTCAAGTAGATTCAAGGAGTTGATGACCAATGTTGGAAATTTTTAGAAGCAATATAAGTGGTCATTTGGTAAACAAAGTAAGTACATTTCTTGTGGTTGATTCTCTTTAATAGAAGTATATACTTTAATATTATTTCCAGTAACACTTCTGTGAATGTAATAGGACTATTAGATCTCAAATCTGAAATTCTCTGGGTTACGGAACTACAGAGGGACCTTGCCTTCAAGGGTTTTATAATTGGTTTGGAAAAACACATCAAAGCACAGTAATAACCTTATGCTGTATGATTACATATCCACTCAACTTCCTTTTCTCTCTCTTATTCCCTCTTTCTCATAAGATTTCCACGTGAATAGAAAAAATTTATATTGAGCTGTAAGTTGTCCCCTAATATTTTAGGATCTATAGCTTTTCAAATATCTTTAACCCATTATTATTCCTATTTTCTGTCATCAGGAAATTGGAAATAATAGGTTCTCTCCTCAAGATATCAGACATGTACTTTTTAGATTTAGTATTAGGAAAACATGGGAATATTTCAGATGAAAATAATTCTTCAGAGAATGAATGCCAAGAGAAAATGCTTCCCTTTCTTTTGTTAGGAGAACATTACTAGATTAGAAATAATCATTCTAGGGCACCTGGGTGGCTCAGTGGATTAAAGCCTCTGCTTTCGGCTCAGGTCATGATCCTGACCTGGGTCCTGGGATCAAGCCCCATGTCAGGCTCTCTGCTTCAGCAGGGAGCCCTAAAACCCCTTTCTCTCTCTGCCTGCCTCTCTGCCTACTTGTGATCTGTCATATAAATAAAGTCTTTAAAAAAAAAAAGAAATAATCATTCTTCCACCAAAAGTTATTTCTTGCTTTAGCTCCTTCTGTGTTCAGTTTATGCTGTTATAGTTTCATAATAGTTTTTTTTTTTCTGGTAATATTCCATTTGATCAGGTGGAAGTCTAAGACCCTTGACCTGTGTTGGGAACCCATGCTGGGGAAGGATGAGATATTTGCACTGCTCAGAGCTGAGGGTACAACTACAAATACTGTATAACACATAGATTCATTCATTTAAAGACATCAGACAGTTGCTGAATTAAAGAAGACAAGAATGACTAAATCTCTCAAGTAGAAAGAACTTCAGCTCTCTGGCAATCTACAGCCACTTTTTCCTTTGGGACATTTGCAGGTTCTCAGAGATTGGCAATCTGAGTTTTTCCCAGATAGCTGTGGGAAAGAAAAGCCAGCAGAGATTTTAATGGTCTTGTGGGGCTACAAAGATGTAATTAAAGTCTTGAGGGACCTCAAACACACAGTCTTTCAAGACATTGTCTAATTTCTGAGGCTATGAGGGCAGGTTATTAAAAAGCTAATCATAAAACTTCTGAAACCCAAAATAACTTTTTTTTTTTTCATGGACTTTTGGAGCTAAGGAGACAAAGAGTAGACTTTAGAACTTGGAAGTTAAGCCAAAACCTCTGAAAAGTAGAGGGAAGTTTTCCACTGTTTCACAATGCTGAAGAGACAAAGATTAGATCCTGCTAGGAATAGGGAGGCCAGTGAACACACCACCATTCATTCAGTTGAAAACCCTGAAAGACAACATCTCAGTAACAAATCAGAGGCATACTAAACCTTACCAAAACTGAAAGTCATTCTCAACTCTGTTTAATGTCTGACTGGTTTAAGATTGGGACTGACTCAATCCCAATTTCATCTGTCTCGCAGAGGAAAAGATGAACCCACTGTGAAAGAAGAAAAAGTCATATGGGAGTACATATTTTTTAATATACAATGACCAGCATTCAATAAAAAATTTCCAGACTTGCTATGAGTCAGGACCATATTCTGAAAACCACAAGTAAAAGCATTCAGTAGAAATAGAACCACAGGTGACATCGATTTTGCAGTGAGTAGATAAGGACTTTAAAAAAACTATGATTTATATGCTCAAGAATACAGAGAAAATAAAATTTTTAGAGAAAATAAATTTTAAAATGGAGAATTTTTCAGAGAATTATTATCTCTAAAAAAGGATCAAATGAAAATTTCAGAATTTTGAAATACATATATTATGTGTTTAATACAGATTAGACACAGAAGACAGGATTAATGAACTGAAAGGCTGACCAATAGAAAATACCCAAAGTGAAGTGCAGAGAAAACAGGAATGGAAAGTAATAGAAAAAGCACAAGAGATATGTGGGGCACGGTGAAAAGGTATTAATACATATAATAAGGAGCCCTAGAAGGATAAGAGAAAATGAAGCAGAAATCGTATTTGAAGATGTAATGGCCAAGAAGTTTCCCAATTTGAAAAATGACACCAACATACAAATTCATGAAATTCTGGCACAGATTCAAGAATAAGCCATCAGCAACATAAATATAAAGAAAACCATTATCGAGGCATATCATGATTAAACACCTGTAAATCATAAGGCGAGGCAAGGGAAAGAATCTAGCTACATGGTGAAGGCCAGAAACTTGGGGAAGGCTGTCTGAACAACAACAAAACGAGGATGACTTCCGGGATGATCCAGGGTGGTACACCTGGCAGGCTCTTTCAGAGACGGAGGTGTACGCTCTTGAGAATAGTACAGGATAATCTTGAGCTTCACTCTTAGCTCTCTTGTGTTAAGAAACCTAAAAACAGTGATAAAATCCCGAGCAAATTTTTGCCTTAATTTATTTGAATCACAACCAGTTTGCTCTCTATTATCTCTAATATATAATTTGTATAATTTATTCTTTGAGAAACACTCCAAGTTTCAGGAAGTGCTTGCTTTTTGCTGGATATCCTGAAGATCAAGGACTACGATCCCTGACTTTCTCAGCCAGGAGTTCAGCCTTGGAAAATTTGAGCCAAAGTACGGAAGATCCAGAATATATGAGTATATGAGTATTGCCTAGGGGCACTTTCTCCCCTTCTCTCTCTCTTTACAAGAGTCAATCAGAAATTAGAATAAAGGAAGGTGAGAAATGGGCCAGTAATTGCATATTAAATTGCTCTCCACATATTTCTATACCCCTGATTATGAACCCCTTCTCTCTATGCAAATAAACCATCCAGAAATCCTATTAAAATGCAGATTCCAATTCAGTAGCTCTGGGGAGGGACCTGGGATTCTGCATTTCTAACAAACACCTAAGCGATGCTAGAAACCGTTGGTCCATGGATGATTTTAAGAAACAAGGTTTTAGGGGTGCCTGGGTGGCTCAGTGGGTTGGGCCGCTGCCTTCGGCTCAGGTCACGATCTCAGGGTCCTGGGATTGAGTCCCACATCGGGCTCTCTGCTCAGCGGGGAGCCTGCTTCCCTCCCTCTCTCTCTCTCTGCCTGCCTCTCCGTCTACTTGTGATTTCTCTCTGTCAAATAAATAAATAAAATCTTTAAAAAAAAAAAAAAAAAGAAAGAAACAAGGTTTTAGGTAAATTCAAAAGTAACCTAAAAATTGGCCACTCCAGCTATTAACTGTGAGCTGCTTTAGGACAGAGCGCTTTAAGATAAGTGCTTGAAGTTCTCCTAAGGAGAGAGGGGGGTGTCCGGTGTTTGTACTTTTGAAGTACTTACTACAGTATATTCGGAATATTAACTATTGTAGTTGAGAAAGTATGCATGCTCCTTAGAAGTAAACGGTTCCATGGTCAGAGAAGTTTGGGAAGAATTTGTATACTTTTTTCCCCTCTAGGAGATTCATAATGCACATTTGCATTTTAATGATTCTGAGCCATCTGCAGTGGGAAAATATATTTAACCTGATAATTCATTTATTTAACTATTAACATTCTGAGAAAATGGTGTTCCATGAAACTAACTTTGGGAAATGCAGCCATACACAACAGTAGTTTTCAAGTTCTGGTGTGTATCAGAATTAGCTGGATTGCTGAGAGAGAATACAGATGCCAGGGCTTGCTGAAGTAGGATAGGTCTTGGGCCTTTGTATTTTCACCAAATTCCCCAGATGATCATGATTCCCACCAATGTTTGAGAATCTCTGCTATAGAGCAATCTCAGAAGAGTTCATTACCATCTGGGGGCACAGGGCTATCTGTGAGCCCAGTTTCCACCTTGCAGAAGCCTATGCTATGTGGGGGGAGGACCAGCATCAGCTATCAACTACCGCCATCTTAGAAAGAACATTCAGACCGCATGGGGCACCGCAAAGATTCTTCTCTCTATTCTACATGCTGGAGGGATTCTTCCAAGTCTCTTTTTTTCAGTCAACAGAGAGGGAGTTATTCCTTAGCCCTGTTCTAAATCGAATCTTCTGAGAAGTGTTTGCTTTAGAACCAATGCATTTGTTCATTGAACGAGTCTTCATTAATCAGCATTTTGGCAGTATTCAGTGAAAAAGACAGGTCAGGCACTCCCATAAGGCAGGGTTAGGGGGACAGACCATAAACAAGTAAACAAATAATTTCCGATAGTAACCCATGTCATGAAGAAGATAAACAGTGTCACAGGACAGGGAATGAGGCAGGATTCTGTTTATACATTGTGGTTCTGGAACACTACAAAAGCTGTAAGGCCAGTCAAGGTAATTTGGATACCATTCCAGAGGCCAATAGTGACTGAGATTGGCCTTGATGGTTCAGAAAACTTCACCAGCCACCTCAGATATATGTGGTCAGGAGGCAGCCTATATCCCTTTTAACTCTTACAGTGATTGGCTTTTACAGAATCCTCAGTAACTACTGGTGAATGGCTGGTTGGATAGATGGATTGTTGAATATGTTCTTAATTCTAGTGATTTTGACAGACAGGCAAACATGGCTTGTATTTCCCATAGGTGAAGTAACCTTATTTCCCAGGTCTCACTGGTCCTGGGCCTTCTCCCACTGTGGCTCTGCTCAGACTCCTAAAATGCTCTCCTTTCTTCTGCCACCCCCAATCCTACTCAGCCTTCAAATGCTACTTCCTCTTTGATCCTCCCCAGCTGGAAGAAAATGTACTTACTCACTGTTTGCCCCTCCCCCCCCCTTTTTTAAACATAGCTGATGCTCACATACTCTGCAAACACTCCCTCTGAAGACTCACTCTGTGCCAGCTCCTACACCTGGCACTGGGGGGACATACTGTGGATAAAAGGTGTAGACATGGCCTCTTGTCCATGGAATAACAGGCTAGTGGGGGAGGCAGGTGTGAGTCAAGGAATCACATTAATAAGTCTAAAGGGGCACCTGGGATTCGTCCTACAGGGAGGAGGCACATGGTGTTCTAAGAGTTACAAGGCCGCCTTGGGGAAGTGACAATTGACCTGGAACCTGAAGGCTGAGTAGAAATTAACCGGGTAGAGAAGAAAAAGGGCATTCCAGGCACCCGGCCTAACCTGTCCTAACTGTTGTATAGGGGGAGAGCAGAGTAATGGAGAGGTTCTGGAGGGAAGCCAGTGGCTGGCAAGGCGCAAGTCAGCACTGAGGGGCTAGAGGAAATCGGAAAGGCAGGCCAGAGCGAGAGCACAAAGGCAAGCTTCGGGCTTTGTTCTGTGTCCAACTGCCACCTCTCTCATTTGCCCTGCCCATCCCCCTACCTCACACCTCCCTGTGTTTCTGCTAGGGTGTCCCTCCCCTAATAAGAATCCTGGTTCCCTTCACCAGCCCTTTGTTTAGGATTACATAAGTGTAAGGACCTATTTAGCCAGAGCGACTCCATCTTGGTTAAAAGCCATTTTGTTGTTTGTGCAGTAAAACTTAAACTGACTCTGCCCCTCTCCCCCAGAGAAACTTACTTAGAAGCAAGTCTGGGAAATCAGTAAAATATGGTCGGCTAGTTCCTAATAACAGAGCCCAGAATACAAGGCCAGGTTGGCCAGTTCCTGATAACAGAGCCCAGAATACAAGGACGAGTCAGGCCAGGTGGAGACATCCAATCAGTAAAAGTACACATATTGTCTCCCTAACTACCAAAGAATGTAAACCCCGCCCGTTGGGCCCCAAACTTGAGCGCCAATTCTGACCAGAGTAATCGGTTAGTTCAAACAGCTACTATAGGGTAAACTATAATTCAACTGGCCACCTGCATGTGACCTAACATGACTATGCAATGTTACAATCTCATTGGCCACCTATGTGTGGCCAGGCTTTTGCTCTATAAAAGGTAAGTCTGTGAGCCTGGGAGGGGTCACCCTCTTTGGAGGTGGCCCTGACCAGTAGGTCTGACTTCTAATGCTTAGCATAGAATAGAGCTTTGCATAATTTTCACCTTGTCTCAGTCTTGTTTCCCTGGCCAATCAGTCTAACTTCTAATCTTATCATAAAATAAAGCTTTAAATAACTTTCACTTTGTCTCAGTCTCATTTTATTTAATAACAGACCTAGCAATAAGAAATTTCAACTATGATCTCAAGTTATAGGTAGACTTAAATAGGAATAAAATCAAAAGGGTGCATTCTTGAGATAGAGGGAAAAGGCTACCCTGCCTTGAACAAACACAAGGAATTGAGATCTAGAAATCAGCTGTTTCTCTATGATATATCCAATCAGGTAAATGTAGTGTCCCTCTCATCAGTCTGCAAACTACCGATCTGAGGTGTCCAAAAACGTGTACCCTAAATTCTGACAGATCTGAAACTCTGATATTCCTTCCAAGCTAGGGTGTTTCTGTTATAAGGAAGGCATCTAGAGATTACAAAGTGTGGTATTTATATTCTCCCATAGCAGTTTGCATTAAAGAGGTGCAATTGTTTGTTTGTTTTTTAAGATTTTATTTGTTTATTTAACAGTGAGAGAGAGAGAGATCACAAGTAGGCAGAGAGGCAGGCAGAGTTGGGGGGGAGCAGGCTCCCTACTGAGCAGAGAGCCCAATGCGAGGCTCCATCCCAGGACCCTGAGATCATGACCTGAGCCAAAGGCAGAGGCTTTAACCCACTGAGTCACCCATGAGCTCCTAAAAAGGTGCAATTATTGATAACAAATATAAAACTGAATTGTAGGACATTGGGAACCATTGTGTGATCAACAAATAGACAGACTTAGGGCAATTTCTGGGACTCTTGTCAAAGAGATGGCACAGTGGTGAAAAGAGCACAGGCTGAGATTCGGAAAGATGGTATTCTGGATCTCACTCTGGCTCTGTCATGAAGGAGCTCTTTGGCCCTGGACAACATTTCTCAATAATTATAAGCCCCACCTTCATTGTAAAATATGGTGAAGTCACATTCTTAAGTATCATCAGGAAGCAAAAATAAAGTATCATCAAAACTACCTGAAAAATGCTTGAGGAAGGCAGGATATTGGAGCCTGATATACCACATGTCATCTCTAAGTCCAGTGTGGCCCTCCTCCCCCAGCACTGGACAGCATTGCTGTTGACTCAACTGAACACCAGGTGAATTAACTGGCTTGCATTCGGGAGCCACACTGTACCAAAAAAGCATACTGTCTCTTGAAACACTGAAACCACGTGAGATAAGATGCTTCCCAAGAAGTACATGGTCCCAACTGAGGCAACAGGGCCAGGTGTCTATCTCCCATTTCCCCTGATAATGTTTCTGCACATACTAAGAGAAGAAAATGATACCTCCTCATGCCTACCCACCTCCAATGCATTTCATGAGGTTAGCCATGGAAACACGTCACAGGACAATTCACAAAGTCCACGTCAGTGGAGTTAAATTTCCAAAACCAGTTTGTCACGTCCACATTGTTGGACGCAGCCAACATTTACATTAATGTAATATCAGTACTTATGACAGAATCCCAGGGCTCGATATTATTTGAAGACTCCCGGTCCCATTCCCTACCCAAAGTAGAGTCCCATCAACCACAAAGGAGGGAACTGCACAGAGACAGGGAGCTAGCTCTCTCTTCACGAGATGACCTCCTCCACATTGCCCTTAGACATGTTTTATTGAATGACTTAATGTCTGCTTCTGTAGAACTCTCATTGACTGATTTTCATAGTGCCTTGCATACCCACACAAAATAAGTATCCTTGCATGAGACAGAACTTCAGATATTCAGGGAGAGTGATCATGTCTCCTCTTCCCACAGGACATGGGTATCAAAGCTCCCATTCACCATCGACACCTGCCTCCACATTTACAAAACTTACCAGTGTCCCCACTACAGTGTGGGCAGGAGAGCCAGGCCTGCCTATATGTGAGGTTCCTCTCAGAGAAAAGCTCATTTCTTGGAATGGCTTAGATTTTAGAAAAATGGCTACACATGTAGAGTAAACACAGCATAGTGCTACAGATTAAAGATCCTTTTCTACTTTTTTCTTTTTAAGATTTATTTATTTGAGAGAGAGAGAGTGTGTGTGTGTGTGTGTGTGTGTGTGTCGAGGGGAAGGGAAACAGGAGAGGGAGAGAGACTCTCAAGGCAGACCAAGCTGCTGAGGGCAGAGCCCGACACAGGGTTCAATCTCACAATCCTGACCCGAAATCAAGAGTCAGACCCTCAACAAACTGCACTACCCAGGCATCCCAAATCTGTCTTAAATGAAAATTTCAGATGTGTCCATTTTATTGATACAGAACATGGACAGAAAAGAATAAAAAAAAAAAGAAAAAATTCACCACCTTAATTATACACACACACGCAATTCAGTGTCTAAAGCTCCCCGTTGTTTAAATTTTGAAATGTTTCCAGGGTTTGTGTTTGGGCCTGCATGTATGCCATCTCCAGAACTCATTTTTTAAGGATCCAGCCTAAACAGAATTAAGATACTAGGATTTGTTTATGTTTTCTAATGCCCAGAGATAATTGAGAATGTTACAGTTATTTTTCAAGAACACTATATGACCTGGTGAATCCATCAACTTTAACACAAGTTAAGTGTAAGAACAGACTAAGGTTATCTCCTTAAAAGCTCTAACAGCTCCTAAACAAATGGCATCCCCTAAATTTTCCCAATTCCGTGGCTCTTAAAGGACAAATGGCTAAGTAACTTACTAGTGATATACAGTCGTTCTATTATCTATTGTAATCCCTCTCTGGGTCTTGCAATGACTGAGATGTATGGCCTATATAAGCTGGGATGTACACTGTGAAATCTGTCCATGGTTTCCGCTAAGAGTTGCCAAGTTTAAAAATAGAGTGTAGGAAAATTACTCATCGTGTGGAGGAAGATGGGAGAAAAGCACAAATGGGCTTTTAATGAGGACTTCTCAGTGCGAACATATGTAAAAGGAACTTTTAGATACAGGCATTGTGATAAATAAAAACGATCCTGCTAAGTTCTCAAGAAAGCTTATAGGTACAAGATCATGGTGATTTTATGTACAGTGAACAGCTTATTCATGAAAAACCATTTTGTTCACTGTTCAACGGACCAGCACACTTGGCTCCCCAGAAACATTTCAACTAGACAAAACATACCAACACATTAGTCATAAATATAGCTTTATTATTATAATATTTATTTCATAATCTAAAAACTTTTTATTTCTGGGAAAAGAACATTCCAGATTCCATAAAACTGATCTACCCTGCAGAATGCTAGAAAACAGTGTCTTAGCAACCTGAACTTTGCAGCTGAAAATCTATAACCTAGTTTGGGAATAAAAGAATGAAAGACGAGTTCAAAGAAAAATTTCTTCCTTACAAAACAGATAATAAAATTAGATCCATTCTTCAGTTTAGCCTTGAACATGTTTTCTCAGGAACTTTGGTAATTTCTCCAAAAATCAACTCGCAGGTTGACTGGCCATGTGGACAAAAAATATATATATATTTAAAAATAAGACCCAAGTGGGACATGGTACATGGCCTAGGCCATGGCATATAAGTGAATTATCCCCTAAAGTGAGCCAGCTCCCATGTTCAACAGCAAATTTATGTCTCTAAAGATGTACAACATATATAATGCAGTGCCTTGTATGAAGGTCAGAATTTAGTTGGAATTAAAAAGAATTTTTTAATATAATCTTAAAAGTCATTTGTCTTGTGTAATGTACATCGAGTAGCTATGACATTATGGTGCTTTCTGAAGATCACAGAGTACCACTGTCAAAGAGAGCTGTCATGCCCTCAAGGCATATTAAATTAAAACTGGAAATGTAGGTTATGTTAAATAAAACGAAAAAAATCTGGCTCTACCACCTTTAAAAACAAGCTGTTGTCATTGCACACACGTGTTACAGGACAAAGGGCATGCCACACAACTAACGAGTCCACTTTTTAGTATGTAAAAGGCTAGAGTGCAATCATGGTATAAACATCAGTAATATATAACTTTGGAGGAGATTAACTCTCCAGATAAACAATAATTGTAACACTACAATTTTTACAATGTTAGCCTAAACAGTAATATTCACTTCACAGCAAAGTTTTTTTCCCACTTGATAGTTGCCTATACACCAGACGAATGGCTCACCCCCGTGAGCCAGATGTCAAAGTGAAGGTTCAAAACCAACATTTTCACTATGATAGGTTCGAAATGTTTGTATAATGATAAGTTACACTTTTCGACTTACTGGCATTTTAAGTAACTGCATTATACCTATTTTTAATGCATTGCTAATCTGATGTTTATTACAATAACAATCATTCTACTAATCATTCTACTAATGTTAATTAGGTTACAGTTTTAATTTTCAAAGAAAGAGAATTCAGCTTACATGAACTAATATATATAGTTTAAAAACCACCCACCACAAACACACACCTTTTGCATGAGTATTTAAAAATAAATTATTAATATACCTGACATATATATTTTGTGTTATATATATATATGTGTATATGTATACATATACACATATATATATGTGTATATATATGTGTCAGCACTTGTAAACTCTGCAGAAGACCTGATGATATTGTTAACGTTAAAAAAAAAAAAAAAAAAGTTTAACATGGAAATTCATTCTTGAAGAGAACCATAAAGCAGGAGGCCCTTAGGAGATGGTTCTTTGTGGAAACGAAGGCTATTTTAGGGAGGGACAGGAGAACAGTCTCAGACTGTGGACCCCACATGCACCGTTTCAGAAACTACTTTAGAAAGCAGTGTCCAGTGAAAGCTTCAAACACCTGGTCGAAAGGTAAGGACGTATATTTAGTCATCAAAGGGCACCGAAACAGTGGGAAGTGGAAAAGTGAGGCCAGCAAGGGAACAGTCATGTCCACAGCCCACAGTGGCTGCTGCTACTCCCAGGGAAGCAGGGAAGGGCTGAGTCACGTCTGCAGCATTGCCAGGCCCTGGCTCACGGGGCACTAGACGTGCCATCTGCTGCTGTTCCAGCCCTTCAGACCCGGAACTGGTGATGGGTGTTGATCAAAGAGTTTCGTGGTTGGAAGGTTTTGATGGGGTTTTCCATCCTAGCCCCAGGCAACACTATTGGTTTTGAAGACAGAGGCTGCAGCTTGGTCTCGGGGTACAGAACACTCAGCTGAGGGAGAGAGCAGAGGCACCCCCAAATCAGAAAAAAAAAAACACGCATCCAGAAAAACAACAAACCTGAATCGAACAAACTAGAAATGAGAACTGAAGTCGAAGATGAGTCCCGGAAGCCACCCAAACACTGGAATCTTAATTAACCACAATAGTTGGGGAAACAGGAACCCTTATTTTGGAAACTTTCAAATTAATTGAGGGCAGGTTAAAAACAAGTAAAAATCTTACCGTTGCACTGCTATTAAGAGAACTTTGCATTCCTATTCTTTGTCCCACAATTTAGAGAGGAGTAGACACAGAAGACTTTTTTCCTAGTGCCCGACATCTGGTGTGGCCTTGGGCCTTGGCTCAATCACCCCAACACAGAACCCCAGATGCAGAAACTACTGGAGAGTGGTCTGTTTATTTTACAAGTTGGAGCTTTCTTTTAACTAAAATTTTGGAATAAGACAGTTTTGTTTTGTTTTGTTTCCAATTCTTTCTGTAACCTGCCTCTTGGTTCTAAAAGGAGCCTGTAATAAATTTCTGGTTCCCCAAGATGCCCATTTGTTAAATTCTGGTTAATCTAGGTGCCTGTTTGGCCACAAAATAAACGTGTTCTGCCCTTCTTTTTCCTAATGTGTCTCATTGTGGGATGTATCCCAAAAGGCATTACCGTTGGCCCCCAGAGCAATATTCTGCAAAGCCCGCCAATGACTCTTCTAGATGATGTTCACAATCGCTGTTGGCTTTTTTTTGGCCATTTTGGGCCTGATGTTGCCTTTCCGGCTAAACCCCAGAGGCTCCCCTTTCTTCGACGGTCTGCAGAGTTCTCTTGGGGACTCAGCCTGTTCGTGAATGGATTTAGCAGGCTGCATGCTGGCTCTATCATCCTTGGCTTTTCTCAGGTAGCTCCTTCCTTTTGGATGGAAGTGGGTCTTGAGATCAGCGTGGTTACATGCAGGATGTGGGTGCCCTCTACTTCTACAGATGGTTGAGCAGAGGAAGATGAGCAGAAAGAAAGATTTTGTTTAGAACCTTAAAATAAACAGAAGAGGGAAAAAAGAAAAAAAAAAAAAACCATCCACGGCACAATTACTCCCGCACACTGGAGTGGCAGAAAGACTGCCAGTAAGTCAAATAGGAAAAGATATTTTTCTTTCAAAAAGTCCTGTGGCTTTCATGAAATGATCTCATGATGCCAAATTCTCAGGGAGATGTTACTAGTTCTCTTACCAGTGACAAAACTGAGTCTCCCAAAATGGAAGGGACTCCCCAGAATAATACATACAGTTGGTCTATGGAAAAGATGAGACCAGAATCCAAACCCTTGACTCATTAAGTGACTGTATATAGCAGTATTAGTCATGCAGCAATCATAAAGTATGTGATTATGTGATTCCCGGCATAAATTTATACATATATTTATATTATTTATATCTAACGTGGTATATATATACTATATTAATACTACTATAGAGCTATGATAATTATACTATACCTCAGTAAGAGAAAGTTACACTATAGAATACTGTAAAAATACTGGGTACTAACATACTGCCAGAAACTAATAGGCTATTAGCATAGTTAAAAGTTGTAACCACAATTTACAAAATTAGGTGCTGAGGCAGGTGCATTTTCATCGGAAATTCTCAAATCCATTAAAATACAAATATTATATTTTAAAAAATGTAACAGGAAAGCACATCATGCAAATATAATCAAATGGCCCAAGTATAAAAAGGTATACATACAGGCATTTGGGTTTCCTATTTGAGGAGATATCTGTAAGCTGAAGGAAAACAAATAAGAAAAAACATTACTTCACTTAAAGGTTGGATTTGGCTTTAAGAATCTCTCTGGCTTATATTTTTAAGAAAGCGTTCCCATTAAGGAAGCCAGGAACTGTTATCAGTAGCACGGCCTGTGGCACCTTCCAGAACAGCAGGGAGCACAAACATCTTGTGATCGGCCTCAGCTTCCTCAGGGAGCCTCTGTGGCTCCTTGCCCTGAGATTTCCAAGAAGCCCATTATCAGTCCATCTAAAAAATTTCAGAATGTCAAAGAGCCCTCTCACAGAGCAACATTTGAAGAAAGATGTTTTTTAATACTAGAATGATGCGCTATTATTTCTTGATTAATTCAGGCGGCATGTGCAGCTAATTCACTACAGCTGCGCTTGGTCACAGTGTATCAACTAAAGGGAAAATTGGCATCAAATGTTTATTGCCTAAAATACATCATTTCTAAAGTGAGAGCATATGAAGACCAACTCCACAACAGTCCCTGGGGCCATCTATCATCGAGACTATTTTCCACTCCCAATGAAGTGTCTGCATGCCCTTTTGTGGCTGGGCTCAAATATCACTGGCAGAACAAATTGAGAACTATCATTTTGTGAGCCAGATGTCACCATTCCCTTCAGAGGCAAACCCAGTGTATTCCCAGCCTTCATTCCTGACCTCCCTCATGGAGCCTCTGCAAAAAGAAGTGCTGACACAATAGCAGGCAGAGACCCACAGAAGAAGAGAATGATAAAGAAAATGTGCAGAAAGGGCCACCTTGGTGTTGGGGCCCAGTGTGGCCAAGACATGAGTCTTATCATATTCAAATAATCAGAGAAACCAAGGTCAGCATAACAGGGTCACTCCCCTGAGTCCCCTGTCTGCAGTCAGAAGCATATCAGAAAGAAGCTTTCCTAAACAAACTTTGGAGGGCCATGGCCCCAGGAAGGCAAGACCAGATTCCTGGCTTCTGCTTTCTGACTCAATCAAAAGTAAGCTTTGCCACTGACCCTGGTCATACTGGCTGGATTCAACAGGAGATTAATAAGGTGGACAGAAAAAGGCATCTTCCTTGCAGGAAGGCCTTGACATTATGCAATATACAAAGAAGGTTGGACAGAGGGTTCAGGCTGGCAGGTTCTGGGAAACCCAAGGTTTCAGCATTTCCATCTTTCTGCCATGGCCCCACTACCACTAGTAAAAGTTTCTCAGCTCAGCTCCTCGAATGGACTTTAGTATTTGTATAAACTATTAAAAAAAAAAAAAGCTTACAGAGTTTTTCTTCCTTTAAATTGCTTCCTGCTTTCCAAAGCTATTCTTAAGGCATAGCAAATTTTTTTTTCACTTCACTGTATATATGTATGTAAGCATACAGTTTGATGATGTGTTGCATATGTATATATAATACTCTTTGGAATTTTATGTAAAGTTAAGTGTGTGTGTGTGTGTGTGTGTGTGTGTGTGTGTGTGTATTTACATGCATATGCATATCTTCGTCCCTGGGGAAAAGGCCAAAGATGTTATCTAATTCAAAGTGGTCCCTGACTTCCAAAATGTTTTAAGAACCAAAACCTTGGTGCCCATGAATGTCACTGATGGACCCTGCTAGGACCTCAGGAAACTACAGGAGTTTACTGTGTATTACAGAAAGGGAAATGCACAAATAAATACGGGTAGAGATGAGCCATCAACCTCGCATATACATAGATATGTAAGTATCGTAACTTGTGCAGGTCTCATATGCCACACAGTGGACAAAATACTGGCTATATAAAACCACCACAATTAACCCTCAAAACAACCCTATGAGGTAAGCATTTTCATCCCCATCCTACAGATAGAGAAAGTAAGGCCAAAAAGTTAAGTAGCTGGTTTGAAGCCTCCATGATTCACCAGTTTCAGAGCTGGACTTCAAACCCAAGTTAGCACCTTCCACGTCCAAGCAAGACTTCATGCTGCTCAGCCTCCTTAAGGAGCATGTGTTTGTGGAAGAGCAAGTCTGTACCCAAAAAGTTAAATGGAATCCATGGCTGGATCCGAATTTCTCCAGTGATCCTACAGATCATGAGGCTTGGCTGGACACGGGGCCTGCTACCACGGTCCCCCCAGAACCTCACATGCTCTCCTCCCTGCAAACACAAGAGGCCACTAGTCCTTCCGGCCCCACAGCCTCTGGCAGATGGAAACCCTCTTCCTTCTCAGGTTCCATCATTTGTCTCCATTTTCTCATAGTCCAACTACTTTATAGGAGGATGGAGATCAAGAGAGTCCTTAAGGAAGGTTCCACGTTGGAAAAATACAAGCAGCTGCATGGAGAGCCTATCTGAGTGCAAACATGGTGTCCCAAGTTGTTTCAGGTTGGAGAGACTGGGCGCTGGGTCTTCCTCCCACCTTCTCTCTGTGTAAATAGCAGCACTGTATACTCAACTGTTCAGGCCAAAATCTTACATTCATTCTTGATTCCTCTCTTTCTTTCACCTGCTAAAACCTAATCCTTCAGCAAGTCCAACTGGTTTAGTCAACATTGTCCCCAGGATATGTCCTATACCCGCCATTTCTTTCCAGCTCCGCCCTCCCAAAGCTGCCATCCCCCCGTTCCCCTGCCACACCATAATGGCCTTCTAGCCTTCTCGGTCCTGCACCCCTCTAGTCTATTCTGCACCCAGCGGCCAGGAGGATTTTGCTAAAACACAAATCACCTCCTCCTTACAAACTTCCAACAGCTTCCCTCTGTGCTCTGGAATGAATCCAAACTCCTTATGTGACCCAGAAGCCCCAGCACGATCTGGAACCTTCTTGCATCTCCGGCTTCAGCTCATTATTCAGATGTGTCAAGCTTGTTCCCTCCTAAGCCACTTCCCAATTTTCACAGAGCCGCCTTGGTCCCGTTATTCAGGTCACAGTCCAAACGCAGCCTCTCGTCTGCAAGGCATCTCCTGACCTGGAGGGACTCGTACACATTCTTACATTTTTCATTACAGGGGTTATCAGCCTCTGAGATCATCCTAGTTACTTGTGGACTTGTTTCTGGGGTCATCGCCCTCCTCAGTCACCCTGTTTCTGCAGCACCCAGTAAGTGCTATGTTCCCAGTAAACAGATACTAAATGAATGGCTGCTAGCCTTCATTTACAACCTGCAGGAACTAAATGCAACACTTAATCTGTTTCATAACCTTCCTTTTGAGCAGGTCTGTGCATGACTTTTGGCAGATGGGATATTAGGTCACTTTATGTCTAATTTGACAGCATTTTTTAGAGCACAAAGACAAAATATCAGAGTAAGCATGTTATGTTATAAGAAATCAGCCAGGTGAAAAAGAACACAGATGCTCAAGAGAATTAAGGGGAAATACAGATGCCGAAACATCATTTCAGAAGAGGCCTTTACTAAATGTGAGGGGGAATTTTTCTAGGGCCTAAAAGAATCTTAAAGCCAGAACGCACCTTGGAAAGAAGCACCTCATACATCAATCTAGAGATTTCACTGCTGTCTGGAGGTGGTAAAGAGAAAACGAAGGGAGAGGACAGCCAGCGCTTCTCCGTGCAGCCTTCATGGTGAAGAAGAGTCAGGTCAGCTGGGGACGGCACTCCAGGCTGTCCTGAGCTGCAGCGTGGAGGGCCTGCGTCAGAATGTTCTGCTCCATCTCAGGGCACACAGGAGCAAGGAGCTCTCCTGGGAGGGGCTGAGGCCCCAGAAGCCAGGGCTCCTCACTGCTAGTCAGTCAATAAAGCGAGGACTCGAAGCTTTTCCTGCTAAAAGCATCCAAGTTCTTCTGTGTGTGGAAGGCCACAGGAACCCTGGGAGGCCAGACTTAGCACTTGCATTACATCAAAGACAGTGTTCCTAATTTCACAGGTGCGTGTCTATTGTTCAGATTAAAGAGCTGAGGGAAACGGGAGAAAAGGTCTGAGGGTGGGCAATGGGGATGTGCTACGTAAGGTTCAGAGAGGAGTTTGGAGGACTTCCATGAACACGGGGGCAGTGCATCTCTGCTCTATCCTTCCAGAAACAAAGGGCCTCATTCTGGGTCTTTTCAGGGCAACGCACCATCCCCACAACAGTCACAGTCGCTTCACTGCAGCCTGACCATGTCCTATTCACAGACAGCTCTCACTTCTATGTTCCCCACTACTGTCTTAATGGCGTTTTCCTGTATTGCACTCAGTCAATTCTTCCTCAGGTAGATCAAGTCTGATGAGGGCAGATCATGTCATGTTTGAGACACAGAAGGCATATGCATGGATTAATTCCCTGATTATTTGTATCTAGAGTTGTGTGTGGACATGTGTGCCTGTACATCTATGTATTTATGTGTATACATGCGTGTGCACACGCACATAACTTCATACCTACACAGTTGACTAGGAGAGGTGAGACCTGCCCAACTTCTGATGGCGTGTACCAGCTTGGAGAAGAGAATCACTGGCAATGTTTCTTAAAAGATGTTTAATTTTCAAGCTGGAAAAATAAACTGAGCAGAGGAAAGAGCACAGAAATATAAATAAGAGAGAATGATAGACTTCTTCCCTTCCTCTTTGCCTTCCATTGCTTTCTCTCTTTCTTTAAGATCCTCTTGGCTTAGTACAGTAGACGTTTATCCATTTCTGGGTTATTTGTAACCTAAATATTAAAAGTATTCAGGCTACATTTTTATTTTAGAACTGTTAACCACTCAAGTCAGGTGACGATCAGAGAATTTAAGAGGCCAGAGACCCTAGCGAGCATCTAGTTTAACTGCTTTGTTTCATAGAAGATTTATAGGCCCAGGAAAATAAGGAGCAGGGCCGGAATGATCTGGAAGCCAGGCCTTCTCACCTCACATCTAGGCCCCGTGACCCCATGCTGCACACTCTCCTGGTAGAGAGCAGGATGGGGAGAAGGCAGGGAAGGGTTCAGAGTGTCCCTCCTGCTACACAAGTTGGGACTGGCCTCACAGTTTCCCAAGAAGGTAAGAGAAGACCTGAGGAGGGAAGTGTAAGCTCCCTCTCAGGAGACCACAGACACCAACAGGAAAATAATAAACATATCAGGTGGCTGAACCTGCCTTGATTACAGTTACTGGAACCACACAGAAGTAACACACTTACTTTTTCCAGTCCACTTTTGTTCCTGACTGGAAAGTTCTAGAGCTCCCGCTGCTGCCCTGCTCTAATGCTGAGTGTACATTACAGTAAGATTGCATAACATTTCTTCACTTCTTCCTTCCTCCCTCTCTCCTTTATTCCTGTTGCCCGTCTGTCCCTCCCGCCTTCTTTCTTTTATCCACCTGCTGGTACTCTCATTCCTTCTTTTGTTATTTAATCACGTTTCCTTTACGTCTTGGCTTCCAAAATGCTCAAACTAAACTTTTTAAACAACCAGTAGCAACTTTACCGACATTTCGGTTCGCATAAATGTTCCCTGTTTTTCTTTCCCTCATAGGTACAGTCCACTTGCGGGGTAAGTAAAAGAATCGTTTTAAAATCTTTGGGAAAGGGATTAAGCATAAATAAAGTCAAACAGATCATGAAAATGTTATAAACCACTTTGGGGTTTCAAAAATCCTTCCTTTGGCCTTGTTACTGATACCAAAAAAAATCTGTTTGGAGGGCAAATAGGACCACCCATCCCCCTCATCTCAAGGGCGATTATTTATACCTCCTTCCACCCCTAAAGAGACCAGGGAATCCCGATCAAGCCACTTGGCAGAACCTGAACCTTCAACCATATCCACAGTTCCTATCTGGGCTCCAGGGGTTTCTCGAGTCCCTGAAACAATATATAAACTTGTATGCAAATATTTATTACAGAACTATAACCTGTGAAATTTTCTAAGACTTCTTGAAAATCTACTTAAAGAATGTCTCACCTATTGAGACTTTTGGATGGTGCTGCCCCTCCTCTAAAGTAAAAAAAAAAAAAAAAAAAGAGGCATGTGGTTAGATTTTGCTGTTACTGAGAAAGGCCAAAGCTTTCTTAGGAGCTCCTTAAAAAGATTCCGAACAGGGTAATGATACCTTCTAGTCTACTTGAGCACCAGGGTTGGGACCGATGATTTCTTCCAACTCTATTATTCTTTAATATAAAAAATATCTCTACCTATTTCTCTTGGTGTGGAGGGGTCAGGTGAAGACAACCATGTATCCAGAATTTTGTTAACTTCTAAGGGAGGTGTCTGGGCTTCTAAGGGAGGTGTCTGGGCTTCACTGTATCACCTCATACACAGGGATGACGGGTGCTGATGTCGAGAGGTTTCCCAAAAGTCATTCCCCAGCTCCCCTTTCCTCTGTCCTTGACCCAATCTTGCCAAACCCAAGGACTGCAAGCATGGTGGCTGGACCTGTGTGACTTACCACGTGCTCGCTGATATCTCGGCAGAGGCCAGCAGCCTGCTGGGTTTGATAGTACTCTAACTGCTTTTCCGCCAGCTCTACCCGCTGCAACAGATTCTCAATAAAATCCTGGAGCCGAGCTTTCCCTTGAACCTCCTTCTCAGCTGCTGCTTCCAAGAAATGGTTGAATGTAACGACTTCTCTGCAAGGCAAAAGTGTCAGAACACAAAGCGGAGAAATGAGACAGGAATTCATTCCTTCAGCACGTACTTACTGAGAGCTGACTGTGTGTCGGACACTGCCCTGGGCAGCGTGCTCGCGGCAGTGACAACAGAAGTAACATGATGTTTTGGTGATTACACTTTGAGATTACATTTCAGTACAAAGAAAAGGTCATTATCGAATATCCAAATAAATATCTGGGCTAGGAGTGATAAGTGCTAGGGAGAAAACTGAAACTGTGTGCAAGGGGACAGAAAGTAACAGAAGGAGGGATAGCATGAGTGGTATTTCAGAAAGGGGTCAGGGACCACTTTCAGGAGGGGAAAAGAGGGGACCAGATACCTGAAGGAAACAAGGAATAAGCCAGGAAGATTCACAGGGAGGGTAAGCCAGGCCTTTATGGGAACAGGCAGACAGGACGGCTGCCTGGCTGCAGGCAGGGACCGGGGAGGACGGAAGGAGCAGGGGCCCCTGTGACGACTCCAGATTTTCTTATAAATGAGATGGAAAACCAGTGGACACTTTTGAGAAAGGTTCTAACTTACATTTTAAAAGTCTAGCTGCTGGGGGAGAAGAGAGCACAGGGAGGGAAGGTATGGAAACAAAAGGGCATACTGAGCACTGAAGGGTGTAAAATGAGTCATCTTGTCCAATTATGCATTTTTGAACTAAAAGTGAAACAGTCCAAGAAATGTCATCCTGAAGTAGACTCAAGGTCCACCGGGAAAGCTATGTTAGCTGACAGAGAAGAATGCACATGCAGATTGCCCTTCCCCTAAAAAGCTGAGCAAAATATCTCAAACAATATTCCTTTATCCGCATAATTCATTGTCATTTATAGACCCAGAAAAGTTGCAATAACTTTATTACTATTTGATATCTTTTTTATTTCTAATGCATGGATGAAAACAACACTTTCCTGAATTATAATGAAATTTGTTCTTTATAAAGATTCAAATACAGGAGGAATATAAAGAAGAAAATACCATCTGAAACCCCATCATCCTGAGACCACCACCTGTAACTATTTGGTAGCCATTCTCACCGGCAACTCTGCATACGCGCACACGCGCGCACACACACACACACACACACACACACAGGTGATTGGCCTGAGAATTCTCAGCACCAGGTAATCAGCACGACCAACATATTATCACAACTCCCTTCATCCAGTTCTCTATAAGAAATTATAAAGATCCTTTCAGCCTTCCCCTCCGTCATGCACACCACCAGGGGTAATGAATGCCATCATTTTACTACTTGTTGGCTACAGTACTTCTTGTATATGCCTTCAGGATCTCTCTAGACTGTCAAGAAGTACCCCTTCCTTTTTCTGGCCACGTTCAACATATGCAGAACCAAGATTCTAAAGACTGCTCAGTCTCCTCCCAGCCTCTTTCATTTCAGATTAAGAAATCCCAGTTGGAAAACATCTAACCTCATGTTCTAGATAGTTGATGAAATCCACTGCCGTCTCTGCACCTTCCACTATGCTCCATCGTTTCCTGAGAGCAGGACTTCAGGTAAGCCTGACCCAGGAAGTCTGGCAGAAGGTGTTGGCAAAAAAGTGGTTTCTTGCTCCTTTATTCTTACAACCAGTCAGTGACTCGCTTTTACAATTAGTTGTGATTTTTTTCTCTCATAAGTCACACTTGGCTACACTGAAACCTTTCTGACACTTCCTTCAGAGTCAAACTTCTCTGCAAAACCTTGGAAATTATGTATTTATAAAAATAGAAAGGAGATGGTTCTGATGAAATGCATCACAGAACTGCTTATCATAGTAGCCCCCTTTTTTTCCCTAGTTTCCTAGCCAGGATCAAATATAAACCCCAATTCCTTAATAATTCTAGTATTTTTCAGTAGCTAAGAAATATTCACATAAAAGAAATGAATCCCTTTGGAAAGGAGCTTTCTCCCATCACCAAGTCTCAAGTTGATTTCCAGATGTTTCTGTATGCACCCAGCATGGAAGCAGTGCATTTTCCAAGCTGTTCAGGCCACAGACTGGCCAGTTTTCAAGCTCTACCGTCATTCAGCTTTGATCCGCCTCTAAGTAACCTTACCTAGCCACAAAATAATGGATGGAGGGTCCATCCAGGTGCTACGTCCAGCATGCCACAGCTGTTCATGGCTCCAAGGAATGGAGCTCAAAAGTACCACTAGAACAAAGAGCCTGGGAAATGGCTATGCCTTCCTCTTTCCGATAAAAAGGCTTCCATTCATTCAGAGTCAAGCCCATTGTAGAAACTTCATAGGTGATATTTAGGTAATATTCATATATGACACCTGAATCATGACACAGGTCTCCAAACTGTACTTCTCAGGAAAATAGCCAAAACCCACAACCCTCTCCCCTACCCAAAAGAAAAACATAGAAAAAGAGCCAATTTTTTTCCTGTTCATTTTGGTTTGTAATAAATAAATAAGGCAATAGATAAATAAAATAAAATAAAATAAATAAATAAATAAAATAAAATTTCCTCATTATAGAAATATTACTTACATTTATTTGGGAAACATAAAAATTGACCTATTGAAAGATCTAAAACTGAGCAAGGGCCAAATCAGCTTTTTTGTTCTCTGCTTAAGCCCATCATTCGATAGTATACATGACACATAATGTTCACTATGTATTCATTGTAATGAGTATTTTAAAAGGACAAGGAAGAAACAAAAAATGACCCACAATCCTAACACCGAAAGGTAACTACTATCACCATCCTAGTATGTTTTTCCAGTCTTTTTTTTTCTCTATGCAATATTTACTATGTGGGGTTCTCAGGCTGTAACGCCTAAAATGTAAAACAGCAATATTTGACAACTTAATCCCACAGGATTAATATCTCAAAAGCAAGAAGACAAATCTGAGTGCAATACAGTTTATGGCTGTATTTTAAATCATGGAATGTTTTGCTATCGGTTCTATATAAAACTTTTTCAAATTAACATTAATGCTCCTAGCTGATCCTGGGGAGCTATGTCACGTTGCAGAAAGAAGCATCTTTTTCTAACATCTCCCTCACCCAATTACCCTGTGCCCTGAAGCTGAGAAGTTAACACCCTTTGCATTTTTCAACCAACCTGGCGTCAATACTAACATAATTTCACTTTATGAGTGGTTCACATCAACTAAAAAAAGAAAGAAAGAAAAAGAAAAGACAGAAGAAGCCTGATGATTTCATTTTAAATATGATGTTATATCAGACGATGGCTGGAGAAGTGCCTCTTGCTGAGAATATGTCTGGGTGTATTAGATAAAAACGGTTACCAAACCCAGTGACTAATTGGGGACTAGCCTGTGTGTACAACTTGATTCCCCTTTCACATCCTGTTCATTCTGGACTAACAATATCCAGAAACATTTCCTATTTCCCCAGGGAATCTTGGGAATTTCCTGAATGAAAAGAAATGAGGTTTAACCACATTGCATTTATAAGCACTTTAATAATTAGACCAAACCGTCGAATAACCATTCAAAGTGGAAGAAATACTAATGGGTTTCAATACAAAGAAGAACAAGATATTCCCTGATAGGATTTCAGATCTCATATCTTGATGAATCTTGAAGAAACTACCAGTTGTCAACTTTTGGCATAGTAGCCAAGCAGAATATCTTCTGTTCTCTGAAAAAGCTATTAAAGTACACCTCCCTTTTCTTACTACATATATATGTGAGCTTGGATTTCCTTCATCTACTTCAACCAAAAGATTTGCAGAAGAAATGCAAAAGTGACAAGGTACAGCTGTATTCTATTTAAGTCAGATATTACAAATATTTGCAAGACCTATAAAACCATGCAACTCCTTCTGCTAAATTGTTTTTAGGAAAACAGTTATTTTTATACAAACATGTTATTTATGCTAACAAGCAATAGATTTCTTATTATTTTTACATAAATTAATAATTGTTTTTTAAATTTCTAAGTTTTCTTTTTTTTGTAAGATTTTATTTATTTGAGAGAAAAAGAGAGAGAGAACACGAGTGGAGGTGAAAGGCAGAGGGAGACGGCGAGAGAGAAACAGATTCCGCACCGAGCAGGGAGCTTGATGCGGGGTTCGATCCCAGGACCCTGAGATCAAGACCCGAGCTGAAGGCAGACAGTTAACCAACTGAGCCACCCCGGTGCCCCTAACTTTTAATTTCTAATACAGTAAATATTGATAGATAAAACTCATGCAAACAAAACTTCTGGGGGTCCTCGGGTATTTTTTTTCTTTTAGCAATATAACGAGAAGGGGGGCCAAGGAATCTGAGACGCTGCCCCACTCGGTACAAGTGCTCCTGAATCTCAGAACGCGGGTGCGGAGTGGACAATGCGGTCTGCAAGCCCAGGAGGATGCGGTCACAGCCCGCACATTTATTTATTCTGCTATTCCATAACTCAACAAACATTTATTGAATGTTAGCTAGTACTGGGTTTAGTGTTGGGGCTTTCGTGAACCCACGGCTATCCTTGAGAAGCTGACTGCGGTATGCGGGGTCAGCCCACATTTCCTGGGAAGGACTGAGGAGTATATATTTCGGGTTCCGCAGGCCATCTGGTCTCTGTCACACTTACTCAACTCTCCCTAGCACAAAAGAACCACAGGGGCTGTGTAACAATAAAACTTTATTTACAGACACTGAAATTTGAATTTTGTATACTATCTATATGTCATGAATTATTAGTTTTCTCTTGAGTTCTTTTTCGAATTAAAAATTCTTGGCTCACAGGCTCCTCAAAATCAGGTAGCAGGCTGGATCAGGCTGGTGGTGTGCTAAGCCTGGATACAGTCGGAGAAGCAAACATTAAAAGAAACAAATACTGAAATAAATATGTAATTACAAAGCTGAGCTGAATGATTAAGAGAAAGAATAACACGATGCCATCTGAGAGAAGAGGAAGACACTTGTGCGGTTTTATTTTAGGTTCTCAACCCTGTGACCTAGAATACAGGGGGAAGACTGGAGGGCCAGATGGGTGAGAAGACAGAGGGAGCCCGTGTGAAATCCCATCAGGCCGTGGTGCAAACCAGCTTTGGGGAAGCTAACTGATTCTACCTTACCTCCTGCCCTATCTTTGACTTCTCTTATATGTATTTTTTAAAGAGGTTAAATATAAGAGAACTCAAGGTTTTAAGCTTTGGTGGAAAATATGTTTATTCAAAATCAATATTTGGTACTAAAGAAAGAAATACCAGTATAGGAAAAGAAACTGGCCTGAAGCTCACTGTTACGCAGAATGATCTGCAGAGCTAGAAATCTGTCCATATCTTGAGATTCAGAAACAGAGGGGCACCAAGTGAAAAAGCCCTTATAGTGCAATCAAAGCTTTATTTGGAAAAAGTATTTTCCCCCCATGCACTTATCCATTTACAGGATAGCCATAAGGTCTGAAACATTGATAATATTTAATTTTTTTACAGATCAAACCTTTCCATTTCTTCCTCTGAGGTGGGTTAAAGACAGGATAATTCAGAAAAATTAAAGATACACTCTCATGGGATGAAACCACTCTAGAAGCAGGTGTAGAGACAGAGGGATTATGTGCACTGTGGTGTTCGCTACAATGTTACATAGCCATCGAACCCTGCACTGTTAATAGGAGACAACACACTGATCATATCATGTACGGTAATTTACAGTTATTTCCCTATGTTTCCAGCTTTCAGGGCCATCCTGTAGCCTGATGTCCCCCTTGGGCCTCATAAATGCACATCACCTCCCTCTCCGTTCCAGCACCAGGGATCTTCCTTCATCCTGGCTGTGAGTCAGATTCTTATTTCTGCACACATCGTTTTTCCACTAGGGTCTCTCCCCTTGCCTTTCCCTAGTCCCTGTTCTTAAGGAGTCTTCTGACCTCAGGGCTCTCCCGTTAGGAAGCTTTCCCACACATGCCTAGGTGTGGGTGACCTGCTGTGTTCTCCTGCAGAACGTTGCACCCTGTCACAATGCACACTGCAGAGAGGACCAGTCATGCCATGTACCCCATTCCACTGGGACATCTGTGTGGTCAGGGACCTTGCCGCCTCTTTCACTGTGGTCACCCTCGCACCAAACACAAGTCCAGCACACAACAGGCGCACAACAAATTTCTGCTGAGTGCGTGAAATGTACAGTCCATTTCTAGTTGAAAATCGTTAACTGACGAAAAGAGCTTGAGGTTTCTTTTTATCTTTTTCTAGACAAGTACGGGGCATAAAACCAAAAAGTAATCCACAATACAGGTACCTCCCACAGGACCGAGGGTGGGATCGAAAATGGATGCTTCTCTTCCATTCTAAACAACACTTTAAAATCAGCTTCTCCTCCCAAAGGCAAAGCTCTACCAAGTTATTTAAATTTCATTTTACATTACTGATTTATGAACCTCTTTGGAGGTATGTGAAATGGTAAAAATACCTCTGGCTAAAAATAGGCTAGCTATTGATCACAGAACACCTCAGACAGACCGCGATGTCAGCCACAAGCCAAATCCTGAAGCTGAAGTCTACAGCCAGCCAGTGCTGGGAGCTGGGCTGCTGACCTGGAGTTCAGGGCTGGCTCCTGCGTACCCCCATGGCCCCCCAGGCCCCCTGTGGAATCGGCACCTGTGGCACATCTGAAGCCAGGCCATCTCTACTTTTGTTGGCCTTTGGCCTCAACTTTCTCTCTTGGCTTCTTTGACTAAACCAAAACGTATATAGTTCTCATTAAGAGCTTAAAAAAATACCTTTAATGAGAAAGTCAAATGACTCCTACTGGTACTAAGTCGACCAACACTACATGTAAGGCCCTCAATCCAGAGAGAAGGCGACTGACACTAGACAGAGAAAAACGGAATATTCTCCTTGGTCTCCAGCCTTTAATCATCCCGAACAGGACATGTTTGACGTCCAGTTTTTCCTACATTATTTTTAAGTCTGCAGGGAAAGCAGCCTGGAAAGAGAGGACCTCATTTACATAAACACACTAAAATATGGAGCAAACAGACCCCTCCCTGTCCCACTGAACCCTACATGTAATGTGATTTTTCTTGGCCTGTTTCCTAGCTATGGATCCATCTGGAGACCAAGTTGTTACTGCTTTCACTGATCAAAAATAGGAATGCTGTAATTAAGTGGCAAGAGGGTTTAGCTGTGCAAAGCAAGTTACCAAGTCAAACTTACCTTTAAAAGTCCAGCATCCCACAGCAAGCTTAGGATAGAAACCTAAATGCCGGTTACCTGGCTCAGGCCACCCTTTATGCCTCTTTCATCATGTCCCTAGGGATCCGTTTAACATTTAATTTTACCTTCTGGCCTCTTGCTGTCATGAAAGCAGAAACAGGACTCACCTGCTATTCTACCCATGACCTAGAACAGTATCTGGCCCTCGGCAGGGACTTAGTGCAAGGTTTGTCTCCTGGGCTGACTCCCAGCAGAGAGCAGGGCAAATAATGAAAGAAGAAGGGAAGGATTATCTCTATCAGACTTCGCAAGGGAGTAGGATGGAGTTGAGACAGAATTACAAGGGGGCCCCTCATCACAATCAAGGGCTGGCTGTGGCACATGCTCCACTTTGACTGGCCATGGACATCCAGAGAGTCAAGTTAAAAAGACCTGGGCTGGTATTCCAGAAGCTGAATAGTGTAACCACACTTATGACGCCAGCATTTCCCTATTTCCCAACACTTTTGATGCCAGCTGACATTTGCTTTAATCTCATTAGAGAAATAAATGATGTCACCATAGCAGTTCTCTCAAAACAGCAAGGAAGCCAGCCCATTCCAAAATGGGCCAGATTCAGTATTACATAAGTCTTGACGCTTTGGGCAAATACCACATTTTCAAAAGTCTGGCTGAGACACAGTGAATTAATGGGAAAAGCACTCAGAAGAGAGACAGGGAATATGGGTTTCGATTTCAGCTGTGCTACCAAATTTTTGTCCTTGGGCAAGTCATTCCACTGCTCTGGGCCTTATTTTCTACTTCTGTAAAATGAGAGTGCTATCCTGAAGGAGACAGGAATACCTTTCAGTTCCCAAATCACACGACCTCCCCAGGGCCCCTCACTAACAGTCCTTCTTCTTCCTGCTGTCCCTTCAACGTCACTCTCCTCAACGCCACTGATGCGAACACTGCCCTTCCTCCTCACTTTCTCAGTGTGGACACTCCACATTAAAAAAAAAAAAAAAAATCTGTTCTTTAATGGCTTATCAACTTGAAACCATACCTTGTATTTAAGCACTTGCTCAGCTACCTTGGGTCTGAACATGGACATGATTGCAGGATCTTTTATTCTTCCTATGTAGGATCTTAGCTCCTTAGAGGAAAACAGCGAGTTTTTGTTCCCCGTATGCCCATAGCACAGTGTCCGGCCCATCACGGGTGCTCAGGTAGGGCTTCCCAGTCTCACCAGAGGAAGGTACAGAAATACTCGGGATTCACAGCATTGCACGGGTGTGCTCCAAACCTTGGATGACCGACTCAACCACAACTCAGCTACCATCCAAGTCCGTCCTCTCTTGTTAAGGGATACCTTACTGCAAGGTCGGCTGGGATTGATTTACCTGATTATGGGCAGTGCTACCTTATAGCTCTGAAAACTCCTTAATAAGTAAATACCTGCTTCAGTAGGACTTGTAAAGTTGCAGAGACTTTGCGAAGATGATGGGCACAGCTCCCTTGGATTTGTGCTCCAGAGACTTACAGACACCTCTCTCCAGAGGTACAATGAGACTCACCAGCCCCAAAGTACAAGATACTGCCTATCCAACCCATCTCCTCTGTTAGAGTTTACTTCGGCCTCTACAATGCACGGTGATTCAGCCTATAGACAGCTTCGGGGCAGAAGCGGCCCTGGAGTCTTTCATTTCAGTTTGAAAGAAAGGATTTTAAAGTTGAGAGAACAAATCCGTAAGCAGAAGAGCCTCATGCAAAATCCATAACCAAGTGTGCCTCCTAAGCCTCACTTGAAAGGCTTTTAAAGTGGATGGAAAAAAAAATCCATACGCAAGAGAGTCTCATGTAGGTGTTCGGGTTTTTTTTTAATGGAATCTCCCATTTGGGTCTCAAAGGGTCCCCAAGTTGACATCCACATCGACTAGGACTGTAACCACCTGCGTTTTCTCACAAATGAGTCTTGAGAGCTCATTTGGAGGGGTTTAGCCCCTGGTTTGCTTTCTGGCCAAATAGGGTTGTCCCATACTAAGAGGTCACCTCTTGGGTCCATGACACAGCACTGTGAGGCTGGTGAGGAGGGAAGGGCCTTGTCCCAGGCAGGCAAATCTAGTCAAATGAATTCGGTTTCAATGGTGTGGCAGATGGGCAGCTGACTTGCTCTCCATCCCCATTTCGGGGGCAGAGGCGGGTGTCAGGGAGATTGAACACCACAGACCCTGACAGAGCTGGCCATAGTCTCCCTCTCAGACCAAGAGCTCTAGTGTCCTTCCTGGAAACAAGACTCTTTCAGTGTTATTTTATGTACAGAAAGAGTGATTATTTGAGACTTGAATACAGAAACTGACAAGCCAGGCCAAATGAAGGCTTAAAAAAAATGGAGACTTTGTTAATTTTATGTCTAAAAGTTTAAGGCAGCTTCACTATATTTTCATTTAAAGTTTTTGTTTGTTTGTTTAATACTATTGCTTCCCCTCCTCCCCGGCTGTCCAAAATGACATACTAAAAACCAATTCATAATTTATCTTCAGATATACTCACAAAAACGTGAACAAAGATGTATGTATAAGGATGTTAACTGAGGCATTATTTTTAATACTAGAAAAACAGAACAAAACCGTGTATTCATTAATAGCAAACTGATGGAATCAGGCATGAATGCATCCACACCACAGAATACCATGCAAGAGCCAAAAGGAATGACATAATCCTATACTCAGGACCTGAAAGATGCCTGCGACATACCACATTAAAACGAAAAATATTCCATGCACAAGTGGCAGAACAGTATATGTCACGATTCCATTTGGGAGAATATAGTATGTCCGTGTATAAAGTACATATGATTGTATCTACACAGGAAAGCTCTAGAAGGACATTCACTGACCTAAACCGTAGCTTTCTCTGGAGGATGGAGCAGGGTATCGTTGGAGAGGAAGGGACCCTTTTAACACATACAATTCTACCCTGTTACATTTTTTTTGAGTATGTATTACTTTTTCAATTGGTCCTCAGGTGCTAGCACTGGGTTAACATTATCATAATTGATCCATGCATGTCCCACTTTTACAAAGTCAACCAGATGTTCTTAATAATAAAGCACTTTTGAACTCACAATGCCAAATAAAATTTAGATCCTTGAGAATAACTTAGATCTAACTATAGGATTCTCCCTGCCATCATACTGGCTTCCTTCCCAGCAACCACCAGCCCAAATCCCACATTTGTTATTACTTGTGTAATTAATAAGTAAAATATGACAAATCAATATGTGAAGTTTGTTTTCCTTTTAAATTCACTGCTCTTCAACCAAACAAACACCACAAATTTCATTCTAAGCTTTTCTTTGCACCTAGGGAACCCCAACTGCCATTTTTCCGGTGATGCAATGTTAATCACCCTGCTGGCCACAATAGTTCATCATGGCACAACTTCCCACAAGGAAACTCCAGAAGCCCAGAGAGAAACATTTTTCATTACAGATTATTTCCCTAAAAGGCAAGTAAATCCATGGCTGATTCGAATCTGTGCTCACTAGGTAATTAAAAAAATTTCTAGATGATCAGAGCAGGTTTTCCCTCTAGGTACAATGTAGGTATTTAGTGACACTAGGTAATGATCTCTTTAATATATAGGGTTTCTCAGCCTCAAACCAAACAGAGAAGCTTTACTACATTTTAAGAGATAATACAGGGTAGAAGTGTTCTAGTAGCCACGGAAAGTAGGAAATTAAGTCAATCTCTATAATATAACCCAGATTATTTGAAACCTTGCTCCTACTTTTTCCTAGGGTATCCATTTTTATGCTCTTTGATTCTACAAATTCTGAGCCTCCATTTAAAATTAAATCTAACATTCTGCATTTGGGAAATACACTGCATTACTAGGTAAGCTTTTCTAGTTTGAGTTGAAGCCATAGTTATTGATGAGGAAATGCTTTTCCAAGTACGATGTCTTTCACCTCTATCTTGTGAAAACCACTTGCCAACTCTGTGCGAACAGGCCTGACTGACTCTAGTCATACCATTCTACAAAAAGAAAATTCTCAAACTAAAATCACAGAAGCTAGCAGGATCAGAAAGTCTCCTCTGGGTTTACTAATGTCGGCTTCTTCCAAATAAAAACTATAATTAAATGGATTCTCAGCTACCAACATTTAATTAACACGAGCAGATAATCCAAAATGGCAAAGCAGCCAGAATTACTGGTATTCAGAGCATATTTTTATACTTGAACAAGACAGCATCTCATGCTCTTGACTCTGCTAGGCGGAGGCTACCAAGAAGGAATGGCTGGGCTAGAGCCCCCTCTCTGCCCGCCCACTCACCTGCCCCAGCTCACCAGCTAGCGCTGGGAACCGATCCCACCATGCATAGACCCCACTACTCCTCTCTCTCAAAACGTGCTGTAGTTTCCAAGGCGAGAAGGGACTCCATATTTTGTCTTTCCTGCTGCCGGCTCGTAGACTATACACAGAGAGGATAAATAGTATCAAAAGCCTTGTGGGTCCCGAGTTCAACTGTATCAGTGAGAAAGGCAGCCGAGGTACCTGCAAGCAATAAAAACCAATCCTGACTTTACATGTGCCCGTACCCCGGGGGGAGGTGTTTAAAGCGATGGTGCCGCACCACTTACTCTTCCTTCCGCAGCAGCTCCTCCTCCGACTCGGTCAGGCGCTGCCTCAGCGCAGCGATCATCTCCACCGCCACATCCACCTGGCGGTTCAGGACCCGCTCTCTCCTCTGCACCTCCTGCTTTTTCTGCGTCAGCTGCACAAAGGCCGCCCGAACTTCCAACAGTTCGGCAGTTTTCTGGGCCAACTCTTTGGTGAGCTTATCGATTCTCTTCTCGATGGTCCTGTCCACAGCCTCGACCATCCGGTTGAATTTTTCTCGGACATGAGCCTCGAAAGCGGCTTTGGTGTCCGGGGTGGGCAGTCCGGGACTGGAGCGCGGCCCCTCCAGCGAGTCTGCACGCAGGTCCAGTGCCGTGTAGGTCTGCACGTAGGACACGGGCCGCTCGGCCACCACCTCGAATGGCTTCCTGTCCTTGGAGTGTTCGTGCGAGATGCTGTACAAGTTCACATAGCTGGGTTTCTGCTTCACCACGTGGCCGGTGCCCTGCAGTTTTCCCTGCTTCAGGGGTTCTGAGGAAGTAACTAGGTCTGTGTCTTTGAAGGACGGAAAGAGGCTGCATTTGGTCAAGAGGGTTCTTTCCTGGTAGCTATGACTGAATTCCAGATGGGCCCTCAATGAGGACAGACTTCTAAATCTGGTATGGTCTCCACACCTCGGGCAGCGGAATGGCAGGCACACAGCAACATTCTCGAAGGACTCCTGCCAGGGGTATCTGCTTTCCTCAAAAGCCTTCTGTTGCATTACTCTTCAAGTCCTGAACAGGGCAACATAAAACAGATAGTTCACACATCTGTTTAAAAAACGCTCCTGAGGGGCACCTAGTGGCTCAGTGGGTTAAAGCCTCTGCCTTAGGCTCAGGTCATGATCCTGGGGTCCTAGGATCAAGCCGGGCATTGGGCTCTCTGCTCAGCAGGGAGCCTGCTTCCTCCTCTCTCTCTGCCTGCCTCTCTGCCTATCTCTGTCTGTGAAATAAATTATAAAAATCTTAAAAAAAAATGCTCCTGAAACACTTGTGGCCCGTTCATCAACACCACGGGCAGAGGCCTTTGGCTTCAAATGCCTTTGGTATATAATGTCTCACATTAAAATTAAAACCTACAATCTGTGGGCCAAATCCTTTCTGTGTTGCCTACTGCTGCTTTTGCACTAAAGGCAAAGGTGAGTGACCTCTGCAGCCTGCCAAGACAAAATGATTTACTCCTTGGCCTTTAGGAAAAAGCCTGCCAGCCTCTGCAACCCCTGCCCAGGATAAAGAAGGTGGATAACATTCTCTTTTTGCAGATGAGAAAACTGGAGCAAGGAGGTAAAGTAATGAATTCAAAGCCAGATGGAACATGGCAGCTCCAGAAGTGAAATTCAAGTTTCTTGCCCTCCCGAACTGAGTGCACTAACTGCAAATCTGTGCCCTATTTTACTGATACAATCCTGATAAGCATGAATTCCAAAAATGAGGAAGACTCACATGAATTGTCAAAACTGTCCCGAGAGAGCGAGTTCAGCGATCTTTCTTCAAACATAAGAATGATATTACTCAAGCTAGGTGCAGTGGCATTAAACACAGAATCAGCTGGAAATTTTTCAACCTGAGATTTTGCTTTCAGTTATTGCTGTGATGCCAGAAAGCAAAATGTTATTTTAATGACAGTCTCCATATTCCAGAATTACTGACATTTGGAAACTCAAGATATCAAATACGTTTTGACCCACTAGGGGCCATGGCCATGGCCAAGACTTTATAAAGATATGGTTTTCTGAATGATTTATCTCATCTCTGATCCTGTTTTAATATGATAACCTTTAGAGATGGCCAATATGTGAACCTGGCAGGTATCAGCATAACTCTTTTAATAACAGGAAGTTCTTATTTCCTTGTAAGAATTTATTATCTTAGCCCTAGCAACAGATGACTGCTAGCAACCCTATTCTGCAAGCGGGGCATATCTATTCCCTCCAGGAATGGCTTCTATTTTAATGTTAACAAGACTTGGGCCCCAAAAAGAGGAAGCTCAGCTAAGGGTCTATACCTGCAAAGTGTTGTTATTGGAACCTCAACCTCTTCGAAAAGCAGAGGCCCAAACCGTCCCCAGCCAGCTAGGAAAAGCCTCCAGGTTAATAAGCCTCTGGCCCCCCAGAGAGGAAAACCTCTTCCTGTGCTACTCCGGCCGTAAGATAGGCTGCAAACCCTGGCCGAAACGGCAGCAGAAAGGTGAAGGCAGGGGAAGTCACGATTCCAGGCGGCAATGGGAAAGGGTTGGCATCCCTGACTGGGGAAATGGGTAATCACACACTCTGGGAGTACTCATGCTTTCAAGGGCCCAGCGAAAACCCCAATCTACAGGGTTGGCGTTAAAGCCCTAATTTCCCTCTGCCCGCCCAGGGCAGTCTGGCCAAGTCACTGCCCCGAGGGTCCCGGCTCTCCCCGCCCCCGCTCCGCTGCGGGCCAGCCCTGAGGTGCCAGAGTGGATTCGTGCGCGCACGAGTTCCCGCAAGTGGGGGCCGACGGCGCAACTCCCCGCCGCGCGGAGAGGACGGGACCCCTCCCCAGCCCGGGACCGCTCGGCCGGCCCCCTCTGCCGCGCCCCCCGGGCCGGGCCGCAGGCGCAGAAGCCCAGCTGCCGCCACTTACCCGACTTGTTGCTGCAGCTGCAGCCGCTGCTGCTGCCGCCGCGGCCGGTGCTACTGCTGCGGGAGCGAAGCGGTTTTCAGCAGAGCCGTAAATCAGGCTAAGCCGGGGCCCGCTCCCACCCCCCGCGCACCCTCGCGCGGGGACCCGCGGCGTCCGGGGCGGAGCGTGGCGGGGGCGGCGCACGCGGCTGCCGGGGACCCCGGCGCCCGAGAGCGGACGCCCGGGGAGCGGGGGGCTGGGCCTGGGGCGCCGCGGCCCCGCGAGCGACACCCCGCTCTGCTCCGCGTGGGGAGGCACCGTCTGCCCGCCCCCAGCCGTGAAGCGGGATGGGGCTCAGGATCCCACTGACATCACGCGGGGAGACGCCGGGATCGCTCCCCGGGGGGAGGGAAGGGGAAAAGCGTGCCAGGCTTGGAGGCGCTGCGCTCTCTGCAGGCCCCGGCCAGCTCTTTTGCACTTTACAGTTACTGGGGAGCGGGAGAGTGTGGGTGAGGATGAGGCGCGGCTTGGGTATCTTCGCTAATCTGCCGGCAGCAAGGTCCGGTGGTTCATTTTAGGACCACTTCTTCCTAAGCAACGGGGACGAGAATGTCCCCGAATAACCTAGAGTCTCCTCTAGCCTTACCAGCCGAGCATCCTGGTGCTATGTTAACCGGCAGAACTAAATCTAGTGAAGTATGTGGGTTGTGAATAAATAAAGCGAGAAGACCCCCCCCCCCCCAACGCCCTCTCCCGGATCTGTGAGGGACACGCCTCCTCCCTCCCGGAGTCCTCAGGCATCCAGTCCCTGCCTCTCCCCGCAGGAGCGAAGATCTCTCATCTTACGGAGGTTTTCCTTCAGAAAGACCCTGATGACTCAGCATCTTATTTTAACCTGTTTCAGGGTATTCCTGGTCTAACTCTTGAAGTATGAAACCAGGGTAAAAGTTACTGTTGGGTTTTCTTATTAGAAAGGGAGATTCTGCTCATCCGTATTAGTTATTTCAATGCATCTTCTCGACTCCTAAGGGTGTCTCTGTTCTCAGAGTTTGCCATACTGCTCCTTTCAACGCTGATTTTATTTCTGCTGTGAATACCTCAATGACTATCTTAGATTTCGTTTGTTTATGTAATTAAGAGCCCAAGCTCTGGAGTCAGACATGATTCAAATCCTAATGCTGGGATTCAAATCCTGACTCCTAGGATCTGCATCAAGTTGGACTTTTCTGTCTTGGATTTCTCATCTGTGAAAGAGATAATGGGGAACTACCTTCTACTGGGGTGATGAGGATCAAATGAAGTTGTGAGGGTAAAACACTCCCTCTGACCCAGAACAACACTGATAAAATCAGCTCTGGTTATTTCAGGTACAAGAGAGAAGCCTACGCATCTATTAAAAAACAAAACAAAACAATAACACCACCAACAACGACAAAACAAAAATGAAGAGAATGGGAACTAAATACGCACTCACTTCCACATAAAGGGTGGTATAGGCTGTTGTGCTGGGGTGCTTTCTCTTTGAAAAGATATTTCATTGAATTCATCCGGTGACCCTCTCAAAAATGTTTATTTCAAAAACCAATTCACTTAGTAAAATATTTTTAAGTGTGAAATGTACATGTATTGGAGGGCAATCTCATCTTGGTCATCTAGCGGATGAGAGATGCATACAGGGAAAGCCTTAGAACAAAATAGACCAAATGTAGCCCTTGAGAAAAAAGGCTCTAGGGTTCAGGCCCCTCCCATTTCTTAGCTCCCTGCCTCTGGTCCTTGAGTTCCTCCCGTTTAAAAAAAAAAAAGGATAGGGATTTTCAATATCCTTTTTTCACCCTAAAAGTATCAAGGATAGTATCAAATAATTATGGAGAGGTTGTACTATGTAGGGAATAGAGTTGAGCACTGCGGGAAACTCAACTTTGATAGACATTCAGGACCTTACAGTTACACCACTTGCTCTTAAGTGGTATCCTCCCACTTCCAACCAGCAGCATGAGCATTGGTTAGTAACTAGTTAGAAATGCAAATTACGTGCCTCACACCAAACATCCGAAACTCTGAAGTGGGAGCAGGCATTCTGTGGTTTAACAAGTTCTGCAGGTAATTCTAATGAACACTAGTTTTGAGAACCTCTCATTTACACAGTACTTCTTCATTTACTGTCTACAACAAACCAAAAGGTGTGCTATCTCCATGATCATTGTGTTTACGCTGGGCACTGTGCTAAGCATTTTATTATCTCATTTAATCTTGCCAACACCTGCGAAGGAGAGGGGACCCTGTGCCCTTGGTTTCAGCCACACTGGTATTCCTTTCTTCCTCCAAGTGTTCAGTTTTTCCATCTCAGGTCCTTCTTTCTGGATAATGCCTACTTATCTGTCAGGGCTCAGCTTCCGTGGTGCCATTCCCAGGAGGTCTGCCCTGATCCTGCCCAGCCATTTAGCTCCTGCTAGTAAAATTTACCACAGCAGAGTTTATCACAATGGAAAAAATTTGTAGAATTACCTATTTAATATTTATGTCCATTATTAAATCATAAGCTACATGAGTCAGGGACTTTGTCCTACTTCCCAGCATATTCACAGTACCTGTTACGGTGTTGGTCACATACAAAGTGCTCAGTAAATATTTTTTGAAGGAATAAATGTTGAAATGAATTCCCTTTCTACTTAAGGGAAAGCTGAGGCTCAAAAAAGTTAACTAACTTTCCTAAAATGACACACCTAGAAAGGATTAGAGCCAGGACTCTAAACTCCAGATTTTAATCACTATTCTCACAGCCTTTCCAATTTCTGACAAGAAAATAAAATTCTGAGAGAAAAAATTACTTTCCTGAAGTCATATAGCAAGTAAGTAATAGAATCAGGATTAGAATCCATGTCTCCTAATATGTATGTTCTTTTATACTACATTATGCTATTTTATCCTGCCCTTCAGGATCTTACAGCTAGTGGGATGGACAGGCATAGATATGTGGGACAAATTAAATTTGTAGTAAAAGAAATTAAGTAGGACATAGCTACAGGGCTTAGAATTGTGCCAGGTACATAGTAGATGTTCAATAAATGTCTACTGAATGAATAATGATCATTCCACCTTTGGAATATTTACAACATGTTTCCTGCTGACTGTTTATGACGATATCTAATGTTTCTCAGAGAAGGGTTCTTGAAGTCTGGGAAGCTTGTTAAAATGCAGATGTCTGGAATTTTTACCTGGAATAATTACTTGAAATCTATGTGGTATGATTCTCGAGAATCTGCATTTCCCCCTATCTCCAGGTAACTCTCATATCCACTGAAGTCTGAGAAACAATTCGTTGTTAAAATCCATTCAAGGCAGACATTTGTAGTGCAAGGGGAAATGCTGCTTGAGATGTCATGAAAGTTGCTGAAGGTCACACCACTTACAAGCATCAGAGATAGTAAGGATATGAATTGTCTAGACTCCAAAAGGCTGTGCTCTTTCCACTGCCACCATCAAAGAGAGAGATGGGGAGTGGAAAATACTCTGGGCAAGATGGAAGAATAGGCAAGGAGGAAGGAGGGAAGGAAGGCAAAATGATTACTGGGGAAAAAAGATTTCATTGAAAAGGGAAAGAGACTATGGCCAGGGTTGTCAGACCATCCTGCTGAAAGCCCTGAGAACTGAATGGAGATTTATGAATGGAGATTTACGGGCTGCCTTGCCTCTCTCCTTGTCTCCTTGTCTCCTTGCATCTTCTCATGGTAACCAGGACAGCCTTTCAAACACAGGTTTCTTGACCCACAGAGGCTTTCTAAATGGCAAATGCACTTTATTAAATACAGTGGTTACATTTGCCAAAAAGTGACTTTAGAAGGACCAAACACAGACCCTTTCAAATGTGAATAAGCTCCCCAGATCAAAGGAGGACCCCAGATTAGCATCTGTGTGCCCTTCGACCCCTGAATGACAGAGCTAGGAAGTGTCCTGAAGATCAGAGGCAGTCCTCTTCAGTCAGACAAATCATGTCACACAGAATGTCAGGTAATTATGAAAATCCAGGGAGGAAGGATATGAGTAAACTTGCTCCAGACTGACGTTAAGTATTGACTTTATGTAGCAGATAAGTTCTCTGCTGTTACATCTTCATCTCCCTAACACACCTAATTGCATTTATGTATTCTGTTTATCCAACAAGAATAATGGCGTGCCTACTATGTTCCATTACTAATTGCTTGCTTCGTTTCAGCTTCAGAGTCGGCACTCTAATCTAGCTTTAAACCCTCTACCAGAATAATCTACTAGAAAACTCTATTTCTGTTAAATTTTGTTGGCATGGCAACCACCAAGCAACACCATGGAGAGTGCCTTAAATCCCACAGCAGTCTGTTAGCCTGAGTGAGTCTGCAGAGAGGAGGCCATATAGAGAGGCTAAAAATAGACAATTTACAGCAAGGTGCCCTGCGCCTCTACCACCCAGGACGATTATTACTTATTTCCTCCCTTGGCTTGGGTTAGACTGGAGCCATATCGGAGAATGGGCCAGGCTTCCAACTGGCACGGTTTTCCAGCCCTATTCCTGGACTGGGAATGTGGAGACCTGAGGTCTAAAGCCATCTTCACCCCCTAATGAGCTGAATGAGGTTCTATTCAGGTGGGGCAACGTATCTGGGATTGAGTGTCCTTGTTTGGAAAGGGCAGGAGCTGGTATGAATGAAGGACTCCCCTAGTTACTAGTCTAACATGTTTGTCATTGCCTGACTAACAAAGATTAGGGGACTAGGGAAGGAGACACAGCAGTGATGATGGTGGCAAAATTTGTCAACAGGTAATTCAGCAAATAACTTTAGTTGTCATCTCTTCCAGTAATATCAGCTAGTGTGTATCAGTTGTTGACCACGTACTGAGGATGATTCTAGGTGACTCCACAGAATATGCTATTTTACCTTCCTAGCAAGACTTGGGGAAAGGCATTACGGGTACCCTATGTTAAAAATGAGTAAACTGAGACACAGAGCTATAAAGCAAATATCATTTTCACAGGAGTAGCAAATTATCTAGCTAGGATTTGAATTTGGAACCATCTAAATTCAGAACCCACAGGCTGACCATGATTCTGTTGTATCCCTTGTGCCTCGACCATTCCCTGGCACCCATAGGGCTCTCAAAGACTAATTGTCAAATGTGCAGTAAATGACCTGTATGCTAGAAGGTTCTCAGTGCCTATTTTTCAAAAATCTTCAAGGCTTTTTTTTCTTTCTTGGTAATTTATTATGTGAAGAGAAACCTTTGAGACATCTCCCCTAAGTGAAATGGTTGCAGGAGAGCTAGAAAGCATGTTGCTGTGGAATAAAATACACAGAAAAAGATACAGTTAAAATAGGGGGATTGTTAGATAATGAGTCTGAATTATGCAATTATGTGACGAATGAATTATGAAACTGATGTTCTGTCAAAATAGGGCCTGTTTTCTAGGACCCAGAATACATGGGCAATTTTGTTCCTCTATTTTAGGTGAAATTTTGTTTTTAGAAGCAGAGAGGGAAAAGAAAGCTCTTATAACTATAGGCAAGAGAGAACTGAACTTGAAAATAAAATACAGGCTATAGAAATAATTCTTATTAGGAAGAAAGGTTGCCCCCCTCCCTACACCCCCGCTCTGCCCCCAGCAGTGCAGGACTGATTTTCTAGGTTATGCTAAGAGATGTATTGTACTAGGCTCATGGCTAAGATCAGAAGGTAATTTAAAAAGACAGCTTCTTTGGAGCATGACTATTATCAGGTGAAAATAAGTAGTGTTTTTCAGTGTCTACCACCTAGTCTAATTCCTCTCTAAAAATAAGTTGTTAGATTAAAGTTTTTATTGGAGATGAACACACAGGTAATTTTTCATATCGTAAGTGTGAATCATAATGAATTTTCACAACTAGATACACTCATGTGACCAGAATCCAGATCAAGAAACAGAGATTCTGCTTCCCAGAACATTCCTTTGTATTCCTATCAAGGACCCACTGTTTCCTCCCCTGGGGTAACCATTACCCTGACAGCAAACAGCATGGATCAGGCCTGCTTCTGTGTGCTTCACGTAAATGAAATCGTATTGCACGTAACCTTTTTGGTTTGGGTAGATGCTGACTAAAAGTATTCAAAGATGTTATTCAAATTTATAAACAAACCTACCCATCATGTGGAAGGGTCCCAAACACTACACATCCTCTCCAACTCTTGGAATTTTCTCATGTTAATTGAGCCATTCTGGGGGATGTGTGCTGACAATCTCATTGTGGTTTAATCCACAAGCCCCTGCTGGCTAACAAGGGTGAAGCACTCATTCACACATGTTTTTGGATATTTGATATTGTCTTGTGAAATGTCTGTTCAAATCTTTTCTTCATTTTTCTCTTGGGTTGTCTGCCTTATTCTCCTTGATCAGTGGAAGTTTCTGTGTACTCGAGATACAGTCCCTTGTTATAAATACATATGAGGAGATTTTCCTTTATATAAGTCAGCACATTTTAGGTCTCATTTAAGAAATCTCTCCCTCCTTCAAGGTCATGAAGATATGTTCCCATGCTGTCCTCTAAGCCTTTTTGTTTAATTTTCACATTTAAATCTACAATCCAACTGAAATTATTATTTGAGTAAGAGGAGAGAAAGGGGTCCATATATGTTTTTTCACATGTCCAGTTCATCCGGCGACATTTGTTGAAAATATTATTCTTCACCCATTGCATTATTGCCTTTGTCATGAATCAGGTGACCATTTATGTGTGGGCTCTCTAATCTAGTTAACTGATTAGTTTATATAACTTTGAGTTCACTACTCTAGCTTTATGATGTGTTTTGTTCTCAGGAACAATGAATCTTCCAGCTTTGTTCTTTCTCTTCAATTGCCTTAGTTATCCTTGGGCCTTTGCATTTCCGTATAAATTTTAGAATCAGCTTGTCACCTTCTCTAAAACAAAAACAAAAACAAAAGCCTGCTGGGATTTTGACTGGGATAGTGTTAATTTGTAGATTAGTCTGGGAACGGGCACATTGAGCCTTCTAAATATTGAAAGTGTATTCCTAAATTCATTTAGATATTAGTCTCTCTCAAGAATGTTTACTGGGCATTGCAAATCTTTTGTTGAAATTATTACTATATAGCTTATGTTTTATACTAACATAAAAAGTACATTTTAAAATATGACATTGCAGTTGTAACAATATATAGAAATACAAATGATTTTTAAATAATGATCTTGTATTGCAGATTTCAATTATTATTGCAGATTTCAATTATTATTTCAACATTGCAGTTTCAATTATTATTTCAAATAGTTTATGGATTCTTTTGAATTTTTGTAGGATATAATCATGCAGTCTAGAAATACTGACAGTTCTTTTTTTCTTTTTTTCTTTCAAATCTGAATATCTTTTAAAATATATTGCAATGGATAGGACCTCCAGCAAAATATTGGATGTAAGTAATAACAGCTGGCGTTCTTGTCTCACTCCTGATCAGAAGGGAAGTTTTCAATATCTCACCATTGGGTATGATGTTTGCTGTTGATTTTTTGTAATATTCTTTATTTGTTTTAGAAAGTTTACTTTTTATTCTCAGTTTGTGAAGAGTATTTTTTAATATATAATAAATGAGGGAGAGAGAAGTTTTGTCAAATTATTTCTCTGTATCTATCAAGATGTTCATTTAAAGTTTCTCCTTTTTTTTTGGTTAATATGGTTGGATTAACTTTCGAATGTTAACCCAATCTTACATTCCTAGAATAGGTTCGATTCATGTCACTAGATTCAATTGTCAAAAAATTTTTTAAAGATTTTTACATCTGTGTTCATGAGTGATAGGTCTGTACTTCTTTCTTGTAATGTCCTTGTCAGGTTTTGGAATTGTGCTATATTGGTCTCAACAAAAGTTGGATTTGAAAAACAGTCTGTATTCTGGAAGAGGTTAAGCAAGATTTGTGTTATTTTTCTTTTCCTTAAATATTGTGAGAATTTACCAGTGAAACCAAGAGAGCCTAGAATTTTCTTTGGGGGAGATTTTTTTAAAATAATGAATTAACTATCTTTAATAGATAGTGAACTATTCAGATTTTCTACCTCTGACAGTTTGGGTAAGTTGTATTTTTCTAGGATTTTATCCATTTCACTTTAATGGTCAAATTCATTGTTGTTAAAGTATTTAATTACCAAGTAGTTGCATTATTCTAGTTATATTTTGTTATTGATTTGTATTTTGATTTTATTGTAGAAAAATAGCACACTATGAATGACTTTAATTTTTTCAGATTTGTTGTATCTTTCTTTATGACTTCAGTAAAAGATCCATTTGCCCTTGAAAAGAAGGTGAATTCTATCGTCTCTTGATGTAGTATTCTATATAAGTCAGATCAAGTTGGTCAAGTGTGTTGTTTTTATGGATATTTTTTGTTAGACTATTTTATAAGTTATTAAATGAAATATGCTAAAGTTTTGCATTAAGAGTATGGCTTTTTCAAAATATATTATGTATTTATTTTTGAGAGAGAGCTGGAGAGAGAGGGTGCGCACACAGGGGTGGAAAGGGAGGGGGGCGGGCAGGGGCAGAGGGAGAAGTAGATTCCCCAAGGAGCAGGGAGCCAGATTCAGAATGGATCCCAGAATCCTGGGGTCATGACCTGAGCCAAGACGCTTAACCAGCTAAACCACCCAGGCGCCCACAAGTATGGATTTGTTCATTGCTTCTTTTAATTCTGCCCATTTCTGTTTCAATATTTGAAGCTTCATTATGGAGTACATACAAATTTAGTATTGTATGATAGTGTCCTGCTGGATTCCCACTTCAATAATTACGAAACCTCTGTCTTTATCTGTGATAATTCTTTTTGGCATTAAATCTACTTTGACTTTAGTATAGATATACCACTTATGTTCAGTGTTTTTGTGGCTTTGTTGTTGCTGTTGTTCTTTACTGTCCACTTTTCTGTGCTTTTATCTTTCAAGTGTGAGTCTTTAGGCACAATGTAGCTGTTTAATCTAACAACCATAAATCTTGATGTATTTAGTTCATTTATGCTTAATGTAATTACTTGCATAGTTCAGTTTATATATACAATGTTGCCATTCAGATCTTATTTATTTATTTATTTATTTGGAGAGAGAGAGAGAGGGAACAGAGGGAGAGAGACAAGCTGACTCATGCTGAGCACAGAGCCAGACATGGGGATCGATCCCACAACCCTGAGATCATGATCTGAGCTGAAATCAAGAGTTGGATGCTTAACCGACTGAGCCACCCAGGCATCCCACCATTCATTTTCTATTAAAACTATCTGTTTCATGTTGCTTTTTTCCATTTTTCTTTCCTTCCTTAGGACTAATCATACTCAAAAAAATACCATTTATCCCTTCTATTATTTTGTAATTTTTGTCATTAACTATTTATACAGTGTGGTTCATCTAGACATGCAACATATGTTCTTTTCTTATAATAGACTAAGACAAATTGCAACTTTTCCTATTAAACTATCTCTCACTTTTTGTTTTTGTTGTACATATAGTGTTAAAACTCAGGTGATGTTATGATTATTGTTTGTACGATTCATGTTTGTATTTACCAATTTAGTTTCCCTCTTTGGTGTTCTTCATTCCCTTCTGCATTTTCATGTTTTGATTTGGGATCCTTTTCCCTGCCTAAAGATACTTCTTTTATTTACCTTCTATCAACATTCCTTTACTTTTTTAATCTGAAAAAAGTGCTTATTTCACCATCATTGTTAAAAGATATTTTCACCGAGTATAGAATTATAGGTTAGGCATCATTTTATTTTAGCTCTCTAAAGATTTCGTCACAAATCATCTTTCCCTGTGTGGAGGCAGTTGCAGTGTACTACTGAGATTCTTCTTGTAAGATGGGGGTACTGACTCTCCTCTAGCCAGAAGTATTGCATGCTGACAGAACCTAGTTTGGTCCCTCTCGAAGAATCACCCTTGAAGACAGTGCCTTGTTCAAGGTTATAACAAATATCTATGATGTGGAAACCAGCTATGTGCTTGAGACAGGACCCCTTCCCAAGGGTGTGAAACTACAGAAGATTTCACCTTGCTTTGTAGAAGCCTAACTCCCCCAATGTTGACGTAACTCCAGAATCCCCTGTGCTTTTGACACTCCCCACAGCTCCCATTTGTTGCTCCAGCACCCATGATCCTAAAAGCTTACTGGTTTCCTTTGCCCTGAGCAGAGGCTCTCCTTCTGGCTAAGCCACACCTTTATCCTGAGCCCAGGATCAGCAATGCCTCCATGGAAGAAAGAGCTGGTGGCTGAAAGCTCATTTGGGAAAGTTCTTTACTCTCTGTGAATGCATCATATCCACCTTGTCCTTGTTATCAACCAAACTTTGGCATCCCCACAAAATCTGTATGTTGAAGCCCTAAGCCCCAATGGTAGTATCTGGAGATGGAGCTTTGGGAGATAATTAGTGTTAGACGGTATCATGAGAGTGGGACCCTCATTATAGATTTGTTTGCCCTTAGAAGAGACACGAGGGAGCTTGCTCTTTCAGGCTTCATAAGCACATCAAGGAAAGGCCATGTGAGCACATGAGAAGGCGGCTCTCTGCAAGACAGAGAGGTCTCATCAGAACCTTGGCCATACTGGCACACTGATCTTGGACTTCCAGCTTCTCAAACTGGGAGAAAATTAATTTCTGCTGTTTCAGCCACCCAGTTTAAGATATTTTGTTATGGCAGCCTGAGCAGACTAATATAGCCTTCATTGCTTCCATAGTTCACTGAGGTTTTTAAAAGTACAATTTTTAGAATTTTTTTGGCCTCTTCTAGTTTTTGCAATAGAACATTAGCCTGAGGGGCACCTGGGTGGCTCAAAGGGTTAAGCTTTGGCTCAGGTTATGATCTCAGGGTGCTGAGATGGAGTCCTGCATCGGCTCTCTGCTCAGCAGACAGCCTGTTTCCCCTCTCTCTCTGCCCACTGCTCTGCCTACTTGTGATCTCTCTCTCTGTGTCAAATAAATAAATAAAAATCTTTAAAAAATAAAAATAAATTTTAAAAAAAACAACAAATAAATAAATAAAAAAATAAGAACATTAGCCAGACATGACCTATTATGTCCTACTGGGAAATGGTTGAAGAGTTTAAATCAGATTTTTCTATTGCTTTCAGTATGTAAATTATTTCATTGTTTTTACTGCATACTTACTGTAGTCCCCCAATATCCATTCTCCCCTTCCATAGTGAAAGAACCCTTAACCTTTACCTAGGTACAGGGCTGCCCCCAGAAAGACTATGTTCTCCACCCTCCATTGGAGCTAGATGTGAATCTTTTATTCCCTTAGAATGTGGGTGGAAATTATGCAGAGAACTTCCTGGTGGTATCTGCAAAGGAAAGTAATCTGCTCTCGCCTCCCTTTCCCCATTCTTACAGGTGGGAATACACATATGGAAGTGCGCCATCTTGTACTACATCTTGTACTTAGGATAAAGGCAACTCCTTTGGAAAAGAGGAGAAAAGTGGGGGCTAGTCCCCACATTTTAAGTGAGCAGAGCCACTGTACCAAGTTTTATTTGAGGGAGGAATCTCGCTTTTATAGTTTGTACTATTAATGCTTTTTCTCCCCCATTTATACTCTTGCCCTTAGTTTATCTCCTTTTAAAAATAGTTCTCTTGAGGTATAATTGATACAAAATAAACTATACATATTCAAAGTGTACAAATTTATCTCCCAACTAATATACTTACAATATCCTCCTCATTTGGTGTTAGAATGTTGGTATTTGTGAATACATGAATTCATTCAATTCATTCAAGTATTTACTATGTGTTGTGTCAGGCCCTGGCTATGCAGACTTGAAAGACTGTGGCCCAGAAACTAAATTTGAAGCCCAGATATGACTTATTTGGCCCAACTGGGGGGGGGGGGCGTGTGGTAATAACTGCCAGCGACTGAGTAGAAGTTGCTCTCATTGGGTGACACTTTGACTTTCTCATCCAGGCTACTACATTCCTTTAATTTTCCTGCCTGGTCACTATTAGAATTAAAGTGTGAGACTCTTGGGTTAGACATTTTAAGATAAAAGACATATTCCTTGTCTTCAATATGCTGGTATTCCCGAGGAGTGATGACCAAGTATGACAGTGTCCGTATTATAACATGGGTGGTCAAGCCTGTGGGTCAAATCTGTCCTGCCATCCCTTCTTGTAAATGAAGTCTTTATTAGAAACCCAGTCCTGCCCATGTGTTAACATACTGTCCACGGCTGCTTTCACACCACCGCGGCAGGGGGTCATGGTTGTGCCTGAGACTGTGTAGCTTCCGAAATAGGTTTCTGTGGCATCTGGAACAAGCTGGCTGGCTAAAATAGCAAACATTAAACCTCTCACAGTTGTGAAGGTCAGAAATGCAAAGTCTCAAGGTGTTGGCAGGGCCATACCCGCTATGAGGGGCTCTAGAGAACAATCCTCTTTTGGCCTCATCCAGCTTCTGCTGGCATTGCTTAATTCATGGCTTCGTCACCCGGAGCCCTGTCTCTGGTTACATTGATTCCTCCTCTTCTACCCGTCTTCTCTTCTGTGTGTCCTTTATAAGCCATTTGTTCTTGAATTTAGGGCCCACCTGGATAGTTCAAGATGCTTTCCTCATCTCAAGATCCATTACATCTGCAAGGATCTTTTTTTTTTTTTTTTTTCCTCCCAAATCCTGTGACATTCTCAGTTCCTGACTTTAAGACATAGATCTTTTAAGAGTCCACCATTCGGCCTACTACCCTCTCAAAACTGAAAATAATAATTACTTAGCCCTTCGCAGAAAACAATCCCCAATCTTCACTATAGGGTAGTGCAAAGAAGAAGGTCCTTTAACTCAGATTACTGGAGGCGGGAGATCAAGAACACTTTATTTCTGGAAGAAGTGATGTTGGAGCTGAATCTTGATGGTTGGATACAATTTCTCCAGGTTTGAGAAGTGTTGAAGAGACATGAGAAGAATAAGAGAAAGAGGGAAAGTGTTTCAAGCTGGGGGAATAGCATCACACAAAAAAGACAGAAGGAATAGAAACACTGTGGCATGTAGGTGAATACAAGCAGCTCAGCCTGGCTATTGTCTCAGGTGCGTGTGGGAGAGACGCGATGGCCAGTTCATTAGAAACCAAATTAAAAATTTTGTGTATAATCCAAAATACCATAAAGAACAATGGTGAATTTTAAATCAGAGAGAAAGGTAATGGGATTTGCATTTTATAAGGATCAGCTGGGACTTTTACATATAGATAAATTGGAGAAGTGTTAAGAATTAAGTCAGGAGACAAGAAGCTATCCCGGGCAACTGAAAGTTGTTATGAGTACCTAAACTGAACTGAAGTGGAGAAAATATGGGACTTAAATAGAATTTAGGAGGTAGAATCAACAGGACAGGGAGATTCCTTTTCAATGAATATGGCAAGAGTTGAAGATATAAAACAATTCTGAGATTTCTGGACTGGGAAAGTAGGTAGATGTTTGTGCTGAATATGGAGATAGAAAATACGGACGAGTAGCTTTGGAGGGGAGGATGGAAGGTCCCATGGTACACCTGTTGTGCTGGGGGGAAGACAATGTCTCATGTTGTGAACATGTTTGAGTTGTGGACATCTAGCTGAATCCACTGAATGAGTCCTTGTATACATGGGTCTGACAATTAGGAAGATGCTAGGAGGGGAAAGATAGGTTTTATTATTATTTTTATCCCTTTGAAGACCACATTTTAATTATCTTTATCTGTTCCAGATCTTTCCACTTAGAGTGAGGCAAAGACATTTTCTTTAAATTGGTAAGATTAAAGGATACTAGGAAGTTACTCTTTACAATAATATTGTGCTATGTTCATTACTATCAGGTAATGAAAATCAACCACCACTTCACTTATATTTCTCCTCCTACTTTACAAATACTAATTAGTGTTCAAGTCACTAATGCATGATGAGTAAGAGCTCCACAGAGATTATTCATATACTTCCTGGTTGCTGGGGATCCAATCTATCCACATGGTGGTTTGGACACACAGGAAGTGACTAATGCAGGGGTTAAGTTGCATGATGAGATAAGCAAAGCAAGTAGAAATTGCCTGATTTGAAAACTTAAAAGGAAGAAAGAAAACAAAAATTTCCCCTTTGTGATCAGTTTTCAGGTATTTTCCAGGGTTTGACTATTCAGTTTGTATCTACCTATAATATTTTAGCTGAGTATCGAATATATTTTAAGGATAAGATGTATTTCTTAATTTTCCTTCTTGTTGCCAACTTGCGGTGACTTGCAAACAAAGATTCTGTGACGTCATTCATTCACTCAGGCATTGTCCTACCTGACGTGATTTTCATTTACTGAGCCCTAGACATGGAAACTGAGTTCAGCACACCATGCTCTTTCTGACATCACGAAGAGTCTAGAAATCTTCCCCACCCTCTAATGTCCTAGACCTAGACGAGAGTCCCTCTCATTCTTTTTTTTTTTTTTTAAGATTTTATTTATTTATTTGACAGACAGAGATCACAGTAGGCAGAGGAAGCAGGCTCCCTGCTGAGCAGAGAGCCCGACGCAGGACTCAATCCCAGGACCCTGAGATCATGACTTGAGCCGAAGGCAGAGGCTTTAACCCACCGAGCCACCCAGGCGCCCCCATCTCATTCTTAGATTAGGAAAACTTTTTCCCACAATACTGCTGTCATTAGTTCATCTGAGTTATTTTTTTGATCGCAGGACCTTGTTTGTTTCCTTATTCGAATTGAGCACAGTCTTTATTATCTACATTATTTTTTCTCAAACTCAAGAACTTAATTTTATTGATATTTCCTATTTTGAAAGACTGATTTGTCTTTTGAAAAATGTTTAGCTGTATAGTTATTGTTTCTTTCCTACTTCAAAACCCCAACTTCCTAGTGTTTTTTATTTTGTTGACCTTTTTAATATCTTTAGGATGTAGACTAAGAATCTGCTCCTTTTTTGTTATTTCTTCTTTAATAATGAAAGTATTTAAGACTAATACTTTTACTCCTTGTTTGGGTTTGCAGCAGTGTCTTATAGATTTTGATGTGAAGTGATCTCCTTGTATTGCTTTCTAAATAGTTCATAACTGGTTTTGAAATCATCCTTAACCCAGTGGTTACTTAGAAGTGCATTTCTCAGTGTCCAAGTAGTTGGAATGTAAACATATTTCATTATGTAACACCTGTTACATTCAAAAGACTATTTGTAAGAGTGGGCACCCATCAACAAAACTAAAAAACAGAATATTAGCAATATCACTGAAGCCCACCTCTGTGCTTTCTTTTCTTTTCTACTCATCAATTTGACTAACCCTAAAATGAAACCACACTATCTCATTACTCTGGTTTTATAATAACTCTTAATAACTTATGGGAAGCCCCCATGTTATTTTATTTCTTAAAGAGTGTTTGAAGACTATCAGAAATAATGGCATGGTCAGGAACTCCAAGGTCCTGTCCCTCAACAGAACACTAAAAACTGACAAAAACTGTCAAAATCAATGGAACTCTGGAAAATGGTCAATGGCTTACAGCAACCAGGCAAGCTCTTAATCAGGAAGAACCAAACAAAACTTGGTAGGAAATCTTGGTGGCATTTCTAACCTACTCTTGCCCCCGGGGTAAAAATACCCAACTTGTGCTTCTTGTGATGCTCTGGAAAACCACAGCCCATGGAGACAGCAGAGCTGACCTTGTTCTCAAAGAACAAGGTTCTCAAAGACCCACAAGTGTGGTTGTGCTTTGACCTGTCTGGTCACTCCCTGAAGGACGAGAGAAGAGCTTGCCTTTACTTTGCCGAACCTGCAGCTCTCTCAGGACAAAGAAAAGCTGCAGCATGGAGAAATGTTTCAAAAACATTTACAAGCAGAAATATGACTTTCTGGGACTGGGACTAAGGCTATCTGTCGAGGCAAACAGCTGACACTCCAAAAAGTCTGGGGAAAGGCTGTGAAGTGAGATCCTTTGAGGAAGAAGAGTTTTGAAAATCTTCATCAACCTGGGAATCAAGAAGGCCACGTGCGTGCCCAGGGCGGAGCTCTCACACACTGCCAGTGAGAAGGGAAAATGGGATCGCTATTGTGGAAGACAGTTTGGGAGTTCTTTACTAAGTTAAACATACAATCACCATATGACTCAGCCTCTACCATCTGACTCCACTCCTACGTATATACCCATAAGAACTGAAAATAGGCATTCAGACAAATTCCTACAAGAGTGTTCACAGCAGTACTACTATGATAGCCAAAAGGTAGAAGCAACCCAGAAACTAACAGAAAAACAAATGCAGCATATTATATACAATGAAGTATTATTTAGCCATTAGCCATAAGGAGTCATAAAGTCCTAATATATGCTACAACATGGATGAAACATGAAAAAAGCCACAGACTCTATATTTCCATTTATATTAAATACCCAGAATAGACCAATTCATAGAAACAGAAAGCAGATTAGTGTTTGCCAGGAGCTGTGGGGAAAGGTGAATGGAGATTAAATACTTAATAAGTTTGGGATTTCCCTCTGGGGGTGAGGAAAATGTTCTGGAGTAGATGATGATGATGGCTGTTCAGTAACGCAAATGTTCTAAATGTCTTTGAACTGTACACTTCAAGGTGGTTACGATGGTAAAATTTTATGTCATTGGCATTTATCCGCAATTAAAATAACAAGTGAAAGGGCACCTGGGTGGCTCAGTCTGTTCCACGTCCAACCCTTAGCTCAAGTCTCAATCTCAGGGTCGTGAGCCCAAACCCCACAGGGTGTGGAGCCTACTTAAAAAAAAAAAAATTTTAAATTTAAATTTTAAATTTTAATTTAAAAAAATTTAAAATAACTGAAAAAAATAGTGTCTGGGTTCAATTTAGGTCAAGGTTTCTCCATACACAATTTTTAAATAGGCCTGTCAGTATCCTGACCTCTTCACATTAGTGAATCTTTCAATCTATTAACAGCGTATTGGTCTCTAAGTTGTCTTTTCATCTCTTATTTTAGTTTAGTTTTCTTTTTTTCTCTTAAAAGAAGTTGCTTTCTTTGTTAGATTTAGTCCTACTCACCTTACATTTTACAATAATGTTTTTGTAAAATTTCATATACATGACCATATGAATATAAATCATAATGCATGGTGTGATGAAGTAACACAAAGTACACTTGTGTGAACGCTAGCCAAATCAAGAAACAGAACATTGCCAGCACACCTCTGCCAGAAGTTTCCTTTGTATTTCTTCCCAGTCACTAACTCTACTCTGTGCCAAAAGGAGGTACACTTTTCAATTCTAATTTAATGTCGTTCAATTTCTCAATGCTTCCATTGTAATGAGTGCTTTTGGTTTCCTGTTTAAGAAATCCACCCCCCAAGTTTATTAAAATAGTCTCTCATGTTATTACATTTTAGATACTTCCATTGTGACTTCTTTTTTGACTCGTAGTTTATGTGAATGAATTTGCTTAATCTTCAAAAGTTGGGGGTATTTTCCAGTTTTCTTTTCTTTATTACTGGTTTCTGGTTTAATCTCACCATAATCAAAGAGAATATTCTCTATGTTTTCAATCCTTTCACAGTTGTAAGCCTTGCTTTACGGCCCAGAATGTGGTCAACAAAGGTTTATTTCACATGTACCCCCCAAAATGTGAATTCTATCACTGTTTGATGGGTGCTCTATAATGTCATTTGGGTCAAATCTGTTAATCCCATTTTTTAAATCTTCTTTACATTTAATGAGGTTCCCTTTCTTTCTTTCTTTCTTTCTTTCTTCCCTTTTCTCCATAAAAATGCTTGAGATCTACTAGTATACAACAAGTATACAACACAATATTGTTAGAATAGTCATTATGGGAGCCCCTAGGTGGCCCAGTGGGTTAAGCCTCTGCCTTTGGCTCAGGTCATGATCCCAGAGTCCTGGGATCAAGCCCCGCATCGGGCTCTCTGCTCTGCGAAGAGCCTGCTTCCTCCTCTCTCTCTCTGCCTGCCTCTCTGCCTACTTGTGACCTCTGCCTGTCAAATAAATAAATAAAATCTTAAAAAAAAAAAAAAAAGAATAGTCATTATGCTATATATTAGATCCTTGGAACTTATTCATCTTTTAAGTGACTTGCATCTCTTTATTTTCCCCCACTGTCAGCCCCTGACAAACACCATTCTACTCTGTCTCTTTTGAGTTTTGATTTTTTTTGTAGATTCCATATGTAAGGGATACCATATAGTAATTGTCTTTCTCTGGCTTATTTCCCTTAGCAAAATGCCCTCCAGTTTCATCCATGTTGTTGCAAATGATAGAATTTCTTTCTCATGGCTAAATAGGATTCCATTGTATATACATGCCACATCTTTATCCATTCAGCTATCTATGGACCTTAGTTTTTTTTAATATCTTGACTATTACGAGTAATCCTGCAGAAAACGTGGGAGTACAGGGGTCTCTTGAGGCACTGATTTCATTTCCTGTGAATATATACCTAGGAGAAGGATTCTTAGATCATATGGTAGCTCTATTTTTAATTTTGGAGGGAACTGTTTTCCATAATAGCTGTACAATTTACATTTCCACCAACATTGTACAGGAATGGATTTTTGACTGTTTTATCACTTAGTGAAAGAAATATGCAAATTTTCTCATTCTTATGGACTTGGATATTCCTCTTTTTAGGTCTGTAAGTATTGTTTTACATACTTAAAAGACTTATAGCCAAATGCAGTATACAGATCTTGTTTCTACTCTGATTGAAAAATGTATGTTAAGACACCAGGGACATTGGAATACAGGCTATACCTTGGATGATATTAAGGAATCATTGTTAAATTTGTTGGATGTGATGATATCTAGTAGAGATACAGACTAAAGGGTTTTGGGTTAAATTTTATAGCATTTTATAGAATTTGCACATAGAGCAAATTGACAACACTGAGAAATATATTTAATATTTTTTATACCTAAGAACTCTTCATACTCACAAAGATATGATGAAGACATGATTGATTTACCACATGATAAATATATAAGCTAACCTGATATTTTGTCAAAGGCCTTAAACAAACATAGACAAAAATTGCATTTTTAAAAATTACTCACATATGATTTTTTTCTCTGTTTCTATATGTGCTAACAAACATTTTGGGTAAAAATAATTCAATATATACAGTTATAGATGGGTGAGAATATTTTCAGGAAAAAAACCAAAAATCTAAGTGATGGTAAATTTTATGTGTCAGCTAACTGGCCTGAGGGGTACCCAGATAGCTGGTCAAACATTATTTCTGAGGGCACCAGAGTGGCTCAGTGGGTTAAAGCCTCTGCCTTCAGCTCAGGTCATCATCCCAGGGTCCTGGGATCGAGCCCCGCATCAGGCTCTCTGCTCGACGGGGAGCCTGCTTCCTTCTCTCTCTCTGCCTGCCTCTTTGCCTACTTGTGATCTCTGTCTGTCAAATAAATAAATAAAATCTTGGGAAAAAAAAGAACATTATTTCTGAGTGTGTCTGTGAGGAGGTTGATTCAGTAGACTGAATAAAGAAGATCTACCCTCACCAATGTGGGCAGGCATCATCCAATTCACTGAAAGCCCAAATACAACAAAAAGGAGGAAGGATGAATTCTCTCTTTTCTTCCTCAAGCTTCGACATTTATATTTACTGCCTTCAGACATCAGAGCTCTGGTTCTTGGGGCTTTTGATTCTAGAACTCACATCAGCTGCTCTCTGCTTTTTAGACCGTTGACCTTGGACTGGGACTTAACACTATCGGGTCCCCTCATTCTCAGGCCTTCTGACTCAGACTAAATTACACCAATGGCTTTCCTGGTCTCCAGCTTGCAGACAACAGACTGTGGGACTTCTTGGCCTCCATAAAACCAGTTCCTGCAATAGATATCTTGTATCTATCCATATATATCCTACTGGTCCTGTTTCTCTAAAGAATGCTGACTAATGAAACCCATAAGAAAAATTTTGTTTATTTGTTAAAATAAACCCCAAAACCAAAAACGTAGTCTGACTGAGGTGAGATTTCTGACTAAAATAAGTTTGCTAAGATGTAAACTGTCATCAGTGCCAGCGGTCTTCAACAGGAATCAACTAACAAGGCTGTGAGCCACCCAATGTAAGAAGAGAATGCCACTGTGAGGACATTAAACTCAGTGTGGTTTTTGGAGGCTGACCATGCACTGGGTGAAATGGAAACTAATATTTTTCCTCTATTCCATGAGTTTGAAACCACCCCCAAGCAGCGTTTAAGATATCTGTGCAGAAATACTAAAAATACTATTTGCTAATTGCCTGAGCCCATCTCTTTATAACCCGTATAGTAGGTACTAACTCTTCCTGTTTCAGATGTGGAAACTGAAGTTGAGACTTTCTTAAGACATTACAGCTTATGTGTAGTATAAATACAGCAGCAATCTTTTACTGAGGGACTACTGTGGGACAAGCAGGGTGCCACGTATTTTGTCAACATAACTGTAAGGAATGAGCTCACAGGGAAGATACGATTATATCCATTTGATAGATGCGAAAACTGAGTTTCTGAAGGCTTAAGCTGCCCGAAGCTCTACTCTTGGTACTGGGTAGCTGAGATTTAATCCTGGATCAGTTTGGCTCCAAACCCTACATTCTTTCTTGTGTATAATAACACTATCAATTGCATGTATTCAAATTAAAAATGATCACTTAACTACATATATATGGGATTGTTTTAGAACACGTTATCTTTAAAATGTTCCTTTCCATTTTCTTTGCTGGTTGTTTTCTTTCTTTGCCATTTAATTAGTTTTAAGAAATTAAAAAAAGTAATGCTTGCTTGTGCTGTTTTAAAAAAAGATCAAATACTAAGAAAGATATAAGTAAAAGTCCCCCATACTCTTTCCAGAGATGACCGCTGTTAAATTTGTTACATAGTCTTTTTCAGAAATTTTCTGCCTGTGTTCAAACACATGCACATAGATTTTTTTTACTTAGATGAACACATATTTTGCATACTGTTCTGCACCTTTCCTTTTTTTACTTAATATGCCTCGCATATCTTTCTATAGAATTATATATAGTCTATATTTTCATTTTAATGGCTACCTACATTTGTGTCCCATTTATGGATGTACATCATCTATGTGACCAGTCCCTAATAGAGTCATTTCCCCCTTTTTATTGCCAACAAGACTGCAAATATCAGTCCTGTATTGATATCTTTGCATACTTATGTGAGTTTATCTGTCAGATTGAATTGGATGCTTGAAAATCAAGGATTACCCTATAAGCAAGTCCTAATTTGGGTTATAATAAAATAATAGAGCATAAATTTCAGGGACCCAGGAGATTCAGCAGTCAGTTAAAAAGAGTTACTATGCAGCATCTTTATTTTCTACTCAAAGCAACATTATTCAATAATCAGATATTTCCACATTGACTTCAGTCTGCTGCTGGTGAGCAGAATTCTTTCACATAACTGAGCTGTCTGGACTCACCATGTTTTACCGAGATGATTATGAAGGTTTTGTCTACAGGTGAATGACAGCTTCAAAAGGAAAATAGATTTTCATTCTTTTAATTACCTTCCTTAAGGTAGAAATCACTGGGTGTCCCAAGCTAATTTGTTGAAGTAGGTTAGATCAATTGTTTTGTATTTTTTTTAGATTTATTTACTTACTTGAGAGAGAGAGTAAAGGGAGGGACAGAGGAAGAGAATCTCAAGCAGACTCCTCCGTGAGCACGGAGCTGGAGGTGGAGATCAATCTCAGGACCCGTGAAATCCTAACCTGAGCAGAAATCAAGAGTCGGAAGCTCAACTGACTGAGATACCCAGGTGCCCTGGGATCGGCTTTTTGAACAGAGATTTCTCATAAGCGCTACCATGATTGGATGTTCAATTTGTGATGTGAAGTTCTTTCTAAGAATGGAGTCTGCCTGTCCTAATATGACTTACTTGCAAACAACTGATATCTCACAACTTGGTATTGGTCTTTTTCCTCAAGAGACAAAAGATCATTGAATATAGGGATTGTGTTGAGATGGCCCTAGAGAGTGTCATGCTAAGCAAAATAAGTCAGAGAAAGACAAACACCATAGGATTTCACTTACATGTGGGGTTTAAGAAACAAAACAAAGGAACAAACAAAGAGACAAACAAAAACACAGACTCTTAAATGCAGAGAACAAACTGGTGGTTGCCAGAGGGGAGGTGGGGCAGGGGACAGGTAAAGGGGATTAAAATCACCTCACCTTGATGAGCACTGACAGATGTATAGAACTGCCGAATCATTATATTGTAGACCTGAAACTAATATAACACTATGTTAATTATACATAATAAAAACAATTACAACTAAATATATGGTGTGTTAGAAGGGGGATTCGACTAAGGGTTTATTGGAATGAGGGTAAAATTCTTCTTAAGTGAAAGTGTTGACCTAAATAATATACCTTTTACATTTTGATAAATATGGTCAAAATGCTCTCTAAAAAGTTCTTTAAATGTATATTCTCACAAGCTTATGGTACTCTGGGTCCCATCCCTCTCCACACGCAAACTCTCATCCTGAAAGTTCTAACTAGGGAAAATGTAATTTGTAAAATAAGATATCTTGTTTTTCAATTGCATCCTGAAATTATGAGTGGACCTTAGCAGCATAGATTTCTTTTATTTATGTATTGTCCATCTAAAAATTTCTTTTAAGTACCTCAAAGCAAAGTGGGGAAATCATCTCATGATATGTGCATATGAAGGCAGTAAAATGAAGCAAGATAAGTCCAAATTGCTTTTGCAAAACAGCTTCTTTTCTGCAGGACTGCTCTGACTTGTTAGCACGCTCTTGCGCACTGTGGCTCTCTCAGAGGTAGGGTGGAAGAGGGGCTTGAAGGAGAATCTTCTTTTCATACTCCTATCCCCAGCTTTCTTACCACAACAGTTTATAAGAGTTTCACCTCTGGGTCCTACATGTTGTGGGAATATTATTTATGACTATATATCACTGGGTATAAAACTGTAACATAAATGGTGATTTGCTGTTACTCATTACACAGCTGTGTTATATATTTGTCCTCAAGAACTGTCTTCTGTGATGAGCAGAAAGGGAGTTAGATAGTGTAATACATTGTCTGCCAAGATAACTGTCCCTCTCGTCAAGCAGTGAAGACTATTTTACTTCCCTTTGACTCCAGTTGGTCTTGCGACTTGCTGTAACCTACAGAATGCTATGGAAGTATTAGGCAGGAAGCTAGGCATGAGTGGCAGGAGGATGGGCCTTAGAGGTCCCGTTGGAGAACCCCAACCGAGGACCTCAGGGAGACCATCCCATTCCACCCACCCTGGATCGCAGGTGACAGCATCTCTGCAGAAGAGTTACATTTGCTTGCTTGTGAAGAAAGCAGCCCCCTGTCCTTATCTGACCTATGTCTCTAGAATAGAAATAATGTCTCTTGTTTCCTACCCCTGCAGGTATTTCGAATGCATTTTGCAAAAGGGCACGGGTAGTTGGCTAATTTGTTATATCATTCAGTCCTGTCACTCAAATGTGGCAACCTTAGGACCCGCCCCAAAGAAAAAAATGATAAAAGCCAACACCCCAAGTTTCTGGGACCTTTGTCTTTCTTGACTGGCCCGCTCCATCTTTCGAGTGTACTATAATAAACTTTGCCCGGATTGACTTTCATACACTGTCCTGCATTTCTTCACTGCGGCAGCGAAAAGCACTGAGACTTCTTTCCTTTCCCAACTCACTCTCCGTAGCACAAGTGATGTTGGGCAGATTCTAGCCCCAGCCTTTAAGAAGTCTGGCAGCTTCTGCTTTCTCTTGTTTATAGGGTGAAATAAGAGTTGAGCCGTTATGAAGAGAGAGAGAAAGAGAGAGACCCAGCCCGCTTGCAGCCATGCCAGTCACCTCACTGATGTGCCCAGCAAGGAGCTGACGCCATCTTAGACACTCGGGTCCCATAGAGCTTGTAGCTGACTGCAGGCACAGGAGAGATCCTAGTCAGCCCCATGACAATAGGAAGAACCACCGCAGAGCTCAGTTAAGTCTCAGAAAATAAAAGGTAAAAGAAACTACAGTAGAGACTAAGAGAGCACCTAGAAAGAGAAAATCATGTGAAATATAAAATGAAAACCAATCGCTAAGACAAGGGTGCTGGGCGTAGGTAGATGGGGAAGGTCCCAGACCTACAGCAGAGGACAAAACTCTGAGCCTGAGTTAGGGTTCAATTGCTAGGACCCATAATTGAGGCCTGTGTGTTTCCAAAGAAACTGTGTCATGATGGAAACATTCATCTGTGGCTGCTGGGCACTTGAAATGTGGTTAGTGCATCTGTGGAGTTGAATTTTAAATTTTATGTGATTTCAGTGAATTACATTCAAATTTAAATAGGCCCATATGGCTACCGACTACTATACTGGACAGCGTAGCTCCTAGGGTAGCTCATCACGTGTTAGACTTCTCCGTGAAGAAAGGATAAAAATCAACAACTCATCCCCAAATTGTGTCCTTCCATCTGCTTCCTTCTCTGAATTCTGACAGGAACCTTATTACTTAGACCTTGAGCTGCTCTGCTCCCAGAGAACTGCTTAGAATGACCATATAATCTGTCAATATTCCCATTTGGAGAACCCAGAATCAGAAGTGGGTTCCTGCCTTGTTATGGCTTCTGGGTAAACAGAGGTTAGGTTGGGAATAACAACTTCAAAAAAAAAAAAAATCTATCTTTGCTTTTTACTCTATGTCTATAAATAATCTTGAGGTGAAAGCACCTATTTTAAAGGACATTTCTAAGAACTTTATTTTTTTTTTTTTTAAAGATTTTATTTATTTATTTGACAGAGAGAGATCACAAGGAGGCAGAGAGGCAGGCAGAGAGAGAGAGAGGAGGAAGCAGGCTCCCCGCTGAGCAGAGAGCCCGATGCGGGAATCGATCCCAGGACCCTGAGATCATGACCTGAGCCAAAGGCAGCAGCTTAACCCACTGAGCCACCCAGGTGCCCCTCTAAGAACTTTAATTAAGGTGTTGAAACTCAAACCCAGACTTCTATAAATGACTACTGTGTTTCCCAAACTTCTTTCCATATAGAAATATTTCATGTGTATGACTTCTATTAACCTCTTGCAGCAGTCATAGCACACATTTTGGGGATGCTTTTTTAGAAAACTGCAGAATTTTTATTAAACTGGGCTAAATGTCATTATGAAATATTGAACATTTCAACCATGAATACTACATGATAACTTTCCAAAATCAATTCCATTTCCTTAATTAGAAAATTAATCATTTGAGATTATTAAACAAATATGAGGCAAGATTAAAATGATGATTTTCATTTCCTTATGGGTTAATTTTTAAATATTTAACAAAAATCGGATAATACTCTTCTCAGAGAAGGCAAGATTTTAGCTGAGATTTAATTTAATTATATGGTAACTAGGCTCCAGAATTTTAAAACACTGTTTTTAACATTCCTACCTCCTGAAGGCAATATTGACATTCACATGAACAAATCACCCTTCTTTTATACCTACCACCAGGCAATCAGCCATGATTTTCCAAGGAGCCAAGGACAAACAATTATTTCAAGGACATTTTTTTTGCTAGAGGAAAATTCTTGCTTTCTTAAAGAGAGAATAGATTTTGTTCTGCTTCACTGTCTGACTTAAGACCATTGAAGTTGAAAATGTGTTATTTCTACTTCCTCAAAAAAGACTTCTCAAAAGACTCTCCTACCCTCCAGAGTTTGTTCCAACTGGATAGTCAAATTAAGGTACTCCTCCCCAAATTCCTACTCATGTGAATTTTATTGTTTGTAGCAGTCCTCAAAGACTATCTTCCTCAGTGGTTCTTGTGTTAGCTGTATATTAGAATGGAGGGGGGTGGTTTAAAAAATACAGATTCCTGGGCCCCACTTCAAGGAACCTCAGCAGGGGGGCGGGGGGGAGGAGCAAGCATAGATATCCTTAAAGTCCTTTGGGAGTTTTAATGACATTACACTATTGAGCTAATCCATCCTGCTCACTTAACAGACATGGGGACTGAGGACCCGCCCGCTAAGTGGGATGTCACCATTTCATTTCTTACGTATGAGGCCATTGGGACTGAAGGAGCCTGAACAAGTAGTGGCTTTCCAGCTTGTGCGTGAGTCACCAGGGTTATAAGATGGTTTCTCCAGGGCCATCTTGGGGGTGAAGGGGACAGTGAGGGAAGGGGAGACTCTGATTTTCCACCAGAACACCCCTTCAAGCTGTTCATATATTGAGGTCCTTCATATATTGTTTGAAGAGAGGTTTCTACTGCTAAAGTATGCCAAGTCTGAAAAATCACCCCTCAGAAAATATGAACATCATGTGTACATTTCTGAGATGTTTATCAAAATATCTTAGAGGTCAGACACCAGTTCAACTATTAATGAAATGTAAAAACACTTAAAGGAACAGAGGACTGTTTATTCTTAAATCACGTGTTCTCCCCCAAGTGTTTGATGAGCTCTAAGGAGCTATCTAAGCTCAAATATTTGCACCCATGAGAAATCTGTGTACCAGGTAAAAGTGTCAGAAACAGGACAGAAGTGCACGTTTTTGAAATATATTTCATTTTTCTGCAACTAAGTTTATTTCTATTTTTATGTCCTATTACCCCTGCGGTCTAATGCAGCCTTCCTCTGCCCATGATTGTGTCTAAGTCAGGGGATGTAGGGCATTCCAAGGCGTCTCAGAGGTCTAGGCCCTGGTCTTCTTCTGTCCTGGAACAGAAATATCTGAAATATTCTCTTTCCCACCTGGCCTCAGGTCATGGGTACATCTGGCTCTTGTCTCCTCCTGACCTCAAAGTCACTTAGGTCCGGCTCTCTTTATCAACAGCCTTTGCCCATTCTTGGTGTCTCAGGAAAGCATTCTGCTGCTTCTCCAGCCCTACTGGGTTTGGGGGACCACGGGAGCTGACTCAGTCTCGTCTGTGCAGAGAGTCCGCCCTCCCCATCTCTACTCTGTTGCTTCCCTACCACAATGCTGAAATGGGACCCATAAGGCTTGCTGCCTTTTTTGGCTCTAGGAGGAGCAGCCCCAGCAGTCCGGACCAAAGCACAAGCTCTCTCTCCAGAAAAATACAGTGTCTAAGTGTGCTCTGATTCTTCTTTCTTATGGATACCCTAATTGAAAGGATGGGAAAAACGGTCTTGAACTGGGAACATTTTCTTTATTATTCTGTTCTGAAGTCTTCAGAATCTAGGCTCTTGTAACTCAAAACACCTTTTCTTTCAAGACAGTTATTTTTGCTATCATTCCAAAGGTCTATTTTAATACTCAAGCGCGGAGCATCGCCTACTTGTGTCATCTTTTTCAAGAAATTGTCCCAGTGGTGGTGAGGAGAGTCACAAGAGGCAAAGGAAGATGGTGGGGACAGGGTGGTGGGGGGAAGAGGACACATGCACCAGTGAACACCTCAATATAATTTTTTTCTACACATGTATAAGGGAGGAAGTTTGATCAGGTTTTGATCAATTTCTTGACCTCCCTTCAAAGCTCATCATTATTTCATCCTTATCCCCTGGCTACGTGTATACTCCAGTGTCAAGCGAAAGGAACTCATAATATAAATGACAGAAATACCATGTGATAGACAACTAGGCAGTCATTTATAATCATGTTAAATTGATATTAAAGGACATGAACAAAACGTTTTGATTCTGGACATTAGAAATGTTATGGTGGCTGCCTGACCACACTGGGCTGTAAGGAGGAAAGCCCCACCAGCTCCTCTCCCCTCAGGGAGGTGGGGACTGAGAATTTGTTTGACCTCACTCCAGGGTCGCTGATTGGTTCATGAGTGAGTAACAGATCGAAGAGTAACCAAACAGTCCACTTACCAACAACCTATTATCTGTACAGGCTTGATGGAAAAAATGAGCAGGGCAAAATTTGAAATCTGTACTAAAAATCCAGAAATCATGAGACAGTAAGTTTGACAGCTCAGTTAAAAGGTCATAAGGTAAAATTGACACTGGAGGAGCCGCTGTGAGAAGTAGGAAGCTGAAAGTATGGGGGCACACAAGTTAAGAACAAGTAGAGCAGTTGAAGACAGAGTGAAAAGACAGCTGGAGGGCAGCCACCAGAAGTCTCGGCAGCTGCCTCAGATGCAGACCCACACTCCAGCCCGTTCCACAAGGGGCTTGCCCTAACCCGACCCCGGCTTTTAGATTTCCAAGACAATTTCCTTGCCATTCTTTGTAAATCCCATTATTAAGCCCTTTGTGCAGTCAGGCCTCAGTGGCTCCCTACTGCACAACTTTTACAAGACTGGAGCCCGATTTTATATTTTTAACGTGTGCTTACATAATATGCATGCCTATGAAGTAAAGTCACAAACTTACTGACAATACTTTTAGATGTATCAAGATTATGTGGCTTCTTTATTTCTTTAGTAACTGATTTGATCACCCAAAAGTTATTAGTCACTGCGTGCCTGGGACCATCAAACTTAACAATGTTCCAGTATGCTGTGGCATAATCCAGTATACACATTCACTTAAAGTTCAACCCCTTAGGTTTTTGTTAAAGATCTATCTCATGTCAATAAAAATAACACATTTATAAAGTCATTCATTGAACCACTGTTTGTAATAGCAAAATGTTATCTATGTCCATCAATAAGGAAAGAGTTGAATAAATTATGAAGCATCCTTACAATGAAATACCCTCCAAAAAAACAACAGATGCATTGTAATACCATACAGATATGGAAATCCCAATAATGTATTTTAAATGAGAAAAAAATAGTGATGCCATCTTTGATTTAAGAAAATGAAAAATCAGATTAAGAATATATATTCATAATTGGGGAGGGTATGTGCTTTGGTGAGTGCTGTGAAGTGTGTAAACCTGGCGATTCACAGACCTGTACCCGTGGGGATAAAAATATATGTTTATAAAAAATTAAAAAATTTAAAAAAAGAATATATATTCACATTTGCTAATAATAGCATAAACTCTGGAAAGACACATCAGAAGCTAAAATAATGTCTTTGGTGGGAGTGTTCTTGGGGGAGTAGGATTGGGATAGAGGGAAACAGGATTCTTTCCTTTAAATCTCTGTACATTGTTTCAGCTTATAGATCATGTAAATATATTGATAGAAAAATGGAACATATTTTAAAAAGCAATTAACATTCAACCTATGAAAGTGATTTAAATAGTATCTATTGTGTCACTCTGGGTAAAAAGACTGGTCCCTTTAGACTTACCCTAATTCTCTGGGTGATGGAGTCATCCGTGGTGGTGGAGTGAGGGGAACTGGGAGCCCTGCTTGGGATCTCTCTTTCCTGCCTGGTCATGCTTTCCTTGATGGCATCTGCAGCTGAAGTTGGCAACGGCTGTCCTCTGCTGTCTGGTCTTTCTGAATGGGACTGACTGAGTGGTGCTACCAGGCTGACTTGGTCGTTATCTTAGAGCTTGCGGGGACTCAAGACCTCCTGGGTCTCTCCCACGTCTTCTCTCTGGCTTTACTCTGAGTTTGATCCCACAGCCTCTGCCATAGGACCGTCCTGCTCAGGCCTGCTGATTTCCAGAGAGCAATCTTCACATTGGACCTTTATCCCCAATGTCATTTCCCCCTCCACTTTCAGCAAATCCTGGGACCAATCAGTGACACACAGGAATTAGAAGAGTTCTGGAAAGCTGTATTTCTGCCCTCCCTGTACCTGCCATGGAGAGAACTTCCCAATTCACATTGAATTGGCCAGCTCCCAGGTTGGTATATGAAAAACTTGCAAGGCTATCTCCCCCAGAGACCCAAATGTGACTCTGAAAAAAAAAACTCCTGCCCTTAGCATTCCCTTCCACTCTTCTTATATATTTGGCTTTGGACAAGCGAGGACAAATTTGTTTTATAATTTTTACTTTTAAAAAAAGCAAATGTTTTTTAAAGAATTTTATTTATTTAACATACAGAGAGAGAGAGAGAGTGAGCACAAGCAGGGGGAGAGGCAGAGGCAGGGGGAGAGGCTGAGCAGGGAGCCCAATGCCAGGCTCCATCCCAGGACCCTGGGGTCATGACCTGAGCCGAAGGCAGATGCTTAACCAACTGAGTCAATCAGGTGCTCTGAGCAAATGCTTTTTATATGTTAATTTTCTGTTATGACTGGAGAGAACATGGGAGTTTGATGTATTACCCTTTGTACTCTCCTAAATTTGTTTTCTTCTTCTTCTTCTTCTTCTTCTTCTTCTTCTTCTTCTTCTTCTTCTTCTTCTTCCTCTTCCTCTTCCTCTTCTTCTTCTTCTTTTTCTTCTTCTTCTTCTTCTTTTTTTTAATTTGAAGGAAAAATACATTTAGGCCCTATATTTAATGATGTTTTGGGGCTATTTTTAGACCTAGTTTTGGGGGGACAAACATGATTTAGCATCATGATTGGTTTGTGAACTGCACAGGTGAGATGGGGAAGGATTTATAAAATTAAACCTGAAAGATAACCCCCAATGCACACATGTGCATGTGCGTACACACACACACACACACACACACACACACAGTACATCAGTCATTGGTTGCTGTTGGTTTTTTCCTTCCACTGTCCAGATAATTGTTTCAAATCACGAGTTTATTTGGTTAGTTCAAATCCTACCTAGGAAACAGATATGGCAAGATAGCTTACATGGCTCTTCCATAACTATCTTTTCTCAGGTGTCAAAATTTGGTTTTTGAAGTCCATTCATCTGGTCAAAAGAATGCTGACTTTCTTCCTTAGTAATGGTTTTAATCTAAGGTAAAAATGTACTCAGAAAAATACTACCTCTTTGGAAATCTTGGTGAGTCTGTCTTCAGATTTCTTTTATGTAGAAAATAACTCTTGGGTTCTCAAGCCACTGTAGTTGGGTTTCTTTTAATATCAACCTGACTTAATTCCTACCTGAAACAATCATAGGTGAGAATTTGTTCATTCATTTACTCATTTAATCAACAGATAATGATTGCGCTTCCAGATTCCAAGTGCTGCATAAAATATTGAGTATTCTGGGACCAGATATTGGAAAAATGAAAATAAGAGAATAATAGTAACAATGAACAATATTAGGCTGACTCCATTTTCCACTTGCTCCTCTAAATCTGCTGTTCATGGATCCTGCTTTGTGCCCCTATGGGGCTGACCCATGTGACTGTTATCAGCGAACTCCCTACATCTTTGGCTCTAGTTGGAGAATATCCCCCCCAGGTCCCTCCCTGTGGGATTTTCATAAACTGGCTTCATCCCTCTACTGAAAGTCACAGCTCCTGCCAGGCAGCCCTCTCCAACTATGATTCTCTCTGTCTTCAGGCTCTCACAACTGCCCCTTTTTCTTATTAGTTCAGGCCTCTGGTGGTCATCCTGCCCAGCTGTACTAAGCTTGGGGTCTCACTACATTCTTCCCAGACCTTTATAAGGAGTTCCTTTCCAAAACTCTTCTCAAATTAATTCAACTGGAATGTACCATCTGTTTCTCTTTTGGGAACCTAATGACACAGCCCTCATTTATCAAGAATTTCTTTTGTGCTACACACTGCCAGGCATGCCATTTCATTGAATCTAGTCCACACTTAACCAAGTTACAAATCAGACTGTTGAATAGAAGTTAACAGTAACCAAGTTGTTAACTAATTTCTTTTATTTTCCTCACCACGAATCTTAGAGTCTTGCTCTTATACAATACAGTATAATCAGCATTTAGCAGGGATATACCCTTCCATCATGCTCCCCCCAGCCACAGTTACCTTCCCTGTGGAAGGAGGGGCAAGGTATCAAGAAAATCGTACCACAGAACTTGCTGCTAAGTATTAATTATCTTGATGCATAGCAAGAACTCTAGTTGACCCGTTACCTTAATTCAAACAAAGGGCTTAACCTGTACTGGTAGTTTTACAGACTGCTGTGATGACTTAAAGACACATTTTGGTGATTATGTTCTTACTGACCGCAGACCCAGTGGTACAAAGTGGTCTTATGCAACACACTAGAAAAACTCTCATATTTGGTTTTATGAAAAAATACTGCAGCAATTCTCCCCCAAAGTAATTTGATTTCCTGAAATCATTTTCCCTTACGTGTTTTTACAAATTCTGAGTTATATATTCCACATAGGGAAAGGAATTCTCTAGGCAACATGTGGAATTAACAGAGGTAAAAAGAAAATCATTTCTGCTGGTGGAACAATACTCCCTGTTACTTTCATTTGAGTAGAAAAAGCCCAGCCAAGTCCATTTATCACTATCAAGGACAATAAGGAATTTCGCTTCCTAAAGACTTTCACATTTTCTTCCTACCTTATAATACAATTAAAAAAAAAAAAAAGAACTATGTCCAAAGTGCATTCAGTATGTTTCCCCAGACAACATACATTCTGTAGTTTCAACTTATTTGTTTCTGGTATTACTGGGAGCAAGGGGAAAGAATCCAAATGGTTTGAATTGTTTAACAAAACCTACAGGCTGGGAGCTCTTTGAGTCACAATTCCAGAGCAGCCCTCCAAATACGCATGTCCTGAATCCATTATCCAAATAATCTTGGAGTAGCTTAATGTATCCTAACTATAAAAGCCTTGATTATACAGAATGATAATGATGGCAAAGAATTCTGCCAAAAGCATTCTGTAGTACAGGTGTGAGGCTTGCCTGCAGCATAGAAACCCAGTAGTCATTTGGTTTGGCTTGGTACATTTAATCCCAATATAAAATTTTCAAGAAAATGTGGAATTCCTTACAATATTCTCTCCCTGGGACTGTGGAGAGAAATGTACTACTCACACCTCTGAATTTTCCTTGACTATTGTAGTAATAACACAGATGCTGAAGACTAGAATAACTCTGGCAGCTTTAAAACACGGCTGCAAATTCTTTGACACTCCTACCATTGAAAGATAGGGGCTCAGCCCTTCTTTTTGAATTTGAAAAGCTAGTGACAGTTTTGATCAAGAGAGTATGGCAGAAGGAATGCTGTATGATTTAGAAGTCTGGGTCATAAAAGGTCATACAGGAAAGACTTGTTTGCTGGAACATTTTTCTTAGAGCCTTGAGCCACCATGGAAGAATCTGACTGCCCTAAGTCTGCCATGCTGGGAAGGTCTGGAGGAAGCACTCCAGTTGAAGGTCCCAGCTGAGTCCTGGCTTCCAGCCATCTATCCCTACCAAGGACACATGAATGAAGATGACTTGGACTCTCCAGACCAGCCCAAATTTTCCAGCTGAATACCATTAAGCAAACAGAAAATCCTCTAGGCAACCCCTGCTGAGATCCTGAACCATAAAATTGAGAGATGTTATTTTAACCACCAAAATTTGGGGAAGTTTTTGGCATAGCAACAGATAGCCAGAACCATTACCTCCTAAGTTATCTAGTCACTGGTAGGCATGCCGCTACTCAGCAACATAGTTCTATCTGATAGTCAAGCATCTGAACCACAAAGTCACACAGTAATGCAGGACTGGAGCTTGATTTCAGTGATTACTGAGAACTATGTGTTCTTTCTTCACTATGACATCTTTTCATGTTGGTCATAAAATTTTCAAACTAGAATATTAAAAACAACTAAGTCCCTTGGCTCTCAAATTGTGTTCTCCGGAGCCTTAGGAGCCTTTAAAAAAAAAAAAAAAAAAGGATGACTCAATGATAGAATTGCCAAGCAAGGGAGGTTTTGGCTCTGTTTCAAACCACATTTGTTCTGCTTTTAGAAGCCGCATAAAACATATTAATATTCCACTTAAGGGATCTTTTAAAAAAATGTTTCATTACTAAAACAAAACTGTCAAACAAAAACGTTTTCAAAGTAGTGATCTCATCTGAAATTCTCATTTCACAATAAAAAAGCCAAGTCTTGTGATTATACTTATCATGGTGAGGACTGAGTAATGTATGAAATTGATGAATCAATATGTTTTGGGCCTGAAACTAATATAACATTATATGTTATTAAACTTCAATAACAAAAAGGCCACATCCTGAGAAACAAAGTGTCTTGTTCAGTATTATAACTAGTTATGGGCAAGTCAAATTCTGATTCCTATCACAATGATTTTACCATGATTATACAGTTAGCCTGTGTCATGATTATTAGCAAGACCAAAGACTAAGATGAGGTAATTTATCCCATCAATATTTACTGAACAGTTGTCAGGTACCAGTTCCCATACCAGGTGGAGATGTGGTGTTGACCGTGATGCATGTGACCATTTTTCCCGTTGGTGTTACCTCTTGACAGGAAATAATTATCAATCAGTAATCTACGAGCTTCCTTTATGAAAATGGCTTTGGTGTCCATCACCAAAAGCCTTTTGTTATCTTATTCATAACAAGTGCTATCAAAAGGGAAATATTAAAAGTTGTATCATTTAGTCTCTTGCTGAAGCCAAATTTCACATTGTAAGAGAAAGAAAAGGAAGGATGCAGGAAATATAATAATTTAGAAACGGTAATAATTAGGTCCCCATTAATCAGAGAGGGCCATGGAGCACAAGAGCACAAGGAATCTGGAATTTTTAAGTTGTTATAAAATTACCAAAATAAATTTTCAAGAAGTTTTACCCACTTCTTTGAGTTGTTTACTCAATTTTGTTTGAGAACGTCTTAACTGTTCCAACAATTTTTTTAAGTACTACATGATTCAGGTAGCATTTATATAACATGCTTTATAAAGATTAAACTAAACTTAAGTAGGAATGTGAGACAGTTTTGACAAAAAAATAGGCCACTTGAGAGGGTTTATGGATGTGGGTAATTTCCAAGCATCTACAGGCATAGAGATAACATATCAAAATAGCTAATCAATTGAGTCATAAAAATTCAATCTCTTCAGGCAAACCAGTTACAGAACTTGTGAACCAAATGACTCTTTATGATTAAGTTAACACCATGGACTCTCCACTCTCAAAGGTGCAAAGAGGTATTTTAAACTTTTTATTTTAATTTAAATTTATTTTTTAATTTTTAATTTTTATTTTTATTTATTTTTGTTGTTGTTGTTGTTTATTTGACAGCCAGAGATCACGAGCAGGCAGAGAGGCAGGCAGAGAGAGAGGAACAAAAGCAGACTCCCCACTGAGCAGAGAGCCCGATGCGGGGCTTGATCCCCGGACCCTAGGATCATGACCTGAGCCAAAGGCAGAGGGCCCAACCCACTGAGCCACCCAGGCACCCCTTAATTTAAATTTAAATAAGCAAAAGCTCTGCTTGAACTGAGAGAGTCTAGCTGTAAGAAAATCTTTCCAACACATTCTCTTCTTTAAAAGACTCCAGTTTTGGCAAAATCATATTCAATTCATCTACAAATCTTTTACTTTGCACAGTCCACAATTGATCATATTTAGTTTGTATAAATTTTATGTAGTCCAAAATGATCATATATAGTTTGTATAAATTATTGGTTTTCACATCTATAAAATATAAATATCTCACACAAATTTATTTTTTTCTTCTTAAAAATTGCTATTTTATCTAATTTATTTTTATTGAGGTATAATTGACATAGAACATTATATTATTTTCCAGTAGACAACATAGTGATTTGATATTTGTATACAATATGAAATGACCACTACAAGAACTTTAGTTAATGTGTCTGTCACCATACCCAGTTATAAAAATTTTGTCTTTTTTCTTTTCTTATGACAAGGACTATTTTTTTAAATTTTTAATTTTTTTTATAAACATATAGTGTATTATTAGCCCCAGGGGTAGAGGTCTGTGAGTCACCAGGTTTACATACTTCACAGCACTCACCATAGCACATACCCTCCCCAATGTCCATAACCCCACCACCCTCTCCCTACCCCCTTCCCCCTGACCCCCCTCAGTTTTTTTTGTGACATTAAGAGTCTCTTATGGTATGATAAGGACTTTTAAGATCTATTCTCTTAGCAGCTTTCAAATATGCAAAACAGTATTATTAACTATAGTCACTATGCAGAGCACTACATCATCATGAACTCAATTACTTTACAGATAGAAGTTGTACTTTTGACCACCTTCACCCATTTTGCCCCTCCCTGCAATCATCAATCTGTTTTCTGTATCTCTGATCTTGGTTTTTTAATTTTTTGTTTTGTTTTTAGATTCTAGATATAAGTGAGATAATACAGTATCCGTTTCTCTTTGTCTGACTATTTCACTTAGCATAGTGCCCTCAAGTTCTATCCATGTTGTCAAAAACGGCAAAATCTCATTCGTTTTTATAGGTGAATTACATTATATGTGTAAAATAGTATTCCTGGGTGCCTGGGTTGTTCAGTGGGTTAAGCGTCTCTCTTTGGCTCAGGTCATGATCTCAGGGTCCTGGGATCAAGCCCCGCATCAGGCTCTCTGCTCAGCAGGGAGCCCACTTCCTCCTCTCTCTGCCTGCTACTCCTCCTACTTGTGATCTCTCTCTCTCTCTCTCTGTGTCAAATGAATAAATAAAATATTTTAAAAAATAGTATTCCTATGTATATAAAATACCACAACTTCTTTATCCATTTATCCATTAATGGACACTTAGTTTGTTTTCATATCTTAGCTATTGTAAATAATGCTGCAACGAACACAGGCGTCCGTATGCCTTTTTGAGTTACTATTTTCTTTTTCTTTGAATAAATATTCAAAAGTGAAATTTCTGGATATGTTAGTTCTATTTTTGATTTTTTAAGGAACTTCTATACTGTTTTCCATAGTGGGTACACCAATTTATAATCCCAACTAACCCAACACAAGGGTTCCCTTTCCTCCATATCCTTGTCAACACTTGATATTTCTGGTGATTTTTGATAATAGCCATTGTAACAGGTGTGAAGTGATAACTCACTGTGGTTTTGATATATATTTCCTTGATTAGGAACATTGAGCATCTCTTCATCTGTCTGTTGGCCACCTCTATGGAGGTGGAAATGGAAAAATATCTATTCAGATCCTCTGCCCATTTTTAAAGTGAATTGCTTGGGGGTTTTGCTATTAAGTTGTATATGTTTTGAATATTAACCTTCTATTAGATATATAATTTGCAAACATTTTCTTCCACTCAGTAGATGGTCTTTTTATTTTGTTGATGGTTTCCTTTGCCGTGAAGAAGCCTTTTAGTTTAATATAGTCCCACTTGTTTTATTTTCACTTTTTGAGTCAGATCCAAAAAATCATCAGCAAGACTCACATCAAGGATCTTACGCCTATGTCTTCTTCTAAGAGTTTTATGGCTTCAGGTCTTACTCCAAGCCTTTAATCCAGTTTGAGTTAATTTTTGTATGTGGTGTAAGATAATCATCTAGTTTGATTCTTTTGCATGTACTGTTCATCTTTCCTAACACTATTTATTGAAGAAGCTGTCCTTTCCCCATTGCACACTCTTGACTTCTTCATTGTTAATTAACTGACCATATATGCATGGGTTTCTCATGCAAATTTATGCTGATGATTTCTAATCTCTCATCATTCAAATGACGAAATTGACATCATTCAAATGACATCATTCAAATGTCATTCAACAAAGATGGAGTCTCAGCATTACATTGTAAACATTTATCCTCATTGTATGCCATAATACAAATGATGACAAATATAAGGTTGGGTCTCTAGTAATGCAGAAGCAATACTTTGAAAACCTTTTAACATCAATCTTTTATGTGAGCTTTTTACTTCCATTTATTTCAAAAGAATCCTTAAAAATAAAAAAATAAACTTCATGCACATAAACAAACACACACACATAATTACTTCCATATATTTATTTATCCTCCCAAATCTGAGATTTTTGTGACTACAGCCTTTTTTCTTGAAGCTTTATATATCATGCTGTTACTACAGAAGCCCATCCCAAAGACAGTACTCAATAAATGTTTGTTGACAGAGTAGATAATAAATAGTACTTTGCAGCATCTCATCTACATTGATTAATTTCGTCTTGTTTTTCACAGCAACCTAATGACAAAAGAAGGTCAACTAAAAAAATGAGGCTTAGAGTATTTGTCACTTTTACAAGTATGGTATTATTTTGTAGTGGAACCAGAACTGCACTTTTTTGACAAAATCCTTCTCCTTTCCATTCCTGAACCTGGTTCCCCTCGTAGAAGGAGGAAAGAAAAGCTTTCAGATTTTTTACTCTGATCTTTGTGATCCCAGCAAAATTAGTCTGTGTTCTATTTATTCTCAAGCACTGTGCTTTTCTCATCTGTTTCACAATAACATACACAATCTGTAATTCCGTATGTATGTGTGTATTTGCTGGTTTATTGTCTGTCTCTCCTACTAAACTACTAAACTCTAAGCTCTACAAGAGCAGGGAGCCTGTTGCTTTCATGACCCAGACCCCAGCTTGGTGCCTTTGGCATAATAGGCATTCAAAAAACAGGTAGGCATTAAAAAAAACACATGTTGGCAGTTGAAAGTTACAGAAATTGTTTGCATTCTGTCCTTAATCCCTAACCACAATAGTGTTAGGAAGCATGCTGACCATGGGCCACAGGGAACTCGAGGAAATAAAGTATTGCAGGCAACACCATCACCAGCCCCTCAGATCCTATCTTTGTGAACTGACCGCACACTCAGAGGCAGGTAACTGATATTTATTCTCAAATATTAGCTTTCCGTCTCTTTAGATGTCGTTTCCAATAGAATCTGACATTTTTTGTTTGTGATTGATTTCTTACATAGGACAAATAAAAGTTGAGAATCCTTATAGCTTGGTAAGTACTTCTTTTCATTGTTGTAAACTTTTTTTTTCTTTTCAATTTTGAAAATAAAACACGCACCTGATACAAAACTCAAACAAATAATATATTAAAAATAACTCTTCTATAAATCTGGTCCCATTTCCAGAGAAAATCTCTTATTTAGTTCCCTGTAAATCCTTTCCCAAAGGTTTGATTAATTTACTCCTCTATGTGGATAGATGCACATATGTATGTGTGCAATCTTATAATTTATTATCCTAATCAAGATGCTTTTGAGGGTGAAAGAAGGTGCTATTAATAATTATGTAGAGACATCAAGCATAAGCCAAGATTGTCCTCAGCAAGCCTTGACACGAGGTCACCCAACCAGACCCTCGTAGTGTGCAACAAGACCATGACCTTTCAGAGCCTGGTTTGCTGAGCTGTCCAGCTGTTCTGTCATTTTGCTTTAGAGCTTAGTTTGTGATGACGATTTTACTGGTCTGTAGGGAAAGAAGAATTAAAATCCAATCATGAGATTTGTTATAAAGCTAAATTGATTCAATTTAAAAATTTATATCATATTCTGAAATTATGTTCTTCCCACTCTTTTTGGTACTTAAATGTCATTTTGAGTGCGTAATGGTTGTCATTTTCTTTTTTCTTTCCCCAAAGTCAGTTCCAGTTTGGAATTCATTTACAGGGAACAATAACCCATTAAAATAGGTCTAACATAAGTTTGGAAGTAGGTAGTCATGAGCCACTATGAAGGATCGGTGGTATCTCCAAAGACCCACTCCTTCTGCATATCTGCTCCACCATCCTTAGCATGATACCTCCTCAGTTCATGGTAGTAAGAGAGTCACTGCGATTCTAGGCATCATGTTCAAGTTCCAGGCAGAAAAGGTAAAGGGAAGGGCCTTCTATTCATAATGCTTAGTTTATTAAAAATTCGGCAGTAGAAGCCCTCCCTAGTAGATGTCCTTTTATATTTCATTAGACACAAGTGGGCCATGTAACGGCCTTCAGACCACTCACTGACCAGGGGACATCAAGACAGCTTAGAGAGCTGTTTAAAAACAAATCCCCTACATCTATATCTTTGGGGTAAATACCCAGGAATGCAATTGCAGGGTCATAGGGAATCTCTATTTTTAATTTCTTGAGGAATCTCCACACTGTTCTCCAAAGTGGCTGTACCAACCTCCCCTTTCTCCACATCCCCTCCAACACATGTTGTTTCCTGTCTTGCTAATTTTGGCCATTCTAATTGGTGTAAGGTGGTATCTCAATGTGGTTTTAATTTGAATCTCCCTGATGACTAATGATGATGAACATTTTTTCATGTGTCTGATAGCCATTTGTATGTCTTCATTGGAGAAGTGTCTGTTCATATCTTCTGCCCATTTTTTGATATGATTGTCTGTTTTGTGTGTGTTGAGTTTGAGGAGTTCTTTATAGATCCTGGATATCAACCTTTTGTCATACTGTCATTTGCTTAGAGAGCTGTTTAAAAACAAATCCCCAATCAAGGGATGCCTCTGCTCATACCTACAATGGATTCCCCATTGTGCTCAGGGTAAAAGCCAAGGTCTCCCTGGCTCTATACCATCTGACCTTCACCGCTATCTTCCCTGTCTGATCTTCCCCTTACTCCTCCCTCACTCATACTGGTCCAATCACCCTGGGCTCTGTTGTTCTTTGAACGCAGCCAGTATGCCTCCCTGAAGGCCTCCATGCTTGCAGCATCCTCTGCCTCCAGATGCCATATGACTCATTCCCCTTTCGCTGAGGCTGCCTCTAACCACTCTATATGAAGTAACCCCCAACCTCCACCTCGGCCTGACTTGCTACTTCGTCTTGCTCAGTTTTTCTCCCTAGATCACCACCCGGCCTACTGTATTTGCTTATGTAGAGAGTAACTGTCTCTTTCCCCTAGAATGTAAGGTTCTTGAGGGCAGGGGCTTTGTCTGCTTTGTTCACTGCTGTATCCCTAATGCTTAGGACCATGCCTGGCTCATAGGTGTTTGATGACACATCGAATCAATGGAAGAATGACTACTGTGGTCGCAAGTCTCCTGATTCACCCTCAGGCCTGAAGTAAAGACCTACCTTTTTTCTAAGGTCAAGAGAGCTCCTCTCTCTAACTGAACAGGTCTGACTCTCAGCAGGAGGAAAGGCTGACAACTAGGTGACAGGCAGTGTCTGTTAGAAGGCTCTTACTCAGGAAATTGAAATACTGAAAAACAAATTTCAATTCCAGCCAATTTAAAAACAAACAAACAAACACCAAAATTATAATATCTAGAAACCCTCCTGGGTACTGAGATGATTGTTTCCTGAGCTTGTTTTTGCTCTGCCCCCTCTAGGGTACTGGTGACCTTGATGCTCTGCTCAGCTGAGTTGGATGGTCCTTCCAGGACCCTTCTTAGCTGTCTGCCTTCTCAGCCTTGAGTGCTGACAGTCTCCACTTTCCAGGGCTGCCCTGTGGGTAGCTCCTTCTCTACTCTCTAACCCCCCAGCTGTTGAAAATGGGACCCAAACAAATAAACCACTCTTTTTTTTTTCTTAACCATAAATTCCTTAGAAGCAAACCAACAACAAACCCTAATAACTACATCAGTCAAAACTGAAACAAAATCTATTAGGAACATCAAAACAAAATATATTAGCAGGTACATGCAAAAAACATTTAGTAGTGAAATAATTTCAAAATTATGTAAGTTGCATTTCTGAACGATAAATTCTCTATTTGTTACTAATTTGAATCAAGATTTTAGTCTTTGGTCATTGATCGCCATTGGAAATGTAATTAGATTCAAAATAACAAGTTCCAAATTGTTGTTTTTATTCTCACAACTTGTTTTCTGCCTCTAAATTTTATCCCTCCACCTCCACTCCTCCCTGCCTGGGGCTCTTACAAATTTTTGTGAGGAGTTCACCTCTATTATTAGTCTAAAATTGTACTTTAGCAAAATGATGATCAAATGTCAGGAAATTGGTAGCATTCTGCCTAATTTGGGGTTGCACAATTCAGAGAATAGATGTATCTACCATGTGGAGAACAGCCAGTGGGGGTGTGGGTGGGAGACAAGGGAAAGGAGGACAGATTTCCCCCCATCCCTGGCATGCACAGAACATCTGTTCCTTTATATTAAATGGAAAATCAGGCTCACCACAGCACGATAAGCCAACTTCTGAGGTATAATTGGGTATTGAATATTCAAAAGAAATAGGATGCTCTGTAAAAACAATTTTCTCTTGGCAAGTCGGGCTTTCCTTTTGAAAATTTGTATAAGATTAAATAAACTTTTATCACCATTTTGACACTGGATTTCAAAACAAATGTTAAAGTGTTTTATACTCATTCGGTCTTAACATGATAAACAGATCAATGGCCCTATTGAGGAGAAATGATGTGTATATTTTCATAGAGTAAGTTGATGCCACTACCATTGAATAGAATGTGTCCAACCCCTTGCTCCATTCCCTGTATGTATGTGTGGACATGTGTGGTGAACATATATTCCATTTGGTTAAATATTTGTATATTTAAAAAATGGTGAAAAAATTGATTGTAACAATCCTATTTGGGATTTATGGAATGACATTTTTCTTTTTCTTTCTTTTTTTCTTTTTCTTTTCTTTTTTTTTTTTTTTTAAGTAGGCTCCTCTGGGAGTAGAGTGCAATATGGGGCTTGAACTCATGACCCTGAGATCAAGATCTGAGCTGAGGTGGAGAGTTGGACACTTAACAAATCAAGCTACCCAGGCACCCCATGGAGTGACAAATCTTAACAAGACTTCCCTTCACGGTGTGGAATTCAGACGAGGGGTATGTCTCTTGTTGAGAGTGGTAAATTAAGGGGAGTTCTTTTATCCCCAAATATATTAAATTGTAGTAATTTTTTTTCTTTGTGCTGGGTATTCCATTGCACTGACTGCAGCAAGTTGAATATCCAGTTAGCTCAGTACAACCTAAGAACCCTCTGTCTTTTCAGATAATTACTGAGATTCATCTACAAAAGTTTGAAACTCTCCAATAAAAACAAATACAAAGACACACTTTAAATAAGCTGCGTGTTCTCTCCCAGAGTTTCCTGTGTCAGACTCCCAGAGAAAGCCCATTATTCCTCCAAATGAGTTTTCTGATCGCTTAAACAAATAGAGCGTTCTGTTCCTCTCATTACTTGTCATAATGAATATTCTCAAATTAATGGATCACACAGTTAATATGTATGACATTGTTGTTTTCTTACAGATCTGCTGTCAAATCTCAAAATAAACAGGTCCAAAGTTAGAGAATAGATCTATATGGTTTCACATATTTTCAAAGCTCATTTCTATTCTTTCCATTCTAATTTCTGAAAGAATAACAGAAGCATAATAAGTGCTTCCTTTCTTGAATATAACTTCCTGAATGTAGTGAGAAATACAGGACACTAAAAATGTTCAGCCTCAAAACTGAAATCTTACAATATTTATCAACAAATACGAACTTCTCTCTCATTTTCAGAGAAGCTGGCTTTAGCAGACATTAGAATTTTCTGCTGCTACTTATGTGGTTTGGAGAAGCGAGAAGATGGATAGAGATGAGAATCTCCTTCATTTCTGTAGGGCAAAGTGCTTTCTAAGATGAAATTCAGATGTGTATAAATATAGGTCCATTCCAAGTTAATATGAACGTTAGGACACATTTTAGAATTATGTAAGTTTGTGGGAGGAGGATTTGAATAAATCTGTATTTATTCAACAAAATGATATTAAGAGAAAGAATGATGCTTTTTTTTTTTTTCTCTTTTTTTAGAAATATAGACGTCAAGTTCAGGAAGATCAGTAGTCTGATGCAGATTTTCTCTCCTCAACTTTAACCTCCCGGGTAAGTTCTGTTCCTTTACTTTTTCTTTTTCATTTTCTGAACTTTACTGTACTATTCATTGGGAGTGTAATGGGGGCTTAGTAATTCAGATTTTCACAATAATTATAGTAAATGAGTGTGAATGGGTCCTTGAAGTCTCAAAGGAAGATCAAGAGAACCTCAACTTTATAAAGAAATGAGTACTGTCAAAACAAAACTACTCAGGAAAGCACCAAATGAACTTGTAACTTAAACACAGCTTTTTTGATGAACTCACTGAGAGAAAAAATAGTTAAATGTATCCCTAGAAAATGGGATGTTAACTATAAGGCAGTTAATTTTAGGGGAATTATTTCCCAAATGTGATGACTCTGTTATTTGTTATTTAGTGTTAAACTAAAGTCTTTTTTAGGCAATAATTAGAAAACTGGGTCAGTTGTGAATTTCATAATGGGTCAAAATTAAAAACTTTGTTTTTAGGCCTTTTTGTAACAAGCTAGAATAATCAGATTCTACATCTGTAAGGAATCCTGGAAAAGTTCAGCCCTATCCACTCTCTCCCTGCCTCCCAACCCACTCCCTGTTTATTTACTGATGAGGAAACAGAGCGGCCAGAAAGCTGTGGAAGGCCAGCAGTGGAGTTGGAAGTAGCCTAGGTTTAAGCACATGCACCAAGAGTTCACCTGCTTCTGGTTTTTGCTCATGAAGTTCTCACCATCTTGACTTCCTAAAATGCAATTGTCATCTTATCAACTCTTGGAAAGTTTTGTGGAAACTTTCACCTCACCTTATCTTCTGCCATTCCTTTGCAAAACCATGATATACAGTGCACATGGCATCTGTCTTCTCTGTTATAATTGCTGATTTTCCTCCATCTCTTTCATTAGACTGACTGGAAGTACAGGTGTTACATATCTGACTTTCTCAGCACCTACACAATACCCAGAATATATTAGGAACTTAACGATCTATGTATTTAAAAGATTCAATCAATAAAATTATAGTCTCCTTATTTCTTTTTTCTTTTTTTAATAGTCTCCATGTTTCTAAGACTACATTTTTCTCTATGCATTCTATACTTAGGCAATACAAACATTTTTTTTTTTAAAGATTTCATTTTTTAAGTAATCTTTACACCCAACATGGGGCTTGAACTTACAACCCTGAGATCAAGAGGCACATTCTCCACTGACTCAGCTAGCTGGGTGTCCCATGTAAACATTTATTTTTATTATTATATCAAACATTTTGAACTTTTTAAGTATTTATTTTGTTTGTCTAGATAGCACCCATTTCTATGTTCAGTTAACAATATTGGGAAATAGCTCTACTCTATGTATGGTTGAATAGGGTGGACCCCCTTTTCAGCTCCAGGAGTCTCAGGAAAATTGATCGCTGTATTTCATGTTTTTGGTTGGAGAATTTGTCCTATGGAAGAGTATAGAACTCAGCCAGATGAATCTCACTAAATCTTAGGAGAATTTGGGAAGTCTTTTGGAGGAAATTCTGCCTAGGCTAAAACTGTTACTGGTAAAGATGATGTTAGTTTATACCTGCCTAGGGCACTTCCTGGAACCTGATAGTGAAGCCAATAATGAGGGGAAAAGAATTGTGAGAAAAACAGATAAATAATTGATAATATCTCTAAAGCTTTTGAAAATAACCATACCTGAAATCAGTAATATCAATTACAATGCCTTTGGCTACACACAACAAAACACTGCAATAGAAGTGATCATTGTATTTCATCTAGCAAAGAGTTCAGGGGTAGATTGTTCCAGATTTGCCCAACATCTCTTGTGTAACCACTGCAGCATCACATTCTCACACAACCATGACTAAAGACAGGAAGGAAAAGTCTTTTCCAAGGGTTCCAAGTTGACTTCTCCTTGTGTCTCATTGGCCTGGATTAGGTCACATGCCTATACCCTAGCTGCAAGTCAAGTTGGGAAGCTGGGTAGGTAGGTGCAGATCTATCATTTTCCACCTGCACAGTGAGAGACAGGCCTTTCTGGCAAGGGAAAAAAGGGTTTGGGTGGGAGGTGGGGAGTGGGGAGGGTGTGTTTTGGCGGGGAGCTGCTAGTAGGGTCTACCACACTGATTTTCCAAGTACCTGAGGATAAATAGTTCATTTATTTAGGCTATTTTGAATCAGCTTCTGTCCTTTGCAACCAATTGTGTATCATAAAATATTTCATTTAAAAAAATTCATCTTCTTATTATAAATTTTAAAATATTTAAGAGAAATTTCTTATACATTTCTATTATATTACCAAAGAAATAAAATATTATAAAGGTTGTTCAGTTTTAGAAGATGGGTTTGCAGTTCATATTTTCATACAGGTGACCCAAACATTCCTGCATATTAAATAGACCACTCATGCACTTACTGAGGAGATAACTGAGCTGTTATCTCACAGACAGGGCACTGGAACAATTTCAACATAAAATCAGTTAATATTTCAGAGGGTTCTTCATCTTTATCTTGTTTTCAATCTTTGAGGTAAAAATATTTTCAGAATTTAAGATTGCTGTGCTGTTTCATCCACCACACATTCTATAAATGCATGTCATTCTGTGGCTCACTGTTTAAAATTTCTTTTAGAGAGAAAGACAAAAGAGTATAAAGACATAAAAACTGAACTCAGATGACTGGCAGAATTGGGACTCAGAAATTTTCTTCTCTTCACACACACAAAAACTAGGCTACTTTCAGTGAAAATTTTATTTCTTTAGTACATTTTTTGGTGATTCACTTTTAAAGACTTGAATCATTTGTAAATTAGATATTCCTTCCAATTTTTTCTAAATGATGTTGCTTAATTTTTTTCAAAAGCCAGGACAGATGGCTTGTTTATTTTCAAATTTAATTATAGCTGTACATATGAGGAGCAAAATGGCTACAGTTTTTTTGTATTTATTTTCTCAAAAATTTTCAGACAGTTTAGCAAATACTGAATTTCATCAGCTTTCATAATGGGCTTAGAAAATAGGCATTAGAAGGGCAGGTGGACTAATTAGGAATGAGTATTGCAAAAAAATGAGCTTTGTACTTCAACCACAATTGTAGTGAGATATCAAATTCTTCTAACTACAGATTAGTGAATAAAACTATTTTCTGATCAGGGAACCAAGATAAAGGTTAATCCTAACGGTAGTTTAGAAGTCTCTCCGAAGTCATTCCAATATTCTTTTAATCTACAGTATATTTCAAATTACATGTTAGAAATAATTACTATTTATTTAGTGCAAACAATTAGTACCTAAGATATGAACATGATAAAAATGGACAAACTGGGAAAAAGGGTTAAAATCAAAGCTGAATGTAACCATGCCTTTGGAGTTTCTCAACCTTGGCGCTATTGACAATTTAGACAGATAATTCTTTGTTGGGGGAAAAGGGTCATCCCACGTACTGTAGGATGTTTAGTGTGTCCCTGGCCCCTTCCTACCAGATGCCAGGATCACTTCCCTTCACTGTGACAACCAAAACTGTTTCCAGGCATTGACAAATGTCCTCTGAGTTCAAAACTGCCTGGATTGAGAACTACTACTCTAGATCCTACTCTAATTTACAAGAAATTCAGAGGACAGAGGAACAGGACATGCAATCAACAAAACCTATACCATGGGAAATTATACAGATCAAATAACCTGTTTCTTCTCTACAACTAAATCGTAAGAAAGAGTAAAAGGGGATTAAGAAACATATCGACCAATTTCAATGTATGGATCATGTTCTGACCCAGATTCATACAAGCAAAGTATAAAAATGTGATGTGATGATAAGAGAACTATGAACACACTGGCTGGGTATTTTATGACAGCAAGGAATTATTTACATTATCGGACTATGGTCATGCTCCTAAAAAGAGATCTTGTCTTTTAGAGAGCCTTCTGAAATACTTCCAGAAGAAGTGATATGCTGTTTGGTATTTGCTTCCAGTTAATCAGGGCTGGAGCTGGAAGGAGGGGGCAACTTAGAGAAATAGGACTGATTATGATTTGATAGTGTTGAACCCAGGTGATTCATGAGAATTCATTAAATTATTCTTCTTACTTAGAATTATGTTTAATATATGCCATTACAAAGAATTTAAACATATTTGAACACCTTTTTTTTTTAACAGTTTTAGCTTCACACACCATCCTTACACTAGAAGCTTTTAATTTTTTTACTGCACTCAGTAAAAAACTTAGTTACTACGTTAATTGACAAAAGAAAAACAATGCATTTGCTTTAATCTAAATTTGGTGGCTCTATTGATTAATTTAAGTGTTGCTAAGTCACTATCTCATATTAAATAGAGCAAAACCTGACACACAATCTGACACATTAGTTTTTAGGTAGTATCCCTTGCCAGTCTCCTGGGGTTTCACAGAAATACTTCAGAACAACCTGATTCAAATTTCATAGCTTAAACACTTCCAATTGTTTAAATGATTTTTAAACTGCCATTTAAAAGACTCAGTTTGGAGATCTACTTATCTGTTAGCACGTGTGCATATTAATTTGGTTTTCCTAAGACTAAGAGTGAAGTTACCTCTGCCATCTCTGTTAACTCTAAATCCAAGATACTCTAAATTCAAAATTTTAGAAGTACCAGGCAAGATACCTGGAGGGAAGGGAAGTCAACTCAGGAAGACCAGAGATTCTAATGAAGGGCCTCCTCCCTGAGACGTGAGCTGAGTGAAGGGAAAGGACGAGACATGGTGAGGTACCTAGGGTCCAGCAACAGGGGAAGCCATTGGTGTCCTTGTGCCTAGAAGGGTAAAGAGAGGAAGTGATATTACTGAAACCCAAAGGCAGTTGAAGCCTTGAGGTAGAGGTAGAGCTGGAAAGGCAGACAGCCACTGCTCGAAGGAGTGAGGCAATGAGGAAGAAACATGGGCTCCTGTCTCCCCACCAACCTTCAACTACTGCCAGTGCCTCCTGCTGGCTGACCAACTGGAGCCCGCAGCAAAGGAGCCTGGGAGATGTGGGGCCCTGGGCTGATCTCCACAACACAGCCCAGGGCATGGATGGATGATGGGCACGGATGGACAGAGAATAATCAGCAACCGTCTCCCTCCCCTCCCCCTCAAAATGGCAAAATGAATATTTAAAATCGGTAGGCCGACTGTGTCAAGGATTAAATAACAAAAGAATGAAATCAAGTAAATCCTTCAATCTAGGGTGACACTTGGGTGGCCAGTGGCAATTACAAGCAATCCTTGTTTCAGGTTCTACTTAAAGATTCCATTTACATGAACATGGTCTCCATATGTCTAATAAGTTTAAAATTTTCATTTTGTGGCAATCAGTCAATTCAGCTTTGTTCTGTCCCTGGGGTGGCAGTCTTGGTTAGTGTGATTTGTACAGGATGCTCCCAGCAACTTCTACTTCCAGTGACATCTGCAGAGATGGATACTAACTTGCCTGCTCCTTAAGTACAGATCCCCCAAAGGTTGCGGGAGTGTCCCTTTACTGCAAGGTCCCTTCTCTGGGATCCAGTTCTCTCTGCAACGTCAGCTGCACTCTCAAGGTGTGCAGGGATCTGCATGCTGCTCCCAAGCTTTGCTGGGTTCTGGGAGGGCTGTCAAGGACCTTTACCTTTGAGCATGGGAGGGAGCATGGGAATCCTCTGCTGCTACAAAGAGGCAAGCATATCTCCGTACATAGTCAAATATCCCTTCTCTGGGGCCTCACTGCTTCTCCAGTCTCTATCGTGGCGTAAGGACCAGGTCCTCTTGATCTCCAGGTGTTTCCCTTTTCCAGGGACACACAGTCTCTAAGCTCTCTTAGCTTTTCCTCCTACTTTTCACCTCCCCTAACCAGTTGAATTGTTTCAAGTTTGAGAGCAGTGTCTGTGGTAGAAACCAGAGTTTTGACACTTTTTTTTTTATATGGCAAAAAAAATATGACTCTAATCCTCTCAGACACAGGTTCTCCTATTGTATTTCTATTCTATTCTATTCTATTCTATTCTATTCTATTCTATTCTATTCTTTTCTTTTCTATCACAAGTGGAAAGGTAGTGTAGAAGGCTCTAGAGCCAAACAGATCTGGTTTAAGTCCCAGCCAGGGTGCCACTTATTAGTTGTGTGAATGAAGCAAGTTCCTGAATTTGAGTTTTCCCCTCTTCCCGTCCTGTATTCACCTGCTTCAGAGCAGTGAAGGTTAAATAAGACAGAATATATAAAGCACTAAGTATCATCGCTGCCTAACAATAACACCAAGTAAATATTAGCTGCTCCTGCTGTTATTACTCTATGTAAAGTCTCTAATTCATACTTTATATCATGGGGCGACTGAAAAGATTCAGTTAGTATCTAAGCAAACAGACTTCAATTCCCTTTTTAAAGATTTTTTTAAAAATTTTATTTATTTGTCATAGAGAGAGAAGCGAGAACAAGCACAGGCAGACAGAGTGGCAGGCAGAGGCAGAGGGAGAAGCATGCTCAGTGCCAAGCAAGGAGCCCGATGTGGGACTCGATCACAGGACGCTGGGATCATGACCTGAGCCGAAGGCAGCCGCTTAACCAACTGAGCCACCCAGGCGTCCCTCAATTCCCTTTTTAAATGGGGAGAAGACTTAGAAAGCATAGAAAACAGTCAGAAAAAATGGAAGGCTTTTCTAAGCACATCATTTAGTTAGTATACTAAGGTCCGTAGAAATAATTTAAGAGTAGGTATGTAATCTATGAAATCAATGTGTTTAGGAAAATATATACTACTTTCAGCAATGCAGGGAAGAAAGGAATTGACCCCAATTAAATTAAGTGATTAAACTTAACATTCAGCATAATTGGTTAGTAGAATTTTCAAGTATTGTGTTTTTAGGATAATGATTCTGTTATCTTTATTCTGCAGTTATTTTCACATTTTTTTCCATTTTAATATTCATCTGTAATTTAGCAATTGCTAAATGAAGTGGTAAATTCTATAAATACATAGAGGAAATGATATTTCTCAAATATAGTAACCATAGAAGAGCTTAACCCTTCTCAGAAACCCAGTATCTCTTCAACATGCCTTTAATTCAAAGATTTAATTCTTACCCAACATTTCAGATCCTTATTCTTTACTATGGCTTGCAGGTAACATGTTTCTTGCTAATATTATATCTTCTGCTAAAAGATGAATCAAAGCATTTGATTCTTAATCTCTTGGGTTCTAGCTTAAATTAATAAGAGATTTGTGTAGCAAACATAGATTCACAAAAATCCAAACCAGGGTACAAAATAATTAAAAAATGCAAGATGTTAATGTACCCTTTTATACTTTTAGCTTGAAAATAATTTTCCCCTAATCAATAGTATAATAATGAGAGGAATGTTTGTACTATGAAGTCAAATATAATTAATTGGAGAATAAATCAAGTTTTGCAAAATGTATTAGAAGTAGAACTAATAAAATTACTGCAGTATTATCACATTAGTATAGAATAATTAAAGAGAAAATGAGCACATCAAACTTAAAGGCTAAAAACACGATTTATAATATCCATAAGGATTAACAACTTACAAGAGAATCACTTATTTCTTTAAACAGTTTTGGCTTATTAAAAAATAGAAGTGTGAAATGACTAAGACTTATTGCTAACTGACCTCTTTTTAAAAAAAGCAAGTTGATTATTAGGAAAGAAATTGAGAGCCAAGAGAAATAATCTATCCTAATTGATCATTAATTAATTTTGACTGGTTATTCTTGCTAGACATTTGTAAGAAATTATTAATATTGGAAGTACTTCAATAATTTAGCCAAGTGTTTGACATAAGTTATTTTAATGATACATGAAAGATATCTTGTTAACATTCTGGAATGAATAACTTTATTCATACCATCATAAATATGATGATCATAATAACAGATTCAAATTTATAGTCTCATTTTTGAAATTAATTACTATGGCATCAAACTGACATTTTACCTAGTGTTGTATAACCTTTTGATATTAATCTTGTTAATCTGAGGTTTGAAATGTATCCACAGAAATAAATAATGATGAGCCTGAGAAATTATTTAATGTTACAAAGTATATGAGAGCATTGAAGTTGAGGGCGGAGGTGGCAAGGTTTTTTGTTGTATTTTTCATCTCAAAAATTAGAGATTTAATAGTCAAAGTTGAAATCCTATGTTTGGTTATACCTCCAACTTTTCTCCAATAAAAACTACAAACAAATTCAATAGAATTGAGGCTGGCTCTTGGCTTTAGACAGAAAAATATTACTATTGTTCAAGAGCTCTCTCTTAAAAGCTAGATTTTGCTTTATTTAGGAAGAGAAAAATTGCTGCTACTACAAGGGAAAAAAATAAAAGGACTTTCTCAGTGGATGAATGACTATATTCTGTGGCAGGTACAGCTGTAGCATAGGGCAATCAAGGAAGCATTTCATTTAAAAGGCATTGCAACTGTCACGACCACTGAGCTCCTGGTCGATTAAAGTCTTGCCTTATCTAAACTATGACAGTTGGATCTGGGAGGCAGGAAAACAAGAAGCACGGCAGGATCTCCAGGGCTGGGCATCTTTTCCTTCTCATATTCTTGTTTCCCCACTGAACTGTCTACAGGTCCAACAGCATTTATCACTTTCAGGCTCACAGCTGGAAAGACAAACCAGAACAAGAGCCTTTCACAACTGTTCTAGCAAGATGAACACATATGGAGATGGCCCTGAGGGAGATCCTGTCCTGCTACCTGGGTGAAGTCCTGGCCGTTACAGTAAGCAGTCATTTTTAAATGACGGAAAAAAATACTGTGGTAACTCATCATTAACAACCAATTTTGGTCCTTCAACAAATGTTGTCATGGAAAAGGCTGCATCAGAAAACAATTTAGTGAAAAAAATGCTTTATCATATATTGGAATTGCACCTCACGCCATATAGTATGTATCAATGTTTAGACAAATACATAATAAGTAAATGTTGGCAATGTATCATATTACTAAAGGTCTTTCAGAAGAGATTACCAATAGTAGTATATTAAAGGTACCTAATAAGTAGTAAATTTTGTTGTTATTCTTATAATGCTTTATAATGATTACATTGTTTCTACCCTTTTCTATAAAACTATAGAATAGACCTGGATAGATACTAAGGCTTGTTCTAATTTCTAAAATTTTGTGATTGAATCTTCCTGGCTCTGAAAGTCTTGTACTACATTTTTCCAATAGTCATAAAAATTCTGACCTGATTAAGCCATAAAGAGTTGACATCAACCCAAATCTTTTTTTGCTAACATTGTTACACAATACATTTTATTCCATATCTTAGAAAAACACAGCATAGCATCTGCCTTGTACACATGGTAATAATTACTAAACCATTCTCATATTCAAAATATATACAGTAAAATCTTCTATTATTTAACAAATCTAACCTGTCATTCATTAAAATGAATTTTCTGGAACAATCAACACTTTTTCAGGGGGAAATACTTTGAGTAATAAAAGATGATTAAACACTTAATCGATAATTTGTTTCCTCTAATAATGAATTAAGATATAGAAAAAATCAGTAAGATACAAAGGACTTTTAAGTATCTTTTTACTCATTTCCACAGACTTTTTCCACTTATAAAATTCATTTTTGTTAACACTGCATTATGTTAGAAAGTAATTTATGATAATCCATATTTCCATAGCCATACTTTTCATTTTATTAATTTTGTGAACTTAAAACACAGCTAATAGAGGCAAATTTAGTTTCAGTAAATAAATAATGTCCCCAAGTGGAAACTAATTACATCTTAGATAATACAATACATATAATTTTATGTATAATTTCTATAATTAGCCCTAACATAAGAAACTATTAAACAAAGAAGCATAGTAGAATTTGATTAAATAAAAACTAGCAGAAAAACAAGATATTAGGGACGCCTGGGTGTCTCAGACAGTCAAGTATCTGCCTTCAGTTCAGGTCATGATGCTGGGGTCCTACGATTGAGCCCTGCTCATTGGTCTCCCTGCTCAGTGGGGAGCCTGCTTCTCCTCCCTCCGCCCCTCCCCATAACTCGTGTACTCTCTTTCTCTCTCTGAAATAAATAAATAAAATCTTAAAAAAAAAAAAAAAAAAACAAGATATTGGGCATTGGGAAGAAAATTGTTTCAGCAGGGAGATCACCTGTTTTTTTTTTTGTTTTTTTTTTTTCTATTCAATATGAGTGTCTTTTTCTGGGCACAACATTTTAAGACAATATTTTAGTAAGACACTTTTCCAAATATGAATCCAGTGTATGATTAGTACATTGAATTCTTCAAAGTATTTAGTGTTATACATTAAGGAAGACACATTGAATCTGCAAGTAAAGTCTCAGATTTCATTTATACCATGCCAGGCAGAAAGAATGACAATATTGTGACATTGTTATAAAAACACCCACCAGACAAAGAAATGAAGCTCCAAGTGGTTAAGATATTATTAGGACATGGGGCACCTGGGTGGGTCAGTGGTTTAAGCCTCTGCCTTCGGCTCAGGTCATGATCTCAGGGTCTTGGGATCCAGCCCCGCATTGGGCTCTCTGCTCAGCAGGGGGCCTGCTTCCCCTCTCTCTGCCTGCCTCTCCGCCTACTTGTGATCTCTCTGTGTCTATCAAATAAATAAATAAATAAAAATCTTAAAAAAAAAAAAGAAGATATTATTAGGACATAAAAAAATAAAGATATGTATTTGATGACTGTATTTTCGAGCCTACACAAATGTCCTTTGAAGAAGTCAGAGCCACGTTATTTGAGTCACAGAAGACAAAATGTTTCTTATTGATACAGTATATACTATCTTATACTTTATTTATTTCAACTGAGGAATTTAGTGCATGCTTTATAAATGAATGATTTCTGTAAGTAATAAAGAAATGGTTTGAAGAAATGGAATTATATTCATGGCAGAGTAAACAAATGGAAAAAATTAGAGCAGTGGCTGTCAAAGTAAGCTTTCATTTAGCATTAGCTATTATTTAACACTTCATTAGAGCGTAACTAACCAGGAAAGGTTATACAGCTCAAAATGAATCCTAAATCTTTAAGATTTCCCATTGCAAAACTAGAAAGGACAGAAATAAGTAATTCATTCCAGGTGTCTTATATATGAGAAGGAGCTCAGCTTTTCGTGTATAATTTTTCATCACACATCATCATCATTATTGTGATAGCAGCAGTCAACACAGCACTTTACAGAATTAATATGGAGCCTGCCCTACCAGCTTGGCCATTCATGAAACAGCAAATGGCAAGCCAAAAACAACAATCCTATAACACCCAGAGTTCCCTGTCATGGACAGTATAGTGTTCAGTTTATGGTCTTTGTTAACCAATACAGAGTTGCTAACCAGGCTCACACACACTGGAAAGTGGTCACAAGATGTGCTCCTGCCTTTAGTTTTCAGAAAGTAACAGGAAGGCCAATTTTATAAGATTTTATGATTTGTTTTTTCTAATGTGGTGCTCTCAATGGAAGACAAGGGTCAGCTCACGAGAAGTCAGAATTTTGTGGTGAAGAAATGGCTGAAGAAGTTTAAAAAAAAAGGCAGTTTAATAAGCTTGGTTCTGGAAGTCATGGTAAGCAAGCCAGCTCAATGTTCACTTTGATATCACACTAACAAAAAATATAATTTTAAGGTCAAAATAAACTTCTTTTTCTTCCAAAATTACCTTTAGTTTTATTTCTCTTAGGTGTAATTTTTAACTTACAACAAAATTTCAAAAGCATTAAAGACTCTTTAATGAAGCTTATGTTTACAAAAGAAAGTGTGCATAGTTATTTAGATATTTTAGACAGACATGTCACTACTTCATGCTGAAATCATCAAGTTATTCATTATACCATTATCTGATTTAAGTCTTGAATTTTCATAACTTCTTTAATGTTTTCTTCTTGGGATTGGCATTAAAAAATGGGAATAAACCAATTCAATATTGTTAATGGTAATACTACTGGAATAGGTTTGCACCTCCTTTATATTTTTCAGACACATTCACAAATACTGGATACCAAAACCAAGCCAGTGCAGCAGACAGGGGAAGAATTATCAGTCCTACTTGAAAGGTGAAGGGATTGAGTTCAGAGTCACCAAGTGACTGGGCACATGGATACTAGGTGGCAGAGTTAAGACCATACTTTAAATCCTGTTTCTCAGTTTTGTACTCACATCAGTCAGTATGGCCTATAAGATGCTGTAGCAACAAAAATCCCCAGATCCAGAGATTCAAAACAGCAAAGATGGATTTCTTGCTCTTAATACATGTTCATCACAAGATATCTGGGGCTCTCTTTAGTCTTCTCCTTCTGCAGCCCAGGATACTGCACCATCCACCATCTGGAAAATTGCCTGTCATTGGGACAGAGGGAGAGAAAATTGTAGCAAATCACACATTTGCTCTTAAAGTTGCTACATAGACACTTATTCATAGTTCATCAGCCAAAGCATGCCTCACAGTCATGTCTAACTGCAAATGGGCAGGCCTATGAGGAAGTGAACAAAAAATATTTTTGAGTGAACAGAAATATTTTGTGAATATCACAGATTACAATAATCCTTCAAGGCACCAAATATGTGATTCATTCTCCTTCCCACAGGCAATACATACTCACTCCTCCCTGAAGGAGAAAACCCACTTATAAAGTGAGGACCAGAAGCACAAAGAGCAGGATTTATGGATGACACTGCAGCATAGTCTCTACAGCAGGGAGAAGTGTGCTTCACGTCTAGGTGTAGCTCCTCTTGAACCAAAACACCTATGAACTAAAAAGGTAAGTCATCTGCTTGCCAAACCTCCAGTACCCACCGGTGAAACATGTTCAGGGTAACTTCAATAAAGATTCCTATTAATAAAAGAGAAGAATGGGAGACACGATACTTCTGTCTCTAGCTGGTATGAAATCTCAGGGAGCAGATATGTTAAGGATCCCTATTGCAGAGGGAGAGGAAAAAAAAATTTTTTTTAAATTAGACCTACAGCGGGCTTTCCAGTGCATTTATTCTCCATGGGTCTTTGTTCTATTCTCTGAAAAAGCCCATCTTTGTCCAAAGATGAACAATGATGACCTTATTGGGACACTGAACTTCTTCAGGTGGCAAGAGAAAAACAGATAACATGGCAAGTTTCCCTTAAAACCAAAAGTGTGCAGTATTAAGACTGCTCTTTATTCTGCAGTTAATAATATTATATGCTTCTTATATTTTTGGTGTTAAAAATACCCTTTCCTGTGGGCTACTATGTCAGCATTAGGACGGACTTCATGAGAAGTGATTCTTCTCATTATTGAACCAGTTTGCATGAAATATAAATTTTGTGTAAAATATAACTTTTGTACTATTGCTGAAATCTCAGGAAAAAAGAAATAACTTTTAAGGGACTAAAAATCGAGTAATAACCCCCAAGCCCCCAAACAAAAAAAACAGCCAGGAGTTGAAATCTGAGCTATAAGCTCTACCTGCACACAAACTATGTGCATACACATGTGGTTTTGCTCTGCCAGTGGCATGTAGAAGGACCTGCACCAGAGATTCTGATAACAAACTGAGAAATCTGGGCCAACTGGTTTCATTTATCTAGAGCCTTATGGCTCCCAGAAGAAGCATGTGCAAATCCTCTCTGGAAGAAAGTTGAGATTAGTTAATATGAAGATCCAATTAAAGGTTATAAAGCACAAGGAAACAAGTCACCACGAGTAAATGTCAGTGGAAACCTGCAATTAATATCATAAAAAACTACACATATAAGAACGACTAGATACAGAATGAAAAGGATGAAAAAGATTGAAAGAAATTAAAAACAGTATCACATGAATGCACAGGCAACAAACAATTACCCAAAATGATAAGAAAGATACAAAAAAAGTAACTAAAGTGGAACTCTTATAATGAAAAGTGTAATGGTTGAGATAAAGAAACTCAGTGGTTGAATTTAAGAGAAAATTAGACACAGATAAAGAAATATCAACATGGAAAAATACTCAGAATTCAGCCACAAAGAGGCAAGAAAATGGAGAATTTTTAAAATTTTTTTATTAATATTTAATGTATTATTAGCCCCAGGGGTACAGGTCTGTGAATCGCCATGTTTACACACCTCACAGCATTCACCATAGCACATACCTTCCCCAATGTCCATAACCCCACCACCCTCTCCCTACTCCCCTCCCCTCCTACCCTGGCAACCCTCAGATTGTTTTGCGAGATTAAGAGTCTCTTATGGTTTATCTCCTTTCCTGATCCCATCTTGTTTCCTTTATTCTTTTCCTACTCCCCAAACCTCCCATATTGCCTCATATCAGGGAGATCATATGATAATCATCTTTCTCTGATTGACTTATTTCACTAAGCATAATACCCTCTAGTTCCATCTATGTCATCGCAAATGGCAATATTTCTTTTGATGGCTGCATAGTATTCCATTGTGTATATATACCCCATCTTCTTTATCCATTCATCTGTTGATGGACATCTAGGTTCTTTCCATAATTTGGCTATTGTGGACATTGCTGCTATAAACATTCGGGTGCATGTGCCCCTTCGGATCATTACATTTGTATCTTTAGGTTAAATACCCAGTAGTGTGGGTATTAGGGTTTTAGGGTAGCTCTATTTTCAACTTTTTGAGGAACCTTCATGCTGTTTTCCAGAGTGGCTGCACCAGCTTGCATTCCCACCAACAGTATAGGAGGGTTACCCTTTCTCCACATCCTCGCCAACATCTGTCATTTCCTGACTTGTTAATTTTAGCCATTCTGACTGGTGTGAGGTGGTATCTCATTGTGGTTTTGATTTGTATTTTCCTGATGCCGAGTGATGTGGAGCACTTTTTCATGTGTCTGTTGGCCATCTGGATGTCTTCTTTGCAGAAGTGTCTGTTCATGTCCTCTGCCCATTTCTTGATTGGATTATTTGGTTTTTTGGGTGTTGAGTTTGCTACGTTCTTTATAGATTTTGGACACTAGCCCTTTATCTGATATGTCATTTGCAAATATCTTCTCCCATTCTGTCAGTAGTCTTTTGGTTTTGTTAACTGTTTCCTTTGCTGTGCAAAAGCTTTTGATCTTGATGAAATCCCAATAGTTCATTTTTGCCCTTGCTTCCCTTGCCTTTGGCGTTGTTCCTAGGAAGAAGCTGCTGCAGCTGAGGTTGAAGAGGTTGCTGCCTGTGTTCTCCTCAATAATTTTGATGGATTCCTTTCTCACATTGAGGTTCTTCATCCATTTTGAGTCTATTTTCATGTGTGGTATAAGGAAATGGTCCAATTACATTTTTCTGCACGTGGCTCTCCAATTTTCCCAACACCATTCTTTGAAGAGGCTGTCTTTTTTCCATTGGACATTATTTCCTGCTTTGTTGAAGATTAGTTGACTATAGACTTGAGGGTCTATTTCTGGTCTCTCTATTCTGTTCCATTGCTCTATGTGTCTGTTTTTGTTCCAGTACCATACTGTCTTGATGATGACAGCTTTGTAATAGAGCTTGAAATCCAGAATTGTGATGCTACCAACTTTGGCTTTCTTTTTCAATATTCCTTTGGCTATTTGAGGTCTTTTCTGGTTCCATATAAATTTTAGGATTGTTTGTTTGAAAATGTAGAATATTAAATAAAGGTTAGGAAATGAAGAAATAGAATAAGATTTAACTTATGTCTAACTATAGTCCTTAAATGACAGAACAGAGGAGAGGCAATTTTTAAAGAGTTAATACATGAAAATGAAGGGCATAAATCCAAAGTAACAAGAGATCCAGAGTAGTGAACTAAAGAAATGGTTAAACATTAGAAACATTTCCTTTAAAATCAGAAAAAAGACAAGCATGCCCACTTCCCCAGCTTCTTTCTAACATTGTATTAGCTGTCTGCCCTCCTCACTTCAGTATGTCAGGTAAGAAGAATAACAAGAATTAGAAGAGAAGGAAACAAAACTGTTATAATTCACACTTTGTTGTCTACATGGAATACCGCCCCTTGCCCTCGGCAATCTTTTTTTTATATCTTTATTTTTTTTTTAAGATTCTTATTTACTTATTTGACAGACAGAGATCACAAGTAGGCAGAGAGGCAGGCAGAGAGAGAGAGTAGGAAGAAGGCTCCCTGCAGAGCAGAGCCTGACATGTGGCTGGATCCCAGGACCCTGGGATCATGACCTGAGCCGAAGGCAGAGGCTTTAAGCCACTGAGCCACCCAGGCACCCCACCCTCTGCAAACTTATCATTTATTAGAACTAATAAGAGAATTTAAGTTACCAAGGATAAATCTATATTTGGATATAACACCAGCACATGGAAATCAGTGTTATTTTTTTCTTCTTATTTGTTTTTATTTTTTATTTTTATTAACATATATTGTATTATTTGCCCCAGGGGTACAGGTTTGTGAATCATCAGGCTTCCACATTTCACAGCACTCACCATAGCACATACCTTCCCCAGTGTCCATAACCCAGCCATCCTATCCCTCCTCCCCCACTCCCAGCAACCCTCAGTTTGTTTTGAGAGATTGAGTCTCTTATGGTTTGTTTTCCTCCTGATCCCATCTTGTTTCATTTTTTCCTTCCATACCCCCCACAATTCCCCACCCTGCCGCTCAAATTCCTCCTATCAGAGAGATAATTGTCTTCCTCTGATTGGCTTATTTCACTAAGCATAGTACCCTCTAGTTCCCTCTAGTACCTCTAGTTTCCTCATAGTACCCTCTAGTTCCATCTATGTCATCACAAATGGCAAGATTTCATTTCTTTTGATGGCTGCATAGTATTCCATTGTATATATATACCTCATCTTCTTTATCCATTCATCTGTTGATGGATATCTAGGTTCTTTCCATAATTTGGCTATTGTGGACATTGCTGCTATAAACATTCGGGTGCACGTGCCCCTTCAGATCACTGCGTTTGTATCTTTAGGGTAAATACCCAATATGGTAGCTCTATTTTCAACTTTTTGAAGAACCTCCATGCTGTTTTCCAGAGTGGCTGCACCTCCTTGCATTCCCACCAACAGTGTAGGAGGGTTTTCAGGATTATTTTTATAGACTAGCCACAAAGAGAAGACATATTTTTAAAGCCATTATTTACTGCAGCAAGAAGAGATATAAGGAATCCAAAAATATATGGAACAAAAGATACATAAAACCTATGTGGAAAAATGTACACAACTTTTATTGAAAGACATTAAGGAAGATCTAAATTTGCAAATATGTGATGTTCATGGAGAAGAACTCTCAATACCCAAAACATGTAAGTTTCCTCTTAAGTCAATACAATAGAATTCCAACAGACTTCTTTGTTGTTGCTTCCGAACTTGAGAAGCGGATTCAGAATTTTACACAAAAGAGCAAAGACTGAGAAAGGAGAAAACAATGGTGAATATCTATAAAGAGAACATCTCCAGAACGAGAGCAGGAAGACGTAAATTTGTCCTTTGCCTATTTGATGGTATTAATTCACTTGAAGAAAAAAATTCCTAGAAAAGGAGTTGAGTCTGTTTGGGAAACTAGAAGTGGATAGGAGAGACAACAAGGGGGATGGTGGGAAGTGGAGGAGCAGAATCAGAGAAAAATTGTAAGAAGTGAGTCTATAAGCAGTCTTCTCTGTCAGACAGACAATTCCAGGTCTTGCAGTGTGAAACCATCATATATCTAAATCAGCCATTTTCCAAAATACTTGTGCAAAACTCCTAAAATAATTTTCAAAAAATTTTTTACCTCTTAATTTATTTTTAAGGGGGCATCTGTCATGTTTTAGCATATATTTAAATAGTTTCAAAGGATATAATTGTTGGTGTATTGAAAATAATTACAAGGTACAATTTAAGTGATTATATTTACTAAGTGTGTCTAATGGTATGTCAAATGTTAAAGATTTGATACTCAGCCACTATCATCCATTTAGAAAAGACCTGAATCCCTTTATCTCTAAATCAGAAATTTTACATTGCTCCTTTTCCTACTTGAACTGCTATTTTTATTCCACTTTCTCCACAGACTTTTCTGCTTACATAAAATATTTTTATGCTCAAGGTCTTTATTGCTCATCCTATCATGTTTCTCTTCAGCAAGCATATAAGTATAAATTGGAATTTAATACATTTTTACATTTCACGTAACTTTAAGATTTAATGATTTGGATTACATTATTTAAATTGTTAGTAGTATACAGTCGATAACAAAATAAGTGTATGATGAATTGTAACAGATCAATACTAAATATCAAAAGTAAAAGTTTTCTGGAAATCAATCTCCTAATGAGATAGATGAGCCCTATTTTTCCTCCAATAGTTCATGCATCCATGGGCAGAAATTAGTGCTAGAATGAGACAGTTCTCAACACCAAGTCTACCTCTGCTATGTAAGCAACAGAGCCTCTGGTTCATGAATTGTAACAACAGCAACACCAATGAATTTAATTGCCCCTTTGCCCCCTGATGGTTTTTATACCCAGGAGCAAGGCTGTAGTAGGACTGGCTGACAGTGATGTCTTTTGTCAAATGGGAAAAGGTGACTGTGCAAAGGGGGATCAAGTGAGGCCCAGACAACAGGCAACTTAGATAGATCAATTTTAGGATGGGGAATGTAAACTGAAGATCTTAACAATGATTCCTTTAACACTGCCCAAGCCTATACAACTTTGGAAAGTTTTTTGTGTGCCGCTGTTTGCAGACCACTGATTCAAGTCATGTAAGTAATTCCTCTGGCAGATTTTCTTGCTCAGTAGAGAGCCCTCTGATTTTAATGTCATTTGAATGTCCTTAGGCCTATGTGTGATACACAGGTCACATTAACAGTAACTACTCAAATTGCACTTCACTTCATCCCTACCTGCTGACAAACTTCTCATCCTTTGCAAAATCTACCTACCTCACCAGCCATCCAAGCTCCCAAGCAATGGCTTTTAAGCGTTCATAGATCAACCCACATGGCCAGTTTTCATCTCTCACTGGGCATAGGCAACAGCGTATTACAGCGGTTCTTTCACACTTTCGCATGCTAAAATGTACTGCAAATGAATCAAATGTAAGTCAAACTTGGAAACCAAAAAAATATCATTTTGCCAAGTAAGAATCTTTTAAAAGACCATACATTATCACCATTGTGTATCTTGTACAAGAATATTTCAAATATCTTTGAATGATTTCTATTATGACATGTGGAAGACACACAAAAGAATATATGCAATATATATGTAAGTTACTAGGTAAACACTAAAATGAATAACCGGGAACCTACTATCCAGCTTAAGAACTAAAACATTACTAGTAGCTTTGTATCTGCATGCTCGGTCTCCCTTGCATCCCCTTGCCTTTCTCCCAGAGATAGTCACTATTCTGAGTTTTGTTCTTAGCACTATTCTGAGTTTTGTTCTTGGCACTCTCTTCCTTTTAAAATATAAGCGTTTTATCACATGTATGTGTTCCTAAACAAAATATTGTTTAGATTCTCTTATTCAGCTTCATAAAAATTACATATTCTATGTACTCTTCTACAACTTGATTCCTTCATTTGATATTTCCAAGATTCAGCCATGATGTTACATGTATCTATGGTTTACTCATTTTTACTGACATATGTCATTAGGTACACCACCACAATTTTTTTTTAATCCATTGCTGTGAAATGAACGTTTGGATTGTTTTATATTTTTGCTATTACAAACATGTTGTTTGTATACATTTGTAAGAAGTTCCCCAAGGATATATGTACCTAACAGTGGAATGGCTTGGTGTATACATTTTTAACTTTGCAAGATAGTTCTGATTTTTTCCCAAAGTAATTGCACAAATTTATATCACTTCTACCAGTGTAGAATATCCTTTTCACCTGTAAATTCTCCAGTCCTTAGTATTATCAAACTTTTTCATATTTACCAATCTAGTAACTATAAAATATTATCTTGTTCAGTACTTAATCTGTGAATTAGCAATTTAAAACACAATAAAGTTGAGCAACTTTTCACAGTTTATTTGCCACTTGGGTTTAATCTCCTACAATATGCCTACCATAACATTTGACCATTTTCCATTTGGATTTTTTATTGATTTGTAGTTCTTTATAATATAATCATGGTATTAATTATTTTTCGGGGGTAGGTGGTATATTTTGAATATACCCAGCCCTATTCACATAAGATTTTCTCATTCAGTTCTCAGGGTTCTGTGGGTCCTGTACACTGGCCCATAGGTTCTAATGCTTCTTTCCTATAGTAGCAAAGTCTCATGCTTGTGTGGATAACCAGTTTCTAAAGCACTCTCACAAATCTTATCTCATCTGAGTCTCCCAACAACTTTTAAAAAACGAGCTGGGTATTATTATACTTGTTTTATAAATAAGGACACAGAGTGGCTTGCCCAAAGTCATAGAGCTAATAGTCCTCAGATTCTGTCTTCCATATCCTCCTTATGATTATATGATGCTTCTGCTATTTGTAGATTATGGCTTATTCATTTAAGCAAATGCTGCACCTCTGCTCAGCATCTCTACTTCAGTTTTTTCTTTTTTTCTGTATATGATTCAAACTATAGCTCTAGTCTATCAAGTTCGTTTTAAATGCATCGCCTACAAGGTAACAGATGAATAAAGGAAGCACTCAAATAATTTTTTAATAGGAGTTTTTTACAAGAGTCTAGGAGGATATTAGAAACCACAACAGTTATCACATTTTTTTAAAAAAATCACATTTTTAAATATAATGGGTCTATTATGTAAGAGAGCTGATTTCCCCTTCAGTATTTTCCATTCTTTTGGCCTTTTAGAGATTTAAAAGGAGGAATGCAGGGATTAAGAGAAGAAAAAATGTGCTTTAACATTTATTAGTATTATCTAAATTGGCTGTCTTATGTCACATACTGATTTTATATTAATTAATTTTTAAATATTATCTATTTGTTATATTAGAGATAACAAATACTTGTAATTAGTCTTACATGTTGAACTTATCACAGGAAGTAATATTGGTAGACTAGTAATCCCATCATTCACTTTCATCTGAAGCTTTTATACTGGGCAATTGGGTAAGCATCCATTGACTTCAGGAGCCTTCAGAGGGTGGGATGTTAACTCTCAAACGTGATGCCCAGTTGCTATTTTTTAAACAGGTGAAATGGTAAAATGTCATTTTTTACTTTCTGGGAGTTGTTTAAATTCCTTCTTTCCTTCCTTCCTTCTCAAGCTAACCAAATTACTCACGTAAAATCTTTAACCTTTTGGTAGTCTCCATCTCTTTTTTTAATGTGCATCACATATACCAGAGAAAACTATGTTTGATGAAACTACCAGAAGGACCTGGGGGTAAATAAGGAAACAGCATAACCTTTTGGTAGTCTCCATCTCTTTTTTTAATGTGCATCACATATACCAGAGAAAACTATGTTTGATGAAACTACCAGAAGGACCTGGGGGTAAATAAGGAAACAGCATTCCTGCTTGGAGGTATTTAAATCACCATATGATAGTTATAACTTAATACTTCCTGGACACATCCCTTGATGAATAATAAAAAGATAGGCCTACAATATTTCTTCTCCGAGGAGAAAGGTCTTTAATAACAACTGTTAATTCCACAGATAATTACTAAATATGGCTTTTCCTAGATCTCTTTCTTCAAGAATAAATGCATTTCCAGGTAGTATTTACTCATCACATATTCCTACATCTGTATCCAATTTAAAACTGGTTGGCTTGTCTGTTTCCATAAAGTGATAGTTTCTATAAGTATTTTGGTTGGAGTCTGAGAGCTGTGTTATATGACAATATATGTCTGATGATGAGCTCCCTTTGTGTATTTCCTTTATGAGTCAGGTATTCTACTGGGCTCATGCAGCTCACTTTGAGTAAGGGATAATTATATCACAAAGTGGTAAGCATAAGAGAGGGGTGTGCATTGGGGGAAGGGAACCTAATGACTTTGGAATTCAGATCTGTGCTTGGAAAGAATGAGGTGAACTCATTGTGTTGGTAATTTTGAGCTGTACACATTTTATAGTTGTGTGTAAGGATATGGGTCATTCCTAATGACCCATGCATTCCTAATGTAAGGGGATGGTCATTCCTAGCTGGGAAGCTTCGAGTATCATCTATTCCAGAGGGCCTCAAAGAGGCAATTACCTATTTGAGAGGACAGGCACTCTCCATATTTTCAGAAGTAAGTCTTCAAACCAACTGCTTAAAAAGAGCCTTGTGGATTATGTGACCATACAATTTATTACTCACTTTGGACAAGTGCAAGATTCTTGGGACACTGGGACAGCAAATCCAAACAGGGAATGTCTCAGGCAAATAAAAAAATATTTTCATCCAGTTCACGGAAGGAAAAGTGCCCAAGGCCTTCTATGAGGTGATGGTGTGAGAGTTGATCTGGTTGATTTTGTACTTAGGAGAAAAAACTGTCAGAAGTCAAAGAGGAGTCCTATTGCCTTTTCAAGGGTAAGTCAGGATAGGCCAAAACAATATATTCATAAGGATCTTACAAGGGCTTGAGATCTTTAGCACTCCAATTTTTACTTTTAAAGACTCCATACTTTCCCATTATGATTAATAATAAGACTCTTTAAAGAATCTTTGCACTGGGGGTACCTGGGAGTCTTCAGCCTCTTGCTGAAGATCATGATCCGGGAGACCCCAGATCAGAATCCCCACATTGAGCCCATGAAGAGCTCCCTGCTCAGAGGGCAGTCTGCTTCTCTCTCTCCCTTTGATTCTCCCCCCACCCCCCAGCTTGGGCGCTCTCTCTCTCTCTCAATCTCTTTAATATAAAATCTTAAAAAAAAAAAAAAAAGAAAAAGAAAAGAAAAAGAAAAAAGAGCTTTGTGTTGGTCTTTAGGGACAGCAAAAAAATGGGGCTCTGGGAAAATACATCGTTCGCTTGGATGCTGGTGGGGAAGGAGTAATGAAAAGTATTTTGCAAGAAAAGAATAAACTACTTTCAGGAAAGAAGTCTTTGCAAGAACACACTACTCACACTACTTGGGCGTGTGTGGTGGGGGTATATGGAATTACAAAGAAACACCGGGGACAAAAGAAAAGACCTTGTGAAATGCCACGGTATCCCACTAGCCGGGTTAACAGGGCCGTGGTCTCTGAGTGACCCTGTGCTGTGTGAGCGCTGGGAGCAGTGTCCCTTGGTTCTCTGGGAATGACACCATAGGCTCCCAGTGATACTGTGTGTCCCCGAGTCGTTCGTAAGAACGCAGGGACTGCAGCCAGCGCAAGTGCCCTGGAGGAAGAGCCTGCACCGGGGATGCAGGGAAAATGCATTCAGCACCAAAGGCTTGCCTCGACCACCACCAGCAGCAGAAACCCTGAGCCGGGCCAGGTGAGCTCCGTAGCCAACGCTCTACCCTCGGCCCTGCCCACTCGCGCCCCAGGCCCGCCCACACTCCAGTCATGGCCTTAAGTCGGCCGTCCGCGCCCCACTTCTCCGCGGGCTGTGCGAGCTCGGCTCTCCGCCGGCTCCCCACTCTGGAGGCCCCGACGCGGGGCGCTCCCACTGCGCGTGCGCCCTCCGGCGGGACGCCCCCCGCGCCCCTCCCCCTGCGGCCGGACTTGGTACAGCCGGGACGGCGGTTGGCGTCCTCCGCGGCTCAGGCGAGCGGCGGGATTTTCAAATCTTACCTTTGGAGGAGTGGCGGCGGCCCGGGCTGGGACGCGGGAGATGGAGGGACAGGCCGCGAGGGGTCCCGAACTCCGCCTGGCGGGCCTTCCTGTCCAGCAGGTGAGTGACGAAGGGCCCGGCTTCAGGTCTTCACGCCACCGTTGTGCCTCGGCGTCGAGAAAACCCCAGGCCGCGTCTCCTATCCAGCGGTGACCAGAAACAAAAGGAAGGACTGGGAGGCCGCACTTTTGAGGCTCCAAGGGAGCTTAGAAATCTCCGCATTCCCCACGGCCCCCGGTTTCTCATGGAACAGACAGACCCCAGTGGGGAAGCGATGCCAGAGCTCCGCCGTGCGTTTCCGGGCGCACCTGCCCGCTGCTTCCCGGCACCGTGCAGCGTTGGAACCCCTCTCCCCCACCCCCACCCCGCCCAAGCGTAGGTGATGCTGGGGAAATGCAGGTTCCGGGATTTCCAAGAAGCCCACCCGAGGCCCGGGGAGGACAGTTTGCTTATTGCTTGATTTGACGGCAGCACAAGTACTGGACCGCTGTCTGCGCACGACAGAAACTAGAGGGGCAGGGTGGTGGTGGGGGGGGGGGGGACTGCACCCTTGGAACTTTAGAAAATTGAAAATGGATCCCTTTTGCATTGGATAAGAAAGAAGTTTGATAGATTGCTCTTTCGCCATGTAAAGGGGGGGGGTTAGAAACCTTTTTACTTCATAGAGAGCAGCATTTTTTTTTCCTTAGGGAAACCAGTTATTAAAATGTTGTTTTCCGCTTAACCATAATTTTAGAGTCTTAAAAGAAAACTGATCTTTAAGCTGGAGCTTCACTTCTATTTTAATTTCTGTCTTATTTTCCTTAATTCTGAGATAGACTAAACTGTATGAAAATACCAGTTTTGTAGGTCAAAATTGGCAGACTATGAGGAATTTTATATCGTCTTTGCTTAGAACCCTGGCAAAGCCTTTCCTTAGAAAATTATTCTTTGTTAGAAACCTCAGTCGATACAACATCGTTAGTAAATCTTCAATAATACTGAGAAAAATAAAGCAAGACATTAAGAATCATTATGCAGAAAAGTCCAACTCCTTTATTAGTAATGCTGTTTTATGCCAGAATTTTCAAAAATTTCAAACATTTTAATGTAAAATGCTTCTTTTCTGTCCTTTCCTTTATGTACTTTGGCTGTCCCGATTGTTAACAAAATCTTGATTTCTAGTGAACTGGCAATCTGTGGAAGTTCTTGTGTGCGTTGCATAGGTGTTTGTATAGTGGTTTGAGTATATTTATTTAGTTGTGTGCAGCAGTAATATTTAGGAATTATACGAAAGAAGAGGATAAGGTCATGAAAGAAGTTTAGCTACGTGGAATGAAAATAAATAATTATACACAAAGGCTGGATTATTTTCATGTGAGAAGGTACAGTATTTAATGATTTCTTAGGCAGCAAGAAAAGCAAATAATAAGAGTTGTGGAATTCCTTGTTAGGATCTTGAATAAAAATTGCAAAATAGTAATAGGTTTCAACCTAATATTGAGGGTCAGTAAGAGAATTTTATGTTTGACTAACTGAATTTTTATTTGCTGTTTTTCCTTTGATATTAATGAACCTGCCATCTATTAGGCAAAAATTCCTGGGTGGTCAAATACTAGTGAAACACCTCTGTTCAAACCTTGGAGTCATCTGTGAGTACACACAGTATTGGCTATGGAGTCAGATTAAGGTCAAATCCAACTCTGCTTGTTATACAACTTTGAATAACTTATCTGTCTTTTCTAAGTCCTTAGTTTTCACAGTTGTAAAATGGGTAAGATGCTTATCTTGGAAAGTTACTAGGAGTTGAGAACCTCTTTAAAATACTTAGGATATTGGGGCGCCTGGGTGGCTCAGTGGGTTGGGCCGCTGCCTTTGGCTCGGGTCGTGATCTCGGGGTCCTGGGGTCGAGTCCCACATCGGGCTCTCTGCTCAGCGGGGAGCCTGCTTCCTTCTCTCTCTCTCTGCCTGCCTCTCAGTGTACTTGTGGTTTCTCTCTGTCAAGTAAATAGATAGAGTCTTAAAAAAAAAAAAAATACTTAGGATATTACCTAACACTCAGAATATACTTGAGAGAAAACTGTTTTCTTACCATCTCTTTTCCCATTCATCTGAGATGTTGGGGCAGCCACCTAGATTTTCTTACAAATATTTAAACTTTAGAAATCTTAATAAAAATAAGATTAAGATGTAATGCTATTGGTGCCAGCAGGCTGGATCAGAGGACCCAGAATGGGGTCCCATAGGACTAGCTAAGAATGTCCTTAACTTCTTGCAGGATGGAAATCTCATCTGAGCCCATAGGAGGTTAAAGAGTTTATTGAAGATAGAGAGCAGATGAATGCTCAGGAAACTCAGAAAAGGAGCATGAGTCTTGTCTTAGTTTGGGGTCTGGGGATTTTTATTGAGGATAATGGTGTGGTGTATGTGTCCTCTCAGGCAACCAGGAACCAGTTAGAACAAAGACGAGGACCCAAGTGTTATTGCTTGGAGCCCGGGTGGAGGAGCTGAGGGGGGTCTTGGCGTCAAGATGTCTAGTGCTGGTGGTCTGGAATACACATATGGTAGATTCCTCCAGTCATTCTCATCTGGTTCTTTCTTGGATGTTATCTGTTCTAGAGAAATCTTGAACTCCTTGACCCTTACAAGGAGGACATACACTATTTGCATTATAAGGCATGTGTAAAGTGGGGTGTGGGTCAAGTCCTAGCAAGAATAGAAGCAGGAAAAAAAGCAAAAGACAGATTTTAATAGAGTTCTTCAGTTTCCCGATCTCATTATGTCATTTCACCAAAGTAAATGTATATAGAAACATGAATTTAAGAATTCTTTCTCTAATGCCATTTCCCAGAATGACCACTATTAACAATTCCCAGATTTCTTTCTCTACATAAACAATTCTTAAAATAACATGCAGTATCTTTTAGAAGAAGGATATATGCTGTAAATACTCATTTGCAGTCCTTTTCATCATGGTCTCTTAGTGAACATGGTTTAACTATATCCATTATGTAGGTAATAATTTCTATCTGGATTACTACAGTTGTCTTATTAGCAGCCCAACTTCATTTTTTTTTTAAAGTCTGTGCTTAATTTCAACACTAAGGCCATTTTCTTTGGACTTCCTTTGTCCCCTTCTAGCTCTTCAAAACTAGTATCTTTCTGTTTTCTACGTAATCTAGATTTGCACTTTTAAGACCTTTTCCTGTTTCATTTTTAGCCTTGGTCTGTCCATTTATTTTTATCAGTCTGACTTTAGATACTTACATGATCAGGACAGTGCCATAAGCTTCATTTGACTTGATTACAAGGAAACTCTTGTTTAGAAAATTGAAGAAGAAATGGCAAAAGGAAGGCTTTCCCCCCATTCTTCGCTCTTTCTGGAGACTTGCTTTCTGACATTTCTAAGAAGGATGGGTATACGCTTTTGTCTTGGGTCCTACTCAGTCTTGACTCTGCTATTATGGTTGAGGCAGCAGCAATAGGGATTTAATCTCCATCCTGTTACACTTTGGGGCTCAGTCTGTGCCCTCATTACAAGATCATTGTTCTCACTGTGGATAACATCAACTATTACCCCAGGAGCACTTTGTACCCCTTACTAACTAAAATTAAGTTCTTTGACTCCATAAAGACTTTCTTGGCTAGAGTAATATCACTTAACCAGAGAGTTTTTTTCTGTGTGTGAAGTATAGATGTATACTAAAGTTGCGGAGACCACAAAACTAGCTAACACCATAGCTTTTTTTTTTTTTTTTTTTAAACACCAGTACATTCTAAAGTGTACATACACTTAATTCATCTCACTTATGTCAGCCCTCCCAGATCCACATTCGCTCACTGTAGAATAGGGGAGGTAAACTAGTTTACTATGAATGTTAATTTGGCTGGGTTAGGGATCAGTGAACTTTTTGTGTAAAAGAACAAGGTAGGTAAATATTTTCAGCTTTGTGAGTGAGCCACATGGTCTTAGTTGAAACTACTCAACTCTGCCATGGTACTTGAAAGTAGCCTTAGATAATACAAATGGTCGTGACTGTGCCCCAGTACAAGTTTATCTACAAAAAGACTAGCATTGACTGGGCAATAGTTTGCTGATCCCTGCTCTAAAGGATAGATTTCTAATGTTAATTTATTAGATACATCTAATTTCCTTAATGATTATTTAACCTTACAAATAAGGTGATTTAAAAAAGAAGCCCTAACTTTGCATTTCATTTCTGCACTATTTCCCAAGCCTCTATAATTTTATAATCTTTATTAAGTGATGAAGAGAAGACCATCTTGATTTATAAGATGGAAACCCTAGAAGCCCAAACTGATTCTTTAACGTGTTTGTGGCCACCTACTGGTTCCTTAAGGTTGTTGCAACTGTCCAGATTGCTATGGAATTTCAAGTAGTGCTGCAGTGGGTCTTTACCCTGGCTGTACATTGAATCACCAGAGGAACTTCAAAGAAAAAAACAGAAAAACAGCAGCAACAAAAACTCGGGCTCTACCTCCAGAGAGTCTAATTGTTTTTTGGTGGGTGAGTCTTAACTTAGGTACTTTTATAAGGCCCTTCCCCTATCAGAGGTGATTCTAATATGCAGCCAGCTTTAAGAACTGTTCTGCTGGTTCAGCTGGCTGCCTCACACTATTAAAAAGCAAAATTGAATTTAATGGTAGCAGATGGTATTTGTTTGTATTTGAGTTGTAGGGTAAAGCTATTCATCCTGGCTTCACGTTGTTCCCTGCATAAACTCTCCAATACTAACCAGCCTGCCAGAGCTTATTTCTATAGACATATGGGTCACATGGATAATTCTTATAATTAATTATTAATTACATTAAAGAAGAATTTACTTCAAGACTGACAAAGTCATAAAAAGATGAAACAGAATTGTTGAAATTCAGCTATGTGTAAAGAACGAAAACCAGCAAATGACTACATTTATATAATATACCAGTTTTGAGTTCTACTACTGGAGAAGTAATTACATGATGTAATTACATAAAGTAATTAAACAGATCTGTTCTTCTGCATGCAAATAGTGCATTTGACTGATTTGGATAGACAAGTTAAGTCATCTGCTACAGCTTCTCTTTTAGGGTACTTTTCATAGACTTGCTCTCCTGACTTTTAGTTTTCTTTTGAAAAGATTGTCTTTTGAATATCTGGAACTTCCGTTATTATATTCCATTTACATTTTTGATACAGATTTTGATCCAATTAAAAGGTAAATTATAACATTTATTTTTTACTGCAGAAGCCAAGACTTCTACTTTTAGAAATAGACATACTGGACCATTATTATGTTCATAGTATAGTTAAAGAGTATCCAATGATTTATAATTTTTTTTAAAAGCCACTGTGAATTAAATCAAAATAATATGTTGGAGTTTATAGAATTTTAATGTTACATGTATAAATTGTGTATAGAACCAGGCCATTACATGATAATTGTATGGAATAAAAGACTTTCAGAACTAAAGTGATATAGTAGTTTCATGATGACTCTTAAAATTAAAGTAAACAGGGCGCCTGGGTGGCTGAGTCAATTAAGTCCTCTGCCTTCAGCTCTGGTCATAATCCCAGAGTACTGGGATCAAGTCCCACATTGGTGCTCCCTGCTCAGTAGGGAGCCTGCTTCTCCCTCTCCTCCCTGCTCCTGTTTTCTCTGTCACTATCTGTCTCTCTCTCTCAAATAAATAAAATCTTAAAAAAAAAAAAACTAAAGTAAACATATCCAAAAATCTATTCTAAATCTCTGTTCCATCCAATAGCTAAAAGCTTCTGACATTTGCTGGACACAGTGCTTTCACTCTTGCTTCAGAGATTTTATTTACATTGCTTACCATAGCCACTAAAACTTAGTCCCTTTTCCAGCATCTTCTCCTTTAGAAAATCTTACCTTGGTTAATTCAGTGTCATCAACCATATCTTTCCATCCCACAATACAACATATATAATATGTGCATATGCTATAATGTTTACATTAGTTACTGTATTATTGTATTCGTTTCCTGAGGTTATTCTTTAACAAATGACCCAAACTGGGTGGCTTTAGACAGTAGAAATTTATTCTCTCATTGTTCTGGGGTCCAGAAGTATGAAATCAAGGTACCCACCTACAGGCCCATATTCCTGCTAAGGGCTGTGGGAAGAATTTTTCTCTTGCCCTTTCCAGCTTCCTTTTGTTGCCTGGTGGTCCTTTGCTTGTAGACTCATTACTCCCATCTCTGCTTTAGTCTTTGCGTGTAATCTCTCTGTGAATGTCTCTTTTCTTCATGTGGGTTTCCTATAAGGACACCAGTCATTGGGTTTGGGTTCATACTATTACAGTTTGACTTCATCTTAACTAATTACATTCGTAAAACCCTATATCCGAATAAGGTCACATTCTGCAGTTCTAGGAGGACAGGAGTATTTGGGAGACATTATTCAAACTTGTGAAATTATGCTAAGAATATGTAATGTTTCTCACCCCCATTTCTGTTCTGTTTCTCTACTAGATTGTAAAAACTTCCTAATAAAATAAAGGTTTTGCAAAGAGCATTATCAATAGCTATATAATTTGTGCTATTATACATTAAAAGTTTGTCACTTTCCCAATATGTTACAACATTAAAATGATGTCTAGTATGTCTTCCATCTATTGGGGTAAAAAGAAATATTATAATTCTGAATTTTTGCTATCTTTCAAGAATACTTTTCTCTCTCTCTTTTTTAAAGGATTGCAGCATTCAAGAAAAAATAGATTTAGAAATTCGAATGCGAGAAGGAATATGGAAACTCCTTTCTCTGAGCACTCAGAAAGACCAGATCTTGCATGCAGTTAAGAATCTCATGGTATGCAATGCTCGAATAATGGCATACACATCGGAGCTACAGAAATTAGAAGAACAGATTGCAAATCAGACTGGAAGATGGTTAGTAGCATAGTTTTCCTATGGCTTTTAATATACTCAAGTATTTGAATAAGAACACAATATAATTTAATTTTAATGTCAAATGTCAAATCATCAAAGCTTTTAAAAAATAAATACACCAAAGTATTTTGGTGTATTTTGGTGTATTTTGTCAAAATACTTTGTACCAAAGTATTTTGATGTATTTTGGTGTATTTTGTCAGTAGAACTCCGAATAAAATTAATATTATAGTAGCAGTTTTCACTTGGCAGTTTTACTGTGTCCCAGATTATGAAGTGAAATGGTTAAGAAGCAAGAGCTGAGAGAATATTTTAAAAAGGACGAAGGAGCCCCTGGGAGGCTTAGTTGGTTAAGCCTCTGACTCTTGATTTCAGTTCCGATCAGGATCTCAAGGTTGTGAGAATGAGCATTGCGTTAGGCTCCACACTCAGTGGGAGTCTGCTTGAGATTCTCTCCTTCTCTTTCTGCCTCCCCCATCTTTATCTCTCTCTCAAATGATAAATGACTAAATCTTTTTTTTAGAAAAAGGACCAAGACTGATAGCTGAGTATATAGAAATGTGAATTTTTTTAAAAAGTTGCTTAAAAATGCTAATAAAGAGGTGTTAGCTGAGAGTAATGGAAGTTTAGGTGTAAAAATTGAAATGCACACTCCTTTCATATGGTGAATATAAGTCCTCAAGAGGCAAACAATTTACCCAAGGACATGTCACTGGCCAGTGACAGAAACTAACCGAGAGGTTGCTTAGGATTTGCTAAGTATCTTCTGGTCCTTGTTCTCTTGGTTACTCTGTTTCCATTTTGGATCAGGTCTAGGATTTGTGTATGAAATTTACATTCTATTCCATTTACAATGCCAACTCTTCTTGAATCTAAGAATGGACTTAAATTTGATTTCTTTTCTAATGTAAATGGTCTTACATCACCCATTGTTGATCAGTCTTAAAGCTCTAGCACTAGTGAAGAATTTCTTTTTATACCGTAATGGCCATTGTGCTGTTCACAGGGTACCTCCATTAAATGCTTGAAAAATAAGATAAAAAACACAGATTACAGAAAGAGATTTTTGTAAAAATGAAATGTTGATGAGATGATGATACAATAAACACTTGTGGACAAAGTCACTAATATTTGCTGTACTGCTTTTGGACCACCTCAGTTCCTTTATTACAGTTGACAAGATAATATTTACATTTTGAAAATTAAGGTTATATTAAAAACCCAATCTGATACTTTTTATATAATTATTATTATAACAAATGTGAAATAATTTTCATTATTTTTTATCCCTGACATTATAAGATGAAATTATTCTTACGTCGTAATTTAAGAAAACATTTTTTCAGATGGACATACCTTGGTTTAAGTCAGTGCCTTTCAAACTGGATCACATAAATCACTGAGAGTACATAAATATCATAAATATGTCTCAGGATATATACAAAGCCATAGGATAAATATGGCATATCTTCTTTATATCTATGAGTTTTTAAGATAAAACATGAGAAATTAGGAACTGTGGTATAATTTGCATTATTCTGTTCACAGAGCTGTATGTGCTCCGCCCATCCTTTTTAAGGACTTTTTGTCCGGAGAGGGCCGTTTCAGTGGAAGGGTTTAAGAAGCACTGGTTTAAGTACAGGGTGGGACTAAACACTTGCTATTATATCATCTCTCACATTGCAGGAAATACTCTTCTGGAAATCAGTGTACTCCACATTTATGTTCTGTACATATTTTTAGTGAATTGTGAATTGACCATTTTCTTAATTTGGTAGTATGACTTTTCTAAAGTTACTGATTTATAAAAATGTTAAATAAACTTAATCCTTATTGAAATGATAGAAGAAAGATAGGAAGAAATATTTGACTCAACTGGAAATGTGTATGATTTTCAGTTTCTTTAGGGATTATCTTCATTAGATGAAAATAGCTTTGCTGCTATACATGCATATTTATATTTGATCATAATTCCTATAAAAATTGTCTCCCTTAATTATAAAATTATTTCTTTAAAGAAATCTGAATGTTCTCTATGAATTCTTTTATTTACAATTCCACTTTGTTTTGTGCAGATGTAACCTGATGTCACTATCAAATATAACTGGAAATTTCATAAAAATGATCTAGATAGTAAGGAGAGTCTTACGATGGTTTTTCAGTTTCTGGAATTAACTTATGGAAATTATGCCATTTGATTAGTTGGTCAAATATTTACTGACTAGTACTTGTACAACATTATTAAGTACTGTGTTGGTGTATACAAATTCAAAGAACAGAATTTGTCAAAATATGAGAACATTTGTATGTTCAGCAGTCAAATATTTAACCTTTAGAGGTCAGAGTTCTTTTCCTTAGCTTGGTTTTGATAGTCTTTAAGGTAGAAAAATGCTTCATTTTTTACATGGCTAACATAGTTAAAATGGCGTTTTAATGAGTCTACCGCCTACCTCTAGTGTAGTTTAGTCTACCTTCTCTAAAATTTTATTATAAAATATCAAAAAATTAATACAGCTAGGCTTTGTCAAAGAAGAATTAAGTCAGTATGAAATGGCAAACTTGAGGAAGATCTGATGAAAGAATAAAATCTGAATCTTCTAGATTTTGGAGGATGGATAGAGTTTGGTTGGGTGAGTGAGAGGAAAGCAGCATTCCAAGAAAGAAAAATAGCAAAATAAAAGCTCAGGGTGAAAGAGGATAATGAATTATTTAAGAGTAGTGACAAGATGTGTTTGGTTGAGGCTCAAGACGAAGCCGAAGTTGAAAAGCAAGGGAGAAGCAAGATTCAGGAACTTGTAGAAGGCTAGCTGGCAAGTTAACAGTTGTTAACTGACAGATTTCCAGGTGCCACATATTTTGTTAAGGTGTGCACAAATATCATGTTATACACTGGGAGAGCTATAAACCTCTATTAAAGAGTAGTCAAATGGGACTTTGCAATATTAGATAACTGTTTCAAAGGACACACAGTGAGTACGTGGCTAGGACATGAACCCAGATGAGCCAAAAATCTGAGGACTCCTCACCCCTGTAGGAAGTTAATGGGTGTTAACTGATAGCCTTCTAGGTGCCAGATAATTGTGCTAAGGTGTCCCGCAAACTGAGAGGTACAAACCTCTTCTTTTTTTTTTTTTTTTTTTTAAGATTTTATTTATTTGTCAGAGAGAGAGAGGGAGAGCGAGCGAGCACAAGCAGACAGAATGGCAGGCAGATGCAGAGGGAGAAGCAGGCTTCCCACCGAGCAAGGAGCCTGATGTGGGACTCGATCCCAGGACACTGGAATCGTGACCTGAGCCGAAGGCAGCTGACTAACCAACTGAGTCACCCAGGTGTCCCTACAACCCTCTTTTTAAACTTCGCAGCATTCTTTTTGTCACATTCATGCCTGTTCTTAAGTTCTGACTTTCATTGGCCTCTATGCTTGCCATGTTTGTCGAGTATTATTCCTTACTTTGTTCAGGTTTTTTAGTCAACTTTTTAATATGAAATTTCATATGTAAAAAAGTAGTAAGAACAGTATGATAAAAATTGTAAAGTAGTATATTCTCTACCTAGATGGACCAGTTGGTAGTTCACTATATAGGTTCATCTATTCTCTCTTCTGTTTTTGTATTATATGTACAAAATATAGACATGCACACATATACATTTTTTTTGTATTGATCCATTTAAAAATAATTTGCAATCAACATGGCATGTACATCTCAATGGTTCTAAAAGCAAATAATCTGCTACATAGCCAAAATGTAATGATCATATGTAAAAAATTAACAATAATTCCATAGTAGTCATCTAATACTCAGTCTGAATTCACTTTCAGCTAGTTGTAAAAAGAAAATCCTTTGCAGTGGTTTTTCCCAGACCAGAATTCAGTTAAGGGTGATGTAGTACTAGAGTCCTGGTTCCCTTTAATAGTGAATGGTATTTTGAAATCAAGATCTGGGCACTGGGTGTTCCCATTGTTACTTGAGATCATTGCTTTTAGACCTTTTTAGTAGACATAGCTGTGGGAGAGATTTTTTTAAAAAGTTAGGTGTTTACATTGATATTTGTAGGTTTTTGTTTTCTTAAATTATTTTGTATTTATCTTTTTTCTCATTCTGAAAAACTTAATTCCTAATAACAGTAATCTACTTCCTTATTTGTTTAATAATATGATTATATAAAGTAGTTTCATAATTTTAATATTAATATGATTACTGACAGAAAACCCAGCTAGGCAAGTTCAGCATTTCTTTGCTGTTCTTTCCCAACATATGGAAATTATGAGATTTTCCAACATACAAGAATGTTGAAAGAATTGTACAGTGAAAACTCATATATCCACCACCTAGATTCTACAATTAATATTTTAACTACATTTGTTTTATTCTAAATTCATTCTTCTCTTCATCCATCAATTCATCTTATTATTTGTGATGCACTTCAAAGAAAGTTCTTTGTGTGTGTCTATGTACATGCCAGCATGTATACATTCCTGTGGATAAAAATGGGAGACCATGATTAAAAATTACTTATTTTTTTTCCTTTCTGAACAGTTACTAGTTTCATAAACAGAGTCATCTATTGTTTCATTTTGAATTTGCCTTTTTCTTTGTACTTCTTGGATACATCCTGTTTCTTTTTCTCCAGCTCTCAATTAGTAGTACCTACCTTTGTCCCCCACTCTCCAAGGCAAGCATTGTTAACTGATTTTTTTTCCACCATAGGTTTTGCCTGTTCTAGAACTTAATATAAATGGACTTGCTAGTATGTACTCTGCTTCTTCCTTCAGCATAATACTTTTAAGATTCATTATGTGACTAGTGATTTGCTCCTTTTTATTGATCAGTAGTATTCCCCTGTATGAATGTATCATGGTGCCACTCCCTTGTAGTGTTGAGTTTTCTCTAATTTCTTTTCTCCTTTGGTTGCCTGCTAGTCTTTTTAGGTAGTTGTTTTTTAAGTAGTTTTCCCAGATTTTATATTGTTTTCTGTGGGAAACAGAAGAGGGAGAGGTAGGGTTTTTCTAATATGAGATACTTGGACGTTACCAAAAGAGGAATTCATTTTATATCTTGCTCAAACCGATTTTTATTTTTTATATTTTAAGGAATATTTTGTAATCTCTTAATATAGTCAATTTTCATAACTTTCATGGGCTTTTAAAGTTATATTTCTTTTTACCATAATACAAAATTTAATACATGTATTCAAAGATCTATGTTATTAATTGTTTTTGAAGTATTCTATAGGGGTTCCTGGGTGGCTCAGTTGGTTAAGCATCTGCCTTGGGTTCAAGTCATGATCCCAGTGTCCTGGGAGATGATCTAGCCCCACATGGGGCTCCCTGCTCTCAGGAAGTCCGCTTCTCTCTCTCCCTCTACCTCTCCCCAAGCTGTGCGCTCTCTATCCCTCTCTCTCTCTTTCAAATAAATAAATAAGATCTTAAAAAAACATAGTCTTCTATGGCCTTGCTTATTGAAGACCACTTTAACTGTCTTGGACTGTAGGTTGAGATATTTGTTATTAAGATTTTTCTGTCTTGGGACACCTGGGTGGCTCAGTGGGTTAAAACCTCTGTCTTCGGCTCAGGTCATGATCTCAGCGTCCTGAGATGGAGCTCCGCATCGGGCTCTCTACTCAGCGGGGAGCCTGCTTCCCTTCCTCTCTCTGCCTGCCTGTCTGCCTACTTGTGATCTCTGTCTGTCAAATAAATAAATAAAAATCTTAAGAAAAAAAAAAGATTTTCTGTCTTACTGCTTGTATATCTGATACTTTCTGTTTTATGAAACATTTGATATCTTTGCACTTAATTTCATACTTGTTGTCAGTTGTGGTCTTTAGTATTATAAATGTCCTTTTATTGCTGTTGTTTCATAGTGGCTTTTTTAGACTTGAATTCTGGAGTTGCCTGTTAACAAGATCATAACCCCAGGCATTCTTAGTGTTTGCATTTGTTTTGTTTATCTTTGTGCATCTCTTTTATTTTAACCTTTATGAATCACTTTGTAGGAGGTGTGTTTCCTGTGTTCATCCCAGAGTCAGATTTTACATTATGAGCTTATCTGAAAATCCTTTGGTGGGGGGGGTGCTAAGCCTATTTCCATTTATATTACTGATGTAATTGATTTTTAGCTTTGTCATATTCTTTTATGTTATGTTAACTTATGTATTTATAATTGTGCTTTGTCTTTTAGTGTTTGGTCTATCTTCTCTGCTCTTTTTAATTTTTTTTTTTAATTTAAGATGAGTTTTATTGGTTATGGTAGTTATTGGAACTTTATATTAAAACAAAACAAAACAAAACAAAAAAAACAAAAAACCTGGGATGCCTGGGTGGCTCAGTTGGTTAAGCAGCTGCCTTCGGCTCAGGTCATGATCCCAACATCCTGGGATCGAGTCCCACATTGGGCTCCTTGCTCAGTGGGGAGCCTGCTTCTCCCTCTGCCTCTGCTGCCACTCTGCCTGCCTGTGCTCTCTCTCTCTCTCTCTCTCTGGCAAATAAATAAATAAAACCTTAAAAAAAAAAACAAAAAAAAACAAAGCCTACGTACTGGTAACTTCATAATGACTTTAGCTCTTTTTTCCCCTGACTTAGGCTTTTACTATTTTGTTTTTCTACTTTAAATGAAATCATTTCCTTTCATTTATCATCTGTGGGGAGATCAGTGAACTTATTTTTCCATTTTTTCCTTCTCTATCTTTCTATTTTGTTTTGGTTTAGTATTATTATTATTTTCTAAGCTTTGTTCGTCTTTGGTTGAGTAGTTAATATATACATGCTAATCTTGTAATTGTGTCTTACCTTTGTTTTAGTCTTTGATCTACTATTAAATATGTATAATGTTCACTAACTTTCCTTTTGTTGTAGTTTCTAAAATCATCTCCTGTTTGGAGAAAGGTTATGATCTAGTAGATTTCTCAATGTGAGTATAGCTTTCTTCACATTCTTTTATGTTTAAAATGCTTTCCTTTAGTGTTTGAACTTCAAAAGCACAGGTTGACTGTATGCAAAATCCTTGGCCAATGTTTTCTTCCCTGGAGTTTCTTAAAAACCTCGCTCCCCTGTTGTCTTATCAAAAATTCTAATGTCTAATTTTCTTTCCCTTGTAAATGACTTAGTCCTTTTTGTCTAGAGGCTGAAAGTCTGATAATTTTATTGGGGTAGGTTTAAAGGATGAGCATTTTGGCTCACTTAGGGCTCTTTCAATATGTAGATTCAGTCCATTTATTTTCAGACAGTTTTCCTGGAGTTAAAGCCTCTAGAATAAGGCATTAAGTGTCTCATTAACTTTGTTTTTATTATCTAAGGATGCCAATTACACATAAGTTGGCTCTTCTTTGCCTGTCTTCTATGTCTATCACTTTCTCTTTGATGTTTTTAAAGTCTTTATATCATTTTTTTGTCTTTTGACTCTTTCATTCTCACCCAGTGTTTCTCTTAACATATTTTTAATTTTATGTCTTCATCCTTGGCACTTTGTATTTTACTCATCATTTCAGAAATGATTTTGTTTTATTTTTTACAGTTTCTTTTTTCTTACCTCTCTCTCTCTCTCTTTTTTTTTTTTTTTTTTTTTACCTATTTGTCCCTTACTAGTCTGAGATCTAAAGATTTCAGATTCCTCACTTCTTTCTTATTTGTAATAGTTTATTTAACTGCTCTTAATTCATTTTGGAATATTGTGTTTTTGTTACTTTATTTTTTTGGAGAGTGGTTGATAGGCATATTTTTATCAGCTGTAGCATTTTGACTCCTCCTACTTTTGTTTTATAATAGCTTTCTATGGAAGTTGAGGTCCTTTTTCTTTGATCCCTAGTTAAGTATGCAGGATATAGAGTTTTCTCGGACCAACTGATAATGGGTGGGTAGAGGAGCTTACTTATTTTTTGTTTGTTTGTTTGTCTAACAGTATTTTCAATTATTGGCTTTGGAGTCAAAGAGCAGTTTCTTTAATAAATGATGCCTTTGAGATGTTGGTTAGTTGGTTTCCTGATTTTTTAAAAAATATTATTTTGTTTTTTAAGGCTTTTAACTTCAGTTTCTTTCTTCTTCTTCTGCGGCTACTGCTGCTACTGCTGCTTTTTTCTTCATGGGCATACCTTGAAAGGATACCTCTTTCATTGTGTGTCTGTCTTTCCATAAGTCTAATAACTTCTGAACAAGAATCCTTTAGCAGTCCTTACAACTATCTATAGGAACCAGGGATAAGGTATCATTCAGGTCTTGTATCCATTGTCTTTTCTTCTAGGAGAGATCACAAGTTGGTTTTGTGTTTTGCAGTGGGTACTCCAGGAGTTGACTTTGATGGTTTCAGTTGTCAATTTCTCCATTTATGTAAATAGAACATTGTTGTAGTCTCTGTTTTCTAGTTATGCTGTGACGTATGGGCTATAGGTGATTTTATTTGCTTTCCTGTTGATCTAAAAGCTTTTGTAAGATACCTGAAGAAATTCAGATTTAGCCACCATTATCTTACAGGAGCTGGGAAGTCATACTCTGATTACTTTAACAAATGTTTTAATGCCTCTTCCACCTAAGCTTCAAGTTTAATATTGAGACCAAGAAAATAAATACAAACTAATCCTTGTTTGTGTGACATTTCTAAGAATGACATAGAATATATTTAAAATATTACTTCATTCAGTACCTATGAGGTAAGTAGATATTTCTCCTATTTTACATATGATGATGCTGAGGCTAAGAGATTAACAGCAACTCTTTAGCATAACTAGTTTTTGATGGTAGGAATCAGACCTAAGATTTAGACTGAATCTACTAAATACTCCTTCCTTCTTTCAGTGGCCACATATATTTCACTTCATTCAGTATTCACTAAATTTTTGTTGAGTATCTTACAATATACTGAGCTGTATACCAGGTACTAGTGATTCAGCAGTGAACAACATAGATGAAAAAATCCCTATGCTTATAGAGTGTACATTCAAGTAATAATATTCTCTCCTTTCCCAACCTGCCAATGTATTTCTTGTCTTAACTTCTGAAATACTTTATTTGGTTTTATAAAAATGCTATTAGTCAAAGTAATTTGTAGCGCCTAATTATGTATATCATTCAACATAATTGTGCTTTTAATAATGCCACACTAAACAGTTTCTTATAATCCAGTTGCCTAAATATTGCTTAAATACTAATAAACTGAAAAAAGAGGAAGTATAGATAGCAAATGAGAATTGTGTACTCCTGGCATTAGAACATGGTATATCAAAGACAGAGCTGATTTTATTTTTTAAACTTTATATTATTTTATGTCTGTTGAGTCTGTTATGTCAGAGTTTAAAATAGAAACCTCATCTTCCCAATTTAAGATACTTATGAAGTTATTAATTTTATACTACATAACTTAAGATGTTTAAAATTCCACATTAAGCTCTTCTGAATGACTGAGTTTTCACCCATTTGTATAAGAGTTTAAGGATTTTATAACCTGCTTCCAAATAATAGAATCCCAGTTAGAATTCTCTTAATACTTCATTAAGAAAATATAAAATACTTTCATAATTGTTCAATTTCTCATTAAACCTTGTTAATTTTGGCAAATAAATTCTATTTTAAATTCCGGTATTGAAAAATATAAAATAGGATAATCTATACTTAGCAATTTTAAATACAGATTTTTGAGCAACAAAATGGTTGATTGGCACCCTCTGTTGGTCATTTTGTTTACCTACAGGCAGAAATTAAGTAATAAGATAAAATTAAAAGTCTTTAATATTTTTGTCTCTTTCTCTTAAATTAGCAGTTACAAGTCTCATCATAATAATGCTCTAAACTGGATTTATAAGAAGAAGGTACACTACTATTTTGCTATGCCTCTGTTTGGATAATTTTGTGGTTATTTGCTTTTTCCTCAGGCTGGCTCTCTAATTGTAGCATTTAGAATTGGCATTAACATTGCAGATTTTCAAACAAGTATTTATTTAACTGTAGCAAACTATTAGCTACAGTAGCACATTATTAAACAGAGAATGTTTAACAATTTTATTGTCAATTTGGATTAATTAGAAAAACATCACATTTTAGTACCCTAAATAACAGTTTGAAGAGTTATTTGAATTGAAGATAATTCAGGCTTCAGCAAAATGAGGCTGAATTAGTTCAATGTGTCTCTCATTTTTTTTAAAAAGACTTAATTATTCTGTAAGATTATATGATAAAATGGGTTTATATTATAGTTTGATAATATTTATCTATAATAGCTTTGTTGGCTGGCCCTGGAAATGCCTATGCAAGTGAATTATAATTATAGGGAAGAAAGCTGTACTCTGCCATGTGGTTGAATCCTTAAGGGGGAATTTTTTTTTTTTTTAGTAAATTTTCAACAAGTGTGCTTTGGTGGTTCTTATATTTCAGAATTTCACTTACCTGCCAAAGCCTCACAGTTAATCCAATTTAGTAATATCTAATGGATCTCAACTTTAGCATAATCTATCACTTTTTCCATAAAACTCAAGTTACTCACCATATTAGAGCTTTCTTATATTTCTTCACTGAAATAAGCATTTTAAGAATTTATATTATTCATTGCTCATATAGAAGTGTTTTTAGAAATATTACTTACAAATGCCAGCCAACTGTATATATATATTGTATTTCTTATACCAATTTGAGGAAATTGAGATTTGTGTTTGATTTCTAGTGTGCCTTATAGCAGGCTATTCAACTGAACTTTTCCTCTGTGATCAACTAAGTAATAAGCAAGCTAATGTTCTCCAACTTGACAAACTAAACTGGAGTATAAAATATTGAACTAGGCTCTTAAAATTTATGATTCAATGAAACATTATTTTTAATCAATGAATACTTTTATTTTTCACTTAGTAAATTTCCTATATTAACTTAAATACTAATGTGACCACAAAGTAATTAGATAGGATCCTGAGAAATTTATGGCTTTAAGTCTAATACATTACTTTAGTTATACCTCATATGTAGTTCTATAAATACTATACACATGTCTTATGTAAGTTTATCAACTTAAGTACATCAGTATATTATTTTAACTCATATGGAATATATTTTGCCTAAAATGCTTACATGCCTAATCCAGTAAGAGAGTAAGAGAAGTAGACTGATATATTGTCTTTAAGTTTTGATGTAAGAAAAAAGAATATCTGTGTAGTCTTTTTAACTTGCCTACTGAAACGCAATGAGATGGTGTCATACTCTTCTGAAAATTAGTCGCATTTCAGAATCCCACCCAACCTTTCTCCAAAAGCTCTCTTAGAATCAAACAGTATTCAGATGAAAAGTTTTTATCTTAGCACATTATTTGAAGTACCTAATTAAATTGGCCAGTAGTTAATTAACTAGCCAAATTAAGTGGAGACCCCCCCGCAAAATGCAAAGCAGAATATTCTGAGAAATATTGCTCCAGAAATGTAATGCTAATTTCTACATGTGGGGTATTAGGAAATAAGGTATTAGAAAAATATTCAAGGGTCAGAGTGATTTGATTTATCAGGAGATAAGTATTTTGAATTTTTAAAAATGGTAATAGTATATTCTAAAGTCAGATCTTGTTGGAGTCTCTTATATACCAAGAATTTTACTTGAGAGTTTTTTCCTATTGTCATGACAGTGTTTTACTCCATATTTTTTTTCTTTCTGTGAGCCACTCCCATCCTTTAGTTCCTGAGTTAATTTATTGTTTTAATATTTGTTTTTTTGAGTTTCAAAGAATGATATATATTACTGCATATAAATATACAGCACAGAATAATTTTTTTGGTTTTTATAAAGGTTTTTTATTTAGGTTTTTATAAAGATAAAATACTCCTGAGCAGCAAGTTTATGGTTGGGAAGCTCTCTAGCTTTTTCAGGCAACTATAATCTGGTAAGATAGAAATGTGATTTATGAAATGGTGAGCCTAGGTATTATACATCCTGGGACCTGAACAAATACTGCACATCTTACTTATAAATTAAGTGTTCACAGAAGGCTTTCATTGTAGGGTAAGCCAGTATATAATCATCATGGAATGTAAAGATTATATGAAAAATGAAAGAGAGTGCTTCTATATATTTCTCTTAAAGGCAGCTAGCTGTTGCCTAAACATCGTGAAATTTGAGTGAAGTAGTTATATTAACTGGAAATTATTATGCATGGATATGTGTGTGTTTAATATTTAAGAATTTGTGAAAGATTGTTAAGACATTGCTTACTAGAAAAGATCTTTGTTTCATTAGGTTTTTTTCTTTTGACAGTGATATGAATTTTGAAAGTAAAGAACGAACCGCTTGTAAAGGAAAGATTGCCATATCAGGTATGCTGTAGATGGATTGTTTTTACATTGCTGGATAAATTCTATTACATACCTTCTTAGCATTGGTGGGGTTTTGATGCCCTGAGTCCATTTCTTTCCTTCATTTTATTTTGCATAACTTCTATCTATATTTGTTCTAAAACACTGTTTTCATCATTATGCTGTAAATTTATGTAAGATTTTACAGTTTGAGAAAGCTCTTTGATGTGTATTTTATATATTCAGTGCAGTTTTGTGAAATAGGTAGGATAGTTCTCTTTTCTAGACGCAGAGGTTAGACTTCCTGTAAGTGGTTGAGCTGAGCTACAAACTCACATCTTTGACTCTCCATTCCTTTTCTGGTCAGAAGTTTCAATAACATTTCTAATGTTTGTCCAGGCTAGAAATTCCTTGAGGGTTGGAACCTTGGTTTGTTGTTTGTTTGTTTTTGTTCATTATTGTATACCCTGAAGCTAATGCAGTGCTTACACATAGTAATTACTCATTGGACATTGATTGGATGGATGACTGCTTCTTGTTTTTCATAGGGTGAAAACCAAACTTTCCCCCACAAGTTTTCCATTCTGACCCAACTATTTTTCTAACCATATCTACCTCTCTTGACATAAACTGTCTGCTTAGCCAGACATTTCTCTCCCTGTTCTGTCAATACATTGCCTGCTTCTGACACCCAATTAGCTCTTGAAATAACTATATTATCTTCAGGATCTGTTTGCTCATCTATAAAGCCTTCCCTGTTATCATTCCAGCTGGAAATGTTTTCTTTCTTTGAATTACTAACGCAGATAGGAGACCCTTTACCACTAGATGGCACTTATGCTGTGTTGTGTCAGTTTCTCCAAAGTGTTAAGGAAACTAGACAGTGGTTAGAGATAGCACAGATTGAAGTGAACACAGGCTGACTCGTGTATACTAGTTAGATAATGTACCTTTTACAAATATTATCTCATCAGTACATTTTGGGAACAACAGACCTCCATAAGCCCTTAAGTCATAACTAACTTGTTTCATGGCCAAAAGCCTTGTTCTCTTAGCTCCAGGGTACATGCTGCTACATTTCAGGCTCTCTTGCCCAAGGAACTGTTTTTAGGAATGTCTTTACAGATAAACAAAATTCTCATGCAGGCAAGATAGATCTGAATTTTACAGGATGTAATTGTCCTAAATCGTAGGAATTGCCCTCAGCAAAAAATTCTACGGTAAAGTAACTGAACTATATAAAATCTGTTGCTTGTTTTATAGTTATTTATATTCATGTTTTCATCTTTCCAATTATAAGACTGCAATAAAACATGTTTTATTTCTCCTTGTATGCTTTTGATGCTAAACACAGCACCTTTACATAGCAGTTGTACACTATGTTCAATACATTTTAATGTGAATAAATAAAATATTTGAGATCTTTAAGGGAGATTATCTAAAAATATTTAAACATAATCCTCCATTTCATCTTCTGATTTAGTGTCACTAAGTACAAGTGAGATGTTAAATTACTGTTGAAGACTAAAATGACATGATGGGGTTAACATCTAATGCCATAATAGTTTATTCGCTACAGCAATTCATATTAACATTTACTGCACATTTAGAAGAGTACTTAAGTAAAAGCATTTAAAGTGAAAGAAAAAGGTGATTTTCCTGACCACAAGTACTCAAGTATAGAAATTTTTGCATGTGTTCCTTCTTTCCAAAAGATAATTTTAAATTAAGGAACTGGAAGCCTCAGAAAATGGACTACATATGTAATTTCTCTTCATCTTTACTTTGGCTTAATTATATTTTGTCTGTGTGTTTGTAAAAAATAAAAAAAAAATTAAAACTAATTCAGCTTTATAAATCCATTTTCTTTTGACATTGGGATGACTTTTGTTTTGGTTAAAATGAGTATTTGCAACAAAGTTTCCAAATGTTCTGAGATTACATTGATTACTGGGTGATACCTGGGTTTGGAACCATTTCTAGCTTCACCATTCATGGCCAGGTCCTTATAAAAATAAAAAGATAATTCAGGTATATCCTGATCATTCTTACTAAATGTCAAATAATTGTATTGTGGCAATTGTCTCAGCTTATTCATTGACTACTAATTCAATAGCTAAAGCCAAATCAGTTCATAACGTGCCTCAGTTTTTATTTTTGAAAATGCTGGAAAGACTTTTTAGGAGTTGACAGCCTCAAGTTAGCCATTGTATTATGTATGTCTCTTTCAGTTTATCAGAAAAGTGTCAATGAAGACATAAAAAGAGACAAAGGTAAGAGCACTGTCAGCTAAAACCTAGTCAACCATTTGTAAGAATCTGGAAGGAATTTCTACTATCTGAAGGTGAATTAAAAATCATAGTTGGCAAGAAGCATTTCCTTTGTCATCTGAACAGTACCTGACTACCTGGGAAATAGACAAGAAATGTGTGCCTTCTCTTGAGGATTTGATGTAGGTACGCATGGGAAAAGGCAAGGTTTTCCCATAGGCTATTGGTATATAGCAGAGGAAGTCATGGTTCATGTTCCTCCCAAGATAGTGTAAATAGTCACTACCACCCTAATAGGACAAGAACAGCTGTGAACAAGAACAGTTGTGAAATGAAATGAGTCAGCAATTGTGGTCAAGCAAGAAGCAGGCTTTTTGACAGGGTATCAGCCAAGTCATAATTATGAAACAATAAAAGCAATCCCATTAAAATTAAGGGCAAAGGACAATAGGAAAAATATCTATTGTTATCAATGTAATTTTGATACAATTTAAGAAATTATAGCTAAAATAGCAAGAGTGAAAGATGAAACTGCTGAAATAGAAATAGAGGAACTGAATACTGTTTTAAAACAATAGATTGCAAACCTAGAATATCTAAGGAAATTTACTGAAACACTATTTGAACTAAAGAAGAATTCAGTAGGGGCGCCTGGGTAGCTCAGTGGGTTAAGCCTCTGCCTTCGGCTCAGGTCATGATCTCAGGGTTCTGGGATTGAGTCCTGTATCTGGCTCTCTGCTCTGCAGAGAGTCTGCTTCCCCTTTTATCTGTGCCTGCCTCTCTGCCTACTTGTGATCTTTCCCTGTCAAATAAATAAAATCTTAAAAAAAAGAATTCAGTAAAAATGGCTAGATTCAAGGTAAATATACAAAAAGTGGTAAGCTGTCAAAGCCGACAATATTTGGTTAGAAAATATGGCAAAAAGATCTCTTTTACAAGAAAAACAACAAAAAACAAAAATATTAAATAGCCAAGAATAACCTTAGTAAAGATGTAAGGGTAACTGTGTTGTGCTACTGTATATATTGACAGAATATTATAAAGTTACCAGTTCTCAAATTAATTTGGATAATAGAATTCTAATAAAACATTTTGGAGGAATTTGGACAACATACTTCTAAAATTCACATAAAGAAATTAGCAACTGAGAATAAGATGTTTTGGAAGGATATATTTCTAGCAAATGGTAAAGTATACTATAAAGATTAAGTATAATAGTATGATACTGCTATTAGGATAGACAGTAACTGTTAAGTGGATTCAATTAGATCTGTAAAGCATATAGCCAAAGGACAGATACTTACTCAGGATGACATATATGATAAATATCCACTGAATCATTTAATGAATGAGGAAAGGAAGGCCTATTATATACACAAAAGGGGCTGGAACAATTATTCTTATAAGAAGAATGTTTATATTTTTATTTCACATACCCCAAAACTCTCACGTAGATGAAATAATGATATATTTTTATTTATACTTTATATTTTATTTTAGGTCATGGGTACAAACATTCACTGAACTATTGATATATGTATTAACATTTTTCTTGTTAATGAAGAAAATACAAATCTAAACAAATCTTGTCAATTGGCTATTAAATTAGTAAATATTTAAAAAATTGTGGTTAGATGAGATATATATAAAGTGTTAAGCCGAGCACATGTAGAGAGCCCAATAAGTAATATTTTTTAATCAAAACTGCTAAGGCAGAAATGGCAAGGGCACTCATACATACATATCTGGTTGGATGGGTAAGGATGAAAGAGTATTATAAAGCTTTTCTAGAAAGGAAATTAGAAATAGGCGTTAAGAACCTTAAAAAGGATTCTAAACTAATCAAAGTGTAGACAAAGAATCATAGGACCTAAAGTGAAGCAAAACATATATGTAGCCAAGCAGCTTATGTTCATAAAGATTTGTAATTATTAGAAAGTGGCATAATTAATAGGTATGAAAATACTACATATCAACATCCTAAGTGTAATAGGGAAGTGTCTTAAACAGAGCAATTCTCCACAAAGGTTTGAGATATTTATACTGTGAGTAATTGAAACTAATTTCACTTTATCATTGAGCTTTCTGCTGTGCTATGTTTTAATTCATACATCTTAATCTAGTTGGTAGAACTTTGATTCTCTGAAAATATATAGATACCACTAGAATGTCAGAGGAAAATTGTTAACCTAGTATTAAAAGTAAAGGAAAGAATGGAGGAAACTAGGAAAGAAAAATTTTGACTATGCCAAAGGTCTAGATTAACATCTGGAATAAGGATCATTAACACATTTACTTTAAGGTTTGAAGAATGTGTGAATGAGAGAAGATAGATTTTCATCACTTTTAGAACATATGCCCTTTTCTTGGTCTTGAAGAAGGAATGCATTATTCTTTTTAGTTTTATTTCTTAAAGGAAATGCTGTAGTTGGTAACATGAATATACAAAGATCTGCAAATTCTTTTGTAGACAAGTTATATCTTCTTAATGGAAAGATTTGGATCTGTTTGTCACTAACAATGATCTTAGACAAATCACTTAATTTTCTTCATCTTTAAAGTTTGCGTAATGGAAGTACTGACATCATTTCTACCTACTATTTTATGATTTTAAAATGTATTTAACTACATTTGTTGCTACTGGTTATCTAAAATAGAAATTCAACTATTTCATCTATTTCAGAAACATAAATCACAAAATGAAAATGTTATGGCATAAGCTTATTACAGACCTTACTTAATAATTTCTTGAGTAATAGTTGGCAGGGTTTTTTAGTAAATTATTTAAATAACTGTAACATATTTTATATTCCTAGCCTAAGCTATTTTTGAGAAAATATTGCCTATGTTAGAATATTTAAATAATAAATTTTATATTGACTTTAATGGTCGGAATCCATTATGGAATTCAGAAGTTCATTTCACTCTAAGAAATGAAATTTATCAAGATTATTACTTGTCATTTCTTTTTCTCCTCCTCCATAGATATTCGAATACCACTAATGTGGAAAGACTCTGATCACTTCAGCAATAAGGAACGTATGTATGATTTTAATTTATATTTGAAATATTTTCTTTAGGGTGTAGTAAATTTGTGATTACTGGGAGAAAAAGCTGCTTCCACACTGAAATAAATTGATGTCATTAGGCAGAATAAGCCATATCTTGCTGAACCGTGCTTTTTCCTATTTTTAGTACAAATATGTTATAATTGCTTGATACTAATTAAGATAATGCCTATCTAGTGTACTTTTAGTTGTTGACTGGAACCTATGCAAGGACTGTAATAGGTTGTGGGGAAGGGAAGTATATAACAAAAGAAAATGTGCAAGGAGTAAAGGTAAAGGCAGTATTTCTTTTTGACCAGAATCTGGGCGATCTTTTCTGCCTTGTTTTGTTACTTCAGATTATTTAATAGGGTGTCAGAGTGAAGGGTTTTTAGCTTGATCTGGTTTTTTTCCCCTTCAGCATTTTATGGCTTTATATAGATTTCACAAATCCATGTATTGCTTAGGTCATAGAAATTAACCTCAAATGATTTCTAGCTGTTACAGGCAAAGCGGAAAAGATATGATAATCCTTTATCTTTCTTGTCTATTGTGATAGCTTTGTTCCTCATAGTTTAAAAACTGAATCATATTGAGCATAATTAGTTTTATATGAAGAATCCAAAATCAGGTTAGTATATTTGTTATTCAATTAGGAAATATAATTTACTTTACAAAGGAGTACATGTGGGGATTAAGCATATCTTTCTGATTACTATAGAGAATAAGTTTTTTTGAAAAGCTACATTTTCTCAATAATGAGGTTTTAGACCTTTAATCACCCAACACTTTTTAAAAAGTCACCAAATTAAAAGGCTCATCAACTATGTTTTTTGTGTTTGCATGTCTACTTTTTATTGTTTTTGTGGTTTCCTCCCTTGCTGTCAATTTGGTGGGAAATGTTTTGCTGTTGTTAGCATGCCTGCCCCTAACGTCTTATAATAGAAAACTTCTTGAATAGACTTGGAAACCAGAATGGCAGAGGTAATAGTATATATATAATAATAAGTTGGCAATTAATAAAAACCTAAAGAGTTTCTAGGAATAAAATTTATTAATATGGTGCTTGCTGTAAGCTGCTGAGAGGTCTGTATTTTCAGCTTTATTTTTCGATACTCCTTAGTTTAATTGCTTTGTTCTGGTTGGAAAAGGTGTTAACAGAGCAGGCCCTATAAAAAGTTAACGATTACAGTGTAACATACATGAAAATGAGACTCTATGAACAAATATTTGTGCTAACTTGTCATTTCCAAGTAGATTTTAACATGGTATAGGCATGATTCATCTCATGGAGCACTCTTTTTTCCCTAGGATCACAGCAGTACGCCATTTTCTGTTTGTTCAAAATGGGAGCTGAAGTTTTTGATACTGACATGGTGATTGTGGATAAAACTATCACAGATCTATGTTTTGAAAATGTAACTATATTGTAAGTATGTTTAAGTCTCCAGAGAATAAGAACAGTTTAAATTCTACCTTTAAAGGAATGCAAAATTATTAGGTGTTTAGATTATTTTTGAAGCATTAAGATCTTTAAATGTTTAAATTGATTTTGAAAATTACTTTATTCAGAAGCAGCCCATTTGAAATTTTTCAATGTAAATTAAAATGAAATCATATAATGTTAGTAGTAAATATTTGACTCATTGGATATGATAAATTTTTATTCATTTTTGTGAACATGTACAGTTTCATTATTAACCAAACTATGAATACAATGAAATCTCATAACATTATTTTATATTGAGTGAATTTGGGCATAAAACAGTTCTTACATCTCATATAGGATATTTAGTTAGAGAAATGCTAAAATAGTTATAACTTTATTTATAAGATAGTCCTGAAATATGTACCATAGGGAAAACACTTGGGTAAAATTTCGACACGTTCTTTTTCTTACATTGTACTTCTTTCAAGTACTCCCAAACAGTAAAATATGGGGTGATCCTTAGGGCTGTTTTTATTGCCCCTGCTCTTTTATAGGCTCATTTTGTTGTGGTCATAATACAGAAGGAACTCCTCAGGTAGCCATAGAAATCATTTTCAACTAACATAAGTTTTTCCTGGCCTCTTCTGGAGTTTCTACTAGCCTAAATCAGTGTGTGATTTGTATTTCTTTGAGGGTTTCAAAAACACTGTCTTTGTATCTAAATATTAATAGCTACTTAACTATTAAAATAAAACTGAATATACATGGTTTTTGCCATTTTCAGCTGTGGAGCTAAACAGTTGAGATTGGAGAGTAGTTTTGCCACTCACATTAACATTAGAAAAAACTATTGCAGACCATGTTTTGTGGCTTCTGTCTAGTATCCCATAAATAATTGTGTAGCACAGAAAAATAAAATGCATTGTTCTGAGTTATTAGCCATTGTTCAGGCATTCTTACAAATTATTGAACCACAGGAATTTATTTAGGATCCTCAAAATATCACCAAATGCTTACTTACATAATTGAAACTAAAAGAGTAATTTTCCTTGCTTATCTAACTACCTTTATCTCCATAACCAACTTTCCCTAGTGCATTTTTTTCTACCAAAACTGTCCTGTTAATGGGCTCTTTTCTTCACATCACTTTGCTATTGCTTGTTTTTACCACAAAGACAAAAATCATAATTTTTTTCATTGAGAGAGCAATGCAAGTTACTTGGGAAGATACCACATGATTTATAATTTTTAAAAAATTCTGTAAATATTTTAAATAGTTCCAAAAATAGCTGATGACAAATGTTCTAAATGTTGTTTTAAAAATGTGCTTTTGTTAAGATTGTTTTTAATAAGTATTCAATATTTATGAATCTCTGGTTTTTCTCTAAATATTGACATTTGTTAGTCATTACCAGGAGTCCTTTATGTTTAAAGGTTGCCAAGTAAACTATAAAAATATCTGGGAGGTATTTCTTCGATGTATCCAAAGTATAGATTGGCCATTTAAAATCTCTGAGACTGATGGATCTTCCATCTAAGGCAACATCTGCTGATGGAACTTTCTTGTGGTTTTAAGTAAATTTTATTATTAGTAACACCACCACAAGCTTTTATAGTAAAGGTAGTTCATTGTGTCTGAAAAAGGGCAAAGCAAGCTTAGCATTTGCTAAAAGGGCAGAGTTTTTGCTTATGGGTGTAATAGTGTATTCAGTATCTTTTATGCAAGGTTAAGAATATTACCAAGGTCTCACTCTCCCTCAAGGAGTTCTTGCCTTATAGTATATAGATCTTTGTATTGTTTCTTGCTTGTGTGTTTTTTTCCTCTAGATAACCAAACAGTGCAGCGTTATTTTAAAGTTATTGGGTACAAGATGGGGTGGAGAAGACATGGCAGTTGGTGATCAGACAGTGGCTCTTTATGAAAAAGAAATGAACACTAAAGGTTTCAACAGAGAAAACCTTTTCTGTTCTCTTTCCTTCTTCAGTTTTTAAGTCTTTTCCTTTTGGAGGAATAGTTATTTTAGGAAATCACACATATTATACAAATACCTTCCAAGAAGGTATAACTGAAGACGTCACATCAGGAAAATAGCTCTGGCTACAAGAAGACCAGGGCATATTATTGTTTTTCTTTAGGACTGTGCCTGTATATTTGGATCGCATTGTGTTAACTTGGCCCTACTTAGAAGCTGGTTAGCTCTGGAAGTTGCAGCCACTCTCTCAGGTCATTTAGATACTAAATAAATACAGGGGGTTCTGTCTCATTAACATTTTAACATAAATTGTGTTTCAAATTGTGATTTTTAAATGTTATGAAAACACTAAAGGATGTTTCAATTTTATTTTCTAGTGAGTTAAGTTTCTAATGTTATGAATGCTCTTGATTTTAGTAATAAAGCAGGGCCAGACTTTCAGATAAAAGTGGAGGTTTACAGCTGCTGTACAGAAGAATCTTCTATAACCAACACACCAAAAAAACTAGCTAAGAAACTGAAGACATCTATAAGTAAAGCTACAGGGAAGAAAATAAATTTGGTGCTTCAAGAAGATCATGAAACATGCTCATCTTATAGTTCTCCTATTTTGTAAGTTTTTTACTACAGCATTTATAGTGACAGAGTATTACTATGTATTTGTGACATTTTAAAGTATTGTATGTGGAGTGTAAGTTTCATTTTAAGTTGAAAAAAACATCCTGAAGCAGAAACAAAACTGAAATTTACCCAGTTGAGGTATCCTTAATATCTTTACTTTGAAAGTAGGAAGTTGGGGGACAGCATGTTTTAGGGATTTGAATTCCAATTCCTACCACAAAGCTGAAACGTTTTTCTTTAAAAGGGACTGTTTGTCAAAGTGTTTGCTGCCTGTCAATCTACCAACTGGTTTTCTGTATTTGTCATACGTTATTCTTACAGATTTTAAAAAATATTTTATTTCTGTATAACAAAGCTTCACTACCATTGTCATGTACAAAAAAATAAGCCCTTAATATCAGCTGATACCGGGATGCCTGGGTGGCTCAGTTGGTTAAGCGTCTGCCTTTTGCTCAGGTCATGATCCCAGCGTCCTGGGATCGAGTCCCACATCGGGCTCCTTGCTCAGCAGGGAGCCTGCTTTCCCTCTGCCTCTGCTGCCACTCAGCCTGCCTCTGCTCGCTCTCTCTCTCTCTCTGGCAAATACATAAATAAATAAATAATCTTAAAAAAAATATATCAGCTGATATCCAGTCTGTATTCCAAGTGCCCCAATTATAAAAATGTCCTCTTGTAATTTGTTTGTGCAAATTAGGATCCAATAAGGTCTACAATGTTGCATTTAAGTGAGTCTTTTAAGTTTCTTTTAATCTTTAATGATTTCCTGCCTACTTTTTTCTTGCCATTGTTTATTGAAGAAATCAGATCTTGTAGAATTTCCCATATTTTGAATTTAGCTAATTGCATCTTATCTTTTTAAACATCTTTTTCTATCCTCTGTGCTTCCTTACAATTGATTGGTAGATCTAGAAGACTGATTTGACTCAGGTCCTTTTTTGGGCAGTAATACTTCACATTGACTATAGGTACTTCATACTGTCTCCCATTGGGAGGCCTTTTTCCACTTACAGTTATATTAAAATTGATCAGTGGGTTCAGGTGTTGCCAGCCCAATTCATCCATTATGAAGTTCCCTGTCATGTTTTATCTAATGGTTTTAGCAGCTATTACTGATAATTATTTCATTAGAGATTATAATTTGGTGACTTTCTAAATTGGTCATGCACTTTTTAAAAAACTCTGAATTTTCTTAAAGAAGATGTTTCCTTCATGAACTGTGGTTATAAATGGAAAAAATTGATGGAGGAAAGAGAGAAAAAAAATGCTAGATTCTTTTATTTACCCAATTTTAGAATTATGAGTTGTTATTCTATCAACCATGGAGGTAATCAATGTTCTCTTTTATTTGAAGTCTTGAATTTTTGTATATGTTTGTGTTTCAATCTGTTACAGTTATTATTCTCTTTGAAGCCAAGTTGTCCTAACTTTGATCAGGGGGAAACTTTTCAGCTGACTCCTGCAGCTTTTGACATAACCTAATCTCTGATAGCTTCTTTGCTTTCTGACACAAGATGTTCCACATTCATCTTGAATTTTTCTGCCCAAACTTGGAGTCACCATTTCTTCAAGGAGCCCTGGTTTCTCTCAGATACTTTTTTTATACATTGCATTTGTTACTGCACAAATAGTTTTGTTTATGTGTCTTGGGAAAACTGTCGATTAGTCTACATTCTTAGAATTTCTTTGCATGTTCTGGTAGAGTTGGCTCTTCAACATGTCAATAACTTCACTATGATTACAAAAAGCAAAATAGCTCAGGTCTATAGACCCTGGAAATGTTAATCATCACAACATAGTTATATAACTCTTTTCATGTCAGATACTTACATATGGATAATGTCTTGGGATTCTAGTATTGTAGCTTTCAGTCTCTTTCAGTCGAGGCCTATGCTGAAATTAGCATCATGACTGAGTGTACAGTAGCATAAGCAGATGAATTTCATGAAGCAATACTTAGCCCTATCTATTTATAATACAGTCATCAGATTTTTAATTCTATTTTTAGTTTTTAAAATTACAGTTCATGAGTTATAAGTTGATGTCACAATCTGTTGGTTCTGTTGGATCCAAATAGGGTTTTTCTTCCCCCATTTTCCTCTGAAAAATAAGTTATAGAAAATGTTAAGTCTTTCCTCATATAAATCTCATTGAAAAGTGAGTAAGGAACCCTTTAATTTTTTTCCTTTATCTTCTTAAAGCTTTTCTTGATTAAGATATATCAAGAATTTTCTATTGAGTTCAGTAGTTTTTAAAAATTTTTTAGACAGCAAAATTTATTTTGCTTTATTCAAAACAATGCTAGGACCCCTGATATCCTGGAGAAGTTACATTATTCCTTGGATCTCAGTTTTCTCATATGAAAGGTAAGGATTCTTAGACACAATCATTTATTAGGAGCCTCCTTAGAGACATTTCTAAGGTTTCATACACCTTAAAGCTTGTTTAAGGAAAAAAAAAATGGTGGGGGTGGGGAGTGGGACTCAAGCCTCATTATAAAACCTCGATGTTTGGCAGTGAATACTTAATGTTTTATCCTGTCTGACCCAGGGCAGATTAATTTACATATAATATATTAGCTTCGAGAGTACAACATAGTGATTCAATTTTGTATACACTGAGAAATGATCAGTTCAGTAAGTCTAGTTACTGCTTAGAAACTGGCTCACCATTCCAAATTAAAGATTTGTTTTCTTGTGATGGGAACTTTTAAGATTTACACTCTTAGCAGCTTTCAAATATTTAATACAATGTGATTGACTGTAATCATCATGCTATAAATTACATCCTCATGACTTACTTATTCTATAACTATAAGTTTGTACCTATGGACTCTGTTCACCTATTTTGCCAAGCTCCCAACACACCTCTCCTCTGCAAGGCACCAGTCTGTTCTCTATACTTATTAGTTTTGTTTTATTTGGTTTTTTGTTTTTTAATTCCACATATGAGTAAAATCATATGGTATTTGTCTTTTTCTGTCTGACTTATTTCACTTAGCGTAATATCCTCAAGGTCCATTCATGGTGATGCAAAAAGCAAGACTTCATTCTTTTTTATGGCTGAGTATAAAAATATAATACATCTTTATCTAATTCATCCATTGGTGGGTACTTAGGTTGTTTCCATATCTTTGTTATTATAAATAATGCTATAGTAAACATAGAGATGCATACATCTTTTTGAATTAGTGTTTTCATTTTCTTTGGATAAATAAACTAAAAAGCTTTTGCACAGTGAAGGAAACCATCAACAAAATGAACAGGCAGCCTAGTGAATGAAATGAGATATTTTCAAATCATATATCTGTTAAGGGGTTAATATCCATATATATAAAGAACTCTTAGAACTTAATAGCAGAAAAAAAAATCTAATTAGAATATAGGCAGAGGATCTGAATAGACATTAATCCAAAAAAGACACAGATGGCCAACAGAAACATGAAAAGATGGTCAACATCAAAAATCATCAGGGAAATGTAAATCAAATCACAGTAAGATATTACCTCATACCTTTTACAATGATTGTTATCAAAAGAATTAAGAAATGCTGAACATGTGGAGAAAGGGGAAACCCTTGTGCACTGTTGCTGGGAATGTAAATTGGTGCAACCACTATGGAAAACAGTATGGAGTTTCCTCAAAATTAAATGAAAAAAATAAAAATACAGTGGAAATTTAATAATTGTAGTTCGTCCCATTGTTGCTACTTTTACTGTTCTGAGACTAGGTTTTCCTTAACTTTTTCAAACCCATGCTGAAGCATTACAATTTAAAAAGAATGTAGGATTATAAAATATAGACATATTTTAAAATTTAAAGCCATTATTTCTAATTTCATAGAAGATAATCTAAATGATGTTAGAACTTGCATTTAACCTGTATTCCTCTTTGAAGCCTGGAGGAATTTTTGAGCATAATATTGTTGGTATTAAGTTCCTTATTTTTTTTTCTAAAGATTTTTTTAGATTTTACTTATTTATTTGAGGGAGAGAAAGATAACATTAGTGGGGTTTGGGGAGAGGGCCAAAGGGAGAAGCAGTCCCCACTGAGCAGGGAGCCTGATGTGGGGCTCCATCCTAGGACCCTGGCATCTTGACTTGAGCCAAAGTCAGTTGCTTAACCAACTGAGCCACCCACGCACCCCAGTATTAATTCTTTTAAATAACAACTGACATATTTGTCTTGAAGTGTTCATTCTATTTAGATTTGTTATTCTACTTGGTTTATACCTGAATCCAAACACGAATTTTCTTTATGAATGTTCCCCATGCAACTTTTATGGCATTTGCTTATTTATACCAATTAAATTTGGTCAAAGGAAAAGTAAAATCTTTTACATTTCACTGAATCATGTTCTGCCAGTACCTGTATTCTGCTGAGCTTCAGGTGTGAATCTGGCATACACTAGGTTAAATTCATAGACTGGGATGACTCTTAACTAGCAATTCCTTAACTGACTGCTTCAGCACCTTGATAGGAGTTTGAGAAAAGTACTAGTGATCAGAATGCATAAGGGGATCAGTTTTGTTTCTTTAATAGTGATTTAGTTCAATGAGAAGATTCCCAGTACAGCTTTTAATTTTTAACCAAAATGCACATAAAAGATCAGATTTGGGCTATATATATCTTCTCTAGTAACATGGCATGTGATCAAATATAGCTGTTCTTTCTGACAAAAGAGTGCTTTTTTTTAGACTACCATTTAAAGTAGTCATTTTTTTTTCCATAACATTTTGGACCAACTTCTCCCCCCAGTGTTATAACAATTGGCTTATTTGATTAAAAAATGTAGCTGATTAAACTTTTGGGAACTCAATATTAGGGTTGGCTAAAAGGAATGAGTGTAATGTTTTAGTAAGAAAATGTTATCCTGACAAGAATGTTTTAAAAGTGAGATCATTGTTAGTTTTGGAAATATTGGCATTGTAATTAGTCATGGTTTAAAAATGAAGTAACTTGAAATATCATCATAAAGTATTGTTTGATCCAAAAGAAGACAGTGAACATTTTTGGTAATTTTTAGCATGTTCCCTGATGTGATTCATTTATTCATTTTTATTTGTGGAATTTCACTTACTGAAATTCCTTTGTCCAGATTTTCCCAGTGTTTCTAATAGCTGAGTTCACTATTTTATGGTCATTGAGAACTATTTATTTAGTACATTATTCATCACTATGTAAATATACATCATTTTAAACAATCATTTCAAGAAAACTGGTAAAATTGAGAATGATTATTTGACAAAATGTATATTAATTTTTTTAAAAATAAGCCACTATACTGCATTTTAAATTAGATTGTAGTTATAAGACAAGTATCTTAATACTTGTCTAGAATAAATGGATTATTTATGATTTGAGGAACAATGAAGTTACTGTTTTGGTTGTGTGAAAGATGATGCAGAGTTCAAATGTAACTAAGGAGCTCCTCAGCCTTTGGGTACAATTCCATTATCCATTCATTTAATCATCTTAGAAAGGATTATTCAGCAGTTATATCATATGGCACATTAGATTCCAAAGTTCATAAGTCACGCTCCCTGAACTCAAAATTGTTGCAGTGGTAAAATACGGTCCCTTATATCTGTTTTAACAGAAAAGGTATCATAATTTTAAACTATTTCTTAATGAAGTATAAAGGTAGTAAGTATAGCGGGGCCCTCTTTCCAGTATACTACTTGCCTAGCAGAGGCAAGTCAATTATATTCTCTGAACTTCAGTTTCTTCTTCTGAAAACATGGATGAAACTATCTGCTCTGCTTACTTTAAGTAGTCATTGTGAATCTTTAAAAAGATATTGCTTGTCAAATGCCTTAAACTGTACATATGTGGTATAATAATGCTTTGCCTTTCTCTGATTTTTATGGGAGATTTCCATCATACTGCTTTGCCACACTTTTTATTTGATTACAAAAATAATCAAATAGAATCAAGAAGAGAAAAAGAGTTATTCCTACTTCATTCTAAGTCAAATTTTTTTTATATATTGACCATTATTTTTTCAGGTTTTTAAATATCTAGCTTTGGGAGATAGGTATAAATAATTATCTACACATTCAGCTTTTTTTCTACAGTTATTATAGAGTCTTCACATAATTATGTTAATGACCACATTATCATTCGGCTCTATCATAGTTTATTTACTTACTTTTTTGTTAATCATAGCTTATTTAATCATCCTTAGAAGTTATTAATAACTTTCTTCAGCTTGTTATTATCAGATGCATCACTTATTGAAAATAAAGGCAAATATGCTCCGTGTTTACCTAAAAGTAGCTGAGGAAGAGATGCCTTAGTCACAATTGTTTCTTAAGGCCTGAGAAAAAATTCAAATATACACCTCATTCATCACATGATTTTAGCCTGTTCCGTTATACGGGAGTTGCTTTCTGAACATGCCACCTCCCCAGTGCGCTTGGTGTAAAGGCACAGCTTATAACCAGCTGCTTTCTGTGCACACTAATGGCAGTATTTTATATTATACTATGTATTGAATTGATGCTATTCCTGAAGTGAAGAATACGCAAATGTTTTTAGTAGTTACTAAGAATAAATTACCGTGTCATTCCGAAAAATAAAAAGTATCTTTATTCTCTTTCTCTCCCTTTCCCGGCCTCCCACTATTTCAGGTATTTTTCTTGATGGACTTAAAAAGACATGTAGTCTATTCATCTAATACTTTGACCTCTCAGTTTCATGACCCCCCATCTCCAGTGATTTTGTCCTTCTGCCTATTCCAGTCCTCCACTCTATAGTTGTGCCCTAGACCTTGTGACAAATAATTGCACACCCTCTACCATCTTGTTAGCTGGTATCCCTCTATCCACTGCCTCACACATTTCCAGCTTGCTCCCTTTAGCATTCTGACTCGAATTTAGATTTGACTCCATGATTAACCACTTTATTCTTTCCTAGCCTTTTTCTTGTTGTCATACTTACCTTGGAAAAACTCCAGCCTTGGTTAAATCCTCCTTTGTGCTCCTCTGCACCTGCACTCATGAGAAATAGATGAGGAAGCTGGAGATAAAGAGTCACAGTTACTGGTCTCCCTTTAGACACATGATCACTAACCTTAAGTAAGTTCTCAGTATGACAGCAATCCCACTGAGTTTCCATAGCCTTCCAATTTGCCTCTCTTCAGGGAAGGTATTTCACATCATATTACTGTCTCTTCTAAAAACTCCGATTTCCCCCTCTTCTCTACTCCTTATTCAAAGCTGATGACTTTGTTTCACCTATCACTGATCCTACTAAAGCAATCAGGAGAGAACTTACATATCTTCATCAGCCAAATCTATAAGCCTGTCCACATCTGTATGTTTATTTGCTGCTTTCTTTTCTTGGGAACTCTGTCCCATCTAACGCCACCTTCTTGTACACTGGATCCCATCTTCTGCATGACTTAGAAGCAAGCTCCTGTGCATATCCCCTACACCCCATCATCAATTTTTTTTTATTGTCGTTTTTTAACTGCATCATTGCTACCAACACAAAGCATGCTGAAATAACTCCCATCTGTACTGCCCCATTTGAGAGCTACCCTTTGTAGAAAAGTTTTCTGTATTCCTTACCTCTACTTCCTCTCCTCTTACTCTCTCCTTGGACCATTTCTGTTAACTTCCCTTCTAGGATCCACCTCCCTGGTTTTCCCACTACCTCTGACTATTTCTCACCTGCCTCCTTTGTTCATTGCTCTTCAACTTGATCTCTAATGATGAAGTGTGTCTCATTTTTCAGTCCTTGGACTTCACTTAACTTTCTAACTTTAATTAAATTTCATTTATACACTGGTAACTCCCAAATTTAATTCTTCTATACTTTTTCTTCTCTTAACTCCAGATATTGTCCAGCTGCCTACCTTACAACCTATCTAGATATCTAGAACAATTTTAAATTTGACTTGTCCACAACTAAATTCATATTTCCCAATTTCCCATATCTATTCTTCTGTCAGCCTCACTGCAGTGTAATAAGTATTCCATTTTTCTGGTTGCTTAGGCCAAAAACCTTGGAGTTGTTTTCAGGCCTTTTTTTTTTTTCCCACCTCCCATGTCCACATTGGGTCAACTTCAAGAATATATCAAGAATCTTGTTTCTTCTCCCTAGCTTACCGTAAAGCTACCACTCTATTCCAGGTCTGCATCAGCTCTTTGACCTGCAGTCATCTAGTCATCTAGTCATCAACTAGAAACTTTCTAGTTGATGTCCATTTTCACTCTTACCCCCGGTGGTCTGTTCTGCACATGGCAGCCAGAGGAATTGTTTAAAAATACAAGTTACATCATAGCGCATGCCTCTGCTTCAACCTACCATTTGTTCCCATCTCACTCACAAGAAAATCTGTTGTCCTTAGTATGCCTCACAAAGCACTGCCATGTGCAGGGTCTGCCTCTTACTTACATTTGGGACATCTCTCCGTCTCCTACATCATACTCTAGCCACATCGGGCTTGTGGTTTGTCACACACACCTAGCATCTCTCTCTCGCATCACTTCCCTGCTTGTTGACAATCACCTGTTCCTGAAGATAATACACTGCCCTGAAATGCAGAAGATTAGGGAGCCTAATCTTCTTTATTTTACGTGTGAAAAGTTACAATGTAGTTCTGTAAAACTTATATATCAGGGACAAATTATCGTGTTGAGATAATACTTAACATATTAGGCCCTCATCACCAGACCGTGGTTATTAGTAGGCCCTTTGTATGTAATCATATTTGCTCTTCCATTGTAATTGCTATGCTCAGTTGCTTTGAATTTTTTCTCCACAATTTTCATTAATACTTTCTCAACTTTTTTGCGGGGTGGGGGGGACTCATTGTATAACACTAGGGAAAAGTAAGAGCTAACTATAGAAACCCAGGCTAAGTGAGTAATAGCAGAGACTGGCCCACATTGAGTATGAGGCTGGTGCCTATTAGCTCTTGCAACAGTGGAGATTTTCTGGTGCTTAGTAAACTTTCCAGAAGTCTGCATAGAACTCTGATAGTATACCAGTTGTATTCAGGCTGTAGCTTGAAATTTAGTCATACATCACTTTGTTAAAAATATTTTGTTGAGTTTTGGAGACAGAAACATAAATTTCCCTACATAAACATTGATAAAAGTCACTGGGTATTGAGAGATATCTCTAGTCTATGGTAGTTATATATTAAAAGGCAAGATAAATCAGAGCATCATGCTGTACTTACACAGTAAAGTATTTCCATTATTTCTCAATACTCCCTTGGAGAACAGGTGTTCTCCAAGGGAGTAACATTCTGTGGAGTATGCATTGCACAGTTACTATATGTATACATACTTTTCTTTGTAGTAGAGATTCTAGTAAAGATTTAGTATGAGACAAAGGAGGTTTATGAAACACATCACTTGGCACAATTAATAAAAATTCCCATCAAACTTTTCCTTGTCTGTCTTCTCTGTCTATATTCCTGTCACATTTTAACATGCTTAAAACAATGTTCAAACATCTGATGTTTTGAATGCTGAGGTTTTACTAATTTGGAAAATAAATAAAACCAAGAAAAATTCTTGAAATCAAGATTACTAGCTCAGAAAATAGAATTATTATTACTATTATTATTTTTAAAGATTTTATTTATTTATTTGACAGATCACAAGTAGGCAGAGACACAGGCAGAGCCAGAGGAGGAAGCAAGGCTCCCCGCTGAGCAGAGAGCCCGACGCAGGGCTTGATCCCAGGACACTGGGATCATAACCTGAGCTGAAGGCAGAGGCTTTAACCCACTGAGCCACCCAGGCGTCCCAGAAAATAGAATTATTATTGAATGAAAGTTCACTTTTTAATCACCACAGAGTACCAGGATATGAAATTTAACCTCAGAATTTTTAGATACTTTGGCAAGAGTGCTATTTTAACACAAGTAGCATAAAGGGGATTATCATGAAAAAAATGGAATTAGTAATGAAGTCCTCCATTTTTCCATATGATGAATGTGAAAACTCCAAATCTTTGAAGTTGGTAAACCAGAAGAAGATTCATTCTTACTCCCAGGAAGTAATTATGAATCAGATCCCATCACTATCTTCTTATTAACTTTCTCCAATGACTTCATTATGCTTGGAATCAAATCCACTCTTTCTCCAAGGTTTCCAGCAAAGTTCGAGGACCTAATTCCTGCCTTTATCTCTGACCTTGTGTCCTAAGGTGGTGTTTCCCACTTGCTCCCTATACTCCAGCCACACTGCTCTACTTTCAGCCTTCTCTGCTTGGAATGTCTTCCCACATTCTTTGCTTGATTCCATCTTCTTATGAGAGCGTCACCATTACCCCTTAGATAGTCCTTTCCTGTTTCTCCTGCTTAACAGGTCCTCAGTTTTCTTATCCCCTTTGCTTCATAGAAAAGGTTGCATTATAACTTACAAATACCACTATTTAATTTATCACTCTGCTTACCTTTTCTCTCTCCCCCTTACATCAGAATATAATACTGAGTCTTGTTTACCAAAGTGCCCATCACCTTGCATAGAACTTGGCATATGTTAGGTGTTCTGTTAATATTTTTGAATGAATGGAGACCATTCAGAGAAACATCTATGAGTTAAGGCAAATAACTTGCAGATTTTCTTAAGATAAAATAGCATAAAGAGATAAACATACGAGGTTGATAATTCATTTATATTTATAATCTGTCATCTACAACATCTAAATGTGGTTTTTCTTCATTTTTAAATTATGGTTAAATATATAAAATTTATGATTGTAACCATTTTTAAGTGTATAGTTCAGTGCCATTTAATACATTCACAGTATTGTGCAACTATCTTCATCACCCATCCCCAGAACGGTTTTATCTTTACAAACTGAAATTCTATGCCCAATAAAAAATAACATCCTGCTACCCTGCCACGCAACCATTGGCAACCTTCAACTCGACTTTTTGTTTCTACGAATTAGACTACTCCACGGACTTTACACATGGAATCAAGCAGTATTTGTCCTTTCGTAATTGGTTTATTTCACTTAGTGTAAGGTCTTGAAGGTTAATTTGTATTGTAGTCTGTGTCAGAATTTCCTTCCCTTTTAAGGCTGAAGAATACTCTATTGTATGTATATACCACATTTTATTTATCCTTTCATCCTTTGAATGGACAGTTGACCTTCTTCTGCTGTTTGGCTCTTGTGCGTTGTGAGTAATGCTGCTATTCATACAGGTGTACACATATCCCTTTGAGTCACTACTTTAAATTCTTTGGGGTATATATCCAGAAGTGGAATTGCTGAATCATATGGTAATTCTATTTCTAATTTTTTATTTTTATTTATTTGTTTATTTTTATTTTTTTTTTAAGATTTTATTTATTTATTTGACAGAGATCACAAGTAGACAGAGAGGCAGACAGAGAAAGAGGAGGAAGCAGGCTCCCTGCTGAGCAGAGAGCCCGATGCGGGGGCTCGATCCCAAGACTCTGGGATCATGACCTGAGCCGAAGGCAGAAGCTTTAACCCACTGAGCCACCCAGGCACCCTTATTTCTAATTTTTTGAGGAACCACTGTACATTTTCCATAGTGACTGCAACATTTTACTTTCTCATTAGCAATGCACAGTGTTACAAATTTGTCCCCAGTCTAGCCAACACTTATTTTCTGTTGTTTTTTTCTTTAATTAATAAAAGCCATCCTAATGGATGTGAAGTGGTGTAATTGTATTTTTTTATTTTAAGTTAAAATATTTATTTATTTGAGAGAGAGAGAAAGAGCACATGTGCGCCCATGAAGTGGGGAGAGGAGAGGGAGAGCCATAGAGAGAATCTCAGGCAGACTTTATGCTGAACACAGAGCTGGATGTGGGGCGCAATCTAACAATCCTGATAATGACCTGAGCTGAGGCTGGGAGTCACACGTTCAACTGACTGAGCCACCCAGGAGCCCCATTCGTGGTTTTGATTTGCATTTTCCTAATGATTCATGATCTTGAGCATTTTTCATGTTTTTATTGGCCATCTTTGTATCTTCTTTGGAGAAATGTCTATTCAAGACCTTAGCCTGTTTTTTAATCAGGTTGTTTATTTTCTGTTATTGAACATCTAAATGTTTTATGAGGTAGGAAATATACGAAAATACTCAAAGTATGTCTTATTTTTCCCTATTACTAGTGCTGCAAAGTATAATTTGCTAGCTCATACTACTTTGACCTTGGAAAGTGCTGAGGATAGCTTCAAGACCCATAATCTGTCTATTAATGGAAATGGTGAGTACCGTCTATATTTTACTTATTACATATGTTATGTTAATAGGTAATGTGAAGAAAGTAATAATTTCTAATTTAAATATGCTCCTCTGAAGCGGATGTTGGCTTAAATAATATAGGCATGCGTTCTTTCTATCCTGTTCCCCAAAATGAGAAAAAAAAATTTTCCTTTTTCCATTCCATTTTCCAGAGATTTGTTTGTGAGGCTAACTTAGTGAGGACAGAAAGGTTTTCTGTATTCTGAATTTTTGTCTTTGACTTGAAATTGATTACTTTACCACCCCTCTAGTTGGCAAAGACCTGTTTTATTTTTAAAGTTGAAATTGAGGAAGCCAAACCTCCTATTGGTAGAAACAGAGGATGTAAGAGTGTATATGTATATATATATACACACACTATATTGCTTATAGTATTTCATTGTATTGTTGTATCGCTATTATTTATCTTTTATTCAATTATTTTTAATCTGAACCCTTTTCTTTCTGGATGATACTGGTAGTTGTAGTTTATCCAAAAAAAATAATATAACAAGTTGAAGAAGGGAGCTAAGTAATTAGAAAGGTTTGTAAAATTTAACATGAGCATTCTCCATTTTCCCAGATTATGTTACTTATGAGAAAAAATACAGAGTGGTGATAGCAGAGTAGTTTAGAAATATAATTTGGGTCATTTATTCTTGTCCATTTTCTGAAGCAGAATACATAAAATTTTGTATAACCTTACTTTGTACTTATGGTTATAAAGATGGGTGGCTCCACACTGATGAAATAGATGATTTTACAAAAATATTTTTAAAGTTTTGCTCTAAAAATTACATTAAAAGTACAGAAAAGTTCTTAAAATATGAATGTACAATGTAACAAATAATTTTGAGATGAATATATGCATAACTACCTTCATGTCAAGAAAGAACATTGTCAATATTACTTCTCAATTATTCTAGGTATAAATGGGTCCCAGTTTTTATGGTATTCACTTTCATGCGTTTATTTTTGGTTTTACCACCTATGTGTGCTTCTCTAAATAATTTTTTCTGGTTTGAACTTTATATGGATAAAATCACATTATGTCTCCTTAGCAACTTGGTTTTTGTTCATTCCGTATATGCAGTATATACTATATATATACTATACTGCTTATAGTATTTCATTGTATGGTTGTATCGCTATTATTTATCTTTTATTCAATTATTTTTAATAGTTATAAGGTTCTTTGGTTCTTTTGAGATTCATTAGGGAACATGGGTGTCTGAGTCAGTTAAGCATCCAACTCTTGATTTTGGCTCAGGTCATGATCTCAGCGTTGTGAGATGGAGCCCTGTGTTGGCCTCCTTGCTGAGCATGGAGCCTACTTAAAAGTCTCTCTCTCCATTCCTCCAAACACTTGGACATGTGCATGCTCTCTCTCTCATGTGCATGTTCTGTCTCTCTCTCTCTCTCAAAAAAATAAATAAATAAATAAAATAAAACATAAAATAAAAATTTGAGTTTCATAAGTATTAACTTCTTAATGATAGCTTTATTGAATTTCCTCAGCATCTATAGTGATATCCCTTCTTTCTATTTGATACTGGCTTTTTGTACATTCTCTTGTCTTTTTATTATCATTCTTGCAGTAGTTTTGTTAGTGTTTTTATTCAGTGATCTGTTCTATATATTCCAATTATTTGTTAGAAATAATTATTATAGTCTATATACTCTATATATTACTATGAGAGATGTGATAAAATCTGCTGTGATTGTAGAGTTTTCTAGTTCTCACAGTTACAGCTATTTTTTATTATTTGAGCCTTTGCTATTTGATACACACAATGTTTTTTTAAGAGGGTGCCACACTGGAGCCCAACATCAGGCTTGAACTCACAACTCTGAGGTCAAGACCTGAGCTGAAATCAAGAATTGGACACTTAACCAACTGAGCCACCCACGAGCTGCTGATAAACAATTTTCTTCCACTCTTTTACCTCCATTTTACCTTAAACTGTACTTATTTTTATATTGTAGACATGCCTCGTCAAAGAGGATTATATACTGGATTTTAGTGGGGGTTTTTTTGAGTTTTTTTTTAATTTTTAATTTTTTATATACATGTATTTTTATCCCCAGGTGTACAGGTCTGTGAATCAGCACTCACCAAAGCACATACCCTCCCCAATGTTGGATTTTAGTTTTTATCCAGTTTGACAATATTTGTGTTTTTAATGGAACATTTAGTCATTTTACATTTGATATCAAAAAGTTCATAAGCTATATTATATGATATTAAATATTTGGGCTTAAATCTACCATCATATCCTGTGTTTGCTATTGATCTTGCATGTGTTTTTCTGTTCTTTGTTGCCTTTTCAAGGATTGATAATTTTATCATTTTCACTTTTTCCTTGTTCAAAGTAAAGTTATAATTCTTTTTCTCATCTTTAAGAAATTACTGCTAGAAATGTCATTAATCATACCTATTAAAGCCTGAAATTAAAAGATAGTTTTACTCTTTTCTTAGACAATGCAGGGACTTTCAAACAGTTAAACTCCATTTCTCTGACCTGTGTACTATTGTTATATAATTCTATTTAATTTTTAAATTTCACAAAATGTCTTATACATTTTACATTTATTTAGATTTATCCATAAATTTCTGTGTATCATTTGTACCTTATATCTCACATGTGATAATCACTTTCCTTATGTTCAAAGTATAAGCCTTAAAATTTCTTTTAGTGTGTTCCACTGGTATCATACTTTTTTGTTCTTGTGTTTGTCTGAAGATGACTCTATTTTGCTTCATTCTTGAAAGGCATCTTTTACAAGATATAGGATTTTGGCAGTTTCAATTTTTTTTCTTTTTGAATATTAAAGATATAATTGTACTGTCTTCTGGCTTCTTTTACTAGCTGGTGAAGATCATTTGTCAGTGTGTTCCTTCTGGGAAGGCACTTTATTTTCTCTTTGTCGTTGGTTTTCTGAAGTTTCATTATGATGTAGGTATGGAATTTAATTTCATTTATGCTGCTTTCGGAACTCCTTTAACTTCTTTTTTTTTTTTAATTTATTTTTTAATTTTTTATTTCTCATCAGCGTAACAGTATTCCTTGTTTTTGCACCACACCCAGTGGTCCATGCAATCCGTGCCCTCTCCAATCAATACCCACCACCTCCTTCCCCCAACCTCCCACCCCTCACCCCTTCAAAACCCTCAGATTGTTTTTCAGATTCCATAGTCTCTCATGGTTCACCTCCCCTTCCAATTTCCCTCAACTTCCTTCTTCTCTCCATCTCCCCTTGTCCTCCATGTTATTTGTTATGCTCCCCAAATAAGTGAAACCATATGATAATTGACTGTCTCTGCTTGACTTATTTCACTCAGCATAATCTCTTCCAGTCCCATCCATGGTGCTACAAAAGTTGGGTATTCATCCTTTCTGATGGAGGCATAATACTCCATAGTGTATATGGACCACATCTTCCTTATCCATTCATCTGTTGAAGGGCATCTTGGTTCTTTCCATAGTTTGGTGACCGTGGCCATTGCTGCTATAAACACTGGGGGTACAGATGGCCCTTCTTTTCACTACATCTGTATCTTTGGGTAAATACCCAGTAGTGCAATTGCAGGATCATAGGGAAGCTCTATTTTTAATTTCTTGAGGAACCTCCACTCCAAAGTGGCTGCACCATCTTGCATTCCCACCAACAGTGTAATAGGGTTCCCCTTTCTCCACATCCTCTCCAATACATGTTGTTTCCTGTCTTGCTAATTTTGGCCATTCTAACTGGTGTAAGGTGGTATCTCCCTGATGGCTAGTGATGTTGAACATTTTTTCATGTGTCTGATAGCCATTTGTATGTCTTCATTGGAGAAGTGTCTGTTCATATCTTCTGCCCATTTTTTGATGAGATTGTCTGTTTTGTGTGTGTTGAGTTTGAGGAGTTCTTTATAGATCCTGGATATCAACCTTTTGACTGTAGTGTCATCTGCAAATATCTTCTCCCAAAATACAGAAAGGGAAATTAAAGAATCGATTCCATTTACTATAGCACCAAGAACCATAAGATACCTGGGAATAAACCTAACCAAAGAGGCAAAGGATCTGTACTCAAGGAACTACAGAACACTCATGAAAGAAATTGAAGAAGACACAAAAAAGGTGGAAGACCATTCCATGATCTTGGATCGGAAGAATAAACATTGTTAAAATGTCTATACTGTCTAGAGCAATCTATACTTTTAATGCCATTCTGATCAAAATTCCACCAGTATTTTTCAAAGAGCTAGAGCAAATAATCCTAAAATTTGTGTGGAATCAGAAGAGACCCCGATAACTAAGGAAATGTTGAAAAACAAAAACAACGTTACCTGATTTCAAGCTTTACTACAAAGCTGTGATCACCAAGACAGCATGGTACTGGCATAAAAACAGACCCATAGACCAGTGGAACAGAGTAGAGAGCCCAGATATGGACCCTCAACTCTATGGTCAAATAATCTTCGACAAAACAGGAAAAAATATACAGTGGAAAAAAAGACAGTCTTTTCAATAAATGGTTCTGGGAAAACTGGACAGCTATATGTAGAAGAATGAAACTCGACCATTCTCTTACACCGTACACAAAGATAAACTTGAAATGGATAAAAGACCTCAACACGAAACAGGAATCCATCAGAATCCTAGAGGAGAGCATAGGCAGTAACCTCTTCGATATCAGCCACAGCAACTTCTTTCAAGATATGTCTCCAAAGGCAAAGGAAACAAAAACAAAAATGAACTTTTGGGACTTCATCAAGATCAAAAGCTTCTGCACAGCAAAGGAAACAGTCAACAAAATAAAGAGGCAACTCCTTTAACTTCTTAAAATTACTGATTGGTGTCTTCGTTAGTTCTGGACAAAAATCTCACTTTTCTATTCAGAGAGCCTCTGTTCCATTCTATTGCTTTTCTCCTAGCATTCCTGTTAAACCTGTCCATCTTTCTGGCTTTATCATCTATGTTTCTTACTCTTTGTGATGTATTTTTCGTCTTTTAGTCTGTCTTTAATGCTTTTCTGGGTTGTTTTATGAACTATCTTCTATTTCCCTTATTCTCTCTGCAGCTCTGTCTGATCTGCAGTTAAACCTATATACCAAGAGTTCTTCATTTCTGTTCTTATATTTCCCAGCTCTAGAAGTTTCTTTTTGACTTTTTCAGGTTTGCTTGGGAACTTTGTATTTCTTGCATGCATTGTCAGTATTATTGTTTAGGTTTTTAGTGAATAGCCTGTTTTATAGTCTATGACTAATAATTCAGACATATAATGTTTTTCTGGGTCTATTTCTGTTGTCTTTTTCTACTGGTTCTCATGATGTCTCAATTCCTTGAATGTCTTCATGCACTTGTCATTATAATCTAAAGTTTACATACAGGAATAAATTGATGCTTAATGTTTCTGTTTGCTTCTGGCAGGCACCTGGGGGAACTATTAGTCTAGGCCCGCTTTATCCAAAGATCATGTCTGAGTTTCTCTGAACCCGTCCTATCCCCCACTTCTAGGCATTGAGAATCCTGAGCTTGGATTATTTCTTGTTCACCACTACCATTGGTGATTCCTTCAGGATATGAGCCTAGCATGGGGAGGATCTCCCATTAACTACTTACATTGTTCAGTCCCTAGAATTTGATTTCTGTTCTGCTTCCTTATCTTGCAGGATCATTAAATCATAAATTCAGATTTGCTGGGATTGGCAAATGCTCTCAAGACAAACACAGCTTCTGTGCTCACTTAACTCACTCGTTCTCATTTATCATATTTGTACTGGTAACTTCTTATGGTCTTGTTACCTCTTTGTTGCTCTGGGAAAATTTTTTGAGATATTTGATTCAGCATTTTCAGTACTTTTTAGTGGTAACTTCTTATGGTCTTGTTATCATATTTGTACTGGTAACTTCTTATGGTCTTGTTACCTCTTTGTTGCTCTGGGAAAATTTTTTGAGATATTTGATTTAGCATTTTCAGTACTTTTTAGTGGGAAGATTGATCTGAACAATCTAGCCTCTCATCACCCAAACCTTGAAGTCTGTAATAGTATAAGCATTATCAATTTTATCAGAAAATCTGGCAAATGGAGTTTATCATTTCATTTGTGTCAGTTCTCTAGAATTATCAATATTGCCATCATATGATGAGGGTCTATTATGCAGCAGACACTGTTCTGTGAAATATTATTCAGCCTTAAAAAGGAATAAAATTCTGCAGTATGTGGCAACATGAATGCACCTTGAGGACATCATGCTAACTGAAATAGTCACAGAAGGACAGATACTGCCTGATTCCACTTAGATGTGGTAGCTAAAATAGAGTCAAAGAAGCAGGAGTAGAATGGTAGCTACCAGGGGCAAGAAGGAGTTGCTAATTAACGGGTATAAAATTTCAGGTATGCAAGATGGATAAGCCCTAGAGATCTGCTGTACAATGTTCTACTGCCTATTGTTAAAAGTACTGTATTGTGCACTAGAAATCTGGTTAGAAGATAGATCTCCTGTTAGGTGTTCTTATCACAACAAAATGTAAATAAATAAACACTTCACATCAGTTTTCATTCCTACTATCTGTGAGATGTATCTATCAAAAAACATTACAATGAAATGATTTATAGTCTGGACTGTGGAGCCTTCAGCCTTGGACTCTTATTCTAGTCCTACCACTGGCTAGCTCTGTGACCTTCACAAGTTCCTCATTTTACTGTCATTTACATTTTATAGATAGGTGACTTGCAGCATAGAGAACATAACATGCTATATCATATAGCTAGCAAGTGAATGAGCCAGAGTTTAAATAATCCAGGACAGGCTGTGCTCTTCTTGTTCTGCTTTCTGGTCAGGGATGATGACTGCTAAAGCACCTACAGACTCAAAACACTGTGATGTGTGAATAATGGAATTGATATGAAAAGCTCCATTCTTTCAACCAAATCATCTGAAAAGTTGTGGAAAGGAATACAATTCATAAAGGAAGCATTAATTTAGCAGTGATTCCTCAGTTGCCTTCAGTGTTCTGTAAGATATTACTAGATTCTTATTTAATAAAATGCTCATAAGGCAGATCAGCATGGGAACTGTGCAGCATGGCTCTGTTTTAGAGAAACACAATCCAGACCAACACATTAAAGACTGTGAGAAGACTTATGCTTAAAATAACAACACCCAAAAACTGTTGACTTTGAAACTTGGGGGCTCCACAGAAAAAAATTTTAAGAAATAGTAACCTCTATGCCTCTTTATGTAATATATATGTATATTCTTAGGAGTGTGTGTAAATTAAAATTTTGGAAATCAGTCATTATTTGAAAAAGAAGAAATATTGTAACTTAAAGGAAACAATTTTATCCAGAAAAAAGCCATCCTCAAATTTATTCATTACTTTAAATCTATGTTAATACAATGGGTTTTCCTAAATAAGGTTATGTCAGTGTCTATAAAATCAAGTGGAAATACGAGATTTTTAAAAGTTTATAACTCAGTTTTATTATTCTTGATCATTGAAAGGAAAAGCTAAAATGATATCTTTATCATCAAGAAATTTTTATGCTTTTTATAAAACAATGAAACCACATTGTGAAGATTGACTCACACGGAACTGAGATGTTATCTGGATTCTTTCCCTTGCCTGTGTTTTGTTTTTGTTGTTGCTGTCATTTTTAAACACCATTTTGTTCCCCATTTGAAACTACAAATGAATTAGATAAAATCTTTAAATAGTGAAAAGTCAAATTGCTTTTTCACTTCCTGTTTCATCTTGTTCTAATGCCGCCTTGGTTAGAAAAGAAGAATTAAGTAATTTGATTAGATATGTTGCACAAGGATGGAGCAGCTCTGAAAATGGATAGGGTGTGGTTTTGAGAGTGAGACTGCCCTGGATTTGAAATTACGAGAAGCAGCTACTGTGTGACAGACATAATGATAGATGCCATTTAAACTTTATCTAACTTGGTTTTCACAATAACCCTCCTACCTAAGAAGGTAGTATTTTTAAAAATGAAGACTTGATACTCAGCTAAGTGAAGTGACTAGCCTAGATGCCATATTTCTTTTCAGAAGTCAGGAGAAGCAGCTGTGACTTTGCTTCATTCCACAGGGGTCCTGAACTGTAAAGAAACCTAGGTTAGAAGGGACAGGTGATTGCGATGTGGTAAGAGGTCTGTAGAAAAAGGAATTTTACACCCAGTATCCCTTTTTAAGGACTGCATTCAGGAAAGAACTTTTTCTCTGCATGCTATGAAACCTAACCTTATTTTACCAGAGAAGCCCATTGTTACATGTGGTATTTAGGTTCCAGACACATTATTGATTGGATAAATTCTAAGAACTCATCTGAAAAACTAATCATCATTTACGATTCTATTTTTTTGGAAAGTACATCCTAACTTAAATACAACAAGCTTACCGATATTTGGAACATAAGGCATTCATAAATCTGGGATTGCTATATAAAGAAATTTACTTTCAAACTTTAAATTCACAAATCACAAAGTTGATTTCAGATGTATTACTCAGATGCCTGCTTATATACAATTTTTATTTCATTTCCTGCCTATTTTAAGAAGGGAGATGCTCACATATTTATTTATTTATGCCTGTGTTTTGGAATCATTGTCTTTGTTGTATTTATGCATTTATTTCTCCCAGGTCAAACCCTTTATTTCTGAATGATAGCAGCTTTACCAAGATATTAATAAAAAAAGATTTTAATAGTGCCAGGTAATTTGTTGTGCTCTATTCTATAGTAGAATTATGAACAAGCAGGTTGTTAAAAACTTTTTTGTTTTACTTTGTATACTTCATTTAGGCTGGTCTTTTTCATGTAACTGATGTGCCAAACCTTGGCATGGCATCTATATATTATATAATAGTATTTTTACCTAAAAAGTTTTATTTCCCAGAGTTAAGACTTTTGGGTCAGTAATAGTGAGAGCCATTGGCTAACCATTTTATAGTCATTACCAACAGGGATGCAGTAAAAACTTTGAAAATCATTTTTGTGTGGTTAAGGGTGGGCAAAGGGTCATATATTGAGTTTTTATTTATGCCCTAACACACAGAATTATGTAAATGTGAAGGTTCAATGCCTACCTCACACTACATTGAAAGTAATATCTTAATGTTCTTTGAACTTTTTTAAACAATTGCAAACTTACAGAAAGTTACAAGTCAAATGTCAAGATCTTCCCCCTCAAAATACATGAAAGCAAGTTGTTTACATGGTTCTCCATTACCCTAAATATATTAATATGTATTTCCTACTAACAGGACATCGACTACATCACTACCACTTACCAAGTCAGGAAATGAATATTACTACATTACAACCATTTAATCCTGAGACCCTATTAAAATGTTGCTTATTGTCCCAATAATGTCTTTCATGACAAAAGGATCCAGTGCAGACCCATCCAAATCATACATTACATTTAATTATCATGCTTCTTTCAGTTTCTTTTAAACTGGACCAGTTTTTCGGTCTTTTTTTTTTTTTTTCATTTATAACCTTGACATTTTTAAACATCATGGTCAGTTATTTTGTAGAAGGTCCTTAAATTTGGGTTTGTCTGATGTTTTCTTGAGATTTAGGATATACATCTTTGGCAGAAATTGATGCTAAGTTCTCATTGCATTCTGTCAAATGGCATATAATTTGATTATGATTTTCACTTTGAACATTTGATTAGTGTGGTGTCTACCCACCATCTCTACTGTAAAAATTTGCAATTAATACCTATTTTGTGAGGAAGAGGGGAGTGTCTTGAAACTCTGTAAGTGTATTTCTTATTGGCCTTTCAGTTTACTCGTTGATTTATTTACTCATTTATTTATTTATATCAGTATGGACTCATGTTTTCCTATTTTATTCTGTTGATATTGTTTATTATAAGGTTCAGATTGTCTCCAGTTTGGCCAATGGGAGCACATTCAAGATGGGTTCTGATGTTTTTTTGATAGTATTCTCATCATTCATTGAGTAGTTCTTGCTTTATGGTGTAACAAGATATTTCAGGCTCATCAGGTACTTTCTGAGCCCCAACCTTGGAACCACTTATTTCTCCAAGGAATGCCGGTTCTTTTGTAAAGGAAATAATATTTAGAAGACATAGTCTGTGCTCTAGGTCCACTCATTGGTATTAGAGCACTACTGTTGCTTTCCCCAGGCCCTCTCAGTGGACATAGCTACTCTTATGTGCATATGGTGTCTTATATTTTTTAATCTGTATGTTGGAAACCATGAGTCCACACCAGTGCCTCCAGTTCTAATCCCAACAGTGCAGAGTTCATTCTACACATTTTTAAACTCCTCTTTCTGACAGAGAGAAAATGGTGTTCTATTTCCTTTAATGCATTTTCCTTGATCAGTCTTCCTGAAAGCAACCATTCTATCTCCTCTGTATGGATGCTGTCTTCTCCTTGCTTGAGCTCTGACTCCTCATTCTAGGTTGTCCCTTGCCCCATGTGGACATTCCTTACCTTGCTGAGGCTTATACAGCCTACATAGGCCTGTTCTTCCTCAAGATTTAAGTTCCCATGCCTGGCTGTCCTTTCCTAAGCCCCATGTGGACACCCCCCCTCAGCCTGCCTGTGCTCTGACACCCCATGCCCTGTGCCTCTTCTCAGATGTCCTTCTCACTGCGCTCTGCCACACTGTTCTGGGTCACTGAATTATGGATTATGTCCTCACTGCTCTCAAACTCTGACTCCCATGGCTGAATCATCTGCCAAATGTGTAAACTCTCCTTATCCTTTGGATTCTGATACCTCACACTGGGCAGCCACACCATGTAGATGCTCCTCATTCTGCTTGGGCCTTGACCCCCCACCCCAGGCAACACCTGAGGAGAGATTGTCCCAGGTCATCTACCTTCCTCAGCCCATTCGGGCTCTGACACCTCGTGCCTGGCAGCTCTCCTACTCGCCCTCATCCTGCCTGGCTGTCCCCTTGCTCTGGCACACTGCAGCTCCTCCCACAGCCCCAGGCACAGATGCCCATCTTTGTGGGCTCCACCTAATGTTCAGTAAGGGAAGGGGAAGAAGAGCCAAAAGGCTTATTAATTATTATCATGAAATTGTGTTCTGAAATGTTTTATTTAGAGGATCACTTTGCTAGCTAATATAATGAAAATCAGAGCAAAAAGTAGAATTTGATGTACAAAAATCATTTTATTAGATTTTTTTTTGTATAAGGTAAGTTTACTTATATGCCCTGAACTATCTCCATCGATTAAATACTTTAAGATCAAATGAGAGATCAAGAAACTAAAAGTTCTATGTCTATTCTAGGTGAAAGCATTTATAAACTGTCAGTTTAATATTATCCTGTCTACTTTCTCATATTTGATTTTGTCATGAACTATGGCACTGGTATTTGAGTAGGATGAACCTTTACATATGTTCTTACGTAAAGCAAAAAAAAAAAAAAATTGCAAAAAGAAAAAAAAATGTATAATGACCTTAAATAAACATGTTTATAACTGGATTTTATTTTCTATCTTGTTTAAATAGAGGAGTCTTCATTTTGGCTTCCCTTATATGGCAACATGTGCTGCCGCCTAGTCGCACAGCCAGCTTGTATGGCTGAGGATGCATTTGCAGGATTTCTTAATCAGCAGGTTGGAGGACTTTACATATTGTACAATTATAACTGCAATCTAGATTTTAATATACTAGCAATTGTTTTGCCTTCCGATAATAAGTATTTTTTAAAGTCTTCTTTTAAATGATATTTTTCTCCATGTTCGACATAGAATGGGGGTGGGGGGTGAAGGGGCTGAGGGTGAGAAGGTGGGAAGGGGAGGGGTCCAGTGCAGTTTTGATGGCTAAGGAGCTACCTCTCCAGGTTCCTCGGCTTCATAACAGCAGGAACAGGATAATCAGCTGCAGAGGACTCCTTGTGGAAGCAGATGAGGACTGTTCCACACCTTTCACAGAAAGGCCTTTCTGGCAAACAGCTTTTGGCACAGTTTTAGGTCTCTAGACTTCCAAAGCTGCCTCTGTGCCACCTACTCCTGATTTATTTATAACCAGACTTATTTATAGTCAGTAAATAATTAATTATGGGCTTCAGTGAATCAATAACTTTTTTTTAAAGATTCCATTAAGTGGAAAGAAAATTTGCATTCTTAAAGGGTAGTCAACATTTTCTAGTGTTCTGAGAATAGTAAGGGAAAATTATATTTTGAATTTTGAGTTATTTTTATATATTTTTGCATCATTAGATGGATTGCTGTGGAATTTTAAGCACTAATTTTGAATAGACTAGCTTTTCTAAAACTGCATTGATTTATGATTTTATGTGTGTAAAAGTTATGTGGTAATTATTGCCTCCATTTTGCTTAATGTTTTTGAGAATTTCAAACCTTTCTGTGATATTAACTTCCTCTGATTTTGAACTGTTGACTTACTGTACACTAAATTAATGGGTAACTCTATCACATCTAAATTTTTTTTAATTAATAACTTTAATAATTGAAGTATTTTGTTGAATTTAATGATGATAAATAATGATTAAGGTTAATGGCTTCTTGAATTTTTTTTCAGCAAATGGAAGAAAACCTAATTAGTTGGAGAAGGTTGTATTGTGTTTTAAGAGGGGGTAAACTCTATTGCTTTTATTCTCCCCAAGAAATTGAAGCTAAAGTGGAACCAGCTTTGGTAGTGTCCATTAACAAGGTAAATAAAATGTTATTTTAAAAATAAAGATACAACATTTTGTAAAGTTTGTTCTTTTCTATACAATTCACATTGTTACCATTTTATGGATAAAAGAGAAGGGCTGCTAAAATAGATTAGTTCAGGAGTACATGGGTGGTTCAGTTGGTTAAGCATCTACTTTCATCTCAGGTCATGATCCCAGGATCCTGGAATTGAGCACTGAGTAGGGCTCCCTGCTTAGCGACGAGCCTGCTTCTCTCTCTCCTTCCTGCTTGTGCTCTCTCTCTCTTGCTATCTCTGTCTCACTCTTCCAAATAAATAAGTAAAATCTTAAAAAAAATAAAAATAAAAAGTTAAAAAAATAGGTCAGTTCATAAAGATAAATTAATCTTATTGTTTTTCTTCCATTTCAGAGCTTATCTGGTAAAGGAAGTACTGTATATTTCCTAAGAAAAAAAAGTAATTGGAAATCTATATCAGTGAACACGTTTTAAAACAGAGAATGCAACTTCACATTAATATTTAAATTTTTCATGAATTTATTTAAGAGATTATAAACGTAAATTGTTAGCTCATGTTACGACGATACTTTTTGTAGTTAATATTCAAATGATCCCATGAAAAGACATTCCTGAGAATACTTCCTGCTTTCTTATGGGATTGATGGGCAGTTGTCTATCCTTGTGTCAAAACAGGAAAGCCTGACCCCTCCCCCTCTGCCACACACATATGCACAAAAGCAAACACACACACACACACACACACACACACACACACACATTTACCCCATCATCTTAAATTTATCTTCATCTGTTATCCAAGCCTTGTTCTCCCTCCCCCACCCACCCTTTTTGGCATTCCTACTCTGGAGTACTTTAATGGCATTTCTAGAGCAGAATATCATGTTTTCTATCCATAGCTTGTACTTAATTGTTTCTAGTTCTTTTACTTTGCTTGCTTTTGGAGTGGTTGAATTGAAGGCTATGGTAAAGTATGAGTCGTCACATCTGTTAACTACATGTTCTTTTCTTTTTGTAATTGTACATGTTCTACTTGACTTTAAATTATCTTTTGAAAAAACATAAAGTTGTATGTCCTGAGAAACATATGTATACTAGTTTGCTAATCTATATGGATTTGAGTTAATTTCTCTGATCTTTTCCAGTAATAACATTTGGTCTGTTTCCATCCTGCTTTTAGAAATGATACTGATTTTTCTTAACGGAAATTCTTTAGTGAGACCTTTAAATTAAGTCAACTTAATTTATCTGTTCTGTATATTAGGAAGATTACTGTTACTCTTAAATAATAAACATCAAAGTTATAACATGATGAATTTATTTAGGGTTAGATAATTAGGTTTATGAAAGTATATTTTTATTATTGAAAAAGTGATATAATTTTTTCATTACTTGCCAATGTTTTGTTTTGTTTATACAGTATCCACTTTTCCCTACCTTTTGAAAATTTCAGATGTGCAGAAAAGTTGAAAGAATAGAATAATGGTCAGCAGTATACTTCTCACCTGGATTTTTAAGCTGTTGTTAATATTTTCCCATATTTGCTTTCTCTTTAAGTAGTTTGAGATTTTTTTTTTCAGAACCATTTGAAAGTAAGTAGCAAACAGCATAACGTTTCTTCCCTAAAATATTTCAACAGCGTTTCTCCTAAAAACAAGGACATTTCTTTTATAACCATAATATTATTACCACACTCAAAAAATCTACTGTCGATAAAATAATATCTAATATAAACAACAAATTATCCCAATTGTCCCTATAGTGTTCTTTCTAATGTTTGTTTATTGTTTGATCCCAGACTCCCATCAGGAACCACAAATTGGCAGCTGGTCACCATGTATTTTGATTGTTTCCTTTTTATCTAAATTGGACCCATCACTCACTGCCTCTTTTTCTTTTTTTGTCTTTTATTATATTGACATTTTGGAGAAGTCCATGCCAGTCCCCATATCTGTTTTTGACTAATTGTTTCATAAGATTCAGGTAGATGTTTTTGACAAGAATTCTGCATAGATGATTCTGTCTAAACTGTTTTTCACTAGGTACCTAGGTAGTAAAAATGGAATTTGCTTACATGTTGCCCAATAGAATAAAAATCATCCTGAAAATAATTAAAATGTAATCTAAAAAGGATATTTTAAAATTCATTTATTTTATTTGAAAACTCTTTTAAAGGTATTCATTTTACCATATCAGTCCTTTATGGCAGACAGAGCCAGTAAGTCAGCTCTGTTTTATAGGTATGTTATTTCTGTTTTATAAGTGAAAAAACAGACTCACAGATCAGATAGAACTTGTCTAGCTAGTAAGTAAAATTATATGGCTCACTGTTTTTCTATTTCCTCACAGACATACTGCTAGACTAGATCTGGAAGACAAAATTAGACTTTTTCCTATCTCCGTACCCACTCTGAATAAGTTTTGAAAGTAAGAAGTATCTCTGAAATGAGGTTGTGAGCCTGAAGCCACAGTTTCTACCTCTAGGCAATGGTATAGATATGTGTTGAATCTTTAGCATTTAAATGTAAGAGGGAAGTTATAGTGGAACCCCACTGTTACTGTAGCCAGGGTATCTGTATTTTCTTGTCTGATGACAAGGGTGTAATTCCAGAAAAGCAGTTAACAGTGTTTACATGGCCCAGCTGAATTGACCTTTTTTCAGTTGACTCATTTTTCCTTGAGGTAATAAAAGCTGATGGCCTGGTGACTGATACAATTTGGTAGTCAATCAGCTCCATTATTAAGATGACTGAAATCACCATACTTAGAAATCCCAGTGGTGGTTTCACAATTGACCATTATAATTTCACAGGAAAATGATTAATCTAGTAATTTGTATAGACTTGACCTTCGACTTGGGGACAACATGGGCTGTATTTGACCCTGAGGACTGATGACATAAATTGTCATTGTGCGTGACTTTTGTCTCAAGTACAAAAGAGGATTTTTAAGATTACACCATGAAATAAGGGTTGGGTTGAGAAGGTTAATAGAATTTAGTCGCTGATCTCAAAGACTGAACTGATACCAAGGTGTTCCATTCTCTAGTGTTGTGATGTTGCTATCTTCATTTTTCTCTGGGCTGATTCCTGCTCTCTCTCTGTAGCAGCACTCCTGTTGGCAGTTCCTACCCCCACTTTGGGTTTCCCTTGAACCCTTCCATTCACCTGAAAACTGTTTTTTTTTTAAATTTTTTTATAAACATATAATATATTTTTATCCCCAGGGGTACAGGTCTGTGAATCGCCAGGTTTACACACATCACAGCACTCACCATAGCAAATACCCTCCCCAATGTCCATAATCCCACCCCCCTTCTCCCAACCCCTCCTCCCCCCAGCAACCCTCAGTTTGTTTTGTGAGATTAAGAGTCACTTATGGTTTGTTTCCCTCCCAATCCCATCTTGTTTCATTGATTCTTCTCGTACCCACTTAAGCCCCCATGTTGCATCACCACTTCCTCATATCAGGGAGATCATATGATAGTTGTCTTTCTCTGATTGACTTACTTCGCTAAGCATGATACCCTCTAGTTCCATCCACGTCGTCGCAAATGGCAAGATTTCATTTCTTTTGATGGCTGCATAGTATTCCATTGTGTATATATACCACATCTTCTTTATCCATTCATCTGTTTGGACATCTAGGTTCTTTCCATAGTTTGGCTATTGTGGATATTGCTGCTATAAACATTCGGGTGCACGTGCCCCTTCGGATCACTACGTTTGTGTTCAAAATGTTGAAAATAGAACTACCCTATGACCCAGCAATTGCACTACTGGGTATTTACCTTGAAAACTGTTCTTTAGCGGCAAACACCCTGGTTTCCTTATTTAAATATGACTATTTCTATCAAGAATTCTATTTGTTTCTTCTGTAAGCCTGGATGCTGTGTAGTTATATCTTCTATTAAAGTCATTTTTACTTATTTTTTTTTACTTATTATTTTTTACTTATTATTTTTTCTCAACTTAGCCAATGATTCAGATTTATGGAGAAGTTGAAACAATACTAGAGGGACACTCATGCCACCTGGATTCAGCAGTTTCTCTTGCTGTCCAGTTTGCTTTATCTCTAGGTGTTCTTCTTGGGGGGAATTGAAGCTCTTTGTATTTTGTTTTTAATTTGTTTTATGATGATATAGCTTACATAAAATAAAATTTACCAGTTGTAAGTGTACAATTTGGTAACTTCGACAAATAATATATGGTTGTGTAATCATTACTACACGCTTTGAATTATAGGTTTTTTTAATCATTTCTGTGAGAACATTTAAGTTCTATTCTCTTCACAAATTTCACTTATACAGTAGTCATCAACAATAGTCACTTTCAGACCTTATTTGTCTTATAGCTGTCAGCCTATAAAGCCTCTTACCTACATTTTTTGCTGACCCATTTGAATATGTCTCCAACATTGACACTTCATCCCTGAATATTTCAATATGCAACTATAAAAAATAGGAAACTCTAAAATGAAAGTGTGTGAGTGTGTTTGTGTGTATAAATGAAATTACAGTACCATTATCACAGCTAGCCAAATGAACAGTAATTATCTTACATCATCTAATAACCCAGCCCATATTCACATTTCCCCATTTTCCCTAAGATGTCCTTTTAAAAGCTTTTGCTTTCAATCTAGGAATGTTCAAGGATTATGCATTCTTAAACTGTAAATTAGGTCTAGAGGCTTGATTAGATTCATTCTAAACACTATTTACAAGCATGTTTCATGCATGATGACAAATACTTTATAGGGCATTCTGTTCAGAGGCACATGATGTCAGGTTGTCTCATTATTGCCAGTGTCACATTTAATGACTTGGTTAAGGTGGTGCCCCTAACTCTCTCCAGCATAAAGGTAAGTTTTCCTCTTTACTATTAGCAGGTAGTCAGTGAGGTGATAGTTTGGCACTGTGTGAATATCTTTGTTGTCCAATAGTCTTTCACATAATGGTTTTAGTGACCTGATTGCCCTTGTCTGAATTGCTTATTACACTGGAGATTGCATATGTTATTTTCATAATATCCCTCATTCTACACGTGTTAGCTGGCATTCTTTTGTAAAGAAGGACTTTTTTTCATCAAGTAGGAATGAATCCCAGTCCCTCCTGAAAAGGCAGGATGAAAGCTTACTTTTAATTACCAATTTTCAGAGTAAGGAGTTGGTATTACATACTGGTCTTATACTGATATTGGCAGTAGGTATTGGAGCAGTATTACTCCCTCCAGAAGAAGCAAATGAGTGTTGTGTCTGTTATGTTCTTCCCGTATTAATGATAAACTCATAGATTTTCATTTATTCAATGTTTTAAATTACTTGGTTTTTAAATATAAGGTAGATGTTTTCATTTTTTGGCTTACTTTGGAAATTTCTAAGGATACATGTATTAGTATATTCTCAAATAAACAAGATCTTTGATAAATGCCAACTTGGTATTTTCTGATCTGTAGAGCTGGTAAGCACCAAATAAAACTTAAAGAATAGTGGTTTTGTTTCAGTTTTTAGTATATTTTCGATCTTGGGTCTCTAAGATCTTTTTATGCTTAATAATGTTAAATATTAAAGAACAAATCAGAATTTTTTTTCTTTTGGTTGGCTTCTCTCATGATTTAGAAAATAATAATTTTGTTTAATGCCACTTTAAAAATTATGTAAAAATATAAATTTGGCAGTTGCTAAGGTATATAAATAATAGTTTCTTATTTTGATCACAGGATCTGTTTTCTAACTATAATTTTTATTCTTCTAAATAGCATTTCCTATAAAGCTAAGTCAGTTTATTAATTTTCATAGGGAGCCATCTGTGGAAAGAGTCACATTAAGGAAAGAAAAGCCTAAGCTATTTCCCTCCTCTTTTCAATCTAAATTTGAAAGGATGGTTTACTTCAAAGTGATTGCTTCAACTTCAAAAAAACTTCCCTATTAATGTTCTTGAGCAAAACATTCCCAATCAGGGGTATTTAACAGAGCCACTATAGAATCCTCTATACATTGCAGAAAACATTTTATTAGCTAAAGTTTTATCCATTGCCAGTGGGGTGGGGAGTGGGATGGAAAAGTAGTGTGGGTTTTTGCGATCAAAAGTCTTTTCTTGCTTTAAATACTATATATCACTTTAATAACTAGTAAAAGTTATGCTAAACAAATCAGTATCACTACTTGGTGTTGTAAACTTTTGTTAAATTGTCTTGAAACTGCTTTTAGCCATTATGTTTGTCATGGACCCTAGCAAGCAAGATTATTATGAAGCACAGGGGATTTTTTTTCTGATTATCTTAGTCCTTTAATGTCCCAGTCCTACCAATGATTTAGATTGTCCTTCATTAAATACAGAAAAAATAATTATTTAAACAAGTCTTTTCCTTTAGGAGTTTACATCTGATTATTAATAGACATAAATTGAAAAGAATTATGTCGCACTAATACTAATCCTTCCTAAAGCTTGGTTTAATTTATGGTTATGGTTTATGTATTTCAAACATTTCTTGCAATATATTGTGAAGGTATACTTTCTTTGTCATTAGAGTATATATAAGGTATAAAGCTAGTTTTTGGCCAGCAAAATTTTGTTTTCATGCCTGATTAACAAAACTTTAGACCAACCACCTTTCAAATAACACATTTATTCTTACAACATGTTTATGAGGAAACTGTGAGTTAAATAGTGCTATCTCTGCCTTATAGGTAGGAAAGCAGGTGCTTAGTTTTTTGTACTTGTATTTTATTTTCAATTTTTGAGGGGAAAAATTCAAAGATAATCTATATAGAGAAGGGTAGAAATAAACCTCTTTCTGCCCTCACACATTGCCCCCACCATAGAATTATTTTGAAGCAAATCCTGGAGACTATATGATTTTACTTGTAAATTTAACAATTATACTTTAGAAAAATATATAGTCATATATATAGTTTTTCAATATATCATCAAGAATTCAGTGTTCAGATTTCCCAGTCTTGTAATTTTTAGATTAGTTTTTGAATCAGGATTTTGAAATAAGGGTTTATATTGCAGTTAATTGATTTGGTCTCTTAAATCTCTAAATCTGTTGGAGTGCTCTAGCATCCTCATGTTCTCTCTCGCTCTCTCTCTGTCTGTCATACACACACACATACACACACACTCTCTCTCTCTCTCTCTTTTTCACACACAATTTGTTGAAGAAATTGGGTCATTTATCCTACAGAGTTTTCCATAGTCTGGATTTTGTTATCTGCATCTTTGAGTTGTCTTTTTCCTTTTTCCTTTCTGTTTTTGGTTGGTTGGTTGGTGGTTGGTTGGTTAGTAACAATATGTCTTAGGAAATATTGTGTACTTTGTTGGGAGGCATTTAAAGATTTTTTTTTTTTTTTTTGAGAGAGAGAGAGAGGGAGAGAGAGTCTGAAGCAGACTCTGCACTGAGTGTGGAGCCTGACATGGGGCTGATCTCACAACCACAAGATCATAACCTGAGCCCATACCGAGAGTTTGATGCTTAACCAGCAGAACCAGCCAGACACCCCATATTGGGAAACATTTAATATGTCTGAGTCTTCTAGTCATATTAACATCCACAGATGAGCATTGTTTAGATCCTTTATTTCATTAGGGATTGCAAACTGGTGATATTTTAATATTCTTCATTTATTAGCTGGGAAATTTCAACTGTGTCACCTATTGGGTTGAGGTACAATTCTTATAGGGAACACAGAATAAAGACTTTAAATAGTTACCAAAATAGTGAGGTGGTTCCCTTAGCATCCTTCAAAAGTGACAAGTGAGTTCATTTTAAATATTATTCTGAATTAATAGATTTAAAGACTTCATAGTCTTCAAATTCATGTAGACTTCATGCATCAATCCATTATCATTGTTATTGATGTTCAGATGGTCCCATCTTTGGCTACTGAAAGCCTCTTCAGTTTGACTCTTGAGACCTTTTGATACAACCCTAGTAATCTTTGATTTCTGTTGGGAGAATATGTTCTGGGATTATCTCATACATTTCCTTGCCCAGGCTGAAATCAGCCATCTCTGTAAAGATCTCTGATTCCTTTTAGCAGTAAAGAGTATTTAGAAACCGTAATCTGGGTAATAGTAGACTTTAAAGATCATATAGTCAAAAGGTAAGGTAAGAAATGGTTTATAAATCTAGTTCTGACTTAGTAATTTCCCAGTATCACAGAAATCGACAGGTTGAAGTACAGTTTTAATTAAAAATAATTAACAACCAACCTAAAAGAAACTTTCCTTTGATTTCCGAGTTAGCTGTATTTTGTCATAAAATTGACTTCTTAGATTTATTGACTTCACTTGGCCTTCTCTGAGTACCCACCATCTCATGCAGAGGAAGGCTGCAGTTTCGTATATGGTGACTGAAAAAAGAGATCCAGCCAAGGATTAAAATTTCACAGTAAATAGTCTCAAATCTATCCACAAAACAATAAAAGTTGACTGTAAAACCTTCCAAATAAACTAAATGGTTTGGGCAGAAAACTCTGTCTTTGGAGAGAAAACTGATTTCAGAAAATCAGTGTCCTTATCTATAAAGAGTAGGATTAGGATCATCTGTGGGATATGACTCTGTCAACCTGAAATTGTCATTATCTGAGTTGTTTTTCTCCTATCTCATTCATTTATTCTCCAAATATATTTCAAATACAGTGAGTGACAGACAATATTTTAGGCGGTAGAAAGAGTGGGAGCAAAAATACCTAAGCTGCTTGCTTTCATACCCTAAAAGGCACCTTGTGTTTTCTAATCCATTCCTCCCTTGAGAAGTGCAGTTTTAAGCACTCTTATTGGTACTTTGTCCACAACGAAAAACAACTTGCATAGACTTTCTGACATTATCAGAAACTTTATTTGTTTAATGACTTTTTCTTTGACATGCAGTTTTTTGGTTGAAAAAATTCCCATTAGTTAAATTATTTTGGGTGATAAAATATAGTTAGTTAATTCAAATGATCTATTTTGTGTTTCATTTGCACCTTTTAAAAGCTTCTCATGTTTTAAAAATTTAGTGGTATTTATGGTTCTCAGAGCTAATGGAGTGTATAATGTATAGTATTTTTATATTATTGCATTATATTCTCTTAGAAGGATATAAATGATCCAGTTCATCATATTTTCTACATAGCTATTTTCATTTGAAATGATATCTTGGTGTTATTAAAAATATACACATTCATCTATAAAAATCACTTTCCTTATTTAAAAGTTAAATTCATTTTAATCCTGTATACAAAAGGTAGTCAGAAATTTGTATTAAGATAGACTAGGATAGAAGGAAGATTTCAACAACAAGAATACTTCATATTTCATTTTTTTTTTAAATACTAATACCAATAGAGTGTTCTCTTGCCCTCCTCCCCCACTGAGTCAACCTTCAATAAATCTTATTGAGAGCATATTAAAGATTCTTCCTAGAGCTTAAGTCATTCTCTGCTGGTGTAATAAGCTTTCTATTTAAAGAGATGGATTATATGCATTTTCATGCCATTTAGGACACCAGTTTGTTTTTATATTATATAAATAATTACTTAAAAGAGTTCATTCACAAAGTTTATTACCATGGCACAGGATTGTAAAAAGACCCTGTTCTTTCAAATTACAGTGTTGACCGTAAGTCCATTATAACCCTCTGAAGACACTCACATTCCCACATTTTAAAATTGACAGGGCAGGCTGTCTCTAAGATGGTTACTAAATCCTCACCTTTTGTGATACTCCAGACTTTCAAAGTTATGTTACCACTTCATGCAGCATACACTTTTTTTCTCCTGTGATTCTTGAATAAGAATTCCTTCCTTCAGGAAAAACTTCTGTAGTACACAGTAGCCCCTTCCTATCTGCAGGGCATATGTTCCAAGACCCCAGTGGATGCTTGATACTGTGGATAGAACTGAACCCTGTCTCTACTGTTTTTTCCTATACATACAGAGCTCTGATAAAGTTTAACTTACCCATTAGGCACAGTAAGAGATTAACAACAGTAACTAAGAGTCGAATAGAATAATGCTAACAATATGCATAATAAAGGTTATGTGAATGTAGTCTTTCAGTCTCTCAGAGTACCTTGTACTGTGCTCACCCTTCTTGTGATGATATGAGATGATTTAATGCCTATGTGCTGAGATGAAGTGAGGGGATTGGCGCAGGCACTGTGATGTGGAGCTAGGCTACTACTGACCTTCGGACCATATGTCAGGAGGAAGATCATCTGCTTCTCGACTGCAGTTGACTGGGGGCAACTGAAACTGCAGAAAGCAGCAAACTGAGGATGGGGGAGCTGGTGTATCAGGGGTTCACCTCCGCCTATTTACCCATTCTTCAGGGAATGTACATTGTTTCTTGGTTAACTCTTTGCTATTCCTGTAATGTCCACATAGACATCATTGTATGTGTATGTTGGTTTTGGGATGTGACTATACATAGAATCTCTCTTCACTCAAGACTGCAAGAAGTGAGGAATTTCTTCTCACTCCTAAACAGCTTTTGAAGCTGCCGGCTAAATATTCTTCTACACGCATTACTGTAGGTTTAAACATATGAGTCTAGAAATGTTCTACCTGGTACAGGAGCCATTAACCACCAGTGCTGTTAACCACCTAAAATGTGCCTGGCCCAAATGTGATGTGCTGTATCAGAGACAGACTAGATTTTGGAGACTTAGTACAAAAAAGAATGTAAAATATCTCAAAAATGTTTTTTGCTCACATGTTAGAATAATATTTTGGATGTGTTGGGTTACATAAAAACACAATTTTAAAATAATGTAATTAATAAATACAAAATGATTTTCACCAGTTTCATTTTACCTTCTTAACATAGTTACTAGAAACTCTTAAAATTACCTATGTGGTTCACATATTTCTAATAGACCGCACTGCTCTAGAACATTATCCGTCATTATCCAAGCAGCCAAATCCTTACTGTTGCATAAATAGATAGTTGTATTTCAGACTTCTTTCCCCAAAACTTGGAGACTGCATGTAGATGCTAGTTGTCATGTGGCGTGGTAGTGCTTGAATGACTTGGGAACAAGACTTTTCTACGTATAGACAGGAGAAGCACCACAGCGTCATACCTAGTACCACACAGAAAAAGTTTAAACTACCAACATGAAGGAAACCATTGCCTTTGTTGCTGATAGTTGCATTCAGCATTTAAAAAAATAATTGGTACCATCAGGAAGGTTATAGTACTTCATGGATCTTTAGCTATGAGCTTTGTAAATGAATGTTACATATGAAATAAATGTTAATGGCGAAAACCTAACTGCTTTGCTGCAGTAAACACTAAGTTATGGTTTTACTGCTTTAAGTGATAACACTGTGTATAATGCCTGAATATTAGAATAACAAACATACTTTACTGATTCTTTTATTTTATTACTGTTGGAAATGTAGTTAACATAATTCACATTACAGTTATGACATGCTGTACTTGTTTTATTGCAAATTTTAAGATGTATATAAAAGACAGCAAACTCCTACTTAAACAGATCAAAACAGGTTACGTTTTAATCTCATGTAATTTAAGTTCTCTATGTAGAATACTTTGAAATGTTACTCAGTATTTTTCATAAAAAGCAATTTTTTATAGGTTTGAGTCTGAATATTGAAAATTCTCAAAATTACATATTTTAAGTGATCAGCAACAAGATTTATAATTGCATCTGTTGTAAGTATAGTAGCGAAGCACTAAAACATTTATTTGAATATTACAAAAATATTCTCTTGTAAAATACTAATTTTGTCCTAATTTTTAGGAAACCAGAATTCGGGCAATGGATAAGGATACCAAGAAAAAAATTCATAATTTCTCTGTCATCAACCCTGTTGCTGGACAGGCTGTAACTCATATCTTTGTAGCAGACAATAGAGAAGATCTTCAGAAATGGATGGAAGCCTTCTGGCAACATTTCTTTGATCTTAGTAAGTTAGTGTTTGGATTTACTAGTAATATATTCATGAAGCGTGAAAGGATGCACAAAGCAATCTAAATATTAAAATTATAATCCTTTGGTTTGGATCAAGATTATTTTTTTAGTGCTCTTGAATAAAATGACAGTATATCATCAGTGCATTGATGCCTTTTTCTCTCGACCTTTTCCCAGGGCTGACTTACTGTAGTTTATTATTCCTTTGAACACCTGTTATTTTTAAATTTCTCTGTCCCTAAAACAATTAGGCCACATTTTTTTCAAAATACTGGATTTTAACTGGTTAAGGCAGTGTGTTTGATCAAAGGGATACTACTTTTTGAGTAGTAAAAAACTTCTGTAGGTTAGTGATGATCCTAAAATTTGAAATGTACAGGAGACTCATGTAACCTTCTGTTAACTCCAGATTCATTATATCATCTTGGACATCATCCAAAGATTTATTTTAAAACCATACATATGGTTTTTCAGTTTCAGTAATACAGCCCATGATTATAAAAACAATGTGATAGTAATATAATAGAGTTCTACTATGTAAAATATGTGAGGTTCTAATATTCTCAATTTAAGGAGGAATTTTATCAACAAGAAAATAATGAAGTCATATATTGAAAATGTAGATTATTGATAACAGCTATTTCTAGTCAAACTAAGCCTACTGTTAGATTCAACCAGTATTTTATGTCTTCAGAATGCTTTTTTATAAAGAATTACGAAAGATAGGCATTTTCTAATGATAGAAAGTTGTTTCTGCAACTCCTAGAAGAAATTTTAGGACTTCTTAAGATCTGTTTTGGGAACTTTATAAAAGAGTTAATACCTGCTGTCCTCAGATTAATTTTTATAAGCCTACTGTGGTCTGTGGCCTGGTTAAGTTATTATAGTGATGGTTGGGGTGGGGACAAAGAAGGGAACTAAATGTATTGATTACCTTCCACATACCATATGGCTTCCTTTATTTCTCACAACAGCCCAGCAAGGCAGAAATGATTTCCCTCTCCTCTAAAGTTGAGAAAATTGAGGCCTGAAGAGATTGCTGGTTTACTGCAGGAATCCAGAGGACTCCCTCTATAGCCTTCTGGAATTCTTAGGACTTGTTTTCCTTAAGTACTATCCCTAGGCACTGAATAGATGTTTAAATATTTGTTCCATGCTTATCAGCATGCAGTACATTTTTTTTTTTAATTTCAGCTGATCTTAGACATGTAACTTAAAAGACAAAAACTTCCTTTCCTTTGCTGATCACATCTGAAATTTTAACTGCTTTCTCAAATGATCTGCTCTAGAGAGTCTTACAAAGACTATATTATTTTTAGGAGTGATTCTGCTATTTTACACTTTTTATGTGTATAAAAACAGGAATGAGGGGTGAAAGGAGGTAAAAATGCAGACTATTATGGTCTGGATATCAATTCCTAAATGGTCTCGTGTTTTTATTCGCCAGATTAGGTAAAATAATTCATCATGCTAAAATACGGGATTTGGAGGGATACAAATCTTGTGATATTACTGTCAAAATAAGAACGTGATGACAACTAGGTTCTTACATCTGGCTACTTCTTTAGTATTTAGTGATTTGTGGATAAAATTTGCCAATCTATGTGATCTTTAAAGTATAAATTCTATTAGACTTACACTTTAGAATTCATTGCATATGATGATATGAAGCAAAGACGGAAATGTTTATATTCTAAAGACTGACTTATAAGTGGTAAGTGGTAAGTGTAGCCTCTTGTAATCTTAGATGAAATCTGACTTGTAGAACAAAGTAGAGCATAGATATTTAGAGCAGAATAAACTAAGAGCAATTTAATATTTAGAGTTAATTTCAATTACTTAACTCTGATTAAGAGTAGAAATCAGGAGAATGAGAAAATTAAAAACCATGAGAAAACATTAATGGCACTAGGTCTGTTCGGCCTGCCGAAGGACAGCCTGAAGAGTGGAGGCTGGAGGCAAGGGGGATGTCATAGCTAATTTTTAATATTTGAGAGCTAACAAACATGTAAAAGAGTAATGACACTTGTTTTGGATGATCAGAAAGGTAGAGCTAGAATGGTGGGTCAAAGATAAATTTTTTCAAGTATTTAATAATATAAATATTGAGTTATTGAGCAGCTTAGGATAACAGATCATTTTGACTGGGAACGTTATAGCAAATATTATTGTGGTAAACATCTTTAGGATACAGATTTTATGTGAATACAACATAGCTGTTTAATATTTCATATTGGTTAGCATGTTGAATCAGGTATAACTGCATACTAATTTAGTCACTGATAAAACAAATGTTCCCATTGTAAAATTCACCAGTGAACATAACACACTTGTACCTCTGACTTCAGTAACGCATGGGATAGTTTGGCTTTATATTCCAGTCTTCAGCATGATTAGTATTCTGCTACCAGTTTAACAATGAAGAGCTTTCATCTATCAATAAAGAGAAAATGCTATACTTTGTAATTTGCCTAAGATTTGATGGAGAAATGTTTTCTAGTTCAAAGTATTTCATTATTTTTCTATTAAGTAAGACCTTATTTTTTTCTGCCCCCAAGAAGGAAAAGCTGGCTTTTATATATTTATCTAAAAAAGGAAGTGGAGGGGAGGAATAAGTTATCAGATCTCAGATCCTACTAGATTTAAATTCTGCAGAGCAACCCTTGAAGCCTCAAACTCAAGATTTCATTCCCTTTATGAGATGCTATGTGGGCTATTTTGAAATTTTTACCATGTTCTATACTTAGCATTGTAATAAAACATACTAAAAGGTTTTTTATGTTTCTTAGCTATTTAAGGTGATGGATTTAAAATTTATGCATATTACCATATAACCATGGCTATATATTAGATTTAAAACAACAAAAATGAATAGATAATTTGACCAAACACGAAATATCTTTTATTTTTAAACTATGGAAAATAACCAAATTGGATATTGAGTATGGAGACTGAGAATATAATAAAAGGAAGAAAAATATACATCATAAATCATTCCCAAAAGGCACATGTGTATTATATTTATTTTTCTACAGATGTAAGACAGAGTATAAGAACAGTGAAGCTCAATAACCTACTTTTATAACATGAATATAGAGACACATAGTCTCTGGCACAGTTGTTATCCAGCATGCAGGCACGCAATAAACATGGAATGGTTGAAGTTTATATCCACTCAGAAGAAATAAGCCTGAGTGTTTTAAGATGAAAATAGTAAAATATAACTAAAAGAAAAATTAATATTGTTCATACTCTTAAATTTTAACTTAAAAATTGAAACAGCTTAAAGAGTATTTTTTATTTGAAATGACTAATGGCTTGATTTAAAGTGTCCTTCCTAAAATAAATTAGATCCAGTTAGAATTTTGACTGATGTGTCTTTATTATAATAGGCTCTTATATACCTTTTACTTGAATGAAGATGCAGCATTTTTCTAGTTATATGAATTTTGAAAGGCATAATCATTAGAAGAAATAATTGTTAAATAAACAATTCTTGTATCTTAATTAGAATTTTCAAAGTTAACACCATTTTTGAGAAGCACTGTATCCTTCTAGATAACTATTTCAGTTGATTTTTGCCTTTCAACTGTCTTAAGAACTGGGTATTTTTAATATTTAAAAGAAGAGAACTTGTACAAATTTTTGCCATGAATAGAAATTTTAGTTCCTAGACCATTTAGTGAAATAGTGTAGTATTTAATAACCTAAAGATCTTAGCTTTTTATATCTGTGCACAGAACTTTATTTTTCAAATAGATTACTCTAGTGCTTAGACTTGGGACTTCAGAATTATGGGTAGTACTAGGTTTTTGTGGTTTCCTTAAGGCAATGCTTTATAGATTCCCTCTTATTTTTCACAGCAAAAAATATGTTGATATCTACTGAAAATGAAGTATATGTCTTCACATTTATGTTTTAAACTAGCCTGCCTTTTTCTGTCTTTCTTAGGCCAATGGAAGCATTGTTGTGAAGAACTTATGAAAATTGAGATTATGTCACCACGGAAACCACCTTTGTTCTTGACAAAAGAGGCGACCTCAGTCTACCACGATATGAGTAAGTGGGGTTTTTCTTTTCTAAGCTGCAGGGTAACAAAAACAACATTGTCCATACTCAAGCAGCTTATTCTATTGACATTAAAATGCTAAAATTTTCAAGGCACAGTCAAAATGAATGAAAAAAGACTATGATTATAGACTAAGGAACTCATGTTTAATAGATGAATTAATACAAAATTAATGAATACACATTTTTCATAGTTTGAATGCTTAAGATCAAACAAAAATGTTAAAGCTTCAAAATGAATAAGGCTGCACTGAAAATAAATATTAGCTGAGTAGTTGATGAAAATTCTGAAAATGTAAACTTGGGAGATTCTAAAATATAATCATGTTCTATAATTTTTTCTGTGTTTTATTAAATTTGTTTTAAAGTAATGTTGATAAATGAATATTAATAAATGGAAGCTTTCATCTCAGGTCAAAAAATTGGTTAAGTTTAATACCTTGGAAAATTTTAACTTTATAGACTCATTAATTAATATTCCATTTTCCCACACTTCGAAGGGTATTTATTTCTCCGTGGGATTGCCTGAACGAACAGTGCTGTGAACACACACAGGTCAACAGTAAATTCTACTCTATTTTTGCCACCAATATATACTTTACATACACTTTAAAATGTTAGATACAACCAGTGATTCATTTAACAGACGTTTATCTCTGTTCTCTTATTTTTTCCCAAGGAAAAATTCATCCAGCATCCTTATCACCAAACTGGTATCAGGGTTTCACTAGGTTTTCTTGGGTTTCTGTTTTTGGAATTTTTCCCTATTAACAGAGACTTTGCTAGTCTAAAGGAAAGGATGTTAATCCAGTTACACTTGTCCAGGTTTACATATCAAGCTTTTATAAAAAGGGGATCTCCTCTTACCTAGAAGTCAGAATAAATTTTAAATCTAAGAAAAGTTATTTAATAAATATTTAACCTATAGAATTGAAAAAGTTATGATGTGTCTACACTCCTTGAAAACTGGTTTATACTCATTTATTTAGGAATGTATTTATGTGTGTGTATGTGCGCGCACGCACGCTCTTGTGTGTGCATATGCAGTGCATGGTGAATGATCTTTTTTTTTGGTTCTGTTGGTAGAGTTATTTTTAAACTTAAACCAGTTGCTGATCCATTGTGTTTTTGATGATTATTATAGATACTGATTTAGAAAACAATAACTCAAAGTGTACACAGCTTTTGAATTTTTCCCCTATGTACTTTTTCTCAAAATTATTACAGGCATTGATTCACCTGTAAAACTTGAAAGTTTAACTGATACAATACAAAAAAAACTTGAAGAGACAAATGGACAGTTTCTTATTGGTCAGCATGAAGACTCCTCACCACCTCTTTGGGCCAGCCTCTTTGATGGTAATCATCAAGTGGTTATCCAGAAAAAGGTATTATCTCCTGCAAGTAACCAGCTACATGATGGGAAAGGGAAAAAAAGACGTGCGCCCCTTCCTCCTTCTGATAAAGCTCCATTCAGCTTAAAAACACAGAGTAACCCAGATCAATTGGATAAGGACAACTGGGAAAAAACAAGTGTATCTTGGACCTCGCCTTTGGATACCAAATTATCAACCCTAATGCATCACTTACAGAAACCGATGGCTGCTCCTCGAAAACTCCTTCCTGCCAGGAAAAATAATGTAAATGATGATAGTGAACACATAGACACTAAAACCAATTTTGAAGCCAAGCCAGTGCCAGCTCCAAGGCAGAAATCTATCAAAGACATTTTGGACCCTAGATCATGGTTGCAGGCACAAGTATAGAAAACTATGTATAAAGCATTTAACAAAATCTATACTGTTAGACTTGATTCAGAAGCACTAGAGATATAGTAATATGTAATTATGTTGGTAAATATGATAGTGACTTACATCAATAATTAATAAGCTATGGGGTCTGAAAAATGCTTTATAATGAAGAATTGGATTTTTCTTTTATTTCTGATCTTTGGAATATAAGTGATTTCCCTGGTAGAGTGCAAGAGGCAGTTTCAGACAATATCCTAATTGTTTGAAGGGTTAATTTATTCCTAAATTAGTGCCAGCAGTGAGCAAGCACTAGGCAGAAGAAGGCATTAAAATTTCTTTGGGGAGAGACTGTCTAGTAATTTAAAATGTGTTAAATATGAGCCATATTCTCATTGTGAGAGTTTTAATACTAATGGAATGTTTCAAAAAGTTTTATTCAAACCACAAATTATAGAATCCACCCAAGAAAATTTCTTCTTAGCATTCTGGAATTCTCATCTAATGGTTCACTGACTCTCATCTATTGTTTAACTCACTAGTTAACTCACTGACCTTTCAAATTCCTGGGATAAATTTTGGAATATTAAATTCTTCATCTTTAAAGGGAATTCATAATGTGTTATTCAAAGTTGTTTCCTTGATGAGCCCTGAAATCCTGTTGACATTAACTCTCATAAGTGAAGCATAACATTTATTAGTTTAGAGAAAAGGTAAATGAAATGTTCTCTATTTCCACTTTTCTGTGCATGGTGCTAATTTCCATTATGACATTGGAATTTGGGGAAGTGAGTAGCTGATTAACACCTTAAAATTCATTTAATACTTATTTAAAAAGCAGATGGCTGATTCAAAAATATCAGAAAAGTTGGCCATGAAAATAATTTTCAGAATTAATCCTTTTAAAACATTTTAATTAAATTTCCTTTTTCTAGTAAGGGTTGATGTCTGCTATTGATGTTATTCATTAAAAGTCATATTCTTACAACAATGACATCGGAATCATTTCCATAGGAGGTAATTTCCATAGCAACTAATCATTGTGACCCAAACAGGATTATGAAATCAAGTGAAGAAATAAATAGCGAGAGGATGAATACCTTAAAGGAACAAAAAAATCCTTTTTTAAAATAATAATGCTTCTTGTAAACAAGAGCTGAACAGTTTTAAAAATCAAATCAGAATTTCCAAATAAAACAGTTTCCATAAGGTGTCAGCAACGGCTCAAAAAATCTGAAATCACACTGAACCCTAAATGTCATTGCAAGAAATAAAAATATAAGAATTAAATTACTGCCCTGTGTATAATCTCTAGAGATCTTTTTAAAGCTCATGAGAACTCTATTTGGATCAGAACTACATTATTACAAAGTAAAATGAACACTTGACAAAAAAGTAACATTAATTTAAATGGAGCCTTTCATTATTTTTAGATAGCAGTCTTTCTTCATTTATATAGAATGATGTAACTGCCAGGTTACTTTTGTGTTTGCCGGGGACTCCTCGTAAGAATTGCAACTCGGGGGAGTAATGATACAAAAGGTCTCTTGTGACCGTCGACACCATGATAGACATAGTATTTGATGAGAAGGAAGCCCCACGTGCCTGCCTTTAGAGGACTGTAGAGACAATCACATGCATGAAAACCTGCAAAGGTACGATTAATTTGTTTTTTTCTAACAAGAAGACTCTCATAAATTCTGTTGTGGTTGCCAGTTCAGTAAATGACAATATTAAAATCTACAGGCTATTATTGTTTGAATTTTTGTTTATTTTTTAAACCTCAACTGCTGTTTTTGACAGCATTTGTGACTGTCATTGCCGCTAAATTATTGAGCTAGAAGATGCTGCAGGCAAAATTGTTTCTGAAACTGGCATCTAAGCATTTTTTTTTTTTTTTAGTCGAAGCCTTCCTTCTAACAACCAGTGTTAAAACTTCCAAATTATATTCTTGTCATTTCCTCATGCATATTATATCAAGAAGGATTTAAGGTGTACTGGAAATAGAATTTATTCATAGAGAAACTACCTAGCAGTTGTGCCCTCAGTGGGACACTGGAACAAAGCTGAGGCCCTTCCTCCTAGAAATATTTATGTGAAGCCTGACCAAGGACCACGGTTATTCAGGCTATTTCTGGGGGCCCACCTCCCTGCATGCTACAGAGCCTTTGGGAGCAGGCTGAAGGCTTCAGCTTCACTTCCTTTAACGTGCTGTTCATTAAATGTTAGTTCACTTCCCCCGAAAGGTTTAATACAAAGTCGGAGCTCCCTCCCTTCCTTTTTTCCTTCTTACTCCCTTCCTTCCTTCCTTCCACAGTTAAAAAAAATCTAAAAATACTTACTTAAACACTTTTTCAAGGAGTTCGTCAAAGAAGTATTTGTTTTCTCATTTCCTAAACCGGAAGTTTATGACAGATAAAAATATGTCATGTAATAAAAGACATTTCAGCTTTTTATGAGCTGCCTTCTCACATTCCTGTTTGTCCTTTTAATTTGTTTCCTGATATATGAAGACTATAAACTTGAAAACAAAGAGTTAGCTGTCAGAGCTTGATAAGAATATTATAATTAGAGAAACAGAAAGAATAGTTATTTTATGATATTATGATAATTCTGATAATCTGAAGATAATGTCTTAGAAAATTACATTTGCATTTCAAGATCTGGGACATAAATTACTTACAACAGCATTAAGATAGTATTTTTACTTGCTACAAAGTGGTGAGCTTTTTATTTAAACATCTTGCCAAGGACAAAGAAGGCATTTTGTTATTATAAACACACACCTCCTAAGGTAAAGAGTCTTTCAGAATATCAGGCGTGCCAACTCTGGTTGGTGAGTTTGGTTAAATCCTCCTTTAACTGTCTGCAGTGCCCCCTGACTTCTTTAAATGGATGTGCATGTATTTGGAAAACTGATTTCATTTATTCTAAGTGCCTTATCTTTACCCTTTAAGATCTTACTAAGTAAATTTTTCTGGTCCTGTTTATTGAAAATGGAAGCTGCCTTGCATTAGAGAGGATTCATATAAGGTAGGTTAAGCAGTCAAGTATTTCCTTAGGCTTGTGTTCAGCACCTTAGTCACCTACTGAGAAGTTAATTAATTCAGTCCAAAATGAAATTATAGGGCAGTTTGGCGCAATTTATGTTAAATGCCATTTGAATGTAATCACCTGTGTTACCATGAATGAGGAACAACTGAGTCAGAACGCTGTACCAGGAACAGAAAGAGCAGTGCTTTGGCAGGGAAATCTCTCTCCCTGTGGTCAGAATTTATCAAAGTCCTTGTCTTCTTAAAGAGTGAATTATTGAATAGTAATTAAACTTTAACTGATGACCATTTATACAGTGTTCTGTTAGTCTTAAACTACAAAGCAGACAGAGTTGACTTTAAGTGCCCTTACATTTCAAAGGCATCACTATTTTCAAATGTTTACATGTGTAATGGAACTGCTTCACTAATAACAGTTCTATGAAAAAATGGTTTATTTTGGATCATGTGTATTTTTAGTTAGCACTAAAAAGGTGTCATTACCTTTGAATTTTTAAAAGACAAGACTTCATTTAAAGATATGCTAGGGGGTGTTATTTTTTTTAACATGCTTGTATGATTGACATTGTTTCTGATTTTTATTTTTTAATTAAATGTAGGTCAAGCGTCATCTAGATTAAAACATATTCATGGGACGCCTGGGTGGCTCAGGTAGTAAAGTATACAACTCCTGAGTTTGGCTCAGGTCATGATTGCAAAGGTCCTGAGGTAGAGCCCTGTGTCAGGATCCATGCTGGGCAGGGTGTCTGCTTGGGTTTCTCCCTCTCCCTTTGCCCCTCCCCCTGACTCTGCTGGTACTCTCTTTAAAAAAAAAAAAAAAGTATCCTATTATGGGTATGTATTTTTTTTAAAGTACCAAAGATTGGTAAGGAAGCCAATGTCATGTGATTAAAATTTCTATACATTAAAGGAATTGGTTCATAAAGACATTTGCTGCCTTTTTCTTTAGGTACCCCCTTCTGTGCTAGACTGATAGACGTAAACTGCTGTGAAATCAGCTCAATCAGAAAGACATACCCAAAGCTGGTGTTAGTTATTATAAGACTAATATTTGATAACCTTGCTATAACTAATAATCATTAGAATGTTTACATATAATCTTTCTTACAGTATACTCTTTTAAAAATTCACTGTATAACGTTAGTCTTATGTTATTGATGAAGAATTTGCTCAGAGCTTAAGTCATTCTGATAATAAATTAGAAACCTAGGATACTCAGTTGCTGTTAGTCACAAGGAGACTCCTTATTCTAATGTACCTCCCTCAGTGCTTAATTTATTCCCATGGAGCTCTTCAGGGGAGGGGGAGAGAAATGAACAATCCTGGCTCAATTATATTATTTTAACGTTTTACTTCTGAATCTGAAACATGACCAGAAATATTTAACTTTTTTTTTTAAAAAAAGCTTCCCTTTCTCTGAGATTTATTACATAAATATTTTTGTTTATCTGAATATAGGAAAAATACCATTCCTGACATGTTTGATAATTAGAAAACTAGGCAAAATCATTCCAAATCGTACTGAAAATTGTGTTTTATGTCACAGCAGTTTGCTTTCAGAGATACGGTAATCTCTTTATATATTACTGAAGGAGAAAGAGATTGAAAAGGTCTTGTGTATACATAATTATGTCATGTCATAAACATGTTCCAAGATATTGAAATAGAATGTTTCAAACCACAAGCAGAATCAGACCTATAAATACAGAAGACAAACTGATGGTTCCCAGTGGGGAGGGGATGGACAAAATGGGGGAAGAGGGGTGGGAGATACAGGCTTCCAGTTATGGAATAAATAAGGCACGGGAATAAAAGGCACAGCACAGGGATTACAGTCAATGGTATTGTCATGGTGTTGTTGAGGACAGATGGTGGCTACCCTTGTGGTGAGCACAGCATAACCTAGAGACGTGTCGAATCACTGTACACCTGAAACTAATTAACATTGTGCGTCAACTATACTCAGAAAAATGTTTTTTTAAATAGATGGTTTTGATGACAATGGATACTTTTCTGAGTGCTATATTTTTGTTTGTCTACTCAAAAAAACATTTTCTTTCTGTCTTTGTGAGTAGATACATTTTTGTTGAATTTAGCCATCTTAGTAAACATCTTTAGTTGTGGCAATTTTCATTTTATATTAAAGAGGACAAAACGTGTTAAGAAGACTTATCTATCCACTTACCTCAACTATTAAAACGTGTTAATATACATAAAATATAAAATTATATAACATATACTCCATCAAGTCTTCAGATTTTCAATTAATCTTAAAAGACTCTAGTAAGTGCTGCCAATGTTGGCAGAACAGAAGTCCAAACCTCTCCACAGCTGATGGAAAGCATCACAGCCCCCTTCCAACCTGCCACGCCCTGCTGGGTGCATTCCTCTTGCTACTCTCAGCGTTTGGACCTTGCCTCAACAAGTTTCTGCTTGCTCATTATTTTCTCATGCTATCCTTTTAGTCTAGAATATCTCTCCTCCCTCTCTTCCCTACCTCCCTCAGCCCACAGCCAGCAAATTTTGTTCATTCTTCAAAATGGTAGCACCTTTAAATTCCTCAAGCTTTCATGCCCTCTTCAACCTCTCCACCAGGGTAATTACACTCCTTTCTTTGTACTTTATTTATATCTCTATAGCCCAAGCCCTTGTTCACAGTTTTGTGTTCCCTTACCTATTAGTTTTGTGAATTTGTCTCCTGCATAATATATTACCATAAACTTACCAAATTTAAACAACGTCCATTCATTATCTCACATTAATTTCGATTGGCATTCTGCATGGATTCCAGTGGGTTCTCTGCTTTGGATCCCACAAGACCAACATAAAGGTGTCTGCCAGCCTTGGCTCTCTAATCCGGAGCCTCTGGGGAAAATCCACTTCTAGACTTATCTGTTATTCTGTTGTTGGCAGAATTCAGTTCCTGGTGGTTGTAGATGGACCAGGGATCACTCTCAGCAGCTACAGGTCGTACTCTGGTTTTTACACATGGCTCCCTCTTGAAAGACAGCAACAACTCATTAATCTGGTGGATTAAATCCTCCTCATGGGGGAGTTCACAGATTTATCTGACTTTTCCATCCACCACCAGCTGGGGAAAACTACTTTTTAAGGAGTTATGTAAGTAGATATGGCCCATCGTTAATTCAAGATCCACTGATTAGTAACCTTAATTACATCAGGAAAAAAAATCTCTTGCATATAATGTAATCAGGGGCATGATATATTCAAAGGGCAGGACATCTTGGGGTGCCATTTTAGAATTCTGCCTATCACAAATTAGGTTTTTCAGGACAGGGAGCATGTCTTACTAGCTTTTCAATCCTGTCACAGTGAAATGCTGGTGGAGGAAGAGGCTTGGGTAAGTATGTGTAGGGCATTGTGCTAAGCATATGAATTAACTCAGTAGCCCACGAAGTAAACATAGAAGACTTGCCTGGGGTCACATTGCTTTGGTAGTTAGGACTGTGGATTCTGGAATTAGACCTGGATTAACTTCTAACTCTGCGTGACCGGTTGTGTGATTTGGGACTTTTTTTTTTTTTTTAAACATCATCTAAGTTTGGGGTCTTAAGGTTTTTCTATCTTTAAGGTAAAAATAGTATTTACCTCATAGGATAGCCATGATTATTTAATAAGATAAAGCAGGAAACAAACATAAAGCCCAGGGCCTGGTATTTAAATTTTTACCTTATTTCTATAGTGTGATATATAACATTGTAACAAATGTATAAAGAAAGGCATGAGAAGATCTAGCTAACATACACACATGCATATATATATATATATTCTTAAAAGAATTTTAGGGGTGCCTGGGTGGCTCAGTGGGTTAAGTCTCTGCCTTCGGCTCAGATCATGGTCTCAGGGTCCTGGAATCAAGCCCCGTATTGGGCTCTCTGCTCAACAGGAAGCCTGCTTCCCCCTCTCTCTCTGCCTTCCTCTCTGCCTGCTTGTGATCTCTCTCTCTCTCTCTTTCTCTCAAATAAACAAAATTAAAAAAAAAATTTAACCCAGCTCCACTTTTTTTTTTTTTAATGTGAAAATATCAGACTCAGACTTTAAGAAATATCTAAAATTGTATCCAAATACTTATTGTGTATGAATCCTATGTTAGGCACCATTGCAGTTTGGAAAATTATAAAGAATACTTATTCTTGAAAAGTTCATGTATTTGTAGGATCAACCATATTAGAGAATAGCAAGGTGAATTACTGCTTGAATTTGCATTCTGCATATCTTAAAGTAATGTATTTGTACACAGACATTTAAAGAAATCCCTATCTACCACCAGTGTACCTGAGAAATTAATTGAAAAGATAATACATAAACAAGAGGTGATATAAAAGAGTATTCAGTATATCACAAATATCTAATTTTAAGAGGTATGAGAACTTTTGCAAAACAATTTTTCAACAAGTACAAAATGCCTTGTATATTTTTACTACTCAAGTGAGTTAAGCAACGCAAAATTATATACTATGAGTATCTTGGGACAATGTGAGAACAAGTTGTAATAGGAAGATTTTTCAAATCAAGGAGAAATAAACAAAATAGAAGCCAGTTTATCCAGAAGGTTCCTGGAGGAGTTTAAGGGGGAATGTGGTCATGACAGTTGTGGAAAAGAATGGATTAAGTTAGGCATTGAGCCTATTTTGGGGGTAGGAACCCATAGAACATGGTGAAGATTGGCCTGGCTAAAGTATAATTGACAGTAGGGGAAAGGTAGGCTATATTGGACCATGTGCAGGACCTTGAATGCCAGTTCAAGAAAATAAGGCAAACTGAAGTAGGAATCGTCTACGTCAGCAATACAGTAGGCAGAGTTTGTAGAAAGAGTATTCAGTTTAAGAGTTGGGGGAATTGGATTCTAGTCGTCGTTTTACCATTAAATAGCCGTGTTGCCTGGGCAAGCTATTTACTCATCTGTTCGACTTTCCTATTAGTAAAACCACTGGAATGGCTGTTGGTATTTGTCTCGAACTAATCTAGAGAGGCCTAGGCTCCTGAATTGATAGCTTTTGAGGTCGCAAACAGAGAGAGTGATGCCAAGAGAGTGAGCCTCTGGTTCTCCCTCTCCTAATTCAGCTAGAGTAACTCCAAGTTGATCTCTCTCTCGTTTTATCCCCTCAGGGTAGTATCATAACAATCACCATTTTATGAATGAGCGATTGAAGGCACGGGACAATTAAGTAACTTGCCTAAAGTCTCATGGTGAGTGAGACACTATTTGAACATCATCATTCATGATCCAAAGTGAGTGCTCAACTTCCTCAATGTACTCCCAGACTTTAATAAATGTGAAATAGCAAAAAAAGATTAAGTGTAAGTTTTGCCGGACTAGCTTCCAAACTCTTCTCACAGAACTTTTAATATCTAGAACTGTGGTTCTAAGCCAGGGGTGATTTGTGTTCACTATGGAATATTTGGCAGTATCTGGAGACCATTTGGATCGCCATGCCTCGGGGTTTAGCGTGCTGCTCAGATCTGTTGGGAAAAGACCAGGGATGCTGTTAACTATGAAGTCATGTCGTTTGGGGCCATGCCTATATAGGAAAGGGCATTCTGAGCAGAAAGAACAGAGCAAACGGTAGGGCAGGAGCATTATGGTGGTTTAAAATACATCTACAAATTCTCTGACACTTCTCTTCAAAGGTGGAACCTCATTCCCCTGCCCTTGAATGCAGACTTAGTGATTCACTCCTAGCTAACAGACTGGTGGAGGAGATGCTGTGCGGCAGCTCATGTCGTTCGCTCATTAGAAGGACACTTACCTCCAAGCTTTCTCTCAGATCTTTTACTTTGAGGGAAGCCAGTAGCTACCCTCAAAACAGTCCTAGAAGAGACCCCACTGAAGACGAACTGCACCCTCTTCCCAGCAACAAGCACCACCTTCTGAGTGAGCCACCTCGGGAGCAGATCCCAGGCATGAGCAGCCTGAGAAATTCCAAGCCAGAACCATCCAGTTAAGTGCTTCCGAAATTCTTGACCCACAAAAACTTACAGTAAGATAATAAATGCTTATTGTTTTAACCAGTAACTTTGGGGGGAGGGGTATTTGTTTCCAAAGCAATAGATGGCCTTTAAAAACTTGAAAATATAGGGTATGCCGAGTGCCTAAAATGGTGTAATTGCACATAGCTGGGGGTTAGAGAAATAAAGTGGATGAGAGAGTGAAGACAGATGAACTGCCTTGAAGGTCAGGCTGAAGTGTTTACCTTCCATTTAGTTTATGAAGAACTCTGCCTTGTGGGCCTAGCGTATCCTGATCACCTGTGACCTACTCTCTGTTAGACCAGCGAGGGCCTGAGTGGCGATGGTTGGTATTGGGGGAGCACGCAGAGGAAAAACAAAAGCCTGTATATGTCACCGACTACTTGGGAAGTCCATGGATGGCAGGGGCTAGTTTTGAGTCAGGCTTTATCAATACAGAAGTGCTGGGGGGATCAAGTCTCCCCCGGCTTGATTAAAAAAAAAAAAAAATTAAGGAGAGAAATAACTTCTCCATGTATCCAGGCCACTAATGTGACCACATTGACTAGATTCTTCTTACCTTACTAGACTCTTTGCTAGGATAAGATGACACATTAAATTGCTTCCACCTGCAACATCTGAGCATGACTGAGTTTATCAAATTCTCTTTTCAGTAGGCAAGAGGAAAGGGGAGCTTGAGGGTTGTGAAGAGTGACCCAGAGCCATGAACAGATTGCAGGGTGGAAACAGTCACCGGCCCAGGGCAAACGTCATGCGTCCACACCAAGCCCTTTGAATGGAGTTCATGATTCCTGCTCTCCTCTGGGGGAGATTCAGCTGTACTTTTTTTTTTTCCCTTCATAATTTGTGATATCAAAAGTGCATTTTAAATAGTCAGCTCTGAGAGCAGCACTGACATCATCCCCAAATGAGTCATTCAAAGTTTCTTCAGGAAATTAGAATAGTGTGCCCAGGATACTTCCACACCTTTGCTATTTCGTGCTGCAAAGCATCCCAAGAAATGAAACTCAATAAAAATGCAGAGATATGATTCCATTTTAGATTGATCTCAACCCAAATCAATTACTAAAATAAAATGCTTAGAGTGGAGAGCCCTGAAAGTGTTGGACTAAATGTACCACAAGCCTGATCAACACCAGCGAAAATACTGTTGTTTTATTTTCTGCAGTGAACTTCATTAGAAGTAGTGGATAATTCGTATTATTAATGTAATTGGGAAAAAACGACATGCTTTCAGCCAACACTTTGCTAGTCCCCATCATATGTAGGGCTCTGCCAGCTGCTGGGCAGGGGAAGATGAAGATGAAGGCTAGTCTCTGTTTCTTGGGGATTATAGATTAGTTGGACTGATACATGAGGTTTAGTTCCAGTGCCGGAAAAAAAAAAAAAGTACTTTTCTGATCAGTAACCAGCATTAAAACAATATGTATACAATACTCTGCTTTTGTTTCAGCAGCAGGACCCCATTTCCAAGGAAAATCTTATGTGGGCCTTTTAATAATAAAAGAGGTCACAGTGCAACTACAGTGGAGTGGAAAGGGAGTAGGAGCACGTGGCCTCCCCACGCTGCTTCCTACCTAGGTCCTACCTAGGACCTTGGGGTTTCCCACAGCAATTTGGAAACCATTAGTCTAATGCATTCCCTGAGTCTTAGTGAGGTGCTGCTAGACATTCAATTTATAAACCAATGAGCTTTAGCCTAACTCCTCTTTTCCCGCAATTTGTGGGGGCCTTCTGGAAACTTACATTTGGAATGCTCAGTACTGGATTACTCAGTTTACAAAACAATCTCAATCCAACAGCACACACACACACACACACACACACACGCATGCAAGTGCACGCGAGGCCAGAGTCTTCAATAAGAAAAAAAGAAACTGTATTAATTCCAGCAGACACATAAGATTTAAACTTAATGGGTTGTATTGTACTCTTGTTTTTTAATTCTATAAGGTGGAGGGAAGGGGGCGCCCAAATCTTCCGTGTTCTCCCAAGGGTTTAAACAAGCCCTGAATGGATTCCTGGAACCAGAAATTAAGGAGAGAACATATCTCATTAAACGACACATGTCCTTTCCTCGTGGGCTGATAGACACATTCCTTGTTGTGCCGACTCGCATTCCAGTAAAGAGACAGAAGGATACCAATAGGATCACTGCTCTGTTCCTCTGTGGCCACAAAGTCCCCACGTCTGTCCCCCTCAGATCAAGAGAATGTTCATCAATCCTGTTTCTAGTAAATCGTTCGCTTACCTCATTATTCTCATTGTTCTAAAGCAAAACTTTACTGAGAATCAGAGAGGAAAACAATTTTTGGAACTTCACAATATCTATATGCGTGAGGTAGAAGCTTCAGCTGAATTATAGATGATTTCCCGAGGTGAGACAAAACAAGGATAAGATACACACGCACATGTCAAGAAGAAGCAAGAATGAGCAACCCTAGAAGGGGAGGCAGGCACGGAAAAGAGAAAGGGAAGGTGTGACGGCCCACCTCCCTCCCGCAGGGAGTTCCACCACACAGTCTCCAGCCAGGCCAACGGCAGTGCTGAAGGCACCCAGTGGAGGGCTGAGGGAGGAGTGCCGCCTTCCCCCACCAGCCTTGGGCCAGTCAGCGTAAATCCACTAAGCCACAGGCTTATCATTACCCTGTAAAAGGGTAATGACAGGACCTTCTTCAGGTCTTTGCAAGGTTTCAGTGAGCAACCACACATAAAGCTATTTGCAAAGTTCCTGGGAAGTAGTCCGTGTCCGATAAATGTTAGCTGCTAAGACTATTCTTATCGTCCCAACGTCCGAAGTTGTTCAAAGCACAAGAAACAGCTGATACACTGCATGGGAGACAACCCACCGTGGGGTGGCTGCAAGGTGGGGAGCCAGCAGTCGTACGCAACAGTGTTAACGTGAATTCTGATGTCCGGCGGACCCACTCATTGCTGTCCCACCAACATTTGAAAGCAAGACAATGGCTTTGCCAGGAGCATTTTTTGAATCAGAGCCAGAGGAACTGTTGCAATCAAACGCTCCTTAGCTTCGGATGAGCACCTAAGTGCCAGTCAACTTGGAGAAGCTGCCAATCAAAAATGTGAGTTTTTATTTTTACTATGGAGGTCTTTTTTAAGAATAATTATAGAAGCGAGGAATGGCAAGCTCAATTATGAGATGAAGCAAGAGTCATCTGAAGTTGGCACTGAAATCAGAAATGTGGGTGGAAAATTAATTAGAACAGGTTGGCAAAAGCAAGGGGAACAATGTTAGCAAGATTTCTGGAGTACTGGGGATGCTGGTGGTGGCGGGGGACCCTGGACTGACCGTTGGCCAGTGAGTGGTTTACCAATTAAATCTGACAGACATGTGGCCCACGAATAGTAGGATTTCTAATGAACTTAAGGCAAAAGAATATCTGGTAAAATCTACACTTTTATTTAACTCTCTTCAGTAATTAGCAACGTCTGTTTTCTCTAGCTCCATCTCTGGTTTGAAATCACTGTTAAATAATTATAAAATATAAATAGAATCTTAGCATCTTGGGTGTATTTGGTTGTTGAGAAATCTTTCTCTAGAGAAAATATCACTCCACAATTGTACTTATTTAGGTTCCTTCAGGCTGCGAAGGAATCTCAAAGGCAATCTACTTCAACCACCTTCCAGAGGCAGGAGCCAGTCCAAGGAGACCATGATATCTGTGAATCTCTGGCCTGTGTTTGACATAAGTTTTGTTTGGGTGTTTTTTTGGTTTTATTTTGTTTTTTTTAAAATTTTGTTTTGTTTTTTTTATTTTTGTTTTTGTTTTTTTTAAATCTTACGTTGTTTTTAGAACATTCAGCCTGGATTTCTTGTAATTTCTAGTTCTAAGAAAGGTCTTTCATATAAAGAGAGCTCATCTTTCCTGAGACTTGCAACTTTTTCCACTGACGGTACTTTGTGATTCTGCTTGGTGGTGATTTTCTGGGTTTCTCCTTGCCTTTGTGGGACTAAGGGTGCTTTTTTTCAAAATAATAGTCATCAACTACATAATTTGCAGAAACGGATATAGCCGGCACCCTCCGAATTCCTCTTTGCCTAAAATCTCAAATACTTCATTAAAACGGCAATACCAAACTTAAAACACAGTGTGGCATTTCTCTGACAGAATATAAGCTTCATGAGGGAAAAGACATGTGTTTTCTTCTTGTATTCATAGCACCTAATACAGTACCTGACACATGATAATGGCCTTAGAAGAATACTTAAGAGGCACTGAATGAACATTTGTCAGAGCTGTCACTGTTTATTATTTTCCATTCACCGTGTACCAGTAACTTCTTCTAATGATGTCTACTATTTAGACAATCACTTCATTGTTCATTAGTACATGACTTTGGTAAGTACATCTCCTGTGAAGAGAAATAATTTAACAAACTCTTATGGCATTCAACACTGATGTTTCAGTTACTCAACTAATCCACCCACTGATAGAGTGAACTTTGAATTAAATGCTTTGAAGAATAAAGTCAAGTAAATCTTGATAAAAATCAAAGGCTGTGGAAATCTTGTTTGACAGAAGGCATGAACAAAAATGCTAAAATGAATACTGTTTGGGGAGAAACACTCATTCTACGGCAGACAAAATGAAGAGTAATAGTTCAAGAGTATCAAAATGCCTGCGTGATCAAAAGACAGAAACAGCTTCTTTTTATGATGTCTTACTATTCCAGGACTCATGATAACCTGCCTACACGACTCATGATAACCTGCCTACACGAGCACCTGTCTTTGTGGTAACTCAAAGTATTTGAACACCTTATCTCATCCAACCTCAAATTTCCTGTGAGGTAGGTAAATGCTGAGAGCTCTTGGTGCTGTTTTCAAGATGAGGCAAGTGAATGAGAGAGGCTGTTTACACACTCCAAATTTCACAGAGCTCTGAGGAGGAAGTGAAGGTAAGAATTAGCAGTTAATTCCCAGTCATAAAAATCAGTGTCAGAGCTTGAAAGGACATTGTCACGACCCTGGCCCAATGTGGGCTTTTCTGATAAAGATTTATTTGTGAGGACTTGATTCATTTCACCAACCACACAAATTATATGTAATTTTCTAGTTATCAGAGTAATACAGGACACAGTAACACCTACATACATCTGTGTAATACATGGTACAGAAGGGTATTAAATTTAAAAACAGCAGAAACATATATTAGTCTGTCCTTTTATATCCCAGTGCCATTTTTGAAGATTCTCATTACGCAGAAGTAACCACTATTAACTGTTTTTAATGTATGTTTCCAAAAATTTCCTATGTATCTAAAAGTGTGCACATGTATCAATTACATCTTCCACTTCTTATTAAATAACTACACTTGGAGGTTCAATAATCATTCCAAATTTAACATGACCTTCTACTCTTCTCACCCGGTCCCAATCTTCTCAGTTCATCTGGAGAATACCAACTCCATGCCCCTAACTGCAAGAGTCACGAACCTTGAGATCATCCTTGACTTCCCTGGTTCCTCCCTACTCTATGTCCAATTCATCCGTAAATCTTGTCGTCCAGGGATCCAACCACTTATCACCTCTCCATTGTTTCCATCCTCATTCAAGCCACCATCATCTCTTGTCTGAATTATTACAATCGTCTTTTGACTGGTCTGCCTACTTCTATTTAGCTTCCTGTGGTGTGCTCAGTCCAGTAGACAGAGGGATCCCGTGAAAAGACAGTTTCACATACAATGTGTATTTCTTCCCTACTCAGAAACCACCAAGGCTCTCCATTTAATTCAGAGTAAAAGCCAAACTTCTTACAATGACCTACAAGACTCTACATGATCTTTCCTCTCTGATTTTATCACCTCCCACTGTTGGGACCCCTCACTCCTTCTGCTCCAGACAAATCAGCTTTTTTGCTGTCTTGAATATGCAAAGCATATCCTCCTCGGACCTTTGTTCTTGTTTCCTCTGCCTGGAATGTTCTTGCCCCAATTTTCTCTATTTCCTTCAAGTCTTAATGTAAGCCTAACTTTCTCAATGAATCCTGATCGCAACTCCTACGACTTTAGTTCACTTCTACAATTCATTTTCGCTGATTGATCTTTGTTATTGCTCTCAGAGGTAGATTGTTTCCAAAGATGACAACATTAGCTGCCATCCCACATGCTCTTTTCTGAAGTGTCATCGCCACTCCCCCATCAAGAAATGGAGTCTGCTTCCCCTCACCCGGGTCTGCACTTCTGCCTTTGATGTCTGGAGTGCTTCCTCTTGGAAGCCAACGGACAAGTAAGAAGATCAACTACCCTCAGACCAGCAAGCCCAAAGGAAGCGCAAGCTAGCCAAATGATGTGAGGTCACACAGGGGTAAGTACCAAGGCTCCAGACATGTAAATGAAGTCTTTTCGACCTTCCTGGCCTATCATAGCCATGAGAAGAATGGAGTCAAATGAATGACATGGCCGTCACTATATGAAACAGAGCTGCCAGGCTGGGCCCTGAATTCCTCACTCAGCATTCCTGACTCAGGAAATAAAAAGTTGTATTTGAAGATACCATGTTTGGGGACAATTTATTAAACAGCAGTAGATACACAGGCATTTCCATACTAGAATGTTAAGTTCTGTGACAACAAGGATTTTTATTGGTTTCTGTTGACCGCTGTATCCCCACTGCCTACAACAATGCCTGGAACAAGGTAGCAAGTCTCAGTTTTATCCCTCTGCTAACAGTTCCCTTGGTAGTTGGTCTAGAAAATAATGTGTAGGCACAAGTAAGCCCTTAAGATTCCCCCTATTTTGTTCCTTGCTTTCCCTCTACACAGTATATTAAAGAGGGTTCCCAGAATGTGTCTAAAACATTTAGCTTCCATGTACTGAATATTGTTATAGCTCCGGCCCATTTACTCCTCACAACAATGCAGGGAGGTAGGCAGCATCATTATTCCCATTTTATATGTGAGGAAATTGAGGCTTGAATAGGCGGCATGACTGGTCCAAAGTCAACATTTTGGACATGATAAATTTGAACTCAACTCCTTCCCTCTACTGCCTCTGTTCCACACAGGAAACTCATTATCTTTAAGAGCTACATTCATGTATTTCATTGCAGTGTCAGGCCAGCGATTTTGAAACTATCTTCTATGTATTCTAGGCTTGAGCAAATGATACATATACTGAAGATAATTGGAGTCAGGTTTCTACTGTTGGGTTACAAGTGTGAGAAGGGGAAGAGTAGAATATACCCTTCATCACTGGATCGAAATTGGAAGTATTACGATTAACTCCCTTTTCTTACAAATGTATATCTATATCATTGTTCTATCCTCTGCGAAGGCCTGGATATCATAACATACCAGTATCAGTGAGTATACTTGGTGCCCAGATCTTGGTTCTAAATACCCTTTACACTAAAAGAAACCAAAGTTCCTTGTAGAAATGGCTAACACTATTGCTAGATAGGGACAGCACAAGATGAGTCTGGAACACCTTGTGGCACCAGAAAAAGTGTCCCAACAGCAAAGCTGGAACCACATGAACAACAAAATCAAGTAGTATTAGATTATAATGCAAAGTATAAAATAACTATTCATGAATCTATACCATTATGAACAAATGATTGAATAAATAGCAAGAGAATTCCAATATATCTTCATTTATGTGATATAATATATATGTGTATATATTTATACAGAAACATATATATGTATATATGTATATGTATACATACAATTTATATATAAAATATATATACATGTATACATATATGTGTACACACACACACACACACACACAATTTATGCAGATACTCCCTTCTCCAGGAGATGGAGCATAACCCTTCACTCTTTAAGTTGAGGCTACACAGAGTGACTTTCTTCTGGAGAGAAGAGTATGGAGAGGAAGAGAGAGAGTAACTTCACAGTGGTAAGACTTGACAAACTCTACCTCAGCCATGTGAGTTCTTTTCCTTGGCCCCTGTGTTTCTATGACATACCCCACTGTGTTTTTGTATGAGTGCTTTCTTACTTTCTGGTACCACAGAATTCTCCAGACTATCTGTGTATTTCCTGCTCTAGTCCTAGAATCAGCTGTTTCTTCAAAGAACTTGGGTTTCTTTTACTCATTGTTACTGAGTATTCTTGCTTCTAGATCTCTCTGCTGACAGGGCAAGGAAATGGGAACACATGAATGTATCCATATCTATAGATATTTCTATCTGTAACCATATATTTATAGCAAGCTCAACATGAGTTTAAACTTGCATATCGAGCTCAGAACAATTACCTCAGAGATCAGTCTAGTCACTTCCCCTTGATTATTTGTAACCTCCCACTCAAATAGGGAGAAACCTGGTTCCCACCTCCACATCGATTTACCTAATTGTTCAATTCCAGTGTATGCATATCGTAGCAGCTGATCTTTTCAATTTTAATCGTTGCAATGAGTAAGTAGTAGTATCTTACTGAGGTTTCAATTTCCATCTTCCTAATGTTAAATATGTTGAGTATCTTTTCACGTGTTCATTTACCATCAATGTTTCTTCTTTGGTGATGTATCTGTTCAAGTGTTTTGCTCCTTTAAAAAACTGAATTGTTTGTTTTCTTCTTATTAGGTTTTGAAAGTTCTTCATATACTCTGGATACAGCCCTTTCCCACCTTTTTGGTTGGCAAGTGTCATCTCCCAGACTGTGTTTTGTTTCTTCATTCTCTGAACAGTGATTTTAATGTTGATGCTGTTGATTTATCAGGTTTCTAAAAAATTTTATGAATCAGATTTTTGGTGTCATATGTACAAAGTCTGCCTAACCCAAGAACATTGAGGTTTTCTCCTACATTTTCTTCTAAACGCTTAATAGTTTTTAGGTTTCACATTTGGTTTCTGATCCATTATAGTTTGTTTTGTATATGGTGTGACATATCAGTCAAAGTTCATTATTTCTATATGCATATCCTGTTTTTCAAGCACCATTTATTGAAACTTTCCACTGAATTGCCTTTGCACATTTGTAGAGAATCAGCCCATGCATTTGTAATTCATTTTGATTTGGATGCTATTTTGTTCCATTGATCTATTCAGTCTTTACACTGATGCCACACTCCAGCTTTGTAATAAGTCTTGAAATCATTGTTAGTCCTACAGCTTTATTCTTTTTCCAAGTTGTTTTGACCTTTTGAGATCCTTTGCAGTTCCAAATGAATTTTAGAATCAGCTTGCTAGTTTCTGCAAAATCCCTGTCGGCATTTTGATTGAGATTCTATTTAATCTATAGATTAATTTGAGACCTCAAACAATGAGTTAGGAAGTATTACATTGTCTTCTCTTTCTGGAGGAAATTGCATTATTTCTTCCTTACATGTTTTATAAAATTCACTAATAAAACCATTTGGGCCTGGATTTCTTTCCTTTGAAAGTTTCTTTGAAAAAATTAATTCTTTTAATAGATTCAAGGCTACTCAGGTTATCTATTTCTTCTTGAGAGAGCTTCTAAAAATTTAATGCATGCAATCTATGTTGTTATAATTTATTAACATAATGTTGTTTGTAATATTCTTTAATTACCTTTTTACAACTGCAGACTCTATTGATGTCACTTCTCTCATTTCTGATATTGATTATTGGTTTCTTCTCTTATTTTTTCCTGATCAGCCTGGCCAGAGCTTTGTTAATTTTATTGATCATGAAAAACCAACTTTTATCTTATTGATTTTTATTTTTAAGACAATTGATTTCCACTTAATTCTCTATTATTTCCCTGCTGCTTACTTAGAGTTTCATTTGCCCTTGATTTTCTGGTTTCTTAGGGTGGGAACTGAGTTCACTAATTTTAGACTGCTTTTATTTTCTTTATAGGCAGTTACTGCATGAATTTCCCTCCAGACCTAGCTTTAGCAGCATCTTACAAATTTTGACATGCATTTTCATTTCATTCAGTTCAAAATACTTTTAAATCTCCTATTTTATGTCTTGATTGATCATAAGTGATTTAGAAAAGTGTGATTTAGTTTCCTAAACATTTGGAGATTTTCTATAACCTTTTGGAATTCGTTTCTAATTAATAACACTGTGTCAAGAAACATACATTGTGTAATTTGAATACTTTTAAATGTATTGAGATTTGCTTTGTGGCCCAGAATGTTGTAGTTCTTTTTTGCTCTGAAATGTACTTCATTTGATATTAACATAGCCACTCTGACTTTTTTTGTAATTAACGTTAGCATAACACATCTCTTTTTAGTCTTTTACATTCTTGTACATTTAACACCATTTGTTCTTTATACTTAAAATGTGCTTTTTGTAGACATTATATAGTTAAGGTCTTACTTTTTAATCCAGTCTGACAATCTCTGCTTTTTTTTTTTTTTAAGATTTTATTTATTTGACAGACAGAGATCACAAGTAGGCAGAGAGGCAGGCAGAGAGAGAGAGGGAAGCAGGATCCCTGCTGAGCAGAGAGCCCGATGTGGGGCTCGATCCCAGGACCCTGGGATCATGACCTGAGCTGAAAGCAGAGGCGTAACACACTGAACCACCCAGGTGCCCCAATCTCTGCTTTTTAATTGGGTTGTTATAGGTAATTTATGTTTAATGTGGTTACACCCATATGATAAAGTTTAAGTCTGTCATCTTGCTATTTGTTTTCTAATAGTTCTATCAGTTCATTGTTCCACTCTTCCTTCTTTTTTGTCCTATTTTAGATTAGTTGAGTATTATAATAACAATTATTATTACATTTTATTATGCTTTTTGATTTATGAGCTGTAACTCTTGTTACTTTTGTAATTCTTGTTTTAGTGATTTTTTTAGAATGAATAGTAAAGACCATCCTTTTAGGTAAGCAATGGGATTTCTCTGCTATATAATGCTTAACATTAAAAAAAAATTTTTTTTAATTTACTTATTTGAGAGAAAAAGAGAGATAATGAGAGAGCAGAAACTGGGAGGAGAGGGAGAAGCAGGCACCCTGCCAAGTAGGGAACCTGACAAGGGGCTCAATCCCAGGATCCTGGGATCATGACCTGAGCTGAAGCCAGACACTTAACTGACTGAGCCTCACAGGTGCCCCTATAATGCCTATCTCTTGAAACTTTCACAGAAATAACATTTTTGGATATCTCCTATGTGCTACATAGTGTCCAACACTTTAAATACATTTATTCATATAATACAACAGAACTGAAAACAGTCCAAAGAATTTCACAGACATTTGCTTACAGTTACACAGCTAGTAAACTAAACCACTGTCCTGAGTCCTGGATCTCTGAATCTTAATAATTCAAATTAGTGATCTTATTTAGTACTATATATGGTAACTGTTTCATTTGAAAATTTAATTTGTTTCATTTTTATTGTTATTATTTCAACTCACAAACCTGTTCTTGGTTGCTTTAGCATCAAAGAGTTCCTTGAATTTTTTTTAATGTTTGTTATAATTATATTTTTATAATGTGTTTTTATTACTTATACAGTTGTTTTTATTTCTATTTTAATTTTATTTTAATTCCAGTATAGTTAATGTACAGTGTTTTATTTGTTTCAGATATATAATATATTGATTCAACAGTTCTGTATATTATTCAATGCTCATCAAGATAAGTGTACCCTTAATCCCCTTTACCTATTTAATCATCCCCCCAGCTTCCCTTTGGTAACTATCTGTTTGTTCTCTATAGTTAAAAGTCTGTTTGTCTCTTTTTTCCCCTTTTTCATTCCTTTTGTTTCTTAAATTCCACATATGAGGGAAATCATATCATATTTTGTCTTTCTCTAACTTATTTTGCTTAGCATTATACTGTCTAGATCTATCCATGTGGTTGCAAATGGCAAGAGTTCATTCTTTTTGATGGCTGAGTAATATTCCATTTTATATATGCCACATCTTCTTTATCCATTCATCTATCAGTGGACACTTGGGCTGCTTCCATAATTTAACTATTGGAAATAATGCTGCAATAAAATCCTTTTGAATTAGTGTTTTTGTATTCTCTGGGTAAATATGCAGTAGTGTAATTGCTGGGCCGTTCAGTAGTCTTATTTTTAATTTTTTTTTTAATTTTACTTATATATTTGACAGACAGAGATCACAAGTAGGCAGAGAGCCAGGCAGAGAGAGAGGAAGGGAAGCAGGCCCCCTGCTGAGCAGAGAGCCCGATGTGGGACTCTATCCCAGGACCCCGAGATCATGACCTGAGCCGAAGGCAGCGGCTTAACCCACTGAGCCACCCAGGCGCCCCTTATTTTTAATTTTTTGAGGAAACTCCATACTCTGCACTCCTTCAAACAGCACATAAGGTTTCATTTTCTCTATATCGTCACCAACACTTGTTTCTTGTGTTTTTTATTTTAGCCATTCTGACAGGTGTGAGGTTATAGCTCATTGTGGTTTTGATTTGCATTTCCCTGCTGATGAGTGATGTTGAGCATCTTTTCCTATGCCTGTTGGCCATCTGGATGTCTACTTTGAATAAATAGCTGTTCATGTCTTCTGGCTATTTTTAAACTGAATTATTTTGTTTTGTTTTGTTTTGTTTGTTTTTTGGGTAGTGAGTTACAGAAGTTCTTTATATATCTTGGGTACTAACCTTTATCTGATATGTCATTTGCAAATATCTTCTCCATTTTGCTGATTTTTTCCTTCTCTGTGCAGAAGCTTTTTATTTTGATAAAATCCTAATAGTTTATTTTTGCTTTTGTTTCCCTTACCTCAGGAAACAGATCTAGAAAAATGTATGTCTGGCTGACATTAGAGAAATTATTGATGTGCTCTGTTGTAGGTGTTACATTTAGATCCTTAATCCATTTTGAGTTTATTTTTGTATATGGTGTAAGAAAGTGGTTCTTTGCATGCAGCTGTCCAGTTTTCCCAACACCATTTGTTGAAGAGACTTTTTCCCATTGGGTATTTTTTCCTGCTTTGTCAAAGATCAAATGACCATATAATCTGGGGTTTATTTCTGTGCTTTTTATTCTGGTCCTTTGACCTATGTATCTATTTTTGTGCCAGTACCATACTGTTATGGTTACTACAGCTTTGTAGTATAACTTGAAATCAGGAATTGTGATACCTTTAGCTTTGTTTTTCTATTTCAATTTTCTTTAGCTGTGTGGGGTCTTCTGTGATTCTACACAAATTTTAGTATTACTCTAGTTCTATGAAAATGTTGTTGGGATTGTGATAGAGATTGCATTAAATCTACAGATTACAAGGCACCTGGGTAGCTGAGTCAGTTAAGTGTCTGACTTTTGGTTTTGGCTCATGTCATAATATCAGGGTCATGGGATCAAGGCCTGCATCAGGCTTCATGTGCACATGGAGTCTGCTAGATTCTCTGCCTCTTTCTGTCTCTCTACTCCCCCCCCCACCAACTTGTGCACATGTATTCTCTTTCTAAAATAAATAAATAACAATCTTTTAAAAAAATCTTTAGAATGTTTTGGGTGGTGTGGACATTTTAACAATATTTTTTTCTTCCAATCCATAAGCGTAGAATATTTTTCCCTTTGTGTCGTCTTCAATTTCTTTCATCAATGTTTTATAGTTTTCAGAGTACAGCTCTTTCATTTCCTTGATTAAATTCATTTCTAGGCATTTTATTGTTTTGGGTGCAATTATAAATGGGAAGGTTTTTGAATTTCTCTTTCTGCTGCTTCATTATTAATGTATGGAAATGTAATGGATTTCTCTATATTGATTTTGTACCATGTGACCTTACTGAATTCATTTATCAGTTCTAGTAGTTTTTTGATGAAATCTTTAGGGTTTTGTATATATAGTATCATGTCATCTGCAAATAGCAAAAGTTTGACTTCTTCCTTACCAATCTGGGTGCCTTTTATTCCTTTTTCCTGTCTGATTGTTGTGGCTAGGACTTCCAACACGTCTTTGAATTTTTAATTTTATTTGATTTGAGAAATTGTCATATCACATGTCTCCATGCATGAACTTCTCAGTTCCTGGAAAGTAATCCATCAAACCAAAATCATGGTATGTATTGTTTTGAATATTATTCTGGATGTTATGTTGAACCCACATCATTTCTGTGGTTTTGATCAACCAGTTTTATCAGTCAAATTCTCCCCAAAATTGATTACTAAAATGTTATAATTTATAATTTTTAAATGTGGTGTTGTCCCATGTAATATGAATGTACATTTTCTTATTGCCGGGAAAATACTATACCAGAAGACTAAGTTTCTCTTGCTCAATGATTTCAGCTGATATGAAAGTATGTTTAGCAGGTTGGTGTATAGCACTGATTATCTCAGTGTAATCCTCAGATCCCTGGCTATGGAGGTAATGGGGGTATCTCTGAGATCCTTTCAGTAAGATGAGAAAGCAAAATGATTTTTACAATAACACCAAAAAGATAATTTGCCTTCTTCACTATATTGACATTTACATTGATGGTAAAAAAAATAAATAAATAATGGATAAAACTGGCATCTTAGCAGGAACACCAGCTAGAAGTCATTAGAATTTTAACTGCCATATGGAGGGAAAAAGAAGACAATTTTGTATAATGCCCTTGATGGATCAGTTAAAAATTATTCCTTGCATTAAATATTGGCCCTCGGGGTGCCTGGGTGGTTCAGTGGGTTAAAGCCTCTGCCTTCCGCTCAGGTCATGGTCTCAGTGTCCTGGGATTGAGCCCCACATCGGGCTGTCTGCTCAGCAGGGAACCTGCTTCCTCCTCTCTCTCTGCCTGCCTCTGCCTACTTATGATCTCTGTCTGTCAAATAAGTAAATAAAATCTTTTAAAAAAAAATATTGGCCCTTGATTACATGTATTTTTAAATATTCTGTCTGATGAAATAAGAAGTATGTATAGAGCACTGTATATCAAAGTATGATGGTTGTCTTCAGGAGTGTAGTTGCTTGAGTTGTGAGCCCAACTAGCCTCTCTCTCTTTTTTTAATGGAACATTTTTACTTAAAAGAATAACTGACAGACAAATTATGGTTATTTAGACTTGGTTATTTGGCAGACATTTTCTCAAAAATGAATGAAGTCAGCTTGTCACCACAGTCATGCAATTGACAGTACCTTTTGCCAATGCTAAAATTTAAGCTTTCAAGTGAAAATTAGAATTTTAGAAAACTTGTATCTGTCACCATGAATGTGACAGTTTCTCGATACTTAAAATTCTTCAGATGAGATTGTTAGTGATATCTCCCAGCTCACATTGAGCCTGCCTCTCTGATGACTGCCCTTTCCTCTGTCCATGGGGTTTGATCATTTACCAAGGCTGTGATCCCTCCCCTGCTCCCCATCAGTGTACTGGGGGAGAGAAAGGTTGAGAAGTGGAGTACTGAGTAGATACCCATCTTATTCTCTTATGTTCAAGTGGGGCCTAAAAAGTGCTGCTGTCTTTCTAACGCCTGATCCTGTAATACATGTCTGTTACCGCATTGGGCCCAACTTTCCATCTAGTGGAGGGAGGTACTGGTTTGCAGACCAAGAAGAGAATGAAACAGATAAAGAGAATAGAGATGGGAGGCAGAGAGAAAATATACATTCCCAGGGTTTTCCCACAAACCTCCTGCCCTTGGTTCATTTGTACCTGAGCACAGGCATGGGTTCTATAGAAGAGCCAATGTCAGAGTAAATAAAGAATATCTTTTCCTGTGGCTAGCTTGAGTGGGTGGGTGTTTCTTAACTTGAAATCACATGAATCATTTATAGCTAATAAAGTAGGACATATGTGATCTGTTATCAAACTTTGCAAAGTTTATGATGTGCTCTACATTTTTGAACATGAGTAGACTAGAAATAAAAAGCCAAGGTTTCCCGGAAATGCAACGATACTATTTCTATATTGAAGTTAAGAAGAGGAATTACCATAGGCTACACATGGATTAATTACTATCTTCAAAGAATTAGAACTCTATCAAACATCTTACCACAAAATTATGCTGAACAAAATTTAATCATTCTATGACTGTTCAGAAGAATTTAGAATCTTTTAATGCTCCAGGGATATTACCATTTTATAAATTGCACACAAAAAATTCTCATTATTTCAGCTTTCTGGTAGTTTGGATTCAGAATAAATGGGAATTTACTGTAATACTTTGAATTATTAAGTTCTGGGGAGCTCAAAGTACTTAAAATATACATGAATTATATCACTTATCTTTCTCAATGGTAGAATGAAATTTACAAATGGAAACAGCAATGGTTGGATTCAGGATACAAAGTCATGTCTCTCAATGTTCTAGTGAATAATCCTTCTATTTGGCTATTCTGAACTGATACTAGTTTCCTTTTTCATTTAAAAATATATATATATTTTTTCAGCTAAAGATCAAATAGGACTAAGGCCAGCAGCAAAGAATGTGGACTATAATTTTATTTTATTATTAAGTACATAGTGATTTGATTATAGGTTTCAGCTCATAAATTTTCAGATGGACCTGGGTCCTGTAGTTTCCTTTAACGAAAGAGAAAAACTCAAACATAGTGGGAAAAAAATTAAATACATTTACACATAATCCTGGCATTTGTCAGAACTAAAAATACGCTTTAAAATGTATGGGAAGTAAATTAAATATTTAATTAAAATTTTTTTTACTCTAGTATTTAGACTAGAGCTCCGTATCCTATCATTTGACTTTCTATTTATGGATTTTCTGTGACCAAATATATTTAAAGTCAAAACTACCCTCTTGCCATTAAACTGCCTTCTGAACATGTCTCTCCCTTAAAATGTAATTAGTTTCTTTCTGCTACTAAAAAATTTAATGCTCTCTGAAGCCAAAGCTTATTTCTGTATCGCCTGCTGTTTTGGAGTATCTGTACCTTTCCTGCTGCCAGTTAGCATGGATAATCAAAAGTGAACTGTAAGGAGAAATCTTCCATTTAGGAAACATCACTTTGTACTAAGTCTAATCTAAAAGATTAATATAGAGCATGTGGTACATTCAATAGAAAGATGGCATTTAAATATTAATACTAGATAAATACACTCTTGCTGCTATCTTTGATAATTTATAAGTCATACACTTCTGAAAGGAAGTAAATCACTTTTTTCCTTTATGCTGTTGCTCAGTAACATTACACAGCAACATGTCAAACAAGGCGCCATTTTCTTAGTCAGATCTGACAAGGGGAAGTGAAATATTGGGGTCCAATTTCAACCTCATTTCCTTACAGCCTGGATTTGTGTCACATGCTTGATCCTCACTGGTGCTTTCCAAATTAAATGTATATTTCTCAAACCAATATCTTAAGTGGTAATGTTCCAACAGTCCAAATGTCGATTACCAAAACAAACATTTGTTTCTCTAGCAAGTGTTTTCACACAAAAGCATTTGATTCACGTACTGCAGCAAACAAACATTTGCTTTAGGCAGTTAAGGCAGCCAAAAGTTCTTGCAGAAATATTTCACAGGCTGGCTGGCAGCCCTCCCTGGAGCAGGGCTCACTGAGGTCCGAGAATTGCTGGTGAAGCCAGTTGCTGACCAAGAGAATCCTTGCAAGACATCGAGGCCATGAGGAGGCGCAAGCATCTTCTAAACATGGCTATTAAGAAAATGTGCTTCTAATTACGATGTTTCTATTAGAAAATGTCTTCATGTCTTCACAAAGCTTCATTTGTTAATAGGAATTCAGCCTTTGATGTAATCACAAAACCAAATTTTTATGAAAGTTCACAAAGGCACTTTTCACATAAAAACATTCATATAGTTCAGGAATCATTATTTATGCAACAGCCCATGAGAGTTCATTGCATAAATAGTCCTATTACTACATTAAAGTCTATTTTCTCTCTGAACTAAGATGTGGATTATATGTGTAAATACGTTTTCTTAAGCACATGTCTACTTTGCTGTCAAGATGCAACTTTCACATAAAAATCCTCTTGTTTTCTCTATTATTTAAATGCTTTTGGAATGAATCAATATTTCTGAGAAAGTCATTTACTTAAATATAAGTTCTTTAAAGCATGGGGAAATTGATTCTTAACTTCTGCTCCAAAGACAGTGTTTCCTAGCAACCAGGTCAAGATTGATTCTTGGCTAGCTCTAAACCAAGAATAATTACTTGCTCGCTTACAAGCGAACTCAGAGGAGTTCTTCTTAGATAATTGAATGAATGAATGAATGAATGCACATACACACATGCACACGCACAAAGTGTCACTTAGAAAGTATTTGATAGAACACACGACAATTTGGACCTCTAACTAAGCAACTTACAAGGAGAGCTTCCTGACTGTTTTCCATAGGTTTGATTCAATTGTGGCCTTGATGGGGTGGGGCAAATATGATGCAGATTATGGTAAGTCACCATAATCATTATAGTAACAATCAATTTAAAATGTATTATTGGCTGGTGCATACAGGTGGAATAATTTGAAACCTGGGCAGAAAATGGCAAATCAAGGTCACACCCAGGTCCGTCTTCTACTAAACCCCTGTAAACTATACTGCCTTTACATGGGAAGCCCAAAGTATTTCTGGTCTTCCAGAAAATTCCAACCTCGCTGTAAAGAAAATATACCCCAAAGAGTTAAGGTGTCATCTAAGAGAGTAGATGTCAAAGGATTTATAATATTAAAGTAACAAAAGCTTGCACTTATTGAGCCCTTAGTGGGTGTCAGAGGCTGTGTTAAGGACCTGATTCCATGAAGGAGATGGAGCTCAGGCTTGGCCTTCAAACGGGTGGGGACAGGTGGAAGCCAAAAGGGAGGGGCCTTGGAGATAGAGCCCCATAAGCAAAGACATAGGGGAGGTGGTGTTATTTGGTATCTGTCAGGCTTGGGGGTGGCCGGTTGGTGTGCGGGAGTGGCATTGAGTGTGTAGATGGACCCAGACCTTGGAAGGCCTCGCAAACCAGGCTGAGGTGCAGAAACTTGACCCAGGAGGGAAACGTGGATTCGTTCTATGCACTTGAACATTGGAAACCTGATAATTATCCCCTGTAATTACTAGAACAAAGGGAATATGCACTTCCTATTGAAATAGCTGCTGCCAATATTCTCTCTGAAAAGCTTGCCATTTACCGTATTGCCAGTATGCCAACAGGATCTTAGAGTTTTCCATCTGCCATATTTTCAGACATTTTAATATTTGCTAATATTTTTCTTTAAAAATGATATCCCTTTTTTTAAAATTTGCTTTTGATATGATTGTGCATCTATTTACAGGTTTACTAGCTATTTGCATTTATTTTTTTGTGAATTTGCATTTGAATTTTTTTTCTTTCTCCATCCTTATGTGTAGTTTGGGTTTCTTTCCCTTGTTGGTTTATAGAAGCTCTTTATATATTATGGTTTCTGTCTCTTTGTTTATCATATATTTGCAATATTTTCTCAGAGTATAGTTTTTCTTTCCACTTAGATTATAGTGTGTTGTTTTCCATATAGAAATTTTTACTGTATATTTAGCTAAAAGTACAAATCTTTTTAAAAATAGATACTGTGCTTCATATGCCTAGAAGGAAATGCCAACATTATAAAAAATTCCAATATTTTCTCCTAGAACTTGCATTTTGTGATATATTTACATTTCTATACATTTGACACATTTGATCCATCTGAAATATAATTTGATTTAGGTGTGAACTGGAAATTTATTTTTATTTTTGCTACTGATTCAAAATACCTAAGTATCATATGTTAATTTTCTATATGTGGGTCTGTTCCTGATCTTTATTCTATTTCCTTTTTCTATGATGAAATGGGACCTTATTGGCTTAATTACTATTGTTTTATTCAAAAAAGTCCTGATATAGCATAGTACAATGATTAAGAGCATAAATGCAGTATAAAAACAAGAGCACAAACTCTAGAGCCAGTTGGACACTTTGTTACTAACTAATACTGAGACAAGCTGCTTAATCTCCATTCCTCAGTTTCCTCATTTTAGAAATGAGAATAATAACATGATGATTATGAGGATTCCATGATTTATTTATTATTTTTTTTTAATTTTTTTTTTTTTTAGAGAGCATGCACACTTATGCGTGAGGTGGGTGGGGCATGGAGGGACTCAGGAAAGGGACAAGAGAGAATTTTAAGCAGGCTCCATGCTCAGTGCAGAGCCCTGGGTCTCGATCTCACAACTCTGAGATCATGACCTGGGTCAAGATCAAGAGGCACTTAACTGACTGAGCTGTTCAGGTGCCTTGGATTTCATGAATTCCTACATGTAAAATATGTTGAGCAGTGTCTTGCATATAATTAGCATTTATATAGTTGTTGGCTACTCTTATTTGTTATAACATTTTCCCCCAAATTTTCTTGCTGTCCTGTGCATCCTCTGGATGGCTTTTGTAATCAGTTCCTAAAAGTGTTGTTGAAGAGATTCTCAAAAGGCAGTTCCCTTCCTGCAGTGAATCCGATGTCAGCTATTAAGGTCATTCATTTTTCCACCTGACACATGGTAACCACCAATAAATGGCAGTCATTATTATAGTTGTGGTTCTTAGCAGTGGTGCCAAGTGAATCCATTTTCCTCAGATGTCTTATTCGCCTCTGCCTGGAATGGAATCTATGTAGAGAAGGGAAAAAAAGGAAGCTCAGGGTGAGGGGTTTGGGCAGAGAGCCTGGAAGGAGAAGCTTGTCTTAGATTTCTTTGGGGGACTTTGTAATTCAGCCTCTGTTGCCCATCAGAGATTTCTTCTCAGTAGCCCCCAGCTTTAAAGCGTTTTTGCGAGAATTAGGAAAAGCTACCCTTCCTCTGTATCTCAGCCTCTTCCTTCCTGGCAGATACGTCAGTTCATCAGCAATCTGGACAGGGAGGGTCAGCAATCTGGACAGGGAGGGGGGGTGATGCTCCCAGAAACTGCCCTTGGGGATTAAGACAGGCTGTGAAACGAGGTGCTCTGCTCTTTAGCGAAGGAAGGAGTCAGAGACCAAACTGCCTTTCAGGCAGAGCAAATCAATGGTTGTCATGAACTTGGCCCCAGTTTTTGGACCCCTTATGTACCCCTTATCAGACTGTTAGGTTAACACCTAAATTTTTTAGTCATATGCTTAATGGATATTTCTTAAAAGATAGTTAGTAGAGTACTGTAAAGGGTAACACTTTAAAATAATTTATATCACTCCAAGAGAGTTTAGATCCCATACCAATTTGATAAACACCAACAACCATTCAAAGAATACACAAACAAGTTCTTTAAAGACAAATTTTACTTCCTTTTCCTCCCTGGACTCTTATTTTAATTACTCTTCCCCCACAAAATTTTATTCAACCATAATGTTTGATTTAAAGTGTTTTGTTCATCATACTTCCATGCTTCTCTGCAACATAAATAAAAATACAAAATAAAAGTTAATTTCCTGTTACCATAAGGCCCTAGGTGTTAAAATACTTTTCTTCTGGGAAAATTGATTAAGATAATCTAAATATACTTGTAAATTTTTATGAATCATTATTAAACATAAAATTAAAAATTTTATTTAAAATGCCTACCTGTATGAGATAGATGGGGTGTTATTTCTTCCAATTAGTTCACGTATGCATGGGTGAATATTACCGAGGAAAAGGTAGGGTTCCGCACCAAACCTGTTCCTGTGTTTGGAGTTGACAGATACAAAAACTGAGAAAACTGGTTTACATAAATGAGAAATGGGACTAGAAACTTTCTTGTTATAGCAACATCAACATCGATATTTCAAACTGTCTGATGGTCGTCCGGAGAGTGGTAACACCTGAGGCAATGCACCGTAGTAAGACCTGAGAAGGGCCAAAGGGGTGCATTTCTTTTGCATCGGAGGTTGAGTTCCCTGGAAGCAGATGCTGAGACAGAAGTGGGGAGAGGGTTGTTTTCTCAGGATCCATACATGTGCAAAGGAGGAAGAGGAAACAAGCCTGGATGAGAGGAGATTGGTGAAGGCTCCCCAGGAGGCAGCTTTGAAGAGAATGCTGCCTGTCAGAGCTGTCTAGGAGACAGGTACCCCACACACCCTGTCGCCAGATGTGGGCCAGCCTGGGAAGGCTGTGGCTGCATTCAGGATGGCCCCCTGCAGCGGAGGTCAGCCCTGAAAGGGCCACAGAGAGGAGTAGATTCCTTTTTCTAGGTCTGCCACCAGCATATACCTCAAACTTGGTGGCTTCAAGTCAAAGAAATGTATTCTCTCATAGTTCTGAAGGCCAGAAGTCCGAAATCAAGCTGTCAGCAGAGGTGGGTCCTTCTGGAAGCTCTGGGGAGAATTGTTCCATGCCTGTCTCGCAGCTCCTGCTGGCTCCCAGCACCCCTTGGTGCCTCTCGGCTTGTAGACCCATCCCTCTGCTCTCTGCCTCTGTCTTGACATGGCCTCCCCCTCTGTATCTATGTGGCTGTTTTCTGCTTTTCAGCTTCTCATGAGGACGTCTGTCATTGGATGGACGATCTACTGTAATCCAGGAAATCATAATCTACAAAGACCTTTATTCCATATAAGGTAACATTCTGAGGTTTTATTCAAAGTACGTTTTGGGGGTCATCTTTCAAGTCGCCATGGGCAGCAAGTGCTTTGTGGAAAGTATAGCTGGACAGCATTATTCCCACATCTAGTCAGTTTGTGAGGTGGGAGAAGGGTGGTTGTAAAGGGGACCTGAGAGGGAGAGGACAAATGTGAGGGCTCGGAAGGCAAGCCGGTTGCCAAGCAGATCAGCCTTAGAAATGAGAACATACGGGAAGTTGAGTGTCTGGAAATGTGATATTCCTTGGAAAACTTTTGCGTATCCCCAGGGTGACAAGTAACCCAGTTTGAGGATTTAGTTCAAGCTGATTATTCCCTCGAAGAAATACAGGCCTCAGGTGGCCCGATCTCCAATTATTTAAGAGAAAGAAAAAGTCACACTTAAGTGATATCTCCTTCTGTTTAAATGTTGTCAACCAATTCAAAAGAAATAAATTGCGCAGGCCCAAGAAAAATGTTTGTGGGCTGAATATAATCACTGAGGTAGTCTGTGCTCTGTGTTTCTGTCCCTCCTACCACAGCAAGTAAAAAAAATACTAGCACGTCTTCTTTTGATGGCCCCAAATTTATCTATCACCCAGAGAGCTGTATCAGTCAGGGTTCCCCAGAGAAACGAAACCAATGAGATAAATGTGTACTTACATGTGTGTATACTAAGAGATTTATTTTAAGAGATCAGCTTATACAATTGTGGGGGCTAGCAAGTCTGAAGTCCATAGGGCAGTCTGGAAAGATCAAGACTCAGGCAGGAGTTCAAGTTGCAGTCTTGGGACAGAACTTTTGCTTCTCCAGGAAACCACTGGTTTTGCTCTTAAGAGCTTCCAGTCGGTTGGACAAGGCCTGTCCACAGGACTAAGCATAATCTCCTTCACTTCAAGTCACCTGAGTGTGGATGTCAACCACATCTACCAAACACTCTTCACACTAGAATTTGTGGTTAGTTAAATAACTGGATACTAGAGGCTTTCCAAGTTTGCACATAGAAGTAAGCATAGCTGGAGCCATTGATTACCATGTTAACTGAAGAAACTGAAAAAGGGGAGGAATCATTCAGGCTACGGCCCCACAGCTCCTCATGATATAGAGGAGGAAGATGGGACCCAGGAAGGTGACGTGACTTCTCGAAGAGCACACAGCTGGCTGGGGAAAGGACAGCTCAAAGCAGTGTTCTGGCCTTCCAGGGCGATACCCTTTCCATGATCTTACCCTCACACGACTCAATGTTTCAAGACCAAAACTGTGGGATTGAAGAGCATAGAAAGCCCCTTAGGGGTTATATGGGCCAAACCTTTCATTTTATAATGAGATCCAGAGGTATGAAGCTGTAAGAATTTTGATTCCTAGCGAACGGCATTTCCCCCGATACTACATAGCCTTTCATACAAGGCAAAGTTGACGGCACTCAAAGTAAACTCATCTCATTAATTTTTCTGTTTCAGAACGTCGTTTCTAATAGGAACGATGTTTTGGAACTAGTTTTCCTACCACTGACTTCTCATGAGTGTTTAATGGTCAACAAAACAAAACAATCAAAATGGCACCTGTCCAAATAATTGAAAGTTGAATTTGCTGAATGCCAACCAATATTTTTCCTGAAATTTTTGTGGATATGCGCTAGTTATAATTCTAGAACAGCCACATCGAGAATTCAGCAGCTCACTTATGGACAAACCTTTCTGCTACATTACTCACTCTCCCAGAAAACTATAAGAATGTCTCCCTTAATTAGCTCATAACAAAGTGAATTCCAACTCTGATCAATTTATGTCACATTATAACAATTGCTTTGGCTCAATCAGATATCGTAAGTCACACTTCTGAATCACCTTTGAAGGCAATCAGGATATCCCCCCCAGCGTGTGCCCCCCAGTATGCCACTTTGGAATGAGGATTATTTTGAGCTGAAGGCACTTGAGACTTGACAAACTCAAGGGGAGGTCTCTGTATTCCATGGCTCTGCCTAAGAACAGAGCATAAAGTTTCCTTCGTGATGACACAGAGATGGGTCTGCTTAAATAACCCTTGTCTGCCATTAGTGTCTCTCACCAATTTACCTTCCCCCTACTTACCTCCCCTAGAAACTGAAACCCCTCTTTCTTAAAACCACAAAAATCTCTTCTGCCTACCTGCCTCTTCCCCACTCCTAATTTAAAAAAAAAAAAAAAAAAAAGGAAGAAAGGAAAATGAATATAATTTTATATGGAGCTCACTGTCTCTCTAGGCAGCAAGAGGTAGAATGAAGTCTTGTGGGTCCGCACGTTCTCTGAAACAACACTGAAGGAAAAATAATGTACCAAATTCTATTTATTTTCACAGCCAATTCTCTTCCCACAGAATCGAGGTCTAGAATCCTGATATCAAATTTAACAATACCAAATTCTTTATTTTCCAGGATAAAGAGGTTTGGGAAATGGCCATTGGAATTTTCCAGTTCAGTTAGCCACAGTGAGGAGCGTACTTTGTTACACAATCGCGCTGAAGTTTAGTAATGAGCATCACCATGGAAAATTAATAAATTTTCCCATTTATAGCCCAGCCCACTCAAGTAATTGTCAATTAAAGCTACAATCAATACCGAGGTAATAGCTCATGAACAAGGATAGTTGGGTACTTACTTCATTAATGTCGCAAATCGATGTCGACCATTTGGGAGTAAGTGCAAAGAAATGAGCTCATACACTGGAGGTAATCATATTTGGAGAATTTGCTGGCTAGAACTGGACTTGGGGATCAGAATCAGCAAATAGGCAAATGTCAAGCAATGGCCCAATCTGATTAGTAAAGTGTTCTGGTTCCTAGATGGTTCTTCGATGCTGAAATCTTGTGAAAGGATCTGAGTCGCATTTCTGATACCTAGAGCGTTGATCGGTTTCCTGTTCACCTTGAGTCCATGACAGATTATCCATTTCCTTCTTCTGTTACTAAAAAATGACTATTAAAATATATCTTCCATATTCCTTTGTAGCACCAGGCAACCCTCCCTGAGCTAGGACTGTTTATTCAACAGGTGGACCGTTAAGAAGCTCATGTCTCTAGCATAATCTCTTTAGGGTCTGCATCTGTTGGCACAGTGTCTTTGCCCTACCCGCACCCTGCAGCTCCTCCTTCCCTCTCACTACAATAGCACTTAAAACAAATACATACATAATAGGAAGTTAGAATGTATTCCTAATCCCAAAACAATTATTAAATTATATGCCCAATGGAAGAAGCCTGATCACATGCAGAGTATCCCAAACTATGTATGGTTGTTGACTTTCCAATCTAAGCGAACACAGTACAAATCTAGCGCAATAATTGTACTGATAAATTCCACCACCTCCTCATTGTCATCCAAAGGATTTATTTTCTTGACCTCATTGCCTGAGAATTTATGGGTGTCTTTCTTGCCTCCTATTCATCACCAGAATGTGCAGCCTGTGGTGTCGATGGTTCAGATGTGAGCATCTCACAAAACCCTCGTAACTCTGTGTGAAGAAGAGAGACATGGTGACAGGGCTGGGGCACAGGGGCAGGAGGGGATTTTCATGCCAACCTTGTAGACTGGAGGCTCGACAACGTTCCACCTTCCACAACCCTTGCTGGCTTCTGAGGCATTTCATGAAGCTCCTGTGTTTCAGCCACTTCCACTTGGGACTCGTGGCAAAGCAGATACATGGACCAAGTGGAAATCGTAGGTTAAGACTATGGGAAGCAGCTGCCCTCGGAGCCCTCAATGTGGGAGCATCTCTTTAGTAGAAAAATGGAGAAGAGGGCAGGAACAGGTTGGGAATGAGTGCTTATTGGGCTCCTATTCCTAGTGTCAGACACAGAGCCTGATCCCCCAGGAACATCATCTCATGGAAACAGCTCACAGCAAGGAAGTAGGAGACAAGATTTAGAACCCATCTCGTGTGGCCTTGGAGAAGTCATTTAACCTTCACCGAGCCTCCATTTTCCCATCTGCAAGCGTTATCAGGATCCAGCAAGGTAAGATACACTCACAAAGAGATAAAGCCTTTTCCCTCCTCGATAGCATCAGAGCACAGCACTGGTTATGTCTGCGCACACAGATCTGGGTAGGAAATCCAATGACTTTAAACTGTGTTTACAATCATTCCAAAATGACACCATTTAAAAAAGAGATGTTAATTTCTGTTTTCATTTCACCATGATTTTTTCTTTTCCAAACCAGGCATTCTCCCCCAGGAAGGAGCGATTGGGAGGCTGCACTTGACACCACAGCCGGGGAGGTGTCTGCCCTCGCTAATTCCAGGGCAGCAGTAGACGGGGCCACAAACACACAGCCAGAGCAAACCATTCCTTAACCCGGCACCTCGTATGTCTGCCGTCAGTCAGGGGCACGTTTTTATGGCCCAGGAAATGGGGGGCCCCCATGGAGTCGCCAGCAGGCCCTGGACGACCCCACCGCAAGCTACACACATTTCTGGGAGAGTGTCTTCCAGGAGATGGTTTCTTCAGAGAGTTGAAATATGAGGTGTTTACTCTTGCACTTGAAGAAGAGTCGCCCCTCATGACCAATCCCTCCTCTCTGGAGGCTTCCCTCCCCCTCGTTTTGGTCTGGGGGGGCAGAACTTGCTGCACAAAGGGTGTAAAGGGACGGTGTCCCCTGCATTCTGAGTGTTTCGTCTCCAGAGGTGTGTAGGATGCAGGCACACGCCTGCCTGCGCCAAACTCTGACACTATGGGGGCCCGGCCAGCTTCACCTTCCATTGCTCCCCAGCCTCCCCCAGCCCCTCTGCTGTCCTACATGGTTGTCGCCACTAACTGGCAGCTCAGAATTCCTCCCTGAGGCTCCTGGATGGGATTTTGTTCAGGTATGCCTCCGTCACGCTCCCTGCAGGTGTTTCAAGAAACAGCTCTTTGAAACTCAGGACTGTGTTGTCTTAGGGGCATTGTTATGTACTATCTCACAGAGAATCTCTTTATGAAGACTCATAGAAAAAATTTCCTTGACTCAGTGCTAGAAAGAGCTGGGCCTTTCCTGAGCCCCTGGCTTCTTGTTATTGTCCTTTAGTTTGTTTCTGTGAATCTGGCAGCTGAACTTTGCGCTCTCTTCACTGGCTGCTGGAAGTAGTTCCATTCAAAACCACTCATGCGGGGTTTTAAGCATTCCCTTTAACCCTAATTTTATCTCGCTTCCCTTACCTTTGCATTTTCTTCTTCTGATTGCCTCATTTTTTTTCACTTTTTGAGAGAAGTTTTATTCATTTGTTTTAGAGAGAGTGAGAGAGAGGGAGAGCACGAGGTGTGGGGAAGGGTCAGAGGGAGAAGCAGACTCCCTGCTGACCAGGGAGCCTGATGTGGGACTTGATCCCAGGACCCTGGAATATTAACCCGAGCTGAAGACAGACGCTTAACAACGGAGGCACCCAGCCGCCCCTTTTTTTCTTGTTTTACTAATACATGTAGTTCTATGCGAATTTCAGAAGCAGTTTTTGAGTTAGATGAAATAGAAATACCTAAAAAGCAGACCATCAATTCTAACATTTGTGGAGCACCTACTAGAGGCCAGGTACTGTGCTGGGTCCTGAGGTACGTAGATAAAAATCCCGGGGAGTCCCAGGCCTGGGTTTGGTGCAGGTCCCCATGTACCCTGGGGCCTGGACATTGCCACCAGGCAAACCTAGGGATATGGGAGCCAGAACTGCACCAAGGAAGGCCCCCTCCTCTGCTTCTGTGTTTATAGGCCTTGTTTACTGACCATAGTGAGACTGTTGGTTTTCTTTTTTCTTTTTTTAAAAGATTTTATTTATTTATTTATTTATTTGACGGAAAGAGAGAAAATAAAAGCACGGGCATGGGAGAGGGCAAAGCATGCTTGCCGCCGAGCAGGAAGCCTCATGCGGGGCTTGATCCCAGGACCGTGGGACCGCGACCTGAGCGGAAGGCAGATACTTAAGGACTGAGCCACCCAGGTGCCTGGGAATTGGTTTCCTGCATCCTGGCTATTTGTATCTGTCTTTTCTCTAGAACACTAAATCTCCAGCGCGGTTGGTACCCAACAATGCCAGGCAAGGGAAGGATTTGAAGTTATATTCATTGACCAGACAAATGGATGCAGGAAGGCAGGTTTCCTGCTTAAACCCGCCAGTTTGTTTTGTTTAAGATTTTTTAATTTATTTATTTGACAGACAGAGATCACAAGTAGGCACAGAGGCAAAGGCAGAGAGAGAGAGAGAGAGAGGAGGAAGCAGGCTCCCTGATGAGCAGAGAGCCCAAGGTGGGGCTCGATCTCAGGACCCTGGGATCATGACCTAAGCCGAAAGCAGAGGCTTTAACCCACTGAGCCATCCAGGCGCTCCTAAACCCGCCAGTTTTTAAAGTCACCCTAGCATAAGGTCCTACTCACCGGACCTGTAATAAGCCTCCTCATCTGGCATCCTTCTATCCCCCACCTGCTGACCTCCTTGACTCCGCTGTCAACCTTCCTCCTTCTTATTGTTCCCAGTGCTTAGACGGTTTGCGTCCAGGATATGGGAAGGCCAGATCCATCTCTTCCTTCAAGTCTCAGCTCAAATGTTCTCATTTGAGAGGCTCATCTCCCCATGAGAGAACCACTGCTGACGGCCCCTCCTCCACCACTATGGATTGAATGACCCTGCTTTCTTTTCCTTTCTACCACTCATGTTGAGTCCAGGTTCCCACACAGACTACTGCAATAGCCTGCTGATTGCACCAAGCCAAATTTATTGCTTTTGTGCCCTAAGAGATGCTATCACTTTGATGGAATCATAGAAGCTTCTCAGAAGGAAGAGGTCAAGAGTGGAATATTGATAGGATTTGGAGGGTCTAGCGTAAGACGGATCTTTCAATGGGGAGTCCCGATTAGAGCTGTGCAAACGTATGACATAATAGTCAAGGACTAACACAGTGAGCTGTGGGCTTTGGAGGGGACCTTGATGAATATGCAGCCCAGTTGGCTTGTTCAGGGAAGGGGGCCACTACCCTGATCTGCCGTTCTGATAAATGGGTTTTCAGCAAGTTCCCAACACAAACAGAGTAACACGGTTTGCAGCTTTGTCTTTTTGGGGCTGGAATTTTCCAGAACATTGCAGTCATGTGAATGCTGAGTGCCAAATAGTTTAATTGCATTAGCATGAACAGTAAGCTGTGTGGCTACAAGTTTTCATTCTCATTCATCACTATACGAAATTATTATGTTTATCTATTTACTCTTTTGTTGTCTGTCTCCCCACCACCACTGTATACACGAATACAATTTCATATGAATGTAAGTCTCTATCCTGTTCATTTCTGCACCCGCAGAACCTGCAAGTGGCCACCGACCATAAAATTTAAAGAAAAATCAGGACTTTGCCAGGGTTCAGCACCAGAGGCCACAAGGCTGAGCTCTGGCTTGTCTGTTGCTGGCTGAAGTCTAAACCCTCTTCTTCTGTTCCACAGAAGTCTCTACGTGGCACTGTGGGGGTTGCGTTTGGACCAAGGGTGCACCCATGGCCAAAAGGGCTTCATTCATTTATTTATTCGCTTGATCGATAAGCATTTCTGGAATCCCTCCTAGGGGGCTGGCACAGTTCAAGGTGTTGGCGCATCAAGCTTTGGACGGCTAGCTACTATCTGCAAAATGGGGGGGCAGGTTCTGAGAAGCTCTGCTCCTCTCACCCCCCGCAGGCTGGGAATGACAGTGAGCACTTTTCAGCCAATAAAAGATCTGCTAATGGATGATATTTAAAGATGGGGAAATACAGAGTAGTAAGCATATATAGAGAGAGTGATATTTAAAATAAAGTGTTTTATATGCACACACACACACACATACACATTATACATGTAATGTTATAGGGGAAAAGCATAATAAAAACCGAATATTTGGATGTTTGGTATAATCTGACTTTATAAGGATATGACTGACAATAAATCACACATTCAGCTGTACATGTGGGATAGACCCAAATGTTAACGTGTGAGCATGGGTTAACAAATCTGGGTGGTAAAATTATGACTGGTTTTGATTTTATTTGTCATGTTTCTCTGCATTTTTAACAGTGAATGTATGCTTTTTAAAAATGGTATTTGAAAAGGTCACTTTGCTGTTTGAGGGCGGGAAGGGTGGCAGAGTTGCCAAACACATGATGCCCAGTTAGGTCTGAATTTCAGACAAATGCATTTTTCTAGTAGAAGGACGAACCCAATATGACACGGGACAGAGGAGCGCTAAAAGGCGCTCATTGTGCTTGTCTGAGAGTCCCATTTCGCTGGGCGCCCTGTGTTTTCATTTGTTAAATCTGGCAACCTGGGGGCAGGGGCAGTTCCTCAGTATCATCTTGGGAGCTTGCACAAACTTGGTTCTCTGCTCCTCCCCACGCCCCTATCCCACGCCCCCTGCTCCCACACAGCCAGAATCAGATGTGTCTGCTGACCTGCCTGTCAACATTCAGAATTTGAGGTCTTCTCTTGAGGTTGTCCCAGAGCCGGTGGGAAAAAAGCGGTATGGTGCGGGGCGCTGAAGTCTGACAAAGCCCAGGGGGTGTTTCAGTCACCTCTGTTTGTTCCCTCTGGTAAAATTTACTGTATTCCACATGGTGAGGACACTTTTGGAAGCTGCTGGGCCCTCCCGACCCTGCTCACTGGGCTGTTTTCGTAACTTTCCTGCTCACAAGGGCACTGTTGGGGCGACTCTTCGGGAAAGGGCAAACTGGCTGGCGATGACGTTCTGGGGGTCCTCTGAATCCCTGGATCTCCAACAGGCCCTGGGGTAGGGACAGAAGAAGGTTGCCCCCTCCTGCCTCCAGAGCACAGCTGTCTTGGCAAAGCCACCCATGAAAGGCCAGGAAGCCGACGGTACTGCTCCATCCTCTGGGAGAGTCTCGCCTCCGTGGCCATGGAAAAATGCCTCTCTGCCAGCAGACAAATGTGTCCAGAGAGAAGAGCCCTCTCTTGGGAATGAAGCATCTATCTGCGTCCCCGGGCTAGTGGCCATGCCCCAGCCTGGCGCTTCTGGAGAGCTGTGAGGAATCCACCGCACTGCCCTTTCGGGAGACCACTGTCAAAGACCTAAAATAACCCCATGTGGCAATACCTCACAAAATAATGCTAGAGATGCAAACAACTAAACATTAGCCGGGATTTGTAAACACAGACTTCAAAGGGGTGATAATTAATGAGGTGCAGGGCGAAGAGCAACAGAGAAGAAACAGCAGCCTTTTAAACAAAGCCCCCAAACCCCGCAGGCCTCAGTTTCATCCCCTGCAAAATGGATGGGTTGAATAAGGTGAAAGAAAAGTGCCTTCTAATTTTGATGTTCTGGAACATTAATTTGGAGAATTAATTAGAGGGTTAATTTCTGAACCAGGGAAGCAGAAAAAGGACTCAAATAAACCCAATGTCATTTACCGAAGCTTGCATTACAGAGGGAGTGGAGGGATTGATACTCCTCTGGTGTTTCCTTGGTGTCAGTCGTTGTATGTGAGGACCTCTGTTTTATAACAGCTCGTGGGAGTCAACATTATTTTCTTCACTTAATATCCAGGGAAATGGAGCCACAAGCAGGTTAAGTGACTTTCTTAAGGTCACACAGCTGGCAAGTGCAAAACCAGGATTTGAACCAAGTCTCTTCTCCTGAACTCGCTGCCTGTCTACCACATTGTGTAGACCGTCCCTGGTTGTCAGGGTACCTGGACTGGAGCCAAAGTGACCTGATTCTGAGCTCTTACCAGCACCAGGTGAGGTACAGAGATGGAGGCAGAGGGAGGTCCATCCAGAGGGAGCTACTCCTCTGGTTACTGTGATTAACCAAAAAATTCTGTAAGTAAGGAATTGCCTACAAACAATGGACAGTCACCAGGGACAGACACCAGGAAGTGCTTATAAGGGCCCCATTTTCCAAATTTCTTCTCATACTTACTGTCTGACCCCTGAAATATCTTTAGTAACATCCAAAGCTTTTTATTGCGCATGGAAAGAATATATTTTAAACACTCTGAGTCTTCCCTCCGCATCCCCTTACTAAGAGAAAAGAAGTAGCCTGGGCATTTCAGCCACTAATCATTTCTCATGAATAGGTTTTGACTGGGCAAGTGGGGAGATATGTGGGTGGCCCTTTTGCCTGAATGAAGTCCCTGGGAGAGAAAAAGAGGGAGAGGAAAAGGAGGAGTCAGAAATTCTTGATTTCAGAGTAAATATTCAAGAAAACTTGAATGTGATCAATTAGAGGAATTATTTGGCTACTGTGGGCCCTGATCTTTGAAGACCACTAAGGGATAGTCACAAGTAAGATATTAAGTAAAAAGATTAGAAACAACCAAAGGCAAAGAATTTTGTTGGGTAAGTATAGAAAACCTCCTCTATTTGTATGAGCAGCGGCCAATTGAATGGTGTCACCCTCTTCACTTGGGGGAGGCAGATCATTTTGAAGTAGATCAAGGGAAGAACCCTTTTGGCTGTGAAAATGTAAGACCAGAAGGTCTTCACCATCTTGAATACTTTGGGTGGTGTCCTAAGTTGAGTTCCCCAGGGACAGACTCTGAGATGAGAGCCATGAGGAAGTGGTTGATTAGGTAAGTGCTTCCAAAGGAACTGGGTGAGGATGGGGCAGAAGCTAGACAAGGAAATGAGGTTTCCCAAGAAAGGATATGAAGTAGCTTCACCCTGATCCCTAGGAGGAAACCTGGAATATTAATTTCATTTCACCTCCAACCTGAGGCAAGGGGCCTGGTGAAGGGCATGGCAGGACCTTAGTGAAGGGCAGGTAGGGGAGGATACTAGATATAAATTCCCAGATGCTTTTAGCTCTAAGCAAGTGCAGGCCACATAGTTACACCCTCAGGGCAGTCCTCTGTAGATCCTCAGGTGCCTTAACCAAACCTCTCCCTCTGGACTAGTCTCTGGATTATGAGTGTATGAACCAGGTGGACCTAGACCTAAACACTTCCCTTTTGAAGATCTGATAAACTGAGATGGGGTCTCAGTTTATTGGATCTGAGTGAAGCCTCCTTACAGGAAAGGAAGTTTAAGTGGGAGGAAATTCACCATGAAGACAAGGTAGCATAGGTTTGTAGATGCCACAATTAAATGATCTACCTTGGCACCGTGGGTTCACTTTGGGACATTGGCTGAATGTGTGAGTGGGACAGTTATAACCTCAGGAGTCCAAAAGTAGCATACACATACACATGCATAATACTAAGATCCTAAAATCACCCTCAAACATCTCCTATAGTCTCAGCTACAAGGTAACATTATGGGAGGAGGTGGCAACATTGGGCTGGGAGAGCCACATCTTTTCAAAGATGATAGTCTAAGATCATCATTGCAGTGATATGGGATAAAAAGGCGAATTTGTTAGTGGACTGGCCAGATTTTGCAGTTCATCTCTGTGGAATATCTCAAAGCTCAACTAACTAGACTAAACACTGGTATCTTGGGCAATACAGCCAGGAGGTTCCAACAAAAAGACGTACTACTTCCTGCTGCTATGGACATACGGTGCCTCAATATGTTAATTTAGGTTTTAAAAACAGACCTGGTGACATTCTGGTTTTTAGTCCAACAGGTAAAGAGCTTGGATTTGTCCCTTGTGCCTTTGTGACAAGAATAAAAGCTGAACCCACTGAAAATCAACATCTCTTCTTAGATCCAGCAGAGAATTGGGGTCACAGAGGAAAATGCTCCTCCGAAAACTGGACAGACAGATGAGTGAGTGAAGAGAAGCATAGCTTCCATGGACCAGAAACCCTTCACTGCAGCCAGTATTGGTAGAAATATTCTAAACTATAACTAGCAAGTTGCTGAGGATTCGGTGTGGATTAGCCTGGAAGTCTGAAACTCTGAGAGGGTCCAGTTTGAGGGAGGACTCCCTACCTTTGTGAGTTTTGTCTCTGTGAGTTCTCCCAAGTTCTGAAAGTGAAGATGTTCTCCCAAGTTCTGAAAGTGAAGATTGAAGAAAAATCCCCTCATGCTTCTGACAGGGGGAGGGGAAAATAACCATTCTGAAATACACCCAGAGCTCACTCTTCCCCTTAACAAGACCTGCCCTCAAGGGAAACTAACTTACAGTGTCTAATCTACTGTGGTTTTACTGAAGCCTAACCACCCTGGGGAAAGGGAAAATACCCAACTCAGGTTTACTAAAAACCTAAAATCTAATTATAGGATGATAGAAAAATCCCCCTCCCCCCACACTTATTACCACATCAATCCAGCTCTTTTACCATAACAGAGGATTACAGCTACAAGAATTGCAGGCCTCAGACCCTATTTAAAGTGTCTAGGAAAACCCAAAACAACAAGGGAGACAAAAACAAGGACACTAGGAGGCATTTTAGTTTTTAAAACCACAGCTACAGCAAACAATAAACACTACCTAGCTCTTAGTCAGATAAACATATAACTTCACACTGAAGGCCTATCTAATTGAGCTCTTTTCATGCAATACATCATGTCTGGTTTTCAGCAAAAAAAAAAAAATGATAAGGTGAGCTAAAAGAAAAAAAAAAGCAAAAACAAAAACAAAAACCCATCCCTAATAGTCAGAAGAAATAAAATAAGCATCAGAACCAGACATAGACATGGCAGAGAATTTAGAATTAAAATAACTATGATTAATATGTTAAGGGCTTTAGTGGGAAAGTGGGCAACATAAAAGAACAGATGAGTAATGTAAACAGAGATACTGAAACTCTAAGAAGCAAAAGGAAATGCTGGGAATCAAAAACTCTGTAAAATAGAGGAAGAATGTCTTTGGTGGGCTTATCAGCAGATTGGACACAGCCAGGGAAAGAATCAGGGAATTTTGAGACACATCAATAAAAACTACAAAAACTGAAATGCAAGGTGAAAAAAAACTATGGAACCAAGTATAAGAACTATGGAGTTTTTGCAAAATGTATAACATGCATATAATGGGAATATTAGGAGAAAGGAGGGAGAAAAGGACAGAGCTGTTTGGATGGTAATAATGGCTGAGAACGTTCCAAATTAATGGCAGATACCAAACCACAAATCCAGAAAGCTCAGAGAACACCAAGCAGGCTAAATACCAGGAAAAGCTAAACCAAGTATATCACATTTAAACTACAGAAAATCAAAGATCAAGAGAAAATCTTGAAAGAAGCCAGAAAAGAAAGAGCAACTTACCAACAGAGGAATAAGGATAGGAAGTACATCAGACTTCTCTCCAGAAACCATACAAGTAAGAAAAGATTAGAGTGAAATACTTTAATTGTTGAAAAACAAAAACAAACACAAAACCATCAGCCTAGAAATTATCAGTGAAATTATTCTTCAAAGGTGAAGGACAAATAAAGACTTCCTCAGAGAAAAATTGAGGAAATATGTTGCCTTGCAAGAAATGTTAAAATTCTTCAGACAGAAGGAAAATAATCTATGTGAGAAAAATCAGACCTACCTGAAGAAAGGAGCATGAGAAAAGGAATAAATAACTGTAAAATGAAATATTTCTTCTTCTCTCTTTTTTTAAGATTTTATTTATTTATTTTAGAGAGAGAGAGAGTGCACAAATGGGAGTGGGAGAGGGAGAATCTCAAGCAGACTCCCCACTGAGCGCAGAGTCCGACTTGGGTCTCAATCTCATGACCCTGAGATCAGGACCCTGAAGTCATGACCTGAGCCAAAATCAAGAGCTGGATACTCAACTGACTCTGGCACCCAGCCCATTTTTCCCAATTCTTAATTGATCTAACAGATAATACTTTCTTCAAAATGATAGCAACAGTGTACTGGGCAATTATAGCTTATGGACAACTGAAATACATGACCATGATATTAAAGGGGACAAGAGAACAGAATTGGGAATATACTGTTTCAAGGTACTTATACTACTATGAAGCAGTATGGTGTTATTTGAAAGTGGACTTGTTTTCCCTGAAAATGTATATTGCTAACTGCAGGGCAACCATTAAGAAAAAATCATTATAAAGAAGTATAATCAATATGTCAAGACAGGAGAGAAAAATGGAATCATATAAAATGCTCAATTAAAACCAGAGAAGACAAAAAAAGAGTAGAAGAGAAATAAAGAAAAGAAGGGCAATGAATAAAAAAGAGTTACAAATATGGTAGTTATTACTCCGACTATATCAATGATCAGTTTAAATGTTAGTGGTCTAGGGTGCCTGGGTGCTCAGTTGGTTAAGCAACTGCCTTCAGCTCAGGTCATGATCCTGGAGTCCCAGGACTGCATTCCACATCCGGCTCCCTGCTCAGTGGGGAGTCTGCTTCTTCCTCTGACTGTCTCCCCTCTCATGCTTTCTTTCTCTCTGTCAAATAAATAAATAAAATCTTTAAAAAAATACATGTTAGTGGTCTGAATACAGCAACTAAAAGACAGAGATTCTCAGAGAAGATTTAATGACACCCACAGAAAACAATACCCAACTAAATGTCGTCAGCAGGTGACCCACAGATACAGATGAAAAGTTAAGCACTAGAGAAATGCAGAGTATGCTAACACGAATCAAAAGATACCTATGGGAGCTGTATTAATTTCAAATAAAGCCAATGTCAGAACAAGGAAACTTACCAAGGATAAGAGGGGAATTGCATAACAGTAAAGGGGCTAATTCTCTGAAAAGATACAGCAAACATTAATGTGCCTGCAGTTGTGATGCTGACCACCCAGAGTCAGTGCCAACCTCATGAACACCTCAGTTCTCCTCAAAGCTCCCCTCACTTTAGACTCCTGCAAGGTACAGGTCCCCAGAGTATGCACTCTTCCAATCAACTAGCAAATTTGAGGGTTCCTGCTCGCCCCCCTAGGTTTGATAACTTGACAGAATGACACAGCTTTACTTTTTATGATGGTTTCTTTCTAAAGGACACAAGTCAGGACAAGCCAAATGAAGAGGCGCATTGAGTGAGGTGGGGTCAGGGAGGGTCTCAAACATGAAGTTTCTTTGCCCTTTGGACACATCACCCACCCAATATATCAATGTAAGATTGCCAACTGGGGAAGCTCACTCAAGCGCCATTGTCCAGAGTTTTTATTCGGATTTGATTACGTAGGCATGAAAGATCTAATCATTGGTCACATGACTGAACTCAAATCTTTAATTCCCCTCACTTCCTGGATTATCTGTATGCGTTGCAGTAATTAAGATAATGTGATAGGGGGACAAGTATAGACAAATGAACTGTTAGAACAGAATAGAGAGGCCATAAATAGATCTACTTCATTTGATTTGCATTTGATTTTCACAAATGTCATTTGTGTAAATGTCATTTGATTTACACAAAACATCCTTTTTCAAATCAATGAATAGTCAGCCTTTTCAATAAATGATTTTGAAACCCTCCTCTGTTAAAAAAAAAAAGAAAGACCCTTAATCATTATTCATACCATGTGTAAAAGTTAATGCAAGGTGGATATAGACTTAAGGCTGAAATTGTCTAAAAGAAAAAATATGAGGAATGTGTGTCCAGGTTAATGATCTTAGGATAAAGATTTTTAAAGTAGGACCAAAAAGCACTAATTAAAAAGTCAGTAAGTTGAAATTGATTAAAATTAAGAACTTCTGTTTATGGAAGGACTTTGTCATAGGTAAGGATTTAAATCCAGAACATATTAAAAGCTCCTGCAAATAATATTTGAAAGACAAAAAAATTCACAATTTAAACTTAGCAAAATACTTCAACAGGCGATTCACAGAAGAGGATATCATAAATGACTAATAAGCATATGAAAAAGTACTGAAAGCATTATTCATCAGGAAAATGAAAACTAAAACCACAGTAAAATAGTAGAATGTACCCATTAGTATGACTAAGATTGTACAAACTGGAAATGCCCAGTATTGTTGAGGATATGGAGCGACTGAAACTTGTATACATTGCTTAGGAGAATATAAATTAATTTAAACATTTTATAAAACAATTTAGTAGTAAGTACTAAATATACACCTGCTCTTTGACTCAGAAATTCCACCCTTAGATATACACCTGAAAGAACTGAGTAAAGATGTCCAGAAACAATCACATACAAGAATATAACTCTTTTACTCTCAGAGCCCAAACCTAGGAACCCTGATCTACTGTGCATCCACAGGGGAATGAATACATCCCATGCGTGTGATATATTCATACATGAAATATCTCATCAGTAAGAAAAGAACAACCACAGATATATGCAACAACATGGGTGAACATAACAAAATATGTGAATGAAAGAAGTAAGACACAAATTAGTATATACCCTTTGAGTTCTTGTCTGAAACTTGACAACAGGCAAAACGAATCAATGACAATAAAAGTCAGAACAGCGATCACCTCTGGGAGGGAGGAGATGACTGGCAAAGGACCGCAAGGGAGATTTTAGGTGATAGAAATGTTCAATATCTTGATTTGCATTATGTTTCAAGTGCACAGACATGTAAAAATTCATCAGTCTGTACAATTTATGATTTGTTAAGTGTGCTGTCAATTATACCTCTATTTTAACAAAGATGAAGAAAATTAGACCTGAGTATTATAACTCTAACTAGAGCCTTTCATGACAGTTATAAAGTCAAAGACAGACAACGAATGAAGCATTTAGTAAACTTAGAAACACACCTGGGCTAAAAAACATTATATACTTTTTATATTCAAAGATCTTCAAAGAATTTTTAATGATACGGAGAAGCACTCAGGATATTACATTGAAAGTCAAAAAAGAGGGGTGCCTGGGTGGCATTCCCATTCCCACTGCCCTGTCTAAATTCCAAAGAGTTTGCGAGCATGATAAAATGGCTGTTGATGACATTAATTAGGGGGCAGTTTGTTACTTGGCCACACATAACTGGAATAGAGATGATAGTAATTGTCTTTTTGAACTAATTAATAAACAAAATTTTTTTTTAAAAGATTTTATTTATTTATTTGACAGACAGCAGACAGAGATCACAAGTAGGCAGAGAGAGAGGAAGGGAAGCAGGCTCCCCGCTGAGCAGAGAGCCTGATGCGGGGCTCTATCCCAGGACCCTGGGATCATGACCTGAGCTGAAGGCAGAGGCTTTAACCCACTGAGCCACCCAGGCGCCCCAATAAACAAAAATTTTTAAAAAACTAAAATAAAACAAAAAAAGTACAGAGTCTCAGCTGCTTTCCTCAGTATATCTTTCATTAGATCAAGAAGGATGAAGAAATTGCTTGTCTTACCCCAAATGGTCTTTCATAAAAAAAGTATCTAATACCTCTCACCTGCCTTTATCTGAGAGATACCTAAAGATGAAGATTCTCAGGTAGAAAATGTTTGCTGTGGTGGGGACATGATTCTCTGCTCTTTCTTCCTGGGGCTAGCCAAGGATATGATGAATTTTCCAGTTGGAGGGCTGCTTTAGAAAACCTATTGGTTGGGAGTTAATTTCACAACACACTGATTGCATTCCGCACTGCCCTGTATGGTCATAGCTCTCTCCAACACAACCACAGTTAATCAGAATATCTGAAAAAGTCAGTTACACTTAATGAAAACTTATTAATCCAGAGTTAAGCCAAAACTCCCTTGGTGGAAATCTTTCTGTATATATTATGGGTTTAATTGTTAGGGTAATGGTAGCTGCTACAACAAATAAATCCAAAAATCTATAGTGGTTTGAATTTAGTAGAAGTGTCAAGCATTCTTGCTTGTGGAACAGTAACAGAAATGTGTTTAGGTTGTTGGGATATCCAGAGACCCCTGTGAACTGAGGCTGTGCCATCATTAATGCGTGGCTTCCAAAGTCACTTGGGCAATTTTCTCCATTTCTACCAATCAGAGGAGAGCAAGAACACAAAAATGGGGCTTAGGGCAGGCTTTATGGACCAAGACTAACAATGGAACCCATTTCATTCCACTGACGAGTACTCAGTCACATGGCCTCTCCCAAATGCAAGGAGACTTGGAAGGAAGGAAGGAGCCCAGGAAGAAGAGGCAACAAATTTTCACCAACATCTGTCAGTGTCTGCCGTAATAGTCTCTATGTTCAAATGCAGATGAACAAAACTGAGTCTTCGTTAAAGAAAATCCAGCAGGGGCCCTGCCTGGGTTCATTCTGAACATTGACGGTCATTGTTCAGGAGCTGCGTGAATCAAGAGTCACATGACTCCATTCCAACTTTGCAAGTATTATCTATACTCAGTGTATTGTTGTCATCCACATATTTTTAAATAGAAGAAAAATAAAGAGCCTACTTATGTGGCATATAGCAAGAAGCATTCATATACATCATTTTATTTCATCCTCACAGCAATCCTGTGAGATGTTTTTATTGTCTCTCTCCCACATTTTGCAGATAAGGAAATGAGCCTTGGAAAGTAGAGGGGCTCATCGCGAGTGGTAAAGCTGACCCTCTAATTCAGAACCCATGATCCATCAGCATTGGTAGTGAGTTCTGATTAATAGATTCAAACTGTCGGGCTCTATCTGAAACGCCTTGGGTCTTTCCATTTCCATACGAGACTGCCCAGCTTCATTTTGCTTGAGGGCTTTCTCTTGTTGCTGAAGGAGTTTTACCAAGCTTTTCTTTTACCAGACTTACCTTAACCAAACGTGAGTTAGGCTCCTCTGATGTCTCTTTCTGATGAGGTTTCATTCTTGGGCTCTGCCCTTATCCCATTTAGTCCAGGTTTAGCAAAATCCTGCCAGGTCAGTTTAGTAAACTTGCTGTCTGATCAAAAAAATACAAAAACACTAATTCAAAGATATATATGTGCCCCTGTATGTATTGCAGCATTATTTAAGATAGCCAAACTATGGAAGCAGCCCAGGTGTCCATAAATAGATGTACGGGTAAAGAGGTGATACACACACACACACACACACACACACACACACACACACACGAATATTAATCAGCCATGAAAAAGAATGAAATCTTGCCATTTGCAACAACATGGATAGACCTAGAGAGTATAATGCTAAGCGAAGTAAGTCAGTCAAGACAAATAGCACATGATCTCACTCATATGTGGAATTTAAAAAACAAAAACAGAGCATCTGGGTGGCTCGGTCAGTTAAGCATCCAGCTCTTGATTTTGGCTCAGGTCACGGTCTCAGGCTGTGGGATTGAGCCCTGTGTGGTACTCTGTTCTAAGTGAGCAGTCTGCTGGAGATTCTCTCTCTCCCTCTCCTTCTTGCCCCCTGCCTGCTTGTGCATGTGCTCTCTCTCTTTCAAATAATAAGTCTTAAAAAAAGAAACAAAACAAAGCAGCAAAGAGAGAGAGAGAGAGAGAGGGAGAGAAAGCAAGACACAGACTCCTAACTATAGAGAACAAACTGGGGATTACTAGAGGGGAGGTGGGTGGGTGATGGGAGAAATAGCGGATGGGGGCTGAAGAGTATATTCATTCACCATGATAAAACCATAATAAAATGCAAAAGCAAGGCAAAATCAAACCAAACCAAAAAAACACAAAATTTTCATCCCCTACTCTGGCCTGCTTTAGCAAAAATCCTACAAAAATTGGTTCAATCAGAATTCTCCTTACCCCCCATCCCCCCCCTTTTTTAAAAAAAATTGTATTTATTTATTTGACAGAGAGAGAGAGAGAGAGAGAGAGAGAGAGAATAGGCGGAGTAGCAGGCAGAGGGAGAGGGAGAAGCAGGATCCCTGCTGAGTAAGGAGCCTGACACGGGGCTTGATCCCAGGACCCTGGGATCATGACCTGAGCCGAAGGCAGTTGCTTAACCAGCTGAGCCACCCAGGTGCCCCTCTCCCCATGTCCCTTCTTAGTAATTCTCCATCTGGCAACCCCCACTCTACTTGTTGGCTATAAACCTCCTCTTGTCTTTGTTGTATTCAGAGTTGAGCCTGATCTCCGCCCTCCTGCCAGGCCCCATTGTAGTAGCCCCCTTGAATAAAGTCTGCCTTATCATCTTTAACAAGCATCATGAATAATATTTTTCATTAACAGAGATTTAAACCCAGTTCTCCTTGACTTCATAGCTAATGTTACGGTCTCTAAACTTTTGACAGAAGATTTCTAAAAAACTCAAACTCGAATCTCTAGCAAAACTATAAATAAATATGCTTAGAAGCCAATACACAACTTTTGTACACATTTTATGCACAATGTAATGGTTAAGAGAACGGACTCTGGCACCAGACTGCTCGGCTCCAATTCCTGCTCTGCCCCTCCTGAGTGGGGAAAGTCCACTAAACTCACTGTGCCTTTGTTTCTTCATCTGTAAAATGGAGATGATATCAACATGTACCTCATGGAGTTGTTGTGGAGATTAAATGAGTTAACAGATGTGAGCACCTTGAGCAATGTCTAAATACCTAGCAAGCACTATTAAGTGTTTGCTATTATTATCACAATAATATGCCATATTCATTAGGAAAAATACCCCCCCAATGAAAAAGATGAGAGAAAATATAGATAAAATGAAAGGGTGGAATTTCCTGCCTATCTTCCTAAATTGGCTGACGTAGCCATCGGCTTTCCCCTCCTCTCCTCTGAACAGCACTAGGTTTGCCTACACCCACCCTGATGGATGATGAACCATGAAGACCCACAGTCTGGCCCTGTTAGGATGCCCTCAGGTACTGGGGGCAGCCATCTTGGAAACATGTTCACAGTAAGGACGAGTGTGCATTCCCGGTCACAGAGCCAGGGTGTGGCCAGCAACTTATGGGGGCTAAGCACAAACTCGAATCTCAGAGGGGCTTTCCTGGACCCACCTCTTCGACCAGCTGCCTCACCCCCAGGATGCTCTAGCCCATTCCTAGTGATATTTTTTTGCAGCTCCTATCCCTTTCTGAAGTTATCTGACTTCTTCATGTTGTCTTCACCATGGTATTTCCAGTGGTTAACCCGTGACCTGTACAGGGGAGTTGCTCAACAGATATTTATGGAATAAGTAAGTGATGAAATGAACCCTCTGATGCCTCAAGGACCACAAGAAACCACAAATAGGAGAATGAACCCAAGAACTTCTCTAAGCAATTCCTCCCCTTCCTTCTCCATGCTGTCCCATGTTCCTGTTCTTTAGTGAAGAAATTGAAGCCCAGAGAGGTTAAGAGAAGATCCAAGAATGCAGAAAGGAGCCCTCCTGAATCTTTGACACACAGTGACGACACCATAGTGCTTTGCCTCATTGGGAGGAAATGGAAGAAGGCAGAAATTTTCTTTGTGGGCTCAACAGGTTGAAAGGTTGAGAAACCAACCTCATCCTCTTCTCATTGTGCACTAGAATAAGTCATGTCTACTACACATGGTTTTGAAATAGTTTTGACCTTGAAGGAGAGACAGGAAGGGAGGAAGCATTCTCCTGGGTCACATCAATTCCATTTGGCCTAAGATTTGAATGGGAGACTAGATTCTAGGTCCATTTCAAGAGGCAAGATGATATGCCCATTGTACCTTTCAACATGTTTGGGCCACTGAGGCACACAGGGCCCATAAGAAGGTAGAATGGGTGAGAGCCATCTTAGTCCGTCCAACTAAGCTGAGAAGAAGAGAAGGCATGAGTTGAACCTGCGTCTGTTTTTGTCATCTAGTTCAATTTTATCTATAGAGAGGAAATGCTTACACAAATAGGAGTGACATTCTTTTAAAGCCTGATTTCCTTCTACTTATTTTAACTCTTGATGCTGCAGCAAGTTCCCTGACGGTTATGTGTGAAGGGACCATCATTAGAGGAGGCAAGTGGGGAAGTCTGGGGGATGGTAGACGTTCCCCACTTCTGGAAACACCTCCTCGTGCAGCTCCAGCCATGATAGGCCAAGACTTCACCTGCTGTGCTTTTCTTTATCACATCCCCCAACTGCTCAAACTTCGTCTTAAAATCATGGACATCCATGGGGCACCTGGGTGGCTCAGTGGGTTACGCCTCTGCCTTCGGCTCAGGTCATGATCTCAGGGTCCTGGGATCGAGCCCCACATCAGGCTCTCAGCTCAGCAGGGAATCTGCTTCTCTCTCTCTCTCTGCCTGCCTCTCTGCCTACTTGGGATCTCTCTCTCTCTCTGTCAAATAAAAAAAAAAAAAAAAAAAAAAAAAAAAACTTTAAAAAAATCATGGACATCCAAAGAAGAAAAAAAGCCATGATCCCACTCCCTAGGTAATCCACGTTCATATTTTAATAAATGTAAGTATTCTATAAACTTAAAACCTACCAATAGTAGAGCAAAATACAAAACGAAAGGTAAAAGCCTCCTCCCTCAAGCCTGTGTCTCTGCCCAGAGATAAGTTATTTTTTATTGTTTTTAAGAAAATTTGTTTATGTCTGTACTGGTATATAAGTCTGTCAATCTACCTATCGTCATCTGTTTGTATGTATCTTTTCCTGTAAAACTGTGACAGAAAAGGGATGATGCTGGACCCATGGTCCTATACGTGCTTTTTCCCTGTCTCTGTGCACGAATCTATTTTGTTCTTCTTCACAGCTGTGGAAGAACCTGTCACATGGGGACCCTGTACTTTAGCTTTCGGATTTGCTCTTATGAACAATGTCACAATGAATATACCTCTACATGTTGGTTTTTTTTTTTTTTTTTTTTTTGCTTTGTTCTACTTTCATAACCAGTCAATGAGTGTCTCTCCCTGCAAGAGGTATGTAAGTAATATAGGAATATATTTCTTATACATATTGCCTCACCAACTTCTGTAGGTATATTTGTACAGGTAAATTCCAGCAGAGTAGTTGCTGAGTTAAATGATACATACCTATCTTAGTCCACTCAGGCTATTATAAGAGAATACCACGACTGAGATGCTTATAAATCACAGAAATTTGTTTCTGACAGTACTGGAAGCTGGGAAGTACAAAAGTTAAGGTGCCAGCAGATTTGTGGTGAGAAACCCTTCCTGGCTCATAGAAGGCTGTCTTTGCTCCGTGCCCTCACGTGGCGGGAGCGCTGAGGGAACTCTCTGGGGTCACTTTTATAAGGCGGTGATCCCACTCATGGGGTTTCTGCCTCTTGACCTGATCACACCAAAGTCCCCAGCTCTTAATACCATCACATTCAGGGGTTAGGATTGAACGAGAATGTGGGGAAGACACAAACATTCGGTCTATAGGAGTAACTTTTAAAAAATCATTTTTGCCACGTTTCCTTCCACCAGTGGACCGGCTGCTCACCCTCCCCAGGGCTCAGAGACTACCTGAGCTCGCCTTTCCAGTCTTCTCAGGATGGGCCTCCTCACTTTATTCTCTCACAATCTGAGTACAAAAAGGTCTCTTGTTGCCGATTCATGTGCATAACTTTTATTTTAGTAATGTTGAGTGTGTTTTCCTATTGACTGACTACTTTTTATTTCACTTTTTGGTAATTGACTGCTGATACCATTGTTTGTCTTTTCTCTATTTTACTTGCACAAGCTTTTTAAAAATGAAAGAAATGAGCCTTTTTCCTATCACATGAGTTAAATATTTTCCCAGCTTGTCATTTGTCTTTTCTCTGGTTTATGGTATATTTTTGCCCCCCAAATTTTAGTGCGTATGGAATCAAACATACCAGTCTCTTCCTGTATGGCTCCTGGATTTTGAGCCCAACTTAGTAAGGCCTTCCAGAATTCTTATAGTTTCTTTTTCACATTTGAATCTCTGACCCATGTAGAATTAATATTAGTGTAATAAATAAGGTAGAGACCCAGCTTTATTTTTCTTTCCAATTAGCCCATTGCCCCAATACCATTTATTGACTAATCACCTTCTCCTCGATATTTTTAAAGTGTTACCATTTCAAAAGTTACGTTTCCACACAAATTTGGTTTCATTTATGGACCCTTTATTCTTATTCATTGATCTATCTTTGCCTCCTAATGCACAATTTTTGTTATTGCAGCTTTGAAATGATTTTGGCTGATATCAGCCAGGGCTGGTTCTTGTCTTTGATTTTTAAGAAGTTTTAGGATTAATCTTAAACATCTGTTTCACACAAAAAAATTTAAAATATCAATTTGTTAAGTTAAAAATTGCTATTTTAATTGAGATTTCATTGCACTTTTTAAATTAATGTAGAAAGAACTGGTATCTTCCCATCAGAGACAATACTTTGTTTTTCAATGTCTTAAACCATCTTTGGGTCTGTTGATAGATTATTAAAGTTTTTAATAAAAGCCCTGCAGATTACATGTTAAATTCATGCCTAGGACTCTTGATGGTTGCTATTTTAAATGAGATCTTTTCTTTTACCACAATCTCTAATAAGCATTGGTTTTATATATCTACTTTGCTACTCATATATGAATTCTCTTATTGTTTCATATTGTTTTCCAGTGATTTTCTCAGGTTTTCTGGGCCTGGTATTCTCTTTTAGAATGTAAATCATGCCTGAAGCGGTAATATTTGTCAGATCACTTATTTGACCAATATTTGTTGTTCCCGTTGTATGGCAAGTCTTACTATGGTTGGGACACACTAAGCTAGTGCATTTGTACTTCCTTATTCAAGCACTCACCTCAAAAGTCTTGCTTTCCCACCCCAATCACTGATCCCTCTGCTCTTTCTCAATTTCTAGAACACCCCACACTCTCCTGTTTGTGAGATTTCATGTATCTTATTTCCTGATTCATCACTTCCCAAATCTCTGCTTGAAAGTCATTTCCTCCAAGAAGCCTTCCCTGAACACTCCTTGAAGTTACCATTGCCCTTGCTCTATGACTGTGGTCTTTGACGGTGGTCTCTTGTAATACTCAACATACTTAGAAGTACTGCTTCCATAGCTGTTTTCCTTGCTAGATTTCAAGCTCCAGAAGAAACAGACAAGCGCTGCCTTACCCAGTGCTATAATTGGGAGTTCATCACTATGCCTGGCACAGGGAGCCACCCAATGAGTTTCTGTCGGATTGCAGCCTAAAGCAGCCTGCTGCAAATTGGTATTTTTGATGTCTTTGGTTCTACTCTTAAAACTCAGAAGAATTTTGCCTTTGACTACATAACATATCTGCCTTATTTTCAGTATAAAAATCACGTCGCTTTTTAATGATGGAATAAATGGGGACCCAGGAGATGGCTTTGGTTTTTCCTTGCCTTTGTGAACCGTGAGCGATTTAAACTCTCCATCTTTAACTTTAAAGATTCATAATGGCTTCACTTCCCAGGAAAGTGATTTTATGGGTCTTAGTTCGAGCTGGGTGGAGGAACTTGATCATTTGTGCTTTCTGTGGGTTCCTTCTCCTCGTCCACGTGAGGCTGGACATAGAAAGCCAGGTTTTGGAAGAAGGTTGTGATGTGTGGCTGGACCACGGCCTGCAGAGCAAATGGCTAAGTACAAACATGCCACAGACGGTGTGTGGCAATAGAGCAAGAACATACAATAAATAAAAGAACCTCCCAAAGATGTACGTCCCAAAGTCTGGGTGGTAGACCCAGAGAAGCTGGAGAACAGCAGTCACCAAGAGGCCAGACAGAGAGAGACCAAGTACCTGGATGTAGGCCTCACATTTATCCCCATAGAGAGCCTGGTGATAAAAATGCAAATCTTGAGAGGTGAATCCAGGCTGGGTCAGCTCAGGGCGGAGGCCAGGCCCTCGGACACAAGCCATTCATCCTGTGCTCACAATCAGTGCTCACTCTAGTTGGGTGACTATAGGCCAATTACTTACTTTTTCTGAGCCCCAGTTTCCTCCTCTAGAAGAAGTTTCAATGGAAAAATGGAATAATGCGCATGAAGAACTCAGTGCTTTGTTTGCACTGCAACAAAGGATCGACAGACGTTCGTGTCACAAGGTCACTAAATCAGAGCATGCAAGAAGTCCGTTTTTCCTCCACTGCACTGATATCCCCAGATCTAAGCTGCTTTCTTAAGAAGATGTTAAACCTGGTGAAGACCCTTGACCCTTGGTTCCCTTCTAAACTAAAATAACTTCCCAACATGGTGGAAGCTGGACTTAGTGCCCGAATATGCCTTGGTTTAAACACATGGGTAGAGCGGCCAGTCTTCAGAAATTAGGTATTATATAAGAAGTGAGGGAGCATGCCCAGAACCTCAGGAATGAAGGAAGTCAGTAGGACGTTCTTCTGTTAGACAGCAAAGCATCCTCCCTCTTTGAAGCTTCTGTGAGATAGAAGAGATGATGGGGCACCTGGGTGGCTCGGTGGGTTAAAGCCTCTGCCTTCGGCTCAGGTCATGGGCTCAGGATCCTGGGATCGAGCCCCGCATTGGGCTCTCTGCTAGGCAGGGAGCCTGCGTCCTCCTCTCTCTCTCTGCCTGCCTCTCTGCCTACTTGTGATCTCTCTCTGTCAAATAAATAAAAATAAAATCTTAAAAAAATAAAAAAAAAGAGAAGAGATGATGGTCTAAGATGTGCTCTTAGAGCAGAAGGTCTGGGCTTGTATTACAGCCATGCCATAATTGCTCTAGATGACCTTTGGCAAGTTGTGCAACCTCTTTGAGCTTTAGTTTCCCCTTCTGTAAAGAAGGTGTAATCACAAAACCCCGGAGGATTGTTATGAGATTATAAATGTGGGAGCTCTTCAGCAGAGTACCTAGGTTACACACACACACACACACACACACACACACAGAGGAGGACGAATTGTAAATGAATCCTCTTGGCTCGTGGAAACTAGCCCGTTACTCGGCAGCCTCAGTTTCTCAGGAGAGAGTCTGGACACCTACACCTGCCCTATTCTCATCCTCCTCCTCTGGGCAGGCCTGTTTGCTGTTCCATGGCCCATCATTGTCCCACCCACACAGGGGTTAGAAGCCTAACTGGAAATCATGCCCATTCTGTTCCTGAAATCTGCAAAGGTTTGCCTCAAAAGAAAAGCAGAAGGGTGTTCTTGTTCAGGCCATGGGCACCAGTCTACTAATCGCCGGCCAGCCCCAGCTAGTCGGACGCGAAGGGCCGTGCCCTTGAGGCCTGGGGCTGAGGAGCCCTGAAGGGCGGAGCTATCTGCGGGAGATCTGAGCCCCCCTGAGGAGACTCTGGGCCCTCATGCTTCTATTCGGCGACCAGGAAAAAAAATCCCACCTTGTCCGGAAGGTAGGCGGGGTGGGGAGGAACAGGAGAGTAGGAAGGAGTCTTGTAGGCGCGCGTTGGGAGGTATCTCTGTGCGAGCGCTGAGGCCCGAGCTGAGAAGCAGCCGCCCCGGGATCGGGAGCTGAGCCACTGGAATGAAATGGGCCTGGATCCGACCTTGTGTCTTCTACTCACTTCCCCAGGAGCCGTGGGGCAGGCACTTAGCCTTTCTAGTCCCTCATCTACTTGTGTCTCTGGGTTGTTAGGAGGGCGCGTGGGCTCGAAGCATCCGAGGCTGTCAGCCAGGGGCTGACGCCCTGGAGGGACTTGGTCCTCTCCACGTGAACGGTGCCCCCTGGAGGGGGCGGACCCGTGCTGCCTCACGCCGGCGGCAGCCATGCCGGCTGCTCTGGACTTCACGGCTCATGGAGGGTTCTGGCATCATGACAGTGACACTGACAGGAGGCCGGGCACCGGTTATTAACAGCCCCCCCCCGCCGCCATTTACAGACGGGCTAACTGAGGCTCCAGGGCCGCAAATCTAAGTATCTTTACTTCACATGCAGCGTTAGGTGTCCATTAGATTATTTTATGAAGTAGGAATAATTTCAAATATACAAACTAAATCATAATACGTCACTAATTCCTTTCCACTGGAATTCAATAAATATTAACCTTTTGCCATTTCGCTCCAGATTTCAAAAAGAAGTGAATTTTATAGGTTGCTAAAGGACTCCTCCCCTGACAGATTCTCCTTCCTCCCTCCCATAGATAATGTGGCATGGACACATTGCTGTTTATGACTTCATATAGTCCTTAAATATATTCATGAGCCATATTACCCTATTGGTTTATGTTTTTAATTCTTACCATACTGTGGGAGCTTTTTTGCAACTTTTTCACTCAGAATCAAGTTTTTGAATACTTACATTGCTACATAGATATTCAAAATATTCATGGTAACTACCGTATATTAATCCATATACTTCCTTATCCGTCCTTTATTAATGGATTTTTATGTGGTTTGGGGTCTCCGGGTTCCTCTGTGTGTGATGGGAACCCCTGTTGCAATGGGCACCCCCCTACTAACTTCTTCTAGTCCAAGAGGGAGGGCTCTCCAGATCTACCCAGCAGCGTGCTGGCTGAGTTTACGGTAAACACATCTACAAGTTGACTAGATTTTGCCACATTGCTTTCCAAGTTATTTTGTGAGATTTATTCTTAGGTAACTTTTGGTTTTATTGCTACTCTAAAAGAAATTTTTTTTTTTAAAGTATCCTTCCCATTGTTGCTGGTAGATCAAAATATTATGAACTCAGGTATTTTAGTCTTAAATCTGGCAAATGTGCTATGCTCCCTCATTCATTATAATAATTTATCTGTAAATATTCTTAGATTTTCTGGGTAAGCAATCATATTGTTATGAAATTTTTCAATTCTATTTCTTCCTTTCTAAAGCTTATACCTGTTATTTCCTTTTCCTGTCAGACCACGGTGCAAAGGACCTACAGTACTGTGTTAAATAAAAGTAGTGACATGATGGTAAATACTTTTATGCTCTCAATTTTTTTTTAAAAGATTTTAAAAATTTATTTATTTGTCAGAGTGAGACACAGAGAGAGAGGGAACACAAGCAGGGGGAGTGGGAGAGCGAGAAGCAAGCTTCCTGCTGAGCAGGGAGCCCAATGTGGGGCTCGATTCCAGGACCCTGGGATCACGACCTGAGTTGAAGACAGACGCTTGACGACTGAGTCACCTAGGTGCTCGGTGTTCTCAATTTTTAAGAGTGCTGAAAATAAGTAAAGCAAATCGGATGATAGAAATCAGGATAGTGGTTGCCTACAGGGTCAGAGTAAGTCATCTGACTGGATAGTGTCATGAGAAAACATTCTGCTAAAATAGAGGTGAACTGTATTTTGTTCCTCGCCTTGCTCATGTGACTGGACACATTTATCAAAGTTCACTAAACAAAGACACATTTATCAAAGTTCACCAAACTGTACACTTAAGACCTGGACATTTTGTTGTCATTTGCCCATGTTCTTCAAGATTTTTATGAGTTGCAGTATTTATTACCAACATAAAATTTGCATTTTGAACTTGCTAATTTTTTGCATATAGAAATTTAATTTTTACATAGAGAATCATCTTTTATAGTTTCTGAATTTTGAGTCATGGTTAGAATGGCTTTTCCCACTCCTGGATTATAAAATGGTGCTCTCGTGTTTTCTTCTTTGAAATCCATCTGTGTATTGTGTATTGTTTGAGGTATGTGCCTGCCTGAACTTTCTTCCAGTTGGTTTTTGCCTGTTATTACATTAATAGAATTATTAATATTTCACCAACTTTATATTTCTAAGATAAACTCTGCTTGGTAATGCTATAATACTGTTTTTAATACGTTTCAAATATTCATGACATTTTAGTGTATTATGCATGTACATATATATAGAATACATATTTATGTGGGTATGTGTGTATATATATAAATATATAAACATAAACTTCTACAATTTTCTGAAATTTTACTTAGGATTGCTGCATCTGGTTTATAAGTAAGACTGATCTGTTGTTGTTTTTTTTTCCTTTCACTGTCCTTTTTGAGTTTGGGTAACAAGGTCAAAATAAACCCATAAAAAGGATTGAGTAATTTATCTCCTTTTCAAGTCTCTGATGAAGTTCTCAAAGCCATCGGGACTTAGTGCTTTTTTGTGGAGAACTATCTGACTCCTGATGAAATTTTTCATTGTCATTGGGGATCCCACCCCCCCACCTTGGGAAATTTTTATTAATTTCTATTTTGGTAGAAAATAGCTCTTTCTTCTAACTTTTCCAATGTTGAATCTTAAAGTTAACGCTATTCTCTAATAATTTAAAAAGTCTACTTCTTTCCTTTCCTAATACTCTCTTTTGGTGCCTTGTCTCTTTTTCACCTCATTAATTGACAAACAACTTTAGGGTGTTACGCAACATTTCTGGCTGACCACTTGAATTTCTGAGTCAGGGTGGCAGGAAAAAGAAGAAGAAATGATGGATGTAGTAAGAAAAACTCAGAAAGAGTTCTCTGGTAACGCAGGGCCAAACATCATGCAAACATCAAACGCTCAGTTACGGCCTTGTTTCACTCAAGTATAAAGTAGGAATAAATACAGTATCTACATCATGAGATGCTTGAGGATCAATGAATCAATATCGAAACACAAACAAAAAGGCAAGGAGAACAAAACACATAAAGCAGTGTCTGTCACATACATACCGAGTTGTCACTCTGTGTCCTTAGTTGTTGTCATTGTGTGTGAAGGAGAAATAAAGTGACACACCCAGGTTTGAAGTACGACTGGGACACTGAACACGTTGTGTCATGGAGTCCTCCACTCTTGCTCCCAGGGGACGCCTCTCCTCACTTGAGACCCTCCGTCATGCTGCTGAAGACTCTCCCTGTCCCCAGAAGTGAAGATCGAGTTCCCATGGAGTGAAGCAGTGTGGCCTCACCAACATGGCAGACTTTCTGGAAGTCACAGTCCAGCCTTACACAATCAGATTGATGAGAAAAAGCAGGACTTGATGACAAAATGTCATAACTGGAGACTTCTTTCTTGATGTGTTCTCAGTGATTTATTTGCTCATTTACTTGGGTGTTTAAATGCCTGTGATGTGTTAATAGTGAAAAATAGTGTTAAATAGTGTTAAATTTATAGCCACCCTCAACTGATGAATGGAGTTTAGCCAAGAGACTCAATGCTGTCTGCTTTAGGGATTTTTCTTTTAGATTATTTATTTATCTGTTTGTTTGAGAGAGAGAGAGAGAGACAGAAATAATGACAAAGAGAGTGAGAGGGAGCACAAATGGGGAGGAAAAGAAGAAGCAATATTCCCGCTGAGCAGGGAGCCTGATCTGGGGCTCCATTCCAGGATCCTGGGATCATGACCTGAGCCAAAGGCAGATGCTTCACCGACTGAGCCACCCAGGTGCCCCTGCTTTAGTGTTTGTATTAAAGTTTGCATGCAGATATTGACCTGGCTGTAACAGGGTCTATAACCACACTTGTACACTGACCCATTGCACCTTCTGGGGCAGTGCTGTTCAATATAAGAACTACTAGCCACAGGAGGCTATTTAAATTTAAATAAATAAATAAAATAGAACTAGAGTCAGTTCCTCCAAATCATGAGGCACATTTTCAAGGGCTCAGTAGCCACACTGATCAGTAGCTAGAGCATTGGAAAACTTTGAATTATAAAACATTTCCACCATGCAGGAAGTTCCCCTGGACAGCTCTGTTCTGGAGAGAATTTCAACAATAATTAAAATAGTAGTAGTTGTTGTATGGATGCCTCAGGGAACAGATCACCTTGTCCTTACTCAGTTGGCCAAATGCCTAGGGTTATGGTTAACTTGATTAAAAATAGTTTGTTCTTTTAAGCAGGTTAAACAAATACTTTGGAATGTTTCTTTTTATCCCAGCACTTAGTCTAGAGATTCCAAAATTCAGGAATTCTGAATTAGCAAAGCCCCAAATAATGTGATTTATTCTACTCCCTAGGCCAGTCTTGAAGGCTTTGCTTTCTTTCACATTAGTGCTAGCCAGAGGTCACCCCTCACCCCACTCCCTACCTCCTGCCGCTATATACTTGTTGATGTAAACTATCACCCACTTCCTGGTCACTATCTGCCCTAAAACATTTGTCAACTTTGGCCACTTTCCTAGAATAAATCATTGGACATTTTCATTGCTTTTGCACTACGAGTGACATCTTTAGCAAAAGCACCCTCCTTCCCAACAGTATTTGCCAGCCAGGCCTGGTAAAAATAGATAACTTCTCATGATGTTTCCTGTTGTGTATGATTCAAGTATCAGATCTATAAATGCTGAATGTGTCATAGATGGGAGAACATTTGTTTGATGTTCTCATAGCAGTTCACGTGATACAGTGAAATCCACGTGAACCAGAGCCAAGAAAAGGCAAGGCGAGCACAGGGCTGGGGTCCTACCTGGCTCTGGAGTGTTTGGATTTACAAAGGGGTGATAGCTGGCAAGAAGAGGGCAAAGCCCAGGACATGTTGCTGCAATCCTGCTGGTCCTTTCCCTGATAAGAAAAAGCATCTAGTGTCTTCTGTCAGAATAGCTGTTTCCCGCTCCCCGGCCCCAGAGTTGTGGTGACATGCCTGCTAGCAGCTTACTCTCTCCTGTCTATTTCTAGTCCATCCTGACCAGATGGTCTGTGTTGTAAAACAGGACCCCCACCAAAGTCTGTCCAACTTCTCCCCAGGCCTGATCTCTGGGACCCACTAAGAAGGGAGCACACAGAGTACTACTTTGTGAATGCCTCATTTCAACTCATAGTAAGCTGAGCCAAACCAGCGGGGAGACTAAGGCAGAGGATGAAGGGATGGATGGTCAGGACTCTATCTTCATCAGGTGTCAGAACATTCTGCTCTCCCAGCTGCTTGGCGCTGGGAGAAGCACTGGTCATTTCATTTGGGATGGTGGAGTGTAGAATATATTAGACTGCTCTCCATCTGCCTTCCCACAGAAAGCGACACTGAAAGAAATCTGAACAAGTTACCACCCTGCTTCAACCTCTTCTTAGGAAAAAGACCAAAACGTTCAGCTGGTCTGTTAGCTCTACCAATGTGGCCCCTGTAATACTCTCTCACCTTACTTCAACCTCATTCCCTGGACCTTGTAAATCATGCTTCTGTCACACAGGTATTTCTTTCCTTTCCTTTTCATTCTTCTTTCTTTCTTTCTCTCTATTTTATTTTTTTTGATTCCTGATAAGCCAAACTTGTTTCTGCCACAGGACCTTTGCACACATGGTACCTTGTGTTTGGATTCCTCTTCTCCCAGTTTTCTCTCACCTGGTCAACTCATACTCATCCTTCACATGTCAGTTGAGTCACTACTTCCTCTTCATTTATCACTTTAGTTACCACCCTCTTCTCCCCTGGAACTAGGTCAGGGTGAGGTTTTGTATTTATATGGGTAACTACTAGATTAACTCTTTCTCATAAAATATATAAGCTCCAGAGACAATATTTGTCTTTTCCTCACCATTATATTGCCAGCTCCTAACATTATGCCTGGCAGTTGAGGTATGAACAACTCTTTGTGGGCTAAGTAGACAGTGGACTTTTGTTATCTTCCAGGAGAGGACTATGGTGTTCAAAGGAAGTCATAGACTTAAGAGCTCTGGGTTCAATTCCTGACTTTGCTGGTTTGTTGGTCATGTGATCTGGGGTGAGTTGATTTGCCCCTCTAAGCTGTAGTTTTCTCATCAGTAAAATGGACATACCTGTATTCACATGGGGTTGTGAACACTAAAGATACTGGATGCCAGCCGGGCACCCAGCAGGCTGTCAACAAACTACAGACACCATCCTCAACATCACTGCCATCATCATCATCACTGCTGTGATCCAATTTGGAGACAAGGGGGTGGAAAGAACCCTTGTGAGGCCTCTGGACGTCTCAGGAAGAAGTAACAGATTGCTCACACCCAAAAGGAAACAGATAGTAACATTTTTTATTAAATATTACAGTGGATCAAAAAGTACAAAATATCTCTTGCCTGCTATGTGATTGGGAAACTATTGGCACGTAATACAGTATCAAAAGCAGTAATAAGTACAATTTGGAAAACATACAAAATTGAGTGTTTATAGTTTGGCTCAGCATTCTTCTGGTAGTGTTTAAACTAATGCAAAGGTTACTCAATAACCTCTCCATTGGGAAACTATGTAATATCACTGGGCCATGTTGCTATATACAAATAATCACCTTACAGAGCATAGAGGTTACGTAGCTGGAATCACCAAAAGTATACAATATTTACAACACAGGAAAGTTTAAAAAAGTATAAACAGCCAAGAGATTATGCTGCTATTTTTCAGACATATTTCAACCATGGGGAGACAAGCAGAATATCAAATACATCAACAGCCAACACTGGAATTAAGTGCTCAAGATAATCATTGCAATGGTGTGGGTCTCACCAGGGCAAACTTGTTCCCATTTCTCTTTAAAACTGGGACAAGAGTGAAACTGGACCAGATGGGACTTGGCTGACCACCACCAAATGGGACTTTGTGGGACAACATGTGAAGAGAAAGAAATGGTTCTCTTTGAAGGCACACTACATAAAATATTCTTGTGGGATCACCTTGAAATTTCCATCAGACACACCAACACACTGAAATACAGTACTTGAGAATTCATGCACCAGGTCAGAAAGTTGTAAAGTCAACATTGAGTTTTAATAAACCCTTCTGTATATGCCCTGATAAACAAGTGAACTTAAGAGCTTCTAGCTAGTAAATAAATAAGTCAGTCCTGTGGCAAATATTACAAGTTCCAATCACTTACTAGAAGAATACTAAATTCTGAAACTCAGCTGGGCTGGGGTGTTTTTTTTGTTGTTGTTTTGTTTTGTTTTTCTGTTTTTTTTTTTTTTTTTTGAGTTGCCAAAAGTTAAACCAGAAGTTGCACGTTAAGGTTTTTTTTTTTTTTTGTTTTGTTTTTAAATATTATTTAGAATCTCCAAATCTCCAGTAAATCACGGACTTAGTGCTATTTTGAATTGCAACATTTCTTGGAAGCCACGCTCAGTAAATAGATTTATGACTCCATTGCCAATTAGATTCCACAGTTTCCTTTACTAAACTACCAATAACAATGGTTTGATTGCACAAAGAAAGGCTTGTGCAATTCCATTCAATAATAAGGCCCCTTGAACTCAAACAATGCAAACAAAGCCCTATTTAAGATTTTTTAAAATGTAGTTCTCAGCCAATGAAGAATTCAATGGTCTTTTTGAAAGATTTCCAAGATCTCTGTTCGGAGTTTTAAAACAAATAACACACTGCTTCTGTTGGGAATGTATACCCCCATTTCTCTTTATTCGTCCTGATGTTTTGCCGAGGGTATGAGCTTCCTCAGACAGAAACAGTGAGTCTCCTCTCGGAAGAGATGAGAAAAACAAAAGCTGGACTATGTTAACATTGTTTGAAAAATGGTGTGATCGAATTCCAACATGATGAAACCAGACTGAAATCATTGTAGCGGGGAAAACAAATGCCCATATTCCAAATGGATAGGTGAGCTCCACCAGGGACAGGCGGCCCCATTTCTTGGAGAAACAAACTCCTAGAGACTGTGCACGATCTAGCCCATGTCTGTTGCGGAAACCCTGGAGATTCCGTGTTCTTCCATGTCCTCTGATTCTGTGACCATTCAGTCTAGTGCAACTTTCTTCTAGGTGTCCTGGCTAGCGTTCTGCCAGCTGGAATTGAGATCTCTTTCCCCCTCTATCTTGTGCAATAGCAGGATAATCTGCACTCACACATTTATAATCTATATTCTACTAGTCTATCTATTGTTCTATTAAATATATATATATATATGTAAATATATATATATATATGTGAAATTCCACAGGAAGGTAAATAATTAATTGAAGCAAATGGAACTCTTAACACTAGATCTCTACATTCTTTTGTTTCCACCTTTGGATATTAAGTATGTTACATTGAATATTTGGCTTCATATCATGGAGACATTTCAATACAAATGCATGGCATGCATGGCTTTGTTTAAGAGCCGCAGTGTCCTTGTTTACCAGTTGTGATTATTTTGCAGTCGAGTTACCTACTTTGAAGTTGAAAATTGTCATCAATTTTCATAGAATTAAATATCTCAGAGGTAAAAGACTGGTTAACTATGGTTCTACTGTCTACTGGGAGTTTGGGGGGAGGGGAGGGTTGGCTGGGGAGTTCATCAAAGCAGTCTTATCAGCAGGGATGGGACTGGGAAAGAAAATCCACTCTCTATTGATGGACTTTTAACACGCTTAGAAAAACGCATCCACCTTGATGTTACAGCTCAGCAGCGAATGGAACAATGGGGCAAGAATGACAGTACACACTCTGCACATCTGACTGCGTGAACAACTTGACCATTTCTTCCAGTGACAAAAGAAATCGTAAGGTGGACCGTATTGCCAGGTGGTTAAAGACATGACACACGCCACCAAGTGGGCACGCATACACCCGAATCTAACGCCCCATAAACCCCAAGAAGATGACTTGCTTTTGAAATGGGTCATCCAGTATGCCAATTCTCCCCAAAGATGGGGCCTGGGAGGTTCTTCTTGGGAACAACAAGAAACCAATTCGATGAAGGCAACGTGACTACCTACTACTCAAAAGACCACGGCCCAGGGAAGGTAACTGGCGCCCGGGCCTCCAGCCGCTCCTTCTCTTCCGGATCGTCGAGCTCCATCTTCTTCCCAACCCCCTTTCCCACACTGTTTAAAGGGATCAGTGCCAACACCAATGTAAATCATTTTGGCTTCTGTTCTAATTTCTGAAATTCCTAAAATATCTGTGCAGCCCACAAATATGTCCTCTAGACTCTTGTAATTCAGCGACTTGCTGCCAGTGAGGTTTTTGTTTTTATGATTCCTCTGGTATGTAGGACAGTTTCACAGCCTAGATAAGGTAAGTACAATGCTCGATATTTTCACATAACCCAATACTTCAAAGCAAAGCATTTGGCCGGTGAGCAGTGTATAAGCTCTTTCAACTATGCCATTTATGAGGAACAAAATCCTTAAGTTGCGGATCTGCAAAGGAACATTCTTTGCACTATTGTGTGCTCAACTGTTTCTTTTTCGTTTGTTCCACTAGAATCAGTTGCTTCAATTTGTAAACAATAACTTTACCACCCAAAGCTGCTCAAAATGATAAGATGTGGAAAAATTACAAACACACATCAACAACTAGGACAGTCAGTCAGCCTTGAAAACAAAACAAAACAAAACAAAGCAAAACAAAACAAAACCAAAAGACCTGCAAACAAAAGCGATACTGTTTAATTAAAAAAAGAAAAAGAAAAAAAAGACAAGAAGTAACTGGGAGAAAATGGAACTACCTGTATATAAATTAGGTGAGCAAACAGTGATACGGGTAGTTTTAAGAAGCAAATATATACAGTAATTTTAACAGTGTTTACTTCTCTGGATTGTTTAATAGTGTCAAAAGGAAAGATCTATTGAAGTTCCACTATACATTGCATTGATTGAACCTTGGAGAGTTTTTTAGGAAAAGAGGGGCATCCCTTGGCAAACTCTTGCCAGTCTTCCTTGCTCCTTCCTGTGAAATGCCTGCCCCCCCAACTTTTTTTTTTTTTTTTTGCCCAGATTGTTCCTGACCATCGGAACTCAAGACGGGGTCTTCTAAATTCTTCCCGGGTACACATAACGTCCCTTCACGAGACCCTCGTGCAAAGCGAACCATGTAGGTCCAAGGGCATCTTTGTAGGAAGGGGCTCGAGACTGACCAGCCAAGGCTGGAGTTGTCCCAGAAAAATCAGGTATGTTCACCTCCCCTTGGCGGCTCCTTTGGCTGGGACTGATCTCACCCCCGGATTAGAAGAAATCCTGACTTCTAATTCTACAAACCGGCACCCCCCAGGGTTGGGAGGGAAGCTCCGTGAGCCACGCCGCAGCGCAGGAGGCCGGGCAGAGCTGGGTTTACAGTTTTGTACCAGGGTGTACGGACGACAGCTGAGAGGAAGGGAAGGCGGCTTGAGGATTTATAGCAGCTAAAGGGTAAATGCTGTTGTGCAAAAGGTCCCCATACGAACTTCCTACGGGGGTGGCCGCGGCCAAGTGTCTGTAAAGCTGCTGAGAATTTGTCGGCGATGTAAAAATCCCCCTTTGCATCACAAGCGAGTGGAAAGCCAGGGGCTGCATGAGCGGAGAAAGCACGGTCTGGTTTTTCAAGTACTGCAGAGAATGGGAGTAGCCGGCCGGGAGCCTGGAGTTGAGGCCCGAGCTGCACAGGCTCCCGGAATACAGACCTGGGAAGATGGGGGAGGAGAGCGGGAGCTTGTGGCCTTCGGACGCGGCCCCCGCGTGGCCACCGTGCGCCGCCTTGCCGCCCTCGCTCTCCGGCTCCGAGGCGGCCTTTTCCTTGCTGCAGGCCTCCTTGGCCGGGTCCAGGGGAGACACGGCCCGGGCCTTCTTCCCCGCAATCACCAGGTCCAAATCTTCCAGGCTGCGCTTGATGGGCCGCGCGGCCCCAATGTTCTGGGGGCTGGCCTTCCGCTGCAGGATGGGGTGCACCATGCCGTCGATCTTCCTGAAGTTCTCTAGTCTCACGTGGTGAGGTTTTCCCGAGCGGGAAAGCGACTCCGGGTACCTTTTTGGAGCCGACGCGGTCATGGGCGAAACCCGGCAGGCTTTGGGGTGACAGTCCCGACTCTGGCTGTTCATGACCTGGAACTGGGAGACACCTTTGTTCTCCTGGGGCCCCGGGGCCGTGTGGGCCAGGCCCAGGACCTTGCCCGTGGGTTTGTGCAGATTCTTGGGAAGGCTCAGATCCGTGGGCTGATCATCCGTGGGGGCTTCTGCCGCCGCTGCCTTCTTGTCCGGCAGGTGCAGCGACGTGAGATAATTCACGTGGAGCTTCTCTTGGTGTTTGTGGGAAGGAAAAGAGCTGTTGTCCGATTCCCTGTACATGTCCCTGCAGGGGTACTTGGATGTCTGCTCGTTGTGAAGATGGTGTTCAGTGTGTCGGTAGAGGCTGTGCAGGTGAGGAGAGGAGTAGAAGTCGGCCAGGAAGCTGGGCATGTGGGAGTGGGGGAGCGCCCTTTTCTCCAAGAGCTTCTCCTTGCCCTCCTGAATGTCTTGCTTCAGGACGTAGGAGTCAGCAAGGGGGCTAAGGTGGTGCTTGGAGAAACTGCAGCGGTGAGGATCCGATCGACCGAGCTTGTCGTGCTTAAAAATGTCACTGATGCTCTTTCTCTCCTCTGATGGCTTGCTTCTGAAACTCTGGACGTGCTGAATCACCGAAGGCCGGCTGACCGCCATGTGATCGGGACCCTGGCCATGGTGGGCCTGGGACAGACCCGAACACAGGTCATCCCTGGCCATCAGTTTCTTTTTGCTGATCAGAGGGGGTGGAGAGCCATAGGGGTAGCTGCTGGAAAGGCTGGCCCCACTCACTTGCGACAGAAGCTTCTTCTTGGCCAGCGGGGACATGATGCCGGGGTTGCCTCTTGAGTAGAGCAGAGGCGTGTAATTAAGTCCATGGTTCTCATTCATGGGCCCGGTCAGGTCTTTGTCTTTGAACATGTCAAATGACTGGACCACGAGGACCTTCGGGGTCTGCTTGAGGGCGTTGTGGATGTCATCGCTGCCCAGCTGGTCCACCTTCACGGTGCAGTTGGCAATGTAGTCCGCCATCGCGGGCAGCTTGTCATCTTCCAGCTCGCTCTGGTTGGCCAGGGGGGGCTGCGTCGTGGCGAAGCCAGGGAAGGGGGCTTCTTGGAGTTCACTGTCGGGGTTCTCTGTAAAACAGCAGGTCTGGGGGTCTTGTTTTGAGTCCACAAGAGCACTGGGGGAAGTGAGGGACTGTTTGCCAGCCCCGGAGCCCAGCGCCGGAGCCCTCTCAGGGGCCGTGGGGGCACTGGGGAGTGGAGGAGCGGGCCCCTTCTCTCCCACCTCCTCTGCTGTCTTCTCACTGTTGGCACCTTGATCTGTGTCGCTGTCCTTTTCTGGGTCTGCTCTAGACCCTAGGGGCCTCGCTGCAAAATCCTGGTAGCCTTCCATTTTCTTCTTCACATCCGCTGCCGGGAGAGGCTCAGTGACGGTCTTCTGATTTAACGTCTCTTGTTCCTTCTCTGGCTCTGATGAAGCCTGATAAAATATTTCAAAAGGCAGTCAGAAGGAAGCCTAATGCATTGACACTTTTGCTATGAAACAAAATACTACACGCAGCAGTTTTTCTTGAAAACAGGCTTGTCAATCAGCTCAGGGAGTTTCTGTAAAGCTTTATTATCCCCCAACCACAGCTCTAAACAAAGAAATCTAAATTACAGAAACATTAGGGCAGAAATGCATATTTCACTCAAGTCCCTTGTGAGACACCTATCAGGAGAGCGAAGTGTTCTGTACCCTTGGCATACTATCTTACCACTCCTTGATTCTAATATATAGTTTAATTCTGAGGTTGTTTCCTTGTCAAATCAGTCAATTATCCAAATGGGTTTTAAATTACATGTTGTGCTTTATGACACTTTGGAGAAAGATTTTTTTTTTCTTTTAAGCATCTCTCTTTCAAAAACCAACCAACCCCACGTCAACAACAACCAACAAACTTACTAGAATCCCTTGCCTTTCTCCGAGAGAGCAAATCCCAACCCAGGGCGTTCAGTACGATGCATAAAATTAGCAACGCGTAAGTGTTAATTTCTACTCAGCACCATATGACATGCAGAAAATGTTAAAATACTGGAAAATTATGCAGATGCAACACCAGCCTGTCTACCTGAGGGACAGAAGGACTCCAAGTCCTTCTAGGCTGCAGCAAACTACATTTCTATTAAAGCTAAAAATGAAGTCATCAAAATTCAGGCAGTGAGCACCGCCCCAAATACAGCTTTTCTGCTCACTGGAATACACCGTAGTCAATGAGATGGATGCTCTTTATGTGTCCGTATTGACCGAGGTTATGGGCACAATTTGACCCATTCATTGCATTATGTAGCTGTGCAAAGTTTGACCTTAGAAGGTCATTTTAACTTTCCATCTGTGACCCAGCTGGCTGACGGGCCCTTTCAAAACTGTCACTCTGTCCTGACATGTCTTAGGGAACAGTCACAAAATAGTTGAATTGAGCTGGTCTTCTCTCCCAAGCACCCCCCTGCCTCCAGCTCCACTGCATCTCATCCCTTAATCGTTGTTCTTTGTTAAAGAAAAGAAGTGTTGAACACATTAACATCTTTGGGTAAGATTGAGGATTCTGGTGGAGGGATGCATAGAAATAAACATTTTAAGGAATCATACCCTTTCAGAGATGTTTCGCCTTAAATCCGCTCGAAGATGTCCCTGTCTTTTAGGCATGTGTTAGACCTGAGAGCTTTTGCTTATTGTCTTTCTTTTCTTCCCTCCCTCTCTCCCTCCCTTCCTCTCTCTCTCTCTCTTTTGTACTAATATCTGCCTTTTCCATGACAAATATCATTTCTTGTTCCACATTAACAATCATCACTGGTCTCTTGAGCTTATGCATTACATGAAAATACAGAAAAATGAGTACGTCAAGGGAAAAAAGGCAAATTGCATTTAAATGTTAGTTTCTGATGGGGCTGTGGTTTGAAGTGAAGCTACAGGGGATACTCAGTCTCACTGAAGTTTCTGTGACCCAGGCCTTTGGTTACAGAGTTCTGTGGCTGTCACTGGAAAACAGGTTAGGGAATCTCTGAAAGCTAGGCAGAAAAAAGCAAAGGACCCCTTTTAGGCATTTTAGGATCTGCCTTGACAGGTTACACTGTGCCTTCCCACCAGGCAACTTGCAATCCAATGACCTGAAGACAGTGGGTTTGGCTGGAAGGGATTTATAAGCCCTCCTATCTCCATTGTGTTTACTGCTGTGTACTGAAAATATCAAAAATTAAAGACAATAAAAACACCAATGGCAATAACAAAATCCAAACCCCCAACGCACAGTCAACAAGAAGAAATACACCTGGTCAAACACATGGGTCTATGTTGGACGTGGGGAGCAGTTCTTACCATAAGGTCAACTTGGAGAGGGTGTGAGATTCCAAAGTCGATCAGATGACCTGATCATGATACCCTTTGACCTGCCAGATACTTAGAATGCCCCGAGGCACTGGGGTCTCTAAGAAACAGGGAGTCTGAGGGCTTTCAGGGTTTCTGTGAGCCAGAGGGAGCGGCCCTCTTCTTGCTGACAGGCATCTCCCACACTGATGGGCTTCAGGGCGATGGGCTGAGGATCCCTCCCGCACCTCACAAAAACAGCCATTTCAAACTCCGTCTCCACAGTGGAGCCACTCAAAGGTCAGCTGGCCTCTGGCCTCAGTTTGTCCTCTGGTGCTTTGGCAATGCTGTACATATGGTATCTAATAGAACTCACTGATCCAAAACCCTGTAATAAATCAGCAGGCCAACAGGATAAAGGAAGAATGGAATGTGAGCCTTAACTTGGAATTTCCTTGCTTTTGGCCATTTATGTTGCAAGCTTGCAGATGTTTAGAAATCTCTCTCCATCATCTTTTTCCCCCATTTTTTTAATCACTAAAGCTTAGAATAATTATGAAACAAAAATGAAGGCAACACAAAAGTCTTTTCTTGGTATTCATAATATCTTCTTACTCAGGAGTCAGTTGGGTAGATTAATTTTTAGTTAGGAGGCTGGTGTGTGTGTGTGTGTGTGTGTGTGTGTGTGTGTGTTTTGAGCCAGTGTTTAATTAGAGAGTCTCTTATGTGTTCATTATAAACCTGATTTTTAGGGGGTGTTTAATATCAGCACCAAAATTCCCTCTGGGGTTGGATCCTAGAACATGCTGTCTCCAAATGTTGCTGCTAAGTTTTTTTTTTTTTTTTTTTTTTTTTAATGGGCAGCAGGATTTTTTATTATTCATGTTGAAACAGAGCCCAGATCAGCCTCCATGCCTAGCTATACACTGACGAGTAATGGCTTCTACCAAAGAGCTGTGGGGGCTGTGGGTAATGGGGCTGGTTTAAAAAGGTTCAGAAACTACCTGTTAACATGAGAGATAATAATGGTTTCAGAGGAATAATTTCAAAATTCTCCTATAAATAATATGTACTTAAGATATTTCTAAGTTGGTCCCAACCCAAGGCTGGTGCACAGGGGTCAGTTATAGGAGGCAAAGGAATCTCTGAAGGTTCGAGGACAGTCCTGCAGAGACACAGCCCCTCGTGTCAACATCCCTCCTTGCTAGAACCCACACAGCATGTTTTCCGAGGCCCACCAGCTCCTCGGATAGACTGACTCTGAAATGGCAAAGAAGCCACATTGTTCACACCAGAGTCCCGTGGCTTCACAGGGCTGAAGCTCTGGTTCCTTCTCTCGCAAAGCTGGCGTTTTCCCTCAGTTTTCCACAGGATGTTCCCCTCTTTCTAGATCCTACTCTTGGCCTATCCCATGTAATATCACGCACTGCCTTCCAGGGCCCCAATGGACCTACAGATCCGCTCTCTGGGGAACTGTGAAGCTGGGGGAGAGGGGGTGCTCTCAGTCTGGGGCTGCAGGGTCACAGGGACCCGGCTGTGGACGCAGGGCTCCAGAAGACCTGGGACAGGACGGGTCTCACAGAGGTATTTCTATGGAGGACAGCGACTCACCTCTGACGATTCCTGGGGCTTTGGGGCATTCTCTTTTTCTTTCTTGCTCTTAGGAATTTCATGTTTGATGCGTTTGGTTGCTGATACTTTTGTTTTATTCTCATGTTCCTGGGAACTGTTCTCCTGTTTCCGGGGTTTGATTGGAGGCAGGGGCTTATCTTCCTCTCCTTTAATAAACCTCTCATATGGTAGGATTAATCTGGAAGGATAGCAGAAGAGATGATCAATCATGGGAGGCAATTCCAGGAGCATCGAAGCTACTGGGTTTTAGCTTCTTTTCTCAATGCAAGCGGATTATTGAATGACTCCATCTCCAGTAACACCAGTGGATTTCTAGAAACTTATTCCACAGCTCTGGGCTCTACTTCCTCAGTCTAAAACCAGTGCCTCACAACTTAAAAACACTCCTTTGCAAGACAGCTTTCTGGTTTTGTAACTCTATATACCAAAGATACCAACGGAAGCATCCAAAGTTAACATCATCACAGCTCATGGAACCTGGCTAAGGGCCAACAACAACAACACAGCAATAATAGCCACACTCGCGATGGCTGCCATTCGTTTGCCGTTCTGCCAGCAGTGATTTATGGAGCACCTACTGTGTGCGCCGCATTCACGGCACTGAGGTGCAGCAGTGAACAAAACACTCAAAGCCCGTGACTTCATGACGATGATATCCAGGGAGGTACTGGTATGCACCAGGTTAATGTCCTCGATACACTATGTGGATTATTCCATGTAATCTTCCCATCTGTGCAGAGCATTACTGTCATTGTTCTTACTACTACTATGACCACGACTACCATTATCGACTCCCTTTTTAAAAAAAGATTTTATTTATTTATTTGACAGACGGAGATCACAAGTAGGCAGAGAGGCAGACAGAGAGAGAGGAGGAAGCAGGCTCCCCGCTGAGTAGAGAGCCCGATGCGGAGCTCCATCGCAGGACCCTGAGACCATGACCTGAGCAGAAGGCAGAAGCTTAACGCACTGAGCCACCCAGGCACCCGTATCACTCCCTTTTTAACAGATGAGGCAGATGAGGCCCCAGAAAGGCTGAATAATTTGCCCAAGTATCACACCTTTTGTTAGAGATGGAATATGAACCTTGTTCTGCCTGCCTCTGAAGTTTATATTTTCATCCACGTCAAAGTATAGACCAAACACTGAAGATAAAGAGGCTTATGGAAGGCAAGCACAGTGGGGCTGAGAAAGCTAGCTATCTTCTCCCGAGCTCTGAGGCGGGTAAGGGATTCCAGTATGATCTCCTTTTTTGGGGTGCCAAACAAAAGAGGTCCCCGGGGAGGAGGAGGGCGGACAGACCACTCAAGCCACAAAAATCAGAGGGCTGAAAAATTCAAGCACTTCAATTATATAACTTTTAAAACAAAGTACATAAAATTGTTCTAAAAAGAGAAACATCAAACAGCTCTAGTTTTAATCTGTTTTCCCTTTGCGACATAGCTCTTGATCTGAAAGGGAAAAATAGCTGATGTAATTAAAAGGGATGGATTGCATTACAATCTCAGTTTCAACTTCAGTGATTAAAGTTTTTATAATGCATTTGGTATGATTAATGACTCACTGTGGGATTAATACAAGACTCAGCCTTAAAAATATGAACTTTAATACAGCAAACATAATTTGTTTTAAATAAGACAAGTTGACTCAATGAAGAAAATGTACTTGGCTTATAAACAACATAAATCTGTTCAAATATTGGGAACCCTAATTATTTTTAAACTAAGACTTCCAGGCAGAAACTTCTTTGGTTTGGCTATCTGTTAGCGAGCCACTGAAAGTGGTTTCTAACCAAGAGATCCGCACCTCAGCTCCTACAACACACACAACTGTACAGGTTCCCAAGTACAGACGTATCAACTTTATGATAATATTTCACCGTTTAATAAAATACCAAGTAAATGATGGGAAAACAAAATCCCAATTTACAACGTATTAGAAACAAAATTCATTTACTGAGCATGCTCGGACAAGGTATGTGCAAGGAGGCGTGAATAATAGTTTTGAGTTGAGCCCTCCATCTGGCAGTGGGCCAGCCATGAAGATCAACACAGCCCATGGGGAATAGTTATCTTCAGATCCCATTACAAACTGAGTTTAAACATGTTACAGCTGCTAAAACTGGGAACTGTTCTCTCTGTGTAGACTTACTAAAATAATATATGGCTTCCCACTGTAATATTACAGTTAATGTTTATATAATAAAAAAGCATAACCAAGCAGAAGAAGAGAGAAAAAAAGCAATCTTGTTCATACTTGAATTTATCCTGACTCGTCTGTAAAGTCCCCAACGTTACCCCAATCCCTTTTATCTGCACAGTTCTGCCGGGGACTTGATCCCCTTTCAACATCGGCAGGTTGCGGATTTCTGTCTGGGAGCGAAAGGCATCGAATATTTTACATTGGAAAAAAAAATATTTTAAATAGACTTTAATGAAAACATTTTTTTTTTTAATTGTTGGGACAGATAGGTTTGTTTTACTTGTGTTTGGTTGCCATGGGAACCTGAGCAGCACGGAAGTCTGGGTATTCCGACGGTGGCTGTTTGTCGGGACCACCCTTGACACCGACTTCATTCCCTCATTGACACGGCGACACCTTGAGGAGACCTCCTCGCAGGAAGCACAGCCCCGTTACCTCTGAGTGTGGGGAGAGGGTTCGAGGAGGCAGAGAACTGGGTGGGAGACACCCAGCTTGGGCCCAGAGGACCCCTCACCTCCAGCTCTGACGGTTGGGGTTGGAGCTCGCAGGCCCTCCAGAGGGGTGGGTGCTAAGGGGATTTGAATTTCCTCATACAGCTTTGCAGATTCAAGAAGCAGGGCAACATTTCCATTTCATCCTCCCCACCCCCCACCGCCGCCACTTTTTTCTTGCCTTTTCTTTTTCCTTTCTTTTTTTTCTTCTTCACTCAACTCAGCAGCTGGCTGGCCGACAGCAGTTAAAAAATACATTTCACTTTGCTGGTCAAAGGCCTAAAGCCAGAAGCAGGAAATGTGGAATTAAATGTTTCTTGTATCTGGAAAGAGGCATGACTAAGGTAAAACTGAATCCAAACACAAGCCTTGCTTGTTCAAGGTTTCCAGAGGGAGAGTCTATGTGAGCAAGTGAGTGAGTGTGAGAGTGTGTATGTGTGTGTGTGTGTGTAAAGGTCAATTGAGTGGTTCCCCCCTCCCTTCTAAATCACTGAAAGATAATTATAGTGGCTCAGGGAAAAAAGGTTCCCAAAATAAAACAAGAAAGGCAGCAGCTAAAAGGAAACAAGTAGAAATAATGACCAGCTAAGCCCTGAAGAACAGGGCACGGTCTCGCCCAGCACACAAACAATCACCGTTCATATAGTGATTTCCGTTCGGTGAGATTTTCACTGAATGTTTTTTCAGTTATCCTGTCATGGTACAACACAATTACCCCACAGGATATGATCTTATCATTTGATTATTAGAAGTTTTCACAGCGCAAGAGGACGAAAGCTATTATGGGTTTCTGAACATTTAAACGTTTAGCGTACATGTGATACCATTACAAACAGGTTAGCCAATATTAAGGTCAACATTGCCCAATGCAGGAAGCTGAGGCGGTCCGTATTGTATCAAGAATCTAGTATAATGCAACATGCCTGTGCCTTGCGGATGATTATTCCTCAAATATTTGTAGTACAACAAAGATTTAATCAGTTTCCAAACTATACAGATAAAAGCAAAAATGCACCCCTGCCCCCAAGAACTCATTACACAGGAGAAATATTTTCAATGGGCTGCAACTCTAAGAATGTGGGTTGGGTTTTAGGTGGGTGGAAGTAATGGGGAAGAGAAGCAATATATTCATTAGAAAATCCAGAGAGATTTTTACCCCTGATCTACATCTACTCTGGGAATTGAAAGCTAGGCAGATAAATGGGCCTTTATTATTATCCAGATTTCACATTTCAGATTAGCAAAATGCTTATTTACGATGCCATTAATGGCCCTGAAATAGGTAAGCCATCATGTATTAAAAAATAACATCTTTCCATAGGCATAAGATTTGTAGCAGCATGAGATTTTATTTTTCCCTAGGAATAATATAAGAATAACATTTTCCACCCCAAAGCAGAAACAGTAGGGGAGCCTTTTGCTATCACCAAGATTCTTATTAAATTCAGTCACTGTGAAAGCAAGATTTTTTTCCTCCTTCTTCTTTTTTCTTTTTTCCCCCTTTTTTAAAATAGAGACGACTCAAAATCAACCCAAGTTAAAATTAACAAATCAATAGCATTATAACCTTGATTTATTAGCATCTGAGCCACTAAATTATCATCATACAAGAAATTGCTGGTTTGAAAAGATTTCGGCTTTGTTAAATCTCAAGTTAAATAATGGTGTGCCGTCTACTCGGTTTTTAGATCTGCCTCATCTGATATTATGAAAAATTCAATACATTTCTCTACAGCAGAAGTCAGGGGTCAGCAAATCTATTACTGTAATGTAAGTAATCTGGCAACCTGCCAACTCTTTCTCCCTTTTATTATTTTTTTTTAAACACCAAGGCAGATAATTTTATATTTACAAATTCTAAAATCCTCCGGGGTCTTGCCTCTCTTTCTCAACAAAAACCAGCAGCCTCATGCTCCAGAACTGTAGATGGCACATGTCCTCATCATTTGCATTTCATACAAAAGAAGAAAAGACTCTTCATCTTTATTAGGCGGCCTTCTCCCTTCTCTCCCCATAGGCAGAGGGAAAATAATGTCAAATCGCATCTGAACGAGTAACCACTAATAATCTTCTGTATTGATTCATGCTTGCATGGAATGACGGAACTTAGGAGCCCAAACACTGAGCCAACAGCGCTCAGGAGGAGAAACGAGAATCCGTCTATTGATAGAGCTCTGCAAAACGATAATGTCTAACACTGATTCAATTTGGGGAATTGGGGAAAGAAAGCAGGAAATTTTTAGGGTAGTAGTTGATCATCAAACTCACCTGAGTTACTCTGTAGACGCTTTAAAGGCATCAGACCTGTGAAAAAGTCTAGGCCCAAAGACCTCCTGGTGCCCTCAGAACAGAATATCTTCAGGGCAGAGGGGAAAAAAGTTGGTATGCGTGTCAGGGCAAAAATGCTACTGCTATTCTTACATGTATTAGGTTTTTTTTCACAGTCGTAGAAAAGAAATGACATATTGGTTCCACTGGGGCTTCAGACCTGATCTGATCCCAAATGAAGTCATTATACCTCCAAGTTGATTCCAGGGTTGATAAATTCTAAGGCTTGGCCAGACATTTTCCTTCTCAGCCAGAAACTGAAAATATAACTTCACTGTGAAGTGTGGGAAGCAATCTTTCACCAAATATGGAGCCAATAGAAGGTATATTTTTCTTTTTTGAAGGTGATGTATGCATACTGGTTAAGGATCCAAGAAGAAGAGAAAGTTTCTACTCCCACATATGGTTTACCTCTCAGGGTTCCAGATCATGACCAAAATGGTGGAAGAGCCTTTGGGTGATAGGGACCAAAACCAAGGTCAAGTACACAAATGTACTATGGCAGTGTACATAGAAGTGGGATGTTTCCTCAGTGGTCACAACACTCACTGAGTACAAAAGAAACTTTGTTCCTGTTCTTTTTAAAAGACAAGCTTCTCCTGAGAAAGATGTGGGTTCTGGGTAATGATCTCCTTGGTTTTATGGTGTGAGTTTCTCTAAAGCAGGAAAAAATAGTGTGCAGAGGGTGAGAAGTAAAATATCAGTAACCAAGAGAGCTGAGAAATAGATGTCCAGTACCCCCCTCGAACAGCTGAAGAGGTGAATTGAAGTCTTTGAGCATCAAACCACAGAGACAGAGTCCATGCTGACATACAGGCCACAGAGAATGAGCCTACGGCGGACTCATGTAAGCCAAGAACGTGGTGGGAGAATGCAGCACGGATTCTGTATAAAAGACTTAGCTTAGCCCATGAGCTCACCAAGCTTTTTAATAAGGAAGTGGACATAAATCGCATCATTTGTATTCTGTGTGAGATACCCAAAAGGTATGTGGCCCATTTTTATCAACAATATATGGCCACGTGTCTTCAGAAGAGCTCTTTCTTGTGAAAACTACCTGCCTACCACTACTTGAGAGGCAGTAGAAGATGAATGAGAAAGTTTTTTGAAGGCACTAATTCTGAATCTTTGCCCTGGAAGTGGTGGGAGTGTAGCTTGTTGGGCCTAATGACTGACAGCTTCCTTGATGGTCCTGGAGTGCTTATAACCCTAAGCAAAGAAAGGAGGGTGGAAAAAAAAGGGATCTGGAGCTTGGCCCCAGCAAGATGGCAGCTTAACTCCTATAAAGGATAGTCAATGTGAGAAAGGTAGCTTGAGGATGGTGGGCCCCCTGAACTGGAGTTACATTGATCTATGGGATCTTGGTGAAAAGGTGAGGAGGGAGGGTGGGGAGGGAAAATTCTGGTGGTTCTTCTGTATTGATTATAGACATTATGACATTAATAGCAGCTGCCACATATGAAGTGCCTATTAATACCAGGCATTTTGCATGTCTTACATTCAACCATTACAAAAAAAGTATATACAGGTATGTTATTTTGTCCTCATCTCATGGATGAGGAAATTGAGGTTCAGAGTTAAATAGTTAAATAACTAATAAAAGGCATGAAGCTATTAGGTGCCAGCATTTGAGTTCAAACACAGATCTGCCGGCCTCTTGGAGCTGCCTGCCTTCATATCAGCCGGGCAGCAGTGCATTTTCATACGTTGTCTAAATAGCACCACCAACCAGGAGATACTGAACCGATGACCCCTGGCTTCAGGGAACCCTAAGTTCTCAAAGCACTAAAAAAATCAGGGTGAGCATTCTCCTTTTCTCAGAGGCCATTCCGCAAAGAGTCAATCCAGTACAAGGGAAGCAGCCCTATGGCTCAGGCACTGGGCACAATGCTCCTCTTACAAAACGCCAGGATCACTAGGCCAAGATTCTCTAAAAGGTGGCAACTGTGATTGGATCAGGTCCAACTTGCTGGTGGATGGTAAGAGAAGCTCAAGCATCTACCCTCCATGAATTCCAGTCTGTAGCACTTAATCTACACACACAGCTGAGGTTCTCATGGCCTCTCCAGCTAGAACAAAACTCCTCAGGTGTTTTGCTTCTATGATGCCTCCATACCACTTCTAAGAGGGTCTACACTGATGTTAGCCCCACTGTCTTTCAACTGAAGACCACAGTGTAGAAAGTTGGGATGGATTTAAGGAAAGCTGACTTTGTGCCCCACGGATTAAAATACATGCACAAAACAGAGAATGCAGACCATCAGCCCACCCAGCCCCCCACGATGCCAGCAGCAACTCTTCTTTTCAATGAGAAAACAATGACTAGCTCCGAATGAAGTTGCATGGATCCATTTCAAGGGCAGGTGAACATTACTATTTCAAGAATAATGGACAAATGTAACTACAGTGTTTTCAACATAACGAGCACCCCACAAATGAAGGCGGGCCCTGCCGGTTATGTAAAAACAGGCAAATAACTATTGCATTTAACTCCTGTGGAGGTGAGATCCCACAGGTTACAGAGCTTCTGAAATGTTCAACAATTGCCCCAAACATTTATTACTTTGATCAAACTTTGTAATAACTTGTATAAAACCAAAATGTTCCAAGAGGTTTTCACTGGAAGAGTTAAGGATATATTTTAATGGTAAACAATTACATTCTTCTATCATCTGATCCTTTTTTTCTTTCTTTTTTGGAAAGAGGCTCTCTGAATTTTCAATAGTGCCTTTGTGAAGGCATCTGCTACTCACGTAATTGAAAAGATGTTTGTGCAGTGGCATGCTTGCGAGTACAGTTATTTAATCTTAATGATAAAGCCCCGAGGACAGAAAATCATAAGTAGAAACCTCTTGTTATTTATCAAAAAGAAAAGGGGCTAAGACACCTAATCTATTCTCAAATTTAAATTCATGCTTGATGAAAACTATCAATAAAACATCGGACCTGCAAAGGTTCTTAAATACTATAGCCAGGTTCAAAGGCGTGAATAGAGGGGAGGTAGGGAGAAAACAAAAATGAGACAATAAAGGAGCCTGACAAAGAAAAACTGTTTGGCAAGCCTTTTTTTTTTTTTTTTTTTGGGTCAAACAAAGAACTTGCTGTAGTTTACAGCATGACACACACACTTGATCAGTTTGTGCCCGAGGGTGTTTTTACACTCTAGAGTGTAAACTCTAACTTCTATTAATTACAACTTGCATTCAGAGGCAAATTTAAGAATTTTAAAATAGAGACTTTTTCAAAGGCTGTTGTTTATTTTTTTTTTAAACAGAAACCAGTTTTTCTACTCCAGGGCCTGGCAAGGGCTTTGTTTTACTTTTTAAAAGTTTCTAGAACTATCCAGGCTTTGGAAAGTATCCGAGCATTTTAAGCATGCTGAGTGAGTGAGAGGGAGGCTTTTGCTTATGAAGTTATCGGACTGTCCTTTTGGGAGAGATTCTGGAGGTCTTTCTCAGCCTGCCTGAGTCTCGGCACCTTGCTCGATTATCCCAGGCTGCTGGCTGTGGATAAGAGCCAGGAGGCCTTCTGTGGGCTTGGGGAAAAGGTTGATGAGAGGGCGTGTGTGACAGTGGTGCTGAAGTGCTACTTGCCGTCCCCATTGGCCAGAGCCCCTCTCACCAAGCCAGTTGTCAGAAAGGAGCTGAGTCCATAGATGGGCAACCCCACGTGCTCATGGGTAAGGATGGGGCATGGTCTACCCCCTGGACTTTGGGGCAAGGCAGCCAATAAAGCCTGAGAATATAAACTATAATACCTGCCTTGTGTATCCAGTTTGGAAATTTGGCCTTTGTATTCAACAGACAGCTTCTTCCACCACCTCATTCCCTACCTCTTGACACACATTTCCTAGAGCAAACTGTCCTTTTTGTTTGGATTTAATGTAATTCATTCAACCCCTAATTTCTGAGTCCCCGATATGTTCATGATGCTGTCCTGGGTGCACTGGGGAGACTCCGGGAAAGCAAGAGTCCATGGGCCTTGCCCTCAAAATTAGTATCTTTATGGTCTTGATTTCTACAGCGGAACAATTTAGGCAATGTACAATGACCTCTGAAGTTAAAACCAAACTCTTTAAGATCCAGTTCAAATTCTAGATCCTCCTGAAAGACTTTGCTTATTCTAGCTGAAAAGTCTCTGTTTTTGATACCTGTTGAACTTATCTGTAGCAATTACTTACTTCCCTGAGATTTTTTATAGCCTGAAGTATCTAACCCTCCTTCATGTATTTATGGACTATGAGTCAGATTGTATGGTAAGTTAGGTAAGCCAAGGATCACAGCACCTTCTGATTCTAATGAATAGTAATGGCCCAGGGTGCCATACTAAGAGGAGTTCTGAAGCTGAGTTTGGGCTCATGGAGATCAGTATGGTGTTCCCTTCGCAGTCTCTGCCAGGAACGTAGTAGCATGGGCCCCTCCTCACTGACTGCCAGCCCGATTCCAAACCCTGTGGTTTATAGGTTTTCATCATCTCAGAGGGTACTGTGGACACGGTAGACGTTCAAAAAACACCCAGTGGCTCTTGAGGGCAGCAGCTAAGGAAAAAGGCAGTCACTCGAATGGCAAAACTATCCTACCCCAGAAAAAGAAACCAGCCACTGGGAGAGGGCTTCTTACCAATTTCAAACGTAATCTTGGGCTATGTCGAAAGACTGATACTGCCACATTCCAAGAAGTATGATATGCCACATCTGGAATCGCTTTGGGTATTCTGAGTGACACAAATTGGAGGTATCTACATGACAGCAGGCCAAGCTGGTGAAAATCCATAAATTGTGCTCTGAGGCTTGGCTAGGAGGACTTGAAGTGAGAGAGGAGCCAGGCTCACAGAGGCTCATCACCAAGGAAATGGCATGCGCAGAACCAGTCAACCTCAGAAGGCAAGGTTGGGTCAATGGGAAGCCACAGAAGGTGTCTTGCTCAGCATGTGGCAGAGTGTTTAGATGAAAAGCACGGTCAATGGTGGCTCTTTTTTCTTGTCCCCCCCCAACCACAGGGCATTTGCACGGAGACTGGAATAGTGCCAAAGATAGTTCAATCCTCACGGAACTTGGCAGCCTATAGGCTACCTCCACCCTGAGGTATGTTTATTTTAACTTGTATAAAATATTTTCAGAAATATTGGATCTAGTATTTGTAAGTCAGGTGACTTCACAAAAAAGTTATCATGAAATCATGGAAGGTCTGACAGTACTGAGACTCCATCTGCCTAAGGCACTGGTGTTGGCTGATCCCACTGGGCCTCTCTGGCCTGGCCGTGTGTGCCAGCTTCCTACCCTCCTACCTGGCCTTCTGCACCCACTTAGCCACCTCCCCCATAAACATCTGAGGTTGTGATCTGTGGTGGGGAGCCTTCTTCAGCGATCTGCCGGGAAGGACTACCTTTCTAAATTTCCTGTCTGTTGTCAACTGACACCTTCATAAAATTCCTAATTCATGAAAATGAATTAATAGAAAAAAGAAATTTAAAGCAAGGTACATAAAATATAAGCCCCAATGTTTAATTAGTTTCAATGGACATAAAATTATTCTGGCAAATCGCTATGTAAGTGTAACAACGCCCATCTGTAACTATTCTGTTCACAAGAACCCAGACAGGTCAGAAAGCCTCACTTGAGGAGCTCTGGTCTAGAGACTGACTGACTGACTTCTCAGATCTCAAATGCTGAGAACTTGCCCATGTCTTTCTCAACTGGGTATTGATTAACTTCAAGGGTAACAAAATGAGCAAGAAGACATCGCGTCATGTCCTAGACATAAAGAGCTGTAACTCACCGTACTTGCCCTCTTGACTTTTTCCTCACAACATGATTAGCTGAGTTCCTCAGAACTTGGTATGTTTTTGGCATTTACCTTAATGCACATATTTAATTTACTCAAAATGTGACCCTCCCACGCTCTGCTTTCTACCTTCAGAGAAGAAAGGCAAGGGGTTCAGCTGACCATCATTTGGGTTCTGCCCAGCTGTAGCCGGTCTGGGTCTGGCTCACCCCAGGTCACAGCAAAAGAAGGCCCCCCAAACCTGCGGCAGGTCAGTCTTGCCTGGGGAATGCTCATGGGAAAAGCAAAAGTGAGAATTTGAAACTGGGCATTACGTATGTAAGAAGATGAAGCGTCATTGGTCATTTCCCGTATAAACAAATAGTTTGTTTATGACCTTGATTTTCTCAATACTCAGTAAAGCACATCATGAAGGCCTTTTGCCTTCATGCTCCCTTTTCTGTCCTTAATAAAACTTCATGTGCTCCTCAGATGTACACCATGTAATTTGCTCAGGAAAATTCAAACCAGTAATCTGGTATTCTGTGTGAAGATTTTTTTTTGCCTCTTGCACATGCTTGAAAAATATTTTTCTAAAAAAGAAAACAAATCTGCACATGACAACAAAGGCTTTAAAGTGAATCTCTATTCCAGAAAATCAAGCCAAGAGAATTCCATAAAGATAACCCCTTTCCTCTTTTTATTCCTTTCCTCAGAAAGGTGACTTGGGACACCTTAAATGGAGAGTCAGACAAGAAAGAAAATGTCCTATTTAGAAGGGTCCTGCCCAGCTGGAGGTGGGCATTTTTCTTTGCATTACGACCTACAGTAACTTTACTATCAGTCCTGAGAAAGAAGTTTCCAGAATAACCACACTTCATGAGCCCTGCTGAATTTGAGGTATCCACGTAGCAACAGTCTCGCGATGGGGAAACATTAATGCTTTTTATATTGGTGATCAGCTGTAACATGAGCAATTAAGTACAATACTAATGGACTATGGCCAGAAGCCTGGTACTAATATTAAAAACTGACAGAGATGAATAGGTTTGGAAGCAAAACCAGGCTGACAAAGACAGTTTTATGAAGTGCTTGGGCCTATTTGATTTAAACCAATCAGAGGCAAGTTTGGACGAGTCAGGCCTTCAGCGACAATGATGCATTCACAGGCATTGTACTGTTTCTGCTATGCCTTAAATAAAAACACCCATTGATTCTTTTCAACAACCCACACTTTCATTATTACACTCATTAATAAACCAAAAGCGCCCAACTAATATACAAGTAATATTTACTGAGGAACCGGCGACTTTTTTCTTGTTGGAAAATGAAAACATTTACTGGAAACATGAACCGCACCACATGAAAAATAAATCAGTGGATAATGTACAGTAGATCACTCATTTCTTCTTCATCTTCTAGGGAAGCGAAGCTGGTAGTAGGGAAAAAAGAAAAGGATCACATCTGCATATCGGGGTGAAAAGGAGACGAGAAGACTGCTTGCACAGGAGGATCGCAGTCATTCTGATCTGATGGGAAAGGTTTGAAACATGTCTACGGGCATCTCCAGACTAGATGTTTGCCCAAAACATCCTGATCTTTTGCAGCTTCTTGAGCCTTCTTGAAAACGGTGGCCCTTCACCACTAGGCCCTTCACCACTAGCCTATACCTAGCGAGAAGGAAAGAAATCTGCCAAGTCCCTTGGCACAGTTTTAGCCCAGCCTCTTCTTTGACCAAAGCAGAACTGTTTCTCGTCCCTGGGATGGATCTGAGTGTCCTCTGCCCTTCTCGGGTAGAACCATTAAAGAGAAGTAAGAAGTAAGACAGCTAGAGCAGCTGCCCCCAGACTCTTCTCCAGAGCACAGCACACAGGAACATGGCTGATTCCTTTCAGATCATGATCAGCTCAAAATGAGTGAGACTGGTATAATTGTAGTGGTTCTCATTTTTTAAAAAGATTTTACTTATTTACTTGGAGAGAGAGAGAGTGAGCGAGAGTGCACATGAGCTGGGGAGGGGGAAGGTGAGGGAGACTGGGGGCTCCATCCCAGGGTCCTGGGATCATGACCTGAGCCGAAAGCAGAAGCTTCACTAACTGAGCCACACAGGCGCCCCCTGGAATCTCATTTTTTTAAAAAGTCGATTATCTGCAAATTTTAGTACTTCACTATTATTAACTACTCACCACTCAAGACATCCCTTGCATCTGATCACAGCAATGTGAACGAGTGAAAGTATATCCAAGGAAGGGTGAAGGCCCTTGCTGATCGCCCCGGGACAGCTGTGTTCTAACCTGGGTTTCTGGCTCTGTGCGGGGATTTCCATATTGGGGGTCCCACTTGGCGGTTGACTGTTGTCTCAGCCCCAGACTACTCTTCTGTGCCCTGCTTGGTGTTGCTGGGACCGAGATTCTGCAGATTACATGCCTCTTTCTTCAGCTGTCTTCCTTTTGGGGTCCTGCAAATGGGGCTCAAGCAGGCCAGGGGAAGGGAGGAAAGGCTCCTTCTTTCTGTTTTGCCTGCTGTGAATTTCAGGGCCAACCCAACAGTAACTTAGCAGCAGCAGTTGGTTCCAGCCTGTAGCTTCTGTCACAGTCCCAGAAGAGTTTTATGGCATTTGCCCTGAGGTCCAGCATTAGCCAGGGAGCACTGCCTCCTCAGGTCTGAGCCTAGCTTCACAGTGCTCCACCTCCGAGCTTAATAACGACCAGCGCTGGATGGGATCCTCTCCCCAGGAGGGATCTGAACCCCAGCTCTGTGACGCATACTCTCTCAACTTCCGGGTGGCAACACCATAACCCCCTTTCTCCTATTCTCTTGACCCTAGGGAGCCTGTGGTTATTTCCTCCATATTAACGTTGTGCTTTACCATGTTTGTTTCAGTAATTCCCTACAGTAGATTCATTTTGTTGAATACCTGGTGTCGTTTTTATTTTCCCTACTGGAGCCTGACTGATACACACTGACCCAACAAATTCTAGATTTAGCAAGAGTGGGTGACAAAGCTTTTCAAAAAAATTTAATCCAGTGGGAGACCAAACCTTTTTGAAATACTCCTTTACTCCCAAGAGCGAGGAGAGAAGAGACGTTTTTAAAGAATCTTAAATAATGTTTTCTAGTAGCTAAATTTGAGGGATCTCGACTAGAATTTTTCAATTGGACGGAATGAAGGCATTTAGGATTCTACTACTCCAGATGAGGTAAATCATGAAACAAAGTACACAGTCTTCAAAAGAATATATCCTGGTATTTCATTTAAGATTGAGGCTATGTTTATCCACATAACTGCTTGAGTTAATTACATATACATTCACTCTACTATTGGATCCTATCCTTTTTCCATCCCAAACCTAATCTGTTTTTTTGACCATGCGACGCTCTGTAACATGTTTGATTAATTTTTATTCTTTAACTGGGTGAGTGAGCTAGCAGTTGACATACACTCTCTTTTTTTTGCAAATTTTAACTCTCTGGTCCTTGAAGTTTGATGGTTCAGATGTTGGGAACATTTGCAGATGGAGGTATGGTGGGGGCGGGGGGGGGTGTTCACTATCAGAATAGAAGTCCTTTGAAAATACAGACCGGGGGTGCCTGGGTGGCTTAGTAGGTTAAAGCCTCTGCGTTCAGCTTGGGTCATGATCCCAGAGTCCTGGGATCGAGCCCCGCATCGGGCTCTCTGCTCCGCGGAGTGCCTGCTTCCTCCTCTCTCTCTGCCTGCCTCTCTGTCTACTTGTAATCTCGGTCTGTCAAATAAATAAATAAAATCTTAAAAAAAAAATACAGACAGAGTTTATAATGAAAATGCTCCGATTAAAGCTTTGACTCGTAAGTCCACACCAAACTGAATGTGTTCCCTTAAGTGCTGTTTACTTAACACTCACCTGAGATACCAATGCTATTTTGTACTAGGATTTCAGTGGTGCCCCTGTTATGTCCATAGGTTTTTGTATTAAATACTGAGAGAAATAATGCTCACATTTGAAAAACTGATGTAGTATACTGACAGGAAGGCTAAGCCCTGTCACCAATGTTTAAAAATCCTTGTGGGTTGTTACTCAACAAGTAAGGCAATCTCTTGCTACTACTTTGTGGGGATTTTTCATGGGGTACTAAACCCAACCTAATTTCCTATGACTATACCTACAAAAACTTTCTAAGTTTCACTGAATGGCTATGCGAACAGAAGCTCTATGCTAAATGCAACACAGATAAAAATTCAACTGAGCTCAACAAAATATGACTAAGAGGAGATCCACTAGGTAACATTATCTGGAGGATCCAAAGGTGGGTGATCTGGGTCGAAGCTGGCGTGCTAATGGACTTGTAAAACAGCCATCACACTTAGCAGTTCTGTTCTACTTTTCAAACTGGCAAGCTAACTGGCCTGTTTGTTCAGCTGTTTCTTGACTTCATTCCATCCATGACCGTTATTAAAACATACACAGACAGACAGACAGACAGACACACACACCCTCTGCTTGGATCTTGCAAGCTCTGAATTTGAAACCAGGTTGCTGAGTCAGTCAACATGTCAGCGGGGAAACGAAATGCCAGGGATAAAGAAGTTGGCGCAACCCTAACAAATTAAGAATGGACTGGAAGCGGAGAGCAAGGATAATTCGTGAATTTGTTAACAGACCTGCACTGCTGTGGGCAACAACGGTCCTAATGCAAAGAGGGAACATTCCTGTGGAGACAACCTTTATAGCGCATTACCTCGTATTTGCATGATCATCACCTTCTGAGAGAAGCTGCAAGTGTTAGAAAACTGAACCATGCAAAGCTTGGCAAGAGAGGATTTTCTTGGTCAAAAGCATAGTTGTAGAAGAAAGAAATACCAAGATGGGGAGAAAAACCAATGGATCTTATCTGGAGCCAATTTTCTTATTAAAGCAGGGCTTACTTTTCAATATTAGTACATTCAACATTAAACCATTTCAATGTCAATACGGTTTAATGGCAATCCCATGGTAACAGTGCAGAATTAGGATTTCCAGAAGCGGAAGGTTCTCACAGCAAATGAACCTACGGAGAATGTATTGAGTAATCTAGGCTTGTGGGGACAAAAAAATAAAAAGGTATTGTCAAATAGGTGGCCACAGGATAAAAATCAAACCAAAAGAACATCTAATTTTAGCCCCAGTAACCCGAGAAAGCCATGTCCCCTAAAAAATCACAAGGCGGTATGCGAGCTAAAATGCCAGAGGATATTTTCTATTTCCAGAAAGGTCCTTCAGACTTCCCCTTATCTTATCCTTCACCAGAAGCTTCTTCCATTGAGCGCACTTTTAATTAGGCAAGGACTTTCCAGGAGGGGGGTTCTTACCTTTCATAATGCCTGCGGGTGCACGTGGCAGCGCTGGTGCTCCCAGGATTACCGCCTAATTCATCATAAATATGTTTCCATTGTCGGCGGGCTGTTATCTGAAAAGATGGCAATGGGAAATTCAATCTTGCATCAGAAGAGATTCACAGTGCCAGGATTCAGTGCATATGCAACAGGCAGAAGAGGACAGTCTGTTCTGGAAGCCCAGACACAGAGAAGTCCAAATGAGCATGTGGGGAGATTCGGGGTTCCACAGGGGGGTCTCACTCGTGGTACTCTTCTTTTCAATAAACATGGAATTCTGCTTTGGGTTCTATATTGTGTCACCCTTAGAGCATTTTCTCTAAGGCATCTCCCTGTATAGTTTATGTAGTTATCTTCCCCACCCCCACCCCCCCCGCCCCCGGGAACAAACTCTTACTCTGATCCTTTAGGTCATGTTGATAAAGCATCCAAATAAAATAAGATTTTAGCTAAAGTATCAGTTTAAATGAATCAGAATGAACACTGGTTGCTTAAGGGGAATGGGCGGCCAAGGGTATATGAAAAGAGAGAGGCTTTTCGCCTGCTTTTGTATCTTCTGATTTTTGAGCTGGGTGCTGTGTTGACCACTTCAAACACTAAATAAAATTACTACATAGACTAATTCAATTGATCCAATTGCTTATGGAATTTGCAGTCATCTCCGGCTTTATTTTTATGCCAGCCAGCTCCTCTAACCACCAAAACAAAACCCAAATCTGAAACTGTATATGTTGCAACCTGTTTATTTTTATTCCCTTAGGTCAGGAAAACGGGTGATCCATCCAGTACCAGGAAAACGAACAAATTCCAAAGTGAAAATGCAAGCTATGTCTACTGGGGGGCTGGGTGCCTAGAACCCGGGCAGCTTACAGTCTACAGAACAGCATACTACAGCCCTGTTTAATCACTTTCTTTAATTTTATTTTTATACATAAATTAAGATTTTACAAAATAACAGATGCATGATCTGGCAAATGATTAATCTGGGAAACCACGTCATTTACTATATCCGAGCAAGTCTAGTATTTCCTTGCAAGGAGGAGACAGAGCCCATTCTGAGGTCCTTGTGAATACTTCTAAACAGAGTTACAGGAAAACTCTGTTATTGGAATGTACAGGGCGGGGGGGGGGGGGGGACAGGGTGTGGCAGAAGTGCCCATGGCAGTGGCAGTGGCTACAATCACCCTGGGGCTTCTTTTGAAATATACCGACAGAGCTGCAAGCCCAATTCACTTAGGGGCTAAAGGCAGCAAGCCCCGGGGAGGTGGGGAGCGATCTCAACCTGCAAACAGGGGCTCTGTCCCTGTAATCTAAGGAGGAGGGGAGGGGTGGTTAAACACTACAGGGTAAATGGCACCTTTTCCATTTTATATAAAACCCCCTTTATTTCTATAAACCCTTCTCGACCCTGAGACAATGGGAGGTTTGCATTGTTCAATTTCCCAGGAAGCATTCTTGAACCAATGAGTTTCAATAGTTCTCTCTCGACAGAACCACCTCTTGCATCTCCTGGCAGGTATGACTAAAAATAGATATTCTCCTTCATTTATAGCTTGGTTTAGATGATAATAAATGGTTTCAAGCCCCTTTCAAAACACTCAAAATACACATTTCAGTAATTATTTTATATTTAATTACGATGTCCCTCTAATCATTGAAATAGTACACTTTCAGGCTGATCTAGTCAAGATCTATGGAAAGGAAGGAGCGAAACTCTACCCCCTCCCACGTGTTTCTGTTATTCCTCAAAGCCCTTAGCACACCAGGGCCTCTTGAAACACACCTCCATAGTTGTCTCCCTCAGATGAGGTGTGTGGGCCCTGGGGAGTCCAGCAGGGCCAGAAAACAGGTCTGTCCCTGCACGCACTTCAGAGGAAACCATCCCTTTTGTCATCCTTGTATCTCTTCTGTGCACTGTTTCCTATCTTATGAAGGACTATCACAAGCGTGATACCATTTCATTCTCCCTTCAGCCTGTGAGGTAGATTACAGGAATCTCATCACAGATGAAGAAGAAAGACACAGAGAGTTTGCCCAACTGGCCCAAGGACACACAGCAGTGGAATGGTCACATCAGGGCTCATACAAATGTCTTATGATCCCAAGAGCAGGCTTCCCCACTACATCGAAACAGCCTCCCCATCAGAATGAGCTGGTGAACAGCCCACATGTATAGCAGGGTGTTAATGCAGAATCTAGGGACCTTATGCTTCCCGTGAGTAGAGGGCTGTGGAAACCACAGCTTCTGCTACAAGGTCTCGACTTTGAGCTGTGGGTCTCTCACTGCTGAAGAAATAGCACAGCCACAGGTCAGCAAAAATCCAAGGGGATGGGTTAGGCATAGTGCTCTGAGATTTTACTTCCACCCAGTAAAATTATGCTCCTTTTACCCTGACCATGTGTGTATCTAGTTAGAACAGAAATTCGCTATTATGTTCACCAATGAATCATAGATAAGTCTCAATTATACTGGAATCCATCCATTCACTCAGTCATTCAGTCATCAAATATTTCCTGAACATCTCCCACTTGTTGGGTGCTGTGCTAGCATCTGGGATGCAACAATGAAAACCAGATCCAACACCCAACATGACCACATCCTAGTGTGTGTGTGTGTGTGTGTGTGTGTGTGTGTGTTGGGGGGGATTACCAAACATAAACAAGGGACTACACAGATAAACAAAATAATACAGGTTGTGAAAAGTGTAATGAACGAAAGACCACCAATGACGGGCTATTTAATGTATGGAAACTGACCATGCCCCCCCTCCTACACCCATCTGCTAGACTTGGGGGTAGTACCCTGTTCAACACTTGCCTATCACAGAAATGACAAACTTCTTTAAGAATAAATAATGAATTATCAAAAGGAGGAAAACAATCTTCCTCATGCTAGGACTGAAACTGTGGCAGCAGGGGCCAGCCTCCAGTGTCACTTGGCATTAGTTAAGGCATGCACAGCTGGTTAGTGGTCTGTGTTAGCCCCTGCTAGCAAGTTCTGGGTTTAAATACAGTTTTTACCAGTAAGAGTTGATCTGGAGCAAAGACAAGGGCTGGGCCTTCCAGGAAGTCGTCCCTGTTTACCGAGCTTCCACTGGCCGGCCTGGATGAATCAGGCCATTTTGAGATATTTTCTTTCCACAGGAAAGTCATAAAATGTGCTCTTTCCAACTGCTAAATGCTTTTATGTTTTTAAGTACACAGTTCTCCTGGGTATGCATCTCCATTTTTTTGTATGTAGATGTGCTCTTAATTCAAATGCTGTCCACGGGCTTTAAAGTGAGAAATGTCTAACTCCCCCCCCCCCCCCGGGTTGTCCAAACCCACTGTGGGTCCCAGAGCCCTATAAGGAGAAAGGAAAGAACACGAGAACTCGCAAGAACTCCTCCTGACCAAGCTCCCGGGCATTGTGCTCCCACCTGTATAAATGTGCCTCCTGCACTAATATGCTTTCCTCATGCCGAAGTATGCATTTGCTTTGGGTTTTATTCTGTTGCCCCGAATGTGTGTTATCTCTAAAACCCACGGGGGCAAAACTAGTGTCTGCCTCATCGTGTCTAGCCTCCGGTTCCACTCAGCTGGAAATAGTCTGATCCAGCCATGGGGTGAGTCTGACTAGCTCTTGGGTTAAGCTGGAGCCTCCCGGTCATGGTCACATTTCTACCTGACCTTCTGTTATTTTAGGTTTTTAAGGATACAGAGAGTTTCTGGCTCTTTGTTTCCTGAAGAAAATGGCCAAATTCATACAATGATTTTTCTTGAATTGTGCTTCCCTTGTCATCTCCTGCAAGACCCTCAACTAAATGACAGGGATTCCTGACCTCAATCCATCTTCTACTGGCTACCATTGAGGGCACTGGGCCAGGAACAGAGGTGTGGAGGGGAAAGGTGGAAAGGATGGAGGGTTGTGGGTGGGGAGATATCATGAAAAGAAAGAGAAGTTACTACCTTCAAGGGTTTGTAGCTTAGCAAGAAGCATAACCTCATATGATTAACCGTAAAGCAAGATGAAAATCTGAGCAGATGGCACCCAAGGGAAGCAAACCAGCCTAGGTGTGTGGAGACTTCATCTCACTCCCTTCCCTGGTGTGGGCAAGACCCAAGAAACTGTGAAGAGCATTGCACATCTATTATGTTCAGGTATTTCATTTCTTCCTAATGCAGTGGTTTTCAAACTGCTTTTTAGGATGCAAGGTGGACTGAAACTAACCCTCCACACCTCTGCCAAGAAAATGGGTCCAGGGGGTGATAAAGGAATCTGTCCCATCTATTGCTTATTTGATGAAAATATCCTGCTCTTAAAAAAAAAAAAAATTGGGTAACAATTTTAACCTAAGACATGGCCTTGGAGCCTTGGTTTCTTTACCTTCGAGATTGCAGGGATGAAATAATGTTGGAATTTTTGTGGCCTGGTTAGGAAACAGCAATCAGAAATCTTGCAGGACAGTGTGTCCATGGCTTAAGAATGTAGCAGATGTGAAGTCAAAAGGAACATTTGCCTGCATGCAACGTTGCCCAGGCTGCTCAGAGAAAGAGCCGCTTTCTCCGGACACCTTGAGGGCGGACTGAATTCAAGGAAGATGACTTTTTTTTCCTGGTAGTACTCCAGGAACTGGAGCTTTTCAAAACTACATGACATCATCTTTGGCCTCAAGAGTTCTGAATTAAGCAAGAGGCTTTGTCCGTCCAGAGTACTAGGGTTAGATTCAGAGGATGTCTTGAAATGATGTCAAAGCCAGAATCTGGTATCAAAGCCTAATCCTTCCAGCAAAAAGACATGTGACTTCTTCCTCCAGATGAGTAATAATGGTCTTGTCTCAGCCATGGGGACAGACAGAGCTGCTAAACTGGCATTCTTGGAAGGTACCGCTTGCACGGTCCTCTGTCTCTAGAATATGATTTTCTCAAGACCCATTTCCCTACTCTACCTTCTCTCCAAATACTGCCTCTGGCTCACCATCACATGGTTAGCCAAATGGAAATCACTTTAGCGAACCACACTCCACACACTGCATCCTGGTAATACCCCAAGCTACTCTTCACGCTGTAATTGCTTCACCAGACACTGAAGTGAAGACCTCTTTGGCTCATCAGCGCAACCGTATCCAGCTCTGCTTCCTCAACTGTAGGTGACCCCGCTCTAAAATGTTTGGGAGGAGAAGCTGGATATATGATTGTAAAGGAAGGAGCCTCACTGCCAACCAGTCAAAAGGCGGGGATATTGTTTTTTAAGGAATCAAATCCACTCAATACATTTATGATCTCAAAACCTAAGGATGCAGAGACACAAAATTCATTTCCAGCAAAGGCAGAGGAGGCCAAGAGAACTGAATATAGCCATTAGTCAAATGCTTCTAAAGGCTTAAAATAAAACTTCTGCTCCTCTTTTTTTTTTTTTTTTAATTCAATTTAAGGGTTGTGAAGGACTGCAATGAAATAATCCATAATCCGCAATTCAAACCAGAAGGTTTGGAATAGTTTATAACCACAAACAAAAACAAGCCAATTAAGATGACCTCTTTTTAAAACCAGAAGGAATTCCAGAGAGATGTCTTTATCCAGTCACAAGTTAACGGCAGAAGAGATATATCTACAAATTTTAAACTTGCAATTTTTTATTATTACTGAATGTTTACATCACACAGACCTCTTGAACCATCTCCTAACTCCATGCGTTTTTCTCAAGAATCAGATAAAAATCTCAGCTAGTAGTTCATGGAGATTTGTACCTCAGGCCAGGTACAAAGACCCGACTGAAAGATGCTACTAATGACGGTAGGCTATTAGAGGCTTTTCCCAATATATCACCCAAACTAGGGAGAAAGCACTGTAGGCACAAAGAATGGTCATTTATGCACCCCTTTCCTTCCAGTGATGTGATGGAGGCTGTGACAGCTGCACGGAAAGTTCTCAGCAAGTCAGAATCTGAAGAAGTTGGCCATGCCCCCTTGCAACTCATTTCGCCTCACTGTGCCTCAGTTTCCTCACTTGTAAAATGAGGGTCTGGATCGGAGTAGGACAAATATCTTTCTCTGCACCAAGACCAATTTGCAAAACATAAAAAAGGTTCGGAACCTATACTTTCCCTCATTCAAAATGAAAATGGCTTATCATGGATGGAAAAACCTTCACTGGAAACTTTGAGCTGCTTTGGGGCCAAAGGAATGGTAATATTCTGGCAGGCTTCTTTAATAATAGCGTGGAGACAACTTTCTAACCTTAGATGCTTGACTTAGAAGGGGCCACACTGTGCAGCAAGGAGCCATAAGAGCCAGTAGGTGAGGTGGGAACAGTCACCGTTACCATTAGCTTTGAATTAGCATCACCCGGAGTGCTTATAAAAAAGGATTCTCAGGTTCTTAGGCCCAGGGCCCACTGCAGTTAATGTCTCAGTGTGGAGGTCTAGACATATCCATATACTTGAAAGGTCCCCCTTTGAAAATCTGAGCCCTAGTTTTCGAGTGGCCTCTGGGAACCACAGGTCTAGAAGATTCCAAGATCTCTTTTGAGCTCTAATGACAAGTCTACATGTGCTTCTGCCATCAGATAATCTTACAGATAAATGTCTTTCAATAACACAGCGATGACAACTTAAGTCCTCAGACGGATCTTACGCATACATCTGCTGGAGCAGCTTCAAAACTGAATCCTCGCTGAACATCTCATTTCATTTATTGGTCAACGTATACCAATCGAAAAATGTATTCTGTACTTGGGGGATTCAAAAGCTGTGACATAGCGTGGGAGTAGCCAACTGCAGTGCCTATAGGGACAGCAAGGTAGTATGAAGCATTAAAAAAAATAGAAAGGAAAGGAAGGGGAGAAGAAAGAGAGGGAGGAAGAAGGAAGGAAAAATCCCACCAACCGGCTTCATCTAGTTTACGACTCCAGATGTAGATGTTATAGCTAACAAGGCTAAGTAGATTCACTGTCTCAGAGTAGATGAAAAAATTGGTGGTGAAGAATGGCAGGGACCCAATGAACAACGAGGGAGTTGATGGGTAAATAGAGAAGGAGGGAAGGAGCAATTCCAGAGGTTGCCAGTCCTCTTTGTGGCTTGGCTGAGGAGGCTGGCTACTCGTACATAACCAGATGGGAAGCAGATGCCAATCTGGTGTCCCAATGCCCCCCCATCCCAGCCTCTCTCTCCTTGACTCCACCTATACTACAGTGACGGCAGAATGAGGGGCAAAACATAACACTTCGCTTGTTATCGATCTTCTCTGTGTCACTGACCCCACCCCCACTCTGCCCCCAGCCAGCCTACAGAATTCTAGGGGCTACCATCTGAAAGCCTTTCTCACAGGGCTCCATCCTCTCTGGACTGGCCTTTGAGGTCATGCATCCCAGCCAACTGGCCACCCGACTTTATGTTATCCAACTCTCTACGTCCAACATCATTCTACCTCCACATTTTTATTTTTCCGTCTGGCTTTCTCTTCCTGGAAGGCTGTGATCATTCACGTCTAAATTCCGAATATTCTCTAAAATCCTGCTCAGAAGGCAGGAGAGCCACAAGTCTTCTTCCCTTGTTTCTAAATGAAATCATCCTTAACCTGAACGGCAAATGGATCTTTTTCCACCTTGTCTCTTCATTATAATCACCATCTCTCCTGGACGGCAAGCAACTAGAACCACTGTCCTAGATATCTGTGCATTCTCCAGAGTGTCCCACACCATGCTGTGAACACATAAGACTTATTAAATACGTGTTCCGGTGATTTGCTGATTGCGCGGTCATTTGTTACTTTGCTCATTCAGCAAGAGAAAGAATACTATGTGTTCAGAATACTGCCAGTGCCCTGAAATTTATCAGAAGTTTTTTTTGTGTATTCCACACCCACTTGCTGCTGCCTGGAGAAAAACAGATCTTTGGGAGGATACAGAAGATACAAAAGCAGGAAAAACGGATCCTGTGGAATTTGTTGGCACTCTCCCTATCAGTAAACAACAATACATTTCTGGGTTTAAAAAGAGATTTAATAATATTGTGCAGTATCACGTAACTTATCTGCAGTTCATATAAATGTGTATTCCTGTTCTTAAATCAAGCATTAGACTTAAAAACCTAGGCTATGGGTTGGGCTCCTAAATCCACGAGACTAACTCTGAATAAGTTATCTTTTTCACATGGACAAAAGCTATAATTAGCTTAAGATTTTGTGAAACTACGAGCCACCTTGGCAAGAAGTCAATCTCTTTGTCCTATCCACAGATCCAACCAAGTGAAAAATCGTATTATTTATTTTACAGAGGGTGCTTGGTCAAATAAATATTTAAGTAAATTTGTGTCTATGAAACACACATTTTATAATACTTCATATGAACATTGTATTGCTTTGTAAATGGATATGTAGATCCCAGGTCTTAAATAAACATTTTAGACACACATTTACTCTCATCTTAGAGTTCGGAGTCAGAATTCATAGCAGGTATCTCTACAGTAAATACCAGATTATCCGAATCACATCATGCTGGCCATCTTTCCCCATTCCAAATCCCTGACATCAAACCATTATATTAGTTGGTGAAACAATATGCTATACCTGGCAAGAAACACTGGTGATTGTGGTGGGACTAAAAATGAATTTCATTTTCTTGACTCTGTGTCTCTTACTGTCGTTTTACTATGATACAGAAATATTCCAGGTTACTTCATAAAGAAAGAAAAAAATAATTTCTTATTCAATTGCAGAAGACACTGCACAACTTAATCTGATCATTGTGTGGAGGAGAAAATATTTCCAATGACGACATCTTCCTGTCAATTGATTTTATTACAGATTTCATCTCTGCGTGCTATATTAATACAGCTCTTTCTTCCTCTTTCAAGATTTTAATCTTAGTTTGTTGCTCTAACGTTTTATTGGTTCAAAATACATGTTGTAAAATCCGTGGCCATCAAATTTTCCTGTGGGCTAAAAATAACCCGTTCCTGTCAGTTAGAATTAGCTGATAAAGAGTGTCAGAGCCTGTTCTGAATAAGTTTGATAACTTCCTGTTTATGCGGCACTGACCCTTGTCTAATAAAGCTTCTTTGCCCTAGAATAAGAGAAGATTCTGCTGCATTCTATTCCTTAATGGCCAATACTGATTACTTTTGAAAGCCTTTAATACATTTCCCATATTAGACATGAACAGATGTCAGGTATGTTGCCAAGGGAAATTTCTTTTATGCAATCTTGGCTTGTTGTACAATAATAGCCCTTTCTCAACATGGGAAAAAATTACAGACCCAACTAATTTCCCTGACAGGGGAGAGTTACATATGTTTTCCACTTGTAGTTTTTACGACAAGTTTACAATTTTGCCAAACCTGGAACTAATTGGGATCATTTCCAAAAGCGGCCCAATAAACCCCCAAAAGTGTGGAGCCATTTGAGGAGGTGGTCAGGGACGGTTAGCTTTTTATTCTCTCCGTTTTGGTCAGAGAAGGGGTGGGGGAGTTAGATTGCAAAATTATTTCATTTAAGTTGCTTAAACACTTACTGTTTCATATCCTCCCAGTTTTTGAGCAGCTTGAAACATAGTCCAAAGGTTAACTGTTAGAGGGACAATAAGTATTTAGATAAGCATTGCATTAACATACTTCCAAGAAATGTCAATCAAAACATTTTGTTTTGTTTTGTTTTCAATGAGAAAGAGAAAAAAAAAAACAACACACAAAAAACCAAACCCAAAACACTGGTACCCCAGAGAGCTAAGTTCTTAGGAAACAATTTGCCAAAGGGCATTCAACAACAGGATATATTATTACCACTTAAAATATTTCTTAAGAAACAGTCACAAATACGGAAATGGTTCTACTCTGGGGATAAAGGACAACACAGTTTTAATCCTATTGCCATCAGCACATCCAGGGAAGCTAAGTTAACAGCATCCTTGGGGACAAGTGTGAGATTTCAAAATTAGGGTTGGTCTTGTTCAACCCTTAGAAAGAAGCTATTGATTAAAGGGTACTATATCCCGCTTCCTTCAGATAAGAACTTATCATAATCAAGAAATACCAGCCACTTTTATACACGATTACCTTTTTAACAGAATGTCTGAAGGTAGCACCATATTAAGAACCCATACCGTATTTCACTAACACGTGGTGCTTTGTAATGAGTAAGAAGACACACCATTTTACACTTGAAGTTGCAGCGACATAACAGATCAAAGGGAAGGAAGAACTCATTCACAGAAGACTCTAGTCCTGAGTCCACTTAGTCCCCTAACTTGCCTGTGTGACGTTCTGAATATATACTCTTGTAGGACACATCTCCCTTTGCAGGGTTTGCGTACGTTGATGCTGTTAAACAATTATTCCAAATTGCTGGCAACCTTCTTCATTTGTCCCAAACATCATGGAATGGGACTGCTATGGATTTGACTCTTTTACAAGAGGGGAAAATTGAATTTCAAGTAATGCCTTGGTAAGGGAAATGAAGAATAAAATTAAAAAAGAAAAAAAAAAAAAAGCTCTTTGACACAACATGTTGGAAAAGCCTCGTTGAACCTTGCACTATTTCAAAGCTATCAGGAGCCCGGCCTCGGCCTTGATTTAATCTGAACCAATGCATAATGCAACAAAGCTGTTCACAGTACATTAATTTTACTTCTATTTCAAGCAACCAGTTTTCAGACAAACATTGTAATCATTCGTAGTTATATAAGTTTATAATGGCTGCGAGTGTTCTCTTGCAATCAGTGCCAATTGCTATTAGGTATGTAAATTGTTATGTAAAACATACAGGTTTGACATTCTTCATCAAAATGACACATGGTTTTAATCTAGGAAGATACATTTGGAGAAAATACTATTTCAAGCCAGGGGCTCATTGCTTTGTGTGCTACAAAATCCAGACAGAGGCAAAATATATATTCGGTTGTGAAATCAGGACCGGATCTGGGTTTCTTCTCTCTTTTTTTTTTCTATGGAATTCTGCTCAGCTGCAAGTTTCCTTTTCTACTTAAAAATGTATTATGATGCTTAAATGTAATCCAAAATTGGGCTTTCGGTTCAAATCTGGGTATTTTGTGTTTCCTCTGAAGTGAGGCTTTTGTTCTCTCTTAACAAATTTGGGGCTTAGGAAATACGTTTTCTCTTTCTGGTTGTTTTATCCACCTTTCAATGTTCTCCTCTTTAAAGCTGCCTTTTTGCAGGCAACATCTGGGCCTGATAAAGTGACGTCATATTATTATCTCAGAAGAAAGGCGTTACAGACTCTCAAGATTGACAAAACAGAAAATGAGAAACTTTCAACATGTCTATTTCCAGTCATAATCAGTGGATTCAAGCCTATAAATATCTCACTGCAACTGCCCCAGAAGGGAACAGTGTAGCGGAAAGGGGCAGGGAGAAAAATCCCTGGGCTGGATGATTTGTAGATTTAGTATAAACAGAGAGAAAGCATCATCCCCAGATTAGGATTGCGACATAGCCCTGAGTCAAAATTTTTTTCCCAATTTAAAGAACAGGAGCAGTTTTGATCTTTTGGAAATGAAAACAAGCATACTTACTCTGTTTAAAACCTAAATAGGGGATCCGTTCTATCGGGGTCTTCCTTTCTTTCATGTATTTATAAAGTGCCACCAAGAAAGCCTGCTCATCTGCTCTGCACTCTTCGCCGATGGCAACCTTTGGTTTCTCTTCATTGGAGACTTTTTTACAGTTATTATGGTTATTCTTCGGCTTGGACAAGGCTGACCTGGCCTCACATTTCACCTGGAAAAGGGGGAAAAATATGCCACGTCAAGTCAAGTACCACCTTGGAGCACTCACAAAGACACAGCCAGTGACAGCTTTCACTGTGTGGGAGCGGGGAGCCAGTAAATTAACTTTGCCCTGAAGGAGCTTTATAGAGGCAACATTGAGTATGAATTGTCTCAGATCACCAGGTGGAAACTTTCTGTAAAGGGCCGGGTAGTAAATATTGCAGGCTGTGGGGCCAGATCGTCTCTGTTGCAACTACTCAACTAGCGCAGAAGCAGTTACAGACGTAGAAGTGAATGGGTATGACTGTGTTCCAATAAAACTTTATTTATAGAAACAGGTGGTGAGGGGCCATAGTTTGCCAAACTACGCCAGCCTTCTAGTCCTTGCAAGTGTGTTGATAGGAAACCAGAAACAGTGTCCCCATCTGGTGGAACCATTCTTTTGCCTCTTTACACACTTTTATTTTCCCAAGGGGCCCCATCTGTTAATGTCATTGAACAAAATCGTGTCTTTTTAATAAATAGTCCCATATCACGCACTTTGCATCAACATGGAAGAAAGTTTATTTCTTCACAGTAAACGTTTCTTGTTGCTACTGTTTCCTGCCACCTGAAAAGAACATGTCAATGCCAGCAGATGTTGGCATCAGGAACACCAGCAAGGTGGGTTCTGTCACTTGAGGGGGATGCCCAGATATATCCTCAGTAGGAAACAAAAGATTCCCACTCTTTAATGGCTTTTTGGTCAGCTCTGAGAATGTAATAGGAAATATTAACTTGCCACAAAGGAAAGAGTAGAGGTCAGCTAAAAACCGAAGACGAGTAATGGAAAGCGCCATAATTTAAAAATTAATGGCAGCCAACGTGCCAGATGTTGTTCCTTCCACACTCTAGGCGAATACGGAACTCGGCAAACTGAGTGGCTAACCTAATGTTCCCTGTTCACTGCCATGTTCTACAAGAGGCCTTTGATGGTTGTTAAATATAACGCTAAGTTGCTGAGCTATTTTAATTGTAAAAGGGGGAAGTACAAAGGGTCAGACTTTGAGTTCAAGTGCGCCCATGGGGAATGTGTACATTCTGATATTCTTTACATCTCCGTATCTAACATCGGAGAGAATAGGGCAAGTGCTGGGGAAATGTTATGAATAAAAATGTCCCACATACTCAACATTGTTTTCCATTTCAGTTTTTTGACCCCTCTTTCTCTTTCCCTTCAGCCTGTCCTTTCTAGGCTTTAAGAATATAAAAGGCTGTGCTTATTTATACAAGGGAACTATATCCTCCTGCAAGGGTTTTCTTTAACTTATTCTCTCAAGCGAACGTGCGAGGTTAGTATCTTTAGACTGGTTCTGGAAAAAAAATAAAACTTCCTGTACAACTCATTCAACTGGGCTTCGAGATAAGATTTTAATTTTTAAGGGGCTGTGCAAATGGGACTAAAACACTCCTCCATGTAGAATGTTTACTTACAATATTTTCAAACTTGAGTACTTTGTCACATCACATTAAGGTGAACATCCTGTGAAACTTTATGTTGTCATCATTTCTCACTGTCAAATTTTAGACTGAGTCTCAAGTTCTAATGAAATCTCTAATTTAATGGCTTTTGAAATCAGAAAATCATTCCAGTTTTAATCTGCATTGCCCTGGCCTTTTATGAGTGTTTACGATGTAGCCGGGCTCTGTTCTAAGCATTTTTAAAGGTATTATCTCATTTTATGTCTGCAACCCTAGCAAGGCACGTGATTATTCTTGCGTGAGAGATGAGGAAACTGAGGCACAGAGGGGATGAATGAGAGCCACAGGATCATGTCCAAGTTAGTATGCAGTGAGCTTGGGATCTGAACCCAGGTAGTCTCATTCTTGTGGTAATCAACACCATAATTTACTGATACTCATAAAAAAATGAAATCCAGAGTCAAAATACACTTCCAATTAAAAGCATATCTTATCACTAGGCATTACAAAACCTTAGAAACGTGATCTATCAAATGAGGAATACAAGATAAAACTAGGTGGTTTCCAAAGCATAGAAGGGCTCCATTCCTTCTATTGTATATTGAGCAAAGGGAAGGAAACCAGTATCAACTGAGGCCCAGCAGTGAGCTGGATACAGTGCTGTGGACTTCCTATAGTCCACCAAATGTTCACAAAAATCATCAGAGGGAGTCCTCTAGCTCCATTTTATAGTTGAGGAAAATGAAGCTTGGCGAGGTTATGTATTTTGTAGTTGGCTCATGGGGTCAGAACTCTGGCTTTGGACTCAGGTGGGCCTCACTCCAAATCCTGGTTTTGCACAAACAGGAGCAGATACAAGATTTGCATATAAAACAGCCTGAGTCTTAAACTTGCAGCGATCATGGGCCATTATTTATATTATGAGGTCAGAAGCACCACTGTTAAGGAAGTATGAGCCTTCCCTTAAGGTCTAGAAGGCTGCCTAACCTTCTGCCTCAAACTGTGCAAAAGCATCCAGAAATAGAAGGAAAGCACGGATAAGGTGCACAAACCAAGTCCAAAGTCATTCAGACTCCCTCCTTTGTAAAGAAGGCTCCTGGGCAAGCCAGGCTACCACCTACTGAACTCCATCTTGAACCTTGGTGGGTGAGCCAGCAGGTTTCTCCTCTTTAGGGCTCGGGGGTGGGGACAAGCAGATGCCTTGTAAGAAGTGAGCAGTGGTTTCCTTTCTCCCGCTAGCTCCATATATTTCTTGAGTTAACAAAAAGGAGCCCTTTAGGCTATTACTCTATTTCTGGGTAGGACCTGGCCAACTTCCTTTCTACATATTTTCACATTTACCCCAAATATTCTCTTTTTCAGTTAACATTTTAATCTCCTGCAATTTTAAAAACAGGAGGTGGTCTTCATGTTGATCTTGAGAATGCCCAACCTTTGGATGGTGACAGTTAATTCCTAGATCTGTTTTTCCCAACCTGAACACCTTCTACTTGTTTAATTCACTAAGAGCTTTGGGGTTTCTAAAGTGATTGAGGAAGTGCTAATTAAAGAATCCCCATTTAATGTTTTCAGTGAGCCACCACCTATTTGATATTAACCACATCCCTTCACTGGTCTGAGTTATAACTAATCCAGCCTCAACGGGGGCAGCAAGATGTGATGAACCAGCAAGAAAGAAGAAGCGACAGTCTAATTTTGATGTGGTCATTAACTTGCTAGGAGACCCTCATCTTCCCTCCAGTGAAGCAGGAAGGATAATTCCTGGGAGTGGTTCTGAGGAACTGGAGGAAACATAGTGAAAATAATGCAAGTATCACATTTGTGAAATATCAAAGGGATATTTGTGATTTAAGGGAAAGAAAATATGGCACACGATGGTTTCCCTCTTTTTGTTCCTTTTTGAGTATAAAGCACTTGTAATATATTTCTGGCCTTTCAAAAGTGCCTACAGAATGTGAAAAGTCATTTGCCCTTTATCTGTGGGGGCTTCCCATTAGAGGACTGGACTGAGAAGATTTTTCTTGTACAGATCACCATATGAATGGGCTTGGGCCCACATCAGCTGCCATAAGATGGTCCCAGGGAAACCACAGGATTTGGTTGGATACTTTCAAGACATCTTCAGAGAACTGGTAGCCTCTTTCCCGTGTGACTTTTGCTGTCTTTGGAAAGCCATGAGATCCTCCATCCCTTGAGAAAGGGGAGTCTGGCAAAGCTGGCTTTTACATTTTCATTGAAAGAGTACAACCTTTTGACGGCAACAGGCAAATTACTCGAACTGCTCTTCCAGCCATGCAGACCACAAACCCAGGAGGTTCTCAGTCTAGAGAGCTTTGCTCTGTGGAGCTGGTATGTATCCATGGTTAGAAATAGTCTGTTTGAGACACTTTTGCAAAACACAGTCACACAGGTGTTGGTCATAAAGCCCAACTGTCACTTGAAATATTGCTTCCAGTTCAGCAAGTGATCCAATGGTCTCAGGCTTGTAATCTCTATGACAGTGTTTTAATAGAAAAGACCTCTTTAAGACATAAATGCCTTTCTAGTGGTTGTCTTGGTCCCAGAGGTGGCCTGCTCATTTTGTAGAGACTTCCCCTCTGTGTGCTGGGGTCAACACACAAGCCCACCATACTCCATGCCTACTAGTCTCTTTCTTTTAGTTGAAGTGGTCTTGCCAGACCCGTTGGAAGCGACCAAGGCAGAACTGTAATCCAAGACTTTGAGAAGAGCTGGGTGTTTAGACCAATGCCCAGGGGCTGATGGCCGGAGCCTCATCTGCTCACCACTGAAACCAATGATGGAAGGATGATGAACCTCCTTGTGAAGATTCTGAACGGCAGCATTGATGGGGGTAGGGAGAGAGGGTCTCCTAGAAAACCCAGGTTTGACTACGATCCTGCCTAAGAATCCAGTGAACATGAAATACAGAACAGGCTCCTGTTCTCTTCAGTTTTGTGGGTTCTACTGTGAGTGTTGGGCAGCCTTCCATGGTGAGAAATATTGGAGGTGCTGGTCTTTCAGATGAATTTGTATGAGTTTTGTAAAATTCCCAGAGGCATCCCAGATGACATGGGAAGGAGCTTCATTCATCCTGTTGGGCTCAGGTACAAACATACTGGGGTAAACACATGATGTCACCTTGGAGGTATGGGGTAGGGGGCCAACCTAAGATATCAGCAGGGCAAGCTCGGTTGAAGGCTAAGATCCTAAAACTTTCTCACTCCATCCTACAGTATCTTGCAAACCACATCACAGGGAATAAACTGTTCCTGCTGACATCCTTCGAGGCCATGCAAGCTGATAGGTAGTTCTAGGGTTGAGATGTCCAAATTACTAGAAAATGTCATTCTTGGTACCCTTGTGCACTCATTTGCAGAAGGTCAAAAGAGCAGGACAAAAATAACTTTAGGGAAAGACAGATCGGTGTGTAGCCAGAAAATACACATTTCTACTGGCTGATCTCTTCTTAACCCTTTGCATTCTTGGAAGCACGAAGCAATCCTAACCAAAAAGTCCTCAGCACTTTCTGATAAAAGAATCATCTGCTAAAAATAAGATTTATAAACTGTGGCTGTCTAGGGTTGGCTTCATTACACTGGGAAGAGGAGTGATATACAGGGCAGAGTAACAGCAGACTGCCAACACAGAACCAAATTCTTATTTTCCTACATCAGAATCTTCCAAATTCACCACTAGTGAAAATGTTCCCATTTTCGTTAAGTTTGGTCCTTGGATCTGGAAACATAGAATCAGTTGAAATCTGGTCTTTAATTTGGGTCCTAAAGGGGTTATTGCTACCTTTGGCACAGAATCAACACCTAAGCGCAAACACCTGGTAAACAGAACCATGCACATCTGACTAACCCCACAAAAGTAAAAAAGGTAAGTCTAAAAACATGAAGTGACCCTTCACCCTTCATGGCGCTAAATACCTTGGGCGTGCACTTTCAGGACTCCGAGGAATGCTTGGGCAAAATGGGCCTGGGCCCTGAGAAATAGTTTAGAATTTGGATTTTCATTCTGTGTTAATAGAGATTTTTCAGGAGATACAATTGCATATACAGGTACCTGTATCCATGTAACTGTTTTTTCCATACAGGTAAACATCTTCAGTTTTAGTCTACGATAAATTAGAGGTGACTTTGGAAAAACAGAACTAAAAAACGCAATTCTAGCCATTTCTAATTTCATCCTCTGTTAATCTCTGCAACATATTTAGATGAGCACGTTCAGAAAGAGGATGGTTCAGCTTGGTCTATTTTTGATACAAGCAGAGTAAACTATGTCATTGTGTCACCTTCTATGAAATCTCAGCTTCAGTGACGTGGGCGCTTAATCATCTGTCCTTTACCCAACAGGCCAGACTGGGAGGTGGGAAGTCTTTCTGTTGACTAATCAAAAATGCCTACGCTCCCCCCTCCCCCAGCCACCCAGGGGAGGGGAGGTGGCGGGAACAGACCCAGAGAGCTGTGAATACCAAAGCCAGATTCTGAATTGAAAACTGCCACCAAGACACCAGAGCAGAGAGATAAAGAGAAAAAGGGAAAAAAGAAAAAAAAAAAGATATAGCCAAACAGAGAGCAGGAAGTGAACGATCATACCTTGGCCACAGCCTTGCCATCAGAGTTGTTGTTGGAATCTTTAACACCACTGAAAGAATCTCTTCTCTGTGGGCATGGCTTCTTTTTGCGTGGTCTGCCTTTAAGATTTGGCGCTGAAAACAAACGAAGAACAACTCATATACATTTTCACTGGCATGGGTTTCCTTATGAAGAGAGATCAAGCATGTTGAATAGAGATGTGCCCTCTAACCTGTTCGTAGGGCACGCAGGTGTGCAAGCCTACCCTCACATTACGCTCCCTTCTCTGAAGGCTTGCATCTTAGTAGACTCTACGGTTCTGTACACGCTTCCCAAAGCTAATCTAGCACACTCTAACCTGTCTGATTAGTGTACATGAAACGAAGCTATCAGCTCCCAAGGACAATAATAAGGAACTTCCCTATTGTTAGAAAAGAAACATGTTGAGCTGAAGGACAACCCTAAGCCAGGCTCCCAGATGATTCTTTTTTGTTTTGTATCTCGTTTTCAGAAACCTAGGTGACTTGCCAGCCCATTACGGTCTCCTAGTAATGCAGCGTTCGAAAACCTCTGTCCTCAAAAGTGGAGACACGAGCGTTTTCTGAAACTGTGGTCCATACAAGTGGATAGGATACAAATAAGTAGGGAGAGAGCACAGAAAGTGCATTCATGATAACAATCAGAAAGCTAGTCTTACACGTATTTACAATAATATTGTGACCAGCATGTCTCAGATCTTAGCAAATCTGGCACCAACATTCAAATCAGCATGCTCTTTTCCCTTCCAGTGGAGTTTTTATGACGATCTCGAGGGTTATTTAAAATAACTTGCAAAGATCACACTGGGGTTGGCCTGATTCCGTGAAGGGTATACTTTTTTAAAGCCACAGACAAGTTGCAAAATCAAAGTTCTAGTTCATCCTTGATGCTGAGCTCGAATCCTTTTATGATCCACACAGAAAGCAGCAAAAAGAGAGTGGCTGTTTATCTAGTGCTCTGAGTGTCCGGCATCAGCTTTCACACCGAGCTCCATCAGTCACCCAAGTTGAGCAAAATTAAAACAACGCACTAACCTAGAAGCCCTTGAACAGTTCCAAACAAATGAATTACACCCCAAGCCGTGTTCTTCCAGCCTTTTCGAGACACCCACACTTTTTCATTGCTTTAAGGTAGGATGACAACAGTGCCAATTCCGAACAACTCGGGACGCTTTTAATTGCTGTCCATCTTCCTGACATCACACAGTGAACCAGGCGTTTTGGAACATCTGATACTGCACTCCTCTCCCTCACAGAACAAGTCCCGCTCCTTCAATTTTTCTACTGTGGATAACAGCTCTGCTGCTGGGGAAACCTCGGGAAAGCGGAGCTGCCTTTCCAGTTGGACAAAAGTTTAAAAAGTGGCTTGTGGGGCTCAGGCTCCCCCTCCCAAACCCCCTGTCCTCTCCTCCCCACCCCCCACCCCCCCGGTGGACGAGTGTCCAGAAGTCCGTCCCCCAAAGCCAGCCTGGAATTATCACGAGGAAACCAACTCCCAGACAAAAATCAAAGCAAAGAGAAAGTCGCGATTACCCATTCCAGTCGACAAACATCTGTCTGAGGATGTCTGCGCTCCTGAAAGCTACAGCATGTGACCGCTTCCCGGCCACGTCCCTGGAAGTCTCGATTTGACTTGGTGTGGCTGTCAGCTTCCCTCCCAAGGCGAATGTGATTGCGAATGCGAGCTGCCAGGCTCCGCGCTCTGCTTACAACTCCCCTCCCCCCGCAGCTCCATTACTCATGTAAACACACAGCAGTGACTAGCACGGAGTGTGTGGGATGAGCTCTGAGGACTTTGCTGGAGTTGCCAGACGGGCAGGGAGGGCTCTGCTCTCTCCCCCGCCCTGCACGGGGCTGGTGATTTCATCGGGCCTGTTTTGTGGATCCTGACCTCCTGCTCCCCTGTTCCAGCCTCCTGCCACCACCTTCCATGAACCGGCCCCAGCCTCAGCCCCGAGCCAGGGCGTAGACTATTTTGGTTTGAGACTCTGTGTGGCACAGAAGTGTTTCCACAACGGACCCAAGTGCTAAGACTTTAATGAGCATGAGGGGAGGATGTCCTTTCATGTCCCTTATCAAAATAATAGCCCAGCAGAAAGAGCTGACAGAAAGGGAGCAGAACGCGGGGTAGGTCTGAGACATTTCACGAAAAGAAACAAAACAGGATCGCCTCTGTTCTCAGACTTGTTAACTACGATCTCTCCTTCCTCACATTTTGGCAAAAAACCCACTTAAACCTAAAAGCATCTCTTTCCAGAAAGCTTTCAAATCCCAAAGGCCTTTTAGATAGAACTTGTACTGAACAGGCTGTTTTAAATACAGGCAGAGGTTCCGGGAACTGACAATAGGTCATCCTCAAATTGGGTCTATTTTCTCCATTCTTTGAGCTGTTTTCAGAATCCAGAGAAGCACATGCCCTTCCCCAGCAAATTCTGAGAATCATAAATTTAGAACAGGCTAGCACCTAATATTCTGCTCACACAAACTTAACTCTAAATGGGATCTGATCAAGAGAAAAAAGCCTTTTGTTCCTAATGAGGCAAGTCGCTGACACTGCAGGTAGGCTAGGCAAATCCCACCGATCGCTCAAGCCTCAAACTCACAGACCTCGCTTCTCCTTTCCCTTCTCCCCTCCTTGTCTGGCTTTCTCTTCTGGAAGGTACCACGGTATTCATGTATTAGCTGTGGTTTAGGGGTTATTTTAGCCTCGGTTGGAGAGTCCTGAAGGGCAGGACCATGTGGACTCTTCTGTCACCAGCACACACCCAGGAGACGGCATTACTAGTATCAACTTGGTGAATGAAAAAGTGACGGATGGAACTAAAGATGCCCACAGATACCTCCTTCAAGTTTTCATGAGCCAAACCCACCACCCTGGCCATGTGCGTACCTGTCGTACTAGGCACCTGTAAAACTGCATTCCCTTCACACTATTTACACTTGAGCTCTGGGAATGTAACCCAGAGACTTGCAAGTTTGCTCCGTGAATTGAGACAGAAAACCCAAGGTCCTTGGTTCCTGATGTCTATATCTGGCGTCTTGGAAGGGCTGTGATCTTGTCCCCAAGGCCCCAGTGCCCCAAAGACCAGATGTTCAAAGCCCCAGGGAGGATGGAGCATGCAGGACTGGGGGAGGGGGACCCATAACATATTCTGAAACCTCTGGGATCTATAAGACCCCAGGGGAAGCTTTGGAATTGAGGGGCTGGCTATTTGGAGGGAGTAAAAGTTCTGGTTACTCCAGGCTACTTTTTTTTTTCCTCATAGAGTCAAGAGAACAAATCATTTGCTAGGCAGGTGAGTGAAAACAAATGCTTTATGGTGTGGTGGTGGTCAGGAGTGTGGGGAGCCAGCAGTAAAGTTGTTGAGAGCACAACTGGTTCTAGTCAGTCCCACTACAAAATAAAAAAGTAAGTAAGTAAGTAAGTAACTAAATAAATAAATAGTGAGAAGCCATAAATGCATGGTGACTTTCACATGTGTATATAATCCACAGCCCAGCTCTGGCCGGGCTTACTCACGGCGTTCAGTCAATGCTCTTCACATGAATGTTTTCAATACTACACACAAACAGTAAGAATAGCTGCTCTTTACTGAGCACTTTCTCTGTGCCAGTCAGCCCTTTGCCTATAATAACTCATTTAAAACTCGCAGCAAACCAGCAGGAAGGAGAGATTACTATCCCCATTTTCCAGACCAGGAAACTGAGACACAGAAGAAATTACTTGTCTTAGGTCTTGCAACTGGTAACAGGTAGCAGAAGGAGTCCAACCCAGGCCACTGGATTTTATCTGGAGTCCCTGTTTTAAGGAACTTCTAACAGACAGAGGCATTCATTCTGTCCAATAATGAGATAGCTATATGGTTAACGTGGGCTGGCAGTCACCAGGGAGCTTTCCCCAAACAAAAACACCCAAATACCACATAGCACATGGGTGCTAGGGCCCATCTCAGGCAGCCAACGGCATCCTACAGGCTTGGCATGGAGCAAGGTCCCCGCCGACCTGCGGTAGGAGGAAAGACTTCCACTAATGCCATACAGGTCTATAACACTGAGAAAGCCATCCACATTCCCCCTTTGCAGGAGGCCACCGACTCTTCTGCCTGAACAGTGAAAGATCTCTGTGGTTTTTAAAAAATCTTTCCTCTCTGACTGCCCATCTGTTCCTCTTACTCAGCGTCATGAAATTAACAAGTATGCGCCTTTGTGAAGTCACTACTATTCCCATTGGTGTTGATCCCAGGAGCACTGGCGACCGCTGGTGCTCCGGGCGCCTTTGACATCTGACCCGCGTGTTTTGTTTTTTCCTCTTCTTAACTCCGTCAAATATTAATAAAATAGAACCTTTTTTTTTAAGACAACATAGCAAAACAAGATTTTGGGGTTTGTTTGTTTTCTTAACACGTCTAGAAGCTCAGAATTTCCAGGCATTCTTTTATATGTTCACTTCACTATGGGTTCTGACAAGTTACGTGTCAGGGCAGCGCCAGGTGTGGGAAACTTTCAGCTCAACCCCAACTCTTGAAATAATAATAATAAAACAAAGGAAATGTAACCAGTTACTGGCAAAGTAAATTGCTTTTGGCTTAAACGTTCCTGTTTTTTTCTACTGTGTTCTTCCTGTCATGACCGTCTCTCTTTTTTTATAACATTTATGCTCTTGGAAATACCACGAAGATAAACTGCTATAAAAGCGGGATTGACTCATCAGTTAACAACTCTTTCTTCTCATTTTGCAGAGAGCATTTTGTTGCCAAAGCAGCTCCATATTCTCTCGAGAAATTCTTTGCGAGCTCCCTCTTAGAGATAGGACTTGCTTGTTGGTGGGGACTGCAGTTAGGGGGATGGAAAACCAGGCATCATTTTCCTAAGAGTTTGACCCCCAGGGTGAATATCTAGAGGAAGTTGGCAGAGTGTTAGCTCACTTGATTTGCAAGTTTTGTGTGTGTGCGCGCATGTGCGCGCGCGCGCGCGCGTGTGTGTGTGTGTGTGTGTGTGTTTTAAACACTAAACCCAAGCCAGAAAACTAAACTCCTCTGACTGATGTATTAGGGACTGACAAACATCGTTCCATGTATAGTATGCATCACTGATAATACTTTGCATTTCTGTAATGCCTTTCCTCTGAGCATCTCAATTCTTTGGTATATTTGCTTTATAGACAATAATCTTAAAATACTCTGGCAAGTTTCAGCATGGAGCATTGCTCTTGCTGGAAAAAAAATACCCTAATTTAGTTATCATTTACTGTGTTCTATTTTCAATGTTTCCCTTTTGACTATTTAGAAACTTCCTCTTTCACTACAACAAAAATAGGATGAGTGTTTTTAAAGTTATTAATGTATGAGTAAAAGATTTAGAAACCATGCATGGCAGAAGGCTTGATCAAAGCCACTCCTGAAATTTATGGGTGTAATAAAAGAAAGGCATTTCACAGATAATCTCTTACAGAATTTCAGTTTTCAAATACTTGGGAAAAAAGAAAAGAAAAACAGAAGCTCTCAGCCCTCATTTTGGCTTTAACTTAAAGCCAACGTTTTTAGTTTAAAAATTCATAAATGATTCCCTGAAACGTTCACTTCAAATCCGCAGCTAGATTCCCTATACTCACTGCTCCACACCTAAGAGAATGATGCCAGGAAGCGGCGGCAGCTGCTGGTGCTCTTCAAAGTCTGTTAACTGGTTGAATCTTTCTCTGAATGTGCAGAGCATTCATGACACACAGATTTAACAATTTTCAAATTTACTTGTATTCTGTTTTCCCATAAACAACCTTCTACACCCAACAGGAATGTCTGGGAAGCAACCATGTTGTCTGAGACACAAGCCCTTGGGGCTATTGACGTGCCTGACTCCATCTTGTGGGACGGTCCCACCTTAAGGATGTCTTGACTGCAAGAGGCGAGAGGTAAGACAAACAGCAAATAAAACCCACTGCAAGACTGTTACCATTTTCCACAACTGTTCTGACAGTTCCCTTTTCCAGGGTTTTTTTTTTTTTTTCTTAAACCAAGGCATGAAAGAGAATAGTTCAGAGGTGTGAACTGAGGCAGGAGCCGCCCTCAAAATGCCCTGAGCGATGACCGCTGCGTGTGCCCCAGAGGGCCCATCACACTACCACCCTGGATGTCGTGGCTGCTGCAAGTGTCCATGTCTGCATTGGCTCCAGCCATCCCCTGGTGCTGTTTGGACCACTGGGCCCATAACCACGATTTAGCATTTCCACTGAACGACCCTCTCTCAGAACCCAGGGCCCCTTCCACCTCCTGTGAGGGGTGAGCAGTTGTGTTTGTTAGAAGGAGGGCAGGGGGCAAAAAAGAAAGGAAGCAGGCTTCCCACGAGGTCCTGCCACTTTGGCTGTTCGTCAGCTTCGCTGAGATCCCCACAAGTCACTAATGAGAGTGGAATGTCTTAGTACGTTTGTCATACCTGGACTGCCTGGGCAGCTGAAGTCCAAAACAGCCTCGGACTTCATTGACTGCTCAACAAACCACGTAAATCAACACACTTGTAATCCCTTCCAAAACATGCCCAGTCTTACTCACTCTTTGTTTCATACTTGTGAATGCTGGAGCAATCGTTAATGCCCCTGATCAAAGTTTTAGTAATTTCATAGGCATGTGATTTGCATAGCTATTTCCTGATCCGCCTTCTCTCTGCCCCGGAGGTCTTCATTTCTCAGAAACACTTAAAAACACAGATTATTTGACTTCTCCCCTTCCCCCACCCTATAAATGGAACTCGATTTGCTAGCTCATCTGTATTGCTAATTGGTTTGAAAGCATGTGACTCCACGCGTTCTTGCCATTAAAACACAAGCAAACCTCTTTTTCAGTCAGGTTTTACCAGCAGTGACAGGCAGATTTCTATCTTGATTTCCCCTCTGTGTCTCGAGGAGGGAGAGAAATTTAAATGACCAAATGTTATCTATATATTATTCTGAAACAATGTAGTGAATTCCAAAGGAATGCAGAAATGTTCTAGAAGTGTATAACAGGCTTGTCTACAAGGGCTCTGGCAAAGACGAAGGGGATTAGAGACACTTTCCACTACCACTTACGGAATAAGGGGAAAATCTGGGAGCTAAATCTGGGTGTAGAATGAGGAGAGAAGGCTTCTAAGGTTTTCAGGAGACTGACTCTGGAAATAGGGAAGGAGATTGAAATCCATGCCCGACCTGTCAAACCCTCAGCTCCCCTTTGGTTTGCTCTGGCCCCTCACAATATCTGCCAGGGGCCCCATTCTCAGGGAAGGGTCCCCTTAAGGACCCGTGAAAGGCACCGAGGTGGCGGCCCGCAGCTCTTTCACAAGTGCTCATTTGTCTTTGAGGTGATAAGGTGTCTGCATGCACCACAGCATCAGAAGCTGATGGAAGTCCAAATTTTACAATTCTGTAAAGAAACATCAGGGCCGAGTGGACACCTGAGGACACAGCTTGGTGCACAGAGTACATTCTGGTGGCAGTTTGGTCCCGGTGTTACCGCTCTACACAAAGGGTCAGATTTCCCTCGCCAGCGGCAAGGTCTTGTCATGAAGCTGCAAACCCGGCAAAACCAAAAAATGGTCTCTAAAAATGCCACTGGGTGGCTCAGTGGGTTAAAGCCTCTGCCTTCAGCTCAGGTCCTGATCCCACGGTCCTGGGATCGAGCCCCCGCATCGGGCTCTCTGCTCAGCAGGGAACCTGTTTCTCCCTCTGTCTCTGCCTGCTTCTCTTCGCACTTGTGATCTCTATCAAATAAATAAATAAAATCTTTTAAAAAATTAAAAACAAAATGCCGAAGGCGCTCAACCTTCTCCCCGGCAGCTCATCTCTCCTGCTATTCTTCTCCCTGGATGCCCCGCACCCAGGATCCATTTCCAGGCCCTGGTGCTCGGGCTCTACTCTTGATCGTACTGGACATAGAGGGTAAAAAAAAAAAAACCAAACAAACTGCATGAAAGCTATTAACAATTAGAGTAAGTGCATGGTTTGCATGTTTACTGGGTATTTCTTAAGATTCTGAAATAACTTATGTTTCCATTTTTTGAAAACTATTCAATAAACACAGATTTAGTCTCTCTTAGTATGAATGACTGTCTGGAATAAGAATAGAATATTAATTTAAGATACTTGTTTTTGTGTGTTTTTTAAAAATTTAGGTTATTTTAAGGATCCAGTCTGAAAATGTTTTTTAAAGATATTTTGATGTCTCTAATTTATGAAGTTTATAAAGATAGGACCTCTTAAACAGAAAGGGTTTTTGTCTCTCTTTTCCTTTTTGTTACAATCAAAAATCCTGCTCATTCTAGTCCATGATTGATATGTTCTGTGGTGTTACAATTGAACATGACAGCACAGAAGTGAAAGTTACATTTTTGGGGGCTGACTAGCCTTGCAAGGAGCAGCAAATATCAGAACAGTTTTTAGACTCATATAAACAGAACATTCTTGTTCAGTCATTTCTCCAGGTTTGGAAATGAGATATTCCATTTTCAACATGAGGATAATTGATTTGCTACATCTCTAAAGAAAACATTCCCTACTTGGAAATAAGTAAAAGAGACATTTGTGTGTGTGTGTGTCCGTGAGTGTGTGTGTGTATTAACATGGAGGTATTTAACTTCTCCCAGACTTGGACTAATATGTTACGAGAGACATTTCAGTTTTCAAACACATACACATAAGAAAAAGTAAAAGGTCATCCAATAAGTAATAAGGAATAAGCTTCCAATCTCTTTTTTAAGAGATCCCAGGAGGAATTTGTACTTAAAAGGATTTTTTCACACTCGATGCTTTTCTACCTTTCAGAAAGAGTAACTGAAGAAGTTGGATAAGTCCCTTACTTAAAAGTAAATAGATGACTATTCTCGTTCGTTCGAGGCTCCCAGACCTTTTTCTCTGCTCAGGTAAAGCCCTCCCAGCCCTTTTTCCTTCCGTGAGCCACCAGCATGAGCTCTGAACTTCATTTGTTTGTGGCTACCTATGAGCCACAATACTCGAAAATGTGTCGAAGCGGAGTAGAGCGAGGGTCCAGAATGAGAAGGGCAAGGGTCTGGGGTTGTGAGGAAGAGGCAGGGCGAGCCAGAGTGCTCGGGTAGGGTGAAGGAGTGTGTGCACATTGTGGAGAAATGTGGACAGATTACCATCAGATGAACAAAAAGAATACACAGAAGAGGTTAGAACTTCCTCCCATTTTTTTTTCGGTGTAAGATAAAACGTTTCTATGACTGTTTAGAGCTGCTCTGTCTCACGTGGTCACCACTAGCCACGTGGGGCTAATGAGCACTTGAAATATGTTGGGTCCAAAACGGAGATGTATCCTATGCATAAAACACATACAGGATTTCCAGGACAAGATATAAAATGTAAAATATCTCATTAATAACATTTTATATTGATTCCATATTGAAATAATATTTTGAATATACTGGATTAATTAAAATGAATTCTGCCTTTTCTTTTTACCTTTTAAAATGAGGTTGCTAGAAAATGGGAGGTTACATGTGGCTTGCATTATCTTTCTCTTGGGGGATGCTGGTTTAGTCAGCAATCCAATGTTATGATTACAGATAGGTCCTTGAAAATGTGTAGACAGAACAAGATTAACATCTGAAGCTAGAATCATCAGCAAAAGTGATGATTCAAAGTTTCACTGAAATTTAGGATTTTATTTACTGTTATATGGAAGGGTAATCATGCTTCGATGTTAGCATCTGAGAATTTTGACGAAGCTGAGGTGTTTCCTTTGCAAAATTCAGATCTGGTAATCATTGACTCCAGGTTACTCAATGGCCCCAATGAAGATATTATTTTATTAACTTCCTTAACTAAGATGTCAAAGTAAATGTTAAGCCTTGACCGGGCACTTGGGGGGGAAGAGTAGAAGAGAGAGAGAAAAAGAGGCTAATTATTAATTTTACTAACTATTCTCTCCAGTTAGCAGTGTGGGTTGGGTATAATGTTAGCCATTTGCAAACTGAGTAAGAGAAAATAGACCTTGAGTGATTTGGGCTGGTCGGAAGATAGAAGCTTCTTAACTGTAAATTGTGGCATAAATTCATGGTCTGGCTGTGTTTTCCTTTTTCGAGATTTCATTTGCAAGTAAGCAGAGAGATCAGATAGAGTCAGTCCTAAATGCACCAAGGGCATGGCCTTCTTGCCTTTATCAAGGTGCTTCAAGTCCCCCAGTTCTATAAAACGAAAAGTGAGATTATTCTTTGAAGACAAAGCACTCCGATGAGCCCCGAAAAGTCGATAGAACAAAAAGGGTTGAACTCTAGGGGGCAGAGGAGGAGACACATTCTTTCCCTATTCATTCTTAGCACCGAAAGCCATTGGGTAGTTACTCTGAGAAGACAGCAGCTGCTTGGTGGCCACCTGGCCCAATGTCCCAGCCACCCAAATAACTGGTCACAGTAGCCAAAATCAAAGCCTATTGCCTCCACCCCCTCACCTTTGGATTCCTGCGGCAGCAACAACAGGGAAACAGAACTAGACGTTAACAGGTCTCCAAATACAACAGGCCAATCAAATGGCCACACATCCACCTGGATTCTTTTATGGAAACCCTCCCCCACCCCTCCGGTTAGGGCTCCCATTGTAAAAATAAAAGAACAGCAATGGTAGCAATGGAAATAAGCTTAGGAAATATTTTCTTTTCTTAGAAGGCAGGAGTTGCTATAGCACTGAAGGCAGGAACACGTGGAGAGATTAAGAGCAAATCCCTACAACACCAACAAATTGTGCAGTGAATATTACACATTCTACTGTGTAGTACTTATAACATTTTTTAAATGAAATTACTTGGCAGGTTCTACCTACAACCAGGGACACAGTCTGCACACCTCTCTTATGCTTCTGATATCTCCTTTACCAGTATTTGTCTTTGTCCTCCAAACTTTTTTATAGCAACATGGTATGCATATTTCAGCATCCAACATTATTAACTCATGACCAACTGTCAGTTGATGGTTATCTAACACATGGGGTCTCCAAAAAGGGATCCTTATTTGGGCAAAAGCTCTTGTCTGCACCAGTCTGTCTAGATTTCCCCTCAGAAGAACTTTATTTGGATTATTATTTGCTGTTCGTTGGAACTCGGAGGCTGCATGTGTGGCAATCAGAAGGCGGGGAAATAAATCCTTAGCAAGTGAAAACACTTAGCTTATATTCAAACCCTTTCTAGCTTTGTTAGCTTGAAAGTCAACTCTTGGTTGCCCTCTCGTGGTGAATCTATGTGATGTGGTGGGAAGACCATAAAAACCCAGAAACTAACAAGAGTTTAATCAAATACAGGTAAGCACATTCATCCTTGACAGACACAGTCACAAATCACAACCTTATGTTGTTGTGTGTGTTTCAGAATATACATTTAGTGGCCCTCCCATGCGGAGTGGGATTGGAGGGGGAGGAAATGGCAGGGGCAGGGGTGGGGGGAGGAGGGCTGTAATATGGAAATTTGAACTTTGTCTTTCTGGACTATGATAACTTCACTATGTTTACTTCCATAACTGTGATATATGTAGCAAACTGATTTTTATGAGATTTAGAAACTTCAAAAAAATCATGCCCACATTTTAAAAGTTCCTTCATAACCAAAAATAGACTGATGTTCCAACTGGTTTGGAATTATAGGAACCAAGGAAAGAAATCTCTGAATAATTCCCTAATATGGAAGAAAATCACTTAAAAAAAAATAAGGAACAGCTTATTTGTTTTTGACAATAGGCAACATATGGAAACTTGGAGTTTATAGAGCTAAGCGTAGGTACACAATTCATTCATAGTCTCTAAAAATACAATTTTATAAAAATCTGAACTCCAAATTTAATAATTGGTTACTCCACTTGGTATTTAATTTTAATTTTAAAACACCATTTAAAATTTCTGCTGTACGCCTTTCTACAATTTCCTGCCTGACAGGCCCATCCCCAAAAAGCAAACAAACCTGGTATTAAAACAGACTGAGCAGCTTAAGAAAAAGCTGGGGGCAAAGTACATGAGAACGTAAACTATTTTTCATCATATTACCAGCAAATGCACCATTTCCTTCTTTATGTGCCTTCTCTTTAGATAAAAGCCGCTCCTCTAGCCTACATTCACAAACACGCCCTGTATTTTTAATTTGAGTTTAATACGAGTTCAGGGGCAGATTCATCTTAACTTGGTTTTTCCACTCACACTTGGAAGTTCAGTTTTACAATAGTTGTTTGGTTTTTGTCTCTGAATTAGCAAAGTTCTTAAAGTAATTTTACTATAAAATTAAACAGCTGTGAGTTCTTTAGCAAACATGATGATTCTTGTTCTTCTTTGTACTATTGTGCAAGCTGAAATACCCTTTCTTTCATGTCTTTTTATTCCAAAATGAATTCCCTAGTTAGCCTTGTTTAGCTTTAAAAAAAAAAAAAATAAATAAATAAAGAAGGGGGTGGGGATTTGCTGACCTCTGAGATTCATCAGAATTTAAGCATGGGGTGTTTACACAAGGTGCACACTCAAAAGGGCTTTTGTTTCGTTCCTATTATGGAATGGAAAATTATATTCTGCCCTGATATAAAGCTAATCCAGGGGTACAACAGAGTTGTTTGCAAACACTTCCGTGGACCAAGGCATCTTATGCCTATTTTGCAGATGAGGAAACTGAAACATCGATAAATGGTAAGGAGGCGAGAACCGAAGACGTTCATAGAGGCTGGAATTAAATTTAGAATTTGACTCCTAGCCCAGGCCTCTAGCCACGTAAGGGCTCTGACTTTGGAATCAACAGAAGAGCAATTTTAAAACATTCTTTTGACATTATTAACCACAGCCTCAGGCCTCGAGGGAAGTGGGGGTGGGGGGCGGGGCCTGGAAACAATACAGAGCTGCTAGGTGACAGCGTCTTGCAGCAGGACTCATAAAACGGGTTACGGGATCCATACTGCCATATATTCTAGGAATGTTCAGGAGGCTTAATGATTCCCTTCGTATCTTAAAAAATGAAAATCGAGACTGGAGGGCTCTTGAAGACGACCCCCTCCTCAAATACAGAGCCAGAGAATGGCTCCAACGCATGCAGCGGGAAAAGCTGTTCTTGGTTTTTCAAAGGCATTTGGAACCAAAGATCACGGCTAGGTGCCGGTGAATCCCCCGATTATGACCGTAGGATTCTCCATCTGAGTAACTTGGAAAAGGCTGAAATGCCAGGGTTGAAGAAGAACCTTAGATCCCACTAGTCCAAACTCTTACTTGACGCATCAGAGAAGGGGGGCCCAGAGAGTTTGCAATTCTGCCTGCGGTCACACAGCTCCGCGGTGGAGCTGCCAGAGACACAGGGGTGTGTGTTGACTGCAATCGGCGGCAGATGGCTTTTCAATGGGCCCTGAATACCTCCTCTTGGGTCTCTGCAGGGCGGGCTCTGTCATCCTAAGACCACATTACTAAAACACACTTTCCAAGGAACTGCAATTAATAAAGTCAAATGGGAGCTGACAAGGACATTCCCACTGTGTTCAAATGCCAAAACATACAACTGCGAAAGCTCACTTGGAGCGCACAGCCTGTGGGTCCTCCTGGCGAAACTTCTGTGTACCACGGAGCAGCTGCGCAGGCCCGAATGGGCGGGACCAGGAGGCGAGCACGTGGGCCGCCGTGGGGCGACCTTCCAGCACTGGCATCAGCGCCTGCCACCTGCTTGACGTCGTAGGGCCGTGCTGAAAAACGAAGGGGCCCTCCTTGGATGAGGGGAGGCCTTGGGAATTCAGGACCTCTGGGGGCCAGGAGAACAGACCACAGCGGACCTTGCTGTGGAGTGGCCTCGCCATCCTCCAACAATAATGGACGCCTTAGAGGTCGCAAGCACCACTCGCGGCTTCACCCCTGCGTCCCCATGCGCACAGACTTCCCTCTGACAATATCCTTCCTTTTTCACCTTTGTCCCTCCTGCTCAGCTCTTACGTTTTTATCCTGGACTGGCGCTGGGCATCACACCCCCTCCAAAAGCTTCCTTATTCCCCTGATCTTCACCTGGAGGAGGAACACTTTGACCATAGCTTCTCCATCACACATGTTTCTATCCTAGCTCCTATCATCCCATACTCAAATTGTAGGTCTCTCTTCTTCACCAGACTGTGTCTTGGTTAGAGTGAGTGCTCAATAAACATTTACTGAACAAGTGACTCTCTCCATACTATATTTTGAAAGCACTGCCTGGCCATTAGTGAGATTCTAATAAATGTTTATTAAACTGCGGAAACTTCTGATCCCACCGGAGTATGTAAATTCCTCCGCAGAGGGCAAGGGGGCTGGGCTGTCCTTGGCAGCTCACCTTCCTGTCTGTAGTACCTCCCATTGGTCAATCAATAAAGAGAAAGAGTATATCCTCATTTTAGTTCCCACTCTGTAACTCTGAGGCCCAGCTCCTGTCATTTACTTAAATGCTTTACAGAAATCTGCCCCCTCTGTGAATCTATAGGTCTGACCTTGTTTGCCAAGACCTTCCCACCCACAGAGATGCTGTCTCTCCTGGAGAACACTCAACAGGGATAAAGTCAGTGACACCGAAGAGAAACTAAGTTCCCTGGGGGAGATAAGACGGCAGACTGCCTGAGAATTACTTTTTAAGGAACCCCATCCCTGCAAAGCTGCCTAAAAAAATGTGCCTGTAGACAAAAGTCTGGGCAGGTTTATAATGTAGAGATTAAATTTAAATTCCAATAAAGATTTTTAACAAAGGGATCAATAAAATAGGAGATTGATCTTAAGTTAAAAGTTCCCAGTAATGGGATAGTCTACAAATTTCATAAATAATGCTTTTATCTTGATTGCAAAATAATCCCCTGCCACAAAAACAAGGCGAATCAAGGTAGGAAATTGTTCAGTGCGAATTAAAATGTCACACTTTACACAGAATAAAGCATTGCAATCACCAGGAAAACACACATTGCAAATGTGTTAACACAAAATTACATACATCACTTAATTATATAAGCGCACAGCTCCGAGTAACCCATTAGCTAAACATGTCGGGCTGTGGTTGAATATATACATGCAATATTTTTAGCACAGAGGGGATGTAACTATGTCAGGCCTGGCACCATAAAGCCTGAGATGGCAAGTGCTATTAAACTGAGATGCAATCATGTTGAAAAGGAAACATGAACAAACAGCAGACAATTGAGAAGAAAATACAGTGAGCTTGTGTTCTACTACATGTGCTTCCAAAACCTTATATAACTACTCATTGTCTATTTCATCTGGCTTGCATCCCGGGTTTGTTCTATGCTATACTAATTTTATAATAATAAACTGCTACACCAGTTTTATGAAATCACGCATGCGGAGAGGTTGCAGATGACATTACATCTGATTATCTTCGCCAGCAAAGGACACTGTTCTGAAATTAAACACAGTCTCATGCAAAATCCGTCCACTGTGTTTAAAATGTCCCCTAGAGCTGGCTTCTGAAAAAGCCATCCAAACATCTTTGCTTTCGTCTCCAAAACACTGGTGAAGGTGGTAAAATTGTTCTGGATCCCCAAGTTTCACAAGGACGTAAAGAGGGTGTAGATTTTGAAAAACAGGTAGCTGTTCATTGACTTCATAGACCGCACGACCAATACAACTCCAGGCAAGTCATCATCTCTCTCTGGGGTTGAGTTTGCCCATTTATCAAAATGGGATTGTATCTCTCTCTTGAAAGACTATAAATGGTGGAGAAAGACTACGAATGAGATAAAATGAGACAATATGCCTGGCACATTATTTGGTACCCAGAAGACACTGATAAATGGTGGATGCCATTATTATTACTATTATAGGCACAGACACAAGGGAAGAGTATATCACTTTAAGCATTTCAAGAGGCCAGTGGTCCTCTGGTGGGAGAATTATGGTCACCCAGGAAAACCCTGAACGTTCAGCACAGAGATAAGTACCTATAGCACCCAGCAAGAAAGAATAAGTACAATGAAAGCTAGAGGATCGTTTGACAAAAATACCTGGTATACTTCCTTGGAGGCTGACTGTTGTCTATTCTGGCAGTGCCTTTCAACAGTAAGTATGTTGTTAAAAGGGGAGAACAGGGCGCCTCCTCTCAGGTGGCTCAGTGGTTTAAGCCTCTGCCTTCAGCTCAGGTCATGATCTCAGGGTCCTGGGATTTCAGGTCATGATCTCAGGGTCCTGGGATTGAGTCCTATATCCGGCTCTTTGCTCTACAGGAAGACTGCTCCCCCCCTCCCCCCGCGGCTGTCTCTCTACTTGTGATCTCTCTCTGTCAAATAAATAAATAAAATCTTAAAAAAAAATAAAAGGGGAGAACATGTCTTAGTAATAATTGATTCTATGTTTTAGACCACTTTAAATCTCAACACAAAAAGTGAAGAAGAAAAGTTGCCACACAGTCAAGTGTTGCCAAAACAGGATAAAAAAACATTAAAATGAAAATAAAAAAGAGGCTATGCTAAGTGTCTTCATTCTCTAAATGAATTGTTGAACATTTCTGAGGTCCCCAGGCTCATTGGAGTCCCCTCTACCTTGAAGTCACCATACAGAGGACTTTGCACACAGTAGGAGCTCAATAAATAGACAATCAATGTAATGGAATTGCATATAGTAGGCCAAAAAGAAAAGCAACCTTATGTTCATTGCTGACCCAGTACAGACAGATCTATGGGAAGACTGAAACCCAGACAGGGCACATAAGGCTTTCCCTCTGGGTTTTTATAAGAACATTTCTACGAATAAAATCTCTCTATAAACAAGGCCATGATGTGGCAAAAGAGAAGAGCAAATTCTATCCAAATGAAAGTCAGGGAAGGTTGCTTAGGATGCAAAAAGAGTCACTAAAGAAGCATTTAAGGTCCTGATTTCTTACTGGCCAAACGAAGTCCTGGTTTTGTTTCTCACAACTACTATTTGTTTACTCAATAAATATTTGTTGCATTTGCCATCGCAAGCCTGACCCTGTGCTAGTGCAGCTGGGGATAAAACAGAAAAGGTAATGCAGATCCTGACTTTAATGAGTTCACATGTTCACGGAATTGAATATTAGCAGGCCTGTTTCCTCATCTATAACATTAGGGGTTTTTTAGACAAGACTAGTACATGGACCAAATCTGCCTGGCGCCAGAGTTTATTTAGCTTGTACAGTATTTGTCAATCATTGTCATCAATCTAAAATCATGAGATTGTCACATAAAAATCAATATGTCTGGCTTTTCTTAACGAGTTGAGAGATCTGACAGGACTGGGCTCATACTCCCACAGCAGAGAGCTGAATAGCAGCCGCTCCTTTACACAGAGCCTGGGTACCCACTGGTTCCCGATTTCTTACAGGCTTCACCAGCCCCTCTCACCTGAGCTCCCTGCTGACACCACAGAGTACCTGAGTTTGTGACCTCTCATCTGGAAGCTCATTTAGATTTTCATTTCAAATAAGGTCTGATCGGGAGACCCAGCCAATGGTATAAGTCAGTAACCTGCCAGGAACAGGTAGTTCCTCGATTAATCCATGTCCTTTACCCAGGGGTCTCAGTCCAAAGGTTACGAGATCCTAAAGTGGGTTACCAGAAGAGGTGCTGTTGTCCTTTTTCTTAAGGCTTCCCACAACTTCATTATCTCCACATGCATTTGGGGTTGGGTAGAAAACAGTCCTGCCTGAAGGCAGAAAAGCGTATCAAGCCTCACTTAGAAGTCTCTCTTGTTTTTTACATATTCCCCCTTTCCATGTGTCCAAGATGAATAGGACATTTCAGTGGGCCTCCAAGGATGCCAGACCAGATCTCATTACTCTTAAAGATGCATGGCCTGATTCCTGGGGGATCTACTTTGAAATACAGTCATCTCAGCTGCAACTCGAACTGTATTCGCTCTTCATTCATTTTTAGACCCTTTGCGCTCCAAAAATGCTTCTTGATGGTTGCTAGGCAACTATTGTTGAATACATGCAAGAGGCATTAATTGTGTGAACACTTTCAAAAACGGGGGAAATTGTTTAAAACCGAGGACACTGCCATACCTAAAATAAAACATTTCCTTCTCAGGCAGCTGTCCTGGCTTCTGTATGTCAGGGGGTAAGATGATTCGCCATAAATTACTCCCTTACTCTCTGTCTCTCCCATCATCCCTCTTCAGTCCCCCACTCAAAGATGTAAATCGCCTCCTCTTCAAGTCTCATTCCCAGGACAACCGGGACTTGTCTTATTAAATATTCTCTGCTTTCCTGTTGTGTGGTTCCTCACTGACCACATTTTTCCTGACATGTGTATTTCATCCTTGCATATCCTCGGGGCAGGACAACTTGTGGCTTGTCACTTATTACATCTAGCTTTGGAACCCACTAAACTTATCATATAGTGATCGTCTCTTTCTCTGACCCAAATGGAAACAGCAAGATCTCTTCTATTTTCCACATCAAAGACTATGCTTTCCGCTGATGCCAAATGCTCTGTGCTTCTTACCAGTAAATGCAGACTTCATTTTATAGTGTGTTTTCCTGCACTTTTTTTTTGACATTCCAAAGTCATGATCAAGCTACAAAGACACAGACTTCCATAAATTGAGTCAAACGTCTAAACTAAACAAAGGTAGAGTTCATGGCAATGGGAATCTCCTTCTTTTGTTGGATATTAAGGGAAGAAAAATAATTTTCCATCAGAATCCTAAGGGCAAACTCGGCTAATTACATACTCTTTCCACTCTATGGTTCACATGGGTAGCTTAGTTTCATCATCTGTAAAATGGAGAAAATGATTCAGGGTTTAGAATGATGCCTGGCACATGGTGAATGGCATATAAGTAGCATCAACAGCAGTATTACTACTACTACTACTACTATTACTACTATTATTATTATTATTTCTGGGTCTTAGATTCATCTTCCCACCATTTTTTTGCCCATACATTCTCATCTTGGTTAATATCCAATCAAGGATTATGTGTTTCCTATGAAATCAATTTTTAAAAAAGATTTTATTTTGGGGGGGCAGAGAGAGAGAGAGCGAGAATGAGCACAAGCACTTGAGCCAGTGGGGCAGGGAGAAAAGGGGAGGGAGAGGGATGAGCAGACTCCAAGCTGAGTGTGGAGCCTGAGGAGGGGCTTGATCAGGACCCTGAGAGCATGACCTGAGCTGAAAGCAAATACTGGGACACTTAGCTGATTGAGCCACCCAGGTTCCCCCTGCTATGAAGCCAATTTTGAAAAAAATATTAGGGATAAATAGGCTTAAACACAGAAAAAAAAAAGAGACTCTGATCAGTGATAAAATCACATGAAATAAAAAAATATGATACAAAACATCTGAGTTAACTTCTGGGGTCCACCGAGAGAAGAGAGGGCATGGCGCTTCTGGAACGAGCACAGCTGCACCGTGAGTGTCAGCGTTAGGGGGCCGGAAGTGGAGGAAGAGAACGAAAGCAGACGCAAGAACGTCACAGTTCTGGAATACTCTGGACAGATCAGTCCTAGGCGTCTGTGTCCCTACTGCCACCTCAAACCGTCCCACAAGCATATCTGGAGAGCCGGTAGAGCTAGCAGATCTCCGTGGACTCAGGTGAGTTGTGGTACATACTGTGGATCTCCAACAAGCGTCCAGGTTCTGCACTGTGCTAAGAGCCTGACGTGCACTACTTCATGGAACCCTCACATGGACTTCCCCTTGAGGTGGGTAATATCACTAACGCCAGTTTATTTTAAAGATTTTATTTATTTGAGTGAGTGAGCGAGAGAGAGAGAAAGAGAGAGAGAGAGAGATGGAAGGAGCGGGGGAGGGACAGAGGGAGACAGAGAAACATGTTCCCTGCTGAGCAAGGGAGCCGGACCCAGGGCTCGATCCCAGAACTCTGGGATCATGACCTGAGGTGAAGGCAGACGCTTACCCCACTGAGCCAGCCAGGCTCCCCTCACTAATGCCCATTTAAGGGTGGGAAAACTAAAGGTTAGAGAGGGAAAGGAATTGCCCTGGAGCACAAGGCTGGTACGTAGGAGTGAGTGCGGACTGAGACCCGGACCCCTGGGCGGTCAGAGCTCCCATCACTGGTGCCCCGCTCCTGGCCAAGCCCCCAAGTCCCGACTGGAGGGCAGGCGGTTCCCTCAGACACGGGAGCTCCGGGGGTGAAGCAGCTAGGCAACCGCACCGACAACCAGCGTGCTCTTGACACGCGCTCGCTCGCTCGCTCGCTCGCTCCCTCCTGTAAGCCGGCGTGTCCGCGCTTACGTAACTCCTTCAAACCGAGAAGGAAGCAAGCCCGAGCTCGTTCCTCTCTCTCCCGGCCCCGCAGGCTCCGAAAGGAAACTCCTCTCCTTCCCAGCCGAGGCCCATACACCACCACCACGAAGAACCGTCCGAGGTGAAGATTTCTGGAGCACCCGTTAGCCTCACGAGGCTCACCGGCCAAACACGAGACCCGCTCCTTGCTTTCTAGGGAAGCAGAACGGAGCTTGTTTGTTGGGAGTTCTGGCATATTCCTTCAACGGCCACTGGTCACCTAGGATTATGTGGGCGACGTACCCGGGGACACAGGGGTCTCCAAGACTTCCCTGGGCCTTACTCTCACAAAGATGAAGTTCCAGAAAAGTGGAGGGGTGGGCGCTGCCAACAAGCAAGAGGAGCAGTGCTGGGAGCATCGCAGGGGGCTCACCTTCTGGAAGCCCGTGAAGACCTCTCTGAGGAAATGATGGGAAAGTTGAGGTCAGCAGGACCCAAGACGTTCCCTAGTTTGAGGTGACAGATTTCTCTTCCAGAAAAGACACATACCAAGACAGAGACATAGTCCGAGCAGAGGAGAGCAGAGGAAAGCAAGTTCGAAGAACTGAGAAAGTCTCACGCTGCCGCCTGCCCAGAGCACCGGGCGTGAGGGAGGGGTATGTGTGGGGGGGTGGCTTGATGTCCTCTGACCAGACCCCATGGGACCCATGCATCCCTGTGCTGAAGACTCTTTATGCCACAGGCTTTTGAGAGACACGCAAAGGGATTTGAGGAGGTGGGCACAGGGCTCCTCGCAGGTGGGCCTGACCCCTGGGCAGGATCAGGAGAGGTGGAGGGAGGAGGAGAGGAAGCACACACTCCATTTTGTGCCCTGCCCCTTCCTTCTGTATCAGGAACACAGAGGGAGGCTAACCTGGCGGCCTGCCCTTCCCAGAGCCTTCTGCCCCCACACCCCCATCTCCGTGACAGGGCGCTACATTTCTAGAAGTCACGCTTGGTGATAAAGGACTCACAATTACTCCTTTCACCCCACACCAGCCTGCGTTAGGCTCCTTCTGTGGGCTGAGGAGGGCTGTTTTAATATCTGATTCTTAATTTATTCATTTTCAGCTAGCAAACAATTTTTAATTAGCCTGCTCTTCATTAAGGACATGGAGCAGGTTATTAACTAGGTGCATCTTTGGGTCTTTAAAAAAGTGAAAAAGGCGTAATCAATCTGTGTGTGATGTTCAGGGGTTTAATTGGTATTAGTCAACATCTTTAGAGCAAATCTCATCAAGTTCCATTTTTAAGCCCTGACTCAACTGACAATCCCACAATGCAGCAGGGAAGAGTGGGATTAATATATTAGTCACTTGTAAAACTTGCCAGTCCCTCAATTACATTAGTTCCAGTAAAATATTCTAGGGAATAATCAAAATTAAAAAAAAAAAAATCTTCCTCTCTGCCTACTGAATCTGAGAAGGATTCACTTCACTCTTTCACAGCACTTAAATGCTATTTAAATCCTTAAAGACAGTACTTAGATACTAAGTGTCTGTTTAATTCAAGGGTGCCCCCACCAGCAGGCAAATACGAATGCCTCAGAGGTTGGCTCTGTGTTGGGTTCTTGATTGTACTAGGCCTGTGTCCTCACCCAGGGCAGCACAGAGTTACATAGCTGATTATCAGAGCAAGTTGGTTGGACACACACATAAATTAACAAACTGCTCACAGACCAAGTATCTACTAACAAGTAATGAGGGAAAGTGGGGATCCAAACAACCACGTGCGCTCCCAGGCGGGTGGAGGAGAAAGCCTCTAGGTCACCCCATTGGGCTGTCCTGCCCTGGCCAGTTGTTCTGTATGGTTCTATTTCCTGCAGCAAGGATTGGGTGTAATTACTCAGCATGAGAGACTGACGTCGCTTATGGAAAAGCCATTCCGAGTCTGAAAGTGGTGAGGAGGAGGGAAAGGAGTGGCATCACCACCTTATTAGAAAGCCAGACCTTGAGCAGTTTCTCAGTTATGTCCTCGTTGCCTGTTCTGAGGCACATGTCAGATTTTGCACGACTAGGGTCTCTGATGTACCCTCAGGGGACACAGACACCTCTCGAGCATCCAATTAACGAACGCCATTATAGACTACATCCAAATTTTTTAGAAGTCCTTCCCAGTTGCCAAAGTTAAAAATGCAAATAAGCTTTTCCTCAGCTCCTGTCCCACTGGCCCTGGGTCAGTCTGCTTGGAATGATCTGCTTGATTATACATAGAAAACTTGAGGGACTTCTGCTAATACAGACACCACAACGTGGTCACAAGTTATACTTAGCTTCTCGACGCGCAGTGACTTGATCAGGAAGATTTGTATTCAGTGTCTTGTTCTAATTACACCTCTGTGGTCATATCTAGCAGCTATTGCAGACATACACAAACAAACATAGGTCATCTAGTTAATTTCAAGGCCACAGACAGACTGTGGATACGGCGGCAAGACAGCAAGTGCAAATGCCCACACTTGCTATAGGGAAATGTGTATATAACAAGTAAAGGCAGACAGACAAATTCAGGTCAGCTTTCCCAAAAGCCATTAGCGATGACCCCAAATCATGCCCCCCACCAAATTCTTTGTAAAGATACCTATGTACATCTGCTCAAAATTATGTCACTACATTCTACAGCCAAGATAAAGACGTTCCTTCTCTGTGAGCTTCGTGGCAGCAAGAAAGAAGGCACAAATGAATCACAAAGATGTATGATAAGAACTGTGTGGAAAACACTGTGATAGATGACACATCTCATTAAATATAATTTTATGTGATCGGTTACTGTATTGCCCTGTTTAATTGATTTATATACACTTTAGGAAGCTTTTTACTGTTCAGAATGTAATTATATACTTTATAATTGAGTACATAGTTGATTAATTACAATGTTTATGGTCATTTCAATTAAAAGCTGGTTATCAGGCCCATGGTCAGAAATCTACCCTCCCCACCTTTAAAATGTTGCTTCTGCAAATAATGTTCTATGTAAGTGAATTATATTTAACCTATAAGACTTTTGCTTACAGCTCTGTTTCTAGTAGGGCATTTATATATAGCCATCAAGGGGATATCTTTTCTTGGGATAATTGTCTACTCCTAAATATCTGTGGTATAGGGTCATTCTAGGTATGTTGAAAGTTCTTTCCAAACCATTTCAGAACAAGAAAAGAACATTGGTACAGATGATCATTTGTATTCAATGGGAACTCAGTCAGTATCTATCCATGAAAAACTTTTCTAGATTTTCTTCAATTCAGTGGTTTGGTAGCTTTTGTACTTTTTTAGAGGAACAATGAGAAGTTAATCTCTCTTCTTAAAGAAAAAAAAATCAGAAAACATAATTTTGTCAAATCTCCTTCAAAGGAATTTCTTTTCTAGCTTCTTATCTGTTCAAAGCTGCTTAAGATATGGTAGTCAATATCAATCAGGAAACATTTGACCCAAAGAGATAAAGTCTGGAGGTATGATCGTTTGATGAATGGTCTACCCTTATCAGGCCATAATTGCTATTATAAACTCAACAGAAAGGTTCCCTTCCACTCTTTTTTCTGAAATAAGCCTCAAAGAAAAAGCAGTGGTGGTGTCACCATTAAACCTCACATGCTGAGCATGTGCAGTAGCCACTGGCTGCTATAAAGACAGCAGGTGTTATGTTAGTCAAAATTAAGAGTCTCTGAATCACAGGCTATATTTTATAGCCTGTGATGCATTTTCACACACAGTATTTCATTTAACCCAGACAGCAATCTTTTGGGGTTTGTTGCTTATCATGGCCTGTAATTCTCTCTCTGTGTGATTATATATAAAATATAATATATATATTATATTTTATATAATATTATATTTTATATAATATTATATAAAATTATATAATTTTATATAATAATATATAAAATATAATATATAATACATATTACCTTTATATATTATACATATGTAATAATGGGTATAGTAATATATATTATATATGTAATATGTATATGTAATGATAGGTATATATAATAAATGTATTATATGTATAGTATATGTAATAATATGTACAATAATATATATATATTCCTTGCTTTCTACTCACATCCCTAGACTCTAGCCTTAATGAGGACCAGGGACTTACATCTGTTTAATTCACTAAGGTTGACTCAGGGTCTAATGCAATTTTAATAAGTTATCCCTAAACTTATTTATTGAATTGATGAATGGTGGCCTCAACAGAAAGAAAAAGAGATGGAAGAATGAATCAGGAACCCTGTGTTGTGGGGATCATCTTGTTTATTTTATTTTTAAAAATTTACTTATTTATTTAAGAGAGAGAGCGAGAAAGAAAGAGAGAGAATGTATGAGCCAGGAGGAGGGGTAGAGGGAGAGAGAGAAGCAGGCTCTCCACTGAGCAGGGAGCCCGATGGGGGCTCGATCCCATGAACCCGAGATCAAGACCTGAGCCAAAAGTCTTAACTGACAGGCATCCCTGTCTTGCTCATTTTAAAGCTAAGAAAACTGAGGGTTGAATGGGAAGCTGTTTATGCAGAGGGGACAGGCACATAAATCAACATCTGCCATTTCTTTGGGTGTATATTGCTAAGGAGCTGACTCTTATCTTTATCTGGGATACAAAATGGGTGAAGCAGCAGAGGGCACACCAACAGCTCAGTCTCTGTGTGACCTTGATCATGACTACTATTGTTATTATTTTAAGACTACTACAGCAGGAGCACAGTGCAAAACAGTTCCCATATATTGTCTTGGCCAATCCTCATGAGAACCATGGGAAACAGATATTGTCATTCTTGTATTCGAGATGAGAAAGTTCAGTCAAGTTAACTAAATAAACAGCAACATCAGAACAAACAAGAAAGCAGACCAAGCATTACGCATGGCAGTAAATTTCCTCAATACCTATTATCTATTACACAGAAGTGAGCAGACAGCAGTGATGGTGGAATGGTGGCTTCGTTTCTCAGGCCACAGGTAGCTTCTAGCTCAACATCCCATCACTAAAACAGATAGCAGTGACAGGAGGTGAACCCAGTTTATTCCAGACTCTTCCACTAACATGTTTATGCTCTGAGTCCCAATAACACTGTTTCCACATCTGTAATAATGGGCTTGTGTTATTTCCCTCCAGCCACTCAAAGGACTCTTGGAGGAACAAGAAGTATCACACTTACCAGCAAAATGCTACTGTGCAATTGGGGAAGGATGTGGGCACTGGTGTGAAAGATTACCCATAAAATCTTCATAATCTCCAACCAAAGGCTGCATCTCCATGGACTAGTGGCTTTGTGTTCTGTAGGCTATTTCGCCAGCAAATCCATCAAATCCAGTAGGCTGTAAAATGAGCTGCTCTGAATGTCAGCCTTCAACGTCTCATCGAGTTCAAACAACACCAGTGTGGCAAACAGTGTGGACATACTTAAGCCTTCTCTATCCTCCTCCAAGTTAAAGACCATCCAGGAAGCTTGTCCTGAGCACCTTGGACATAATTATTAACTTTTTTCAGCAGCATATCATCTTCATAACACAGCTAGCTCCATATTCTTCCAGTCACAATTTGTTTTATGAATTGGTTCATGTATATTTACTAACTCTCCCAAAGAGGCTGGGTTCCTCAGTGTGCCTAGGGCATAGTTCAAGGCAGAACAGCTATCACTTAAAATAAATATTTGTGGCTTGACTGGCAGATCAGAAATAGCCCTCTTGACTTCATCCAAAAGTGCCATTCTTCTTAATTTTGTAAGAGAGGTTTCCCTTCCCTTGAGTACTGTGACATCTCACTGTCTCTATTTTTAGAGTCACAGCTATCTTATCCTTGTTTCTCTGCCCCCTTTTCCTGAACAAGAGTTCACTATTTCTGATGTGATGCTCTAGCCTCTCCCCACCTCCTAAGCAACTGACCAATCCCATCGGCACTTCAGTATTTCATTCTTCTGGTATAAGAGCATGCCTCGAAATGTGGCAATGGCCTGCCCACATGGGTATAAATTGCTCAAGCTGGGTGTTAGTAGACTGAAGAGGACTCCATGTTATGTATATATGGAACCCTAAAGGCAGCATCCTTATGCCAGGGCTGTCAATTGTATACTGTGAATTATATACTGTGATGGCTGAAGGAGGCCCTATGGGAGAAGGTCACTGAAATTTAAGGAGCAAACCTGTGGACAGTCTGAACTGGTGAACAGTCTAGTAAGTATCTCGTTATTTGCAAACATTCGACTATCTAGTAGCAAAGCATGTCCAAAGGGCGTGTTACTTTAATGAACAGATAAGTGTTACCCATAGCAACGGGCTGAAATCCTCAAAGCAAGTCTTCTCTGACTCATCCACCACCATGTTTCTGCCACAGCTACTAGGTATTGGGGAAGGGGTGGGAGACTGTCCCAATGTATTTGAAGTCCAGGCAGAAGAAAGAGATAAACATGGAGGCATGTCTCTGGCTTATTCCTAGTATTTCCTTGATCTAGAGACCTCATCTAAACTGTTAAGAGATAGTCTTCAACGCTGGCTCAATGGGTTCTGCTGCTCTGGTCAATGAACAAATTTAACCTTGTACTCCAGTGACAGGAGAGTTCTGTGGATTGTTCACATTGAGGGGTTTTTGCCTGTTTGTTTTTAGTTTAAATTTTAAGTCAACTTCCTTGCCAGAAAGTATGCTCCCTATTCCTTTCCATCATTTTAGTTCTTTATAAGACCCAGGGAATTGTTGTCCTGGGAAAATACATTGATTTTAATATTCCTTTGATGATGGCTCTCAAATCATAGCAAGTCTAGAGCCAAAACCACAGATGAGGGATCATGGTGGCTGAGGGGGCACAGGGAAAGCAGGAAGGTTTTTGAAGAACCTCGGGCCCTAGCGGGTTAAAATAAAGCTGGAGTGCCCCTTAGCTGGAGAGTCATATGCTGTCTAGAGCATCTCATCCACAGAATGGGTTTGAGAAACCCCAGAAATCGGTGTTCAGAGGAGGCTGGAGCTCATCTAGTGCAGTCCGCTGGACTTACCAACCAACTTCATTATATAAGCTCTGCTCATATCACAAAGAACAAATTCCATTTCAGGGGGAAAAAAAAGGATTAAAGAGCCTGGGGCAGAGGGAATTTAGCCTGGGGCTTCAGAGCTACCAGAATTGTTAGAGAATGTGAAATTTACAAGAACTGAAAAGAGCTATGTGATATTGGATTTTATTTCTACTTTTCCCAAAAGGAGAAAATTACAAATCATTAATAACTTCCCTTCCTGACTCCTCTCTCTATGTTGTGTCATCTTCCCAATTACTGTGATTGTGCTGATGGCGCCAGTTCCTTGAAGGCCCAGCTATAAAATATATGGACTAATTGTCGAACAAAACCCGGGAGCTATTAACACCCCAGCGGTGCAGCCCTTCTGGTCGGACTCTATTATATCTACACCACTGGGTTTGTACAGCTCCATCGCGGGCCTTGAAATACTGAAATAAATTAACTCCTTTATTTAGACATAAACATCACATCACACCCCAGAAGGAGCCAGAATGGACATTTCTGGTTCGCACATTCAGTCCAGGGCAAAGAGAGACACTTCCCTGTAAATATCGCTAACCACAATCTGAATTTTCTAATTTCAGAAACCCCTTCCTCCAACAGAGTAATATTTATAGAAAATGAAATTTGGGTTTTCAGTTATGCCAACTTTCTCTTTCATATTCAAATGCTACATATATTCCAGAACATGTTTACAGAATTTTCCCATATTTCTAAATAAATACACAAAAGAAGTTCTGAAATATACACATTTTAAAGATGACTTTGCACACAGCAGCTTACTCCCAGATGTTTTACATTCTGAATTTCTCAATAAATGAATAACATGCTAGGAAAGCAAACACAGGCTGACAGTATTTAGTCTAAGTTTTTTAAACGGTGTAACATATGTAGCTAAAAACAATTGTCAATAACTATATTTCACTCTGAGCAGTTATTAAAGAATTTGAAATGAGCATTTGCTCGGTTCAGCACTGAGTTCTTACAAATGCAGTTTTTAGGCTGATTTTCATTGTTTTGAGTTTCTCGCAGCCACACGGCAGCAACAGTTCTTGTCTTCTATCTTCTGAGTTATATATATGTGTGTATCTATATTCATGTGACAAGCCCATGATCCCAGTTCACTGCCACAAGTGCTCATTAACAAGCCTCACAGCCCACAGTCAGTGCTGCGAGCTTTGAACCAGTTCCAGAACGAGGGCTACAGCAAATGGCAGCCTGGCCTTTTCACTTCTTCCCGTTTTTATATATATATATATATATATACACATATATATGTACACATACATATAAAAAATGCAGAAAACTCCCAATAACTGCTCCTTTCACACCTTTTATCTCCTTTATAAATTCGTAATATTCACTCATTAAATCTCAAACTTTGCTACATTCTTATGTAATGCTTAATTCTCTTCTTCTCTGGGGTTGGCTTGTGAAATGTCTTTAATTAAAAAAGCTAAAAGCACTCTAAATCTGGATGGCAGACTCATTTCCAGGGCATTCAGGCATGTTGTCTAATTTTAAAACTCTGACAGGATACATGTAAATTTATGCAAGTTTCATAAAAGTCACAATTTCCTCCTTGAATTCAAGCTAAAGAAAATGCCCCCGAGCTCTTTGCAAAGCTGTTTGTTTTACTGGAAAGCTCATTTTGCCCATTGTGTTGGAGGTGATTATTGTAAAGAATATCCAGTGTCAGAATCCCATCAATCCACCAAGAATTAAGGAGTTAAGTTTCCCTCTTATTGATCAAACAGGCTCTTTGATCACTATTTTATGGCTCTTTAAACCCAGATGGGGGTGGGGAGGGGGAAAATATTATCATGCAAATTATTTTGGTTGACAGTAATTAAGAAATTATATGTTAAGAAAATCAGTAATTGTTCACATGAGTCACTAATGTGTTTTCATTCTTTGTCAAACTTTCTGGCACGCCCTTCCTTTCTTGCTTTAAATAAGCAAGGACTGGAAAATATGCACAGTATTTGGAACCCAGGGGAGTGACATATTAATTCAAAGTTTGCTTGGAAGTGGAGCTTTGTGGAAACTCAGACGAGTTCCCATCCTTCTTGTTTCTACCACTCTTCACCCAAGACTTATCTCCAGAATGTTGGGGTAGCCCCCGTGACTGTGTGAGGCGTGGTCTCCTACGGGCTAGGATTCTCCTCCCTTCTTCAGAAGGCCATAACTGGAAGACCCAGGGGTTATGAAATCTATAAGAATAACCACAAAATGGGGGAATGAAAACCAGCTCAGCCATGGGCAATTAACTAGTCCTTGCTAATTCTGTGGCTCCCCAGAAGCAAATCTTCACTCTGAATTAAACCTTTGCCAAAGTTTGTTTTGGAAAGGCCTTAAATCCACGGAAAAGGGACTAACCCGGCGTGATGGAAGGCTGAGACGGGCTCCCTCCCGAACAGGGCTGGGACACCTTCACATGAACTCAGGTTAGCTTACAAATCACCGATCCCTAAAAGAGCACACACTAAAATTACATTTGTTTTTATTGAAAGACAGCCTCAAGTGCTGACATGTAGTGTATGACATGTGATACATAGTAATACTCTTAAACCAGTTCTGACATAATATCTCCGGCGGCCTAATAACCACAAATGATTGCTTTAGTTAAGAACTAGCCAGAAGCAAAATAGATCCGTGTAAAAGTAGCTTGAACCATAAATACCTCAACAATATTTTATGTCACTTTGTAAAAGTTAAAGGAGTCCTATAATAATTAACAACAAAAACGCCATGTTCTTTACTATTGTGTGTTGGTTGTGAAAGGTTATTTCACAGTCCGGAGGCTGCCAGTGCCGTAAATTATGCAGGCACCAAGAAGCATTAAGGAGAAATAATAGCAATTTAAACGAAGGCTGACGTAATTCATGATAAACAGTCATTGGAAAATATTACAATGTTGTCTTTTTTGAGTGGGTTTAATCAGAAGAATGTGACCATATTCTAACATAAACCACTTCTCTTTTCCATTGTGCTAGCACTTGGAATGTTGGCACTCACCCTGGCTGCAAGGTTCTTATTCACAATAATTGCTGAATCCAGCGCTCTAACACCTCCAGGGAACCTAACAATGTAAATTTGGTATTCTGATTGATGGAAGGAGCTTCCAAGACAAAGCTCAAAAGCTCTGGGCTGCATGGTGGTCCAAAAGGGGGACTGAAATTGGAGATGCATGTAGCCAGGATAACTTAAAGAATATATATCAAAAAGATGGCTAAGTAATGCAAACACTGAAGAATCTCTTTATGATCACGTCCAATAGAACCTGGAGAGGTGGTCTAAAGCCGGCAGCTATTATAATAAAAGCAAACCTTTGTCACAAATTGTTCTGGCTGAACTGTAAATACAGAAACACATTAAGAAGCAAATATGATGAGAAAGACCAAACCTGCCAACTTTCATTAATGCAAAGTATCGCCAGGTCAATATCGCAGACGTGATCATGGGGTATGGCGGCCAAGCAGATGTTTAGATCTGAACACACAACTAATTGTTAAATTTAATATGGGGTGGGGGAGGGGAATTCTGTGCAATAAAAAAAACTGACTGGGAGGAGGTTATTTGTTTATTATTTTAACAAACAACAACAACAAAAAAGGCAGCAAGCTCAGAAACACGCCAATGTGGAGACTGGGCAATATTTACCTCTCTGGAATTCACCCAGCCTTTGGGAGCGTAAAGGGAATAATATTGCTATTACAACTGCAAAGTCTTCCAACGTACAGTTCATTTAAAAGTCTTTAAGCCAACTATTGATTATTCGTGTCAACGGAGGAAGGTAAGGATAAAAGAAAACACTGAAAATCCAATAGCTTATTTTTCCCACTAGTTTCTATTTCATTCATGATCCATTCTTTCCAAAGGCCATTACGAGCAGCAGAAGTGATTTCATTTTTTCTTCCTCCCCTTTCCTCTGCCAACCTTCGGGTGGAAGTGCTAATGAACGGGAATAGACTCAAATGAAGGCAGAGGAGGTCTGCCCAGGAAGTCAGGGACTTGGACGATCGGCATGGTGGGGCCCCCTGTCCCTGATAATCAGAAATTAATTGCCACCTTCCAAAGATCATTTATAATATCCATTCTATAGCAAAACAGACTATTTTTGACTCTGGATCGCTTTTTCCAACTGAATCTATTTAAATAGTCCCCGAGGTCAAATATCTAGCCACTCCTTTAAAAATGTTCTTTCAAAATATGATAAATGGCTTTCTTTGGCATTTATACTAATCAAAACGTATTTTATCTCCTCTTACCACACAAACCTTACTTTCTCTAAATAGCCCATTGCGAACATTATCAGTGAATTTTGCTCAGTGTACAAATATTTTATGTATTACAATGAGTAGCAGAATGCAAAACTTGCAAATATTTATTTTTAGACATATGGGAAAAAAAGCAATTAGAGCTAAAAATGTGAAGAATGAAGAACTCACTTAGAAGCAATTACATTGGACATTCAAACTGTTCTGCCATCAAACTTTTATTCAGATGCCATACAGCATATTAAGAAATATCACTTGCACACACACACACACACACACACACACACACAAGAAAATATTACTTCACAAATGAAAATATCCAATCACTATAAACAACATCTGGGGGTCATTAATAACTTACTCTGCAGCTGAATTAGCCAAATAATAAGTGGCCTGACTCAGAATTCCTAAATTTCTATTTTTGAAGGAAAAACAAAACATCATACCATGACTTATATTTGCTCCCTGGATCTACACGTGTGTCCGCATGGCGATCAATTTGCGTACCCACGTAGGGCACACGTTGTTGATGCCATTTAATTGCTATCTCGCCCGAAGTGGTGTCCTGTTTTTGTTTGGAGGAAATTTAAAATCGTAATATTGAGTTCACTCTTTGCTCAGAGCCTTGTGTATAATTAGCATATTTTTCAGACTGGTAAGAATCTGACCATAAGCAGCATCGGAGAAGCTTCCCATTCCAAACTACTACAAAGCCTTTCATACGCAGCCTCATAACCCATTTGAGGAGCAAGCGTACTGTTCAAATATTCCAGCCCTAAGATAAAAGAACTAACAATTTTATTGCCACACAAGCCGCTGTACTGAGACACCCTAAATATTTATACTAATGGGAGTTGAAAATAGTATCAGAGAACAAAGCCAAAATATTTCTTCTACTCATTAATAGCAACAGTCTTTGGCAAGACAGATGCCAAAAAGCCAGCACTTTTCTGATTCACTGGGTCCCATCACATGGTCTGTTATTATAGGTTTCATGGGGAGTCAACAGCTTGGTCGATTTATGGGCAAGGGAAAATAGTCTTCCTGACAATTCCAATTTAAAAATTTACATTTTTAAAAAATGTCTCTAAAACATCTCTCTGGAAAGGATCAAATTTCCCTCATAATGTATGCAATCCTTATCATGTTTCCATGTCTCCAGAATTGGTGGTCTCCCCACTGATGGGATATGACAATGATAATGTTTTTTTATTTTTTAATGGTACATATGAAAACAATGTGTGTTATGCATGGTGGTGTCTTAGATTTGGTGAAATCTAGTACCTTGTCATTTGGTCTGCGTGAGGGTCAGCTAACGTTCTGTGAAGGGTCAGAGTGGAAATACTTTCAGCTTTGCAGAGCATACTCAACTTTGCACAACAGTGGTCGTGGATGACACGGAAGAGTGTGAGTGTGGCCTGGCCGTGTTCCAATAAAAATTCTAGAAGACAGTGCCGATAATGGGTCAGATGTGAATACTAGGCCCTATTCAACATACAGTGAGAAAGGACCCAATGCACAGCTGAGGGGACATTGGGCTTGACGAGGTGCCCCCGGCAGGCACCAACCTGTCTCACTCTCGGTCTTCCTCATGGTCACACCTCACCTATAGCAGGGGCTCAGTCTACCTCAGGGAAGGCTGAGGTGACTGACTATGTTTAAACTCACAGGAACTGGGGCCCCTGGGTGGCTCAGTAGGTCAGTAGGTTAAGAGTCTGCCTTTGGCTCAGGTCATGATCCTGGAGTTCCAGGATCGAGCCCCACATCGGGTTCCCTACTTAGTGAAGAGCCTGTTTGCCTTCTGCCCCTCACCCCACTTGCTCTCTCTTCCTTGCTTTCTCTTTCTCTCAAATAAATAATATAAAATCTTTACAAAACAAAACACCCTCACAGGAATCATCATATGGTGACTGCCCAAGGGTGGGAAAACACAGACCATGCAGGTGAGCGTGAAAAATGTAATCAGCTACTACTTCTGTGGGATCTTTTCTTTTTTTTTTTTTTTGGTCCCTTGTGTCAAAAATTTTGAGCACAGGCTGGATTCTTGTAATCATTATGTAAGTGAATCAGAGGAGTTAACAGTTTACCAAAAAGAGAAGCACAGCACACCCTATCAGAGAACTAGCTGTAAAGTACAGAGCTGGGTTTGAATCCCAGCTCTGCCCTTGACTACTGTTGGATGACTTCCTCTTCAAGAGCTCTGAACCTCATTTTTTTCATCCACAAAACAGGGACACCACCTACCTTAAAGTACTATGAGAATTTAAGGAGTTGATGTAAAGTGCTTGATACATGTGAAAGTTGGCCCCACTAAACTTTCCACAGAAGTGATTAATCATCTAAAATATACACGATTCATTACATAGATAGCATTTAGGGACACAGATGATATTTAGGCACCTAACACAATGCCTGACACACAGTACGCTTTCAATAAAATGTGTAAGTTACGGTTATTTTTTAATTAACCAGAATTCTCAGGAAATGAGCTGTCCTGCTTAGTGAATCAAGGAATTGTTACAAATTGCTATTTGTTTCCCAGACAGAACACCAAGTATGTGAGAACAGAAAGGATCTGAAAGATCACCTGGTCTAGGGGTTCATAACCTAAGGTTGCAAAAAGTGGACAAATCCCGAAAAATATATGCAGATTTCCTATATTTGTTTGATATGTTAATTTTTGCTAACATTGTTCAAAGTCATGATGATAATGATGATAGTGATGATGTAGTTATGCACATTTGTGTTAGAAGAAGATTCATGGCTTTCTTCACATTCTCAAATGGGGCCGAGATTCCAAAAAGCTTAAAAATATCTAGTCCAACCTTCCATTTCACATGTAAGACTGGAAGCCTGGAATTAACTGAGCCGCTAAAGCTTCCTATTTGGTGAGAGGATCAGATCTGCACCCTGTTCTCTAGACTGCCAGTCAAGTGTCCTTTCAAGTACATTGTGCTTTTTCTTAATTCCGAGGTAATTAATAGCACTGGAGTGTATGCCTCCAAAATCACAGCTTTGCACCTTTTTTTTTTTTTCTTAGTAGGTTCTGCACCCAGTGGGGACCCCAATGTGGGGCTTGAACTCACAACCCTGAGCTGAGATCAAGAGTTGGACGCTTAACTGACTGAGCCACCCAGGCACCCAATGGCTCTGCACTTTTATCTAAGGGAAGACTTTTCACCTGAGCCTGTGACTGCCCAGGGAACATACCCCACCTTCTGCTGCGACTTGTCACCACCCTCTAGCACATCAGCACAATCCTCGCTCAGCCACCCCGCCATGACACCGGATAGAAGCAATTAAGGAAGGAGGCGCTAGCTGCCAGTAATCATTACACTATTGACTTCCATATCTCGTTACTCCTGCCACCGACTACAGCTACAAGCATTCCTAGAGTACCGAGTCCCAAACTTCAGTGAGCATCAAGTACACTTAAAATATTGGTGACAGGATGTTAGGGTCCATCTAAATTCAGGAGGTTGGAGACTAAAAATCAAAATTTTAGTAAGTTTTGCAGGAGACTGAAAATCTTTGCTGAGCTCACTTTCGTGCCCAAGCCCCTCAGTATTCACTGAAGAATATTTTTCCTGTTTGCTTTAGAGCCACGCAGAAACTCTGGATCTTCATTCTGGACCCTGGGTTCTCAGCATCCTCAGCCTTAGCTCTAGAAGTTCCAGCTGGAAGGGCTGATTGCAAATAAGTGTAGAGGTGGCTCTGATTAGCCCACAGCTCTGCTATTGCTTAGAAGGAAAATAATTTTGGCAATAAGAGATTCTTGGAATTTATCTAAAAGAAACCATCAAAATGCGGATGTTTTTTATATATGAAGGTATTCATTACAAAAAAAAGATGTTCATTACAGTGTTAATTATACATTTTACATTTAAGCAACATAACTAAAAACCCTGGAAGAAATGAAAACAAACTTCTACTAGAGAGGGATTATGTAAACTCTGATAAAGTCATTTGATGCAGTATTATGCAACTGTTAAAATGTTGCTTGTAAAACTGTTCGTAATAATATAGGGAAATGTTCATTTTACAATGACTAAAATTTTACAATGTAGCAACTGCATATATAAAATATTCTCACGTAAATAAAGATGCTTTAGAAAAAGTCTGGAAGGAATTGATAAACCCTGATGGGATTACGGGTGGTATTTAGGCAGGCAATATCAAAGAGTGGATATGCATACCAGCTTTGAAGGTAGACAGACCTGATCTGGAATCAAGCCTGACCACTTACTGGCTGTGTGACTTTGGGCTGATGTGACCTTTCTTAGCTTCTGCTTCCTGCCCTGCGAAGCAACGATTAATATGAGATTCCATACAGGGGCGCTCTAAGGAGTAAGTGAGATCACGTATGGACAGGACTTAGCATAAGGTCTGACATATGGTACACGTTCACAGAAGAGTGGCAATTATTATTATTATTATTATTATTATTATTATTATACTTGTCCTTTCCATAATGGAAATAATTGCATAATGAGAAAAATATTTTGAAAAACATATGGGCTGTTTTTTACTATTTTTTTCCCCTCCTTGAAACATGGTAAAAGGGGATGAGGGACTGGGAGCATCTGGTTGGCTGAAGATCACTGTTGACTAGGGTTTGTTGCACAGGATCTCATGGCTGTGAGGCCATGCCCTTCAGGACTGGGCCCCATTTGGGGGGATGGCCTCAAGAGCATATATCTGGAAGCTGATGTCCACGTCCCATCGTGGCCTTACCATGCCTGCACTCATGTTTAGCTGCTGACTTTCCCCATCAATTCTTCAACTTCCCAAGGCGGTCATGGACACCAGTCCTTGAGGCTGTACAAGGTTGTTTAGGAGAAAGACACTGAAGATGGGCTGATGGCCATTTGAAAAGTAGGAGATATTCCTCTCATGAGTTGTAAATAGCCTGGCTGAGGGCGGGGCTGAGCGGTTGCTGGGTTGGAACCAGTGAGGCCACACTCTCTCTGCTCTCTGAAGCTACCTCCTGATCTCAGCTCCAGCAGATGACACTGGTACCAATGGTCAGGAGGAAATTTAATGGGGGCTCCCAATAGCCCTTTTGTTCTGGTCCTGACAGACTTCAACTTCCTTTCGTTCAACAACTATGGGATAGAATGCATTCTCAGTAGAATGGGACCTGTGATCTGGTCTGTGATAAAGAGAGACCTCAAAAGAAGCCACTTCCACCAACATCCTTTCTCTTTTGGAAAGTGTCTGTGCTGGGAGATGGGACAGTATATTTTCTGGCACTCTGTGTGATATCTTTGTTAAAATATCTCCTATTTCAAAGACCTAATGTTCATGTCTGAAACTGTGAGGAAGAAAGTGTGACGTGTTCAACCCTGCCTGTTGTGAACTGGCTTCATCCAAAGATGGAGCTCTCCTCCATGGAGCTCTCCTGAGAGCCAGAAGGCCTCATCCTCATTGACAAATACTACAGAGAAGGCCAGTGATCCACAAATCATCCTCTGGGTGTAAGTGCCACCCACCCAGTAATCTTCCTAATGATGAACATGAAACTGGCTAAGCCTTTTCTTTCCCAATATTTTCTGGTATGATTTCAACCTGAACCATGATCTAAATTATGTTCCCAGTCCATATAGCCCACATTTCAGTGGAACTTGTAAATGTCCTATATGCTAATGACTCTGCCACTGTTCCTTGGTTTTCACATTGAATTCTGAGATCTGTAGGTTAGAGATTGGAAAGATCAGTGTGGTGACTTCTGGATACCACTTGCCTTAACTTATGGATACTGCTTGTCTTCCTCAGGGAACACCCTTCTAGGTTGTGTAGACCCCAAGCTCTATTAAACATCATAACAAATGAACAATCTTCAACCAAAGACCTTGGCCAGTTGATGAGTCACATTCCTCTGGTTCGAAGAAGTGAGTAAATGTTGAGGAAAAAACCATGTCCTTTGAGCTAGATACTTTTCCTTGAGAATTAAATCAACTGGCAATGAGCTAAACCTTAAAGATTGAGGTCAAGAAACACTTGACTCTAAGAAAGGAGAGAAAACAATGATTTGAAACCTTCTGGATTTTAGCAGGATTTTTATATTAGGGTTTTTATATCATTTCCACAAACATACGTTGATACAGAGATGAGTAAGTCATGATTCTTACCCCCTCTAGGAGCTTAGAGTCTAGGGAAGAGAAATGCAATAGAATCCATTAACTTTAATACCAAGGAGAAGAAGAAAGCAACTTTGGAAAAGTACTGAGAAACTCCGGATGACACAGAGTGAAGATGATTCTTTAGAAGCTACAATTTCAACCTAGAAGCAGCCCCTTAAACACCCAGGAAACCTCACTTCTTTACCCCCTGCTGCAAAGTCGATGCATCCTTCCTTTTCCTTCTTATAGGCCCAAGGGGAAATTTCCAATTTAATAAGAGACAAGTTGATTTTTTTCCCCCAAGAGGCTTCCCCTGGGTCCTAACCACAATGGGGCCTCTGGGAGAAGGACTCAGGAGCACCTGGTCCCTCAGGGGAAGGTGACATCTTCTAGGAAGAAAAAAATTTTGCTTGCGGAGGCTGTTTTGTTTTGGGGTGTGTGTGTGTGTGTGTGTGTGTGTGTGTGTGTGTTAAGTGTCTATGCTGATAGCTAAAAAAGGCAAAGGAAACAACTTCTTTCCTTGAGCTTCAAAGTCTAGAGTATCTCCCACCTCCTCACCTGAAATAACTTCCTTCTTTTTGAATCCCTCAAAGTCCGGTTGAAGATCTACTTCCTCCCAGAGGCCTCCCCTTACATCCCAGCTCTCTTATACATATTTTAACTCCAGGGGCACCTACAGTTGGACCTCTTCTAGTCATCCCTTAGCGGACTGCCTTGCAGGGGCCAGTATGTGGCAAAGCTCTCCCACTTAGGAAGCCTGGCAGATATCATCTCTTTGGAACATCAAAATATCAGAGTAAGTTCGGAACCTTAGCCCCATGCTCCTCTCACTTTGGGGTAGAAAAGTATGTCCCTGGGGTCAGGGGTCTGGGGTGGGGGGTTCTAACTCATACTTTGGCAACATACTGGACCTGTGACCCTGTGGAAACTATGTTATCAGGTCACTCATGGCAAGATCCAGAATTGTTAAGAAGATCACAATAATATTTGTAGTGGCCCATTACTCTACGTCTTATCTCGGCCAACTTGATTTTTGAGTGTCTTGACAGCAGAGACCGATACTGCAACAATGCCTGGAGTTCTGCCTTCAATTGAGTCAGTTCTCAGTGAATGAATGGAAGCACCCACCAGCATTAGAACATATCAGTCTTTTTCTGCCCAAATCCCATCTGTTCTCCAGTCCTTCATGATGGCAACTGGAGAGCCAAAAAGGCCGTTCAGAAAAGAAATTCTAAGGGAGAGAATTTCTAGGCAACTTCCAAAGGGAGCATAAAGCCCAGATGATGGAATCAAGGCCTACGCCAGCCAGCGATGAGAAGATTTCCTGAGCAGGCAGCACAGTCCACTCCTGTGCCAAGAGCCTAGCTGCTTTGCCTCCTTCGAAAACCCATTACCAAACCATGGCAAGAGAAATTTAATTTTAAAAAGGGAAATGATTAATGTGCTACAGGCATAAAGAAGTGACAGAAGCAGAAAAGCTTGCATACATTTCATTTTTTGAAATTAGACCTATAATTTTTTCATTAAGGGAGGATGCCAAGTTGGGAAAGCCAATGCGTTCTAAGCAGAAAATTAGAGAGAGGTGTACAGAGTCCTGTGAGCGTCACAACCCCACACCTTAGGAAGAGCCCATACGAATGTGGGGCAGTTTACCATCTGCCCCTTTCAACTTGTGGCTCGTACAGGGCTCTAGATTGATACCTGCTTCTGTGATAAGATGGGAAGCATCACTCTGGGTGTGTGTGGAAGAGACCACAGGGCAGCAAAGTCTCCGTCAGGGAGGCTGGTATAATCAGACAAGTGAGGACCATGGCTCGCATGAAAGTCTCCTGATCCCATCCAGTGGTTTTCAGATTTTGAATCTTCTCCACCATTCCTTTCCTTACCACTCCCACACACACCGATCTCTCTAAATCCTACAGAACACCTTGTACATTCTATATCTAGAGAGCTGGTGATCAGTTATCTGTTCCCAGGACACTGGATCTCAGGAAGCTGGAAAGATCTTCCTGAGCCAGGTCCAAGCTAAAAGGCAATCTAGTGTAACTGTTAAGAGCATGGACACTGAGCCAGACCGTTTAGGTTCAAAAACTGGTTTTGCGAGGTAACTTGGCTGGGCTAAATTGTCCTTATCTGGAAAATGGGGGAGGGAAAGGCTACTGACATACAGCATGCAAGAATCCATTCCCTCGTGTAACCAGTATTTATTACACACCTTCTCTGTGGCCAGTCTTGTTCTGGTCCCTGGGTACACGGTTGTGGAGATGCTCTGAAAGAGCTTGCATTGCAGCCCAGGTGGGGATGGGGGAGACAGACCATAAACGTGTAAAGAAACAAATACGAGAGTTAATTTCAGATAGTGATAAGTTACGGGAAGATAATTATAGGTTGGGTGATGTGGTGGGACAAGACATGTGCAAAGGGGAAAGTCAGAGAAGACTTCTCTGGGGAGCAGACATTTGAGCTGAGGCTGGAATGATGAGAGGGAGCCAGACCCAAGATATCTGGGGAAACACATTCCATGCAGAAGAACAAACAAACAAGTATTTCTGGAATGAGCGGATGTTGAATGATTTTTTAGTAGCAAATGATACCTCATGTCCCTAGGAGTCTGTGAAGGTATGAAATAATTCTGTAAATGTGTTTTGAGGAGCCACTATGGACTTGGTGCGTGGTTAAGGTTGTGTTGGGAGGTATAAGAGGTACAAGAAGATTTAGTTAAGGAGTACTTAAGTAGTACTTGCCATCTGCCGTCTACGTGTTTGATCCCTACAGCTCTGTGAGGTATGGTCTATACCCATGACATATGGTCCATGGCCATCCCATATTTTCTCCCCACACACGATATTGTAAGATCATTAGGAGTGTAAATTTTTCTGTCTTGTTCACAACTGTGTGCACAGGGACCAGAACAGCACTTGGCACACAGTAGGTATGGGATAGATGTTGGTGGACCCCAGATAGCCTCTCGTACAGTCCAGGGAACTTTAATCAATTCAATTCCCTTGACAGGATAGAATGAAGGGGCTTAGAGGCTATCTTTGGTAACAAGAGGATTTTAAAAATCAAGTGAATACAGACAGACTTGTTCTGAACTTCATTCTACCATTCCTATCCCTAACTAGCACTTTTGCCTGTGATTTTTCAATGACCCGGTTCTTTCCTGTACCGTGTGTGTGTGTATGTGTACGTGTGAATTGATAAAAATATCTGTTTCACCCTAGAGAGGAATATGTTGATCTTGCTAATGTAATGGGATCTAACTTTCTTGTTTTTCTAAATGAAATGCTAGGTGAGATATTAGCCAATATAGACACAAATCCTTTCTTCTGGAGTGAACAAGGGTTTATTGTACCCATGAGTCCAAACAGTTTTTAATAACCCATTGAGTCCCCTCAGCTACAGAAAGAATCCAGAGTTATAGAAAAGAAAAGAAATGGAAGTAGAAAAGAAATTATTTTGGAATTATTTGGAAAAGAAATTTCCAAAAATAGAAAAGAAATTCATGAATGCTAGCCATTCCATAATCCTGACTCTGAAAATTAGTTTAGAGTAACAACATAAAAATTCTGTTCATTAACACTCAAGAGAGATGGTACCCTAGCTTCCAACACCTCTGTCCAAGGAGGTCTGCTCCCCAGCCCTCTTTGGGTCTCCATGTCCTGGAAGCCAAGGCCATATGTTAATCATCATAGGTCCTATCAAGCACATCCCCTATACCACTACCAGCAGATTTTGGGGGGTTCAGTTGACTGCACTGCGTGATGAACTTAAGCATTCCTCTGCCCCTCCTTGGGCAGCACATGCAACAAAGAGAAGGTACAAAGCATGGTTTTGGTTAGACCATTCTCTAGCGATAAACATAATCTCTAGAAAATGTCTAAGATAAAGCAGTCCTCTAAGAGAGACCTCTGAAGGTTAAGGACTTCTGCATAAACAGCAATATACAGGAAGCCCGACTCCTTTCCCACTCAGCTTCAATTAAAGAGAAACATCTGCCTTGTTATCATCTGGGAGATCGGTGGGCACCGCAGGCAGACAGGCAGAGAAAGCCTGAATGTGGACAGGGGCCAGGAACTGGCTATTTGATCATCGAAATCCACTGTGACCATGAAACCTACTTCGGCAAGGAAAAAAAAAGTGTTTACTCACTTACAAATTCCCATGATCCTTAACAAAACAACTGCCTTTCCTTTCATTTCCAGCAAAACATGTGATATTTAGAGGGGAAGAGGCAGAGTCCAGCTTGTCCTCTAGGCTTCAAAATAATTTTGCACATCCTGAATCTTCCTTCATAAATAGTCAAGGTTTCGTCTCCTCTTCAGTTTCCTTCTCTCCCTTGGCTTTTTTCTTCTTTTGTCTCTAACGTCATTATTTCACTCAACAGGAAAACAGAAAGGGAAAGTTCAGTGCAGAGTCAGAAATGCTTCTTAAAAACATAATGTATAAAGTAGAAAACTTTTCTTTTCCATTAAGGTTCTAGGAAGAGTTCCAGAGCCTTAGAGAAATGGTTCCTTCATTAGATCAGATCAAACCGATCAGAGTGAGATCAGTTTGGATGACTATAAGTTGTCCAAGGCCTAAGATTCTAATAGATACAAGAAGAGAATCTTCATTGATCATGAGGACTGTTTTTTTCATCAAGCGAATACAAACTTAGTCTAAGCTTGGTGATGAGCCATTTCTACCCAGTTTGAAAGATTCGATAAGTGAGGGGCCTTATGTCACTTGCCCGGAAGAACAGCAAATCAGACACGTGAGCCTTGATTCATACCAGGTGATTTATAAGCCCAACAGTTGCCCCCGCCCTCCCGCCCCCGGCTGTGCTATCCTCCCTGGGCTTCAGCAAGAGACATGTTTCAATACTGATGTAGCCACCATCTCCCTAAGGGTCACCAGAGCTCATGGTTTCTTGCACGTGGACTAAATGCCAAGACGGCAGCCCATCTCATCTCCGCTCTTTTCAGGTGAATTACCATATCCTTCCTTGAACCCCATACCATTCCTTTGTCAAGGAACATCCCCCCCCCACCACACACACACACACACACACACACACCCTTATTCCAAAGAACTCAGAAGCATGACTTTTGTCTCTTTGCAACTCAAAACTAAAATAAGCCATATCTTTTATTACTTCTTCAACCAACCGTGTCTTCATTCACTTAGTTCAACTCACATTTAAGGACTGATTTTGTCTCATTTATATGTATTGGGTCGATCTTGTATCTCTCTGGTAAAAGCTAGTACCTTAAAGTTGTCCATTCATCTACGGGACTGCACACGCCTTTGTTTGGATTCAGTTGTCAATGCTTCGCACATGTGAAATCAGCCCGTGTGATATTAAGGTAAACATAGTGCATTACAAACTGGTGGACATTTTATTGTTCTAACTGGGATAACAGACAAAATGTTTGCACGTGTGTTTGTTTTCTCTGCAGAGCACAGACAATAATACAATATACATGACAGTATCTGTTTTATAAAAGAGGAATCAAATTATAAGAAGCGGTAAAAGCGAGATGGGGGAGCGGAGGAAGAATGCCGCGTGTTTGGAGATTCTAACAGGACAGTGGGGGCAGGAATTACGTGTAGGGTAAAGATTCTTACGAGAAAAACTGTCATTCTTGAGGTCACTTTCCCCTCATTATTATTATAATCTCATTTCCTAATTGCATGTGCTACACAGCCAGTCTTCACAATGCTTTCATGGGGGAGTCTGTTGCTTTAGTTTTAAGAACAGTCGATTCTCTTGAGCTGAGAAAAGAGCACACGGCCTTTAAGAGCATTGTAACTGACAAGAAGGAAGGATTCGGGCTTCGAGGCTGAGGCTTTTCAATCACCTGTCATTAATATGATTCAATTTATGCTTATGTCATAGGTTTAGACATTGCACAGCGCTGTAAAGCGGGGAAGGGACTTGAATAAAATACAGGGAAGAAAGCAGATGGTACGCTATCAAAACCCTTCAAGCCTAAAATAACCTTTCCCAAGTAAGGAGGATAGTTAATTAAAACCAGGATATATTTACTCAATTCTGAATATCTCAATGTAAATAAAAATCAAAATGACACCACTGTAATGTGGGACTAAATGATGAAATTTCATCTATTCTATTTTTCTTTAATAGTTTCTAATCAAACTTTTCATTAAACAGCTTCATAAAATTCCACAGAGAATTTATTTATAGGGATTCACTGTAGATTTAAAAGCCTTACTTTTATTATTCAATTAAACTTGTTATTCAGTGGACAACACTGAAACAATGGGGGGGAGCGGGGAGGGGGTAGGTGTCTGAGCAGTTGGGAAAGGTAGTCACACAGAGAAAATGTGGCTCATCCTTGCCCAGGAAAGCCCAGTTCCAGGTCCAGAGGAACTGCCTGGGATTGTCCCAGCCTTGGTCCACAGACTCAAATTCATGTTCCCCTGGTAGAGAGGGCACCAGACCATTTATTAAGGGTAAGTAAACCTAGGGGAGGCCAACAGCTGACCCACGGTGAAGGCAGCCATTCCCAACATGGAGAGTCAGGACATGAATTGTAAGTGACCCAAAACTTTTCTATTAGCCTTTCTCCCTGATTTTTTAAAACCAGACCCAGTCCTGCCTTTTTCATGAAGCTTTCCCTGACCCCTCCTCCCATGATCACCCCCATGCGCCCCCACCCCCACCAGCCCTACTGCTAAATTCCTCCCGCGCTTGCTTTCTACAACACTCACCGAATACTTAATCATTGACTTTCTTGCAACATTAGTTAACCTTTCAGGTGCGTTACTCCTGTCTTCCCCAATTAGATTTTTAAATCCTCCAAACAAGAAAGAACTGTGTTTTATTTATCTTTTGAACACCCTCTCCCGCCCCCCCTTCCATAATCCCATTTAATAGAAGAAAGCAAAAAATATATTAGTTAATAAAATAAACATTATTTAATCATAGGAAAGCAGACACTGTCCTTTTGCAAAGGGCCTTGCAGGTACTTTATGGCAATTTATGAATTTCATGTGTCAAAAGTGTAGCTGCTAAATGCTATAAACTCTTTGCCATCAGGTCCACCATTCATCCACCTGGTGATATGGCTAATAAAATTTGATTTTTACAGCCTAGGCATACTGTTACCTAAATTACATTTGACCAATTACTGAGTCGCCAAAAGAGTGGTACAGAATATATACTGTGTAGAAAATTCATCTGTGGGCCCCCTGGCACCCGCGGTAATCTGACAGAAGTGTTTTGGTCATCTGGCAGTGTTTCATATTAGGAACATTTGTTTAATGCTAGTCACTAATTAAATTTATGTTCTTCTACCAACTGTTAGTTGGTTGGAGAAACCCAACCCCACGTTTTAACAAACCCCTTCACCCATGTTGATTTCAAATACAACCAGTTGGAGGTTTAAAAGGGTGTTCTCTGGAAATTTAGTTGGAGGACCAAGAGTGGAAGGTGGAGGAGGGATGTTGGCAAAGGTGTTCAAATCAGGTCAAAAATAAGCTTTTTTGGGGGGGAGGGGGTCACTTGCTAAAACGAAATACTACATGAAGTGCAAACTATTTGAAGTACAAACTCCACAAAAAGAAAAACCTAATATTCTAATTATTAAACTAACCATCTAGAAGCTCTTTAAAGGTACCTTTATTCCAAAAGAAAGTTTCCACTTTAAGAGGCTGGAGAAGAAAAACAGCATTAAAATTAGCTTTACCAGAAGAAAAGTTCAGGAAAACATTCAAAAGTCAGATGCCTGTGTTTGTGGAGAACATTTAAAACTAATTTAGTAACTCTTAACAACCATTGTGATCACTGTTAAATTGGAACTTCTTTCTATTACCAATTCCAGACGCAACAGCTTTGAAGCTCAATGACTAATGTCTTAAATTAGCCAAAAAGGTTAAAACATTTTTCATTATGTTACATTATGATACCCTAACTCTGACTACTCTTAAATGAGGGAAAGCATTCTTTCAGTTTTATTTTGTGTCAGGAATTTACAGACCTCTTGAGTGGCAAGCAGGACAGAGGGTTTGGGAGTAGGGGATATGCGAGAAAAAAATAAAACAAAACACAAAAACACTCTGAAAACAGAAATTAAACACCCTGAAATTAAAAAGGGATGATTTGTAAATGCAGATCTGGAAAGAGAGGGCATTTTTTGAAAAGATACATTGGGTTCATTCACCTACATGACGACAACAGTTGAGTATTAAAAATATGACACTGAATTCTTCTTGGAAGTAGAAATAAATAACTTGTATAAAGACTACTGTTCTCTTCTAGACTGACAGTCATCTGGTAAGGCAGAGTTGGGAAAGGCATCTGAAAAAAAGTTTATAAGGAAAAAGATGCCATGTGTGATGAACCGAGGTCCCCTCCCTCTTCCCCCCTTCCTTCTTGGATCATCTCTTCATGACACTCTTACTTACAAGCCCTCTGCAGCAGGTAGGGGGCTGCTGGGTCACAAATAATCAGAGTACGGAGGCCACAGTGGATTTCCCAAACCATGCTGAGGCCTGTGACAATTAAGCAGAAAAATCTGAACCTGAATAATCCACGAACTGGGGAGGCCTGGGAAAACCTTAACTCACAGAATCAAGGACTGTTCTGATATTCTGACTCAAAGTGACCCTGTCAATGCTCTCTCTGGGCCATGGGTCTCAGCCTCTTGTCATCCCACATCCCCAAGAGGAGATTTCAGCATGGGTCAGCCATTAGACCATCATTGGTCAGGGTGGCCAATCCCAAAGCAGGGGGTAGGGTGAGGTTGGGGGGTGGGTCTCATGCCTCTGTAAGTACAGGAATTTCCAAGGAATATGTCTAACTGGATAAAGCACCCCCAGGGTATTCTGACATCCCTGCCCAGTCTGCTGAGAACCACTGATATGATCCAATCTCTTCAAAAAACAGATGAGAAACTGAAGATGTGAGAGATGTGAGCCTGGCTTGCCTCCAGCCATTCACTGCGTCATGCAAAGTCTCCCAAAACTATGATATATCTTTGCCTGTGCGTCTATCTATAGAGACACATGACCGATCAGCTAGGAGAGATGCAGACAAAATTATGTGTGCATATATCCATCTTTGGGAGGCTTAGTGTATAAAGATATATATATATAGATAGATAGATAGATATCTGAATATAGATAGATATATAAATATCTATACATATTTTCATACACTGTGCCCACCAAAGATAGATATATATGTGTATCCATATATGTACATGAAAAAATTAAGGGGCGGAGGGATCTATCATCAATCTTTTTGTTCACCTTATAGTACTGAAGTGGTTACAATGGGTGCCTTTTTATAGTTCCTTATCACACTGAAAAGAGAGAGATCAGTTAAAACAAAACAAAACAAGCCAGTATCTGAATAGTCGAAGCCTTTTAAGAAAGAACGAACATGAAAGCTTCCTGTCCTAAAGTCCAATTTCAAGGTCGACCAAGCAACTTCAGACCCTATACTGAACAACAAATTCTAAATAATCACCCTTGACCCTAGCAAACAGAGGCCGCCCAGGAGGCAATGGTGCTTTATGCCATGACAATTTGGGGGAGGGGAGGGGCTGGTGAAAATAAGCCTTGCTCCCCATCGCAGCTCTGCACAAGAACCCAAAACAAGGAAACGCACACACATGCACAAGATTCATGTAGGAAAGCAAACAAAAGACTCACCAAACTCATCGCATATACTCTCATTTTCAATGAGAGTTGGGTGGTCGAAGGTGTCCCGACAGTACAGGATCTGAGGGTTCTTGCTGACCACGGCGATGCCCCCCAGGGCTAGCGCGAACTGGTCCGTTAGAATGGAAGATGGTTTATCCTGGATGCGCTTTAGCATCGATCGGTACCGACAGTACTGAGGGTAGCTGAGCACGATCACGTTCGTTTCCTCCTCGTCCTCCCCTAGACAAAAGAGAAAACACTTCTGTTACCCTCTTGCCTCCCACAGAGAACCGTCATGGCCGTGGCCTAATTACGGTGGTCACTCTGTTTTGTCATGAAAACGTGTCTTCCGTGAGACCCTGACACGGGTTCTTTCTCTCAGTCTGGGAGCGCCAGCATTCTCCCAGCCCCATCTCACCACCCTGGTGGTTCCACTAAAGGGACCTCTGGTTACCAGCAGGGAAGAGGAAGGGTGGAGGGAAGAAAGAGTCGGGGTGACCCCCAGAGACAGATGAAGCAAGGTTTGGGTCATCAGCAAACAGCAGAACCAAAAAATTGTTTTTCCAAGGGTCTGATATATATGTATTTCAAGCATTAAAGTCATCATCACAGGAAAAATTGGAATTTTGTTGAGCTGCTTTCTACATATTTCCAGTCGGCTCTTTCTTTAGACTGTATAATCTTTCAGTGCTAGAAGGCCCTGGAAGGGTCATCTGGCCCCAGAGAGACGACCATAAGTTCAGATAGCGGCATCAACTAATCTGGTGGTGGTTAGGGCTGTCGACAAATATTTCTGGTTCATTACGTTCTCGTGGAAAGACCATGCATGCCTCCTGTCCCATGGTAGTCAAGTGGCCCTGTAACTTGTTGGGGCCAATAAAATAGGATAGAAGTGAGTGGCGACTTTAGGGGCCCGTGTCTGACTGACAACACTCTCCCTTTCTCTTTGTCCTGCACACCTATAATGATTCAAAGAGTGGCTGAGCTGCCACTCAGGGTCTTAGAGCAAGAATCACACGGAGCAGAGTCCCTTGTTTGTCGGAAATGGAAAAAGAACACAAGCACAAAAGAAACCTTCCTTGTTTTAAGTGAGGGTGTGATCTGGGGGTTATTCGTTTTTGTAGCATGATCTAACCCGGACTGATTGATCCGTCTACTCCCCCTCCCCTCCCCCCTTCCCATGCTCCCTATCTTCTAATGTGCCTCAAACCCATCTGGTAACTTGGCACAACTCCAAGAACCATGCTGAGAGGACTCCCCGAGCGTCCTGTGACAGCTCCATCAGAACCAACTTAGCTCAGAACGTTTCAGCAAGTTTCATGAAGCTCCCTTTTACAACGATCTTACCGCTTATCTACACCTCTCGATATTAAGCGCTTATTTATAAAAACCAGATTCGGCCTGGAGGACCCCTTCCTTCATCTTGAGCTTGAGGAATGGCAAAAGCTCCCCTCTGATAGCCTGCCACCTGGATCACGTCAAGCCGAGTCTCGGCTCCATGACCTAGTCTGCCATCACTCCCTATAACCACACCATCGGGGCGTTTGTGAGCAATTCCCAGATATGTCACTGGCTTATCCAAAGAGAAAACGCTCAATATTTTGAGTCCTTACCATGCTGCAGGGAATTGCACAAGACAGTTGTTAAGGATACCAACATTATCGTGGCCATCTGGTAACCAGTGGGAGACAAATGAGTAAGGACAGAACAAATGATGGAATATAACCAGTCCCAGCGGAAGGTGTGCATGTGACCTTCTCAGATAGGAGGCCAATACCCAGATGTATCTCTAATTATGTTCACTTAGTTCCTCCAGCTGGAGGCTTCTCCGAGAATGGAGATGTTTCGCTGCTTTCAAGAGGACATCTTTTAACAGTTTACGTTTCTTAGACGCCTGTCTGGGCTGCGGGCAGCCACTTTGTCAGCTGGCATATTTAATTACAAGGAAATATATTTATAATGAACGCAAGTCCCCAGATGAAGTTCAGTTTTTAAATGCTGATATACGTCCCAAGACATTTCGGGTTGAGATTTTTACTGCAGACCAAGACACGAGTTGACACTTCGGGTTCAAATCTGTGCTTTCTGGAGAGTTAAAGCACAAAAGGTTTGACTGGAAATATTCACCAAACGTCATTATTAGAGTATCTCAGTCCTATTCAAAGAAGCAGCCCCTGAATGTGTCAATGGTATTATTATCCTCTATTTGTCCAAGACATCGTGGATGAGGGGGAGGGGCATAACCATGAACCCCCAGGACCTGTATTGGCGGCTCAGCACCTAAGACCATCTCCTGCAAAAAGTAAATACTGTGCACATCTGCACACAGCTCCCAGAAGTCTATCTTGCTTGTGCTATTGGCTTTCTGTACTGGGGGGAGCGCTGCGCTAGTACCTCCAAGTTCTTGAAATGAGATGGGGAAGTCCTGCTTTTCAGGTTGAATGATAGCAAAAGAATGGAGGCGTTAGAGTTTGTTTTCTAACAGGTGTCCCCTGGATTCTTGGGAGCTTTTCACTTTCTTCTCATCCCCTCATTCTCTTCCCGTTTTTCTCCGACCATTTTTCATGATAATACCATCTCTAACTTCTTAGTGCTCTGTTCTAGATGCAGTCAGCTCCCTGGCCTCTTTGGTGCTTAGAAATGATGTGGGTTTTTTGTTTGTTGTTCGGTGGGTTTTTGCTTTTGTTTTCTCTTCACCTCCCCCTAGCTTGAAACGCTTATCCTTCTCTCTTCATGCCGTTCCCAAAACACAGGCCAAGCCAGGAATCCACTTTTAGTTGGAAGAAAAACCAGCAAGTTCGCTCAAGTCCGTGTCCTGGAAATGTGTCCTATGATGGAGACAGTATCGCTCAGAGCAATCCCGGGCCTGCACGCCCTGGGATCACAGAGGGCAACTGGGAAAAGGCAGACTCGAGGGGCTCATCTACAACCACTAACTCAGAATCTCTTAAAGTTGGGGCCCAGGAATTTACATTTTTAATAAGCTTCTAGGTAACTCATGTACATTAACCTTAGAAACTACTACCTCTGAGTCAGAGTTTAGCTTCTTGCACAGACTTATAGTAATTTATTGAGTTTGGGTTTTGCTATCTCTCTCTCTCTCTCTGTATGTATGTGTGTGTGTGTGTGCTCGCGTACACACACACACAAAGATCTTCCTCCACTTTTGATGGTCTTATGTCCCGACCACCTCCTTGACAGTTGAAAATACCCTCAGTTGCAAATGCATTGAATACATCTAACCTACCAAACACTGTAGCTTAGCCTAGCCCACCTAAGATGTACTCAGAACACTTCTGTTGGGCAAAACCATCAAACACAAAGCCTATTTTATAATAAAGTATTGAATATCTCGTGTGATTTATTGACTTCTGTCCTGAAAGTGAAAAGTAGGATGGTCGCATGGGCTCAGGACGGTTGTGTGTTGCATGTTCATCCCCGTGAGTGCATGGCCACCTGGGAGCTGCGGCTGGTTGCGGATGGCCAGCACCACAATGTGATCGAGCCACACAAATCGGCAGGCTGGGAAAAGATCCAAATTCACAACTCAACGTACACTTCCTACTGAACACATATCACTTTTACACCATTGTAAAGTCGAAAATTGTTACATTGAAACATCACAAGTTGGGGTTCCTGAGTATATATATACTTATAACCTGTTTTCAGGTTTATGCTTCTAGCCAAAGCACCCCCGCCACCCCGTACGCAGAACAGAATCTAGGACCAAATTCTCTTCTCCTTGTCACTCTCCCAGGATTGCTGCAGGTAGCACAGAAGACAGCAAATTAAAAAAGACTCCATAACCAAAAATAAGAGGGACAGATGCACTGTTGGTTTAGAAATACTACCATAATTTCCGGTACTGATAGGAAAACAAAAAATTTACACACGTCTTTCACAAAACACAGCTCTTTTGCTCTTCACAACAACCCTATTTGTAGGATTACTGCTCGTGAATATCCCCCAGTTCGGAGGTGAGATAACAGGTTCATACACCCAGAAAGCAGAAAGTGACGGATGTGAGACTGTCACCCAGTCTTTTAAATGCAAGTTTGATGAGATTTTCCTTATGACAAAAGAGTCATAAATATGAATAACAACATTATTATGATCATTAAGGTAATACTTTGATTTCTCTTCCTACATGGGTGTGGTTGAAAGAAAATCTTTGTTTATTTGACATTATTATTAGAGACTTAATTAAGGTACAGTACTGGGGATGAGGGTGACGGCCTTTGGTCACGGAAAATACGAAACTTCTGTGTCATCACAAACTGCACAATTCAGCCAGTTATAGGTCAGAATTCCACTCCAGTTAAGTTAGCTTGTTGTGATTTTGGAAAACTGCAATTCACACGGCCATGATTTAACAGTAGGGACACATCTTTTATGCACAGTGGTCCCCTCCTTACCAGAGGTTTTGCTTTCTGCCGTCTGTGGTCAACAGCAGCCTGGAAGCAGACAACTCTCCTCCCGACACATCATCAGAAGGTCAGTAGTAGCCTAACGTTATATCACAGCGCCTATGTCAGTCGTCCCACTTCCTCTCACCACTCAGGCATTTTATCGTCTCACATCACAGGAAGAAGGGTGAGTACAGTACAATAAGGTATTTTGAGAGAGACTACTTTAGTGTCCAGTTTTACTGTTAGTTATTGTTATTAATCTCTTACTGTGTCTAACTGATAAACATTTTCTTAGGTTGTATGATTAGGAAAAAAACAGGATAGATAGGGTTTGATGTGATCTGTAGTATCAGGCAACCGCTGGGAGTGTCAGCATGTACCCCCCATGGATGGGGGGTATTACGTATATCTCCTTCCTACTGTCTACCCACATAATAGGAAATGAAGCCAACTTTAGGTTGTGCAAGCCCAGAACCCCTGTGCCTCCTGAACCTCTCCCATACTAAGAGGCTAGAAGTGCAGTTGAGACCTGGTTTAATGTGGCAATGTTTAATAATACCAAAACAAAAATTATGATGATTTTGTTTCTTATGAAAGGAACCCTCCATTTGGACCAGAATTTTGGCATTGTTTAGACAGAGGCAAATTTCCAACCTTACAATTAGACATGCCCAGAGGAATTGCCTTTAATATTTACAGGAGGGGAAAAAAAAAGGAAAAAAAAAAAAAGAAAGAAACTCCCCAAAAAGCAGACAAAGCCCATGAGACTCTCAGGACTGCTAAGAAAATTAACAAACCATTCTAGGTGAGAGTAAAGAGAAGATCCAGAGTAAAGGTGAGATCTGGAAGAACCAACAATTCATCTAGGGTAAAGTTTCTCTGAGGTGTCTTCAGAGAAACTTTACCCTAGATGCAGTTAACTAGTGCTTAGTTAACTGGAGAAATATTTTTTTCCTCAAGACAAAGCATGGTCACCTTCACATGAAAAGTATGTATAACAGAGAATAAAATTATGAGTTTGGAAGAGCTTTCCAGATCTAAAATTCTATGATCCTATAACTTTCCCCTAAGCCTTTGCATTAAATTAACTTCTTCCTCATACAGCTACAAAACTATTAAATTGTTCAACAGCTGTCATATTTTATTTTGCCCTAGTACACTAAGAAACAAATAAAGCCAAACAACCCTTTCAAGAATTCTTATTTAAATTCCTTAGCTACTTCTTTCCTCCTTATGCATTTCATGTACGTATAAACAAACATGCGTATGCAGCTACCCATGAAAGAGAAGCTGCCAATAAATGCTGCATAGGACATTTTCCCCTTTCCAGTTCATAATAGGTCTAGCAGATAAATCTAAGAATGAATAAAGAATGAATAAATTGCACATTTGTTTAGCAAAAGACAAACAAAGTGTTCCTGGAACAAAGATTTTCTTTCAACCACACCCACATAGGAAAAGAAATCAAAGAATTACCCCAAGGAATCTTACTCTAACACACTTGAGTCAGTGGTAGTTGGTTGGGTTATGTAGGCAGTACTTGATTTCTGTCCACAGAAAATGATCAGCAATAAATTGTTGGTCCCAAAGACTGAAATTTTCAACCATATTATGATATTCTATTAAAATGTCATCCTATTCCTCAATTCTCCCCTCCACCAATAAAAAAAAAAAATGCCTATTTTTAAATGAAATATTCAAAGGGAATAAGAGACCCAAAATTACTAAACCTCATTTCAACTTCAATGAGAAGAATTTTGCCTATTAAAAGTTAATACCTAAAGTACACTGCTTGTAATGCTCAACCAAAATTACTCTAATCCTGTGCTTATATCATAATTACACGTTTTGTTAACCTCTCTCAATGTCAATTTTTCACTTATTTATATATTTTCAAAGTCCAAAACAGAATTCCACAGAGAAACTGTAATTATAACATGAGACTCCACCCAAGCTTTTCAAACAGTAACTGTATACCATTGCTTTAATCCTCAGAGTTGGGCTGGGAATGGGGAAGGGGTGGGGGGGGGGGAGGGAAAGAGCAGGCTTTCATTCTGAATAGCACGTTGCTCAAGTTGTCTTTATACAAAGAGAGATGCATGAAATAGCAAACACAATGAATTAATGGAGCATTGACTTTCAAATATCCATAATGCTATTTTTTTTTAAACAGATAATGGTGGCCAAACGCACAGGAGACGGAAAACATAAATTCTGGAGGAGGAATCTGCTTTTATCTTTTACACAACATTTAGAAATGTAACTTTCTTTTTCATTCTGGGGGGGAGGTGGGGAGAAGGGAAGGCTGGTTTCGGAAACATCACACTATTATGCTTACTGAAAACCACTATAATCTACTTCTAAAATCAGTAAGCTTTAAAAAAAAAAAAATCTTAAAAAAAATCTTTGCACCAGGATTTTATAGAGCCTGGTGGAAAAAGTATGCATGTTCCTTCCTGCACCTAATTACCTCAACTGAAAAATCTGCCAAGTATTTTGCCCTTTAGTTCTCTTAATCGTATTAGGGCAAATGCATTTGGATGCCAGTAGAAACAAACATTTAAAGATTTTCACTTAAAAGATTCCAAATATGTATGAAGGCTACACTTGAGACACAAAGTCCCCAGTCCTTCAAAGACAACATAGCGTGTTCTTTTTTTTCCCCCGCAAGCAAATATGAATTTGCTCATGTTATAAAACTTGATGTCTAGTTTTGAGACAATTTAAGTAAAATAATGTCAATACGAGAGGCTCTTACAATGATTTATGCTTCTTTCTGTTACTTTATTACATTAGGCATTCCTTTCTCAAAGCTTTATACTTTTCAACTTGCTCCTAGCAACCAACCAACGGTGAAGCATCAACTTTATGTACCTGGCACCAGTCCAATTCTTACTGCTATTGACAATTATACTGAAGTTTCCATTTAATTGCTGCTCTGTTGTGACACTGAATATTTGTCATAATTAGGCATTTCCTATTTTCTGTCCATTCATTTTTGATTATTACCAAAAAGGAACATTTTTTTTTAAATTTCAGAAAACCTAGGCATGAAAATTCTACAGATAAGAGCAGCTACAGCTGTTACTATCATTACCAACATTGTAACATGCAGCAAAAACAAAAAACAAAAAAAAAAAAGAAAGAAAGAAAGAAAAAAAATAGAGAGAGAGAGAGAGAGAGAGAATATAATTTCTCGGAAGGTAATTTTCCTTTCAGTCTAAGGGCTCTTATTCATCTTACAGTTACTCAATGATTTCCTGTTCTAATTACAGAACATTATACAGAAAGACATTTGTAAAAGCAAAATGCAGCAGTGCGTATGACTACATAGCTTGGATTGGTTGAAAGTGTTTAAAATTCCAAAGTTGTACATCAACTTTATCAATTCCTGAATGCAAGTCCGAGTCCGTGTGTAACACGTCCCGCCATATTTCTACATCTCTCCTAAGGCAGTAAGCTTAGTACCCGAAGTAAGTACACATCAAAGGGGAAAATACATTTGCAGTTAAACTGATGTTGAAGAGTTGGGGTAGGGGAAGATGGGTTGTTGGTGGTTGTTTTTTTTCTCCCCCCCTCATCAAAGCTGTTCAACTGGAAGCATGCCAAGACAAGGAGTGGAAAGTATTAATAATAAAAATAAATTAAATGCCTGATTAAAAGGGAGAGAGCACAAGATTCCATCCGGAATAGAAATGAAAATGCCACAAACTATTTCATAAAAACAGACTGTGACGTAAATTACACATCAGGATTGCACTGTTGTGGTTATTTTGAGAAATGGTTTGTACTGTCAGTCAGCTGCTGCTGCCCTACCCTTGCTGATTTTGTAATTCTCTACCCAGTAAGCAAGTGGGGCAGCCCTGAGATTGCTAAGACAGAAAACAGACCTAGCCATAGAGAGCTGGCAATAAAAAGATAATGTACTTTTAACATAACAGAACAAGAAGATTGGCTTTATTAACTAAAAAAAACGACTTTAAATGGTCCCCAGCTTGCCATTTGTTCTGATAAATGGAAAGACAGCTCTTCCCAGGAAAGGCCACAGAAACATCACTGGAGAACTTATAAAAAAGAAAATGTGGGAAAATATCTCCGTGCATGGTTGTAAACAAAAAATATTTCAAATGCAAAACCTGGGGCTTTTAACTCGCTGTTTCCCAAAGCCGGCCACTTTAAATACATGGACGCACACACACAAAAATACATGTTAGAACGTTCATATTGGCTTTTACCCTGACTGTTGCTTCCTCACTCCGAAAAGAAAACAATGCCAGGCTGAACTAAAACTAAACACTGCCATCGCTCTGAGTTACAAACGAACCCACTGGAAGCCAGCCAGCTCCACCTCCAAGGTTCTCCCAAGTGGTCACTGAATTCTAAGCCACATTCAGGAGCCATTCTGGATTTCCTTCTGAGAATTCTGCATCTTATTTCCATACGGCTCACATCAGCTGGAGGCGAGTGTCACATGTGAGGGTGGTTATGCAGTAAGTGTCTCTCCTCTTGAGACCACGTGGCCAGATTCTCAAGTGGGGAAAGTGGTGACCACATTTGGAGTGGGATTCTAAGGGGTCCGACCCACCTAACTCGCCTCCCCTTCACACACTGTTAGGCTACAGTTAGTCATTCTCTTTCAGCATAAATGAATTTCAGTATCTAAAGAAGAATATATAAAGGACCCATGAGAACCCCAGGAAACCAGGGCTTAGACAAAATTTTCCCTACTCTAAAAATTGTGCCAAACGTTTTCTCAGAGATGAACATACATATTTATTTATTTACTAGTGGTCCAGTAAGACTGTTATATTGGATTTGAACTTCATTAAACTCAACCTTTTCTAGGCTGATGAGGAACTACAACTGAGATTTAGTCAGCCCTGTGGTGACCATGACAAAGTTGCTGGAAGAGAAGGAAACCTGACCTCATTAGTCCAACTGGTTTTAAAAAGTGTAATAACTTCTGCCATCTTTCCCCTCATAAATCTATACGAATTTTCATTTTCAAGTTGTATCTTACACTTGCCATCACTGCAAGAACCGTAATCCCACTATGCAGCAGCTGTATAAACCCTTTACATTTAAGAGACCCTCCTGAGCTCCCACAACTCATGAATAAACCTCATTAAGGTGTGATACGGGATAGATCAATAGCAAAATAATTAACTTCCACACATCAGTCTCTCAGCATGTAAGATCCAAATGTGTGCCTTAGCAAAATGACCAATCGCTATTTGCTATGACTTTCATGGACAAGTAGTCAACACAGATCGGGCTAAACCTTGTAAATTCCAACAGGGTTTATAGGGAAACAACAACAACAAAAATACACAAGTGTGTGGAGAACTAAACATCAAATAGTGTAGGACAGACTAATATTGATTACTTAATGCCTAGCATTTTGAAGATATTTTATACATATATCAAATGTATTTTATACACATTTTATACATACACATATGTGTGTGTGTGTGTGTATAAAATGGATGGTACGTCTACTTTCATTAAAACTCTGTAGCCCTTAAAAATAGCAAAATCAAATAAATGTTAGGGCATGCAAAGATTGTTACATTGAGTGAGAAAAAATTAAGGTATGAAATAATATATTCAAACCTATATCTTTTGTTTAATAGCGTTACTGAGCTATAAGTCACACATCAGACAATTTATTTGTTTGAGGTGTACGAGCTTTTAGTATATTCATGGACTTGTACATCCATCACCACAATCAAATTTAGAATACTTTCATTCTCCCAAAAAGAAAATTCTGAACCCTCTTACTCCCACATCTCCCTGCCCCTCAGCAGTCCTAGGAACTGCTTAGCCTACTTTATGTCTCTATCTATTTGCTTATTCTGAACATTAAATATAAACAGTATCATACAGTATGTGGTTCTTTGTCACTGGCTTCTTTTGCTTGGCATGCTGTTTTCAAGGTTCATATATATCGTCAAGTGTATCAGTATTTCATTTATTTTTATTGTTGAATAATATTCCATTGTACCGATATGCCACATTTTATTTACCAGTTCCATCAGGTGATGAGATATTATTGTTGTTCATACTTTTTGGCTATGAAAAATACTGCTATGAACATTTATTTAAAGGTTTTCATATGGACATAGGTTTTTATTTCTCTTGTGTATATACTCAGAAAGGGAATTGCTGGGTCATATAATAATTCTGTATTTACCTGTTGAGGAATTTCTTGGTTTTCCAAGAGGCTGAGCCATTTTACTTTCTCTCCAGCAGTGTATGAGGGTTCTGGCATCTCTACATCCTCTCCATCATTTGCTATTATTTGTCTTTTGATAGCCATGCTAGAGGATGTGAAGTGGCATCTCATGTTGCTTTGTTTAATGTTTCAAAAGCATTCTTAGTAGATGAATGCCTCTAGGTTTGAGATTATATGTGATTATTTTCTCCTTTGTTTGCCTGCATTTTAACTGTGTGATTTTTAAAAGATGGGGAACATCTGGCAAAGGTATATGAAATTTCAAGGGATCTCAAATAGTCAAAACAATACTGGAAAAGAACAAAGCTGGAGGACTCACACGTCCCAATTTAAAAACATATTACAAAGCTATAGTAACCAAAACAGTGTGGCACCAGCATAAGGATAAAATGTGATTGAACAGCAAAAAGAATCCAGAAGTAAACTTTCAAACGTATGGTCAACTTATTTTTGACAAGGGAGCCAAGACCATTCAACGGGGAGGGGACAGTCTTTCCAACAAATGATGTGAGGGAAAACTAGATATTCACAGGAAAAGAATGAACTGGCCTTTAGAGCCCACTACATACAAACATGAACTCAAAATGGATCAAAGACTCAGATTTGAGAGCCAAAGCTATAAACATAGCAGGAAACTGTTATGACTTTGGATTTCACAAAAACATAGGCAAGAAGAATTAAAAAATAGATAAACTGGATATCATCAAAATAAAAAATATTTTGTGCATCAAAGGACGCTGTCAAAAAAGTAAAGAGACAACCCAAAGAATGGGAGAAAGTGTTTCTAAATTACATGTCCAGAATATATAAAGAGCCCCTACACAACAGCAAAAAGACAAACAATCCAGTTAAAAAATGGGCAAAGGTCTTGAACAGATATTTCTCCAAGGAAGTTACACAAAGGATACATGAAAAAGTGCTCGACCTTATTAATCATCAGGGAAATGCAAATCAAAACTACAATGCGATAACCACTTCACACACACCAGGGTGGCTACTATTTAAAAAACAAATAAAGGCAAAAAACTCCAAGTGTTGGTGAGGATGTGGAGAAGTTAAAACCCTCATTCTTTGCTAATGAGAATGTAAAATGGTACAGTTGTGGGGCAAAGCAGTCTGGAAGTTCCTTAAATGTTACATAGAGAATTACTATATGACCCAATAATTCCACTTTTAGGTATATACCCAAAAGAATTGAAAACAAGGACTCAAACTGATACTTGCACATCAATGTTGATAGCAGTATTATTCATAAGAGTCAGAAAGGGGAAACAACCCAACCGTCCACCAATAGATGAACAGCTTGGCAAAAGGTGGAATATACAAACGAAGGACTCTCGTTCAGCCATAAAAAGGCACGAAGTTCTGACACATGCTACATAATGAAAACATTATGAGAGGTGAAATAAGCCAGACACCAAGGGACCAATATTGTATGATTCTACTCCTATGCGGCTTCTAGAATAGGCCAGTTCTTGCAGACGGAGTCGACTAGAGGTTGCTAGGGGCTGCTTGTGGGAGGAGGGGACAGGGAATGGGGAGTTGTTGCTTAATGGGTACAGAGCTTCTGTTTGGGGTGATGGGAAAGTTCAGGAAACAGTGGTGACGTTTACGCAATATCACAGGAATATTTAACACTACCATACATTAAAAAATAATTAAATGTTCAATGCGATGCATATTTTATACAATATAAAAGGAAATGACTCACAGGGGTTGTTGTCTGTTTGAAGGCGCTCTTAGTTGTTCTTGGGAGGAGGACAGGCGTCTGTCCAACCAACAACTAGAATACAGACTCCTGGAGGGCACAGAAGTGGTGCCCTCATTTCTTGTGGCGGGCCCAGACCCCCGCACGTGCGCTCGCAAGTGTAGCTGCCTGCAGTCAAGCACCTGACCTTCCATCCAGGAGCGACAGCAGCTGTGTCCTGGGTTCCCCCAAGGCTCTGGACCAGGAGTACTTCCTAAAGGCTGAAGGAAACTGGAGAAAGTTGTCCAGCAAAGAGCACTGCTGTCAGGGACTGCTAGGCCTTTTCAGATGAAGGGTCATGAATGAAGGCAGACGTTTCATTTTGGGCACTTTTTTTTTTTTTTTTTTTGAATGATCTCATCACTTGAGGAGTGTGTGTGGACCACCCTCAAAGTGCTGGACCCACCTCCACATGACCGCACTGACTTCTGGGAGCTCACCTCCTGAGGTGAAGAAAGTGGTAGGGAGAGATTGCATTGTTTTCTGTCTTACTATCACAGGGCTTTGGATGCAGCTTAATGAGGAAAAGAGGGCAACGGCCTTTTTGGTAACAGTGGCTCATCTTAAATCAGTGGTCTTCAAAGTGGTAAACCCCACCCAGAGGGTAGACGAGAACTTTCCTAGGCAAGTAGGAGCCTGGGTAGGTAGTAGCCTACCTACACAGAAATGGGACAGATCCTCAACATCTCGATCATTCCCTCTTCTGTCCATGTGCCCAGGGATGAGACCGTATTCACTATGGCCAGTCTCCTTCTTTAACGTCTCCCCACTGGTCTTAGGCCCACTAAAGAGACAGTCAAAATACTGGTTCTGAAGAAGCCTTCTCTATTGCTGTATCTAGACACTTTAAACCAGACGCTTCTATTCTTTCCCTTCGTCCACATATTTCTGCTAATGAAGCTTGGCAGTAGAAATGCAGTACTTTGGCCTGTGTTAGGGCGCTCTGAATTCAGAAAAGCCAGAGCAATAAAGGTTAATGATGCTGATCCCTTTAAATCTAGGTGGAATGCTCTGAAGGTCTACCAGATTTTTTTGAAGTAAATTAGATAAAACCTAAGGATAAACATTTCATATGATTTATTAAGAACTGTTATACTTTAATAAATACAGATTTTAAAACTTAAGGTTTTTATCAAATCATATATGTTCATTTTAATTACAGCCAATTACCATTGATATCATGTTTAACATTTTCTACCTCCTATTAACAAAAAACTCAAACTGATGATGAGAAAATTCAGATGTCCACTGAAAACCAGGTAAAGGTCTACATACAGTGTTTGGGAAATCTAAAGCCAAATATGTAGATAAAATCTAAAAAGTAAGAAGAAAATGTGAAATAACTTTAATAACCTATCTTTTTTGGCTTTAATTTTTTACTATTAAAAGCAAATTCAATGACTATTTTGCCCCTCTCAGTTTTATTGAACTATTACTGACATTTACCATTGTATTAATTTAAGGGACGCAACACAATGATGTATGTGTTTACCAAGAAAAGATTTTGTCTTATTTCATAGGACAAGTGTATGTGTTTCTCTAGGGTATATATATACATACATATATATATATATATATATATATATATATATATATATATTTTTTTTTTTTTTAAGATTTTACTTGTTTATTTGACAGAGATCACAAGTAGGCAGAGAGGCAGGCAGAAAGAGAGGAGGAAGCAGGCTCCCTGCTGAGCAGAGAGCCCGATGTGGGGCTCAATCCCAGGACCCTGGGATCATGACCTGAGCTGAAGACAGAGGCTTTAACCCACTGAGCCACCCAGGCGCCCCTCTAGGGTATATTCTTAAAAAAAAACAAACAAGCAAACAAACAAAAAAAAACCCGATTTTATCTAACCCAGTATACTCACAATATTATTTCAATACATAGGCAATATAAAGAATTACTAGAGTGATAGTTCACATTATTTTTTTTCCATATTGAGTTTCTGAACTTTGGTATACATTTAACATGTATGGTCTCTCTTTATTTGAACAGGCTATGCTTCGAAGGCTTCAAAGCCACTTGTGGCTGGTGGTTATCATACTGGATGGCACAATGGTAGAGAATCCACCAGAAAAGAAACTGGAAGAACCCTGTGATAGATAGTCCGGGCCTGAAGAGGCAGCCAGCACAGTTGGGGCTATTCTAAGTATTTGCCACAGTCCCCATGATGACTTTCGGTCCTGAACTCTCAGACCCATGATCCTAAGAGGTTCAGAAACACAACTGAATGAAGAAAACAACCCTGGAGAGAAGGCCTCCGGCGGCTGTTACTTCATCGTTCTAATAACCAAACTCCCAAGCAAGGCCAAATGGTAGCAAGCGGCCCTGTGTCATTATCTCAGCAGAGATACTTGCTTGCCACTTCCGGTTTTCTGGTGAATGATTAAAAATAAATAAATAAATAAGGTAAAATTAAAAAACAGAAAGCTTCAACTATAAAACCTGGTAAGAGCCCTCTCTCTGAGTTATACCTATTTTGCTGCTCTAACTACAAGTTCACCTGGTGCCATTTCCACAAACCATCTGCTCTATTTTTTTTATCACAATGCCAGGAGAACATCAGTTGTTCAGAATGGGTATTTTTTTCTTTTCCTTTTTTCTAGTGTGTGCAATATGAAAATTAGTTTAACATCTGAGGGAAAGAGATACTTATAAAATGTACTGGAAACTGAAACCACTATTCAATCTCACGCCACTGCAGTCATATAAAAACTCTGGCACCTTCTAATGTGCTCTCACAGTGCACAGTGGAAAACTGTCATTGAAAGCTGATGATATGGATAGGCTCTGTCTTAACTTCCTTTTGTACAGTCTTAGTAGTGAGTAAGCTGATGTAAGACAGGAGGAGGAGGAATCTGGTTTATGCACATTTCCCATAATATATATCATCCGCTGAAAATCATTTCCACTGTAAAATTCCGGCTTTCCTCAATCTCTAAGATCCACACCTACTTCCCTTTTCTCATAAAAGACGCAGTAAACAAATCGTAGGTGACTAATGCATTAATTCCAGTTATAATTCCGTGGTTTCATATCACGAGTTAACCAGTGCTACAGATCCCCATTTTAGATTTTTTTTTTCAAAAAGAGATTTTATTTATTTATTTATTTATTTATTTATTTGAGAGAGAGAGAGAGGACAAGCAAGGGGAGTGAGAGGGACACGCAGACTCTGTGCTAAGCCCAGGGCCCGACAGAGGGAGGGCTTACTCTCACGACCCTGAGTTTAGGACCTAAGTTGAAATCAAGTCCGACATTTAACCGACTGAGCCACCCAGGTGCCCCTATTCTAGATATCTCTGTGAGATGGTTTATGTTAAGCAAGGGTTGGGCAAGTATGGGCCAGATCTGGCCCGAAGCCTGTTTTTATAAAGTTTTATTGCAACACAGCCATGCTCCTGCATGGACAATGTGTGTGGCTGCTTTCCCGAGACAGCAGCTGAGTTGCAAAGTTAGGGAGCTGTGTTGTGACAGAGACTTCATGGACAGTAAATCTGATCTATTTAGTGCCTATCTCTGCTGATTCCTATTCTGGAGAACAGATTATTGCTTCCAGAAATCTGTTATTTTGGATCATTAAAATCAGTTTAAGTCCAACGTGCAGTTACTCTGTCATACTTTACTGGGTGTATTTGTTCATGCTAGGTCCCCCTTTCTCTAAAGGGCAGGAGCAGGGTCTCTAGCACATTGGAATCCCTAGCACAAGTGAAGCACATGGAGCACATGGTCAGTTTTCAACAGATGTTAATTTCAATTAATGTTCAATTAATATTTCAAATTAATGTTTTCTGATTATTCACTATTTGGTGTCCTCTACTCCTTGTCTAGCCTCTCTATCTTGCTGTATGACCCCTAAGGGTTGCATTCCTGGGGTTCCTTACACTCTGGCTTTTTCTTAATTCAGCACATGGAAGACACCCACAGGAAAGCAGATGGTGGAAAGAGAGAAGTTGGGGTATTTCTTCCTTGCTTTCTGCCTGTAGCCTTCACCAGGTAGCAGTATTTTCACCCTTGCTTCTTGCTGTTACCTGACCCCGGGTGCCTCAACCCCCCTTCTTGTTTCTTTATCCTAACCACACCTCTGCAAGGCTTCCCTTTGTTCCTATTTCTCCAGTTGAGCCCTTGGAGAGGAAATCTGGTTCTGCCTCAACCTTGACCGATACTCCTCCAGGCTTCTCGTTTGGCAAGTGGTAACTCAGTAGGATGTCCCCATATTCTGAGTTTCAATGAAAACCAAGAGAGGACAATTCTTCTGTGGGCCAGCCATATCAGAACGGCTGAGGGGCTTGTTTAAATAAAGATCCCTGGGCCACCCTGCCAACATGCAAAAGGAAAGTATCTGGGCTCGGGTCTCTGGATGGGTGCTTCGTAACAAGTATCCCAGGTGTTCAAGCACCTATTGAAACAGATGGTGAGATGCGGGTTTGGGGACAGGATGAAAATAAGAACCAGAAACCCAGTCTGAAACACTATAGAGTGTTTGAAAAATCCTCAAGTCAGATGTACAGATAAGGGGAGTACGGGAGGGGTGGATTAAGCAGAAAAGGGTCAGCGCTGGGGCACCTGGTGGCTCAGTGGGTTAAAGCCTCTGCCTTCAGTTCAAGTCATGATCCCAGGGTCCTGGAATCGAGCCCCACATCGGGCTCTCTGCTCGGCAGGGAGCCTGCTTCCTCCTCTCTCTCTGCCTGCCTCTCTTCCTACTTGTGATCTCTGTCAAATAAATAAATAAAATCTTTTAAAAAAAAGAAAAAAAAGAGTCAGCGCTTTCTACCAGAGGACCAGAGGGGGCACTGTGGCTGAAAACGGGAATTACTCTTCTCTCTTGGTAACACAAGTTAGCTCTTTAAAGTAGGCTACACATTTAAAAATCACATAGTCCGTAATATTGGCGTCCGTAGTCTATCCACTGTCAGTACCAGTACAGTGGCGAACATGAAGATCAATTGCTTTGAGAGTCTGGGAAGCAGGAGCCCTGTAGTTCAATCATCTGTAGGACTCAACAAGGTAGCATGTATGAAAGAGCAGCAGGGCGTGAGGTTTGCCAGCTCCTAACCGTGGGATCTGGGGAGTGACAACTTCACAGCATCAGGATCCTAATCTCTAAAATGGACATAAAACACAGTGCCTTCCTGAGAGCACACATGAGTTCAACGATGAAAATACTGAGGCTAGTGTAGGGCATAGTAAACGTTCAATAGATGTTCACGATTAAGACGGCTTTGTAAGTGGTTTCCCAAAGTACTTCACACAACACGAGTTCCTGGGAGAGAAGGGAGCACACGGCCAAGTGTTATGTGGGAAAGGGTACCATAGTATGGAAAACACTTGAGTTTAACAAAAGTGGCACAGACAGGCTTCTTGAAGCCTTTGACGCGCAAAGGGGCATTTCAGTCTGCAAGAGGCAATATGCTGCCATTCCTGAATTTATTTTACCACAGAATCCTCTCTCACTTCTCTCCCTTCTTTCCTCCATCTTTTTTTTTTTTTTTTTTTGGTCATCCATGGCTCACCTGAAGAGGTTAGTGTTTTCTGATTGCATTTTGGGGACTACTCCCCCAAATGTTGATTACAGGAATCCCCAGCTCCCTGAAACCCCCCTTCTTGCATACACCCCCTGCTTAACACTGTAAACTTACAAGTAGATCATCATGCATAGTCTAATCACTCATCTGGGTAACATTTCAGAATTTATAAAGCGCCCTCACGCATTTGGATTCACTCGATGTTCCCAGAACCCCCTTTGAAATCTATTAGGAATATCCCTATTTTATACAAGAGGATGTAGAAAGCTCAACAAAGTAAATGACCAACTCAGGGTTACCCAGCTAATGATAGGGACAGGTCCTCTGGCACGAAATATCGTGCTGTCCCCACTATACCCCAGCTACCTTTGGTGTGGCCCCAAACCTCTGAGAGGGGCTCTGGCAGATTTATGAGAATCTGAGAGACTCCCTGGGCCTTTCCAGTGGGCCGGTGGCCTTGAAAATCTTCGTGATTTTATGAACTAAAGAGAAGCAAACTTCTCGTTTCAGGTTGTGCTATTCAAGTATCCCTTCCAGTCTCATGTTCAAAACAATCCCTAAAGTGAAACTTGATTTTGCCTTATTTGGAAGATAATCTCAGAAAGAGACTGCCATTGTATAAAACATCCTTCATCAGCATACTTCTCCACTGTTAACCCCTCAGGAAGCAAATTTTAGGCTCAGTGAAGCCAGTAGTTTTATTTCTCTGTAGTTCCTCCCTCCTTGGGGTCCCAGGACAAAGACTCACAAACCAGCCCAGCTTTATCACACGTACAGCTCACAGATCTATGCCCTCTGCATCATGAGAAAGGTGACATTTGATGTCAGAATTACCACCCATCCATTGACTGGTCAAACACCGAGTCCTGTGGATTAGGAAGTGGCAGGAGGACCAAAATCAAAGAGCTAGAGCCCCTCCTCTCAGGATGGGAAGCCTGGGAGGGGTGGTGGGCATGGGAACAAATAAATAAGTGATTGCACAAGAATCACAGCACAGGTGAGTTCCCAGCAGCCGCTCAGTGTCAAGAAAGTCTTCAGGAAGGCAATGCTGGAGCTGAGTTTTGAAGGGTACACAGACATCCCCAAGGCAGATAAAAACACCATCCCTCCCTCTTCCCCTTCTGTGTGTCGATCATGAACACATCTCTTTCCTTCTCTATGGGAAGTTATTACTATTATTCCCATTTTCCAGATGAGGAGACTGACACATAAGAAAGATAAGCTGACTTGCCACAGTCACACTGCTAAGGAGGTTTGTGGAATGGAGCTGAGCCCAGAGCCCAGGGCTGTCTGCTGTGGGCATCTCAAAAGGAAAGAGGCACATCTTAAGTCCCTGGGGCTCTAACAGCTATGGACCGATGGAGATGACAAGATTAAAGGACCATGACTGGAGTGCAGGCTCGGCCCTCTAACAGGTGGCAGAGAACCTAGGGAGCCCCGTTACAGGGTCCAGGTTAAACCCCGATGGCACCGGGAGTACCATTCCAGCATCACACTTCATTCATTCGAGCAAGAGAGGAAGATATGTTCGAGGAGAGCCAGATCTGAACCCTGGCTTTCATTTTCCACCTTTCATCATAGGTGACTGAGTGAAACCCTCCATCTGCCCCCGCAGCCTAAGCAAGGTCCACTGTCCCCGGCTCACGGGAGACAGTATTCCACATCCCCATCAAGTCTCTTTAAGGGAGAAAGAGGCCACAGTGGCCAGCATTCAAAGCCAAGATCCCAGGAAGGGTATCATATGTGTGACCAAGCAGATATTCAAGAATAATGCCTTCTGCTTTAGCTGTTAATTCAGAAAGTCGTTATTTAGTTTCTGTTCAGAAGTTTCTGAGCCAGAAGACACTGCTCATCAATGCATTTTCACTGGTGACCGTGACAGGCATCACGCCCCAGTTGCTCCCAGTCTTATGCTCCGGTGCAGAAGCCAGGAGATAAGACCCCAGGTGAAGCAGGGATGGTGGCTCCAAACAGAACTACAGTGCCCAAGGGACAAAGAATTAAAATGCAAAGAACCCCACAAACTCCACACTTTGGAGGTGTTTATGCCCCAGTCGTGGAAGTGATGGTTTTTATTTCATCATGTTCAAGCCTGAAATTTCTAAAGCACTGGTTGGTGAAATAATTTGAACAGAAAGGGGTTTAAAAAAATACAATTTGGATTATGACCAGGTTCATGCACAAGAAAAGCAAATACATCACCTATGTCGCCTACAATTTAAAGGCTCCCTTTTCGTACCCGTCTTACAAATAACCCACCCCTTCAATGGGGCAAGCTCCGTGCATGGAAGCGGTCAAGATTTCTTTTAATAATGAAAGGTATTATTAATATAGTTTGTCTCAACTGAAATTCAAACGCAATTTGATTTTTTCCTCAGGTGGGATGTGGATGGAGAACATCTAGATAATAGGTGTTATCATTTACAAGGCCAAGACAGAACCAATACTTTGCAGCTAAATGTAATTCAAGAAGCACAATTTAATAGCTCCTTTTAGTGACTCTTTACAAGCAAGATGATTTCAAGTCTCTGAACACCAGCCAAGATGCCACCAAAGTCTACTTAAATACTAGCAAATATTACATGTTATAAAAATTCCATGTTTGTCTCCTTCTCTGACTCGAGAAAATCACCTCTCTCTGTCATCCTACCTTAAGACAAAGCCTTTGTGGCCCCTCAATTCTTAATGGAAGGAGGGAGGGAAGGACTTGCATGAGGAAATAGTCTGCTCTTGCCTAAAATTAGCACTCATCTTCCACCAATGCTCTTTTTATTGGCTGTTAATCTTTCAGGTCCTTCAAGTCAAGTGGGACATCCTAAAGACCCTTTCCTTGCTCCAGTAACAAATCTCAAAGCTTAGAGGACTTCTAACAGCAGTTATTCTAAGGATTTAGTCCGAGGCACACATGAACGGCATCTTAAAGAAACTCCATCCGTGGTCTCATGCAGCCAAGAAAGATGCCCTGGGATCCATCAGCTCCCTCCACGTTCCCCTCGCCTTCACATCAAGCAGATGATTGAAAGTCATCTCTGTTCTTTCTGTTTAGGGTGCCTATTTCTAGATTAAAAAGCCACATAATTTACCAGCTGGGGGGGTGCTTATTATTATAAGTTTGCTCATGCTTTGAAATCTGGAACTAGACTCTCATCCTCACCTACACAATAAGGAGAACCAAAACAGGGGGCTTCCAAGGCCGCCATTTTCTTGCTGGCTGAATCTCCTCTCAGCTCTCTCTAACAGAGCTGGGCTTCAGAGCTAGGACAATGTTCTTGTGCCCAGGATAGTGGGAGAGATTCTTCCAATAAAATTTCCAGCCATGGTATCTTGGGTTAAAATGCTCTTCGTAAGTGTCAGTGAGTTGCTCCTTCACAGGTAACCATGAGGAGACCAGATTTCTTCAGCCAGAAGAAATGAGAGAATTCTTTTATCTTTGCTCTTGCATTCTTAAAAAAATTTTTTTTTTTAATTTCAGAACTAATACATAAATATAGTCTTGTGGCAAAAGACAAAGTGCAGACTCCCTTGACCTCACAATCCCTGGAACTTAAACGAAAACTTACACCTCCACTTCAATAGAACCTTCTTGAAAACCAGAGAACTGCTCTTCTCAGGACACGAAGGGGGCCTGGAAGAAAAAGGGAGAGGCCTGGCCCAGCAATTCTGCTTAGGTCTGAAGTTTCCCACTCTTTCAAAAATCATAGTGAAATAATAGCCCTCTTAATTCTTCCAGAGTATAATTCACTTAGCACAGACACACAAAAAATCCTGCTTATAGGACACACTGTGATGAGTCGGAGCACACAGCAAGAACGCTAGCCTGTGTGAACACAACCAGCTCAGCCCAACTCTGTAGCTGTGATACTGCTTCTTCCAAGCCTGGAGAAGTGAGAAGGATTACATTTTGTTCAAAGTATCTCATTACATTGATTTAAATAAGATTTCTAGACCTGTAAAAATTAAAAAAAAAATTTAAAATAAAAATGCATTTGTGTCAAAGAAGACTCTATAAAGACAGTTAGTGAAACCCTTCTGACACTCAGGTTGGGGGGACTGAAATCGTCTCTTCTGCCATGTGCATTTGACAGAAAGTAATAGAGTTCAGTTACACCCAAGTCAGGTGTTTCTTTCCTGCCAAACCCATCTTCCCATGGCCAACATAAGGCAACGGACAGGTGTTGAAAGATCTGCATTGAGGAATGTACATCACAGGCTTCAAAGAAACCTTAAACCTGACGAACCAGCTGCATCTCCAACAAAACTCAAGCACGACTAACTTGGAACCATTTTCTGAGAATATCTCACACACCTGGATAGGTAAGATACAGCCCAGTTTGCAAAATGCCAGGCACAGTCTCTGATGTTTATTCATATCACAGTCATCACAGACCTTTATGCCAAACAAAAGAAAAAGACAAATACGGATCTTCAGGCTACCTGTCAGAGTGTTCAGTTATCCTCCACTGTCCTGCTCGAGTCTATCTGCCTTTTATTGAACACCCACTATTGACGGGCAAGCGCTAAGCCCTTAATGTGTGTTTAATCACTGCAGCCATCTTGAGGGATATGTTTACTGCTTCCATTTTATAGAAGAGGAAATTGAGGCTTAGAGAGATTAAGCAGCTTGGTCAAGGTCACTGTGGCACCCAGGTCTGCTTGATTCCACAGCCCTGGGTCAGAACCACTGCTTGGGGCTTCTGAGAGACACCTATGCCCTGATAAACCTATGATATTGTGGGAGCGGCCACCAGGGCAGCTCCTTGAACAGAGCTGTGAGCTGTGTGCAGGGCCAGAGAGATGCCCAGAGGAGGGGACTATCAGCCAGGAATGACATTTGAGATCCAGGTATCGTATAATACATAGGACAGGAGACAGTCCTGGGAGAAAGCTGTGATCCTCCCCTTTCCTGTGCGGGGCTGGCACAGAACTGTACCCGACACTTTGGAGAAGACAAGAGGGAACCATTCTGGTTTTGCAGTTATAATCCCCTCCCTGCCTACTACGTGGTCGCAGGTATTTACTGAGTGTGCGACACTTTATTATTTTAAGAGAGGCCTTTGGAACCAGGAAGCTCGATGAATTTATGAGATTAGTGGCTATTTTTCTAAAAAGGTTATAATACAATCCATTTCATATGCAACTGCTTTAAGGTGAAACGTTGTTTAAGGGAGACAAATAAACAACAATTCACATTTGCTGGGCTTCTCTCCTCCCCCACCCTCCCAGTTGTTCCACCGGAAATTTTTTTTATTGATTAAAGTACAATTACATACGGCTTAGAAAAGCCAGCCCCAGAAGAAATCGTTTCAAGAAGACATCTCCTTGATGTCCCATGAAGAAGGAGCTTCAGACGGGAGAGATGTACCAGGCACCGGCTTTGTAATCTTGGGCAAACTCCCGCCCTTCTCTGGGCTTCAGGTGCCTTCTCAGGAAGGGGACAGTGAAAGCAGCCCTGCATTAGGACTTCCAAAGCCCCCAGGAAATATTTTCCTCCCTGGCACCTTCCTCCCTAGGAAAATATTAATATTACACGGTAGGACTGCATTGGTATAAAGACGAATATATAAATATTATATATTAAAACATTTTCTTCGACCCAAAAGTTGTATTCCCACTGGAAACATTTTGGAGGGCAACGAGAAAGGTCTTGTGAGCCCCGGGCGCTGTGCTGCGGGGACTCTGGGACGAAGGTCAAGCCCCTGGTGGCTGAGGACCTGGTGCTGGGAAAGCAAGTTTGGAGCAGCCCGGCCTGAGCAGAGTCGCTCGGCAAAACAGGCTCGTGCGCAGAAGAAGGATGGAGAGGAGACCTCCTCCTGAGGGTCCCCCGCTGGGGCAGGGCCAGCGCAGAAGCGGCAGGTGGGAAATGACGTCAGAGCAGCGTCGGGGGGCGGGGCGTAAGGCCAGCGCTCCGCCGCTCCGCCCTGTACTTTGCCAGATCCTTGCTGAGGTCTCCATGGCTCAGCCGGGAGCGCTGGATTCCAAAAGTAAAAACAAAGTAAGGAGATCGGATTTCATGATGTCTAAAGTCTCTCTGTTCCCATTCTAATATTAGACTTTTCACCACAAGTATTTAAATACGGCTCCACCATGCCAAAAGCGGCTTCCTCTCCCAGAGGAAACTCACTCATGTAAGAACTAAGCAAGGACCTTGAGGAACCCAGGTTACTTGCAAAGATGCATCGCTGCCCCACGCTGCCCACGGATGCAGCACCTCCGCCCCACACCACTGAGCAGCCCCTGCACGCTCTGGCCGCCCCGGGGTGCTCCCCCAATGATTTGTGCGGTTCCGTCTTGGGTGGCTGCATCTCACACCCAATAACTTGGGATGTTTCTGTCCCGTGGATATGAAGGAATTTTGATAACTCAAAATGAAAATGTGAGGTTGCCACATTTTCCCTGTGGGGCAAGGAGTTCTTTACTCTGTAGTTCGATGTTCATAAATCCGACACTTAGAGAACTGCTGGACACCGATGCCCCCAAATAGCCTTCGCTCATCAGGGCAGCCAAACACCCCTAGCTGGCTCGGCTGGGGTTTCCTCCCGGCCAGCATCCTGTGTCAGCACCAACACCGTTTGCGGGCTCAGGGTTTAGGCCCTGTTGGAGTATTTTGTGCATTTTCCCTATGGATACACACCAATTCCATGTTTTGACAACACACACACTGAAAAGCAATTCATCCATTTTGTCCAATGGTATTATCCAAATGCCAATGTTTTGAGCTTTGGCATTGTGTCTCATTAAGGAGAAAAGAAACATGGGTAATTTAGTCTCCATGTGCTTCCAAAATATTTAGGTTTACTTCCCAACCTGGCAATTAAACTAGCAAATCTTTATTCTGGAACAGGGCTGTCCAATACAATAGCTGCCAGCCACAGGTGGCTAAAGTTGAATGAATTAAAATAAAATAAAATTTAAAATGCTTCAGGTCATTTTTTCGGTCATACTGATCATATTTCAGGCCGTCACCAGCCCCACGTGACTGAGGGTCCCTTATTGGAAGGCACTGATACAGAACAGGTCCATCACCACAGAAAGTTCTATTTGGAAAGTGCTGCCGGAGGCTTGACCCGTTGCAAAGGCAAAGAGAACCCTCCTTTCACCTCCGTGTCCCTGATGTCTACTGCAGGCTCTTCCTGACATGGAGTAAAAGCTCTAACAATTGCTTTAGGAACCGAGATTCTTCATCTCTAAACACAGGAAAGAAATGTGGTCCCTAAGAAATGTTAAGTTCAATGAAAAAGTAAAAAATACAAGGAAAGGGCTATATTGGGAAAATTGTTTCCATAAACATAAACTAAAATTCTAGCATTAGAGGCGCCTGGGTGGCTCAGTCGGTTAAGCATCTGCCTTCGGCTCAGGTCATGATCCCAGATTCCTGGGATAGAGCCCAGTATTGGGCTCCCTGCTCGGTAGGGGGGTCTGCCTCTCCCTTTCCCACTACCCCTGCTTGTGTTCCCTCCCTCACTGTCTCTCTCTCTCTGACAAATAAATAAATAAAAATCTTAAAAAAAAATTCTAGCGTTAGCACAAAACAACTATTCCTAGACCTTTCCCTCATGGAAGCAAAGAGTGAATGACACTGTTGCTCAACACTTGTATCTGTGAGCCCCTCATGATATTAACAGACAGGCAAAATTAACAAAGCTGGTGTAATAATAACATGACAGCAGTAAAAATAACAATGATCTTGGTGAGGATGATAAGAAATACAAGGCAGTCTACTTTTATAAAATCCTTCTCCAGCTTATCTCATGTGAATCTTACAACGATTTTGTGAAGTTGAAATTCTTAGACCCATTTTATTGGTGGGGGGAAAAAAGAGGAATGGAGCCTCACGTCCCGCCTCATGACTTGGTTGGTAAATCAGAGTGAGAGATACCTGGGCTCAGGTGTTCTGACTCCAGGGTTTTCTGTCTACATAGCTTCTCTATTTTGCCCAGAAACTACCCACTGGGTTATTCCTGCTTTCTATCTGTGCTGTTCAATGAACTGAGATCCCTTCACAAAAGCAGACCTATACTACCAGTGCCCTAGAAGACCAACAAATTGACTGTCCTCCTTAATAATAATTTTTGGCTTCTGCAGTATCGAAGGACTAATCTTCGGTAACCATAGGCTCCAGAAAACATTATTAATTTATCACCCAAGAAACCATTTGTTCTGTGAATTATCAATCTCAAACAGTGGTTCTGAAGCACAGGCATGATATACTGTGCTCTGGGTCGCACAGCTGCTTTGCATTTTGAATTCTTTATTTATAGAACAAGTCAAATTAATAACTCAAAAATGTTGTTTCAGGCAAAGTAATGGACACACAATAAAACTATTCATTTCCTAAAAGGTCACTCCAGGAGATGCATACATTGTTTAAAAGCCGACCAACAATGCCATTATTCCTTGGAAAACTGAAAATGTATAATAAGCAGTTAGAGCACATATCTGCCCCGAAGACCCTAGGCTAATTTAAAGTACAATCACAAGGCAATCAATCATACTCCAAAATTACTTCATTTTCCAAACTGTTTACACTTTTTAAGTTACAAATCCACTTTCTGCTATTTCAACTCACGATTTACAACTACAGATTTAGACCGTTTGGCAAGCAGCCAAGCGCTAGTCATGAGGGAACTAATGATATGAACAGATCAGTGTTTTATAAAGGAGAAAAGCGCATGTAAATTTCCAGTGTGTCTGCAAGTAATCAAGGCACTGCTGACTATAAATGAGACCGTCTCAAATTTATTTTAGGAGAAATATCTTAAAGCTGCACTTTTTATCCAGGCCAAAAAAAGCCTTTAGGAGGAACTCTGAGATTACTCAAATTATTGTAAATAAATGGTTCTACGAACAATATGGAAAGACTAGTGCAATAAGCGACTTCTTTCAACATTCCTGTTCCCTATGCCCTTATCATGATTTCTGGAACGGTAGAGTTAAAGGAGAGAGAGGGGAAAAGATGTGCTTCTCTCCCTTCTCTCTCTCTCTCTCTCCCTCGCCCAGTCACTCTCTCTCTCTCTCCCTCCCTCTCTCCTCTAAAATTGCTGTTGTTAACCATAGCAGCAAATCATGTTTGTTTTAGTAGCCAAAAATGCTCTGAATAAAAAAGAAGACCTCAGGGGATACTGTTTTAAATTAAATATGATCTTTATTGTTTCATTACAACGGCACAGCCAAATAATCACTTTGTGTTATTTGTACGAATAACGTAGGATGCTCATTTTCTTGTGGAAATAATTACTCTAGTCTATCATATTCTGCTCGTCGTCAAAACCTCCCCCTTTGCTGTCACCAAGCATGTGCATTAGACTTGGGAGGCTAAATGTAGCCAAAGTTTCATGTGTTCTTACATGTTAAAGAGTAAAGCCAAGTAAGCATATTCAGATGTGAGGGCGCCTTGAAGAGAGAAGCTTAAAATAGCCTCGCCGTATATACATTGGAAAAGTCCATGCACTGTGATTGGTATTTTAGTTAGAGAATCATTACATGACTAAACTCAATTTTATAATTGGATAAAGCCAGATATAATAAACTGGCACCACATTGTTAAAGCGTCCTACATCTTAAAACTATCTGTAATCATAAATCAACCTAATTATTTGAAATACTGTCATGAAGTGGAAAAGAAAAGAAATTAAAAGAAACTAGCTGCCTGAATATCTCCTTTCATTTTCTAAGGACCAAAGCTTTTTATTGGCCTGAAAGCCCGACCCCACAATAGCTAGTAAACTATACTCTTTAGATAAAACTGTACACACAGAAAATCAATAACAAAGATTAAAAGCTTCTCCCTCCCCCTTTTCACAGTGGCATCTGGTGTGTGTGTGTGTGTGTGTGTGTGTGTGTGTGTGTGTGTCTGTGTATTAATTTAACTGTACTCAGAATAATGATCTTCATGAACCTGGAACATACGTAGCCCTAGTTTATTCAAACTTTAATTTATCCTGGTTTTGTCACACTCTAAAAAGCTAAGAGTGGAATGAATGTTTCCAGTTCTGAGTAATTTCATAATCAATTCCCTGGGGCCCCTGATATCACCATTGTGACATCATCATCAGGATAAACGCTCATTGGCTGCAACAGTCTTTCAGCTTAACCCTTTCAAAGATGTCCCAGCCTGTCACTGGCTACTTCTCAAATGTGAATCCCCTATAGTCACCTCTGTGATTAGGAGAGCACAGGGTGAGTGGAGATGAAGGCTTCCTCCCCATACACACAAACAGATCACACACACCCCACACATACATATACCACATACACACCACGCACGCGCACACACACACATGCACACACACAGACAGGACATGGAGCTAGAACATTCTAAAAGGCAGGAAGGTGTGTCTCTTTCACTAGAAAGCTCAGTGCAAATATAAGCCCTCAAAGGGACATTGTGGAACATTCTGGCAGGTGGAGAAGGGAATGGTTAGGGACACTCTTTGGGTTGGGATATCTTTCCCAATCACAATGCAAAAACTAGAGATAGAATTCTGGCTATAGAAACATGTTCTACACACAAGTACAGATCTGCCCAAGATGGGCTATATCTAAATTTGCCCAACTTCTCTTAAAACTTGGTAACACGTTTTTCACTTTACATTGGCTTCATTGAGGGATTTTCAGTGTACATGATATCCTGATTCTACTGAAGATGTTCTTTACAATTGAACCAACACCTAGTAAAAGCCTCTGAATTCTGCTTTGACCTTTGACCTCACAAGATCCACTTCTAGGAATTTATCCTGAGGAAATAATCAAGGATACAAAGAATGATATAACGTCAAGGATGTTCACGAAAGCGCTGTTTATAATAGTCAAAAGCTAGGGGAAAAACAAAAAAACAACCGAAGTCCAACAATAGGAGAAGAGACAGACGAATTATGGTACTTCCGTATAATGGAATACAGTGGAATCCATTACTAAAAACGATACTGTTGATGAATATCTTTTGTGTATGAAAGGCCACATTAAATAAGAGATATGAAACTGAAGATACAGTATAAATTTTAAAAAAATGAAAGCTCACATATAGGCAGAGAAAAAAGACTAGAATGAGCAACAGTAAATACCACCAGTAGTTATTTCAGAAGGTGGTATTATGGGTGATTAATTTTTATTCTATTTCTTTATATCACCTTAACATGATAAGCATCTATTACTTTCTTTCTTTCTTTCTTTCTTTTTTTTTAAGCAAGGCCCATGCCCTGCATGGAGCTTAACATAGCATTTGAACTCATGACCCTGAGATGAAGACCAGAGCGGAGATCAAGAGTCAGACACTTAACTGACTGAACCATCCAGGCACCCCAAGCACGCAATACTTTTATTATAAGAAAAAAAGCACAATTAAAAGAGATGAAGAAAATAAATATGGACACCCAGAGAGAAAATGACCCCATACACGTTTTCCAATGTTGGATAGAACTAACCTTTTTGAAATAATATATCTGACTTGTGTTTTTGTAACATTAATAATATCCCCTCAACATATTTACTAAGAGAATTATAATTCAACAAATAAATTTGGTTAATAATAGTGATAAAACATAATACTAAAATAAGGGGGGAAAACTGGATTTTGGTTTGCATACTACTTATATACCCTTTTTCTCTTTTTTGCTGCTAGTATTTTCCTGCCAAATATATTTTTAAAACATTTTGCATTACTGTGGTACATTTGTTAAAACTGATGAACCAATATATTGATACATTATTATTAATCACATCCATAGTTTACATTAGGGTTTGTTCTGTGTATTGTATGAGAGTTTTGCTAAATGCATAATGTCATGAATCCACCATGACAGTATTATACAGAATATGTTCCCTGATTATCTTTTTTTTTAACTGAGATTGAAAATTTCCTTCTAATAACACAGACTGACTTCATATTATTAGAATAGACACGACATGTCAACAACCCCCAGCACAGGCCAAGCTACAAAGACAGTTACACAGTCTCAGTGAAATTAATCATTTTTGGTGCCAGTTCTAAGGGTGGCTGTGAAAAGAGATAAAACTTTGGGATCGGCTAGTCCTTTTCTCTGAAATGTAAGGAGGAAGAGGGGGAGAAAGGGGGGAGGCGAGGAGGGGGGGTGGATACAGGAGGAGGAGGAGAAGGGGGGAGGGGGGAGGAGGGCCCACTTGAATTTTCTTCTTCTCCAGCTCTAAATTCAGAATTACTCTTCAATTACAAGACAGAATGTCAAGATATAATAAACTGAACTGAAAAAGGGAAAAGAAAACATGCTCTTTTTTTTCTACAAATGAGGTTCAGAGCTTTTGCCCATTAAAGTAAACCAAATATGTTTCTCTCAAAAATTCCAGCCAAAAGGCAGGATGCCAAACACACTTAACAGATAAATCACTGTTCCAGGGTCTCTCTTTTACTCTTTCCCCCCTTTCTTCTTTTGTTTTGTTTTTCTTCTCTTTCTTTTGTTACACACACACACACACACACACACATTTAAAAGCAAACTGAAGACCCCTCCCCCCTTCTCAGCTCAATCTATTTACAGAAAAATAAACCAAAGGAAACAATTACTTTTGTTGAAGAATGTATTGTTTAGGGGAAAGTCATATTAAAATAAGTTCTACCTTCTTCATCAGAGATTAGCATTTCATATCTTGGGATCAAGCCATTGTCCTGCACACTATGTATAACTTATTGTAGTTAATTTATCACTTAGGTCATTGTAAACCAGGAGGGGAGTTTGTAAACAAAAATGAATCACAGGTTTCATTCTTGTATCCTTTTCAAACTGGAAGACCTAACAGTTTCCTGTTCCAACACACAAAATAGTATTGCTTCTATCAACCTCCTGAGCAACTCTTGCCAGCGGTTTCCATTTAATTAAACTGACAGCAAAACAGGGCCTTTCGCTAATGGGATCCAGACCATTTTTCCTTCAATGTAAATTCTCAGACATGAAATTACATCTGAAACAGACACAATAATCCTTCTATATCTTCGACATACATTTAATCTATAATAACAATTCCTTTGTCCATATTACAGTGTGTTTTAGATTCCAGTTAACTTGTTTTAACTGGAATTCTCAACCGTTATCCAATTTGAATTCACCTTCTCATGCCTCCGATGCCCTGGCTATATCTAGCCATAGATTATGGTTAAAGACCAGATGCCAAAGGCTAATGTCCGCAGTAGAAAGGAACAATTATAAAATGAATGAATTATGTTTCTGTTTGTATCCTTGTTCTCCAAGCCAATTTATTTAAGTAAGAGCTTTTTCATCAACTGTTGACTCTAAGTAAATAAAAGCTATCACCATTTATAAGTATGACTGAATTTCATATTATAAGTCAGGGTTTCAAGTATTTCAATATGGCTAATCAAGGCAGAAGATATTGATTAAGTACAGCTTGTAGACCTGATTATATATATTAAGGTAATTAGTGGGCTGGCTAACTATTTTTCTCTGCTTGGATGTTAGTCATTTTTCTGGTAATGGCATTACAGTATATGCTTTAAACTTGACTTTTTCCAGTTCTTTAAGTGTAATTATGAAAAACTCTCCTTATTAACTTTATCAGTTAGGTAATTTAGCATGGAAATCAAGAACTTTAGGGCAAAAAAAAAAATCCAAAAGAATAGTTTTATGGGCTATTTCTAAACAAAATTAAAGCACTTAGTAAATTGAAAATGTCAATTTATTCTGATTGTGAGACAACAGAACATGATGATTCTGGAGAGAAAATTGGTTGGGTCAAGTGCCATTAAAGAACTGAGCCTCCAAAAAACCCCCCTAACAAACAAAAAAAACCCACTGAGCCTCTTTCACGCTCAGGGCAGGTCTAGAGGTCAGCAAGGGCATATGAGAATATAAATAATTTGAAAATGCTAAACCCTAAGGTCAGGAAGGCTGATTGATAAGCTCATCTCAGTTCTCTTCAACACCCTGATAAAATGGCAGTCCCTCGATACGGTTTGTCTAGTTATCAAGAAAAGGCCTGTCTATTTCAACAAAGGAAGGGAGTTTTGTTGTGGATACTTATTGTTCGTGCCACCAACCCCCATACTTAAAAAAAAAGAGATAGTGGTCTGCACACATATGATATTTAAGGTTCAATTCTTGCTCCATGTCCAAAGGGCTATGGTCCCATTTGATGACCCCACAAAACTGGCAACACTTGGTAATTAGTGAATCCCCCCCTCCCGAAAAAAAGAATCTTAGGAGCAATGTCATGGAACAACAACAAAAAACTGGTAGAAAATGAGCATTTTAGGACCCGCTAAAAATCGTATCTTCCAATATATGAAATAATGCCATTGTTCTCTTAAAAAATCCAAAGCAAAGCGCTTTATTTGGTGGTGGTGGTGGGGTGCTGTTGCAGAGTAGGGAAGCAACTGTCTTCAGAATATCCTGACAGTCTCTTTGAAAATGAAACATTTCATTTATACAGCAGAAGACAGTTGTGGCAAGATTAGAAATCATTTCAAATCTCCCAGGCAATCAAAATACAGTTTTTTCATAAGGATGGAAGGTCTCTTGTTTTACAGAAAATGCTAAATAAACAATTCTATGGGCAGAAATGTGAAAGCAATTTATTATTGTTCTATTCACTTTGGTTAAAACTTTAGAAACCACATGAAGCCTATAAATAGAAGCTTTTCTTTGTCTTTGGGATGTTGAAAGCAGTTTCTCTTAGGTCCAAGGCGAAGAAGCAGGAAATTATTGCTTTTTCTCCACCAAGGAGTCACACACCGATTCAGACAATGCCTAAAAGATGGATTCTCTAAACATACTTTATATGGAAGAACAGCAAACTGACCCACATGTTTTGAAAAATCAAGGGCACTTTGTCACAGAAGACAGTGATGTAGGGTTTTCTTTTTACTTTATACATGGGCAGCTTAATTACTTACCACAATATTGCATATTAGATTATCAGTAAGAACAGAGAACTATACTGTTAATGGTGCCTTAGAAGTAGAATACCTTGGAAGAGTTCCTTTCTAGACTTTGGAAAAGAAACACAAGTTCTGCAGGGACTGTTAAAGGGACGGGAGAACCTAGGTAACAGCTGACCAAATTCAGATCCATAAGCAGTTCAGTTTGGAAATAGTTCTTAACCAGAAAGAAGACATTGTGCAAAATGATTACTTCTGGGTCATTGTCATTTAAATGGAGGCTTGTAGCCTATTAGTGAATTACAAAACCTAGTAGGTGAGTTGCAACAATCATTTAAAAAAAATGAAATAGAATGTAACAGAAAAGAAAATGCTAGAGCACATCATTCATCATAGTGTTAAGTAAGGTATGGTGAAACTATAGGTTCCAATACATATATATCTTTATATATATATACACATACATTTATATAATATAAATATTTGTGTGTGTGTACTGGCTTACTGTGTTAAATTTATAATGGTGATTAATATTATTGAACATTATTAGACTATGTATATTTATATACTCACAAATGCTAACCTAAATTAAATATCTTTTATGAAATATAATTAAAAAATTAATATTTTCAAGAATCTTCCCGGAAAGCTAAAGTCTAATAGAGCCTGAGCACAAAAGACCCTTAAGTGTTTAATGACTAAACCAATGAATGAGTAAGTCCGTATAAGAATGTACAAACAGATGGTTATCTGCATGAATACAACAAACATATCCCAACCAGAGGGTTACAGGAAATGCTTCATGGGTCTGGGCTGCTCCTTTTATTACAGTGAGCTATCCTTCCAATACTTCGTCAAACTAAAATACCAGCATCATTCTTCTGTTGTAAATGACACATATATTAACAAAGATATTAACATTCACCAGCCAGAAAGGTATCTGTGGAAGCTGTGTCTACATTCTAGCAAAAATAAAATGTGGTGGGACATACTATTTTGTCCAATATAAAAACAAAGCACTTTCTAAAATTCAGAGCACATTAAAAAAAAAAAAATCCATGGTTGTATAAGGTAAATAAAGTCAGCATCACTGGAAGACCGAGAGTTAAATGTTTGGGCAGTTTGTTTATACAATAAATCATCCAGCTAAAAGAAAAGCCTTGATCCACTGATCAGCTCTGTTTGTCATTCTATAAGAAAACATATGGATGAAAAAAAAGGGACTCTTTCATGTTCGGACACATGACACCGTGTGAACTACGTCTACCAAGGTCCATTGTGTGGTTTTATATCATTTAATTTTCCCTTTGTTTATGGACAAAGAACTGTGGTGCTGGCTGAAGGTAAGGTGAGGCAGATGTATAACTCACTAATGGCCAAGAAATCTATCAAAAGTTGACTCTGAACTAGGAGCTCTGGAAGATCCAAATATTGACTAGTAAGACAAGCTTTTTCCTGTAAGATACTTGGAGTCGAAGTAGGAAGATATACCTCAGACAGAAATTCAAGTAGGAATGTGGTCATATCCGAACAATAAGAATGGCTTGTGTTTATTTGCTGGTTGCTTGTTTTAGTCAATGACTTGAGTAACGATACAGAAGAATTCTCAAACTTGCAGATACAATTCTCAAACTTGCAGTGGGAAGGTGTGATCCAAATATATGAGATCCTAAGATATGATCCAAATATATATTCGGCTCTCAAAGGGCTAAAAATTGGCTGACCTCAAATAATGCTAAGTGTAATAAGGGAGAATGCAGTCTTACACCTAGTTTCAAGAAAGGAAAAATATATCGTGTAATGGTGATGGCCCTTCTTAACATTTCAGATGAAAAAGACCCACTTTTCTTAGCTAAACATCATTTCCGTAAGAGTCAAAAGAAAATAGCGCTAGTTAGAAACAATAAAACATCGGTTAGAATTCATGGAAATATAGGTCCGGAATAAATAACCTAATGGTCTTGTTTTACACCACATTGGTTGGACACCATAGTTAGTCTGCAGACGCTATTTTTAAAAAAGCACTGATTAACCGAACCACATCAACAGGAGTGTAAGGAATTATTCTAGGTCGAAAGCACCAGGGATGTTTAACCTAGAAATCGGAAGATGTCAGAGGAACCAGTAAACTTTAGGAGCTCTTGAAAGCAATATGACAATAGCCCTTAAAATATATAAAGGACTTTTCGATGGGAAAAGAATATATACCCTCTCTTGTGGGGTTTCTTAAGGAAACCAGTCCCAATGGAAAAATGTGTGTGGGGGGCATACTATTTTGTCCAATATAAAAACAAAACACTTTCTAAAATTCAGAGCACATAAAAAAAAAAAAAATCGATGATTGTATAAGATAAGTAAAGTCAGCACCGCTGGATGAGCAATGGAAGGATTACTTTGAGATGAGATGGAATTGTTGAGGTCCTTTACAATTCTTAAGGTTTCAGACTAGGGCAGGATTCACTGTGAGCTGGGAACCTGAGGGTGATACAGCTTCTTGGGAAAAGGAGGGTCACAGCTGGGCCACAGCTGGGCACTCCTTGGTCCCCTTCACAACTTACTAATTTTCTCAAATCAGTACATATCTAAAAACTGGAATAAAATGGTTTCTTGTTCCCCAAAAGCTGTTGTGAAATCAGTTTGATTTCATCTTTACAACCAGTGGCATTTGGGGTTTAAGAAATAAAGTAAATTGGAGTTCCACTCTTACCAGTGGTAGTACCCTCTGGTCCTGGGACTCTGAATGATTTTTTATTTTTTCTTTTTGCATATCTTTACTTTTTGCAGTAAAAAACATATTACATTTGTAAAAGGAAAAAAAAAATTAAGGATAATTTAGAATTAGATTGGATTTTTATCTAGAAAAATTCCACTGGTGAGAATTGAAAGTGGTACCTAAATTATGACATTTCAGTGTTTCTCAGAGAAAAGAATATACCTAGTTTTCATTCAGCCAGAGCATTTACTTTCCTAGACTGTGAAGAACAACCCATGGCCTCAAATCTAATTTCAACAGCAGTGACTGAGAAGTTGCTTTTATGTTCCTACTCTCCAAATACCCACATGTTAACATTTTAGTGGCCAATATTCTACCGACATTCTTTTATTTACTAAAGTAGTTAATCTAAGTTGTAAAACTAGAACCCCCAGGGACTCAAAAACAGCCATTTTTGTTTTCAATAAGGGAAAAAAAAAAATGCAACTTGTTAACATTTTTATTTCTTTGAACAGGCCTACAGATACAAAAGCTCTTCACTTAGGACAGGGCTCTATATTGAGACACTGTAGCAATCGTGTACAAATCCGTCTACCTACCAGAGCAATCCTACTGCGCTTACTTAATTTTCAGAACGGGGAAAGACTTATTATTATATCCCACTCTGTGGCTTCGCGAACTGAATTTTTAAAAATAACTGCCTGCTCCTTTTCCTTCATATAATGTTAAGACCAGTATTCATTTAAAATCCTCCTCCCCCCACAACAACATACAAATGAAGGTGGAGAGTATGTGCTATGATCTTTAAGAAGTTCAAAAGAGGTAGAAGTCTGAAATATGTAACTCTGAATATACAATGTTCTTTCAATAAAGGCTGGGCAAGGGTCATAAAACTATAAAAAAAAATACCCTGCCCCTTTGGACTATAACAGCTAATCATTAGCCATCCATTCGTAATGTTTACTTTTAGTGTGTTATTTTCACATTTTTCTTCATGGGGACTAACCATTAGTATCCCCCTAAGACTAACAAAAGTACATTCATTGCCTGCTGGCAAATGATTTCCGGCCCCAGAGCATTTGCTGGTAGAAAAAGTTAAAGTATATCTAAGCTTATATTTCTATTATTGTTGGGCATTAGCAGCAGCATAAATTTTTCTTCCCAAGACCTTCATACTAGCTGGCTTCACATATGACAGTAAAACAGGCACCCCAAGTTCACATAGTATTTACATGTTTGCCAACCTAATTTAGGAAAAGACAAAAATTTTAACACAGTAGATGTCTCAGACATTTTTTACTAAATGGACATATTTTTAAATTCATTCTTCAGTCAGCCCCTCTCCCCCCCTCAAACGATTACCCCAAAGCACCATCACTCCCAAATTAATATTCTTGTGCATTTTAAAAAGGGAGCTTGTTTGCATTTAAACAGGGCTATGTAAACAAGGTGTTTGACTGGGATAGATTTTCTTCTCAGAGTATTCAAGAGCTGGAGTGGAGCTATTTAAAGAATGGAGTCTTCAATTCCTTAGGCCAGATGCTAGTATAAATACGAAACTATGTTCACACTGCAGATGAAACTATTTTTAGTTGATGCATTTTGAAGAGCACTATTCAGTTAAGCATTGTAGGGTGGGCTTTCAGTAAGCTAGAAACAGAATCCAGGCAGGTTCTTGCCCCCATGTTAACACACTGAACCAGTGCCCTAAGGAGGGCTGCCCAGACTGGCTGGTAGGCACCATGATGGCCTCGCCAGTTTACAAGGCCAGAGGACTCCCTTGCTGGTTAGTAGAGAGCCAATGCCTCCTGCCCCTCTCTTCCATGCTCCCTGCCTCCTCCCCTGCATCCCTGGGTCCTCTCTTGGGATACCCCCTCCGTCCAGGCACTGCGGGTTAATCCTGGCCACCCTGGAGGGGAGGGCCCCCATTGCTGACAGGGGGCCCGCCATGTGCCTCATAGCTCTTCACGTGCTGATTTTTCGCCCCTGACTCTGACTCTCCAGTAAGCGGGACTCTGGGTTTGATTCCAGGCTTCAAAATCAAGAAAAGCACAAATCTGTAAGGGATCGGAGGACCATAGAAATGTGCAAAAATAAAATTACTCTGTGGCTGATCCCGGCACTATGTTTCACACCAGGCACATCTGTTCCTGTGTGTGAGCTCCGTTAGGCAACTGTCGCCAATGACATCAGAATAGGTGTGTTGGCCACACAGGACTTTTCTTCCCCAGTGCCTTGCAGGTGCTAGATACAGTTGTAGGGAGTGCACACAGCAACGCCTAGTCCAGGATGCCCGAAATCTCCTGAAATGGGCTACAGAAACGAAGAGTATAGCCGTCATGGATCAAGCAACTCTTCACACCCCTCAACACCACTTGGCCTGCATTTCCATGGAACTTTCTGTGGGATTAACAGGCTTCACAAAGAACGCTCTTGCTCCTTGCTCAAATACATGATGCTCTGCGGGGCTGGTCCTGTGGGGCAGTGACACTGGCCTGTCCCCCTGCTATTGGCATGAATCTTTCACTGAGAAGCCACACTGATGTCACCAGATTGCATCTCTGGACATGACCTAGCTCTGGCCCTCCCATCGACGGGCCGCCTCCCTGCACTGTGAGTGAAGCCAGGACGCAGGTGTGGGTCAGCAGGGCTGTCATGTCTCCAGACCGACCGGCAGGGAAAAAGAGAGGGAAACAAAGTCCAGAGCTGGAATGATGAATGCTTTACTCCTACAGTCTGAAGCAGGGGATAAACCAGCCAAACTGGGGACTAGGAGTTGAGAGGCCCAGGAACTTTCCATTGTTGACTTTTTTATTTATACAAAACTCATTCAAAGGAAAGGGATCTGAAGTGAGGGCTAGAGGAATGGGGGGAATAATTATATTTTTCTTTAAGTATATATTGTTCATTAAAAGATTCAGGTGGTGTATAAGGACCTAACTTCCTCTCGACAGTCTATATTCCCACTGCCTCTGGCAGAAAAGAGTTGCACATTTTTTGATAAAACCCCGCCTCCCAATTAAAAAAAAAAAAAACACTAACTGTAGTGCTGAGAACATGAATCTAAATATTTCTCAAGGTTCTACTAACATTAGAAACCACTCTAGCTTCTCTCGTGGTTTATTACGATATCACCAAATCCCTGCTATATATTTATAGCTTGTAAGTCCTAATTACCAGTCATTTACTCTAAGACTATAAATGGTTTTTGGCGACTTAAATGGACAACTAATATTTTGGTTGACAAATTAAGGTACTGCTCACGGATGGTAAAATTTATTCTAGCCCAAACTTCAGGAGTTCATTTGTCAGACATTTTATGCTACTCTTCCCTTAATGATTCATTTACTGTTGGTAAAATTTGTATTCAGAACTGTGGTGTTTCTAACCAATGGTGCAACGCTTGGCTGAATTACCTTTTTCTTTCACAGCCTAACAGGGTAGAGTGCAGTCAAATTGAGGATGGTCTTGGACCTTGAGACACGGTTGGAATCAAACTGTCTGGCAAGCACATCCAGACCCATCTCTCAAACCACATGCGATGTTCTGACTTCCGACGTGCCTGCACAGTCATGAACAAGGCTCCTGAGATGTGCTGCCCATGTCGGAAGGACGAGGAGGGTAGTAAGGACGAGGAGCCGCTCCCCAATGGCGCTTCCTCAGCCTTTATCAATTATGCAGCACAACACAGATGTGAGCCCTCACCTTTGTTCTCCGTTCTCCTGTTCCGAAACTGCCCAGAGTTGAGATTCTTTTTTTTTTTTTTTTTTTAAAGATTTTATTTATTTATTTGACAGACAGAGATCACAAGTAGGCAGAGAGGCAGGCAGAGAGAGAGAGGAGGAAGCAGGCTCCCTGCCGAGCAGAGAGCCCCATGCGGGACTCGATCCCAGGACCCTGAGATCATGACCTGAGCTGAAGGCAGCGGCTTAACCCACTGAGCCACCCAGGCGCCCCAGAGTTGAGATTCTTAAGTCTGCTAGCCCAATCCTGGGCTGAGTGTTCAACCATGCACAAGAGTCTGGGCATCTCAAAAGTCTGGGCATCTCACCTTTTTTTTAAGATTTTGTTTATTTATTTGACAGAGAGAGATCACAAGTAGGCAGAGAGGCAGGCAGAGAGAAGGAAGCAGGCTCCCTGCTGAATAGATGCTGGGGCTTGATCCCATGACCCTGAGATCATGACCTGAGCTGAAGGCAGAAGCTTAACCCACTGAGCCACCCAGGCATCCCTGGACATCTTATCTTAATCCTATTCCTACAGCATCTCATCTATTGGTGCTCAATTAACACTTTAACAGACACACAGCAAGGGCAGGTGCGTGGTGGGTTATTTTCAGACCTCACATCTGTGTGGCAGTTACACTTCTGAGCCTATAGATTAATTCAGTGTAACTGGTTCCAAGCCTTGCTAGCCTGCTGTTGACATGAGGCTTGCCACAGCCCGAGCAGGTCTCTTTGCTATCAATAAACTAGGCTGGGCTGTTGCCCAAGAGAAAAGCCTCAAAGGAAATGACTTAAGTGTGGTATACACTAGTGGTACCCAAGTCAATCTTAGGTGGTACATGGATAAACAGGTTTTTTTTTTTTTTAATTTTAAGAATTGTGTATTTATCTCCACTGTTACTTCTAGCAAGTGATACAGGCTTTCCAATTATAGTAGTAAAATAAAATTTCCTATTAAATTGAGTTAGGTTCAAAAAAAAGGCAGTTAATTTAAAGAAAAATATTAAGTAAATCATAAAATAGGGAGTTAATTGATCTGACAAAAATTGTGATGTTGGTTTATAAATAACCGAAGTCCAGGACATCTTAATTTAAGGGCTGAGACTTTAATAATGCTACCATTTATCAAATACTTTTTGTGCCAGGCCTTGTCTTAAGACCCTGAAATACTGAATTTCAGTAATTCAGTAATTTCAGTATTTCAGGGTCTTAAGACAATGTAATTCAGTAATAATACAAATGTAATATGCGAATAATGTAAATTCAGTAATAATACTGAAAGTAATAAAAAGTAATAAAGTAAATGATGTAAATTCAGTAACAATACTGAATTTATCAAATCCTACAATATCCTTGAGAGGTAGGGATAATTAAAAGTTTTTTACTTGGGGATCCAGGGTTCAAGTTCAGGTCTGCAAGACTTCTACCGTTATATCATGCTGCCTCCAGATATAAGAATTAAAGCCTAGTCATCCATCCATTTATCCAGTGTAGGTTTTGAGCACCTACTGCATGCCACATAGTCTCTTAGACTAAAAGTTGCGATGGGGGAGAGACGCTCTTCCTCCCTTGGAAGTACTGTAGTCTAGTAAATGGCAGGTAGGGTCTTGATCAGAATAAAAAAGAAAAGGTTTCTCATTTTGGGCTTCAACTCATACTCCCAGGAAAGAGACCAACTTTAGAGCCGTAAACAAACAGGCAGAGCTCCCTAAGTAAAAGACAAAAAGTCATTATTTTATAAATATTAAGAATATTGAGCATGAGATTGATTCACATAATAAACAAATTGCTGTTAGAAGTGGCCACTGGGTCGATTTGACAAAAAGGCTTTCAAAGGAATCCTTAGGCCTAATTTTATGAAAATCTGATATCTAAAAATTAAGCCATAGGAAATACATAGGAAATGTATTTACATTACAAAAGGGCGCTCTATTTCATCAAAAGGAGTTCACAAAGGGTTTCCCACCACTGCAAGCCTTTTTACGGCACCCTATAGAGGAAGTAACTAATAAAGATATAATGTCTACACAGCCGATTCAAATTACCCAGACAGAAGAAAACAAGAATGGCCTCTGGCCTAACCCAGCTGTCAAAATTTGTAATTTGAAAATATAGAAGAAAAATATATGAGATGAGAGAGCCACACATGTTTGAGAACCAGAAATCCCCGTATCGGAAAGTGGAATCCCACCAATGTTGTGGCTGGACACACGTCACCCTCATTGTTCTTCCTAGTAGGACGATTTGGTGCTCTTTAAAGGGACTCAACCATAAGTGCTGGCCCAAGAGTTCAAAAAGAAATTGCAGGACAGCATCCATGAATGTCCTCCGATGTCTTTCCAATTTGGTGGATGTAAATGTTTTCTGGTCAGGGAACCCACAGTGTTCTTTAGATTCTCAAAGTCATCTTTGGCAAGGGTTAAGCACCATCAGGCCAATAGAACTCGACTACCTTTCCTCCCAGTCACATGTGTATGGGCTAACAGGAAAGCGTAGTACATCAAATTTGGCAGAAGTACCTGAGGGGTGTTTTTGGGGAGAGAGGTAAATGATAATCAGGTATTAAAAAAGTACTCCATACCCTTTTTATCATCACAGGCTCCTTTCAGAATCAGATTAATGCTCTGAATCGTCCCCCAAGAAAATGTGTATTTACCCATACAGAATTCTGCATGAAGATCTGGCGGTGGTTGTGGGGGTGGGTAGGCATCCTCACCAACACGGACCCATTGGTCCTGAATGAAGAATCTGTGACTCATAATCCCTCAGCCAAACATTCAGGCACTTGACTTACAGCCTAAGTTATAGGATCTTGGGGGGTGGGAGAAAGCAGAGGAGTATCAGTCCACTGTCTGCCAATCCTTGAACCCGCTATCTGTAGTCTGAATTTATACCATCCATATCTTCACTTCCAGAACAGATTCAACAGAAGTTTTATTCAGCCAGAAAGCTCTGACCAGGGTAAATTCTCTGATTCTGTGAGATCTACCACTCCCCTTGCCTTCAGGAGAAATTGTTTCATATGAATTGATTTGATTAACCACACTAGCCCCATTTGCAGCTATGAATGATGTAACCAGGCAGAAAGTTGACATTTTCACTGAAAAGTTCTATCATTTGCAATTTAAAATTGCCAACTTTTTTCTTCGCTTGTGGATAACATAAGCAAGGAATATCACACGAAAATATTGCCTTGATGAATCAAGGACACCCAGTAAGAGGATAAAGCCTTAATATTTTGAGTTTCAACTGATATCCTTTTATCACCAGAGAATGCATTGGTAAGCATAAAAAGTCTTCCTAGTTTTGAAATGAATGGAACTCTATAAATCCAAATAAATCAAGAAAGAGCCTTCAGCTTAATTATCTTCCCTTCAACATCTCAGAACACTTTCTGAGTAGAAGTGCTAAAGCTTTGACAAAATATTAGGAATTTCAACGAGGAATATATAATACACATATTTCTTCTGTTAACAAGACAAGCTTGATAGGAACCCAATGTTTTTATCGGAGACAATGAAAGGTCAGCATTTAACATCAAACACAGGAATTCTAACTGGAAAGCCAAATTTGAACAAAATCCAAGTTCCTAGTGAGATGAGTAGGCCATTCAGAAAGAAGATCTAAGCCAGAGATGACCACGAGATTCTTTATTTCTAGTAAGATCCTGGTAGAACAGAGAAATCACAAGGGATGGGAATCGCCTCACTTATTCAACAGGCATAATCCCTGCCCTCTAAGCATTTGCAAGTTTGCTCACATTATAAGACAAGTACCCATGGAAACTTCTAGAACTTCCAGGGCACATCACTTATACCTTCATCCGTGCGCTGACTAACTCCATGTCACAACCCAGCTATGTCTGTCCGCCTGACCCCACTGTGAGGTCCTGAGCCTGGGTTTCTTCCACCTTTATCTTCCTTCCACAGCAAATGCAATGCCCTAGACTTCTGAAGCACTCAGTGCATACAACAGCGATCGTACTTCAAAATAAAAAGTTTGGCTAGCTATCACAGCTATTCAAATCTCTCTAGATCAGCACTGTCCAATATAAACAGAATGTGAGCCACATAATTTAAAATTTTCTAGTAGTCATAAAAAAAAGTAAAGGAAAAGGTAAAATCAATTGCAATAACATTTTATTTCACCCACCATATCAAAAACATTATTTCAGCATGTAGCCAATATAAAAATTATTAATGAGATATATATTCTTTTTTTATGGTGAGTTTTGGAAATCTGGTGTGTATTTTACACTTACAGTACATGTAATTTGCATGCTAGACATTCAGCAAGATGATATGCAGCCCTACCAAAGCAATAAAGCTATGTTTCACAAAAAAATCTTAATTGCGGGAACCTGAGTGGCTCTGTGGGTTAAGCCTCTGCCTTCGGCTCAGGTCATGATCTCAGGGTCCTGGGATCGAGCCCCACATCGGACTCTCTGCTCAGCGGGGAGCCTGCTTTCCCTCTCTCTCTCTGCCTGACTCTCTGCCTACTTGTGATCTCTGTCTCTCTGTCAAATAAATAAAATCTTTTTAAAAAAATTTTTTAATTGCTTCAGTTTTTTATTTTAAACTGGAATTAATTAAAATTAAAAACTCCGTTTCTCTTTCGCGATAGCTGTAGTTCAAGTGTGCCATAGCTTTTGGTGGTCAGTGGTTACCATATTCTACAACATAGTTCTAGCTACTTAAGTAGCCGATAAAAGCAAGTTGCAAAATAGGGTACCCAGGAAGACTTATTTTTTAAAGCAAAACAACTTACACACACGCACACACACATAGATAACTGGAGGAATAATCACTGATTGTTAGTAATGTGTAAATTCTAAGAGAAGGACTAAAACTGGAAAGAGGCGAAGAAGGACTTTTACTTGAATGGTTTAAATTTTTACATTATAAAAAAATTAAGGGGTGGTAGTACCATCTTTTCTTTAAGTAGAGACAAATATAGTTACACCCTGAGAGTGGCAGGGACAGCTGAGATTCCTCTAGATGAGGACTACCAGCAAGCGGGAGGAACGAGAAGCCATGCTACATACGGAATGTGGGACTGAGGCCGTTGGTGTTTGAGCTGGAGAATGAAAAAGTGGGGGTGGGGACAGCTCTTTTCAAATATATGAAACACTGTTAAGAAAAAGGAAATTTTGATTTGCTCTCTGTTGTTCTAAGAACAGAATTAGTAACAATAGTACATCATGAATACAGTAGTTTGTACTACAAACTGTACACATTTCAAACTGAGTCATCCACGGTAATCATTTCTAACACAGAGATGGATCAAAGATGGACCAGAGCTGCCTCATAAGGTAATGAGTTCCCAATCACTGAAAATAGTAAAAGGTCAGGTTGTCTGGGGGGCTCAGTTATTAAGCGTCTGCCTTCGGCTTAGGTCATGGTCCCAGGGTCCTAGGTTTGAGCCCCGCATTGGGATCCTTGATTGGCAGGAAGCCTGCTTCTCCCTCCTTCTCCCACTCCCCCTACTTGTGTTCCTTCCCTCGCTGTCTCTCTGCAAATAAATAAAATCTTTAAAAAAAAAAAAAGAAAGAAAGAAAGAAAGAAAATAGTAAAAGGTCAACTAATCAAGATTTCAGCAGAAGACATTTAAGAAGCAGTAAGTACAGGAAAGATGTCATAACTAAAATCTTGTAACTAAATTATCAACTCTGAGATTTTATTATTCTATGAAATTGATCAATATCCCACGGGCATGTGTGAGCTATTACAAATGTGTACCCAACATCCAATTTCCTTTTCCTTCAGAGAATGCTGTAGGATTATATACCCTAACCTCCTTGAAGTCAGTCATGACCATGGAATTAATCTGAATGAGTAGTGAAGTGTGAGTAGAAGTGATGTGTGTTCCTTCATGTTACTATCAAGTGTAAACATTTAAACTCTAGTACTCAGCTCTCCAGGTCTGTTCCCCTTCCTCTAAGCAGCAAGCACCAATGTGGACCCAGCACAGAGGGAAAATTTGTTTTGGAGGGGTCCTGTATACCACAACGAACTGTGCAAAGATCAAAAAAAAAAAAAGAGCCTTTGTTGTGCTGTGCCACTGAGATTCTGGAGATATTTGTTCCTGTAGTGTAATGCAGGCTGTCCTGATGTACATTGAAAATTCTTGCCCATGACCTCCTAGAGAAAACACAGAAATCCATGCCCTCATACTATGGTTTGGTTTCTTGCAGAATAATTAGGCACCTCCAGGACAAACAGATTTCCAGGTTGGACCATTCCACAAACACACAAGCACCAGACACCTCCCTATGCACACTAAATATACCACAAGAACGGCGAGGTCACAGCCAGAGAAGCATCAGATGAGGCCAGTAATTCCCATGTTTCATGTGTGGTAGCTCAACATACATTTGAATTTCTGGCATCAAATTTTCTAACCGATTAAGGATCGGCTGTTAATTATGATCTAAGGAAGTCAAGCAGTTGGTTTACAGGACAATACACAGGCACATTCTGACAAAAAGAATTACATTTTAAAATATCACACTGAAAGCACTTCAAAATAACCCTCAAGGTTTTCTGGACCCCTAGAAAACTGAGGTCATGAGTTATTTAACCTTGAATCAACTTCTATGCCTTATAATAGATAACTCAAATGTTTATGAATGAACCTCAGTGAAGTAGGTACTACTCTATCTGTATCTTGGTATTCTTTTATGTGGCAATTGTCTACTTTATTTTCTGGGGGAGAAAAATAGTACTTTGTAGCATTTACTTTTCTAAAGGAAGGAAGAAAGGAAAAACAAACAAACAAACGATTCTTGCCTAAATTCTCCCACCGTGGGCTCGGTGATTCCTCATACCTGCTTGAATCTAATCTTCCCCAGTCCCGTGAGACAGGTATTGTGGTATTGTTAACTCTGCTTCACAGATAAGCAGTCAAAGCAGAATTATGATTTTTAAGGTCATACAGCTGATGGAGCAAAAATTTGAGTCCAGGCCTGTCTTATTTTAAAGTCCACGCTACAAAGGTTTAGTACAATGGTCAAAAAGAAAGCACCCTAAAATGGTAGCTTCTGTTTGGTCATTCTAAATCTTTGGTTGAAAACATTAAGAAAAGACAATGTCATCTAAATAAGTGTCCTCAATTAAGAAAAAAAGAGAGAGAGAGTGAGAGAGAGAGAAAAGAAAAAAGAAACCTGTACAGAAGCCTATATTTACACACAAGCATCACGTGATGGGTAATTAGTCAGGTAACTACAGGTTTTTCTCGGCTAGAAAAGTATACGTTTCATCATGCTTTGAAATCTGCCTTATTATCAGCACTGCCGTGAAAACAATGTTTTATTTCTTATTGAGTGAATAGGCCAGGCATGAAGCATTGTTTTTGTAGGGCCTAATAAAATACTTTCTTTGTGAACCGAAGAAGCAGAATGGGTAGTTAGAAGGTGGAGAATACCCTCCATCATGATTAGTAAGTAACCATTTTAAGGGAGGTGAGGATTAAAACAGTGCAATTGCCTAGAATACGAAATACTAGATGTCATGCTAAAACCATCTCTTTAATAACCTGTCACCTAAAAAATAGACAGATTACGAACAAGCTGATAATAAAAAAGATAAGGCAGAGCAAGTCCAGTCTGGATTTGTTTATTTCCCCACACATTTCTGTGACTGCTATAATCCTGAAACATGTAAAAGATTCCCTTGAGGAAGAGATGAATTAATAAGTGCCAGTATTAATACGTAAAGTGTCTACACACAACCAACCCCTACGACAACACCAAAAATCCTCAGGCTAACGGGCTGGCTTCGAGTACGTTCAAAATCTCTCCTAATGAGTTTTCCAAAAAAGTCTATAGATGACTGGCTACGGATTAAGCCAAATAGTTAAAAAGGACATACTCCACCCCCACCGCCATCTTCCCAAGAATGTTCTCCTATCAGGTACCGATGAGACAGCCCCTCTGCTAGAGGGTGTCATCCTAGGAAAAGCTAGGAAAGAAGTCAAGTCAACCACTGAAGGCATGAGGGGTCCCAGTTCAACTCAGAGCAGAGAACTCCAGAGATTTCCAAGGCTGATCATAAAAGTGGAGCGTTTACTCAACGTAGCAGGTACGGCTTTGAAGTCAGAGCGCCTACATGATAGACCGAAGACCGTTAAGGGGAAGATAAGACAAACACATAAGAAAAAGATACTGCATTATATTGCTCCTCACAGAGTGAGGCGCTCGGTGGGTGTAGAGACACTAAGGACGATAAGAGCTCTGTAAGCAGGGAAAATCCTACGGGCTGCCAAGAGCTCCAGGGCTTAACCTGCGTCTTAAAGAACAGAGAGCATTTTCTGCAGGTAGAGAGTCCTGGAAGGGGCAACTCCAGAATGAATGAAGGCAGGAGCCACGCAAAAGGCACTGCAGAATCGAGGGGCAGGAGGGGAGGTCGGCGTTGTTCAAGAGAGAGGAGACCAAGCAGTCAGACTAGTTAGACTGAAGCAGGTTTACATAAAGGATAGGAGATAAGGCAGAGAGAGAGGCGGTCTTAACATTCTGGGTGCACTTCGAGCCTGCGGCTCTACCTTTACAGATAATAAGGAAATAGTCACAGTTCTGTGCCGAACACCAAGAATTTCAGCGAGTTTTTGGGACACAGAAGCCACTGAAACATCCAACAATAGAAACACCTCTGTCATGAAACATGACGCGGGCAGAAAGAAAACCACGTAGAGAGCATTTGAGGACACTGTCATAAAACATGTGTCCAGAGGTACACCGGGGAGGTAAACATGAGATTTTGCTAGGGAGAAAGGACACGCATAGGCATTCAGGTCTCTGCACACATTATATATACATCAGTGTGTACATCCATCAAAGCGCGAACAACAGTTACTTCTGGATGGGAGGAAAAGAAGCCACATACCTTTTCCTGCTTTTTGCCAGCAAGGCCCACATTCTGTAATATGACCGAGGAGCGCCTTGGTAATAAAAACAACACCGGTGAAAGTTATTTCATAAAAAAGGAAAAGCCCTGGAGCCTGGGGTCATCGCTGGATGCTGGCCTACAACATTTGTACTTTATCCGATAGGCATGGAGTTACGGAAGGCATGAGGAGGGGACGGGGCTATAGGCTGAAAGCCAGTATTTTAAAAGGGTCCAAAGTATAAAAATGTTAGAAATTATTAAAAATTTAGAAAGCAGGTGGAGCGGTCCTAAGAGAGAAAGGCAGAGGTAAGGCTCGGTTCTGGGATTTCAGGGGAGAACGAAGAGACCCCAATTTACCCCAGCATGCTCACCACTAATGGCCAACACACAAGGGGCGGGGCAATCAGGAAACCCCGAAATGGCAGGACTATTTGCTCAGCCCCTACCGTGCACGAAGCACTTCAGAAAAGCTTTGAAAACCCGCCATTATTCCCGTCTTTCCTAAATAAGTATGTTTATTAAAATGGGGTAAAAGTCCAAACCTCAGCTTTTCTCTGCGGTGACCTGCGCAAACTATAGACTTAAACCCATAATGCTGGAAGAGAGAAGGGGAGTGAATCTTTGACATTTAGGAAAATTAATGTTTTGCAATAAAACCTCACATGTGAAGTACTCTAAAAGATAAACGAGCTGTTTGGGAGAATCAGCGTCAACACTAAAGAGAATTAAGCCTAAATGCCCAAATCAAATATCTGCTCACAAAACCCTCTGGAAAAGTCACATCAATTCACATGTAGGATGTATGTGCTTTGTGTTCCAAGGTGATGCCATCGTGATAACAGCTATAATAATGGCCTACAGTCAGTAACATGCAGCGGCTCAAGAGAGGAGAGGCAGAGCACAAACAAACATTTCAGAGTTGCAATCATAGGAGAAAAGCATTATGCATGTCCAGCCGGGAGGGGAGCTGTTGAATCAAACCACATTTTTCAAGCACATCTGAGGCATGGAGTCAGTGCTGCATTCCTTCCACCACAGGTGAATAGAATTATTGCTCCAAGTTCGTCCGTCTATCTATGATACCAGAAAGTCATGAGCGTGCGAGAAGCTAAGGCTGCCCAAAGAGGTTTTCCAGTGGAGCCTAGGTATGTCACCAGCAACAAAAGGTGGCATACACATATATAGCAAAGGACTCAGAGCGCAGCTGAATTTCTTCCATTTTTTGTTACTTTCCCATCAGCTGGTGACACCACAGGTAGTTCATCGTGAAATTAACATTTCTCTTTAATGAAGCTGAAACAAAATTACGGGTTGATTGCTTTCTCCATCGTGGCCTTTTTTTTTTTTTTTTTTAACCATAGAAATGACCACAGAGTACCTGACTAAAGACAAAATACCAGAAAGACAGAAAATGAAAACAAACAAAAAAGCCAGAACAGCTAGAGTCCAGGAGGAGGACGATGCATTCAACCAACACACGTGATAACTTAGGGAATACTTGTTGGTCTTTATCTTATTTGATCGGAGCAGGTTAAACAAGCTGGACACCACGCTGGTATTCAACTGTGGACCTTTAATGAGGCAAAAACCAGCTGAGGCAAGTACTCCCTTAAATGCTGTAATACACAACTACAGGAATCACAGAGGCTGGAAAAGCACAGCACTGGTATTGAGGCCCAGAGACTGCCGTCATATCCGCCGACAAAGATTTTCATTAGATAATAGTCTACATTTAATGCTACCGTTTAAGAACCAAACCAAACCAAACACCCAGGTAACCAAAATTAGGGAGTAGTGGCTAAATAACATATTTCCCCCTTTTCGCTCTGAGAATCAGAAGTTCAGGTCATGTAGCTGGAGAGAAGAAGGGACTCACACTTTAGTCAGCGTCATGATCTACCTGGAGGCTGCCAGGCCGGATGGATGGATATCGCAGTCCCTCTTCCACTGGAAGCCGTTCCTCGTTTGGGTCTAGGTTTCTCAGCACAGATGAGCTCATGAAATATAAATGGGTAAGCAGGTGTAAAAAGAACACCCAAAATGGATCCTAAGATGAGTAACTAGGATGGTGAGGGATTTTTAAAACCACATCCTGGGGAAGAATCGAAAAAACTGGGATTGTTTAGGCAAATAAAGAGAGGTTTAAGGACTATTTCAAGCATCAGCTCTACCAACGTCCAGACTGACAACTCTCTGAAGACTTTGAAAAAGGCACGAGTTTCTTACCTTGCTCATGCATTGTAGTCAAGAGGTGAATACTGGTAACCTGAATACTAAAAATAACACTAAAAATTCCAATTTCACGTTCTCCCCCTTACTTCTGCCCTGACATCTCCAATTCTAAAAGAATAAACTCTTAAATTCTACAAAATTCTCTTCTGTTGACTATCCATCTTCAGTCCGCTCTCAAGAGAAAACAGCATACGGAATTCTAAAAAGCATTCATTACTCTAGAAAACACTAGAAGATCCACAAGTCAACAGAAATTCCAAATGAGAGGGTTATCTTAACTGGGAAAGAGCCATCATGAGTGATGGCAAGACGAGTATCCAGACAGCAATATCCATGAGCAGCTGCCGACTGGCTCACACATGCGTGGATTTTGCAGACTGACTTTCCAGCAGGAACAGCCGAGATGGCTGAGTGCAGACAAAATACAGGATTGTCATTTTTTTCAAGACACTTCTTACACATGCATTCTACCATTATTTCAGGACAATGCTCAACTGTTTGATTACATGGGCAAGCTGAATTTTAACTTTAAAATGAAAATAAATAACCTCCTGATCTGTTCCCAGATCTTTATAAAAGTTGTCCTAAAGCTTTGAATGTCTTGGATACAGACTCCTGGAAATGTGAACATACCAAGTCCTTTGGACTGTCAGTTTACGATGGCATGAAGCAAGCTCGTGAAGAAACAGCCATGTTGGCCCTCCGACAGCATACTTCTCCAGTGTTAACTGAGTCACAGTGAGCTTCTTTAAAGAATACATGGTTCACACAAAAATACTGTCAGAGGGCCTTTAAGAAAATTCTTTCCAAAATACATTTACAAATTTTTGATAAGCTCCATAGGTAATTGATTTCTATTTTGAACTCAAGAATTCTATAAAGGCCAGATCCGTTTCAGCGAAGAGACCCTTTTGTAGGGATTCCTCATGGTATTCACGAATAGAATAATTCAACAACATATCATCTAAGAAACTTCAGAACTTTCTACCTTGAGGGAAGTAGTATAGCTAACAGGGCAATGGAAGTTTAAATATAAACACTAAATAAGCTCAGAAGACTGTTTGCTATACATACAAAGTTTACACCTAGGAAGGAAGGAAGAGAAAGGTAGGAAGGAAAGAAGAAAGGAAGGGAGGGAGGAAAGGATTGTCTTAATAAGCATGTCTTCAAGCTTCGTGAGTTCATGAGATGTATCAGGTGAAAAATCTTCATTATGATAAACTGTCAGCACCTTAGCAGGCTTCTCACTGAAAACATTTAAACTGTTTTCTTCAACGCAGAGTGAGAGTCCTACCCACATCCACACCCCAGGAAACAGTCTGACATATCAAATGCAAAAGTGATCTGAAATAACCAGTTGAAATACAAGGCCTCCAGAATTTCCAACCAAAGACTGTATAGTCAATTTCTAACCAAAAGTACTTGAGAAGTCACTGACATGACTGGCCACTCATGGCCCAGCATGTTTTGACAAAGGAAACAAGAGGAAAAAAGTTATACAACATAAAAATATACATATCTATATGTAAAGAAACATATAAAACATGTATATTTTATATTTAATATGTAATATACATAGAAAATATCATTTTATAGTATGTATATATGTGTGTCTATACACACACACACACACACACACATATATGTATGTATGAAAAGTTCAGAAGGATTTTAATAATAGTCTTCTACTCAGGCAGATAATAATGAGAGTAAACCCTGCCCTCAACACTACACCATGTGATTAGGGAAGTTCAAAAGGGACAAATAAACTAAAATATTGCATAGCTCCCTATCCTATAAAATCTCCCTCTGATAATAACACGCTCATCATACTAGGACTTCAGTATCATAAATGCTTCCATTGACACTAACTAATTATTCCTCGGTTGATCTTCTCAAACACCAAGTGAGATAAAGCAGGGTACACGCTATTACACCTCGTTTACACCCAAGAAACCTAAGGACGTAAACAGACAGTGACTATTCCAGGAAGTGACAGATCCGCAGGACAGGTGGAGCCAAGATTCTCCTGACCTCCCACCCACTGTGCTTTCAACACCATCGGGCTGCCTTATTCCCCAAAGCACAATAAAATCCGAGCAGCAGAAGGGACAGGGGGAAGCCACACTTTCTCAATTTGATGGGCCTTTAGAAACAGAAATTGAACCAAGGGAACCCCCATCATTAAATTCAGCTGTACCCACACCCACATCCTCTGGTCTCTTTTCTCAATTTCAGCTCAGACACTTCTATCTTTTCTTTCTTTTTCTAGAGACACATTTGGAGATGAAACCATTCATAACTGCCCATCCACAGACAGTTTGTGGCAGCATAATTGACAATGAGTCTGCTGCAAAAAAATGAAAATGCTGTTTTAATAACCTTGGCCTAAAATACATTCTATTGTATGCCTCAAAGGGTTTCAATAAAAAGTCAACCTGTAGAGACATATTTTCTTGGCTTAAACAACAATCCAAAGCATATAAATGTAGTCCAACTATAATGACATATTTATAGGCCAATAAAGCTTACACTGCAGCTTTCATACTTCACTTAAAGGAACTCTGTAAGAAGCAGTGTTATATAAAATAATTTGATTTTTTTTCCAAACTATAGCCCAAGGAATAAAAAATGCAAGTTTGCTATGTTTAACTGATAGTGTTTATATTCCTTAGTTGCTAAAAATTTTGAAAAATGAAATAATTCTTCATTTGACGACTTCCTACTGCCATACCAAATATGGGTATCAAGTCCACTTTATTACAAAAGCTAAGTAATTCTAAAGACAAAAATAAATAACTAGAAGCTTGTGTAGTGAATGATTTAATCAACCCGATTCTTCTGGAAAAACAGGTTCCTGTGTTCGTTATGCTTATGAATAATACATTCCTTAACCCTCCTATTTTAACATAGCTCTTTCCCCCTCCCCTCTCTTTTTTTCTTTTTCTATAAACTTCAGTATGAAACTGTCTGAGAGAAGGTAAAACATCTCACCGAGTAAAGTCACAATTTGAATTGGTTTCATATTGAACTTTCTTTCTTTGAAAAGGACAAAGAGGAGGGAAGGGGACAGAGTCCCTCTAACACATCTCAGGAGTGTTTTTGAAGATTATTGGTTTTCCCACTATCTAGATGTGTCATTTTAGTCACCAGTCATTTTGCATCTTAAACGAAAACTGCAGAGATTTGTAAAAAGCAAACATGATATCCATAAATATTGTCCTCGAAGGGGAAGGAGATTAAAAAAAAAAAATAGGAGCTGTGTTTCAAATCAGAGCAGTTATTGGAAGCTGCCATTTGGGGCAGAGTTTCTCTTTGCAGAGTATTAATTTGTTGGCAGACACACATTTGTGAGAACATTCTTGTTTTTTTACTCTTCAGAGAGAGACAGGAAGTGACACAAACTGGGATTAAAGGGAACTTATTCTACCTAAACACTGAGCAAGAAGAGTTCTTTAATTAGCTTTTAGATGGCAAAATCCCTTCTTTAAGAGTCAAACTAATTATTTTGTCGTTACTGATGTTTTAATGTGATGAAATACTTCGGTTAAAAACATAACGTACTGGAGTTTTATTTTAGCCACAAGAAAGGTGAGATCTTTCCATTCTTTGCTTACTTCCACCAGAAAAAAATGAGGGGGGTCTTAAATAATCTCAGAGTTCATCTTCTTTCTTCAGTAAGAACAATGAGGAGTTGGAAGTGTTCTACAGAAGGAAAAACCTAATAAGTGTGTGAACTTCCATTAACAATGTGGTATTGGAAGTGGTTTCAGTGTGGCCAAGAGAAAGAGAGATAAGAAAACCACTGTGTAGAAAGAAAAGTACAGACAACAAATATTTTGATGTTGCAGACACAGAAAGGAAGAGGTTGAAGAGAAAGTTGCTGGGACAGGAATGTGTACAGCAAATGACACCCCCTATCTCCCCAATATAAACCCTAACAATGTAGACTTGTAAACCTTAGATCAGGCAGATAATGGAAACTCATTACATTAAGGAAAGTTTTTGTTTCTCTTTCCACATTATTACAACACAGTGTGCATTCCAATTACAAAAGCTATTTGTCTCAAATTCCCCACAGTTCATACCAACTGAGTAGAATTTCAAGGCCCCAAATACTATCCTTAAAGGGGTATTTTACATTAAAAAAAGAAAGAAAGAAAAAGCACATGGTATTTCTTGTTCACCAGAGGAGAGCCTCCCCATCAAATCTGTTAATTATTTTCCCTTCCTCAGCACTAATTGTAGTGCTTTTTCCCTTATGAGACCCACCAGCACACCCCCCCCCCCCCAATTAGAATCACCTAGAAAGTCTTTTATCAGTCCACATTCCTTGGCCTTGCCTCAATTCCACTGAATGAAGAATCTGGGGAAGCTGGACGTAGCAATCAGTATTATTTTTAAAATTCCCCTAGTGAGTCTAAAACACAACTAGATTTAAAAACCACTAAGAACTTTGAATATTCACTATAAATCAATTTCTTCTGATATCAATTATTAAAAAGTAGATCATGGACATTTTTTTTAGAATTCAGTAAGATCAAACCCTTTAAATCTTTTGACAGAATTAGGAGATTGAGTTTCCCTTCAGATTCATTAATAAACTATCAATTTTAAACAGAAAACAACTCTGCTATAAATACTCTTGTTTATATGTGTGACATCAAGCTTAACCATCTACACATCCTTTTGTTCCCCCAGGGGTTTCCTGTTCAGTTTTTTATTAGTAACAGTATATTCCATAACTAAAAAAAAAAAAAAAATCAAACAAACAAAAGAAGCGTTTTCATGTTAGGGAAAACACAAGACAATAGCAATACAACCTAGGGTATACATTAAGAAAGTAATACAACAGATGTATTATTCACCATTATCACACATCAGAAGACTAGTCACTGTTGTTGATGAAATTAGGAAGTGTAACAGCGTATATAGGAAATTAAGTAAAAAAAACAATTTGGGGGCTTTAAAATAAAACCACCCGATTAATAATTTTCCCTAAGTGTACACATGACCGTCAGGCTGCCATGTCCAGAATATTGCCGCCTGACAACTACCAAAAGGTGACAGGAAACTGTTAGACGTTGACTCAAATTGCAAGAAAATATTAATATGATTCCCAACACACAGTACAGCTCATCACAAATCAGAATCACACGGAAGACAGTTACTGCTGTTATGCAGTTTCTTTATGCCAATTAAGTAAATAGTCTAGGTTTGTTGTAATAGTTAAATCCTAGGCTAAAAAAAAAAAAAAAACAGGAAGTTGTCACATTAAGGCATAAAATAGGGCTATGAACATCAGCATTGTGCTAGAATGAAAGAAAAAGATGCCTTAATATGTTAAATGTGAAGTTCCTCTTTGCCTAAAGAGGAAATAGCTGGTCTAACTCAGAGGTCAACAGCTTTGGTCTTGAGCAATGCTAGGAGAATAAGTCAGTGAACGCCACAAGGAGATAGGAACAGAAGGGGGAGAGGGGAAAAAAAAAAAAAGAAGGTCACAAAAAGTCTCTGGAGATGAAAGTGTTAAGTTAAAGCAACAGAGTTAATTCGGGAGCCCCTCCTAGGCACCAATCACCCCTGTGCTAAATAAACCCTTTTTATCTTCAATATCAGTGACTCGGTAAAGTGCCCATCTTTTTCAGGTGAGGAACCTGAGGCCAAGAGGTTAAACAATTTGACATCGCTCTCCTACTCCCCATTAAGTAACTCCTCTCTCTTCCTCACTCTGTTTTCCACTCAACATAAACAAACACATGAAATTCTGACATGGTATTAATAGATACCATACTAACTTCTTTGAACAAATATTTAAACTCTTCATTAATTCAATCTCAGGCGCCCTAATGAAGTCTTGTGCCTTCACACCAACAGGAGGCTGCCTAAGGCCACGTGTTGTATCACGAAGTTCCAGGCATGGGGCTCCACACAGAGGAAGGCCCTGCGATCCGCAGCTAGCATCCACCCCTTCACACACCCAGGCAAACTGTCCATACATATTCCCAGGACCCTTTGAGGTCAAAGAAATTTTATGTATATATAAAATTATCTATATGACAGGGTTTCCAGAAAAGTCTCTGACCAAAAAAAAAAAAAAAAAAAAAAAAAAAATTAGGTTACTGTATACACCCACACATGCGATCTAGAAGTACAAATTATATTTACCAAGGTCAGCCTTTTCCTTGAGAACGTCTTTGAAGTTGAGTCCACTGTTGAGGGTTGACTGCCTGTACTTCAGCAAAGCTTCCTTCTGTCCATTCCTCCCCAGGGCTGTGGTCTTCACGGCGCCAGCACGGAGGCCGCATCTCCACTTGGAGCAATCAGAGTGTACCCACTTGACCAGGTCTTCAAGTTTCACGATTACCTTTTCGGAAACAGCGATGACTTCATCCTACAAGAGGTGGGTCAGGGAAGAACGTTATTAGTGGCTGGGAGGCCAATGGTGAGTTTTCAACAAAAGCCCCCTCTGAAATACGCTTTGAGTGGCTTAACTTTAGGCAAGCAGACAATGTGCTTTTTGGCGACAGAGAATCTTCAATAACTGACTTCAGGGGCTTTTCACTGCTAGCTGTCTAGTTGAAAAATAATGTGGAAGATCTATTTGTTATACGGTAAGAGAGTGTCCAAAAATCGGGCAGTCATTCTGAGAGCCATTTTTTATGCTAGTTGCCAAAGCCCACTCTGCCCATCTGACCAATCGCTTGGGTGAAAGCTAATTTTTAGGTGCAGTTAATTGCAAAAGTAAAAAGTGAGAACTAGGTGACTAATGGTTAGCCTGTCTCTATATAAATGGGCAAAGTAAATCTGGGATTCTTGGAACTCTGACTCACCCCCAAATTCCTATGTTTATGGTACATTTTCCCTTGGCTTATACACAAATATTGAATTTAACTTTTGTCCTAAAAATTAAATAAAACTGTGATGTAATCCCAAAAGAAATACTTCATAAATGTTATGTGCTTCCCACTGAAAGAAACTTACACATTCTCATGTTTCTTAAAAACTTTGTAAGTTGAGAAATGAACTGATTTTTTCTTTTAATACATATGGGGTAAGAGGAGAGAAGGTGAACGAGGAGAAAGCCTTTGAATCTAAGAAAAGTAGTTGAAACTTAAGTTTCTCGTATGGATCATAAATTTGAATTTTAAGCATCTCTAATTGCTTCCAGGAAACAACCAACTTTAAATATCCAGCAAGATATTTAATAGATATCCATCCATGGAGTGAGAGAGCCTCTTTTACCCAAAGATTCTTTGGAAAAGGCTTAAGAAGATCATCTCACTGGGTTTTAAGTTAAATTATTTGAAGCATTTGACATTTCAACTTGAACCGACTTCTTTCATTTCTTTTACTTCACATTTCTGAAGAAAGCTTAGCTGTGAAAACCCCTAAGCTTACAAAATCTTAGAAATATTTTTGACAAACAACAACAGGAAGATGTCTCTAAGCTATTAAACAAAAGGAATTCACAAGTGATTTTGGCTAATTTTGCTGTTAAACATGACTCTTTCCTCCTCCTCCCCCACCTACACACACACACACACACACACACACACACCACTGCACACGCTACTCCAAAGCAAACAAAAACGGGTTTATTAAGATAAGCTTCACACAATGAGAAATCCTGGATTTAGTTTTTAAAAATGTTTTAAGGTAGGATCTAAAATTTCACTTTTCCTTATCCAGTTCCAAGCTGCTTCTGAGAACCAAGTTTGTTAGGCAGCAGCAAAATAAATGCTCTCTCAAAAATGAAAAGTAAAACTTTTGTAATGGAGTCCTTTCTCTTATCAGGATTGAATATGAACTTCCACTGAATGGGACCCAAAGTGGAAACTGTTTTTATCCTCTGCTCAAGGAAAAAAAAAATTCAGTACTTTATAAACAATGGAGCATATTACAAAGTACCATTTCAACGGATGATTTCACTCAGATTCACTACACCATCCTCTTGAAATAAAAGATCTGTCGTTGTCACGCATTTTATAGCTATTACATGGTGATTATTAAATGTCAGAATGAAAATTCAGACTGGGTATTGTTTCAAAGCATATGGGAACAGCTTCTGGACAGGGCACACGAGAAATCAAGTTTAGAATATTCCAGAAAATAATTAAGTCTCATGGTATATAAGTCTCAACATTAGCAAAGATGGAATTTGGCAAAATGTTACCAAATACGGTTCCTTAGACTAGACCAGTTTGGAGATGAGTGTTATTTTCAAATAGCTCTATGATCAAATGATTATCATTTCAATTACCAGTTGCTTCAGATCTTTTCCAAGAAATGGCATGACTAGCTCTGGCTGGCTTACAGCGCCCGCCAAACAAATAGTTTATTAACCAAGAGAAAATACAATCCTTATGATGTCATTGATGAATAAACCCATCTTTCAAGATTCAGTCTATAGATTTTGTCCTCTCCTTTTTTCTCTCTCAGAAGCAGACTTTATGAATATACCCACATACATAAAAACAAATGCAGGAATTCACATAAACACGCATAAGCTATAAACCCAAGTTTGGATGAATTGTGCAACCACCAGTATGTTTTACTGTGGATTCACAGAGAAACTGGCCTTGCAACATTGTCAAATGCCAGGATTTAGAAGGAAATCTGATAAGCAGAGGGGAGGGGGGGAGCAACAAACCAACCCAAAAAACAAAACAGCGAACATATATATAGAAAATGTCTCAGGAAACATTGCTTTGTACACACAATGGCATAAATCACATGTTCGTATTTACTATTCTGAGCGAGCACTGACTACAGTTCCTAATACTCGCCGTTCTTGGGCAAGCCTCTGTCCAAGAAAGAATTTCAATAAGCTCATCTCATGATTACAGTAGCTCTCTGCAAACCGAGCATTAGCACTGGATAAATATTGCTGATTTACTCTAATACAACACAAAAGGAGCACAAAGAAATACATTTTGTTAGTCTCATAAAGTACCTTGGCTTTTCAATTAACCCAGCTCCCAATCAATATTTATGGAGGTTGTGTTGAGACACTACCGAAATCCGGATTCCCCTGTCACCATTGTTTTACCTCTGTATTGCTGCTCTCTGTACGCATTCTAAAAATGGGAAAACTTCACACAAGGTCTCCAGACTTCCATCTTTTCATAAAACAAAATAGTAAAATAAAATAAATAAGATAAAATAAAATAAAATGAGAGATATCTGCCAGAAAAAGAAAAAAGTTGAAAGTGGTTGTTTTCTTTAGATAAGATGTGAGATCTCTGATTTCCAAGTACTGTCTTATAGTCAGTCGACATTTCCCTCATCTGCCTGGCCCTAGGGCAGCCGGCCAGCAGTTAAACTTGCACACCCTGATTTAGTCCACCTCCTTCATGTTATTGACGACGACAGTGAGGTTCAATGACATAGCCTCGTACCAACTTCCAACAGAACTTTGACAAGCCTCCAGGTTTCCTATCTGCCAACATGGCATTCTTCCTGGACGCTGGAGCCTTTCCCTGGGTTCGAATCCCAGGCCTGCAATTTACCCACTGTAGAACACCGGAAAACTTCTTTAACGTCTCTGTGCTTCCATTTTTCTTTAATGTATTAAAAAAAAAAAAAAAAAAAAAAAAAAAAGGACAATAAAACAATCCACCTCTTGTGGTAATTGTGAGGATTAAATGGGCTAACATAAATGAAGTGGGATGACAGAGTTAGTTACATGTTCATTGCCATGAGTCCTCTGCTCTGTTTTCCAAATGGTGCCATGCAGAGAGGAGTTTAGATGGTACATGGGTAAACTTTTATTTTTTTTTTAATAAGTTACTCATTGCTTATTTATTTTTGTGGTTACCTTCCATTTATGGGAAAGTGGTACTGGTTTTCCATTTATGGGAGATTTAAAAAGTTTCCTCTTTAAATAAATTTAAGTTAAAAAAAATAGGTCAATTTGAATAAAACCATTAAGCAAACACAGGACATGTGGGTATGGCCAAAAAAATTGTTAAAAAACAAAAAAAGACAAGATGCTATGAAAATGACTGAAATTTGGGACAGTGTATTATATTAGTGGTTCTCAAAGTGTAGTCCGGGAACCTTGGGGAATCCCCAAGACTAGTTCAGGTGGTCCACAGAAGCAAAACAAAGATCATAATAATGCTAAGACATAATTTGCTTTTTTCAGTCTTATTTTCTTTCAAGTGTAGAGTGGGGTTTTCCAGACACTATATGACATATGGTACGGCAGGAGAGTAAATGCAGAAGCAGATATGAGAATACAGCTGTCTCTATTAAGCTAAGACAGTAAAGAGCTTATAAAAATGGAAAACAATGCTACTATTTTTACTGTTTTTTTTTCCAAAATATGGTTAATTTTCACAAAAATGTGGCACTTATATAATGGGTTTATATTACTATTTTTATTTTTTTAAATGAACTTCCAGTAAAATTTCCTGTTTTGATGTATAGTTCTATGAGTTTTAACACATGGCAACCACTGATCTGTTCTTGCTATCGAGTTCTCTTTTCCAAATGTCATATAAATTGAATCATACCATCTGAAATCTTTTGAGACTGTTTCTTTCACTCAGCATAACGCCTCTGAGAGCCATCCATCCATGTTGCTGCATGTACAACTGCTTGTTCCTTTTCACTGCTGAGTAGCATCTCCCATGACACGGATGTGTCACAAGATGGCTTCTCCATTCACCCACTGAGGGCCACGGGCTTCTTTTCAATTTTGGGGACTACAAATAGAGCTGCTGTGAACGTTCACATCGAGATTTTTCTGTGAACAGACATTTTCAATTCTCTATAACAAATACTCAGAACTGCTGGGTGAGAGTCTATCTGATTTTGTAGAGACCGTTTTCCAGAGCGGCTGTACCATTTTGCACTCCTACCAGCAATGGAGGACAGAGTTCCAGTCATTTCCCATCCTTGCCCGTACTTGATATGGTCTTTGTTAATTAACTCATCATTGCCACTCTAATATGTATGGAGTGGTTTCTCATCATGTTTTACATTTTCATTTCCCTAATGACTAATGATGTTGAACATCTTTTCAGGTGTTACTTTTTCATCTGTATATCCTTTCTGGTGAAGCGCATGTTGAAGTCTACGGCTCATTTCTCAAATTGGGCTGTTTATTTTCTTACAATTCAGTTTTGAGAGTTCTTGTATCTACTGAATACAGGTCTTTTGTCAGATATGGGATTTGGAAATACGTTGTCAGATACGGGATTGGGAAATATTTCCTCCCATCCCGTGGCTGTCTTTTCATTTTCCCAAAGCTGAATAGCTTTACATTTAGAGGCATGGTCCATTTTGACCTAATCTCGTATAAGGTTTGAGATTCAGCTTGACAATCATTTTTTCTACATACGGATGTCACATTGTTTTTATTTTTAAATGAATCAACAAGTACTTTAGAGGTTATTTTTCAGTTTTAATTTATAATGCAGTAAAATATCAGTAGCTATAGCCCACATAAACAAAAGCTCTTCAGCATCCTCAATAATTTGAGTGTAAGGGGTCCTGAGTCCAAATATTTCAAAAACCATTGTATCCTATCACGAAAGCAAGACCTTCTATTATTCTCTTTTTCTTTGCCCTCTTAGTGGCTTTTGATAATGAACAAGCCTACCTTTGACAAAATTCTCCCCTCATTAAGAACTGTGAAGCGTCTGAGATATTACTCTACTTCCAAACTTACAAGTTGGCCTGCCACAGTTCCTCGGACACTGGCAGAGCACACAAGACCCCCGGTCAGAGACAAAGAACTGTTTCTTACTTCTAGCCACAGTGGAAGTCTCATGTTTGTGTGGTTTCTTCAATACCCAATTCCCCAAATGAGATCCAAAGAGGGTGAGATGACATGTGCACGTGGAGTGGGGTGCATTATAGGAGTAGGACCCTGAGGGCAGGGAACCCAAATCTTTAATACTGACCAGTAACCACACCTGTTTTTGTTCTGGAGAAAGACACTTGCTCTGTCTCCCAAAGCAATTCACTATATAAGCATCCTTGAAAAGACTGTAGAGCAGGTGGTCAGTGGCTCTGCCCACGAGATGTGTTAATACTCAACGGATCCATGAAGAACACCCACCCAACACCTACCACCTCTATCTTCCTTTGTTTTGTTCAATATCTCTTCATTGTTCTATCTCCCTACCAGGAAAATGTAGGAAACATAGATCCTTAGATGTAGTCTGGGTCTAGATCTTCTCTGCATGTTACTCTTTGAAGAAATCATTCTCCATGGGAATTCCAATATTCACCCTCTAATCCTATGACTACATTCTATACTTTGGTTCCAAAAATTCATCTAGATTCCAGTCCCATGTTGTGAATTTAAAATCTCAGAATCAACTCGGACCCACTGGAACTGCACGGCCCACTTAGTTTATTGTAAGAAAATATCTTAGCCAACACAAGAGAAATTTAACATCCCCTCAACTATGGCGAGCTTTCCCCCAATATCTATTCTTCCTTTCTTTAGTAATAAACGGCTAATTTGATGCACACAGAATAAAAACACCATTTCCCCTGCTTCCCTTATAACCAGGTGCAGCTATGTGACCAAGTTCTTACTAATATATATATATATATATATATATATTAGTGATGTGTGCCATTACCAGGTCATGATCTTAAAAGGAACGGATACACCTTTGGACCATACACATGAGGACAAATCTCTCAGGAGAAAAAGACAGAAGAGCTGGGTCTCTAGGCAACCTCAGAGAGGAGAGCCACTTTCCCAGCCCTGAACCATCTACCTGTAGGCTGTGATCCAAGAGAGATTTTGAACTCCCGACTTATCTAAGCGATTTTAATTCTGGGTCTCTCTGACACAGAGATAAACCTCTATCTTTATAAATATATCATTCTTCAGGAGAGACAAGATGAACACAGCCTTCCTTATAACACACCATGTGGTAAGGAATAAATGATCATTGCTTAAGATAGCTATATTCAAGGGCACCTGTGTGGCTCAGGCAGTTAAGCATCCCATTCTTGATTTCGGCTCAAGTCATGACCTCAGGGTCGTGGGATCGAGCCTGCCTCTGTTTGTCTCTCTTCCTCTGCTCCTCCCCTTTCTTGTTCTCCCTTCCTCTCAAATAAATTAAAAAAATCTTAAAAAGAAAAAGGATAACAATATTCAGCTATGTTAATAAAGCCCAAATGATTGTGAACACATAAATGTAATATCAAAAGGGTTGGCAGGGAGAGAATGGAATGAGAACAGGAAAACATGGCATATTCATCTCAATCCTCCCCAAACATCTTAGATTTTTAAAATATTCTCTGTAGCAACTGAAATGTGATAAATGTTGGGAACACAGACACAGCAACAGGTAATGTTAGCTAAATAAACAGTGAAACCGGGACGCCTGGGTGGCTCAGTTGGTTAAGCAGCTGCCTTCGGCTCAGGTCATGATCCCAGTGTCCTGGGATCGAGTCCCACATCGGGCTCCTTGCTCAGCAGGGAGCCTGCTTCTCCCTCTGCCTGCCATTCTGTCTGCCTGTGCTCACTCTCTCCCCCTCTCTCTCTCTGATAAATAAATAAAATCTAAAACAAAACAAAACAAAACAAAAAACAGTGAAACCAAAATAATAGTCCAATTGGTTTCACAAGAGTGGGATATTTTCATCTCGATAAAAACTAAAAATGAAAAGAAAAAGACCCTGTTCAATGCTAATTTAGAAAGACCAGCGCAAGCACATCCGCTCATGCCCTCACCACTAGGGTAGGCAGGCGTGCCCATGGTGCACAAGGAGAAGACGGTGCCACCGCTGGGCCTGGCTGGGTTGGTCCCTCTCCCACTCTCAAGCCCCCCTCAGATAACTGCAATTCTAGGCACCTACTCATGTGGCCGATCACTCTTCCGGTTAGATGCTGGTGCTCTAATAGTTAGATGCTGCTCCACTAACAGGACACCTACAGAGCGGGTAAAAAGGTTTCATTCTACAGGCACTTGGTTGCCAGCCAGAGCATCAACAACGTTAGGGCACAACAATGTCATGGGCCAGCCATGAAATGAGAAAAATGAAGAGAGTGCAGAGAGCATTTCCTGCCGCTCTGTTTGCTAGGTCTCAAGGATGATCCCTGTACCAGGGTAGGGTCTCAGCAGGAACTAGAATACTTGTGTCATGATGATCCAAGGACGATTTTACCACGGCACTGATGACAAAGGTGTTGGTGGCATGTAGAGGAGCCACAAGAGATTGAGAGAGTACAGGAACTTGGGCTAAGAGCAGGTCAGTTATCATGACTTGAAAGCCAAATTGTCCAAGCACGGAGCCAGTGGTTGTCCTATAGGATAGAGTAGATCCTCTACCAGTGGCGGTGCCTCTTCCTTAGAAGGATTCCAACACCCTGGAGGAAGCTCACAGGGAATAACTCTCTGCCTTCACCCCCCTTCTTATCCCCATCCTGGCAGGCCACCTCTATGGCCGAAACCCATGAGAAACCACAGGGCCAGCAGCTCTGCTAAGGGACTCCAACCAGTGCACCTGAGGGCAGAGAGCAGAGAGTAGGGAGCAAGGCTGACCTAGTGGGACCCCTACACACTCTTCCCATTTAAGACTTTATCCCTCCTCCTCCATCTGGTGTAATAATATCCATTTATCCTCAGAAATAAGGAGGGCAATAGAAGGTAGCAGTTGTTTTTTAATGTCCTGAGAAGACAAAATAAAATGATATCAACACGAAGTTGGTCTCTGGACTGGGAATTACTGTTCTTATTATCTGTGACATAATGGTAAATCTTTATTAGGCACCACGATTTCATGCTGAATTGCATAACTCCACATTCTACAGTAAACACCTGCACTGCAGAAACTTCTTAGTGGCAGGTAGCCTTACTTAATCTCTCTACTTCTCTTGTACTTCACGAGGAGCCAAGGACTGTGCTGTGCCTAACGCATACAAAAACTGCCTATTTTCATGGTATGCCATCTCTGGATGTTCCATGCTGGCAGAAATGAAGGGATACTTAGCACTGGCTTTGGAGTCCGCCTGCCCCAGGTTCACTAGGTTCAAATGCAGCTCTGCTAGGTCTAATGTCCATAGTCATCTTGGGACATGATTTCATTTTGCCAAGGTCTCATCTAAAAAATGGGTTGGGGGGTGGGGTGCCTGGCTGGCTCAGTCAGGGGAGTGTGTGACTTTTGATTTCAGGGTTGTGAGTTCAAGTCCCACGTTGGGTGTAGAGATTACTTAAAAAAAAAAAAAAAACTAAACTAAAAAAAATGGGGGAAAGTAAGATTAAACAAAAAAACAAACGTGCCTCCTAGGGCAATAAGGATGTTGAAGCTATCAGAGTATAATGGTCAACACAGAGTAGGTGCCCAAGAAATAACGGTGATTACTATTACTATGTCACATGGCTTTAACTGAAAATGAGGGAGTGTGGACGAGGGGTATCCATATACCACTTGCGAGTAGCTGTGTATATTCCTAACTTCTCCTAATTCTTTATCAGGGAACAATGATACCCCTGTAGCTACTGCTGGGTACCACCAAGGGGAAGCTGGCCCAGAAAGCAATTAACGCCTGGCCTTCTAAGTCATTCTCCTCAGTCCTTGAGGACAGAGCAGTGGAAAACTTTGAGCTGTTTTACTTTACCTACACACTAATCCATGAATTTAATAGACCTTCTCTTATCTGATCTCTACAAGGACTCTCTGAGGCAGGTGTTCTCAGGCCCATTTGAGAGATGAGAAAACTGAGATGGAACCGGAAACCAGATTTGGCAGCACCTTCGTCCAGCTGGCAAATTGGTCTCTACGGTCCTTTCTCCAGCAATGCTCCTTGCTACTCCCACCCTGGGACAAGGGAACTTTCCCCTAATAATGTCCTGGGAGTTGGGGAGAGAGGGGATTGGGATTTAAGGTCATTTTACAACAAAAGGTATTTTAATTTTTGATTGGTATTGTTTTTGTCCCTGAAGTAAGATTACAGGAATTGCCAGTCATGAGCTTTTTAAAAATGTGAAGAATTTTCTGTTGTCTGAGTGATGAAGATATCCTCTCAAATATGCGCTAAGGTTTAATTTGACTCCCTGAACATGATGAAATGGATTTGCCATGGAGGCTCATTAGTGTATTGGGTTCCAATTTCCCAAGCCAGCCCCTTCTCTTTCAACCTCCTCCCTCCCTCCCTGCAGACATTTAGGTGAAGCTTGTGGCTCAATGAACTTTGGAAATCCACCCTGGCACAATTAGAGGGAGTAAGCAAACAGAAGACGGCTCTGAGGTGTGATTTGTCAGATGTAATGCGACCATCCTTCATGGTATAGCCGAAGGCATTTGCGTATCAAACAAGTAATTCAAAAATCCTAAATATTTTATGTTCCTAAATACATTTTTAATACAAGCTAATTTAAAAACTGTTAGGCTGCAGCCTGCTCCCCTGACTAGAAGCCCATCTCTAAAGAAAGCCCCAGAAACATCCTCTTAGCAATTCCCAGTTTCATATCTTTCCTTTTGGATTGGCCATGTATGAGCCTTTTTTCCCCTCCCTAAGATTAAAAACAATTCACACAGAGAACAAGAAGATGAATCCCAGTGTTCTAGATATTTCCTCTCTAAATAGTCAAGTATCTGGTATATACTGAAAAATGTGTTAGTGGTTGAGGCCCACCTTCCCTTTGGCCAAATTAATATGGTCTAAGTGCCATAGTCTTTTTTTTTTTTTTTTAAACTATTTTCAGGTTGCTATAATGAAAACTAGCTTGGCACCCATATTCTTAGCTCTGGCCATTAAAACATTAGCAAAAGAAGATAAATGAGCCCAACTTTGGTGTTAAAGTTCAGCAGAGAGCATTCTATAAAAGCACAATCAATAACAATTAAACCTTCCTGTTTTGTGTAGCCTCTGTTTAAATATGAACATATGATTTAGACATGCTCCCTCTTGTTAAACAATTTTTTTTTTGCTCTGTTCACTTTGCAGAGTTCACATTATTATCCTTACATGTACAATGGCGGCAGAATAATTTGAAACCCACAGCTTTATTTAATAATGTAATTATCCTATATTGGATTACTTAAAGGGGCTTTGTATTTTTCAGTTCTGGTTTTCCCTACACTGGTGATATGCTCTGCCGTGGTAAATGATTCAGGCTTCCATCAAAAGCTCTAAACTCAGTCTGGAAAAATATTGAGTGTTTTTGAATAAGCCAGGATTAATGCAAGAGCCAATTTGCAACCACAGTTGGTGACCTTTCTACTCCTGTTCAAAGACTGCGGTGGGCAGGCCGGCACAGAGGACAGACCCAAGCAACTCCAACGGCCTAATTCCAACTCTGCTGTCGCTCCAGGGAGGTTGTACAAACCCCAGAGAATAAAGGCCAAGTTTTCTTCAAGGTAAGCTTTTGAAAGGGGGGCAGAAACTTGCATAGCTTTCCGTGCCTTCCAATATCCTGTACACTCCCAAGTGGAGCTTAAAGAATGACTGAATGAACGAATGGATGGACAGATGGATGGCTAGACGGATGGACGGGTGGATAGGTGCATGCATGTCTGGGGGGGGGTGGGCAGATGGTAAACAGTAGCCCTCAGCTAAATATGATTTATATAATGAGAAATTGTCATAAATGATTTCACTCATTCAACAAATATTTAATGAACACCAACTGTAAGTCAGTCAGAAATAAAACAGACAAAAATCTCTACCTTCCTGGAGTCTGCCGTCATTAGGAGTGGTAGGTAGTGTATGGTGTGTGGTCTGTGTATTAGGAGAGAGAGGAGTGGGGAAGAAGAGCCAGATAATAAGCAAAACTGGAAGCACAAGGACTAGAAGAGGCAATAATGGAAGACTAAGGGTGAAACTGGGGATGATTTCAAATCCAGTGGCAGGGCAGGTCTCTCCACTAAGACCCTAAGAAACAGGAGCTCTCAAGGCCAGGAGGGGAGGGGAGAAGCAGGGAGAACTCAGGACATTGCATGCAGAGAAAACAGAGGATACACAGGCACTCGGAGGAACATGGTGCAACACACACACCATGGTGCATGTCTTATAGCTGATGCATGCTTCTACATTTGAATCCAGACTCCTTTTCTCTTAATTTTCAGGTAGGTTTAGCATGGAAGCTACCCTATATATCAACTTCCATTGTTAAAAATTGACTAAAATTTGCTACTGTCATCTTTTTCTCAAACCTTCAATGCCTACATACCTATGTTTTGAACACTTGGCTGAAAACCAAGTTGCATCTACCCAGAAAGAGAAATAGATAAATTCTCCCATGAAATAGCTGATTTCCTCAGAATTTAAAAGGAGGAAGGGCAGCTGCTCTCTGACACATGCACAAGGTTGGCGGGTAGCTAGGACATGCTCATCACCTGTAGGCACCCTCATCAGAAACAGAAACTGGGACAACAATCCCTTTCATTTGGATGTTTACGTCTTTACATGGACACATGCCAGCATGACTTAATGTCCCTCCTCAACCACTGTGTATGAAACATACCTATTTTCTTATACATTAAGGAGTCTGTTTAATTACACCAGCTACAGGGGCCTCCTTCCCCTTCCCTCTGCAGACTTATCACACCAGACACGATGCCGGTTCCAGCAAAACTCTCCAAATTCACTGATCAAGACGTTAGGTTTAAGAAAGACCCAATACGGCTTGTTGACACGCTCTAAGACTAACAAATCTTTAAAAGATTAAAGCAATCTGCTGTCTACCATGTATGTCTTCTGTAATTACAAGCCCAGAAGAGCGAGGAGAGTGTTTGGAAGGAACCACCCAGGGAGAATACATAACAAAAAAAGGAGGGAGAGGGGGAAAAAAAAAAGAGAGAGCTGGTTAGGGTAAGAAGAATATCATTCAACCCTCATCAGACTAGCCTTAGGCTACAGTGACTGGTTCCCTGCTGACAGCTAATTTGGCTCCCTACAATGCCCACCTCTCTGCAGTCATGACCTTGGGTAATCCCTCCCCTTGAGTGTAGGTAACACAGTAGCCAACAAACAGAATTAGGCAAATGGATGTCTTTTCTGAGATTAGGTTACAAAAGGGCTGTGGCTTCTGTCTCACTTGCGCTGTGAGGGAAGTCAGGCGCCATGTTGGGAACTGGCCCATGGAGAAGACCACCGGCCATGGCAAGGGACTGAGAGAGGCCGTGGTCACCTACCAGCAGGGGATGAGACCCTCATCCCAACAGCCCTCAAGGACCCGTGTCCTGCCAACAAGCAAGTGAGCCGCTTAGAAGCAGACCCCAGTGAGCTCTGAGATGATCGTAACTCAGGTGGGCACCGTGATTACAAATTTGAGAATCCCTGAACCAGAGGCACCCCACTAAGCCTTACCCGGACTCTTGTCCCACAGAAACACTGAATAATAAGTGTTGTCCAAAGACACAAAAATTTGGGTAACTTGTTATACAACAATAGATTACTAATACACTCACCTTTACTATGGGATACATGCACGCATTTTTGTGTGATAACGAAATAAAGTCTATGAAAGAAAGTGCTAAACACCAGTTTTGAATCTGCTTGAAAATTAGACTAATATCTGCTGGGAAGTAGAAAAATGCTTCCTGCCATTGCCTCAATCTTGGAGCAACTACCTGTATAAGAGGCCTCTTCTTTTTTGGGGGACCCACAGAAATTTCCAAGAACGCTATTTAACAATACGAGCATATCTTCCTGGATGGAAGAGGAAGAGTAAAAGATAATCTTGCCAAGTAAGGCTAACTTTATGTTTTCTTTCCTCCAAGCAACTAAAGGGTAAGGGGCTGATACTACTCATCTGTTCGCCACCTCCCACAGTACCCTGGATATACTAATAAATATTGTTTGAATTGAACTGAATAAAAATCTGCAGCCCAAAGGCCTCTGCTTAAAAATAGAAATGTTTTTCAAGAGCAGTATTGTATTACGTCCTTAGCTACCAGAGAAGAAGCCCAAGCCTTGTCTCTCTTTTTCTCCCCCCACCTTTTCCAGATTCATCTTTGGAAGGCCCTTGGCACAGCTGCCCAGTCAGAACTGTGTTGCCTATAAGCACAGCACAGTCTGCAGGCCCCGCAGGCACACAATCCTCCAGCCCTCACGGCCAAGATCAAGATGTGGCTTCTCTTTGCTTAAAAAGAGAAACAAACAAAAATCAAACAAAAAGGGCAGAAAATTGCCTTTAAAAATTCAGGTAAAATAAATAAATAAATAAGTAAAGGCAACTGAAGTATCTCAATATTCCCAGAATGTTTTCACTCCACTGCTTCGAGGGGTCATTTAAGGAATTCAGGGGGTCAGGAGTGATGTGAACACCTGCTTGGCTGTCTATTGAATTACTGATCTATAACATCAAAAATGTGGAGTGAAAAACAGGACCTGTAAGCGGAAAGGAAAAAAAAATACAACAACAACAGAGCCTGCTGATAATTTTAAAAAAGACACTACCAGTTAGGTGATTCATATAATTTGCATTAAGAAAAACATCTTCAGCCTTTTTACTAGATCCTTCTTTTTGCCTGCCCCGATAGTTGGGGATGCATATTTTACAACCCAATGCATTGTTGCTGAACACACATTCAGCTCCCAGGAGCACAAAACACAATTAGACTATTATGGAGAATATTCACAAGAAACAGAATGGAACAGATTATTTCACTTAAGACACACAGAATTCAATTATTTTCTGTATTTATAACCCATGTACACCCGATTTTGGAATAATTTGGTGAGGAGACAGAGCACTACAGCAGTGTTTTCATCTGAATTCAGGAATCTGATATACACTGTGGGATTAACCCAAAGCGAAAGGATTTAATGGCCCAGCAGGCAGTCTCTATTTAGAAGATCCTCCGTCTGAGATCCCCCAGCCATGTTGGCTGGGACCCCTTCCCTTCCCTTTGCATCCCTTTACTGGTGCTTTTTTAATTTTGCTTTTTTTTTTTTTTTTAAAGATTTATTTATTTGACAGAGAGAAATCACAAGTAGACAGAGAGGCAGCCAAAGAGAGAGAGGGAAGCAGGCTCCCTGCTGAGCAGAGAGCCCGATGCGGAACTCGATCCCAGGACCCTGAGATCATGACCTGAGCCGAAGGCAGCGGCTTAATCCACTGAACCACCCAGGCGCCCCTTTAATTTTGCTTTTTAAAAGAACCTGCCCTTGCACATCTAAAGGTGTGTGTGGAAGACACTGCCGACCACCACCACCACCACTGCTACGAGAGGAGGACAGAGAGGAGGTGTCAGGCGGGGGGGCATGTTTCAAATTGGGGGGGGTAAGAATAGGAAATAGGAGAGGATTTTTTTTTAATGGAGGGAAAGTGAGAGTATCTGAAACAAATTCACGGTCGTGCACATTCATCAGACCAGTTTCCTAGAGGCTGCCTCACAAGGGGGGCAGAACCTGAGAAGCAGCAGGCTTGGACTTTCTTGGGCATACCAAGATGGAATACCTGGAAGGCAGAGTTGGTTTCTTGACACCATCATCCCCCCCCACCCCCCCCACCCCCCCACCCCTGTCTCATCCCATTTGGTTGTGGCTGATGGGAGAGACGCCCTCCACCCTTAAGGTCCTTAAAGACCTAAATGGTACAGAACAGAACAGGGACCTGACTGGAAGCCCCAAACATGGGCCAAAAACTCTGCGCCTTAACGGAAAAGTCTAGGACAGAAGGGAAGTCAGGAAGTTTCACTCTATTCGAATGGATAGTTTTTTAGTTACCATTTTTCAAACAATAGTTAGTAGTCCAACGGCTCAAGCAATACATTACTTATTAATGAGCTATTAACAGTCTAGCACCATGACAGACTTCCTTGAGACAATAAAGTTACGATTTGGCCCCTGACCAGGGCAGGATCAATAGCAAGCATCTGCTAAAGGCCTAGGAGAAGCCAGGCCATGGTTTGGTGCTCTGTGCCCATATAGATTTCATTTGATATTCACAGCCCTGCAAGAGGAACCCATTTTACAGATAAAGCAACTGAGATCCCAAAGAGATTAAGTAAGTAGACCAAGAAGACATCCAGCTACGAACTGGCAAAGTAAGGATGCATATTTGGTTTTCTCAAGCTTTTAGACTAAGAGTTTCTATTCCGACCAGAAAGACAAAATGCACACGTGAAAGTATTAATCAGCCCTGGCCTTCAGATTCAAGTCAAGCCTGATCTGCGAAACCCCCTGAAGTCTGGCCTCGGTCTACCTTATTTTCCACTAAATCCTGGCCCTTTTGCCCAGTGCAGACAATATCCAATATTGCTACGCCCTTCCTTCCTATCTGTGTCCTTCCTATGGCTTCTTCGGTCATGGGTTTGCCCCTCTGCCCAAGTGATTCCTCAAAAAAGCTCCATCCAAGAGAGCCCTAGTTATTTCCAAGGGTCTGCTCCCAAGCTTCGCGTTTCCAGAATACCTTCAGCGTGACTACAGGCCATGCTCCCACTCACACAAGCTTCTTTCTGCAGCTCGAGTCCTGCACCCGCAGGCCTGACTGTGCGGGACAGCACCCTGCTGTCCTAGTACAGACGCCCCTTCCGTCCCTGCAGACCTCTGGAACTCTGGCCAGAGAGAAGGGTGAGGGCTTTGTCTACCTGACTTTCCCCTTCTCATTTCTTTGCTTCCCCTTCAGGCCAATAGGTTCCTTTTGCTTTCACAGAAAATGGGCCAAATGCAAGAATGGTTTCAAAACTGAATCGTCCAAAGCTTTGCTCTAGAGAGTGCAAGGTGACAGCCGGGTTTGGGGGAGAGGCTGGGGGGAAACATCCAGACTGAAGATATGTTTTGTTTGGCCCACAGCGTCTTTTGAAACTTGGACCAAAGTGCCAACTACACTCACACAAAAATCTAGATTTCTAACACGTCTCGAAAAACGGAAAGACCTGGCACTATGAAATGACATTTCTGCCCAGCAATGATCAGCAGGATGTGAGTAGCAACATTCGAGTGAGTCACACGCCCCCAGGCCCCTCAAGCATCATATTTTCTTCCAGACCTGGCTCATTCTACTTGGTCTCACCTGCCAGGCCCTGTGGGCATTTACACATGTGTGTCTGCTCTGGGTCCCTTTCTCCCCTACACAGTGGAAGACATCATAGAGGAGGTGGCGTTTGAGTAAGGCCTTGAAAGAGGGATCCAGCTGTTGCGAGGTTTTACTTCACAAAGAAATGCCTCGGTGAGTTCTAGAACCTTTAGCTCATACTGCCTGGGTTGCCTTCTCTTATCAGCAGGATGGTGCAATGTTTTTGCCATCAGTGTTTTGGAATCAAGACAGCTCAAGTTCCCATTCAGTCTCTGTCATTTACCTGGTGAAGGAACTTAGAAACCTTGACAAGTTGCCTAACTTCTCAGATTGCCCTCCTGCAAAATGGGGACGACACTAGAACCTACCTCATAGTATTACTGTTGTAAGGAGTAAATAAAGGGTCACGCGAATGAACCCTAAGCATCTAGTTTTACTACTGCCTTTATTAATATCATTTTAGTCCAGGGCCAGATAGTAAGTACGTTTGGCTCTGTGTGTCACACAGTCTCTGTCACACTACTCAACTCTGCCGCTACAGTGTGAAAGCTGCCAGAGACCATTTGTCAACAACTGGGTGTGGCTATGTGCCAATAAAACTTTATTTACAAAACAGGCAGCTGGCCAGAGTTGACCAGTGGGCTTTAGTTTACCAACCTCATGTTTTCAATATTCCCACAGCCGGCCAATGTAAATCAGCTCTGAGGATGCTGTCTAGGTGTCTCAGTGACATCGAGAACAATAGGTACCCCCAGTGGGCAGAAGTGGGCACCTCTAACCTGTTTACTGGACTCACTGAGATGAGGCTTAGCCCAGAAATCATTTTATAGGGACAGTGCTCCCACCTCCACATCTTGGAAAGAAATCTCTTCCCAACCCTCATCAGAATCTCGCTGGACCTGAGTTCAAATGTTGTTTCTTTCAAACAAGATCAGGCACTCCTGTCAGAGGTCCTGAATTTTCACTCCACCACACAACAACCCATGACTTGTGACAGGTGGATAAAGTACGCACTCCCCACCTGACAGGCAGTTCCATGAAGAGAGGATCTGCCTGATTTCCCCACCTCTGTCTCTCCAGGCTGGCCTGCACACAGAAGGTGCTCGAGGGGGGCTGAGAATGAGTCCCCTCTTCTGTGAATGAGAGGCATCACGTGCCTGCCTTGGGGGAGTGCGGGATTTAAGGAGCCCTTTTAAACATTTTATTCCTCAAGTGCACAGTATTTTGACTGAGTCAACTGCCAATGGGACTGCACATTCCTAGAGAGCATTCAAGCACCACATGCTGACCAAATAAATAAAGGACGGAAGAAATAATATTCATGAAGACTCAATTACAGGATAAGTCAGTCTATACTCAAAGTTCCACTATTAGTCCCTCAATATAAAGTGATAGGGAGACATGAAGGTCACCAATCCTGGCAGAATGGAGGAAAACCTGCATTTTAATCCTGGCTCTGAGTCTTAACTATATGTGACCTTGGGCAAGCTACTTAACCTCCTTTGGTCTCAGCTGCCCCATCTCTGAAGTATGAAAATGTCACAATACAACCAACCGAAGAGAATTTATTTGAGAATTAAATGAGCATTTAATTTATGTATTAATATATTTGCAATGCCTGACACATAATGGCTACTCTATAAACAGAAAATGTTGTAACTTCATAGGAAACACTGTGGGTAAAACTCTGGCCAATGGTTTGGGCAGAGAGAAAGCCAGAGGCATTTTCTCTGGGTTGTGCATATATAGAGAAGAGAAAACTTTAGAAAAACGAAGTGTGAAAGTGGTTCTAAGACCAAAATGTATGGGGATGGTTTTCTACCATTTTGGATCAATCAACCAAGTTGCTTTTTCCTTCTTACTGTGAAAGAATGGGTGAGCTCTATGGGGAAAGAAATTTTTATCTGTGCGTTAGTCATTGTGTTTGCTCTTAATATCCTCCCTGGAGAGAAATGACACATAGTAGGCATGCAATAAACATTTCAGAATGAAAGAAACCATCTGTGAATATCAGGGAGTGGAAGAAACGCCAATTTCGTTTGTCACCAAGAGTGGCATCTCAACAAAGCTTTTCTTAAGCCATTATAAATAATACCATCAAAGGGCCTTCCTAGCTTCAGCAAAGAATATGGAAATGAAAGTAAGGTCCACAGGGCACTGTGAACACCAAACCTGGTTTCTTTGTGACCACGGACCCCTGGGTGAGTATCTTGGCACTAACGTCCACACTCTAAATAGTGATTCCATACCAGTCATGTCCCACAGAGGCACCATCTACTGCTCTAAGACAAGGCGCTGGGATGATCTACCCTGAACACACCCATGGAAAACATTTGCCTACTTTTCTCAGAGTAGAACCTTGAGAGTAGCCCTTCTTCCTCAAAGCAGCAGACCATCGTGCTTGAGAGCACTGGCTGCTAGGCCCAAGATTTTTCTGGCCTTTCTCTGTCCACTAAATAAAAGGGGCTGGACTTGTTCTCTCAAATGTCCTATAAGTCTATTCCAATGCCCATAGCAAATTAGACATGAGCCTTTTTCTTCGCTAACCATGGGCAGTCTTCCTGATCCTCTTGATCAACAAAGCCAAGGGATGTCCAGCCAGTCACGGCTGAAGCCCAACATGTCCGTGCTGTTGGCTCCACCAACATCCAGCCAGGAGGAGGTCTCTGAGAGTCTGAGAATGTTCTGGGCGACCTTCTCTGCCTCTGAACCCTTCGCCCCATGTCAAGAGGCCCTCATTCCACAACGCAAATTTCCAACCAGAATGTTGCCAAAGTTGGGTAGTCACAGAAGAAAAACAACTAAACCTGAGCCTGTCGTGGAGGAAAGTCAGAGAACAAGGCAATGAGTAAGAACATTTTTATTCTCTGGTATAATATCTGGGTAGTTTGGTTTTTTCCACTGGTACCCTGAGCTGAGCTCAACCCAGAGGATGGCAAGCAAAGCTTGGACTAAAGGGAAAACAAGTATACTCTCACAGTGCTTTCCAATCCCATGGTCCACAGGGGGCTTGGGGCAGGCCCAGCGACAGGTTAACTGGTGATAACTTGGCCTGTTATCTCTGTAGTATGCAAGGCTTCCCTTGTAGGCATCAGAACAAATAAAAAGCCCCACATGCATATACATATAGACACACACATTCTAATATGTATGTATTTATACGTATTTTAAAAACATATTCCTCCCTTCAGAAAAATACACAAAATTAGCAAGTTTAAATTATTTGCACTTAGTTCTTTGTCTCCAGTTATACTGTGTTCTTTTGTGCTGGTAAAACAACATGGGCTTTAATTAGCAAATATCTGTAAATAATTTACTTGCTTTTCAAATAAGACAGAACAATGGGGTCAATTTTCACATACATTTACCCAGCATGCATCCTGGGTCTTAAGCCAGACTCTCCCATTGTTCAATAACTATATCAAGCTGTCCAACTCTTCTGCCTTCTCGGTGGAGGTAGGGGAGGTTAGGGGGCCAGAAGCCCAGGTTCTGGTAGCAACATCCCATTTTGCAAGACCCCAGAAGGCAAGCATATAGCATTGTCCATCCCCGGTTAAAAAAAAGTCTTAACGATTTCTGACTCTGGAACCCTTCTGCCAGGAATGTGTAAGTGTGCCAAAGGCAAAGGGCATTTAACGCTCTGCCACCCCACTGCCCCCGACCCCCGACAGTGTAAGCCCCAAAACACAAGGCACTATGTCTGAGGTCTATGAATCACTGAGCCCTGTCTAGGCTCTCCAGGGTTAAGCCGGGCCCTTCACAAAAGTGCAAAGAAAGATGTTAAATCAAATGAGAATGACTGCTCTAGGACTGGAGGCACTATTATTTTGAATAAGATTGAAAAGGCCAGAAAAAGCAATTCAAAAACATTTCAATTATGTATTTCCCAGAACTACATCTTTGAGCAACTAATGCAAATGTTACCACCACAATAAAACTTCTTCCCACATAAAAGCATATAAAACAGGTTGAACAGCATATACTTTATATATCATATGCATATTTTTGACTATTAATAAAAAATTCAAAATCTATGTATGCCTTACTCTCCTAAGCAATACAGTAATTATGATTAAGGGACAGGCAGCAGAAAAAGAGCCAATTTATCTTACTCGTGCTCAGGAATACTATTGTGTAACTAAGCAACTAAAGACAAAATATGGTCTAATTAATTCACTCCTATGCTTATTTAAAAGACACAATTAGAACATTTTTATTTTCCAGCCTGCACAGTAGCTCAACATGCTTGAGGGTGTGGAAAGCAAAGCCTATTATTCTCAAAGACAAGAGTTTAATGTTTAGTGCCACTGATCAGGCTTGGAAGTCAGCTCTGGGGAGGAGGGGGTATGTTCGGAGTCACGAGAAAGGAAAGGTATGGTAAGCGGGGAAGAGGGTTCTGGGGCCACTGGACTGCCTAGTAACATGTGGCCTCTCCCCGCTCTTTTCCTTGCTGTGGCACAGGGGTGGAGAAAGGGCCATGAACTTGATGGTCATGCGTGCAAGGACACACGCCCCTGTGCGTCTATTTATACAGCCACAGAGATGCTCCAGAAAATTCACGTAATTAAAGCACACGTTCTCGTCTGTGTGATAAATGTCAAATACCCATCTTTGACGCTGCTAACAGTGCATTTGATTTTAAAAGCGGAATTAATTTACGCAAGTGTGTGCTGGAGATTGATGCCATTAGCATGATTCGAAAGCACCCTTTCTGTAATAATCATCATCTGCATGTTTAAAATGTGTTGCCGATCCGGACGTTCACTGTCCAGGACGTGAGTCGTGTTTTCGGAAGGCTGAGGCCCGGGTTCTAATCTCCAGCAAGCTGGCGCAGACCACAGCATGGCTGGAAAAAGCCATCTGTGCCTCTGCGAGGCCACAGGAGTGGAGTTTTCAAGAAATGCAGGAAATCCGTGACCGCATTTCTGAGAGGCGAATGAATCTTTAAGCCAACAGCCGATAAGTTTGTTTTAAATTTCTTTAAAAGCCAAACCAACGGGTAATCACTAGCTACAATATTATTCTGAGTGGAAGATGGCAAATATCCAGCTATCCTGGCTATAAAAAATGACAAGCAAATGCATTTGATCCGAGCAATTATATTCTGGATATTGGTTAAAACGAGACTTTGATAAATGGGCTTGAGTCGTGTATCACTAGCATCCACCACGAACAATGGCATGCTTTATTAATAATTAATAACGAAGTATTTACATGTATGGACTCATGTACTTTGTAAAAATAACATTTCCTTAGTATGTGCCTGACACTCTAAATGTCACGGGAGGATTTAATTGCTTATAATTTTGACTCACTATCAAACACTGGCCTAGTTAAGACCACCAGTCTGGAAAGCACGCCAGCTCACGGGAGCTGCCAACCGTACTCAGGTGAGGAGTGACCGGTCCCTTGGCATCCAGTGTGTGGTCAGATTGCCACCGCATAGCCCCGACTTTTTAATGGGCTGAGGGCTGAAGATGGGAAAAGTACTCACACATGAAGGTGCTGGCTCTAACCTCACCATCAGTCCCAAATAGGGACCGTTCTCTTTGGTGAGTACTCCGAAAGAAAATCTACACTTTTAGACATCTTTTGTGCAAAAACGATGGTGGATTTTAGACGAGAAAGAACACATGTGACGGGGGTGTGCTGCAGCTGGCCCACAAGGGAATGACCCATCATGGGTCCCCTGACAGGAAGAAACCAGGCTGACCTTTAAGAAAGCAGGCTGTGGGAAAGAACGTTTTAGATGGCTGAGGTCATGTAGTCATTCAATAAATACTTAGTGACTGGCACTGAATACTGTAGGGGGGACCCAGAGGTGAAGAAGTCACAACCTGTAGTTCCTGAGAACACCGCTAGGGTGGGAAACGGCGGATGTGGACAGGGGGAGTGAGAGAAAAAGGAACAGGATGCAGATAACCCTCATAGACCGTGCATGTGCAAAGTACAAGAGAGGACAAGCCAAGCACAGCCCAGTAAGAGCCCTGAAGGCAGGGATTCCCGCCTACCTTGTCCAGGGCTGTATCCCCAGGGCCTAGAACAGGCTCTGTCACAAAGTAGGTGCTCTACAAATATGCTCTGAGTGATTAAGACTTCGAAGATAAAGATAATAATTTCTAGTTTCCAGAAAGATCAGGAAAGGCTATAAATAGTGGCTTTAATTAATCTACACTTCAACTAAGGAGCACAGATTAAGTGACAGCTTTTCTGTGACCACTGTCTGTCCATGGGAGTAAACAGCAAACTCTTTGAGGATTGAGGCCATTCTCCTTCATATCTGTATCCTGCTGTCCAGCACACAGTAGGTCTTCAATCAATGTCTCTGAGCTGAATAAATTCTTTTTACAAAATCATGCAGATCGCGAGTCTTCCTTTGAACACACATTGCATTTATTGTCAGCACAATCCACTAACGTGTTATATAACGTCTTATGTTGTTTTTACATTTTTAAAAACGTGTTGATCTCATCTCTCAATGAAGATTGATAAGCTTCTTGAGAAACAGGGTCACACCATGAACTGTTTTTCATCTATCTCTGTACCTAGCCGAGCTCCAAGTACATGGTTAGCACTCAACAAGTAGTTTTTGATGAACTCAAGAGAGATGACACCAACATTTGCTAGAGTTAGGATCTGAACCTACAAAATCTAATTCAGTACACACTCTACTGATTCTTAAATTTTAATATCATTAGAATCAACGCTGAAACAGAGATTTGTTTGCACAGATATTTTTGACATATGACTGTTAAATTATTTCTTGATTTTACTGGGTCTTGCTCCAACCCAAGTAAGAAAGAGAAAAAAGCATATAATCCTGCTCCCTATTTCAAATCAACTCCATAGGCCAGGGGTCAGCAAACATTTTTGTAAAGGACCAAACAGTAAATTATTTCCCAATTTCTACTGTGCGGGGTCATATGGTAGCCGTCAGGGCTACTCAACTCGGCTACTGTAACTTGAAAGCAGTTATAAACAATATGTAAACAAACAAGTCTGACTATGTTCCAATAAAACTTTACAAAAACAGACAGTGGTCCAAATTCAGCCCTCGGGCCATAGTTCACTGATGCTTATCACAGTCCTCTGAATTCTCACCAGACAGTTCTTTAGTTCTCACCCTAATTGGGAAGGGCCAGCCAGTCAGAGAAAAGTTACTCTTTTTCCTAGTTGAAGGTCATGACTAAAACTACTAAGAACTGCAGATACTGCATCCCTTGTTTGCTGAGCTCTCCTGTATAAAGTGCTTATGCCAGCTGGCAGGCCCTTTCCATTACTGTTTCTAATTCTCTTGACAAAGTAGAGATCATTAGATCCATTTTACAGATGGAGAAACTGAGACTCAGAAAAGCTAAAGAAATGGTCCAAGGCCAGTGAGGTCACTTGAAGAGGTCTTGGAAATTTTTAAAAAGTCAGCTCATGGATACAGACCAGAGACAGAGCAGCTATCCACAGCTAGAACAGGGTCAGTCCAGCACCTCCTAGATTTCAAGATACGTCTGACTAATTTGAGATGTGATACAAGCAGGCAATCTTTTAAACAAATCCTACCGATTCAGAGGACAGCACAGTTTCATACTGAAATATGAATCCTTAAGGAACTTCTTATTTTGATGACATGGCAAAACATATCCTATGGATGAAAGCCAACCTGATTTGGGGAGACCTGTATTGGGTATTTGTCTTAGCAAACTAACCTAGATGCTATCCTCTCACAGAGAAAATCTTTCTTTAGGAAAAGGGGTGGTGCGGGCACCACTGGGTGGCTCAGTGGGTTAAGCCTCTGCCTTCGATCCTAGGGTCCTGGGATAGAGACCCACGTGGGGCTTGCTGCTCAGTGGAGAGTCTGCTTCTCCCTCTCCCTCTGCCCCTCCTCCTGGCTGTGCTCTGTCTTGCAAATAAGTAAGTAAAATCTTAATTAAAAAAAAAAAAAGAAAGAAAGTAGTGGTAGTGGTCTCAAACTTCAACGATAACAGCAGTACAAATATTAATGATAATAACAATGAGTCAGCCACTACTGGAGAATATACTATGTGCCAATCTCAGTTGTAAGCACTTTACATGTATTGACTCATTTAATCCTTAAGGCAATCCTAGGGAGTAGGTACTGTATCTCCATTTCATAGATGAGAAAAGTGAGGCAATGTTTAAAATGTAGGCTCCTGGACCCAATTCCAGAGATTCCAATCAAGTTAGTTTCAACGGGGGTTCTGGAATATGAATTTCTGACCATTTTTAACCAGATAGTAACCACTTACAGAAATCCTGACTGCTAGCTAGAATCTGCTTGACCTTGACTTCCTGACATCCTTAGCTTACTCATCCACACTCACAGTTGCAGGGGACCAGGAAAGCTTCCTGTAGAATCCAGCCCACAGTCAGGCTGCAATCCAAGCTTGCACATCTACCTCTTTTAAAAGGGTATATTGTCAATAGATGAAGCGCTTGGCAGTTTGAAAATGAATGTAATCAGAAGTTACCCAGTAACAGAACCAATTACCCTCCTACTTTGCCATTTTCCTTCTCTGAAGAGGTAGTGGCTGAATGTGGCAATTGTGGGTAATTACTAAAGACACTTAACTCCTGTATATGGCTCTACTATTCACTTTCATGGTAATTTAAGACAGTGTCATGATTAGGCCTGAGAACCTCCACACAGGCATATTAGTCTCTCTGCTTATTGTTCATAAATTATAATATCTATAATAAAAGCCGCTGCAGTCATCACTCTTTTCTATTTATTTAAGGACTGTACCATTTTTAAAGTACTTTTGCCCATATAATGCCTCTTGATATTCACAACAATCCACAGTCTGCCTCATTATTGTCCCCATTTTGCTGCTGAAGAAACTGAGGCTCAGAGGGTTTATGCTGGTTCAAGGTCGAATAAATACTAAGTTGCGGAATCAAGATGTGACTCTGGACTGCTTTTTCTCCACACCAGTTGCCAGCACAGGAAGGACGTGAAGGCAGTAGTAAGTCATTATCAGAGTTATTATAAATAATAATAAATTATTAATGATTATTAATAATGGTATTAAAACACAACTGCTCTCGTTAGATACCATGAGCTCAAATCAGCTGAACTTTATAGAATAAGAATGGTTCTGCTACCTAAAATCCAGTGACCTTTGGCAAAATGGATTGACTAGTCATGACTCTAAAATGAACAAGGAATTGCCCATATTAGCGCAAACTTCTAGAATATAATATGTTGCATTAAAACTCTGGTGTCAAGGGTAGGATTCAGTGGTGGTGGTGGTGCGGGGGGAACAAACAATCCTAAAGCTTAGGAAGGCCTACGTTCTAGCTTGGTGACCTTTGACAAACCGCATAACTTCTCTAAGCCTATATCCATTGTAAAATGCCATACAAAGTCCTGCCTTATCCAGCCTCATACAATTATTGCAAGGATCAATAAAATATTCCCCAAAAAGGCCCTCTGCAGATGATAGCAAACCACACAGGGACGCTATTTCTAATCTCGCACAATGATAATTTTCCTGCTTTTAGAACTGACGTCTTTACATTTCAAGAAATCATAAATAGACAGAATGGTTCTCTTAAACCAAAAAAGCATACTGAGTCCTGGCTGTCCTTTCGAAATGGATGCTGATGTCAGCTCAATCAAGAAATTATTAACCTCCATTTGGTTACTTAAAATAAACTGTACTGGCTGATTAAATATGCTGAACATTTTCTCCAAGTAACAGTGCACATCACCAAGAAACCTTTCTCTTTCAGTTACACTTTGCAAATGGCAAATGCATCATTCAAAACTATTTAAAATCAATAACAAAAATCATTTCACTGTATATAAACAAGTTAATGGAGTTAAGTGAAAACAAAGCAAATTTCTTAATGAGAGGACCCTGTTGCCCCCTCTAGGTGCCTGCAGTAAATGCTGGTTTCCGTAGACTCTCCTCAGGAGGAGACTGCTGCTGCCATTCAGCTAATGAATGACTAACTTAGGCCAGGGGGGAAATGACATCACCAGGGTGGAAAACCGATCTGGATTGGGAAACTTTCTACCTGCTTTACATTTGTCATAATTATTTTGCACAATGCAGCCTGCATTTGCATAATTTTGAGGCGTGTCATTATCTCAATTGAAAATTGTTTTAATATGGCTGAATAATTCACAATGACATCAGCCAAAGTCCTAATGAAATATACAAGTATAATCATACAGCTAATTACCAGCCGTGTTAGCATTAAGAAACAAATCATGCATAATATTAGACGATGTATATGCAGCTGAGGATTATAAATAGAGCCATCTCCCTCCGCAAACCCCCTAGAGTTTACTTTTAAATGGCAAGATTAATTTCCTTAGGTATGGCTCATATAGCAATGACGAAATGTACAGATCATTACAACGGCTCGCTTTCATTTGCCCTTAATGAACAATTTTTAAAAATCGTTTATTTAAAAATACTGTGTATCTATGCATTATCAGCAGTTCTAACAGATGTAACCTTGGGCTAAAATGGTTTTCACTCTTAAATCAGAATTCACTATTTAATTACACCGACAGAAATTAAAACTGGACCAAGTGGGGTCAACTCGGGGTCTTTAAAAATATTTCAATTTCAATTTAAAAAAAAAAAGAAAGAAGGAGAGTGACCACAAAATATCTCATAAAACACTGAATAATTTCCTTCTGGGTTTAGGCAGAAGTCTATTAGGCACCAGCTCTTTTCTGGATATTTAATCCTTCCCTTTTCCAGATCACAGGCCATGTTGAAGTAATAAATTTGAAAAGCAAATAATAAGAAATCAGGAGGGGGAGGGGAGGAAGACAGCTGCGCAGGAAAGTTGGGTCGGGGGAGGGGACAGAGCTAGACCTTGGGAGGGGGAAAGAGCTCAACCTGTTGGTAGGGTGCAGGATTTTTCACAGTATTTCCAAACAACACCTTTGTAAAATTGCAGGCAGACGTCGGGAAGTATGAACGTTTAAAACCCAAAGCGGGCGGGAGAGGGCGGGGGAGGGGGGGGAACGTTCGGGGAGGAGGGCGGGGCTTATTTCCGAAGAGGCAGATCTGAGGGCGAAGGTTTTGACGAACTCCAGTAATTAACCGGCATAGACCACTGATGGGTAATTCGATCCTGGGAGAGGGAGTGAACTGGCGATGCCAAAAGTACAATCAACTCCATCAGACCAAGGAATTCTGGAAGGACTGGCAGGCAGCTCCACGTTCCGGGATGAGTTAAACGGAGGAACCATTCATTTAACAAAAAGATCCTTACATCTACCTCGAAAGCTCGAGGGCCTGGCACAGAGCTACCTGCCCTCAAAAGTCTCAGTCTGATCACCCAGCTCTCGCTCGGGCAACACAAAGCCTTGCCAGGCGGCTGCGCGCCCTCCCTCCCCACCGCACCGAGGGCACAGCCTCCCCAAAATAGTTCCCCCGGTGGGTATCACGGCGCTGAGGTCGGTCAGCTGACAAGGGGAGCCCGCAGAACTGCGGTCACACATGAAATGACAGAGCTGAAGGGAGGCGGCCGCCCCGGCGCCCGGTGACAGCAGCTCACCTCGGGCGTCCTCCCGGGAGCGCGGCTAGCGCCCCCGCGGCCGTCCAGAAACGTGCCGGCGAAGCTCGGTCCCTCCCCACCCTCCCCGGGAGCGCCGTCTGGGCACGGAGGCCGCCGGACCCGCGAGGCCAGTGGGCGAGCACACACCCCTCTGCCTTCCCCGCAGCCCCGGTCCCGGTCCCACACATTCCCAAAGATTGCGCTGGAAGACGTCCACTTTGCGTGGAGTAATTGAAAACTAGAACATCAAATGGCTTGTCCGAGGGGGAGGGGGTGGGGGCGAGAGATAGTTGTTAATGCTTAACGTGTTTGTGCCGGTTACACGACCGCTTTGAAATCCGCCCGGGCAGATCTGCAAGTTATTTGAATGTATTATTCCAGTACCTGTCATTTATCACTTTATTCAACACGTCTTTGCCAACTCAATAGCTTTTGATCTCACTCTGCCTCCATTTCGTAATTTCCGCCCTCTTAAACATATCAAATACTTACTTTAAAAAAAAAAAAAAAGTGAACAATATCGAAACCCACCGAAAGAAATCCACCCAGCCCCGACTGAGCCAGACGCGAAGGTAAAATTTTCAAAAGGCAAAAAATATAAAAAGCATGTGATGTTCAAGCGGCAGTAGCAAGAGAGCGAACGATCTCTCTCTCTCTCTCTCTCTCTCTCACACACACACACACACACACACACATCCTTGAACAAAACCCTTCTCGAACAAGTTATTTGATCTTGACTAAAATCAGCAGTTGGATCCTCTTTGTAAAGCTGACAGCCAAACTCTGACAATGGCAAAATACTCGAGCCCCAGCTAGTGGCGCTACCCCTTTAAAAAAGGAGTCGATCCTGCTCGCCTGCAGAAGTGAATACAGTATTTTCAAGCTTGCCCTGTAATAAGCATTACTGGGGGGTGGGGGGGGGTAATAAAGAAAGAAGAGAGGGAGATATAAGTTTACCACCTCGCCATGGTCGCTATTTCTGCCCTGGGGAGTGTCTTCTGGGAGGAAATAAAGTTTAGAGCTGGATAAAAGTTGCCGGCTGGTCCTCTCTTCCCACAACAGCTGGAGCTCCGCTATGCAAATCGGATCCTTTGGCGTACATCTTACAAAGAAAAAGTCGCCAAGGGACAAAATTCTTGGTTTGCCTTCAAGGTGGAATTGAAAAGCCTTGTAGAAAATGTAAGGTCCGTGCAAGCCACACGGTGAGCCGACCCACTGCAGGGGGAAAAAAAGCACCAAATAAATAACGTAGCCATCAGAGCACAAACATCTATTCCCAGACACATTTACACACAGACATCCACACTCTTAATACAGAGGAGCCAACAGATATAAGCTGGGTGGAAAAATAATAGAGCCCACAAATTTTCTGCCTCCCCTAAAAACAAAAACAAAAACAAAAACAAAACAACAACAACAACAAAAAACTCCGGGCACCCCCACCGCCACCTCTCCCTACTTCTCCATCCGAGGCGGTAAAATTACATTATGTATGTATGATCAGTGCAGGGATTTTTTTAAACAATAAAAATGATTTGGGGGGATGCAGAGGGTAAAAGTTTGGTGAAAAGTTTGTGGGGGGTGTGGGTAGGTGCAGAGGTGTGGGTGAGTTGGGGGGCTGGGGGGTGCCGGGGGGTGCCGGGATCGGAGGAGCGGAGGAGAGCGAAATACCTGGAGTGAGTTGGGCTCCATCTCGACGTTCTGAATTGATTGAACTCAACATTCTCTCCAAACTTGTTGGCTTGAATGGATTGCATCAGGTCCTGGCAGGGAAAAACATTCTCTGCCTTCAGCTGGCGTAATGTCTCAATATAAAACTGAGCTCTTGCCTCCCCTTCGGCACCAAAATGATTGAAAATATGTCCTAATATTTCTCTGACGACTCAATTTTCAGCTCCTGTCAAAACTGTGTAGGTTTCCTTCCAAATGTGGGATGATCAAATTCATAATCGGAAGAAAGGTTCCGTCCGATCTCGGCGGGAAGCGGATGGATCAAGACAAAAAACATATAGAAAGGTTTGTAAAAATAAAATCCACCCTAAAACTGTGTGAAGATGAGACCTCCCTCTTCCCAATCTCCCTTGTCTGGGGGTGTCGTCTAATGAGATTTTTGGAGGAGACGAGAGCTAGCAAGCTCCGCTGTGCATCTGACAGGACCTGCTTGTATATGTCTAATATAAAGAACATTTCCTGCAGAGATTCCGGGGCGCTGCTCCTCTTTCTAATGCTCCTTAGCAGATTTGCTGTTATTAGACATGTAGATTTGTTTGATAGTTAAATTACGCTTCCTCACTGCCATGTTTTCGAGAACTAATCTGTTAAATTATCTTTTGATGCCTATTTACATGGAAGGGAAAAGTGGGTTATCGATTATATAAACATATAAATATTAATGCATTTGTTCGCTTCGCAAAAAAATACTCAGCCAAAAAAAAAAAAAAAAAACCAGAAAGACAAGTGAGCAGTGCACACACATCTCAGGATTTTGCAAACAATATTGAACGGACAGCGGCTGCATTTAGGGACTGGAACAATAAACGATGCATGATAAATCAATAAATGCGAGCAGCGAGTCTGCTCGGAATATGAATTCAGGCTCCCGGTTCTGCGTGTGCATTCTTTAATTTTGAAGTATATACACTAGTACGTGTTTACAATGCTGATGGACGCCAAGGGCGCTCTCAAATGATAATGTGTTTATATAACCCAGCGCTACACGAATAATATACCGACTCCTACCCCACCCCCATCCCCTCCCCCGCCAAAAAAGGGAGGGGAGCTTCCTCAATAATAGTTTGAAACTGAAAAAATCCATTTGCAAACTAGTTAAATACAACCAGAAATTAAGCTGTTGAAAACCGGGGGCATGAACCATAAGACAATAAAGGTTTTAAATGTGTATATTTATTGTTCTGGAGCCCTGGAGCATTGCGAGGTTTGCATGCACGGCTATTATGCAAACACAGAGAAACTTAAGAGCGACAGAACAAGGAACAGGCAGAGACTGCAAAGCCCTCGCTCGCTCCGACCCAGCTGCCCGTCCTCCGCCAGGCTAGATTGCATTTTCGCAGTGTTGATGTAAAATGGTGTACTCGCTTCCCCCACGCTCCCCACCCCCTTCCCCCTTCTCCTCCCACTCCTTCCAGCACCTCCCGCTCCCCCCGCCCCGATTTTATTATATTGGCACCAATCTTTCTAAAGTGGGTCTGGCATGCTAAAAAAGTAAACATGTACTATATGGGGAATAAGGTCTGTATAGTATGACAGTTGAAACTTGATCTGTGATAAAATTACAGGATGTTGAAATTACTAGTAAGCTATTTTTAACGCTTTCGCAACGTTTCACCTCTAGTCACAGCATCTAGTTGAAACAGGATTACTTTAATGAAAATTATATTCACATGGCTGAAGTTAATACACCCGGCAGAGCACAAATGCCTCATATTCAGTGACTTGAGGTGGAAAGACCCTCTGTGTGTATTTTTATGCCTTCTCATAACGTCTGCGTCCGCTGCAGTAAGAATTAGGACACTTAACATTATCTAAACCACATTTTTGATTCAGAACATGGGGAAGTAATAGAAGGCAAGATCTATCTTCTTTCTATACACACAGAGATAAACGAAAGAAAATGGCAGATCCTCCAATTACAATAAGTAATAAAAGCCCATGCCAAAGAGCCAGTATTCTTAAAGATGAAAACTATTTTAATAATTTAAAGTAATATCACAACTCTGCACAATGAAGGAGGACAATGTAACAATTCACAGTCTCCCATCTTTGCATTAGCCAAATTATGACTTGCACATCACTCTTTAATTATCTTCCTTGAAATTTCATCTGATCTTTCTATTTTATAAACATGGGTTACAAAGAGAAATTACAGCTCTCTCATGCTTTCTCTCTCTCTTTTTAACTTTATGATGCATACTGCAGACGTTTGATTAGAATAACCCATTTTGTTCATTTTTTTACATATGAATGGACTTGACTGAAGGGCATTTTACTTTTTTTTTTTTTTTTTTTTTAATACAGGAGAGATGCCTAAGGCTTCAGTTAGTCTCTGTCCTGTTAGCGTAAATACATACATCCAGTTCAAGACATCCTATATTTAAAAACTTGAGTTGCAGTATTTTGACAAGATCATATTTGAGATCGACTCTGAGTCAGTTTCCTGTATGACCAATGCAGCAGCACTTATGCAGAAAACCTCAACAGAATGCCTGAGGGTATCCCTGGATTGTATATTAAATCTCTCTCTTAAAAAATACACAGCTCTTTAGAGCATCTAAGCAACTTCTGTTGGTTTTGGTGCTGTAAGTCTTTAAGTGCCTGTGAGGGACTTCATCTAATTAGAAACCCTGTTTCTATGTCTCTTCAAGGTAGGCGCTGAACTGGACTGCTTGCTGCATAATCTCTCTTCTCGTAAACTCCCGATAAGGTTTTTCAGATGTTAACAATTGCAGGGATCTGGGTCTGAACATTTTTGAATATCTGCAGTCTTGTAATCAGATGAATGCTAAATTTCAAAACTGGATCAGAGGGGTATCTTCCCTCTTTTTACAGCATCAGCACAACCACCCCCCATGAACATAATAAAATCTAATAAATCAAACCTCTGGTCCAATCCTGTAAATGGCTTTTTAAACTACAGATCACAATGGTGTGTGTTTACAAAACAAAAACTAAACAAAAAAAATATTCTCTATTTTACCTCTTTAATATGATGCTTGATAGGCACCTGTAAATTATCTGTGTAGCAAATATCCATACAAAGAAAGTTTCAATTAAGATAAGGAGATTGTATTGAAACAGTTCTTTGAAGTAATGTAGTTAATAGCCTGTTTGATTTCTGCTTGTGAGAGAGTAATAACGTGGATTCAAGGCTCCATCAATCACAGAGGAGATGTAAGACTTGAGACACCGACACCCAGGGGAATAGAGGCCAACTCCCGCAGTGCAGGGTCCTTGGGCTAATGTAAAGTAAATACTCATAAACAGATTGAATGTTGTAAGAAGACAATCCATTCAGGACAGTTATAATCATGAAAGCAACTGCTTTATTTATGTATAAAAAAAGCTTGTAGCTGGAACTCACTGTGTATAAAAGAGGACTGGGAAAGAAAGCAGTATATGTTTATATGACCCACTCTTTTCTGGGCTCTTTCTTACACTGAAACACAGGACCCTATACCCACACATCTATATTCCTGCTGCTTTGCTAGCCCAAAATCCACCTCTCTGTTTTATTTGGTTTATTTAAAAGGTAAAAAATAAAAAACCGTTCTCACCCCCTCAAGGGGTGGGGGAAGCAGCAAACACATTTTTTCAGAGCCTGTGAATCGTTTCATAAAGGATCAGGAGGATTAAGTTAGTGGCAAAAAAACAGCAGTGACATAATTAGGCAGCTTGGGCTATAATAAACAGGATCATTAAAAAAAAAAAAAAAAAGTACAGTTTGAAGAAAGAAGGCAACCATTTCGAAAATTCAAACCTCTCTGCGCACCTCTGGGCCTCCCCCCTCCCCCAAATTGCAAAAGACAACTGAAGCATTTTTGACCTTGGCTACAATAATACTTCATGTTTTAGCACTTTAGTCAGCATTTTATCTACTAATTGCTACACACTACCGCATGTGGCTCGAATCTGCCACTGCAGCTTTCTTTCACTGGTGAGCGAATTGCTTGATAAAGACTGGGAATTCAACCTGGCTGTTTCCTTTCTTGCTCCCCCGCGTCTCCCCCCTCCCTTTTCCTTTCCTCTTCCAGCGAGAAGCCGCTAATTTTTGCAGAAAATACCGCATGGATCAGAAAAGGACGGTGAATGGTTCCCTAATCTCCTTCCACCGGCTAAACTCGGGCCACTTTGGCAATCCCGAGGGAGAGGAGATGGGGGGGGCGGGCGGGGGTAGGGAGGAACGAGTGGGGGCGAAGCCTGGGGAGGGTGAATCCTGGCCTGTTGGTGGACCTGATACTAGGTGATTCTGCACATTGGTCCGTTTGCTAGTTCATCGCTGGAGGGAAGTCCGTGGGACTCCGTGCTGCCCACCTGGGGACCTTGAGTTAGGGGCTCTCCTGTATTGCTTGGTTAGGAAGTGGGGTTCGAGGGGGTAGCCCCGGAGTCTGCAGACTGATTCGTGGATCGAAAAACCAGCACTGTCTGAGGGTCAGCCACCGCCTAGTCCCCTCCCCCTTCCTAGCCTGGCGCCGTCGTCAGCGGTGGGGGTGGGTGGCGTTATTAATAATGCGGCCTCCAGCAGAGCAGGCTCGCCAGGTCTTAGTGCAACAAGTCTATTGGTTTGAAGGAAGATAAACCGAGTTATACGGGTCATTGCTTTCCAGGAGACCTCTAGTGGTCAAAGGTTGAGCTACATCTTAAATATGGGGCTCATATTTGTTGCCTGTCTCCTGGGCTATAGTGGGCATGGGTCTCCAGCTCAGGTCAAGCAGTAAGGTCTGTAGCTGGGTACACTTTTCTCATGGACTTGAGGCCAAAGCCAGGAGGGAAGGGAGGCACTCTGAGATCTTCCAGGGAGGGATCATGGGATGCCCTTTGTGGACACGGAGGCCCCAAGTTCCTCTGCCCTCAGTACAGATGGAGACTTCCTATCTAAATCTTGATTTTCCTCCGGGGCCTGAGATTAATTAGGTATTCTCAGGGAAGCTGGATTAAATTTATCCAAACCATTTCCAGTTATAGTAGCAATGCTGAATCTATTTTTCTAAATTTGCTTGTGAATGATAGCCAAGTCTCTCTCCCTCACCCTGATCACAGATACACCCAAACCCCTTTAATTTTTAATAATTCATTGCCTTCAAATGCCTTGATATTTATGGGTTATTTGGTTTAGAAATAAATAAGCTTCATTTCTTCTTTTTTTAAATTGCACGTACTGCAGTGGTGTACATATGACATTTGACTAGATCATGACCTTGTTCCTCTACTGGGATGACACACCATTTCATCTCATGTGGTGGATGGGTGGTGGTAAGTTCCAGGCTCCTTATTCTTCCCCTTCGTTTGTAATCCACATTTGTGATCCACAATTCTTTATGAATTTGATCAAATTGCCCCTCAGCCTCGTATTGCTGGGGACAGCTATCTTAGGTGATTCTAAAACCAGAGATCCCAGCCATCTGAGGTATGTTAAAACATCTGACCATACCTGATTTTCAAAAAGGAAGACAAGAAAATGTACAGACAACGGAGTCTTGGCTCTACTGGGGGACTCATATACTGCCTACTAAAGATTTCTCCGTGCGGTTTCAAATGGACGTTAATGATGCCTTGTATTTGGTGATTTATAACTTAAAATTACTTGATAGGCATTAAGCAACTCATTATTTAGAAGCAGAGTGGGTATGGTAGGTAAATCACTGGACTGAAAGTCAAGGGGACCATTCTTCACTGATTTCCTACGTCTCCCTGTCCACAGCTATAATTATCTGCCAGACTCAAGCCCTAATTCTGGCTTTGTCAGGATTTCTCAGATAATTGTGGCAGAATTATCCAGACTGGTCATCTGTGGAGTGGCAGCCCCCTGTGCTAGGCCATCCACCAAACCCACGGAAGCGCCAGCAAGTCCCTTGGCTGCCTCCACCTACATTTTGCCATGCCACAGACTGATAATTTCATGACTTGTTATTACAGGTTGAAATATGTAAATGTAGTAATTCACTCAGGGTGTAAAGAGATCTGAGTACTTAAGAGGAAAAATAATACCAAGAAGAATAGTGAGATTGTTTCTGTTCTTGTCTTCAGTAAGCTTTGGCCCAATGAAATTGGTCAGCCTTTTCACGAAGAAGGTAACGGACCAGACAAACCTTACTCAGGGCTTGAATAATTCCATTCTCGAGGTGTGCTGGAACCAACTATTACTTACTCAGCAGAGCTGATTGTTACATTTTCAAGAATTTTGCAAGTTGGCTATTAAAAATCTCTATAATTAAACATTAAATTATAAGAACTCACAATTAAGTATTGTATTAAAAACAAAGGTAATACATACTCAAAACTCATCACTTTCTAATTATTTTACTACATTTTACTATTATCTATATACTTGAAGTTATTTTTAGCTTTTTTTTTTTTTTTATAGTTGCAATACTATATACTACTGAGTGTTCTCTTCCCAATCTGTGTCCATTGGCTTGTTGATGGCTTGCAATTGGCTCTGATGGGAGTATGTAGACCATGGAACTCAGCAAACATAACAAATTAGGGTTTGATTTTTTTTTTTTTTTTTTAGGATTGTTTAGACTCAGGAAAATGATGGAGAAAAATGTTAACATTGCCAATTGTGATGGTTATATTTATATATCAGCTCTCCTGGGGCTCTAGCTTACCAGCTGCACATTTTGAGACTTATAAGCCTCCTTAAACCATATAAGCCAATATATATACACATATCCTATTGGTTCTGTTTCTTTAGATAACCCTGACTAATATATAAATTAACTTGAAAGTGTGTTAAGTCTGTACCAATTATACTGCGAATAGTACAATAGTACAAAAAAGTGGAGGAAATACTTGAAAGTTATAACCTGATTCAGCAAAGGAGTTGCTCAGGTCATTTATGAAAGATTAAAGTCCTGAGATACATTGTTGTTTTTTCACTTTCATCCTTCTCCTTAGTATAAATGAAAAGATCAACTGACATTCACGCTGAAACTATACTCACTTGGTTTTTGTTTGTTTTGTTTTTGTGGAACTATACTCATTTGTTAATGCAATCATAGGTTAGCTAGGAACACAGGAGTTCAGCAAATAGTTAACAAAAACAGTATATGAGAATAGATTGGCTATATGGAATTTACAGTGAAAAGTATTATATATTTTTTATTGCTTGTACATTTATTCTACATTTCCTGTATATTAGCAAAATGTATAATGAACTTAGACACCCACATATTTGTATATATCCAAATCTAGATATATACATATGTACATATCTAGATCTAGATATAAACAGACACACACACATATTTTTTTTTTTTTAAAGAAGAGAAGCTTGTTAAATATTTAGAAGCACATCTCTGTCTAAAGGTAGCCTTGAGCTCGACATGCAACCCAAACATCTAGAGCAAGGACTGGCAAATTATAGCCTACCACCTGTTTTGGACACAAGCAAAGAATGTGTTTTACATATTTAATTGGTTGAAAAAAATCACTAGGAGAATAATATTTTGTGACATATAAAAATTATATGAAATTCAAATTTCAGTGTCCATAAATACATTTTACTGGAACTCAACCATGCTCATTCATTTCTGTATTGTCTACGGCTTCTATCACGCTCCAACAGCAGAGGTGGGGAGTTGTGACAAGAACCGTATGGCTCTCAAAATCGAAAATATTTACTATTGTACCCTTCTATAGCAGAATTTCGTGCAAGTGACCTGTTCAAGAATATGTAGGTATGTTCATTAGCTGGAAGTAATAGATACCACCAAATGACCTCTTGAAGTCTTTCCTTGCCATTGGACCTAGAAATACTTCCTCCGGTAAACAGAGAAAATGGAGTACCCGGAATGGTGAGGGATTCAAATCACTGACCCAAGGGCAGAGCCAATGCCGTGGCAAAAGTAAAACTGAAGCATGAGATTTTGCACCCCTTGGCTTGTGTTCCAACCACAGGATGACAGTACCTTTCTTCCCTACTGCCGGTCCTAAAGCACTGTATAATTTTGTTGGGTGCTGTTAAATATTTATTGAGTTTCCTCGTCCAATGTGGTTCGGTTACAGTGTGTCTATGTGTGTGATGGGACCCTTCAGGATTAAAGGTCCTATATAAATAGAGGATTATTTTATGACTTGTTATTGCAGGTTGAAATATGTAAATGTGGTAATTCACTAATGCTATATCAGTGCATGTATCTGGGAAACAAGAATGCATTATCCTTCCATTTGAGTCTAACATCATTTACATCCTTTAAAAAAAATGCCCAATCAATTTTTTTTTAAATAAGGGAACGCAGTGGAGGAAAAAAAAATTCCTTTAATGCAATACTTCAGCTGAAAGTTTAATGACACAAAAGGCAGGCAATTCAAAGTTACAGTTCCCACAGCAACTGTAACTCTGCTATATAGCACATTTAGGCATAGATTTCACAGCATGTACTGCAATACAAAATACTCCACACTGGGCATGCAAGGGGGCAGAGTTATGGTTGCTATGGGTACCATGACTTTGAATTTCCAGATTTTTTGAGAGTTTAAATTCTCAACCAGAACATCACATTAATAGTTCATTTTTTTTTTTGCATTGAAAATAATAAAGGTTGTATCACTGTTTCCACTGCCAAACCTATCTCCAGCTCAGTCCACCACTTAGTATAAATACCTACCCAAACATATTCACCCTGTTTGCTAAAATTAAACACATGACCTCAGCCCAGGGAGTATTTTAGTTTGCAAATTTATATGTGATGACTTTCATTGGATTAACTCAATCTGCTCCCCCCTCCTTTCCCAAAATTACCAATAAATACGGGTTAACTCTTTCAACATTCTGGTGTATTTTATCTGTTATTCATGGGCTGAGAGGATATGATAATCAGATTCATTGTGTATGAATGCGTGATGTATATATTTATAATTTATGCTCTGTCTACTTCCAAAAAGAACTGGAGGCAGCTAGCTAACTGCATGTATTCATTTATTCATTTATTCCTTGGACAGACCATGCAATTTTATGCCTTTATGCTAGTGGTCTCAGGACCCTTTTCACCTTTAAAAATTGTTGAGGACCTCAAAAACCTTTTGTTTATGGTGATTTTGTGTCTAGATAGATAGGTAGGTAGAAATAGATAGATATAGACACACATTGATATTTAACATACTAAAAATTATAACTGAAATATTAGAAAAATTTTTAAAATATTCATTAACTCATTTTAAAATAATAATAAACTCATTACATGTCGGCATAACATGTTTTTTATATAAATAATAACTGTGTTTTCCAAAACAAAGAAATTTAGTGAAAAGAGAAGCATTGTTTTACATTTTACAAATCTCTTTAATGGAAGACAGCTGGATTCTCATAGCTGCTTCTACATTCAATCGTTTGAATAACTCAAGTCATGTAGCTTCTGGAAAATGCCACTATACTTTTGAGAGAAAATATGAGTGGAAAAAAGCAAATAATTATTTATAATCATTATTTTAACCCTGTGGACCACATAAAGTAATGTCAGGAATTCCCATAGGTCCCCTGACTACACTTATAAGAACCAGTACTCTCTGCATTTGCTTTTGCTATTCTTCCAAGCATATGCCTCTTTCTTGTCTGTAGGAAAACTCCTATTCATGCTTCAAGGCCCTAGGAAAAATTGTTCCCTTAGCTATATTCTTTTTAAAAAAAATTAACATATAATGTATTATTTGCTTCAGGGGTATAGGCCTGTGAATCATCAGTCTTACACAATTCACAACACTAACCATAGTACATACCCTCCCCAATATCCATAACCCAGCCATCCTATCCCTCCACCCCCCCGCCCCCAGCAACCCTCAGTTTGTTTCCTGAGATTAAGAGTCTCTTATGGTTTGTCTCCCTCCCTGGTCCCATCTTGGGTGGGGGATCGTGGGGGATAGGGAGGGAAAAAGTGGAACAAGATGGGATCTTAGCTATATTCTCATAGCATTTTATACATGTGCCTATCTGAGTATCGATTATGTGTCTTTATGTATGTTTAAATGTCTAGGGTGCTGTTGTTGTTAGACTATGAGTTCTTTAAAAGGAACTATGTCTTGTGCATTTTCTCCTAATTTTCTAGAATGGACCTGGTATCCCATATATATGAGGTAAGAGTTCAACTCAACAAACAAGTAATAAAATCATTCCCATTCACTGAGCCCATGATATATATTAGAATCTGTGTCTCAAATTTAACCCTCATAAAAATGCTCTGAAGTTGGTACTATTGTTACCAATATTTTTTTAGTGAGGGAGCTAAGTGAGGCTTACCCAAAGTTGAACAGCCATGGGTCTCCATGCCAAGAAATAGGGAAAACAGTAAAAAGCAAGAAACAGAGTCTCTGCCTTAAAGCCATTTACAATCTACTTTGGGAGACAAGACATAATGCACAAATGAAAGGCAGATAACACTACTCAAGTTAGCTAAAAACAGACCTCAGAGACTATAATTAAAGAAAGGCCCACTTACTAGAAATGGCTACTTACTTACCCAATGAGTTATTGAGATTCAAACTTTCCAGGGACACACTTCTATCAGAAAACCCTTGTTTTGGAATGCATACCAGAAAAAATGTGTATTTGTTTATAAATTATACATTTGCCATTACACTAATCCGTTACAAATGTAATAATAGGTACTAATAGAGACAAAGATATCAATTATAGAGAGTTGAAATATGTATAAGAGACATCCTAAACTTTTGTTCAGCATGCCGATGGAGTAGGCACCTCGCTTTGAGGCCAGTTCTTCTAGACAACCAGCAGTCAACTTTGGCTGCATGCCAGGATCATCTGGAGAGTTTTTAAGATATGATGCTGGTGTCATGCCCCCAGGTCAATTAAATCAGAATCTCTGAGGGTAGGTACACAAGTCATAAGAATTTTTTACACCTCTCCAGCAAGCAGGGAATTCTAATGTGCAATAATAATAGGTGAGGCTCCCAGACTGTGATACCAGGGAGGAAAATCAGGGACTGTATCTTGGGGAAAACATCATGGAAAAGAAGGTATTAAAAGCAGCTTTAAAATTTTTACTTGGAAGTATTGAAAAGTCCTGTTTGTGAAGTCAGGTAAGATTACCTTGAAAATGCCTCTTGCCTAAGTTAGTACCTGTGTTTTTATTTTTTATTTTTTTTAAAAGATTTTATTTATTTATTTGGCAGACAGAGATCACAAGTAGGCAGAGAGGTAGACAGAGAGAGGAGAAAGCAGGCTCCCTGCTGAGCAGAGAGCCCAACGCAGGGCTCGATCCCTGGACCCTGGAATCATGACCTGAGCCAAAGGCAGAGGCTTTATTTAACCCAGGCACCCCTGTGTTTTTCTTTTTGGAAACAGTGCCCATTTGAAGTGTACCTGGCTTCTCATGGTCTGGAATTGAGGAGCCCTGAATTGTATCTTCTGCCTGGCTGATAATTTCTGCTGACCCCTTGGGCTATTTTTCAAAAATAGTAATTTTAGGGGTGATAATTTTCTGTTGTCGTAAAGAACCTTGTCTCGGGAAGTCTGTTCTTTGAGTCAATATATATGCCTAAATGGAATAAGGGGAATCATGATCCCATAAGTGAAATCCTGAAATGTTTGTTCTAGAAGGCATTTTAGAACTGTACCCTGTGAGGGAAACTGAGACCAGAGATTCAAAGTGGTGTTGGATGACTTCTGCAAGACAAAGCTCTGGGAAGAGAGGTTTGGCATATTAGACAAGTGGTTCTCAAATATATTTCACCTTCGTAAAATGCCTCAAGCCATTCTGGGACAGGAGGTATGGGCAAATGGGGTAAAGTAATAGTGGCTCCTCATATTTAGCTGATCTGTCAACAGTGGGGCTGGGTTTACACATTTTTAAACAAATTACTTAGACTATTCCTCAACTCACAGGTTAGAAACCTCCTTGAGTGATCGGCACTCCCATTCTTGGGTCTGTTGTGACCAGGGTGGTCTAGAACCTTCAGTGTGACTAAAAAGGTTGAATCGGATGAAATCTGTGGTTTCTTTCGATTCTCCATGAATTTTCTGGGACTGCTTTCTAGGTAGTGTCACCCACACATGAGGACAACATTAGTACACAAAAGTGGGTTCTAAACATCCCCGTTTTTGCTGCATAATAAGGAGAAGAAAGGTATTCTGGTATAATTTACATTTTGAGATTCAGACGTGAATTCCAAAGAATTCTGAAGAATTCTTTTTTTTTTTTTTTTTTTTAAAGATTTTATTTATTTATTTGACAGACAGAGATCACAAGTAGGCAGAGAGGCAGACAGAGAGAGAGGAGGAAGCAGGCTCCCTGCTGAGCAGAGAGCCCGATGCGGGGCTCGATCCCAGGACCCCGGGATCATGACCTGAGCCGAAGGCAGAGGCTTTAACCCACTGAGCCACCCAGGCGCCCCGAATTCTGAAGAATTCTGAAGCAAGTGTAGGCGAACTTCATCACACCTGCTCAACAAGGGTCATTACAGGTAAAAGACTTCAGAGCTGCTAGACCCAGGGTACAGCCATGCATGGACCAAGAAAATTTCATGTTGTAGACTTGTCAAGGCTTTTTTTTTTTTTTTTTTTCATTTGGTTTAAATTGGACTTCATGAAGTGAAAAACAGTGCATGAAACCATGTTTGTTTTTCATTCTTTAAGTCTTAGGAAAATATTGGAAAGGTTCGAATGTAGGAGCGGGCACGACACTTCATGTTCCTTTATGTCTTTGTTTATGCCATTACTTGTCTTAGATCTCCTCCTACTTGTCTTCTTCATCAGATCCATCTGAAGAAGTCCAATGCACTCACTGAAAAACACGCAAAAAATGTCCTAAATGCATGCACATCTTAGTAAGTGCTAGTATTATCCACATTTTAGACAAAGGCACTGGGTCTGTTGTGCACCACCACAGAGAGGAGGAGAAACTTGCCTCCGATCACACAGCTAGAGTGAGATAACGTCTGGATTCAAACTCAGGTCACCGGTGCAGTGTTTGTACCCTTCACGCATATTTTACCATCTCTTTGATGACACTGTCAGGGATGTCTCAGAAGAAAAAAGTCAAATATTATGAATGCGTTAAGCTTTTTTCTTCATTACTTTTGATTAAAAAAAAATTAAATTAGAAAAAAAATGAAATCAGATTTACAACATATCAACATGGCAAAGATTTTAAAGAGTAGCCAGTGTTGGGTTGGAAGTATGAGAATGGAATTTGCTCCAAGGAGGGGAGGGGCAATTTGTATAGTCCTTCTGAAAGACAACTTGGCAGAAAATAATACATCCTTTAAATACAGCATACCCTCAAACTCAGAAAATCTCTCTTTGAATTGATGTTAAAGAAAATTTTGGACAAGGTCACAAAAAGGAATATATAATTTACACCAGAACATTGTTTAAAATAACACAAATCTGGAAGAAATATGAGTAATGGAAATAGAGGATTGGCTATAAAAATCATGTCACAACCCCAGTAAGGAAAAATATGCACACATTAAGAATGTAATAGAAACACGTTTATTGACTTGGGAAGATATTAAAATACTGTTGTAAAAAGGAAATGCTTTGGGGGTGCCTGGGTTGCTCAGTGGGTTAAACTTCTGTCTTCAGCTCAGGTCATGGTCTCAGTGTCCTGGGATGGAGCCCCAAATCAGGCTCTCTGCTCAGCAGGGAGCCTGCTTACCACCAACCCGCCTGCCTGCCTCTCTGCCTACTTGTGCTCTATCTCTCTCTGTCAAATAAATAAATATAATCTTAAAAAAAAAAAAGGAAATGCTTTTAACTTAAAACTTAACAAGTTTATGTCAATAATAGAAACCGTTCAGCCTTCCTTGCTTTAGCCACTGGCAAACTTGTGCAAATGTGCAGAACAGGCAGTGACTATAACCAGAGACGGTTCAAAGTAAAATTAATAGCTAATATTTATTGAGCACTCATTATGCGCTAGGAGCTCCACTAAATACTTTGAATGAATCATTTCTTTTAATCTTTACAACTCTTATGATAGAAGCACTCTCAGCAGTCCTTTTTAGCAGTTGAAGCATAGAGGGCTTAAATAATTTGCTCAAAGTCACTAAGGAAGAAGCTTCGAAGGGGATGTGAATAATCTGTAGGATTCAGAAACAAACAATAAAGTTGACCCTTGGGTGTTAAGGCACCGTTTCCTGGGGAATGGGAATTTGTTAGTTAACCCCCAAAAGAGGGTGAGTTTACCTGGTTAAAAATTAAGCCATCCATTATTAGAAATTGAGATCTAAGGGGATATAGCATAGGTAAATAACTATATTGTGTGATTTTTGATGGCCAGTTAACTTTTCTATCAAATAGAAAGTGCTTTTCTAGTGGACTTTCCCCCCTTAAATTGGGTATGATACAAAGGGTATCTGATATGAGGAGAGGCCTAGAGTAGATCAATTCAATTCATTTTGGTAATTTGGGAATTTTGATTGGTTGGCTAGACACCCATCCCTCCCTGTCCCAGTTCCTCTCTATGAACATTTAGTGTTCTCTCCTATAGCCCAAAGAGTCTCCTCCTTTGATATCTGGCTGTTTCTCCCAACTACTAGATGGGAAATACAGAAGTACTAAATGCTGAAGGAACTTTAGAACTTCTAAACCGAAGGGCCCTAAGGGTGGGAGTATGGTTGAAAGGAGAACACTCCCAAGCTGTGTTTGCATAGCACTTAGCATGAGAATGAGAAAGCATTAATTGTGTCCATCAGAGAATGGGCCACAGATAAGTGACTTAGTCCTAAGGACAAGTAATGACTCAGTGACCAGTTGCAAAAAAAATGTGCCTGGCATCCCTGGGCCTCTGTCTAATCTCAGGGTGCCTTCAGACACAGAGGAATTGCTTTCACTCTTGCCATTGATGATCCTTAATATTCTATCTCAAATAGTGAGAACCAGAATCTTGAAAAGACAGGAAAACCTTCATGACTGGCCTGAAGTTTTGTTCAAGGCGGTTATGATCCTTGGAATGTCTCTACTCATCTTTCCCTTCCTCATCATTCATTGAAACCCAACTCAAGGGCCCCTCTTCTATGAAGAATTCTCTAATGCTATCAACTGAGAATTATTTCAGTGTTCCTGGAACTCCATAGGCAGCCTGTATTTCTTTTCTTGGGGTGACTCTTCAAATAAGTTACGTAACTAGCTCCACTGTTCTTTTCTCCAAGGACAAGAACTCTACTAAATAACAATAGTGGGAAAACAACAGCAATGTCTCGGGTGGTGCAAACCTACTTATTTCAGTAGAGAGAAGCCTAGTGATTTAAAGTTAGACCTAATCTACCAGACTAAGCTTTCAATGCATAAAGCTTCAAGTGTTTGAAAAGTCCAATGTGAAAAGTGTTGAACTTATTCTGTGCAAGGGTTGAATTGGCTTCTAGGTCAAGCATGAGCTGTAGGAGATATGGGCTATAGACTTGGTTAGGTCATCACTAAGAGATGTTCTCAGTTACTTCCTGGATACTCAGTTCTGTCTGTCATCTGCCAATGGGACAAATGACACAAAATGGCTCATACCTAACTGAACTATTGTGAGAGCAAAGTAAGGTAAGAGAAGTGAAAGGCCTTTATCCAAGGCATTATTGGGCATTATTTTAAACCATAAGCCAAATCCTATGTCATAGAGGAGATTGCTATTATAAGGGTTGTGGCTAATACCTAGAATTCATGTATGATCAATGAGGCCAAAGACCTGGAAATGACACTGACTAAGGAAAAGCCTGAGTGGCCGAAGTGGGTGTAGGGAGAGGAGGATAGCTCATATCCATTCAAGGGGGAATATTAATATGCTGAAAATAGTACTCTGGCAAGTTTTCTTAAAGTAACTGCCTGAGGTTTGATCTTTGAAACCAGCTTTTCAGGAAGAAAAATGGGTCAAATAAGTTTGAGTGAGGATTTTTACTCACTGCCTTTAGAATGCAAGTATGACTCATTAAGAGGGACATGGGCAGGAAGCTTCAATTTTTTTCAATAACCTGACCAAAGCTGAAACTCAACCCATTGCATTAAGATCTGACAGAAGAAAGAATATGTTCATGAACTGCTTGGGATTTCTGAAATAAGAACCAAAAGTGGAAAATTTGAATATTTATCCAGCGTTATAAAAGGGGAGGCTTTGATTTTGGCAGCCATGGGAATATCAGTCCTTGGAAAGCTGGATTTTATTATAAAGAAAGAGGTTAATCAGGACACTTTTCTGGCCATCCTTCCTCAATGCCATTCTAACAGGAAACAGTTCCACGATTGATTAGTAATGTCTGTCATGGTGTAGCTTGGGATGGGGGAGTTATGACACATTTGTCATACATTTTCAATCCTGAAATAATTATGCAATGAATGATATGTGGTTAGTATAAAATTTAGATGCAAGTGTGTGTACTAAATTATAAAAGGATTTCACTACAGATCAGTACCCCTAGAGATTTTGTGTCTCTATTCTTTGTGTGTTCTGAATCTCTGTTGTATAGCAGGATGGAGAGATAGTCTGCTCCCAGTAATTTGTAACAGTCTAGGTCCTGATGCTTCTTAGTGCTATTCCCAGCACAGAGATGATATTTTTATTGCAATGGTTCATAATTCAGAATTTACATATCCAAATCTCCAAATTCTGCACTGGGGTAACAGAGGCAGAAAAAGGAAAAAAAAAAAAAAAAAAAAAAGGCCAGTGCTTGCCAAGTGGCCGAGGATAAAATTGGTAGTGGAAAATTTGGATTTGCAAGCTATTAAGAATTTTTTACAAACAATGGAGCATTTAAATAAAATGAAGCTGAAGTCTTGCTAAACACTTGGCATTTTCTACTTTGTGTTCTTGTTAATGTTCTTTCTTACAGAAGGAATTTTTATTTATCTATTTTATTATTTTTATGCAGATAATTTCCATTTGCTCTACTAAGGAGACAAGAAAATTTTTAATTTTTACTAGAGTTGAGTGACTTCAGTGTTCAAGAGAGGAGTCAGATTTATCAGTGACCAATTAAGTGGGATTCAAGATGCATGCACATGATCTTCATAGAAAAATAATAGACCCTGGGTTGGGTGGATTTAAAAGACAGGACAGAGGTATCTGGAGGAGGAAATGAGAAACACTACAAAGACAAAAAGAGATCTCTTCTTTGAGTAATATCTCTCCTGGTTGACCCTTCATTATTTCTGGTCTTTTCCCACAGCCAGCCAATAAGATGGCAACTCCCTGGGGAGGGATTTTCATTAACTTGTAACTAGAGTAAGTCTTTCCCAAGAGCTCTGGTCACACACCTCCTCCTTCAGATTAGTCTTTCTCCAACTTCAGACATTGGCATTTCTTTCTGATCTTTGGTGTCTCATTTTGCCACCTGTATTTTCCCCCTGGTTACTATTTATTTATAGTGACTCATTTTTAAAACTTTTTATGACTTAAAGAAAAATCAGTGTCATTTGCAATGAGTAGAATGTAGGGGGAAAAAAATAAATACAGAGGAAACAAAAATGTTGAAAAAGTAAAAAAAAAAAACCCTCAACAATGGAAAGTAATTACTGATAAAATTATTGAGAGATTTACAAGTTTTTATTAATTTCTTTTTAAATTCCTTATTGAGAAGAATGTATCTATTTAGTAGTATTAGTAATGGAGGGATAGTCAACTCACTGGTGCTTCTTTCCATCTAAAATCATGTAATTGTCTATAGCTTTGAGGGGGCCATGACAGTGTGGTTTTTAATCAGACTACACTGAGCTCCAGCTCTTATTGACCTCTCAGTAAAAGTAAGATGATAATACCTACTTTATAGGGTTCCTATGATGCCAGAAGGTAATTGTATTGGAAAACATATAGAGTATATTTAGGCAATTTCAGTGTTATTTCTTTCTACCAAGATGAAATTTGTAGACTATCTCCAGTTTTGGACTATTTTGTTCTGGGTGGAGAAAGACATTGAAACAAACAAACAAACAAAAAACCAAAACACATAATCACAGAATTTGAGAAATAGAAGGGACTATTCAGGGAAAAAAAAATGAAACAAAATTTATGGGCTGTTTTTATTTTCTACTCAAAATAAAAATAGCTTTATTGAGTTCCATGGGAAAAATGTACTGGCTTACAACATATACTATCTACTTCATCGACTAGAAGAAAGTCAATGAGCAAATTCTTTGGTTGATAGTCATTCAAAGTTAATACCTGGGCATATTTGAGAAGCAGCAATGAGGTAGCATTCTAATCCTTTAGCTTTACATTCAAAGTGAGGTCAGTAGGTTGGATATCTCGGTCTCAGAGTTTCTAGTTTAGCAGCTCTTCCCCTCATTAATGATGAGGAAACAGACTCAGAGCATCAAGTGTCCCCAGGATCTTAAAAAGTAAATAAGTCATATATAGTGACAACACAGAATTTTACCCACTGCAGACTCTCATCAAATGCTTATTAGAGAACCAATACCATCTGGCAGTATTGCATAGAATTCCATAATAATAGAATGTTCAGTATGGAAGGAATTTCAGAGATCCTCCAATTCAGGGGGTCATCATTAAGGGGTGATATGGGTCATAGGGCACAGGTAAAACCAGAGAGATCAAACTAGAAAGCAAACAGTGTGAGACTTTAGACCCAGTGAAGCCAGATCTTAATTCCAAAGAGAAGATGGGGCATTTGGATTTTTGGATTGTTAGGTGAAGATGTCTTTATTTCTTGGCAACTAAGCAACTAAGCTTCTCTACCTCTTCTCCCAGCCCCCACCCCACCTCTGCCGCACACACATACATACACACCACACACACACACACACACACACACACACACACATGAAACAAAAACTTCCATGTAGGTCAGATAGAAGGGTCCATGGTTTCCATCCACTGTGAGTGTTGCCATTTTAGAACCTCTGATTTGGTCCAAGTGTTTCTCTCCAAATGAGGAGTTGGAAGTGACTTAGTCAAGGGCAGATCAGAAGTCTCTCTTCTAAAACTTCCCATAATAAGCTGATAGATCATTCATTTTAAGAAAGTATGATGGAATAAAACTGTAATCTGATAATTCAGAAAGCAATGATTCTGAGCCCAACTCTGTTTAATTGTCTCTAACCTATATTATCCAACCTGCCAAGCATATGAAGTTAAGAAAGTAGGCCACTACTATAGAGTTGGTAGGGGTGGGTATGAAAATTAAGTGGAAGTGTTCATTGGTGCAAGACAGTCCCAGAGGGGGGCTCCTATTCCAAAACCGTGGAACAGCAGTTAAAGTAATATGGAAATATGTTTACCCATGTCTCAGGGAAAAAGTTGAGCGAGATAATGAGTATCATTTGCAATTCCATGGAAAGGAAACCCATACCTATTTTGCCTTAGTCTTCAAGGATGGATAAATGGATGGATGATTTATTTATTAATGTGGCAAATAATGACTGACCTCTTGCTCAGAACTAGTCATGGTTCAGGCACTGGGGATACTGCATGAACAGGAAAAAAAAAAAAAGAATCTCTGCCTTAATGTGACTTATATCCTAATGGGTTGAATGAGCTGCTTAGGCAATTCTCGACTGGCTAAATAATGGATCATCTCTTCCATCCTTTTTAGTCATGCCGACAAGAACAAGAAAGTTGATGATGGCATTGGGAACAAAAAGTTGGCTGTCTTGCTCTTAGGCCAGTATTCTACTGCCAAGGCAATGATATGCTCGCTGATCTGGATTATGGCATAGACTTTTATATTTTGAATCAAAGCTCTAAAAATACCAGGAGGCAAAAGACGCTATTAACGGGACAAGGCAGGGGGACTGATATCAATTTACTTCTTTGTTGCCCATGCCTCACTTAAAAAAATATCTGAAACCCAGTACAAACAGGGCGTGCACCTAAATTAAGCCCGTGGTCAGCTTTGCTGGGGAGAGACGACACATTTCTGTAAGTGATTTGTCTTCAGTCCCGTTGGCTCTGGCAGATTTATAGGGGTTATATTTTTACACACAAATTGTCCTTGAACAACTTCTCCACTACCTGGAACACTGCTCCCTCCTCCCTGCCTCTTGTCAGATGTGCCCATCTGCTGTCTCCCTCCCAGATTTTTTCTTTAATAACAAAGTAATTGTTGACACTGTAAGGAAAATCCAATTCTTGGTTGAAGTTTACGTTCCACAGGGTCTCTCTTTGGGGAGAAAATCAGCGGCGGATAGAGTTGCACATTCCTTATGTTGGGGCCAGCTCCCTCTCAAGCCTGCATTACCGTGAAACAACTGCTCTGCCCTTTCCAGCTGGGTCTCTTTTCTTTCTTGGGAAGGATCGAGAAAGACTGTTTCTTGTCCTTCCCTCTAAGTGCCAGGGCTGTTGTAGGGAGCAGTGTTGCCAGAGGGTCAAGGGGAAGATGGTAGATGAGCCTGATAGGCCCTGAGTTAATCTGCTCTGCCCACTGCTCAGTGGCTAGGTGATTTTGTGACCTTACACAGGTCCTTTCTTAAACTTATCAGTATCTTGAAAATGAAGGGAACTTGGAAGTCATGATCATGAGTATCAGACTTCCTGTGGCATCCACGGATAATGGCACCCAACCGGGCCGAATGGAGTTAATGAAGATCTGATCCAGTGTGGCTTCTTCTTTCTAGAAACACACCAGCTGACAACGTGAAGGTTGACCCTTTGAGCATATTTCATTGCAGCAAAGTGTCTACTAAGTTGGTCTCACTAGGTGAGAGGCCTTCTGAACTAAGAAACAAATTAGAAAAATGGTTAGGAAAAAGGAATGGTTAAGAATTATATAATCTTTGGTTTGTATCCCTGCTTTATCATTTTTTAGCTTTAGGACACTGAATGAGTTACTTAAACTCCCCAAACCAGACTTTCCTGCTGACACCAAAAAAAAAAAAAAAAAAAAAGAATAGCTTCTACAATATATCTGGGAGTTGTCATGTTGTCCTAAGGGTTAAATGAGATGATGTGTGCCCCAATGGGCCCTCAATAAAAGGTAATTTTTATTCTTGCTATGAAGTATAAATTATAGAATATTTTCAGCAAATGTATTTTTAATTAAGAAATCTCAGTGAACAGAATCTTCATGAGTAGGCCCTTGTGGGACTTGCCATAACAAAGCAGTAAAAAAATTTCTGAATTGCTGTATTACTTATTTATAGGAAGACGTCACTTTGAAAATATTTCTTAAAGTTCTGAGCAAAATGCTTTGAAGATTAACTCAAGAGTAGGGTCAATACTCCCCTTGAATCCTTGTTTACACACTCAGTCCTTATTTTGTAACTGGTGCAAAGGCACGTTTAGTTTAGCTCCCTCCATGGAGCGAGAGATTCTGAATTTGCAGTGTCTTAATTCCTGAGACTTTACTCTTATTCAAGACCTTAATTCCAGAGAGATCCTGCATCTTTCAAACATGAAGTAATGTAGGCTTACATCCAAGATGGCTGACCTAGAAGATGTCCTGTCAATGACATGATTTTGAGGCATAGGTCTTTGGTGCTGATCTTCAACAAGATAGTGATAAAGATACTGATTGATAATATGCCCACATCTGTGGAAATGATTTCATTTGTGCCTTATAACAATCCTGTGTAGCAGAAAAAAATATATATAATATATCCCACAGTTTACAGTAGAAGACACTGAAGATTAGAGAGTAAGTCACTTACCTTGTGACACTTGCTTCAGTGCCTTACAAATTTCTGTAGCTATTTAGCTGCAGAACTGTTTCAGAATTTGAAATATTTTCTGGAAGGGGAAAAAAAAAAAGGAATCAGAAAATAGCCTACCAACCTCTCTCTCCTGTCTTGTCCTGACATTCAGTGATCCCAAATCTGAGGCAACCTTCTTGGACGATGCCCATGGTGGCACAGGCCAGTGGTCATGAAAGAGTAAAGCTCCTTGGTTCCATATTTCTACATGGCCCTGAAATGTAGCAAGAACTGGAAATGACATGTGCCCATCTGATGCGAACAGAGCTGCCATAGCGAGTGAAACCCTGACCCCAAGGGTGAGTTAGCATGGCGCCTCAGACTGATGGGCTCTGTTCCCTGCTCACCTCTGGCTGAAATTCTGTCTCTCGACTATCAGATGTACCTGGGGGTACGTAGAGTCTATAAAAGAGCGAGAGAGCGGATGTTGGTGATGATGCTGGTTCACACGGAGGAAGCAGGGAATGAAACCTGTGTTTCTAATGTGAGGAATGAATGAAGTGGCCCGTGGGACATGGGAGCCAGTTTTACAAAGTCCTTTTCTGCAGTCTCCCAAGACAGATTATAATCCTTTGGATATAATGATATTGAACATTCTTCTCTGTCTTACTGGTTTTGAGCACAGACATACACTAGCAGGAACCTAATTAGAGAGATATAGGAACACAGTCATTGACAATTGTTGAGTGCTGGGGCACCTGGGTGGCTCCATCATTAAGGGTCTGCCTTCAGCTCATGTCGATCCCAGGGTCCTGGATTCGAGTCCTGATCAGCAGGAGGCCTGCTTCTCCCTCTCCCACTCTCCCTGATTGTGTTCTCTCTCTCTCTGTGTCTCTCTCTGTCAAATAAAATCTTTAAAAAAAATTGTTGAGTGCTTTCTGCTGACAGAACACCTTCCCACATGCATACATGCTCCCTTTATGTGGTAAGGCAACCTCTCTGTTCTTTAATCAATCTTGGATGAATAAACAAAATTGTCCACATAGTAGGTATTTTTATCCCTATTTTACAAATGAGGGAACAGAATGATTAGGGGACATGCCTGAGGTCATGCAACTGGAATAAGGTGATTTCACTGAGTCTGGTGACCCTTCCATCACACCAGTGTGTGTGCTCACTAACACCTTATCAGTGCACCACTACATGCTCTTGGTGACACCCTTGTCACTGCAGAAACAGAAATTTATGCTACAAAGAGATTTAGGCCATGTCAATTCCACAGTCTTATTTGTCTATAAAGAAAAAGGGGGAGGAGTTTAGAGTCAAACACCTACACATACATATGATCTTTTCCTCCAAAGACACTTGAATTTCATCTTCTTGTTATCTGCTTTCCTGAGATTGTACAATTTATGATAGATAAAGGTTTAGAGATGTACACAAAGTGCCCAGGAAAACACAAAGGTATTCAAGGAATGGAAAGGCGAGGTGGTTGTCATAGAGAAAGATCTCTGTATTGGTTAGGGGTGTAACAGCTGCTGAAACAAATTCTAAAATATTAGAAGTTTAATACCATAAACATTTCTTGGTGATTTAATGGACTCATCCAGATAGTGCCCATTATTAATGGTAGGTGGTTGTGCCATGCAGCCATTTGGATATACAGATAAATGGAGGCTCTGCCATTCTGAACACATGGATTCTCAGCACAGGTCATGTTGGGCTTCAAAAGAAGCAGGCAAAAGAGAGAGGAGAATGGAGGAATGGCATGGGAGAACTTTCATGGGCCAAGCCTGGAATACAGTATTTCTTTCCACCTACAATTGTTTGAACTCAGTTGCATGACCATATCTGCTGCAAAGTGTACTGGGAAATGTAGTTGTGTTTGCAAGAGGAAACACTGGTGACCAGCCAACCATCTCTGCCAGAAGATCCAAAGGCAGGATGGTCATTATAGGGAAGTGACAACCTATTTAGGTTGAAAAATTCCCATGTGGCTGTCCTTTAGATGGAGTTCTTAGAGGATCACAATTCTTGGGGTGCCTGGGTGGCTCAGTTGTTGAGTGTCTGCTTTCGGCTCAGGTCATGATCTTGGGGTCCTGGGACTGAGCCCCATGTCCAGCTCCTTGCTCCGTGGGGAGCCTTCTCCTCCCTCTCTCTCTGCTTCCCCTGCTTGTGTTCTTTCACTCCCTCTGTCAAAAAAAATAAATAAAATCTCCAAAAAAAATTCACAATTCTGAACAATAGCTTTGACAAGGAAGAGTGGGGGAAGACAAGGAAGGAAGGAAAGAATGTCCAAATGGTGTCCATCCTTTAGTACCTATACATGAAGTTTCTCCTGGTCAGCTCAGCCAAAAGGCTTTGTTTCCTCTTCTGGATTCCCACACCTCCATCTCCTCACCTTCCATGCACTCAACAGCTTTTGACAATCAAGCTCACTCCCTTTTTCTTCACTCCATAACCTCTGAAGTAGAGAGTGATTTCTGGAGTTATACACTTCAATTCCACATCACTCCTCCTTCATTTACTCTGTGACCATGGATGGGCAGGCCAGCCAGCTTTATCTTAGTCTCTTTATGTACACAGTAGAGCCTGCTTTCTATGGGGTGTTGTGGATATTAATTGAGGTAATATGTGTGAAGGGCTTATAACAGTGACTGGTACCTAGTAAGCACTCAGTAGTTATCAATTACTAATATTTCTTTTTCTTTCTTTTTTTTTTTTTTTTTTTTAAGATTCTATTTATTTATTTGACAGAGATCACAAGTAGTCAGAGAGGCAGGAGGGGAGCAGACTCCCTGCTGAGCAGAGAGCCCAATGTGGGGTTTGATCCCAGGATCCCAGGACCCTGGGATCATGACCTGAGCTGAAGGCAGAGGCTTTAACCCACTGAGCCATCCAGGAGCCCTCAATTACTAGTATTTTGATGCTGTTTCCAAGTTCCTGAAATCTCTCTTCCATTGATTTCCATGGGCCTCTCTTGGATCTTTTCATTCTTCTTCTCAGTCTCTTTTGTAGGCTCTCATTCCACTGCTGACAACTGAATTGGGAGTTCCAAGAATGTGCTTTCCTCAGTCTTCACCTCTTTCTTTCTTTACACTCCCTGGAGACCTCATTCACTCCTATGCCTCCATCCACAGTCTGCATGCAGATGACGCTAGAACTGTATCTTGGCACAGTTACCATCTTTCTAATCCAAGTTAGTATAGTGTAACTAGGGGTCAAACCAACATTTCTATTCAGGAACGGCACAGCCAGCAATATCTCAAATGTTTGAAAATGTCACCCATAACCCTTCTCTTCACTGTTTGCTCTTCCATCTCTACTTCTGAACTGGAGGAATGGCGTCATCCTCTGCTCTACTCCTCAGACTAGAAACATGGGAGTCCCTCTAGACTCCAGTCTTTCTCTCATTCTCAATATTCAAACTGTCACTGTCGAGGACAGTATTATTACTTTTTCTCTCCTCAGAGAGTTACCACCCCCTTAACTGCTCTTATCTTTATGGGATTTCTTCCTCTACAGGACCTCGCTTTCCATGGCAAGAATGCTTTCCAACTATTGGCATTGGGCTTTGCCATGTGAGTTGCTTTGGCCAATGAAACGTGAGGAGAAGTGTCTTATCCTCTGAGTGGAAGATTTAGGGACCATTGCTTTTTTGCCCTCTGCCATGAGAACGCAATGTCCCCAAAAGGTGAGGATCCCTGAGCTTGTGTCTGAGAATAAAGAAGACTCACGGGACGGAGCTGCAGTTGTCCTGCAGTGGGCATGCGGCATGAATGGGAAATAAAACTTTATCATCCTAAGCTGCTGATCGGATGTCATCTGCAATTACCAGGAAGTATGGGAGTTTGGGAAATAGAATATTGCTAGTATACTTTGGTTCTGTTGGCTGCATGTGGCATGGAAGAGACAAACTTGAAAATGAACTGGCTGGTCAACAGGTAAAGCTAAAAGGGCATATATAAGCTCCAAAATCTCAGGACTTTTGGAAAATGGAAGCATGTGTCATCTACTCCAATAAAACTCAGACTGAGAAAGACTTTGAGTGCCACAGCTGGGTTAAAACTTGGTCTCTTATGACATAGATGGAACTAGAGGGTATTATGCTTAGCAAAATAAATCAATCAGAGAAAGACGATTATCATATGATCTCTCTGGTATGAGGAAGTTGAGAGGCAACGTGGGGGGTTTAGGGGGTAGGAAAAGAATAAATGAAACAAGATGGGATCAGGAGGGAGACAAACCATAAGAGACTCTTAATCTCACAAGACAAACTGAGGGTTGCTGGGGGGGAAGGGGTAGGGAGAGGGTGGTTGGGTTATGGACATTGGGGAAGGTATGTGCTATGGTGAGTGCTGTGAAGTGTGTAAATCTGGCGATTCACAGACCTGTACCCCTGGGGCTATAATACATTATATGTTAATTAAAAAAATTTAAAAAACCTTGGTCTCTTATAATAATACAAATGTTTCTAGAGCCATTAAATGATTATGCTTATAATGATTCTTATGGGGCAATTGTTTTTGACCAACCATATTCCTTCCCTTTCAGTCCTTTAGCAAAGATTATTTGAAAATCATACTCTGCTTTTAGAGATTTTTGATAATCAGATTTAGTCGCAAATGATAGGGACCCTACCATGACTTATTAATTTATTCAACAAGTATTTATTAAGCACCTACTGTGAGTAGGTAATCAAGATGTGTCAATGAACAAAACACGGAAAAATTTCTGTCATAATAAAGTTAGCAATCTAGTGTAGGTGACAGACAATAAAGTTTAGTAAAAGGAAAGTAGACTCTGGGAATTGTAGGCAGGGAGGACGGGTGGTCACAACAGAGCTGACGTAAGAGGAGATGGCACTCCAGGATATTCTTCAAGAGACTTAAAAAGTGGGAGTAGGAAGGCAGGTAATAATATGATGAAGATGTTGAGGTATTGGGTCATTGAGGATTTTTGTTTATTTTATCGATTTAAAAAATGGGAGATAATAAAACCTATTAGAACTCCAAGAACAATCCACAGAGAAATAGAAATGGGAGAAGCAAGAGGAGGGGGAATCGGAGGAGCTTGTCACGTGCTTTACTCTGCGTCTCTGGGCCAGCTGTTTCAATTCCTGGTCATGGTCTCCCTGTTTCTAGAATACGGATGCTGAACCAGATCAGTGGTTTTCAAACCGTATTCAAGAGTTTTGTAGACTTTTAATTTGAATTTTGTTTTGAAATTGATTTGTATTCAATTTTAAGAATTATAGTAACAAAAACCATAGTCTCCTAAATTCTGCATGCTACAGCCTATCAATCTTATGTGGCCATGTTTCCTTGTTTTTGTGAAGGCCTTAGAATACAGTGTTCTCTGACATTTGAGATTTATTTATTTATTTATTTATTTATTTTTTAATGTAGGCTCCATGCCCAGCATGGAGCCCAACATGGGGCTTGAACTCATGACCTTGAGATTAAGACCTGAGCCATCCAGGCACCCCAACATTTGACATTTTTATTTATTTATTTATTTGACAAAGAGAGAGATCACAAGTAAGCAGAGCAGCAGGCAGAGAGAGAGGGAGAAGGAGGCTCCCCACTGAGCAGAGAGCCCAGAACCCTGATCATGACCTGAGCTGAAGGCAGAGGCTTTAACCCACTGAGCCATCCAGGCACCCCCATTTGACATTTTTTAAATCAAGTTTTTTGTTTATACTTTTAAAATGTGAAACTGCCACTTTTTTACACTGCTTATTTGTGCGAGAGATGATGCTTTCAAAAGCAACACACTAGATGCTGAGGCAGATGTAAGACTGTTAATTGTCATTCGTAAATCCACATACCAATATTTTATACTTACCAAATCAGTCTTATCATTATGATTTGCCGATTATGCTAAAGGTGAAATGTTAAAATCAGGACTTTTCCTTGCCTGCTTTTAAAATACATTTATGGTGAATGCTGTTAACATCTAATTTATCCGTTGGGGGTTCTACATATGATTTCATTGACAAAATATTTAAAGTCTGAAAGCTGCAGGATGGGATAATCTCTAAAATTCCTTTAAGCTCCATCAAATCTACAATTCTGTTGACCAAACAACATAACCTGGATTTATAGGATAATTGCTAGCTTCCCACTTCACTTTGTTGTTGGAGCAAGCTTTTGAGCAAGAAGAAGGGAGAAATGGCTGAGTGTGGAGGAGGGAAAATTCAGCTGAACTTCTTCCGGAGGATATGCTAAAGAACCAAGGGGCGGGCTTTCTATCACTGTTTCCCATGGTGGAATAGGACATGGATTCCCCTTGGTGGGCCATAGCTCTCTCTTGTAAATGACTCTAATTCTGTGGGTCACATGGAAATAAAATACCATCCAGGAGCTGTTGTGAACTGTACCAAACTGAATTCTGTTATCTAACTCAACCCCTAATTTTCAGTCTGTCAGTATGTAAGTATATGCTTTTTGCTTCCTCTGGATTTGCATAAACTCCAGTAATCTTTTTTTTTTTTTTCCCTTGGTTGATAATAGTGTTTGTGTTAAAATCACACCTTCTTTTGATTTCTTGCATGCATATAGGCTTTTCTCCTGTTTGTGGACATAAGTGCTTTTATCTCACTCTGCAATCAGTCACAACCCAGGGTGGAGGCAGGGAATGTTTGGTACAATATTTCCTATATAAACAGTTTCACTGTAAAAGGAACAATATGGCTCTAATTTTGATGTATGATCAGTTTAGAAATATGCAAACACATTTGAATATACATCCTGTACATGACAACAGCAATGTGAAATTGGATACACAAAAGGGTTTTTTGGGTTTTTTTTTTTTTTTTTTTTTTGCTATAGTGATTTCCCCAGCCCTCCCCCGACCAGATAATATCAGCTTTATTTCCAAGCTTTTAAGTGAAAATGCCTGCTTTGATAGCTTTCCCAAATTGATAAAAAATATATGTAGTCAAATGGAATTTTTTTTAATGGTCAAGTTATCCCCCGGCACCCACAAGCTATCTTAGTATGAATACAAATAAAAGCAGCTTAAATTGAAGAGGGTTTAAATTTTTCCAATGGAGCTGCGAAGTAAAATTGGAAGTGGCAGGGGTAGACATACAGCTCAGGGTATTTCAGATGCATTTGTTCCGTGTGACAAAAAAGCACTTGGATGATTATGTCCTATTCAACTGTGCAAGGTGGGAAGGGAACATTTGTCCCTCTGGTTTGGTCACAAGCTACCCAGGTGTGGCTTAGCATTGATCGGGCAGCCTGGTGGTGGCCCTGCCTTTGCTCTTCTAGCTCTTTCCCACAGTACAGCTTTAGGGTAGAACAAAAGAAACACAGTGACTGTAGTTGTAATTTGGCTACCTTCATTTTCGATAGTGAATAAAGATCCTTTCCTAAAAGGTAAAAGTATCACCCATCATGCTAAGAAATTAATATCACTGCTCTTTCTTGCAAATTTACTCAACACCAGAATTTACTAGACCAGCTAAGCCCACTTGTGAGGGGAATACTATTATTAATATTCCTGTTTTTCTGAAGCAGAACCCGAGGTTTAAAGAGACTATGTAACTTAGCTAAACTAAATTCGGGAGGGGGCCTACCTGGGATTAAAGTCAGTGTAGTGGACTCAGGATTTTACTTCTATGCCAGACTGTCTCTTCAGCTCTAAGGCACAAAAAGCTTAATTTTACTATGGTTTTATTTGTCTTTGTCCATAAATATGCAGTTTTTCTCATATGAAATTAGAGTGAATGTACGTAAACGCATACACTGGAATATATTAAAATGGGAATATTGGAATATTTGGAATATATTTTAATCATCTTATGAGTTTCTGATAATTGCTTTACAGTCTTCTTTACTATAATTTTATTGTTTCTAGTGGGTAGGTAATCCATCTTAAAAAATATATATACTGTGTGATTTCAAATTATGTGTTAAGCATTATGTTTTTCTATACACTAGGCATTTTGTCCAGCCCCCCTCCAAAAAAAAAAAACCTGTTAGAAATATGGATCATTATCTCCATTTTACAGACATGGAAGCTGGGAGTCCCAGGATTTACAGGATTTACGTAACGGACCTAAGACAGCTCATCTGGTCAATATCTGGGAAGATATGTAGGAGAGAGACCTGACTCCATAACCTATTTCTTGAGTTATTGCTCTGAAACATAGATTCCCAAACTCAAACACAACAGGTGGGATGAGAGGCGGAGTTACAGCCAGGATGCTGGGAATTACACATAAGCCTATATCCTGTTGTGTCTGTGCAGCTGTCTATCCGGAAACTGCCTTCAGCAAACCAGCAAACCAAAATGTCCGATACTCAGGGCATGGGGAGGTATCATATCCTTTGTGGGCCATAAATGTACCATGTTGGTGGCGGATGAGCGTATCACCAAGCACGGTCTTTCCCCGGTGAGAGCTTATCCTATGGGCTACAGTGATAGGAGGTGTGCTCCGATGGGGTGTTTTAGTGGTCGGGATAGATTTGGGCAGATTTCTCCAGGCCCAACCACCTGTCAAACAGTATGAGTTTGCAGGGTCTTGCGTCTCCTGGGGCTCTGGGGACAGAAGAACAGAAAGCATCTCAAGCATTCGATTTCAGGGCTTCCTCGGGGGAGCGTGTGAACAGGTGAGGCGTCCCCCAACCACCCAACACAGTTCAGAAACTCTTTGCCTGCAAATGCTGAGTCCTAGCTATTTTTTTCTCCTTCCTGCTATTTTTTTCTCCTTTCTGGTGTCTTCCTCTATATCTTCATCCATGCAGGTGGTTACAACAAGCATATCATAGATTGGGGGGCTTAAGTAACAAACTTACTTTTCTTATAGTTGTAAAGGCTGAGAAGTCCAAGATCAAGGTGTCAGAAGATTCAGTGCCTGGTGAGGGCCTGATTCCCGGTTCACAGACCGTTGCATTCTCTCTGTGCCCTCACAGAGTAGAGGGCAGAGACTCAGAGCCAGCCCTTGTGACTTTAGGGGCACTAATCCCATTTATAAGGGCTCCACCCTCAATACATAATTATCTCCCAAAGTCTTAACCTCCTAGTACCACCCCATTAGAGCATAGGATTTGAACATATGGATTTGAGGTAGGGGTGGGGGAACACAAACATTCAGTCTGTAACTGTAGGGTTTCCCAAAATGTGTCGTGGGGGTGCCTGGTGGTATACCTGAGGCCATTTCTGGGACACCTGGATAAACATTTCATTTTAATGGCTTGTGCTTCTTTTAATGTATATTAAAAACACACATAGAGCAGCTCATTAAACAGTGACATTCACTGAATCCAATTGCTTAGAATGAGGCTGACCTAAAGGAAAAAAGGGAATCATCTGAACAAAATATTAAATAAATAATAATACAGGCAGTATGAGGATGTGTGGAAACCCTGAAGGTGGTTTGCGAGTGATAGTGGTTTGGGTAACACTGCTTCCAATATGCTATTTCCTACCCTTCCCTCTCTTTCTAGACGGGCACCTCAGCACCAGACCTTTGCAATCTTTCCAGCTGCAGCACTGCCTTTCTCATCTTTTGAATCTACCCCCCACCGTGGCCCCAGTGCATGTCAGGGACCCAGCACAGAGCAGGAAGTTCTGCGGGGACCTGGGGTTCTGTGCTTGACCTGCGGCCGGCTCCCTGCACTGTGCCTCCCAGCACCGAGTTCTGGGATCCAGGGCCCCCGAAATCTGATCTTCTCCTATGAGAAGGAAACAAGGGACAGAAATAGAACAAGAAATCTTGAACACAGATAAAAGGCTTTTTGATATTTGCATGAAATATGCTTCTTAAAGAGGAACTATTTTTATAGCATTATCTATAAGAGATTATAGGCAAAAATTAATTTACTAAGTCTTTCTAGTTAAAACAGTCTGTGCACAGAAGGAATTTAAATTCCTCTTTTAATAAAAAAAACTTTCATTGTCCTGCAGGCAAAGGGTTAGGTTGTTGTTGTTATTGTGTGTGTGTGTATGTGTGTGTGTTTAATGTGATTATTTTGTGATTTCTGAGGCCAAGAGTAATTTGGGAAACGCTCTAAAGACTGCTGGGCTTACCTCACTGCATTCCAGGCTGTGTCTACACTTCCTCATAAAGAACTATTTGGGATGGGGGAGGAGGGCAGAAATATTACAATACAGCAATTGAATAAAGTATTGTAAACCCAAAGAATCTAGCAAGGATAGGAGCTAAAGCTTTCTAGGTGAAGGAATTAAGAGACCGACAAGGCAGGTCTAAGTGCCTGAGCTAAATGAATAGAAGGCCAATAATTGAGTTTAGGACTAACTGAGAGCTGAACCAAAGACATTTGAAGTGTTAATTTATTAAATAACCCTTTGCTTTCATGGCTTACAATAAAAAATATTTGTGGTCAGGAAAGTTAGGAGACAGGAAACTGAAGTCTTCTAAACCCATTTCTACACTTGGAATGAAACCAAAAGGTTATCCAATCATAAACCTTGTGCGTTTGTTTGCAAGAGAGTGGAGAGCGAGAAAGACAGGGTAGCAGTATTTGATTTCTATTTAAAGGGCCTCTTTTCACCCTGGCTTGCAGTCCTGACGGGGTGTCTTCATGCAGCTTAGAGGAGACAGCTGTGCCCCTACCTCCGTCCCGCCTTGATCCCGGCACCCACCCTCTGAGACGACGTCCATGCATTGGCTCAGTTTCCCACTTTGGTGAAAATTCACAGGGAAGTAGGGAATGGTTTAATGATCAAAGCTGAACTTGATCTGTATCAAAAGGATCCTTTCCATCCTGGAGATCTGAGCCACTTGAAAATAGTTTAGATCCAAGAGAGAGACTACCCAACTGTCCACACAGGCCAGCTTGAAAGGAGACTGGGGCAGATCACCAAACATGACTTGCCTTTAACAGGACAGAACAGTGTGTTTGAGGGCGAGCCACGGGCCTTAGGCTCCTTTTCAACAGGGGCTGCATCCTGGTCTAGTCTCAGTGAAGAATCTGATGGGGAAGACTCCTCAGAAGCCAGGACAAAACTATGAATTTCTGAAATGCTTGCATATTGCTGAGATCTTTATTTGACGGATGAAATAAAATGACTTGTCTTGGCGTGTACCCGTGCAGGAATGAGACTCGCAGTCTTCCTTGATAGCAGAGTGTGAGTGACCTAGCCTCTCTAAACCTCCGTTTCCCTGCCCTTAAAATGGGGTTAATGACAGTTTGCATTTTTTGTTTGTTTATAAACAAACATCTAAGTTCTCCATTCCCAGTCCAGGGCTGAATGTGGTATAATTTTGCCTCCTCTACAGGCTTTTTTTTCACAGCATGGAGAGAGAATGTGTGTAGGTTTGGTATAATCTGCTCACTCTTTACCCGGTGACATTCTGGGATAAGGTTGGCCCTGGGAGCTGGGTGGGGGGGGGGTATGGTGGTGGGGGGTGGATATTGGAACTTAAATTTGCAAAGTGCCTACTATGTATCAGGCATTTTACATACATCATCTAATCTAATTCCTGCAAAAAACAGAAGAAAATTTAGGAGATAGAGATTATTGTACATTCTCAATTGGGATCATTGAGTCTCTTAGTAGCCCCTGTGATGTGACTGAGCGGAAGGCAGGGGCATAATAGGATCTAGACCAGGTTATCTTGTCTCCTGAGCATAGGCTTTTTTTGTAGTGGTGGGTTGGTTGGGGCAAGGAAGGCAAAAGAGGGAGACAAGAAGTGATTACCCTGGGAGGTCAGGCACTGTTCAAATGGCCCGAGATTTCCTCTTGATTAGCTACTGAGAAAGGTGCACTGTGAATCAGATCTCCTGACATACAAGGAACATTCCGGTTCTGGATTCGGGTCCCAGGGGAGATGCCCTGGAGATTACGGGAACTGTGTATACATATGGTGGCTATTTACTGAACATGATTTTACGCCTGGTTTAGTTGCTCCATGAGCTCAGTGCTTATTTAATTCTCACACTAGCCCAACGAGGTAGGCATCATGGCAAATTGAGGGCTACAGACATTATATGGCTCACAGTTCAAGATTCAAGGTGGTGTTTTTAGGTATTTCGATCTGTTAACCTTCACCTGCATAAGGACAGAGCCTGTGGTAGAAACAAGATAGCACAGTGCTCAGGAGGCCTAGGTCACAAGTTTGATCTTTCAGGCCAGCTGGGCTTGCAAACTCCTTATAATGGTCATTGATGTTTGCTCCCTTTTTCTGCAACATGGCACATCAGCCACGGCCCAGGGGGTATTTGGGAAACAGAGATTCGGACAGGACTTGGTGACGATTGGCACTGCTGTGTAGTCATCGGGCTTTGGAATCAGTCATTCCCAGCTCACATCCTGGCACTGCCTTTATCTAAGCATGCAGGGAGAGGGAGCTCCCGAATGGCTGTAGGCCAGTTTCCATGATGATAAATGGTAGTCATAAAAATACTCACCTCCTGGGGTTGTTTTGAAGATTAAATGAGAACATGTTTGTAAAGAAGTAACAAGATAGAGGCAGGACCCAGCCCAAGGGAGGCTTGCAAGGTGTTTTGAAATGTTCGGAGTAGTTGCCAACTTTTAAAAATTAAGAGATATCACTGAACTGTCTTCCTGTCTGTCTATCTGTCTTTGTCTTTTTCTTCCCCAAATATGAAATCAATGATGCAGATTTTTCTCTGCAAGGACTTTTGTTCCCATGATGTAATAATCAAATGAAGATAAACCGCAGCTACTACCCAGAAAACACATGAACGTTCCAGTTTGCCTCAGTTCTCCCCAGTCCCTACTGCCTGCTTTGTTTATCTGTCTTGCATAGACTTTACAGGGTAGGGTCAGTCATATAGGAGCAGCACTGTGCTTGGCCTAGAGTAACACACAGAAAGTAGCAGAGTCAGGATTTGAGCCTTTCCCAGCCTAACCCCAGAGACTGTGGGATTAATCCCTCTATTCTCTGGCTTGGTTACTCCAAGTATGGTCTACAGAAGGGCAGTCCTGGGGTCACCTCGAGCTTGTTAGACAGGCAGCATCTCGGGTCCCGCCTTGGACTACTGAATCCGAAGCTGCCTTTTAACAGGCTCCCCAGGGGATTCGTATGCCCATTAGCATTTGCAAAAGACTGTTCTGTTGCTCTTATTATTATTATTTTTTTAAGATATTTATTTATTTATTTATGGAGATCGTGATAGCAGGGAGGGCCAAAAGGAGAGAGAGAGAAGGAGAGACAATTTAAACAGACTTCACGCCGAGAGTGGAGCCTGACTCAGGGCTTGATCTCATGACCTGAGCGGAAATCATGAGTCAGGCACTTAACTGACTGAGCCACCCAGGTGTCCCTGCTCTTAGAAGCTGGATGTTTGGACTCTCAGCTTTATGTAGATGGTCAGTATAGCAAATGGGAGACTGGCCTGGGACTTGTGAATGGAATTCAAGTATGTGGGCTTTATGACTTGATCAAGTCTATTCTGGGCCTCCTCATCTCTCTCTGTCAGACTAGAGGCCCAAGCAATATTTATACTTTATCTTCTACAAAAACACTTACTAGTGGTGTGGTCTCCAGGCAAGTGCTTGTAACACAACGCTGGGTGTTGAGGCTCTGAAGTCCGACGAGGCAGAGGCAACCCAGGCCTGTCCTCTGGGACCTCTTGGTTCAGGATACCAGAGAGACAAAGAAATTAACAATTATTGCACTTATGACAAATGCGTGCCGAGGTCGTATCCCATGCTAATCCTCTGTGATCTCCAAACAATGTCTAAGAGGCACTAAATGGTCCCCAGCATCCTGACCCGGGTCAAGGAGCCCCCAGGTGTGTCTGAGTAGTTTTCCAGCACAAAACACGTTCAGTGAAGAAATGGACTGGCCGAGTTTCTAGCCTAGCCACTGGGCACAGCCCCAGGGAAAACGTATGTTGAACCGCTGCGATGAAGAATGTAGATCTCACTGACCTTTATTTATTAACATTTATCCTGGGGTGGGGTGGTGATGGGGGGGGGGAGAGTGCTTTTTAATTTCATTTAAAAAAAGTAGAATAAAATAAGGCCTCTAAGCTACCACTGAATTATCGATAGTGCTAATTTGGTTCAATTATTTTGCTCATTATGGGCAGAAACACAAGTTGCCATTACAGGCCCAAGACTGAGAAATCAAGTCCCAGATTACTCGTGTGAAAATACAAGTGGGATTTAAAAATGTATCAAATAACTAGCTGTCACACCTGATTAATACCACCCGATCTAAGAGAAGTGGCCGTTCTATCTTTTAAAATGTCATTAAAATATCAAAAATAAAGAGTTCACGTAATTAAAGAAACATTATTTTGCTCACACAGCCTGAAAAATGTGATTAGGCAGCACTTCTGAAACGGTGATATTCCATCAGGTAGGCGTTTGTATACACGCTCGGAGCAGATATTGTGGGTTATGTAAAATGTTGCCTCGTTATGGGCTGCGTGAGGACAGGCGCCACAGAAAGCGAGAGATGGAGGTGAGGGCACATGGTTCATTTGTTGTGAAGTCAGAAGAGTGGAGTTTTTTTGTTTGTTTGTTTGTTTCAAAGCCAAAATAGCCCCGTTTTATCAAATAAGCTATCTGGGTTACAGTTCCTGTCAGTAAAGTGACAGGATCCACGTTGACGCTTGGGTTCCAAATAAGACTGATTTAGTTATTCTGTCACTAAACACAAGCTAAATTTCCATTCAACAAAAACAAGAATAATTGGTTTGGTTTTAGAAAGACAAGCAATCATTTTTCATTAGCGTATGTGGGAATGAAGCATGCTATTGGTTGCTAATGTATGCTCACGATGAGGCCAGGGGATGGGTATGAAAACTCTACTTAGCATTCATTTTTTTTGGAACTAATTTTCTTAAAGTGAGAGCTCTGCCTATAGCTGAGGCTCTTCACCCACATATCTATGTTGGCTCAAATCATTTGGCAAAAATAAGATTTTATTTGTTGTGTTTCGTTCAAGGTAGGCACTTGATAAGTGTTGGTTGAATTGATTTACAGCAATAGGAGTAGAAATTTGTGGAAGGAAACACTGTTTTCATGTAGCTTATGGGCTCCACGTGTTGGTCTTAAAAGTAGAGGATGCCAAGAATACTGGTGCTTTGTAACTGAAGGCCTGGTTGGACTATGCAGCCAGCTGTGTCCAAGTAATGCAGTTCTGGAGAGAATGCACCGGAGACTTAGTCTGTGACTTTTGCAGCTTGGCCAGATAAGCCAGCTCTTCTTGGTGTATAAGTGAGATATTTTGTGAGGAATATTCGTGCAAGCAGAGTATCTACCCCATGCCAAAGCCAAGGTTGGAAAATAAAAATCCAACTGATTGACCATGGTTGCCCTGTTTTGAAGAGTGGTTTTAAGTGTCTGTGAATCCCAGACAGGATCACAGACAGTGGCCAGGTACTGACTGGTGGTTTTCTGGACCGAAGTAAGAAATAACTCAGCCCAGCCCCAGCCCTAGAGTGTGGGTCAGTCATCGACTCTGCCTGTAGGGAGCTATAATTCCATCAGGACAAAGCTTGGCCTTTGGAGACCCAGTCTACTAGACCAGTGCTCTCCAATGAGGGGTGTAGGAAGGAAATAGTAGGACTCTATATTAGATTTTGGTCTGATCTTTCTTGCTTTCTGTTAGTTGGTTTTGATGTATATATATTATGTGACACATACTTGAAATTAGAATAAAGCTAAAATACTTAAACAAGTAAATATACATTCACGAGGGATGCTTGTTCAAGAGTCTTTGTAATAATGGGGTGAAACAATCAGGACAGGTTAGAGAGGGGATGCCTGTGTGGCTCAGTGGGTTAAGCCTCTGCCTTTGGCTCAGGTCATGATCCCAGAGTCTTGGGATCAAGCCCCACGTCGGGCTCCCTGCTCAGCGGGGAGCTTGCTTCCCTCTCTATCTCTGCCTGCCTCTTTGCCTACTTGTGATCTCTCTCTCTGTCAAATAAATAAATAAATAAAAATAAAAATAAAAAAGATAGGTTAGAGTTATTATACTTGACGAAGCTCTGTGAGAGCAGGGATAGTATCACTTTTTAATCTCTGTATATTCAATTTCTAGTACAGCATACAGAATGCACATTTTATACTATAACCTCTGAGAGAACAGGCTTTCTTGTTTTTTCTTAATGTCATATCCCAGGCACCTAGCACAATCTTTGAAATTCAGGATGTTCCCCTCCAAAATTTCTTTTTAAATTAATGCTTGCTAGATAAACCAACTATTCCAACAAAAGTTATTTTATTTGTTTGTTTTCTTGTTTTTTTTTTTTTTTTTGGTTTTGTTTTATTTTGCTTTAAATCAAATTTTCCTTACACAGTTGAGGATCTCTACCCTGGGAGGACTTTGGAAGTAATTTGGACATTTTGAATGATCTATTTGTCCAAAACTTTGAAATGCAAGGTAGGATATGCTCTGACTTTTACACATGACCTGCATGCTGTCAGGATTCCCTTTCTCTTTAAATTGTAAATCAGACTTATTTTAAGTGATCCTGATTGATCAATGCCCAGATTTAAATTATGGCACTCATTTTCTTCTCAACATTAAGATTCTTCACTTTGCAGAAGGATTGCCATTAAATCCCTTTAAATAAAGAATATTTCTATACAATAAAGTCTGACTAATAAAAAATAATGAGTACCCACATTTTTGGAAATATTCTTCTGTAATGTGTGAGGTGGACCTTCAGAGTTGTTTAACGTACTATATGTCTTAATTGGAGAGAAGAACAGAATGACTCACAGAGGTCATACCCTCATGGTAGGGTGTAGAGATTGTGTGTTTGTATATATGTGTGTGTGTGCGCGTGTGTGTGCTTTCTCTTTTCTACATTGTGTTGGTTTTCCATCATACGACTGAGAACAGCAAAGTATAAAGTTACAAAATCCTGAATTTGAATCTTAGCAGTGCTGTTTATTAGCTATAATTTGCCTATAGTGATGTTCCAGAGTCTTAATTTACAATAATTATTTCCAGTAATGATAGGCATACGGATTCTTTCATGGGCATATGGATTAAGACTCTTTTGGTTTGTGAATTATAGGAAACCTAATTCCAATCAACTTATGTAGATAAAAGGAGTTCATACGCTTGAGCAAGTGACAAGTTCAGGTCATGGGTGGCTTTCAACCCACGTTTGTCTAGGGCTTATTCAATATCATCACAACGATGTCTCCCCTTTCTCGGCTTGGCCTTTCTCTTCGTTGGTGTCATTTGGAGGCTAAGGTGGGGGCACGATGGCTATAGCAGTTCTGGCATCGTTTCTGGGAAAGAGAATGTACATTTATCATTAACAGCTCAACTGCATTTCTTGCCTCTCACTGGCTCGTTCAATCACGTGCTCATCTCTGAAACAATCGCTGTGGCTAGGACAATGCGCTATGCTATTTGGCGTTGGCCTTAGTCACCTGCCCACTCACTGTGTGTGCTGTTAACATCACTCACTCCAAAAAAAATCACTTGGTTCTGGAGTAGGAGATGGATTGCTCTGCAGAGAAAATTTGGAGTAAGTTTATAAGATGAAAGAAGAGTGACTTCTAGAAGGAGGCAGAAATACCAGCTGTCTACCTCCGCCAGTTTGTGGTAAGATTAAATTTAGGTCATGTGTGTGAAATGCAGAGCATGTAGATAATCAGTAAACCACCAAAAATAGACAATCAGATTAAGTCAATCTCAAGAAATGAGACTCAGAAGCAACGTAGGTGGGACAAGTTTAAGATTAAGCACACAACGAGCCTCACTCCCTTGGAATAAATTGGTTGAATTCACTAACAATTTCTTTAGCATCAGTGCTGTGCCAAGTGTTGTATATAGGCCTACGGGTGTTGAAATGTAAAAAAGAGTTGGTCTTGGCCCTGGATTATTTTATCGTCTAACAAGGAATACATACAGGTGTGCACATCCTTGCAAGCAATGTGTGGTAGCATTTGATGAATATGTGCCCAGGGGCCAGTGGGAACCCAAGAGGGAAGGGCTGCTAGCACAGGCTTGCAGGTAGGTGAAGCGATGACAGGAGGCATTAAGTGGGGGAGACTTTTCTCCTGAGGAAAAGTTCTTGATCAGAGTTTTGAACAACTAAAAAGAGCTTTCCAGGTGAGGAAATGTGGCGAGGAGAGAGCTTTCTAGGAACCGTAAAACGGCATAGGTAGAGACGGTAGATCTAGAAAATGCACAGAATGACTCTTGAGAGGGCAGGAGTGGTTGCTGGGGGCCATTTGTTACATTTGGTGTGGGGAGCTGGAGGCTGAGAGGGCGGGACATGGTACTTGAAAACATGCTTCTAGGGGCCTGACCGTCAAGGGCCTCATAGTCTAGGTAATGGACACTGGGCATTACCCTTAGCTTACGGGAGGTCATAAAATGGCTTATAAGCAGGGGGGCAATATAGTCCAACTAGACCATTCAAGCTGGAGTTGGAAAATGGAGAGGGGTGGGCCCAGATGGATTTTAGGGAACCCAGTCTAAGAGAGAGTTGTGGAAAGGCTCGGACTGGAGCACTGGTAGCAAATGTGGAGGAGGAAAGACAGAGGGCAAGAAGGCAGGAGTTGAGGCAGCGGGAGTCAGTGATTGGTCAGATGTATGAAGTTAGGGATAGAGAGGACTCAAGTGTATGGCAAATACTGGCGTACATATGCACCTGTTCCCTATGATAAAAGGTAAAAGGAAAAGAAAACTGAAACTAGACAAACAAGTCCATCAAAAAAAGAGATGGTTGAGTGCATAACAGTTCTTCCATATGGTAAGCTAAAATTACTCTGCAGAAGTCAAAAATAATAGTTTGGTAAAATATTTAATGGTTGGTATATATGCTCATGATATAGAAAGGGGGAAAAACAGGCTATAAAATAGAATAGCATTATGACTTGAGTACATATAATTAAAGAAATATCTGTATTATATAATTCCAGTTGAATTACAGCATAATATTATTTTTATCCCTGAAATGAGAGAACATTTCTGCATTTTCCCTTTTAAAAACAATGAACTTGTAACACTTCTTAAAATTAGAAGAAAATATATGGTACATTATAGAAGAAAACCAAAATAGCGTTTTCGATAGACATTGACCTTCCAGGATAAAGCATCCCGGTGAAGATGGTAACTGGGTCTTGGGCTTACGTCTAGAGTGTGGGGAAGGAGTGCCCATGTGGCCTCATGCATTAGGGTGAGAATAGTTATTCATATCACAGGTTTTGAGGAGGGGCTCTGGAGAAGACTAACACTTGAAGAATCTACCTCACTGAAGCCTGAAGTCCACTAATTCCAACTGGGCAAGCCAGAGGTTCCCCCAGACCCAAAGGCTCTAAATTCAGATGTGAAGTGCACATTTGCTCATTTGTTTTATAACAGTGGGATCATGCAAATCCCTTATCTTCCCCCAACCTCCTATTTTTTTCTCATTTCGAGAATGGGGTGAATACGACATGCTCTGCCTAACTCACAAGGTGAGTTTGACAGGTCTCGAGAGATGATGTGAACAGTTCTTCTTTCAGTCAAGTGTTACCCATCTCTGAGCTATTACTTACTTTTGTCTTGTAATAGTTTATAGCTCATCACCACTGCCTCTCTCCAAAATGGCTTCCCACTCCATGGTGGGAAACTTGTAGGCTCATTCAGGGCCAATACATTGACAAATAAACCTATGCATGTGCTCACCCACATTCTTCCCTCACTCCCTATACCAACAATGATAGTGTGTCATGTATCCCTACTAACAAACATGGAGAAGTGTGTTTGCTTTTTCTTCTTTTCCCCAATGATATCAGCTAGGTTAAACTTTATATTTGGTATAAAGGGCCAGAGATTGTAAAATTCAAAATGTCATGTGATGCTGAACAAAAGGCAGGAGGGGAGTGACACCTGTAGATGAGCTCTGGCTGAACAGCATTCTTTAAGTGTATTAATGTACACGTGGTGGTGTTTCATCTGAAAAAGCATGCCCACAAAGCACGACTGAAGGCCGGCGATGCTGGGAGAGCAAATTTGGGAAGAGTAGCTGCCCAGGGCTTCTCTGGCTACCCACAAAACAGCCACCATCTCTACTGTGGTGAGTTGCCTTTCTCTTTCTCTTTCTCTTCGGGATTTTCCTGAGGAAGTGAGATTTCATGGGGACGGAAGAACACGGATAGCAGTGGGAAGGGTGTTCCCTAGAGTTGAATCTGCGTAACCATCCACAATGGCCCTGGAAAGGAAGGCTGTGTCAGCAGCGAGAAAAGTGGCTGCTCTTGGCCTTCATGAAATATTAGTTTAGCCTCTGGAATAAGTAAATTTGCTGTTACAGCTTTGGCTGCTTTACACAGATGTGTGAACGTGATGTTTGTACTGCACGGCTCACCGTTGGGGGTTTACATGGACATCATAGCTCTAATAAATGGCATTGGCGATGTAGCCTTAGTGGTTGACTGGAAATAGAACAACTTCTAAATATTTAGAAGAGTTAACTTATTTGATGCAGAAACCACAAATTAAAAAAGAAGACACATATCTTTAGTGGACTATCACTTGAATGTGATATTATTAGGATCCTCTGGAAAGGTTTCAAATCTCTTGATGCATTTTAGGCTTCGAGATTTTGTTTCATTGTACCATTTTCTATCTCTCCTGAGCTCAAATCTGTTTCTCCCCAAGTTCTTTCCATCTTAGTAACTGTCCTGTTGCCTACTCAGTTACTCAGAACCTTAGAGTCATTCTTGTCTCCTCCACTTTCCTTCATACTCTGCTTCCAGCCCTCAGCACTGACTCGCCATCCCAAGTCTGACCTCTTTTTCTTACCTCCACTGGTTCTATCATCTCTTTCTTAGAATATTGGGTTAATCTCCAAAGAGTTTTCTCGATTCTATTCTGTCTCTCTTTTTAAAGACTATTTATGTATTTATTTATTTAGTTATTTGGAGAGCAAGTAGGGGGAGGAACAGAGGGAAAGGACGAGAGAGAATCTGAAGCAGACTCCCTACTGAACACAGAGTCCAACACTGGGACTCTATCCCATGACCCTGAGATCATGTCCTGAGCCAAAATCAAGAGTTGCATGTTTAACCGACTGTGCCACTCAGGCGCCCTATTCTTGATTCTATTCTTAAGTTCCCACAATGGGTGGTTCACACAGCAGCAGAGTGATGTTTAGAAAAACATCCAGAGATGTTTATCATTTCTCCTCTCAGAATTCTTCAGTAACTGTATCTCACAGTAACCAAGAATGGATGAGAAAGAGTTTCTCCTTATAAAAGTATTTCTGCTAATAAAGAAGGAAAAAAAATGATAGAATAAGAAAACCACCATTTGAAAACTATCTAGTGAAAAAAGCATACCTAGCTAACAGTGGTGGCTGCTAAGATTAGGCAGAAAAAAGAGATAACCTGACATCATGTGTGGATGTATGTTCCACCACCTACAAAGTTTTCCTGTCAAAGTATTAAATGCAGGGGCACCTGGGTGGCTCAGTGGGTTAAGCCTCTGCTTTCGGCTCAGGTCATGGTCTCAGGGTCCAGGGATTGAGTCCTGCATTAGGCTCTCTGCTCAGCAGGGAGTCTGCTTTCCCCTCTCTCTCTGCCTGCCTCTCTGCCTACTTGTGATCTCTGTCTCTGTCAAATAAATAAAATCTTAAAAAAAATATTAAATCCAAATCTGGCCTAGCTTCTACATCTAATTGTCAATGTATAGGAAATGCAAGGGAGAGAGGTCTATTTAATAAGTGAGACAATGGGAATCCACTTAGCAAAATCCAGAATGTGGGACCTGCTACAGGACAAATAACTCGGCCAGGTCAGAAAAGAAATACCAAGGGGAGCAAAGCAAAGAAGGGACCAACTTGTACCTGTTTTCCCTAGACTTACTTGAAAAGTCCAGCATTCTGGAAACCCACCGAAGGGTTTCCACACAAACCTGAAGGGTTGGTCATCCTTAGCAGTGGTAGTGGGGGCGGGGGTGGGGGTGGGAGGAGAACCCCACAGATTAATAAAAGAAGCCTAAGACACAGACAGTTGGACTTTATTTAGGTCTTACTTAAATAAGAATTGTGTTTGTGTGGGTGGTGGGGACATGATTAAATATTTGATGATATTCAGGTATTATTTAGTTATATTTTAGGTCTGATTATGATACACTGGTCATGTTTTTAAATAAAGAATCATTTTTTAGAGATATATGCTAACATATAGAATGACATGATGCCTAGGATCTCTTTTGAAATCATACTATGGGCTTCGATGGAATTAGGCCATCTGAATTGACAACTGTAGCAGGGTGGTAAGAATATGGGCATGTGTGATACTATTTTTCTCCAGTTTGGTAAATGTTTGAAATTTCCTATAATAAGTCAACTTGCAAACAAGCAAACCCCAAATTCCCTCCAGTGTCTTCTGTTTATATTGAGAAGTCAGCTCAGCTTTAGAATGGCCTCCAGAGCTCTGAGAGGTCTGGCTCCTACAGTCCTGTTCCTTGTGCATTCCACTTGCCCCACACTGGCCTTCTTACTGCTATTCAGGTAAAGACCCTGTTCTCCCAGAAGGCTTTAGGGGTTCCTCTGCCCTTGAGGATCCTCCCCAGCCTCATCTTCTCTAGGTTTCTGCTCAAATCCTCCTTTGTCCCTGACAAATAGATAGACTATTGTCTTTCCCTAAACCTCATTACATTAAACATGTTTTGTTTGTTTTTGTTCTGTTTCTTGACTTTAAGAGGCTTTGGCATCTCAGGACCTTCAGGACCTTGGGGCAGACTGCCCCTCCCAGGGCTGGTTAATTCCTAGGGAGAGCAAACCACTTGCCTTGGAGTAGGAGCCTGACTTTGATATGTAAACCAACCAATCCTGAGGTTTATTCCCCCCACCGCCATCTCCTTTACCAAGCTCCAGTAGTCACAGATAGCTGTCCCTTTGCAATAAATCACTCAGAGCGAGGTAGTGGAGACCACCCTGTAGCCCAGAGCCCACAGCTCAACTGCTTGCTTTGACTCACCTATTCTTTTCCTTTAAAACCATAACAGGGGCTTTTGCCTCCTCTTCCCCTTCGCTCGCTGTGCCTTCCGACTGATGCTGGTGCTTCCCTGTGTGGCCTGGCCTGACCAGGTGGGCCCCCTCCTAGTGGGAACTGTGAGTAACTATTCTTTCAATGGCAACTGTCTCCTAATCTGTTTGCCTCACCATACCTAAAGAAAACCAAAATCCCAAGTACATTTTGAAACACCAACACTTGTCCTCTCTTTCCTTCATTTCCTTTACTTTTCTCTAGAGTACTTATTACTACCCTCAGGGTGTTGTTCCTATGTTTATCATTCACATAGGTATGTATGTCCTAGAGAGTAGGAATCTAGTCTGTCCCGCTAATCCTTTGATGGCCCAGAACCTAGAATGGTACCTGTTACATAGTATTTGCTAGGTAAATATTTGGGAAATAAATTAGTGAGAGAATAAGCCCCATTTGCTGTTTGGGTATAGGAGGTTTGGGAAGGGCAACTGTGCACTGCAGGGGGTTGAGGGCATTTCTACCTTAGCGGTGATTCACGGAAGTTTTCCACCTTCCAGATGTCAGGACAGAGAAGGTGTGATGCACCTGATGCAGACCATAGGTCGTGACCTTGGGAGACAGCAAACTCTGGTTTCCCATTCTGAATTCCAGTTTCAGTCCTTACTAGCAATGTCACTTTGAAGAAGTTACAGCCTCTTACAATCTCCTTTCTTCATGTTTAAAGTGGAAAAATATTTGAGAGTGAATGAGTTACTGCAAGGAAAATTCTTAACATTGTGCCTGGCACAGGGTAGGTACTCAATAGACAGTAGTTTTTATTCCTAGGATGTTGCCTGTTATCTTGACTACTTTTTTTTTCCTTGGGTCCATAAGAGAAATAGGAAAACTAATGAGGGAGAAGGCAAGCCTAGCATCTTTTTTATTGGTCAAAGTACAATTGGAATATGATAGTTCTAAATCCATTTGTTAACATGGATCCAGGGCGGGGTCTTCAGGATGGCAGGCAGCTGGAAACCACATGGTATGAGAGATGGTTGACACATCAGGAGTGCTTAGCCCCCCAAAATAAGACCTGAAGGAGATATTAAAGTTGACTTCTAGTAGATGACACGTGGCTATCTACTAGATGAGACAGCAGATATATTCCAGGGGTTCCTCAAAAGGGAAGCCAGGACTCGTAGCTTACCTCAGTGTCTTGATGCAGAGGAGGCTGTCTCCAGCTGACTGCCACTTTCTGAGAGAGAGTTTTGTTTACCTGAACCTCTACTGAACCCCCTTAGCCCAGTCATAATAGCCACGGAATAAGTATTTGTCTCATAAAGGAGAGAAACAGATGTTGGTCAGCCACTCAAAGATTCTGAGGTCTTTTGCAGCCCAACTTGGCATTTCTGTGTTTCCACTTCAACCCAGCCAGCTTTACAGAATGTTCAACTCTAGCTCCTGGTTAATTACCTGCTTTAACTCATTATATTCCACTGGAAAAGAATTCAATAAATGTGGGCTTCTCTTAGATAAACGTCATTAACAATGTCCTCCTATGTATTATCTTAAAACTGCAAACACAGAAACCTTTGAAATTATCTAGTGATAATTGGGATTTATGAGATTTGTCTCATGTAAGTAATTCTATTATCAAGGAGCAAATGGAAATATAAGACTGTCAGAATTGCCAGGGATTTAAATGGTCATTTGGTTTAACCTCATATGATACTTAATTGCCTTCAACAGTATCCCTGCCAAGTAGGCACTCAGTATGTGTTTGAATATCTTCAGTGATAAGAAATGCAGTTCCCTGTAAAAGAGATACAGGATAGGGTTTGTTTGAGACCATGGACTTTGGAGTGAGGAAGACCCAGGGTTCAAAGACCAGTGCTCCTGCTTGCAAACTCTGCCTTTTTTGGAAGTTACATCACTTCCATGGGCCTTAGTTTCCTCATCTGTGAAATGGGGAAATAATGTTGCTTATATCATAGAGTAATTGCAGACTTTAAGTGATATATAGTGACTTTGCTTAGCACATGCCCCCCACCTAATACATAATAGTTCTTTCATTTGTTTGTTTTGTTTTTTATTTATTATGTTAGTCACTATACACCATACATCATTATTTCTTTTTTTAAAGATTTTATTTATTTATTTATTTATTTATTTGTCAGGGGGAGAGAGAGAGAGAGAGAGAGAGCATGCACAAGCGGGCAGAGGCAGAGAGAGAAGCAGTCTTCTTTCCAAGCAAGGAGCCCGATGTGGGACTCGATCCCAGGACCCTGGGATCATGACCTGAGCCGAAGGCAGCGGCTTAACCGACTGAGCCACCCAGGCGTCCCCGTCATTATTTTTTTGATGTAGTGTTCCATGATTCATTGTTCACGTAGAGAGAACTACTTACCAGATTGACTATTGGAAAGTATTCTATTCCATAGTTGAAGATGGACCAATGGTGGCTTTCTGGAGACCAAAGCTCAGAAAGATTCTAAGACCTTCTCCAATAAGAAAAAAAGACCAGAGGACTTGGTGATGTGTACCATGGTGTAAGAATTGGGAAATGAGGAGTGGGGGACCCCAGAATTCAGTGAATAAAAACATTGGTGCAGTTCATTTGCTAATTCTACCTATTTTGAACCCTTTGGGACACTGTAGAATATTGCTGTTTTTCTCTCATGTCTCTGATTCTGCTCATCTCATGAGCCCTGCACCCAATCCTTATGTAACATTTTTCCTTTTCTGTGGCTGCCTGGCTGTCCTCACATTAGTAATGTCCCTCTTACTTGAAGAGTAGGAACAAGAGCTGAGTAGCTGTCAAAAAGTCCTTGCTTTTTAACCAATTCATCACAGTCAACAATGACTTATTGAAAACATAGTATGAATTAGGAGAGGCAAGTCTCACATTTTGATGCTAACAGAGTGACAATGGCACTTTGAATAAGGAAACAGAAAGCTCCAAAACGAGACTCAAGCAGTAATAACCCTGAACCTTAGGGTCTTGAGTTGATGGGGGGGCGGGGGGCGGCAAACCTACTTTCCTTAATAATCCCTGAGGGCTTCATTATGTGATATCAGTAACTGGTGTGCCTATGGTTGCTTGACTCATCAGGAAAACAATATGTTATAATCATTGTCCTCTGTTTAAGAACTCTGGGAAGTTTATAATACTTTTTACAAAGGTCACCAAAAATTAATTAAAAGAAGGATATATTAATCCTGAAAAAAAGACTGAAAAATTTATTATGTGAAACATCCCATTCTTTGATGATACTGTATAATTAGAAATGTTGTCAGCCCCAGCTACATGTAGGTGGCATGTAGCATTTAAAAGCAGAAACTATTCCATGCTATAGAGAGAGTATAAATTAAATAGATTAAAAAATAAATACTGGGAAGGAATGAGGGGTTCATTAGGAGGGATGATAGATATCCATTTTATTTTGTTTCAACAGGCATTTACTAAACACTTTTCGTGTGCCAGACACTGTACTGAGCCCCAGGGGTGATATAGGAATGCGGTCACTTGTGTAGGGAGTTCATAGTCTAGCAGGAAAGACCAGCATGTTGTCAATCACTCCAGTACAAATGGAGGGCAATACTTCTACCCAGCAGAGGATAAAGGGTGTAGCAGGGAAGGCTAAGAGGAGGCATTATACTTGGTAAGGTATTGAAGGGTAACTAGGAATTTGCTATTTTCCAGATATGCAAAAGGAAAGACATCCGAAGAAGTCACTTTTCCTGTTATTTAGAATCCACCTCAGTCATATCATCATACAAGAAATGATGAGCCTAAAATGAGTTTTGCTGGGAAAAATTGGATTTCAAGAATGCTTGTAGGAAGGAAGGAAATATTGCAGCTAAGTCTGAATCAAGAGGTTGGAGAAGACCTGAAAACATTTAAATGAAAGGAAAGGCTAGAGGAGCCATTGAATTTACATGCTGAAGGAAAACATGTGCTTAGACCAAGCCAGGAGATCCACATGTTAAGGTGCATTGCTAGCCCTGGCTGCTATGAAATGATTTTATGATATATTGTAAGTCATGACCACCTAACTACTCGCTCAGGAGTTTAAAAAGGGGCTGAATAAGCTTGTTATCAAGTTTCCTTCTAGATCCCAAATGCCCAATGTCCTATAAGGTGAGGGAGATTGAACAGAGACAGCACCTGGAATGTGGTGGAAATTCAAAGGAATGAATTCATGGCCTTTCCTGTAAGAGCTGGAGGCCAGTCGTGGGGTCCCATGAAACGCACTGCAATGGCATGGGCATGGGCAGGTGTCTCAATTTGCAAGTGGTTGGTATTTTATAAATGGGATTTTGTAAATGGAAATCTCTTTGACTTGGAACTCAAAGAGACGTGACTGTTAATGAGATGATGACCCTAAAGATAAGGCCAGAAAGAGTGTCTGAGGACTGACTGACCTGGGGATGTCAAGAAGAACTACAATATTGGTAGGAGTGTCCACATAAGGGAATGTTGTAGGGCTCAGGGAGGTGGCTTAACCTGCAGTATAGCATTTAGGGTTCTACACTGAGATTTTGACAGTGATCTGTGTCCTTGGGGTGTTGGGTTGATAAACCTCATCTACGATGACCAAGGGCTCCATACACATTCAAACAAGGTGAGCCATACAGCCATCTTCTGTTGCAGTAAACTTATAGGACTTAGAGAGGAAGCCAGGACAGGCTATCATGCACCCACTGGAGAGCCTTAAACTTAATGCCACCCATGAGCCTTCCTTATGCATTCGATTACATTTTATATTCTTCTTAATTTCTGCAACACCTTGGTAAAAACTTCATTTGACTAGTCCATGGGGATCAGTGGTAATGTGTCATGGGGACAGTCCCAGGTTTATAGATTTACAGTTCAGCAGCAGCACTCAGTGTCCCACCCTCTGAAGCTTCCACAGTTGTCAGAGGCAACAGTTTTATTGGGAACAGTTACCCAGACACCTGAACAGAAAGAAGCAATAGCACAGAAAGCTAACTCAGTGCAAGAAAAGGGGTGCCTTGAAGAAACATCTCATCCTACCACGATCACAGAAGCTTGAAGGGCATAAAAACCAAATCATGGTGCAAATACCAAGGTCAAAGTGAGCAGCAAATTACCCTTGACCACCATATTCTTTTGTAAGTATCTGTCATGGATTTATGAAGATAGAATTTGATTACCCATGTCAAACTCTTTGATAAATGATATTGTCTTAACTGGAGCTAATGTGGTGGGTTGTGTTTTATTTTGTTTTATTTTGGTTAGGGGTGTTATACCAAAAAAAAAAAAAAAAAAAAAAAAAAAGAGAGAGAGAGAGAGAACTACTCACTTTGTCATCACTTTTTAACAATAATATGAAATTAAGCATTGAGCATTGAAAATGTCATTCTCATCCCATTCTGCCTACCAAAGGTAACTACTCAACATTCTGCTGTGCATCTTCTCTGAGTCATTTTGCTGTCTTTCTATCTAACTACCATCTATCTATTATATGTGCATATGTATATAAACATAGATCCATATATATATCTCCATCCATATACACATAGGATTATTCTACATCTATTAGTGTGGAACTATAGGTATATTACGGATATGTTTACATATTGGTAAATATAAATATATAACATTTAAAAAATTACTGCATAACATTCCATAGCATGTGTCATCATTTCAGCGAGTGCCCTCCTAGTGGACTTTACGTATTTTTTTCCCTTCAATTTTGTTGTAAACAATGCTGTGACAAAATCCAAATATATGCTATGTGCACTTTCTTTCCATAGCCTCAATTCCTAGAAATGAGATTACAGGGTCAGAGGCTATACATATTAAAAATTTTACTTTCCAGAAAAAGTTGGGTCAATTAATAGTCCCAACATTGGTGTATGAGAGTGTCTATGTCTGTTACCTCTGGCACCACTTAAAATGTAACGCTCAAATCTTTCCAAATCGAAGGCTGAAAACCACTACCTCATTAGTGATTTAGTTTGTAATTCCCTGACAGCTCGAAGCTTGAACATTTTTCTGTGTTTCCTGTACTTTTGTATTTTTTTCTTAATTGCCTATTGAAATTTTTTGCTTATATTTCCATTGAGTTATTTATATTTTAAGTTAATTGTCAGGAACTCATGATAGATTCCACATTAACCCTTTGTTAACTTTTTCTTCCCAAGACAAGAGACTGTCAAAGAAATGCTTAAGTAGCAAAACCCTTTTATTCTATGGGATCTCATGCCAAAGCCCAGTAAATACAACTGATAAAAGTGGGACTGCAGAATATGGTCTTTAAATACCATTTCTCATTAAAAATATAGCAGGGTTCTTTGGGAAAATGGCTAATTCCAGACCAGAGGCAGGACAGGTACAAGAAGCACCTAGAACATCTTTGCATACCAGAACATCTTAGCATACATTAAAGACTACACTGAGTCACACGGCAAGGACCCAGAAGCCAATCTAAGTTAGCTCCACTGGACAAAGGTGTGAAAACATGAGGCTCAGAAGGACATTAACTGCAATTAAGCAAAACACATCAAATTGTTTGGACCCATGGATTTATACTGATACTTATAAAAACCTTTGATTGGTGATAAGAAACAACTAATTTTGAAAACTGATAATAAAGAAATCGAACATTGTCCTGTTTTTCCTGTCCCTCAGAGTAACCAGAAAGCTGATGAGAAATTTTCGTCATAAAAGTATTCAGCTGATAAATTATCCAAATTAGAATATCAGTAACTGAATAAGGGATCTAATGTAATAATTCTGATGAATTCTCTTAATGATTCACAAATTATTTCATGAACCCCTAATGAAATAAGGGATCTAGGTGATGACTGTACAAGGCTGCTGACTTCACAAAAAGCTAAACATCAACCAGATATGAAAAGCCTCCTGACATACCTCTGAAATACTTTTGCCGAAAAGTCAGAAGCAACTCCCAGCAAATGTCTGGCTGTAACTAGCACATTACAGGAAATACACAGGACAGAGGACATGGTTACTCCAGCAAATTTCAATAGAGAGTGGCGGGGGAGAGAGAGAGAGAGAGAGGAAGGAAATGTTTTAGAGCCAAAGAGACTTCAGAGATGTATCAACTAATTTCCGTGTTTGGACCTTATTTTGATTCTGATTTGCATACATACACTTAAAAAATATGAGACAGTTGGGAGAATGGTTAACACTGACTGTAAATCTAATGATATTAAAAAATTAATGTAAACTTTTTAGGTAAGAAAAGAAGTCATTATTATTATTTTTTTAATGTTATCTGTGTCCTGGAGATGCATGCTGACAATGCTTACAGATGAAATGATATGCTCTCTGGGGCTGCTTCAGAAAAACCTGGGTGTTAGGGGTGACAGCGAGTGTGGAAGATTGCCCATGAGTTTAGAGTTGTGGAAATAGGTTGGAGGTCTATGGGGGTTCACTATACCACCCATCTACTTTTCTGTGTACTTTTATGGTTCTGCCATTAAAACATGGCTGTCTGGCTACACTGGTGTTTGGGTGGGTGAGGTCCACTGGCTCAGTCCCCACCCTCGCACACACTGAGACGTGGACATCCTCTGGGGCACCACTAGAACAAAGCTCCCTGAGAGCAGGGATCATTACTACTTTTCATCCCTGAAGAATCCTGAGTTTAGAACAGTGCCTGGCATGTAGATGGTCCTCGGTATTTTGTGGAATCAATGTATGTTTCTCAGCACGAGTGGTATTAGGCTAGTACCATCAGAATCACTGGAAGAACATCCTATATCTCAGAGGCTTGGACAGGAGCCCCTGAGATTTTCTGCAGCATGGGCCCTGCACTATGGGTGCAAACAAGTAAGCTCTTGCCTCATTCACAAAACTAGAAATGGCAGAAATGGGTTTTGCTTGGCAAGCCAAGGACATGGACCACCTCCTGCCTCCCGTGTGGCAAGGCTGACCCAGCCCACGAAGTCCATGGCGGTCTCTAAACCTGAGGGTCTCCCCATGGGACATACTGCAGTACAACCTGAAAGTGTGTTAAAAATACGGCTTCCTGGGTCCTTCTTGCAGGCCCCGGGCCCAGGGAAGCCACTGCAACCCAAAACTTCACAGCCAATTCTGAGGGCTATGAGCAGTTCCCCAGATGATTTCCCTGGCCCTGTCCTGGCCTCAGCCCTCAGAGCGGTGGTCTGATCATGTCCCATAGCGCCTCCCTGTTGGCAGGAGGTTGAGTACCTTCCCACAGGCACCTGGACACGTTCACGGTGGGCGCGTTCATGGTGGGCGCGCTCACGGTGGGCAAGTTCACGGTGGGCACGTTCACGGTGGGCACGTTCACGGGGATGCAGGCCCGTCATGATCCCCCTCCTTGCTCCTTGCTCCCCCTCTTGCTCAGCTGCCAGGATTTGTTTTCTGAGGTTGAAGCACTTTGCTTTTATGGGGCCCTCCCTCCATATTCTCAGTAGGCAGCCCTCCTGCCTTAGAGCTGAATTGTCCCGCTTCTTTGTTTTTAACTAGCATTTTTAACTAGTTTCTGGAGGTGGGGATTCCTGCTGCTGCACTTAGTCCCTGGGCTAGTGCTTCCAATTGATATTCTGCCTGCAAGTTACCTCAGAGATAAGACTCCTTCACGGCTGCGGAGTCTGGCTGCTTCCTCCCCGGGCCCGGCCTGACTTTTGCTTTCCTATTATATAACTTTATTGATTAATCAAAACTATTGCTCACAGCTGCTGGTTAATGCGTGATGGCTCTGGAGTGTTCCTGAATACAATTATTTATTGCTTTATTGATGTGCTACTTATAACTCTGTTAAGTAGCATAGGGTGTTTAATTATGTGAAAGGGAAGTGCCAAGGCAGCTGCTGAAAGCTGGAGTTAAAGAGGCCCAGCACCTGAGTTCCTGACCATGTGCCATAAAACAGCCTCAAAACACATGCGCGCACCACCGACCAGCCCCGCTCCCGAGGGTGAAGCGCCTGCGCACAGAATGGACTCGGGCAACTGCCGTGCCACTTTGTGGCCTGCTATTAGCCATGGCACAAGCAATGAAATCTCCATGTTGTAAATGAAAAGGAGACTTCCGGGAGGAGTTTTCTTGCATTTTCTATTTATTGCTAAATGATCGACGTGGAGCCCATGTGGTGCAGAGTGGGGGGGGCAAAGCTAGAGGAGGAGCTGATGGGGCTGAAACGTGGCTTCTGTGGGGAGGGCATGGCGCACGTGGCCCACAGGCTACCGGAAATCAGCTCCTTTCTGCTGGATGGTGGGCTCCGGCCAGTCCAAATGGCAACCCTATTGCCCCAGGAGAAACTTTTGAAAGAAACAGGAGCAGGGGACTATGGGCGTATTCACCACAGTTTGCTCCTAATGCTGTCTCGCCAACGAGGATGAATTTCCTGGTATGGTGCCCATGAGTTCAACACCTCAGAGACCCTGGTGAAATGGGCTTCGTGCCTGTGTTTGAGTAAACGCATTGCTCCAAAGTCTGAGCCCTGACCTGACAGAGGAGAAAGTTCCAGTCATTGAATTCTTTAGGGTGGAGGTTTTCTAGTTATGCTCTGAGCAATCCTGGGATTCCTTGTTTCAGAGGTGGGCAGCCTTATTTGCCATGGGCTAAGCTGAAGCAGCAGGATCTTTGGGCAAAATGACTGGATTGGGGGCCTCGTAGGCAGCCTCCCTGGAGAGCCGGTATCCCATCCATACCTTCAACGACCCCAACACCCTGTCCGTCCCTTTCCACTTGTAGGTCACCTCTGCCCTAGGAATCTCTCCTGTCTTGGGATGATTCCTCTCCACAGTTTTGATTTAGGGTGGAGAAAATGCCTCTTCCTTCCAGTATCCTATAAAATCAGGAACATGGCATAAATTAGTATCTCAGGAAATCATCTTGTCATGGAGACATGTATAGATGCCAAGAAAAATAATTTGTAAGATGGTCATATTGTAGTGCAGAAAGCTCTCAGCCTGGAATAAGAAAGAGTAGGAATCATGTTTCTGCCAGGTTGTAGTCATATGACTCTGGGACAGCCACCTAATTTTTCTGAATCTTGCTTCCTTATTAATAAAATGGGCAAAACAATAGCTACATCACAAGCTTGTTGTGGATATTAGTTGAGATAATAGATGAGAAAAGCCCAGCTCTATCCCTGATAATGGTGAAAAAGAAAATACTAATGCTCATTTTTTTCCCTGGTAATAGTATAATAATTGTTCTTTTAGATAAGAGGAAATAGAGATCATGTTTTGAGTTGTACTGTATTTCTAGAGTTTTATTCCATGCTGAATTTTATGGAGATTGTATACTCATAAAATAAGGTTAAGTGTCAAGATTATAAACTTGCATATGAAATAGGGTGATTTTTGAAGGTATAGTTTTACAAATATATATTTATCAAAAGTTTAAAAAATGTGTATGAAATTGGGATCATATATTGTATGCAATTGTATATTGGACTTCTTTATACAATTATGTCATTAACAGGCTCATTTTAGGAAGCATTGTTTTGTTTTGGAACGTAAACTCTCTTCTCAAGAATTCCTAGGAACTGAGTTTGCTCAAGTACATTGAAAAAAAGAAGTTGTTTATAATACTTAAAAGCCCATATTTGTCCCATGTAATAGGGAATGCCTAAATAAAAGTGGGTACTTTTCCATCACTAGAATTCAAGGTTCCAGAGATAGCCAAGCACTCTGGATAAGGCGCGTATTGGTCCTACAACCAGGGAGTCGGGATTTGGATCTCAAAGCTTCCATTCATTAGGTTTAATGGTACCTTGGAGAAGTTCTTCAACCTTTCGGAGCTTCAGTTTCACATCTGTAAAAGGAGAAACTCAGAACCCCTACCCCAGAAGGATGTGGTGAGGAATACAGGGGACAAGCTAGGTAGGGCACTGAGTCAGTGTCCTACCACGAAGTAAGTGCTCAGCAAATGAATAGTAAGTGAGCAATTATTAGATTCCCCTTATATTAAAGTGAGCTCATTGAGATACTATGAAGGAAACTGGACTAATTATTTAAATTTATTTGTGTTAACCTGCCTAATTTCTTGCGCAAACCTTAGCAATGACTTGGAACAATGGCGTTTGGAGAGCTGTGGCCATGACTTTGTTTTCTCTTGTGGAGTGTACTCTTGATTCAAATGTTCATTCCATTCATTTGTTGTAAAATGCTTTTTTCCCTCAGGATATTGAAAGTTAATAAATATATATTATCAAATAGATTTTCTTTATTTGGTGTTTACTATTATAGTTTTATTTTGAATGTTATCAATTCTACAATGTTGTAGAAAGCCAGTGTTTCCCCTGCCCCGGCCACCATGCCTGCTCTCTCTTTCTCTCTCAAATCAACCTCTCTTTGGCATCAGGCTGTGCCGGCCCATGGTTTTGCATAACCAAGGCAAGTAACTTCCTCTTCTAAGCCTCCATCTTATCAACCGGGAAATAGAAATAAAAGGAGGTTCATCTGTGTATCCTTTACCGTACCCGACACATAACAACGGCTCAGACATTCTGTTGGGATCATCCTCAGGCAAAGTTTTAAGCTTCTGTCTTCGGGTTTTGTGTGCATGAGGCCTACCTTACCTCCCCATCGCAGACAAGCCCACTCAGACCCCCTGCCCCATGACTTCATTGGTTCAGTGACTGCTGGTATGAATTCTACTCTTGGCTCATTTGGAATCTTTATTAACACTCAATCCTGACATAGACTTATAAAATCCACTTCGGCATGCCCCTGCTGAATACCAGTCTCCCCACATGGTCAGCCTCACCAAGCACTGAGGAGAGGAGTCAAACCGCATTTCCTCAGGGTACCTGTGTGGATTTCGTCTAGGTCCTTGGATCATTTCATGGTCTATGACATAATCTAAGCACAAATTAGAACCGGTGGGGGGGGGGGGGACATTTGGAGAAATGGAGAAGCACTCCCTTAAATTGGAAGAATGATATGTAAATCCAGAATCCTTTCCTGTTTGGAAATGAGATGACACGTATAAGGTTTGTGTAACCTATGACATGCTTCATCAGTGTGACTTATCCCTGTCATGATATCTGCTCAGGGCCTCAGTCTCTGGGGAATGAGCAGCAGACAACTTTTGTCTCCACTTTTAAGATGAGGAAGTTTGCGTCAGAAGGCTGGAAGACTTGCTTGAAGATAGTTGGGTCGTTGATGGCCCAAGTGGGATTTGAAGTCAGAGAACTGACTCTTGAGTCCTTAGAGTAGCATTGAGTACTAAGTATGCATCCGTTACTGTACCAATCCTTGTATCTCTTACTTTTCTAACCTCGTATCATTTGATACTATGAAATAGGCACCTTGCCAATGGAGTAACCAAGACTAGAAGAAGAGTAGTGTGCTCATGCTCTCACAGCTTGAAAGGGACAGAAATGGGGTTTAAACTCTGGCCTGTCTGATACCAAGCCTGAGCTCATACTATATAGCTTCTTTAGGAAAAAAATATTCAATACTGAATAGAGCATAAGGTATTTATGTGAATCATTAAAAAAAAAATCATTAACTGATATTTTATTCTGTCCTTCCAATATTTGACAAATATTGATTAAGTCCCTCCGTTGTGTTAGCTGTTCTATTAAACACAACAAAGAGTGACTGTTGAACTTCTTGGAAGTTAGGGCTGATACTTAAAGTCCACCAAAGGGGCCTTTGAGGGCCCTGCCCATAGTCTCTCATCCTGGTGCCTTGTGTAATAATTGCCATCTCCTGCATTTCCTTGCTTGAGAGCTTCCTTTGGTCACCGTTAAAACCGGCTTTGTCGGCCTGCGTGGCCAGCTCTTCTATGTCCCCGAGTGAGTGCCTCTCAGTAACAACTTCCTCTGAAGACTGATGGCAGCTGGTCTCTAAATACCCCGGCTGCCCCCTCTGTGGTGGGATAACACCGACATGTGTATTCTGCACTGGCTCTCAGAGTTTGCACCCGTTGTCCACGGTGGTAGTTGGCTCGTCAGTACATCTTGTATTGGCTGGCTTCCCTATCCAATCTCATTTCCCTTGTTCTTGACTGGTCTTTCTTTTGCCTCCCAAATCAATGTCTTCACTCAAATCCTTGTCTCAGGGGCTACTTTTCAGGCAACCCGAGTTAAGACAGGGCTCCTAAGGATTCTTTTGTTCTGTCGTGAGTAGGTATTTTTAATCTTATGAAGATAAACAGCCATATTTAAATTGTCTTAGGAGTTAATTCTTGGTCTAGTAGTGGTTTAACTTATTTTTACTTCAGCCTTCCTATGTCTTATGTGGGGCTATTGAGAGCTGTCACCTACTTTATCCTAGACACTTAATAGATATCAAAGAAATACTGTACCAAATTTCTCCTGAGAGAAAACTGTTCTTACTGTGCAGGGATTTACTTTGTGAGGCCTGCAGGGCCAAAGGATACTCAGAGAAAAAGGTACTTAAATATGGTATTATTCTCCTTTTTCTGAATCCTACTATTTCAAAGGAAGTGCTTATTCCCCTTGTGGAGAAGATAGTACATCTGGGACTCAAGCAGGTTTTTGTGTTAGGGTTTATCTAACAATCTGAATGGGTGAACCTGGGAGCCATTCTTACTGCGTTAAAGAGCATTTTTATTTTGCTGCTTGACAAGAGTTTATCGAACCTCTACAGAATTTGAACCCCCAACAAAGCAACATGGAAACCACATCAACACACGAATGGATAAAATGCACAGTTCCAGGTAAGGTAATGGGTCTGGGAAGGGCAATTGAAATATCCCTCTTCAGGGTTCATTTGGTTAGTAAGACATTGCATTTTAAAGAATAATCAGAAAATCAAATAGACTTTGGTAGGTTTGCCTGACTTTAAAAATATAATCTCAGAGGGGGAAATGGCCTGTCTACAGAGACAAATGGTTACCAGTCTCAAAATAGTTTTTACTTTATTTTTACTCTGCCAACAAACATTCTTTTTTGGAGTTTTAACCTAATTTCCCAGAGTTGCCTGGTCTATCTTTCTTCTCTAATTTTATAATGTCCTACCCCAGTCTTTAAGGTCTCAGTTGGTTAATGTTTAATGCTCTCCATGACCAGTGTTTGATATTTGCACTTTATAGGGCTAACCAAATTTGTAGAGCAAATTAAAAGTGTGCAGGTCTTTGGCAAGCCACGTTTAGATATGTGTTGCTCAGAAACCGTCTCCTTGTTCAATACTGCATGCCCCAAATAGTTTCAATTAACTCTTTTCCTTTCCGGCAAGATCTGCAGCTCTCCGCATTGCTTTTTGGGAGCGATTACTTCCTAGATTTACAAATGTCACAGCCTCATATGCTTCTGCTTCCAGAAAGCACATCGCAGCAGAGAGCTTCATTTCTGTGTGAAGCGAGAGTAACAGCAACAGGTAACCTATTAAACCAGATTGACCAAAGACCACAAAAAAGTACACTGGAGAGGGAGCAGGGGAAGTTGGGGGAGGAGGATGTGTGTGAGGGCAGGAGGGGTAAGAACTGTAGAGTTGCTATTTTCGTTTAAAAAAAAAAAAAAAGAAGCTATGCTTATTCTTAAAAAACACAGAGGTGTGGGACTCATGGATGGCTCAGTCAGTTAAGCATCTGACTGTTGATCTTGGCTGAGGTCATGATCTCGGGGTCCTGAGATGGAGCCCTACATCGGGCTCCAAGCTCAGTGGGGAGTCTGCTTAATATTCTGCCTCTCCCTCTGCTCCTCCCCCAGCTTACTCTCTCTTTCTGTAAAATAAACAGATCTTTAAAAAAAAAAAATACAGGTGGAATAACACACAGATTAGGTAAAGAGCCATTGCTGTAATTACCTCAAGAAATATATTATTTTTCTTACCCATGGGTTTAACTTCATTTTTTGGTTTTGTTTTGCCTTGTTTTGTTTTGTTGTTGAACAAAGTGAAAGGGCAGTGTGGTATGTATCACACAACAGACAGGGTTGGGGGAACCAGAGCTTGGGTTTCATGTCTAGTAAAAGGGCCAGATTCACGTAGGATGTTGGTCACGCCCTGTCTTTAATCTCCCTGGGCATCACCCACGGAGGAAGAGAGTGCTGTGATCTCTGGAATGTCTTCTAGTTCAGGCATATAGGGATTCAATCCTATCTTTAGCCCCAGTCATAAAATTCTAGGGGAGTGGGAGGTGGGACTTACACCAACCTTCTTAAAGGACATAAATCTCAAAAATAATTGTCAAATAGACTACAATTTAACTTGAATTTTCCTTGAAAAGTATCTTGCTTGTGGCTGGTTGTTAGCCATTTTTTCCCTCCCTCTTTCCAAGCCAATACTCTCTTTCAGCTTTGTTGAGAGACCCCAGTTTTGACACAGTGTGAGAAGATGTGAAGTAGCTTCTGGGATTTAATCAGCAGATGAAAATGAGGAATCCTCAAACTGTAGGGTCATTGATGGACTTGGGGACTCAGATTTCCTGGAGGTCAGATTTCCTGTCTCCTCAAAATTCCAGAGAAAGTCGGGCCAGGTCCAAAGTGATAGCTGCTTTCCTGGCACATGGGTAGTGACTGAATACTAATGTGTTTAACATTTGGACTTATTTTTAATCTACTGTATTAGGAGCACAAATTAAATCAAGAACAAAATGTTACCAATGTTGTTTTTTTGTTCCTGCATATGCATATATCCTTAACACTGTTTTGCATTCCCTTGTGCTAGGAAGCTCCCCATCTGACATCGACTTATTTCATAACATGAGTTTTTTTGTTTTGTTTTGTTTTAAGAGCAAATATATGTGGAGGAAAAAGAGAAACAAGGAGCTGAATTTCCACCCCATGCAGCCCCCCGGCTTCAAGAAATCACTGCAGTACAGATTTTAACAATTAACATTCCTGTAGTGCAAGTCGTTCTGGATGGAGCTAATAAATGTTTTCAAACACTCCCCAGCTCAAATACACGTTCAGCTTATTTTCTGTCATTTGATGGCATGGGTGGGTTGAGACATTCCTCTAAGCCCCCCCTTTTTTATTCCTTCTAGTCAAAGAAAGAGATCTTATCTCCCTACCCACCCTAACTCACCCCCTTCCTCTGCTCTCCCGGCTCTGTGCCTACTTTACTGAAACCTGACTTACAGGTCAGCAGGCTGGTAGCATTAATTTTACTCTGTGAGGAACACCAAGCATTTTGGCAAGGAAACATGAGAACCCTGTTATAATATTACCGTTTTTCTAAATTAAATATTAGGAAAAATTAAACCAAATTGTGACGCATAGTGCAATGGAAAATATTTCTCTTCCAAACACTTCCCTGTGATAAATGCCTGTGTAAGGAAAGCACCATAAATATGCACTACATTAAAAACCTAGATTATTCAGGTTTTAAGACTTATAGCTAAAAGTGGTTTAATGTTTCATGCCTAATAATAGATTACTCCTATCACATTTCTAACCTTTATTTCTCCTAGCTTTGAAGTCCAGCCATATAAAGGTTGTTTGTAGAACCACACGAAAGTTAAAGCAAATATTACTTAGAATGATTCATACCAGCAAGAATTTGCAATGAAGGCAGAGGCCTGCGTGTGTGTGTGTGTGTGTGTGTGTGTATGTGTGTGTGTCTGAATCAAAGGAAATGAAATGTTTGTAATATTTTTTGGTTGATAAATTTATTAAAACATTTTAGAGGCTTGTAGTAGAGGCACAGCTGACATAAACAGACTGACTGGAAACAGATTATATTCTGCTCTGTGGGGGAGGCAGAATTTAGAGGGGGAAAAATTCCCTGGATTTCAAAAATTGCCACCAGGTCACAGCAATACTTAATTAACTGAATACATTAACGGAAGGCTATAACATAGATGCTAAAAAGGGGGGGTGGAGAGCATGAAGTTCATTTAATCCTCTGTTCTTTGCTTACAGATTAGCCTTTCAGAATGAGCAACCTGCCTTTTTTTTTTTTTTTTTTTAAAGGATCCATTTACCTTCCAGAGCTTTTCATAGCAAAACATTTTGCATGGTTGCAAAAGAAATTAATTTGTTGCCAGTTGCTCCATACTGGCAGGAATTCTGAATAAAGAATGTAAGCAATCTATCTTTGTTTGCAAGATATAATTAATCTGGCAGTTAAAATTCTTTGGAAACATTCTGATGACTTATGTGGAAAAGTAGCGCAGCATTTTCAAAGAAAACTCAGAACTGTATGCAGGGAAAGATAAAAGATATATGAAGTGTTTGTTCTAAGCGATACTATTCATTTAAAGATCATAATGTAACCCCACCCTAGCAATTATTGTGAAAAACAAGACAAATCTCTGTCTATAGCTTTCTGACACAGTCTTGATTTGAGAAACAAAATAAGCACATTACTGTTATAGTCTAATAGACTGCAAGCTGTTTTATTAGTCAGCTGAATCCTGTTTTGCATAAAAAAGAACTCTGTTTGCTATCAAGAACACATTTACATTAATATGACTTTGACAAAGTAAAATAAAATCGCATTAAGATGATGTAAGTAGATAAGACAATGAAATCTCTGTGAGAGAGTTTTGGCATACACTAATTACAGTCAAGTCCCTGCAGGAAAAGAACATATTTTTACACCAACTATCCATGTGTTTAAAAATGTAGAGAGCCCAAAATGCAATCCTTGGTTTAGGTATTTCCTGAATACATTGTGTTTCTGAGGTAGTTTTTTTTTTTTTTTTTAAAGGAGCCTGCCTGATAAATAACACTTTCATTTACTATAATAAAAGCAAGTTTCTTTCTGAATACTAGCCTGTAATCATCCTGATTATTTTAAGGGACTTTCCAATATAGGGCAGCTGAAAACAAGGTTTTAGATTACATGGTAATTTAGGAATGCATGAAAAGCTAAGCAGTTACCATAATAGGGCTCTGGATAAACTTCATGGTTTTTAGAGCAAAACATAACAACATATGTTTTGTGATTTGTTTCAATGATTTTTCTGTATTTTTTTTGTTCAGGTTCTATCAAAATATTTGGAGGCCTCATCTGTGTACAGCGTTTTTATAACCTTATTTTGAAAACTTTGATGTCTTCTCTCTTTATTCAGTCATTAAAAGAAAGGCAGTGATGGATGATGATAATGCTGTGGATTTTATGACTAATCAGTTCTTGGCAGTGGCCATATTTCTTCCACAGTGAAACTTTAATATTCTTTTGGCCTTGTATAGACTTAAAAAATTGGGGGTGGGGTGGGAGACTCTGGTACTCTGGCTACTTATTAAGTATTGCCAGTTAGCGCTCAGAAGTTAGCGCTCTGATACGACACCTGACAAAAAGAAACAATCAGGAAGGAGGCTTTCTCCTCCTGCCTGGCGGCTCACAAAATTTGGGTGCCCTGTAATTGCGTTTTCCCCTATGTTTTAAAGATAAAAGTATGGAGGAAAACCAGAGACTCTAGAAAATACGAGAAGGAAGAAAATCTCCTAGGCGTGAGATGGCCAGCCATTTGCATTTCCTCTTCTCCAACGGTCTTTGTGATGATGCAATTTTTAGGAGGAGCCTGACTTTCTGCCTGGAGCCTTTGATGTATTGTTCTTGAAGTTGCAACAACAAACACCAGGTGTCTCCACTTAGCTGAGCTAAAGTTTCTAAAAAGGAAGGCCCCTTTGCCAGGAAAAGTTGAAGCAGCCTTCCCTTTCCCTAGAGCTCTTGGCTACTGCCTAGATAAGCCCAGAAGGACTGGCAGGTCCCAGTGAAAGGGAGTTCATTCACTGATGGGTGTTCAGGTTAGACTCATTTAAGCTGTTGACTCAAATCAGATCTATAAGGGGACCTGATTTTTATGTGGAAGTCATGAAGACTGTTGCCTTTGGAAACATTGGTAACCTGGGGAAGGTGTCTAGTGAACCAGGTAGCAGTGACTGGAGTTACATTCTTGAGTTGCTCTGACAAAGACTCGCCATCTTGGAAAGCAAGAGGCCAGTAGCTTGGTGGATGGGAGTCTTCTTCTTGTGAAAAAGCCAACTCAACAGGGTGTATTCTGCTTGGGGACAATTAGAGTGAAGACCCAGCAGCTGATGTGTGGGCTTCTTCTCCACCAGTGGCCAATACCTCAAATTCCAAGTAGCTATTTTCATTAAAATTATTCATTTCTTCAACAAAAAGCATTTGTTGCCAGGTACTGTTCTAGTGAATAAGCTAGACAAAATTCTTTCATTTGATGTCAAGGGTAACAACTGAGGCCAGTGTTTGCAAAAACACTATGTTTGTTTTGGCATTCCAAGTATGGTAAGATTCTCTGCTGAGAAAAGATTTCTTATTTCCTTATGCTCTGGAACTGCTGGGTGAGCAGGGATCTAGATGTAGAGCTTCTTAGAACTTCTTAGTAGACTTAATGTGCTCGTTTGTATTGCCCCTTTCCAAGAGATGTCCTATTTTCCTGAGGTAGGCAAAAACTTAGATTTGGAATGTGGAAGGAGGCAAAAGCAAAACAAACAAACAAAAAACAAACAAACAAACAAAAAAAACCCAAATAAAAACAAAGCCAATAACAAAAAGCAAGCCCCCAAACCAAACCAAACCAAACCAAAAAAAAGCCCACTGTGCTTGGAAGCTACCTGTTCAAGGAAGGTGATATTTGCCCCAGAGAATATAATTGTGGAAGTAGTACTGATCCCAGTATAGGGGAAAGCTCTGTTCCCCATGGGTTCTGAGTAGCCTTCAAACAACCACATGGGAGATGGGAAAGCTAAGAGATATGGGTTCTAATCTCAGCCCTGCCTCTAACTAGCTATGCAATGGTGGATAATTTGCTTACCCTTTTTGATCTTAATTCCTCATTCCTAATAACCAGCATTGAATATGTATTAAGTCACTTAATCATCAAAAGAGCTTTAGAGGGTAGATTAAGTTGTTACCTCTATTTTATAGATAAGGAATCTGAATAACAGATTAAGAAACTTATGCAAGGTCACACAACTAGAAAGTGATGGTGCCAAGAATATTCAAGGGCAATTTTGGACCAAATGGTTTCTTCTTCAGGATCTAATATTCTATGATTTTAGGAGAGTGGGCTTTGCTATGTCTTGTATTTATTGTGATAGGGCAGTCAAACCTCTAAGCAGAAACCATTCATCAGTCAGCAGATTTATTGAGGCATGTACTCTGCACCAGAATTAGCCAAGACCCTAGGGAATCCACTGGGAGCAAGATAAAGTCCTTGCCCTCAGGACCTTATAGTCTAGAGGGGGTGTGGTAGGGGACTGGTAAACAGGCAGTCCCTATGTGTAACAAAAATAGTCATTATCACTAACATTTCTATAGTGAATCATAGTATTAAAATATTGTGGCAGACTCCTCATAAAAGCCAAAAGTAGAAACAACCCAATTGCCCATAGATTGATGAATGAAATAAACAAAATTTGGTCTATTCACACAATGGAATATTATTCAGCCATAAAAAAGGAATGAAGTATTGGTAATGATACAACATGATGGAACTCCCAAATCATCACGTGAAGTGAAAGAAGCCAGACACAAATGCCACATACTATATGATTCCATTTACTTGAAATGTCCAGAATAGGCAAACCCATAGAGACAGAGAGCAGATTAGTACTTGCCAGGGACATTAGGGAATGACTATTGTATGGGATTGTTGTATTTTGGGGGGGGTGTTGAAATATTCTGTGATGGTTGTACATCATTGTAAGTACTAAATGCTCCTAATGATAAATTTTATGCCAAGGGTGTTTTACTACAATTTAAAAAATGATAATAGATAAAGCCAGAATTATTATTCCTATTTCAAATTAATAAATCCCTATTCAACACCTGTATTGTGGAAAGTGGCTCACTAGTGTTGTGGCTATAAAGGTGAATAAGATATAATCCCTCTCCTAACAGATTTTATAATCTACTTACTGGAATAAGAGAAGATCAACAATGAATTGCATTGAAGCATAATTAAATCATCTTTATAATGGCAGAAGGGGCACAGATGAGGAATATTGAGGATAAAGGAACAATTCATCACAAAGGCACGCCAAAAACACAAGTGCCAAGCACAAAACCCCAATGGCATTTCTTGTTGTGATGGTGACATAAAGCAGGGATTGGCGCACAGCCACGCGATAGTCATTGGCCATGAGAGCCAGGAGGTAGCGGTCAGTGGAACTAAAGGTGGTGAGGTGGAAGATGGAGCGGTGTAGTGTGTGTAGATAAAGCTGCCCCATGCTCCAACAACATGGCTATCATCTGAGGCACAGTAATAGATGCGGGGCAGATGTCATGGAAAAATAGTGACTTGGGACCACAAAAAAAGAAACAATTCATTTTCTACTGAGGTTGTTGGACAATCCTCATGAAGGAAATGGTGCTTCTTGTGTCTTGAAGTTTGAATAGAAATTCAAGTGATGAAGAAGAGGAAAGCAATGGAGAGGATAAATCACTTGCTGAAGGTCATGCAGCAGTAATGAAGCAGAAATTGTCAGGCCCCCCGTCCTGATTGAAGACACCTTCAATCCTCCTTATTTGTGGATTCCAGGCTTGCGAATTATTTGTAACTCCCAACCAATACTTGGGACAGTTTTGCAGATTTAGTGGGCCCGTGAAGAGTGGTGAATTGAGTCACTGGGCAGGTGTGTTCCCAGCAGAGGGCAAACGAGGCAACATCTGCCTTGTTTCCTCTCTCAGGGTGTAAACACATGTCCTTTTCACAGTAAGTGTAGTGTCGTGTTTTCACACTTTTGTGCTTTTTGCTGGTGATTTCACTCTTTAAAGTGGCCCCTGAACACTGTGCTGTCTGGTGCCCCCAAGTGCAAACCAGCTGCAGTGTGTTTTGTAGAGAAAAGGGGTTAGATAAGCTTTGTTCCCGCTTGAGTTATAGAGCTGTGGGCTGCGAGTTTTATGTTAACGAACCAATAATGTATGTTTAATAAGGTGTCTTTAAACAGAAACACATACAAAAGTAGGTTGTATGTGGATAAATTGATGAAATGTTGGAACCAGAGGCTCATAGGAACCTAACCTTGTATTTCCCCTAGGAGCGATGCATTGTTCAGTGTTCATGAATTCAGTGTTGTGGCAACTTTATTGAACCTGAGTAAATATAAATACTCAGAACAGACTGGCCTTCTCATTATTCTTTACTCCCAGGTTGAATTTGGACCATTCTTTCTCTACTCATCACTCATCATCAACTCCCACCTCCTGGCTAAACACACACACACGCGCGCGCGCGCACACACACACACACACACACACACACATTTTTCCCCAGAACTGTTTACATAATTTTTAGGATTCAGAGCAAAATAAAAATGCATGGCTCCTGTGCACATACTCCATACCCATGAAGCTGGTACTGCTTCTCCCTCCACCTTATCAGCCATGTCCTCACTTAAGTGAGTGTCTTTCTTTCTTCTCTGGAATTAAGAAAATCTGATCACTGCTCGCTCTACATCCTTTGAGATAAGAAGTTTACCAAGCCATTTGAACTTACCAGATGTCCCTGGGGGAAGAGGATAATATACTTTCAGACACACAGTCTGTGATGACTTGGTAGCTGAACGGTTGGCTTGGCCTTTGGCCTCCTGGAGTCAAGTGACTTGGAGGGGGTTTTGTTTTCTCACCAGCAACCAGCCAGCGTCATGTGGGCTTGCATAGAAGAGCAAAACAGGGCCACAGAACTCCACTCTGCCTCTCTTCATTCCCCAGGGTCACATTCCCTGCAAGAAGTCTCCTTAATGAGTTGATAGGTCCCAATTTAGCTCCCTGAAGTTCCTGGACAACACTGGAGTCTTGGCAGCCTCTCACGGGTGGCCTTCGTTCAAGGACTGCGGCCATCTCCAGTTCGATGTCCAGACTTCCAGGACAGAAGCAGGGCGAGGGCGGGCACTGGACTCCTGAAGTGGATTTGCTTGGCTCAGAACTTGCTTTTTACAAAACTTGTGACTTAAGTCTTCAGTGAGGAAAGGAAGGGAGGGGAAGAGTGGACATTTAGGAGCAAGGCAAGGAAGGCAGATCCCTGGAATGCATTTCCGGATCTGGGCTTTCCTCAATCCTGCTCAACCTCTGACCCGGTAGGAATGAGGTGACATCTGGGAAAGCATGCAGGCTTGTGAGGAAGCAGGCTGAGTTTCCTTTGGGAAGGGAGGGCCCAGTTGGCTAGGTTCCCTATTTGCTCCCTTGCTGTTCACAGACCTCTCTACCTGTCACCTCTCTGTGGCCACATATCACAGGGCCTTCAGGGCCATCTTATTCCAGGAAGCCTCTGAGCCTGGGGCATGTAGGAGGCTGTATTAGCTTGCCAGGGCTGCTTAACAAAGATGGGGCTTAGAGTGTGGAAATTTATTGTCCTACAGTTCTGGAGGCCAAAAGTCCAGGAGCAAGGTGTTGGCAAATTTGGACCCTTTTGAGAGCCATGAGGGAGAATCTGTTCCAGGCCCCTGTCCCAGCTTCTGGTGGCTTGCTGGCCGCCTCTGGCATTTCTTGGCTTACGTTTACATCCCCCTGATCTGGATGTTCACGTGGTATTTTCCCTCTGTCTCTAGTTCCAAATTTCTCCTTTTTTTTTTTTTCTTTTAATAAAAACACTTATAAGGCCCATCTTACTCCATTATTAACTAATCACATCCACAATGACCCTAATTCCAAGTAGGGTCATATTCTGAGGTACTAGGGGTCCAGACTTCAACATATGGAATTTGGAGGACTCAATGCAATCCAGAACAGAGGCTGTGGTAGGAATGAAGAACTGCGGTGAGATTTTTAGCAAGGTGGGTGCTGATGGAAATGGGCCAGACAACAGTGCTGCGTGTGGATGGGGAAGGAATGGGACTTTGACTTATACATGTGCTGTGGAGCCAGGCTGTAAACTGCTATGAAAGCCAAGATAGTGAAGTCACACTTGGTGTAAAGGGTAGGTGGGAGCCACTGTAGACTCTTGAGCCAGATTTGGAATAGGGTAAAAATGGCATTTTAGGCCATTGGCTCAGGCAGGTGTATGGAGGATGAATTGCAGGGTCTGTCAGCAGAGTGTGTGTGGGGGTCATGGTGGGGAGAGGAAGGAAGGGGGAGGGGAGAAGAAGGAGAGGGAGGGGAGGGGAGGAGAATAAAGGGCGGGTCTAGTTGCCCTCTGGCTACCACTTTGGGAGTAGAATGGAAAGGCTGTAGACTGTGAGAGTTTTTAAAGGGAAAAGAAGATGGTAGGATTTGATTCATTAACTGGGTTCAGAAGATGGGAGCAGTCATGATAGGAACCAGGATCTAAGGTTGAGAAGGGTAAGTTGGCATGGATGTTCATCCATGGGCACGCTCAGGTGAAAAACATAGTTTGGAATGTTCCGTGTTTGAAATGCTGTGCAGCATCTAAGAGGACATTTGCTCTGTTCAGAGGTCAGCAAACATTTTTTGTAAAGGGCCTGGTAGGAAATATTTTAGACTCTATGGGCCACAGGGTCTCTGTCTTAACTATTCAGCGGCTGGTCCATCAGGAAAGTAGGTGGTAGCCAATATGTAAATGAACGGGCGTGGCTGTGCTTCAATAACACTTTATTTACAAGAACAAGCAGTGGGCTGGATTAGGTGTAAGGGCAGTAGTTTGGTGACTTCTGCTCTAGATGACCGGAGCCATGATACAACCCACACGTTAAAAGGAGGGAGAACACACAGGTCCTTTAAAGCTGGTTTTGAGATCTCTTTTGGAGTGATGAATAGTTCATATCCAGTGGAAGTCTATAGTATCAACTAAAACTTACTTTTTCATGCATGTAGCATTTTATTGGGAATCCACTAGGTGCCAAGGATGTTTGCATGTTATCACTGTCACTCTCCACTGACAACTTTGTGAGTTGGCCAACTCTTATTCCCATCCTGCAGTTGAGGAAACTGAGGCAGCCCTGAGTAAGGCAGCATGGAGTTGTTTACTTTTTCCTGACTAGGAAGTTTAACCTGTCTCTGGGTAGAGGTCTTTCACTCAGGCAGGAAGTTGGCCTGGGCTTGACGGTTTGCCCGAGGCAGTATCAAATTTAACACCTGCTTACATGTTGTCAAAATTTTAACTTTGCCCCACAATTAGCAGTCTTCTGGATAACTGCACTCTGTGTTCTTGCTAGAGAGTAAGGCCCTGGAACTGTATCACATCTACAACTTGTTCAGAGCCTGGAAGAAAGAAAAGTTGAAGAAGAATAATTTAAGGCTCATGTAATTTGCCCTTTTCTCTAGATTACCTACATTTTCCCCTTTGATCGAGTTGATTGCTGGGTCCCTCACAGAATATTTCTCATATAATTTAAGACTTCATCTTGGTCTCTTTGCTGGAATTGCTGCAGAAAAGTTGTGTGGATTTTGATGGAGCTGAGAATTGTCATTGAAAATACCATTTATTACATTCCCCCAAATATTGCTCCCTGTGAGAAAGTTATCTCAGAATTTAACATAAGGAAATTTCTTCTCTTCTGAGAAAATATGATTCTGTTTCTCCCTAAAGAGAACCACACAACTAATTGTGTTTTCTGTTTTGATTGGACTTCCAGGAAGCTCAGAGCCATGTTTAAAGCACAAAGATAACAACTATTGTCACTGACTACCAACTGTTTTCAAGACTGAATCTCCCTTTTGGGTCCTATTTTATTAATTTTCTTTTTTCTACTATAAGCTCCTTCAAATACTTCTTAAAGAGAAATGAGTGTTTCAAAAACATAAATTTAAATTGAATTGATTCAGAATTAGAGAGTTTTTCAGCCAATCAAATAGTACCCTAAGTTCTATTAGACTAAAGAAATATATTAAAAAAGACTTTATGACTAAGGGCAGACATTTGCTTGTGTAACTGTTAGAGGATACATGGTGTTTGCCCTATGATGACAGATTATTTCTCATCTGTTGAGTCACCTGCCCAGAAGGATTACTGCATATATTTGCCTTAACACTAAGTACTGGGTAAGATACGGAGGATGCGATGAAGCATGAGGTTTGGTGTTAGAAGACCTGAGAACTTGTTTTAACTCTGCCACTAAACAGTCATGTGACTTCAGGCCAGTGTCCCTAACCTCAGAGCAATGATTTTGAATGTGCCTTTAAATTAACCTTCTGTGTACTAGTGTGTACTTGCTGCTGTCTGCCATTCACTCTCTTGTGTTGTTCCTCGAGATTGAGTTGTATAAACCACATTAATTCAAATAGATTTGAGTAGCTAACAAAGATGAGTGCAATAAAATGAGATGAAATGAACTGAAACAAATAAAAGACAAGTTTCTGCAGAGAGAAGAAACAAGACTAGAAAGATGAGAAGATAGATAGGTAGTAGGTAGACACCTGTCGAATACAACACCAGTATCCATCTGCCTGTGGAAAGCCCATTTCGTTTCCGCACAAACACAGATAGCCTTGGAAATGGAAGCAAAATGGAGTAAGAGTGTGAAGAAATCTTTGTCTTAAGTTAAACTTAACCAACACATGACAGAGACATAGCATGCGTTGATTGAGTGTTAGAAATGAGTTGCTGAGTCATCGAGCTCTAAAGGTGCTTACTGGATTCGGTAAATGGAAACTTCTCCAGCCCAAGGTGCAGCAGGGAAGCTCATGAGATTTGCTACAGTGGGACCAGAAGGCATTTGGCTCCCAGTGACTGCTTGTGGCTCGAAGAGAATGAGCAGGGCCTCTGAGAACTGGGCAGATGGTGGTAGGGAAAGTAAAAAACAGAAAAGGAAGTAGCTTGGGGAATTCAACAAATGGCACTTCTGGTGAACTTAGTGAGTAATAAGGTGATAGAGGGGCCATTCCTCTTTATGGGAAACATTCTCTGGTGAGCTTTTCGAATGGGAAATTCTCAAATACTCTAATGCGCTGATATGAAAGATTTATGTAGCAAGAGGCCTGAAGAGATAGCAGAAGGAATTTGAAGCTATGGGGGTTGGCAGTCCTGCCATTAATACTTCATTCATTTAACAAATATTTATAGAGCTCCTACCATGCACTGGATACTATGTCAATCACTTGAGGGAACGGGGCAAGGGAACAAATAATGAGTAATAGATCATATCTGTCTTTCAGAAGTATCTATCGGAATGAAGAAGCTGGCATAAAATAGATCTTATTAATTTATTAAAAGTATTTATTGAGCACCTATTATGTACCAAAGTTAGTGTCAGGTGAGATCCACAGTGCAGAATTAGAATGAACACTATCTGTCTTGAAATGTTTAGAAATCTGTAAATCAGGGAGGTGGTGGTGGTTGTTTCTGTCTCCAAAGAGCATTAACAGACTGCTGAGCGCTGCAGAGATTAAATGGAATTGGAAGGTCCAAGTAGCTAACTAATAAAGCAATAGTAAGAACAACAGAGATTCCTATTGTTTAGGTTATTTCCTGGCATATTTATTGTGAAGAGCTATTTAATATTTACATAAATGGTAGGTCTTCTTAGTTCTGAAGATTGAGGTTGCCCTGTGAAGGCCCTTTAGCTGTTGGGACATGCCCTAGTTCTTCATACTTTGAGATACAACTGAATGCTTTGAATTTCTTTGGGACTTTTTCTTATTCTTTCTCTCTCTCTCTCTCTCTCTCTCCCTCCCTCCCACTCCCCTCTAGCCCTGAGCTATACTGTGTGTTTTACATACATATGTTATTGAACCCTCGCAAGAATCCTGGGAGGTTCTCCTCAAGGGTTTTGATGGAGTCCTTTCTCACATTGAGGTCCTTCATCCATTTTGAGTCTATTTTCATGTGTGGTATAAGGAAATGGTCCAATTTCATTTTTCTGCATTTGGATGTCCAGTTTTCCCAGCACCATTTGTTGAAGAGGCTGTCTTTTTTCCATTGGACATTCTTTCCTGCTTTGTTGAAGATTAATTGACCATAGAGTTGAGGGTCTATTTCTGGGCTTTCTATTCTGTTCCATTGATCTACATGTCTGTTTTTGTGCCAGTACCATGCTGTCTTGATGATGACAGCTTTGTAATAGAGCTTGAAGTCCGGAATTGTGATGCCACCAACTTTGGCTTTCTTTTTCAATATTCCTTTGGCTATTCGAGGTCTTTTCTGGTTCCATATAAATTTTAGGATTATTTGTTCCATTTCTTTGAAAAAGATGGATGGTACTTTGATAGGAATTGCATTAAATGTGTAGATTGCTTTAGGTAGCATAGACATTTTCACAATATTTATTCTTCCAATCCAGGAGCATGGAACATTTTTCCATTTCTTTATGTCTTCCTCAATTTCTTTCATGAGTACTTTATAGTTTTCTGAGTATAGATTCTTAGCCTCTTTGGTTAGGTTTATTCCTAGCTATCTTATGGTTTTGGGTGCAATTGTAAATGGGATTGACTCCTTAATTTCTCTTTTATCTGTCTTGTTGTTGGTGTAGAGAAATGCAACTGATTTCTGTGCATTGATTTTATATCCTGACACTCTACTGAATTCCTGTACAAGTTCTAGCAGTTTTGGAGTGGAGTCTTTTGGGTTTTCCACATAGAGTATCATATCATCTGCAAAGAGTGATAGTTTGACTTCTTCTTTGCCAATTTGGATGCCTTTAATTTCCTTTTGTTGTCTGATTGCTGAGGCTAGGACCTCTAGTACTATGTTGAATAGCAGTGGTGATAATGGGCATCCCTGCCGTGTTCTGGACCTTAGCGGAAGAGCTTTCAGTTTTTCTCCATTGAGAATGATATTGCGGTGGGTTTTTCATAAATGGCTTTGATAATATTGAGGTATGTGCCCTCTATCCCTACACTTTGAAGAGTTTTGATCAGGAAGGGATGCTGTACTTTGTCAAATGCTTTTTCAGCATCTATTGAGAGTATCATATGGTTCTTGTTCTTTCTTTTATTGATGTATTGTATCACATTGACTGATTTGTGGATATTGAACCAACCTTGCAGCCCTGGAATAAATCCTACTTGGTCGTGGTGAATAATCCTTTTAATGTACTGTTGAATCCTATTGGCTAGTATTTTGATGAGAATTTTTGCATCTGTGTTCATCAAGGATATTGGTCTATAGCTCTCTTTTTTGATTGGATCTTTGTCTGGTTTTGGGATCAAGGTGATGCTGGCCTCATAAAATGAGTTTGGAAGTTTTCCTTCCATTTCTATTTTTTGGAACAGTTTCAGGAGAATAGGAATTAGTTCTTCTTCAAATGTTTGGTAGAATTCCCCTGGGAAGCCGTCTGGCCCTGGGCTTTTGTTTGTTTGGAGATTTTTAATGACTGTTTTAATCTCCTTACTGATTATGGGTCTGTTCAGGCTTTCTGAAGAGACAGCAACCTCGTCAACCTCAACCGCAGCAACATCTTCCTAGAAACATTGCCAAAGGCAAGGGAAGCAAGGGCAAAAATGAACTATTGGGATTTTATCAAGATCAAAAGCTTTTGCACAGCAAAAGAAACAGTTAACAAAACCAAAAGACAACTGACAGAATGGGAGAAGATATTTGCAAACGACATATCAGATAAAGGGCTAGTGTCCAAAATCTATAAAGAACTTAGCAAACTCAACACCCAAAGAACAAATAATCCAATCAAGAAATGGGCAGAGGACATGAACAGACATTTCTGCAAAGAAGACATCCAGATGACCAACAGACACATGAAAAAGTGCTCCATATCACTCGGCATCAGGGAAATACAAATCAAAACCACAATGAGATATCACCTCACACCAGTCAGAATGGCTAAAAGTAACAAGTCAGGAAATGACAGATGCTGGTAAGGATGCGGAGAAAGGGGAACCCTCCTACACTCTTGGTGGGAATGCAAGCTGGTGCAACCTCTCTGGAAAACAACATGGAGGTTCCTCAAAATGTTGAAAATAGAACTACCCTATGACCCAGCAATAGCACTACTGGGTATTTACCCTAAAGATACAAACGTAGTGATCCGAAGGGACACATGCACCCGAATGTTTATAGCAGCAATGTCCACAATAGCCAAACTATGGAAAGAACCTAGATGTCCATCAACAGATGAATGGATCAAGAATATGTGGTATATATACACAATGGAATACTATGCAGCCATCAAAAGAAATGAAATCTTGCCATTTGCGACAACGTGGATGGAACTAGAGCGTATCATGCTTAGTGAAAAAGTCAAGCAGAGAAAGACAACTATCATATGATCTCCCTGATATGAGGAAGTGGTGATGCAACACGGGGGCTTAAGGGGGTCGGAGAAGAATAAATGAAACAAGATGGGATTGGGAGGGAGACAAACCATAAGTGACTCTTAATCTCACAAAACAAACGGAGGGTTGCTGGGGGAAGGGGGGTTGGGAGAAGGGGGGTGGGATTATGGACATTGGGGAGGGTATGTGCTTTGGTGAGTGCTGTGAAGTGTGTAAACTTGGCGATTCACAGACCTGTACCCCTGGGGATAAAAATATATTATATGTTTATAAAAAATAAAAATAAATAAAAAAAATAAAAGAATCCTGGGAGGTAGGTGCAATTGTTACATCTCCTGAAACTAACTTGCCCAAGGTCCCACCAGCAGTCAGTAGTGGAACGTGACTTCAAATCTACATGATGTGTCTCCTTGCAGAGGTGAAGTTTGTCTCCACCTGCGGAGTCTGAAATGTGAGACTGACACCCCCAGGAAGTAAGGCTGCTCTTTTTCAATGAAAAATTTGTGCCCTTCTTTCTTTTAAAAAAAGTTTTATTTAAATTCAAGTAATTAACAGTATTATTAGTATTATTATTAGTAATATTTAGTATTATAATAAAGTGTATTATTAGTTTCAGAGGTAGGGTTCAATGATTCATCAGTTGCATACAACACCCAGTGCTCATTCCATCAAGTGCCCTCCTTAATGTCCATCATCCAATTACCCCAGACCCTCCATCCACCTAGACTCCGGCAACCCTTACTTTGTTTCCTCGAGTTAAGAGTCTCACATGGTTTGCCCCAGTGTTTATGGCAGCAATGTCAACAATAGCAAACTGTGGAAAGGTAGGGACATGTCCTTATTTCTAAACTTGAAGACACTGTCTGTATCTCCAGGAGAAAGGATAGAGTTGGAAAACCTCTCAGTCTCATGTTCCATCTTCTCAACCTGACCAAGGAAGGAACAAGATGCAGAAGCCCACACATGTGTACCTGCATCCCACCCCTGCTCCCCGAGGTCTGTGACCATTACAGGGAAGGAATGGCTGATCTAGAACAACTGGCCTGGGGCCAAGGGATTAAATACTTGGGACACTAGGTATCTTTTTCTTTTTTCTTTTTTCCGGGATACTAACTAGCTAATTCGAATTCCATTTCTCACCCTGCTCCCTACTCATTTTTGGGTAAAACAATCATGAGAACAAGTGAGGCATCAAAAGAGAGAAGCAAGAGATATAGGCTTAGACAATTGTAATCCCTAGATTATCAAAGGTTGACACTGAAGGGGAAAACCTTATTTTCTAGAAGTGTACCAAAAGGATTAATATGTGAACTAGATGAGAAATATAGGAAATAAAAAATAAAAACAATATTACTATTGTTAGATGTTAGTGAGATGCTTATTTCAGTATTTTACATGAATTTTAAACATTTGCATAACCATACAAAGTTGATTTTATTTTTTCTTTTTATAGTTGGGGTAAATGGAAGGCAGCTATGCTCACCACTATACCACCAACGCTAGTTGGGGTAAATGAAGATCAGAGACATGAAGACATTTGCCTAAAGTGACAGACACAGCTATAAATGGTCGACCCAGGAGTCAAACCATAGTTCCTCAACTTCTACAGCCGTTAATCAATTTACTAAATCTGACCTATGTGAAAATGGTATCAACTTTACTATTTATTATTTACCAGATTTAGTAATGAAGCTTAAGCTTCATGCCCTTTCTCTTGCCAGGGCCCTTTGTAAGATTCTGGGAGAGGTCCCAGTAGTTTTTATTTATAACTTGGCATTATTTTACTCAAAGAGTCTCTCCTCAATTATGTGAGCTTTGGACCCCACAAAACTTAAATCTGCCACTGAAAGCATGATTTTATTCTAGGCTGGATCATCACACAGTCCAGTCCTTCCATTCTTGTCTCCCACCATCCTACGGAGAATCTAGTAAACAGTTCTCTTCTCTTGGCTGGCTATTAATCTCATCCAAATTCCTAGTGTGTTCCTTCTCTGGAATCTCTCTTTTTTTAAATTTTTTATTTATGTTTTTAGATTTTATTTATTTGTTTGAGAGAGAGCAAGCATGCACAAGCAGTGGGGTTGGGCAGAGGGAGAGGGAGAAGCAGGCTCCCTGCTGAGCAGAGATCCCAAGATCACGACCTGAGCTGAGGGCTGACACTTAACTGACTGAGCCACCCAGGTGCCCTTCTTTCTCTTTTTTTAGATAAGCAAGTTGTGTTGGGGGCTGACGGTTTCAGCATAAATGTATTAATCTTTTTTCTGGCATCGCACATATAACATTGCCCATGGTGTGTTTGTAACCCCTTGTGAGAACAGCTAGTCTTCTAATTATAGTAAATGCAGTCAAGGAAAAGGGCCCAGATTTTAAACAAACAGCCATGAATTCTGCATTTGCATGTCATGCTCTGAAATCATCTTTTTCTGAGTCACGGATTATCCATTTAGATCAAGCCACAAAGAGCATCGTGTTTTGTTAAGTTGGGGCCTTTGGAAAGGGTAAAAGAATTGTAGCCAAATATACTGAGATTCTGTACTCTTTAAAGTAAAACATCTTGGCAAATCATAGTTATCGAGTGGCTACACATTCAGGACAAGAATATATTCATGCTGAGTGAACTGTATTTCCAGAACTGTGACAATGTAGAACATACAATTACTGGCAGATTCAGTGAGCACTGGAGAACACTGAATTACTGTAAAAGTTGATTTGGAAACTAATTTGGACCATATGATTATTGGGATAAGACTTATCTTTATTTCTTTTTTTTTTTTTTTTTTTTTTTTTTTTAATTTTTTATTTTTTATAAACATATATTTTTATCCCCAGGGGTACAGGTCTGTGAATCACCAGGTTTACACACTTCACAGCACTCACTAAATCACATACCCTCCCCAATGTCCATAATCCCACCCCCTTCTCCCAAACCCCCTCCCCCCGGCAACCCTCAGTTTGTTTTGTGAGATTAAGAGTCACTTATGGTTTGTCTCCCTCCCAATCCCATCTTGTTTCATTTATTCTTCTTCTACCCACTTAAGCCTCTTACTCTATAAAAACAAACTCAGTATGTGTAAGGATGTATTAGTTCAGGCAAAAACAATGTTACTAATAAGCCTTGTGACCTTGGTGATGACGATGACGATGATGATGATGTTAATGTTGATGTTGATGTTGATGATGATAATGACTCAAGTTCATAGTTTTGATTATTGACTATGTCAGGTACCACACTGAGCACTTTACATCCATTATCACATTTAATCCTCACAACTCTATCACTGTTCCCATTTTTCAGATGAGGCCACTGAGGCCCAGAAAGGTCAAGTGACTTTCCAGGTCATTTGCTAAGTCATGGACCTGGGATTTGAGCAAGATCTCATAGTAGAACCCAAGATCTTAAACAAGGTTCATGCTATTTCAACTTTTGGGGTTCTGTTTTCCAATCCATAAAATGAGGGGCTTGGCTCCCCCTGGTTTTTGTTTCTTCTAGCTGTAAAGCTCTAGGATGCTATGATTTCAATTGTAATCCTCTGGCAGCAAAAGAGCACTTGATTTTTTACTAATATGTTTGTTTTTCAAATTGATCTCTACCAGCTCAGGGTAATTAAAACCCTACAGCTCTGACATTTCCCAAATAAACAGAGGCGTGCACATTCGCCAGCTTTCATGGCAGTGCCTATGGTTCTGTTTATGCATAGCACCTAAGATAAAAATCAAATATATGGTGAAAAGTCGTGAGCTCTGTAGGAACTGAGGAATAATGTGTGTATAGCCTAGCCTAATGTCCTATAAGTTTCTGTTTCTTTCCTAATGGCAATAAGTGTTGGCTTGATGGTCCAGGGCTCCAATAACAACTTCAGATGATCTGTTGGTGAGTAGTACTTAACATTCGTGGTGGCTATGCAGTGGAACGGTGAATGTGGGCTTAAAAATGCAGAGTATTGATGTATGCAGTAGCTTGCAATCCAGGTAACCATTATGGCCAGAGTAGCAGAATTAATTTGAAAAATGCTCAGCCTTTCTGGATTAAGATGCTGTCATGGCGGAGTTCTTTATGCACAACTTTAGTTACCATGGAAATCATGATGTAGAATGTTCTAAGTTCTTGGCATCTCTGGATGGCAAGTGTTTATTTACCTTTCATAAAGAATATATTCCTGAATGGAGGCAGAAATAGAACAGGTTTCCTACAAAGGGTATGGATGGGGGCGTTCCTTAGGTACAATGTGGCAGGACAAGGGGAGGACCATTTGCTCATTTCATAAAGAGCTACTGAGTGCTTCTTTCTTGGCTTTCTGTTGGGAGGTCTTGGCACCCAGATGAATTGTGTGAAGACTTGTCTTCAGGAGCTTGTAGTATGGGTGAGAAGCTGCATATGAAAAGCTCTCTGTATGCTTACATGGTGCACATGTTTTTCTCTACATTCATGAAGAAGATGGCACTGAGCTGAGCCTTAAAGATAAGAATTCAGACCTACAGATACTGGGATGAGAGTGGAGAGGAAGGAAAGATGGTGGAGTGGCTAGGTGAAGCAAGACAAGAGACAGACTGGGCCTTCAACAAGTCTGTCTGTACTTTTCCATTGTAGCACCATTGTCATTGTCATTGTGTTATCATTTGATTGCTCACCTTCTCCCCACACTGGAGTATAAGTTCCTTCACAGCACGGACAAGGAACAAGGTCTGTTGTTATTCACTGACATATCCCAAGTGCCTATGACCCTCTCTGGTATGTGGAAGGAGCAGTAGCTATGTATCATGTGGAGAGAAGAAAACAGGTTTGGAACAAGACTGGCTAAGAGTGGAGGGACATGCAGAATCTTGGGATCAAAGACACATTGTAGTTTAGTTATCCCAACTGCTGGACAAGTATTTTTAAAAAAGCAGTTTTACCTTGTCATGGCCATAATGCTAGCTGGGCACATGGAAAGAACTGAAAAAACAAACAAATGAACAAAACAACTAAGCAGACATTAAGACTATGAATAGGAGTCAGAATGGGGGGCAATTTAATTTATCTCAACAAACATGTAGCAACCACAAGCAAAGCATTATGGAGGTCAAGATGAACTTTAAAGGAATTTCAAAGGAGGAAAGATTGTGTCTTCTTGGTAAGTAATCGCTTCACAGAAGAAGCAGTATTTCAAGTACAATTTGAATAATAGGTAGATTTTTTTCTAGGTTGGAAATGTAGTGGAGAAAGGTATTCCAATAAAGAAAAAAACAAAAAAATAAAATACCAACCAAAACCAAAACCAAAAGTAGAGTTGGGAAGAGAAAGAACAGTTATGAAGAACTTATGTATCAAGTATTTTAGTTTGTGTTTTACTTAAATCATCTTACTTATTCTTTGCAGAACCAAATAGGGCAAGATTACAGATGAAGAAAGTAACCTTCCTACTGGAGTTGTGACTTGAATCCATGCCTGTGTGACTCAAATCTGGTACGAATGGTAATAATAATAGGTAACATGAATTGAGCTACCTTTTTCCTTATCATCTTAGGAAACCCCATCCTTCGTGAGTCAACACAAACATCTCCTCCCTGGTGATTTTTCCCATAACCTCTGCATCGAGTGCTCTGCCCCTGTCCTAATTAGAATAGCTATTTAAGTATATTACAATTTTCCAATGACATCTGTTTGGAATGCTCTAGATCTAGATCATGAACTTGTTGAGGAGAGGGATGGGGGTGTCTGCCACCTTCTGTAGATGGGCTCTTGGTGGCACTTCTTCGTGTGACCAGATTTTGAATTCATATTCTCATGTGAGATCATCAGATGAGCTGAGTCTGAACTACATGATTGTGCCCTCACTGTAAGAAGTCCAATAGAGTTTGTATCAACTTTGTGGTGAGATGGGCTGATAAGATGTGGAATCCCCCGACGTACATGTTGGTGTTCAGGTGAGCCAAACATTCAAAAAGAAATTCAGGAGTCTACCAGAGAAGCCAAAGTTGTCAAAATCATTCCTTGAAGCACCTCTGAGTAAAATATAAATAAATTTAAAAATCAATCAATCAATCAATCAATCTTGGCTTGGGTCTGTGTTACGGATAAAAGAAGAATAGGAGAAAGAATAAAGGCATGGCCAGCCTCACAGAGACACACAGTGGGACTCTGCACGGGCAGCAGGTTGCAGAGTTCATCCTCTGAGCTTAGTGTGCACATCACCTGTGGGGTCTGGGGTTTATGGACTCATTTAAAAAATATTTTAATAGTTATTTATTTTCAAGTATATCATGCAAAATAATTAGCACATCAAAACTGTGAGTTCACAGCTACTACTGCTTAGGAAAAGATTACATTTAAGTTCGGTTTACAAAGAGTAATTCAATATTAAAAGGATTAGGTTATGATACGGCAGGTGGCACATAGCTGTGGCGTGGTTTCCGCAGGTAGCAGAGGAATGGCTGGAAGCTCCTGCATAGAGACAGGAGGCCAGAGCCTCACTCATTCTCTACATGTCTTTATCTCAATGGGTCTCAACTTCATACTTTAAAGGGGTACAAAAATACCATCTTGGCTTCCTGGAGTGAGGTCTAGACTAGATCTCTTATGCTGTCCAGGTGACTCTTTAGACAGTTTGCCAAGATGGCTTGTGAATTTGGGGGGGATTTAATCTATTCATCCTCATCATTCAGGAGAGACCAGGAAATGTCAGACCCCCAAGTATCAGTCTTTAAATATGGGCCTGCATCTGAGTGGCTTTGGGGGAAGGGTCATCATGGTTGGGTGTGTTTTTTTATGTTTGCTAACTGACATAAGATCAAATTTTGATTTGCTCTAAGTATAGGTCTGCTTCCTGACTCAACTTCCCATCCCCTGGCTTTCCCATCCCTAAATCCTTCCTTTGAGTTACTGGCCACTAACTCTGAGACTGTGAGCTGACTGAGATGTGAACATGCCCAGTCTAGCTTCCAGTCTAGCTCGTGGTAGGCCCATAATGGATGTAGAAACAAATCTCCTGAGAGTGGACATAATTTTGCTTCTCTAAGTTCAGCTCTCAGGAAATTGTACTACCTTTTTATGTGTCTCCTCCCTCTTCCACACAAATAATTTAGTTACTTATTCCTTGGGGACATTTATGGTTCAACAAGACCTGCCACTTCAGGAAGCAGGGGAGGAGAGAAACTGAGAGGGGGAGAGCACTTTGCATTTGTTAAGGTGTTGGAGTAGCTCTGGCATGGGGAGAACCTGGCTGAAGTGAGGCAGTAGTGGTGAGGACAGCCTGAACTCACTGCTCTGAGCATTTGTGAAGTGGCAGCAGAAGGCAGATCTGAATATAAGAGAGATTTGGAGAGGTGCCCTCATTGTAGGGTCTGCTTTCAGATGATTGTTCAGTATAGCTTGTATTGCACTGGCAGAGAGTTTGGACCCTAACAGTTAACCTGGGTCAACTCCCAGACTGAGGAAGTGGGGATCATGCCCTCGGTAACCAAGACTTGATACCATTCATTTCCACTCATGGTTCCATGAATAAACCTCCGATGGGTCATTTCATCATTTAACTGCCTCCCCTTGTCTTTGAGTTAGTAATAGTATGGTTGATGATATCTCTGCTCCCCAAATATTCCCTTTTCCTTGTTGGACCTTCAGGGCAGTTACCTGTTTCCACCTTGTTAAACGTACAAGTGGCCATATGATTTGCATCTGCCAATGAAATATGGGCCAATGTGATGCATGGCTCCTGGGCAAAAGCTTTAAGAGCCAGCAACATTTTTCTCTCTTTTTCCTCTGCCACAATATCTAGCAATGTTCCAGTTTGGGTCCCCGAGCACACGTGAGTTGGAGCAAAGCCGCAGCGAAACTGCAATGGATACAGAGTGAATTCAAGAGATAAATCTTGCTATTAGAAATCACTGAGCTTTTCTCTGTGTGCTGTTTGTTAGGCCTGTATAAACTAGCCCATCCTGGCTGATATGTTAATGATGGTAATAATGCCAGCAATAAAAATATTGCCATTTGGGGGAGCTAAGCCCTGTGCTAAGGATTTTGCATGCTCCATCTCATTTAATTTGGTAACAACCTTGTGAAGTAGATCTATTTCCTCAGTTTGCAGATGAGGAAGTTGGAACTCAGATTGAAAAAGTTTATTGTGGTCATATCACTAGAATGGAGGGTCAGGATTTGATCTGGCCCTTGCTCTAAACTGCTTCACCTTATTGTACATATCCATCTCAATAACTCTGTCAAGCTGTCATCCCACACAAGTGCCAAGGCATCCAACTCTCAGATGCCTCAGATATAAATCCTGGCAAGGAATACACCTACAAAAGCAGGACATTATATCCTCTTATATGAGGAACAAAATAAGAAAGTGTCACTAATCCACTCCTTACAACTTAAAAACCTACTGTTTATCATATAAGAGAAGATAAGATACATAAATATATGATTCCTTATTATAAAAGAATGCCCTACACCTACAAAAATAACCCAATAATGGAAGTTATATAAATAAAAAGCACAAATATTTATCACCAACAAAATGACACTGTACAAGCAAATTTGGAAGGAATACTTATTATGTAAATATACTACATATGTATGCTTATATGCACATATTTATGTGTATGTATTCATACATGTATATATATAAAACACACACATATTATAAATATGTATGTATATAATCTGCTATAGAAGTAATGGATGGATGATTCATATTTCATCCAATATTTCATCCAATAGTCTGGATGATTCATATTTGCCTTGAAGTTTAGTTATTGGATAATTATAGACCTAAAATACTCTTGGTGCAAATGTGCACCATTACATACAGTAGGGTTTACCAAACAACTGACAACAAACACAATTAATAATGATATAATGAAACCACAGTAATCTGTAATTAAAAAACAAGAATAGCAACAATTTGAAAACCACAACCAACCAACCCAAAACAGCACTGCTAGTACATTGACAACAATGGATCCTTCCTGAAACCTGTGGGAATTCCAGCTGTGTGCGCCTGGCTTATGTTGGAGTTGGCAATGTCGCCAAGCATTGTCTGGGAGCCAAACTTGTTAGCAGAGCAATGAATTAGCATCCTCGATCCACTTGTAATGCGCTGACTTTAATTTATGAAGACTAAAATTTAGTGACCTCTAATAGTCCACATAGTAATAAATAATCCGTATGGCTATGAATTAAATCAGGACCGGTTTTCTTCCATTGAAATGGCAGCCAATCAATGGGTCTCATTGGTTTTAGTTGGATAATCATAATTCTAGAAGTCTGGTGAACCAGATTGCCTGACTTTTTCCAATGAGATCTCAATTTAGGTAGATTTTCTGGCAAATACCTCCACAAGTAGGGGCCCAGACTCTGGGTGTCTGCTTCCTGTATATTTTCAACAAGGTCTTTGGGGATCTACTGGTCACTTCTGGGGCTGCATTTGTTTTTGTTTTTGTTTTTTTAAGATTTTATTTATTTTATTTGACAGAGAGAGAGATCACAAGTAGGCAGAGAGTCAGGCAGAGAGAAGGGGAAGCAGGCTCCCTGCTGAGCAGAGAATCCAATGTGGGGCTCGATCCCAGGACACTGAGATTATGACCTGAGCCTGAAGACAGCGGCTTAATCCACTGAGCCACCCAGGCACCCTGGGGCTGCATTTGTTTTGCCAGGGGCTTTAGTTCAGAGAGAGGAGTGCCTTGTGTTGAGGGTTTATGTGGTTTGCTGTGACTCAGTGGTGAGCATGACATTTCCTAAGGCTGGGAGAATGCCAGTCCATCCATGGGCCTGTAGAACAGAATGGCCAACCTGTTTCATAGACAGTGATGAGGAAGGAAAAGGAGCTTCAGACTCTGGTGGAGAAATGTTTTTTTGGTCCCTAGCTGGGGACTAAAAGCCTCTGTGTGATTTTTCTCCAGGGCCTCTGTTTGGACCATTATCCAGGTAATTTTTCTGGCTTCCCTATTCCATCACTCCCCACTTCTGTACCCTCCCCTCCTATTGCCACCAGTAGAGGTAAATGGTAATGGATGACTTGGTACCTGTTCAAATGAACATCCAACAACTGGAAAAGACTGTCTTTTTTTTTTTTTTAGACTCAAGTTTGACCACTCTCAGTTTAAAATATCTTGCTGGCACATACACCTGCTTTGTATGTCCTCAACATGTATATTACTTCTTTTTCTTTATGTATATTACTTCTTAGGATACCAATGGGTATCCTAAGGGTTGAATTATGTCCCCCCAAATAAATACATTGGAGTCCTAACTCCCCCATATCTCAGAATGTGATCTTGCTTGGAATCAGGGTCTTTCCAGCAGTAATCAAGTTAAAATGAGGTCATGAGAATGGGCTCTAATCCAATAAGACATGTACTTATACAAAGGGGACATTTGGACAGAGACAGACATGCAAAGGGAAGACTATTGAAGACACAGGGAGTATACCATCTATAAGTCAAGGAATGCCTACAGCTACCAGAAGCCAGAAGAAAGACATGGAACCGATTCTCCCTTACAACCCTATGAAGGAATCAATTCTGACAACACCTTGATTTAGAATTTCTAGCTTCCAGATCTGTGAGACAATAAATTTCCGTTGTTTACGCCACCCAGTTAAAGCAGCCCCAGGAAACTAATACACCATGTAACATTGCCGATGGTATTAATGCATTAAAGTTTAATTTAATTTAACAAGTGCCTGTCAATGAATTCAGGCAGAGGTGGTGATATCTGATAATGGCTTAATGTGTTTCTCCCTCCTTTAAGCTTCCAAATTTTTTCTTCCCCACTGGGACCTACACTCCATTTTCCCACCAACATTTCACTGTCCCTCAATCTCCTCCATGTCCTCAGTTCACTCTACTAGCTTAGAGTCCCTGGGCCATCATTATAATCCTTTTTTTTTACATCCCATTAATGACTTCATCCTCTTCCTCCTCATTACTCTCTTCTGGAAAACCTCAGCCTTGATTAAGTTCCACTCTCTGATTGTACTCATACAATTAAATGTGGCCAGTGAAAACATACATGATGAACAGTAACACTTTAATTAATAGCCACTGAAATATCTGGTATGGTCATTCCCTCTCTTCCCAGAGGAAGATTTTTTCCCTCTTCTCCTTCCTCAAAATGCTGTATCCCTACCTCTCCTCTTCCCTCTCAGCTAATGACCTTGCTTCTTGTCTCACAGATGCAATCAATAGAAGATGTCTTCACGTTCCAGTTTCTACATCTACCTAACTCTGGCTGCTGCCTTCTCTGGCCTCTTTTCTCGGTAGATGGGCAGCCCATGCTCTTGTCTCAGTCTGGATCCCCATCATGGGTGCCAGACCTCCACTTTTCTCTCTTGTTTAGGGAGAAGTTGACTCTTGTCACTGAGTCTCCTCTTGTCCTATATCACCAACATTCCCTGTTTACTCATCTGCCGGATACTTCCCATCAGCATACAAACATGCTGTAAGTTTTCACATTTTAAAAAAAGAAACTCTCCCGACACACACTTCTTCCACCTGCCTCTTCATTTTTTAGAACTTCTCTATGAAAAAACTAGTTGAACAACTTGTCTTTATGCTTTTCTTCTTCTTTTTGTTCTCTCTTGAATTTACTCTGATCAGTCTTTTGCCTCCAGATTAAGGCCACTGAAACTAATTCTGCGAAGGTCACACTCATGTTCTCTAACTGCTATGCCCATTGGTCCATTCTCAGTCCTCAACTTCCTGGACTTCTCAGAAGTACTTGACATGACGATCAGTTCTTCTCATTGAGATACGTTCTTTCTTAGGCCCCAAGATTCCTTATTTATCTGTATTTCCTCCTGTCTCAATAGTCACTCCTTCTGCATATCCTTTGAGGCTTTCTCCTCATTTCCCAAACTGTTGAATGCTGGCATAGTGCCAGGACTCAGCCCTTAGAATTCTTAGCTTCTGTATTGATCTCATGCTCCATGTGATATTCCATCTCATGGTTCAGAATATCTAAATGCTGACCATCCCTATCTTATTTTTCCAATTTTGACCTCTTCCTCGGATGTCAGATTCAGGTGCCCACTCAACACTTCCACTTCGGTGTCTAATAGGATCTTAAAGCTAACAGAGCCCAGAGTAAACTCCAGTCTCATGGGTCTCCCCGACCTTCCAGGCTTTCCTCCAGCAGTGACCCTTTCAGAGTCCATACTAACTCTCCCTATCATCTGCTTAGACTCCAAAATGACACTTACCTCTAACTCCTATTTCATATTTAATCCATCAGAATGAAAGATATGGACTCATCTTTCAAAAGGTACATAATACTTACTGATTTCTCCCACCTTTGCTTCTTACCTTGGTCCCAGCTACAATCATCTAATACCTTGTTTCAGAGATTGTTTCTTAATTGTTTTCTGCACTTCTGACTGTGACACTCTGTTTTACCCAAGCCACCCTGATCCTAATGATAGATTGATTTGCTGTTTATAACAGCCTAATTGAAATATTTTCACCTATTCTGTGTAATTCACCTATTTAAAATGTACAATTTTATGGCTTTTAGTTTATTTACAGAGTCATGAAGCTGTTAGCACAATAAAGTTTAGAACATTGTCATTGCCCCCCCAAAGAAACCCCAAACCATTTCGTGGCCGCTTCTTATTTCATTGTCACCTTCCCTGCCCACCCCCAGTCCCTAGGCAGCTACTAATCTCATTTCTGTCTTTATTAATTTTCTTATTTCGGATATTTTGTATAAACAGAATCATGCAGTATGTGATCCCCTGTGACTGGCTCTTCTCATCCAGCCTGCTGTGTTTGAGGTTCATATTATAACATGGATCAGTGTTTCATTTCTTTTTATTACCAAGTAATATTGTATTCTATAGATAGATTACATTCTATTCATCTGTTCATCAGTTAATGGACATTTGTGTTGTTTCCACTTTGGGCTATTATGAATAATGCTGCTATGAACATTTATGTACAAGCTTTGGCATGCGCATATGTTTTCATGTCTCTTGGGTATATAAGTAGGAGTGGAATTGCTGAGTCATATGGTAACTCTCTGTTTAACCTTTTGAAAAACTGCCAGATTGTTTTCCAAAGTGACTGCATCATTTCACATTTCTACCAGCAATGTATGAAGGTTACACTTTTTCCATATTCTTGCCAACATTTGTTTTATCTGACTTTTTGCTTATAGCCAGCCATCCTAGTGAGTGTGAAGTGATCTCTCATTATTTAGATGTCCTTACACATGTAAGTCAAATCGTGTCACGCCCCCTCCCTTTTCTAAGTACCCAGATGGCTCATCACTCGTAGTAAAATCCAAAGTTCTTCAAGTGGTTGTTAAGGCCCTGTGTGATTTGCTCCCCACCCTTCCCAATCCTACTCTTACCGCCATGTTCCCTTTGGCTCTTTCTGCTCAGTTTGGCCATATACCCTTTGCAGATACCATGCCTTCTGCCTGCAACAAACATTTCTTCCAGATACCCATCCTACTGGCCCCTCACCTCCTTTGGGTCTCTGTTCAACTGTTGCTTTTGTCAGGGAGGTCCTCCCTTAACACTCTTTAGTTCTTGAAGCATCTTTCCTGTAGACACCATAGCCAGCAATTGGGAGTATGTTGAGCCAAGGAGATATTTCAATAGGTGCCCCAAGCCACATGAATTCAGCAGCCTGTCCCTTATTCTTGTAACTTCTACACTGCCCATGACCTTAACAAAACCTGATACTTAAATTAACAACAACAACAACAACAACCACCAAACAAAATTTGCCCCAACTGGATTTTCTTATTCTTTCAGAATAAGGGAAAATAAGGTGGAATGGAAATGCTTATTGGGTAGGATGTTAACATATAACCTATAACATTACGAGAGGAGAGTTGGTATTGGAAATTTGGCCCCATTTTCCCCTTAGGCCCTCTGAAGAGAATGTGCTGTGAATATTTGGAATAACAAAAGGTGATAGGCAGGTGCAAGCATGTGTGTAGGGTACCCACCAGGCAAGCATTCTAATTCTTACCTTGTCACTAAGTTGCTGGATGACCCTGAATAAATCACTTAACCTTCCTGGGCATATTTTCTCTTTTTGTAAAACAAGGGGGCTGGGCTACATGATCTTTGAGGTCTCCTCTAGACCTGATGTCCTATATTCTGGCATACTTTTCACCTAATGCTTGACTTTAGGCCTTAGGGTCCTGGGAACGGGCAGCTTCAGCCAAAGATCTCCAAATGCAATTTGAACCTGGTGGAGCTTAATGTATTTTTGTGTCTGGGCTTCAGGAGATCAAGCTCTGAGTTGGCAATATGGAGAATTCAGTTGCTATTTTTGACAAGCAGTAGGATTTATTGAACGATACGTTGTATCTGGCAGCATTACTGACAAATCAGGGAACAAGGACAGTGTTAAGAATTTCAAAACAGTTAAAGGGCCTTAAAAGGTAGACCCTAACGAGGACAGTAGATTATTTTAAGAACCATGGGGTTGGTCTTGCAAAACCCTCATTATATAAAACGAGCTACTGAAAGACAGGGAGGTGGCATAAGGGGATATGTGGGGAGGGGAGAGCTTTGGGAGGGAAAGTCTCAGATGGGCTGTGCAAGAGGACTATTACTCTTGTCCTTAGTGGTCAGGTGATTTCTTATTAGTGTGTGTTTGTTGGGAAGAGGGGAAGTGATCATGAAAAATGGTGAGGGCACGAGAGGTTGGTTGAGGGTGGTTTGTCTCTATGTTGCTTATGGAAATAAAAGACTTAATTCCTATAAAACAAAAGGACTATTAAGGACAAGCAAAGATCAGAGCTCATTTGCACTGAGGTGATGACTTGTGCTAAAATTGGTTTTCTATGTGATAGTTTCAACCGGCCTGATTGCTTAGCATGCCTGAGGGCCACGTCTACCGAAGAGTTATTTATTAGGCCAGGTTAGGGATAAATGGGGCTGGAGCCTAAGTTTATGGTTGGGACCCTGGCCCTAGCCTACCAAAAGGCAGAGAGGATGAAGGCATTGGAAAAATTGGGATACAGTTTGTGACTTCTGCCTGAGCAGTTGTCCTCATGGTCCTGCTGATGATAGCTAAGAATCACTGGGTCAGTGTGGGTTTGTGATTCTCCATATGTGGCTCTGAGCAGTCATGGCTTGTGGCTACAAGAAGGGAACTTTTAGTCTAGAGGTGGTCTGTAGGTTTTATGTTCAGTATCAACTTTAATTAATTCCTAGTGATTTCCCAGAGCACTTTGTGGAGAAGGATTCTAAGTTTCTTATCTAGGCTCAGAAGAAAAAAGTAGCTTCATGATTAGCATGAGTTTAGGGAGCAGGTAATATATGGAATCTTATCTCTGTGTGATCCATAGTGGGTCTGCTAGTTCCACCTCGTGGTCATTCCCCTGGATATTGAATATATAACTGGAACAGATGTACTTGGTGGTAGGCAGAACCATCACGTTTGTTTCTTTGGTCTAGAAGCTAAAGTTATCTTAGAGCAGAATTTCAAGTGGAATCCCCTGGAACTGCCTCCCTAGTCCCCTTCAAAATTGTGAATTAAAACCAACATTGTACCCTGGAGGGATGGCAGAAATTAGGGTTATCCTTAAATATCCTTAAATATCTAAAAGATATAGGATTGGTGGTATCTACTCCCCCCCCCCCCCCAGTTTACCAGTCGAACCCCAACAAAAACTGAATGGATTCCAGTGGTCAACAGTGGACCACACAGCTGTAGACAAACCGTAGTCTCAATGGCAGTGTGATGCTGGATATGATGTCATTGCTAGGGCAGGTTACCATGACCTCAGATGAGTAGACCAGTGTGTGGTCATCGGTGATGAATGTATTTGTTCCAGCCTCATCAATAAGAAAGATTAGAAATATTTCTCATTTTTGGAGAATGGACATTCTTATCCCAGGGCTTTGTTATTTCTCCTTCTCACTGTCACCAAGTAATCTAAAGGGCTCTGGGCTATCTTTACAACAGAGATAGACCATCACATCGGTCCCTTACCTTGGTGATGTCATGTTTATTGGATCAGATAAGCAAAAGCAGCAACTAAGTAGACGTTTGAATAAGATCTATGTGCTCCAGAGGGTAAGAGACAAACTTTAAGAAGGTAAGACATTAAATCTGTGAAGCTTTCCAAGACCAAAAAAGTCTAAGTCATGCCAAGGCATCATCTCTAAAGAAAAAATAAACAAACAAACAAATTATCCCATCTTTCTTTTCCCACCACTAAGAAAGAAGAACTGTGTTTTGTAGGCATTTCTGGGTTCTGCTGCAGTGTATTCCACACTTGAGAATACTGCTTCGGTCTCTGTACTATGTGTGGGCCAACAGCACAAAAGGGCTCTGTAACAGATCCAGGCTACAATGCAAGCAGCCCTGCCACTTGCACCATAAGGCTTGGCAGACCCTATGATAATAGAAGTATGTGTGATGCTAAACACCTCCATGTGGAGTTTATGGCACTCTCTCCTAGGAAAATAACAGTGTAGACCCCTGGGATTCTAAAGCAAGGTCATTCCATTCACAGAGGATTATATAGCATTCAGAAAGTGACTCCTTACATGATACCTGTCCTTGGGAGAACAGAACATCTGACCCTGTACCATCAAGAGATCTTGTGGCCAGAGTGACCCATCATAAGCTGGGTTCTCTCAGATCCACAAAGGCTGGGTGGACCTATCAGCAATCCATCATCATCATTGTCAACATCATCAGCTGGCATTGGACATGGCAGGGTCAGAAGGCAGGAGCAAGCCTTACAAGTGAGTGGCCAGATCCTTGCACCATTCTCACTTTTGCCTCAGTCAGTCTCTTTCAGCACACATATGTCCACATGGAGGGTTCGTTATTACTGTCAGAGGAGGAAAGATCAGAGCTTGTTTCACATATGGGTCTGCTCAATACGTGGGTAGAAACCAAAAACAAGCTGTTGCTGCATGACAGTCCTGCTCAAGAAAGACAGCAGTTGGAGATGCGCTCAATGGGCAGGGCGTCAGGGGTACACAAGAGTGCTATTTTGTGCAAAAGGATGAGTGGCCCAAGGTAAGAACTTGTATGGAAAGCATATGCACAGACTCAGTCATGGCAAATGGTTGGCGTGGTTAGACAGAAGCCTGGAAGGAGCAAGATTACAAGACAGGAGACAAGATTTGGGCAAGAAGCATATGGAGGGACTTAAGAAAGGGGGCAGGAACTATAAAGGTCTTTGTATGATATGTTAACGCCCATCTCAGAGCACCTATCCCCAAACCAACACTAGTAACCAAGTACCGTCTTACTGTGGAATCCTGGGCTTTGGCCAATAGGTTCACTGAATTTTTGTTTAGATTTCAGCTTATTTGCCTCAGAGAGAACTTTCTCAATCACCTTAACTAAGGGCTTGCCCCCTCTACTTTATCATATTACCTTGTTTTATTTTTTCCATTGGTCTTTTGTTAAATAATCCTATTTATTGTATGTTGCCTGTGTCTTTGCTAAGTCTTTACCTGATAGAGAAGAGACAACTTTGTCTTATTCACTGCTTTATCCCTTGTGCTAGGAATAGTTCCTGACACATAGTATGCATTCAATACATATTGAATGAAATACATAGTATTTCATACATACATAGTATGTATGCATACATAGTATGCATTCATAGTATGCATAGTATGCATTCAATACATATTGAATGAAAAAATAGGGCTCAGCAAGGTTAAGTAACTTGTCCAAGGTCACATAGTTAATTAGTATTACAGCTGGGGTTTGAGGCTGGGGTTTAAGGCTCCAGCATGCTGGTTTTGTGACTTTGGCCAGATACTTAACATCTGTCCTTCGTAACTTAGTTTCTGCATCTATATATGGGGATAATAATAGTATCTACCTCTGGGTTATTGTGACGATAAAAGGAGTTATTATGTATGAGTATTTAGAATAGTGCCTGAAATAGGTGTGGCATAGTAGATGTGTTTACTACTATTAAATAGAGAATCAGATTTAAACATGGATCTGACTGGGCCTTAAGCTTTGGTGGTGACTCTAAGTGACATTTTTAAAGGCACTGGGCACTTGTCGGGGGATAGACAATGGCTGAGAAGAGATAGGTGTTTGGTGAACAGTAAGCTTCCTAATCTCACCAAAGTAGAATGATGGGCACTATGGGAAACTCAAAACTACAAGATGGTCTCTGTCCTCAAGCAAGTCTTTCCTTTGGACATAATGTTTTAAATGTTTACAACCACATCATGGAGCCAGCTCACTGCTGACTGTCCTGAGGCCAGAAGTGCCCTTCTCCAGGACCAAGGATAGCCATAGCTTTGTTCCAACTGTTACCACACTATGTATCTTGGGACACCTTCCTCAGGTACTGATTGCAACTTATTGTGACCTGTGTCACTGAATTTGCCCTCTTCGTCTCAGAAATAACGGAGGGCAGCCGCCCTGTGGCCCTTGGCCTGACTTACTTTGGGTTTGACTTCTCAACTTCTGACTGCCAAAGACTTTGACCATTGGCTTGGGTGGAATTTATGGCCCAGGACTGTTGGCATTTATACCACTGACTGATGGAAGCACATGGCCACATTTTTATTCCTGACACTCAAAACTTTGTCCAAACCACTCTTGGGTGAATTGCCTTGAACTTTGCCTGGCATTTTGTGCTGGTATTTTTTTTTTTTTTTTTTTAGGAACCGCCAAAATTTTAGTGTTTAATATTTAACAGCACGACTGACCAAGGTCCAAGATGTGGAGTTACCAAGTTCAAGACACTGGGGATAGGATCACGCTACAGACTGACTATACAGCACGTGGGAAGAACACACACTTCAGGGGAGAAAACCTGTCTACACACAGCAGTTCCTTCAAAAAGCCGTTCGGTCTTCTCTCGGCTTGTGAAAATGCTGTTCCGGACTTCAGGGGGAATTAGCCGCCTGCTTCAACTCTTTGGTGTGGCAGGGATCTTGTTCTCACCCTCCAGCTCTTCCACCCCAGCCTGTGTCATGAGGTCCGCAATGTTTTTCTCCAGGTCGTCAATGCGACTGCTCATGTCATCAATCCTCCCAATGATCTGGTCGGACATGGTCTGGTGAGTGTTGAGCTTATATTTACTGCATGATTTAATGTAAGTTTTACTGTTTGAGTTGACCTCCAAGAATCAAGGTAAATGACAAGGCCCATTATACCTTATTTTGTAGGTTTGTTCATTGCCACAGCCACGATGCAGTCTGCATTTCTGACAGAGGGGAATGATTTCACATAGGATTCTAGGAGACTCATTGCTTTGCTAATATTAAGAATTTGGTTAAAAAATTTTTTTTTCTAATGTGGACTGTGTGAAATATTCTTATCCAGCAGCTTATTTTTTATTTTTGTTTCTTCTTCTTCTTCTTTTTTTTCTTCCCCTAGCAATGTATTACCAGCTTTTCCTTTGCTTTTGGTCTCAGGAAAGGTTATATGGTGTTTTAATCATATGTGTATATAATGCCCATTAGTACTAATGGGATGTATTCTTTCACTAGGACATAATCGCTAATAGTATGCAAATCAGCACATTCGTTCTTCTCCAATGTTTGCTGAAGGCTTCGTTCTTGGGCAACATATGGTCTCTAGTCACCTCCTCACTCTGCTCTAAAAATTTTCCATTACACATCTTAATCATCAATTTTTTTTTTTTTTTTTTTGCCTGCTGCTTAAGAAATGAATTAAGGCAGTAAGAATTGAGATGACAACCATTTTTAGATTGAAAAGAACCTCTTTGCCTTGCTGCTAAAACCCACTGTTGCATTTTTTACATTTTTATTTTTCATTTTTTACGTCACCAATTAGCACCTCAAAGTGATTTTTGCGTCTGGCATGCATGGGGTGTGAACTATAAAAATTCTGGTTTCAAAGCTTCTTTTGCTCTGTTCTGTGGGAAAAATTCCCTTTATCAGATAGCAATTGTTCAGGCACAAGGGATAATAGTTTAAGATGTGTCCGAATAGCATTTGTCCAGACAGTCAAAGCAATTTTAGAAAATGTATGGGTCTGATAAAAGTTATCCTTGTGAATAGCCGGAAAGAAGAAATTAATATTGAAAGAGCACCTAGTATATATTAGATACCATGTTTGCCTTCCGTTATTTAGTTTTCATAAAGGCAAAATCAAATAAAGTAACTTGCCCTAGTTAATTTGTTCACTTGCCCCTTTATTCTTTTACAACAAAATAATTTAAAGAGTGCTATCCTGTTCTAGGCATCGCTCTAGGCCCTGGGGATTCCATACTGAATGTGATACACTTGATCCCTGCCTTTCTGGGGCTTGCAACCTAATTGGGAGGATAGATAGAAAATAACTAAACAAAGAATATATCAGTGAGAAGCGTGCCCGGGTGGCTCAGTCAGCTAAGCATCTGCCTTTGGCTCAGGTCATGATTCCAGTGTCCTGGGATCAAGCCCCGTGTTGGACTCCTTGCTCAGCAGGGAGCCTGCTTCTCCCTCTCCCTCTGCTCCTGGCTTATGTTCTTACGTTCTATCTCTTACTTGCTCATTGTATTTGTCTTTCAAATAAATAAAATCTTAAATTTAAAGCCTTTGGAGCACTTATCATTTATTTCCCACTGAGATTATGTATGTATATGTGTGTGTGTATGTGTGTGTGTGTATGTGTATGTATATATATTTAAGATAGAGTGTGTTAAAATAGAGAATAATTGGAGGTGCAGAATGAAAGAAACCTTGATTTTGACCTTGACCTTGAATGCATAGTGTAAGAGGATTAAAGCCTTGGTTCACACCCAAGTGTGAAGTCCCCAAAGCTGTTCCTTCCATTATACTTGTGTCAATTGGGGAACTCTATTTTAAGTTTTGATCATGACTCTGATGACTAACATTTTCTGAGTCCCTAGTATGGGCCAGGCCCCATTCAAGCTTATGTGTTTTTCCAACTACTTTACGAAACAGGAATTATTTTTCCCCATTTTGCAGATAAGAAATCTGAGACTTAAGTCTGAGACTTAAGTTTGCAACTTGCCCAGGTGACATAGTACCATTTTCTCTTTGCTCCCCAGTGCTTTTGCTCTCAGCAGCTGGATTCTATAGCTGAATTTCTTCCCTGAGTCTGAGGGGTTGTGTTTTTCCCGGGAACAGACGTTTAGGCAATGTAGACTGGTTGATGGCACATTCTGTCTCTATATCTTTTTTTTTTTTAAATATTTTATTTATTTATTTGACAGACAGAGATCACAAGTAGGCAGAGAGGCAGGCAGAGAGAGAGAGAGAGGGAAGCAGGCTCCCTGCTGAGCAGAGAGCCCGATGCGGGACTCGATCCTAGGACTCTGAGATCATGACCCAAGCCGAAGGCAGCAGCTTAACCCACTGAGCCACCCAGGCTCCCCTGTCTCTATGTCTTAAGGAAAGAAGAAAGGAAAGAAGGCAGGAAGGAAGGAGAGAAGGAAAAGATCCAGTGTTTGAACGCTGAGTCAAGAATAATAGATTTTGAATGGAGCTTTATTCTTTAAAAACACCTTGTATTTTTCAGATTGAAAAATGACTCTGGGGTGCCTCAGTTGGCTAAGTGTCTGACTCTTGATTTCAGCTGAGGTCATAATCTCAAGATCCTGGGATAGAGCCCCATGTCAGACTCTGTACTCAGTGGACAGTCTGCTGGAGATTCTCTCCCTTTCCCTCTACCCCTCCCCGCACCTCACACACACTCTCTCTCTGTCTCTAAAATAGATAAATCTTGGGGCACCTTGGTGGCCCAGTTGGTTAAATGTCTGCCTTCAGCTCAGGTCATGATTCCAGGGTCCTGGGATGGAGCTCTGCATTAGGTTCCTTGTTCACTGGGAAGTCTGCTCCTCTCTTTGCCCTCCCCCCTGTTTCTGTGCTCTGTTCTCTCTTTCTCCTTCTCAAATAAATAAATCTTTAAAAAATGACTATAAAGTCATGGTGATAGGGGGGGGGGAGATGGAGAAATGTAAAGGTAAAAATTAAAATCACTGTAATTCCATCATCCAGAGAAGGCGGTATTTTTTTCAGCAGCTAAGAACAAAGATGACTGCCATGTATATAGCACCTGTGATATGCCAAGATATGGCATGTATATGCACCTGTGATATGTCACAGTAACCCTACATGAAGGGTGTTATTACTATCCCAAAGTTGTGGAAAAGGAAACTGAAGGAAAGAATGGCTAAGTAAGGGGCACCTGGGTGACTCAGTGGGTTAAAGCCTCTGCCTTCGGCTCAGGTCATGATCCCAGGGTCCTGGGATTGAGCCCCACATCGGGCTCTCTGCTCAGCAGGGAGCCTGCTTCCTCCTCTCTCTCTGCCTGCCTCTCTGCCTACTTGTGATCTCTGTCTGTCAAATAAATAAATAAAATCTTTAGAAAAAAAATGACTAAGTAATATTTCCAAGACCAAAAGATGAAACCTGTGCAGGCAGCCATGTTCTGGAGTCCATGGTTAGCATTATTTCATGAGTATTTTTCCATGTCCTTTATATATGTTTCAAAATATTTTTAATGGCCGTATGGATATATTTTATATAGCCACCTCCCACTGTTACACACTTAGGTTGTTCTCTCTCTCTCTCTCTTTTTTTTTTTTTGTAATTATAAAAAATGATGCAATGAGCCTCTGTGTCCATGAATCTTTAATCAGCTTTTTGATTATTTCCTTGGGACAGATTCCTGGAAGAGAATGACTTGGTCAGAACTTTTGGCGTGACTTCAAATCTGTGGTAGACGAAAAATATTCAGATGTGTGTCACAGATTTAAGTCACATAAAAACTCAGAAAAGTTGGAGATCTATGTGGGCTGGGTAAAAAAAAAAAAAAAAAAAATCAGGGAAGACTTCCTTAAGGAAGTGGGTGGAGTATGAGATGGTCTTGGATGGTCTTGGATGCAGGGCTGGAGCCCCAATGTGGGGACATTTCTCTAAGGCTCTGGGCATCTCTCTTCTGCACGTCAGTGGACTTGGGCAGGGGGCTGCTGAGAGAAGGCTTCACAGAGCAGAGTCTTACAGGATGAAAAGGAGTTTCCAAGGTGGACAAGAGGTGTGAGGAGAGGGGGTAAGTAGGCCTTGTTGGAACAACCCAGGGAGGTGCAGAGGTGTGAAAGAACTAGAAGGTCTTTGAGTTCGTACAGGAATGATTTGGGAAAAGAGCTCAGAAGAGGTAGCCCAGGGCTAGATCCTGAAAGGCCTTGACCTCCACATGGAGGACCACGAAGTATCTTCCGTTGGCTGTAGAGCATGCCAAAGGCTTTTTGCTTAAAAGAAGTTGTGGTCATGTCTGCATTTTTGACGGCACCATGGTGCCAGGAAGGAGAAGGAAGAGAAGTGTGTACAGGCAGAGAAAACCCCTCCGGGGGATACTTTCTGGGGACTCAGGAGAGTCCCCGGCACCAGCCTGTTTCCAGGAGCTTCGCCCTCAGGCGGCCCTCTTCCTTTTCCCTCTTCCTACCCCAAGAGGAGTACAGACTGAATATTTATAAAACACTGACATAGAGATGAAAAAGCTGCAGAAACAAAGAGCACAAACACTTCCTCTATGTTGTTGAGCATTCACATCCATGAGAAATATGCATGCATGTCAGAGCCGAAAATAATGAGGCGCTATGCTTCCTCGAGCAGATTCCGTGCATCCTGGTCGGGGCCTCGATGGGCAGGAGGGGAGGACGGCTGGAGGGAGGCCGGCTGCTGTCGGCGCGGATGCTCCTTCCCAAGCAGACAGGTCACTCGGTGCTTTCTTCCAGGCAATTATTTTCAGGATGACTGGAGATTTCGATCAACCAATCAAGCTTTTATAGAAGCCACTTTCCTTGATTATGTCCCCGATCTTTAACTCCCAGAGCTTTTCCTCAGGATGGCTTGACAACCTCAAGTTTTCAATTAATTTCTTTTTTCCCACCTCCTACATCTTGCTTTTGCTTTCATTTGGGGAGCTGGAGTGTTCCTGGGCTCTCTGAATTTCCCACATGGGGTGTGTGTGTGTGTGTGTGTGTGCACTTTAAAGGCTTTTTTGGTGTCTTTCTCTCAATGAGGAATGTCCCATGAAAGAAGAATGATTTGTGAGCAGGAAGCTGAGTGAAGGAGAGCTGAGAATACAGATTGTGGGGTGTAGAGGAGTCTGACCCCTGGGCCGCCAGGTTCAGGACCAGCCCCAGGGGCACCCAGAAGAAGACAGTGTCTGTGTTTTCAAATGCAGCAGGCATATCCATGCTTCAAAATACACTGATGAATATTTTGAATTTTAATGGATACACAGCTATTTCAGTGTGATTTATTCCATGGGAATGATTGCTTTTCTTTTAAAATAAAATTATTTGCATAAGCTTAAGTGACTTAAATAAAAATGCAAGGTAAATATTAGTTCAGATGTTGTGTGGAATGTGGCAAATCTCTTGAAGGTGGCATCTGAGTGTCTTAAGATCAGGAGACACGGGAACGAATTTTGGAATCAGAGAGACGTGGATAAAATTCAAGCTCTGCCTCTTACTCAATGCGTGCCTCTGGGAAAATTTCTTAATATCTCTGCATCTTAGTTTAGTTATATATTTTTTTAAAATCTGTAAAATGGTGTGCACCTTTCAACAGTGTTGGGTTCAGAGATTTAATTGTTCACCCGCGGGGTCTTCCATTCGTTACAGAACTTCTGCTGCGTGCCCCTCGCTGTCTGGGCACAGGGAACACAGCCGTGGAGCCGACAAAACTAACGTCCTCATGGAGCTGCCATTCTAATGAGGAGATAATGAAATGTGTTAGGATGCGTGAAGTGATAGAGGGAGAGGGGGAAAAGGAGGAAATGAAGTGGGACAAGTAGTTCGATGCCAGTGGGAAGAGCCCCAGGGAAGACCCCAGGCAGGGCAGGGTGGAGACCTTGGGTTTCATTTTAAGAGTGATGGGAAAATTGCGATGACGTGGATGGAGCTAGAGGGTATCATGCTTAGCGAAATAAGTCAATAGGGGAGAGACAACGATCATATGATCTCTCTGATATGAGGAAGGGGAGATGCATTGTGGAGGGTTTGGGGAGTAGGAAAAGAATAAAGAAACAAGGTGGGATCGGGAGGGAGACAAACCAAAAGAGACCCTTAAAGTCACGAAACAAACTGAGGGTGGCCGGGGTTGGGGGGGTGGGGGGGTGGTAGGGAGGGGTGGTGGGGTTATGGACATTGGGGAGGGTATGTGCTATGGTGAGTGCTCTGAAGTGTGTAAACCTGGCGATTCACAGACATGTGCGCCTGGGGCTAATAATAAATTATATGCTTATAAAAAATTTTAAAAAATTATTAAAAAAAAGAGTGATGGGAAAAGGGTAGATCCATACATTGTATCCATTGTCAGTGACAAATTCCATGAATATTTGAACAGCTATTCACTTAGTGCCCAACTCGTGCAGAGCACTCCATTCGGCTTAGAGGTTTGGAGATACCAAGATAAGTTGGATGCAGGAGCCCAAATTCTTTTTGGAGAACCAGGAGTCTGATCAATTAATACCTGTCATCCATCCAGTACCTGCTGTGTGCCAGGCATAGTTCCAAGCATTTCCTCGTAATGCAGTAGTTCGTGTGGACTTTAGAAAACATAACCATATAGTCAGTTATTATCTCCATTTTTCGGATGAGGAAGCTGGGACCGGAGAGGCTTAGCAGCCTGCACAGTGCCTTGCACCTTTCAAAGGGGGGAGAGCGAAATAAACGTGCTCCCTTCAAGGGTCACAGTAGAGTGGGAATGCAGAGCAAACGTTACCCCCAAAGAGGGAGAACAGAGCCGAGGGATGGCAGGTGCTCTGGAGTGAGGATGCCACTTACTAGCTGCGATGACAGCCACTTTGTCTTTTGTCTCCATGAAATGAGATCAGCGGGAGTATCCATCCTATAGGATTGCTGAGAGGATGTAATGAGGCAGTGTGTGGAAAATGCTTTTGCACTGAGCCTGGCATATGAAAAGCATCTCTCAAGTCTTAGCTACACTCCTCTTCATGAGGGATTAGGGAGACACTTCATGGTCTGGGCCTGGGTCTTGAGGGCTGAGTGATAGCCAAGAAGCCAAGGTAGGTAAGTTAATTCTAGGCTGACAGAGAACGTCTGAGGAATAATAGAGTGTCGGTGACTCATGGTGTGTTGGGTGGTGGGGGAGGGTGTAATGGACCATTCTTTTAATTCTATTAATCTGTGACATCAAGGAGACCTTGACTGCCATCCTTAGCACAGGGAACTTTTTTTTTATAGGCTCCAGGGAAGCTGAGATCCTTTGAGTATTGGGGAGCCCTTGTTCTGACCTGGGCATTGGTGGGCACATCCAGGAGCAACACAAGAAGATTGCATCCGTCCAGGCTATCAACACTGAACGTTCGACCAGCACAGGAAATGGTGGAGAGAAGGCATGAAGGGTAGAGACGTCTCAGAGGTGGAACCTACAGAGCTTGGGGCCTGATTCCCCCAACTCCTTGCTCTCTCTCTCTCTCTCTCTCTCTCACACACACACACACACACACACACACACACACACAGCAAGAGAATGACAGATTGACCCCAACACAGCCTTGTTCTATGTCCCACTGGGGATGAGACTATTTAGAGTTCCTTAGTTTTCCCATCTGTAAGGTGAGAAAAATAAAACCAGAAGCTCATGGCTCCCAATGGGATATAGTTATATATTACGTTAGCATTGAGAACCCCGTGGAAATGCAGACTGGCTTCATTTCTTCTGCTAATAAAGGACTGTCTTCCTCCCAGAATCCAGGACCCACAACTTGCATTTTCTGAGTATCAGAAAACAATGGTTTGGGTTTGAGCTGTTCACTCACTTATGATCTGAGATTATTCTAAAAAGACTTCGCAGCTTAGTCTAATTGGGTAATTGGGATGTTTCCAGATGAAATTTGACTTGTATTTTTAAAAAATGCTTTGAAGATTTGGTTGCCATGGTGCTGTTCTGCTGACAAGATCCTTCACTGGCTCCCACTAAGCAGCAATAATGGGCTTCTGTTTATTCTAGGTTTCAGGTTACCCCACCTGAACGTCCTCTGGAACGAAGGAAGGTATGAACCTGGAGGAACGAGGGGCGTCCTTCCCTCGCTCTCCTTGATGGGGATGGGCCGAGGAGAAGGTTTGCCAGTGTTGGGGTGGGGTCCTGGGCCTTGGTGAGGAGAGACTTCCCAGCCCACCTGATCCCAGGGGGCAGCTGGGAGTCGAGGAAAAAGCCACAGCACATCTGCCACCCATAGATTGGGTGGTTCTTTCAGGATGTGAATACTAATCCTCTCGTATTTTGGGCTAATAAGTGTCTGGCAGAGAAAATTATCTTTATTTTAAGAAATAACATGGTTACAAAAATGAATGCTCATGTTTTTATAGTATTACTGTTTTAAATGGGAAAAAGCCTTTCTTCTAATTCAATTTTTCAACCTACCAGACAATCATCCCTCCCCATCGTCCTTAAACTTCTTGTATCCGAGTGTTTATTATAAGAATGTGAAACATCTTTCCCAGATGCAGTATTTTTGGCTTCATTAAAAGTTTTTCTAGTTCCTCTTCAGTCATGTCAATATTTACCTTGGGCAATGTTTTGTATCCTTTTGTTTATAATTCCAGAATTCTCCAAGACAAACTGATTATTCATGACTCTCTGGCCTAGGTTACAATTTAAACATACCTTATGTTGACGTTTTAAGAGTCCAAGTCCCCACACCATTTCCTGTACTTCTTCTCATAGTTTGTGACCTGCTACAGTCACTTCATGCCTTGGTAGGCTTTTGGGTTTATTTTCCTCCTTTCAGGTATCTTCCAAGTACATCTTTTTCATTGATTCTACTCTTAGAACCTTAGCAGGCGAATTTTCTCTTCCCTTCCTTTTAAAATCTCAGGATCCTTTTATCCTGCCAGTGATGCTTTCACGACACTGTGTCAAACCTGTATGTTTTGAGCACTTCCATTGTTTTTCTTAGGGAGCACACTCTTCCATGTTGCCCACTCCCTCTTGTGATATTTCTGGCTGCTGATGAAGAGAACACATGATCCCTGTCTTCATTGTTTACAGACAATGGGATATCTACCTATTAACCATAGTCTAGACTAACGGCTAAACCCCCGTGAGTAAGAGGAGGCCTGAGTGGCCAAACCGACATCATAAAGCTGTAGTATGTTTTTCTTGAGAAGCTCACTTATGTAGAGCCAATCTTTTTTCTTCACTCAGGATTTTACGATTCTGTGTGGTTCTTTTAGTTCTCTAAACGTGCCTTTAACTCCTTTTGAGGAGTTAAAACCCACAAAATCTCTCACATACATTATTTCTTTTGATCCTTATGGCAACTTGATGAGGAAGACCCAGCAGATTCCAATGACCTATTTGAGATCAGAAAGTGAGTTGAGTAAGATACGGTTTTTGCCCTGGAGGATATTTATATTAGTAAATGATTTGTTTTATGTACATCTTTCTGTTCCTTTAAAACACTGTACTCTTCCTTGTTTGGGGGACGTTGCATGTGCTACTTCCTTTGCTTGAACTACTTGACTTCTTCCTTTGACTAGCTAAACTCCTACCCGTTTTTCAAATGTCAGCTTTGATTTCACTTCCTCTACGAGCATTCTGTGGTCCTCTAAGTCTAAGGGAGGATTTCTTCCTTTGTGCTCCCATAACAGCCTTAAAAATACATAAGTTGCTTCCAGTATCTGTCCCCTGATGAACACTCCTTAGGCATGTGCTGTGGCCACCCCCCTCCCCAACCTCTTAGCACATGTGTATTTCTTACTTGCTGTTGTATCCCCTGTACCTAGCTCTGGGAGGGCACTCGGTAAACTGCGGTCAGACGAATAACCGATGCATACTGTGTCTTCTGGTTGTAGTGTCTGGATCCTTGAGTTCAAGAACAAATGCCACAGAGGGCCCCAAGAGCGTCCTGAGAATTTTAGATATATCTGAGTTCATTCTTCGTAATACTGTCTGGTCTTGGTAACTAATGTGATTATTTGTTGTTTATCAAAACAGAATAAAATGAAACCAATAATCTTTTTCCGATTTCTGATTTGTGTCCTGCAAGGGAGAGCTGTCCACATCTTGGGGCCAGGAGTAGGCCTCATAAACAAATTTCATCCCCCGGGTGCTGGGACAAACTCAGGGATGGGCACTTGGCTCAAGCTGGTAACTCTGGGACTCCTGCTGAAACTCTTAAGTAAGAGGGGGTCTCTTCTCCCTTTGAAGATTACAAGCAACAGAAACAAGCATGGCACAGCGGGATCTTCAGGGACTTGTGAAGAGACCAGTGAAGCCATGACAGATCAATCAGATCAAGAGGTGGTGATAGAGTGAAGGCATGATAAAGACATCGCTGAATACATGGATTCAACAGCTGAATCCTTGAATTTTTAAATGCGTGAACTGGTAGATTCACTCCCATTTTGGTTGCAACTGGTTTGAGTTGCATTTCGGTCAGTCACTAACTCACTAACGAGTTCTAATTCAGTGGAAAAGAAAATGCCATGGTATTTTTATTACTGACAGTAGTGCTTTTTGTTCCTTTGTGGCTTTGCCTTATGCTTTCACTTCTTCATATATGTTTTGCATCCATGTAATTTGTCTTAGGTGTTTAATCAGGAACCAAGAAAACCAGCATGTTTTTGAATTATTTTCCCCCATCCCAGTGTCATACTCTAGGATGTGCACTGGTTCGTATTAGAGCTGAGCACACACCCAGGAACCCAGGATTTTCCTTCTAGGAGTAGTGATAGTCTTACACAGATTTGACCACTTTACCTGTTGGTCTGAATCTTACATATTGGTTTTCTGGGCTAAACTGTGGGGGCGTGAATGCACTGGGGCTGGGAGGGGGTTCTGTGATCTCAAAGCAACACAAAGCTTCTGAGCCTACAGAAGCAGGGCCTCAGAACTGAATCTGAATGAGCTTCATTCCCAGCAATGGACAAAGGCCTTCATATTCTCTTTGGAGACCACTTTCTGCCCCCTTCTGGGGCTGGAGAATCAAAAGGAGTAGCAGGCTATTTGGAGTTTACGGTTGTTCTCTAGGTGCTGCAGTCACTCCACCCATGGAGGGGCCTTGTGGATGGAAGGATAGAACCATCTCTCTCTCCTAGAAGCCTTTGATGAAGGGCCGGTGAGGATCCCTATGGTGATTGTTTACTGTAGGCAATATACTCAATATACATCAAACGCTCTCTATTCCTGATTCATGGATGCAGATAGGTAATTAAAACAGGGAGGCACGGATTCAGTCCTAGCTCTTTGCCAAGACATATTCTTGGAAACTGGATCATTGCGCACATCACTATATAATGGACAATATTTTCCATTCAAAGTGTTATATTTGGGAGTTGTGTTCCTGAACAAGGCTGTAGCTTCAAATATATTAGAGATGACCTTTCATTGTCACCAAATTCAAGATACAAACTGCAAAATCTTAAAATAATGAAAGATCTAATTCCTATTAATTTAGAGTAAGATCTAATTCCTATTAAATTTAAAAAGCCTATAATCACAAGTTTTAAATGAAATGTATATTCCTTAGCCATTGTTTGTATAAGTGCCCCAATTATATGTGAAATATTCATATGTCACATAAAAATCTATTTGACTGTTATAATGTGTTTTTTTCTTAGCAATGTGTTAATTTTTGAAAGTATTCTTACTTAAGAATTAAATTAATTTTGCTTATCTTCTTAGAACTTTGAAGGGTTTTAGGAGGATGTTTTGGATGATTTAGATCTGTACACCACTGCCCACTCACCTTTGAACTGGCCTTTTCTTTTACATCTCCCTACAGTAAGGATGGATGTATTGGTCTTTTGGTAACTAACTGTGTTAGAAAAGTCTTGTTTATGATGGTAATCACAGTGATGAAGGTAGTGCTCCACTCCCTGAACCTGGTAAAGATATGGAGAAGTGACCTGCAAACCGTCGCCTGCATATAACAAAATTACAATTAGCAAAAGACATAAAATTGCCCATTAAGTGAAATTTAGCTTTTCTATCAACCATATTAATAAGTAAGAAAGAACGTCTGCTTTCTCTCCTCATGAGGCTAAAGTAGCAAAGTTTAGGGCTCATTTCCATGTGGGACTTGTCAAGGTTCTTTTGTTCTATGATGTCCTAATGACTAGATTAGTGTTTTATTCAGATGGGCAGGGAGAGGACCCAAAAGTCTTGAGCTAGGGCATCGTCTCTGGTTGACCCTATCAGAGAGGCCTGCCCAGAGCTCAGGACACAAGGGCAATTGACAATGAGGCATTAGGTATTTTCTTTTGTGGGAGTTTCTTGTATATGACTCCCAAGGAATTGTCCACAGATCTAGTATTCTGGATCTCCAAGAAAACCATCTTCATTCCATCAGTATCTTATGTTGAGTCGTAATAGAACTGGAAGAGAAAAAAAGGTTTCTGCCTCACCCCCAGTTAACCTGAAAATCCAATTAAATATCCTCCTCCGAACACTCCAGGTCATTGAAGTTTAACTATGCACATCCATGGAAAGGCCAGGCTAGATGAAACTGACATTTTGAGAAGTGTATTTTGCATTGAAAAAGAAATTGAAATAAGAATGTATTTTTCCTTGCTTGTTTTGATAGCATTTTACTGATAGCAAGTTTGGGGCAAGTATCTAGCTTTTGGCCTATCGTCAGTGAACATTTCCCCCCAACTCTTCCCTGTTGCTTAGTTCATAAATGGTGCTTAGCAAAATTACGTTTTTGCTTTGCAATTTTATTGCTGTTTTCTCTTGCTTTCCTAGATCTTTGGATATGTAAGGGTGGTAGTCACCAAGATCAGTGTTGACTACTGCATTGGAAGGTTTTTCTCTCACTTTATCCTAGAACTAATGACACCAAACAGCTGTGCCAATGAACCCATTCTACTTAGTGACACACTCTTACCGATGAGAAGTTGGCAGGTGGTCTGTCTTGCAGAGGATGGCCGAGGCCTGGGAAAAATGCTGGGAGAGTGGGTCCTACTTACTTGAAGCCAGGTCCCTCCATTTTTTCTTGTGGTATTTAGCATCTTGCCCCACAATTTCTTCCCCTGTCCCCCACTCTAATTAGGTGGGCAGCCTGCCATTTATAGATTTCCATTTGGTTCTACTTCTCTCTCAATTCCAACATTTTTTATTCCTGGCGCTGGCAACTTTGCCCAAACTACTCTTAGGTGAGTGTCTGGGGGTGTTATTCCATAAGAAGTCTACAGCTTGATTCAATCTCCTGACAAAATTGCAACCGGAAAGCAGCAAAGTGAATAAAAGGAGACAAGAGGCGCTAACAGAGTGACAAAGGCAATCTTGTCACACTAGTGTTATTCAAACCAATGTTCGCCTGGATGCAGAGCACGTGCCCGTTCTGAGATGTGGGTGGTGCCGTTTTATCTTTGATTTTTATTACCATGCCCTGAATGAAATTACCTGTTTTATATCTTCTGTTTCTTTTGGAACATGTTGTGTCTAGTCCTTGGATTGTAAGGGCCCTATCTGTGAGTGACAAGAAATCCAGGTACTGTTTTGTTGTTCTTGTTAATTTGTCTTAAAATGTTCTCTAAGGAAATAAAGGGAAACCCCATTTGCTTCTAAGAAATTAAAAAAAAAAAGTTCCTTTCCCCAAACTGGGAAACTAAGAGCCTTAGAAAGAGGTGTGGGGATATCTCTATGTGTATTCAATTAGCTCTGAATTTTGTCCTTGAGCTGCTTGGTATTCTCTATTTCAAGTTTTTTCGTGGACATTAATTGTCGGCCATTGTTTTCGAAGCTGTGGATAGTTTACCCACCCCTAAGAGAAACTTTCTTTTATTTCTTTCTAGCTTTATGGAGGTATAACTGACAAATCAAATCATATATATTTAAGGTATACAATGTGATATTTTGATACGCATATATATTGTGAAATGATTACCACAATTGAGGTAATTAACATGTCCATCACCTCCCATAGATATCTCCTTTTTTTTTTTTTTCTGTTGCTGTTGTTGTTGTGAGGACACTGAAGATCTACTCTCTTAGGAAATTTCAAGTATCCAATACTACATCATTAACTCTAATCACCATGCTAGGTTCCCAGAACTTACCCATCTTATAACTACAGGTTGTACACTTTGACCAACATCTCCCACTTTCCCCCATCACTAACCCCTGCACCTTTCTAACCCCAAGTTCTAGGAGTTCAGCAGTTTTGTTGCACATGTAAGTGAGAATATATTTGTCATTCTGTGTCTGACCTATTTCACTTAGCATCATGTCCTCCAGGTTCATTCATGTTATCACAAATGGCAGGCTTTCCTTTCATTTTATGGTTGAATAATATTTCATTGTATGTATATCTATGTATCTATCAATATCTAATCCATCTATATCACGTTTTCTTTACCCAGTCATCCATCAACAGAACTTAGATTGTTTCAGTATCTTGGCTACTGTGAATAATGCTGCATTGAAAATGAGAGTGCAGTTACCTCTTCAAGATACTGATTTGATTTCCTTAGTACATAGACCCAGAATGGGGGTGCTGAATCGAGAGGCTTTCTTCTGTGGAATTGTTTTTGATTGTCTCAAAAACAATTTATGGGCGTTCTAACACCATAAATTCTGTCTACTTGCTGGTAAGGTAGCAAGCCCTAAGTGTGATTATCAGGATTTTCTTATACCCTGTGGACACTTGGGAATACTGACACACAGGCAACTGAGGATCCCTTACAGTTTCGATATTATCCAAGAATATGTTGAGTTCCTTCTTCAACAACTTCCCTTTCAGGTGAAGGAGATCTTCAAAGGGTAGGAAGGATGATAGGAAACCCACTACTCTAGCGAGGCATTATTTGGGATTTCTATAACTGTGAAGATCATCTTTCCACCCCCAGTACCTCCCACAGATCCTCCCTCCTAGAAAAGGGTCCATCAAATCCCTCCTCAAATGACAGATCTTCAGTGTTTTCTTCTCGAAGTCATCCTTTCTTAGGCTAAACATCTCTAGGGTGCTAACTGCTGTAACCATCTTGACGACTCTTGTCTGTCAGTGTCTATATTAGACTATATAAACTCTAGCTAGTCAGTGTCTATTTTAGAAACCAGCACAAAGTACTGACAGTGCTGAGGTGAACGGAATTGTAGTTTCCACACTGAAGGTGGTGTGGCATCCTGGATGAGGTTTGACCAAGTACACAACAGGTGAAGGTTCAGGAATATTCTTCTGGAATGTTCTTATGTTCTTATTTATAGGATAAACATCTGCCTCTGAATACCGAAGTAATCCAGGCTCGTAGGCAGTGCCTGTTCTGCTAAGATATCCAAAGTACCACTTAAAATCAAATTTATTCAAAATCCGAACCATGATCTCTAACCAGACAGCACATTCGGCTCCTCCTCTTGACTTTGCTATTTCTGAGAGTGAGACCCAGATTCCTCCATGCATCTTTGAGTCTTCCTTTTTCTCCCTCACCTCCTTCCTGGTAGTTATCATTTCCCCTTCATGGGCCATCATGTTTCTCCTGGGCTTCGTTCCTCTCCCAAGTCAGATCTGCCTTTCGGCTGATACTAGAAGTATGCAAAACGTAGGGCATTCCTATAATACTTTACACAATCAGACCCTCTTTGAAGGTCACGCCGAGGAGGGGCTTCTGTATAGTGGCCTCTTTGGCAGTGCTCATGTGCGTTTTCCTGAAACATACTCACAAAAGGGAAAAAGCACACGTGACTAGAAGAAAGTGGGAAATGAAGTTATCATCTCAATGAGCCTAGTGTCGAAAGGGCCACAGGATGGACACATCCTCAGGCTGAGTCATCATCTACAAATAGTTAAAACAAAAGTTCCTCCAGCCACGGCTGCACCCAGAGGAGTGGGGCAAAGGTTCTGATTGAGAACTTTGATTTCCCACAGATTGCTTGAGTCTTAAATGAAATTTGGAAAGGTTCCCTGACATCAAAGGCTGTTCCTTTTGGCTAATCGATTGAGTATGTTGTGCCTGTCCTCCCCTGAGTCCCCCACGACTGGGAACATATGTCAAACTCTCCCTTTGCCAGTAATTTGGAGGCTCATGATAATAAAACATCCTTTTCCTATGTAAAAGAAAGGGTGGTCCTGGGGAATGTTAAAGCAGCAGAAAATAGCAATGATTTACTCCTCCCTGAAAAAATATACAAAGTGTGATCAATCCCTATATGAACATCATCTACATAATTTGAAAATGAGGCATTGAAGGGAATAGGCCCAAACTCACGATCCTGTTCACATTTACATCTGGAACAGCTGCCAGGGCCTCTCGGAGTTGATTTTGTTCAGTTCTGTGGGGCCGACTTGAAATCCAGGCAGAAAATGAAAGTGAGCAAATTTACCTCTGGCATTCAAAGAAATGCTTTTGGTCAAAGTGAGTATTTCTGACCATGACTCATTTTCAAAAGAAGCATTGAATTCGCTTTGTCTTCTTTGCCTGGATCGGGCTCAATCGGCCCTTTTATGATTTTTAAAATATCCTCTATAGCCAGGATGGCATTTATTAGGGCGTCAGCTATTCAATATTGCATTTCAATATATAAAAGTCACTGTTCAATTGAATATTGAGCTTTTTAAGGAAGTAAACCTACAGAAAAGAAATTTGCAAGAATCTGAAAATAAATGAGTTTGAGGAAGATCAAACTGCCCTTTTGGCTGTTTCAAAGATCAAAAGATCTCTTTTATAGAAATCAGGAGCAGTGTGAATAGCCTCTTTCCTCTACCGCAAAGCCCCGTTTTTTTACTCTCATTGATAGCTTGGGACTGCACCATAATGGTATGAAAGGCCCCGGGGAGGAGGGAAGATGGTTTCATTCCCGAAAAGCACCCAGGACTTTTGCGTCTGAAATAGCAGGTTTTTCATTTAATTTAGTCTCGAGCCCAGTAGAGTGAGAAAATGAAAATCTGTCCTCAACTCCTTCAGGAGGAGGGGTGGCCTTGAAGGGCTTGAGAGGGTCTCCTGGTAATTGTTTTTAAAGGCCTGTCTGGTATATTTGTCTCCGCCTCTCACGGAAGCTGGATCACATGGAAGGAGACTTTGGGTTCTTATTGCCCTAAGTTCTGCATAACCTTAGGGAGTTACCTAATCTTTCTATGTCTCTGTTGCTTCCTGTATAAAGTGGAGGTAATAATATGTATCCCCTTGGTTTATGCTCCCTCCAACCTCAGAGCCTTTGCTTGTGCTGTTCCCTCAACCTGACTAAGTTGTGCTCAGTCCTTAAAATTCAGCTGGAATGGCTTTTCTTCTGGAAAGTATCCCATGAACCCCAAGACTTAGTTATGCCTACGCCCCTTCCCACATCAGGCAGTGTGCTATGGTTTTTCTTTGTAACACTGACCTCAACTGTAATCTAGAAATTTCCATGTGAGTACTGGTGTCACATCAGGATTGGTAAATAGAGTTTATTCACCAGTATCTACAATAGCAACAAAAACACAAGTAAAGTGTTTGTTGAGTGAATGAAATGAATGGAGAAATGTCCGGCACACAGAAAATAATTAAGAAATCATTTTCTTTGCCTGGAAAGAAAATAGGGAAAGAAAATTTTCTCCTGTATCATGGGCTCCACAAGTGTCAGGGGAGTGCCTCCACAGACTGGCTGCTCCAAAAAGCTCTGCGGCATTGCACACAAACGTCATCAATCATCTCTCCACTCAACAGCCTGTTCTTCACCTGTCTTTGTCTTCTCTGAGAGTAATGTGCTTGACTTTCAGGGAGATTCTTGCTTGTCTCCTTCTGATGCAGGTTTTCTCTCTCATGGGATTGTCATGACATCACAGAACACTCCCTCTGAGAGTTCTGCAGTGAGGAGTGAGAAGCTGGGTGGTGACCATGGTGTTTCCTGCCCTGGTTAGAGGATTGAGAGTAGGGGAGCTTAGGGATATCAGCTGAGTGAACCTTACAAGTTTGATTTGCTCTCTCATGCTTTTTGACGTCACCACTATAATTATCATCTCTGTCATCATTAACAACTAGCAACAGCTACTTTATAGTTTAAAAAACATACGCCTCCCCACCTAGGAATAAAAAATTCCCATCAACACTGTAAAAGATTCATGTTTGGAAATTCACCATTAGAATCTTTTTGCTTGGGTTAAGGCAAGTACCCCCAAATTACTTTAGTAGTTATTAACTACGTTATTGTGAATCAATTTATCAACTCATTTCATCTGAGAAGTTGGGGGGGGCAAGCATTAAAGCATTCGGTTGTTATGCAGGAAAGAAGTGTCTTTGTTAGAGTTTAGTTGCAAGTAACAGAATTCAGTCTAGCTACTTTTAGTGGAAATGGATTTCATACAAGGAATAAGGAGTTTACAAAAACCCTTAGAAGAGCAGGGGGAAAAGGTTTTCAGCTGACCTTCCAGGAATCACACTCTAGAATAACACCTCAGAACTGACCCACAGAGGCAGCTGCTGCCATGATCCAGCTGATAAAGAAGAAAATCACCTCTACAACTGTCGACTTTTGTACCTCACTGTGTCTATCCCAGCCCATAACAACAAAACAAATGTCCTTCTTGGCCTGCCTCTCAGTATCCATAGTGCTAGGGTCTGGCCCCTGGGGCTTCTGTTAGATTGTCTGTATGTTTCCACACTTGCTAGCTAGAGAAAGTAGAAGAGTATAGCCTACATTTTGAAGTCTACTTCCATATTTCCTGGGGGAGTGTCTGCTTGGTTGAAGTTAGGTCTTGTGTGGAACCTGAGATGTAGGCCACTCTGGGAAATGACACCACTTAGCTTGCCAGCCTCTGCAGGGCCATCCAATGGCCATGAAGATGTTGAGATGAACTAGAGAGAATCAGCCTGTAGATTCTGGCAGAGGAGCCACATGGTGGGAATGTAAGGGAGCAATTTTAAAGAGGGGAATGGAGAAGGGGCTGAAAACAGTCACGACTGACCTCACAACTATGCCTAGAGCCAGTCCTGGTTGTCAAAGTGAGGTATTTTAGAAATGTCACAACAAGGAGGTGGTTTTAAGATCTGCCCATAAACTTTTTTTGAGTAAATAGCCTCCTTCTCCTATGCCCCTGATGTTTATGGTGCGGGTGGTGGTTTGAAAAACCGGCTCCCACACAGGAAGGGCAAGGAAAGAACCAAGAAGATGGTAGATCACTCCAGCTTGGTAGGTGGAAGATTTAATAAACAAGGGAATTTACATATGAGGCTTGTTTTGGAAAGTTGTGAGATGAGTAGCTCTCTGTACCCTCCTGCCAGAACCTTCAACGTTTAGAGGTCTTAACTGGGTTCAGTCACATATACTGTCCAGATGGTCTCAACAACACATTGCTCTCTCAAAGCTACTCCTTGAAACTGGTTCCCAGTATGAGGAAGGTAGGTAGAATGTTCCTTCTAAGGACAGGAGAGGGAATGAGAAACCTTTGATTGTGTGGGTTCAGTTCACAGGTCAATGAGTGGTCATGTCCCCCTTGATGACCTCTTCCAACATGTTTTAGATCCCTCCTTATCAGAGGAGGCAAGGTGTTCCGACTCACTTGCAACTGAGTGGACTTCCTTCAGGCCAGTGTCTATATGGCTTAGAAAACCATCTCGTCACAGTAGCCAAAAAGAGAAGCTGTAGACGTTACCTACCAATGGGAATGTGGCACGTTTACCTACCAGGTACATCTCTATTTCTCTGATGAGGAAACCCCAAATGAAGGCTCAAAGTTGCTTATTTTGGATGCATCATGGAAACCTCTCCGGGTTTTGGAAGCAGGCAGTCAGCAGTGCTATCCTGCCATCTTCTTTTTAACATTCAATCCAGCAAACACCTTAAGCTTTAATAAGCATCTTCTCCTTTAATAGTGTTGACTCCAAGCTAATAAGGCAACTAACGAATCAAGTGAAGGTAAATTTCTCATTAACAATTTATTTAACTTTGTTGAAGAGAGCAATTCTAACTTCTGCTAATTGAGTTTGTAACAAAAAGATGGATCCATTTTACTACCACCCTCAGGACCTTAATCAAACTCTGGGAAAGGTAAAGTAGCTCTTATTAACAGACTAAGAGGTAAAATTCAGGATGGAATGGAAGGTACCAGAACACTGTTAAATTCCAAAAACTTCAACAGGATTATAAAGCACAGACTGGCATTTCACAGTATTTTGAATTTTATTTGCCAGAGGAAGAGCCCTTTGACTTGAAGCTAAAGCCGTGTGTTAAGACTTTGAAGATGCTGGCTTTAGGATGTGGGTGATGTGTTCAATTTCTCCCCCTTGATTGAAGATCCCTCTGTGGAATGTGGAAAAGCGTGCTGGGTAGACCTGTAAGAGGACTTACCCTTTGCAGCTGATCCAAAGCCTTTCCCTCTGGCTCCAGGAGGTGGCTGTAATTTGGGAGTTTTATAACGAAGGGCTGAGCAGGACTGCCGAATGTGACAGCCCTGCGGGCAGAGGGACATGCGGTGTGTCTGTGATCGGTCAGTGATTGAATTGGAAGGGATTTAATAATTCTTGAAGTTCTCAGCTTTTCCCCGAGACTTTCCTCTGGAAGCCTGATTAAATGCGTATTATTTCTTCTTAAGTGATTTTACAGGTCGTTTATTTTGGATTTATGAGTATCAACACATTTTAAAAGGTATTAGCGAGCTGTACTGCTGGATACTTGTTCTCTAAATCATTAACTTTACTCTCTATCAGCATCAGATAATAAGAAATCTTTCAAATATTACTTTGTTTTTTCTTCTTATGTATTCATTCAGGCAACAAATATTTTTTAAACACTTTCTGTGTGCTGGGTCCTAAAAATACTCCAATGAACAAGACAGGCATGGTCTTGCTCTCACTACATTGTAGAGATTTTAAAAAATGTTTAGTAAGGTCCTTATTATTGTGAAGTCATGGGGAATGAATTTGAATTTAAATTAGTCTTCCCTTTCCATTCAACACTGCATCCAACAAATCAAGCTCTATATGGAGAAGCACAAACAGGATATGATTCCTCTGTGTTTTCACATACACTAGTGTGTGTTAACATTTAAAGTAGGAAGAGGAGGTGAATTGGGAAAAAAACATTCTTTTTCTTCTGTCGTCTTCCCCTATAGAATCTGAAAGCTTTACATGGCCTGTTTTGGGAGGCACATCTCGATTTTTATACCTGCCAATAAAACCCGCCTTTTTTGTTTGTGTCCTATTCTTGGCCTGGGGTGTCAGGTGCTGGGCACAAGAGAAAGGGAGTATGAGTAAGTGAATCATTTGAATCACAATGGAGAAGAGACTCAAACCTGATAACTGGAATGATGTGGAAGCAGGAGGGGCAAGGCAAATAATAGTAGAAGGGCTAGTCATGAGGTCAAAAACAAGGTGGTACCAGGTGAGGATTCAGAATGGGAACCACAAGAAATCTTGAGTCAGGGGGGTGTTGGTTCTCTGTATTGATCTGAAGCCATGTTTTTAAGAGTCATGTATGGAGCCCCGTGTGAACATGAAAGCTCCTGTTGGGACCCAGTATGTGACGCCCCCAGGAGTGGCCAGCTGTGCTGCAGCTGTGAGTCTCCCTGAGAACCAACTGTTCTCTTCACCCTGGCTTTGGAGAAGCCTGGTGAAGAAATATATGGCAGAACAGCCAAGGATGCCACCATTTACTCAGAAGAAGACAGTAGTTAACCCAAAACAGAGAAATCGTCCATGTCCATGAGGCTTGAGACTTGACACAATACTTTCCCACCCATCTCATTCACTCTCCCACTGGCCTGGATGCAGGGAGGGTGGTTCTCCTTATATATCAGATGACGATATGGAACCTAGAAAAAGCAAGTGGTTTTAAGTTCATAGAACAATGCTAGGTCAAACTTAGGGCTTCAGCCCAAAATTCCTCATTCTAGCCACAATTCTTTTTTCAGTACAATTTGCATAATATTCAAATGATATGCAAAAATAAGCAAATGATGAAACAGAGCATTACAAATGTATTGATTCATCAAAGCGTTAAGTGTAAGATTCCTAGTATCTGTGATTTCTTTCAAAGCTTCAACAATCCTCCCTGGCTGTCTCCTTTTCCATCATTTTGGCCTTGATTGGCACTGGTGGACATGTGTCTCTGAGCATTTACCACATCTTCTTCCAACAACATACAGACCAAGTGTTCCACCTATGGCCACAGCCCTCAGGGTAGTTAAGATCCAGGAATACCTGGAGACATTTTTTTCAGTAAGATTCTACTCATTTGCTGACTCGGTTGCTAAATTATCTTCCAGAAGTAAATCAGAAGGTTTTACCAGTCTATTTGCTTGCTTGAGTCAGGAAATTTGAGGGAAATGATTCTAATTCACTCTTCACATTTCTAATTAAAACTTCTAACATCTCAAACTTTTTGACAGTAAGAAAAAGGAAAAAAAAACAACCAAGAAACATTGTGTGGAAGGCAGCTTTGAGAAGACACAATCCATGTGTGCTTGCTTGAGCAGGAAGGGTTAAACAAGGCAACAACAACAAAAACCACTTGTTTTTGCTTGCTTTAAAAAAAAAAAAAAGAAAGGAAAAAAAAAAAAAAACTCAAACCATCTCCAAATGTAGCTTAATCCATTTTCAGACTCTATACATTATGCATCAAGATTTTGTACAAAAGGAATTTGAGAGGAGTGTTTGCATGAAACCACTTCAGTGGATTAAATTTGCAGTTCAGCATATTAGACTCAAAAAGTTTACAAGACATTTTGAGACACCTACCTCCTTCCCTTATGGACATGGTTCCTACTTCAGGTAAATAACTTTTTAAGAATAGGTAGATTCCATCAGCTGTCCTCAAAAAAAAAAAAAAAAAAAAAAAAAAAGAAAGAAAAAGAAAGGATTTGGTCTTCCTTCTACTTAGCTTAGCAATGACAACAAAAGCTTAACGAAGAGAAAGCACAATTGAGAAGGTTGATCTCAGCGTCTCTGCAGACCCTGAGGTTCTTTCAGGCAAAGCCACCTACCCAAGGTAGGAAAGCTAATGTGAGAAGACATTCCCAATATAAGGAGCTCACAAAGATAGCTCCATAATAACTGCAATTCTTACTCAGTTTCAGTTCAAAGTTGAGTTGTCACTATGGCTAAACATCTGGTTGGAAGGTCAGAATCGATCACCCAGATGTCTTCACCTAGAGGATGCCAAACATCATTGAGACCACATCTGGATGTTTGGAGAACCAGTTGTATTTTTATTTCCTGTTGTTTTAAGTAATTGTTGTGCCTTTGGAAGCATACTATTCCTCTATCCCTTTCTTCTTACCCAGAGAACATACACCACTTGAGGAACACACTTTATGGTGGGAATCAGGCAAGAGTCTGAGAACCCCAAAAGCAACCTATTCCTGGGCTGTTAATGAAGGGAGGTCTTAAACTGACAGGTGAAGTCTGACCCTGGCATCATTACTGTTATAAATCATGGGCTGTCCAAACAATCTAAAGAACATCTGAAAGTTTCTATAGTAACTTTTATTTTTTTCAAGTGTTGAAAAGTTCCCAGTGGCATGGTTGGTTGCCTGGGCTACAGTGTTGTGTTGACAGCTCCAGTCCTTTTCCTGGAAGCTGAAGACCCAGGACAGTGACCAATGAGAGGGCGGAATTCTCCTCTGAACTTTTCATTAAGCTGGTGATTCATTTTGAGACCCACATTTTATGAAGGTTGTGAATTCAATGCAATGTAGCTATTGAGGTGTCTACATTCAAATTGGATTCCATTAAGTTTATGGTGTGATTAAATGTCTGAATCATAAGGAGTCAGGATTGAATTTATGTGCCTTCTGAAAGCACTTTTGAAGACTGGCAGCTTCGATGAGTGTAATTTGATGCATGGAATTGGGAGAATAAACCTAAAGAGACGTCAACTCAAATATAACAAGGATCTGAGAATTGAGGTGGGTATCGTTCTTGTATGTACAGAGGGAGGCTGTTAGCATGCATTTTTTTTTCCTTCAGACTATCCAATTTTGGGGGCAATAGAGGGGACTGGGTGGTCTGTCATTATAGTTAAAGTTTACAAACTTGAAAGTCCCTAAGCATTCAGTGGGGTGCTTGTTAAAAATGCCAATTTCCAGGTTCTGATTCTGAAGGGATGAAATAGGGAGCAGGAATTTTAGACCTCATTAGGAGAAACACTGATTTAATAATCATCTTACATTTGAACAAGTAATGACTGTGGTAAGAAAACGAGATCCACAACTAGATCTCTCTACGGTTTCCTCAGGGACCTTTCATCAACTAATTAGTTCTTGCTCATCCATATTGGTTATTTATGATGTGGACATGGTCATATTGGAAAGTTACATGCACCACGTTAGAAAATTAGAGAACAACACAAGGTGGCAGAGCGAGTGAGCAAATGGCATAGTGCAAGTTATCAAAATTGAGTTCCAATATCTCATTAAAATTTTCGAAGTACTCCTTAACACACCAGGGTTAAATGGGAGTTTCACAATGCTTCATATATGTGAGTCAATTTTAGGCAATTTCTGGCATAAATGGTACACAAAATGCTTTCATTTCTGCATTTCCCTTTATGGATTTCTTTGACTCCAAATACATCAAATACATAGCATTTGGAAATTCTAGAACTGAGGAAGTTAAACACTTTTTCATTATTCTGACAATTTGCCTTTTTTCTTTAGTTCTCTAATTTGTGAATTAGTTGTTCACATCCTTTGCAATTTTTCTACTGAGTTTTAAGTATTCTTTGTATTGATTTTAAAGAGCTGTTTATATATTAAAGTTGATAACTCCATATTTGTCATATGTCTTGCCTAAAATATTTTTCTCTTTTATTTATTTTTTTCTTCTAATTTTCTTATTTTTTTCTTTTTCTTTTTACTTACAATGACTTCTTTTACATGGAGCAGTTCCAAATTTCTCTGATCCTTTTTGCCTTTTCTTTGTGATATTGCTTAATTTCTTTTGTTTGTTAGAGCCTTCCCCATAACAAGAGAAGAATCACTTATACTTTCTGTTAGCTATTCTGTAGTTTTAACATTTTGCATTTAATGCTTTAGCTTGTTGATACTCTGTAAGATGTATGTAAGAACTGGATATGTAAGAACATGAATATGTAACAAATAAACATTTTTCCTCAGTTTATTTTCTCAGCATCATTTCTTTTTATTTGTTTATTTATTTATTTATTTATTTATTCAGCGTAACAGTATTCATTGTTTTTTGCACCACACCCAGTGCTCCTCTAATACCCTCTAATACCCACCACCTGGTTCCCCAACCTCCCACCCCCCGCCCCTTCAAAACCCTCAGATTGTTTTTCAGAGTCCATAGTCTCTCATGGTTCACCTCCCCTTCCAATTTCCCTCAACTCCCTTCTCCTCTCGCTCTCCCCTTGTCCTCCATGCTATTTGTTATGCTCCACAAATAAGTGAAACCATATGATAATTGACTCTCTCTGCTTGACTTATTTCACTCAGCATAATCTCTTCCAGTCCCGTCCATGTTGCTACAAAAGTTGGGTATTCATCCTTTCTGATGGAGGCATAATACTCCATACTGTATATGGACCACATCTTCCTTATCCACTCGTCCATTGAAGGGCATCTTGGTTCTTTCCCCAGTTTGGCAACCGTGGCCGTTGCTGCTATAAACATTCTCAGCATCGTTTCTTATAGATTTCTTTATTTTCCCATTGTCCTGTGACTATAGAATTCTTTTTATACCCATTTTAGAGATGAGTGGGCTCACACTACTTTTACAGTCAGGGGCAGATCTAAGAATGGATCTCAGGACCCAATTTATAGACTTGGCCACTAGGTAAATTTCACTGTAAAACAAATTCTTAATTTGGTGACTATTTTTTTTTTCACTAATATCGTACTTGAAAGTATTTTAAGAAAGTATCTTAAGAAAGCCTTTGCCCTTTCTTATTCTTTCAGCATTCATGTTGATCACAGACTGGCATTTGCAATTACAGACCCTGAGATTTTCAGTGGAATTACACTTAAAAAGACATTTTTACTATATTTAAACATTACATCTAGCAAAATGCCCTGTAGGAGAGTTTCATGTTCTTCTTCAGCCAGGTTCTTTATGTTTCCTATTTCCACCTGAAGTATTTAGTACTTGTGTTACTACTATAAGAGGTTTTTTTTTTTCCATTGTATCTTGGGATCCATTAATTTATAGAAAATCTATTTTTAATATTTATTTTTAGCTTTTTCTTATTTTTTTAAAACAGTTTTTTCATGGGTTTCCAATGTAGATGATCATATGATCTAAAAATAAGAATTTTAGCTTTGTGTTAATTATACTTTTAATTTCCATATGTTGTCTTATTGTAGTGTTAGGAAAAGTTCAATACTGGTGGTGAAAACAGCCAGCCAGCCAATGTGTCTGCTTGCTCTCTGCTCTCCCATCTACAAAATATTAATGAAGCACCTACTCTGCTAGGCACTGTGCTAGATGTTGGAGACAGAGCACGGTCGCTGTCCTTCTAGAGCTATAGCCTGGACTTGGAGACAGATATTAGACAGGTCTTCATATAATTACTTCATTGCTTACTACCCTTGTCTCATTCTTGGCTTAGATGAGAATACATCTGGTCTTTCAATTTTAAGCCAAAATGAGACATTCTTCAACATGCTGTGTTCCTTTAAGACTAGTTTTTTTAAAATCAGGGAGTTTTAGGAAAAGGCTTTTCAATGTCACGTCCTTTTACCTGTTGTCAGTCATTTTATAAACAGTAAACCCAAAGCCCAGTGGGGTTATGTGACATGCCTGCTAGTAGGTGGTTCCTTCCAACAGAATCCTCTGTGGAATCCAGCTCTAGAAGTCATCTCACTACCAAATGGGCAATATGTCCACTTACCCAACACCATGGGCCTGCTAATGTTAAGACCAGGAGCTTTTTTAGAACAGCAGATATTTTGGGCAGTTCTCTGTGCTTGCACTGGTCCAAAAGGTACCTGCTATCTCCTAATGTTTTCTGCTCTAGAGACTCCAGGCCTGCCCCAACTCTGCCCCTCTTCCATGGGGTTGGCCCAGGTGCTGGCAAAAGGGTGATGACAGTGCAGGCTAGGGGATAACTTAAGCCTAGTAAAAGCAGTGCTTATTTCTTATTAGTTAAAAAAAAGTTAATATAAAATGAATGGAAAATACTGCAAAAAATTTAAGAATCCCCTGTAATCTTACCGCCATGAGATAACCCCCATTTTGTCTGAATGCTTTTTCTTTGCCTATCAGATTTTCTCCACAACACACATTTCATATTAAATGATAGATTTTTCCTTTTTTTAATTCAATATTATATCATAAACAATTTCCCAAGCCTGTAATTGCCTCATCTTTTTGTTTGTTCTGTTTCCTCAATTTAGCCCTGACACATGAGTTTTGCTTTGCAATGCTTTGGTGATTCATCTGACTATTCATTTTGAAATAGTTCTAACAAATAAAGGAGCCTATGAGGATGCCTTGAATAAAGACACTTAACTGAATCTGAAATGGCCACACTTGGTTGAATGAATGATGACCATGTCATCAAAATTTCAGCAGAAAGGAAATGATAATAATAATTCAATATGAATCCAGCACCTTAAGAGCTGAAAAGGTTTGGTTTTGACAATTTCTTGTTATTTTTCATAGGCATGTTGGAATACATTTAGCTTCTTGGATGGCAAACATTTTAAAAACCACACCCATCCGTAGATGGGTGTAGATATCCGTAGATAATAATCAGCACCAGTAGCATAATCCTTGAAAAGGAGGAAAAGATCTCTCTCTCTCTCTCATCTACCTACCACTCTATCTAAATTTGGAATTGGAAAATGCCAAGCATGGTAGGACATCCTGAAGTATGAAGTGTTGTGGAGAAGGGGTATGCATGGAGCTGCTAGCCCAATGACCATTCTTTTTTTTTTTTTTTTTCCCTGACAGAATCTCAATTTTCTATTCCCAACTTTGTCTATGATCTGAGTGTGTTTTTTATTTTAACTTGTAGACTATCCAAACCAGAATAATACTTCAGAAATACACGTTGGTCTTTAGAAATAAATATAGTTAATATTGATAGCACCCAAAATATCAATATTTGCTCTAATGTGGGTCTTAGTGAGGTTCCTGTAGAAGTATTTAGTAAACAATTTTCAGTGAATTAGAGTATTTCAACTCAGGAAATAACCTTGGCCAAAAGAAAAAATTATTAGCGAATTAATAATTTAGAGTCTTATTTATACTTTTCTTATTATATTAGAGTAATCCCTAACTAACCACAAACATTTAAAAATTTACTGGCCTTGCTTAAACTAGAAACTATTTAAGGTGTGTCCTCTCATGGGAAATTCCTGGGTGTGCAATTCATCACACTTGTGAGGCTCAGTCAATTATTTCATAAAATGTCAGTCTAGGAGGGGCCGTGGGCTTATATAAACTAAGAAGTAATTACCTTATGTAATAAAACTAAAGCAGGTCCCTAGTTAATGAATTTGCTAGTTGTTTTCCCAGTTTATAGACACTGACCCATATGAGACATAGTGCATATGCATAAACACAGACAGACATATTCACTGAGTTAATTAGGCCGTGCTAAATTGCTGTAGCAGATAGACCCCGGGATGAAGTCACCCTAAGAAGTAGTAGCTCATTTCTCTCTCATAAGACAGTCTGGACACAGGATCTAGGTTGGGAAATGTTTCTTGCCATGGGGGCATTTAGGAATCTAGGCAGACAGTTGCTCTATTACCTTCAAAATGTTACTCTCCTCACGGCCATCCAGCAGAAAGGTGGAAGAAAGAACAAGGAGAGGTGTTGTCTAGTCTTGGGCAACAGCCTCAGTAGCCCATTTCACTTCTGTTCACATTTCTCTGGCTGGAGCTTCGTTACACGTTCACACCCAACTGCCATGTGACCTGGGAAATTGAGTCCTGCCATTCTAGGAGAGTGGAATTTGGTGGATGGCTTCTGAAACATATGTAGTATAGCAGAGCACCAGGCTGGCAAAGTCTCCTAGGTGGGTAACCCCATCCTCCCTGGTCTCATAATTATAATTAGAATCATCTTGGCATAGGGCAAATGGGCTTGTCCTTCACCAACCGCCTCCAAATCTCTCAAAAATTTCAATAACTCCTCACTGTATTTTGGACAAAGACAAAACTCTTTATCCTGACACACAAGGCTCTGCATAATCCAATTTCCATTTACCTAAGGATTTTCAATTTTGGAAAATACTCCTGCTCACTTTTGAGGCTCTGGCCATGCACACCCCTTTTCACAGTCTCTATTTCCCGTGTTCTTCACACTTGGTGTTCCCTTGGCCCGAAAACTCTTTTCTCCCCTTTTTGCTTCATTAGTGCCTTTAAATGTGACTCTCCCAGTGACTCCTTTAAATGTGACTCTCCCAGTGGCACCTTCCTTGATTTGCTCATAATTCTCTAAATAAGCTCTCATTGCAAGAGTATATCTTTTTTTTAATAACACCCATTACAGTTACATTTTTATAATTGCTTGTGTGACTGATTAAAACCTACCTCTCCCGATAGACTATAAACTCCATGAGGTCAACGGTTCTGTCTGTTTTAGCTTATATGTGCCCAGTGTCAATTCTTACCCCATGTGTTGAACATAACCATGTTTCAATGAGTGAATGAATGAATGAATGAATGATTTGTATTCTAACCTGGGTCCTGCTACAAATTAACTATGATCACAAAATCTTCACTTGTCAGGGCTGTTTCTTCAATGTGACAGGGTTGAATTAGATGGTGTTCAAGAACTTCATCACCATGGTCCTGTGGTCCGTCTGTTTGAAAACTGAATCCTGTGGGTCATCACATTTGTTTAGTCACTCAGCTACATTTCCTAAGGAGATGTAACAAGTTCTGGGTCTGGCAAGGTAGAGTGAGAACACTCTTATTGTTTCACTTTGAATTTCAGTGTAAACGTTAACTGTATCTTAACCCATGAAGTCCAGTAACAACTGAAAAGGGGATTGGATAGGGTTAATGAAAAATAATAGTATCAGTCATTATACAGAAAAAGATAAGGAAACAAAAGCCACAAGCATTTTGTTGATCATTATAAGATTAACTTCTCTCTGGTGTCTGAAAATGAGCACCATGTTACTTTTATTCTGGTTGAATTTAAAACTTGGTTTTAGGAAGGACAGTAGGAATGACAAGGCATTCATGTAAAATTTATTGGTACATGAATAGGAGCTTTTTAAAATTTTGAGATTGAATCAATAAAAAAAGATTTATATCCAGGATATTTTAACCTTTTTTTTTTTTTTTTTTTTTTTTTTTTTTTTGTGGTATAATGGCAGGAGATCATTACCATGCCTGATTTTAAGTTACTGGATATCACTTATGTATCATCTGTCTATCTAATCTATCTATCCTCTCTGTATTTAAAGACAGCACTTTCTATATTATGCCCATATTATATAAGTCAAGAAATGTTCATTGAGAGAAGACTTCGCGGGATCTAGTGGAAATTTACTTTGTTGAGAACACCTTTAGAGACTGGGACTATCCTTCAAATGGTTGATGTTTTCATTTAAGGTTAGCTGATAGACCATATTATCATGTTATATTGTAGAGTTGGGTACTTAAAAGAAACCAATATACCGTCTGCTTTTATGAGTTATGCACATTTTTAGAAAGCATCAAAATGTTCTATGGAACTGAGAAGGTAGGGTGAGGCCCAAGACTGATGATGTTTGCAGTTTCTCTTAAAAATGGAATTTATCACTTTGACCTTCTTTATTAGTATTTCTTTTTCCTGCCAGTTTGCAAGATGGCTATATCTGATTTTTCATGTGTCACCGGAAGGGAATGTCACTACAACAGAGGTGAAATCTGACTAGGGATATCTTTCCTCCTAACTAATTTTGTTTTGACTGAGATTCTTTTAAATTGTAATAGATGGTTTTTAAAAAGAGTTTTAGATATACAGGAAAATTAAGTGGATAGTACAGAGATTTCCTGTATATTGCTCCCCTCCCTGTCCACAGTTTCTCCTATTATTGATAGTTGCTATTGTTCTTATTAGTTTTGCATTAGTATGGCACATTTGGTACTATTACTGAACAAATATTGATACGTTTTTATTAAGTAAAAGTTCATATTCATATTTCTTTAGATTTCCTTTTTCTGTTCCAGAATCCAGGATTCCACATTTTATTGTCATGTGTCCTTAAGTTCCCTCTGGCTATGACATTTTCTTATACTTTCCTTGTTTTTGGTGATTTTGATTTTTTTTTTAAAGATTTTAATTATTTGAGAGAGAAAGCAAGAGACGCAACGGGAATGAAGGGGGAGGGGCAGAGAGAGAGAGGAAGAAGCAGACTCCCAGCTGAGCAGGGAGTCTGATGAGATGCAGGGCTTGATCCTGGGACCCTTGGGATCATGAGATGAGCTGAAGGCAGACACATAACCAACTGAGCCCAGGTACCCCTGACCTTGATGGTTTTGAGTACTGATAGGGTATGTTGTAGGATATTCTTCTACTGGAATTTGCCTGATTTTTTCCTCATGGTTAGTCAAGGGTTATTGGTTTTTGGAAGGAAAGTACTATTTTCATCAACTCATATCAAGTGTATATGACATCAACATGATTTTTGACTATTGATGTTGATATTGATTATATGGAGGAAGTAGCATTAGTCAGGTTTCTTAACTCTAAGGTAATCTCTCCATACTGTATTCTTTGGAAAGAAGTCACTCTGCGCAGCTCACATGTAATGACGGGAGTTATGCTCCTCCTCGTTTGGAGTAGAATATCTATATAATTTATTTGAAATTCTTTTGCAAGGAAGATTCAGACCAAGATTCTGTTAAGTAGGTGGGTTTATTTGGGTTTCAGGCTATCCCAATAAGCATTTGTGGTTATAATTATGTATGTATTTTTTTAGATATGGCAATATGACCATGGCAACTTGACAGAGTGGAAAGGTACTGGATTCAGAACACGAGACACTAGAGTCTGAGGTGCAGAGCAGCCAGGTTACTTCCCAGAAGTGAGATGTGGGTAGACCTGTCTCTCCCGAGAGCTGCTTTGTGTGATTGGAGGTTCTACTTGGCAACAGCACTTTACTTGCTATCCTCACTGCCTGGAACAATTGTTCCATGGTGTAGCCCATGGCTGGTTTCTCCTACCCTGATCTCAACTTGAAAGCCACAACTCCAAAGCAGAGTTCAGGGAGCACCCAAGGTAAAGTAGCTTTCCCACATCCTGGAACCTTCTGTCCCATAGCTTTGTGTTAATTATTAACATCATGTATTTTTATCTAAAATCCTCTTTTTTCTTTCTTTGTTTATCATCTGCTTCTAGATTATAAACTTTATCAATTCCATGAACTCCAACAAGTCAAGGACCTTATCTGTCTTATTTTGTTCGTCCTAGCTAGAAAGTGCCCTGAGTATATTCAAAAGAAGAAACAAACATCAAATGAGCCTTGGAAATATCAGCACTGAACATTCTCTGAAGCTAAAAATTAAATAAAAATAATACAAAAGTCTTTGGTGGCTCTAACCAAGAAAAAAGATAAGCCAATCTCCACTGCTGGTCCTTCCATGAAAAAAGGAGGGACCCTAAAAACAAAAGAGATTTTTGGTATTCTTTCTTTGTTTTGGAATTTAAATTCCAACAAGATGGTATTATTTTGATTTAGATTCCTTTTTGCTTAGGAAACTTAAATTAATAGATATTTTGGCTGCCACGAAGGAGTACAGCCTTCTCTTATTTAACAAATCAATGTCCAGGGGAAAAAAAAAAAACAAAAAAAAAAAACAAAGACTTTGATGTCCAGAAGAGGGACGTCTTCCTGAGGCTCTCTGAAATTTGAGATGTCAAAAGTATTTCTCTTCTACAATTGTTGGGAAAAAGAGCACGTTTATTCTCTAGGGGAACTGAAGCATAATGAAATGCAATCTAAGAACATGCAAACTTATTATCTACCAGGATGGTTGAATGGTTCCAATCAAATGGAGGATAGAAATAGGGGCTTTATATTCGGATTTTGGAAAAATGACTCCACAGCTATATATAGGCGCAACAGTGCCTGCAAATACCTGAAATTGTGGCAGTCTGTGGCTTGTTCATAACATAATGAATATATTTTCTCTTTGAAACTTATCATGGAGGTGAGGAAAAAAGTGCCTCAAATTATTTCTGCAGATGGAAGAAAGATATCTTACTGTGGGTGCTAAGAGAAAGATTGCTGCTTGTCTAAGTAATAGGTTAGTATTGGTTTTTAATTGGCTCTTCAGAAGGCTGCCTTTGTGTCAAAGACTGCTTCAAGTAGGTGAACTCTGTGACTTCAAAAAGTCAAAATTTTTCTTTATGTATCTCACTTGTAGGAATTGCTAAGAAGTAGAGCTTAGCATCATTAGCAGTAGGAATCCTTTTACGAAAATACTATTTTCCTTATCTCCATGGATAGAAGTCCTAGCACCAGGGAGATGACCTTTTAAAAAATACAAATCGGATGTCAGTTGCTATTTTAAATTTATCAACAAGTTTCCATTGCTATTAGCCAAAAAATGAAATTCTATAATGTAGTCTATGGTACCCTGAGAGAACTTTGACTGTGTCTAAATTGTTCAGCCTCTGCTTGTGTCCCAGGGACTTTGCACATGATTCTCTGTCTAAAATTCTAGTTATTCTAGGTATCCCTCAGTTCCTAGCCCAAATGTCAAAACCAGTGGAACATGTCATGACCTTCCAAACTTTTGTTCAATAGTCTCATAATTCCCCAAAGCTTAAATAGTTAATCACAGTTAGTATTAACTGTTTCCTCTACTAGATTACTGGGGGCAGAGACCATGTCTGTTTGGCTCACTACTCATTGCCCTGGTACTCAATTGCTATGGACAGGATAATGATTGAATGAATGAATGAATGAACAAGCGAACAGAGCTGAGTTATACTTTCCTGTCTTGGGCAACATTTTTAAATACTTAATATGGTAACAACAAAATGAGTGTGTTCCTTTATTATAACTTACTACAAAAAAGAAAGGCCAGTTTTCACTTTGTTTCATATTGACAATGAGATAACTTAATGAAGATAAAGGTGAAGAATGTGGGTTTTATGATCATAGCGACCTAAATTCAAAACCTGTTTCTACCACTTACTGGCTGTGTGATCATGGGAAAGGTACCTAAAATTTTCCTGTGTTCCAGTTTCCTCATCTATAAAATAGGTCAGACCTGGGTTTAAAGCCCTGATCCATCCATTATTAATTGTGCAACTCGGTTCAAGTTAATAATTTCTCTAAGCTTCAGGCTCCACAACAGGTACAACCATACATGAGACTAATAATACCTATCTTTCTCTGCCTTAGGGTTATCAGGAGGATTTACCACACACACACACACACACACACACACACACTTGCTTATAAACATATGAGTGTTGCTCAATCTGTGTGGAATAAGAAGATAAAAGCAAATTAACACAACACTGTGACATTATGTTCTATTTAGGAGAATACCAAAAATAAAAAACTGGCCAATGCTTGCTGTTGGTAACAATGTAGTGATAAGTGAAATATATTTGAAAGGCATTAAATTTGACCTAGAAGTTTCCCTTTCAAGGAATTCATCCTATAGGTACAATCATACATGTTCATAAAAATGGCAAAGTAGCGTTGTGCTCATAAGTTACTGGAAGCAATAAAAAGTTCATCAATAGGACTAGTTTAAAAACTTATGGAAATGTATTGATAGGGAATTATCTCCAAAATATATTATTTGATGAAAGGAGCAATGTAAAGAACACGCAAATTACATTTTTTTTTTAAAGATCACTCTATGCAAGTATCCAATTATTTAAATGGATAAAAAATACTTCCTCAAGAATTTACTGGGGGGTTCCTGGGTGGCTCAGTCAGTTGAATGCCTGCCTTTGGCTCAGGTCATGACCCCCGGGTCCTGGGATCAAACTCAGCATTATTTAAAAAGATTTTTAAAATCTTAAAAAAAAAAAGAATTTACTGGAAGCCATGTTCGCCTCATAGGGAGAGAAATGGGGGTACCCAGCTTGGGTGAAATGTATTTTTCATTGTCTATACTTTGTTGTCGTTGTCTTTAACTGAGTGTGTATATTCCTTTATCAACTAAAAATTTATTTTTTAAAGAAGATTTTGTTTATTTATTTGACAGAGAGAGCAAGGGGAGCAGCAGGCAGAAGATGAGGGAGAAGCAGCTAAACGGGGAGCCTGATGTGGGACTCCATGTCAGGAGCCATGAGATCATGACCTGAGTCAAATGCAGACACCGAACTGACTGAGCCACCCAGGCACTCCTCAGCTGGAGAGCTCTTAAAGGAACTCTCCCCTTCCCAGTAATGCTCTCCATTCTCAGATACTCTAAAGTCTAAGAAATTTGGAAAGGATCTAGCTAGCTATTATTTTAATTTATCCAACCTGAAACAATCAGTTGGCAAATTTTCTTCTAAAATCATATTTTACTAAGCATATTTAAGGGGCTTGAGGTGTTTTCAATCATTCTACTCCAATATAACAGTTAATTTTAAGAGCTCTGTGAGTTTGATTTGTATTTAAGATTTTTACAATCTATATATAGGTTGGTCTTTAATAACCATTTATATATTGCTTCTTTTTATATAGGTCATGTATTCTCCTGGGAGAGTAACAAGATTAGAAATAACAAATACAGTACAGAATAAATTAAAGTGCTTCAAACTGCATTATATAATTTCAGAAAATTGGCTTCACACTGAAATGTTTAAATAAGAAAACCAAGTGATTTAAGGGGAGAAAAAAACCCATAGTATATGCATTTTAATTACTATTGTTTAGCATGTTTTATCCTTGGCAGTGTCGTATCTTTTCACAGGGCTCCAGTAATGCGGCAGCTCACTGGGTCAATATGGATAAAATTATTATTATTTTTCCTTATTTAAAAAAGTTGGCTTCATTCTCCCTGAAGATGAATAGCATTTATTAGTCAAAATGTCAAAGGAGTATCGTAAAAGTAATTGTATTTTTATATATAATTCTCCAAACTCTTGTATACAAAATGTCCTTATTACTCTTAGTGCCATAAATTTGGAGGCTGTTATGGGACAGGAGATAGCAAAATGGGGGCCAATACTTTTCTAATTACTTCAGATAATAAAATGTGGATCTTGGTTTTCCTCTCCCAACAAAATGAAGGAGTTCGGCTGCTAAGTAGGGTCTATTATTCTGGCTGGTTGTGTTTGTTTCTGTGAAGTTTAGCATCGTTCTCCTTGTACTGGGTCCTCAGGCCTTTTTCAATTTTTCTATTCGTGCATTAAAGGCCTCTTCCTGTATTTGCAGCTTTTCGTTTATCTCGGTCTGTGAAGACAATCATAAAAAAGTGGTTATGATGGAGCTATCTTTTGCTGCACATTGTCTTTGTGGTTTTGACATACTATAGTGCCTAAAGACAGACATTATCCCTCACACACCTTCCTGTTTTGCAGACAGAGCCGTGTTTCAGCCTGTAGTGATGTGATAAACTTTATCATATTTCTGTGCACATTCCCGACGTATAGCATGGCTGCTGTGAACAGGAAGTGGTATTTGGACAGCCATTTTTCACATAGCCTTGTGTTGGGAGATAGGATAATTTATCTGTATTTTCAGACAGACTTTACCAATAAGCACCGAATCAGAATAACTGCTCTGGGCTCAGTGAGGGCGGCGTCGTGGCTCCCCCCACCCCTGTGCCATGTTTTTGTCTCCTGTGTAATACCTTCTAAATGAGATCTCAGAAAGCTTCTGTTGTGAAATCACAACACAAATAATCTCACAATTAGAACAGTTTTCATAATTAAGAATATTCATCATACATTATAACTCTTGGAATTATGCCACTTTGTGGTACAGTTTGGGTAGAAAAAAGTACGTGATTGCTGACAGGTTTGAGTGTTTGCTGCAGCTGTGATAGCATTTAGCCTCTGGCAGTGATATTCTGTGGGCTGACATTACTACCTGCACAATTCCAGAAATCCTTCCACATTATCTGAACATTAGTAGTCCCGGAAATGTCTTCCCTTTTTCATGACAGATAATAAAATTATGTATTGAGAAGCCAGTGGCGAGCGATGTGGCAAAACTGGTGTTTTGTTTAGGTGATTTAAGAAAAGTTTATGACCGTACGAGGAGTAGTTCATACACATAACTATTAATAAGCAATTTGAAGTTTAGAATGTTAACATCTATAACATAATTTGATGTCTTCGGGGTTACTGCATTTTGAGAAACTTCTGTTATTTCAATTTATACAGAATACATTTAAAAAATCAAATACTGTTTTGGGCTACATATAAATGTTCATTCTTCTTTATTTATTTATGATTGTAACTGTAATAGATAGTTTTGAATTGTATACCCTGGTTACCTTATCGGATAAGATTTTGTTTCACTTTCATGGTAAGAATCAATATTTCTGAAAAGATCATTGATGTTAACAATTCTAGATCCTTATGTGAGTATCTGTCTTTTTGATTCAAGTTTTTTTTTATTGTTATTATTATTTTTTAAAAGATTTTATTTATTTATTTGTCAGAGAGAGAGAGAGTGAGCACAGGCAGACAGAGTGGCAGAGGGAGAAGCAGGCTCCCCAAGGAGCAAGGAGCCTGATACAGGACTCAATCCCAGGACGCTGGGATCATGACCTGAGCCAAAGACAGCCGCTTAACCAACTGAGCCACCCAGGCATCCCTCATTGTTATTATTTTTAAAAAAGATTTATTTACTTTTGAAAGAGAGAGAGAGCATGCATGAGGTGGGCAGAGGGAGAAGGAGAGACTCTCAAGCAGACTCCCTGCTTAGTGCAGTTCTGACGTGGGGCTCCATCTCAGCAGCCTGAGATCATGACCTGACCTGAAATCAAGAGTCAGACACCTAACCGACTGAGTCACCAAGGTGCCCCGATTCAAGTTTTATCAAGCCCTACCTGAGGCTCTGGCCTCTGGTTTCTCATTTTTTTTTCCTTCTTCCTTTCTTGGTGGTTGGGTGAGGAGGCAAGGAAGAATGAACGTGGGTCTCCAGATTATAAAGGAACTCTGTCATTTTTCAGAAATCACTAATCCCCTCGGTCATGGTTTTAGTAGAGGTGGAAAGAGCAATGGTCTAGGAGATGGATTAATTTAGTTATGTAGCCTTGGATAAGTCACTTAGCCACCTTGGGTATTAGTTCTTACCTGAAAAATTAAGTAGTTAAAAATTAAGTATGTTAACATTACATGCTAACTTTTAAATTTGTAATTCCAACTCCTAATTTTCTGATATATTCACCAATGTTATATTTCAGTAGTATGACTGTGAAATATTTTTAAAATATGTTACTCCTGCTTCTTTCTGGTGTGCAACCTAATAGACGATAGCTTCTGTTTTACTGTGTCACCTGTGTTTGCACATTAACCGGGAGACCTCTCTGGTATTTCACCGAAACAAAAATCATTGACACAGGTGTGGGCTTGGGGGAGAAGGTTCGTGAGGATAAAGTCTGTGCCAAATAGCATTGTGTGCTGACATCTCAGATCTCTAGACCATGGTGATCAGTACTTCAGTTCAGGTACAACCAGCAGAGCCTGGATGAAAAGCCTCCTGCTCTGGTCAAGAACGAGGTTGTCATTAGTCTACCACATCTCCATGTTATTCTTCAAATGCTGCTGAGCAGATGATTAGCTATCCCACAATCACTAGCATAGGGAAAGTTTCTATTGCCTTTAAGGTAAGAATGGAAAACCTATGACCGGGATGCCTAGGTGGCTCAGTGGGTTAAAGCCTCTGCCTTCAGCTTGGGTCATGATCCCAGGGTCCTGGTATCAAGCCCCACATTGGGCTCTCTGCTCATAGGGGAACCTACTTCCTCCTCTCTCTCTGCCTGCCTCTCTGCCTACTTGTGATCTCTGTCTGTCAAATAAATAAATAAAATCTTAAAAAAATAATAATAGTACAAGACCTAATTAAAAAAAAAAAAAAGAACGAAAGAAAACCTATGACCTGGTCTCAGTATCCTCTCACTGACCACTACCTTGAGGTGTTCTCCCATTCAGTTTTTCTAACCTGGAAGTTCAAGTTGACCTAAAAATACCTGAAGTCCCAAGATGGCAAACTTCCCTCAAGGTTTTTACATTATTTTGCCCTGTTGCTTGGACAGGGCCAACAGCCAACATTTAATGTAAGAATTTAGTGTTAGTATTCATATTTCTCTGAAACGTAATTCTTTAAATATATTAAAGTTTGTTCCATTGGGTATAATTTTTATTATACAACTCAGGGCCAAAATAATTTCATTTTGAATGTATCTTTAAAATTATAATACCTAAACTATATAAGCTTAAAATGTTTGCTCTATTCAGTATAATTTTAATTAACATCTCAGGGCCAAGATAACTTCATTCTTAATAAATCTCTAGAACTATAAAGTGCGTCAATGGGAAAGTAAGTGGATTAACATAAAAAATTTAAAGATTCACACTACATTCTCTGAAATTTCTGAATTATAAAAAGTGAAAATGCCTGAAACCACACTGGAGAAGGAGCTTTAAAAAAACTGGATTCAAAACATGAATTCTCTACTGCTGTTTCCTCCAAAAATTATAATAACAACATGGCTCTTAAATAAAGGAGAAAAAAAAGCTATTGGAAAATTGAAAACATCTTGCAAATATTAATTCATTAACTGTTCCTACAGCCAGTCAGCATGTTCCTACCCTGACCACTGACATGTGGCTACCTTTGAATAGGACCGTTGCAATTTTAAGAGCGAGCAACATTGGAAGTCAGGGTTTAGAAGGGGAAAATAACCTACCTATCTAAAACAGGGGAAAAATTTTAGGTAGGCAGAGAGTAATTAAACTTGGGACTTGACCAAGACACAAGGGTAAACACTGAAATTGTGCCACACCACTGGAGTATTAAAGTCCAAAGTAGTCTGGTTGTGATATTAGAGGTTGTGTGGTTTTTGTGGATAACACTGGGATTAGAACTAGAATCCAGGTCACAGCTCCCATTCGGGGCCTTTCAACAGTTTCTGACTCTGGAAATGCTGGATAAATGATTTAGTCTTTCCATGTCTATCATTTTCCAATTTACTTATCAGGGAAGTGCCTGACTCTTACTCATGTAGTTTACCAGGACTGTTGAGAGAAAAGACATAAAAGGGTTTGCTATATCTTGAGACATTGTATAAATCCATATCACCAAGCCATTTTACTGAAAAATCAGCAGTAATTTGGCCCAGATTAATGCCCATGAATCCACTTAAAATGGAAAGGATTGTGGCACCTAAAAGATCTGCTCCCACCACCTCTGGTCTAAGTCCTTTCTATGCCTAATTGCATTTAGATGAACCAGCTAATGAACTTCCAGGGCCAGGAAGGTTGGCTTCAGGCCAAAGAGACAATAACACACGCATACAGTAATCATATTCTTTCTGTTATAGAGTAGTGGTATAAGTGTTGCAAACTCTAACAGTTAAAAAAAAAAAAATTCAATGAACAGTTAAAAATATACTGCTCACTACATGGAACATGGCCTTGGTAAAGATGTTTTCAATTTTGGGAGCCTGCAAACAATTCTATTACTGTCTAGTAGTTCCTCAGCAATAATTTCAGAGCTGCAGGATGGCAAAGGAGCCCAGGGCCATGATTATACATAAACTATATTTAGATGAAATGTTATCAAATCTAAAAAGGAGATATGTTCTGAACTCAGTTTAATTCAACTGCACTCTGCCCTTCCACACAGTAACCAGTTATTACATTCATGGGATTGTTAACAATAAAGCTTTGTGTAAAACGTGTTCTACCACTATTTCTGGTAAACACTAAACACCCCTTATTAAGCTGAGGACTTTGGCTGATTCTGTTCGTATCAAATCATTAAATGTTCATGTAAATAGTGCTTATGCCAAGCCAATCTTTTGCTCTCTCTAAATTAGTTGTTAATATGATGTGCTTTTCATATATCATCTCATGTTCAGATAACAATTAAATCCCTCCCTGAGATGCATTAATATTTTAACCATGTAGTATGTTGTTCTATTGATTCATGGTCATTTCTACAAGAAATCATAAATCTTCTTAAGATATCCAATTCACTTATTTAACCATTTTGCCTGAAAAATGATGTTAAATCTTTGTGTTCAGGTAAAGATGGGTTTTTGTTTTGTTTGGACAGGAAAAAAAGATTAAACATAAAGTTAAACTGATTGATCTGTGAGCTACCGGGATAGCTGTCCCATCCCCATTTCCATGCAGCCTTTGGTGAACATGGCTTAGCTACTAATGGTACTTAAAAATGAACAAACTACCTGACAGGGAGTTCAAGGATTTTTAGGCCTCTTCTTACAAATTTGGTGAGAAGACTTACCTAAGAACCGTGGTTGAAATTCCACGTTCGTTCTCGGTTTACTCTTGTATGAGCCATGTTTAGAGTGTGACAGGCATGGAGTCTTTACTGTGTGACTTTTTGGGTTCTGATGATGGGGGATTTTGGAAACTGGCAACACACCCCACCACTAGGTGTTGTTGGTGAATCTGTTTTGTGATCTTATTGAGTCTCCGATGACTCAACTGTGAATTACGTGGAGATGTGAAATTGAAGTCCTCCATCCTAAGGATCACTCTTGCTGGCAGAGTGTGGGTAGTGTTTACAGACATTAAAGCTCAGGCTGGCTAATTAACCAGTAATAATAAAGTAAGTGAGCACACTATCAAGGGTGAGTACCTGAAAGCCAATTACAATATCATCTGTGACTTGATCCAACACTGCTTTTATATCCTTGATGGTGAAACCCATTAAAGGATCCACGGCGAAAGTGTTGGCTTCTGATTTAGATTCCTCAGGGCCTTGTTCTTGATCCAATCCCTGGAATATTAAAAGGAAAGCACACTTAAGTGACTTCTGGAACATTCAGTGATTTATATGTGCCCTCAGTCCTCTCCTGGGTGCTTTTCTACAAGGAACGATGTCAATCTGGAAGAAGATTTTGATTGGATGTTATCCTGCATTTCTCATGGACAGATCAAGTCATGGGGCTGCTAATCAGTGCTTACTTTGAGGAAAGTGAAGGTAGAGAGATTAAAATTGTTGAGCCATTCTCAGCTGGCCCACCAGCTAGTCAACCCTAAAAGAAATGTTTATATTGAGCTGGGAAAAATCAGAAGGAAAGACAACGGAAGAGCATTTTTTTTTTTCTCCTGCCCATAGAGAATATAATGCTGAAACAAGGTGAATTAAGAGACAGAAGGAAGCCTACCTTCATTTCTGTATCCAGTTTTGGGGGTGTCTCTATGAATGTTGAATAAATATCAAATGAGATTCCTTCTTCTAGAGGATTTGGGAAGAGACCACCTGAAGGCTTGACAACCTCTAACACTTGCTGGAGGGGAAGAAAAGAACTGTATTATGAAAAAGCCTTTGGTGACTAACCACAATTTCGGCCAGTTCATTCATCTCTCTCTATATATTGTAATGAATATATAGTATATAACACATAGCACATATTACATAACATACATCATATACCTATTATCAATTAAACTAATTAAAATTATATAATACATAATTATGTATGATTAATGTAACATAAAATTTTTACATGAGTATGCATATGTTTATACATAGTTCCAAGTCTATTATCTTTTAAGTGCTATCTCCTCTGAATTCTTGACACCACTGCCCTCTTAGTTCTCTGTTGCTTTTTGTTCTCTGTATCTCTGTATCTGATAATTAGCATTTTATTCTTCTCACTGTCTTATTCTCTTTCTATACTATGTGGCTTAGGACTCCATTTTATACTGCCTTGATCTTTAATTTTTTTTTTTTTGATCTTTAATTGTTTTATGCATCAGTGTCCCCTCCTGTTTCCTTCAAGCTCTCTGAAGTTAGAGACCATGCTTTAGATCCTTTGTATACCTTCTCCAGTTCTGGCAGAGGTTGGGCACTTGAAATATTTACCAACAGCCTAATGGTGATCAACGTTACTCAGCAGAGTGTGGCCATTCTTGGGGGCAGTGGCAAAGTGACCACCGAGAACTTGGTGATGAGGACAATAAAGGCTCTGAAGGTTAATGCATAAAGTCAGTACACTATGAATCAGAGAGGAGATCTGCAAAACCAACCGAAAACACAGAGGGCAAGGCGAGACCTCACTAGGAGCACTTCAGAATTGTGTAGCAAGTGGGCAAAACTGAGGGAGGGCAATGGTAGGTCAAAACTGGAAATGAAGAAATAGGAGTCAAAGAAGTCAACTTAAGTGGTGTCTTGGAGGTGAGAAAGAGAGGAAGGTACTGATGATGGCAAACATCTGAATCATTTAATTCCTTTTGTTAAAATTCTGATTCTAACAATTCAACATTTTGATCGTAATTTGACTTCCCATCTCCATTGATCTATAAAGAAGTGCCGAGCTCAGTGCTTTGATCGTCATGCCCTATTAAACTCCTCACTGTATATCAGTACGTTGATGTTCTCGTTTATACAGTGAGCTTGCTTTTGAGGCCTAGAGGTGAAGCTACCCACCATGTGCTGACAAAGACAAACCATGAACATACATGTTTAAAGACAAAAGTCTGGAAATGCATAAAATCACCAGCTAATTACTATCCTCCAGGACCTGGAAAAACTGGAAATCATCATCCATTCATTTCTAATTTCTCCACAATATTTCTTTTCTTTAATTGTTATTTTTGATTAATTATTTTTATTAACATGCAATCTATTATTTGCCCCAGGGGTACAGGTCTGTGAATCGTCAGGCTTACACACTTCACAGCACTCACCATAGCACATACCCTCCCCACTATCCATAACCCAACCTCTTCTCCAGAATATTTCAAGTTAACTTTCATGTGATCATGTATAACGTACAGGTTGTAATGTTTCAAAATGATTGAAACATTATGAATATTAATAATTGAATATTTGTAATATTTTTTATTTAGATAGGTTTGGGAATGTCCTAAAAACTTAAGCTAATGCTTGGTCATCCCAATGTATTTCATATTGATTTCATATTTTTAACTTTAATTCGATTTTATAGAAAGTTGCTGCTTAGTAAATCTAGAGAAAGACTGAAGTGTTAGATAGAAGTTAATAGTCAAGGCAATTTGGAAACCAAGAGATTAAATGGTTGACTTAAGGTCAAATCATCACCGAGGGCCCAGGCTGGGAGTTAAAACCTGCTGTGCTGACTTCTCAGCCTGTGCAGTTTTCAGTATCCATATCATCATGTTGCTGTACTTGGAAATTATTGATTATTATTAATCACTTAATCTCTATTCTGTTAGGTGAAATCATTTCAGATTATTTTTCTTAAACTGACGAAACATTAATAGAAACATAAAAAATATACAACAATCCTTTTCTTTCATCATGTTCACAAGTCATCTTTTCCCCTAAATGAGACATGCAAACATTTTCTTCTTCCCACAAAATTATTTGTGTCTTTTTTTCATCCTCCCACACCTTATATTGCTCTTTATTTTACCAAGCTTGGAAAATGAAACAGCTAAATATAATTTAGTGTTCTTTGCAACATTATCAGTAAAATAAATAAGCTGCACATGGGAATCCAGAGACAAGGGTGGATGATGAAGCATTTAATGAGTGGTGCACATGCTCACAGAGGGTGAGGAATGGGAATTTGGGGGAAGTGGTGGCGAGTCAGCCATTGGAAAGCAGAGAGCAAGGAACCCAGTAGGGTTTGCTGCTTTTACTGTATGCCCAGAAAAGGAAAGCATGAGCAAACCTTCAAGGTAAAATATTTCTTTTATTGAAGCAGAATTTTATTTTGCTGCTCTTGCCAAATCTGTCTTGCAGCTCTGCTTTTCTACACACAGGCTAGGACTTTCTGCGAATTTTTTTTGACCCTCTCGTGGAAGTTCTCAGCAGATCACCTCTGCATCCTGGTGGTAACAGATCCCTTCTCCCCCCTCATGCCTTTTCTTCCATCAGATGGTACACATAAGTGCAAGAGACACATTTGTGGGCAAGTTTCGTCCCTCACACCTCTGTGGTCCGCATTTCTTTACGAGGCTCATCTGAACTACTTGCCAATTACCCAGTTTTCCTGGTCTTTGGCAGTGTGTGTGCGTGTGTGTGTATCGGGCACATACTTGGGAACTTGGGCCACTTCCAGCCCTACGTTTTTAATTAATTAATTAATTAATTAATTTTTTTGGTGGAGTAGAACTCCTGTTTATCTCAAGAACCTCTTTTGCTTGATTTTTATGAATATATCTCATAACTCATACAGCTATTCATTTGATTTAATTGCTGCACAAAAACTTGTGGTGAGAATTTCTTCAGAGTGTTTTGCATACTATCAGTGAACCAAATCATAGCCACATTTTTCTCTTTCACAAAGAGTTACATTTGGCTTTGTTACTAAGATACTACAAAGGAAAGAAATGCCCCAGTTTTAGATGAGGGTAAATATAATGTCACCTCATTAATAAGAAGACATACTATCAAATATATAGTTTGAAATAAACCTAGTGCCAGAAGCATCATAGTGATTTTCTCCCATTAAGAAGTCTTTTTAAAAAATAAGTTTAAGGAAAATTAGAATCAATAATTGTGGTGAGAGCAGAGAGCTAGCAAATATGTTTAAATGAAACCGTCTGATGCAATACTTTCTTAAAAAAATACAATTAGGCCTTTGTATTTTTTTTTTTAACAAAACCTCATGTTTTACAACATCACTGGTTCTGTAATAAAATCTATTTAAAACAGAAAGACATGGTCAGCTTTATTAAGTTAGATTTTCTGAAAGAACGTTATAATTTCCTCGTCTATGAATAGTTGAGGCAAATTAAATAAAGCTAGTTTTATAACTATTTTTATACATTCCTGTAGCATTGTAATTGTCTTATATTTCTTTCCTCAAAAGTCTAATATGTTACCTCTTAAACCTAGGAAAATAAAAACAGAAAAAGGCTCAAGTATGTTTATTAAAAAAACGCTCCTATTTGGTACCCTGATTTAGCAAGCACCCTTTCTTCTCCTCTAAGAGAATAGCACCCATAATCTTCAGAGCAGGAAACAAAGGAAAAGATTTTAAGTGACTTGCCTGAGGCCTAATGCTGAGATTAAAAATCAGGAGTTTCTGATTATACACATACATCCATTTGGCCAAATGATTGGTTTTGCTTGACTTTCAAATACCCCCTAAATATTACTTTGAATGTAAAGCAATAAATGTGTTTCTCTTGCCATTTTTGAATGCTTGCACACAAATGGATATAATAAAAACAATCATGTTGTTCCATGTGAATGCCATTTATATTTTTTCTGATAATGAGCAGACCATTTGAACCAAGGTGAGTACATTAAAAGTTCTAATAAAGAAGAGAATAGATTTCTAAACAGAATAATGGACTGTTAAGTGAACATACAATAAATAACATCTACAGATGTGGTCGCTAGAAAATTAGTTTTGCATAACTTACCAAGATACATTTCCCCCAGATGTTATCTGTTACATGAAAATTAACTTAAGTTAGCTATATTGTTCATTACGTGCACACTGCATTAGTGTTATTTAAGATGGTCTACAATCTGAGCTTTAGTTGACTTGTGCTATGGTATTTAAAGAATATCAAGTAAATGGCTTTTTGGCATAATTTAATACTCTTAAGTACAAAATTTCATCACTGAAACATTATGTAGGTTTTAAAAAATCCAAGATCTTTACTTTACAAGCCAAATGAAATCACTAGAATACTTTTAAGATTTTACATATTCAATATGAAATGGACATCTATCATGGGAATAAGTGATAGGAATTTTGAGTCCTCCTGGAACTAAGTACAGGGTCAGTGTAGGTTTAAAGAATGCTTATAGGAATTAGAATCTGCTCCAGATTTTATTGTGTCTGAGAAGTATAAAAATTGTATCTGAAAATTGTTTTACTACATGCTTTCTTTTTCTATTTTATGTGTTCGTGTTAATGATAGTGCGAAGTCTGGCTTACTGTTTTTGTTATCTTTTTTTTTTTTATGTTTTTGTTTATTGTTACTTATTTTTGATTTTTCTTTGAAAAAAAGTGTGGGTGGATTTGTGGATAGTGGTTGTACTGATAAAATCCATGATCAAGGTGGCAATTACTAAATTATTAAATCCAATTATTAAAATATTCAAGATATTAAAAATGCCATTAAAATGACAACTCTCCACTGTTTTGAACAGCAGAAAGCAAGATAAATCTGTTAAACCTTTTTGGAGCGATAGAAATACGTACAAAAAACTGGTATGCTTTAAAAAGACATTTGGACATTGGGGAGGGTATGTGATTTGGTGAGTGCTGTGAAGTGTGTAAACCTGGTGATTCACAGACCTGTACCCCTGGGGATAAAAATATATGTTTATAAAAAATAAAAAATTAAAAAAAAAAAAAAGACATTTGTTTCAAATTGTCAGATGATGACTTCATATGTAAATCAAAACTTACTACAAAATGTCAAAGTTTCAAAAAGCAAACTTTATTACAAACATTTCCCAATACTAAGGAAAAAAGGCAAAAAAATTCCTGTAATGTTTTAACTATTTTCTCCCCTTGAAAAAAGGCATTACTCATTTGCAAGTCTAATGAAGAGGTACATGTGTGGTTCTGGAAATTTTTAACAAAAATTGTAACCCATTGCCCACAATATACCACACAAAAAGTAACAACATATGAGTGCCACCTGCAAAATGCAATAAACTCTGGCAATGTCATACTGAGGCCATAAATTTAAAATCAAAAGAGAGGAAATTCAAAAGCTCAGATTATCAGAGAAACTTCAATTAATCTATTTCTAAAGTGTTTTCTTTTGTGTTCAGGCCATTACAAACTTCTTAATATACCCCATAAATGTAGAATATCAATTCTGCTACAAGAGTCCTCCTCCCCTTTGCATTTTTGACTTGGAAATAAATTTGCAAATGCAGCACATTAATTTTCTTTCCTGTGCTTAATATGCAGTATTTACATTTTGAAAAGGTTCAAAATGTTGCCAGGCTTCTGCAGGGTATGAATAGACATCTAATAGCAACTTCTATTTTTATCCACAACACACTGGCAGTTTGAACATCTATAACTTAACAGAGCTTTGAGACCATCAGATCCACACGCTGATAACCTCAACAGTGACCAGTGACCCACGAAAAGTTAGGACAGGAAATGAAGACTCCCCATTCCAGATGAAGTGGCAAGACCACAGTAAACCAAATTGTAGCCCGGCTAGGACACTTGAGTTAACACCTTGTGCCCATTTTTATTTAGATCTTTTGTTATAACTTGGGCTTGAAAAAAAAAATTTTTTTTAAAGTGAAATAACTAAAGAAACTGATTCCAGAGTATTTGAGACATCTCTAGTATTTCCAAGCGTAGTTCTGCTTAAGGCCAACATTACAATTCGAAAAGAAATCTGAGTACTCCTATCTTAATGACCTCAGACAAGAAAATCCTCTCTAATGAATTTGGGAAAAAAAAAAAAAGTACCTTCTTGTAGTGTAAATGCAATTTAAAAGGAAAAGATGTTTTGATCTGGTTCTGGTGTAAACATTTCCTGAGGGATTGAACAGTTCTTCAGATACCCAGATATTTTCTAAAGATGGCAATAATCTGGAGGATAGACCACTGAATTATAGGCTTTAGACTTGGCTCTGTTCCTAATTGTGTGATGCCAAGAAAATCCCTAGGCCTCAGTTTGTTTATCTGTAAGAGTAGGATAATGATAATTGCTACCTGGCTACTTCATTGAATTGTTTCAAGCACGAATTAAATAATGTGGATGAAAATTCTGGGAGTTCTTCAAAGGGAAAGTATTATTAAACCCAAAGGTGTATTATTATTATTATTTATAATTACTGTTATTATTGAAAGGATCATCTTTCTAATGCTAGCACTGGAAGAAAGAGTAGAGTAGCCATATTGAGAATATCGGTCCATGGTATTTCTGTATGAAATAATTAACATTGCCCCAAGAGTCCAGCTAATGGAGAAGAGTTTGTTAATAAGAACATGCTGTCACCCTGTTTCCATATAGTTACAGCCTTTAAATTACCAAATATGTATTCAATGCCACCTTATTTGAAGAGTTCCTCGGACCCAAATAATTTTTCTCTGGAGACCTAGATAGCATAACATAGTTGTTCTGTGACATGATCGAGACTAAGGCAAACCACCTATTTAGAAAAGGAGATGTTTACATCTAACTTTCAAAATTAGAAAAACGGCCTCTTCACCCTTCCCCATCCAATGTATCACTCTTTTCACCTTTCGTTTTTCAGCATCCAGTGTGGCCCGTGGTTGTCCAAACTGAGTTTACGCCCAAAAGATTTCCTTGAACAGATGTCATCAAAGGTGAGGACTTAGGGCCTATTGGACACATTTTTTAGAATGTCCTTTTTGTGAAAATTGGAACACCAGACCTCTTCAAACTGCTAAGTTCAACATTGTACTTTTGATTCTTAGATTGACCTTATCTTGCAACTTCCTTAGGGTGAGAGAGGGAATGTATGGTTGGTTCTATTATAAATAATTGGAAAATAACTAACAAAAAGCCACTCAGAGTGTATTTGTTTAGCTAACTAAGTTACACTCTGAAAGGGATATCCCTGAACTCAGTGTAGAGTATTTCAAACAGTTCTCATCATGGATAAATGTGTTTTAGCTTCATCCGGGCATTCTATTTAAAGCTTGATGGTTTTTAATATTTAAAATTGAGGAAATACTCTAAATTATCTCCTGTTTCAAGAATTAAGTATCAGGATCTGTAAATTAGTCAGCATGATAAAGACCAGTTATGCAATTATATTTGCTGCTTTGAGAAGCTGGTTTTGAATTTTCAAATATAAATTTAAAAAATTGATCTTATTTATGTTTCATTCTAATTATATCTTATGATAGGTTCCATGAAGATGAAATTAGTTCATGGGCTTTATATTTGAGAATACTCTTTTTGAACAAGTACCTGAAATTTGCAGAAAATAATCTGAGACAGTAAGTCATAATGATTAGAAGAGAAACTACAATAAATGAAGGAACCCTAAGTTTTTGGTTCTAGTTTTTCTCTTTTCATGGACTTCCTGTTATTCTCACAGCTTAAATTACCTGAGTAAGAGGAGGCTGAAACTATTTGGATAAAGCTATCCATGTAATTTACTTAACTTCAAAGCATACCAATTGACTTGCACTTCGGTCCTGAAGTCATCATCCGTTGGAAGTTAAAAAAAAAAAAAGTAAAACAAAAAACCCCTCCAAAACAAACAAAAAATTTCTTAAAACTATATTGAAATTAATTTCATTTAGAAATAAAAAGCTTTTTTTTTTTTTTAAGGCTAAACCAGAATGTTTGTAGAGTGCTATGAAGTCTTCAGAAAAGTCAACATAATATTATTATTCCTGACCTCTTAGACCCAAGATGTCTATTTTAAGTAATCTGACATTAAAAATGTGCTGACAAATATAGATTAAAAAACAACACAGGAAGTTGTAAATCAGTTGGTAACCCTTAGCATCAAGGAAATAAGAGACCACGAAAATGTAGTCATTTACTTTAGTCAACCTCAACTTTAATTTTTAAATAAAGAAAATTCGCAGAAGGCATGATGTTTACATTCGGGATATTTTATTCATAGTTTGTGTGTTTCCTTTTTCTCCAGTGGGCTCATAAATTATTACAAGGAAACATGTCACAGTTATAAATATTTCCCCCTCAGCCTAACTCCCTCCACCATCCCTCCCCCAGCCCTCCTTTTAAAAAATCTCCACTAACTGGTTCTTTAAGTGCAGTAGTCATTCTTCTTTGATCAGCAGGGCAGGATTTTCTTGCTTGGGAGAAAACTGCTGTTGATTACTCTTGTGTGCCTGGCGTTCTGGAAACTGGGCTCTTTCAGAAAGCACCCAGGTCCTTCCTTCTATGCCGTGCAGCCCATTATTATATACATGGGGGTGTCATTATTTCTATAACTTAAAAAGAGTCTTGTCTTTCCTTCCCAGGAACAGCTCTAGGTCCTCTAGGTTTCTGAGGCTTTTCATGGAATCTGAATTCTTGGAAATTACAAAACTGGTTTTGTGGACAATGACACACAGCAGTAGACTTCTGCAAAACAAAACAAAACAAAACAAAAAAAAACCCCTTTCACCTTTCACCTATAATCTGTTAAAAATAAATTGAAATCATGGCAAATCTGAAAAATTTAGGTGATATCTGTATTTCAGATTTGAATGTTTTAGAAATCTGGTTCCCCTCTCCCCCCTTAAATGTGTAGTCAGAGTCCTGGATTGACTCTGCCACTCAGTAGAGAGTATCTCTGGAACATGTTTTCTTTATTTGTAGAATCAGGGGGTTAAGCTAGGTCTTCTCTAGTTCAGTTACAGATGCTATTTCCTACATTACTAAATTTCAAGTGGGCTTTTCTCTATTTTAAACAAGGCTCAAAGTCGCCAGCCTGTGCAGATCCTCAAATTCAGTATTTTCTGTCATGATGTAGAATAATATTTGGATGACACTCTCAGTACTTAATGGAGTCTTAGACAGGCTGCAGCTTGTCCATTTATTTCTACTTAATTATCTTCTGCAAACCAGTTCTTCTTTCATTTTCTTTCTCTCCCAAGGACATCACCAACTTCTTGGTTTCTGGACTCAAAACATTGAGGTTGTCTTCAGTTGTTCCCTCTCCCTTGGCTTTAACATTAAATCAGTGTTGGGGGGCACCTCTGTGATGCGTGTCATACCAGCCCCCTTATTTTTCTTAACTGTGCCCGCCGGTAGCCTCCAGAGCCAAGATCTTGCCTTCAGAGATCTTAACGCCAGCCATACCGCATTACTACTCTGTAAACATTTGCTATGGAAAAAGAGAAAGTCAGTCAGTCAGCCAGCAAGGGTGGATGGAGGTGATTTCCCAGCTGTGAGTCTTGCCTATGCTGCCCTCTTTGCTGGGAGGGCACTTCTTCCTCATCCTGGCTGATCAATATTACATCTGCCCTTCCAGGCTAGCTCATTCACCTCGGTGAAGTTTTCCTTGATCTCCCTTGTGCTAGAGCATTTTGCTTGTTCCCCTTGAAGACTATTTGTTCTATGTACTTTGAGTCACAGCTATGCAGGCCTGATCTCCCACCACTTTGTGGAAACGACTTGAGGGCAAAGACCGTGTTATTTGTCTTGGGACCCTAGCTCAGGTCTTTGTACAAAGGCAGCATTCATTAGGTATTAAATACTCCATTAGGGTAACGATTCATTTAAGAATTTTCAGGGCTGACAACTTGTTTGATCTGCTGTGATTCAATTTTAAAAGGTTAACATGAAAAATCGTACCACTTGAGAAGCAAATCTAATGGTTTATTGTTGCATCAGGGCAATACCTGTATTTCTCAGTTATGAATGAATCCTAGAGTATTCGCTTAATTACCATAATGCCAAACAACAAAACCACCTCTCACTGACTTGACTGCATTGCTTAAATTGACTAAGAATTGTTTTACACAGTATAGTTTAAAATTCCAGAGAATTCCTTAGAGATACCACTTTCTCCCTACACAGCTTCTAATGGAAGTAATATTAACATCAGAAAATGCCTAGATTTTCTGAGTTGCCCACCTCCGGGGTCCATGATTCACATTGCTCTCCATTGACCATCCACCGTCATCCCCAGCCCCCAAAACAAATATGAATGGTACCCATTGGAGTTGTGGCAGTACTGCTCACCATCCAGGAAAATGAACACTGCTGATGAAGAAAAGAAACTCTCATTTATTGAGAATCTACTCTGAGCTTGGCATTGAGCTAGTTAGAAAGCACATTATAAATATTAGGTCCTTCGATTCATACTGCCTTGTGAAGAGAGGTTTTATAGACCTCATTTGGATGAAGAACCTAAAGCTCAAGAGTTTGGGCTCAGCCAAGATCACGCAACTAACTAGAGAATGGCAAATTCTGGCAGAACTTGAACTCAGATCTATTTAACATCAAAATCCATGCACCTAATCCTCGGCAGCAAGTGAACCCCACTGTTTGTTTGTTTGCTTGTTTTTTTATGGAGTCCCAATAATGTTTCTCTCTGGTTTACAAGTGAAAAAATATAGGATCAGGAAAGTGAAATGATATATGCACACTAGGGATCTGACCATAAATGGTCAGGGAATTTCAGGAAGAATTTATTTACCAGTTCCCCACAGCCCTACTGTGCATAATTCAAAATTAACTCAACAAAAATAAGACATGGAGGTTGTAATTTTTTTTTGAGATGGCAAGATGTAAAAGGCATTCGGTTTAAAAACAAATTTGAGAACATGCTTAATTCATTTGTGTAAGCAGGAATGCACAGGAGCACCAGTTTGCTGTTGGTGACTAAAACTGCATGTTCCCACTCAAACAGCATTTTGTCTCATTTGTTGTAATTGTAATTACTGTTTTCTTTGGAATCACAGTTTTTTTTTCTAGGAACAGGCACATGCAGAAAAGCAACCAATAACCTAGACAGTTAAAAAACACATTGAGAAATGAGTATGGTTGTGTGAACAAATCTCTTGTGATTATTCTTCCACTGTGTGCTGTAATGTGCTTTAAATCCATTTCCATATTTTTAATTAACACTTAGTCCCAAAAAACTTTCTGGAGCCCATTTAAATCACAAATGGAGAAAAAAACAAATTTGCTTTATCAGAAAATTGACTATAGACTATTTTGGTGGCTTTTATTATTTTTACATTTTAATGATTAAAATTAAATATAGCCTGATTACTCACGACAGAAGACAGTGAAATAATTTTCATGGCTGATATAATTTTAAAGTCAAACCTGGGTGAATGAGATATTCATTCCGTTGTGGACGAGTTTCATTGTCCACCCTGTGGCTCTAATTTCTGATCAGCCCCATCCATTTCATGAAAAGAATTAGACAGCTGTACCAACTTACTCTTTTAGCAGAGACCCAGTGGTGCTTTGGCTTGATCTCAACAGCTGTCCTATAGGGACTATAGTGTTCTGTTTTACAGATTGTAGACACCTGTTTTCATAGTTTGCATCATTCATTTATTTTGAGTGAAAAACAGAATGCACAAATTTTATTTTAAAATTCGTTGCACCAAAATATCACCAGCTATATTGAAACACAGTGAAAGGCATAACTGCAGCTCTCTGAGGAGGCTTATTCATACGTGGTCTTACAACAAAGGTCACTGTCCTCATCTAGAAAATGGGGATAATAGTAGTCACCCACCACTTGGGTTTTGTAAAGATTAAATCAGTATGTGTAAAGCACTTACACAGTGTCAGGCATGTAGAGACAGCTTAAAAGTGTGCAGGTTTTTTTTTTTTTAAATATACATTTTCATGTCACTTATTTATGTCTACAATAACGATAAGCAAAGATCTCCTGAGGGTAGGGACTTGGTCTGTTTTGTTCCCCACTTCATTTCCTGGCAGGCAGCAGATAAATAATGGGAAAGTAATAAATATTTATTGAATAATTAAATGTAAGAAATCACTGTGGTCCATAGATCACTCTATCACCATGTCCCCCTGCTATAGAACTCTACTGACATACAAGGTGTCAAATTTTATGATTTTTTTCTGTATCTCCTTCCTGCCACCAGCCTGTGCCCCCAACTTCAGCCATCTACTATGACCTATAACTCAGACCGCTCCTGATCTGGGTGTCTAGCCTGGCTCCTTGATGTATTCTTCCCTCTATTAATGGTTCGTTTCTTCCAAAAGGTGGAAGTAAGATGGAGTTATACCAAATGTATAGATCGTGGTGGTAAGACTGGAATATTAGAGTGAGTATAGCCTTTTCCCTGATGAAGAAATTATTCAGGCCAGGAGAAAAGCCTTGAAGGATCGTTCTGGTTTTCACACTTGTATGAACACAGCCCTGGCATGAAGAGTTGCTAATGAAGCCAGAGAATGTGGCCCGGCATGTTAATTTACTTGATGTAGGGAACTTCCTGGTATTTATAAATGAACTCCATACATTAGGCAACTGATATTTAGATAAGAAAATCAGAAAACAGCACATGCTGTAATATAGTGCTTCAACAGATTGTAGTATCAATCGATTCCAGCAAAGCTAACATCATTTAAGTGTTCAAAAACAAGCAAGGACAATGAGCTACTGTTTCGAAATCTGGCTAGAAGTAAGAAACTAGGACTAAAACCATTCAGATAATAAAGGTAAATTGCAAAACTAAGCCATAGTATTAGCTGGGTTAATCTAATTATACAATCTACAACTGAGCCTTCACTGATTTTGGACTGGAGTATCACTGTGAACATCAGCCACCTGATTACTTCATAGCCCAGAGAAGATGAAGATTTACTTTGAGGGATCTGGTGTTCAAGGCATGTTTTGAAGAACAGATAGAAGATCAAAATGTTATGTATGAAAAGGCAAATTCTATTTCTTTAGCGTCTAGTTGTTTTTGAAACATTTTGTTCTGTTCATCTCAGCAATGATGGTAAATACTAAGAAATACCTGGGACAGATAATATTTTACGGCCATTCTTTCTTCTAAAAAAAAAAAAATAGCGTTTTCCCTACAGTTTATTTTGCTATAATTGGTTTGCTTACTTGGTTATTGGCAAATAATTTTATTTTTGGTTGTAGACACAGAAGTACAGCCTTATAACTGATTTATTCTTTTATTAGATCGATTTTCCTGCTGGTAGATCATAGGCATTTTATTATTTTAGCAAGAATTTTTTAAAGCGTTTGCTGCTACATCTCTGAACTTCACCATCTCCCTAGCATCTGTCAGATTTAATCACCTACAGAACTACCTTATAAAGATTACCTTATCAGAAAAAGTGTCAACTTGTGAGCCTCGGTGTGAGAATTGCAAAATAGAGCCGAGCTACACTAACAACTGCGGTGCTAATTTATTGTAAATTATGTTTTTTTGTTTGCAGAGATAAGACATGAGAAGTGTTTCTATTTAAATTCATTTCCTATTATTTCAACATAAATACCAAATAGCTCGACAAAAATGTGAGAAGGCAGAATATTCCTTAAATAGGTTCTAGTGATAGTGACATTTATTTTCTAAGCTATTGGTACCAGTCGTGTCACATTGTTCTAGGTGCAGAATCAGATAGCACAATTAACATAAAACATGGATGTTTAGAATATTAGATGGAAATTGCTGATTGTCATGTGAAGAGTGATGATTTATAGGATATGAACTGGAAATAATTGCAGAGCAAGCTGGTCTACAACAAAGCTTTAATTCACTGGGCTGACACTGTAAACTCATAATGTGTCGACCTGGCACCAGCCATGATGGATTATGGCTGTTGGAAACACATAAGCATATCCCTTTCATGAGCATTCTGGGAACCGTAGTTCAGATGACCCCACTAAAAACAATTGCAATAGTTTGGCCAAGCTGGTTCTCTAAGAAATGTAAAAATCGTGATGAGTCATTATGTTATTAAAATTCAGAACTAGGTGGCAATGAATCACACGAAGTTATCACTTTCAAATCATCAAAGGGAATATAAATTGGGTCGTATAAAGTACCATGAGTCTCACTGCATTTTTAACTAGAAGAACCTCTTGTATAAACAAGGTTTTATTATTATATTTATTGATGTTATTATTAAAACTAGAGTGAAATTTAGTGCACATAAAAGTGAAGGGCTAATGTTGCTGGTTTAAGCCAGAAAGAGGATACGTCCGTATTTGTAGATTGCTTTATGTAGCACTGTCTTTACATTTTGGACTATTCTTCTCTTTATTAGTCAATGCCAAACGTGGGAATTTGTATACTTCTTAAAAATGCATGAGTGGATGGGGCACACGGTGAGAGGTCCTCAAATCAATTTGTTTTTTTAAGCTAAACTAGATTTTGAGCTAGAGAACTTGAGAACCAGCTGTAGGTCACCCCACCTGTTCCATTATCCTCTGTCCCCCCTTTTTAATACTTTGGATCTTTCAAAGAAAACAAAGTAGAAATACCACTTAACAGAAAAGTAAAAAGCCATTTTGCTGGCTTTGCTGTGACTTTGCTAGTAAGCTATGTGCTGTACCAAATCCCATATTTAAAAGAAGAGTTTTGTCTCTTGAGCAAGATTTAGATTTCAGTTCCGTTCAATTGAGATGAGTGCATTCCATCTGGGTAGGATTTCTGAGCTCAAAGGGGTTACAATCTGGAGGTGAAGTTAGAAGGAAGGGATACGAAATCAATTATAACGATGTGTGGAAATGGCTACAACTGGGCTAGAATAGGGGACTGTTGGTCAGTCATCCTTTACTTAGCTGATGACTGAATGATGTACCAGTTAGGGAATCAGCCAAATGAAGACACTAGCAAGAAAGGGAAGGGCATGGAGGAGTATGTGGGTGTTTCCACTGTCAGCTAGCTCCTCTTCATAATAATTATCCAAAGCCAGAGGAATAAGTGGCATTAAACCACTTGACTATAAAAACATTTTAAAATAAACTTGGCTCATGAAGAATTTGAGCATAATTGTTAATTGCTGATAAATATTACTTTGCTTATAAGGAAGAACAGAAGAAATACTATTGTTGGCTAATGGTTATTTTTACTTAAAATGTTTATAGTGGGAGGGATACAAATGGGCCTCTGGTCATAGATTATGGAAAACGTATTGATAGTTAAATATATTTTTAAAAACCCAAATATTAATAACTACTGACATTTGTGTAGTCCTTTTCTCCCAAAGCTCTTGACAAACATTAGACTATACACACACAGGAATAGCACTGAAATGCTGCTACTCTTTCAAAGGACAAGATGTTGATTCAAGAGAAAAGTAACAAATGGATGATCTACTTAAATACAGGTCTGCAGAATATAGGTATGCGTTTGGAAATGAAAACTCATTCCACAGTACCTCCCTCCTGAAGCATTTGTCATTTTATTTCAACCTTATTGAATTAGTGGTTTTATTTAACTCCATTTTTGACTAAGACACAGATGGTGTTTGTATTTTTTTTTTTTTTTTTCTTAAATGGAGATTGAGCTGGTTTACGATTGCTGCATGGCAGTGAGTAAGGACCAGGGCCGAACGCATCTCCTTTCTGAGGGTGTCAGCTCTGGCTCTGTAGTGCCTCCTAGGGCTGATACACCAGTGCAACACGAGAGTGCCACTGGAGGTCTAGTTTTGTTTGATTACAAACCAAGATTATCCTCACTTATCTGAAAGAAACCACCTGGCTCAAACAAGTTTCATTTATGAAATATTAGATCAAATGAATTGTTGCTGGGCTGCTTGGTGACACCGATGAAAAATATGCCACGTTTGTCATACTTACTTGAGCAAAGTGTAAATTACATGGCAATAATCACTTTAAAAAATGAGACAACATAGAATATTTAATGTATACTTTTAGGGCCCTTACTGTAAAATATTAATTATTTTATTGCGTTCTCAAAGTATGACTGGCAGTGACAGAAATATAGTTTCTTTACATTTCCTGTAAAGATATTAATATAAATCCTGTATGTCTTCAAAAGTTCAGCTAAACTCCCAGCTCCTCCTTAAAGCTTTCATAATTTTTTTCTCCCAGAAAACAAGTCAATCTACGTTTCCAAAACTCTCACATATACAACCATTTTTATCATACCTTTACTGAGGGTGTACTAATAAGCCAACTGCTGTCTAGGCCCTGAGAATTCAGACATGACCAACATACATTCCCCAACTTTCAAGGAGGTCACAAGCCAGTGTGTGGGTGGGGGGCTTGGTAGAAATAGCACAGTAATTGGCAGTGTGCAGTAATTATTATAAGTATATGTAGGGCGTCCTAGAAACTTAGAGGAAAGAGCCACTTCATTGCGGTGGAAGGGAAGAGGGGATCTCCCAGGGAGATGTAAAAGGGACATGGTACCTGAATTAAATCTTAAAGAAGAAATAGGGCTAGCAAGCAGACAGAGTCAGACAGAGAGGGCAAATCCCAGCCAGAAAGATAGACAGGGAAAGTGGCATTTACATAAACACAGAGAGTAAGAAGAGCACTTTGACAAGAGATGCACTCAGTGATGGTGAAGAGCGAGGGTCATAAGGGGCAGGTGTTGGTTAACTACGTAACTTTTGGGCAAGTCATTTAATTTCCAGTATGCCTTAGATTTGCCACCTATCACATGGGGCAAGTAACTTGCTGACTGACGTTTAATCGATAGAACCATTTTCTTGGGGATTTTGTGGGAACAAATATCAAAAAGTCAAAGCACAGAACAGTGGGAATAAAAATTATGATGTAAATTTCCAACAACAAAATGAAATTTTATTTGAGGAGTGCTAATGTTTTAAATATTTAAATGTTTTAAATTGAAAATGTGATTTATAGCCTTTTAGAGTAAGTTATGTCTAAGAAGTAAGTGTGTGTCTTTTGCTAGAGCTACATTGAAACATCAGGAAAAAAATTAAAAAGAAATCAAAGGATTTATTTTCCATATGTCTAAATAACATCCAGCAATTTTTAAAACAAATTCAGCAAAAGTTAGAACAATGCAGTTCCCCCATCCTTGGCTGAGAGGAAGCCTGCTTGATTAATGTAATTAAAGGGTTGCTTGTAACTCAAGACTCAATTAAAAAAATAAATTTGGCCTTATTACTTTACTTCCAACTGGTGGTTTTCCTAGTGTGATTTTTGAGCTAAAATCTGTGGCTGCTTTGTTCATGACACATGAATTGTTTTAGCACATCCTTTCCCTGCTGTGCATATGATTAAGAAAGCAGAGGTTAAATAGTGCAGTAAAGAATTGGGTAAAGTCATTCTATTTTTGCTCACAGCGCCTTTAATTCCCCTCCCCCTTTTCAGGACTGAAAGAATACAGAAGCCTATTATCTTTTCCTGAAATAATTTATGTTCTTATGCTGAAAGTGTAACTTTTCTCTCTCAACATTTTCTAGTACACTGATTTTGTGATGCTGGTGGTATAGACATTATCTGTATTAGCAAGAAAACCAAATGCGAGTGCATCCTACCATTTATTCAGTGCTCAGCGATGCTGGGCACTGTGATGAACATTTTGCACAGATTGTTTTACTCTTACTTGTGATAATCCTACCAGGTAAGGATAATTGTTCTCATTTCTAGACGAGAAACAAGAGGCTCTGAAAGGTTATGGTATTTTTCCCAGATGCCACAATTGGCAGGAGATTTAAGTAGAGTGCTAAATCTGGTCTACTTCATTCTAAACCTGGGTTCTCGTCCATTTGCATTTTTTTGTAGGACAAGTTTGATTCAAAGACTTTAAAGCTAGTTCTGGTAGAGCATCTTGTATATGTTCGCTGTGATACATGTTAAATTCAACTGAATGGAAATTTTAAGCTCATGAGGGCAAAGAGCAGTGAGTTCTCTACTCTACTTAGAGTTTACAGTCTGGTGTGGGTGTGACTATAGCATGAAGTACAGTATGATAGACAGCATGAAAGGCAGTGTGGTGTGATGGGGAAAATCATGACAAACTTCTCTTGTTCAGAGGAACTCTTTGTTTTATCCCTTAACCTGTTCCTTTCCCAGTTTTCCAGGTAATGGCGCAGATACCCATCCGGATATTCAAATCAGAACCCTGGGGCCATTCCTGATTCCTCTCTCTCCCTCAGCCTTTGTATCGAGTTCTTCAGCAAGTCCTGTCAGATTTGCTCTGAAATCTGACATCTACTTCGATCCGCCTTCCCTGCCACCACCAACTTCTCCAAGCTCCCAGGACCACAGCCATCATCTTCTAGCTATGGAAAATAAGTGTTTCTTCTCCTCTACCAATAGGAACCATGTACAAGGGGCAGCCAAATACAGGTTTGAGGGAACGTGAAGCTGTTAATGATACAAAATTACAAACAAAAGTGAATATATAGAATGGTAATAGTAGTAACGAGAAACTACATATATTAAAGAGCTGACAGCGGCACCTGGGTAGCTCAGTAGGTGAAGCGTCTGCCTTCCTCTCAGGTCATGATCCAGCAGTCCCGGAACAGAGCCGGGAAGTGGGCTCTCTGCTCAGCAGGGAGTCTGCTTCTCCCTCTCCCCTTCCCCCAGTTCACATTCCTTCTCTTTCTGGCTCACTCTCTCTCTCCCTCAAATAAATAAAATGTAACAAACAAACAAACAAACAAAAACGTACAAATTCTACAAATAGAATAAAAAAATAAAGAATATTAACTGGTTGACCTCACAACTGTAATATGTTTAACTTTTTGGATTTTATACTCTCATCTGCTATTCACATGATGACGATTTTGTAATATTATCTTCCATAGAAATAATGTAAAGCTTAGTGGGTCTTTTAGCCTGTAAATGGAATTTCAGCCTTGCAACTCATTATTGGCAGTATCATGTAGTATTACGTACATTTGAGGATTGATGTCAGATTTCAGAAAACCTGTACCCAAGTTTCCTTTCGTATATGACTTGCAGAATTTAAGATGCTTTTCAGGTTCTCTTCTGTAGTGAACAATGTAAAATAATCTTTACTTGTTGAACGGATGGCACTCATTAATCAATTTGTGTCGATGTCTTCGTTGTAGAGGAATATTATATGTTTGAGGTTATCTTCACTGATATTAGTATTTTTTGTAAAAATGAAAGAAATTAAAATCTTTTTACAATGTGTTCCTATGATTCACTCTTCTTCACTAATTGGACTATCAAATAATCTAGAAGACTATTCATTGCTTTGATTTAAAATGTATTCCTTCTTTTTATTGGATTACTACTTTTGTTCTGATCTGAATTTTGAAGGATTACAATTACTCATTGATGTCAGAATAATTTCTACTGATTTAATTGCTCATCTGTATTACCCTTGTTTCATATTCTACCATACTTTAAATTTTTCTCAGTTCTTTAATAAATCAATTTAAAGATGACAAAAGAAGGTACTCTGAATATAAGTCCAAATCACAAGCTGTAATTTCTCACTTGTTGAACTAAAACATTCCAAAAGTCTGCCCAAATTGCAGTTAAAATGATATATTCAAAATTTATTGAATAAAATGTTTGCATTTCATTTGCACTTGGGTTTTTCTTCCAAGTCTTCAAAAATATATTTTAGAGTTCTTAAAATGTCATTTAACTCTTATTGCAAGACCTGAATAACTTTTTACACTGCTGATAATTATTAGAATTTTTCATAGACTAACGTCTATCTCAATACATTTCAAACCTGGTTTCTCTTCCACTGCTTACACATGTCTGGGGCCTGGTCCTAAAGGACACACTCACATGGCAATATGACCTTGGACCCTGTACCTTTGTGTCAAGATGTCATAGTGGGTGGTAAAAGCACAAAGCTTGTTAGATATAGATTATTATACAAGAAAGAGTTCCCTCTTTTGATTCAAACAATTGACCTTTCTAATATATCTAGCTGTCTATCTCTAGCTGTCTATAGGAAGTTTATATTTTCTCATTCCATTATCACATCAAATTTAATGCATTTAACATCACAACCCTTACTATCATTATGAAAATATCTTCTCTAATTATGTCAATGGCACAATTACTTTCAGGTCTTCTTGCTCAAATCTGTACAAGATTTGGTTCACTTTCTTAGTCTTTCCATATCTAAATGGGCATCAACTTCTGTGTTAACTTTTGCATATGCTCATTCCTTTCCATTTCCATTGCTATATCCCAGGCCTATTTTTTTATTATTTCTCAATTTCCTAATTTCTTCATCTATCTTTTTGTCTCTAATGTGTTTTTATTTCAAATGTTTTGTGTAGAATATTACCAAGTTACTTTGATCAAAATACTACTTCTATCATATCAGTCTCATGCTTAAAAACTGTAATCCAGAATTGTTTTTTTTTTTAACATTCCATCTTACCAAAGATGGAATAAAAAAATGAGCTCAAATTTCTGAAGAATTCAAGTTAATATTATTAATTTGGATGACTTGAGTGAAAAGTCAGCCTCAATTTGACAGCTTTATACAATATCTTCTAAATAGAGCTTTACTTTTAAGTGGTAGCATTCTAAGCTTCTCAACAAGGATTCCCAGAGATGTCAGCCTTTGTGCTAAGGCATTCATTGTTTATAATAAATTAACTTCTTTCCTATGCATATAGAATCTTACTATGTATCATTCTTGAGAAAATCAAGAAAATAGTCACCGAAACAGCTTTCTGTAAGACTTAGTCTCTTGAAGAACAACTATTAAAAAGATTAGCATAACAAATAAATTGTTAATAAAATATTACAAGTAGAGATTCTCTATCTACCTTAATGACTTTTAAAAAACCTCACTTCAGGAGGCACTTGGGTGGGTCAGTCGTTAAGTCTCTGACTTTGGCTCAGGGTCCTGGTATAGAGCCCTGCATAGAGCCCGCAACGAGGCCTACATTACATCAAGCCCTGCGAGCTCTACGTTAGGCTCCGTGCTCAGTGGGAAGTCCGCCCCTCCTTCTCCCTCTGCCTCCACCCCCCAAGCTACGCATGCTCTCTCTCTCTCAAATAAATGAACAAAATCTTAAAAAACAAAAAGCAAAAACCAAAACTACTTCATTTACATACAAACAGTGAATACTGCCAAATTAGAAACCTTTCCCACTTAAGAAAGCAAGAGGCTGTTTATAAAGAGACTCCATGTAATATTGTCTACATTCTATGTCTCTGTTTATTTTATTAATTTTATATTTTATTAACAAAATATTAATATTTTATATTTTATTTTATATTTTATTAATATTTTATTAATATTACTGTAGACCAGGTTGACATTCTGAAATTTTAAGTTATTTAAGTTTGAATTTATGAAGTATTTACGGTTTATTATTTTCAAAAAGACTTTAAGTGTTACAATGTGTATCATTCAATATAATTATTAGCATATAATACAATGTATACTACAATGTTTATGTTAGAAGTATATGAAAAATACAAATATTTTGAGAGGATAAAATATAACATTTTGATTCTGGGGCTATCATTAAAGACATTTTTAATTTTTAAAATTAAAAGTGGGTAACTTTTTTTGTTAATAATATAAAGTAGTGATATTGGTGTATTTGGATAGCATTTAGCTATTAAAGTGACAGAAAATCCAAAATTCAATAGCTTTAACAAGATTCTATGTTATCTTGCCTTCACATAAAAATCAAGAGTTTAGCAATAGAAGGCTATTATTTTAGGGTCTAGGTTCCTTCTGTCTTGCTTCTCCTTCATGTTGGCCTGGCCTCTATTTGCAAGATTACTCCATGGTCCAAAATAATTGCTCCACCTGAAACCATACCGCTCTCTTTTTAAAGATTCCTTTATTAGGGTACCTAGTGGCTCAGTCAGTTAAGTGCCTATCTTTGGCTCAGGTCATGAACCTGGAGTCCCTGGATTGATCCCTACATCAGGTTCCCTGCTCAGCAGGGATTCTATTTCTCCCTCTCCTTCTGCTCCTCTCCCTGCTCATGCTCTCTCTCTTGATCTCTCATTTTCACAAATAAATAAATAAATACATCTTTTATTTATAAGTAAATTTTTAAAAAATTTTTTATTTTTTATAAACATGTATTTTTATCCCCAGGGGTACAGGTCTGTGAATCAGCACTCACCAAAGCACATACCCTCCCCAATGCCCATAACCCCACCTCCCTTCTCCCAACCCCCCTCCCCCCAGCAACCCTCAGTTTGTTTTGCAAGATTAAGAGTCACTTATGGTTTGTCTCCCTCCCAATCCCATCTTGTTTCATTGATTCTTCTCCTGCCCACTTAAGCCCCCATGTTGCATTTATAAGTAAATTTTTAATTTTTAAGTAAATTTTATTTATAAGCAAATAAAAGATGTATTTATTTATTTGAGAGTGAGAAAGACAGAGACTTTGGGGGTGGGGGTTAGAGAGAGAGATTTTTAAGCAGACTCCATGCCCATTCCAGAGCCTGATGTGAGGCTCGATCTCACATCATGACTTGAGCTGAAATCAAGAGTCTGATACATAACTGACCAAGCCACCCAGGTGCTTCCCTTTCGTATTCTAGCCAGAAAAATAGCGCAAAGGGAAAAAGAAAGATATGTTTCTTCCCTTTAAGGACACTTCCATTAAATTCCACACTTTACTTATGCTTACATCCAATCAACCAGAATTGTTTTGGCTAAGTTTACTTATTTACTTATTGAAAAAGAGGCTGGAAAATAAAGTCTATTCCAGTCAATGATTTGCACAATTGAAAATTTTCTGTTTTTTAAAGATTTTATTTATTTATTTGACACAGAGAGGGAGCATAGGCAGGAGGAGCAGCAGCAGAGGGAGAGGGAGAAACAGGCTCCCCACTGAGGCCCCGATGTGGGGCTCAATCCCAGGACACTGGTATCATGACCTGAGCCAAAGACAGATGCTTAACTGATTGAGCCATCCAGCTGTCCCCCCAAAATCTTCAATTAAGGGGAAAATGAGAGAATAGATTTTGGGAGACAAATCAGAGATTCTGTCACAGATCATATTGTCCACAACTGTCAAATAATAAACCATACATACTTAGGAGATGGTAGGAACTATGCCAGAAAATTCAACTTAGTTGCAGCAAGCAAAGCTTTATCTGCCAGTTTTCAGCCATGCGTGTACATTAAAATCACCATGCAGTGTTTAAGAAGTAGAGATGCCAAGCCCTAACCTAGACCTATTGAACTAGAATTATGGTGGGGGAGGTCAAGAATAAATTTTTGAAAATATTACAAATGATTCAGGTACATGGTCAGGCTTAGATAGTAGCACAGATCCCTTGGTGGGATATTATTTAAGAACTAATAAGGGAAGGGAATATAGGAAACATTGGATTAGAATTGTTAGCATCTCTTTATTTCATTTTATTTTATTTTTTTAGAGAGAGAGAGAGAGAACATGAGCATATTCAGAGGGACACAGAGAGAATCTTAAGTGGGTTCCATGCCCAGTGTGGAACCCCATGTGGGGCTCAATCTTATAACTCTAAGTTCACAACCTGAGCTGAAATCAAGTCAGTCGATCAACTGACTGAACCAACCAGGCACCCCTGTGCGCATCTCTTTAAATGTTTATTTCTTCCCTCATTTATCTGATCTGGTTACCCATTCTTCTTTCCCACCTGTCATCCAGCCCTCAGAGCAATTTTGCTACAGGAAGTAGGAAAAAAAAAAAAAGGAATTTAGGCTTTAAAAAAAGTTTCCTTTCCAAGACGACTTCCAGGGCTTATGGGATGGTAGAAGTTCAAAAAATATTAGTGTGAGGGAATAATAAGCTGTATTGGTGTTGGACTGGTTTAGCATATGTAGCTGCCTCAGGGGCTTTTGGTGGGAAACTAAGACTCAGTATTGAAGGATTACCATCACCTAGTCTTAGATGTTTTAGCTGGCTGACTTTATCTGATTTTATTGTGATAGAAACCTGCCTGGAGTCTAGAAAGAGAGATGAAGTTCCTCCTGTGCTGAATTAGCTTTCTGAGGTTGTCTTTGGAGCCCCACATGTTCCTTTTTGACTGAGGACCACATGATGCTCTTGCTGTAAACAGTTTTGGGGCTTTGTCCTGGATCCCTGTGAGGGAAATTTTCTGCCTGGGCCCCAATTTTATTCCAGTGACTTTACTATTCTATAAGGATATTTCATATTACATCACTCCTTGTCAATGGAACTTCCTACATTCCTGGCCCTGGGAAATCCCATTTTTCTCCTAGATTTGTTTTAGAATGTAGAAGAACAAGGATATGCAGTACTAAGAATACTTTAAGGTTACTTTTAAGTTAGGTTGAGTTTCCCAACTTTGGTTCTAATCTCATTTTATTAAAGAAAATGAATGCCATTCTCCACTCTCTTCCACATTATCTCATCTTATTTTTATTTTAAGATTTTATCCAACACTTCTAGTTTGGATGAGCTTACTTATAATCTCTTTGATCATGGCTATTGCTTCAGAAAGAGCTCCACTTACTTCTCTAGTCATGAATGTTGCCAGTTACCTAATAGTCTGTAATTACAGACGTTTAAACTTTGAAAAACCAGTGTTTTTCCCTTCCCATTTGCTGGAGACAGATTTAAAGAGATTTATGTGAAGAGACAAAAATCCATTGTATTTGTTGTTGACATAAAGTGCTGTAGATAGCTTTCTGGTTTTTGTCTCAACTCTTTTTAATGTTTTTCTCCTCTCCTACTTCTTCAAGAAAGTCCTTATTAGGTTCTACTGATTCTTAACACCTGTCTAATTTCCCGTTTAAGAAGGAAGGTGGACTTTAGGCTCTCAGAAGTTAGCAGGTATCTTAGCATTACCAAATAGAAAAGGTTGGGTAGCAAAGCAGTAGGCTACTGGAAAGACTAAATACAAGAGGAATCAGGAGACACCTAAATCCACTGATCTGAGGATTTTGTACACACTGAACTTGAATATTAATATGTGCCAAGAGTGAAAAGGGCTTCGGATATATATTGAGTATATGTGTGTCCGTGTGTCTGTGTGCCATATGTGGTAATTAATAGCAGTTCCAAACCCTGAAAACTAAGAGTAGGGGAAGGTTTAGGGCTGAGAGGAAAACCAAACAAACCAAATTATTTGAAATAAATACCCAATATGTAACATTAACTTATCCTCAGAAAAAGTTTAAATCTTGAATTGGTGGGGGAGGGGCAGGGGCTCGAGTTTGGAAAAAGTCACCTTTTACATATTTTTGGGCAAATATAAATAAGTATATATTCTAAACTAAACCTTTATTATCATTTTTTTCTTTTGTAGTTTAAGAATATTACAGTCTTTATGTTTCTTACAATAAAACTGTTTCTATTACATAAATCTGAAAATGTCTTAGATGAAGAATTTATCTTTCTAATTATAGAATTGAGTCTACTCTTTCTTCTTCATTATTTAATTATTTAAGGAAAAATCAAGGCAAGAAATCTATTTCCATAAAATAATTAAGAAATATAGGTAAAAAGCTGACATGTTTCAGTTTGTATTTCCAACTGCAAATATTCTGAACTGTGAATGTTCTTATATTTTAAAAGTAATTTAACATCTCGTCATAAGTGAAAAAAATGACCAAATTATATCAAACTTCAGTAATTTGAATGTAATGATTTTGTCACTTAGTGTGAAAGTCATTCTCATGGGCATAAAAGTGAAGTTTTAACCAAACCTCCACAGGAGGGCACTATAGTGTGACTCTGGTATAAATTGCAACTATAGCAACCCATTCTGTCATTAGCTGATCCTTGATTAAACATCTAAAATAATGATTCCTTCTCCTTAATTAGAAAAGTCTAGTTTTCAAAACTCAAGATAGGTAGATTTCATATGTGGCAAATATTTTTTCTTAAAAAAGAATACAGGTAATTTAACCTTTCTTTTGTGGCATATACTCAACATTAAATCTTATCACAAAATATAGCAAACTTGGTAAGATGTGTGGTCTGGATGAAGCAAAATCTAAACAGATTAAAGTTATATAATATTTTAACAAATAACAAGAATATTTTAGAACTATCAGGATAAGCAATCAAAACCAAAAGACATACAATGGATAAATGCATTACTACTTATAAGTGGTACATTTCTATAAGTAGGATATGTAAATGTTATTACAAATAAATATATTACTTATAATGGTATGCCTAGCTAACCATACAGTAGATAGATAAATCAATCTCAGTGAATATAGAAATATAATCAAAATATAAATAGCAAAGCCTTTCCAAACTGGTTCACCTCCTCCTAATAGGGCTTTAAAAACATGCACTATAATGATAAAAGTGGGGATTTAGTCCAAATTAAGATGTTTTAAATGCCCCTGGTCCTGACTTTCAATTTTACTAGGTATTTTCAAGTCGTTCCCAGGAGATAAAATATTTTGTTATTTTACCAGAGTTAAATTTATTTGAAAATAATTGTGCTCTTGGCAGTTATCATGTACCTCTTGTGGGTCTTGTCTTGTTATTTTGAGGACTAACAGAATGCCACACAAGTTCAAAACAGCTATACTGAATAGACAGTTTTATAAAATTTGAAGAGTAACAAGATCAGTAAAGTTACACAGTTCTACAACCATACGTAACAAATCTATTTCCATTAAGTAAATTAGTCATTTCAGTATAGTTTTGCCAAAAAAATGGCATGCAATTAGGAAAATCCTAACAATGGAGGGAAAGACTGGTAGAAAGTTAAAGTGGTAAAAATCCCTACATCAATCTGGCTTAACTTTTGGGTGGTACATATCTCTCTTTATGGTCAAATACAAATAGCTTTAATATTCTGGGAATTTGTAGTTGAAGCAAAAGAATATAACTGCAGTACAAATCTCATAACTTTCTTAATCTGCATTCTATATTAGAAATTGATGACATCATATTTTCATAAAAATGCAAAGCACTTACTTAAAACAGAGTGCTCTAAAACTTGTGTTGGTTTATACCTGTGTTGAATACTTAAGTTTGTTGGTAATTAAAACACTAGTTCATCACTCCCCTGGGGATTCAGGACAGCCTGTTTTAATTTAATTATCTTTTCTTTTAGCTCATAGTTACAGATTCTTAAGCCAATAAAGAACTCAAAAAGTAGATTAAAAAGTAATAAAAAAATAAAGACTTGGATAAACTGTTTCCATACAATAAAAATGACTTTTAAATATTATTCTTACGTAAAATTGGCAAATTACATAATCAGATACTTACCATAAATAATAGAATCATATACCATTAAGGTTTTCTTTGCTTTTTAATCTGGAATCTAGTTAACCAGAACATTCTATTTACTGGATTTTTTGTTTTTAGGACATCTATGTTCAAAAATCTTTTCCAGTTACTGAAGTATACTGTTAACACATTTAATAATTTTACATATTTAATGTATAATGAGCTTGGACATATGCATACACTCATGATACTCTCACTACAATAAGGGTAATAAACATACTCATTACCTCCAAAAGTTTTCTTTTATGTCTTTCTTTAACTATAGTCAGTATGTTGTACAGCAGAGCTCTGCAACTTATCTGAAAGCTTATACCCATTGAATAGCTCCCCGTCTAGCTCCCCCTTCATCCTCTGACAACAATTCTTCTGTTCTTTGCTTCTATGAATTTGACTATTTTATATATCCCATATAAGTGGAATCATGCAGTATTTGTCCTTCTGTGACTGGCTTATTTCACTTAGCAGAATGTCTTCCAGATCCATCCATATGTTGTTGCAAATGGTAGGATTTCCTTCTTTTTAAATGCTGAATAATATTCCAATATATATATATATATATATGTGTGTGTGTGTGTGTGTGTATGTATGTGTGTGTGTGTGTATATATATATATACATATGTATATGTGTATATATATATATATATATATATATATATATATATATCACATTTTCTTTATCCATTCATCCACTGATAGACATTTATGTTACTTCCACATCTTGGCTGTTTTGAGCAGTGTTGCAATGAACATGGAAGTGCTAATATCTTTTCAAAGTGCTGATTTCAATTCTTTTGGCTACCTACCCAGAAGTGGGATTGCTGGATCATATGGTAGTTCTATTTTAATTTTTTTTTTTTTTTTTTTTTTTTGAGGAGCATCCTTACTCTTTTTCCATAGTGGCTGCACCACTTAACATTCCTACCAACAGTGCACAAGAGTTGCAATTCCTCCATATCCTCATATTATCTTTTTTCTTTTAAATAATAACCACGAAAACAGGTGTGATGTGATATCTCATTGTGTTTTTGATTTGCAGTTCTCTAATGATTAGTAATATTAGTACCTTTACTATCTATACCTGTTGTTGATTTGCATGACTTCTTTGGAGAAATATCTCTTCAAGTCCTTTGTCCATTTTAAAATCAGTTTTGTTTTGTTTTGCTGTGGAATTGTAGGAGTTTATTGTACATTTTAGAAATAAACCCTTTATCAGATATATAATTTGCAAATATTTTCTCCCATTCTGTAGGTTGCCTTTTCATCGTGTTTTGTTTCCTTTGTTGTACAGAAGCATTTAGTTTGATGTACTACTACTTGTCTATTTTTGGTTTTGTCGCCTACGGTTTTGGTGTTCTAGCCATGATATCATTGTCAAGACTAATGCTATGAAGCTTTTCCTCTATGTTTCTTCTAGGAGTTTTACCATTTCAGGTGTTATGTTTAAGTCTTTAATCCATTTTGGGTTGATTTTTGTGTGTTGTGTAAGACAGAGGTCCAATTTCATCTTTCTGCATGTGGGTGTCCAGTTTTCCCAACACCATTTGCTGAAGAGACTGTCCTTTCCCCATTGTGTATTCCTGGCACACTTGTCGAAGATTATTTCAGTTGTAGTCAAATGACTTGATGTTAGTAACTCAAAAAATGCAACTTCTGGGATCTATATTAAGGATGGACCAGGTTTCCACTGAATTTTATATCACTCTTGGATACTAAAGTGTCTTCCTTAAAAAGAGTTTTATTAAGAAAACTATTTTTCTTCTTTCTTCCTTTCTTTCTTCCTCTCTCTCCCTTACCCTCCTTCCTTCCTTCTTCATTTATTATTTTTACCACAATCAGTAAGAAATACTGATAGATTTTTTGCAAGATCTGACATGTCAAAATAAAAGCAAATTTTGGTTAGCCAAAATGTTCCATTTCTTAAACATTTAGCAAAATTCATTTAATTTCCAAATTTGACTCCACTAAAAAATCAGTGTCTTGAGGAGTGATTATCATTTTGATTTTAAAAACAAGAACAATCAGAAGATGAAATATGAGATTAGCTGAGTTCACACTACAATAGTTAAGAGGATGATAAAGGGAAGTTTACAACCCTGGATTTTATATGGGCTTCATCTTTAGGTAAACAAAATGATACACTGTGCTTCCTTGGGCAGGATTATGTAACAAAATCCAATAGAAACAAGAGTCATAGCATGAGGAAGCAACTTCTTTGAGGGGCCCATATAAATTCCCAGTGCTCCCATAATTCAGACCTTAAGATTTAAAAAATATTACATAGAGGTTTGATCAAATTTTGTTTGTTTTACATTTTTCTTTTCAAACAACTTCTAATTTACACATAACTTATGGAAATAATACAGAGTTCCTGTATAACTGCTGAGATTAAATTGCAGACTAATGCTGCATTTCTTATCAGACTTCAGAGTAAATTTAAGTACAATAGCATTTTTCTACATAGTCACAGAAGAGCTATTAAAATTAAGTTTGATCTAATATTGTCATGTAACCCCCAGATTCCAACAGAATTTTGCCAAGTGTCCTAATAATGTCATTTATATGTCTAGGATCCAATCCTGAAGAAGCGTGTTTGGTTGTTAAATGTTTCTGCAGTTTGTTTCAATTTATCAGATTATTTTTCTTGACCCTGATATTTTTGAAGGGCCTATAGTTAGTTTTTAGGATATTGTTCTTTGGGGTTCATTTGATCTTCATGACTTAAATGCATTTAAAAAAATTTTTTATTTTTTAATTAACATATAATGTATTATTAGCCCCAGAGGTACAGGTCTGTGAATCACCAGGTTTACACACTTCACAGCACTCACCATAGCACATACCTTCTTAAACGCATTTTTGACAGGAGTACTCTATGATATTATATCCTTCTCATTGCAGCTTATCAGTAAATAACAAAGTCAATTTGCATAATTTCTTATAATATTAATGTGTATTACTTGGATAGGATAGTATTGGCTAGGGTTCTCTGCTGTGAAGTCAATTATTCAACCTAGTAGACTTATTATTTAATAAACAATAACAATTTTTATGGGAAGATACATTAAGACTAAATATTATTTCCTCATCAAATTTACACCTTTAGTTTTAACATTCTTTGATCATTCATGCTGAAATAAATTATTATTGTGATGATTACTAAATAAGAATATTCTAATTTCATTATTCTTTTTGGATTTATTAGTTGTCGTTCTACTGATGTATCCTATTTCCCACATATATTTATTTTTTAAAATTCATGTATTTATAAGAGTCATGCTTCATGGATACATATTTTGCTCCAATGACTATGGTTTGTTCATATCATAATTTATTCTGATGTTCAGATTAGCTAATAGGAGGCCCTTCAAGCTGAATCATGTGTCCTTTGGACAAGATCCCATCACTCTTTGTATACTCCTTTGCTTTCTAGTATGTCAACATATTCTAGATCCATCTAACATTTCCCCCGCAAATCCAAAGCCAATCATTTCTTTTACTGGACAATGGATTTTAGAAACCAAGAGCTGGGCCCTTAGTGTGCTGAACGTTACCAAGGTATCATTGTGCTGGGTCATCTCAGTGGACGATATTAGAAAAAAATTATCATTATATTATGCTCTATCTATCTATCATCTATCAATATTAAAATCCATTAGTTCACACTGATAACTCTAATACCATATGGTTTGTTGTAGTCTTCCTCTTACCACATATATAATTTCCTTCTCCTAGAGTGAAAAAAACCCATTTTTCTTGACAAACTTATTTGCTCAATTCTACAATTCTACACCCCCCCACCACATGCTACCAGTTTTCAAAGTTGTGCCAATCAAAAGTTTAACTCTAGACATGTGCTATCCTCCCTCTCTCCCCATTGGCCCAAGTCAAACGCCAAGAGAGGAAAGGGAAATGGATGAAGAGAGGAAGGAGGAAAGACTTAAGAATATTGGCTCTGACCACGTCAATCTCCCATCCTGCTGCCAGTTGTAGTGACTAAACTCTGGACTCTGGATGGATAAACTGTATTTCCCCAGCCTCCTGCCCAGTGTGCTGGCAGAAGCTTAACTTGGTCAAAATTTTTGAAACTCCAAATCCTGACGTAATCTTTTGGAGTCTATTCAATATTAATTGAAACAATCAGGTAAGCTATCTGTTTATAAAAGGAACTAATATTGTTATATTCTCTTTCCCTTATAATCTCAAGAGTTCAATATATTTTTTCATCTTTGAAGGAAGATATAAAATGCATAGAAATATTAAGGATTATTTTTCTTTTTGAATTGGCAAGGGGATATCTAATGAATTTACTTATGAAGCTAGTTCCCCATTGATATGTTTTTGCCCAGAGATCCACAATCACCTGGTGATCTTTGGTGCTAATTTACAAATACTGATAAGTCAACTGCAGTCCTGGCAGATCTATCTCATACTTCCATATTTCAAGAAAGATACGTTTATTGCCAGCATCTGAAAATTGATATGCAAAGTGGTAAAGGCCCGGATATAAACATGAGAACTAACTTTGTATATTTAAAAGAAAACAAACAACAACAAAATGGAAAACACAACACATAAGAAGACTTATAGAGGTAAAAGGATTTAAAGAAATTAGATAGAAAGATAAAATACCCATATTTTCAGGTGCCTTCAAAAGCATGTTAAAACAAAGGAAGGTTGAAAAAATGGTTTTAGTCCTATGACATTATAGTTTAAAAACACTGAATGTGTGTGACCCACAGATTTTAAGGCTCTAGAAATAAATTTAAAACCAATTCTGTAACAGATGTTAATGTAAATGATGCTTACAGGCATTGATAAAACACTGTGCCTTCCCTCTACTAACATATTCCATAATTATACTGTGATTTAAATAGTTTATATATAGAGAGATGAATGTGGAACAGGAGAAAAGTATTCATACATTAGCATTCAGAGTACGTAATTCAAACATCTAATTGTTCCAGCTCAAGGAATATTTAAAAATATTACTGGTTAGGTGTTCAAACTTATTTTTTTTATTGAGTCATGCTGATCATTTACAAAATTAGAAAATATTCTTGATCATTATAGATGCACATTACAGAAAATACAGAAAAGGAACAGAATGACAGACAATTATCAAAAAAAAAACATTTCTGCTTTTCTTTTATCTTAGATACATTCAAAAATCATTTTTTTAAACTGAGCTTGTGCTATTTGCAGAGTTATAGATGAAAACAGACATTTCTAGTTATTTTTTTTACTGGAGAGAAATGCTGTGTGTAAGGGGCTTGATTGTACATTCTTTGAACTCTAGAGTTCTTTTGGATGCATTTTAATTAACTTGAAACGGTTTAAATCTCTTTCTTCAATATTCTGAGAACACCAGTAAAAATCTTACTATTGTAAAAATTATTCTTGAGATTTTTGCAATGGCCAATTCTTAAGTCTTTTTGTTTGTAACTAGTGTAGAAACACACTAAAATGAAGTCACTTATGTTAAGGACAAAATGGAGTCAATGAAGGCACATAAAGGAAAGCTAACCTAACCTTACAGGAATTTACAGCTTTTTTTCAGAACCAGGAGAGGATACTAGCCAATAACCTAAATGCCATATCTGTTCGTTGAAAAAACCCCGCATCCCCGCAATTCCTGATTCCTTTGACTCAGCTACCCTGATCCAAATCAGAAAGAAGACAACTGGGCAACCCATCAGCCAAAAAAGCCAAGGACTTTCACCTTTATTCCATAAAAATCTCTTAGTCTTTGAACTACTTGTAACTCTTTTTTCCTGTAACCTGGAATTTCCCAACTTGCAGGTCAAAAGCTTTCTGATAAATCTATCTTTCTGCTTTGTTTTATTCAGTATGCAGAGTTTGGTTTTTGACACTAGAATGATTTGAAAATTCCAGTTTTATTAGTATAATAGGTATAAAGATCATGATTTTTTTTTTTTTCACAAAGACTGTTGGTTTAATTGGTCATAGTTCTTTTTGTTTTGTTATAGTGCGAAAAGTCACAAATTGATTTTTCACCAAGAAAACAAAATAAAAACAAATAAAATCTGTAAGAATTTGACAGTGACTCTGTAATCATACCACTTGGTGGCAAGATCCACCTCCACCATGTCCAAATAATTTGTACTCACTCCAAAAGCTTGGTTATATTCTGCCTATGAGAAACATGTTTGATTCTTACCCATGAGTGGTATTGAAGCAGTTCTAGCTTGCTTTGTGGGAAAACATCCACATGGCCCAGGTCCAATGACATAAGAGTTCAATGCCTTATCTATATTATAAAAACAAGTCCTCAGTATCAGTCAGGTTTTAGAGTTTGTATAATTAAAATAATATCCAATACTTAATTTTTGTTATTACTGTAAACTGGATTCCTTTTACATTTTCTCACAGTGTACTACTAGTGTAGCCAGTTTTTATTATGGGGACAGAGGGAGAGTAGTTTGGGGACTATGTGACTTTTTTTTTTTTAATTTTTTATTTTTTATAAACATATATTTTTATCCCCAGGGGTACAGGTCTGTGGATCACCAGGTTTACACACTTCACAGCACTCACCAAAGCACATACCCTCCCCAATGTCCATAATCCCACCCCCTTCTCCCTAACCCCCTCCCCCCAGCAACCCTCAGTTTGTTTTGTGAGATTAAGAGTCACTTATGGTTTGTCTCCCTCCCAATCCCATCTTGTTTCATTTATTCTTCTCCTACCCACTTAAGCCCCCATGTTGCATCACCACTTCCTCATATCAGGGAGATCATATGATAGTTGTCTTTCTCTGCTTGACTTATTTCGCTAAGCATGATACGCTCTAGTTCCATCCATGTTGTCGCAAATGGCAAGATTTCATTTCTTTTGATGGCTGCATAGTATTCCATTGTGTATATATACCACATCTTCTTGATCCATTCATCTGTTGATGGACATCTAGGTTCTTTCCATAGTTTGGCTATTGTAGACATTGCTGCTATAAACATTCGGGTGCATGTGCCCCTTTGGATCACTACATTTGTATCTTTAGGGTAAATACCCAATAGTGCAATTGCTGGGTCATAGGGCAGTTCTATTTTCAACATTTTGAGGAACCTCCATGCTGTTTTCCAGAGTGGCTGCACCAGCTTGCATTTCCACCAACAGTGTAGGAGGGTTCCCCTTTCTCCGCATCCTCGCCAGCATCTGTCATTTCCTGACTTGTTGATTTTAGCCATTCTGACTGGTGTGAGGTGATATCGCATTGTGGTTTTGATTTGTATTTCCCTGATGCCGAGTGATATGGAGCACTTTTTCATGTGTCTGTTGGCCATCTGGATGTCTTCTTTGCAGAAATGTCTGTTCATGTCCTCTGCCCATTTCTTGATTGGATTATTTATTCTTTGGGTGTTGAGTTTGCTAAGTTCTTTATAGATTCTGGACACTAGTCCTTTATCTGATATGTTGTTTGCAAATATCTTCTCCCATTCTGTCAGTTGTCTTTTGATTTTGTTAACTGTTTCCTTTGCTGGGCAAAAGCTTTTGATCTTGATGAAATCCCAATAGTTCATTTTTTCCTTTGCTTCCCTTGCCTTTTGCGTTGTTCCTAGGAAGATGTTGCTGCGGTAGAGGTCGAAGAGGTTGCTGCCCGTGTTCTCCTCAAGGATTTTGATGGATTCCTTTCGCACATTGAGGTCCTTCATCCATTTTGAGTCTATTTTTGTGTGTGGTGTAAGGAAATGGTCCAATTTCATTTTTCTGCATGTGGCTGTCCAATTTTCCCAGCACCATTTATTGAAGAGGCTGTCTTTTTTCCATTGGACATTCTTTCCTGCTTTGTCGAAGATTAGTTGACCATAGATTTGAGGGTCTATTTCTGGGCTCTCTATTCTGTTCCATTGATTTATGTGTCTGTTTTTGTGCCAGTACCATGCTGTCTTGATGATGACAGCTTTGTAATAGAGCTTGAAATCCGGAATTGTGATGCCACCAACGTTGGCTTTCTTTTTCAATATCCCTTTGGCTATTCGAGGTCTTTTCTGGTTCCATATAAATTTTAGCATTATTTGTTCCATTTCTTTGAAAAAGATGGATGGTATTTTGATAGGAATTGCATTAAATGTGTAGATTGCTTTAGGTAGCATAGACATTTTCACAATATTTATTCTTCCAATCCAGGAGCATGGAACATTTTTCCATTTCTTTGTGTCTTCCTCAATTTCTTCCATGAGTACTTTATAGTTTTCTGAGTATAGATTCTGTGTCTCTTTGGTTAGGTTTATTCCTAGGTATCTTATGGTTTTGGATGCAATTGTAAATGGGATTGACTCCTTAATATCTCTTTCTTCTGTCTTGCTGTTGGTGTAGAGAAATGCAACTGATTTCTGTGCATTGATTTTATATCCTGACACTTTACTGAATTCCTGTATAAGTTCTAGCAGTTTTGGAGTGGAGTCTTTTGGGTTTTCCACATAGAGTATCATATCATCTGCGAAGAGTGATAATTTGACTTCTTCTTTGCCGATTTGGATGCCTTTAATTTCCTTTTGTTGTCTGATTCCTGAGGCTAGGACCTCTAGTACAATGTTGAATAGCAGTGGTGATAATGGACATCCCTGCCGTGTTCCTGACCTTAGCGGAAAAGCTTTCAGTTTTTCTCCATTGAGAATGATATTTGCGGTGGGTTTTTCATAGATGGCTTTGATGATATTGAGGTATGTGCCCTCTATCCCTACACTTTGAAGAGTTTTGATCAGGAAGGGATGCTGTACTTTGTCAAATGCTTTTTCAGCATCTATTGAGAGTATCATATGGTTCTTGTTCTTTCTTTTATTGATGTGTTGTATCACATTGACTGATTTGCGGATGTTGAACCAACCTTGCAGCCCTGGAATAAATCCCACTTGGTCATGGTGAATGATCTTTTTAATGTACTGTTGAATCCTATTGGCTAGTATTTTGTTGAGTATTTTCGCATCTGTGTTCATCAAGGATATCGGTCTATAGCTCTCTTTTTTGGTGGGATCCTTGTCTGGTTTTGGGATCAAGGTGATGCTGGCCTCATAAAATGAGTTTGGAAGTTTTCCTTCCATTTCTATTTTTTGGAACAATTTTAGGAGAATAGGAATTAGTTCTTCTTTAAATGTTTGGTAGAATTCCCCCGGGAAGCCGTCTGGCCCTGGGCTTTTGTTTGTTTGGAGATTTTTAATGACTGTTTCAATCTCCTTACTGGTTATGGGTCTGTTCAGGCTTTCTATTTCTTCCTGGTTCAGTTGTGGTAGTTTATATGTTTCTAGGAATGCATCCATTTCTTCCAGATTGTCAAATTTATTGCCGTAGAGTTGCTCATAGTATGTTCTTATAATAGTTTGTATTTCTTTGGTGTTAGTTGTGATCTCTCCTCTTTCATTCATGATTTTATTTATTTGGGTCCTTTCTCTTTTCTTTTTGATAAGTCGGGCCAGGGGTTTATCAATTTTATTAATTCTTTCAAAGAACCAGCTCCTACTTTCGTTGATTTGTTCTATTGTTTTTTTGGTTTCTATTTCATTGATGTCTGCTCTGATCTTTATGATTTCTCTTCTACTGCTGGGCTTAGGGTTTCTTTCTTGTTCTTTCTCCAGCTCCTTTAGGTGTAGGGTTAGGTTGTGTACCTGAGACCTTTCTTGTTTCTTGAGAAAGGCTTGTACCGCTATATATTTTCCTCTCAGGACTGCCTTTGTTGTATCCCACAGATTTTGAACCGTTGTATTTTCACTATCATTTGTTTCCATGATTTTTTTCAATTCTTCTTTAATTTCCCGGTTGACCCATTCATTCTTTAGAAGGATACTATTTAGTCTCCATGTATTTGGGTTCTTTCCAAACTTCCTTTTGTGGTTGAGTTCTAGCTTTAGAGCATTGTGGTCTGAAAATATGCAGGGAATGATCCCAATCTTTTGATACCGGTTGAGTCCTGATTTAGGACCGAGGATGTGATCTATTCTGGAGAATGTTCCATGTGCACTAGAGAAGAATGTGTATTCTGTTGCTTTGGGATGAAATATTCTGAATATATCCGTGATGTCCATCTGGTCCAGTGTGTCGTTTAAGGCCTTTATTTCCTTGCTGATCTTTTGCTTGGATGACCTGTGCATTTCAGTGAGGGGAGTGTTAAAGTCCCCTACTATTATTGTATTATTGTTGATGTGTTTCTTTGATTTTGTTATTAATTGGTTTATATAGTTGGCTGCTCCCACGTTGGGGGCATAGATATTTAAAATTGTTAAATCTTCTTCTTGAACAGACCCTTTGAGTATGATATAGTGTCCTTCCTCATCTCTTATTATAGTCTTTGGCTTAAAATCTAATTGATCTGATATAAGGATTGCCACTCCTGCTTTCTTCTGATGTCCATTAGCATGGTAAATTCTTTTCCACCCCCTCACTTTAAATCTGGAGGTGTCTTTGGGCTTAAAATGAGTTTCTTGGAGGCAACATATAGATGGGTTTTGTTTTTTTATCCATTCTGATACCCTGCGTCTTTTGACAGGGGCATTTAGCCCATTCACATTCAGGGTAACTATTGAGAGATATGAATTTAGTGCCATTGTATTGCCTGTAAGGTGACTGTTTTTGTATATGGTCTCTGTTCCTTTCTGATCTACCACTTGTAGGCTCTCTCTTTGCTTAGAGGACCCCTCTCAATATTTCCTGTAGAGCTGGTTTGGTATTTGCAAATTCTTTCAGTTGTTGTTTGTCCTGGAAGCTTTTAATCTCTCCTTCTATTTTCAATGATAGCCTAGCTGGATATAGTATTCTTGGCTGCATGTTTTTCTCGTTTAGTGCTCTGAAAATATCATGCCAGCTCTTTCTGGCCTGCCAGGTCTCTGTGGATAAGTCAGCTGCCAATCTAATATTTTTACCATTGTATGTTACAGACTTCTTTTCCCGGGCTGCTTTCAGGATTTTCTCTTTGTCACTGAGACTTGTAAATTTTACTATTAGGTGACGGGGTGTGGGCCTATTCTTATTGATTTTGAGGGGCGTTCTCTGAACCTCCTGAATTTTGATGCTCATTCCCTTTGCCATATTGGGGAAATTCTCCCCAATAATTCTCTCCAGTATACCTTCTGCTCCCCTCTCTCTTTCTTCTTCTTCTGGAATCCCAATTATTCTAATGTTGTTTCGTCTTATGGTGTCATTTATCTCTCGAATTCTCCCCTCGTGGTCCAGTAGCTGTTTGTCTCTCTTTTGCTCAGCTTCTTTATTCTCTGTCATTTGGTCTTCTATATCACTAATTCTTTCTTCTGCCTCATTTATCCTAGCAGTTAGAGCCTCCATTTTTGATTGCACCTCATTAATAGCTTTTTTGATTTCAACTTGGTTAGATTTTAGTTCTTTTATTTCTCCAGAAAGGGCTTTTATATCTCTCGAGAGGGTTTCTCTAATATCTTCCATTCCTTTTTCGAGCCCGGCTAGAACCTTGAGAATTGTCATTCTGAACTCTAGATCTGACATATTACCGATGTCTGTATTGATTAGGTCCCTAGCCTTCGGTACTGCCTCTTGTTCTTTTTTTTGTGTTGAATTTTTACGTCTTGTCATTTTGTCCAGATAAGAGTAAATGAAGGGGCAAGTAAAATACTAAAAGGGTGGCAACAACCCCAGGAAAATATGCTTTAACCCAATTAGAAGAGTTCCAAAATCGTGAGTGGGGAGAAAGGGGATAAAAAGAGGTTCAAAAAGGAAGAGAGAAAAAAAAAAGAAAAAAGAAAAAGAAAAAAAAGAAAAGAAAAAAAAAGAATTTTTTAAAAAATGAAAACACCTAAGAAAAATGTTAAAAAGAAAAAATATATATATTAGGTAAACTAGTAAAAAATCATTAAAAAAGAAAAAGGTAACAGTTAAAAAAAAAATTTTACCCAAAGGTGAGAAGAAAAAAAAAATGAAAAAGAAAAAATTAAATTAACTGCAAGACTAAAAAAAAATCACAGGAAAAAAGCCATGAGTTCCGTGCTTGGCTTTCTCCTCCTCTGGAATTTTGCTGCTCTCCTTGGTATTGAAACCGCACTCCTTGGTAGGTGAACTTGGTCTCGGCTGGATTTCTTGTTGATCTTCTGGGGGAGGGGCCTGTTGTAGTGATTCTCAAGTGTCTTTGCCCCAGGCGGAATTACACCGCCCTTACCCGGGGCTGTGGTGAGTAATCCGCTTGGGTTTGCTTTCAGGAGCTTTCGTTCCCTGAGCGCTTTCCGTAGAGTTCCGGAGGACGGGAATACAAATGGTGGCCTCCTGGTCTCGGGCTGGAGGAGCCGAGAGCCCAGGGCCCCACTCCTCAGTGCGCCCTCAGAGAACAGCGCCCAGTTACTCCCGTCTGCCTGACCTCCGGCCGCGTTCTGAGCTCACCGAGCCTGTGACCGGTTCAAGGTAACACCGAGCTGTGAGCTTACTGTCGGCTCTGTCTCTGCAGCCTGCTTTCCTGTTCCAATACCCGCAAGCTCTGCGACACTCAGACACCCCCGATCCTTCTGTGACCCTGCGGGACCTGAGGCCACGCTGACCCCGCGTGGGCTTCGCCCCGGTTTAGCCTCTGGAGCGATGTCCCTCAGCGGAACAGACTTTTAAAAGTCCTGATTTTGTGCGCGGTTGCTCCGCCGCTTGCGCTTGCCGGGAGCCGGCCCCTCCCCCCGGGGTCTATCTTCCCGTCGCTTTGGATTCACTTCTCCGCCGGTCCTACCTTTCAGAAAGTGGTTGATTTTCTGTTTCCAGAATTGCTGTTCTTCTCTTCGATCTGCCGATGGATTTTCAGGTGTTTGCAATCTTTAGATAAGCTATCTAGCTGATCTCCGGCTAGCTGAAGCAGTCTCAGCTTGCTACTTCTCCGCCATCTTGACTCTGCTCAAGATCATGATTTTTTTAAAAGGTTGCATAAGTTTAGTTGGCTCAACTCAATCAATGCTTACTCAAATAAGAAATAGTCATAACTTTAAGAATTTATAATCTGGTGGAAGATGATAGTTTAAAAAATCACATTTTGTCTTTCATTAGTATAATTTATACAAGTATAATAAATGAAGTGATGTGGGAGTTCAAAGTAAGTCGTCCAATTCTGGGTGATCATATATGATTCCACTAATAATAGTGGTTTCTAACTATTGGAATGAATAAACATATCCCCTGTCATAGTATTTTCCCCACCAGTGAAAATGATTTTATTGATTTTTAATTAAAAAAAAGAACAGAATCATTGTGAAAGTAGTCAAGCAATACAAAATAGTAAAATACAAAAGAAAAATAACTAAAAATTGTTCAAATCCCAGAAATCTTTAACATGTAAACATTTCCCAGACATTATTCTATGTACCCAAATATGATATAAGATAAATCCATATCTTTTATATTGCTACATTTAATATTGCATATGTATATATATATAGATATTTTTTAAAAGATTTTATTTATTTATTTAACAGAAATCACAAGTAGGCAGAGAAGCAGGCAGAGAGAGAGGAGGAAACAGGCTCTCAACTGAGCAGAGAGCCTGATGCCGGGCTCGATCCCAGGACCCTGAAGGATCATGACCCGAGCTGAAGGCAGAGGCTCTAACCCACTGAGCCACCTAGGCGCCCCAGCATATGTATATATTTATTTTAAGTAATTGGGTGATAGGATAGAGGTATTTTGTAATCTTTCCTTGTCAATCTTGAGTGAAAATTCATGAGTTCATTATTTTTAATGGGTATTATGTACTCTTACATTGGATAGATGTATTCATATGTGCTTAATCAATTTCTTGTTGAGGAACATTATTTTCCAAATTTTCATGATTGTAAAAAGCAGCACTAGGATAAAAGTTCTCATAGATATATCTCTGTACATGTTGAATTCTCTTCTTAGACTAAGACCCTGAAATTGGAATTGCCATTATCAAAGGATTTGACTTTTTAAAATTTTGATACATTTTAACAAATTATACTCTAGCAGAGTACCACTTTAATTTTCCACAGACCATTCAGGAGAGTTTTTCACAAAAGGGCTAACACTCAGGATTGCCAGTCTAATAAAGGAAATAGTGTAACATTACCTTGTTTGTATTTCTGTGATTGTTAGTGAACCTGAATATTTTTTTTCATATATCTAGTTGACACACTTGTTTCTTCTTTCATGAAATGCTGTTCACATTGTTTGTTTATATTACAGTTGTAGTGTTTTCTTTCTCTCTCTTTTTTTAAAGATTTTATTTATTTGACAGACAGAGATCACAAGTAGGCAGAGAGGCAGGCAGAGAGAAAGGAGGAAGCAGGCTCCCTGCTGAGCAGAGAGCCCGATGCAGGGCTTGATCCCAGGATCATGACCTGAGCCGAAGGCAGAGGCTTTAACCCACTGAGCCACTGGGCGCCCCTTTCTTTCTCTTCTTATATATTATATTAGTTGCTAAGGATATTAATTATTTGTTTAACATGTGTTACAAATAATATTTCTCTTTTAAAAATTTTTCAAACTTGTTTTTGTTCTCTCTAGTAAAAATGTAATTATGATGTTTTTTATAAATTGATCTTTTTCTTACATGCTCAGAAAAGCTCTCTCCATCCAGAATTATTAAGAAATTAAAAATTAATTCACTCATATTTTCATCTAGTTCTACTATGATTTAATTTATTAACTATATATTTTATTTATCTGGTGTTTTCTTTGATGTTAAGAGTGACCTGGTAATGGGCATTTTTCCATTTTTCATATTTCATTTTTTGATTTGAATGCCATCTTATATCTCATATATGGGGGTGCCTGGGTGGTATTTTGTTATGACAGCCCAAGGAGATGAATTTGCTTATTTAATTCTCTTGTTATACAGGCTATAAGTCATTAAAATTGTTAAATAATAGCAGAAACTCTAGGGCACTATTTTTAATGGGAATGCTTGTAGTATTTGTACTTTAGCTTTAAGTTTGGGAAATGTATACCTTAAAAATGTTAAAAGTATCCTTCTATTACTATTTTAATAAGAGCTCTTGTCAGGAGTGTGTGTGACTATTAAATTTTATTAAATGCTTTTTAAATATTTATCAAGGAAATAACATAATTTTTTCTTCTTGTCTGTTAAGAAATGGCTTAGGTCAGAGGACTGTCCTTGTATTCCTGCAATAACTCTACTTAATCACAGCATATTGATCTTTTAAAGTATCAGTAAATTGTACTTGCTAAAATTGTATTTGAGTTATTTGCACCAATATTCATTAGTGAATTGCTTTATAGTTTTCTCTTTTAGATTACTTTTGACAAGACTTAGAATCATTATTTTGGCTTCCTGAACAACATGAGCAGCCTTTCTTCTTTCTGTAACCCTGTAGGAGTTTAAATACATGTTAACTATCATTTGAAGGTTAAAAAATTCACCTCTGAAGACTTTTTTGTTTTTAGTTTCCATGGTACAGCTATCGGTTGGTTTAGGCTTTCAAAATCATCTTGTGACTATTTTGATAATTTTTTCTTCTCCCTCAACCACATTTTTCTATAGTGATCTATGGTCATTTCTACTTTCTAATTCACATTTAGTTTTGTATCAGTGTTTTCCCTTTATGTTTTTAAAATTTAGACTAGCTAATATTTTACTTAGTATACTTTCTTTCCGAAGAAACAATTATTTATTCATTAAGCTGCTTTTCTTTTTAAAAATTCATTAATTTCTTCTTTTTCTTAATTAATGACTTTTTCTGATTTCTTTGCTATTAACTGTTGTTTATTCCCTAAATTCTTGAGTAGGATTATTTATTAGTTCTTTTTTATTTCATAGTAAAACAACTTTAAGGTCCTGTGTAGAGCTTTGGTTGTATTCTGTAGATTTGGCGATTAGTGTTTAAATTTTTTATTTTTCTAGCAATTTTGGTTTGGATTTACTCTTTGGCTATAGTCATTTCAGAGACTTTTAACATTTACAAGCACCTATTACTGTGTTGTTTCTTTTACAGTTGTTTTTCATTCCTAATTTTAATGAATTATTGCCAGTGTGTTATGTACTATTTCTAAATATAGGAATTTGTAGAGGCTTTCTTTGGGGACTAAAGTATTGCATTTACAATTTTTTGATGACAGATTAAAGTTAACGTCTTCTCTGTAAACAATAGATGAAATACAAAGATAGTTTGTGTGTGTGTATATGTATCACACATTAATGCCTACTCTAGGCCATCCACCATGGAAGACCTAAATGACTGAATAGACAAAATGACTCAGCCAGGTGACATCAACTAGCTTTTGTTACCAGGCTTTCTACTTCTGGCAAGATGGACACATATGGTGGCCATTTTGGTCCTATGTGGGATGCTCTGATGAATAATTCTCACTCCAGAGCTCTACAGGGGGGTGGCTTATGTTTTGCAGTTCATTGTGTAGTCGTTTTATGTCTTTCTCTGTCTGATCCTGTTTCATCCCCCTTCTCTTCACATGTGTTGATGCCTAGTAAAGATTTTGCATCTAAACTAATCTTAGCATCTGATTACAGGAGACCCAACTTGTGACATTGAATTCTGTGGAATGGATTACTTCTTAGTCCAGTTGGATTTGGCCCAGTTGATCCACAATGAGAATGTAAGGGCAAAGAGAAAGAAAAGTTGGTGTACTTATTTCCCTATTTCCTACTGCTTTAGTATGGTTTTTGCCTATATTATACCTCTTTTTGACTTTTGTTCTAGGCTCCTTTTCAATGATTCCATCACTTCTTATACTCTAGTGACAACTTGCCTTTTCCTTCCCTCTTCAGGCTTAGAGATAGTACACTAGTGAGACAAAGCTAGATTTTCTACTTTGAAAAATTGCCCCCAAACCTCAGTGACTTACAACTATAAAAGCTGTTTATTGTTCATTGTGGTGCTGCTATCTGGTGTCCAGTTTGGGATCCAGAGGATGGAGAAGCACAATATAACTTAAAATTTCTGCTCATGGGGCACCTGTGTGGCTCAGTTGGTTATAATCAGGTCATGATCTCATGGGTTGTAGGATCAAGCCCTGTACTGGGCTCCCACTCAGTGGGGAATCTGCTTGAAAGATTCTCTCTCTCTGCCCTTCCCCCCACCCTCATTCTCTTTCACTTTAAAATAAATAATTAATATTTTTTAAAAAGTCTCTGCCTATCTGTTTCATGACATTTCAGCTCACATTTTCTTAGCTCAGACAAGTAATGGCCAACAAAACTTCAGTGAAGCACAGAGATATAAGCCTCCCCAGGAAGAAGAAGAAATGGAGGAACATTAATACTCTCTACCAGAAGTATTAATGCCTTTCCTGCTGTTGCTTATACCTAGGTGCTTACCAGCTTATGGAAGTTCTCATCCCCATGTAAGCAAAGTTTTTTTTTTTTTTTTTTTTTAAGTTTCTTAAGGATGCTGTTTCATGCCCAGAACCCTGATACTGTGGTGTTCACGAAGTCTTTTATCACCATTTTCCTTCCACATTTTGTAGTTTTTCTTTTGGAAATTATAATGATTACATTGTTTTATGCTTCGTTAGTTAGGAATTTGGCCTTATTTTATGCTCAGCCAACTTCAGTATTCACCAACCATCTCTCATCCTGTGACTTTGCTGTTTCTGTAATTTTTATTTGGATGAATCTCTCTATATTGACTAGATTGTTTTCACTAATGGATTTTTCAAAAATGTTACCTGTATACCTAGGAGATATGCTTCCTCAAACTTTGTATATCCAAGATTATTTCATATTGTCTAGATATTTGAATACCAATTTGACTGAATTTGCAATTTTAGAGTCAAATCTCTTTTTTCCCCAAATTCCATTGACATTGCTCCACAACATTCTTGCATCTAGCGGCACCTGGATGGCTCAGTCAATTAAGCGGCTGCCTTTGTCAGGTCATAATCCTAGAGTTCTGGATTGAGCCCTGCATCCGTCTTCTTGCTCAAAGAGGAACCCGCTTCTCTCTGCCTGACGCTCCCTTTGTTTGTACTCTCTCTCTCTCTGAGAAATAAGTAAAATCTTTAAAAAATATTCTTAAAAAAAAAAAGATTTTATTTATTTATTTGACAGAGAGACACAGCAAGAGAGGGAGCACAGCAGAGGGAGTGGGAGACGGAGAAGCAGGCTCCCTGCAGAGCAGGGAACCCGATGTGGGGCTGGATCCTAGCACTCTGGGATCATGATTTGAGCCGAAAGGCAGAGGCTTAAAAACTGAACCACCCAGGTGCCCCTAAAAAAATATTCTTGCATCTAAACCTGCTAAGGAGAATTCTTAAATTTGTGTTTTTGTTTTCCTTCTCCCTTTGTTGGTAGCTTATTTTTTTTGAAGATTTATTTTGCTAGAGAGAGCAAGAGAGAAAGCATGAATGAGGGGAGCAGAGGAAGAGGGAGAAAGAATCCCAAGCAAACTCCCTGAGTATGGAGCCCAGTATGGGGCTTGATCCCACAACCCTGATATCATGACCAAGCAGAAACCAAGCAGGGGACACTCAACTGACTGCCACCCACGCACCCCAGGTGACTTATGTTTATTGCTTAAATGCTTTAGCCATGAAGTTCAATAACTTCACCTGGATATGTCTCAGAGTTTGTCTTTCTTTACCTTTTTCTTCTAGAACAGTGACTCTTTTTGTTCTTCATATCCTGTCTTTCTTCATTTCAGAAATATTACTTCAATTATGTTTTGATTTTTTTTTTATTCTGTTACTTTTGTTGCTTTCTTCAGAGGTGGCAGTCCTCCATATATTGGGTTTCCACTGAATCTCTTATAATCCTAGTCTCTGTCTTTTTCCACATACTTCTTATGTGATTTCCATGTCATGGGTCAGTTTTTCTAGGGTCATTTCTACTCTTTATTATTTTTTAAATATTTTAATTTCTTTGATGTCATCATTTTCTCTCTATAGAGTATCAGTTCTTTTTTCATTTTACTCTGTTTTATATCTTTATATGTCATACATGTTTCCTTAATTTCTTTGGGGCTATGAAACATTTATAGTTTAAAATCTTTTCTCTAAATCTTTAGTCTTCTTCATCTATTTTTAATAGGCCAGTGTGTATTTTTCATTCATTTTCTCCTCTCTCCCTTTCCCTTCCTCTTCTCTTTCTTTTCTTTTTCTCTTTCTTCCCTCCCTTCCTCCTCTTCTTTTCCTTCTTTCTCATTTTTGTTGTTGTTAATTACAGATGTTTTTTAAAAAAACTGTTTACTTATTTTTGAGTGAGGGACCCTCTATCTGGTGCCCCTTGACATCCTCCCAAATCAGTAACTGAAAGCTCAGGGAGCAAATCACAAAATAGAACAAACTTCTAACAGAGAGAAGCAGCCTCCAGTCAAAAAATATCAAAAAATCTAGAGAATAACATAGAAAGAAGGCTTTCATACCCTACCACTTAATGTTTGTCCCAAGATGGCATGACCTTTGATTAAAAGAACAGGTCAGAGATGACTGCGTGCTGTTTGGAGAAACCACTTCCCATCTGTTTGGCAATCTTGCTCATTTGGAGTAGAAAAGTAGACCCTATGCTGTGTATTTTTTGGCTTTCTGAAGCTAACAATAACAAAAAAGCAGGAATCTTTAGATTTTTTTTTTTTTTTTTTATCACATGTCACCTGCAGCTCTGTACTGTGTCATAAACTGGAGAGCTAAACTTGGCTCTCTGTATCCTCTCTCAATGTGGTCTGAAGCATTTATAGTAGCAGCCTAACTTCTCTTAGTTTCAGTTAGAAATCAAAGAAAAGAGTTTTGTAAACATGCCGATGTCATTACCTTTCCAAGAAGCCCATTATAGTTTTCATAATTTGTTTTAGTAAGACCCAGGAAAGCAATGATCAGTCTTATTGTTTGGTTTAAGATACAGGAAGTCAGGGTTTTATTAATACTTTCTGAAGCTCTGAGACATTTAGAAGTAAATTATATATTGGAATTATTTTACTTCATTAGTAAGTGTATCCAAGTGGTAATTTATTTAACCTAATGACTTTCTGTAAAATTAACAGTGTTTTCAAAGCATATTTGTGAAATGAAAAGTAATTGATGAAAGTTTTTCATTTGGCAGTTTTGCTGGCCTTTTATAATGAATTGAACATCAATTTTAAGTACCTAGAAGATATAGGCACTGGGTTGAAATTAACCATTTTTTTGTGAGAAATGTATCCCATCAGATTAATCGAATTTATTTCTATTGACAGAATGAGAAGCTCTTAGATCTCAACAAATAATACCTTTATTAATACTTTCATTAGATAAACTTATAGTGGTTTTTCACAATGAATTAGTAAATATATTGTTTTAAAGTTAGTTTTTTGGAAATTTTTCCAGTAAATTATCTACTTCATGGACTGAGATGACCAACTTGATTGGTTGGATTGACTAAATGTAGTAATAAACTGTCTTCTGAACCACACTTTGGAAGTTAAACACACACACACACACAAATTCTGACCTTTGCTTCATGTTTAAATAAAAATCTCTTTGTGGAAAAAAATGCTTATTTTTATACTTTTCTTTAAATAAGTTGGGATTGCTTTTCACAAATAATATGTAACTATTTTAATTTAAATCCAGTTGATTATTTTCCAGTAAGCTGACTACTTTCTGGACTGAAATGAACAGTCTACTATGACACTTTGAAGCCCTAACCTGCCTCCTGACCCTGACTTTGTAAATTAAAACATCTACACACATCATCATGTTCATGGACACAAATACACACCCAAACTTTGACCTTTGCTTCATGTCAAAAATAATAATCTCTTTATGGAAAATTATGCTGAATTCATGGCAAAAAAGTAGAAAGCTTTCATTCCAAATGTACTGTACTTCAGGAAGAATTTTCCTATGTTAAAATTCAGGCAAGTTCCCTTTAGTTCATTAAATGTTCTCACAGTGAAGTATGAAAACGCCTTTGAGTTGTTTATTGTACCAAGCCTGAACCACACACACTGACTAGCATCCATTTATAGTAATCTACCCTGCTTACCCATTAAATTATATTTTCCAATACTCTCTAATACATAGCCCTGCTCAAGATGAGTAGTCTCTTCCCTGTTATCTAGTTAAAATATAACATACTTGCCTCCGTGGCTTTGCTCATATTGTTACGAATTTCCACCTTCTCAAATCTGGGACGTTCTTTGCTGACCTTTTAAAATTCTATAATTCCTTGTAGGTCTACCTCAATTCCCAACTCCTCCACAGAATTTTATTTTGTGTTATATTCCACAGTAATTACTCCCTTTCCTGACCCTTTGTCTTTTTTTTTTTTTTTAAACAAAACCTTTTTTGTTAAGTCCCTAATTATTTAATTTTATCTTGTTAAACAGACTGCATATTCTCTGATGTTGGATACCATATTACACTCCTTTAAAATTTTCAACAGTCATACAGCATAGCACTGAGCACATAATACTTTCTGATTGTTAAAAAAAAGTATCAGAAATATGTTTAATTTTCTCTAATTATAGTGTGGACTACTATGTCTAGGTAGAACACAATTTTTAAAAAGTAAGTCATTCTTAGGCTTTGCTTTTCCTGTATGCATGATTAAAGGATTTAATATTATATTAAAAATTACACCAAGGTAATTTGAAGCCTTTGAAATTCTAGGAAGAAAGAATTGATAATTTTGTTTTCAAAAATAAGAATTCATGAGATAGACTGTATTCCATATAAATATGGAAAATGTAGACTCTAATTCAGAGGAAAGATGCCTTTTTTCCCCTGAAAGTCATTTCCTGAGTATGTTTTTAGAGTCTGGTTTCCCTCATCAAGTAAGCCAACTTATGTCAGAATTTCAGAAGTCTTAGAACTGCTCAGGAGTCTATAGGATACATTTTCTCCTGACTCTTTTGTTTCCTTTGTTCTTCATTCTTTGGTTATTTCTTCTTTTTCTTTAAAAGCTTTGTAGGGCTGTGCAGATGAAGTTCTCAGAGCTGTTCCTGGCACATAGCTAAGAGCTCAGTTTTAGCACTGTGTCATTTTTTTTTTGTTTCTTTATTATGGTACTCTGCCCCTCATATGAGCCTGGTAGAATATACACAAACATTATTTAATATTATTTTATCTATTTATATTTTAAAAATATGATTAAGGATAAAGAAGAAAGTAGCAAGTCAAATACTTTCAGAAACCTCTAGTATTGGCCTATTAGAAATTTGGATTTTATTCCAACGTTCCTCAATAAATGTTTATTAATCATCTCGTATTTGTACAGCAATGTGGGGGAGGCACATATAATTCAGACATATATCCTGATAATTTTCTACAATATGAATTTCTTATTTCAGCAACTAGAAATAATGTTATTTGAAATGTAGAGGAGATAAGACTTATATAAATAATTCAAGGTTGAGAGTTAAAAGTGCCCCGAGAAAGGTACAGATAAAATGAGAGTTCACAGGGGGAAATGGAAGAGCTATTTTCAGTTTAGGGGGTTAATAATTCATAAAAGAGAAAGGGTTTGAAGTGAACTTTGATGATAGAGCTAGTTTTGGAAAAGCATAATTTTGAGGGAGGTGGGAAGATGTGATGGATTATGGATGGCTGCAAATTCTGTCACTTCCTGCATTGAGAGGTTGAATTAATTTCCCCTTCTCTGGAATCCTAGCTGGTTCTGTGACGACTTTTACCAATGCAATGTGGTCACAGTGACACTGTCCAGTTCTAAACCTAACCTTAAAAAGGACTGGCAGCTTCCCCTTCCTCCCTTTTACAAACTTCACTTGTGGGATCCATGTAATGAGTGCCGTCCATGCAATGAGCCCAGCTAGCCACATGGAGAAACTATGCTGAGAGAGCGTATAGAGAGAGGTCAGCTTCCAACAGTTTGCATTTTCTTGATGACTAACAAAGTTGGACACACCTTTTCATTTGGGTATCTTTTGTGAAGCATGTGTTCAAGTATGCCATTTTTTTCCTAATGGCTTCTCTGCCTTATATCTTACTGCTTTGTAGCTTTTTATCTATTGCAGATAAGTCTTTCTCTCCTAACATTCTCCCAATCTGCTTGAAATTTTGTCCTTTTAATTGTGTCTTCAGTTAGGAACAAGTCTGTAATGTTATTACAGTAGAGTTGATCAAGGTTTTTATTTTCTGGTTAGTATTTTTTAAGGCCATTATGATATTTTTCTAGGTTTTCTGCTAGCCTAAATAGCCTAAATGCTTAACTTTCATATTTATTTATTTGCTCATTATTTATTTATTTATATATTTATGAGTGGGGAGGGGCAGAGCGAGAGGGAGAAAATCTTAAGCAGGCTCCATGCCCAGCAAGGAGCCCAATATGGGGTTCGATCTTACAACCTTGAGATTGTGACCTTAGATGAAATCAAAAGCCAACTGAGTGACCCAGGCGTCCCTACCCTTCATATTGAGATGTACACCTCATTTGAAATTGATCTTTGTTTATACCGTGAGTTGAGAGTCCAGATTTGTTATTTTCCTTATGGAATTATACATTTGATCCAACATCACTCAATGAAGAGACCATGTTTTCCTCTCTGTACTACTTTGCCACCTTTGTCATTAAACTAAATGATCATGTAATTGTGAGTCTCTTTTTGGAGTCTTTTATTCTCTTCCAGTGGTCTAGATGTCCAAAACTAAACACATTGTCTTAATTACTGTAGATTTACAAATCTTGAAATATGATAGTATAAACTGTTTAATTTTTTCCTTCTAGATCATTTTAGCCCATTTTTGTCTTTAACTATTCTTTATACATTATAGAATCAGTTTGTCAATGCACAAAATCTGCTGGGATTTTTAATAAGATTATGTTGAATATGTAGATCAATTTGGAGGGAACTGTCAATCTTTACTATATTGAGACCTCCAGCACATGGCCACTGTGTATTCTTTCATTTGTTTAGGTATTCTTTAATTTCATTCAGTAACATTTTGTAGTCTTCTGTGTATACATGCTTTATGCACTTTTCATTTAGATCTCATGCTTTTTTGATGTTATTATAAAGGTTGTCATTTTATTAAATTTTATTTCCTAATTGTTTTTTGCTAGTACATAGAAAAAATATTTCTGTATATTGGTTATTTGCTCATTGATTTACAAAATTCTTTTGTAAGTTCCAATGATTTTCCTGTAGGTTCTTTTGCATTTTACATATACAATCAGGTCAAATGTGAAAAATGGTAGCTTTTGATCTTTCCCATTTCTATACCTCCAATTTTTTTCCTGCCTTATTTAACTGGCTAAAATTGCCAGTGTATACTGAATAGAAGTAGTGAGAGCAGATATACTTATTCCCGCTTTCAGGGGTAAATTTTTCAATATTTGATCATTAATTATGATACTTATTACACATTTTCTAGCAGACATTATAATGACTGGGTGTCAGATCTATGAAATGATTGTTCTGCTCCTAATGAGAAGATAGTATGATTGCCCTCCTTTAGTCTAAGGTGATAAATTGTATTGGTATATTCTCAAATATTAAATAAATCTTGCATTCCTGAAATAAACTTAACTTGTTCATGGTGGATTATCTTTTCATATGCCATTGCATTTGATTTGTTAACATGTTGTTAGAATTTTTGCATGTATGCTCATGACAGATCAAGACTTTGTCTTTTTTTGTAATGTTTTTGTCAAGTTTTGAAATTAAGGTTGTTAATCTTTTTATAAACTTTGAAGGTTTATATAAGATTAGTTTTATTTCTTTCTTAAATATGATGATATCTGGCCTTGGAAATTTCCTTAGGAAAATATTTTAAGCTAATTTTAAAACATCTTAATTAAATTCAATTTCTTTGATATAATAGAGTTATTAGATTTTATAAAATTTATAATTTCTATGTAGTATAAAAATTTAGATACAATATTGTTTATATTATCTTACTATCTTTTTAATGTCTGTATGATTTTTTAAAAAGATCTCCCTCTTATTACTAACATTGTATTTTGTACTCTCTTTTTTCTTAAATTGCCTTGTTAGGACATTATCGATTTTATTAGTCTTTCTAAAGAATAACCTCAGGGGTTAGTTAATTACCTCTATCGGTTGATATTTTTCATTTTGTTAATTTCTGCTCTTAGTTTTTTAATTTCCTTCCTAATTCTTTCTTTTGGTGTAATTTGGTATTTTACATTTATTTCTCTAACTTGTCTCTGGCTCAGGAGTCTGTCTTCTGCCAGCATCCATGAAACTGATAGCTAAACTGTGAAGTATGTAAAATCTCAGACCCTTCACAGATCTTGACAATAATATTCTCTTATCTTTTTAACATTTGTAGAAATTTTAGTAATGTCACTTCTCTTTTGATGATATTGGTGATTTTGTCTTTTCTCTTTGTTATCTCTGGTCAGGCTTCACAGAGACATAAATTGTATCAATCTTCTAAGAAAGAGCTCTGCTTTTGTATTTTATTGGTTTCTATTCCTACTTCCTGCTTTTCTTCTATTTATTTTGTGTTTAATCTTCTCTTTCTTGCTAATTTCGTAAGGTGGAAGTTGAGGTCAGAGATAAAGACATTTTCTTTAGTGGTATAAATTTCCCAGTAAATACTACTTTAGTTTTATCCCATAAATTTTAATATATTTTGTTTCATTTTTACCCCATCAAAATAGTTTTAAAATTCCTTTTTGATTTCTTCTTAATCTATGGATTGTTGAGAACTGTGTTATTTAGCTTATACAAATACAGAGTTTTCTGTTACTGATTTTTAATTTAATTTAATCAGAAAACATCTTGCATGGTTTTAAGTCTTTGAAATTAATTCATACTTGTTCTATGTCCCAAAATATGGACAAGTTTATAAATATTCTTTGTTCATTTTAGAGAAATGTTTTCTGTTTTTATTCTATAAATTCAACTATGTCAAGTTATTTAGTAGTATTGTTTTATTTAGTAGTATTGTTCAAGTCTTCAATATCTTTATTCATTTAGTTTTCTTATTCTATCAGTCATTGAAAGGGGTTGAAATCTCCCACTGTAATTATGGATTTATCATTTCTCTTTATAATTCTATTAGTTTTTGTTTCACACATTTTGAATCTCTGTTTTTAGACACATAAATGTTTAGAATTTTTGTCCTCTTGAATTGACTCCTTTATCACTATGAAATGACCTTCTTTTTCACTAGCTAATTCTTTGTTCTGATATCTATTTTCTCTGATATTTATAAACTTATTCCTCCCTTATTTTTATGACTATTAGAATTATATATATATATATATATATATATATATATATATTGTCCATCTTTTTACTTTTAGCTGATTTGTGGCCTTATATTCTAAGTGTGTAACATAGGCATCATATAGCTGGGTCATACAGTTGGCAATTTGACAATCTCCTTTTATTTATGATGTTACATTTAATGTGATAATTGATATCGTTAGTTTTACATTTCCATTGAATCTGATAACTGATATAGTTGAGTTTAAACTAACACCTTGTAAGTTATTTCTATTTGTCCTATATGTCCTTTGTTCTCTTTTTCTGTCTACTTTTGAATTAATTGAACATATTTTTATTTCATTTCAATTCTTCTTTTTACTGTATTTCTTGGTGTATTTTTAGTGATTGATTTAAAGTTTATAGTATACACCTTTAATCCAGTCTACGCTAAGTAATATTCTGTATCGCTTCATGTATAGAAACTTAGGATGATGTATTGCTTTTTCTCTCCTCTTGGCCTTTGTACTACTGTTGCCATATATTTTAGGTTCTTTATATGTTATAAATCCAATAATATAGTTTTAATTTTTGCTTTACATAATTTTTCATTATTTTATATTGTCTCACATATTAACCATTTCCAGTGCTTTCATGCTTTTGTATAGCTCCAGATTTCCCTCTAGTATCATTTTATTCTGCCTGAAGGACTCACTTGCACATTTCTGGTAATGCAGGTCTGCTGATGATGTATTTTTAAGCTTTTGTACCTCTAGAAAATTATTTATTTCACCTACATTTTTGAAAGGTATCTTCACTGGATATAGAATTCTAGGGTGACAGTTTGTTTTCTTTTAGTGCTTCACCATCTTCTGGCTTGCATGTTTTCAAGGAGAGCTTTGTTCTCATCCAGTGAGAACTGTGTTCTCATTCTTATCTTTTTTCCTCCATGTGAAAAAAAAAAAAGATGATGTTTTTATTCTCTGGTTGCTTTTAAGATTTCTCTTGAGTTTTATGGGTCTCATGTTTGGGGTTTCTTGAGCTTCTTGCTTAGATCTGTGAGTTTATAGTTTTCATGAAACTCAAAAAAAATTTGTCACTGTTTCTTCAAATATTTTTTTCTCCTCCCTTTCTCTTTCTAGGAGTCCATTACACATATATTTGGCCAGTTGAAGTTGTCCATCAGGTCACTGACTTGTTTTATCTTCCTCCAGACAGGCATAAGTAGGAGTAGAGTAATTTTAATCCAATTATGGACTGAAAAATAATGGAGCTAGTTTCCAAACGCTGTAAGGCTAAGTATGCCTCAGTTCACCTCCATTCTTAGGATATATCACTCTAAGATCCCAACTGGCCAGTGGATTTTTGAACTTTATATTTTTTTTTATGCCCCTCATACCATAAGACTGCTTAAAGATCTGCTTGCTGAAGAGGTTCATCTGCATAACATTTGAATCATTTGCGTGCCAAATCTTAAGAATCAGCATATGTGTGGAGTGGATAGCTGATTTAGAGTATAAGGTTCACTGTTCTACATCTACCTTCTACCCGTGATCTCGATTTCTTAATCCTGACAGCCTTGGAATAGTCATACTCTAACCTTTGTTTTCCTAGCCTTATAAAATTGCCAAAAGTTCCGTTGGCTTTTCTGCTTCTTAAAGGCTGTCCTCTACCTGTTTCTCAACTTCTTGCCTTGTACTTTCTAAAATAAATGCCCCTAGGGGAAAAGCAGAACAAAAATATTAGGTTCATTTCTTTCTGGATTTGTGCCTTAAGTCCTAACTGCCTTGTGAGATCTCCAAAGCCTTCAAGTGGATTTCTAAAAATGTATCCACTTTTCTTTTGTTCTTGATTACTGCATGATCCATTACAAGATAATCAATCAGAGCTGGGATATGTGCCAGAATAATTATTTTTTGAATGAAGAACTTTTCACATTGAAGAAATCTGTAATTATCTGTAAAATTTATGCTTTATTGTTTAATGCCCCCAAAGAACATATTTCTACTATTTTGAAAAGTAAGAATATATTTCTTTCATTTTACCCTTTGAAACTCTTCACCAATTTCTCCTGCTATTTGCTGCACCTTGCTGGCAATCACCAATTAGTTCTATCTTGGTTTTGTTTTTGTTTTTTAGTTTTCTGTCTCTTTTTTCTTCCTTTCTTTTCCCTCCCTCCCTCTCTCTCTCTCCTTTCTCTTTTTTATTCCACATATAAGAGACATCATAAAGTATTTGTTTTTCTTTGCCTTATTTCGCTTAACATAATGCACTTGAGGTCCATCCATGTTGTTGCAAAATCTTCATTTTTTTCTTTTAACAGTTGAATAACACACACACACACACACACACACACTCCACATTTTCTTTATCCATTTGTGATAGACACTTAGGTTGTTTCCATGTATTGGCTATTGTAAATAATGCTGCAATAAATATCTATTTAAGTTAGTATTTTCTTTGTTTGGACAGATACTCAAGTTGAATTGCAGGATCACATGCTAGTTCTATTTTGAAGTTTTTGAGGAACTTCATACTCTTTTCCATAGTGGCTACACCAATTTACATTCCTACCAACAGTGCACAAGTGTTTCTTTCTTTTTCTCCACATCTTTGCCAATACTTATCTCTTGTCTTTTTTATAATAACCATTCTAACAGGTATGAAATAATATCTTATTGTGATTTTGTTTTGTTTTTCTCAGATGACTAATGGTGTTGAACATACTTTCATGTACCTCTTGGCTATCTGTAGGTCTTTGGAAAAATATTTATTCAGATTTTCTACCCATTTTCCTATAAGAATGTTTGTGTTTTTTATTTGCTATTAAATTATGTGAGTTCTTTATATATTTTTAATATAAGCTCCTTGTCTGATCCATGCTTTGCAAATATTTTCTCCCATTCCGTAGCTTGCTTTTTCACTTTATGGTTTTCTTTGCTGTTCAGAAGTTTTTAGTTTGGTCCCGCTTGTTTATTTATTTATTTTTAAATTAAATTTAAAATTTTTTCAGTGTTCCAAGATTCGCTGTTTATGTACCACACCAAGTGCTCCATGCAGTATGTGCCCTTAATACCCACCACCAGGCTTACCCAACCCCCATCCTCCTCCCCTCCAAAATCCTCAGTTCATTTGTCAGAGTCCACAGTCTCTATTTTTGCTTATATTGCTTTTGCTTTTATAGTGCCCAGATCAAAAAATCATCACAAAGACCTGTATCAAGGTACTTACTGTTTATGCTTTTTCTAGGAGCTTTATGATTTCAGGTCTTATATCTTTTTTTTAATAAAGATTTTATTTAAAAAAAAAGATTTTATTTATTTATTTGAAAGAGAGAGAGAGAGACAATCAAAGAGGGATGTCAAGGGACGCCTGGGTGGCTCAGTTGGTTGAGCAGCTGCCTTTGGCTCAGGTCATGATCCCAGTGTCCTGGGATCGAGTCCCACATTAGGCTCCTTGCTCTGCAGGGAGCCTGCTTCTCCCTCTGACTCTGCCTGCCACTCTGTCTGCTTGTGCTTGCGCTCACTCTACCTCTCTCTCTGACAAATAAATAAATAAATAAATAAATAAAAAATAATAAAAAAAAGGGATGTCAAATAGGGAGAGGGAGAGAGAGAGAAGCAGACTCCCTGCTGAGCAGGGAGCAAGATGTGGGGTTTGATCCCAGGACCTTGGGATCATGACTCGAGCCAAAGGCAGATGCTTAACAACTGAGCCACCCCGGTGCCCCAGGTCTTATATTCAAATTTTTAATCCATTTTGAGTTCATGTTTGTGTATGCTGTAAGATAGTGGTTGACTTTCATTCTTTTGTATGTGGCTGCTCCGGTTTTCCAACACCATTTACTGAAGAGAATGTTCCCCATTGCATATTCTTGGTTTTATAATAAATAAATTGACCATATATGTGTGGGTTTATTTCTGAGTTCTTTATTCTATTCCATTGATCTATATGCCTGTTTTTATATCAATAGCATAATGTTTTAATTACTATGGTTTTTAATATATTTTGAAATATGGGAGTGTGATGCTTCCAGCTTTGTTCTTTTTCAATATTGCTTTGGCTATTTGGGGTCTTTTGTGGTTCTATACAAATTTTAGGAATATTTGTTATATTTCTATGAAATTTTTCACTGGAATTTTGATAGGGATTGCACTGAATCTGTAAGATCACATTGGGTAATATGGACATTTTAACAACATTGATAATTTCAAATCTTGAGCATGGACTATTGTTCCATTTATCTGTGTCTTCCTTTTTTTTCTCATTAATATCCTGTGGTTTTCAATATACAGGTCTTTCACCTTCTCGGTTAAATTTATTCCTACTCATTTTATTCCTTTCCATGCAATTATAAACTGGAGAGTTTCATTAATTTTTCTTTCTGATGGTTTGTTATTAGTATATAGAAACAACAGATTTTTGTATATTTGACATTTTATCCTGCAAGTTTGTTGAATTTTTTAGTTCTTACAGTTTTTTGATGGACAACTTAGGATCTTCTTTATATAATATCATGTCTACCTTTACTATATTTTTACCTTTCCAGTGAGATGTATTCTTTTCTATGTTTTCTTATTACTAATTAGTGTCCTTTCCTTTCTGCTTGTAGAAGTTCATTTAACATTTCTTTTAAGGCCAGTTTAGTGCTGATGAACTCCTTAGCTTTCGCTTGTCTGGAATACTCTTTATCTTTCTTTTCAATTCTGAATGATAAGTTTGCCACATGGAATATTCTTGATTGGAAGTTTTTCCTTTCAGTAAGTTGAATATATCATGCCATTCTGTTCTGGCCTACAAAATTTCTGGTCAAAATCTGATTATCTTATGGAGGTTGCCTTGTAGGTAATAAATTGTTTTATTCTCTACTTGTCTTTAACATTTTAATTATAACATGTGTTGGTGTTGGTCTTTTTTGGGTTCATCTTATTTGGAACTTTCTGGGCTTCCTGGGTTGGATATCTGATTCCTTCTCTAGGTTGGGAAGGTTTTTAGTAATTATTTCTCCAAATGAGATTTCTATTCCTTTCTCTCTTCTCCTGGGAACTCTGAAGTGAATGTTAGTATTCTGATGTTTTGTAAGTCCCTTAGGTGATCTTTACCATTTTTTTTTTTTCATTCTTTTGCTGCTCTGACTGGATGAGTTCCATTGTCTTCTCTTCCATCTGACTGATCTTTTCTTCTGTTTCATCTAGTCTGCAGTTGAACCTCTCTAGTGTATTTCTTTTTTCACTTTGGCTATCATGATTTTCAGCTCCGTGACTTCTATTTGGTACTTTCTTATATTGTCCATCTCTTTGTTAAGGTTCTCATTGCGTTCATTCATTCTTTTCCCCACCTCAGTGAGCATCTTTAGGCCATTATTTTCAACTCTTTATGAGGTAAATTTCTTATCTCTATTTCATTAAAGTTTTTTCTCAAGGTTTTACATTTTTCTTTCATTTGATACATACTCCTCTATTTCTTCCTTTTGCTTGATTCTGTGTTGGCTTCTGGATGAAATAGCCATGTTTCCCAGTCTTTAAGGAGTGTGCTTATGTAGGAGATGATCCTTGTCACTCAATTCTGCCTCAGTTCTTCATTGTGTCTCTAACATTTGTGCTTGTCCACACAACCTATTACATTTTTAATATTTCCCAGTAGTTGAGAATGTATGTACCAAGATCTGTCACTGTCCTAAGGGGAGAATCTCAGTGTATGTATATTCAGGTAGTATCAGCAACATCACAACTGCTTTTAGGATCCAAACTGTTCAACAGAAACTTAGGATTTCTCTAGTTCACTCTAAGAGCTCCTTAAGGAGGCTATTATAATGAAATCTTTATCACTCTCTCTATATATATCATGTTTAAACACACACACACACACACGGACACAGATTCAGTATCTAAAGCCTCCTGTCACAATGCTGTATTAGGAACTGGAAATCTATGGCATAGAACAAAAGTTTTCCATTGACTACATACAAAAATCTCACTGGAAATCTTTTAAAATAGTAAGTAGGTAAGTTTCTTCTATTTCTTTGGCAAATTGATACATTACATTTTTAAATCATTCTGTCTTCAAGTTAACAAAAATTTAAATTTACAAGTTATGTAAAATGCTTATTTTATGAAGTCACTCATACTTTAACATGTCCTTCATCCTTTAATTCATTATAATTTTGAAATGGCAAGTGCAGCTTATGTTACCAAAAACATTCCCTTTAATCTGAAAAATGTGATTTCTGAAAAGTCACTCAACACAAATAAGGCTCCAAGTAAAGCTTCCTTTTCTAAATCAGTTCAAATTACTTATATTTTAGATAGTGATACAGTACGAGAGCCCTAAAAAAATCAGTGAAATAGCACTGAGTTTTGTCAATTACACATATATGTTTTTCTATTTGAAGGGAAGAAAGAAAGGCAGGCCAGTAGAGATTTAAATGCCTTTTTTAAAGTCTTCTTTTTTTGTCTTTTGTCTTAGTGGTTTAGTAATTTTTGGAGTCCCTTGCAGTATTTAAATGAATTTGTGTAAAGACACTGATTTTTTCTGTTTGTGAATTTGTGTAAAGGCACTATGAACTTACTGTTAAAATTTAACTGAGTTTTTATGGTTATGACATAAAGTTAATAAAATAATCCAAACATTGTAGCTATGTTTTAATCAAAGGTGACTATCTTAAACTGACTTAATTCCAAATGTCTGGACTTATTTTAACTTAATGGTTTTATGTCTAAGCAATAATTTAATTTTAAGCTTTTTGTTTATTCCAAGTAAAGTCAAACAATATGTACATTTGTTAGGAATAATCTTCGGGCAACAGTTGAGTTGATGTATCCCATTAGAAATGATGTGGGGAGCTTCTTTTGAATAATCTATCTAAACTGTTTCCTGTGATTTGTATAAATAAAAAGGAAAAAATTAACTATATATCCTTTCTATTCAAAATTAACTATTGAATGTTAAATATTTTCCACAACTATCCATTTTGGATTTATTGAAATAGTTTTCAGAAGTGGGGCCTCTTCCAAATTCTTAGAACACTTGAACTATAAAAGACTTAAAAATATTTTGAAATCCCATGGACAGTAATCTGATACTTAGGAGTTGTTGTTTTTTTAAAGAATAAATGGTGTATAAACTTTAAAATTAGAAATGCATGTATGATCCATCACAGATAGCAATATTTCAGTGCTTATAATGTGCCAGGCCCTTGAGATACAAAGGAGGAAGAGAAACGGAAATAAAATTTATGAAGTATTCCCTATTTTCCAGATACCTTAAATGTTATATAGTTTGTTTTATTTTATTCTTAGGTTTATTTATTTATTTGAGAGAGACAGAGAGAGTGAGCATGGGGTGGAGATGGGCAGAAGGAAAGGTGAGAGAACCTCAAGCAGACTTCCTGCTGAGCATGACGCTGGATCCTGGGCTTTATCTCATGACCCTGAGATCATGGCCTGAGCTGAAATGAAGTCAGACACTCAACCAACTGAGCCACCCAGGCGCCCCTATAATTTATTTTTTATAACACTTCAAAGTTTTTTATAACTTCACTATTTTTATATATTTTATATTATATTTATAAATATATTTATGTATTTATTATATATTTATTTATATTATATATTATATATGTATTTTTTATAACACTTGAAAGTTCAATGATACAAATCTTTCCCAGTTTCAAAGATGAGGAAACTACAGCTCAGTAAGGTTAAATAATTTGTTTATGGTTATAAAGGGAGCAGATGGCAATGAAATTTAAACACACAAAGGAATAGAAAAGAAGGTAAATCACAAGCTGACCACTTTCATTTCATTATCAATATAACACATTTATTCTTCATTCAACTGCTCACACAGTTGGCCTCTGATGATGTGTTGAGGTATTGACCCTGGGGATATAAAATGATATAAAGAGACATGGATCCCAAACTTAAGAGGTTTGCAGTATAGCATATGGTACTAGGTTGCAAGTGCTATGAGAGAGAAATGCCCAAGGTGTTGGAGCCCAGAAGACGGCAAACTTAATTGAGTTACTGCCCTCTATTTTGCTTATCCTCACAACTATGAGAGACAGATATTATTCCCTTCATTTTGTGGATGAAGAAACTGGGCTTCATAGAGATTAAGAGTATTGTCAATGAAAACCCAACTTGTAAGTGATTTACTTTGGACCAATCTCATGTATCAGTTTCCGTTTTCACCTTGTGCCAAACCTGAAATAGGACTCAGTGGTTTTTTTGTATCAATTATGCAAAGTATATTCATTAAAGTGTTAGTGACCAGTGTAGATTTTATGGGAGATTTTTTAAAAGGGGGATTTCATTGTAGCATTCTTTTCTCACTAATATTATTAAAAATTCATTTAGTGTTTAAAGTATAGGCATGTCGTAGGAATGGCAAATGTGATCTATATTCCAAACATGGTTCCCATGCTCAAAGTCAGCCTACAGAGACCAGCCACCAGTGATCTTACTGACTCCCTCACCAATGCATTTCTTAATGCTTTGATCAAAGAAGTGTGTCCTCCGGACCCACCTAGGGATAATGGTTAGCAAGCGGCTAAATGGGTTATACATTATTTCCTCTTCCTGAGCTATCTGAATCTTCTCCTTGCATTATAGCAGAGAAATTCTGGCACATCATCCTAATTGACTGTAGTCCACCATTGAGTTCAATCTTTAGTTAACAAGCCAAGCAGACTAGTAAAGCTACTTCTGGGTACTCGAGCCACACTTTCAAGTCCTGAATCCTGAGTAAGTGCACCCACATCAATACATTCATTCTCCTCAACCTCTATTTTCTCATCTTTTGTTTTGCCCTCTTTGTCTAATACCATATTCTTTGGTGTTGCCTTTCCACTTCACCCTACTCCTGTCCAGTAAATTTTCTGGATACCCCATTCATATGTGATCAGCCCAGTTCAGAATTCCGTGAAGGCAAATTCTGAAGGCCAATCCTATTGTCAATTATTATATGATCAGGCTTCTACAAATAACTATATTACTGGCCCTGGGTAACTGAGGAGGGCTTAATAATGGGATTATTGACAAAGATGGAGGCTGGTTTGGGAGAAAGTAACAAGGATGGTTCAGCACTCTATCTATTTTTATTCTTGGGCCTTATGGGGAAAGGGATGGTACAGTTTCCAGAATACAGATGGAAGGGCTGTATCGACATGACATGAACCTTATCCTTCTCTAGAGGACACACCCAATATGCACTGACCCAGTAGAGAGGGAGCTGAGAGGAAAACCAGTTCAGTTTCTCTCCTCCCACTCATGCCCCCTGTCACCCCACTGGCTCAGCTAGAGGTCAAAGGCTAAAGGAGCCTACTGATAATTTCTAGAAATGCTGGCCTTCTGAGGCACAGAGTAGGGTAGAAAAAGGGGGAGTGGATCTTGGAGTGGCAAACAAAATCTATCCAAACAATAGACCAAGTATTTAATGTAGGCTTATCTATGGTATTTAAAATGTATTTAGGAAATAGCTATGTTCAATTATAATTGTTTTCATCTAGATAACTAATTATATTGAATAAATGACTGCATTCATTTTGTAAAAATGGAACAATTAAATATTCAGGACTTCAGTCATAGAGTTTATCTTAAGGAACATCTCAAGATTTAAAAAATTTACATTTATATCAAAGTTATGCTCATTTGTGTTTAAGGATTACATTACTCCAAAATATTCATTACTTAACAAAGAATAATAAAGTACTTTCCCTTCTCTTTTCTCAGTGTTGGCTGTAACTTAATATACAGTAACAGTGTCCATTTTCATAAACTGTATATAAGCCGAGTATATGTATTTGTTTAGCAGTATTTATTATATAAAAAAGGATAGCCTGGGGTGGTTGTGTAGAAAGTATAAAGAAATCAAGAAAATTATAAAAGTGCGTAATAATTTAAAACAAAATTTTTGTAATATGATTTATATCTTATTTTTTTAGAAAACATGTTTGGAAGGTAATAAAGTTATACCATGTTCTATTTGTTGGTATTTCAATTGTTAAACTTCCATAGGTAATTAATATGACATGCTGCTTAGCTAGAAAGTGGTCTGAACAATCACTTTCATTCACAGTTTTCTTTGGTGTCCCTAGGGTTTAAGTCACAGTCTTTGCAGAAAGTCTGGAACAGCAGTAAGTATGTGGACATTAGTTCTCAGGTTTCATATCTTTAAAATGTGGTTAAGTTGGAGCCCACCTCCTATGGTGAGGATTACCTATGTTGATACCTGAAGTGCTTAGACAGTTCCTGGTATATTGTAAATGCTCAGCTAACTTAGCTTCCCGTCAGCCCTACACTTTTACCTAGTTACATATTATCCTAGATCTCTACCCAAGGTAATTAGCTCAGAGGAACTTTCTGTGATTCTCTGTCCCAGATTAGAGAAAGCTTTCTAATACAGGTCTTTATAGTAATCTGTATTTTTCCTTTACAGTACTTGGCTTATGAGTACATGCCTGTGGGCTCATCAAATCACTGTCCATTTCTTTTGCCTATTTGGCATTACAAGTAACTGTGTTTGTTTTGCTAACCCATGTCACACACCGATAGTGAAAAAAGTATTTGTAAACAAACTGACTCAGAGAACTTAGTATGGCAGGCATACCACAATTGTTTAATAATTATCTTGATTATTAAAGGTAGCAATAGACACAAATCTGAAAATTACTAGCAATACCTAGTACTGGAAATGCATTTATAAGACAGTGATCTTGAACCTACAATTTTTCCTCAGGGTGAAATAATTGTTGAGCTTTGCCCATGTGGAACTTAAATGCACACTATCTCTGGTTTCTGAAGCCAAAGAAGGCACTGAGACCAATATCTGCTTGGCTCAGGTACCAGGTGAGGTTTTATAGTTACTAGTAAGTCTTGCTTATGAAAGGCTTAGTTTCAAACACTTAAACAGTTCTCTTTATAATTCTTGTCTGACCTAATAAGAAAATGCTATTTTTCAAATGAATGATTTTTATTTGCACAAATCAGAAGAAATAGAAATTTGATTATACAATGAAGAGATATTTATTAAGCACCTATTATGTGCAATCTAATTTGGGATATGAGCCATTCACAGTGGAGAATTTGATTTTTTTTCAACTCCAGGAGACCTCCTAAGAGTGAGGAGCCATCAGAGTAGGACAAGTGTGTTGTGCAAGAGCAGCCTGACACAGGGGAGGAGATAACAAAAGATGAAGATGTGAGAACTGGAGGGTGACTGAAATTGGAGGAAAAAGAGATTTCAGCTATTGCTATAAATAGGAAATATGTTATTTATCTGCTGCTATGTAAATTATCCCAAATGTGGCAGCTCAAAATCACTTAAACACTTAAAGTCAACCATTCTGTGGGTCAGGATCTGAAGCTGGCTCAGCTGGGTGGTTTTGGCTCTGGGGCTCTCACCAGTAAGGCTGTTGGTCAAGGCTGTAATCATTTCCCCTTGGGATGAGGATCCTCTTCCTACATCACTCATGTGGTTGATGGCAGGCTTCAGGTCCCAGACAAGTGGGCCTCTCCAAAAGCTTCCCGAGTGTCCTTATGACACAGCGGATGGCTTATGCCAGTGCAAATGATTCAAGAGGCAGATATCAAGAGAGTGAAAGAAAGCCTTATGGTAATTACAACATGGAAGCCACAGTTCTTTTATAGCTTAATTTTAGGAGTGACATCCCATCAGTTCTGCCATATTCTGTTCTCTAAAAGAGAGTCATTAAATCCAGCCTGCATCAAAGAAAGAGAAAGCTCTTGAATGAAGAAGTGTTAAGGAACTTGTGTACATATATTTAATAATGTTAGAAGAAACATGAAGGGGCAGGGAAATATCCAGATATATCCAGATGCATAATGTCTGGGCTGACCTTGTAATGAAAGCTTACAATATAAAGATTTAACTATCTCCCTCTAGCTCCTAGGAATCAACTGTGTTTGTGTTTTTGTACATGTGTATTTGTGTGTGTGTGTGTGTGTGTTTCAAAAGGCAAGGGCAGGCCGGAGAGGATCCCCCTCCATAGTCAGGTGACATACAAACTAACACTGTAAAGTGCAATGCCTTAATGTCAAATCCCAACAGTGGTCAGTAGGAAGGGAGGATTCAGCATGGCTTATGGAAGTCAGGAATGGCTTCATAGAAGAGTTGCTTCAAATTGTAAATATTAATATGTGATGTTTATATATTTTGCTTTTTATTGAAAAAAAGATAATTCGAGTTTGATTTCTTGCTGTTTAAATGGAGCAAACATATCTGTTCACTTAACTGTTAGTTCTATGTCTCTTCCCATCTAAAATTCTTGATCTCTTTAGTTAAAATGTCCTAATTCTTTAAGTTACTGAGTATCAAATAAGAACCGTAAAACATTCTCTGAATAATGGGTTGTTGTACCAATTTGGTTGTTCTTTTGAGAGAAATAGAGGCAGAAAGACAGACAGACAGAGATAGAGCCTGATAGAGAGAAAGAGAGAGACACTCCACCCATAAACACTGGAAGAATTCTGTCTGTACCAGCAGGCATGCTAATCCTGAAATAAGGGAAAGTAGGTTGCTGTTCCCATCTAAATTTCTATTAGTCCAAAAGCCATGCTCTGGGAGCTTTGAAACTCTATATTCATCAGTTAAACTTGCCACGTTTGCTATGGTCATTAGTGCTTCAAGCAAACAAAAGAAATAAGCAATTAAAAAAAAAATCAAACCAACCAACAAAAAACACTCTACCTCACCTACCCTTCTATTATTTCCTTGATAAAGCACAGAGCTAGTTTGCCACAGAAAACTTTGGGATTTTTATCCTCTTTACTCCTATAGTGTCAATGGTGCTGATGCAGCTGCATAATTTGCATAGAAAGTTGCTTGATTCTGTAGTCAGAATACCAATAAGGTGGCCTCTTTCTAAGCATGTTTATTCTCTCTTGATTGACTCTTCACTTGCATGCTTTTCTGCACAATGCACACTTACTTGCATATTCCCAACCATCTGTCAAACATGAAGACTTAAGTCTGGCCTCGTAATCAAACTTGAATGCTAAGGAAACACTGGTATATGTATGGCCGAATAGTATAGAACTGTGACCAAAATCATCTTCTTAAAGAAAATAATCAATAAAAACATGTTACTCTACATACAATTTTGATTGGCTTTGTTTGATTACAGAAATGTGTAACAGTTAAGTTTGCATTCACCAAGATAGAGCTAGCTATACATTTATAGCGAATGACTTCCCAGTTATAAACAACTGTAGTTCTCTATCCACACCAACTATAGCAGTCCAACATGATTTCCAGCCTGTAGAAAGGAATCTACTTTGTCATTCTATTAGTTATGCTACCTAGAGTAAGACTGGCTCATCATAAATTTTATTAGCTTTACTAACAAAACAACATTTGGAAGTATACTCAAGGGAAGAACAGGACAAAATAGTTTAAATTGGAATTATACTAGAAAATCCTAAAAAAATTTGGGATGGATAGCCACACACTTATAGATAATCTGACTCAATCTCCTATCTAATGCTGTAAACTATTTTACAAAATATCTTTCCAAAATAATCATATAGCTGAATCAGAGTACACTCAATGAAGATAAAATTTATTACCTCTCAATTCACTCAATAAAATTTTGTAAGTGCCTTTTGTTTGCCAGGATCTATGCTAGGAGTTGCTAGTATCAGAGTGTGGAAGGCATAAGCCCCTGCCTTTCCACAGCTTATCTTTTCCATTTCTGTATATGTCTATTTTTTAGAAAGTGATTGCATATACCTAGTCAAAATCTTCCTTCAGAGTAGCCAGTCACTGGTCTTTGGTCTGCCAGCTGGGAGTCAAACAGACAAGACAAATCTCTTTTTTATGCTCTGCTATCTTTAGATCTGAAGATAGTTATTATATCTTCTCTGAACTTTTTCTTCTTCAGAGTCAGTTCTCTGGTCATGGAAAATCCAGGTTATTTTTCTCCTAACACATTGTGATTTGAATATGCTTCTTTTAACATGCGGTCTCTGAACATTATATAATCTATTTTAGACATGTCCAGACATCTTAGAGAAGAATGAAAAGAGTACTTTTTCTTTAAACCAGAAGCTTGGATTATTAATGGATTCTGCTGAGTATGTAATCACAAAATAGGAACATTGATTTTTCTTAGACTCGATTCATCCTGCCACTTCTTGCCATCTATTGGCTGGATAATATCTTAAGTAATAAAGTAACTCCCTGTAGCTAGCATCCTTGTTTTCCAAGTCTTGTTGTGATCACTGTGGACATTTTGGTGATTTATATAACTCATGAATAATAAGATGCTCATCCTCGAGTAACAATTAAATCATTTGCAATAGAACCTTTTGCTTTAGGGAAAAAGAACACTGCCTAATCACATAAACATGAAATGCATCTCTTCAAAATAAAGCAGACATTTTCATAATGTTATACAATCTTTTAAAGTTAAATAAGCAAGAAAAAGAAGAAATAATGCTGAATAAGAAAAGTAAAAGGAAATGAGATAAAACTTATATAGTCTTCACTCTGGGAGAAAGCTACATGCTGACTGCAAAAAATTTGAGGACATACAGACAAACATAAAGGGAAAGCAGATACTATGAGATATATACTATTACTATCAAATGACTGTAGCTAATGATTTGATGTCTGTCCTTCAGGGAGTATTCTCTCTCTATATATACATATATATGGATATAAAATTATAAACTGCAATCACAATAAACACATTCAGTAGTCTTTTTTTTACTTAACATAATGTGAATAATTTTCCATCATAAACACAATCCTATGTGAGTATTCTTAATAATGACTGCAATATATTATATGAAGTCACCGCATATTTTTATAAAACTGCTTGCTAATGATAGGCACTTAGGTAATTCACAGTTTGGATGTTATATATTTTTTTCTACTGTATACAAATAAACAATTCTGCCTATAGTCTGATTTCCTCTTTGGGATAAACTCAAACTCAAATTGTTGGCTCAAAAGGTAAACACATTTTAAAGTTTGATATAGCTTGTCAAACTGCTCTCTGGAGAGTTTACCATTTTATATTCCTCCCATCAGTATATGAGAATGTCAGTTCACCACACTCTCACAAGACAGTATGTTACCATTGTAATTTTGGGGAATATGATTATTTTAGCTCAATTTGCATTTGAGTCCTAGTGTGAAAATCTTTATATACATTTGTTGACTTTTTATATATCTTCTCTTCTAAATATGCTTTGTTAATTTTTCATTAGTGGTCACCTTTTTCTCATTGATTTATAAGAAATTGTGTAAAACATTAAGTCTGTTTATGCTTTTCTGTCATTTGTAGTATAAATTTTATTTTTGGGGTTTGTTTGATTTCTGTTTGTGGTGTGTTCCCATCCCCTAAAACAGCTATACTTTTTGATGTGGTCAATGCATTAGTGGCCTCTGCTGTCTTAATACTACTATATTAGTAGCCTCAATTTATAATAGACATTCCCATTATTCAATAAACATTCCCTAGGTGGTCCATATAAAGTAGAATCTTCATAATTAAAAATGAGTAATGTAAACATATTTCTTCTATATCAACTTTCAATTTTCTGATAATGGGTTGAATGACTGATATTTAAAAGGGGTGATTCAGATTTTTTAAATTACACACTGAAATAATAGCCTCAACTATAATGTTCTGGGTTTGGTCAATAAAAAAAATGTCCCTTCTTTTAGGTTAATTGGTTCAGTAAACAATTACCAAAACATTAGGTAAATAAAAATAGTTCCTATACTGAGAAAAACAAGAGGAAAAAAAAAAATCAGTTGCTCTGATCTCATAGAGCTATGTAATTAGTTCCCAAGATATAGTGCTATATTTGGAAGGCATTTAATAATGAGGAAATAAAAATGTAATGATTGAAAGTACTCTTCCCTCCTTCCCTTCCTTCCACCCATTCTAGTTTCCCTTCCTGCCTTTCTCTTTTCTTCTTTTCTTTTTCTATCTTTGATTCCTTAAAAGGAGTGTTCCTCAAATTGAGCTGTAAGGGAATAATAGCTTTGGGTTGGCAGAAGAGAGGTTGGGGAGCATTTCAGGCGGTAGGAAGAGTTTACTTCATGGCAGCAGTAAGCAGGAAACCTGTAATTATGAAAAGACCAATCAGAAAACTGGTCAGAGAGGAGCTGAGATTAATGCTAGTGGGCCAACTGATGAAAAGACTTGAGTGACAGGTTCAAGAGTTTAGGCGCCATGTGATCTGTGATGGAAACCATCTTTAAATTATGCTCTGCTATTTATCAGTTATTTTACTGAAGACAGATCTCTGAATTTCTCTTAAAAGATTTATATTTAGGGAGGGATGATTATTTTCCTGTGCTTTGGAGAAAAAGGACTAGAGTGAAATTTGATAAATTGTATACCCAAACGTCAACCATTTTCTTTAAATGATAGATTCTAAAGTCAGTCACACATGCCAGCTAGAGCAGATAGAGTTATTTTAACACAACAATTTCTGATTGATTTTCTTTAGCAACACCCAATGTGAGCAGGTCAAACTACAAATTATGTCCTGTATGATTTTCCCTTCCAGCAGTTTGCTAATAGGATCATCCAACAAGAAAAAAAAAAGTATTTTTTCAAGATTAAAAATATCATCTGGATAAGTTTAGATTATTTTGAGAGGTACATTACATCTCAAGGGTAAACTGAATAGAAAAAAGGTATCTTTACAGATACGCTTCAGTTGCCTTTCCCCTTTTCAAAATATGACCAGACATGCAATGTTGTTTTTGCTGCTTTTTTTTCCCCTTAAAAGAGTGAGTGTTTACATAAGTCTCATATTTTGTCTATTCAGGACACTGTAACTTTATAGTTTAAAGAAAGAAAATAAAATTTATGTTCCTATCTGGTTACTTTTCCCCCCCAAAGCTAACAATTTTTAAGTGCAGTGTCATTAACACCCATAATCTATGTGGGTTTTGAAATAAGAAAGAAAAAAGTGCTTTCTTTATTTTGTTTTTGCTTTAGGAATAAGTGCTCAGAAAATGAAATTATATACAATTGACACTCACTGATTTTAGAGAGGTCTGAATTTTCTATATTTGCTGACTTTAAGTGGTATTATTTTGGGTTATGAAAGACTGCCAAAACATGACTCTAGGCAAGGTAACCACTTAGGTATATTTATCATTCTCTTTAAATATCTTTCTGAGTATACCATATTTATAATAATCAGATTCTGTTACAGTACCACTTGTGAAAACAGGGCCTCCATAGCAGCTGCAGTTTGTACAATGCACAACTCCATTAATCATATAGACTACAATGGAATGGTGCCTCCTGGAGTTGTGCAGAGGGAGTCTATGTGAAGAAGTCCATGTTATAAAGTAAAATTCTGAAACATATCAAGTATGCAGACTTAAACAGTCAAAATAAAACTTTATCTATTACATTTTGTAAATTAGAGAAACTATCAAAGCAATCATGTAAGGTTTTTATATTAAAACAAATATGTACATGTATGTTTAAATATATATATATTTGTATATGTGTATAAATATATGTGTATATATATATATACATATATATATATATATAACCTTTGAAAGTACAAATGATCCAAGATTTGATATGTTGTCACTTTGGTAAAATTAAAATGAATAAATATTTTTAAAATGTACTATGTATACATAATTCATGATATCAACTTTATTTTCTCAGAAAAAATTTGGGATGCTATAACACAACACCAGATTTTTACTCTACAAATTACTTTTCAGCTAAACCTAATTTATATTTAAAACGTGGCAGCAACACACTTGCAAAGTATTTAGTTTTATGGATTGGGAGTTCACCTATTTTTTTCTATTCAGTCTTTTATTGTGTAAACACCCAGATGATCTCTGTCAATATATTAGTATGGAAACATGTTTATATGCCTGCACTTAATTTATAAAATGTGTCTCAATACTTCTTGGGAATGCATTAGGGAGCTCTACAACCTTATTAGCATTTGTTGTTGTCAGTGTTTCAGTTGGCCATTCTAATAGGTGTGTAGTAATGTCCCATTATTGTTTTAATTTGCAATTCCCTGATGAAATATGATGTGGAGCATCTTTTCATATGCTTATTTGCCATCTGTATATCTTCTTTGGTGTGGAATCTGTTAAGATCTTTGGACCATTTTATAATCAGATTGTTGGTTTTCTTATTGTTGAGTTTAATGAGTTCTTTGTATATTCTGGATCAAATGTATTTTTTGTGAATATTTACTCCCAGTCTGTGGCTTATCTTTACAGTCTCATGATATGGACTTTCTCAGAGAGTTTTTTATTTTAATGAAGTCCAGCTAAATCATTTTTTTTCAATGAATTGTGTGTATTTTAAAGTCATCACCATACCCAAGATCATCTAGGTTTTCTTCTACATTATCTTCTAGGAGTTTTGTAGTTTGTGTTTTACATTTATATCTGTGATTCATTTGAGTTAATTTTTGTATAGGATAAGTTCTGTATCTAGACTCATTTTTTTGTTGTGTGGATATCCAGTTGTTTCAGCATGACTTGTTCAAAAAGTCACCTTTGTTCTACTATATTGCTTTTCTCCTTTGTCAAAGATCAATATTTATATTATGAATATTTATATTTATAAAGGTCTATTCCTCAGTTCTCTATTCTGTTCTATTAATCTATTTGTCTGTCCTTTACCAGTACCACACTATCTTCATTATTTTAGCTTTATAGTAAGTCTTGAGTTCAGGTAGTGTCAGTTCTCCAATTTTCTTCTTCTTCTTCTCCAACCTTGTATTGGCTATTCAGACCCTTTTGTCTATTCATGTAAACTTTAAAATGAATTTTTTGATCTTCATAAGATAACTTTTGAGACTTTAACTGTGATTGCATTTAATCTATGCATCACATTGGGAAGAACTGACAACAATATTGAGTATTCTTATCCATGATCATAGAATATACCTTTCCATTTATTTAGTTCTTGATTTCATTTGTCAGAACTTTGTAGTTCTCCTCATACAGATCTTGTACTTATTCATTTAAATTTATACCTAAGTATTTCATCTTTTGGATCTAATATAAATAGTAAAAAGGCAAAAGAAACTACTGTATGTTGGCCTTCAGTAATGTGGTGGTAAAGCATGAGGGTAGAGAACATGTTCTATGGTTCTATGATAACATATCAGTTTTTTAGGTAGCCTGTGCCTCTGGACTGCAAACTTCACAAGAGTTTCTGCTTTTTTCTCCCTCCTTAGATGGGTCAAATGGCTAGAGTGGGTTGGAGTTGGGTGTTTCCAATTACACAGGTTGGTCAGACTGTGACAATACCCTCAGCAGGTTAGGCTCTGGTTAACTCATTTCCCTTGAATGCAGGTCTTGTTAAGAATAACTATGTGGTCTGGCATATTTCAAAGTGGCTCTTTTCCCTCTCCCCCTGCCAGAAATACAGTGATATTTTTCTCAATATTTACTGTGGATTTCTAATCATGCTCTGGGGGGGAAATCTCAGAATGTCGTGGGGCCCCTCATGACTGGGCCCATTTAGAGTTTTTAAATCTCAAGAGTTGTTGGCACTGAGCTTCCAGCAGTTCGTCAATTACATTTCAGGCTTTCTTACCTGGCACTGGTTCCCATGACAGTTTCTACTTATAAGTCTATTACAATAAGCCACAGTGACCTGAATTTGCCGTTTCTCCAATCTTGGGGGAAGCCATTTGCCCTGTGTCCTTCCTTCTCATATGTATCCATGAAGTTGTTCATTTTCAATCTGTTCAGCTTCTTACTCTTTGTTAGGATAGAGTGGAGAATTCAAACTCCTTACGTGCAGATCTGGAAACTACTCCAACCTATCATTTTTAGAAATTTTACTATTATATGTTTAGATGTGAATTTACCATGGTATGTTTACAGGTGAGTAAAATCTAAAGTGGTGTAAAACTTATTATTTCTAGAAAATTAATTTTAAATATTGTGTCTATCTTCTTATTGTGGAATTGACTTCAGTTACTCTATGGCATACCTTTTCACTCTGTCAGTATTCTCTTATATCTCTTATTGTGTTTACCATGCTTTTGCATACCCATAATTCACCTTAGGTATTTTCTTTTGATTAATCTTCTAATTTACCAGTTTTTTCTGTAGTCATGACTAGCCTGTTGTTAAATACATCCATTTGGTTATTAATTTCAATTATTATATTTTCTAATTCCAAAATATCCATTTAGTATTTTTAATAGTTTATAATTTTCTGCTGAAATTCACTATCTTACATTTTATTTTCCAGAATATTTTTTATTTCTTAAGCATAATTATTTTACAGTGTATGACTAATAACTACACCAATGGAAACACTTCTGGATCTGTTTCTATTTTTTGTGTGTCTCATAATTTTACTGAGTGGCAGACACTGGTTATAAAAAAAAAAAAACAACTAATGATATTATCTGAAGTGTAGCACGAGTTTGTTTTACTCTACAGAAGAGGTTAATGGAACTACTGATACTCTTTAAATCTACAAAAACATGAGATCATTTGAAGTTGAAGTTCAGTTTATGACAGGGCTGATTTCTTTGAGTGTGGTCTTTTGGAGTCCCAACAACTTGTTGGATTTACTATGTTTCCCTTCCCCTCCAGTTTTTGTTCTCCTAGTACCATTTGTCCACCAAAACATTTCCAAATGCCAGGCTCACTACTTTGCCCTCCCATTTTTTAAATTAACATATAATGTATTATTTGATTCAGGGGTACAGGTCTGCAATTCATCAGTCTTTCACAATTCACAGCACTCACCATAGCACATACCCTCCCCAATGTCCATCACCCAGCCACCCCATTCCTCCCACCTCCTTCCCCTCCAGCAACCCTCAGTTTGTCTCTCTCCCCAGTCCCATATTGTTTTATTTTTCCCTCCCTTTCTCCCATGGCTCCCCACCCTTCCTCTCAAATTCCTCATATCAGAGAAATCATATAATTGTCTTTCTCTGATTGACTTATTTCACTTAACATAATACCCTCTAGTTCTATCCACGATGTTGCAAATGGCAAGATTTGGGGTTTTTTGATGGCTGCACAGTATTCCACTGTGTGTGTGTGTGTGTGTGTGTGTGTGTGTGTGTGTAAATGCTATTGTGGGCATTGCTGCTATAAACGTTTGATTTGGGTGCACATGCCCCTTCAGATCACTACATTTGTATCTTTTGGATAAATACCCAGTAGTGCAATTGCTGGGTCATAGGGTAGCTCTGTTTTTAACTTTTTGAGGAACCTCCATACTACTTTCCAGAGTAGCTGCACCAGCTTGCATTCCCAGCAACAGTGTAGAAGGGCTCCCTTTCTCTGCATTCCTGCCAACACCTGTCATTTCCTGACTGGTTAATTTTAGCCATTCTGACTGGTGTGAAGTGGTATCTTACTGTGGCTTTGATTTGTATTTCATTGATGCCAGCTTATGTTGAGCAATTTTCATGTGTATGTTTGGCCCCCAATTTTTTTGAACTTGTCTAGCACATATACTTTCAAACACTTAAGATTTTTTTTAATGTTTACTTCTTACAGTATTTTTTTATTGAGGTATGTTAATCACCATACAATTCATCAAGTCTTAAAAAAACAAAACAAACAAAATCAAAAAAAACCCTGTTCAGTCTTTCTAGTTGTTATCAGAGAAAGCATGGGGCCAAATTATAATTTGTCATTATGTCTGCTATTATAGAAAATAAATCTCTTAATAGGTTAGACTCATTTCCAAGTTTGGGGTGAGGTAGAAATCTAACTTTTAAAATTAAACACACAGCCCATTATCTTGACTGGTTTTTGTTTTATTTATTTTTTTCCATTTTATTTCTTTTCAGTGTTCCAAAATTCATTATGTACTGCACCCAGTGCTCCATGCAATACATGTCCTTCATAATACCCAACCCATCTCACCACCCCCTCCTCTCCAAAACCCTCAGTTTGTTTCTCAGAGTCCACAGTCTCTCATGGTTTGTCTCCCACTCCGATTTCCCCCATCTCACTTCTCTCCATCTCCCTATGTCCTCTGTGTTATTCCTTGTGCTCCACGACTAAGTGAAACCATATGATACTTGACTCTCTCTCCTTGACTTATTTCACTCAGCATAATCTCTTCTAGTCCCGTCCATGTTGATATAAAAGTTGGGTATTCATACTTTCTGCTGGAGGCATAATATTCCATAGTGTCTATGGACCACATCTTCCTTATCCATTTGTCCGTTGAAGGACATCTTGGTTCTTTTTACAGTTTGGCAACTGTGGCCATTGCTGCTATGAACACTGGGGTACATGTGGCCCTTTTTTCCCTTACATCTGTATCTTTCGGGTAAATACCCAGTAGTGCCATTGCAGGGTCACAGGGTAGCTCTATCTTTAATTTCTTAAGAAATCTCCAAACTGTTTTCCAAAGTGGTTGCACCAACTTGCATTCCCACCAACAGTGTAAGAGGGTTCCCCTTTCTCCACATCCCCTCCAACACTTGTTTTTTACAGTCTTGTTAATTTTGGCTATTCTAACTGGTGCAATGTGGTTTTGATTTGAATCTCTCTGATTGCTGATGATGATGAACATTTTTTCATGTGCCTGTTAGCCATTTGCATGTCTTCATTGGAGAAGTGTCTGTTAATGTCTTCTGCCCATTTTTTGACAACCTTATCTGTTTTGTGTGTATTGAGTTTGTGTTCTTTATAGATCTTGGATATCAGATCTTTGTACTGTCATTTGCGAATATCTTCTCCCATTCCGTGGGTTGCCTCTTTGTTTTATTGACTGTTTCCTTTGCTGTGCAGAAGCTTTTGATCTTGATGAAGTCCCAAAAGTTCATTTTCACTTTTGTTTCCTTTGTATTTGGAGACATATCTTGAAAGAAGTTGCTGTGGCCAATGTTGAAGAGGTTACTGCCCAAGTTCTGCTCTAGAATTTTGATAGATTCCTACCTTATGTTTCGAGTTTACCTTTGTGTGTAGTTGTAAGAGAATGGTCGAGTTTCATTCTTCTACATACAGCTGTCCAATTTTCCCAGCACTATTTATTGAAGAGACTGTCTTTTTTTCCACTGTATATTTTTTCCTGCTTTGTTGAAGATTATTTGACTACAGAGTTGAGAGTCCATATCTGGGTTCTCTACTCTGTTCCATTGGTCTATGTGTCTTTTTTTGTGCCAGTACCATGCTGTCTTGGTGATCACTGCTTTGTAGTAAAGCTTGAAGTCAGACAACGTGATGCCCCCAGTTTTTTTTTTTTTTTTCTTTTTCAACATTTCCTTAGCAATTCGGGGTCTCTTCTGGTTCCACACAAGTGTTAGGATTGTTTGTTTCAGCTCTTTGAAAAATACCAGTGGAATTTTGATCAGGATGGCATTTTAAGTATAGTTCCTCTGAACTGGTTCAGAGGAGGTCATGGGAATTAATGAAGTTTTCCTTCTATTTCTATTTTTTGATACAGCTTCAGGAGTATAGGTATTATTTCTTCTTTGAATGTTTGATAGAATTCTCCAGGAAATCCATCAGGTCCTGGGCTCTTGCTTTTTGGGAGGCTTTTGATCACTGCCTCAATCCATTTCATCTAGGTTGCTTAACTTATTGGCATATAACTGCTGATAATAATTTCCGATGATTGTTTCTATTTCTGTGGTGTTAGTCATGATCTCTTCCTTTTCATTAATAATTTTATTAATTCGAGTCCTCTCTCTTTTCTTTTGGATTAGTTTGGCCAATGGTTTATCAATCTTACTGATTCTTTCAAAAAAACAGCTTCTAGTTTCATTGATGTGTTTTACTGTATCTCTAGTTTCCTGACTGGTTTTAAATGTCACTTTTCTAAATACTTGTATATGTTACATACTAGAAATACACACATGTGTTTAATTCCAAATTTCATATTGGTGGAAATATAAACTATTGTATAATGAACTATATAATCAATCAAATACTGATGATGACGATGATGATGACGATGATGATGATGACGATGATGATGATGATGATGATGATGATGAAGGAGGAGGAGGAAGTGGATAGGGGAGGAAGATGAAGGGAGGAGGAGGAAGAGGAAAAGGCATTGCCATATCAGATACCAGCACAGTCTATAAAGTGATGGTAGTTAAAACAATACGGTATTCAGACAGGGATTGGCAAACAGATCAATGTGATCAATGATCAAAGATAAGACAACTTGAGCATTAATTAAAATAGATCACAATGCAATAAATGCATGCTATTATATCAAAGTCTATATTAGTTTCCTATTCCTGCTATAGCAAATTACCACAAACTGAGTGGCTTGAAACAGCACAGATCTATCTTACAGTTATGGATGTCAGAAGTTCTCAACTTAACATGTTGACAGGGTTGCATTCATCCTAGAGGCTCTAGAGGAGAATCTGTTTCCTTGCCTCATCCATTCCCCTAGAGGCCACCTTAATTCCTTTGCTCCTGGTTTCTTCCTCCATTTTTAAGGCTAGTAATATCATCTTTAAATTTCTCTCCCTGTCTCTGACTCTGACTCTCCTTTCTCCCTTTTTCTTTTATAAGAAATCTTATGATTACATTGAGCTCACTTAGATAATCCAGGATAATTTCCCCATCTCAAATCCTTTAATTTAGTCACAGCTGCAAAGCTCCTTTTGCCATGTAAGGCTACATATACAGAGGTTTCAGGAATTAGTATCCAAGCATCTTGAGGTGCTTGGGGAGAATCATGCAGTCTACCAGTCAATTTTGGAGGATACTAAAAATCCAACTTACTATTTTAAAAACTATTGAAGAAAGGAGAAGAACCTAGCACTTATCCTGTCTTTTCTATATGAACTGTACCTCAATTTAATCAAACAATTAAAGAGAGGAAATTTCTATTCATGGAAGTATCCAGCTCATAAATAGAAAAAGAATGATGAAGTAGAATGTCACCAATTTTAACCCTTAATGAAATAATAGATTTAGTAATAAATGGTTGCTAACATCACCAAAAAGAAAACTAAACCTTATTTGCCTCTTAATAAAATTGAACATAGCCACCTGTAAATTCTTCTTTCTAAGCATTTGAACTTTAATTTAGTCAGTCTTCCAACATTTAACTATCCATTTACTAGAAATATGGAAGATAGAGAAATGTTAAGAATAGCACAAGAACACAATTGGTAAACTAGGCTCTGGAAAATTCTATAGGATAGAAGATGTGGACTTTTCAACAAATTATAAGGAAATAAAAAATACAAATAGTGAACCTATAAATTTAAAATGACATAAGAATATTTTTTTCTTTTTTTTAAATTTTTATTTTTTATAAACATATATTTTTATCCCCAGGGGTACAAAAAAATGCTAAAATGACATAAGAATCTAATTGCAATATGGGTATTTTATTTGGGTGCTACTTCAAAGAAACATACAAACAAACAAATGGATACATAAAACACAAATACAGACAAGTTATAAGATAATTTTGAACATTAACTACATATGTGATGATTTTAAAGAACTACTTTAAATTCATTATATTTTAGAATCACATATTAAAATATTTAACCATGGGGCACCTGGGTGGCTCAGTGGATTAAGCCTCTGCCCTTGGCTCAGGTCATGATCCCGGGTCCTGGAATCAAGCCCCACATGTGGCTCTCTGCTCAGCAGGGAGCCTGCTTCCCCCTCTCTCTCTCTCTGCCTGCCTCTCTACCGACTTGTGATCTCTCTATCAAATAAATAAATAAAATCTTAAAAAAAATACTTAGCCATTATGGCCACAAGATCATAACTGTTGGAGCTAGGTAATGGATATATGAGGGTTAATATCCTATTCCTTTATTTTGTATTTGATTGAAATGTTCCACAATAAAAATTTTTTTTTTAATTACTTGGTAAAGTACCACAATAACCATGGCACTTTTTGATTACACTGAGTTTACAGGCCAATTTGGAATGACATGATGTCTTCATCAATTGAGTGTTCTCAACTGGGAACATGTTTTACTTTCTATTTACTCAGAATCAAAACCAATTAACTTTACTAAAACTACTTATTTTTTTGTATTATCCTTGCATGTTTTTGTTATGGTTTTCATTATTATCATTGTGATCCTTTTTTATTTCTATTAGCTGTTACTAATGTATAAGAAAATACTATTTTCTTAATGATGGATTCATATCATACCATCCGCAAATAATAAAAGCTTTGTGTTTTGTTTTAATATTTTTCTTTTTCTTCTACTTTGACTTCTTTTTTGTTTTATTACATTGGCTAGGAAATAAAAAGCAATGTTGGTAATAATAATCAGATTTGTCTTTTTCCTTATGGTATTTTAATGTTGTCATTAAGATGGTTCTAGAGAGTTTCTTGTGTTGGTATATTCTCAGTTAAAAATTATATATTACTGAATAACTGAAGTTTTTTTAAAGTGAAAAATGGGTGTCTAATTTTATCAAATACTTTACCATATCTATTGAGATGGTCACTTGATTTTTCTCCTCTTAAGCTGATAAGGTACTGAATTGCATTAATAGATATCCCACTGTTAAACCACACTTGCACATATGGAATAAATCCTATCTGAACATCCAATCTTCTACTATATTTCACTTCCTAATATTTATTTTTACTTATTTATATTTATTTTTTATTTTTTTATAAACATATAATGTATTTTTAGCCCCAGGGGTACAGGTCTGTGAATCGCCAGGTTTAAACACTTCACAGCATGCACCATAGCACATACCCTCCCCAATGTCCATAATCCCACCAACCTAATATTTTACTTAAGATTGTTGTATCTATTATCATACCTGAGATTGACCATAACTTTGTGTCATTCTTTTTTATTCTTGGTTATAATTTATTGTCAACCATAGAATAAGTTGAAAGCATTCTCAGATTTATACTAACTTCAAAGAATGAGTTGAAAGCTCCCTAACGCCTTCTATCCTCTATCATAATTTTTATATAAAAGGGAATTATCTACTTTAGAAATGTTGGTGAAACTAGTCTATAAAATCTTCTAATGCTGGAGCCATTTTTATATTTGGATTTTTCAATGTCTTATGTAATTATCATTCTGTTAAGATTTTCTACATGCCCTCAAGTAAATATTGGTAATTCACAGTTCTAAGTATTTTTTTTCTATATTTCAACATTATACCTGATACTTTATTAAAAGTTTTCAAATCTTATTTTAAATTTCTGAGATTTCTATTAGTTCCTTTTTCAAGAATACAATAAGCTTTCAAACTTTCTTGAGAATCTTAATCAGACTTAAAGTCTTCTACCATTTGCTCTGTCAACTCTGTTCCTTAGCTATTCTTGATTTATTAATAGAGTTTAATGTCTATCTATGATTTTATTTTCCTCAACTTCTTGGTGATTTGGGGCTGCCAGCTTATATTTACATTAGATGGTCTTGGTTCACTTGCTTGGAGATGTTTGTTTGCCAAAGTTTGCTGCCAGAGACTATAGGAGAAGGAAAATAATTGTGGTAATTATATGTACCAGTACCTTATACTGAAGGTATATTCATGATTTCTCCTGGAAACTTCAGAACTGAAGTTTTGGTGTCAACGTCCAAACTAGTTTCTTTAGTTTGGGAGCAAATACTATAGAGTCCCTATCACAAGCAGCAGAGGGTAAAGGAGATGAACAGTGCAGTTGCTCTGAAAGCAGTCCCCTACATGCTTTTTTCCTTCTAAAGCTTTCTCCCATTTTCGTTTCAATGAGGGATGCTTACGGAAATGTCATTAACTCCGTAGCATCTTCTTTGCATGTATTAGCTGTGGTTTCATCTAAACATAGTTTTACATGTTATAAAATCTTTTACCCATTACATTATGGATTTTTTGATTTTTTGGCCTCATGGAATTTTGGATGGAAGAGTCATACATGTCTGCTTAGTTCACTCTTTTGATTATGTCACTCTTCCCTTTTGCAAAGGCTCTTTCTGTTTTTTTGGGGGGAGCTATTCATCCTCTGACACTCATTCAGTATGGCTGTTTGGGTCTTCCAGGAGCATGACTCCACTCCTCTGGCCACGGTGGTTAATTGAGAGTGGACACATGGCACAAGCATAGCCAATAATGTCAACAATGTGAGAAGGAATGTTCCTTTCTCCTGGAGTTGCTAAACTGGAGCTGCCTCTGACATATCTCCACCAGTTGGAGGAAAGACTGTGTGCAGTAGAGGGCAATGAGACCAAAACAAAAAGAATCAGAGAAAAGTGATGAAAAAGGTCCAAGAGAGATGAGAATTGAGATATATGCATGCATACACACATTCACATGTTCACATCGTTTGGCTACTTAGAGTTGGTTAACCTTAGTCCAGCTCATTTTCTATTTACCACTTTGTGATCAAGTAATATATCCGTTTCTTTTTTTTTTTTTTTTTAATTGTATGAACTATTTTGAGTGGGATTTCTTTCTTGGTGCTGAAAGTATACTGCCTAACTCATTCACAACTTTTAGATTTTCTCTTAGGATTTTACTTGTTCTTAGAAACTTCTATAAACCTATAAACGTTAGATGTTCCTCTTTGTCTTCTATTTGTTCCCATAGTAACATAACATTTTGGGTTCCATACTATAATTATTTAATCACCTTTCTCCTCTCATTAGACAGCCAACTCCTTGAGGACAAGAACTGTTGCTTATCATTGTGTATTCCTGGAAGTTAACAAAACCTACAGTGTAATAGTAACATATGTTGAATGAATAAATAAATAATTTTATATTTGTATCATCTCATATTAATAGATGCTGGGTGGCAGATACCTGACTAGAACCATGACTTTGGATATCTGCTATGAGATTTTGATCATCACCATTGTTAATATTTGATACTGTTCTTTGTGTGCAATTTTTAAATGTTTCATGTAGTTTTTAGGTAACAAAGGCAGAGAACATAACAGTTTCCAGGTTTCTTGCTGGGTGGGGCCTTAGGTTAAAGGAAATATATATCCCCAAAGGAGATTCTGATTCCCTTACAATTCTTGTGTCAGAGTATCTGGGTTAATTGCATTGTCAAAACTAGACTTGGAGAGCTCCTGGCTTACGGGACTAAAAGGGAGTCCTCATCTTTTTATTTATTTAGTTAGTTTCCATCCTTTTTGTTTGTTTATTTATATTTAAATTTTAGTGAACAAACAGTGAAAATTAGTTTCAGGAGTAGAAATCAGTGACTCATCCCTTTAAATAGTGAGAGAATCTCATATACTGCATCTTCTCAGGAGGCCACAACTATGGGAATTTGCTACTTCCATTCTGTCATTATCCTAGCTCAATCAGATTGTTTACTGCCTTCCAACATATATGATCTGTGAACCACCAAATGAACTACAAAACATGAACGGTATAGAACTGTATCTATTAGAAATGTTTCTAGACTATGAAGCATCTCAAGTCAAGATTATGATTTTACTGAAAATATGCTTCAATGATCTAAACATAACGTGAAACTTCTTGGAAAAGGTGAAATGATCACTAAATTCCAAAACAAAAAGATGATTTTTTTAAACTAAAACCCAAGAAAAGTATGAATATAGTTTACTCATGTTCTTTTCATGATGGAAATTAATATTTAGTAATTATTTTTAGAGGGGATTTGCATGTTTTATTATAACCATCTATCAATAATTAAGAAAGAAACTAAATTTTTCTAGTGTTCTTTAATTTGAACACTAGCCTGAGAGTCAAACTTGAAACATTTATGCAGTTGTTGTGTCGACCTTATTTGGTCCCAGAGCACTGAAGTCAGCGTGAATAATCTAGCAGGGCAGACCTCTGTCTCTTCTATGAAAGGCCGTTAATTAAAAAACATATTTGCACCAAGAGTTATCAGACACTCTACAATGACATTAAATATTATAGTATAATATCTGCTTTGGTTAATCCTTTAAAGTACCATGAGTGGTCTAATACTTGAAGACCCAATATCCATTCACTAAAGATTTTTTTTATAGTTCTGGTCAGCTTGGAGAAAATACAAAAGACAAAGGAAAATAAAGGCACCAATCCCAGTCTACTTTCTCCATTTTATCTTTCCATAAGCATAAATGTCACCTAAATATATCCTTACAACAAAGAAGAAAGGCGTGATTGTGTAACTAACAAAGGAAAAGGGAGTTCTTTATGAAATTTTTTCTTGATGATTTTAAATATCTGCTTATGCTGCCGTTAAAACCATTTTCATTTTTCCGAAGTTTTGCTGAATAGATGAGATAGGGTTTTATTCCAAACTGATCATTACTGCAATTCTGCTGCACTAATGATGTAATTCTCCAATGGAAATATTTTCATTGTAAAACTCTGTCAAGTGACACATAATTTAAGATACAGTATGAAGAGGGGCACCTGGATGGCTCAGTGGATTAAAGCCTCTGTCTTGGCTCAGGTCATGATCCCAGGACCCTGGGATCGAGCCCCAACATTGGGCTCTCTACTCAGCAGGGAGCCTGCTTCCCTTCCTCTCTCTGCCTGCCTCTCTGTCTACTTGTAATCTCTGTCTGTCAAATAAATAAATAAAATCCTTAAAAAAAAAAAAAGATATAGTGTGAGGAGAACACAAAGAAAACGGACGCACATGGAGGATGAATAAAAGTGACTTAGGTGTTAATGATATAAGCACTTTATAAACTTCAGAAAAATAACACTCTGGCAGGAAAAAAGTTCACACATTCCACCTGGTGCTTAATATCCAGAAAATTAAAAAGATCATGTAAATATACCATATTCACTGTTTACTTGTGACCAGGGCCTCTCCTTTGTCTGGTACTTCTGGGCAACATTACCTTCTCCAGTAGTTGACAAAAAAAGAAGCACTTTTTATGGCATCTTTAGCCTCCTTAAGATGTTTTCTTACCCGCGATTTATTTATAGCAATTATGCGTTTGTAATTAATATATAAAGCTGTTCCAAGGTATCTTTAGGTAGATAATTTTTTATAGAAATGTCATTGTATTCAATGTCACTGAATCACTTACATAGTATCAACTGAGGGGCCACTATGGTGCATTATATTTGACGCTCTGATAGAAAAACAGTGCCTCATACTTGCCTTCAAGGAAATTACAGTTGAATTGTGTGGACTATTTTAATCCACAAAAAATAGTTTTAAAAAGTGTGCATCATAGTGTATCATTATGTGCTTATTGGTGTAGTCAAAGTACCCAGTATTCAGCAGAAAGAGATAAACTAGAATAAAATAATAGAATGTGATTAAAGACATTGTCTATACCCTTCCTTTGAGATGCGATGCAATTAAGGAAGATTTGCTTCACTGAGGAAGTGGGATTTGAATTAGACCTTAAAAAAATGAGTAGATTGAAAAAAATGTGAAATTAGAAGAGATTTAGCAATTAATTTATCTCACTTCCTTACATTTTCTTTGTATGAAGACATACATAACCTATTCAATTTTGCTTTGTCAAATAATCCATAGATACATAAAGTATATGTGATTAACAATGCTTTTAATGCCCAAAGACAGCTTATTTTGTTAATCCAAAGCTCACTTTATGTAATTATTCTTTTTGCAAACTACTAGTTGGTTATATTAACACTTGAGTAATCTTGACAAGAAGTTGCTTTAAGCAGTTAAAGATCCAGATGCTGATCAGCATGCATTAAGTGATTCAGCTTAATTGGTTCCATCTAGATAAATTACTTACCTCAGTTCCTATCACAATTTCTTCCCTGGTAGAGTAGAATAGAAACTCATATAGCTTGTAGTGTTGAAATAAGCTGAAATACAAAAATAAATGTGCAACACTGATAAGCTTATATTGGGAAAGAAAACAAATATGTAAGAGTATTTATTAAAGGAAAGTTGTTCATAATGATCAAATGAAAGACATTAAACACTAATATGGAGTTAGCTACATCTTTTATTCCAAATGAATTGTCCAGAACTGGTGAGAAACTAATGATTTACTCTTTTGAGACATTGACAGTATAACACAGTACATAATATAAGATCAGTAAATTAATCTGTGATGTGTGGAGAGGTTTGGGATAAGGGAGCAATTAGACTACATTTTGACTTTTCTTGGTTGACAATCAAATAATGCACTGCCCCTAAATAACATTAAATTTCACATTATTTTTCATGTTTTGCTTCAAACCGGAGTCAATTTCCTCTGGAATGAAGGCATTGAATTCTATAATCTACTTCCATATCAATTACATCTCATGTTCTCAAACTGTTTCAAGATTAAATTAATCTCTGATAACACCTGAAAATGATGCAACACTAACTGAAATCCATTTAGAAGGTATCTGGTTTTCTTATAGAATATTTGATCACAGGTCAAAAAGAGGAATTAATTTAAGAAAGATAATTCTTCAGTTTCTATCCAAAGATTAGGCAGTCAGTGTATAAGAACTGTGAAGAGCTAAAGGATAGGAGTCTTAAAACAAGTTTTTCTAGTAAGTTTAAAGATTTCAGTGAAGTATTATTGAGAGTTAAAAATTTACTGAAGGGCTGATTTCTAATATCCTGTTTGTGATAATATTTGGATTTTTCTAATTCTCTTCCTGCTGGTTGGGAAAATTAATAGACTCATAATACAGCAAAATGCCCAAGAACAAAAAAATTGTCTTAGTGGTTTCTCTTTCACTCTGGTGCCTTTTGCTATTTAAGAAAATTGATTTTAATATAACTGAGAAATTAACATTTGCAAAATGTAGCTACAGAGCATGTATAATAATGGCTTCTCCTGAATGCTGTAATGGATCAAAGTTTCAATTCATTTGAAATCAATGAAGAAATCCTCAGGCAGCTGGGTCTCTCTGAGTTTTATCAGCAGTTGATTTCACTACTAACACAATCCATTAAAAAGTGATGTGCATGCAGACTTCAGTCATGGGTTTTTAAATTTTTTTGGAAAAAAAAACCTCACATATTCAAATTAGTCATCAACACTCAGAAAACTAACTTAGCTTTTGACATTAGCTTGATTTGTTGGCTAGAAAATACATCAAGATTAGTGAAGTTTGATGATTCAATGAAGCAAAATAAATTCAAATTCTCCTTCCCTTACATTGCTTACCTAGAGAGAGCTTTAAGGTTAAAAATATTAGACTGGCCATAACTGATTTTGAGTAGAAAAACTGAAGCCTGTAGAGTATTTGGAAATAACTTGACTTCCTTTCAGTGAATTAGTATAAAATTTTCCTTGCATCTCATGTTACACAAATAAGTTAATTCATAAATCTTCCTTCCTGCAATTTTATAATCTGTCAGACTTATTCTCCTCATTGCATATAAGAATTAGATTGTCTCATGCCAAAAGGAAAATTCACTTCTTGCAATGAAAATAAAATTCATGACTTGGATGCAGTGGTCAAAGATACAAGTTGGGGCAAGGCCAGGACTAGTGTAAGACAGATGGGGGGAGTAGGACACCTACTGAAGAGGCACTTTTCAGGGCTAGGATAAGTTGCCTCCATTGCCTCACTCTGGTCCCCATATTGGTTGAGGTTCTCTAACTTTATCAAGGAACTATTCAATGACTTCCTATGGGAACAAAGTGACACCTCTGCTATGGGAATATATTTCCTCTCTCTTTCTTTAGAAGGAAGACTTCCAGCTGACTCAAACCCCTTGACTATTTTGTTAAACATCTTGTCTTAGTTCTAAATCAAAGGAAGAAATAAAATGGGTCAAGACATCTGGGCTCCGTGCCAGGAAGTAGGATACCCTGTTGTGCACAGAGAGGCAGTGTTAATTTTCTTATATTGAGAAATGCCTGTGCACATTACCTTTACCTGATTCCCAATGAATGGGTAGAATACACAATGACAGAAGTGTACTTGGACCACATATATCTAAATGATGTCTTATATTGACAAGCTGCAGTAGCGTTTATATTTGTATGTATTACATAAAACATATCAATATATATTACCTGAGTTGATTGGTCAGTACCTACAATAACATTAGAGAGGAATTTTGGTATTAGTTTTTTTCAAATCACAGGCACATGATGGAGTATACAATTTAGATTCTATTAACAGTATCAAATAAAATTTCAATTTTATTGCCAGTTAAGTTTCAGGTTCTATAGGTCATGTTCTAAAAAATACTCTCTCTAAGTTGATGAGAGTTTCACTGGTTGAGTAAATTTAATATCAGATTAAATTGAAACATGCTTATACTTTCAATAATTGAGTTAGCTTCATATTTACAAAACTTCTTTGTAGTCATTAAAATGAAAAATATTATATGGTTTAACTGCCATTAAATTTGTATTTGTGGACCTATGAGTCATTCTAAATAGATTCACAGACCTGGGGATAAAAATATATGTATATAAAAAATATATGTTTATAAAAAATAAAAAATAAAAAAAAAAAAAAAAAAAAAAAAAAAAAAAAGAAATTGTAGAAAATGACATTTGTCTTTATACAACTTCAGTATCGATTCTAGATATCATACTAACTGATATTTTATTTTTTTTGTAACAGATGCATTTAAATGTATAATTTCTTTAAATCACAATATGAAGATTTAATGGCATCAAAAATAGTTCTGATTTACTTTACATGACTATCTCTCAAATACTACTTTTTGTTGTTGCTTTTAGAAATGAGGCTAAAAATTTTTGGTAAATAAAGTTATCCTGGTAAGCATTTAATGGTGACTAACACCGGAATCTTTTCCTAACTTAACCATTTTCTGAAATGAAATGTCAAGAAATTCACTGATGAGTGTGTGTCCAGAGAGACAAGACGAAAGAGAAAAGAGGTGCCATCTTTCACCATCTAGAAAATATCATTAGGACATCTGCATGGGTTTAGCTGTTGTGGTTAACTATTAGTCCCAGTGTCCATTATAAACATCTGGGATTTAGAGCTCAGATGTAATAGTGTGTTCTTCAAAGAGAGATCTGGTGGTCTCAAATAGATAAAGAAGAGAAAGAAGGATGCTGTATAAATGTGCAGAGAATTCCCCTCACCCACTGATTCTGTTGGGCAGAAAGACCTCAGAAAACAGATTCTCCAGTTCTGAATTTCCACTTCCTTCCTTCCTCCCACACAAGGACCTTGCTTTACTCTAATTGATATGAAGAGTACTGTAGCTTTTAGTGAGAGACATACATTAGGAGGTATATGTTTTATGCTAAGAAATCATGTTATATCAGGTGTTATTATATAAAAAACACATTATATCATATACTATTATTAATTCATGCCAGAAACCAGTATATAAGCATTATCAAATAAAACATGTTAATATTTAAAAAGCTTCCAGACAACAGCCAGGATCTTTGCCAAGCAAATGATGAGCATGTCTAGGACATCATGCAGCATGCTTTATTTTGGAATTTTTAAAATTTAAAATTGGAAAACACTGCAGTATATAGTAATGGAGGAAAAGAGATATTTTGTAGAAGATTTTAGTTAGGCAAAAGAAAGATTTTACCAACTCTTATTTAAATATTTGTAAACTCTAAAAATGTCACTTGGGAGAGGTGCATGACTGTAATACAGACCTTGTGACATTATATAAAAGGATTTCTTATTTCACCAATGAAGAATCACTGTAATAAAAACACTTTCCCTCCATTCACCGTCATTTTCTAAGCATAAAGAAAAACTTGAATTTAATTGGTCAATACTACAAAATATTTTAGGGCACATAATAAACCTAAGGAAACTTGCACATAAATCTCTTTAATTTCTAATACAAAACATCTAAAATAAATGTTTAAATGGAAATGAATGTTATTCTAAAATGTGAAATTTTGATGCCAAGGCCAACTACTAAAATATAGTCTATTGTAATTAAGTCTGATTAATGTAAAAGAATAATTTTGTTAATAAAGTGATATTAATTAGAGATTCAGAGAAAAAAAGAAATTTTTGGATAATCTATTATAATTTCAGATGAAATTATTCTTATCAAATACAAACCTTTTTTAAGAATGGAAAGCTAGCCAAAATCTCAATGTCCTGAAATTTACTTGTTGGATTTTAACTTTCTCTCATTATTTTAATATTATCTCATTATTGGCTGGGTTAATTACAGCATAAATTCTGTAAATATCTAAAAACTGAATTCATTTTTATTTAATAGACATTTTGTAAAAGATAATGAAATGAAAAAATACATGCTACTGAAAGCAAATCCATACCTGATTTTTAAGTAATCGATGACAGCATTGGCTTGTTTTATATTAAAGACATTCGATTCCTCATTTTTCTGTGAATGTGATGGTCCTGTTTCAGCCATAACTTCTCCAAGCCATTTTATGCTGTCTTCCAAAGACATATGCAGTGCTAAAATAAGATCCAGGGAAGTCTTAAGCATTATTTTGATAGATGTTTTGGGAAAAAAATAATCCAAGATGTCATTAGTGTGCAAATATTTACTTTTTCAATATTTGTGTGGACAATGGTAATAGCAATGTTTTTTTAATGATAGGTTAATAATTACATTTTTTATAAAAGAATAGCTGATACACCCAACAATATAATGCAACACAATTGTCTAAAGACTTTGTTTCCATTTTTAAGATGCAAAGATAATTTTAAATCTACCCAAAAATTACTTTAAAATAGAAAATATGCTTTTTAATGGTCTTAGAATAAGAGTGTATATATGGAAATGAAACAAAAGTTGTTTGGATTAGCTGGTGAGGAAGACCTACATAGTAGGTTCGGTTACTGTAGACAGGAGAGCTGATCAGAATTGAAAATGTAAATGAACAGAGTCAACCAACACTTGGCTTTGACTGATTGTTAACATGTGGGAATATGGGACTGAAGACTTTCAATAGATGCCAGAAATATGTATTTTTATGTAAAACATCAAGATATTTTTTTTCTTTTCCAAGCTACAGACTTATAACTTATGTAAGCTGTTTCTCAAATGTATGCCTGGTGGAAGTGGTGAGAGCCAGATGACAGTGCCGAGTGACGCTGACACCACTTTGCCACCATTACCAAAAATAAACAAGTCAGTGATTGTGGTCTCTTCTCTTGCAACTAAAAACAAACAAAAAAGCAAAAGTATCTTGTATGGCATGTGTCCAGTTGAAAAAAAAAGTAGATAAATGTCAAAAACTTTAGACTTAACATTTATAGTGTCTATGATACAAATAGGAACTTCCATCTTCTTTTCCTGTTTAGTTATGCTCATTTTTACTTGTGGCAGGCAAAATACTATTACATCACACACACACACACACACACACACACACTGACAAGTGAAGAGTATAGACGTAAAACTGAAGAGTCTGGAGGTGGAGAACTGAAAGTCTCTAGCAAAGGCGAGTTTGGACAGCTTCCTGGGGGAGGTGTCTGCTGGGGGCTTGGAGGAAGGCTCCAGGGAACCCTGAGCTGTTCCATATAAGCTCCTCCCTCCAGGTCAGTCCCAACCAACTCTCTATGTCTCTCAGGAAACCAGTGCAGTTAGGACTTCTCGCTAACTGAGTGAATTTTTCAGGGCAGCAAGAGGGGGTAAAGCACAGGATTTATGAGAACATGAGCTGATTGTTGGACATAGCCACTTCTGGTTACACAGCTACCCTTTCACTTTGGGATGTGTTATGACCCCAGATTACTGATAAAATGATAGTAAAGCAATTAAAAATTTTAGGAAGTCACTATAATCACTACCTTGCAATTTGTTTCATCTAGATTCCTATTTGTAGGAATTAGAATGAAACAAACTATGTTAGCAATTAAAAACTGGTTTAATGAATGGCAATTTGTCCCTCTCTCATAGCCTCCCTCCAGATCATCCTTTATAGATGTCAGATACACAAATTATTGCTGGATAACTGAGCTTTCCTCTATCATTCTAAGGGGAGCTCAATTATTATTGTACACTTTTTTCCCTATGATCCCCCCTTCTTTTGAAACTTTCTTGGGATAGCTTCAGAAATGAAATATCTACTGGATAAAAGCAATTCAAAAATGAATGGATTAAAAATCTGAATCATTTTATTACTAAAATGGTATTAATTAGAGATGCAGAGAAAAAAGAAATTCTTAGATAATTGATTATAATTCCAGATGTAATTATACTTATCAAGCACAAAAATACATTTATATGACTATTTCCTTATGTTGAAATATAATTGACACTTTAAAACTGTTTTTCTATGTCTAATGTCTTTCTATAGATAATGGCTTTAAGAATTAGGAAAGTTATCATTTCACTTATCTAACTGAAATATTTGCTCTTTTAAAAAACACATTTAGTGATGTGATTAAAATGTGAAAGAGTAAACCTTTTAAATAGTATGTTCTGTTAGAAATAAAATTTATCTGCAAAAATTTACAGTAATGAAAGAGCATGCTAGTCATAATTCGTTGGAAGACTTAAGATGGTACCTACCTTATAACTGCTAACTACCCCTAACTTACTAGCTAGATGAGCTGAGTTTCATTTTCTATATCTGTAAGTGTAGAATAAGACCAATTTTCAAAATTATGGTGCTGTTGTGAGGATTAAATAACACATGCATGGCAAATAGTTGAGAAACTGAAATGCTATGTACACTAGTATATTACATATGTATAGTGTTTTCTAGAATTAGCATAAAGTTGGCAACATTTAATATAGTAGTAGGAAGGGTGAGTTTCTCACTCATAGCGGCTGATGCTTGTGGCTTCAAGGAGTTATTTAATCTTTCTAAATCTCATTTACTTTTTAAAAAATTTTTTAAATGGAGAGAATAATAGAACTATTTCAAGGTTGTGTGTGAATTAAATAAGATGGAATTTGGAAAGCAAATGCACGGTAACTGGCGCAAGTTAATCCTACCCAAATGTTACCTATTATTATCATTCTTATTTAGGGGGAAGCAATTTAATTTCATAGAACTAAAAAGTATCCTATGGTTATTTGCTAATATTCATGTTATATACAATGGAATAAATCTAAGCCTATGGATTTGGACAGAGGTCAAATAATCTAATACTTGACAGCTTCATTCTTGGTCAGGCTCTGGAAAAACTAAACCCAAAAATGTATACTGGTTTTTTGTTAGTTAGTTTGTTTGTTTAAAGATTTATTAGCAAGGAAATAAAGGCCTTAAACGACACACTGGACCAGATGGACATCACAGATATATTCAGAACATTTCATCCCAAAGCAACAGAATACACATTCTTCTCTAGTGCACATGGAACATTCTCCAGAATAGATCACATCCTCGGTCCAAAATCAGGACTCAACCGGTATCAAAAGATTGGGATCAATCCCTGCATATTTTCAGACCACAATGCTCTAAAGCTAGAACTCAACCACAAAAGGAAGTTTGAAAAGAACCAAAATACATGGAGACTAAACAGCATCCTTCTAAAGAATGAATGGGTCAACCGGGAAATTAAAGAAGAATTGAAAAAAATCATGGAAACAAATGAAAATGAAAATACAACGGTTCAAAATCTGTGGGACACAACAAAGGCAGTCCTGAGAGGAAAATATATAGCGGTACAAGCCTTTCTCAAGAAACAAGAAAGGTCTCAGGTACACAATCTAACCCTACACCTAAAGGAGCTGGAGAAAGAACAAGAAAGAAACCCTAAGCCTAGCAGGAGAAGAGAAATGATAAAGATCAGAGCAGAAATCAATGAAATAGAAACCAAAAAAACAATAGAACAAATCAACGAAAGTAGGAGCTGGTTCTTTGAAAGAATTAATAAAATTGATAAACCCCTGGCCCGACTTATCAAAAAGAAAAGAGAAAGGACTCAAATAAATAAAATTATGAATGAAAGAGGAGAGATCACAACTAACACCAAAGAAATACAAACTATTATAAGAACATACTATGATCAACTCTACGGCAATAAATTTGACAATCTGGAAGAAATGGATGCATTCCTAGAAACATATAAACTACCACAACTGAACCAGGAAGAAATAGAAAGCCTGAACAGACCCATAACCATTACGGAGATAGAAACAGTCATTAAAAATCTCCAAACAAACAAAAGCCCAGGGCCAGATGGCTTCCCGGGGGAATTCTACCAAACATTTAAAGAAGAACTAATTCCTATTCTCCTAAAACTGTTCCAAAAAATAGAAATGGAAGGAAAACTTCCAAACTCATTTTATGAGGCCAGCATCACCTTGATCCCAAAACCAGACAAGGATCCCACCAAAAAGAGAGCTATAGACCAATATCCTTGATGAACACAGATGCGAAAATACTCAACAAAATACTAGCCAATAGGATTCAACAGTACATTAAAAAGATTATTCACCACGACCCAGTGGGATTTATTCCAGGGCTGCAAGGTTGGTTCAACATCCGCAAATCAGTCAATGTGATACAACACATCAATAAAAGTAAGAACAAGAACCATATGATACTCTCAATAGATGCTGAAAAAGCATTTGACAAAGTACAGCATCCCTTCCTGATCAAAACTCTTCAAAGTGTAGGGATAGAGGGCACATACCTCAATATCATCAAAGCCATCTATGAAAAACCCACCGCAAATATCATTCTCAATGGAGAAAAACTGAAAGCTTTTCCGCTAAGGTCAGGAACACGGCAGGGATGTCCATTATCACCACTGCTATTCAACATAGTACTAGAGGTCCTAGCCTCAGCAATCAGACAACAAAAGGAAATTAAAGGCATCCAAATCGGCAAAGAAGAAGTCAAATTATCACTCTTCACAGATGATATGATACTATATGTGGAAAACCCAAAAGACTCCACTCCAAAACTGCTAGAACTTATACAGGAATTCAGTAAAGTGTCAGGATATAAAATCAATGCACAGAAATCAGTTGCATTTCTCTACACCAACAGCAAGACAGAAGAAAGGGAAATTAAGGAGTCAATCCCATTTACAATTGCACCCAAAACCATAAGATACCTAGGAATAAACCTAACCAAAGAGACACAGAATCTATACTCAGAAAACTATAAAGTACTCATGAAAGAAATTGAGGAAGACACAAACAAATGGAAAAATGTTCCATGCTCCTGGATTGGAAGAATAAATATTGTGAAAATGTCTATGCTACCTAAAGCAATCTACACATTTAATGCAATTCCTATCAAAGTACCATCCATCTTTTTCAAAGAAATGGAACAAATAATTCTAAAATTTATATGGAACCAGAAAAGACCTCGAATAGCTAAAGGGATATTGAAAAAGAAAGCCAATGTTGGTGGCATCACAATCCCGGACTTCAAGCTCTATTACAAAGCTGTCATCATCAAGACAGCATGGTACTGGCACAAAAACAGACATGTAGATCAATGGAACAGAATAGAGAGCCCAGAAATAGACTCTCAACTCTATGGTCAACTAATCTTCGACAAAGCAGGAAAGAATGTCCAATGGAAAAAAGACAGCCTCTTCAATAAATGGTGCTGGGACAGCCACATGCAGAAAAATGAAATTGGACCATTTCCTTACACCACACACGAAAATAGACTCAAAATGGATGAAGGACCTCAATGTGAGAAAGGAATCCATCAAAATCCTTGAGGAGAACACAGGCAGCAACCTCTTCGACCTCAGCCGCAGCAACATCTTCCTAGGAACAACGCAAAAGGCAAGGGAAGCAAGGGCAAAAATGAACTATTGGGATTTCATCAAGATCAAAAGCTTTTGCACAGCAAAGGAAACAGTTAACAAAATCAAAAGACAACTGACAGAATGGGAGAAGATATTTGCAAACAACATATCAGATAAAGGCCTAGTGTCCAGAATCTATAAAGAACTTAGCAAACTCAACACCCAAAGAACAAATAATCCAATCAAGAAATGGGCAGAGGACATGAACAGACATTTCTGCAAAGAAGACATCCAGATGGCCAACAGACACATGAAAAAGTGCTCCATATCACTCGGCATCAGGGAAATACAAATCAAAACCACAATGCGATATCACCTCACACCAGTCAGAATGGCTAAAATCAACAAGTCAGGAAATGACAGATGCTGGCGAGGATGCGGAGAAAGGGGAACCCTCCTACACTGTTGGTGGGAATGCAAGCTGGTGAAACCTCTCTGGAAAACAGCATGGAGGTTCCTCAAAATGTTGAAAATAGAACTGCCCTATGACCCAGCAATTGCACTATTGGGTATTTACCCTAAAGGTACAAACGTAGTGATCCAAAGGGGCACGTGTACTCGAATGTTTATAGCAGCAATGTCCTCAATAGCCAAACTATGGAAAGAACCTAGATATCCATCAACAGATGAATGGATCAAGAAGATTTGGTATATATACACAATGGAATACTATGCAGCTATCAAAAGAAATGAAATCTTGCCATTTGCGACAACATGGATGGAACTAGAGCGTATCATGCTTAGCGAAATAAGTCAGGCGGAGAAATACAACTATCATATGATCTCCCTGATATGAGGAAGTGGTGTTGCAACATGGGGGCTTAAGTGGGTACAAGAAGAATAAATGAAAGAAGATGGGATTGGGAGGGAGACAAACCATAAGTGACTCTTAATCTCACAAAACAAACTGAGGGTTGCTGGGGGGAGGGGGTTTGGGAGAAGGGCGTGGTATTATGGACATTGGGGAGGGTATGTGCTTTGGTGAGTGCTGTGAAGTGTGTAAACCTGGTGATTCACAGACCTGTACCCCTGGGGATAAAAATATATGTTTATAAAAAATTAAAAAATTATATTAAAAAAAAGATTTATTTATCTATTTATTTGAGAGAGATGGATTGAGAGAGAGAACAAGAGCAGGAGGGGCAGAGGGAAACAGAAAGAGAATCTTCAAGCAGACTTCATGCTGAGCGCGGAGCCGGACTTGGGGTTCGATCTCAGGATAATGAGATCAGGACCTAAGTGGAAACCAAGAGTCGGTTGCTCAAACGACTATGCCACACAGGCTCCCCAGATTGTGCATTAGTGAGAGAACTGTATATATCCCAGGTTGCATAATCTTTTAGCTTGATTCACTCTGATTCGAGGTGGGTTGTCTGCAGTATGCCTTGTAGCACTAGCATGAGACAAGGAACAGATCAGAAACTGAATCAGTAGAAAATGCAGTTCCTCACTGGAGTTTTATTAATGGGCAACCATGTGCTACAACTAATAGCCCCAACTATGTTCTCTGTAGCTTTTTCTATTAAAATGTTGCTGGATGGGAATGTTCACTGTGGGCTCAGGACTCTACCACATTTTAGTTTAAGTATAAACAGACTTTTCCTCTTTCTCTGGCATGCTTGGCTAAAATTATATTCTTTCCTCATGACAGTTATAACCTTATTAGGTTTAAAAGTTTGAGAGGATTTTTTTTTTTCCTTCCCAAAGGAAAAACTAGATCCCTGACTTTTTTTTCCTGCTTGAGTTTTATATGTGCACTTTCACTCTCTCCTAGTTTATAAGTGGATGGATCCTGCTCAAGTTTTTAAAATTCATTTTTGAACTGATATCAGCAATATAAAATTTCACCTAAAAGAAATATTTTGGGTCAGTTGTAAGTTATGGAAAAAATTTAAAATGGAAATATCTTGTCAAATTTGGAATGTGAGATTCATGAAAATGTTTTACTTTTCTTTATTCTGTTTCTAGTTTGTGAACACTCAGTTTAAGTTTGCAAACCATAGGACTGTTCACATCATATATTCTTTTTTACAATTTAATTTTTGCATAGGTGATACATTCACATGGCTCAAAAACCATATGTGAAATACATTGTAAAAAGGCTTCCTTAACCTTTGTTGCACACATGCTCAGTTCCCACACTCTTCCCTACAAAAAATTTTTCCCCAGTGTTGTTGAGAAATAATTGACATATGTCACTGTGTAAGTTTAAGGCACACAGCATGATTTACCATGAGATGGTGGCTGCAATGGCTTTAGCTAATATACATCTCATATAGATACAATAAAAAGAAAAGAAAGGAAAGAAGATAGAGGGGAAAAAATTTCTTTATTATGAGAACTCTTAGGATTTACTCTCAATAGCTTTCTTTTATACCACACAGTGGTGCTAACAGTAGTCATCATGTTCATTACATCCCTAGTACTTATTTTGTAACTGGAAGTCTGTAACTTGACCACCTTCCACCTCTGGTAAACACAAGTCTGATCTCCTTTTCTATAGGTTCAGTGTTTTGTTTGTTTGTTTGTTTCTTTCTTTTTTTGTTTTGTTTTGTTTTGTTTTTGTTTTAAATTCTACATGTATGATTGTACAGCATTTATCTTTCTTGGTCTGACATTTCATTTTGCATAATGCCTTCAAGTTCCATCCATGTTGTCACAAATGGTAGGAATTTTTTAGTTTTTATGGATGAATATCATTCCATTATTATATATATACCACAACTTCTTTATTTACTCATTCATCAATAGACACTTAGGTTGTTCCCACATCTTGACTATCCTAAATAATGCCAAAATGAGGATGCAGATATACTTTTGAGTTAGTGTTGTTGTTCCCTTTGGATATATTCCCAGAAGTGGGATTGCCAGGTCATACGGTTGTTCTATTTTTAATTTTTTTGAGGAAACTGCATACTGTTTTCCATAGTGGTTATACCAGTTTACAATCCCACCAACAATGCACAAGGCTTCCTTTTTGTTCACATTCATGCCAGCATTTGTCATCTCTTGTTTTCTGATGATGGCCATTCTAACAGTCATGGGGTGGTATTTCACTGTGGTTTGAATCTGCATTTCTGTAATGACTACTGATATTTTCATAAACCTGTTAGCCTTTTGAATATCTTCCATGGAGAAATATCTATTCAAGTCTCTTGCCTATTTTTAAGTTGGGTTATTTATTTTTGTTCTATTGAGTTGTAGGTGTTCTTTGTATATTTTAGATACCTATGGAAAGTTTTTATTAGTTTTTTTTTCCATATTTTCTTAGTATTCTTTGTATATATAACACATAAATTCTCATGTTTGTCTTTCATACACAAAAGCACACAATTCTACACCTTGTCTTACTCAATAACAATACACAATTTCCCATACCATAACTAGAAAACATCCTCATTCTTTCATTTTTATAGCTGCATAGTATTCCATGTTAGGGATGAGTTAATCCCTACTGATAAGCTTTTAATTTCAGAGTAGTTTCAGCTTGAGAGAAAAGTTTCAGTAATATCACAGAGAGTTCCCATATACCCCAGACAGTTTCCCATATTGCTAACATTGCTGTGGTATATTTGACACAACTAATGAACAAATATTGATAATTTATTATTGTCTGAGTTCATACTTTCTTTGGGTTTCTTTATTTTTTAGTTTTTATTGAAGTCTTTTTTTCTGTCTTAAGAAATTATGCTCATTAATACCCAGGATACCAAATTACATTCAGTCATTATGTCTCCTTAGACCCTACGGTTTCTCAGACTTGACTGGGTTTTGATAGCTTCGACAGTTTTGAGAGGTATGAGTTGGAAATATTGTAGTAAGTCCTTCAATTTGGGTTTGTCTACATTTCTCTCATGATTAAGCAGGGGTTAAGGATTTGGGGGATAAAGACCATTGTGCCATTCTTATCACATTATATCAAGGGCATATGATATTTGACATGGCTCTTCATTAACGATGTCAGCCTTAGTCACCTGGTTGAACAGTATTTATTTGGCTTCTCTGCTGTGGAGTTCGTTTTTTCCACTTTCCATGCTGTCCTCTTTGGAAGGAAGTCAATGTATATCTCATACTGAAAGGGTGAAGAATTGTGCTTTAACTTCTGGAAGGTGAATTATCTACATAAATTATTAGGAATTTGTATGTTATCCAGTTGATTATTTATACAAATCATTAATTTGTATCAGTATGGATTTGTGGATGTTAATTTTATACTTTGGACTATAATTCAATATACTACGTTATTTTGTTCAAATTGTTCCAACTTGGGACACTAGAATCTTTTCAGTTGTCTTCTCTATTCCATTGACATACCACCAGCATTTTGATTTTTTGAGCATTTACTCTTAGTCACTACAATATGCCCCAGGCTCATCTTCTATGTTCCCTGCTCCAGGTCTACAATCAGCCATTTCTCTAAGGAGCCCTGGTTTCTTTTATTGGAGAATTAAATTATAAAGCAAGACTTAGATCCTGGGTATGCTTATTATACTGGATGTCATTGCTTCTAGGCCCTCTCCATGGACAGAGCTAAGAAGCATATATGTGTAAACTTGATGTACAACTATATATCTGTATCTACATTATGTTAAACATGAGTCATGCTAATGTTTCCAGGTGATATTTCTAAGGTTTTGCTTTTACAAACATTACTGCAACTGATGACCTTACATACACGTGTGTAAGTGGATATATAGGATAAATTCCCAAATGTAGAATTGCTGGGTCAAAGGGGACAGTATATTTGTAAATATGATAGATAGCTGCTAATCTAAACTTCATGGGGGGGGTTATATATATACTCCCTTTAGTAATATAAGATAGTACATTTTTCTCATAGCTTTGACAGCTCAAAATGCTACCAAAATTTTACAATTTTGTCAATCTGATATATGACAAATGACATTTCTGTGTAGTTTTAATTAGGATTTTCCTTATTACCTTTAATATTAAATTTTTCATTTGTTTAAGAATCACTTGTTTTGGGGTACCTGGGTGGCTCAGTCAGTTAAGCTTCAGACTCTTAGTTTCAGGTCAGGTTATGATCTCACAATCCAGCCCAGTGTCAGGCTCTGCACTCAGTGGGGAGTCTGCTTCTGATTCTTTCTCCGTCTCCCTGTGCCTCTCCCCCGACTTACGTGTGTGTGTGTGTGTGTCTGTGTGTGTGTGTGTGTGTGCATGTGTGTGTATACTCTCTCCCTCTCTCTCAAATAAATCCAATCTTAAAAAAAACACAAAACACTCTTGTATTTATTTAGTCATATCCTTGGCTTGTTCTTCTATTGCATTATTGGTCTTTTTCTTCTTGCTTCTGCATGCTCTTTTTATATTATAGAACTTAATAGTTTGCTGGTATCTGCGATGCAACAATTTTCCCAGTTACTTATTCTTCTTTTAATTTTTCTTTTGGTATTCTTTTCTCTGTAGACTTTTACTTTTATATATCAACTTTAATTATCTTTGTCTTTATGTCTTTGGAATTTTGAGGCATATTTATAAAGGTTTTACCCACCCAAGGTTGTAAGAAATTAATTCATATTTTCCTACAACATTTTTTATTGTTCCAATTATTTTATATTTAAGTAAAAATGTGACCCACTTGAAATATATTTTGGTTTATGGTCAGAAAGAGGGTTAGATTCAATTTTATTTTTTTCTAGAAGGACACAATTTTATTTATTGAATAGTATATATTTTCATTATAGATTTGAGATGTCATTCAATCAAATACTGAATTCCAATGCTTGGTTCTATTTCTACACTTTCCATTGTGCTCTTTTGGTCTGTTTGGTCATTAACCACCGTGTTCAAATATTTGAGATTTTATAACACTACTATTACTAATTCTACTGCTAATAACAAGATATGTTATGGTTTATTACAGTTTTTAAAGACAATTTGTATTTGCTTACTTTCCATATATTTTTAGAATCATCTTGCCTAGTAAGTCAGTCCAGGCAAAAACATCAACAAAAAACTGTTGGTATTTTTATTGGAATACTAATATTATATATTAATTTAGAGAGATTTAGCTTCTCTGTGATGTGGAGTATTTCCAAGAATGTTGTAAGGTTTTTCCAAATGTAGAAAACTTCCTTGTGACCTTTAAAAGTTCTGGAGTTTTTTCACATAGGACTTGTACATTTCTTTTTAAAGTTTATTCTTAAATAGTTTTTTGTCAGAGTGTATATATATTTTGCTTTCATTAAATCCCTTTCTTTTACTACATATGTATTTTTAAAATTATTATTAGATTTCTTCAATTTTTACTTAACATTCTAGAAAAATAATAAGAAATTTCAAGCATCCCATCTATGATATCACATTATATTTAGTAGTCTTGTCTCCTGAGGTTAACCTGGAGTGAACATTTCTCAATCTTTTCCTATTTTTGATAACCTTGCCAGATTGGGAGGTACCAGAGTGAGATAGTTTGTACAATGTTCCTCAGTTTGGGTTTGTCTAACGTTTTCCTCTTAGTTGACATGAGTTATGCCTTTTGACAGCTTTGCCCATTTTTAATAGAATTATTTGTTTTCTTATTGTTTTGAGAGCTCTTTATATGTTACAGAAAGAAGTCTTTTGTCAATATGTGATTTACAGATATTTTTTCCCTATCTGTAGCTTGTCCATTCTTTTTTTTTTTTTTTTTAAAGATTTTATTTATTTACTTGACAGAGAGAGATCACAAGTAGATGGAGAGGCAGGCAGAGAGAGGGCGGGGAAGCAGGCTCCCCGCTGAGCAGAGAGCCCAATGTGGGACTCGATCCCAGAACCCTGAGACCATGACCCGAGCCAAAGGCAGCGGCTTTAACCCACTGAGCCACCCAGGCGCCCAGCTTGTCCATTCTTTTAACAGTGACTTTTCATAAAACAAAACTATTATAATTTTATGAAGTCTTAATTTATCATTTTTTTCCTATATGCATCATGGTCTGGGGGTCATGTCTAAGAAATTCTTGTAAAACCCCAGGTCATGAAGATTTTCTCCCAATTTTCTTCTAAAAAATTTATAGCTTTACATTCTAACTTTATGCCTATGATCCATTTAGAGCTAATTGTATCAAATAAAATGCTTAGGCTGAGCTATATATATTTTTCAATATAGAAAGAAATCATTCCAACATTTGTTGAAAAGATTACACTGTTCTGTTGAATTGCTTTTACATATTTATAAAAAAAATCAGATGACCACTTTTGCATCAGTGTATTTCTGAATTCTGTCTTCTGTTTCATTGAGCTATGCTTTATCCCTTCACTAATTCAATATTGACTTTATTATTGTAACTTTACAGTAAGCCTTAGAATTGGGTATATGCTTTTTTGGAGCTTTATCCTTATTTTTGAAGTTGTTTTAGCCATTCTAATTCCTTAGCCATTCCATATAAATTTAGAGATCAGCTTGGGATTCTGGCAGGTTTCTCTGTATTGTTCAGATTGGATAATTACTATCACACTATGTTCAAGTTCACTAATTTTTTTCCTTTGTCTCTTTTCCATTTTGCTATTATTTCTATCTAATGAGATTTTAATTTCGGCTATTGTATAATTTTGTTCCAAAATTTCCATTTATTTCTTCTTTATACCTTCCTTTTTTTTTCATGATTCTTTAAAAAATTTATTTCAAGGATGTTCACAGTTGTTCATTTAAGCATTTTTGTAATACCAGTTTCAGTCTTTAACATATAATCTCAATATCTATTTCATCTTATAGTTGGCATCTATTTATTATTATCTTCCATGCAAGTTGAGAGTTACATGATTCCTTGTTTGCCAAGTAATTTTGGCAATGGTGTTGAAAGATTACTGTTTAGAGACATGTAGTACTCAAAGATTCTATAAATATTTGTCCATTTCCTAATTAGGGAAAAAAACAACCAGTCTGTCTGATCAGTTAATATCATACAAATTAGTTTCATTATCAAGTTTAATTATTTTTTTTCTTCTATTGGTACAATTATTTATCTTTTTGCTTTTTAAAGATTTTATTTATTTATCTGAGAGACAGAGAGAGAGAGAAAGAAAGAGAGCATGAGCAGGCGAGAGGGACAAGCAGACTCCCCACTGAGCAGGCAGCCTGACACAGGGCCTGATCCTAGGAGACTGGGATCATGACTTGAGCTAAAGGCAGATGCTGAACCTACTGAGGTAGTGGTTATAATACCTCCCATGCAGGAGTTGCTCTGAGGTTCAATAATGCATGTTAAAGATTAGAACCAAACTAATGCCTAGCACACAGAGTTGGCAATATATCAGTAATAGATTTCTTTCCTTTTTTCCAAGAAGCAATTGTATTTATTCTGAAAAAAAAAAAATTATCAACTGAAAAGTGCTCTAAGGAAGAATTTCCAAATTTCCTATAGTAACTCATTCCAAAGTTATATAAGAAAAAAAGTCACAAAATCTAAGTTATGTGAGTAATGTCTATTTAATGGGGTTTAGATATTGACTTACGTACCTCCTCTCATTAGTCATTTATGAGATATCCCAGTAATACTTGTAGGTAAGATGAAATGAAAACAGTTCAAACAATGAAAAAATACCTAAATAAATGTGAACTACATGATATTTTGGGGACATACAGCATTGATAAGATTTTTAAATGAAGTTAACAGATCTTTGGCAAGTTAATTAAGAGAACTTTAGCCTATTAAATACTGTTTGAAATTTCACAACTTAAGGAATTTCACAACTATATATATCTTTGCTCTACCCAGAAAAAACCTTATAATTTTCACTAAAGGAATTGCAAGAAAATTAGGAACTTTTGCTTAAGAACATTAATGTAGATAGTGGCCTAAATTTTCTTTAAAAAAAAAGAAAAAATAATGTACTTACTTCTAAGATTATGAAGTAACATATCTAGTAAAGTCATAAATTTTGAATATTGAATAACAGAAAATTCCATTCCTCTAGCCCACAAAAATCCAGATACATAATAATCTAGTAGAATGGCTTCCTTTAGACAGGTGTTAAGGTTTTTGAAATTCAAAAACTTTTTCAATTTTCTGTAACAAAAAGAAAATCCAGACATTAAAACCAGATTAATGCACAGCTCATTTTCTAAGTTTTGAAAACACGAAGATTTTTCTTGAATGAAAATTCTATAATGCCCTAAATCCAAAAATATTCATAGTTATATCAAAATTCTAAGTCCACAATGACATTCAAAAGGAAAACAGAGAGAGGGAAGAGGAAGAAGAGATAAAGAGAGCAAGAATCCGCACTCCTGTTGGTCTTCTTCTTCCATTTGGTCTCTTCTTGTAATTCTCCTTCTCACCTTCCTCCTCTTCTTCCTTCTTCTGTCTTCGAAGTACAACAACTCATTTTGTCTATGCTATAATTTTCTATTAACCTTCAAATATTTTTTTGAAATAATTTCCTTTTCATTTTTTATACTTTTCTCAATACTGTCTTCTAGGTCCCTTAGGGTTTTCAGCAGTGTTAATTGCCCCTTGGGCTGTTCACAGAGCTCTCTCTTTTCTACTCTACCTTTTTACATGCTTTATTACCTTTTATTTCTTGTTATCTCTTCCTTGAGTTTTTATATCTCTATTTTATACTCTTGCTGTGGTTGCTTCATAAGTTGTCTTTTTAAATTCATGATAAAGGCTCCGTAGCTCAGGGGTTAGAGCACTGGTCTCGTAAATTCATGATAAATGTTTGACTATTTTTTTTTTCTGCTCATGGCTATATTCATTTGGTTGTATTTTCTTTCTTGCCAGTTTTTTCTCCTTATTCTTTAATTACTTTTTTTCTTAAAATGGTTTTGTATGCATATTCCTTGTTTTTTTTTTTTTGTTTTTGTTTTTTTTCTCAGACTTGGCCATGTGACAAGCTATTTTCTGTACAGAATCATTTATTCTAGTTTTTTACTCATTTTTCAATTAGTGGGGAAAAGGAAAAAAAAAGTAGGATGGGTTGTCATTACCATCACATAAACAATCTATTTCTTGTAAATATGGGAATTATCTGTTCTAAGCCTGTATATCCTTGTCCTGCTATTGCAAACAAGTGTTCTTGAAATAGCACTTCAGGGTTTTCTTCTCACCTAGGAGAATAATTATGTTTTTTAACTCACTCTAAGATCTTCAACTATGTGTATCTTTCTCATTCTTTCTCTTTCATTTCTGCTTGAACTATAATGCTTCTGGCAGTCATCCTCTATTTTGTGGTTTGGACATACAGCATTCTCCTTGTTTGGATAAAGAAGTTATTGGTATTTCCTTGTTGCTTATATGTGATTTCTGAAGGACTGTGTGTGGACGTATGACAACTTTATACTGCCATTTCAAAAAGGAAGTCCTTATTATTCATAATATTGAAATAGGTTCTATAATCAGAATAATTACAGCAGGATGAAACAAGTTTGGGAAAAAATTAAGCTGATGTTGTATTTAACCTCTAACATAAATCTCATCTACAGTGGTATCAAGGTAGACCTCAACCACAAAAGTGAGTTCTGATTCCTCTAAACCAATTAAGATAATCTCCCCCTCTTCCCATAATGCAATATAATGGTATTCAATATATGGCATTCTCTATAGTAACTACTGGTCTGTGGTGGGCACTCTCCTAAACTGTTCTAATTCCTAAGGATGAGGCTTATTTTATTCTGTGGAACAAAAATACAAGAGTAAATAAGTATGTTTGATTGCTACTGGCAGCCACCTTGTAGTCATAAGAAAAATCAATTCTAAAATTATAAATTTCTTTATGATACTATGGAGGACTTGAGTCAATCAACTCCGGAGTCAAATATCTCTGAACATTTTTTCCCAACAGTTAGTCTTCCTTCTCACTGTACATTTCATCTGTCATCTCCATGCTGTTCCTTAAAAAAAATAAGATATTTGACTTAAATAGTTGATGTGCTCTTTGCTTTTAATTTTCATTTTTTCAGTGTCTGATTATATGTAAATGAAGCCAACTATTTGTCTAAGAGTATTTTAGTGAAACTTCTTTGACCACCTCTATCTTTGCTCTCCCCCATACCCCCTCCACCACCTTCCCTAGTACCATTTGAATCTTAACCTTCGACTTGAATTGCAGGGCTGACTATTCACCATTTCTAATCTCAGCTCACAGATTTCACCCCAAAGGAGGTTATGCAGGGAAGCATCTGGAGCAAGATGCTGCTGCAATTTGAATGCAAAGGTCGCAAGCATTTTACTGGCAAATCTTTAAGTTTTTCGTCTGGGGATAAGGGAAGACGGGACATGGGAGAGGAGAGAAGGCTATAGCTGTGGCATTAGAGACTATGGGGAAAGAGAAAGATGCTTAACTGGGATTTAGGAAGTCTTACTATAGTGATAGGTGATGTAACTATCTACTTCATCTCATCAAGAAGCCCAGGAAAGGCATTACATTATTCCTATATGCTCTTGAAATCGGAGCCCATCTTATTTTTTTAAATATGATGACATTCAGAAATAAGCCTTAAGGCAAGAGCTGAACAGCTCATGGAAGCCCAGTTATGAAAGGTTATTAAAAGATCTCTCAGGGTTATTTCTGTGTTTAGTTATTTTCAATTTAGTCCTTAACATTTTTTCAAAAAGGATTTGGGTGTATCTATAAAAAATCAGGGTTACATTAAAAGCATGAATGTTTGATTATAGTTAGGAGATCATGAGAAATGTACTCAGAGGTTTAACTTTACTTGAAGTGTAATCTAGAAATATGTCTTAATGATACGATAATGTTTCATTTGGTTGGCTGCTTTCATGAAACAGTTTTTAATTTTAAAATGTAGGGAAGTGTGATTTCCTATAATTTATTTAAATAGGTATATAGCTTTATAGACTGCATGATTTTGGCATACTTCTGTTACTTGGTGACAGGGTACCTAAATTATATTTCTGTCATTTTGAAAAGTATATAATCGCCATCTAGAATAATGCTATTTTAAATGGGAAGTGAAAGATTGATTGCAAATATTTTAGGATTACTATTGTAAAAATCTTATAAAGAACCTCAAAAAATTACTCTGCAAAGAAATACCTCCTGATATAACATTGTCATTTATCCAAAATTGATATCAAAAATCCGAGATTACTTCAGGTGAATTCTATTAATGAAACAGTCTAAAAGGTCAACCCATGTTGAACCTGGTTGTTTTTATACAGTTAATTTCTGTATCACTCTCTGTGTTATTTCTTTTATCCTAGACATCACTGCTTAAAGATTAAAAATACTTTTAGAATTTAAATATTTGGCAATAAAGAGAGCCATTAAGTGGGAAAAAAAGATCATCACACAAGGTATGGTACATAGTACAACTTAAGATGTGGTAAGAATGAAACAAGTATAAATATTTTGTTTGCATTATCTTTTATTTAATATTAATTGCATTTAATATAACATCTTTGATATTTAATACAAATAAATTGTAAATTCTAAGAAATATCTGTCATCATATTATTTTGCCTAGTATGAAATACCTATTTTTTGCACTTTAATGATCAATATTTGGAATATCTAGAAATGGAAAATACTTATTAAAGCATAAATAATTAGTGATACTAATAAAAGAATTTTGCTAATCAATTCTGATACTAAAATTCAGAATTTCCAATGGCCATTCATTTCTATAAAAATCTTAAAATTACCATGATATACTTGTTTAAAAATCTGTGAAATTTTTAATTGCCTTAATACTTATAAAGATATAGATGGTAAGCAATATGGCCAAGTCACAGATACTAGGATTTCTAGCAAGAGTTGCAGGCCCTGAAACTGAAGACCATCCTGGGAAAAGGCCTGTCAGTGTCATTTGCCTGCTCTTAATATGTCTTCCCTTCTCAGATTTCTCTTCCAGCCAGTACATCTGTCATATTTCCTTCTTAGTAGTAAATCACCTCTATTCCACAATATTTGAAAGATTTGCAAATGATAGCCACTGACAGAGTCATTTTCTATTTGTCCATTATGGTCCACAATACCTTCCTAACATCCAGATGACTGGCCTGTAGAAGAGACATTACAGTCCAGAACATCACATCATGTGTAAAGTGGGCTCTCTACACATTATAGTCAATCAGTCTTCATATTATTAGAGCAAGATAACTTTTAAGATGACTGATTACTCAAAACACATTTTAGGAACTTGTGTGTTAGATATATCTGACTAGAGTTCTATGTAAATGATTTGCTATAGAGAATGAGATGTACATGTATTAGAATTATTCCCATAAATTCAGTTATATTCACATTTTTGGAAAAAAACATGAAATTAGAGTATTTAGTATAGTTTTATATCCAATAAAAATCACAGGTGGATGGCTAATACTCATAATTTCCAAAGTATTAAAATATATTAATTCTTAATATTACAGAAAAAACAACTTGTTCTTGTCACGATGAGACAGAAGACCTAAAGGTTACTGTGCATAATTGACAGTTTTATGAATGAAAGAGAAAAGAAGTAGAAGAGAGCATATGTTAAAGATTGCTTTTAACAATAAATCCCTCTTCTCTGTTAACATTTGCATGTTGGTCTGAAATGCATTTCTCACATAAAGACGACAGCTGAGCAGTGTAAAAAGTCAGTTGTTTGAGAATTTTGGTGTTTCAGACTCTGGAGATTATATATATATGGAGATATATCTATATCTATATATCTATCTATATTTGCATGATATAGATTTATAGATGCAGAATTAGAACTGTTTTATATTTGGTTGTAATATTGAAATACTTACTGTTGAACTCCATCTATGTCCTCTGCCAGCAATTCAGTGATTTGAGCAGCTGAAAGAAAATCTGGAGACAGAATCTTTTCATGTTCCTGGAATTCAGCATCTCTCTATCAAAACAAAAACAAAACAACAGGAATGAGTTATTTCAATAATATTATTAACCCAATAATATCAAAATGTGCTTAGTTTGTAGTTGCTATCAGAAATAAAAGTGAAACACAATAGTCTTCTAGATAATCATTTTTCTCTTCATTTTCATGAGTAATGGTACCTCTCAAAAGTTGAATGTTAGTTAAACTGTCTTTTATGCATATTTAAAACTGGGTGATGGCTTTCAATTAACAAACACGGTTTTTGGTATTTATTTTTTTATCATGATAATGTACTCTTTAATTCCACTTCCCCCTTCTCCCCTTCAGTAACCATCAGTTTATTCTCTGTAGTTAAGAGTCTGTCCTTTAGTTTGTCTCTTTTTTAACCTTTGATCATTTGTTTTGTTGCCTAAATTACACATACAAGTGAAATCATATGGTATTTGTCTTTCTCTACTTTATTTCACTTAGCATTACATTCTCTAGCTCTACCCATGTTTTCATGAATGGCAAGATTTTATTCTTTTTTATGGCTGAATAATGTGTATATATTATATATAGTTTATTATATATTATATTATATTAATTATTGTTAATAATTATAATTATTAATTATACTCTGTTAAATTATTATATTATATAATATTATATTACATATCCCACATATTATTATATATTATATAATATTATATATACAGGATTTAAGGATATTAAGGATTTTTGCATCTTTATTCATGAGAGATATTGGTCTATAGTTCCTTTTTTTGTGGTGTCTTTATCTGGTTTGAGTATTGAGGTGATACTGTCTTCATAGAAGGAATATGGGAGTTTTCCTTTCTCTTGTATTTCTCTGGTATAGTCTGAGAAAAATAGGTATTAACATTTCTTTAAATGTTTGGTAGAATTTGCCTGTGAAGCAATCTGGTCCCAGGTTTTTGACTTTTGAACATTTTTTGGTTACTGAGTAAATTTCATTGCTAGTAACTGGTTTTCTCAAATTTTCTTTTTCTCTCTTTTTTTTTCATTGCTTTAGTTTTGGTAGATTACATGTCTCTAGGAAATTCAAGAAGCAGACATCCACCCAGCAGTGACCAGTCTGCCACGTGTCTCACTGAAATATCCACTATGTCTCATTCAAGGATGCAACGTCTACCTGGCAGTGACCAGCATGCCATATATCTTACCCCTAGAAGCTGAAAACCCAGTGCAACTGGGGGTATAGCAGGACCACTTCTTTATTCTAAGAGTTTTGGTCCTCAACAAGATTGGTCACCAATCCTCAATCAAAACCAACATCATAACATTACAATGAGGAGACATCCACCCAGCAATGAGAAAGAAAGAAAGACTTAGAGGAGTCTGTGTTCTATTCTAGGAAAACATGTGGTGGATCAAACGTGCTGCTTATGGGAAGAGCTTCCCAGAGAATCACCAATAGGCTGATCATCCCCAAATGCATCTTGGTTACTCCCAGTGACAGTCTTAAATCACTGGGGGCTTGGAGGACTTGGATGATCAGTCTTATGTGTGTGTTCCCGGCAAGCCACAAATAATTATCATGCAGAAGATTTCCTTGATAGGGACTGCTACATAAGAAATAACTTCTGACACTTCCCTGGGTTCTTAGTCACATAAAAACACTTTCTGATGGGAAGGAACAAGTGTCCCTTTTCTTTGGAGCTGAGTGATTCAGTCTCTTATGCCAGCTAATAGCCTTAAGAAAAACTGTACAAGAACTGAACCAGAGAGTCTTACAATTAAAGTGAGAGTAAAGTTTCAGAGCCAACTAAAGCAATCCAGAGCACAGGAAATGAACAGGGAGTGAGAATAGGGAATGAGAATAGGTCCCATATCAGTTCTCCCAGTTTTCCTTTTCCCCAGAAAATAGACCAGTTACACAGAGGTGCACAGAGACAGAAATTACAGCAGCATTACACCAACTCTGTTTCACAGAGGAGGAACTTAGCAATCCCCAAAAGTCAAATTGTGCTGTGCAGACTTAATTTTGGGGTACCATTGTTCCTCTGAGGGTCACTTCATGATTATCAAGATGATGCAGGCAACCCAAGTCCAAGGACCCAGAGTGGGTCCCACAGGACCAGCCAAGTGGGTGCTTGCTTCATGCAGGATGGAAATCAAATGCAAGCCAAGGAGATGAGAGCAGATACAGTAAAAGCATCTAAAGACTCAGAAAGGAAAAGGAGCATGAGCCTCATCTTTGCTTGGGTATCTGAAGCTTTTAATGGAGGACTGTGGTCTTGTTGTATGTGTCCTCTTAGGCATCCAGGAACTGATCGAACAAGAATGAATTACAAACTTTAAAAAATACTTACATGTTCCTCATTGAGCGTGGGGCTCAAGAGGAGGCAAAGACAAGTAAAAAACTTGTTAGCCTCAATAACTTAACATCTAGTGGAAGGAACAAACCAAGGGTGACTTTAAAACGAGAAGATAAAATAAGTGAGTCATAATAAAAGGACAGGGACAGACACAGGACAATGAAAGCCTAGAGAGGAGGTCCAGAAATGCACTTGGTAAGACTAGACAAGAATGATGGAATGAATCAGCAACAGAACACATGTGGACTGGTTCTGTAAATATCAAGTAATTCACACAATGGTGCCTTGAGTACAAATCAGGGTCTAGTTGGACATAAGTGGGAAGTGGGCATTGGGAACATGTTGTGGGAGATCTCAAATTTAATACTTGAATAAATATTTACTGAGTGATTACAAAATGCAACATATTGCACAAGAGATCACAAATATTTTAGATCCTTGGCTGGTCAAAGAATGACAAGCTGAAGAGTTTGTTCTTAGTAATACAGACAGTAAGGAACCCATGACGCTTTTTAGCAGTGAAATGATAAGATAAATCTGTCCTTTAAGGAAGGGCAATTTGTAGGGGAATGAAGGAAGGAAAGAAGCAGAGAAAGGACTCAGAGGAAAGTTCAATGAAAATGTCTTTGAAACTGGTCAGGAATGAGGCACGGGATTGCACTGGGCTCCTAGCAGTGTGTATGAAAAGGGGTGAATGCAACATTATCTGGGGGACTAAAAGTGGTACAAATAAATAGTATGTGTATCTGAAATAGATGATTGAAAAAAGAGAAAGGTGGAAATTCCCAGGCCCTCCAGAAGCTGAGTCCTTTTGTTCAGAGTACAGACTGTAAAAGCCATATGTGGCACTCTTGTTACAACAATAAAAATAAAAGCACTGGAAGATGATGCCTGTTTTAAGAGAGCGACATGACAAGTTTGATTTCAGTGGTTGAATTTAAGGTGGAATACGCATATCGAGGAAGAAATGTTTAGGAGGTAATTAGAAATGCTAGACTCAGAAAAGTCCAGTTTAAAAATATTGGCTTAAGAGTCTAAATTCCTCAGGGACAGTCATTCAATCTTTTACTTCTTTTTACAATTTTGCAGATCCTAGTTATGTCAACATAGGTTGTTAATCGACTGTCTGAATTCATCTCTATCATCTGATGACATTATTAGATGATAGTAAATGATGAATAGGGGACTTGAATTTGGAGGGCTCAGAGGGTTCGACTACTGATTAATTTTGTGACTTACAGCAAGTCATTTGAATCTAAGTTGAATTCATGGTAAAAAAATCATTTTGAAATGTTTTAAAACACAAGATTACTGTCATTATTAACAAAAATATGCATGGAGGGTACACTGTACAGACATTCAGATCAATTTTATTTGATGTGAAAATTTTCTGGATAGAGAAAAATAGGTCACACAAGACTGTATGAAAGGGAATACAATAATCTTAAACCTTTTCTACAATAATAATTCTAGGTAAAATGCTTAATATTAGTGCTTCATTTTTTACTAAAACTTGATAGTTTAAGATAATCATCTTGTAGGAGGGTTTGCCTCTGGTTTTTGTTTTCTTTTGTCTTAAATTGAATTCCTGAACCTATTTTAAACTAGTGCTCTTTCTTGTTTGTTTACATACTGTCTTGCACTTGAAAGGATATAAGGTGGTAAAAGTCTTTATTCTTTCAACACATATATTCTGACTTATGAAAATTAAAGATACAATACAAAATTCATGAATAGGCTAATAAAAATGTGATATGTAATTTGGTTTTCTCTGTAAAATTCCATCTCTGACTAGAAAAATATGTAAGCTAAACTTCACTGTAACTCATTTTATTCCGCCACCTGGTAATTTTAGCAATTATTCTAGAAGCAATAAAATTGTAAGCCTAATATTATATGCCAGATAATCTTTTCTCTGAATTTCTTCTCTTATTCACCTAAACTCTCCACATTGTATGTCTTCCTTCTAGAATTTAAGCTTTTGAGATATCTTTCTATCCATCACTGGTAGTATCCCAAAAGATTCTTAATAAATGTTCATTAAAAAAAAGACAACATAGGGGTGCCTGGGTGGCTCAGAGGGTTAGGCCGCTGCCTTCGGCTCAGGTCATGAACTTGGAGTCCTGGGATCGACCCCCGTATCTGGCTCTCTGCTCAGCAGGGAGCCTGCTTCTTCCTCTCTCTCTGCCTGCCTCTCTGCCTGCTTGTGATCTCTCTCAAATAAATAAATAAAATCTTAAAAAAAAAAAAAAAAGATAACATAGTTCATCAAAGATGACTAAGAGGGGTTTCACAGTCATAAAGAATATAGACTAGCCTACAATTTCTATACTTAGAAAGTCGCTCTTTGAGCATGAAAATAAATGAACTAAGGAGCAGCACTGTGTTGAGCCATGCAAAAAGGAAGATCAGTACTACTGATTCTGCCTTTATTTAAAATTTTGATCCATTATGAGTTTTTTGTATTAACTTTTAATTTAAAAAAAAAATGCCCTCGACTGCATTATAATCCCAATTATATCACTGCAGTTAAGTATCTTGACTACTGAATTTCTGGCATCTCTTAAATTTTATGCCCAAGAAGACTGCTCTACTTGCCTCACTACAGTCCAGGCCATGCTAAGGAGCCAATTTAAGAAAAAGAAAGCTATTAAAAAAAAAAAAACAAAAACAGATTAAAGAAGGATAAGTGAAACAAGAACTAGTTCTTTAAAGTGATGAATAAAATAGGCAAAAATATTTGGCAAACATGATTAAATGAAAAAATAAACATATGACACATTCTATAGACTTACATTTGAAAATTATAAGACAATGTGTAAGTCCTCAAATTTGAACAGGGGTAAGAAAGAGAATGGAATTGACCACATAAACTAAACTGTAAGTCTGCTTTTTTAAAAAAGTCACCACGCCCAGATAGTTGTACACTTGAAGTTCTACCTAACAATGAAGAACACATAAATTCTGTGGACTAATAATTACAGACTGTAGACAATTCATTTTTAAGAAGCTGGCAGAGTCTACACACAAAAACCTAAACAAGCACAAAATGGAAATTATAAATCAAAATCATTCATGAATTCAGATGTAAAAATTTTAATTAAAATATTGTCTTAGAAAGTTGAATCCAACAGTGTACTAGGAAAAATAAGCTATCATTATGACCAAGTAAGATTAATTTCAGAAATTCATGGATGGATCATCATTAACAAGATACTTTTTGTGTCAAATTAAATGATAAAAAATGATATAATAATGAAATATTAAGTGGGAATTTGCTAGAATTCAGGAGCAAAACTCTTAGTAAAACATGAATAGAAAAAAATAGCTGAAATACAAAAAAGATTATTTGTCAAAACATCAGACTGAATGGTAAAAAACTGAAGTCATTCTCATGAAACCAGAAACTAAAAAGGGATTCTGGCTAGTAACATTATTGCAATTTAACACTCTGTAGAAATTCTAACTAATATAATAAGAAAACATGTGGGTTAAACATTAAAAATGAAGTAATAAAGAAATCTTTATTTGAAGGTTACATGGTTATATACCTAAGACACCTGACATTGTACTAACATGGTTTCAGTTAATAAGAAATTTGATAAGATGGTAACATAACACGAATATATAAAGGCCAATTGCTTTTCTCTATATTAGAAACTAATTAGAAATGGAAATGGCAGAAATGTGATTAAACTATACTTGGTTATAAATATAATAAGAAAGATATAGGACCTATAGAAATCATAAACTTTATCAAAAATTTAATAAAAAGCTTAATAAAGGAGATTTATTGGAAAACTTCAAAAAAATTAAATCCTTCCTACATTATAAATGTAACATGATGGCAATTTTAAATCTCAACTATATCATTCTAGAACTTTATAAACTAATTTTTAAAAATTCTTATGGAAGAATAGATATATTTTTAAAAAGAAAAATAGTGAGAGGAACCTTTCCAAATTAGACATTAAAGCTAAATATAAAATAGTATGGCATTGACATAAGAATGGGAAAACTGGTCAGTGGAAAAGAAAAAGATATTCAAAAATATATCTACAATAACATATATAAATTTTCAGAAATTCAAAAATACATATACATGTATACATATGTGTGTGGGGTGTGTGTGTGAATAAATAAATAAATGTTTGGCGTGTCTATTCAGTTCCACTATTCTGCCCATCCTTGTGTTCATTCACATGTATATACACATAATGTGATAGTGGTAGTCCATTCTCAAGGGGAAGAGAGAGGATGGTTATTCAGTAAATGAAGTTGGCATAACTGATGGTTCATGTCTAGAAGAAAATAAAATTAGGTACTCATTTCAAATATATCAAATATATCTATCAAAAATTAATTTTAGCCATGTTAAAGACTAAACCTTAGTAAAACAATACTTTATATATTAGGAAAAGAGTAAAGATTACTTGCATCGTCTGAAAGGGAGGATGAAGACAGGAGAAACAGGACTTTGAAAATAAGAAAGGAAACCCAAAGACCACTAATAAAAAGGACAAGCCCAAATATTTGTCAAATTCGCCACACCCACAGCCACTACTCTCAGAAGTTCTAAATGTTTTATAAATACTACTACTGTATATTAACATTTTAAGGAATATTAGTACTGTTTTCTCAACAGTATTTTAAGTAATAATTTTGTTATCCTCCCCCATGGTCCTGCTCAGGTCTTGGGAGATCAATACTGGAAAGAATCTGACCTAAGAAGAACCTTTCAGTATCTAACTGAAAGAGGGGTCTCTGCCATATTTTCTATCTAACCCCTAAAACATATTGTGGGCACAAATGGGCAGCCAGCAGACCTCATCACTCTAAAGAATGCAGGCTCTACAGATCCACTGGCTTCTCTGTGGCCTAGAGGAACTCTGCTATCATTGGAATGGAAACTGGGTTCTACCATGCAGTGTATCAGCCTGTTCATCTCAGTATAGGCTAAGTGAGTACAGCTCAATGAGTCCAAATTCCCTCTTGATTTCTTCAGTTTGTTACCAACTAAAAGATTGAATATTTTCTGAATTGCCTGTCATAGGGAATACCTGCTCCTCCAAGAAGTTAACAAATATGCCCACCAACAGTGCTAAGATGGTAGACAATCACCTGAGGTCTATAATTAACTCAACTCATCTGACCCATCTAAAAAACAAAAGTGATTTTCTTTTCTCTTGGAACATAGCACTTCTTTGCATCTTAAAAAAAGGGGGGGGGGTATTTCTTTTTCTTTTCTTCCTTTATTTATTTTTTTGAAGTGCAGATTCATCAGCTCCAAATTATCAGAAAGGACATATCTATATCTACATGGACAAGTACATACGAACAAGTATACACTGACAATTGCGCATTTTTTCTTAGGTAAGTTTTTGTGTATTTTTAAATAACACGACTTAATTGGGAAATTTGCTCTGCCACTTTCGAAATTGTATTACTTACATTAGAGATCACAAGGGAGTAACTAGCTTAGTAACCAGTTTATCACATTAAAATGTATTTTTAATGTATGCTAATTTCAACAGACTCCTAGGACAGTCAGTGTGCTAATTTAGCGGTCTGCAGTATTGGGAAGAATCTGGATTGGGAACGACTTGTATGTATCTCTGCGGCAAGACACCAGATTATTGGCTGTGTGTTTCTACATTTAGAAAATAGCAGCTAATACTTAGCTTCTGCACAAAAAATCTTATTTAGACTAAGAAGGGAGTTGGGTATAGCCATGTAAATTACATTATTATTCACCTTCAGTCTTAAAAAAAAAAAAAAAAAAAAAAAAACTCAAGAAAAAACTTTCTAGAACACGATGGACTCCGTGTGAAGATTTAAACATTTTCTTTTAGCAGTATGTGGAATGGCAGATATGTTCTTCATTAAAATCTCAGGATACCAAGTTTATGCGCAATTAAAGTAATCTAAAACCCATTTATCATTGAGAGCTAGTGTTGGGAGGGGCCTAAAGATAAATCCTTTTTTCTTTTTCTTTTTTCCACATAAAGGAAACCACTGGAGAAAGTTAACCTTCGTAAAGAGACAAGTGGATGATGAGCAACGAAGCCAAAACCAAAAGGTCGATTTTCCAGGGCCCCTCCTTTGTCCTATCATGTATCTCCGTATTTAGAGAAGTGGTAAAATAATCAGGGAGACACCAAGCCCTGACCTTCAAATATTAATCAATCTACTAACAATGAAGAGTTATTATTCCATGACACCTTTGAGCAACAGAACTATGATCACTGCGAAAGAATTAGCACCACTTTCCAAACGGGACCGGTCCATTTTAGATCCCAAGATCCCGTTTCAAGGGCAGAAAATCCGGGAGAAGCACTGCGTTGTGAGGTCGCGGGGACCTGGAACCGACCAAGGGAGGAATTTCTACAGTTTCCACTCCAGGGCACCTCTCGCGGCGCTCCGGGGCGGGGGCGCGGCCGGCGTCAAGGCTCCGGGAGCGCAGGGCGCTCCGGTCCGCTCCGGTCCGCTCGGGTCCGCTCCCTGCCCCGCCGCCACTCGTCGCCGCGCTTCCAATCCCGGAGCCAGGCGCCTCCCTGGGGACGGGCCCCAGCCGCGGGCCGCTTGGGCCTGAGGCGTGAGGTCGAGGGTCGCGGGTGCCGGGAAGGGGAGGCGTACCTCCGACTCGGGTGTGGTTCCCGCCGGGGTCGTCGCCGCGGGGGTCGTCCCCCCGGGAGTGGTCCCCACGGACATCCTCAGGATCTCGCCCCGGAGTTGCGGCCCTTCGTCGCCTAGGCAACCGAGGCGGGGCCGCAGGCGCGAGCCTGGGGAACGAATCCCTCCGCGAAGAGACTTCCGGGTCGGAACTTGGGCCGCTCAGGGAGAGGGCAGGGGCGGGGCCCGGGCCGCTGCAGGGCTGCTCGGCGGGGAAAGACCTCCTCAGGAGCGCTTTGAAAACTCTGCTAGAGACAGACTTGTTCCTTTTAGTAAGAACGAAAGCAAGAAGGGGGGGAAAAAAAAAAAAAGGCAATTTAAATGAGTTAGTATGTGGAGAGGTGTCTAATGCTAGCATAGCAAGTTCTCAATAAATATTAAAGTGAGATATGTGCGGCACCTGGGCACCTGGGTTGTCAGAGGTTAAAACCTCCCCCTTGGCTTAGGTCAAGATCTCAGGGTCGTGGGATCCAGCCCCGCATCAGGCTCTCTGCTGGCCAGGGAGCCTGCTTCCTCCTTTCTGCCTGCCTCTCGGCCTACTTGTCATCTTTGTCAAATAAATAAATAAATAAAATTTTTTTTAAAAAGTGAGATATATTTTTGGAACTTGATCATTGATTTTGGATATTAAGGAGTTATTGTACTTTTAAGGCGATATTAAGAAAAAAAGGTTGGGGCGCCTGGGTGGCTCAGTCCTTAAGTGTCTGCCTTTGACTCAGGTCATGAGCGCAAGATCATGGGATGAAGCTCCCAATGGGGCTAGCTGCTCCGGAGGGAAGCCCGCTTCTCCCTCACTCCCCCTGCCTGTGTTCTCTCTCTCTCTCTCTCTCTGGCTCTCTCTGTCAAATAAATAAATAAAATCTTAAAAAAAAAAAAAAGAAGAAGAAGAAGAAGAAAAGAAAAAAAAAAGGAGGCTCCTCTTAGAGATGCATACGGACAGATTTAGGGATGATGAAGTGATACAATGTTTACATTTACTCCAAAATAGTGAGGGGAGGGGTTTGGAGCATTGAGTGGAGTTATGGTAGGTGAATCAAGATTGAGTACATGGAGGGGGCGGGGTCATTATACTATTCTATATTTTAGATATGTTTGAGATTTTCCATAATAAAGCATTTACAAATAATATATCTAGTGGCTCTATTAGTATTCTTCTCTGATGAACACACAAAGTTCACTTTGTATTTAACTGCATGGGGGTTGCTATGCAGAAAGTTTACTGTAAAGATCAGACATTACTTAAGTGCTTTGGTTTCCGCATCTGTAAAAGGAGATGGTAACAGGGACTTCCTCAAAGCATTGAGGATTTAACATGCTAATACAGGAGGCTTTTACATGTGAGGATTTACCATGTTAATATATGAAAATGTTTAGAACAATGTCTGGCACCTGTAAGTGTTAGATGTTATTAGGATTTGCATTAAGTTGTGTTATGCTTCTTGTCACCTTAATTCACCCAGGACACAGCAGCCAGGACAATATTTCATCATGGACCTCTTATATTTGCCCCCTCTATTTGGCCTTTCAGGTCAAATTGAGCACTGTAGCTTTACATAGCCTCATAATAATTGTGCCCAATTGCCTCACAGTTCAATTATGCATACAATTCATACTGTCAACTTTTGTTCATGAATTCTCCCATTCTGTGTATGTTTGGTCAATCTTTCACGTGAATTGTAGGGTCCTTTCCTTGATATCTTCATTCTTAAAGAAACTGGTTTAGCTCCTAACACAGAGTAGTCATTCAACAATGTGTTTATGACTTCCAACCCCATTCAAAGAGAACTACATTAGAACTTCCTCAATTAGTGAAAATATAGTCGATTTATAGTGACTGCCAGAGTTAATATAAGAGCTACCACCTCACAAACTCATTACAATGCTTAATTATTTGTTTCCTTCTGATAGCTACTTCAAAGAAACTGAAAATAACAAGTCACCTTCTGCTAGGTGACAATTCTCCACGTTCTTTAAATCTAGCATTTGATAAAGTGCTAAAGCATTGATCTCTCCAAACTGCCATTCTAGTCACCTCAAAGGTCTGATTTATTCCTCTGGCCTTTAATTGTACTGCTATTTCTTTGACAGTTTTTAGGTTTTCTGTGCCCCTTTTTTGGACTAGATGGATACTCCATTAAAGATGGAATCAATTTTCACAGTGATGGGAGTGTTTCCTCAGAAAGGGGAGAATTGTTTTGTAGGAATTCCAGTTTTACTGTATTTAATGGTGTAATTTATTGGAGAAGTCATTTTCGAGGAGGTAATTTAATTTTATGGGACACAAAATTTTTTGCCCAGTAAGGAGTGGTGTTGAAAGCCCATTAGCCTGAAGGTTACTTTTAATTTGCACAAGTTGAAGCTGATTTTAGCCTCCCACTTCTTTTGTAGGGAGGTGCCAACAAGGAAGACAAATCTCAGTAGGTGATGTGCTTTCTTACATGGAAAGGTCAGTTAAGTCTTCCTTCTCAGGTCTCTTTTGAAGATAAAGGCTTCAAACCAAAGCCTATAAAATTCAATTTTTTATCTTATTGTTGTAGGATGGAAGAGAAAGGGAAACATATGGGTCTTGTAGTTTATAATTATTGTTTGAAAAGACCTTTGACTTTTACCACATCACAGTGAAATATGGGATAGCTCAATACTGTTATTTTGACCATTCGGATTGGTCCCTGTTCTCATGAAAGTATTCTCACCCATATACCTGTAAACCTGTGCTTTTTATAAATAGAATCAGATTTTCTGGAAGAGAGGCATTTTCACAATTTTGCTAATTCAAGTATTGGATGTTTAAAATAAACCTTATTTTTAAATACCTGAGAAGCATTTAGGAAATGTCTAGACAATGCTATGATGGATGTTGATGGCCTAGTGTGGCAATATATGGCAATGAGCTCCAATAGCAAGATGTCAGCTGACTTCTTAGGGTAAGGAAACATTTTATGGTACCTGTTTTAATGGCTCCTTTTAAATATGAATGAAGTTCTTTAAAAACAAATGAAATAATGTCACTAGTGTTATAATGTCACTAGTGTCACTAATGTTATACTAGTAGTTCAAACAAGGTGATTCCTGAGGTCTTCAATCTTTTAACACTCCTGATGATCTTAAGTGATCAAGCTGGAAAAATTCCAATTTGGCCTTGAAGCAATTCTGAGGCACCCTGACATTCTGCAGATGGAATTCAGACCACACGTATCTGCCTCGAAGTACATTAAAATTGTTAGATGTGGAAAGAAAAAAAATATAAAAAGAATTAATTTGTGAGTAATTGCCCCCATTCTCTGTTCTGTATTTAATTTTAGCCAAGAAAGTAGTCCAATAGATAATCAATTTTGAAATCTATTCCATTTTCTTAACCTTTACCTACTGCTCATATAAACTCCTGGCTCTCCAAATTCTAACCTTTGGATGCCAAGCAGTCTATATAGTTCCCCTGTTGACAATTCTTTAAAATTTGTCTTATAAAAACACAAAATAGCAGATCATCTGGGCCTCAGCCCAGGTCCTGCTCTTTCCATGAATGATGGGAAGTGTGGGGGAGCAGCAGTGGCCTTCTTATTTCAATCAAGTACCTTAACCTGTTCAAGTCATATGTGAGAACATTTTAAAGCTTAGTAAAATATGTTTAGGAGATGGCATATTGCAGTAGTTTTAAGTACTTCTAAGACTAACTATGGGAACTGGTAATGATTTTCAACAAAAAGTTGGTACAATTTTGACGTTGTTCATTATGTGCAACTTGTCTTCCAAACTCTACTCTCTATTGTGGGTTTATCTGTTATTCTTTCTCCAGTGATTCCTTTCACAGTGGATCCTTTTTGTTCGTCAAATGGAGCAAGTTTCTTTCCTTAATCAGAAAATACTCTCTTTTCCCAATCCAGAGACCTCTTTAAGATAGCTTTATAACTTATACTTTTTCTTCCTGATCAATTTGTTGAAAAAGTGGGATCTTACTCCTCATCTCCCTTTAAACCACTCCATGCGCTTGTTTTCTTTGCTCTCCCCAAGCTGTCCGTCACCAAGAGCTGCCACTAGGCTCTGTCTTCGCTGGTGTGTGGACATTCTGTTTCCCTTCATGTCCACTCTTTTCCTTCTCCACTCATCCTTGTGACTGGGATGGTTGACCTTTACGGACTCCAACAGTTAGATTTACTACATTCCTTGAGCTCTGACTTGTGGTTCATTTTGGCCAATGGAAACACCAGCAGGGATTTGGAGGCGGGGAAGAGTGAGGTGAGGATCATTTCTTCTCCCTTGTTTCCTGCCTGCAGGATAGTAGGTTGGAAATACCAGGTTCCATGAGGGACGCCTGGGTGGCTCAGTTGGTTAAGCAGCTGCCTTCGGCTCAGGTCATGATCCCAGCGTCCTGGGATCAAGTCCCACATCGGGCTCCTTGCTCGGCAGGGAGCCTGCTTCTCCCTCTGTCTCTGCCTGCCACTCTGTCTGCCTGTGCTCACTCTCGCTCCCTCTCTCTCTCTGACAAATAAATAAAATCTTAAAAAAAAAAAAAAAAAAAAAAAAAAAAAAAGAAATACCAGGTTCCTACACCAAAGGCTTTCAAGGCCACAGCCCATCCCTTAGCTTCTCCAGAGCTACAGCTGTCTCTTGGTTTTGGTAACTGTGTCCCCTTTCCCCTTCCAGGCCTAGAAGTGGTGATGCCTCCCTCCTGCTGCTAACCCCAGGATGGTTCCCCATCCCTTGCTGCTTTCCCTCATGTCTGCCCACATGTTTATAAATAGCTCCTTTACTAAATTTTTCTCATTCCCACCTTTTGCCATCTGTTTCCCGCTGGCACCTTGACTGGTATCAGCAAAAATTAACTCTAGAATATTTAGCACGAAAGACTAAGCCTGGCTTGCTCAACACCATTATTGTCTACCATTTAGTTGTTTTGCAATGAGCAATATTGTCTATAAGAAATCTTAAACAATAATTTGGGTAGGACTGCATCCTACCCTCACCCATTCTCTACCTAGAAGAGCCGCACCCAAGTTCCACTACTCTCAGAATTGATGGCAGGCAGGGGAGTATTGTAAATACCCATGGGACTTGTGTCATCTATGTCCTAAGCAGCTGTCTGTCTCAGACAGCTCATATAAACTCCTGGCTCTCCAAATTCTAACCTTTGGATGCCAAGCAGTCTATATAGTTCCCCTGTTGACAATTCTTTAAAATTTGTCTTATAAAAACACAAAATAGCAGATCATCTGGGCCTCAGCCCAGCTCTTTCCATGAATGATGGGAAGTGTGGGGGAGCAGCAGTGCCTTCTTTCATGCTGATCCTGGCCCTGAAGGTTTGACCTTTCCCAATAAAACCTCCCATGCCATGCGGTCTGGGATTCATCTGGAAACCAGGAGCGCCACAACAGCAAGGGGAGTGGCTTGTGAGAACGCATGTGGTTCCCAGCTTCACTCGTCCCAACACATTTAGATTTATAATCATATTTGCACACAAGTCCTACTTATTTTCATTTATAAATTATTCTTTATTGTATTATTTATGTCAATAGTTTCATCATTCCTTTTATGCTTCAGTGAACTACTTTTGAATCATCCATCCATATTTGCTGAGTGGTAATTTAATGTCAAAAAACAAGTTAAACCTAGGCAATGGCATATATATTAAGTGAAATTCTTCAGCTGACAAAAACTGCACCCTGTTTCCAGAATGTTAGCCAAAGCAGCCTGACCTAAATTCTTAAAGTGCAAGCAGAATCTTTAAACACACGATTTGAGTTATTCATAAAGAATTTTTGTAAAAATCAAAATCCATCCCATATTTTACGTTTGTGAAATATGTAGGATCAAAATAGTTACATTGATTTTCTCTCCTTTTAAAACTGCCTAAAAGTGTCTGGGTGCCACTTCATTAATGGCAGGGAATCTATTACTCTTTCAATGTGTTTTTGAGAATGCTTATCCTGGGGGATTCTGGGAAGTGCCTGACTGGGCGGGCGAGCGTTGCCTTCTTCTCTGCACTGCCTCCCACCCCATCCTACTTTTAAAAATAGCAAGTCTAATTTTACCTGTTTTACATAATAGTTTTCTTATAAATTTTGTTAGAAGGATGGATTGTGAGCTTGAAAAAGTTTGAAAGCCTCTAGATAATCTCTAAGGAAACTTCATCTATAAAAATGCTATTACAACATAATTTCCCAAAGCATTCATTGTCTAAAATGTTCACTTTGGCAAATAGACAATATTACTGTTATTAAACACTTCTGGCATATATGCTTGCTTATGATTCTAAGAAAGTAAAATAACATACATTATATTATTTAATCACCTGAATCCACCTTTACAGTATTCCACATAGCATTGCTTTTGATCAAGGAAATTATTTCACAGCAAAAGAAGCAAGGCAATGGGCCAATGCTCATTGGTCTTTTTTTTTTTTTTAAAAAGATTTTATTTATTTATTTGACAGACAGAGATTACAAGTAGACAGAGAGGCAGTCAGAGAGAGGAGGAAGCAGGCTTCCTGTGGGGCTCAATCCCAGGATCCTGGGATCATGACCTGAGCCAAAGGTAAAGGCTTTAACCCACTGAGCCACCCAGGCGCCCCCATGCTCATTGGTCTTTAACAATGTTTCTCCTCATCCTGAAGTGGAGCATGTGATGGAACAGTGTGCCATGGCCTCTTGAAGGCTCAGTCACTCGGTTTGAAGATACCAGCGAGGTGTCAGTACCTGGCAGGGCTAAGGCAAGTTTCTCCAAAAGGCTGTATAGGCTCCAAATGAGCATCCAGTATGTGGTGTTACTTCTTCCATAGCTAGGATTCATGGGTCCAGGAATCAAAGAGTGGAAATGGTAGTGACAACATTCACTATCACTACCCTAGTAAGCCACCAGCAAAAATTTTTCTTCCTGTTCCTATGATCTTCTGCTCTGCTGGCCTAGAGGAATTAGTTCCAAAGGAAGGAATGTTCTACCAGGAGATGTAACAATGATCCCATTGAAATGGAAATTAAAAGTGCCACCTGACCACTTTGGGCTTCTCATGTGCCTGAAAGTTAGGGTTTTGGCTAGGGTGACTAATCCTTAACACCAAGGGGAAATTGGGCTTGTACTTCATAATCATGGTAAAAAAAAAGGAGTATGTCAGATATACAGGAGACCCCTAAGTCATCTCTTAATATTACCATGGCCTGTGATTAAGGTCAATGGAAAACTACAACCCTATCCAGGCAGGACTACTAATGGTCCAGGCTCTTCAGGAGTGAAAAAGTTTCAGGTCATCCCACAAAGTAAAGAGCCATGACCCAGCTAAGTTACTTGCTGAAGGCAAAAGGAATACAAAATGAGTTAGTGGAACAAGGTAGTTATAAATGCTAGCTATGACCAAGGATCAGTAAGAGAAACAAAGATGTAATTGTCATGAGTATTTTCTCCCTATTTTGTTATATGTTTGTGTATGTGTGATTTTTCTTTCCTCCCTTTCTCTCTTATGTAAGATAAGATGTGTTGACTTCATTTCATAGTATTTAAGTATTACTAATTTACATCACGGTATTCAAGTCATAGGAAATAAAGGAGAAGACTAAACATCACTCCAGGACTTTACCTTCTTTTTTGGGGAAAGGGTTGGTGCATTTTCAGTCGTACATAGGATAGTTGTATCATGTTAAACAGAATTATGACCATGTTATTTTCTTTATTTGGAGATTAAGTATGGTTTAAGGAAATGTACACAGTTGCCAAGATGACAAGGTGTAGAGTTTTGTGGGTTTTTTTTTTTAAGATTTTATTTATTTGACAGAGAAAGAACACAAGTAGGCAGAGAGGCAAGCAGAGAGAGAGAGAGAGGAGGAAGCAGGCTCCCTGCCAAGCAGAGAGCCCAATGTGGAACTAGATCCCAGAACCCTGAGGTTATGGCCTGAGCTGAAGGCAGAGGCTCAACCCACTGAGCCACCCAGATGCCCCAAGGTATATTATTGGGGCATCTATCTATCTATCTATCTATCTATATATATATATATACACACACACATCATATATATATATATACTGGTATATATTGATGGCTAATTTTTATATTTGTTTTTATTTATTTATATATTTATTTGAGAGAGAGGGAGAGAGAGTGAACATGAGTTGGGGTGGGGGTGGGGAGGAGCAGAGCGAGCAGGAGAGAGATTCTTCTCATAACCCTGAGATTATGACTTGATCTGAAACCAAGAATTGGGCACTTAACTGAATGAGGCACCCCAGGCTAATTTTATGTGACAGGTTGATGAGGCCATAGGGTACCCAGATATTTGGCTGAACATTATTTCTGAGTGTGACTGTGAGGTTGTTTCTGAATAAGATTAGTGTTTCAAGCAGTAGACTGAAGCAGAAGTATATTGCCATCCCTAATGTTGGGGGCATCATCCAATCCCGGGAGGGCCTGACCAGAACAAAAAAGGTGAAAGAAAAAAAAGAATTTGCTTTCTCTGCTGGCTGTTGAGCTGAAACAGTCTTCTTTTGCCCTTGGACTCAGAGTAGGAGTTACATCATTGGTTTCCCTGGTGGTTAGGTCTTTGGACTTGGACTCCATCATGGCTTTCCTAGGCCTTCAGCTGGCAGATGGAAGATCATGGACATCTTGCCTCCATAGTCACTTGAGCTGATTCCTTATAATTAATCTCTCTGTTTCTCCGTATGTATACATATCCCATCAGTCCTGGTTCTCTGGAGAACCCTAATACAATGGTATTATTCTGTTTTACAGATGAGGACACGGAAGCTCAGAGAGCCAACTGACCTAATGTCTGTGATGAAGTATATAGCAGGCAGGCCCAAGTATGAACTAGTCCCTGTGATGGAGTGGCCCACTCATTCTGCTCCACCGTGTCCCACTACCTCAGCTGTGCTGTGCACTTAAGAGCCTGGGTGGATTGATGAGGTTTGTCACTGGAAACTTTCCACTTAACCCTCCACATTCTCCTCTCTCACCCCTGCCCCACTTCCCCAGTGCCTTCACAATAATTGCTAATGCATTTAGTGTCTTACTCTTGGCTGGTTACTTACCAAGTATATAGTCATAACTAAAGTGTGAGGTGATAGGACTTAGCACCTACTAAGGTATATTTGTATTTTACGAGGAGACTCCTTAAAGATGGAAAATTCTTTTGTAACTCAAATGCATGAGGTTTTAGTAAAAGATTGCCAAAATTGTGGAGTTTATATTTTGGACACAGAAGGTTTCTTCTGGTGTCTTCTTAGACCTCACCTAGAGACAGCTTAATTCCATTTGCTAGAGTCATAAGATGCTGTGTTTCTTCTATCCTCCATAGCATCTATTGTGGTGCTCTAGTAAGCATCCAATTAATAGGTAGAGCAGGATGATGAAAATGTAAACACATCAACAGAAAATATACTTGTAGCTATGGTGATGCTTAATTCTCTACAATAAATGGTATAATTTTAAACATTATTTTTCTGTTTCATCAAAAGGTTCAAGTGTGTCTTTTAAGATGGAACACGTTTTTGTGTGCCTTTATGCTGGGTTAAGCATTTACATTACAGGAATTCATAATATCATTATGCAGCTTTCAGAGGAGTACACTAAGGTAGCACAGAATTTTCTGTCGTTTTCTATTATATTTTATAATAGAAGTCATTAACTTTTTTTGAAAGAGCTGATTGTCTATATATGCTGGAAAGCTAGTTCTGTAAGATTACAACTTAATGTCACAGCTATTTGTAACTATTAGTTAACTTCCATCTTGTTAACTATGATAATAATTCCACGTGCCCATTATGGTGCCACCTCATGGCCACAAGTATCCTGGTAGACATAGCTTGAGTACAGGGTACTACAGTAAATCCTGTCAAGTGAGACTTTAGATTGGCAAGTAACTTTAGGAAAAATGACTTTTTTTCATGTAACATCAATTGTTCTTCTTAGAAAATCATTAAATATTTCTTTAAAAAAAAAAGATTTTATTTATTTGTTTGAGAGAGAGACAGTGAGAGACAACATGAGCGAGGAGAAGGTCAGAGGGAGACGCAGACTCCCCATGGAGCTGGGAGCCTGATGCGGGACTCGATTCTGGGACTCCAGGATCATGACCTGAGCTGAAGGCAGTCGCTTAACCAACTGAGCCACCTAGACGCCCCATTAAATATTTCTTTATGCTAAGTCATCTAAACTGAGAATATTTGCCTAGAAAAGGGAGAATATAAGATTGGAAAATAAGAGAAGAGAAGGTGGATAGTAGAACAAAAGTCATCTTCAGACTTTGGAGAGAGAAAATGAAGTCGAATTAAAAAACAAAACAAAACAGAACCAAAAAAAAAAAAAAAAAAACCACCTTATTTGAAACCACCACAATGCAGAACTGCACTCCTGTCTTTAGGAGTAAGCTCCAAAAGAGATTTGGCCAGAGTCTTCTGATAAGTTCTACTTTCTCTGGAATTACCTTCCCTTGGTAGAAGTGCTAGGACAATCCCCTCTTTGGGACCTAGATCCTCTAAGCAAATGAGACCATTTTTTTTTCCTTCTAACTTTAAACTCTCTCTCGAAGTAGTTAACACCGTGGGCATAGATACTAAGTTGACTGATGCAGGTTTGTTAAAGTTCAGCAACCCAAGTAAGTATTAGATATATGTTTGAAATGTAGATTTTGAAAGGGCTAGTGGGCTGCTCTTGTCTAGGCAACCCACCCCTGGATGCCTAGCTATCATCTATGTGACAGCCTTCTCACGGAAGCTGGACCACACTCAAGACAAGCTGGACTATTCCCCGAATTTCATGAATGGTAGAGCAGTAGTCTTAAGTCCAGATTCCAAGAACACCCTAAGACAACAGGGAAGAACATGCTTCTAGTTTCTTATTGTTGTTGTGTCCTCTGGAATCCACTGGCAGAATTACTGTTCTCTCTGGACTGGACAGAAAATGTCCTATTGTTCCATACGCTGCTGGAAAAATTCTATCTACACCTCTCCAACATCAGATGTTAGACTCTTTCTGAAGTGGTAAACCACTATAAACTTTAACTGTCCTCTTTGCCGAGGGATACTTCTCTGTCTTCTCTACTAAAATCTAGATGGGGGTGCCCATGAAACTGGCTTGGGTTGTATCCATTCATGGGAAGACAAACACAGTGCTAGAGTCCTGCTTCTAACTAACCACCTACAGTAATACTGCTTAATTATATGATTATACTGGGTTGTAAGAACTGAAAATGGAGTAAAAGGAATCTTCTCCACAATTTAAGGCAGTTTAAAACTGCTGATGATATAGCCTGAAGCATTTTTTTTACCATTCATTCATCCATTTGTTCAACAAATGTTTATTGACTACAGACTAGGGGCAGGCACTATTATGAGCTTTCGGTGAACAAAAGCCCTCTTTCCTCTCAAATTCCACTCTAGTGAGCTAATAAACCTAGATTCTATTTCAAGTGTAAGAACCCACTCATTAATATTTTGGAAGGTTTTTTTGCCTGTGTGAGTCTGAGAAGTTAAGATCTTCAAAGTTAGGTGATGTTTCTTGAACTGGAAGTCATATCCTACTGGTTGATGGTTAATGGTTTGTTAGAAAGTGGTAAGTGCTATGGGGAAAAAATAGAGCAGAGTGAAGGGGTTCCGAAGGGTGGGTTTGGAAGAATTGGGGCACACTGCATTTTTAAGTAGGATGGTCAGAATAGGTGGCACAGAAAAGATGATGCCTGAGCAAAGGTTTTCATCACCGTTATCATAACTAGTGTTCCAGCTAACTGCTTTCTGCACATTATCTTATTTAAATCTCACCACGGGTGTGGTCACTGAAGCTTGAAGAAGTTAATTATTTACTCTGAATTACACAGCTATTTAGTAAAGGTGATAGAATTTAAACTCAGGACTATCTGATTAAAAGTCCAAGTGACATGAAACTGTTGTGTCTCAAGGCAGTGGTTCACAAACTGTGTTTGGAGGTTGCACCGAAATTTGATGTGACATTAGTTTTTCAAAACATCTATTATTAGCCATATCTTTAAAACGTGTATTTACAATACTATAATCCACATGTTAACATACTGGAGAATTCTTGACCTCCGAAAACGGAACTTTTTGAATGCCTGCATGCATACTTTTTTCGACCTCTGTGCATACATTTGAATGCTGTATAAATGTTTTATTGGTTACACATGTTTAAATTTTGTATGATTTTTTAAAAAATCAGGTCTTGGCATGTCTGTTCAACATAAAACTATGAAATACCTCATGGGTAGCACAGGGTAAGATCAGAAATGTCTGCTGGGTATGTGTTCTCATCATTATGGAATTGTTGACAATTCATTAACAAGGGAACCCATAACATGTTTATATAATGTGATATGAAAGGTAATTTAGTACTGTTTGTTAGGTTTAGATGCTTTTTGCCTGACTTATATTTGAGTAAAGCTGAGATATAATTAGTGACTAAACCTTGATTTTATCTTAAATTTTGAATTACTTAATTGAAGAATATCTTGAGAATCTTGAGACTATGGGAAAGCTTGGGTTTTGTTTGCTTGCTTTTAAAACTTATCATTTAAAATTACTTATGTAGATCAAGGTTTTGTTTTTCTTTTAACACTATGTAACCAAGTTAGAATATTGGAATAGATTTAATAGTGAGACTGACATGGCTGGAATATTATGCTAATTTTTATAGTTATAAACAAGGATATGTTATAATCAGCAAATAAATGTTTATAGTTATAATAATCATATGTTAAAATACACGATAGGCAGTATATTTATAGAAACAATATAACACTTTCATCTATTTATGTTTTGAAGCATAATTTTAAAAATATCAAGGGGTCGGGCATACATTAGTTGAAATCCATTGATGTAAACATGGAAATGATTCTAAAATGACAACTACCTAAGGAATTAGGAAATAGCATAGATTGTGCCCATACTTGCCCACATGAAACTAGGAAATATTGCTCCTTTTGTGAATATAAAATAGTTCAATGATCAAAACAGTTTTTTCTCATCTATTTTAATCTATATAATTATACCATTAAGGAAATAGAATAGTGTAAAAGCCTTCATAATTTCATTACTCAATCATTGACGTTAGGTAATGGAACTTGAAGGGACATTATTGTTGGGATGTTGGGGGCAAGATAATTCACTTGAATTTAAGACTGCCACTGTTATGTCAACAGACCCCTATAATTTCACCTCGTCACCCCTCAACGCACTTACAGACTTAAACCTAAAGTTCTTATCCAGGTGGAATGTACACTACTTATTGCTAGTTCTAACATGAGATGTAGGCATTAATAATGTCATTTCCATAATTATTGCTTTGGTCACTAAAGTGAATTCTCTCCAGTGGTTGATTAATAAGCTGAAAATGGTTTCCTTTATACGGAAACTATATTTTAATGTGGAAAAATCAAGACATACAATATAAACCCAAAACTTATTTTGTTTTGAACTAGTGGAATTATTTAAATGGAGGTGAAATAGTAAGAGAGAGAAAAATGTACCCACCACCTCTAGGAGAAAACTAGACAAGGGTGTTTATAGGCACATCTTAAAAGAAGAAATATTAATGAAAAGAAACACCTGAAAGCTGTTCAGCCTCACTAAGGATGAAAGAACTACCAATTACAGAAAGCATAGCATGTCTTGCTTATCAAGATTCACGGATGTGTGGATCAGTGCACATGACAGGCACAGTGGTCCTCCTTTACGTATGGTTTCATTTCCCGTGGTTTCATTTATCCTCCAACAACCCTGGTCTGGAAGCAAGTGATCTTCCTTCTGACATATCATCAAAAGGTCATCAGTAGCTTGATGTTATGTCACTCATAATGACCGCGCCCTTCACTTTATTTCATCTTATCACACAGACATTTTATCATCTCACATTGTTGCAAGAAGGGTGGGTACAGTACATGGTTATTTTGAGAGAGAGAGAGAGAAAACACGTAAAATAACTTTTATTACGGTATATTGTTATAATTGTTCTATTTTATTATAATTATTGTTAACCTCTTGCTGATCCTAATTTATAAATTAAACTTTATTATAGGTATGCATGTACCAGGAAAATAAAGTATATATGGGGTTTGATACTATCCTTGGTCTCAGGCATCGACTGGAGGTCTTGGGACGTATCCTTCATGGATAAGGGGGGAAATACAGTACTTCTTATGGACATGTGAGTTAGTATAGTTTTGGAAGTTCATATGACAATATACATAAAAATATAAATGTTTGCACACTCCTTGGCTTGTGAATTACATTTCTATAACTGTATTCTAAGGACATAAACATAAATGTCTACAAATCCCATTTGTACTTTTTGATGTAACATTGTTTATAATCTGGGGGTGGAGAGGAGAAAAAATATAATGTCTAATAAAGAGGAAAAGATAAAATTAATCTAATTAAATATAAGACATGAGATTTTATATAGTTATGAAGTTTCATTTTTCAGAAATAATTCATGATAAATTAAAAGTATAGTACAAAGAAATACCGTGTAATAATCATGTGTAATCTATACACATACATTTAGTACAAGAATTGGAGAAATGCTCATTTCTTTTGGTGATTTCTTTTTTTTGCTTATTTGTACTTTGTAAATTTTCTAATAGTAAGTAAGCAATATCATTTTCCATTTTTTAATGGAAAATTTCAAACTTACACAAAAGTAGAGAGAATAGTAAAATGAACCTACATGTATCTAGTTATTCCACTCCAACAGCTATCAACTGAAGTCCTTTTAAAACAATTTTTTAAAAGTTTAATTACCCACAAACCATTGTGTTCAAACTCCCTGGAGCTAATGATCCTATTAATTATGATTCTTCATAAAGAATTTCTCATATCTTCCCTTGAAAAATAACTTGTTTCCACAGCCCAAATCCTGTTTCCAAAACATTGACTTAGTCACTAAATTTTTTTATAAAGGACAACTAAAAGCATTTCAATGTTGTTAACAAAAATAGTACATCAATAATATGATTTCTTATTTTTTTTTTTTGAAGTAAAAAAAAAACACCACATCTCTGTTTTCTGGCAGTTAGTCATTGCTTCTTTGAATATATAAAAAAGGAACCTATGAACAATGAGATCCAAAAGGTGATGTGTACTCTTCGCCGTGCCTTTCTTTCTCTAGGTTAGGGATGAGGCAAAATTTGGTAAAGCACATTTAAGTCAAAGGATCTCTATATTCCGTAATCAGTTTTAGGCACTCTTCCATTCTTGAATGCAGAAACTGAAATACAGAACATGCTGTGCAAGCAGATGTTTACCAGGGTTTTCTAGGAGAAGTGAAGACCCAGGTTTGCTCCAAAGGATTATGTGCTTACATGAGAAAAAAGGACCCCCGCAAGTTAAAATGTTTCCCTCACTGAAGAGTAAAAGACACAAAGAGGTGCATCAACCACCATCCAGTATGTTTACAACTAGAAACCTTTGTCCAGACTCTTGAGTTTGTACCAAGCTTTAAAGACAACTTTTCACACTGTGTGTTAGCAGGAGTGTGTGCATTTTGATAGACTAACCCCTTAGTCTTAATTGTGCAAACTTAATTGTGTACTATTTTTTAAAAATCCTGGATAATTTACTTTTGGATAGTGGAAAATTGTTTCCTTTTTTTTTTTTTCTCCCATAAAGCCCAATACTGTGATTCCAGTTCACTCAGTATAACTGGACCATAAAAATAATAAATGTGTGACAACATGAGTATAAACATAATAAATGTCATGTTTTCACATGGCAAATTGTCAATATCTATTGACATTTGTTCTTATGGCATCTATTAAGGCCACACCATATTTATTAACTCTGGTTTGATTACACTGCTCCATTAACTTGGTAATTTCATTATAGTTTAAAAGGGATTTTAGCTGCTGAACTTAGTTTAAATTTTATGCACAAACCCAGAAGTCCTTGGGCAGTGAACACATTTTATATATATATGAAATAAATAATTAATGAATAGAAGTTATTTTGGAGAACAGAAAACAACAGAATGAGGATCAGATAACTTTTTAATGACACAAACTGAGAAATTGCTCACAGAGATTATAGTCATAAACTGAGCCAGGTATATTCATTCATATGCTTGTTAGTGTAATACTTTGGAGTGGAAATACCCATGTCAGAGGGAGACATTACTCCAGAAAATAGATACTAAGCCCACATGGACAGGGTGAACAATAAAGCCAGATGTTTGTATGGGGCGAGAGTCTGAGTGAGTTTGTTTGCATATGAGCTAATTTTAAACATGATGTTGCAGAAATTGATGAAAAAAAAATTCTTCCCCTTCCTATAAATCCTACAAAAACTGCCAAAACTTACTAAAAGCTTCTTTAGCCTGTAGTTAGTATCACCAGTAAAATATAGACTCTTAGTCTGTTAATTTCGGTAACATCCACTGACAAGTTACTAACGATACCTGGGCTTGACCCTTCAGTCCTCAGCCCACTAATTGATTTAATTTATTATCCTTTCTGAAGGCACTTAGAACATCAAAAAAATTTTTTTAAAGCCTTGGAAACAAATGAGTAAACACATGCTCTACTTATCATTTTGTCAGACTGAACAAAGCTCTTTGGATGTGCTCAATAGCTTTTGGATAAAGACCATCGCAATCAGTTAAAAAAATGAACTTCATTGGGATCAGAAAGTTTTGGCAGAATCTATTAATTTTTATGAGCATTAACTGACAAAAATCTATGTATTTGATGTAACCTATATATATGTAAAACACTCCCTCCATGTTAACATCGTGAATGGAGAATCAGGCAATTCAAATAAAAATTGTAGCATATGGTAGAGTCTTTACAATGGTGGGAAGATAGGCCAAAAATTATGTTTGTAAATTTCTGAAATGATTTCCAGAAACGCATTACAGGCTAAGTGCTTTATACAGTATGTATTGTTAGCAGGTGTTATGTGCACTTTATTTCTTACACACAATGCTGACATTTTACTCCTTTATACTCTTTAAGGGAACAAGCAGCATAATTGGAATTCCTTTGAGAATGATTTGTTAGTTATTCTGGACCTTTATAGGGAGTAAATGGTAAATAAGAGCTGAGTTTTTGGACATTAGTATCTATTGGTTGAGCAGATTATACTGTAAATTTTAAAAAGGAAGGGCAATTTAGGCAATGATGCTAACAGCTGCACAGTTATTGTGTAATAGTGGCCCACCTGGGCTGAATTGTGAATTACAAAACAAAGCTGAATGCTTTCAATTCCATGATGTATTATGCTACAAGGGAAGCTCTCAGCTAAGCAAAATGCAGAGCTACTGTCAGACCATCCCTCTGCCAAATGACTACTGCACTGAAGAATGACTGCAGTGATATCACTTGGTGAGATCATCACGCTCTCCTTCTCTTAATGCTTCCATCATTTCTGATCCCAATTTTGCATCTCGGTCATTTATTTTTGGTAATGAATTGTTTGATCCCCCTTCACTTTGGTAGACCTTATATCAATTTTTTTAAAACTTACTCAGCGCTCTGAAAATGAGAACACCAGAAGTTTTTTCCCACCTTCATTACGAAGAATGTAATTGGTAAAAAATATCTAGGCAAGGAGTTACGTGCTATGATTTATATATGTCAAGTACAATTATTGTAAATATCAAGGAATGTTCTTATAAGTGGATTCAACACAAGCCTAGTTGCACTTAAGAATTTACTACCAAAAGATGTGATTGATATGCTTCCCATAACTTAAGGAAGAAGAAAAAAATATTTTCTATATCTCCATCAGGACTCCAACTCTGCAATCCTCCCATAGTCCTTTCTATTTCTTAGTGTTGAGGATAATGCAGGCTTCTAGAAACATGAATTCTTAGAAAAAGGAGTTGAGACATAGGGAAACCATGTGGTCTTGCTGTGAATCATCACAAATGAGAACCAAAAGAAAGCTGGGCCTTATATCAGCACTGTTTTCTTTCCAGGTTTTGCTAAATCCGGCTAAGCTTTACAAACACTTCAGGGAAAGGTTAGAGTTCTGCATTATTCCTTGATCTTTCCTATGACCCTGAGAAGTCACTTAAGCATACATATGTGCTTGAGATGTATTTTAAGCCACCTTTCAAAATGTATCAGTAGTAAAGAGTATTCTTTTGGATACTTTCTCTTCACAGGCACTCAGACAGAAGCATGGAAACTGCTATTATATTTTGATGAAGAGAATAATTCAAAATTTTAATAAAGCCAAATGGCTGCCTGGATAAATCTGTTAATCAGTTTCTCTCTTTGCTTGTTTTCTTTCAGTAATGTGGCTTCCATTAGACGTTTCAATTCTGTTTCATTGCTGGTAAGCATCTGTTTTAAAATACAGTTAAAAATTGGTGCTCTTGGTCCAATTCCAAGGGGCAAAATCAGAAGGAATAAGTAATCCCACAGCCTTAAGAAGAACCTTCTAAACCATGAAAAAAAAGTACTAAGTACTAAACTTTGAATAGAAGCGCCATAAATGAGTCTGGAAGCCTCATTTACATTGTAATGTGCACACCAGCATGATGTCATTATCAATTAGTGTGAGTATTTTCTAACAGCCTTCTATTCTGAGTATGTAGTCATTTAGTTTATGGTTATGATTGTGGTGTGTGTGTTTGTGTGCTGGTATTAGAGAGCAAACACTACAGCGGCAATGTCCGTGGAATGTAGTAATACAGAAAAAAATTTATGCCAGCCATGAATCAGTCCTACTTCATTTAATGTTATTTATTGATATGAGGTAGATATAGTACCTCGAAAATCTATGCGTGTTGAGTAGAATAATAAAATCTGGCTGTAATATAATCTTTCTACTGTATGAGTTAAAGCAACTAATAAATGTATATATATATTCTTTTTTGTCAGTCCCATCACAATGTAATCTTTTTTTCTTTTGGATTTTGGAATGCCATAGGTATTGTCAAGAATTCATATTTCATTCTTTGTGTTTTAATGACTCAGTCGGTCTGTTTTGATCATGTTTCAAGAATCCTCGTGCACTGATTAAAAAAGTGGTATCTTGGTGGTGCGGTAAGACTGTCCTCTTGAGTTAAAGGTTAATTCTTTGCAACTCTAGGCTCTCTGGGAGAATCTAGGGGAATACAGGGCAGTTTGCATGGACATTGATGTCATAAGTGAAGCAATCTTGATGAGATGCTGGGCTTCTTGAGCCTGCTTTCTTGGCTTTAGGCTACCTTTTAAAATTTAATTTAATTTGTTTCTACTTTTCTGAAATATTCTGTAGCTTCCCTAGCCTTATTATTAGTAGTAGTAGTAACATTTCCCACTTTTCTGTATTTTCACATATTAACTCATCCCAATGACTAGGAAAAAAAATTAACTCATGATTTCAGAACATAAATACTTATGATGATTGAGACTCATACATGAATGCTATCCAGACAGTTCATATTTTTGCGGTATTTCTCCGTGATATTCTTACATAATACTGTTGAAAAATATAAAAGGGTTTTCTGAAAAATGTGTACCTTGATTTTTTTTTAAATACCTTAAAATGATGCCTGGTTTATCTGTGTAATTAAAAAAAAAAGGTAAACAAAGCAAAACAATAAGAAAACCCTATTTCTGGACTTTGCTCTAAACATTTTTACAGATAAGGCTGGTTTCCCTCTGGACAAAAGTTTCCATCCAGTATATATCCAGTCCTCAAGGCTCTCAAACTAAAGCTGTATCACTCTGAGCACGCTGCAGTTTCGTGATATGTGTAATGTTCTGTGTCTTTGTTAATCACACAATGGAAGGATTCAACTTACTGAATCATTTGCTTTATTACAACTCCAGAACAGCACTGTAACTGCCTCGTGGGAACTTCCGTGGAGGGAGTTATTCCAAGGCAGTCACTATATAAATACATTCCTTCGATTCCTGTAAATGGCATCAAGATGTTCTGCTACCACTCAGTTAAAAAACAAATTACCCTTTTGATAAAATTTCCTGGTGGAAGTTTTAGTACATTTAATAATTTCAGGTGTTAGCATGCTAAATCGCCAGGGTGGTAACTGAATGGGATAATGTATGCGAGAGCTTTGGTACAGTGTGTGGTAGGTGATGAACACTTGGTGCGTGCTAATATCCAGCAGTGAGGCTGCCTGTTGACCATCTTCACATCATATATTGAGATTCAAATGGACATCCACCTGAACTGTCATGTTCGAAAACTTGGATATGCCTTCCTTTATTTCCCATCACAGACCAATGTGTATTTTTAATCTTATTTTATGTATTTATTTGTTTGTTGTTGTTGTTGTTTATTTTTTAGAGAGAGAGAGAGAGAGCATGCATGCAGAAGAGTGAGCCAGGGCAGGGGGAGAGGATCAGAGGGAGAGTGAGAGAGAGAATCTCAAGTAGGCTTTGCATGAAGCCCAATGTGGGACTCGATCCCACAAACTTAAGATCATGACCTGAACTGAAATCAACAGTCAGATGCACCCTACTTTTTTCTTTTTTTAAAGTATGTGAAACACTTCCAACTGATGCCATCTTCGCTCACCATTTCTGAGATGTTGCATCATCAGCCATAACTTCAGGCTGTCTTGCTCCACCACCTTCTTTCTTGCAACTTACGGACGCTCTCAGTCTCTCTCCAAGCCCTGTCCATAAAAACAATCCCTTTCTCGATCCCACCTTCTCTTTATGCAATTGACTCGGGTTTTTTCATTCCTTCATAGCCAGACTTCTTAAAACCGCCATCTTCTTGATGTCACATAATTTGAAAAACAATGATTGGCATAATGGAATGAAGACAACGCTATAGTAGTGTGTCTAGCATCTTCCGGGTCAGTTACAAATTGAGTATCAATCAAAAAAAGAAGATGCTATATAAGATTTTACATGGCTGCCTTCTGGTATCTCCATTGTGACTATAAGAATTCTCATATACAATGGGAAATGCCCAGAGAGGAAGAAGCCCAGATAGATGCTTTCTATCTCCTAGCTGCCTATGAACTCGTTGTGGAGATGATCACATAAACAGAAATCACAGAATGAAAGAGAGGATATTGGTTGGGTGTGAGTGTGTGTGTGTGTGTGTGTGTGTGTGTAGGGGTATTGGTAGCAGTGTTTTGAGCAGGGTCAAAAGTCTTGGTGGAATGTAGCAAGGTTGAGGAGAGATAGTTTCAGGTTGTGGAATGCTAAGTAATATGGTTAATGATGGAAAAAGGAAAGTAAAATGTGTTTTGTAGACAGCAAGGAACAAAATGCCTGGTAAAGAACATTTTTATGGGAGAATAGTGCAAATCAACGCAAAAATATTATTCAACGTTCACTTTATTTGACAAATACGTTCCTGGAAAGTGAGAGGACATAAGGATACTATACCTGGCTCTTCTAGAAATAATGACAACTGGCCCTCTCATAAATGAATGAATGCTAAAGAATCAGATTCTCAGTTCTCAGTCTTACCTTAGTGTGACTGAGGCTATTGCATTAACTCCTTCAGGCTTGTAGGTGATCTATTATTTGCTACATGCACCTGCCATTTAATGTGTTAATAAAGAGGGCTGAGTGTTGTGGGCCTCTTGGATGTTATTTTAATAAAGATTTGAATGCTATTCGTGTCAACCTAATTTTTACTATTAACCACCTTAATAAATCTCTGTGTTATGTGGTACACTGTGGTACAAATTTGGGGATAAATTATACACAATTTATGAAATGTTAGCAATCTCACAGGCCCTGGGTCATTTTCACATTCCACAAAGCTCATTGATATGGATAGGACCCCCTTTTATAAAGGAGTTCAATTAACCTTACTTCCTCAGGATGTAACTTACTCCTCAAAGCTATATAAGATTTTACATGGCTGAAAAAAAAAAAAAGATTTTTCATGGTTGGAGGTCCGTTTAATAAACGACTTCTTCTGTGCGCTAGGTAGGACCCAGGAGACCTGAAATTGTTCATGTGGCTTCTAGTCATCTACAGACTTCTTGTACTTATTTATTGCTCTGTGACAATATTATATTGATACACCGTATGCCAGTTTGTCAGACTGGGTCATTCCATGTAATGTTGCAAAATATTTCTGATTTTTTTCCCTTCTGAAAGACTGTGTCCTTCTAAAGAGCTTCTGTGCAATACACATGCAATAGTGATTTTAAGAAGTGATGGGGTGAGCTATAGCTCTGGGGCTAGAAGGTGCAGACAGGTTATCTGCTTTGTATGCAAACTGGTAGATGTCTGATGATGATAGAGTGTTATTATAGAAAACATGAAATCAGGCCTTGATTCAGTGACTTGATACTAGCTTTTCATCTAAAACATCATTGTCAAAGGAACTCTATGACACATTTATTCAACCCTGATCTTTGGAAAGCAATCAAAGTAGAGTTTTCCTTTAACATCTGAATTTGACTTTGAGCTCTTGAGCCAATTTGGAAAACAGTGTGTTAAGATGAGGATCACAAGACTCAACAACAAATACTCGTCTTCTTCCTGATTTTCCTATTGGACATTCAAAATCATAAAGTTATTGGCAGGAAAACTGCCAGTATTATAAGTAACATATTTTAAAGATCTATGTAATGTAATATAACAGAATCAGCCAACAATTGATCAGAAAAATCCAAGCTAGACTAAACAGTGTTCTATGCATGGAAGAGCATCAGCCATGTTTCTTTGAACAGAATCTTATTTTTCCTGGTTGTGTTATCCCATGGACTAACTTATCTGGGGATTGAAATTGTCTAGTCATGATTCAGAATCCTTCTAATGAGGTTATAAAAGAAATATCTAATATCACCCAAAAGATAAATTTAGCTCCATATTTAAAGACTAAAACTGAAACTTCATATGAGGTTGCTCTGAAATCTTCCTCTGACAAGGCTTACGTGATTGTATGAGCTAGAAGGGAATTTAAAATTACTCAGTTCTCTGGGTCATTTGCAAGATGAGGAGCCTGAAACTCAGAGGATGGGTTTACTCATGACATTCCTACATTACTCCGCTTCCTTCAAGCAGGTCACAGGCTCTTCCTGGTACCCCTCTGTCACTTACTTGAGGGCATGGGGCTCTGAAAACTCTCTAAGATTCTATAGATCCATCATTTTGTTGTGCTTTGTACCATTTGACTTTTTGAGTGTTGTTCTTGTGAGTGAAGCATGTATCTCCATGAGAATGCCAAAGACTTTAAACAATAATTGCGTTTAGTCTTTTGAGGTTTGGATACATGGTGGGCATTCAGAGTGTAAGCTTTGCTGTTTGACAGACATGGATTCAAGTCCTGTCTCTGCCACCTACTTGGTGACTTTTGACAAGTTACTTAAATGAAGCTTCAGTTTTGTCATAAAGAAAATAGCTTTTGTTTATTATTGTGAACATAATATGTAGTCAATAAATATTACTCTCATTATTTTTCAGTAAATGCTTATACATCACTTGAATCTAGGAAACGGTTCTGAGGCTTCATTACTATGTCCCAAAATATTTTTTACTCCATATTATTTAAAAAGTGTTAAAGATAGTATTTAGGGAAAACAATTGCAGATGTGTTCAACTGTCCCATGCTGGTATTTCTAGATTTATAGACTTTACAATCTCATCTGCATGATACAGAAAAGACAACCCAAAAGGTAACTTAATGATGAGCTGGTGAGTCAAAGGTAGGTGAGTGTTCAAACAAGGTTTGATTCATAAATTAATTATAATATAGAGGTTAAATATAGAGGTTCCTCAAAAAATTAAAAATAGAACTACCGTATGATCCAGGAGTTCCCCTTTGCATATTTATCCATAGAAAATGGGAACACCAACTCAAAGAATATATACACTCCCATATTCATCACAGCATTATTTACAATAAGCAAGATAAGGAACAACATAAATGTCCAACTGTGAATGAACAGATAAAGAAAATGTGGAACATATATACAATGGAATATTATTCAATCATAAAGAAGGAAACCTTGCCATTTGCAAAAATATGGATGGACTTTTAGAGCACTATGTTAAATGAAACAAGTCAGACAGAGAAAGGCAAGGTAAATTAGCCACAAAGATGTAATGTGTAGCATGGTGACTACAAGTACTAATACTGCATAATATATTTGATAGTAGATCTTAAAAGTTATCATCACAAGAAAAACAACTTTGCAATTATTTCTGGTGATAAATGTTAATTAGATTTATTATAGTGATAATTCTGTAATATATACAAATATGGAATCATTATGTTGCACACCTAAAGCTAATATAATATTATATGTCAATTATACCTCAATAAAAAAAATTTTAAAAGAAATTAAATGTCAAAGATCCCATTTTCTTTCTGACTGTCCTCTCTATCTGCAAAGTCTATGCTTCCAAGAAAGGCTCAGCTTTAAGGAACTAAATGCTTCTTAACTCACATTAAGCAGTAAATGAGAGAAGATCTCCGCAGGTAGCTCTCAGAGAAGAGGGTATAAACTTACTTTTTCCAGAAACTCTCAGCAAAGATCTTGTGTTTCATTGACCCTCAATGGGCTCTGGTCATTATGTCAGAGAGTAAATTTGCTGACTCATTTAAGCCAGTCTGGATCCATCTTTGGTGTTGGGGATAAGTCTTCTTTCCATTACTAAACACACTGTTTTGGGAGGAAAATACACTCAAAAGAAAATTAGCGTAGGATTACTAAGAGAGAAAGACAATGGATAACAAGTAAACTAAAGTGCTGTATCTCCCCAAAGCTAGTGGTGTATCCCAAGTTTGAGATCAAATGTTAGATATAACCACAGTTCTTTATTTTATAGATTTTCAAATTCTTTATTTTTCACAGATTAGTAATCATTATAGACATAAGTATATCATCATGAAGATATTTAAAGTATTACTTACTTCTATTCAAATTTTCTCAACCTCCTCCCAAAGCAGTGCCATATGGAAAGTTTTGTCTCGTTGGATGGGAGGTCTAGATCAATTAAATTAAATACAGCACATAGCAGAATCTCTGGAGGATGGTACTTAAAGGGTCGTATTTTGTGTTATGTAACCAAATTTTCTTCTTTAGAAAAAAGTATTATTAAGGAAGATAGAAATGAGATTGCAATGAATTGCTTTGAATCATTTTCACCACAATCAAAATTTCCGCTTTTAGCAATCCACAGTGTTATCAACATTTTATCTTTCTTATTTTTACACATATTATTTAACAAAATACTAATCAAGTTGGAAATTCTTTTCTATTTCTAGCAAAAAAAAATTATGCTCTCAATTCTGACATTCTCAGAACACCATGGATCACACTGCATGAATATCAGAGGATACGACATGTATCTAAGCTAAGCTGCAGTAGCCAAAAATAATTATGGCTCAAAATTACTTTGTATCCCCATGGAGAATATACACCTCACTTACAGGAAGAATAATCACAGAACCAGAGGATGCCAAGTATAACAAAATGACCCAACTATAGAATCCCAGAGGATTTTCAGAACAAAGAATATGGCTTATTTTGGACTTGATGGTTTTTGAGTGCACCAGGGTCTCATGATAGTGACTGAGCAGCTTAGCAGAAGATAGTACATCAGGCAGTCTGGTAGTGCTTGGAGTCAGTCAGAGTCTCGGAGTAAGAATCGGGTGACAGCTACAAATGCTCACACCAGGACAATATGCATTTCACTCAGAATTTCACATACAATTTTGAGGGGTTCATGAACATCCTGAAACTGATTTTTAGACCCAAGCACACATAGACCATTTTTATCAGAATACAAAAGCGAAACTCCCTCTCCTTGAATTTTAAAATATAATAATTGACTTTTTACAGGCATAGCTTTAGGGATTTGAAAGAGCTTGAGTTCACTCTTTCTCAAAATGTATTTCTAGTTGTTCAACCTTGTAGGATTAAGAACATGTGAATGGAGTAAGAAACGTGGAACACTGATGGATTCTTCCAAAGCCTTGCACATAGTAGGTACAATGAATTTTATATAAAGTGACAAAAAATCAGACTTAGAATTATGCTGAGGTAGCAGCTCAATTCTAATGTCACAAAAGTAACATTACATAAATACTTATTACAGCAATTCCCTTTTTTTGTAAATAAAATTTTCTTCATTTGTGAATTTATTAAAATATACAAAATAGTTAAACTGTCTATCTACTCTACTTCTATTTCTTGCCTTTACAACATCTGTGCAATGTTTTCCAAAATAAACAATATATTATGTTCATGGGTATATTCAAATAGTTCTGTGAATATATGTTCCTTACAGTTTATGTTTTAGGGGATATCTTAATTTTGTCTTTTGATTTTTAAAAAACTCTTTTCCTAAATCAGTGTTCTCATTGGAGACGATCCAACACATCAGCTCAAATGTCTGAAAAAACACGATTGGGGGGGGAGGAGTCAAGATGGCGGAGAAGTAGCAAGCTGAGACTGCTTCAGCTAGCCGGAGATCAGCTAGATAGCTTATCTAAAGATTGCAAACACCTGAAAATCCATCGGCAGATCGAAGAGAAGAAGAACAGCAATTCTGGAAACAGAAAAACAACCACTTTCTGAAAGGTAGGACCGGCAGAGAAGTGAATCCAAAGCGACGGGAAGATAGACCCCGGGGGGAGGGGCCGGCTCCCGGCAAGCGGCGGAGCAACCGTGCACAAAATCAGGACTTTTAAAAGTCTGTTCCGCTGAGGGATATCGCTCCAGAGGCTAAACCGGGGCGAAGCCCACGCGGGGTCAGCGTGGCCTCAGGTCCCGCAGGGTCACAGAAGGATCGGGGGTGTCTGAGTGTCGCAGAGCTTGCGGGTATTGGAACGGGAAAGCCGGCTACAGAGACAGAGCCGACAGTAAGCTCGCAGCTCCGTGTTACCTTGAACCGGTCGCAGGCTCGGTGAGCTCGGAGCGCGGCCGGAGGTCAGGCAGACGGGAGTAACTGGGCGCTGTTCTCTGAGGGCGCACTGAGGAGTGGGGCCCTGGGCTCTCGGCTCCTCCGGGCCGGAGACCAGGAGGCCGCCATTTGTATTCCCGTCCTCTGGAACTCTACGGAAAGCGCTCAGGGAACAAAAGCTCCTGAAAGCAAACCCGAGCGGATTACTCACCCCGGCCCCGGGTAAGGGCGGTGTAATTCCGCCTGGGGCAAAGACACTTGAGAATCACTACAACAGGCCCCTCCCCCAGAAGATCAAAAAGAAATCCAGCCGAGACCAAGTTCACCTACCAAGGAGTGCGGTTTCAATACCAAGGAGAGCAGCAGAATTCCAGAGGAGGAGAAAGCCAAGCACGGAACTCATGGCTTTTTTCCTGTGATTTTTTTTAGTCTTGCAGTTAATTTAATTTTTTCTTTTTCATTTTTTTTTTTTTCTCGCCTTCGGGTAAAATTTTTTTTTAACTGTTACCTTTTTCTTTTTTAACGATTTTTTACTAGTTTATCTAATATATATATATATATTTTTTTTACATTTTTCTTAGGTGTTTTCTTTCTTTAAAAATATTCTTTTCTTTTCTTTTTTTTTTTTTCTTTTTTCTTTCTTCCTTTTTGAACCTCTTTTTATCCCCTTTCTCCCCACTCACAATTTTGGATCTCTTCTAATTTGGTTAAAGCATATTTTCCTGGGGTTGTTGCCACCCTTTTAGTATTTTACTTGCCCCTTCATTTACTCTTATCTGGACAAAATGACAAGACGGAAAAATTCAACACAAAAAAAAGAACAAGAGGCAGTACCGAAGGCTAGGGACCTAATCAATACAGACATCGGTAATATGTCAGATCTAGAGTTCAGAATGACAATTCTCAAGGTTCTAGCCGGGCTCGAAAAAGGCATGGAAGATATTAGAGAAACCCTCTCGAGAGATATAAAAGCCCTTTCTGGAGAAATAAAAGAACTAAAATCTAACCAAGTTGAAATCAAAAAAGCTATTAATGAGGTGCAATCAAAAATGGAGGCTCTAACTGCTAGGATAAATGAGGCAGAAGAAAGAATTAGTGATATAGAAGACCAAATGACAGAGAATAAAGAAGCTGAGCAAAAGAGGGACAAACAGCTACTGGACCACGAGGGGAGAATTCGAGAGATAAGTGACACCATAAGACGAAACAACATTAGAATAATTGGGATTCCAGAAGAAGAAGAAAGTGAGAGGGGAGCAGAAGGTATACTGGAGAGAATTATTGGGGAGAATTTCCCCAATATGGCAAAGGGAACGAGCATCAAAATTCAGGAGGTTCAGAGAATGCCCCTCAAAATCAATAAGAATAGGCCCACACCCCGTCACCTAATAGTAAAATTTACAAGTCTCAATGACAAAGAGAAAATCCTGAAAGCAGCCCGGGAAAAGAAGTCTGTAACATACAATGGTAAAAATATTAGATTGGCAGCTGACTTATCCACAGAGACCTGGCAGGCCAGAAAGAGCTGGCATGATATTTTCAGAGCACTAAACGAGAAAAACATGCAGCCAAGAATACTATATCCAGCTAGGCTATCATTGAAAATAGAAGGAGAGATTAAAAGCTTCCAGGACAAACAACAACTGAAAGAATTTGCAAATACCAAACCAGCTCTACAGGAAATATTGAAAGGGGTCCTCTAAGCAAAGAGAGAGCCTACAAGTGGTAGATCAGAAAGGAACAGAGACCTATACAGTAACAGTCACCTTACAGGCAATACAATGGCACTAAATTCATATCTCTCAATAGTTACCCTGAATGTGAATGGGCTAAATGCCCCTGTCAAAAGACACAGGGTATCAGAATGGATAAAAAAACAAAACCCATCTATATGTTGCCTCCAAGAAACACATTTTAAGCCCGAAGACACCTCCAGATTTAAAGTGAGGGGGTGGAAAAGAATTTACCATGCTAATGGACATCAGAAGAAAGCAGGAGTGGCAATCCTTATATCAGATCAATTAGATTTTAAGCCAAAGACTATAATAAGAGATGAGGAAGGACACTATATCATACTCAAAGGGTCTGTCCAACAAGAAGATTTAACAATTTTAAATATCTATGCCCCCAATGTGGGAGCAGCCAACTATATAAACCAATTAATAACAAAATCAAAGAAACACATCAACAATAATACAATAATAGTAGGGGACTTTAACACTCCCCTCACTGAAATGGACAGGTCATCCAAGCAAAAGATCAGCAAGGAAATAAAGGCCTTAAACGACACACTGGACCAGATGGACATCACAGATATATTCAGAATATTTCATCCCAAAGCAACAGAATACACATTCTTCTCTAGTGCACATGGAACATTCTCCAGAATAGATCACATCCTCGGTCCTAAATCAGGACTCAACCGGTATCAAAAGATTGGGATCATTCCCTGCATATTTTCAGACCACAATGCTCTAAAGCTAGAACTCAACCACAAAAGGAAGTTTGGAAAGAACCCAAATACATGGAGACTAAACAGTATCCTTCTAAAGAATGAATGGGTCAACCGGGAAATTAAAGAAGAATTGAAAAAAATCATGGAAACAAATGATAATGAAAATACAACGGTTCAAAATCTGTGGGACACAACAAAGGCAGTCCTGAGAGGAAAATATATAGCGGTACAAGCCTTTCTCAAGAAACAAGAAAGGTCTCAGGTACACAACCTAACCCTACACTTAAAGGAGCTGGAGAAAGAACAAGAAAGAAACCCTAAGCCCAGCAGGAGAAGAGAAATCATAAAGATCAGAGCAGAAATCAATGAAATAGAAACCAAAAAAACAATAGAACAAATCAACGAAACTAGGAGCTGGTTCTTTGAAAGAATTAATAAAATTGATAAACCCCTGGCCCGACTTATCAAAAAGAAAAGAGAAAGGACCCAAATAAATAAAATCATGAATGAAAGAGGAGAGATCACAACTAACACCAAAGAAATACAAACTATTATAAGAACATAGTATGAGCAACTCTACGGCAATAAATTTGACAATCTGGAAGAAATGGATGCATTCCTAGAAACATATAAACTACCACAACTGAACCAGGAAGAAATAGAAAGCCTGAACAGACCCATAACCAGTAAGGAGATTGAAACAGTCATTAAAAATCTCCAAACAAACAAAAGCCCAGGGCCAGACGGCTTCCCGGGGGAATTCTACCAAACATTTAAAGAAGAACTAATTCCTATTCTCCTGAAACTGTTCCAAAAAATAGAAATGGAAGGAAAACTTCCAAACTCATTTTATGAGGCCAGCATCACCTTGATCCCAAAACCAGACAAGGATCCCACCAAAAAAGAGAGCTATAGACCGATATCCTTGATGAACACAGATGCGAAAATACTCAACAAAATACTAGCCAATAGGATTCAACAGTACATTAAAAAGATTATTCACCACGACCAAGTGGGATTTATTCCAGGGCTGCAAGGTTGGTTCAACATCCGCAAATCAGTCAATGTGATACAACACATCAATAAAAGAAAGAACAAGAACCATATGATACTCTCAATAGATGCTGAAAAAGCATTTGACAAAGTACAACATCCCTTCCTGATCAAAACTCTTCAAAGTGTAGGGATAGAGGGCACATACCTCAATATCATCAAAGCCATCTATGAAAAACCCACCGCAAATATCATTCTCAATGGAGAAAAACTGAAAGCTTTTCCGCTAAGGTCAGGAACACGGCAGGGATGTCCATTATCACCACTGCTATTCAACATCGTACTAGAGGTCCTAGCCTCAGCAATCAGACAACAAAAGGAAATTAAAGGCATCCAAATCGGCAAAGAAGAAGTCAAATTATCACTCTTCGCAGATGATATGATACTATATGTGGAAAACCCAAAAGACTCCACTCCGAAACTGCTAGAACTTATACAGGAATTCAGTAAAGTGTCGGGATATAAAATCAATGCACAGAAATCAGTTGCATTTCTCTACACCAACAGCAAGACAGAAGAAAGAGATATTAAGGAGTCAATCCCATTCACAATTGCATCCAAAACCATAAGATACCTAGGAATAAACCTAACCAAAGAGACACAGAATCTATACTCAGAAAACTATAAAGTTCTCATGAAAGAAATTGAGGAAGACACAAACAAATGGAAAAATGTTCCATGCTCCTGGATTGGAAGAATAAATATTGTGAAAATGTCTATGCTACCTAAAGCAATCTACACATTTAATGCAATTCCTATCAAAGTACCATCCATCTTTTTCAAAGAAATGGAACAAATAATGCTAAAATTTATATGGAACCAGAAAAGACCTCGAATAGCCAAAGGGATATTGAAAAAGAAAGCCAACGTTGGTGGCATCACAATTCCGGACTTCAAGCTCTATTACAAAGCTGTCATCATCAAGACAGCATGGTACTGGCACAAAAACAGACACATAGATCAATGGAACAGAATAGAGAGCCCAGAAATAGACCCTCAAATCTATGGTCAACTAATCTTCGACAAAGCAGGAAAGAATGTCCAATGGAAAAAAGACAGCCTTTTCAATAAATGGTGTTGGGAAAATTGGACAGCCACATGCAGAAAAATGAAATTGGACCATTTCCTTACACCACACACAAAAATAGACTCAAAATGGATGAAGGATCTCAATGTACGAAAGGAATCCATCAAAATCCTTGAGGAGAACACGGGCAGCAACCTCTTCGACCTCTGCCGCAGCAACATCTTCCTAGGAACTACGCAAAAGGCAAGGGAAGCAAGGGAAAAAATGAACTACTGGGATTTCATCAAGATCAAAAGCTTTTGCACAGCAAAGGAAACAGTTAACAAAATCAAAAGACAACTGACAGAATGGGAGAAGATATTTGCAAACAACATATCAGATAAAGGACTAGTGTCCAGAATCTATAAAGAACTTAGCAAACTCAACACCCAAAGAACAAATAATCCAATCAAGAAATGGGCAGAAGACATGAACAGACATTTCTGCAAAGAAGACATCCAGATGGCGAACAGACACATGAAAAAGTGCTCCATATCACTCGGCATCAGGGAAATACAAATCAAAACCACAATGAGATATCACCTCACACCAGTCAGAATGGCTAAAATCAACAAATCAGGAAATGACAGATGCTGGCGAGGATGCGGAGAAAGGGGAACCCTCCTACACTGTTGGTGGGAATGCAAGCTGGTGCAGCCACTCTGGAAAACAGCATGGAGGTTCCTCAAAATGTTGAAAATAGAACTGCCCTATGACCCAGCAATTGCACTATTGGGTATTTACCCTAAAGATACAAATGTAGTGATCCAAAGGGGCACATGCACCCGAATGTTTATAGCAGCAATGTCCACAATAGCCAAAGTATGGAAAGAACCTAGATGTCCATCAACAGATGAATGGATCAAGAAGATGTGGTATATATACACAATGGAATACTATGCAGCCATCAAAAGAAATGAAATCTTGCCATTTGCAACAACATGGATGGAACTAGAGCGTATCATGCTTAGCGAAATAAGTCAAGCAGAGAAAGACAACTATCATATGATCTCCCTGATATGAGGAAGTGGTGATACAACATGGAGGCTTAAGTGGGTAGAAGAAGAATAAATGAAACAAGATGGGATTGGGAGGGAGACAAACCATAAGTGACTCTTAATCTCACGAAACAAACTGAGGGTTGCCGGGGGGAGGGGGTTTGGGAGAAGGGGGTGGGATTATGGACATTGGGGAGGGTATGTGATTTGGTGAGTGCTGTGAAGTGTGTAAACCTGGTGATTCACAGACCTGTACCCCTGGGGATAAAAATATATGTTTATAAAAAATAAAAAATTAAAAAATAAATAAATAAATAAATTAAATAAAATTGAAAAAAAAAAAAAAAACACAATTGGTCCTAACATTGAGAGAAACTATGTGGAAAATTTGTAATGATTTGTAAACATTTTCACACTTATTATGATTCAGATATGGACTGTGGCCCAGAAAAGATTTGGATTTATTTTGATAGTCCCTGTAATTAGCTCAGCAATGTTTTCCTAAGTTATGATTTCATGCTGACTATTAGAAATTGCACATTGTTGAGATGCCACATGCAAAGAAGGTATGGTATTATATGGCAACAATTAAAAACACTACAAAGTAAAGTAAACAGGATTTCAAACCAAGAAAACATGAGGTCAATGTGGCATAAATAGAATTTAGGAGGAAAATATCTAGACTTTGGCATTAGATACCATTCTCTGCACACGGCCCAATTTAGTTTTAAACAAGCACAGCGAAACTTCAGTACGAATGAGGCAACAGGACATGTGGACTTCACTCTTGCATCCCTGGCAACAGTCTGAAGATCAAGGACACATGTCTTGACCTAAATACTTGACCACCAGTATCTTTTCTTCTAAGAGGTGTGAGAAGCAGGATTGGCTATATTATTTGGGGGAGGGGAGTGCAAAATGAAAATGCAGGATTTCTTTCTTTCTTTCTTTTTTTTTTTTAAGATTTTATTTATTTATTTATTTGACAGAGAGAGAGAGAGGGTGAGAAAGAGATCACATGTTAGTAGAGAGGCAGGCAGACAGAGGGAGAAGCAGGCTTCCCTCGGAGCAGAGAGCCTGATATGGGGCTTGATCCCAGGACCCTTGGATCACGACCTGAGCCAAAGGCAGAGGCTTAATCCACTGAACCACCCATGTGTCCCAAAAATGCAGGATTTCTTGATCAACATTCATCTGAACAAAAATTCAAGATGGTAACAGCAGTGCATTCAACCAAGCACAGATCCTATGCCACTGCCGGTCCTGGTGACAGAGGAAGGGAGTAGGAGAGACACATTTGTATCCTGTCTGTCCCAGTGCTGGCTCCTGGGCTCCGAGGAGATGCTCAGACCAAGCCCTGGGGAGTGGCCAGTGCTCTGTGTGGTGCAAGTTTCAAGGCGATTGAGATGATACGGGCTGCTCCTACCCGAAATCTATCCTCTGGATAGGTTGTGAGGATTAATGAGTTAATATCAGAAATTGCTAGAGGGCAAATCTTCACTTGCCTAAAAGAGCATAAAATTTTTATTTTGTCTTTTATGCTTTCTGACAATCCCTTCAGTTTGCCACTAGGCTTTTAGTGGAGCGTGTGGAGAATTTAGGACAAGATGATGAATCTCACTCAAGGGCATCTCGATAGCTTTGCAAACTTAATGCAATAATGTAGGTCTTGGGCCCTGTGTCATGGAGTAAACGAAGACAGCAGAAATTCAGATAAAAGAGGCTATAGCTCATCCTCTTGTTATTATTTAGGAGACAAATTATGGCAATGAATTTTTTTAAATCTTAAAATCCTCTTTATCATTGCACAGCTACCTAATTTTATTTTGAGTAACTACAATGCTATAAAGATACTTGGTGGAGTATTGAAGGCCATATTTTCTTTTAAATGGTGTATAAAGAATACGCTTTGGCCCTTAAAAGGAGAAGAAGCGGCGGCCAGGTTGTACATCTGGAAACTGGGTAAAGCCCCAAGTGGAAGCTGGTGCAGCAGCTGAGATGGAAACAAGGTTGCAACATCTTTTGCTTTGGTGCCCAGGTGAGAGGGCAGGAGGCAGGCTCCTGCCCCATTGCCAGGGCCCTGGGCTGGGTCTCTAGTTTTAGGAACCACTCTAGGGCATCTCTTCCCCCGAGTCCCTAGCAAAAAGGTGCCATTGGGGCATTTAACACGTGAACTCCAACACCTGAGCTGAAAAAGATAGGTGAACTGTAAGCAGAGAAAACAGGCAGCAGCATCCCAGGGAGAAGGGACAGAGGGACAAGAGCCCAGAGGGAGCATACCCTCAAAGAAGCTGGGACGCACCTGCTACATCTGTACTGGGGAGCTGCTTTCTTTCCACACGTTCCCCTGTGCTATGTGTCTTCCAGTGTGTGAGTAGAAGTTACACGAAGTCTTCCTTCCAAGAAACCCTGGCGGATGGAGGGATTCGGTTCCTGCCACGCATCTAGGAGCTTTCAGACTGGCAGTGGAGAGAAGGGGATCGAAGATGCAGAAAACGACTCAGAACATTGTCAGGGCTTTGATGAGGAGACAGAAAGAGAGAGGTTAGCAACGGTTTCCTGGGGGAGGCGTTCGGGGGCCAGGCCTGGAGGTCTGTGATGGAGCGAGTGGGCAGAAGCGAGAAGGGAACACTCTTTACAACCGCGTGCCCACCTGGTGCCAGAAGGGAGCTGAGAACTTTTCATAATTCATCTCCTACAAACTTCATGAATCCCCTGCAATTAGCTTTATTTAAAGATTAAAAAAACTAAGATTGTATTTATTGATTCGACAGAGAAAAAGGAAGAGCGAGAGCACAAACAGGGGGAGTGACAGGCAGAGAGAGAAGGCTAAGTTGGCTCTCCCCTGGGCAGGGAGCCCGATATGGGTGGGGCTCAATCCTAGGATGCCGGGATCATGACCTGAGTGGAAGGCAGTGGTTTAACCAACTGAGCCACCCAGGTGCCCCTAAAGATATTTTTTTTTTTTTTTTGGTCTCATTCATGACCAAAACTTCAGAATGAATGAATGAATTAATAACTTCCCTCATACACACATAAAAATGAGACATGATTAAGATCCTCAGAATAGTTCAACACCAAAAATATTATACCCTTCCCTATATATAATTCAGAATAAGATAAGATATCATACATTATATTCATATATATGCTAGAGTCAAAATAGTTTACTTTCAGATTTTCTTACAGCTAAATCCTGGGTAAGTCAATTAAAGGTTGACTTGTATCAGGTTTGAGGGAACCTCATTTGGCTGTGCCTTTATTATGAGCTCTCAGCTAGCTTCTTAAATAAAGCAGAAATTGCACCCAAGGGTGACAGAGGCAATAAGTGGCAGAGCAAGTATTCAAACTTTGATCTGTCTGATGCCAAAGCCCAGACTCCCAATCACGTGGCTTTCCCAGTGAGCCATGCCTGAGATCCATCCAGCTCCTTCATGTTATTTAACTCACAGAGTCATGTGGGTGGAGACAGAACCTCTATGAAGAGACAAAGGCTTCCTAGGACACTCCTTGAGACTTTGCCACAGGTTTTTAAGTCACATAAAACCTCCCTTGTATCTATGGTATATTGTTAGATGACAAAAGCAGGTTGCAGAGAAATGTACACAGCATGATCCCATTTTTTCCTAACAAAATGCTCCTGGATCTACATTTATTGATGTTGTTACCTGTTTGTAGAGTTACTTTGGGTACTGGAAGGAGATTTAGAAAAAGAGGGCAAAACAATAAGTAGTTTCCTAGTATAAAGTAAAGGGAACATATAGAATAATACCATTCAATCTACAATTATCCCAAATAGGTAATCACTGAATATACCTATGAAAAAGTTCTCCAGGTAACACATTCAAAGACAGCACTGATTGGTTTGGGTAGTGAGGCTGTGGGTAGTTTTCATCTCTGATTCCTTCCTTTTGCTATTTTAATTTAGTTTTTGCTCTGGGTAAAATAACAAAGCAAGCATAAAAGATTTCCCCAAATCTGTGTGACCTTAGTGGTGCCTATGGGTGAACAGCCAATAATGACCGAACTATTGGCCATGGAGTCCCCTCCTCAAGGCCACTCAGCTCCCTTCTATGCTTCTGGATGGGGAACTCCTCCCCACTGTGCTCCCACAGGGCCAGGGCAGAGACTAACAGTGGCCAAAAGTCCCTAACCACACACCCTACCCCATGTAAACAGTAAAAAAGGTGCCAGGCCCCCTCTGGGAGCTTGGGAAACTGCGATGTGTCTACCTTGTTTGAGGGGAGGGGGCAACACCCCCCTCCACTCCTGGAGATTGTTGTCCTGCAGGATGGTAAGCCCAGTATCTTTAGATCCCGCAGTTGTTTTGGAGAAGTACAAAATTCAGATATGTATGTTAACACTGTTCATTTTTCATGATTGGCACTAAATCACATCTGAAAAGACGCTATAGGAGCCATGACAGACACACGTACAGTCACATGTCATTGTGCCTGGAAGGGGAAAGGGTACAAGTCAATATTTTGACAAGAGCTCAGGAAAGTTCTGGCATATGGCTTTTGGGTAATGGTAGGGTAGAGTGGTTAGGATGGGAAAACTGAACATTAAGGGAATCACAAAGTCACACAATGGGGGAGAAAGGTAACTGTGGTCCCATAAAAAGACATTGATGATAATTTTTACCAATTCCCCAGCTTTGCTGAGCATCTATCTTTCCTCAGCTATGTATTCTCTCTTAGATCAACTGTTAAACTTGAACTATGGGACTCAAACACCAAGAGGGGCACTTCAGTAAGGAGTAAAGACACTCTCTTTCCAAACCTAATCCCATATGCGCATGCAACCCATACATCCTCTGCATGTAGAAACATGGAGGGTTGTTTTGCTCTTGTTATTACTTAAGAGCCAGGGATAGGAATGAACTGATATAAAGTACTATAGTGTGTCTTTGCATGTTCTGAATTCCAGCATAATTCAATACACCTCCCGCTAAGATATGTCATTCTGCCTCTAGGCAGTACTGTTCCTAAAGTCTTCTTGACATCTGGGCACCTGTGGTATTCATTAAGCCCTCCTGGGAATAAGATCTCTTTACAAATATTCCGAAAGTATCTTTCTATTAGAGAATGAAGTTCTATATCTCCATCAAAAAGATGAAGGTATAACCTTCACCCTGCTATATCTTAAAAGGCAAGGAAAGTAGATTGGCAATGGAGAGAGTAGAATTAGGTCTGTGCCAGCAAGTACTCAAGAGGTATGCCATATGTAGCTCATGACTTGATAGCAGCAAAGCCCTCCTCCCCCACTCTGTGTCTTCAGAAAAGGGGCATGAGAATTCTGGAACATTATACTCTACTAATTTTCAACACTGCTGGAAACTATTGCTTTTAAACATTGAAATATTAAGAATTGTTCTGTACCCAAAACAGATATTCTTATTTTAAAAAGTGCTTCTTCACCAACTATCACAACATTCTTTTTCAAGGAGCTAGCTAAGAGGGAGTACAGTTTTTTTCTGCACTGTAAGGCTGTCTTCTCTGTTCTGGTTCAAGCCAGTAACTCATTTTAAACAACCACAGACCAAGAATTTCGAAATTTCTGAGTCATCGTTCAAACAGCTTATCTCCATGATTCTGAAGACACAGTTCTTGATAACATATTGATTACTATATCCCTAAATGGATATTTCTGGTACATTGCTTGTCTAGCAGCCATATATTCCCACCTATTTGTCTGGGTAATTTCTGGCTTCAGAAGAACATATGGGCCATATTCACAACTTCTACCGTTTTCAATGTTTATCTTTATTTCGTCAAATTTCTTTAGAGTTCTCTCCATTTCCCTTCTGTCTCTTTATTCTCTACATTTTCTTTGATTAGTAATTCATTTACGTAAAGCTCCAGTTTTAAAGTTTGTGCAATAGGCATGCTCAGGGATAAGAAAATGGAAATCCGCAGGCTGAAGTTTTAATCTTTGCTCTGTCATTATTTAACACTAACAATTCAAAGAGGCATTTAAGACACTCTTGCTTAAGATCTCCCACTTACCAAATACCATGAGGGCAGTTTTCTTCTGCCAGCTTAACAAAAATATAGTGACAATAAATAATGCACAGGAATTACTTTGAGAGTCTTTGGGAAAGTCTGTATTTTTGACCTCACCCTGCCAACAGCACTCTTTGCAGCCTATGCCCATCGCTCTGACTGTGGCTTCTCCATCAGAACAGCCCGAGTAACAATTCCTTTCTCTACCTGTTTCACAGAGATGCCTGAGTCTCCAAAGGCAAACGTCATACTTTGAAAAGACAAACGCTGCTAAGAATTTAAGGCGGTGTAGCCTAGCTTCTGGAATAGAAATAGTAATGAGTGGTATGGTTACCCATACCCTGCTCGGTACAGGTACATGCTCTGTGTGTTAATTACAAGATCTCTCATAGTCTTTGTACAGTCTCTGCAATTTGGGTATGATTATGTGCATTTTTATATGGGGATCAGGAAACTAAAACCTGGTATGTGAAAAAGTAATTCAAGGTCACAAACCTAATAAAAGGCAAAACCAGAATTTGAAATTTTTGAGTATTTTTTTTACCTTAATAAATGATGGCTACTTAGTTATCTTATTTATGGACACATATCTATATTTATGCTTGCACAATAGACTTCTATTATAAAAATTTTGGAATATATAGCAATCTGATCTAAATTTCTGAATGTCACTTGTTCATGCATCAAAGAAGATGATAATGCCGAAATGGCTTTAGGGCCAAACAAAGTATTTGAGCATAGTTTCTAAACTGGGTTTATATATAGATGCCACAAGGGAGTATACGTTGTATCTAATCTATAGCGATAGAAAGTAAATTGCCAGGTGCCAGGCGCCAGGGTTAGTTAGGGGGAGCTTAGAAAAGACATAAGGGAACCCCTTGGAGTGATGGCAATATTCTATATCTTAATCGTAGTGCTGCTTGCACAGATGCATACATTTATCAAAACTCATTAATCTCTATATCTAAAATGGGAATAATTTACTCGTGATAAATTATGTCACAATAGACTTGATTTTTGAAAGACCGATTCTGTCATTCACTTGCCATTTCATTAGGCATGTTATTAATCTCTACATCTCATATACCTCTGTGAAAATGGGGAAACTAATTGTGCTCAACTTCAAAATGTTGGGGAGTATTAAATAAAATATACCGTATAAAGAGCTTACTATCATACTTGTTCATAGGAAACATTCAACACATGCTTATTCCACAACAGTCAACATCTGACAGTGTCTTAGGAATTGAAGAATCCGTGATAAATAAGAGAAAGCATCTGCCCTCACAGAACTTTTCCTCTAGACTGGGTGAAACAGACACCAAGCAAATCAACAAAGAAAGGACCAAGACACAGTCAAATAGCAGTAAGAACTATGAAGCCAGGATGTGAATGTGTGGCCGCAAGGATGGTGGCCTTTTTCCTGTGTGGTCAGTGAAGAACTCTGTGGAGATGTGTCACTTCAAACCAGGCATGGATAATATCAAGGAGATAGCTATAGGAAATGTTGGAGGCCGATGCTACTGGCAGAGGGGACAGAATGTGCAAAGGAGCCAAAGAAGAGGCAAGGTTCTTGTGAAGGGACCAAAGGCTGAGAAGACAAGTGAGGTGTGAATCTGGAAAGCTTGGCAGTAAGACCACTCCTCTGTCCTGTGGGAAGACATCGGAGGAAAGTGAGCAGGGAACAGTGTGCTCTGATTGACATTTAGAACAATTTCTTTGACTTCTATGTAAAGTGTGGATTCCCAAGGGGTGAGAGAAGCAACAGGTGAGAAGTGACAGTGCTTGGACAAGGGCTGGGAATGAGAGATGGTGAAATATGGCCAGATTTGGGATCTATTTAGAGCCAAGAAAACAGGGTGGCCAATAGTTTGGATGTGGCAAGAGAGAGAGAGAGAGAAATCGTTTTTGGCTTAAACAACTAGGTGCTATTTCCTGCCTCAACATTTAGGCATTTACTGATATTTTGTTATAATAATTTTTCCTGAGAAGCCATTTGGTGAGCTCTTAGGTATTATATCAGAAAGCATTTCTGGGCTAACTACTGATATTAAAGTGACTGTGTGCTAAATGCTTGTTTGGGGTCCAGCTCTTTAAGTCTTAAATTGTCTATTAGGTCATTAAATGCTTATGCGGGAAGCATTTCTGAAATCAGAAAGGCACTTGTGCTAGTGTGTGTGTGTGTGTGTGTGTGTATTGCACATGCAAGTGTGAATGTATGTGCACACAGAGTGTGCTCTTGAGGCTATGGAGATCTGCTTACAGGACATTCAAGAGCAGAGCCTAGAATTTTCAAGAGGGACCTCGAAGCTGCCCCTTACCTCACCTGTACCACCCTGCACTCTGCATAATCTTCATAGAGCTAAGACTTTGTCCATCTCTGGTTCCTCATTACTGCTTTATGTTTTGAAACCACCTAGACTCCTACCAGTCTTCCTCAGTATCTCTGGAGCAGCAAGTGAGAAGATACCCAAGACAGTCCTATAGTTTGAGCTCACAGTTTAGAGTTCAAAGGCTGACGGTTCATTTTCTCCCTTCAGGGGGGAGGTTCACAGTCAATGGCACATTGGTTGATGAGCAGAACTTCTTCTCCCACCTCCACTTCCTTCTTCCTTCACTGTACTCCCTGCCTCCCTCTGCGTCCCTCCTCTGGGAACCGCTGGAAGTTGCACTCAGTATGCAGAACTCTACTCTGGGATGAATCAATGAGCCAGCACCCCTGGAGCCAACTGACAAATGATAGAACCTTTAATTCAATAATAATAAAATAAAGTCATTGTCCTCCATTGAGTACATACTACCTGCCAGGGCTTTATAGGAATTCTCTCTCTTAATCCTTCCAGCAAATTTAGAAGCTCTCTTGTACAAACTTGTAAAGCTCTTTCATTTTCCACTTCTAATGGTTGAGTACACAGGCTCAGAGAGTAAAGTAATTTGCCCAAGGCCACACAGCCAGTAAATGACAGAATTGGGACTTCAACTCAGGTCCGTCTGGCTCCATGTACCAAATATATAACTGCTAAGCTACAGCGTCTCACTCCACGTAAAACTTTGAGTACGGGGCTGTTACAGCAGAACTCCCCAGAATCTCGGCTGATTACTAAATCACCACTGTGATGCTGACCATGAAGCTCAAAGAACATTACCACAAACATGGTGGCTGCTGTCTTAATTAAAGGCCGATTTTCCTTGTTACTTACATAGAAGGAGCTGTGTGGTATATTTTTGGCCTTTTATCAGGGCATGAGAGTGAGCATCATCTTCATGTTCAGACTCAAATTTTCTCCATTTTCTCTGAACAGTGTGCTCTGGATATGCATTTCTCTGGATATGCATTTTTTTATTTTTTGTAAAATGCACTGTTAATCCATTTGTATTCACTCACTAAAAAACAATGCATAGATGATTAACTCTTAAGTTTTACGTGGCCCCACATCTCAGTCATACTGAATACTTATGATACTTCTTGTCCTTATATGACAGAATTCAGACACGTGATATTCAGCAAGTAAATTCAAACAGAGGTATTGTTGATGGACAAAAGCACAAAAAAACTATTTTTCAGTTTCATATTGCCTTAAGATCTGGCCAGAACTTGTGAAGAAAAGCCACACACACACACACACACACACACACACACACCCCAGAGAGAGAGAAGACAAAGAGGGAGCTGAGGCAGAGAGGGAGGCAGGGAGGAGGAACACATTTGAAAGCAGAAAGTACTAGAAATACCGTTTAAAGACGGGATCTCTGGAGATTTCTACTCCACTTTAGCAGGATAAAATATTGGGTTTATGCAGATAATTAAACATTGGAAGCTGACACTAGAACCAGTCCAAACACAACCTGCAATTCCTTACAAACTTTATTTGCTGGATTGAAGGAACAAAAATGATTTCCCCTCCTATGACAATTTGCTATTCAGAGACTATGTCTTTATGTGACTCAAACATGCTTCATTTGAGTGATGGAGAAATGAAAGTCTGAACCACAGATTGCTAACAAAGCAATGCAGATGAATCTATTAAAGTGTATCTCCTCACTATTTTGTTTTTGACTTCCAATTGGCACTTTTTCTTGCCTCTCAGCTTTGAAACTCGAGAATAAAACGCCTCTGGAAACAAAGCAAAGAGAGCTGAAGTGTGTGTGTTACACAGAATACTGAGAGCGATGTTTGTGCCGCACACAGCTACAGCTGTCACCGATTTTTCATCTACAGAGAGGTCAGCCAGACAAAAAGACCCAAGACAACACATTCAGTAGCATCTTTGTTCTCCTCTCTGTCTAGAAGATGGAACTTGTAGTGACTCCCAATTATGATCAACATGATTTTTCAGCACATTTTTGGTTTGGATATTAATTGTTGGTCAGATGGGGGAGTTCTTTTAAGCTCCTCAAATAAAATAAATGTAGCTGTCATTAAAGATGTTAACCCAGAAGGTCCAGAGACTTAACTCTCCATGCTGGAGACTGATTGGTTTACCTCCAGATTGTTTTGTGGGGATAAAGATTAGCTATGAATTCAAAATGATTCTCATTTAGAAGGAGCTGCTCTGTTATTCACAGTTTGATCACATAGGTTATTACTGAGATCCTTTGCTCTACCTCACTTGTCTTCCTTATAGTTTTCCTCCATCCCTTTCCATACCAAATGGCTGGATGGGGTCAATCTCCTACTTATTGGACGCCTAAGAAATAGTAAAGACTTTGAGATTTAGGGATTGTTCCACCATCAGTGCGATCCATCTCCTTCTAATTACTTGTGACTATTCAAATGTAAAACTTTTGGACTTTTTTTCTACTAATATTAACCATTACACAAGCTAAATAAAAAATTAGGAAGCTTTTAATCTTGGTCCTCAGATTTTGTGCTTTCAACAGCATGATTTGGAAAGCATTTCGTTCTTTCTTGAAGCACTGTACATGATAAGAATGTTTATTTTGGGTGATTAAACAAAATGGAAAGTGCCAACCTCTTTTTTTCCAGTAGACGATTATGTTTTTTTAACGTTGAAACTTCAGCTTGAATGAAACTCAGTGTCTCCTCCCCTTTCCTCCTGAAAGATTGTTTTATGTGCTGTCTATTCCCAGAGTATTTATGAAAAGTACTAAGGGAAGAAATTGCACACCATTGTACCGGGACTAATGCAAAACAGTATTTTCCTTGGGTTACTATTTACCTTTCTCTCTATATTACTCTTGTGGTTATATCCTGAATGGAAGGAGGTAATGCAAGCCTTCACAGATCTCAAAATCTATAATTAAGAACTGCATCTGACAAGTTTTTTTTTTCCTACTGACAAAAAAAAAATGTCATTTTAAAAAGGAGTATTATTGGAAGAGTGATAAAAATAGGCAAAAGGGCAAAAACTGTTCCTCTCTTCTTCATGGCCAAATACAAAGTGGGTTTTTTCGGAGTGGGTTTTTTTGTTGTTGTTTTTGAGTTTGGTTTTTTTATTGTTGTTGTTGTTGTTGGGTTTTTTTTTTTTTTTTTTTTTGGATAAGTACTTACAATGACTACACTGTTGACTTGGCATGAAGATCAAAAGACTGACAGATTTAATTCATGTTTCTGTGCTATCCAAACAATGACATGTACGAGCCAATCTGTGCTGCTTTCAGCAAGTAATTGAAGGTAGTACAAACACAGACTTTAAAAGATCAGTGGTGCCCAACTGAACTGTTCGACAAAAAGAGGTCCAACAGCGCATATTCTCTTTTTCTGTTTTGTTGGGATTCCGCTTTGCCTGCCCTCTGCCCTGCCCTTACTCTCCTGGAATTAATAGCAACTGATAGCCTGTACATTGTGTCAACAGAAATGGACACACACACACCGTGTATTAACTTACTTGTCTGCTGCTGGGTGAAGAGATAAACTCCAAGAGTGCCCAAGAATAATGTGAAGACGTTTGGGAGTTAACCACAAGAAATCAATGTTTGCATAAGCTTCCATTACACAGGCAGCTTTTGCTCTATAATGCTGGGATGGTCTGGGTAGTAAGGTAATAAATTCATCCTCAAATGTATACAGAATGACCCTGCAGGATTTTGACATGACATTTTCTGTGAATCTAACTTGGTTGGAAACTACAGGCAGCATTTTTCTCCAGTAATTTGTGTACTTGGTGTATTTTTTTTTTTTTTTTAACAAATTGCGTAGTGCCAGCAATTTGGTTTTTAAATACAATAGTCCTTTGAAAAGTACTGAAGAAAATGAATAGGAAATCACCAGCATCACAGCAAATTATCCCAGGTCAACACATAATGCCTCCATTTTCCAGATGTCTCAATTCAGGCAGCTACTTTGGGCATTTTTGTCTAAGGATGCTTATAAGTATTCCAAGTTTAATAATACATTTTCTGTTGTGTGTTACCCTGGGCTAACATCATTGTATGTGTATCCTCCACATTAAGGTTCCAAAAGAAATGGATTTAAAACAATGTACCCAGAAACAATGTTTTTGCTTGAATGTTTCCAATGAATTCTTTGTTCAGAATCCTCGCCTTTACTTTAGGGTCATGGATAATTTCTCATGATTTTGTCTCAATTATAAAACCATAATTGCTTTATACTGAAAGATGTTAAAATATAATTTCCCCATTTTTTTTAATGCCCAGAGTTTAAACATTTGGAAGTCATCTGTGCCATAATAATTAATTGACAAATTGTTTTAGAATATTGAATCTAAAAAGAGTTATGGAAACAATGCGGGCTGTCTTAAAAAGAGTTACAGAAACAATGCTGGCCTCTTGTAGAAAAAAATTAGAAGCATCAAATAAGCAAAAGCAACAAAAGGTATCTGTAGTACTTTCACTCCAGAAGAATTAGTATTATTATCATTTGGATTCTATCCTTTCAAACTTTAAAAAATAATATTATGCCCATTCTATCAGGAAGTAAATGGGAAACTTGATCCATTAGTCATTGTGGAGCTGTATTATATACACAAGATTTAATTTATTTTTTTCTTTCCCATAGAGTTGTGCAGAGTTCTTGGTTAAATAAGCCTTTTTCTCTGCATTGGGTTTCTTCTGTGAAATTCTTGGAATTTCAAATTTTTGAGTAGGAAGGTGTGGCCTATGCATGTCTATTGTAGTATGAGTTAGAAAGTGGTTAAGTAGTATTATCAGGATCATATGGGCTGGTAAAGGAGAGAAACGGACAAAGAGAGGTACTTGCTACAAACTTGAACAGAATGGTGAAATATTTGAAGACCAGGGAGGTGAGGGATGGCAAAAGAAATTGAATATGTTTAGTTGGTGAAGGGGCTTAAGACAAATTAGATAGCTGCCTTTTTATCTGCATGGTAGCCATATGGAATATACTTCATGAGAGCTGGTTTGGTCCGTTTGGACTGCTGTCATAAAAGTAGCATCAACTCAGTGGTTTAAACAAGAAGCAGTTCTTTCTCACAGCTCTGGAAGCTGGAATTCAGAGACCACAGTGCCAACACAGTGGGTTCTTGGTGAAGTCCCTCTTCCTGGTTTATAGAAGTCCATCTTGTACCCTCATTTGGTAGAAAGAGGAAAAGGAAGCAAGCTCTCTCCTGTGTCTTCTCATAAGGGCCAGCCCAAGGGTTCCATCCAAAGGGTTCCCTCCTCGTGACCTAATTACCTCACAAAGGCCCCATTTCCAAATATCATCACACTTGGGATAAGAGTTTCAATAGTCTGGCAGACACAACCGGCCCATAGCAAGTGCTGTAGAAAAGAGAAAAACAAAACAAAACAAAACAAGGCTCCAAGATGATTACCCCAGAGGACGCTTGGGATCCTACTGAAAAGGAAAAAGGAACCAGCAACTAGAAATACATAGCAGTGCTACCAGCTGTGTTTAAAATCCTGAAGACCCCACCACTAAAGGTGACCAAAGGGTTGCTGAATGGTTATTGACCACAGATGCCAGATAAAGGTTAGCTGCATTGGTGGTGGGGAGGTGCACCAGGGTGGCTCAGTTATTAAGCATCTACCTTTGGCTAAGGTTATCTGCACGGGCAGAAATGTTAGACTATGTGAGAAACTCCTTCCTCCCCATCATTCCTTCACACCAGACAATCCAAAGGGTCCAATTCCATAAGAATAAAATGGATTGTATACATCATTTTGAATCTAAATGACACCTGAAAGAAAACTAAGAGCAAAAGCAAAATCAGCTCTGTTTATACATCTATTTGGATAAAACTTGCAATTATCAAAATTTAAGCAGTTCTTTTGCTATACCAATTCTAGAAACCCAAAATCTATAGGCTTCAGAGACATTAATGGAAATTGTCAGGGTCTTGACATTGGTGGTATGGCTTCTGTATCCCTCCTCAGAAAAAGAAACCATAAGGGAGCCTAAAGAAACAGGGAATTGTGTGTAACACACTTGATTAAGTGAACTATATTCCTTTCTTTCTGCGCAGAGTCTAATCAGTTAGTCTGTATATGAAAGCATTGCAATAATATAGTCTAGAAGCAAGCAAACATAAATCACCACTTTGGCAACAAACCAAACCGATAGGGAATGAAACACAGAGATAATTCCTAGGTAGTAGAATAATAGCATAACCCAGGATGACTTTATGTTATTCCAGAGACAGAACAGGGTTGAGCATTATTCCTAAATACTGCAATATCTACAAAGGTGAAATGATCATTATAAATCAGGATGTTACAAAGAGAAGAAAAGAGCTGTAGCTAGAGACAGATGCTCCAATTAGCAAGATATCCTTTTCCAAATTATTATGTTTCCAAATAAATTCTGACATGCAATTTCAGAACACTGGAAAATAATACTAAACCAACCCAAGTAGAAACAGGAAGTAAATCTTGGCAGAGCTCTATACCCTCAGCATACTACTAATAATTCATTCCATTGCATGGGGAGGGGGGCAGGTAGTGGTTAACAGAACGATTTTAAAAACCAACCTTTAACTTGAGATGGTTTTCCCCAAACTTGGAGTTACCAATTGAAACTAGCAAAGTCAGAAAAAAATCATGTAATTACTAAAGCAGATAGTTCAACCAGATAGTTTAAATTGATCTATAAGGACCCTCATGTTCCAAAGTATCAAATACAGCTGAAAAGCCTTATAAGCTTAATTTTACCCCCTGATACATGGTTATGGTTACATCATTATGCATCTCAAAAAATCTATACTGTTCTTACATGCAGGTATAAAATTCTGTGTTTTTTTTTTCAATAAGTTTATTCACACTATCCATTTGGGACAAATGAAGGCCCATAAAAATATTAGCCCCACTCCCACTTTTGCCAGTCCCCAATATATAAAAGCCAGTCTTTCAGAGAGAAAGGGGACATGGTGATGCATATATTGACTTCAAAAAAGCTGATCTCTTGATAAAGTAGAAGAAAGAGGAGGAGGAGGAGGTTAGTGCTTTTCAAAGTTTGATCCAATTTAAGAATCAGCTGTATTGCCTCCTACTAAGGCAGTTTTCTAGAACCATCCCAGCCCTATAAAAAAAGATTTTGTGAGCACTGAACCTGCATTTTAAATACTCTCTGGGGACTTTTGTACACTATCCTGTGAGTCTCATTGGCTTAAGTGGAAGTGTGGAGGTTCTCTCCTCATCTTCCATAACCTCTAGAATTTGTAGGTGTTGTAAAATCAATATTAAGGAATGAGTACTAGGTATAAAAAAAAAAAGCCAAGGGAGATGAGATGAAGACAAAATACATGAAGAATGACAAGTTTGAAAATCAAATAATTTGAAGTCTGAATGTCTGACTACAGACTAATGTATGACATATGTAGACATAAGCTATTGAAATCAAAAGCAATGGTTTGGGGATAGAGTGAGGGAAGGATATAAAATGGCTGTGTTCCTCAGCTGTCATTTATGTCAGCCTATTGCTTGTCACTGGAAATAAGCTGAGAATCCCCTTTGTATAACACAGCGATGAATCTTGGAAATTCTTACAAGCATGTTTAAGTGCCATTTACAACTCAGCTGAAGCTTTTCTGTTGGAGTTCAGTTTATACAGCTGTTGCCAATGTGATACTAATAAAGATGTTTTATGCCAGGCAATATTTGAAACCCTTTAGATGTATTATCTCAATTAATCTTTTCCACACTTCTCTTAGGGAAATGCTATTAATCTTCCTGTTTTACAGATGAGGACACTGAGGCCCAGAAAGGTTGAATACTTTATTTAAGGCTTCAGTTATTCAACAGCAAAACCAGGCTTTGAACAGAATACTGACTTTGGAGTCTGTGCTTTAAACCAGGACATTGTTCTGCCTCAAACTTTGGGACCACATTATATAGTAGGGATCAGCAAATTTTTTCCATAAAAGGCCAGGTAGTAAATATTTTAGGTTGTGTGGGCCATACAGTATCTATCTTTGTAACATGAAGGTCATAGATGAACCATACATCAATGGAATGACCATGTTCTAATAAAACTTTATTTATAATAACAGATGGCAGGCTGAGGTTTGTTGTTTTATAGCACTTTTTAAATGGTTCCCATTCATGGTGATGGAAAAGAACTACAAGTTTCTATTTTTAAGGGAAGCTTCGATGAATAAAGATTTTTACATTCTCTTCTAATGTATTTGAAAATTTCTGCTTCTACCTATGACCGAGAGGCAAAAGGGCATTTGTTTAGAGACGTGCCGAAGTGATGTGTTTGCTTTGAAGGGGTCACACTGTCTCACCCAGCTGCTCCTGTGACGAGAAATATGAATTTATGAAACAGTCAGTGGGGTTCAAGGGCTGGAACTTTTTAGAAGGGAGACATCTTGCACTTGGAGAATGTACCTCACCTGGGAGAGAATCAAACCTGTGATCTAGGCTTCTTTATCTCCATACTTTAATCCAGTGGAGTGTCCAGACCAGACAAAACCAAGAGTTCTGAGTACTACACTGGTGTATGTGCTATAAGTTTTAGTGGGATTGGTTTGTTTGTTTGCTTTGTGAGCACATATCCCAATTGACTATTGATTGAAGACATTTGCTTCCTATTTCAACAAAATGAGGAGATCTTTCCAGGCTAAACTCTTTCAGATAGCCTGTTAATGAGTGACTCATAAATAATAAATATTATTGACAGTGGCTTTTGGAAATCTCTAAACACTCTAGAATTCAGTTTCTCTCCATCTGTAAATTCAGACGATGGCAGCTGCTATTCTCCACAGAACTGGAAAGACTGAATAAGGAAGTAGAATGAAAAAGCCTAGATAAGTTCAGAGAGCTGAAGAACTCTTGTTCGTAAGGGTACTGTTTTGATTTTTGGAGATTATAGCACTGGACAATATTTTTGACTATTCATTAAGTTAATTTGTTACAGTCAATGTAGAACACTCTGGAACTGTCTGAGGGTGAATCTATATGCACTGTAAAAGGGGAGTGAAGGCCTTCAGGCACACTGTGAAATATGGCAACAGTGGATGTTGGCTTTGAATCTGAATGCTTCACAGTGATAATTGCCACTTTTTAAAATGCAAATGCTTATCCATGTTTTTTTAAAAAAATGTAAAAGAAGGAGTACGTTAGTTGTCATTCTAACAAAACTGAAGAAGCTGGAAAGGAGTTGGCAGAGAGAATGATCCCTTTCCCCTGCTTTTTACAGGCTTTGCTTTGGGAAACTTTAGCATTTCTGTGAACAAGGCATGGATTGTTCTAGTGACCAGCAACCACTTGGTGATACTGGGGAGACTGACATCTACATTAAAACAAACAAACAAACAAACAAAACAAATGAAATTTACATAGCTCCTTGAGGTGTCCACAAATTAAGTTCATAGCTAAGGAAATTGAGGAATGTTTACTTATATGAGTTTTGAGGTTTTTCTTTCTTTCTTCTTCTTCTCTCTCTCTTTTTTTTTTTTTGGAAGAGGTTGGATTGATGAAGGTGAACTAAGTAAAATCAAGAATAATGTAGAGGGTGATGGGACCCTGGTTGTTCAATAACAAACCCACAAAAATGTTATGAATAATCTAAAATTTTGAATTCTTATTATAGTCTCTATTTATTGAGCACTTAGCTTGTGTCAGGAACTGTGATAATGGCATTACATAAAGTATTTTATTTTTCTCACTCCATCTCTCTGAAGGAGGCAATTTTACTTTCCACATTTTTACAGATGAATAAGATAGCCAGAGGCACACAACTCATAAGTGGGATTTTAACCCAGAGTTGTCTGATGTCAAAAACCATAGCACTTAATCACTAGTTAGAAAAAAATACAAAGATGACTGAGAACTAAACTTGTGTCACACAGAAATGTAACTAAGGGAATAGAGCTCACGAGTAACACTGATGATATAATTAAAGTAGAGAAGACAGTATTTTTCTTTTCTTTGGAGAAGGACCACAAAGACATCATGAGTGAAAAACATCTTCTCAGCTGAGGTCCCCAAACCAGTATAAATGTCTCTTCAGACCTTTCTTCGCCTCTCTATTAAAAGAAGCATCTGCTCATTTATTTTTCTTCTCAGCATTCTGTTCCTATCATATGACCTATCAGAATTTGAAAACTTTTATTTGTGTATACAGGAATCCCTCCACCTGAACCTTTTGTATAGTTCATGTTACACCAGTTCACTTTTACGAGAACATCTACATTAGTGCCTGTTTTCACTACCTAAAAGAAATCTGAAGAGGACTTTCACTTTTATTTATTTGTTTGTTTATTTATTTATTTGACAGCAGTGGGGCAGAGGGTCAGGGGGAGGTATGAAGGGCCAGAGGGAGAGTGAGAGAGAATCTCAAGCAGGCTCCAGGCCCAGCTCAGAGCCCCATGCAGGGCTCCATCTCACAACCCTGAGATCATGACCTGAGTCGAAATTAATAGTCAGGTGTTTAACTGACTGAATCACCTAGACACCCCGAGGATTTTCACTTTTATGAAAAAAGGCAAAAACTGAAAACAGCATTCAGTGTTTGTTTTGCAGCAAGCTGTTCTAGAAGCCAACATCCAAGAAGCAAGGGTGACCCCACCAACCTGCTTGCCTGGGAACTACACTCAACATCTCAGCATCTAGCCACCATATCTTTGAACTATCTATAAATGTCTGTGCTTTACCTTGATTTATTTTGTGTATCTGTTAGCAAAATGTGTCCAGTGGTATCTGAAAAACCTAAGAGAGGTTATTTTGGGGTTTGGGAATGCTCAACATGTTTTTCCACATAAATTAATGGTAATTGTTCTTTGATTTACACCATTTCAGCTTAAAAAAATTCCAGAGGAATGTTCTACTTTTGGAAAGCAGCAAAAACTTGTATATTTGTTCCATGTTTATTTTGCTCATTACAGTATGAGTCTGTGAGTCCTGGTTCCCAGCTGTATCCCTAACAGCTCATAGTGCCAAGCACACAGTAAGCACACCAAAACCAACAGTAATTTAAAAAAGCTTTATTGAGTACTTACTATGTGCTAGGTACAGTTCCAAACACTTTACACGTATTATCCCATTTAACTCTTCCAATGAGTCTTTGCTCATATTAGACTCAGTGGGAGGTAGTGAACACGCTCTGGGTGACTTCTTTTGTCCATCGCAATTCTTCTCATTCCCTGTCTTATAGCTCCACTGCCTGCAATTTCAATGTGCTTTCTTTAGTAAGCCCATCACAAAGCTATTGTTTATTTATTTATTCTTGATTGTTTACTTGTTTATTATATATATACATTCTATGTTACATAGAATGTATATATATTCTATGTAATATATATTGTATATATATAATACACACACCATAGTGAGATTTATCCTTTCTCGAAGCTGGGCTACTCTAGTTAATCAAATCTCAGATAAAACCAGTCATGAGGCTGAATTAAAATCACTTTTATATACCAGCTAAGAAAAGGAGAAAATGAAGTCAGTTTCTGAGAAAGAATAACATCCAGAAGAAGAATGAATAAAGTCTATTTAATACATATCTATTGAGTTTCTAGTTTATTTATATCCTTGTGCTTCTGAAGAACAGAAGTGAAATTCAAATCACAGTCATACCATGAAGAAGTTTACCATTTTTGAAGTTGTAGAATTGTGGTCATTTTTTTTTTTATTACTTTATTTTTAAGAGAGGTTTCTAAAGTAACATTTCTTACACTAAGAGAAATTAAAAGCAGGGCAACAAAGCTTAACATATAATGAAGGGACTACTGTCAACAGAGCTAAAATGAAATGGAGAAATGACAGTGACCTAGAATCAACACTGATGAATCATTTAAACCAAACCATCTACTCCAAGTACTAGATACTCTTACATTATTTTATTTTGTAGGTGGTATTAATTTATCTGTTTATTTTATTTTATTTTTAGATTTATTTTTTATTAACGTAAAATGTATTATCTGTTTTAGGGGTACAGGATTGTGATTGATCAGTCTTACACAATTCACAGTGCTTGCCAATACACATACCCTCCCCAATGTCATTCTTGAGAAAAATCTTTTAGGTAATGAATCACCTGTCCTGTGAGGCTTGCACAGAAACATATTTAATCAGCTTTCTGGTAAGAAGGGATGTGCCAGGAACTATAGTGTGTAGCTTGATAAACACATGCCAAAATACCCAATGTACATATGGGTGAGAAAAATGTTTGGATGACTAACAGCAAATGCTTAATATATCTTCATATTATCTTTAAATTAAATGGGAAAATAGGAGAGGAGCAAGATCCTAGGTTGCAAGACCCAGGAGGGACAAGAAGAGAGGCAAAAGTTAGCTAAATGTTTTAAAACTGAACTTAAGTCAAGTTAGAAGGTGAAATTATTCATAGATTCTTGAAAGTAGTAAATATTCGATAAACATTTGTTTTGACTGATTTGATTTCAAGAATGCTTACAGAAGGAATGGCCTCCTCCACCCACACGTCAGTACAAGTCTTTCACTCAAGCAGAAGGAAAGATTAGCCGTTTATTTTTAATCATCCTTGGGAACAAGGCTCATGCAAGAGATTGCTTTATTCTCTTATCTTCCTGCACCATCCCACACTTTGACCATCATAAATCATTTTTCTCCCTTCTTCTATTCTCTGCCCATGGGACTGTGACTTCCATTGTTAGATACATTTATGCCATATGAGTAAAAGAACAAAGTAAGGAGTCATTTCCTTTATCTGTTTTTGTAAACAGCCCAGGAACACCAGACAGGATCTAGGGAAGTTTATATAGGAAAATCAATGACGTATTTGAGTGAGGGGCTAAAAAAGGGGCATGACTGAAGGAGATTAGAGATATTATCTTAAGTGAGAGCTTAAAGACAAAGTCTGGTTACTTAGAAATAATAACTGGAGATTTTTTTTTCAGATTTAAATTAGTTTGCTTTGCTTTTCACTTATTTAAAAAGAACCAATTAAACCAATTAGGGGCATGCCCAAGAGTCTGTAAAAGTCATGAATCTAAAGTCACATTGCCGCAGTGAAATTGTTTAGTGGTCATGCGTAGATGCTGTGCCAAAAAGATATTCCACATCATGTTTCTGCTATGCTGACAAGGGGGAAACCCTGACATGGGGTTGCCACTCAAGACCTGATCTCTGACTCTTCTTCAGATGGAAACCTAGAATGGCAGCTTTTGGAGGAGCTTGATGTTTTGGAATGTGCAATGTACAGTGGACTAGAGGCAGTGTCTTTGATCATTGGTTTTCAAGTGACCTAAGCAGGGCTGTAGAGATTTAATTGCTCAAATTGGCTATAGAACAAATAGAAAAGTATGTAGATGGTCATAGCCATAGTCTTCATAGGACCACCAACCTGAACATTTTCCCAAGGCAAATGTCACCGCTCTGCACTATAGGATAGGTGGAGGAAGGGAGGTAGGGCAACTCTAAGCAGAAGATGCTTCAGAGGGTTATCATTTGCCTGCTGGTGGACTCTAGAGGCTAATAGACTTGTGTTTAACTCCTACCCCTGAGACTTGCCAGATCCCTAACTTTGTGTAAGTTACTTTATACCTTTGAGCTTCAATGTAGTTTCCTCAACTCGAATACAGAGATAATACCCATCCTGATACATCTTGGTAAGTGGGCTTATGGTGGGCTTATATTTTGGGTTCTGAATAAATGATAGGAGTGCTAGCCATCATTATTTTTATTATTACTATGCTTTCACATAACCTTGAAAGTTTGCCTTGGTATATGCTTCACAAGATTCTGCTGTGGTAGAAATTTGAGTGATGTGTGGATAAAAATAGCCCTAGGGAGATTTTCAATATTGCCAAATGAGAGCAAAGAAAATTTTAGCAAAAAATTTAAGCCCTACCAGCGAGAATGTTCCCAGCTAATTTGGGAACATTTAGTAGCCACAACCACCAAAAATGTTTTTACTGGAAAGGGTAGATAAAAATGTTCAACTGACTGAGAAATGCAGCTGTAAATCTAATTTAACATTTTTAAAGGCAGAATTCTTGTCCGGGAAAGGCCTATCATGTAGACTTTCATAAAGATATAGATTTGTATTATATTTAAGATACAACATTCTGAAGTCAATTAGGCCAGCATTGATATAAAAGGTTACACTGATCGAGTTTTGTCCATCTCCTCAACTTGAGTATCTTCATTTCTCCTATTTTGAATATACTCTGGTTTATAGTAACCACACTATTATGGGTCATTTCTGTCTTTTTTTTTTCTTCTTTAAATTGTTCCTTTTCCCAAGGTTCTGATGTTAACCAGTGTAACATTAACATAATTTGGATTTCCCCTTTTGCACTTGGTTCCTAACAATAACATCCAGATGTTGTTTGCATTACAGTCTGATTCTGATTCAGTAAAGTTTGGGTATTTCACAATATTTTACTATCAAAAGCTTCCTTCACATTTCTTTCAGTTTACAGTGATTTAGATTTTCCTGTAATCTATTTGGTTCCAACACAGGGTCATAGCACTGAGAGGAACTATCGAGGTCATAAATGTCCAGTCCCCTGCGTTAGAAATAAGGAAACTGAACCCTTGTGAGACCCTGTGACCAATGTTACTAATGTAACTAATATGTAGCAAATCTAGGGAGAAGCCAGAGATCTCATTTTCTCCATGCCCCTCCCAGCTTGAATACACAGTTGACCACTAAAATATTTTGAGCTTTTTAAAAAAACAATTCTTTCACTTATGTACTATATTTTAAATTCAACCCAGAAAGATGTTTAGAAATTCCTGAGAATGACTGCAAATTAAAATGTTATATCGTGACCTTTCTTGAAAAATGTAACTTTAAAAACAAATCATTATGTTGGTGCCTCTGAATTAGAAACAAACTTGTACTTCTTCAATTTGTGTATTTTTTGAACATTTTAAACAAAGAGGTCAGTTTTTAAGCAGTAAGTCTTCTCCACTTAAGTAGTTTCTTGAATGTAAAGTCTGCAAATGAAGAGAAATGAAGTCATCGCGAGATCATATGTCATTGAGGGTCGTATGTAGGGCTTTACTTTACTCACTAGGAAAAGAAAGTTTTAAAATTTAATTCACGAGGAAAGGAAAAACCTTAAAGAACCAAACCTTTTCTTAAACAAGACCAAAAAGAATATAATTTAGAAAATGTGTACAGTAAATTCTAGTGCAAATAAAAATGCCTTCCTTTTAATCACAATCCACCTTTGATTTAACTGGTATTGAAATGAGGAATGCAAAGGCAAGTTTAATTTTTTTTTTTTTAAGTGGGATAACTGCCAACTACTAGAATTGAGTAATTATTTTCCCCACAGGACACCTTGGGCTCATTGGAATGTGGCTTAAGATAATAATCAGATTCAAAGAAATTCCAATGCCAAGGTAGCATGGAATTTGGTCTTGATGCTCTTTTCAGTAACATATTAAACTTTATTTATTAGAGAAACATATTCCAGTCCTGTTTAGCAGGATACACTACGGATTTTCAGTGAAATGAAGTGAGGCTTTTTTCTTTCCACCAGCTCGAAAAGTCCACCAAATTTCATCTATAGGGTTAGAAAACCCTGATTTAATTATTCATCATCCATCATCTTCAGTAATGAACTTTCAAGTACCCTCATATAAGGGTACTGTGCTTGATATGGAGAACAGAAGTTGATTCTATTTAAATCACTTATTTGTGGAGCATAACAAATATCATGGAGGACAAGGGGTGTTAGAGAGGAGAAGGGAATTGGGGTAAATTGGAAGGGGAGGTGAATTATGAGAGACTATGGACTCTGAAAAACAATCTGAGGGGTCTGAAGTGGCGGGGGGGTGGGAGGTTGGGGTACCAGGTTGTGGGTATTATAGAAGGCACGGATTGCATGGAGCACTGGGTGTGGTGAAAAAATAATGAATACTGTTTTTCTGAAAAATAAATAAATTAATTTAATTTAAAAAAATAAATCAATGTTTTCCCAAGTATGTTTAGTAGAATACCATTTTTAAAAAGATTTTATTTATTTATTTGAGAGAGAGAGAGAAAGTGAGAGACAAAGCACAGGGGGAGGGGGAGGTGCAAATGGAGAGAGAGAAACAGACTCCCCACTGAGCAGGGAACCTGACCTGGAGCTCCATCCCAGGACCCTGGGATCATGACCTGAGCTGAAGGCAGACGCTTAACCAACTGAGCCACCCAGGTGTCCCTAGAATACTATTTTTTTTTTTTTTGAGAAAAGTAAAATAAATGTAAGAATCTTTCAAAAAAAAAAAATGACAGCTAACATTTATTTAGATATACCAAGATATAACATTTATTTAGATATACCATGTGCAGATTCTACATTAAACACTTTATATTTCCCATATTATTTCATTTAGTCCCCATGAAAGTCATAAAATTAGGTACTATATTCTCTTTTTGTGAGAATCATTGAAGATTAAAAAATTATTCTAGATAGCTAAACTACAGTGAAGTTGAACTTCAAATGCCTTCTGATTTTAGACCTGATATTTTCAACTCTGTAACACAACAGTGTGTCTAGAGGGCCTCCACAATTATTTTCTATGATTAGCCAGTTTAGTTGATGCTATGTTTTAATGTGGAAAGGTGAATTGTTGATATCCATTCTTGGAATCACCTTGAAACAAATGTTAATGTACCTAAGATTTAGTGTCTGTTAGATGTATTTTATTACATCTGTACTAACTTCAGCATTAATTTGCAATTCAAATTCTGTGATTCTGCTTCAAAAAGGTTTGACTATTAAGAGGGTTACCAAAAGATGGAGGAAGCTGAAAGCAAAATTGTAGTTCATAGAATAGCACTTAAAGATTCTCATCCCTTTTTTTCCCAGCACCATTTATTGAAGAGACTGTCTTTTTTCCACTGTATATTTTTTCTGTTTTGTCGAAGATTAATTGACCATAAAGTTGAGGGTCCGTATCTGGGCTCTCTACTCTGTTCCACTGGTCTATGTGTCTGTTTTTATGCCAGTATCATGCTGTCTTGGTGATCACGGCTTTGTAGTAAAGCTTGAAATCAGGTAACGTGATGCCTCCAGTTTTATTTTTGTTTTTCAATATTTCCTTAGTGATTTGGGGTCTCTCCTGATTCCATACAAATTTTAGGATTATTTGCTCCAGCTCTTTGAAAAATACCAGTAGAATTTTGATCGGAATGGCATTAAAAGTATAGATTGCTCTAGGCAGTATAGACATGTTAGCAATGTTTATTCTTCCGATCCAAGAACAAGGAATGGTCTTCTATCTTTTTTTTGTCTTCTTTGATTTCTTTCATGAGTGTTCTGTAGTTCCTCAAGTACAGTTCCTTTACCTCTTTGTTTAGGTTTACTCCAAGGTATCTTATGGTTCTTGGTGCTATAGTAAATGGAATTGATTCTCTAATTTCCCTTTCTGTATTTTCATTGTTAGTGTATAAGAAAGTCACTGATTTCTGTACGCTGACTTTGTAACAGCTATATGCAGAAGAATGAAACTCGACCATTCTCTTACACCATACCCAAAGATAAACTCAAAATGGATAAAAGATCTCAACATGAGACAGGAATTCATCAGAATCCTAGAGGAGAACATAGGCAGTAATCTCTTCGCTATCAGCCACAGCGACTTCTTTCAAGATATGTCTCCAAAGGCAAAGGAAACAAAAGCAAAAATGAACTTTTGGGACTTCATCAAGATCTAAAGCTTCTGCATAGCAAAGGAAACAGTCAAGAAAACAAAGAGACAACCCACGGAATGGGAGAAGACAGTACAGACAAAAGGTTGATATCCAGGATCTATAAAGAATTCCTCAAACTCAACACACAAAAAACAGACAATCATATCAAAAAATGGACAGAAGATATGAACAGACACTTCTCCAATGAAGACATACAAATGGCTATCAGACACATGAAAAAATGTTCATCATCACTAGCCCTCAGGGAGATTCAAATTAAAACCACATTGAGATACCACCTTACACCAGTTAGAATGCCCAAAATTAGCAAGACAGGAAACAACATGTGTTGGAGAGGATGTGGAGAAAGGGGAACCCTCTTACACTATTGGTGGAATGCAAGTTGGTGCAGCCACTTTGGATAACAGTGTGGAGATTCCTCAAGAAATTAAAAATAGAGCTTCCCTATGACTCTGCCATTGCACTCCTGGGTATTTACCCCAAAGATACAGATGTAGTGAAAAGAAGGGCCATCTGTACCCCAATGTTTATAGCAGCAATAGCCAGGGTCGCCAAACTGTGGAAAGAACCAAGATGCCCTTCAATGAATGAATGGATATGGAAGATGTGGTCTATATACACTATGGAGTATTATGCCTCCATCAGAAAGGATGAATACCCAACTTTTGTAGCAACATGGACGGGACTGGAAGAGATTATGCTGAGTGAAATAACTCAAGCAGAGAGAGTCAATTATCATATGGTTTCACTTATTTAGGGAGCATAACAAATAGCATGGAGGACAAGGGGAGATGGAGAGGAGAAGGAAGTTGAGGGAAATTGGAAGGGGAGGTGAACCATGAGAGACTATGGACTCTGAAAAACAATCTGAGGGTTTTGAAGGGGCAGGGGGTACAAGGTTGGGGGATCCAGATGGTGGGTATTGGAGAGGGCACAGATTGCATGGAGCACTGGGTGTGGTGCAAAAATAATGAATACTGTTATGCTGAAAAAATAAAAAATTAAAAAATAAATGAATGAATGAATGAATGAATGAATAAATAAATAAATAAATAAATAAATAAGATTCTCATCCCTTTACTGACAGGAGAGTTTCTGCCGGGAGTTGATGATGGAATTTCTAGGGGATTATAAGCCCTGAGTTTGTTCCATGATCAGTGCCATAGGATATAGTATACTCTGAAGGACTGGAATAACTTGGCACATTGGGGTTGTGAGGAATGGATTGCTGATTTGGTCAACCCAAACCAGGTACTTCTCCAACATCAAAAAACATCAGCCCATTTGAACACACGTAACAAGATAAAACTTAGGAATTCAGTAAGGGTAAAGCTTGGCAATATCCAATATATGATCCCAACCTTGCACCACTGGTCTGGACTATGGTTGGTTCTAGGACATAGACACATTTCTAACAAATGGGAATCTGAGGTTTTTGAAAAAGCTGAACTAGTCTATTATGAGTCCCTTGACTCTACATGGAAGGATTGGTACCAGGAAGAGATTGGGCTACTTGTAGGAAGACATGACACTGTATAAAATATAATGGCCTGTGTTTTACAGAATGATCTTGCCTTGTTATTTTTATTATCTAATAAACAGCATGTACATGGAAAATAACTTTTGGGATAACATAGTATATCTTCAATCTTGGAGATTCACCTTGTTTCTGCATGTGGTAAAAATGCTAAAAAGTCTTACAGTCTTATAAAACAATAAGAAAAACAATAAGCTTATTGTTTTATAAGTCTTATAAAACAATAAGAGAAATCTCAAGTTTATTTGACATTTGTTCCCGTTTTAAGTAATCATTATTTACGTTCAAGTAATCAAATTAACATTTAAGTAATCATTATTAACAGAACTAGTATTCTGTGGAAAATGACAGTCTTCACATGAGAATAACCATTCTGATATAAAATATTTCCTTTTCCACATTCTCATTGATTTCTTTTTGTTTTCTGCTCTTTATCCTACAATTTTTAAAACATATATAATAAGATACGTATAATGAATTCTATATACCTATCACTTTGATATAACAACTATTTAGATTTGACCACATTGCTTCCCTCAATTTTTGAGGTTCTTTCTTTTTTTTAAAAAAAATTTTTTTTTTGTTTATTTGACAGCCAGAGATCACAAGTAGGCAGAGAGGCCCACAGAGAGAAAGGGAGAGGCAGGATCCCTGCAGAGCAGAGAGCCCAATGAGGGGCTCAATCCCAGGACCCTGGATCATGACCTGAGCTGAAGGCAGAGGCTCAGGTCTCTAAGCCACCCAGGCACCTCTTGAGGTTATTTTCAAAGCAAATCCCAGACATCATAATGTTACATCCTAAAATACTTTGGTATGCTATTACAAAAATAAATGAATAAATAAATTCTTACATATCTTTCATGCCATTATCCCATCTAATAAAATTAATACTACTTCTTCAATGCTATCAAACACACAGTTGATATTAATTTTTTTCTAAATTGTTTCCCTTATGTCTTCCTTATGAAGGGTATAATTCAATGGTTTTTATTAAATCCATAGAGTTGTGCATCCACTACCACAATCAATTTAAGAATATTTTCATTAACTGCCCTCCCCCCAAAGCCTTCTACTTTCCTTAGCTCTCACATCCAAGTCCCCACATCTTCTCCAGTCTCAGGCAATTACTAATCTAATTTTTGTTTCAGAGATTTTAGCCTATTTTGGACATTTTGCACATAGGGAATCATACAATATGTGGTTCTTTGTGCCTAGATTCTTTCATGTAGTGTGATGCTTTCAAGGTTCATCCGTGTTGTAGCATGTGTTGGAATGTCATTTTTTTTTAATGGCTGAATAGTATTCCATTGTGTGGATAGGCCACATTTATTCATCCACGCACCAGGTGAGGGAAATTTGGTTTGTTTCTACTTCTTTATGATTTCCTTTTTATTAAAAAAAAATCAAGCAAAACCTTTTTATTATGAACAATTTCAAACATGTAAAAAGAGAGAGAATAATGTGATAGTAACATTTCATAGTTTTCATATTTTAACTTCTGACCCATCTGGTTTCATCTATATCTATACTTCAGGACTCCCTTGCTTTCTAGGTTATTTAAACAAATCCCAGACATCACATCATTTCATTCATAAAAGTTTTAGTATGTGTTTGTCAATGTTAAGGACACCTTTTTAAAAAATCACCATTACTATTCCTAAAAGACACAGTAATTCCTTAACTATCAGATATATGGTTCACTAATACATTAATGTTCATCAAGATGCTTATCTTCATACATTAGATTTGATTTATTTCGTGGATATTGAAGTTATCAAAGCCAACTGATTTATATTTAGAATCACTTACTGTGCTAGAGGAAAATGCTGATTCTTTCTTTGGAATTGCAAGACATGAATACTTGCCATGGTTAGAGCTATCACATGCAGAATCTGTCTCTGCTTGTCACTCCTAGGTCCTCTAAAGCCCTTTTCAGGTTTAGAATACCCAAACCAAAATCTCAGAGATGAGAAATGCTGAGGTCTGGCAGAGACAAACTGGATCAAGTTTCCATGAATTGGAGCAAGGGGATATTGATCTGCTGAAGGAACAATCATCTGCCAGCCAGGACTCTTATTTGTATATCCAGGTAATGGAACATAGTCTATGCCTGAGCCATAATCAAGGAAGTGGAAGAGCAATACCACTAAATTAGGTGGGGGAGATTAATGAAATCAAGTGCTCCAAGTAGGATATAATCCACTTTTTCAGGCAGAAAATGGGGACTGATTGGTTTTCTCAATGTACACTTATATTGATGTTTCTTTCTTTCTTAACTTTATGGAGGAAAACTGTAGTATTCATTACTGAAATCATAATTTAGTCTTCAAAACAGTTTGTAAAGTCCTCTACAATTCTTTCAGCACACAAAAATTTGTGTTTATCTAATCCAAATGAATAACGGAACTACTCTTCTCTTACTTTTTGTACTGAATGGTTATAGTAATAGAGAATGTATATTTTGTCCTGTAATAGAGTGATGAGCTTAACTAGTGTCAAATTTATTGAATGGTGTGTGTGTGTGTGTTCTCAAGTGATTACTGAAGACAGGGAAGGTATTATACTGACGGGGTACAGACTATCAGCAATTTATTAATCGGAAGGATTTTGACTTAGAGCAGTGATTTTTAGGCGTGTATCTTTTGGTAAATTTCAGGGACACTTAAAAACCTTTGAAGTAAATGTTTGTGTGTTTGTCTGGACTTAGGTATTTTGTTTTGTGTTGTTTTTTGGAAGGTCCATAGTTTTTAACAATTTCTCTAAGGAATCTGTGAGATGTCTCTATAATGTTACAAACCAGTGATTTAAGGGTTTGACAAGAGAAGCCAGTGAAGCTCATAAAAAAAAGTTTTTTTCGTATGTTTTTATCTGGTCAGAAACTTTAAAAGGTCAAACATAGATGACTATTTGTTGAATGAATGAATGAAGTAAACAAATATCTACTTCCCTTGATTTACTCTCTCAGATTTCGGTCAAATCAAATAATGATTATTTATTAATTGCTCTATTGAAGCCCCCAATAATACCATCAGTGTTCAATGGAAAGCACAAGTATAGAGAGAAGCCTATATGACCCCTACGGCACTCAGCACTTCCAGAGGTCCCATGTTCTCACAGACCATTACTAATGTGGAAGTGCTTAAGATTTAATTGATAGATTTTAGAGTTACTCTTAAGAATGCAGTTGTGTGGCTCTGTTATCTAAAGCTGAGGAAAACACTAAAGATAACTTAAATTTACATAAAAATAAGGTGTATTTGGCATGCTGGATACAATTTGGACCCACCTATCCACCTTCCACTAACCTTCTGAGAAAGATGAACTATTGCAAATGCAGAATATTCTGTGATCTAATGAGCTGGATTATTTGGAGAAACTCAGATAGAGTCAAATTCTGGAGTGAGCAGTTCCTCTGAGATTGTTGTTATTTGTGTAATTCTGTGCTTTATTAATTCTTCTCTTAACTCATTAGGAGATCAGGAATTTCTGTCCCCCCAAACGAGAGTGTGATGCCATGGAAGACAATAGAATATAGATAATATCAAGAGATTAACACTAGTCATCTCAGGCCATCAACTGGACTTTTCACATTGACATTGAGAATGTATCTCAACCTTAATCCCTTCACCTCTTATAAAAAATGATTGGTCTCAGGATGTCTGGCATGGGAATGAGGCAGTTCACCCAGTTGCAGAGGTGCTATGACCCACAACACAATCCTGAGAGAACATGTAACTGCAAATTCAGGCAGGTATTATAGAAGACTCATTCAAAGCCCACTGTAGTTTTCCTTCATTAGGCAGTCAGCATTTGGTCACAATACTTACTGGAGAAGCGACTGGTGTTCTTAAAGGCTGTTACGGGTGGAAAGATAGGTCTGCATCTTATTTGAAAAAAGCAGTTTAAAAACAAAAGAATAATCTTTCCTGAATGCCCGCCTCAATTTGCATTTTGGAACCAAGAAAAGGAAAATTCATTTAAAATAGATTATCTGATGACAAGGAGTCAGACTTATGAAAAGAATATTTAAGCTTTATACCAATGGAAGGAAGAATAAAATACATTTCTTACTAGAGCATAATCTTTGTGAAATTAAACATGTATAATGATCATACTCCAAACATGTCAAGAGGCCCTGTAGTAACAGTGAAGTCATAAGTAGAAAAGACAGGAAACATGATCTCATCAAAGAGGATATATACATAATCATACATATATATGCATTCATAATACGTTGGAAAATTTCTGAACCTACTAAATTAATGAATTAAGTTTTTATCATGTAGATAGTAAGATGGATATTGAGAAAATATTAGTTCCAAATTATGCCTGAACAAAATCAAAGTAAAATATTTAGTTCAAATAGACTGTGAATTTCGTAGATGTCCAGTAGATATTTTGATGAAAATGATAATAAAATATTGCCTTAATACATTTTAAGGAAATTCAAATTTGGCACTTTCTTTTGCAACTAAATTCAGCTCCCTAAAATTCTGTTTTCTGTTTATATTTAGATATGTCTTCATAAATGTGACTGCCAGAGAAAGTATAATAGACACAGAAATCAAGTCAAGTATGGTAGTGTGTTGGAAAAAAAAACAGTTGATAAGGATTTAGGCATCTTAGATATTTATTTTTCTTCTATAGCTGAACTAGCGGTATGACTTTGGTCAGGCAGCTTAATCCTTTTGAACCTGAATTGTTGAGCTATATAATGAACTGGATGGACTAGGTTTAAATAAAATTATAAATTGCTCTGTGAGTTAAATCAACATCGCCAATCTGGTTAATTCTGAGTCTCCAACCCCTTTAAAATGGAGAACAGTTTATGTGAATTATACAAAAAAAAAATCGATTCATCTCTTCTCCTTTCCATTTTGCCTTTGAACACACAGTCTCGGATTTTTCGTCTGTATGGTGGCATTGTGGGCCTATTTATTTTTCCGAAGACCTTTTACTCTGATTGTTTGATAAGAAACAATATAGTTTTTTCAAAGGTATTGAGTTATTCCCTTGATTTGTATTAGGGTAGATAAGTCCTTCGAGTTTTTAAATGAGTTTACATTTTCATTCCATCTCTTTGATTCAAGTTTGAAGGGATTCTATTTTGGCTATTTTATCTCTCTGCCCCTAGGAAAGCCAGACTTTAAGTTATCCCCAAGGTATCACTGGCAGCATTCCACACCATCTGTAATGTATAAATATATTCAGTTATTCAGTATATTCCAACTTAGCTCGCTCTAGTAATTTTATATTATTGGAGTCTTTGAGGAGAAAGGCATTCATTCTCTACTGATTTATTCCTGACTCTTAGTTCTGAACTTTTGATTCAGCTGACAAGTAATCTAATACAGAAACAAAACCCTAAAATTTTTCACAATGAGTTAAGTAACAGAGAGTTCTGGAGCCCATTCATTGTCTTTATTGCAGCTGACTGGCTGAATACATTTGAGCACCCTTGGCAGATTCCAGATTTGAATTTAGGAGACTTAAAGCAAGTCAAATCATTCTCAATAAATGATGCTTGTCTTTGGGTCTCCTCACTTGATAGAGTCTTTTGTTCACTTTCCTGACGTGGTATCCCATTAGTTGCCTTGACTATTCCTTCTTTATTTAAAATTTCTTCTTTTCTTTTCTTTTCCTATCACAAAGAAAACACAACCCCCCTCCAACTAGTGTATGGTTTTAAAAAATTGCTTTTTAAATTTAAGTATTCAGTGTGAATTTTTTGGACTTTCACATAAGCACAGCTCCACCTATATAAAAGCTTGTCACTATACGAATGCTTGCTTACTGTATGTGACCTTTTGTAAAGTGAACTCTTAGAGAAAAAGTACAATGGAGCACAGGGTTGTGAAAAACATCAGTGATGGTAAGACTGACAAGAGTTTTAGTACCAGCTCTCCCACTACAAGTTATATGACCTTTAAGGATGTCATCTTTTTCCACACCAGATTTTGTCATCTGTAAAATGGGACACTTTCTATAAAGATTAAATTTTATTACTTTAAACTTTACTGGGCAATGTAGGCTTTCGATAATTATATGTTATTTTTAAAGCTCCTATGTATTTAGCAATGTCCTTGCCTTTGAAAAAGACACAGAAAACTCATAAGGCATGACCGTCCTTGGGAATTTATGATTTAATTGAAGTGCGAAGTTTGCTGAGATACATTGCAGGAGGCTTCATACACCATCCATTCATTCTTTCATTCACTTACTAATTCATTAATTCAACAGATGTTTCTTATATGTCAAATACTATCCTTAGGGTCGGGAGGTAAATCAATGAGCTATAGTCTATGAAAATATACAATTAAAATGGACTTTCCCCCCCTAGATATAGCACAGTTGGCATAGTAGAATGGTTCTGACAATGCTTTGTGTTCAGATTGCCTGGGTTAAAATCTCCACTCTGTCAGGAACTATCCTGATAATTCTGGGAAGATCATTCGTGACTGCTTTGAGGCTCAAGATCCTCAATCGCAAAATGAGATAATAATCATATGAAACTTGGTGTGAAAATTAAGTGAGTCAGTATTACATAAAGTGCATAGAATAATTCCTAGTATATAGTAAGGCACACAGGACCAATAAAATATTAGCTTTATTATTGTTATTGTTAACCATTCTTTTCCAGGTATCAGATTACTCATTTTCTCTTAGATAATAATCTCCTCACTGTTCTCAGTCTGTTTTGACATTCATGTGCACCTGCAACTTACGCTTAAGTGAATTAACATAGTGCATTTCTCTCAGTCATGGTGATTGGTTGAGTTAAGACAAAAGCAAGTCAATAAAGTTCAATCCAAGTCCTTTCTAGGGCTTTTGGGGTGCATTCTCTCTTTTCTGGTAGATCTGAACCTGAATTGATGTAGCCCTAGAGTTTCTGGCAATCTTCATGTCACTATTTGAACCCAGATAATAAAACCTTATGGAAGAACAAGTATTTGAAGAGAAACTGGACACTAATGATAACATATGAACCTCTAGATCAAATGATGCCAAAGACATTACTCCTGAACTTTTCAGTTTTATGTGGTGACAAATTATTCAATTATTCCCTATCTTATTTTCTTTTTAGTGCTTGGCTAAGTTAGCCAGAATTGTTTTGGTTGCTTGCAGGTTAAAGAAACCCAATGGATAAACAACTCAGTTACTTAGAGATTGATGCAAGTTTCTGATTATGAAATATCTTTCCTTTCTTTCTTCCTCTATTTATTATAGTCATCTCATGCCACTTCATCAGCATTAAAGGAAGTTTCCTTTTGGAGAGAAGACTGTGATTGTCTTTTCTAGGACTAGAGCATTTTTGGAATCCACTTGAGGTGACTAGAGTATAGTCAGGAGACATGACAAAGTAAAGAAACTGTAGATTGATCCAATGGTGGCTAAATGAGTGTTTTTGTGCTCGGCAAATAGGAGAATTGAATAGTACAAATTTATGGGGGGGTTATATTTTATTTATTCACTTGAGGGAGAGAGAGAGAGACATAGAGAGATGGAGAGAGAGAGAGAGAGAGAGCATAAGTGAAGAGAGGGGCAGAGGGAGAGGGAGAAACAGACTTCTTGTCAAGCATGGAGCCCAATTTAGGACTCAATCCCAGGACCCAGAGGTCATGACCTGAGCTGAGGGCAGATGCTTAACTGATTGAGCCACCTAGGTGCCCCTGAAAAGTACACATTTGTTACTGTATATATTACAACATAAGGGATCTGTTACATTTATTCCAAAAAAAAAAAAAAAAAAAACCCACAACCAGATTAAAGAGGGACAATCAACAAGCTATAAAAATTAATATATAGTTACGAATTCTTGTAGGTGCTATAAGAGGAAAAGAGGGTGCAAATACTGGAGCGAATAACCAGAAAATTATCTTTTTCTTTTTTCCTTTTTTCTTTTTTTTTTTTTGAGGTCAAGATGTGAAAAGTTCAGCAACTTGTAAAAAGTGGCATGTGACATACTTAGTCCATGACTTACTTTGTTGTTATTATCATTTTTGCAAACCACCCTGAATCAAAACAAAGAAAGGAATCACTAATAGTATTGTTGCTATTTAGGGCTTAAGTATTCTAAATACTTAAAATTCCAAGTACATAAAATTCACCTGACTTCTCATCCCACATTTAGGGGTGAAACCCAAGAATCCTTCTTAATTTCTCCAAAGATTCTTGGGGTTGGGGGATTAGATTTCTCTGACTCTGATTATTTTATATATCTATATCTATCTATATTCATATCTATATCTATATTTATATCTATATCTATATATCTGTCTTTGAACTTGTCACTGATTTTTCATCCTGATAATAAATTACACTTTGGTCTCTTATCCATTAAAAGACCAATGGCACAAAAAGCTGTGTTAGAACAACCTAGGGACCTTCCTCCTCTAAACTATCTGCTAAAAATTTTATTTATTTCATACTTAAACCACTCCATGAACTATCTCTATATTTTTAGTGTCAGGTGAATAAATTGGGGTTAGGAATTACCAGGATTTCCCTGGTGTAATATGCCAACATTTGGCCAATGAAGCAAGAAGACCTGTCCTTTCATGACTTCCAAGTGAGCTGGTAGAAACCTCATGCGTCTATACAAGGAAAAGCTATTGGTGGAAAGGGAGAAGTGGAGATTATAGAAAACATAAATTTTTTTTTAAAACATTAGGAGTTTTTATAAAGTCTGATTTGTATGTTTATAAGTAGAAGGGACAAATCAGCTAGGAAAATAATTCAAAACCTAGGGACAAATACCAAGAAATAGAAAAAAAAATCTTCCTTCTCTTTCATCTTTGTTTTTTTCATAGCAAAACCATAACTTGCAAATTCCTTTTTTATGACTACCCAATCAAGTTTCATCACTTTCTTATAAAATAATGAGTTCTTTTACCTCTTTGGTTAGGTTTCTTCCTAGGTATCTTATGGTTTTTGGTGCAATTGTAAATGACATTGATTTCTTGATTTCTCTTTCTGCTGCTTCATAAAATAATGAGTTCTTATTTGAGTGACTGTTTTATTATTTATAAGGAAAGAGCTGAAAGACTTCTACCAAATTTCTCATACCTAATTTTAAATAGCAATGTTTATGTTGAAGTAGAATGTTCTGTTTTTTTTCAAACTTGTTCCCAAAATGGTAATCACAGCTGAAAGCTTATCTGTTATAATTATAGTTATATGGTAACAATGGGAAATATCGATGGAGCTTTTACCAGATGGCTAGGTAGTTAGATTTACGTGCACATTGTCTCATTTGAGTCTCAGTGATTCTGTCGCTATCTCCATTTGATATGTGGAGAAAAGGAAGTGGATGCAGAACAGTGAAATGACACACCCAAGGTCACATCAAGCAAACATGGTGTCCAGCTGCTCCTTGTGTTGTGAAAGCTAGCATCTTGATGATTGTTTTTCTTGTATGCCTCATGGTTACTTGGATAGTTAGAAGCATCATTCCCGATGCTTCCATGATTGATTCTGTTGCAATTTAGTATTTATAACAACTGGTGAGATGATCAATTCCAAACCTTTCTCTTCTATTTTATAATTAACAATACCATTTTGAAGAAATGAGATGAGTCAAGAACAAATGGCAAAAAGGCTGTTACCACAAAGATATAATCATAGAAATTTTAGAAAATTTTAAGGAAAATTTCCCAATGGGTAAATAATAAAACATGAAGAAACCCGAGGCAGAGAAATGTCAACTGAGTTGCTCAAAGTCAAACAAATAGTTACATAAGCGTATCATTTTCCTTTGTCAAAGAAGTTAAGTGTTTTAAGTAACTAATTTATTTTAATGTTGGAGGATCTCTATAAATCTTCCTTCATTACTCACATAAATAATTTGCCACTAAAATTGTTTTTCAGTAATTTTGTTTGGCTATTTTAGTGTGTGTTTTTCATAATCTCTAACGCTGAATTTCTCATCAGTTCAGCCCTCAAGATTTTATTAGGTTCTGCGTGCTCAGGAAATAACACCATCAAAGCAGAGTTATCTTCACATACGCAGGACAATTATATTGATATATCATGTGCTGTATTTTAATTTCAGAATTATTGCCTCATTGTTTTCTCCTGGAGCCCAGTTTTTATTTCTTTCATCTTATCATTAAAGGTACAGCGACAAGTAATTCACCCTTTAAAAAAGAAGAGAAAAGAAAAGGTTTGCTTAAAAAAAATGTAGCTAGAAAAATCTCCCACAGAGTGAATTCCCACAGTGTTATGGAGGATGTAAATTTAGCTCAGTGTGATTCAAACAATCAAGTTAGGAATTTTAATTTAATGGTTTGTTCCTTTGAATTGTTAGATGCTCACCTCATTGTGAAAGTTGTATTTGAATTGGAGAAAATGAAAGTAAAATGTGTTGAATTTGCCCCAATCAGTTTATTCTGGGAGGTCTGATTCATAGGCTGAGGGATGGACTGGCATGGAAGAGTCAATAAGCAAAAAGGAGGCTCAATTAATATGAATTAATAATAATGGTCCTATTTTCTCTCAGTATGTTAGAACTTAAGTATTTGCTTTGGCGGATGGCTATATAATTTTAGCAGTTTAAATAAGTTTGGAGAATCGTCTTATTTTCTTCATTTCAATGCAACCCAGAATCCAATGTTTTTAGTATTTTGGTCAGAAATCTCAGTGCCTCCAAAATTGAAGGGTTTGTGAGTCCATTTCTGTACTGAAACTGGCTTGGTTGTGGCAAATAAAATATTGGAGAAGAAAAATTAAAAAATAAAAAAGGTTGGATGAAACAACTGAGGAAGAATAAGAACCAATATTTTTTATGATATCTCAGGGAACAGTCCAATATTCAAAGAGGGCCCAGACAACCACAGCTCCTATCTGGAATTATGATTGAAAGACTTGGTAAAATATAGCACTTTTCTTGGAAGTAAGAAGATATTATATTAAAAAAAAAAAAAAAGCCCATCAGGATGTAAGTGACTTGGTTACAAAACTTTTTACATGTTTACCCATAAAGAAAGCAATGTTAATAAAGTGAGATTTTTGACAGGAAAATGAAGTTCTTCCCACTTAGAGGCTTGAAAAGTTTGAGCTGATAGGGAACTTAGAGCCAGATGTGTTGTTCAACCTCATTCCAAAGACATGGAGACTAATACCAGAGATATAGTACATCATGCCAAGGGTCACACTCTTCCTGACAGAGGTAGAAAAGGCATTTTTTTCCCCTTGTCATGCTATCTTGTCTCCTAGCTTTCCCTTGGGAGCCCTCTCTCTGGAATAGTTGTCATTGGCCAAGTCCCTTTCCCTGAATGTAACGTTGGTCTTAGCTGACAGTGTACGCTGCTGCCCTTATGAATGACCATGGCCGTGTCACACAGATGGTGGCATAATTAGTCCCACCACAGTACTGATAATATCCTGACTTTGGATCTTTTCACTGCCATGGTGGTTCTGAAAGCCTCAAGCCTTTCTGCTGACAGATCTGTCTCCTGTGTGGTGGTCTGAGCCCAAAAATGTGAGCTGGGGGCTGCCACTGACAAAGGCTAGCCAAGACAGATGGTTCTACCTGCCTCAGTTAAGCATTTATAAAAAGCATTTCTCAAGTCTGGATGAAACATGTTAATACGAAACAATCAGTCCATGCAAAACAAAGGACACTTTGAGAAAGTGAACATTTGAATGGAGATGGAATATTCAGTCCACTTTGCTGATTTTCCCAAGAGCCCCAGAAACCAGGAAACTTATTTTGCTAAAGAACTAAATGGCTTCAAGCCCCTTGACTTCTCCAAATCTCAGTTTCTTCATCTGTGAACAAAGGGTTTGAATTGGGTCATTACTAATTTCCCTTTGTGTTCCAGCAAGCTCCTTTAAAACATAGCCATCCCTGTTACTATCTTTGAAGTGGGGGAAGAATTAACAGAAAGGATAAAGACTGATAATTTTTTAGATCCTGATTGCAAAATTGCTCTCAGCTAAGCTTAACCTCATTTCTATGGTTTCCTATTGGGCCTTAGTCACTAACAGAGATCTGGATGCTTTTCAGTTTAATGTGTGTTAACAACATATTTGTTCAGTGTTTAGAACAGTGGTTTTGGGAAATTCTCTTCTCTCCAGAATCTTCAACAAGCAATTCTTAAGCACTGACTGAGTGCAGGGCTCTCGGCATTGAGAGTCAAAGAATCATAGAGTTTGGTTGGGGGTCCTCATGGAGCATGGAGTGCTGTTGAAGAGAACAGAATTATGATTGAGGGCACATTTAATTAAGTGACAAATGAGTGATCTAGAGAATAAGCGTAGAGTGTAAGAGAGTGCAGAGTGTAGCCTGTTGTTATTTAGCCACTTAATTTTCCTATATTTAGGATTTCTGATCTTTAAAATATTTTTAACAGAGTTTAAATAAATCTATTAAGAGGTGACTCACGTAGGAGTGAAAAGCCATCTTTTGTTTTCTTTGAGATAATTCTTAGGCTAAAAAAAAAAAAATGTCCTGGCATTTGAGTTTAATGACTGAATGCTGTGGGAAAGAAGTAATTCCAATGATTATGTCTAAATAAATATGTTATATGTAGCTTTTCTTGCTATTCTAATACTGTCCTCAAACCATATACTAAGATAAACAGAGTGTGTAGAAATGGTTAGCCAGGAATCTTATGTAACAACTGGATAACGTTCTGGATGTTACATACTGCTAGTCAAACGGTGTCATCTATTTGTCCCCTTTTTATTAACTAAATGAGCTCAGATTTCACATGGTGTGGTATTGCACATGTTCTAAATATTACATTTTCTATCTCCTCTTGTAGTGAGGGTAGTCATGTGTTATGGTTATATCCAGTGAGATATAAACAGGATTGGGCTCCCATAAAGCTAATTAAAGTTCAGGGAGAGACCCATCCACGTGGTAAAGGCTCTTTGTTTTCCATCCTTCTTTTCTGTGATGTGGATACAAGGAGAGATGTAAAATATCCATGTTGAGTTCACAAGGTAGTTCTGTAAATAATACATCCTAAGTAAGGCAATGAAACAGTTAGATAAAGCCTGTGTTCCAAATGACATTGTGAGATGTCATACCAGCCATGGAGTCCTTACCTCTCTTACCAGGCTTCTCAGTGAAGAAAATATAAATCTTAATTTGTTTGAGCCATTTTGAGGAGATTGTTTCTTTTATTTGTGGCTGAACATGTCTTAATGGATATGAGTAAATAGTATATGCAAAGTGCTAAACAATGCTGGGAATATAGAAAGCCTTCTAGAAATTTCTGAGTCTCATGGGAGAGATATTATCATACAGCTACATATATGTTATATGTATATGTATCATATATAAATATTATCACTAGTAGTGCAATAATATATATACATTATTTTATTTGCATGAATATTATTTAATAAACATATTCATAATATGCATACATTTGTATATTATAAACAAATATATAACATATACATATATATTTATCACTAGCATTAAAATAATGTATATCTATATAGCATATAGTGTATATAGTGATGGGTGTGATTCTTTTTTTAAAGATTTTTTTTTATTATTCTAGAAAGAAAGAGAGAGAGAGCATGAGTGGAGGGTGGAGGAGAAGGAGAGAGAGAGAATCCCAAACAGACTCCCTGCTGAGGACAGAGCCTAACAAGGATCTCATCACCCTGAGATCATGACCTGAGCCAAAATTACCAGTCGGAGGCTTAACCAACTGAGCTACCCAGGCACCGCATGATGGGTGTTATTCTGAAGAACTCTACGAATATGGAAAAAGGGATTAATCTATCCAATGATATCAGAGAAGCCATCTTGGCAGAAGATTTATTGGGACTTTTGTTTTTTTTTTTCATAAGAGTGGGTACCACATTGCAGACAATTGGGTACCAGAAAGATGAGGCCTGGGGCCAAGGAACAACATGAGCAGTGCTGCAGACCTTGTTTGATCTTACTAGCCAATCAGAGAGCTCTAAAGCAATATAGAACATTTCTAAACTGTTTTAGTTTGTTATGGTGCAGATCAAAAAGTTGGCCTGAACTGGAAGTTGCAATTGAAGTTGTAGTTATCCCAGGATTCCTGTATCAGATGTTTCTTAAGCTACCTCCTAACGGGCATAGGACCAACCATACTTTGTTCTTGTTTAGCTCATATACTATAATCTGCAGGCAGAGAGAGCCACAGTGGAGTGATATCAGGAAAAGGAAACCAAACATCGATTTCTGTTCTTGGTCATTTAGCCACCTTATCTTTTAATCCCATAGGAAGTCATATGTGAACTTGACAGTTAAATTTGAGAAAAAATTACAGTAAACTGTGTCCACTTTGGTGGGGGGGTTCCCAGCCCTTCACCTCTTATGTGCCAAAATGGTGATGATCAGTAATTTCTAAGATATTGGAGGATAAAACTTGACATTAGGTTAATTGACATGGCTTGTGGATTTGCTTATTTATGGATGTTATTCAACTATGTATAGTCATTTAGATAACAGCCATGTTCATTTAGGTGTTATGCACACAAACATATTCAGATGTTACCTTCCAGAACCTATGTAAATGAATGGTTAAATTCCATATATGAGCTTCCATTGACAGAATATTTCCTGAAATCCTTTTTGGGGGAATTTCTGCTTTTCATGGCCAATTTTCTGGTTTCTTTCTTGTATTTATCTGACTTTACAAGATTCATGCTTGTACACACAAATTATTGCATGGGTCTGGAACAAGAATGCTAAAGACACAGCAGGAATTAGACCCCTCACTCCCTTTCCATGTGTGTACTCCTGTTGTGCATCCCTGAGGACTCAGCACTTTTCTGATGAAGTTAGGCTGCATTGAGATCTTCAAGGCAGTGCTCCAAGAGGTAGCAACAAAAATATTTGAATTGAGACTCAAAATAAAAGTCATTTGCCAATTGGTGAATAGATGAGAAGCCTGGTACATTGTTTCTTGGATATAAAGCTGGGCTAATGGAGATTCAGAAAGATTAAGTTAGAAATCCATGAATATAAAAAGGGAGAGTTTGGATTCAAACCCTGTGTGTCTGACTTTAAGTATGGTGCTTAAAGCAGTACTATAAAATCCTCAGCTTTCACTCACAGTAAGGCAATGATTTTAACCTTATGTTAAATGAAATCTTATACATATAATCGATATGTCCTGCTTCACCATGTAGGGATTCAAAACAAGGTCATCTCCCTTTTAATATCAAATTAAATGACCCTAAGTCCCATCTTGCTGTCATAGAAATGTCTTTCTTTCCTCCTTGGACCCTCCTTTCCATAAGAAGCCCCAAAACATTAGAAGTATGTGTTCAGTCCATAACGTAACATGGAAGAAAATCCCAGGAGCCAGGATCAATGTGATTCTAAAGAACTCCATGAATATTGGAAAAGGGATTAATCTGACCAATGATATTAGAGAAGGCTTCTTGGCAGAGAATTTACTAGGCCTTTTGTTTTTCTTCATAAGGGTATGTACCACATAGCAGGCAAATGGGGACTGTTGTTGTTGTGCGTTGTGGCTTCTGGAGGTGGGAGCCATGTGTGGATCTGTTGCATGAAACATGACAGAGACCTACTACACACTGACATCTTTAGCTAGTGATGGACTCTAAGTGGGCAGCAAAAGGAAACTGTCTCCAGCAATATCAGGCAGAGCTGTGGCTACCCACGCTCCTGTTCTTATGGGTCCACCAAGAAACTGTTCTTTCTCAATAAAAATCTATGGCCATTTTCCTGAGGCAGACCCTCTCTCAGTGTCTGGGGAAATGGAGCTCGAGGGATTTCCTGTCTTGGAAACAGCGCACATCCAGAACCAGGTTCCTTTACAATATCAGCATCCTAGCCCATGACGTTGTAAATAGTCCTTTCCTAGTCTCAAGGTCTATCTCACAGATGCATTCAAATAGGTAATATTTCCATAGAAGTGTTCAAATTAGGTTACACTGCAAAGAACACAAAAATAAAAGCATGAAATAATAGTGGCATGAACAATATGAAAGCTTATTTCTTTTCCATATTCTATTTTGTTCTTACTTTTCCAAAGTCAAATCATTGACCAGGTTGTTCATTAAATCTGGAAGCTTCCATCATCATATCCATATTCCAGTCAAGAGGAAAGGGAGAGAGGGGAAAAAAGGAGAATGATCCTCCCTTTAAGGATGCTTTATTTACATTCTGTTGTCTAGAACTTAGATATAAGATCATCAGGCCTATTTGCTAGGAAGCATGGGAAATGTCATTTGTATTCAGGGTAGCCACATGTCCTGCTAAAATTCAAGGATGCTATTCCCAAGGAAAAAAGCAGCAACAGGCAGTCCCCAGTCTAAACAAACACTCTAGCTTATTACAAAGTTTCCTCATTTTATAAAATAGAGAGGAGCCAGTTGCTCTGGTAGAAGCTGAGGTGGTTGCCTAGCTTCTCAGCTCACTCAGCTTTTGACACCTTTGCTGTGGTTCTTGAGGAAGTGCTAAGAAATACAGGGCTGCAAAGCTCAATTTGAAAACTGTTGCACAAAGATGACAGCTCACAACTCCAAGGGTTACCTGCTTCCTGCTTTTGACAAATGTATTTACTTATTTTTCCAGATACACTTAAAAACTACAGAAAAATAAAAAGAACCATACAGCAATAATAATTCAACTCCCATCCAGATTTTTCCCCCAGTCAGTCCAGTATTATTTTAAAGAAAGAAAGCATTTCTTTTTTTTTTTTTTTTTTTTTTTTTTTTTTTAGACTTTAATTTTTTTTATTTTTTATAAACATATATTTTTATCCCCAGGGGTACAGGTCTGTGAATCACCAGGTTTACACACTTCACAGCACTCACCAAATCACATACCCTCCCCAATGTCCATAATCCCACCCCCTTCTCCCAAACCCCCTCCCCCCGGCAACCCTCAGTTTGTTTTGTGAGATTAAGAGTCACTTATGGTTTGTCTCCCTCCCAATCCCATCTTGTTTCATTTATTCTTCTTCTACCCACTTAAGCCTCCATGTTGTATCACCACTTCCTCATATCAGGGAGATCATATGATAGTTGTCTTTCTCTGCTTGACTTATTTCGCTAAGCATGATACGCTCTAGTTCCATCCATGTTGTAGCAAATGGCAAGATTTCATTTCTTTTGATGGCTGCATAGTATTCCATTGTGTATATATACCACATCTTCTTGATCCATTCATCTGTTGATGGACATCTAGGTTCTTTCCATACTTTGGCTATTGTGGACATTGCTGCTATAAACATTCGGGTGCACGTGCCCCTTTGGATCACTACATTTGTATCTTTAGGGTAAATACCCAATAGTGCAATTGCTGGGTCATAGGGCAGTTCTATTTTCAACATTTTGAGGAACCTCCATGCTGTTTTCCAGAGTGGCTGCACCAGCTTGCATTCCCACCAACAGTGGAGGAGGGTTCCCCTTTCTCCGCATCCTCGCCAGCATCTGTCATTTCCTGACTTGTTGATTTTAGCCATTCTGACTGGTGTGAGGTGATATCGCATTGTGGTTTTGATTTGTATTTCCCTGATGCCGAGTGATATGGAGCACTTTTTCATGTGTCTGTTCGCCACCTGGATGTCTTCTTTGCAGAAATGTCTATTCATGTCCTCTGCCCATTTCTTGATTGGATTATTTGTTCTTTGGGTGTTGAGTTTGCTAAGTTCTTTATAGATTCTGGACACTAGTCCTTTATCTGATATGTCGTTTGCAAATATCTTCTCCCATTCTGTCAGTTGTCTTTTGATTTTGTTAACTGTTTCCTTTGCTGTGCAAAAGCTTTTGATCTTGATGAAATCCCAATAGTTCATTTTTTCCCTTGCTTCCCTTGCCTTTTGCGTTGTTCCTAGGAAGATGTTGCTGCGGCAGAGGTCGAAGAGGTTGCTGCCCGTGTTCTCCTCAAGGATTTTGATGGATTCCTTTCGTACATTGAGGTCCTTCATCCATTTTGAGTCTATTTTTGTGTGTGGTGTAAGGGAATGGTCCAATTTCATTTTTCTGCATGTGGCTGTCCAATTTTCCCAGCACCATTTATTGAAAAGGCTGTCTTTTTTCCATTGGACATTCTTTCCTGCTTTGTCGAAGATTAGTTGACCATAGAGTTGAGGGTCTATTTCTGGGCTCTCTATTCTGTTCCATTGATCTATGTGTCTGTTTTTGTGCCAGTACCATGCTGTCTTGATGATGACAGCTTTGTAATAGAGCCTGAAGTCCGGAATTGTGATGCCACCAACGTTGGCTTTCTTTTTCAATATCCCTTTGGCTATTCGAGGTCTTTTCTGGTTCCATATAAATTTTAGCATTATTTGTTCCATTTCTTTGAAAAAGATGGATGGTACTTTGATAGGAATTGCATTAAATGTGTAGATTGCTTTAGGTAGCATAGACATTTTCACAATATTTATTCTTCCAATCCAGGAGCATGGAACATTTTTCCATTTCTTTGTGTCTTCCTCAATTTCTTCCATGAGTACTTTATAGTTTTCTGAGTATAGATTCTGTGTCTCTTTGGTTAGGTTTATTCCTAGGTATCTTATGGTTTTGGATGCAATTGTAAATGGGATTGACTCCTTAATATCTCTTTCTTCTGTCTTGCTGTTGGTGTAGAGAAATGCAACTGATTTCTGTGCATTGATTTTATATCCCGACACTTTACTGAATTCCTGTATAAGTTCTAGCAGTTTCGGAGTGGAGTCTTTTGGGTTTTCCACATATAGTATCATATCATCTGCGAAGAGTGATAATTTGACTTCTTCTTTGCCGATTTGGATGCCTTTAATTTCCTTTTGTTGTCTGATTGCTGAGGCTAGGACCTCTAGTACGATGTTGAATAGCAGTGGTGATAATGGACATCCCTGCCGTGTTCCTGACCTTAGCGGAAAAGCTTTCAGTTTTTCTCCATTGAGAATGATATTTGCGGTGGGTTTTTCATAGATGGCTTTGATGATATTGAGGTATGTGCCCTCTATCCCTACACTTTGAAGAGTTTTGATCAGGAAGGGATGTTGTACTTTGTCAAATGCTTTTTCAGCATCTATTGAGAGTATCATATGGTTCTTGTTCTTTCTTTTATTGATGTGTTGTATCACATTGACTGATTTGCGGATGTTGAACCAACCTTGCAGCCCTGGAATAAATCCCACTTGGTCATGGTGAATAATCTTTTTAATGTACTGTTGAACAACAGTTCAAAATCTGTGGGACACAACAAAGGCAGTCCTGAGAGGAAAATATATAGCGGTACAAGCCTTTCTCAAGAAACAAGAAAGGTCTCAGGTACACAACCTAACCCTACACCTAAAGGAGCTGGAGAAAGAACAAGAAAGAAACCCTAAGCCCAGCAGGAGAAGAGAAATCATAAAGATCAGAGCAGAAATCAATGAAATAGAAACCAAAAAAACAATAGAACAAATCAACGAAACTAGGAGCTGGTTCTTTGAAAGAATTAATAAAATTGATAAACCCCTGGCCCGACTTATCAAAAAGAAAAGAGAAAGGACCCAAATAAATAAAATCATGAATGAAAGAGGAGAGATCACAACTAACACCAAAGAAATACAAACTATTATAAGAACATACTATGAGCAACTCTATGGCAATAAATTTGACAATCTGGAAGAAATGGATGCATTCCTAGAAACATATAAACTACCACAACTGAACCAGGAAGAAGTAGAAAGCCTGAACAGACCCATAACCAGTAAGGAGATTGAAACAGTCATTAAAAATCTCCAAACAAACAAAAGCCCAGGGCCAGACGGCTTCCCGGGGGAATTCTACCAAACATTTAAAGAAGAACTAATTCCTATTCTCCTGAAACTGTTCCAAAAAATAGACATGGAAGGAAAACTTCCAAACTCATTTTATGAGGCCAGCATCACCTTGATCCCAAAACCAGACAAGGATCCCACCAAAAAAGAGAGCTATAGACCGATATCCTTGATGAACACAGATGCGAAAATACTCAACAAAATACTAGCCAATAGGATTCGAAAGAAAGCATTTCTGATTCAGCTAGAATTCTTTTAAAACTCCATACAGCCTCATCCCCCCACTTTCACTATTTCTGTGCTCAGCCCTGCCCTCCCCCAGATGTATATATCCTAGTTCATTGAAAAAAATAACGTCCTAACGTAGTGATCTAGTGTCCTCTTTCTGTTTCAGGACCCCATTGAGATACTACATTACATTTAGTCATGATGTCTCCCTAGGATATGCTTGGCTATAGCATTCCACCTTCCTTGTGTTTGAAGACCTTGACAGTTCTCAGGAGCATTGCTAAGGTATTTTGCTGGCTACCCTTATATTGGAATCTGTCTGATACTTTACTCAAGACTAGACGAGGATTATAGATTTGGGGAGGAGGACCACAGAGGTAAAGTGCCCTTTTCCTTGTATCTTCTCAAGGATACTAGCTACATGATTTACTATGGATATTAACCTTATTTGTTTGGCTGAAGTAGTATTTTTCATGTTTTTCTACTGGAAAGTTACTATTTTCTTCCTTTTCCTTTCATAACTCTTTAGAAGAAAGTCACTAATACAGAGCTCACACGTAAGTAATGGGCAGTTCTGGTTCCCCTCTTAAGGGTGTAGAATCTCTACATCAATTATTTGGAATTCTTCATAAGAGATTTGTCTCTTTTCCCCCATTTATTTATTTATTCAATCACTTATTTATGTCACTATGGAATCATGGATATTTCTTTTATACATTGGGTTATAGTCCAACGCTATTTTATTAATTTTTTTTTCTCAAATCGTTCCAGCTTTGGACATTAGGAGCTCTAGTTCTTTTGGCTGCTATGTCCCTTTGACATACTTCCAATCTCTTATCATCTGTTTGTTTGTTTCCTTACTTATTTAAGTACTGCCTTGTTTTCTGGTATGACAAAATGTTCCTGGCTCATCATGTCCTTGTCCTAGAATCAGCTATTACTCCAAAGAGCTCCAGTTCCTTTTATTGGAGAATGGAATGAAGAATCAATGCATGCATGGGGTGCCTGGGTGGCTCAGTGGGTTAAGCCTCTGCCTTTGGCTCAGATCAAGATCTCAGAGTCCTGGGATTGAGCCCCACATCAGGCTCTCTGCTCAGTCAGGAGCCAGCTTCCACTCCTCTCTCTGCCTGTCTTTCTGCCTATTTGTGATTTCTGTCAAATAAATAAACAAAATTTTAAAAAAAAAGATCAACGCATGCTTGAGGTCATATATATATATATATATATACACACACATATATTATAAAGTCATATATATGTGACATATATATGACTTTATGTATATAAAGTCATATATATATACACACATATATAATACATGTGCATATATATATATATGTTCATGTTTGTGTGTGTGTGTATATATACATGTATACATATGTATACAAATATACATTTTGTGTATATACATGTACATATAGTTATATATACACAAACACACACTCAAAAAAACATGAACATGAACAAAATATACATATTTGTATATGTACATGTATATATAGTTATATATACACAAACACACACTCAAAAAAACATGAACACGTATATGTATATGCACATGTATTATATGTGTGTGTGTGTGTGTGTGTGTGTATATATGACTTTTTTATAACAGGATTTAATAATAAAGTTAACAGGTGGCAGCATTTGTAGAGTGTGGTTCTTGGGGTTACCTGCCCTCTCCCACACATTGTGAAAGCAGTCACTTACTCATATTACAACTGAATCTTAACCTTTCTTTGAGTCTTTGAGTCTGAAACGTTAACAGACCTTTTGCACAGGGAGGAAAACAAAAGATAAACAAACACATACAGAATTCAGTCCAGGATTCCTAAGGTTCATGGGCTCCCTGTAAAACTGACCTCTGGTATCGATGACCTCTGATCAGGGGACCATGGTGCTAAAGGAAGGGCCAGGAAGTCCACACACACTCTTGCTGGTTTTCTCAAGCCCCACTTCTGCTGTGACCTCGTCTCTGGCCTAGGAAATTGTATCATTTGCCAAATAAATCAGAAAAGTATGATATAATAATACAGTTTCTTTATCAGTTAATTGCAAACTGATTTGTTTTAAGTGACTCCCTTTTATGTAAAATCATGATGGAATTGTTTGGGGGCTCTTTTTTGATTTCTATAACTTAAAAAATCAGAGTTAATTTGCCCGGGTGCATTAATTCATGTCTTTCTCGATTGTGTTTGAGTCACTTCCCCTTTGTGTTAATGGTTTCCTATTTAAAACTGGTAAAGTGGGATGAAGTTGTGTCTGTGAAAACTGACATAGGTGTAGGACTGAAAGAGTTAATAGAGTCAAATCCTAGTACATTTTTCTAAAGCTGTTTTTAACACTGATTATTTCAAGGTGGTTTTTATAATCACTTCCAAATGTTTTAATGAGGCTGTTTTTCATTTTTCTCAAGACTTCTTTAAATTTTTTTTTTTTTTTTTTTTGCTTTTCATATTGATTTTCCTTAATGCCACCATTGGCAGACCCAGTTATGCACTTTTATGGTTTGTTCCGGAAGCTTTCCTCCGCCTCCCAGCCCAATCTCTCTTCCTGCCTCCTGGGAGCTCTTCATCTGAGGAGAGAGCTCTTCTGGTCTGATTCCTCATGGTTTCTCTTGCAGCCCGAGTCCCAGGCATGCAGTTTTTATTTCAATCTGTCATTCTTAGTCGTAGCTACCTCCTGTTGTCATTTTATTTCTTAAAGACCTTTCTGGAATAGAATCTTCAAGATTTGTGATTTTACCAAATTTATTGATTAGAAGTGTTGGAAATCTGTTTAATCTGCGTTTGCATTCCTTTGGTTTCAGATTTAGCCTTAGATGTGCTTCCCCTCGCCCTTCTAGGATTCTCTAGCGTTGTAGGGACCCCTTCCCTAGTATATCAGGTGGTGATAGGCAATTAGACTGCCCAAGGAAGGCAAGGCCATGACACTCATCACATGTACCAGCTTTTGGACAGCTCTGTGTAAACACACGTTACCAGCCAGCCCAGGCTGATGTCAGAGATTAGAGTCAGAATGCGTCTGCCATTCCTTCAGACAGAGGTTTTGTTAGGTCATGATAAACAGCCGCAAGATTTATGACTTCCCAAAGAGGAAAACCAATTCCCTAGACGATTGCTGGGAGTGCTGTTGGTAAGCTGGACCCTCTCTGCGAACATCATGACACAGAAACAAGATCACTCATCAAATGTGTTCTTATATCTTGGTGCAAAGCATGTTGGGTATTTTTAAAAAAGTTAATGATAATATATGGGCTTGTTTTCCCTATTTCCTTTGCCTTACTTGTTGATTTGAGTCCAAAAGCCTATTTTCAATTTAGTCCAAAGTTTTTATAAGTGCAGTTTTCCCAGAACTATATTACTCACACAAGCTTATTGAGTGATTCTGCATTTTTATTTTGAAGTTGAAGTGGCCAGGGTACATTTATTTTTAATGGAAAGAGGGGTGTGTCTCACATTGATATCAAGATCTCTGTCAAGGTCAGCAGAGTTGAAAGCATTAATAGAGTGTCCCTTATGTATATGCTTGGGAATTCAAGCTCTCTCATCGGTTTTTCCCTCAGAATGTGGAGCTATTTCTATATGAATGATATTAAAGTAGCTCCACCACTCAGGGGGAGAAAGCAAATAGGTGACTTATTTAAGAAAAGATTTTAAAATCTGGATTGTGCTACAATTTTAACATTAAATTTCAAGACTAAACCACCATTTTCCAGTGTAGTGGTAATACTGAAATAATAATAAATTATAGACAAGTGATAAGAATCTATATTTTGCTAGACCCATTCAAATGGAACAGTAAAGATTATCAAATCATTTGGATAAGCCCTGTCCCCAAAGCCCAGATGTTTTCTTACACATATCTAAACACCTGAGTATTTGGAAATGTCCATTTGGGGCTACTATTTTCTCTTCCAGACCAGGGGCATCTGGCTGTGAGAGAAAAAATTCTGCATGAAGCAAATTTAACGGCAGCAGAGGATGAAGGACAAAGGCCCATGTGACAAAACAAAACAAAGCAAAACAAAAACAAACCTTTGGAAAATCAAGATATCAGGGTCTCTTAACATGAACTGGGTTCCCACGCAACACCCTTTCATGATTCCTTCATTAATGCCCATGGGAGTGATTGATTTGACTTTACTCTTAGCCTGCTTAAGCAATTTTGAACCCAAGAAAAAAATGTTACTTGAATCTGGGGTCTTTTATTAACAAGATTAATTGGCATAAAATTTAATAATTATGAAAGGATACCAAAAAGGAAGATAAAGTGGGGGGTTCTAATGAGAAACAGATACCCATCCCCAAGGAAATGAATGTGAGCATGGTTGTAATGTTAATACAAAGAGAAGGGAAAAATGTGTAGCTGCTGCATATAGTGGTAAGCTCCCTCCTAGGGCTACGTACTGGCTTCCAGTTCTGTTCCCCCTATTATCTCTAACTCGGAAAAATTCTGCTTTTGGAGTTGAAATTCTCCATGCTTTGTTTTACCTAAGGGAATGCATTCAGTTTTTCTGGAAGTTTTATTTTGTGAAAGCTAAATCTCTTTTTCTTTTATTTTGGCAATGGCGTATTTTAACAAACACATGGCTGGCAGTCCCAGCAATGATTAGCCCAGTCTCCACATTGCCCCATGAGGAGATGGGAAACACCAGCTTACTCCCACTGGCATTTGTATCCTTATTCATGTTTTATCTTCACTGCTTTGCCTTTCCTTCTTTTTGTTTCTTTGACTGTGACCAATCACCGAGTCAGTCTGAATTTTATTTGTTCCATGAAGTTTTTCTGAAGGATTCTGGTCCCCTTGATCTCCCTTTCCTTCAGTGCTGATTGACACTTGCTCATCATTTAGCCCTTGGCTATAATTTATCAGATATAGATATAGATATAGATATAGATATAGATACATACACACATATATGTGTGTGTATGTATATAATATCTTTTATTTATTATCTTCTATTTATTTCTCTCTTTCTCATTAGCTAGACTGTAAGCTGCTTGAGATACCAGAGATCACATCTCCCATAAAGTTCTCTTCATAAGAACAAGCATGATGGGGCACCTGGGTGGCTCGGTTATTAAGCTCCTGCCTTCGGCTAGGGTCATGAATCCCGGGGTCCTGGGATCAAGCCCTACTTCAGGCTTCTTGTTCAATGAGAAGCCTGCTTCTTCATCTCCCATTCCTCCTGCTGTGTTCCCTCCCTCACTGCCTCTCTCTCTGTCAAATAAATAAATAAAATCTTGTATATATAAAAAAAGAACAAGCATGATGTTGAACATGTGATATTGTACCACATGCTACATCTCCACTTACGGGAATGGCTTAAGCAGTAAATGGCTTAAGAGTAAAACTAGAATCAAATCAATCACTCTTGTAGCATTAATGAAGAAATTATGAAAGGGTGTTGCCTGGGAACCCAATTCATATTAAGAGACCCTGATATCATGATTTCCCAGAGGTTTCTCTTACATGGGCCTTTGTCCTTCAATCTCCTTCCCCTAAAGAATTTATTTGAAAATATTTTCTAATTATATTCTTAATGGACTGTAAGAGATGGCTGAGATTTCTCTTATAATAAATTTATAAGAAAGTTGTCACAAGTTAGTGATTGTTCAGTTACCGTGAAGAAATTTCAAAAAAGCATAAGACCTGTTATTTCAGACAAAACCTAACATCATTGTTTCAACAAAGTATCTAACAAATGTTGTCTTTCATAATCTCTTGGGACACTCATGTTGAGTCACATTAACATTTTACAGACTGTTTTTCCACATGTTAAAATCAGTTATACCTGAATTTTAAAAATATGACTTAGAATTACTCATAATGCCATTTTCCCAATTGGAGCAGATCCCATATTGCACTAAACCAGTGTTTTTCTAAGAATGGTTCTCACATTTCTGGGATAAATTGGATGTGATATTTTAGGGATGTGTACCAATAAACATTTTAAATTTTAATTACACATTTTAATATGTAGTAGAAAGTATATAGCAGGCATATAAAAGCTTGATTCACTGGTATTATTGCTTGGGATAAACTATGTAAATATTGTGAGCCAGGGTAAAGAAAATTATCAGTATTTAAGTATTTACTAAGTCTTTGTATGTTGATGCATAAATAATGGTAAAAATTATAAATTTGGTAGAAGAGATCCACTCAGAGGAAACACAGCTTTAAACCCAAACTAGACCTTCTCTGGAGAGAAAAAAGTAGGGTTTATTAACACTCATTCAGTTACAGAGAAACATGTTCCTAACATGGTGCCTCCATTCCCCTCCATACATTTCTAAAGAAGGTCTTCTGCATGAATGTTTACTATAAGTCAAACACAGCCTGAGTCCACTGTGACCAAGCCTTCCACCCAGCAGTGTGACTAGAAGACAGTAAATACATTTCCAAGTTCTAAACTTTAATGTTACCATTCTCTGATGTGTCCTGTGGAGTATAACACAAACAATTTGCTAATGAGAAGCATTTATTGTATCAAAATGGACAGGATTTTCTATAAGTCATAAACTAAAGCAGATTCTGTGGAATCTGAATAAATATCATTTTCACTTCCATCCAGTACTTTTTCTAGAGGAGGACAGAAAAGTTGGGGAGATACAGGAGAGGCTGGAATTGCTTCTCTCTCTGGCTGCAACTTTGGGTTTTTGTCATACTTAAAGCTACTATCCATCCTATATGGCCATCCTTCTAAAGCATCATACCATAAACCCTATGCTTTCCTCAGCTGTGTCTGGAAATATGACATATTTCTATACTTCAAGTCAAAATATATTTTTAAAAGTTGACTGTAGCTAAACCCCATCTTTGGGTTTTTTCCAATGGTCATAAAATTTGTGAAATTAAAGGGATATCCCTTGTTTCTTCAAAGTATCACTTTGAAAGGCTAAGAATACAAGATGTTGATAGAAATTAAGTCACCTCTTGCAAGTGATTTGGCCAGCATTACACAAAGCAGTCATTCTTTCCAAATGTAGAATTCAGTGGTCATTTTACTGGAGACTAGAGAATCATTATAGTTTCGTTATTTACTAGTCCTGGGAAATATGCTTTTAGAATAGCTGTATGAAGAATTAAGAGCTGCCATTCTTTTGTTCTAATGAGGCCACTAGTGGAAATAGAAATCAGTCCTTAGTGGAGATTCTAAACTCTCAGCTCCACCAGGGAGCTACCATATCTTATTCATGGAGGATTCCTTGATACTTAATGTAGATCCTGGACTACAAAAGTACATTGTTATTGTTACTCATCATTTTTATATGTGTTCATTCATACATTTGTGGACTAATTGTAGTGAATGTTACCAGAGACTAATTATATGTTGATAGGTGGTCATGCTACTAGCTGAAAAAAGAGAAGAGGAGGGAGGAGACAATTATGGGGGAGAGGGAGTCATGACAATCTAATTAACTGATTTTTTATTACATTCAAACATACCTTTTATTACTAAAAATAATCTAATCACTAAACAAAAGTTAAAAACATTAAGTTATATAATTGTTTCAAGTTGGTTTCTTTTCACTTACTTTAGTAGATCATAATTATATCCTATAACTCCAATACTAAAGGGAAACATTTACTTAATATTTTAGTAACTTTTTAAGCAAAGTAAAACATTGATTTAGGCTGAAAGAAGAATTCTTATCATTCCCACTCACTATAAACTTTCCATTAAGCACAATTGGATAATAATGTAGTGTGACCACTGCTGATCTCTATCTCCCTTTGCCTCCATATCAAGATAGTAGTTCTCATGATTACAAATGTGTTCATTTGAAATCAGGAATGCTACAGAATTGCTAAAACTAACAGTTTTAAAGGTTACAGATCATTAATGTGACTTAAATTGATTTAGTGATTCAAATATTGCAATTATCCTCTACTAAACCCCTTGGTGAGGACTTGAAAATATTATAAACTAAAGTGCTGATTTAGAACTGGAATCCAATGTGGGTAATCTCCTCAATTTCCCTGTCTCCATCCCTCTCAACCTTCTTCCTTCCTTTTATGGTGTTTCTTTCTATCTTTCAGCTAAACTCGTTTCAGCATTACTTCTCACCCATAGACTGCTCTGGCTTTACCATTTGAAGAAATGAAAACAATATTTCTGTCTGCTCTTCTTTCTTAATATAAGGGCCTAGTATATAATGACAAACATTTCTTCTAATGACAAACATTCTGCATTAAATGCTTATTAAATTACCTATAGGCTTTAAATCTTAATTTCTATGTACAAAGTTGAAACAATACAAAGGAAAACCAAAGGAATTTGATTATGAAGATACATTTCAATTTACGAAAACTCCTAGAAACTGGCCAATGTTTTTCTTAATAGTTATTTTATTTACCACTGTATTACCTGACTGAATTTAATGCATCAGTAATTTAGATACTTGGATTCTTTTAAGACTGTGGATTTGGGGAGTTCTCATTACATATAAAAGCATCCTGCAGTGTTCTTTGCTTAGGGAGTCCAACCTGTATCTGTAAACCTTTGCAAGCTTTTCTTCATTCACTGCAGGGGGCCAAAACATCCCCAGACAGGGATGTTTTAAAATGAAAAGGAAGAAAAGCTGATTCTGTCATATGACAATTCTATAATACTTCTGAGGATCAACACCAGTTGTAGAGGTGACGATAGAGGTATGTGTGTATATATGATTTACATTTGCAAGGACATTTAAAAGCTGTGCAGTAACACTGTTTTCTGAAAGAGAAATGAATCAATCCCATTTCCAACAGCATCAAAAGTGACGAAATATTTAGAAATACATTTAACCAAAGAGGTAAAAGACAACTATGAAAACTACTCTGAAAGCAAAAAGGGACCTATGAAAGAAATTGAAAAAACAAAACAAAACAAAACAAACAAACAAACACACAAAAAAATGAAAAGTTATCCTGTGTTCATGTTTGGAAGAATTAATGTTGTTAAAATCTCACCACTACCTAAAGTCCTCATAAGATTCCAATGACATTTATTATAGAAATTGAAAAAACACTCCTAAAATTTACATGGAACCATAGAAGACCCTGACTAACCAAAGAAACTGTGGGTAAGAGGAAAGCAGGAGGTGTTAGACTTCCTGATTTCAAGCTATACTGTAAAAGCTATAGTAATTAAAAGAGTATGGTACAGGTAGAAAAATAGACAAATAGAGCAATGGAACAGAGTTGAGAGATCAGAGATAAACCCAAGCATATATGGTCAACTAATAATTGACAAGGGAACTAGGACTACTTAGTGGAGAAAGGAGTGTCTTCAATAAATGATGCTGGGAAAATAGCACACTTCACATGGTGAAAGAATTAAATTTGATTCCTATCATACACCACTCATAAAAATTAACTAGAAATGAACTAAAGACTTAAATAAGTGACCTGAAACCATAAGACTCCGAAGAAAACAGGAAAAAAGCTACTTGACCTGGGTCTTGGTAATGAGTTTCTGGAAATCACACACAAAGTACAAGCAACGAAAACAAAATTAAGCAATTGTGACTACATCAAACTAAAAAGCTCTTCACAACAAAAGAAAATACCAAGAAAGTGAAAAACAACCTATGGAATGAGAAAAAATGTTTGGAAACCATATATCTGATCAGGGGTTAATATCCAAAATATATAAAGAGCTCACAACTCAATAGTAAAACAAAATAAACAAAACCCCAAATAAGCCAATATTAAAATGTCCAAAGGGGTAAAGAATCTAAATTTTGTATTTTCCAAAGAAAATTTATGAAAAGCCAACAGGTACATGAAAAGATGGCCAATGTCACTAGTCACTGAGGAAATGCAATTGAAAACCACAATAAGATTTCACCTCACACCTGTTACAACAGTTATCATCAAAAAGACAAGAGATAACAAGTTTTAGCAAAGATATGGAGAAAAAAGAACCCTTATACACTGTTGGTGGAATTGTAAATTGGTGCAGCCACTATGCAAAACAGCATGGAAGTTCCTCCAAAAATTAAAAATAGAAGTACCATATGATCCCACAATTCCACTTTTAGTATTATACGCAAAGGAAATGAAAACACCAGCTTGAAAATATATTTGTACCCCTCAGGTCCATAGCATTAGTTACAATAGCCAAGATGTAGAAACAACCTAAGTGTCCATCAATGTGTGAGTGGATAAAGAAGTTGTGAGAGATAGATATATCTCACACATGCACACACACATACATACAATGGAATAGTATTCAGACATTAAAAAAAAAAACAAATAAACAAGAAAGCCCTATCATTTGTGGCATGAATTATCTTGAAGGCATTACACTAAGTAAAATAAATCTTACAGAGAAAGACAAATAGTGTACAATCTCACATATAGGTGGAATTAAAACAAACAAAACAGCAAATTTATAGAAAGAAAATTCAGATCTGTGTTTACCAGGGGTGTGGGGGAGATGGTGGAGAAGGATGGGTAATTGGAGGAAGGTGGTCAAAAGGTATAAACTTCAACTTATAAGATATGTAAGTATTAGGGATATAATGTACAACATGATGACTATAACTAGCACTGCTGTATGATAGATGGAAAAGATGTTAAATACTAGATCCTAAGAGTTATCATCACAGGGAGAAACAATTTTTGGTTTTCTCCTTATTATAATGCTATGAAATAAAGAATGATAACTAAACCTATTGTGATAATTATTTCACAGTAGATGTAAATCAATTCATGCTATACACCCTGAACTTATACAATGTTATCAATTGTGTCTCAACAAAACTGGAAAAAAGTACACAATAATGACTTTCAATCAGAAATACTGTGGACCAATGTGTAAAGTAATGCTTCTCCCCCTCTCAAGGTTCTGGAGCTGCCTGGGGATGCATACTGTACTCTGACATAAAATGGGGCTCTGGCATCACTCACATTTACAATGATCCTTTGGGATGATTAGGAAGCTCCTACTGACAGTGCTCTATTTCACTGATTTTTTGTGTTTTTTAATTTAAAATAGTAGTATGGGGGAGACATGATGTCGGGGAAGTAGGAGGCGCCGTTTCAACCTGTACCCTAAAGTGAGCTGATTACCTACCAAAGAGCTTAATCACCCATGAAATCAACCTGAGATCAGAATTATACACGTCTGGATATCTATGGGAGCAGAAGATGCCAGTGGGCAGGTAAAGCAGAATGGGAACATCGGACTGATATCGGAAGATAAACAAAAGGGGGAGGGAGCCACCAAAGGCGACCCACTGGAAAGTAATATCCCAATACGAGAGTGCCCTGCATCTGGGGACCGGCATTAACTTGGAGTCTGGTTGAAAGCACTCAAAAAGAGCAAAGGATCATGGGGGGAAACTGTGGGACTCGGGGCAGTTAGGGACAGGGGCTTAAGTCCCCAGACCCAGGACAGTCACCCCTGGCACTGAGCCAGAGAAAGTGCAGCAGAGAAACCAGGTCGTGGTCCCTGAGCCGCCAGTGCACCTGAGAGCAGTGGGGACCAGCTCCCACGAGGGGCTGGGAGCCTCGCCAGCGGCAGAAGCACAGCCTCTTTGCACTCTCCACGTGAGTGCCATGTCCTGCTATCAGAACCTGAGACGCGTGCACCTCACACCCTCCCTGAGAGAGGTGCGAGCAAGCCCAGCATTCTCGGACCTGGAAAGACCAGACACTCCCAGCCCGGGCCAGCAGGAAAATCTCAGTGTGTGATCGCTGCTTGTAACCTCTCTGGCAGTCTGGAGCTGCCCAGACAGCCGCTGCTGTCGTGGTTTTGGGTACAAGCAGGAGTTCCTGTGTCCCCAGGGACTGAGACTCGGCCTGTGCTCTGCCAGCTGCCAAGGGGGAACTTATGTACTCTGCAGCACCCAGAGGGGAACAGACTGAGGCTTCTCTCTGAGAGGGAGGTCGGGGTGCAGTTTGCTTTCCTCTAAACCTCCAAAAACCACCAAAAGCTGTCAAGGCGAGAGAAAAACAAAATAAAAAATCAAACCATAAGTGACTCTTAATTTCACAAAACAAACTGAGGGTTGCTGGGGGGAGGGGGTTTGGGAGAAGGGGGGTGGGATTATGGACATTGGGGAGGGTATGTGCTTTGGTGAGTGCTGTGAAGTGTGTAAACCTGGTGATTCACAGACCTGTACCCCTGGGGATAAAAATATATGTTTATAAAAAATAAAAAATTAAAAAAAAAAAAACAAACCAAAACAAAACAAAACAAAAAACCAACAACAAACATAAAAACCTCCAGAGAACAAAAGCCTGAAAAACCGGTTTCCCCAGAGCCCACTCCCTTGGGGGGGGGGGCGGGAGGACTTAACTCAGGGAACATTGCTTGAAAATCCACTTGGCAGGCCCCTCCCTAGAAAGCCAACCAGGAAAAAAAAGAAAAAAAAAAAAAGATGACAAGAGAAAAACCACCACTACTTCATAGATACAACTTTTATTTTTAATTCATTCCCACTATTCTGGTTCATTTTTTATATATATATAGATAATTTCTTTAACGTATTTACCATCACAGTGAGATGTCCAGTACATCAAATTCCATAATAATCTTTTAACCTGAACTTTTTGATACATATACCCGTGATTTTCTTTTGCTTTTCTATTTTTAAATTTTTTAAAAAATTTTAGTTTAGTTTAGTTTATTCCTTTTTTATTTTTATTTTTTAATATTCATATTGAGTTAACTTCAAGGTAATCCCCTTTCCCCAATCAATGCTACCCCTATAGGTAAACCAACTCTTAATCCCCCTTTATTTTAGGAAAGTTGAGTCTTTTAACAAAGATATCAAGATACATCCAGGAAGAATCAAAATAACCTTCCTTGCCCACCCTGAGAATTTATAACCACTCTCCCATCTTTTTCTTCCGCCAGTATTTCAGTGTATTTGTGTTTGTCCTGATAGTATATAAATCTTATACTTGGGGTTCTTTTTGATGAGGTTCTTTTTTTTTTTTTTTTTTTTTTGGCTTTTATATATATAGATATATTTTTTTTCTCATGTCATATACTTTTATCAGTCTTTTTGTTTGTCTGTTTTTGTTTGTATACTTAATAAATCTTACCTTGGGGCCTATTTGGGCTGAACCTTCTCTTTTTTTTCCTGTCACTCTCTCTGTCTCTCTCTCTCTCTCTTTTCTTCTTTTTATTTTCTTTTTTTCTCTCATTTGGGTGGGAAATCCTGATTGCTCAGAAGCGTTCTGGGGTGCACCTTGACTGCACTATGGTAGATACATCCAGCTACATCTGTTCAGCCATCTCTCACCAAAATGACTAGGAGGAGGAATGCCCAACAGAAGAAAAATCCAGAGGATGGGCCTTCTGCAACAGAGCTAATGGCTATTGACATAGACAATATATTGGAAAGGGAATTCAGGCTAACAATTATCCAGGCAATAGCTAGGTTGGAGAAAGCCATGGATGGCCAAACAAAATTGATTAGGGCAGAACTGAAAGCCACCAGGGATGATGTTCACAATGCTGTCAATGAGTTCCAATCTAATCTAAATTCTCTAAAAGCTAGGGTAACTGAGACAGAGGATAGAATTAGTGATCTGGAGGACAAACAGATAGAGAGAAAGGATCAGGAGGAAGCCTGGAACAAATAGCTTAGAAGCCACGAAAACAGAATCAGGAAAATAAATGATGCCATGAAATGTTCCAACATCAGATTATTGGAATCCCTGAAGGGGAGGAGAAAGAAAGAAGTCTAGAAGATATAGTGGAACAAGTTCTCCATGAAAATTTTCCCAATCTCGCAAATGGAACCAGCGTTCATGTACTAGAGGCAGAACGGTCTCCCCCCAAGATTATAGATTCTCAAAAGTCTTCGAGACACCTAATAGCAAGAATGAAGAATTATAATTGTAGGCAGGCCCTCTTGAAGGCAGCTAGGACAAAGAAGCTCCTTACACACAGAGGAAAGCCCATCAAAGTAACGTCAGACCTGTCCACAGAAACCTGGCAAGCTAGAAAGGGCTGGCAAGATATATTCAGGGCACTAAATGAGAAGAACATGCAGCCTAGAATACTTTATCCAGCGAGACTGACATTCAAAATGGATGGAGAGATAAAGAGTTTCCAAGACCAACAAGGCCTAAAAGAGTATGCGACCACCAAGCCGACACTGCAGGAAATATTAAGGGGGGGTTCTATAAAAGAGGAAAAATCCTAAGAATATCATTGAACAGAAATATAGAGGCAATCTACAGAGAGAAAGACTTCAACGATAACACGATGTCAATAAAAACGTATCTATCAATAATCACTCTCAATGTGAATGACCTAAATGCCCCCATAAAATGACACAGGGTTGTAGATTGGATAAAATGACAGGACCCATCCATATGTTGTGTACAGGGACCCATTTTGAACCTAAGGATACAACCAGACTGAAAGTGAAGGGATGGAGAAGCATCTTTCATGCCAATGGGCCTCAAAAGAAAGCTGGTGTAGCAATTCTCATATCAGATAAATTAGATTCTAAACTAGACTGTAGTCAGAGATACAAAAGGACACTACATCGTTCTTAAAGGGACTATCCAGCAAGATGATCTAACAATTGTAAATATCTATGTCCCCAATATGGGAGCAGCCAATTACATAAGAAAACTGTTAATCAAGATAAAGAGTCATATTGATATGAATACATTAATAGTAGGAGATCTTGGGACGCCTGGGTGGCTCAGTTGGTTAAGCAGCTGCCTTCAGCTCAGGTCATGATCCCAGCGCCCTGGGATCGAGTCCCACATCAGGCTCCTTGCTCCGCAGGGAGCCTGCTTCTCCCTCTGACTCTGCCTTCCACTCTGTCTGCCTGTGCTCGCTCTCACTCTCTCTCTTACAAATAAATAAATAAAATCTTTAAAAAAAAAATAGTAGGAGATCTTAACACACCTCTCTCAGTAATAGATCATTGAAGCAGAAAATCAATAAAGAAACAAGAGTATTGAATAACACATTGGACCAAATGGGCCTCATAGATATATACAGAACATTCCACCCTAAAACAACAGAATACTCGTTCTTCTCAAGTGCACATGGAACCTTTTCCAGAATAGACCACATACTGGGTCACAAATCAGGGCTCAACCAATACCAAAAGATTGAGATTATTCCCTGCATATTGTCAGATCACAATGCTTTGAAACTGGAGCTCAATCACAAGGAAAAGTTTGGAAGGAACTAAAACACCTGGAAGCTAAAGACCACCTTGTTTAAGAATGCTTGGATCGGGAGGAGTAAAGATGGCGGAGAAGTAGCAAGCTGAGACTGCTTCAGCTAGCCGGAGATCAGCTAGATAGCTTATCTAAAGATTGCAAACACCTGAAAATCCATCGGCAGATCGAAGAGAAGAAGAACAGCAATTCTGGAAACAGAAAAACAACCACTTTCTGAAAGGTAGGACCGGCGGAGAAGTGAATCCAAAGCGACGGGAAGATAGACCCCGGGGGGAGGGGCCGGCTCCCGGCAAGCGGCGGAGCAACCGCGCACAAAATCAGGACTTTTAAAAGTCTGTTCCGCTGAGGGACATCGCTCCAGAGGCTAAACCGGGGCGAAGCCCACGCGGGGTCAGCGTGGCCTCAGGTCCCGCAGGGTCACAGAAGGATCGGGGGTGTCTGAGTGTCGCAGAGCTTGCGGGTATTGGAACGGGAAAGCCGGCTACAGAGACAGAGCCGACAGTAAGCTCGCAGCTCCGTGTTACCTTGAACCGGTCGCAGGCTCGGTGAGCTCGGAGCGCGGCCGGAGGTCAGGCAGACGGGAGTAACTGGGCGCTGTTCTCTGAGGGCGCACTGAGGAGTGGGGCCCTGGGCTCTCGGCTCCTCCGGGCCGGAGACCAGGAGGCCGCCATTTGTATTCCCGTCCTCTGGAACTCTACGGAAAGCGCTCAGGGAACAAAAGCTCCTGAAAGCAAACCCGAGCGGATTACTCACCCCGGCCCCGGGTAAGGGCGATGTAATTCCGCCTGGGGCAAAGACACTTGAGAATCACTACAACAGGCCCCTCCCCCAGAAGATCAAAAAGAAATCCAGCCGAGACCAAGTTCACCTACCAAGGAGTGCGGTTTCAATACCAAGGAGAGCAGCAGAATTCCAGAGGAGGAGAAAGCCAAGCACGGAACTCATGGCTTTTTTCCTGTGATTTTTTTTAGTCTTGCAGTTAATTTAATTTTTTCTTTTTCATTTTTTTTTTTTCTCTCGCCTTCGGGTAAAATTTTTTTTTTAACTGTTACCTTTTTCTTTTTTAACGATTTTTTACTAGTTTATCTAATATATATATATATATTTTTTTTACATTTTTCTTAGGTGTTTTCTTTCTTTAAAAATATTCTTTTCTTTTCTTTTTTTTTTTTTCTTTTTTCTTTCTTCCTTTTTGAACCTCTTTTTATCCCCTTTCTCCCCACTCACGATTTTGGATCTCTTCTAATTTGGTTAAAGCATATTTTCCTGGGGTTGTTGCCACCCTTTTAGTATTTTACTTGCCCCTTCATTTACTCTTATCTGGACAAAATGACAAGACGGAAAAATTCAACACAAAAAAAAGAACAAGAGGCAGTACCGAAGGCTAGGGACCTAATCAATACAGACATCGGTAATATGTCAGATCTAGAGTTCAGAATGACAATTCTCAAGGTTCTAGCCGGGCTCGAAAAAGGCATGGAAGATATGAGAGAAACCCTCTCGAGAGATATAAAAGCCCTTTCTGGAGAAATAAAAGAACTAAAATCTAACCAAGTTGAAATCAAAAAAGCTATTAATGAGGTGCAATCAAAAATGGAGGCTCTAACTGCTAGGATAAATGAGGCAGAAGAAAGAATTAGTGATATAGAAGACCAAATGACAGAGAATAAAGAAGCTGAGCAAAAGAGGGACAAACAGCTACTGGACCACGAGGGGAGAATTCGAGAGATAAGTGACACCATAAGACGAAACAACATTAGAATAATTGGGATTCCAGAAGAAGAAGAAAGTGAGAGGGGAGCAGAAGGTATACTGGAGAGAATTATTGGGGAGAATTTCCCCAATATGGCAAAGGGAACGAGCATCAAAATTCAGGAGGTTCAGAGAATGCCCCTCAAAATCAATAAGAATAGGCCCACACCCCGTCACCTAATAGTAAAATTTACAAGTCTCAATGACAAAGAGAAAATCCTGAAAGCAGCCCGGGAAAAGAAGTCTGTAACATACAATGGTAAAAATATTAGATTGGCAGCTGACTTATCCACAGAGACCTGGCAGGCCAGAAAGAGCTGGCATGATATTTTCAGAGCACTAAACGAGAAAAACATGCAGCCAAGAATACTATATCCAGCTAGGCTATCATTGAAAATAGAAGGAGAGATTAAAAGCTTCCAGGACAAACAACAACTGAAAGAATTTGCAAATACCAAACCAGCTCTACAGGAAATATTGAAAGGGGTCCTCTAAGCAAAGAGAGAGCCTACAAGTGGTAGATCAGAAAGGAACAGAGACCTATACAGTAACAGTCACCTTACAGGCAATACAATGGCACTAAATTCATATCTCTCAATAGTTACCCTGAATGTGAATGGGCTAAATGCCCCTGTCAAAAGACACAGGGTATCAGAATGGATAAAAAAACAAAACCCATCTATATGTTGCCTCCAAGAAACACATTTTAAGCCCGAAGACACCTCCAGATTTAAAGTGAGGGGGTGGAAAAGAATTTACCATGCTAATGGACATCAGAAGAAAGCAGGAGTGGCAATCCTTATATCAGATCAATTAGATTTTAAGCCAAAGACTATAATAAGAGATGAGGAAGGACACTATATCATACTCAAAGGGTCTGTCCAACAAGAAGATTTAACAATTTTAAATATCTATGCCCCCAATGTGGGAGCAGCCAACTATATAAACCAATTAATAACAAAATCAAAGAAACACATCAACAATAATACAATAATAGTAGGGGACTTTAACACTCCCCTCACTGAAATGGACAGGTCATCCAAGCAAAAGATCAGCAAGGAAATAAAGGCCTTAAACGACACACTGGACCAGATGGACATCACAGATATATTCAGAATATTTCATCCCAAAGCAACAGAATACACATTCTTCTCTAGTGCACATGGAACATTCTCCAGAATAGATCACATCCTCGGTCCTAAATCAGGACTCAACCGGTATCAAAAGATTGGGATCATTCCCTGCATATTTTCAGACCACAATGCTCTAAAGCTAGAACTCAACCACAAAAGGAAGTTTGGAAAGAACCCAAATACATGGAGACTAAACAGTATCCTTCTAAAGAATGAATGGGTCAACCGGGAAATTAAAGAAGAATTGAAAAAAATCATGGAAACAAATGATAATGAAAATACAACGGTTCAAAATCTGTGGGACACAACAAAGGCAGTCCTGAGAGGAAAATATATAGCGGTACAAGCCTTTCTCAAGAAACAAGAAAGGTCTCAGGTACACAACCTAACCCTACACCTAAAGGAGCTGGAGAAAGAACAAGAAAGAAACCCTAAGCCCAGCAGGAGAAGAGAAATCATAAAGATCAGAGCAGAAATCAATGAAATAGAAACCAAAAAAACAATAGAACAAATCAACGAAACTAGGAGCTGGTTCTTTGAAAGAATTAATAAAATTGATAAACCCCTGGCCCGACTTATCAAAAAGAAAAGAGAAAGGACCCAAATAAATAAAATCATGAATGAAAGAGGAGAGATCACAACTAACACCAAAGAAATACAAACTATTATAAGAACATACTATGAGCAACTCTATGGCAATAAATTTGACAATCTGGAAGAAATGGATGCATTCCTAGAAACATATAAACTACCACAACTGAACCAGGAAGAAATAGAAAGCCTGAACAGACCCATAACCAGTAAGGAGATTGAAACAGTCATTAAAAATCTCCAAACAAACAAAAGCCCAGGGCCAGACGGCTTCCCGGGGGAATTCTACCAAACATTTAAAGAAGAACTAATTCCTATTCTCCTGAAACTGTTCCAAAAAATAGACATGGAAGGAAAACTTCCAAACTCATTTTATGAGGCCAGCATCACCTTGATCCCAAAACCAGACAAGGATCCCACCAAAAAAGAGAGCTATAGACCGATATCCTTGATGAACACAGATGCGAAAATACTCAACAAAATACTAGCCAATAGGATTCAACAGTACATTAAAAAGATTATTCACCACGACCAAGTGGGATTTATTCCAGGGCTGCAAGGTTGGTTCAACATCCGCAAATCAGTCAATGTGATACAACACATCAATAAAAGAAAGAACAAGAACCATATGATACTCTCAATAGATGCTGAAAAAGCATTTGACAAAGTACAACATCCCTTCCTGATCAAAACTCTTCAAAGTGTAGGGATAGAGGGCACATACCTCAATATCATCAAAGCCATCTATGAAAAACCCACCGCAAATATCATTCTCAATGGAGAAAAACTGAAAGCTTTTCCGCTAAGGTCAGGAACACGGCAGGGATGTCCATTATCACCACTGCTATTCAACATCGTACTAGAGGTCCTAGCCTCAGCAATCAGACAACAAAAGGAAATTAAAGGCATCCAAATCGGCAAAGAAGAAGTCAAATTATCACTCTTCGCAGATGATATGATACTATATGTGGAAAACCCAAAAGACTCCACTCCAAAACTGCTAGAACTTATACAGGAATTCAGTAAAGTGTCAGGATATAAAATCAATGCACAGAAATCAGTTGCATTTCTCTACACCAACAGCAAGACAGAAGAAAGAGATATTAAGGAGTCAATCCCATTCACAATTGCATCCAAAACCATAAGATACCTAGGAATAAACCTAACCAAAGAGACACAGAATCTATACTCAGAAAACTATAAAGTTCTCATGAAAGAAATTGAGGAAGACACAAACAAATGGAAAAATGTTCCATGCTCCTGGATTGGAAGAATAAATATTGTGAAAATGTCTATGCTACCTAAAGCAATCTACACATTTAATGCAATTCCTATCAAAGTACCATCCATCTTTTTCAAAGAAATGGAACAAATAATGCTAAAATTTATATGGAACCAGAAAAGACCTCGAATAGCCAAAGGGATATTGAAAAAGAAAGCCAACGTTGGTGGCATCACAATTCCGGACTTCAAGCTCTATTACAAAGCTGTCATCATCAAGACAGCATGGTACTGGCACAAAAACAGACACATAGATCAATGGAACAGAATAGAGAGCCCAGAAATAGACCCTCAAATCTATGGTCAACTAATCTTCGACAAAGCAGGAAAGAATGTCCAATGGAAAAAAGACAGCCTTTTCAATAAATGGTGTTGGGAAAATTGGACAGCCACATGCAGAAAAATGAAATTGGACCATTTCCTTACACCACACACAAAAATAGACTCAAAATGGATGAAGGATCTCAATGTACGAAAGGAATCCATCAAAATCCTTGAGGAGAACACAGGCAGCAACCTCTTCGACCTCTGCCGCAGCAACATCTTCCTAGGAACTACGCAAAAGGCAAGGGAAGCAAGGGAAAAAATGAACTACTGGGATTTCATCAAGATCAAAAGCTTTTGCACAGCAAAGGAAACAGTTAACAAAATCAAAAGACAACTGACAGAATGGGAGAAGATATTTGCAAACGACATATCAGATAAAGGACTAGTGTCCAGAATCTATAAAGAACTTAGCAAACTCAACACCCAAAGAACAAATAATCCAATCAAGAAATGGGCAGAAGACATGAACAGACATTTCTGCAAAGAAGACATCCAGATGGCGAACAGACACATGAAAAAGTGCTCCATATCACTCGGCATCAGGGAAGTACAAATCAAAACCACAATGAGATATCACCTCACACCAGTCAGAATGGCTAAAATCAACAAATCAGGAAATGACAGATGCTGGCGAGGATGCGGAGAAAGGGGAACCCTCCTACACTGTTGGTGGGAATGCAAGCTGGTGCAGCCACTCTGGAAAACAGCATGGAGGTTCCTCAAAATGTTGAAAATAGAACTGCCCTATGACCCAGCAATTGCACTATTGGGTATTTACCCTAAAGATACAAATGTAGTGATCCAAAGGGGCACATGCACCCGAATGTTTATAGCAACAATGTCCACAATAGCCAAACTATGGAAAGAACCTAGATGTCCATCAACAGATGAATGGATCAAGAAGATGTGGTATATATACACAATGGAATACTATGCAGCCATCAAAAGAAATGAAATCTTGCCATTTGCTACAACATGGATGGAACTAGAGCGTATCATGCTTAGCGAAATAAGTCAAGCAGAGAAAGACAACTATCATATGATCTCCCTGATATGAGGAAGTGGTGATACAACATGGAGGCTTAAGTGGGTAGAAGAAGAATAAATGAAACAAGATGGGATTGGGAGGGAGACAAACCATAAGTGACTCTTAATCTCACGAAACAAACTGAGGGTTGCCGGGGGGAGGGGGTTTGGGAGAAGGGGGTGGGATTATGGACATTGGGGAGGGTATGTGATTTGGTGAGTGCTGTGAAGTGTGTAAACCTGGTGATTCACAGACCTGTACCCCTGGGGATAAAAATATATGTTTATAAAAAAAAAAAAAAAAAAAAAGAATGCTTGGATCAACCAGGAGATCAAAGAAGAACTTAAACAATTCATGGAAACCAATGAGAATGAAGACACTTTGGTCCAAAACCTATGGGATACAGCAAAGGCAGTCCTAAAGGGGAAATACATAGCCATCCAAGCCTCCCTCAAAAATATTGAAAAACCCAGAATACACCAGCTCTCTCTACACCTTAAAGAACTGGAGAATCAACAACAAATCAAACCAACTCCACACATAAGAAGGGAAATAATCAAGATTAGAGCAATGATCAATGAGGTAGAAACTAGAGATACAGTAGAACGTATCAATGAAACTAGAAACTGGTTTTTTGAAAGAATCAATAAGATTGATAAACCATTGGCCACACTAATCCAAAAGAAAAGAGAGAAAGCTCAAATTAATAAAATTATGATTGAAAAGGGAGAGATCACAACTAACACCAAGGAAGTAGAAACAATCATCAGAGGTTATTATCAACAGTTATATGCAAATAAATTAAGGCAACCTAGATGAAATGGATGCATTCCTGGAAAACTATAAACTACCAAAATTGAACCAGGAAGAAATTGACAACCTGAATAGACCAATATCTAGTAAAGAGATTGAAGGAGGTATCAAAAACCTCCCAAAAAACAAAAGCCCAGGACCTGATGGATTCCCCGGGGAATTCTACCAAACTTTCAAAGAAGAAATAACACCTATTCTCTTGAAGCTGTTTCAAAACACTGAAGTAGAAGGAAAACTTCCAGATTCTTTTTATGAAGCTAGCATTATCCTGATCCCCAAACCAGGCAAAGACCACACCAAAAAGGAGAATTTCAGAGCAATATCCCTGATGAATATGAATGCTAAGATTCTCAAAAGATCGTGGCAAACAGGATCCAACAGCACATTAAAAAGATTATCCACCATGACCAGGTGGAATGCATCCCTGGGTTACAAGGATGGTTCAACATTTGCAAATCAATCAATGTGATAGAACAAATCAGTAAGAGAAGAGAGAAGAACCACATGGTCCTCTCAATTGATGCAGAAAGAGCATTTGACCAAATACAGCATCCATTCCTGATTAAAATTCTTCAAAGTATAGGGATAGAGGGAACATTCTTGAACTTCATAAAATCTATCTATTAAAGACCCACAGCAAATATCATCCTCAATGGGAAAAAGCTCACAGCCTTCCCGTTGATATCAGGAACATGACAAGGATGCCACTCTCACCACTCTTGTTCAACATAGTATTAGAAGTCCTAGCAACAGCAATCAGATAACAAAGAGAAATAAAAGGTATCCAAATTGGCAATGAAGAAGTCAAACTCTCTCTCTTTGCAGATGACATGATTCTTTATATGGAAAACCCAAAGGACTCCACCCCCAAACTACTAGAACTCATACAGCAATTCAGTAACGTGGCAGGATACAAAGTCAATATACAGAAGTCAGTGGCTTTCTTATACACTAACAATGAAAATACATAAAAGGAAATTATAGAATCAATTCCATTTACTATAGCACCAAGAACCATAAGATACCTGGGAATAAACCTAACCAAAGAGGTAAAGGAACTGTACTCGAGCAACTACAGAACACTCATGAAAGAAATCGAAGAAGACACGAAAAGGTGGAAGACCATTCCATGCTCTTGGATCAGAAGAATAAAATGTCTATACTGCCTAGAGCAATCTATACTTTTAATACCATTCCGATCAAAATTCCACCAGTATTTTTCAAAGAGCTGGAGCAAATAATCCTAAAATTTGTATGGAATCAGGAGAGACCCCAAATTGCTAAGGAAATGTTGAGAAACAAAAACAAAACTGGGGGCATCACGTTACCTGATTTCAAGCTTTACTACAAATCTGTGATCACCAATATAGCATGGTACTGGCATAAAAACAGACACATAGACCAGTGGAACAGAGTAGAGAGCCCAGATATGGACCCTCAACTCTATGGTCAAATAATCTTCGACAAAGCAGGAAAAAATATACAGTGGAAAAAAGACAGTCTCTTAAATAAATAGTGCTGGGAAAATTGGACAGTTGTATGTAGAAGAATGAAACTCAACCATTCTCTTACACCATACACGAAGATAAACTTGAAATGGATAAAAAGACCTCAACGTGAGACAGGAATCCATCAGAATCCTAGAGGAGAACATAGGCAGTAACCTCTTTGATATCAGCCACAGCAACTTCTTTCAAGATATGTCCCCAAAGGCAAAGGAAACAAAAGTGAAAATGAACGTTTGGGACTTCATCAAGATCAAAAACTTCTGCACAGCAAAGGAAACAGTCAAGAAAACAAAGAGGCAACCCACAGAATGGGAGAAGATATTTGCAAATGACAATACTGACAAAAGGTTGATATCCAGGATCTATAAAGAACTCCTCAAACTCTACACACACAAAACAAATAATCATATCAAAAAATGGGCAGAAGATATGAACAGTCACTTCTCCAATGAAGACATACAAATGGATATCAGACACATGAAAAAATGTTCATCCTCACTAGCCATCAGGGAGATTCAAATTAAAACCACATTGAGATACCACCTTACACCAGTTAGAATGCCCAAAATTAGCAAAACAGGAAACAACATGTGCTGGAGAGGATGTGATGTGGAGAAAGGGGAACCCTCTTCCACTGTTGGTGGGAATGCAAGTTGGTGCAGCCTCTTTGGAGAACAGTGTGGAGATTCCTCAAGAAATTAAAAATAGAGCTTCCCTATGACTCTGCCATTGCACTCCTGGGTATTTACTCCAAAAATACAGATGTAGTGAAAAGAAAAAGAAAGGCCACCTGTACCCCAATGTTTATAGCAGCAATGGCCAGGGTCGCCAAACTGTGGAAAGAACCAAGGTGCCCTTCAACGAATGAATTGATAAGGAAGATGTGGTCCATATACACTACGGAGTATTATACCTCCATCAGAAAGGATGATACCCAACTTTTGTAGCAACATGGATGGGACTGGAAGAGATTATGCGGAGTGAAATAACTCAAGCAGAGAGAGTCAATTATCATATGGTTTCACTTATTTGTGGAGCATAACAAATAACACGGAGGACATGGGGAGATGGAGAGGAGAATGGAGTTGAGGGAAATTGGAAGGGGAGGTGAACCATGAAAGACTATGGACTCTGAAAAACAACCTGAGGGTTTTGAAGGGGCAGGGGGTGGGAGGTTGAAGGAGCCAGGTGGGGGTATTAAGGAGGGCACATATTGCATGGAGCACTGGGTGTAGTGCAAAAACAATGAATACTTTTACGCTGAAAAGAAATAAAAAATAAAAATAAAAAAAATAGGTGATGGGTATTAAGAGTATAACTTATCATGATGAGCACTGAGTAATGTAGAGAATTATTGAATCAATATATTATACACCTGAAGCTAATATAATACTGTATGTTAACTGAGCTGGAATTATAATTAAAAACTTAATTAAAAGATTAAAATAAAATAAAATAGTAGTATACTCTTCATTCTATTAAATCTTATTCAGAACCCCAACATGAGGGGGAAAAAAAATACGAAAGCAGGAAAAAGCATATCAGCTGCTTTTGAAATGGGGGAAAGTTTACTGTAACCTGGTCACTTAAGCTCTCTTCTGTCCAAGACTCCCTCTCAAATCAGTTCATCTGTGAACTCTTCTGGAGTATGGGGAAAGGCTTTCATATTCTGCCATTACTTATCAGTAATTCCCACCTTCATTCTCTTTTTGTTACTAGTAACTAAAATAACCCAAGTAGCTGGGAGCCGGGAGAAGTGAGCTTTAATTTGGGGAGAGCTTGAGGAGAAAAGTGAACTATTTTGGACTGTGGCAGAAATGAAATGGCTAACACAAAAAGCAGAACCGAGCACTGGGGAAACAGCCATAGAATGCTGGTTGTCTGGTAGGAGGAAAAAAGTAGGCCAAATGGAGGGAATATTATGGAAAGAGAGAAAGTAGATTATGGAAATTAACACTAGTCCTTGCCTTTATGTTTAGGCCTTTGCTTTTAAGCTTGCCAATCTGGTTCAGTGTTTGTTCCATTTGATGGGTGGCCTCATAAAATTCAAAACTCTTTAAGTGCTTCTTTTGCCCAAGCATTTGCCTGGGAGACCAGTAGAGTACTTTAGAAAGGAAGAAAAAGTGGCCCAAACTTCCCAATGGAGATCCCACACCTACAGAGTCAGAGGTACATCTTGACTTTCGAGAAACCTTTGGTTTAGAGGTCTACTTGGCTATCTTCTGGAGCTCAATCTGATGATAACTGGTAACTGAATTCCTTCTTGGATTCGCCATTTTATCCCTGAGGATGCCTCAGAAACCAGGAGGAGCAGGACTGCCTTTTGTTATAAATTTGCCCCGGTCTCTGGTAGATCCTCAGAGTCTTTATTTAGCTCATCATGTGAATTGGATGAATGCTTTAAAAGGTATTCCCATTCATCAAAGGTCATAGTGGAGAAGAGTAGTGTATGTGCGAAAGATTTCAGGTAAGCAACTCTGTAATGAGTCAACGGTTGATTTTGCTTAGAATTTATGTATGAATAAGAAAGATCAGCAAATAGGGGCACTTAGGTGGCTCAGTGGGTTGAGCCTCTGCCTTCAGCTCAGGTCATGATCCCAGGGTCCTGGGATCGAGCCCCGCACTGGGCTCTCTGCTCAGCAGGGAGCTGGCATCCCCCTTTCTCTGCCTGCCTCTCTGCCTACTTGTGATCTCTGTCTGTCAAATAAATAAATAAAATCTTAAAAAAAAAAAAAAGAAAGAAAGAACAGCAAATAGATTGAGAATCATAGTGAGCCAGTTTCCCCTGCATCATTTATTAAATAACCTGTATTTTCCATTTTCTTGTCCTACTTATTCAACACATTTGTAAGGAGTGACCCAGTGATCTTTAGGTGCATCCATTTCCCCGAATATATTCACCTTGAGTGTTTCTTTATGTGCTGCCCTCAATATAATGTTTGTTTACCATTTTCACATATCATTTGTGTTTTGGGGATTTAGTTCAGGACACAAAGATGTTTTCAATATTATATATCAATTTTTTCTTTAAACGTTTCTTCTATTCCATTTTCTTTCTTTTCTCCTTCTAGAATTCCAAATCACATATATTATATTTGATATTGTCCTACTGGTCATTAAAAGAGAGGAGAAGGGAGTTGGGGGAAATTGGAAGGGGAGGTGAACCATGAGAGACTATGGACTCTGAAAAACAATCTGAGGGTTTTGAAGGGGCGGAGGGTGGGAGGTTGGGATACCAAGTGGTGGGTATTATAGAGGGCACGGATTGCATGGAGCACTGGGTGTGGTGCAAAAATAATGAATACTGTCATGCTGAAAATAAATAAAAAATAAATTTTTAAAAAAGCCATTTCTTTCCCTGATTTTTAAAATCATCTTCAGATTGAATAATTTTTATTTAGCAATCTCATCCTTCTCTGTCATTTCTGTTCTGATGCTAGGCAGTCTGTGAAGTTTTTATTTGATGATCTATTTTCCAGTTCTAGAATTACTGGTAATTTCTTTCTATAGTTCCTATATCTGTGCTTAAAATTTCTATCTTTTCATTCAATGTAAATATATTTTTCTTAACATCCTTGAGCCTAATTATAATAGATATTTTTAAGTCCTTCTCTAATAATTCCAGCATGTGAGTCATCTCAGATTTGGTTGTTTGGTCTCCATTGATTATCCTTTTTTTTTTTTTTTTTTTTTTAAAGAATGGATAGCATTCTTCTGTTTCTTTTTTTTTTTTTTTTTTTAACACAATTCCGGACTTCAGGCTCTATTACAAAGCTGTCATCATCAAGACAGCATGGTACTGGCACAAAAACAGACACATAGATCAATGGAACAGAATAGAGAGCCCAGAAATAGACCCTCAAATCTATGGTCAACTAATCTTCGACAAAGCAGGAAAGAATGTCCAATGGAAAAAAGACAGCCTTTTCAATAAATGGTGCTAGGAAAATTGGACAGCCACATGCAGAAAAATGAAATTGGACCATTCCCTTACACCACACACAAAAATAGACTCAAAATGGATGAAGGACCTCAATGTACGAAAGGAATCCATCAAAATCCTTGAGGAGAACACGGGCAACAACCTCTTCGACCTCTGCCGCAGCAACATCTTCCTAGGAACAACGCAAAAGGCAAGGGAAGCAAGGGAAAAAATGAACTATTGGGATTTCATCAAGATCAAAAGCTTTTGCACAGCAAAGGAAACAGTTCACAAAATCAAAAGACAACTGACAGAATGGGAGAAGATATTTGCAAACGACATATCAGATAAAGGACTAGTGTCCAGAATCTATAAAGAACTTAGCAAACTCAACACCCAAAGAACAAATAATCCAATCAAGAAATGGGCAGAGGACATGAACAGACATTTCTGCAAAGAAGACATCCAGATGGCGAACAGACACATGAAAAAGTGCTCCATATCACTCGGCATCAAGGAAATACAAATCAAAACCACAATGAGATATCACCTCACACCAGTCAGAATGGCTAAAATCAACAAGTCAGGAAATGACAGATGCTGGCGAGGATGCAGAGAAAGGGGAACCCTCCTCCACTGTTGGTGGGAATGCAAGCTGGTGCAGCCACTCTGGAAAACAGCATGGAGGTTCCTCAAAATGTTGAAAATAGAACTGCCCTATGACCCAGCAATTGCACTATTGGGTATTTACCCTAAAGATACAAATGTAGTGATCCAAAGGGGTACATGCACCCGAATGTTTATAGCAGCAATGTCCACAATAGCCAAACTATGGAAAGAACCTAGATGTCCATCAACAGATGAATGGATCAAGATTTTATTTATTTTTTTGACAGACAGAGATCACAAGTAGGCAGAGAGGCAGGCAGAGAGAGGGGGATGCCGGCTCCCTGCTGAGCAGAGAGCCCAGTGCAGGGCTGGATCCCAGGACCCTGGGATCATGACCTGAGCCGAAGGCAGAGGCTTTAACTCCCTGAGCCACCCAGGTGCCCTCTCCTGTTTCCTTTAAAAGTAATTTTGAACCCTGTCCTGGACAGTGGGAATGATATGTTGTGAAGACTCTGGGTTCTGTTAAATTTCTTCAAAAAATGTTGATTCTTAGCGATTCGGGATCTCTCCTGATTCCATACAAATTTTAGGATTATTTGCTCCAGCTCTTTGAAAAATACTGGTGGAATTTTGATCGGAATGGCATTAAAACTATAGATTGCTCTAGGCAGTATAGACATTTTAACAATGTTTATTCTCCCGATCCAAGAGCATGGAATGGTCTTCCACCTTTTTGTGTCTTCTTCGATTTCTTTCATGAGTGTTCTGTAGTTGCTCGAGTACAGTTCCTTTACCTCTTTGGTTAGGTTTATTCCCAGGTATCTTATGGTTCTTGGTGCTATAGTAAATGGAATTGATTCTATAATTTCCCTTTCTGTATTTTCATTGTTAGTGTATAAGAAAGCCACTGACTTCTGTACATTGACTTTGTATCCTGCCACGTTACTGAATTGCTGTATGAGTTCTAGTAGTTTGGGGGTGGAGTCTTTTGGGTTTTCCATATAAAGAATCATGTCATCTGCGAAGAGAGAGAGTTTGACTTCTTCATTGCCAATTTGGATACCTTTTATTTCTCTTTGTTGTCTGATTGCTGTTGCTAGGACTTCTAATACTATGTTGAACAAGAGTGGTGTGAATGGGCATCCTTGTCGTGTTCCTGATCTCAACAGGAAGGCTGCAAGCTTTCTTTTTTCTTCTAGTAGGCAATTAAATCAGCTTAACTCAACTGAGATTCTCTGTCTTCACTCTAGTCCAGTTTTCAGTTTGGTTCTTTTATAATGAATTACACTACTAAATCTATTTTATGAATATGTTCAGATAATCAGCCAGAGGCTTGGACAAAGTTCATAAAGAGAATTTGAGGCTTTCTCTGTCTGGATTTCTACTTTCTGGAATTTCCCCCTCACTTCTTTTAAGAGAGTTGCTCTGGACCCTGTCCTCTGGTTCTTCAAGAGAGTTGTCTGCATGTTTTTCATTAAAGTTTTAGCCAGCTCATACAATGTTGGCTGTGGTTTGCTCTCAGGTTAAGACATCAACATCAACAAAGGTGGGGACACTCACTTCACACTATTTTCTTCTAGCAAGTGTTAACTCCCCTCTGTCATTTTCCTGCTTATTCACTCTTTAGTGCCTTCATGGAGTTTTCTCCTCCTAAGGTTTATAATTGTTTTAACTTTGTAGTTTTAACTTTCATATTTATGTTATTTAATCAGTATTGAACTTTGTTTCAGTGTTGAATGAAAAACCATTTTTTTTTTCATCTAATGAGCCAGTTTCTCACCACAGCATTTACTACTTCGTCTCTTCTCCGATTATGGTACAACTTTAATCATATAAAATGGTCTGTTTCTGAGCTCTTTAATCTGTTATAATTTTTCTGCTTTTGTGAGGTAGAGATTTTTTGTTAGAATGCATTTGTATTATGTCAATATCTGGTGGTGTATGTCTTCTGCTTTGATTTTGTTGTTATTGTTGTTGTTGTTGTTGTTAAGACTGTTTCTTTAGAGAAGTATCAGATTCATAGTAAAACTGAAAGGAAGTACAGAGGTTACCCATGTATTACCCAAACTCACACATGAGTTATCATCATCTCCCACCAGAACCATACATTTTTGGTATTTTGATGAACCTACCCTGACATATCATATTCATTCAAAATCTATAGTTTATAGTATGATTCACTGCTAGTGTTGAACATTCTATGGGCTTCAACAAATATAGAATGACATGCATCCATCATTATGGCATTAAGCAGAGTATTTTAACTCCCTTAAGAATTCTCTGTGTTCTACCTATTTATTCTACTCTTCTGTCTCCCACCCCCACTGGCAACCACTAAAGTTTTTACTACCTCCACAGTTTTGCCTTTTCCAGAATATCAGAGTTGGAATCATATAGGGTATAGCCTTTTCACATTGACTTCTTTCTTTCAATAGGCATTCAAGATTCTTCCAGGTCTTCTCATAACTCATTTGTTTGAGCTAAATAATTTTCCATTGTCTAGCTGTCTCACAGTTTATTTATGCATTAACCTGATGAAGAACATTTTGGTTACTTCTAAATTTTGATAATCATGAACAGCTGCTACAAACATTCATGTGCGAGCTTTTCTGTGAACACAAGTTTTCACTTTTTTAGGTAAATAACAAGGAGCATGGCTGCTGGATCACATCATAAAAGTTTGTTAAGTTTTGTAAGAAACAGCCAAATTTCAAAAGTGGCTGTGCCATTTTGTATTCCCATCAGCAATAAATGAGAGGTGCTATTACTCCATGTCCTTTTAACATTTGGTAATTTCAGTGTTCTGGATTTTGGCCATTCTAATAAATGTGCAGTGATATCTCCTTGCTTTCGTTTTCATGTCCCTAATGACATATGATGTAGAACATTTTTTTATATGCTTATTTGTCATCTGTACATCTTCTCTGGTAAAGTGTCTATTAAGGTTTATGGCTCATTTATAAAATTGGGTTGTTTTTCTTATTATTGAGTCTTAAAAGTTCTTTGCATATTTTGGATAACAGTACATTATCAAATCTGCCTTTTGCAAATATTTTACGTCAGTCTGTGGTTTTCCTATTCATTTTCTTAACAGTATTTTTCACTTAATTTTAGTGAAGTTCAGCTTATCAATGCTTTCTTTCATGGATGTGCTTATGGTGTTATATCTAGAAAGTCATTATTATACATAAGGTCACCTTGGTTTTCTCCTGTTATATTCTAGGAGTTTTTGGTTTTACGTTTTATATTTAGGCCTGTGATCCACATTGAATTAATTTTTATGAAAAGTGTAAGGTTGTGTCTAGATACATATATATATATATGTATATATATATACAGATATAGATATAGATATAGATTTTTTTCTTATGGATGTCCAGTTGCTTGAACACCATTTTATTGGGAAAATGATATTTCCTTCATTGTGTTAACTTCATTCTTTGCCAAAGATCAGTTGACTATATTTATGTGGGTCTTTCTCTGGGCCCTCTATTTTCTCCTATTGATCTATATTTGTCTCTTCTTTCACCAATACCACATTGTCTTGATTACTATAGCTTTATAGTAAGTATTGAAGTCAGATAGTGTCAGTCATACAATTTGTTCTTCTTCAACATTGTGCTGGTTGTTCTGGTTATTTTGCTCCTCCATATAGGCTTTAGAATGCATTTTTCAATATCCAATAGTTTTCTGGGGTTTTATTGTTATTACATTAATGTTTTCATCAAGTTGTGAAGATCTGACATCCTGATAATATTGACTCTTTCAATCCCTGACACAGAACATTTTTCCATTTATTTAGTTCTTCTTTGATTTTGTTTGTCAGAGCTTTTTGTTTTTTTTTCTCATATAGAGCTTGTGCATATTTTGTTAAATTTATTCCTAAATATTTCATGTTTTGGGTGCTAACATAAATGATATTGCATTTTTAATTTCAAATTCCACGTGTTCACTGATGATATATAAGAAAGTAATGGACTTTGAATCATTTTGTGTAGCATTTTTATCCTGAAACCTTGCTATAATCACTTTTTAAAAAATTTTTTCAATTTATTTATTTTCAGAAAAACAGTATTCATTATTTTTTCACCACATCCAGTGCTCCATGCAATCCGTGCCCTCTATAATACCCACAACCTGGTACCCAACCTCCCACCCCCTCGCCACTTCAGACCCCTCAGATTGTTTTTCAGAGTCCATAGTCTCTCGTGATTCACCTCCCCTTCCAATTTACCCCAACTCCCTTCTCCTCTCTAACACCCCTTGGCCTCCATGATATTTGTTATGCTCCACAAATAAGTGAAACCATATGATAATTGACTCTCTCTGCTTGACTTATTTCACTCAGCATAATCTCTTCCAGTCCCGTCCATGTTGCTACAAAAGTTGGGTATTCATCCTTTTTAGTTCCTTTTTTTGTTTTTGTTTGTGTTTTTGTTTTTTGTCAGTTCTTTCAGAACTTCCACATAGACATCCACAATCATGTCATCTGCAAACAAAGATGATTTTGTTTCTTCCTTCCCAATTTGTACATCCTTTATTTATTTTTTTATTGAATTAACTAGAATTTCCATTACAATGTTGAAAAGTGGTAAAATGCTACTCTTTGCCTTAAGTTGATCATAGTGGGGAAACTTCAAGTTTCTCACCATTAATGATGAACTAATGATGTTAGCAGTAGTTTTTCTTTGTTTTTTGTTTGTTTGTTTTTTTTTTTTTGTAGATGTTCTTTATCAAGTTGAAGAAATTCCCTTCTAGTCCTAGTTTACTGAAAGCTTTTTCTTTCTTTTTTTTTTTTTTAATGAACAGGTGTTGAATTTTGTCAACTTTTTTTTTTTTTGCATCTATTGATATGGACATCTGATTTTTTTCTTCTTTAGCCTGTCGATGTGATGGATTACTTTAATTGATTTTTGAATGTTGAATAAGGCTTGTATTCCCAGGACAAATCCCACTTGGATATAGTGTGTAATTCTTTTTATACATTGTCGAATTCCATTTGCTATTTCCTTAGGGATTTTCACATCCAAATTCATGGGGGATATAGTGTATAGTTTTCTTTTCTTGTAATTTCTAATTTTTATTGTCTAATTTTGGTTTGAGGATAATGCTAGACTCATAGAATGAATAAGAAAGTATTCCCTCTGCTTTTATCTTCTGAAAGAGATTGCAGTGAGCTAGTAATTTATTTCTTAAATGTTTTTTTTTTTTTTTTTTATTTCTTAAATGTTTGATAGAATTTACTGGTCAACCCTTCTAGGCCTGGTGCTTTCTGTTTCAGATGGTTATTAATTATTGATACAGCTTTAAAAATAGATCTATATCTATTCAGATTGTCTAGTTCTTGCATAAGTTTGCTCCATTTATTTGTGTTATATTAGCATTTTTCCTGCTTTATTAAATAATTTTGATTTGTTTTACTTTTAGTTTTCTTCTTCCCTATTTTCCATTGGACAGATTAGGTTTTCTTTTATCTCGCTTAAAATTAAAGCTATGCATAGCTTTAACCTAAGAATCATATTTATATTTATTTATCCATGAAGACTTTTGTAAAGCACTTTATTATGTAAAATTTACATCAAGTAAAAAAGCAAGAAAATAGTATAATAAAACCAATAGACAAGCATCCTACTTCAATTTTTAGAATCATATTGCCAATATTGCTTCATCTCTAACTTCCTCATGCCAACCACCACACAACTACCAAAATTATTTTGAAGCAAATCTGAGATTTTATGTCATCTTACTCAAAATATTTCAGAATGTATCTCTAAAGATAAAGACTCAAAAAAATAACCATAATACAATTATAAAAAACTACTTTCTATGCAGAAAACCTATAAAAATGGGGGAAAGCAAGGAAAGAGCCCCTTTCCTAGAATCTCCAGAAGGAACCATCTCTGCTGACAATTTGAAGATAAGTCAGTCAGATTTTGAATTTCTGACCTCCAGAATTGTAACAGAATATTTGTTATTCTATATCTACCTATATATTTATTCTATATCTACCACCAACACTAAGTGGGGATTTGTTATAGCAGCAATAAGAGTCTAATACAGCATTGATACTGTTCATTGTGTCTAGGACTTTTCATGGCTAGAGCAAGAAAAGGTATATATTTTTAAGAAGATAAAATACATTATGTGTTTGCACTATTACTTCCAAGTCAAATTTAGAACTGAGTATTTACTTATCCTCATCAAATTTACATCTATCTATCTTCTCACATGCCCTAAATCTCAGTTCTCAGTGACAAAAAATAATAATAATTACTAATTTATTCTATCACAGATTACAAAAAAACACCAGTTTTAGAATAATACCATTGCTACCACCTAAAACATGATTACCAAATATGGTTTATTCTTAGATTATTTCCCACTGAGAGTATAAAATAAAATTATTGCATCTTAAAGTCATTTGGAATAGATCTTCTCTGCATGATTATGCCACCAACTGGAGATGGAGTTAGCTTCATTTGTTTCATTTTTATATTTTTAATGATTTCTTTTTGATTGAATTTTATTTTATAATCACATAAAATATTTTTATGGCTCCAACATTAAATCCACAAATCAAAGTCTGGCTTTTATCCCTGTTCTTTTTTTTCTCCCCACTCTTCTTCTTCTCTTTTATGAATACATTTTTTTTAAAATCACTGGGAAAATGTTATTGATTTGTTTTTAAAAATAGCTTAGATAACACTTATTCTAACTATGCATTAGTAATATAAATAAAAGTGTGTAATCATGGAAACTTTAAAACATACTAAAAGCACACAGAAAGAATTATTAAGTGGCCTGAACTCACACAAACCTTGGAATTAGCAGCTCCTGTTTTCCCTCTCACACTGACTTACCCTCTTCTTGCATTATTTTGAACCAAAATCCCAAATAACGAATCATTTTATCAATAAATACCTTAGAGTTAATCTCTAAATGATAAAGAATCTGAAAAAACCCATAACTATTAAATCAGCAAATATAAAGAGTTTACTTACAACTCATTGTTCATTTTATGTTACTTTATTTTCAGTATAACTGACATACAATAGCCTATTAGTTTCAGGTATACAACAGTAAGATATCACCTCATATCTGTCAGACTGGTTACTATAAAAAAGTAAAAAAATAACAAGTGTTGGTGAGGATGTAGAGAAAAAGGAACCAATCATACACCAGGTGGGAATGTAAATTAGTGAAGCCACCCTGGAAAACAGTATGGAAGTGCCTCAAAAAACTAAAAATAAAACTACCATATGATCCGACAATGCAATTTCTGTGTATTTGTTCAAAGAAAACAAAAACACCAATCTGAAGAGATGTGTGCTCCTTTCTGCTCATTATTTATATTTATAATTTTCTTTTTTGAATGCAAATCCAAATAAGGGCCATTCATTATAATTTTTTCTTTAAACATATTTTTAATCTCTAGCTTCTCTGGTCATGTGTTTTTTTATTTTCCTTGCAATCTTTTTTTCCCCCTACTGTTGATAAAGATATATTGATTGTCCTATAGATTTTCTTACAGTTGGCATTTTACAGATTGCTTCCTGTGATCCCACTTAACATGTTATTATGGTCAATGTATTCCCTATAAATTAATATTTGGATCTAGCATCTTGATAAGAGTTCTTCAAAGGTGGTATTTTGTTCTTCAATCAAGGGGCACACTACATAGTTGTCTGTCTCTGGTGATCAATTCTTAGATCCATTAAGGCACGAAGGGTTACAAAATGATGATATATAATGGTCATTACTTTCTTAATTTTTAGCTGAAATTCTTCCATAAAGTTAAACAAACTTCTCATCTATTTGGTAAGACAGTAATACCTGATACCATTCATATACAAAGGCAGGATAACAGTTTGATACTTTTTATTTACATGTTTTCAAAAATAGTGAGGTGGTTCCCTGGTATTAGGGATCTCCAAAGAAACAGGACAAATGAAATGTGTATGTATAAGAAATTTATTTTAAGGAACTGACTTACATATATATAGAGAGGCTAAGTCCCAAAATCTGCAAACAGTAAGCTGGAGACCCAGGAAAGCAAGTGGTATAGTTTCAGTCTGAATTTAAAGAACCAAGAAAGGGACGCCTGGGTGGCTCAGTTGGTTAAGCGGCTGCCTTCGGCTCAGGTCATGATCCCAGTGTCCTGGGATAGAGTCCCACATCGGGCTCCTTGCTCGGCAGGGAGCCTGCTTCTCCCTCTGCCTCTAGCCTGTCACTCTGTCTGCCTGTGCTTGAGCTCTGTATCTCTCTCTCTCTCTCTAACAAATAAATAAAAAAAATTAAAAAAAAAAAAAAGAAAGAACCAAGAAAGCTGATGGTGTAAGTTCCAGTCCAGGGGCAAGAGAAAACTAATGCCGCAAGTCAGCCATCCAGCAGGTGAAGTTCATTCCTTAGGGAGAATCAGACTTTTTGTTCTAATCAGGCCTTCTACTGATTGGATAAAGGCTACCCCATTAGAAAGAACAGTCCACATTATTCAGTTTAACAATTCAAAGATTAATCTTATACAAAAACATCCTCACAGATATGCCCAGAGTAATATTTGAACAAATACAAGTTACCCCATGGCCAATTAAAGTTACTGCATAAAATTAACCATTCTCAAATAAGAATTATTTGCTTTTTCTTTTCTGTTCTTTTTTTTTTTTTTTTAACATATAATGTATTATTTGTTTCAGAGTTACAGGTCTGTGACTCATCAATCTTACACAATTCACATGCTCACCATAGCATTTACCCTCCCAATGTCCATCACCTAGCCACCCAATCCCTGCCACCCTTTTCCACTCCAGCAACCCTCAGTTTGTTTCCTAAGATTAAAAGTATCTTATGGTTTGTCCCCCTCTCTGGTTTTGTCTTGTTTCATTTTTCCATCTCTTTCCCTATGATCCTCTGTCTCTTTTCTCAAATTCCTCATATCAATGAGATCATATGATAACTGTCTTTCTCTATTTCACTTAGCCTAATACCCTCTAGTTCTAGTTGTTGCAAATGGTAAGGTTTCATTCTTTGATGGCTGCATAATATTCCATAGAATATGTACAGACCTTATCTTCTTTATCTGTTCATCTGTTGATGGATGTCTAGGCATTTTCCATAGTTTGGCCATTGTAGATATTGCTGCTATAAACAATGAGGTGCATGTGCCGCTTCAGATCACTACATTTGTATCTTTGGGGTAAATACCCAATGGTGCAATTGCTGGGTTGTAGGGTAGTTCTATTTTCAAATTTTTTAGGAACCTCCATTCTGTTTTCCAAAGTGACTGCACCAGTTTGCATTCCCACCAACAGTGTTGGAGGATTCCCATTTCTCCACATCCTTGCCAACACCTGTCATTTCCTAACTTGTTAATTTTAGTCATTCTGACTGGTGTGAGGTAGTATCTCATTGTGGTTCTGATCCCTAATGCCCAGTGATGTTGAGCACTTTTTCATGTTTGTTGGCCATTTGGATGTTTTCTTTGCAGAAATGTCTGTTCATATCTTCTACCTATTTCTTGATTGGATTATTTGTGTGGAGGTTGAGTTTGATAAGTTCTTTATAGATTTTGGATATAGTCCTTTATCTGATATATGTCATTTGCAAATATCCTCTCCCATTCTGTCAGTTGTCTTTTGGATTTGTTGACTGTTTCCTTTGCTGTGAAAAAGCTTTTATCTTGATATCCTAATAGTTCATTTTTGTCCTTCCTTCCCTTCAACAAAGAAGGCTCAGATGCCTTTTATTCCTTTTCATTGTCTGATTGCTGAGGCTAGTATTTCTAGTACTATGTTCAACAACAGGGGTGATAGTGGACATGCCTGTTGTTCCTGACCTTAGGGGAAAAGCTCTAAGTTTTTCCCCATTGAGAATAATATTCACTGTGGGTTTTTCATAGATAGCTTTTATAATATTGAGATATGTACCCTCTAACCCTACAGTGTGAAGAGTTTTGACCAAGAAAGGATTCTGTATTAGTGAAACAAGTCAATCAGAGAAAGACAATTATCATATGACCCCTTGATAGGAGGAAGTTGAAAGGCAATGTGGGGGGTTTAGGGGGTGGGAAAGGAATAAATGAAACAAATGGGATCAGGAGGGAGACAAACCATAAGGGACACTTAATCTCACAAAACAAACTGAGGGTTGCTGGGGGGAGGGGGGAGGGAGAGGGTAGTTGGGTTATGGACATTGGGGAAGGCATTTGCTATGGTGAGTTCTGTGAAGTGTGTAAACCTGGCTATTCACAGACCTGTACCCCTGGGGCTAATAATACCTTATATATTAATTTTAAAAAAAGAAAGGATGCTGTATTTTGTCAAATACTTTCCCAGCATCTACTGAGAGTATCATATGGTTCATGTTCTTTCTTTTATTAATGTATTGTATCACACTGATTGATTTGTGGATGTTGAACCAACCTTGCAGCCCAGGAATAAATCCCACTTGGTCGTGGTGAATAATCATTTTAATGTACTGTTGGATTCTTTGGCTAGTATTTTGGTGAGACTTTTTATGTCCATGTTCATCAGGAATATTGGTCTGTAATTCTCCTTTTTGATGGGTTCTTTGTCTGATTTGGGGGTCAAGGTAATGCTGACCTCATAAAATGTGTCTGGAAGTTTTCCTTCTATTTCTTTGTCTTTTGTTTTTGATAAGTTTGGCTAGGGGTTTATTTCTATTAATTCTTATTAATTCTTTCAAAGAACCAGCTCCTAGTTTCGTTAATCTGAACTACTGTTCTTTTGGTTTCTATTTCATTGATTTCTGTGCTGACCTTTATTATTTCCCTTCTCCTGCTGGGTTTAGGCTTTATTTGCTGTTCTTTCTCCAACTCCTTTAGCTGTAGGGCTAGGTTTTTGTATTTGAGACCTTCTTTGTGTCTTGAGAAAGGCTTATATTTGCTATACACTTTCCTCTTAGGACTGCCTTTGCTACATCCCCCAAATTTTGAACAGTTGTGCTTTAATTTTCATTTGTGTCCATAAATTTTTTTAATTCTTAATTTCCTGGCTGACCTATTCATTCTTTAATAAGATGCTTATTCTTAATTTAAAAAGATGCTAATTCTTAATTTCTTGGCTGACGCATTCATTCTTTAACAAGATGCTCTTTAGCCTCCATATATTTGAGTTCTTTCCAACTTTCCTTTGTATTTGAGTTCTAGTTTCAAAGCATCATGGGAATGGCCCCAGTCTTTTGGTATCAGTTGAGACCTGATTTGTGACCCAGGATGTGATCTACTCTGGAAAATGGTTCATGTGAATTAGAGAAGAATGTGTTTTCTGTTGCTTTGAGATGGAATGTTCTGAATATATCTGTGATGTCCATCTGATACAGTGTATCATTTAAAGCCTTTATTTCCTTGTTGATTTTTTTGTTTAGATGACCTGTCTATTTCAGTGAGGAGGGTGTTGAAGTCCCCAACTATGTATTATTGTCAATGTGTTTCTTTGATTTTGTTATTAATTGGCTTATATAACTAGCTGCTCCCCTGTTAGGGGCATAGATATTTAAAATTATTAGATCTTCTTTTTGAATAAACCCTTTAAGTATGATCTCCTGTTCTTCCTCATCTCTTATAGTCTTAAAAATCTGATTTTTCTGATAGAAGGATTGCCACCCCAGCTTTCTTTTGATGTCCATTACCATGGTAAATTGTTTTTTACATCCTAAATTTATCTTTTTTGAAGCTTTTATTTATTTTTATTTGAAAGACAGAGATAATAAGCAGACAGAGAAGCAGGCAGAGAGAGAGGAAGGGAAGCAGGCTCCCTGCTGAGCAGAGAGCCAGATGCAGGGCTCTATCCCAGGACTCTGGGATCATGACCTGAGCTGAAGGCAGAGGCTTTAACCCACTTAGCTACCCAGGCACTCCCACATCCTAACTTTAAATCTGGAGGTGTCTTTGGGTCTAAAATGACTCTCTTACAGACAGTATAATGATGGGTCTTGTTTTTTTGTCCATTTTGATACCCTGTGTCTTTTGGTTGGGGCATTTAGCCCTATTTACAGTCAGGGTAGCTATTGAAAGATATGAATTTAGTGCCACCTATAAGGTGACTCTTACTGTATATTGTCTCTATTCCTTTCTGGCCTGTAACTTTTAGGCTTTCTCTTTGTTTAGAGGACCCCTTTCAATATTTCCTGTAGGGCTGGCTTGGTGTTTGGAAATTCTTTCAGTTTTTGTTTGTTCTGGAAGCTTTTCATCTCTCCTATTTTCAATGAGAGCCTAGCTGGATATAGCAATCTTAGTTGTGTATTTTTCTCAGTTAGTTCTCTGAGTATATCATTCCAGTCCTCTCTGGCCTGCCAGGTCTCGTGGGTAGGTCCTAATATTTCTACTATTGTAGGTTACAGACATCTTGTCCTGAGCTGCTTTCAGGATTTTCTCTTTGTCTCTGAGATTTGTATGTTTTACTATTAGATCATGAGCTGTTGACCCATTTTTATTGATTTTGAGGAGGATTCTCTGTGCCTCCTGAATTTGGTGTCTGTTTCCTTCTCCCAATTAGAGAAGTTCTCCACTATAATTTGTTCCAATATTCTTATGCCCCATTCTCTTTCTTCTTCTTCTGGGATCCCAATTATTCTTATACTGTTTCATCTTAAAGTGTAACTTATCTTTCAAATTCTCACTCGTGACCCAGTAGTTATTTAGCTCTCTTTTTCTCAGCTTCTTTATTCACCATCGTTTTGTCTTCTATATCACTAATTCTCTCTTATATAGAGTGATAATTCTATATCACTCATTTATCCTAGCAGTTAGAGTATCCAGTTTTTTTATTGTATCTCATTAATAGTCTTTTTTATTTCAACTTGGTTAGATTTTAGTTCTTTTATTTCCCCAGAAAAGGATTTTCTCGTATTGTCTATGCTTTTTCCAAGCCCAGTTAGTATCTTTATAATCATCATTCTGAACTTTAGTTCCAACATCTTACTAATGTCCATATTTATTAGGTCTCTGGCATTAGGTACTGCCTCTTGGGTTTTTTGGTTTTTGTTTTGTTTTGTTTTTTGAGGTGAGTTTTTCCATTTTGTCATTTTTTTCAGAGAAGAATAGATGAATAAGAGAACAAAATGATAAAAGTGTAACAGAAAAAGATACACTAAAAAAATCAGAATAAACCTGAAATTAGGCTGGAAAGAAAGGAAAAAAAATAATATAATCAGGCTCGTGAATAGAACAGAGCCACACACTAGATTTTGGGTGTATTTGGTCTGTTAGAAGAAACTGCCTCCCAAAATTTTAAAGAAAGACAAACTTATATATATATACAAAATAAGGGTAAATACAATGGAAAGATGGAATATGACTGTAAAAATGAAAGTTTAAAAAGATTTTTAAAAAGGAAATAATAAGTCGTCTGAAAAAAGAAAGTAAAAAAAGAGAATGTGATCAAGTGGGAGTCTAGGACAAATCCATACACTAGATTTAGGGTATGTTTTGATCTGTTAGAAGAAACTCTATCTTGGGGCACCTGGGTGGCTCAGTGGGTTAAAGCCTCTGCCTTCGGCTTAGGTCATGATCCCAGGGTCCTGGGATCGAGCCCTGCATTGGGCTCTCTGCTCAGCAGGGAGCCTGCTTCCACCTCTCTCTCTCTGCCTGCCTCTCTGCCTACTTGTGTTCTCTGCCTCTCAAATAAGTAAATAAAATCTTTAAAAAAGAAGAAGAAGAAGAAACTGTATCCTAAAATTTTAAAGGAAGAAAAACATATATATATATACAAAAAATAAGGTTAAATATAATGAAGGGGCAGAATATGACTGTAAAAATTAAAATTAAAAAAAAGATTTTAGAAAAAGAATTGCTAAGACAGGATGCTGGTTAAAACAGGAAAGGAGAAATTTTCAAAAAAAGTAGAAAGAGAAAAAAATTTAAAAAAATTTAGAAAATTAACTTTGAAAGAATAAAGGATCATGGATTAAAAAAAACATGAATTCTATGTACTGTACTCCTCTAGCACTGGAATTTTACAGTTCTCATTGATCAGTAAACTTGTTCTTGCCTGTACATTCTTACTGATCTTCATTGCCTGTTGTGATGATTCTCAAATGTCTTTGCCCAAGACTGGATTGCACTGCCCTTGCCAGGAGCCAGGCTAAGAAATTTGCTTGGGTTTGCTCTTTTTTGTTACCTGAAATCTTTCCATATAGCTTTGGAGGATAAGAATGAAAATGGTGGTCTCCCAGTCTCTGGCCCTGGAGATGCCGAGAGCTCAGGGTCTCACTCCTCAGTGAATCCTTGGAGAAAAGCAGACAATCACTCCTGTTTCCCTGGTCTCAGGCCAAACTTTACACTCACGAGGCCTGTGATCAAGAGTTTCTGTCTCTGGCACACAGCCCGATTTGGAGTTTCCAAACCCAGCAGATTCCTGCAGTGCACCCCTGAGCTGCTCTTTCCCTGGGACAAAGGTGGAGGTGGTTTTCCAGATCTGCCACTTGTTGCGTCCTTGCTCAGCAAGTAGTGGCCCAACTGTGCCTCAGAGCAGAGTTTATGGCAACTCCAAGCTGAGACCCCACTCTCCACTCCGTCTTTGCAGCCGCCTTCATCTCTGTGAAACTTGGGAGTTCTGCCACACTCAGGTACCCCCAGTCTTTCTGTAACCCTGGTGGTCCTGAAACCACACTGCCCAGTGACAGTTCCACCTTCCACTTAGCCATTGAAGCAACATCCCTCAGTGGAGAAAACTTCTAAAAGTTCTAATTTTGTGCTCTGCTGCTCTATCACTTGCCAGTGCTATCAGAGGCTCCTTCTCCCCATGATCTATCTTCCTGTGTATCACCTCAGATTCACTTCTCCATATGTTCTACCTTCCAGAAAGTGGTCACTTTTCTGTTCACAGAATTGCTGCTATTCTTTTCTTTGCTCTCCTGTTGAGTGTGTAGGTGTTCGGAATGGTTTGATAACTATCTAGCTGAATACCTGGGACCAAATGAAATTTAGGTCTCCTACTCCTCCACCATCTTGCTCTTCCCTGTCTTTTTAATTTCTTTAAAAAAAAAAGTCATCATAAACTCATGGATTTAAATATATTTGATATGTTCCTACCCATTGAAATTATTTTCATTATGATGCTTTAATTTTTCCATCCTTGGACCCTTCAAATTGGCTCCTAAATTATTTTGACACAGGTACAGTAGGTTTTGATAACTTTCTTCTTATCATTATATACATACTTATCATGTATATTTCTGGCTGTAAACTTGAATTAGTCATTTCCTGAGGAGCCCTGCTTCTTTTTTAGAATAAAATGCCATAATCTGAATGTTAGGGGTGCATATTACTTACAACCCTAAGTTGATCATTACTTTAAAATTTTTCCATAGATAAAGTTAGGAATATGTAACTGATTCTTATTATTGTAATTCAGAATCACATAATTTTGTGTTTGTTCTTTATTAAGTTTTTAAAAATATTATATCTGTATGTTCTCTCTCTCATAATGAGAATCCCAGTCACCAATAACACTACACCTGATGGAACCTGATGGAACTGGTCTATCAAAGGGATACCTGGATTGCTCAGCATTTATGTGGCTGACTTTTTATTTCAGTTTAGGTCATGATCTCAGTGTCTGGGGATCAAGTCCCGTGTTGGGCTCCATGCTGAGTGGGGAGTCTGCTTGAGATTCTCTCTCTCTCTCCTGTACCCCTATGTTCGTTGCAGCACTATTTACAATAGGCAAGACATGGAAACAATCTAAGGGTCCATCAGTGTATGAATGCATGAAGAATATTATTAATTCATAAAAAAGGAATCCTTCCATTTGTGATACATGGATGTGCTTTGAGGTATTATATTAAATGATATAAGTCTGACAGAAAGACTAATACTATATGATCTCACTTATATGTGGGATCTAAAAAAAAACAGCAACAACAAATCCTTAGAAACAGAGAATAGATTAGTGGTTGCCAGAGACAAGAGGTAGGAGATTATTGGTGGGGTGGTCAAAAGGTACAAACTTCTAGTTATAACATAAATAAGTTCTGGGAATTTAATGTACAGCACTATACTTGTTAACTATAGTTAATAATACTGTACTATATATTTGAAGGATGCTAAGAAAGCATATCTTAAAAGTTCTCATCACAAGAAAACAATTTTTAAGTGTTTGAGGTGATGTATGAGGTGATGGGTTTAAACTAAACTTTTGTGGTATTCAATTCAGATAGATAGATAGATAGCAAACCATTTTATATTATGTACCTTAATCTTACACGATATTATATACCAATTACATTGCAATAAAACTGGTAAAAATTGCAATCTGTTTTTGTAGCACATTCTCAGATTTATAGGATAACTTAGCAGATAGCAGAGTTCCATATACCCAACCATATACTCTCTCCTAGTTTCCCCTATTGTTAAGCTCTTGCATTAGTATGTAGATGAGTATGGTACATTACAAATAATGAACAAATATTGATACATTATTAATAACTAATTAATAACCATTACTTACATTATGATTTACTCTTTGTATTGTACAGTTCTATGGGTTTTGACAATGTATAATAATATGCATTTGTCATTGAAGCTTCTTACAGAATGGTTTTAAACACTAAAAATCCCCTGTGCTCTGCCTTTCATCCTCTCTCCTCCTAAACTTGGCAACCATTGATCTTTTACTGTCTCTAGTTTTTCTTTTTCCAAAATATCATATCATTAGAATTGTACAGTATTCAGCCTTTTCAGACTGCCTGCTTTGAGTTAACAATACACATTTTGGGTTCTTCTGTACCATTCATGCCTTGATAACTAACTTCTTTTTATCACTGAATAATATTCCCCTGTGTGTATTACCACAGTTTATCTATTCACCTATTGAAAGACAGTTCATTCAGTTTTTGGCAATTATGACTAAAGCCACTACAAATATTTGTGTGCCAATTTTTGTATGGATTTAAATTATTTGGGTAAGTACGTTGAAGTGCAATTGTTGGATTGTGTAGTAAAATTATATTTAATTCATTTATGTGGAAGGATTGTGTCCTGATGCATCTTTTTGCATATGGATGTTCAATTATTCTGGCACCATTTTTTTTTTTTTTAAAGTATCCTTCCTCCATTGAATTGTATTTTCTCATTTATCAGTGATCAGTTGGCTATTCTCATGTGGGTCTAACCTTTATCTCTATCTCTTTGTCCTGTTCCTTCCATTCCCTTGCAGTTAGTGGCAAGTAAAAAAGGCAAGTAAACCTAGATTAAAATTATGGGTCCACCGACTTTCTTTGTTTAAAAAAAAAAAAGATTTTAAAATTTATTTATCAGAGGGAGAGAGAGAGCATAGTGAGGGAGAGCTACAGGCAGAGGGAAAGCAGGCTTCCTGCCAAGCAAGAAGCCCAATGTGGGACTTGGTCCCAGGACCATGGGATCATAAGCTGAGCTAAAGGCAGAAGCTTAACTAACTGAGCCACCCAGGCATCCCATCCACCTACTTTCTTAAATAAGACTATACATACTGTCTTAGTCTGGTCAGGCTGTTGAAAGAAGATACAATAGTCTGGATGGCTTAAACAACAGAAATCTATTTCTCACAGTTCTGGAGGCTGAGTAGTCTAAGATCAAGGTGTAAGATAAGTTGGTTCCTGGTGACAGCCCTCTTCCTAGTTATATCCCCACATTCTGGGGAGAGAAGGGGGAAGCATGCCCTCAACTGTCTCTTCTTAAAAGGGTAGTAATCCCATCATGAGAGCTTCACCCTCATGATTTAATTACCTCTCACATATACCATCTTCAAATACTATCACATTGGGGATTAGAGTTTCAAAATAAGAATTCTAAAAGGACACAAATATTTATCTGTAGTACATACTTTTGTCCAGTTGGATTGGTTAGTAATATTTAATAGCAGGGGAACTAATGGCTAGTCTTGTCTTTTCCTGATTTTTGTAAGACAGCCTTTGGTGCTTCCTTTTTAAGAAAGATACCAGCATTTGAATGATAAATATGTAGGTAAGTAGGTAGGTAAAATGTTAAGAACATCTCCATTCATTCCTTATTTTAGTGAGTGTTTTTTTTTATTAATTTTTTATTTTTTATAAACATATATTTTTTATCCCCAGGGGTACAGGTTTGTGAATCACCAGGTTTACACACTTCACAGCACTTAGTGAGTGTTTTTAAAATGAATAAAATTGAATATTGAATTTGTCAGGTGCCTTTCCTGTGTCTATGGAGATGAGAACGTTTTCCTTTACTTGACTATAATGATGAATTATATTAAGGGTTTCTAATGTTGAAACACACATGTATGCCTTTAGTTAGTCCTATTTAATTATGATAATCATGCTTTGACGTGTTGTTGGATTCTGTTTGCTAATATATAAGTCATATAAAAATTCTGCAGCACTATTTTTAAGTGAGATCAATTTAGTATTTTTTATGAAGAAATCTTTGTCAGGCTTTGGGATTATATTCTAATTGTTTCATAAAAGTAGAGTTGGAGAATTCTCCTGTGAAATCCTCTGGGCCTAGTCCTTTAGTGTATGTGTGTTGGGGGATGTTTTCTTTAACTACTGTTTTTATTTCTTCTATGAAAAATTATTTGTTTAGATTTTCTATCTCCATTGGGGTTATTTTTGGTAAGTTGTAGTTTTCTAAAAAAAAAATTCACTTTATATTTATTTCTTGAGTATCTTTTGTCTTCCTTCTAAAAGATAAATATTCTCTCATGCATTGTTTTTTCCCTTGATTTTTCTAGAATTTTAGTTCCAGTTTGTTTCAGATGTATTTTTTTATGTTTTCCTTATTTTTCAGATGGCAATATGTTTTAAAAAGTGACTTGAGTACACTAATTTCTGAATATCTTAAATTATCCTCCAGGGATTAGCTCTATTTTGTTTGAGTACTTTCCTTAAAGAGGGCATCAGAGGTTGGACTTTGTGTAGAAATCTTGTAAGGATTTTTCCATCAGATTTGAATGACATATTGGTAAATATAAAATGTTATGTTCAGAACTTTTCCTTCTACACCTTAGAAATAATATGACATTATCTTGTTTCTTTCATTTCAGTGTAATTCTTGTTTGTATGTAATATATCTGTTTTTTCATTCTGGAAGCTTTGGGGATTTTTTTTATGTTATTTTACTATACTATGTGCCAATGTAGGGTTTTATCTATAAAGTCTTCTTTTCAACCTTTTCTTAAATTGGGAAAATGTATTTTCCTTATCAAATATATTTTTCATTTGTACATCCAGTGCTTCTATTATCACTTGTTTTTGCTTATATTTGTAATCTTCACAACTTTTGTTTCCTTTGTATGTCCCATTATTTATTTTTTTTTTTCCTGCTGTCTTTTGGAAAGGTCCTCAGTCTGCTATTTCAGCACACTAATTTGTTTTAAAAATTTCTAACTGGTGTTCTTTATTCACCTATTATACTTTCACACCTCATATTTCACCTTGTACTTTTTTCTTTCTTCTTGGAACTATATAACACTCCTAATATCATCATTCTCTGGTTAAGTATATTCTTTATGCTTATTTGGAATATCCATTCCAAAAGGTTTTCATCATATGGTTATTTTTATTCAGTTTATTATCTATATGTTATAATTTGCATCTCAGCTGTGTGTGAAGTCATGTTTCCCTGGGGAAAACAGCCCTTCAGTGGCTTTTAAACTTTCTTGATCTTATTCTTCTGTAAGAAATATATTTTACCTCTCGGGACCCATTTGATATAAATTTATAAAATGATACTGAAAATTTATTATATATATATTACAAAATAATATTTATTTTGTGATGTGCAATACACTCTGGTATTTCATGGTCCATTTGATTTGATTGAAAAATACTAGTAACTATGATATATAAGGGAAAGACTGAAGATCAGGCAATGGTTAAGAACCAATGGTTAAGAAGGAGGGATTAGAGGAATAAACTATAGAGCTCCAGGCACCACAGAATCCCTCAGACTAATCTAGTTTGCTTCATTCCATTAGGCAATAGCTCTGTTTGGGCATTCACTTCTAAACCTTAGACAGAAGCAGCACTAATAGATGACAATCCTTTCAGGTTATAAATTTCCAGCCCTGGGGGTTTGGTGGAGAGGAGGTTGGATTAATGATTAGGCAAGGGTGACTGGACAGTTTATACCTACACCAGCTCCTCACCCTCAAAAGGCTGCTCTAAGAACATCCACACCCACAGGCCTTTATAGTTACATGTGATTTCTGATGTAAAGGAACAAGCAATGATTATCCTAAGGCAATGAGGGGTGAGACAAGAGCAGAGCTTAAAAAATCTGCCCCAATCTAAACTTCATTGCTGTTGTCAAGCTGCCTTGGTCCTACGGGGATTCCCAACTCCTCCCAGACCAATTCACAACAGCCTGCAGTCTCCTTGGGTTTCTCACAGTCTTTATGTTATTTCCTCAGATCAATAATTCTTTTGCTTCCACAGTGTCTCCAGAGCAGATTATGTTTGCGGAAACTCAGCAGCCCTGTGTTAGGTCTTTTCAGGAACCTTCAAAATATACAGTCTCAAAAATCATACTTTTTCATGGCAAAGGCCTTCGTGATCAATCTGACATGAGTCTACCTCAGAACATTTCACTTTTTTTTTTTTTTTTTTCAAGACTGTCTTTGCATTTGTTTTCTTCTGCGTTGCCTGGGTAGCACTCATTCTTACCGGTTCCAGGTTAGGCTTCAGTGACGCATTTCAGCAGTGTCTGTACAACTAAAGCCAAATAGGGGACTGTAGTCACTAACGCACTGGGAATGCAGTCAATCAGAATAGCTCTGGGAAAACAGTCTGCATTTTCCTGGATCATGTGGCTCATTAAAGATAATTCAGGTCACTGCTTTTTCTAGGGGTACATTATGGCCCATATGTAAAGATAAGTATACACTGGGGTTATCCAACAAGCAGATGAGATGGTCTTCTAACTCTAGAGTATGATATGAAGAGCTCCAAAAATCATGTCTCTCTTCAAAAGCACCTTCATACCCGCTCTGACCTTTTCTTCAGGTTAGTATTAAAGTTCTCTGTCTTTGTTTGAAATGTCTATTATTTATAATTTTTTTTAGTTAGAAAACAAAGACCACAGAATTGTTTCTAAACATCACCCATAACCATTCTCTTGGACCCAAGAGTAGCACCCATGGTAGTATCAATGTTGATTAGAGATCACCCTCCCATTTGAATTAAACAAATTAAACAAACAGATAACCTCTTCTACACCTGATTTTCTCCACAAAGATGCTTCCCCCTCCCATTATTCCCCAGATCTATATCTGCTATTACCCGCCACACAGTTTGGTCATTGTGATTTTTAATTCTTTCCTTGCACTACCAAACCACAGCTTATGCTTGTTAGTTTTTACTTCTAGGTTTTTCTAGAATACAAACATTTCTCTTCATTCCTGTGGCCAGCATCTTAGGCATCTCTCCCTCTATGTATCTCCCAATACTTTCTGACTCATCTCCATATTTTCAATCTTTTTTTACTCTAATCTGTTCTCAAAATGGTGGTCATAATATTTTGACCATGTTAGTACATTGCTGAAATTGTTCAAAGTCACCCATTGTCCGTGGAGTGTTCTGAAAATGTTTCTCTCCACTAAAACATACCCACAAAATATACTGCACTTCTATGAGTATCAGTAGTGAATGCCGTTGATCTCATGATTTTGTTGTATTCCAAAGTGGATGAGTGAAGATACAGAGGGACATATCTGAATCTCCTGAATGATAAACACATTCTCATAACACTTTAAGTATTTAATAAATGTTTGAATGAGTGGATGATGAATGAAATGATGATGTGGGAAATAAAGACAGAAGAATTATTAAGTTTCCTTACTACCTAGAGCCCACTGACAAGTCCTTGAAACAGGCAAAGTGACATTTCTCTAGGGACTCAATTGCTTCAATGTTGATACTTTGCTAAGGGCAAAAAGTAATCCTAACCCAACAACCCCTCACTCTGATCCTGTAAGTCTATTTTAACATATAAAAATTCCTATCAAAACTTCCTTTATTGGGGCACCTGAGTGGCCCATTGGGTTAGGCCTCTGCCTTCAGCTCAGGTTATGATCTCGGGGTCCTGGGATCGAGACCGCATTGGGCTCCCTATTCAGCAGGGAGCCAGATTCCCCCTCACTCTCTGCCTGCCTCTCTGCCTACTTGTGATCTCTCTCTCTCTGTCAAATAAGTAAATAAAATCTTTTAAAAAATAAATAATATCTGAATAATTATTTAAAAAAACAAACAAACAACAACAACAACAACAACAAAACTTCCTTTATTGCTATTCCCCAAAGATACATATTGGCAATCATGCTCCAACCATATGTACCCACCAATATACATCTGAAGGGTTTCCTGACTCAGGTTTTTAGACTGTAATAAATGACCTTTTCCCAAAAATAGCTAGCCCCCTCAAGGTCCTGGAAACCTTGTTTCCAAAATTCCTTGGATACTTACTCTATCCTTAACCCCCTCCCAACTTGAAAATATATAATGGACCATTCCTCATGTTGGTGGTGCATCTCTTTTTGCCCATGGGTCTTGTCCCTGTGTTTTAATAAAACCACCTTTTTGCACCAATGACGTATCAAGACTTCTTTCTTGGACATTGGCTTTGAACCCTAATGTCTTTCCTACGTCAAAAAGCAGTAAAGGTAAATTTTATAGTAAGAAGAAGATGAAGATAAGTTTACAGCATAAAATTCTGTGAGTGGATGCATAAGCTGATACTGGAAACCTATGAAAACCTAGTTTTGTGACCATGTATGTGTTCACACAGTTGTGTGCACAGATGAGATAATTTAAATGTGCTCTTCATATAGTAGGTCCTCTATTAATAGTTCTTGAATAGAAAGAAGGATTTAAGGATAAAATGATAACAAAGTTTTTGCCTGAGTCACGTACTTTCTTGCCTAGGTTTGGGGAATGCCTATGAATACCTGAATAACTTATCTCAATCTGAATCAAATCATAATTTAATACAATGTGTCCTAATGTATTTGTGGGATGCTTATTTAAAAAGCAGTTCCATGGTGTATTAGTTTTCTATGGTCATGTAACAGATTACCACAAATTTATGGCCTAAAACAATACAAATTATTACATAACAGCTCTGGAAGTCAGAAATCTGATGTGATCTCACTGGACCACAGTCAAGTTGTGAGGAGGGCTGTGTTCCTTCTGGAGGCCTGAAAATAGAATCCCTTTACTTTCCTTTTCCAGCTTTTAGAGACTGCCTACAGTCTTTGGAACACAGTCCCCTTCCATTCTCAAAGCCAGCAATGGCCAGCTGAATGATTAGCACACTGATACAAATCATTACATCACATTGATACAAATGTACTTTCATGTACAAGGACCCCTGTGATTACATGGGACTACCTGGGTAATCTAGTATAATCTCCCTATCTTATCTATTATCTAGGTCAGCTAATTAATAACTTTAATTATATCTGCAATCTTAATTTCCCTCTGCCACTTAACATAACATATTCACAGATTTGGGATTAAGACATGGACATCTTGCAGGGGAGGAGTTATTCTGCCTACCATCCATGGTCATACTTCTTAGAGAATATTAGAAATTATAATGCATAGCAGCATAATGAGCCATAAAACATCACTGCCAGCTGTGATGGTTCTAACTGGGCTTTACAGAAGGGTACTGGGCTGGCGAAGTTCAAGGAAATGACTCATCTCCTTTTGATGACCTGGATCAGATATTAAAATATGTAAATTGGAATAATTAAAACAGTGTGGTACCAGCAATAGGTAGCTGTATAACAGTATAACAATATAACATAATAGAAAGTCTGAAAATAAATCCATGCATTTTTAAGAATTTAACATAGTGTTCAGTTTTCATGTGACACATTTTTCCATACTTTGTGCACTAATATCCCTAAGGTACTCTACATTCACCAAATGTTGGCTTTTATGTATGTGTAAGTCACAAACTTCTTTGTCCTAGAGCATACCTCTACTTAATAATATGGTTTTGGGAACACTGTCATCATGTTTGCTTAAAGAAATTTTTGGTGTTTGGCATGTTTAAAAAATTGTCTTTAGGCTATTATAATGAATTAAAATTGAAAAAAATGGAAATGCTGATATTAGTGATAATATATTAAAGATGTTATTGGAAATTTTCAGATAGGCCAAAAGTGTTGCAACTTTGTTTTCTATGGTGTGTTTATTGGGTTTAAGCTCACCAATGGTCTGAGTTGCTGTTGTTAGTATAATAAAATTAAAGATAATATACTGAATCAGAGAATTATACTATAGAATATTTTTCTTCTCTCTACAAGACTGGGCACAGTAGAGAAATGGAGAAAATAAATAGTTCATTAAAATTATAGACTGGGTATCAATAAATGATTTTGCACTAATCTTTTTTCATATTACTTATTATCTCAATAATTTTCCTGTACACCACGCTATTTTCCAAATGGATCAGAGATACAAAAAAAAAGTAGGGGGATTTAAAAAAAAAAACTACACAACATTACAATTACTACAAGAAAACACGAGTGAATCTTCCATAACCTGGAATTTGGGGAAATATTTCTAAGTATGACTCAAAACTCTAGAAGCAATAAAAGAAAAGAGCAATAAATTTAATTCCAGAAAACTGAAAAAGTGTGTATTGCTAATTAAACAGAGTAAAAAGACAAATTAAAACCTTTGGGGAAATATTTGCAATTAATCATAGACATGAACTAATAATCTCTAAAATATAAAGACTTCTGAAAATAGAGCAAAATGTTCCATGAAAATATTCTAGTGAAATGAACAGAGAGTTCACAGAAATAGAAAATCAAATGGCTCTTAACCATATGGAAAAATGCTTAATCTCATTTATAACAAAAGAAATGCAAATTAAAAGTACCATTAGACCTTTTTCACCCACCAGATGGGCAAAAATCCAAAGTCTGACAGCATACTTAATTGAAAAGGTTATGGATAAAAGACACTTCTATATCCTGCTTGCAAGAATTGTAGATGATCTAGGGAGGATCTAGCAAAATTATCTCTGTATTTACCCTTTTGATCCAACAATTATACTTGTAAAAATAAATTATGACCAAAACATGGGCAAACATTTAGAAAGATGCACAAAACTATTGCAGCACTAGCTTTAACAGAAAAGACAAGAAACAATACCAATATCTATTAGTAGGGGGCTAGTTGTTCAAACTTTTGCATATCTGTACATGGAGCACTTTAAATAGAATGAGAAATATCTTTCTATACCATTACAATGGTCTCCAGGATATATTGATGAGAACAAAAACATTATGGTAAAAGTATGCTAATGTTTAAAAAAGAGAAGATATGTATGTATATTTGTTTGTTTACAAAACAATGAAAAGATAACCATAAAACCAAAGTAAAAAAAAATTAAAAAGTTTACAAATAGTCTGAGGGAAGAAATAGGGTAGAAAAGACAGACTGCTTTAAACAGACCTTGTTTGGAAGATTTGACTTCCAAAAATTAAAAAATTTTACATTACTACAAATGAAAATTAATGAAAAAGCAGTCTCTTAAAATTTAAACAAGATGTCACAGAGAAACCCAATTCTGTCTTCGGTTGACCTAATCTTGTAGAGCACTATTCCAAATGACTTCAAAACTGAGTAATTTGGTTGTGTATTACAAGTAAAATGTACTCTAAGGAGAGAAAGAATTGCAGAAAATGTTTTAAAGCTATTTTCAAATTTTTTTTGTTGTTGTTGTTGGCAATGGTGCTATAGTTCTTCTGAGACTGTTATGCATTGTGTGAGATAGAGCAAATAAGTAATTAGATGGACATCATTAAAAACCAACCTTCATGATGAAGGAAAATAGATATTGGTGTAAACATATAGTCCTGAATTTAATATGGATGCATCCATATGTCCTACCAATATATCATTTAATAAAATAAATACTTTGTAGATTGGTCTTCTGAAAAAGTCAAGAAACAATTATCAACACATTTGAGCCTCATCAGCACCCAGATTGGGCCTTTGAAATACCATTTTTCCAACTAAAGAAACTAGGCTTTTGCAGGAAACAACTGAATTCATGAATTCAGGAACTGTACAAGGGAAATGCGGCAACTGTTGAACCTGACAGAATTGAAGTGATCAAACGGGCTCCCAATGCTAGAAGGAACCAGTAGTTAACCCGAATTAGTTCCCACTGAACAAAGATGGGATATTCAGTTGGAATAAAAACAGTTGATGTATCAAATGTGCAAAAATAATAATTCATTGTGATTTCTGGATGCTAGAGAAAAACTCAGTATTTTGAAAATTAGTAAATGGAGAGATCCAAATACTTACCCAGACTTTCCACTATTATCTGCACCTTACAGTATTCAAATAATTGATGAAACCAAGCTTCTTCTTATGTATTCCAGCAGAGAGGCAGGCAGAGAGAGAGAGGAGGAAGCAGGCCCCCTGCTGAGCAGAGAGCCCGATGTGGGACTCGATCCCAGGACCCTGAGATCATGACCTGAGCCGAAGGCAGCGGCTTAACCCACTGAGCCACCCAGGCACCCACAAATTTTTTTTCTTAAAGAAAAAAAGCAGTTGGGGACTTGTGAATAATGATTGTTGAAAATTAAGAATATGTTTTACATTATTTTAAGGAGACGGTGGCTTTTGGATTTAATATAAACATAAGAGCCCTAAATAGGAGTTTAAAAATTAATGAAGCTCATATTATTCTCCCTGCATCTGCTTGTGTTTTTAAATTTCCATAATAAAAAGTTGAAAATGTTTCCATTAATTCAAATTTGTGTCATTACTAAGAGCAACAAGAACTCCTTTATCAAGAAAAGAATTTTGATGTTCGACTTTTCTTGATTAATATTTCAAGGAAGTTAATAAGATATCATTAAAGTAAGAAACTCAATTACCTGTTAAAGCTTAACACTGGCAAATTTTCTTCCCAATCAATTTCCTCTGCTTCATAAAAGTTGTCTTTCAGTAAACTGAGAGAACTAGAAATTACAACTGAGAGATAAGAAATAATTTTGGAAATTTATTTTGTACTTCAGTTTCACCATTAATCGAGGCTTTTGGATATTGCATACACATTAACACTCAAAATTTTTAGAAAAACTGGACACATGTTTCATATTTAGAGATCTTACCACTATTTTTAGTTTTCAAAGTATTCTCTCCTTGTACTCAATCCTATATTACTTCATTGAGTAGAACACTTTTTTATGATAAAGTTGGAAAATCAAGTCAGTGAGCAAGGAATTGAGTATACTCTGGTATATTGTTTTAATAGACTAATTACTTGGAAAAATAAATTTTATCCATACTTTATATGAAGTTAAGTATATGTAGATTAAATATTTAAATATCAAACAAGAGACCATAAAAGTATTATGACAGAAGATATTAATGAATGTTTCTGTAACCTATGCTGAAGAATGTCTTGCTCATGTGATATCAAGTCAGAAACTACATAAAAAGATTGACAGATTGAAGACATAATTTTTAAATGAAAATATCACCCAAGACACCACCTTCCTTAGTTAATGGGCAACAGGTAAATATTTAAAACATATGTTATTGGGGCACCTGGGTGGCTCAGTTATTAAGCATCTGTCTTCAACTCAGGTCATGATCCCAGGGTCCTGGGATCGAGCCCCACATCAGGCTCTCTGCTCGGCAGGAAGCCTGCTTCCCCTCTCCCACTCTCCCTTGCTGTTTTCCCTCTCTCACTGTGTCTCTCTTGTCAAATAAATAAATAAAATATTAAAAAAATAAAACGTATGTTATTGAGATTAATACTCTTAATATATTAAGAGCATTTATGAATGAATGAGAAAAATATAATTTTTCTGAGAGAAAAATAAAACAAGGACACTTGTAAATGATGCACAAATAAAGAAATACAAATCAGCATTATAGACATGAAAAAAAATTCAGAGACTTGGTGATAATAAAATAAATGCAAATTAATACGAACTTGAGATGACATTTCCTCATCTATCAAATTGGCAAACACAAAGCGTTTGATTGGACAGGTGTGTGGCACTTCAGTATTACATACTGCTTGGGAAAAAGAACCCAGCTATCCTCTCTGGAAGCAGTTTGACTGTATTAAGACCCTTAACATTTGTATAACCTTTTACATGGAAATGTTTTACTCTAAAAATTTATTCTTAAAAAATAACAAATATGGAAACACTAACATAAATATTTATGCAGCATTGTTTATAATTACAAAAAAGGAGTAAGCAATTTGAAATCCAGGGATGAGGTTCCATAGTGTAATGGTTAGCACTCTGGACTCTGAAATCCAGGGATGAGGGATTTATTCATACACACACAATATAAAATGCCCTGAACCCTTCTTTTTTCCCCTTAACCATAGCTTTCACCATCTATATATATGGTGTATATATACCATATGTCATATATATATGTGTATATATACACACACACAATATATATATAATGCATGCATATACATATATTATAATATATACATATATAATATATACATATATTATACATATATGTAATGTGTATAATATATACATATATTACATATATGTGTATATGTGTGTATATATACACACATATACAGACACACACATTTATACACATATATTTTATACATATAAAATATATATGTAATATGAAAATATATATATAATATGTATTTTATATATATATGTAAAAATATATACATATATCACTCTGCATTTAACATGAAATATATAACTTCTGCAATAAACACATGTTAAGATGTTTCTTGTATTTGAAGAGTTTCTGGTAAGAAGAACATATGCTGAGTTTTCTGGTAAGAAGAACATATATATAAAATGTGACAATAGGAAAGATCCTTCAAGACATTGTAATGCTTATTATTGTGGAGGCTGAGTATCTGATGGGTGAACTGCAGCTCCAGAGGCAGAACACAGAGTGGTAAGGTAATCTGCACAATGCAAGCTCATATTTGATTTTAATATATTTTAATATATCACAAAACAAAGACATATAATAACTTCTGTATTTGTTGGGTGGAACATGGATAGATTTACACATACACACACGCACACACACACTTTAAAAGAGCCAAAAATTGCCTGCCAAGGAAATTTGGGGCAGGTAATGAGGAAAGACTAATGTTTTCACACTGATCAATACCAGCACCCATTAACTAAGGGACTTATAACACTTTGATGCAAACATCAAGTGAAACATAATGATTACAGGTTGAAATGATTTATTGGGCTAACTAAAGCGTAGTATTAAAAATTAATTATATCCATTTATTTTTACCTTATGAAAGAGATGAGGATACTGGAAAATTTAATATTAGGTACATGGCATGCATTATATTTCTGTTGGATAGTTCTGTTGTGTACTCTATTAAGTTCTAATTATGTCATATACCTGCTCACAATCCTTCCTGTTACTCTTAGGATAGAGACCAAAATCCTTAACATAGCCTATAAGTCCCTAAGGTGTCTTACCTTGGCCTGCCTTACCATTACTACCACTTCCTGGGTCTTCTCTTGCTTTCTGAGTTCCAACCAGTTGCGTTCTTTCAGTCCTCCAACACAGGATTTTTCTAGCTGCATACTGAGACGTGATAGTATGCCATGAAATAAATTTAGTGAATTGAGACCAATATCAAAAACCAGAATCAAATGGAAAATAGAGTATATCAAAAGCAAAAAGCATAAACATTATTTTATGTAAATACTTATAATTTTGTATGTTCACTAGATTATGTTGTCAAATCTATTTCTCGCTAAAGTAAAAAAGAAAGTTTGAGAAATAATACTGTAACCCAGGGTTTCTCAACTTTAGGACTGTTGATATTTTGGTTGGATAATTATTGTGGAGAGCTAGCCTATTCCTTTTTATTTTATTTTATTTTATTTATTTATTTGACAGACAGAGATCACAAGTAGGCAGAGAGATAGGCAGAGAGAGGCAGAGAGAGAGAGGCAGAGAGAGAGGAAGTGTAGCAGGCTCCCGGCCAAGCAGAGAGCCCGATGTGGGGCTCGATCCCAGGACCCTGGGATCATGACTTGAGCCGAAGGCAGAGGCTTTAACTCACTGAGCCACCCAGGTGCCCCAAGCTAGCCTATTCTTTACAGTTAGCAGCATCTCTGGCCTCTACCTATTATATGCCAGTAGCATATCCCACCTCTATTATGACAACTTAAAATACTCTAGACCTTGACAAATATCCCCAGTGGAGAACTCTAACTCTAACTTATCATGTTTGATCTACAACAAAGCTTTCTCACAAAGTGTTTTATACTACTGAAAGGTGCTTCTCACCTCTCCTCTTCTCTCCTCTCCCAGTATCTTTCAGATCTCAGCTCAATTACATGCTCCTTGGGAAAGTCTTTCCTGAGTCCTTTAGGTAGGTCTCATCCTTCTAATACACATTCTCATAAAATCATATGCTCTATTTCAAGCACTTACCAATTTGTAATTTTGTATTTACTTCTGTGATTATTTGATTAGTATCTGCTTTACTTATAAGGCTGTTAGTTCCAAGAAGCCAAGTATCATGTCTGAGTTTGTCGCAATATAACAGCAAACAAATATTTAATTAGTGTCTACTCTGTATTGGTTCTCTACTAGATGCTAGGTATATATTAGGCAGCCAAAAAAGCAAAATCCCTGCCCTCAAGTGCTTGACAGTCTTATTGGGGAGAAAAATACAGAAACACACCAACATTAAAGTATAAATTTAAAATGGAAATGTGCTAAAATGAAGATGTGTTTTGAGTTGTAAGCAAAAGGAAGTGCTGGGGATGTGAATGTGAATTTGAAGCACCAGAAGGCACAGACACATGTGAGCAGGAAAAAGAACATTCTAAGAACAGGTATCATTTACTTAAAAGCCCTATATTCTCAGAAGGTTTTTAAAAATCATTATACTGTGAAGGGAATGCACCAGAGGAAATTAAAAGAAAAGAAGAGGACATCACTTAGGAAGTCATTTGGAATCGCTTCTCGGCCTTTTGGCTAAGATCAAGTGTAGGAAGTCATTTGGTCCAGGTAGGAGACTGCTGGTGTCTTGGACTAGGGGTTGTTGTAGTGGAATGGAAAGGAGTGTATAAAATATAAGTACTTACTAACTACTGTATGCCAATTATCTGATTTGACATGCTAAGTGTTTGGTAACTATTTGCTGGTTTAATATCTATTGAGTGAAGTCATTCAACATTTACTAGTAAATACATCAATGTTTTAAGAAATTAGCACAATTTTTATTCTTGTCATATCTGCCTGTTAAGGTTCAGTTCAAATTCTGTATTATTTATAAAGAATTTCCTCATATTCTCAAATTAATCTCTGTTTTCAAGGCTATGTTCTTATAGAAAATTCATTCTCGCTCCTGCAGCAATTCTCATTTTCTACCTCAGAAAAATACTGTGTGTTTTTAATTCTGATATAATAGATTATGCATAGGATTCTGATATAATAGATTGTGCATAGGAGATACTAAGTAATGTTGGTTGAATGGAATGAACCTCATAAAAAAATCACTTGGGAAAATTTAGTCTTTTAAACTTTTGCTTTGATGACTCTTTCAGTCAGAAATAATCTCCCAATGGACAGGAAATTATTTACACTTTTATTTGAAGTTAAAATTTATTTTGGAAAAGCGGTGTTTTAAAACGTCTCAATCCCAGGAATACCAAAAGCAGGTTTCATTAATACAAACAATTTTGATGGTTTGCTTTGCCATGGAAGCTAAGGGAACATACATATTTTCATTTTACAGTTATGATTAGCTAGGAATGGAATTGCTGGGTCATAGGGTAATGTATGTTGACCTCCGCAAGACTAAAGTTAAACTACTAATCTTTTTTCAAAGATGTTTACCAGCTTATGTTCTTACCAGTCTTGCATGAAAGTTTCTGTTTCCCTACTTCTTGTCAAGTCTCATTATGCCAGTCATATTAATCTTAGCCATTTTACTGGGTTTGATTGGTATCTCACTGAAGTTTTAATTTGAAGTTTCCTACTGATTAATGATGTTGAACACTTTGTTGTATCCTTATTACACATTCATTGATCTTCCTTTTTGAAGTGTCAGTTTGGGTCTTTTGCCAAATTAAAAAAAAAAATATTTTCTAGTTTTCCTGAAATATAATTGGCATATAATATTGTGTACATTTAAAGTGTACAATGTGGTGATTTGCTACATGTGTACATTGCACAATGATTATTACAATAATATAAGTTAACACATCCATCATATCACATAATTATACTTTTTTGCTGAATATTTAAGATCTACAGTACAGTATTGTCAACTATAATCACCATAACTTACTCATCTTATAACTGAAATTTGTACCTTGGACCAACGTCTCTTCATTTTTTCCATTCACCAGTCCCTCATAATCATGAATCTACTCTCAATTTCTATGACTTTGGCTTTTTTAGAGTTCCTATGTAAGTGAGATCATATACTATTTGTCTTTATTTTTCTGTTTCACTTAGCAGAATGCCCTCCAAGTCCATCCATATTTTACAAATAACAGGATATCTTACTTTTTATGGCTGAATAATGTTCCATTGTGTATTTATACTCTAATTTCCTTATTCATTCATCTATCAGTGGACATCAATGGATGTTTCCATATCTTGATTATTGTGAATGATACTGTAGGAGTGCAGGTATCTCTTCAAGATAGTGATTTCATTTCCTTTCGATATATACCCAAAAGTAGGACTGCTGGATCTTGGAGTAGTTCTAATTTTTGGAGGCGTTTCCATACTGCTTTCCACAGTAGGGTACTAAATCCCATTCTTACCAAGAGTGCATAAGGGTCCTTTTTCTCATATTCTTCACTAGCACTCATCTCTTATCTTTTACAGCAGTTGTTCTAATGAGTGAAGTAATATCAACACTGGGGTTTTGATTTGCACTTTCCTGGTGATTAGTGATATTGATCACCTTTTCATGAACTTTTTGACAATTTGTAGGGATTTTTAAAAAAATGTCTATTCAAGATATTTGCCCAAGACTTTTGTACAATATAGTGATTCAACAGTTCTGTACATCACCTGGTACTCATTACAACAATGCACTCCTTCATCCCTATCACCTATTTCACCCATGCCCCCATCCACCTCCTCACTGGTAATGATCAGTTTGCTCCTCTGTAATTAGGAGGCTGTTTCTTGGTTTGTCTCTCTCTTTTTTTCCTTTGATTGCTTGTATTTCTTAAATTAAACATGTGAGTGAAATTTTTCTGTCTTTGTCTTGACTTATTTGTCTTTCTCTGACTTGACTTATTTCATTTACAAATATAAACTCTAGCCCCATCCACGTTATTTCAAATGGCAAGATCTCATTCTTTCTTTATGGTTGAATATTCCATTATTCTTTATCCATTTGTTAACCCATGGACCCTTGGGCTGCTTCCATATCTTGACTATTATTAATAATGCCGCTATAAACATGGAGGTGCTTGTATCTTTTTGAGTTAGTGTTTTTGTATTCTTTGGGTAAATACCCAGTAGTGCAATTAATTGCTGGATCATATAGCAGTTCTATTTTTAACTTTTTGAGGAAACAATTGGCTGTACCAATTGGTGACTGCACCAGTTTGCCTTTGAAACAGTGCAAGAGGGTTCCTTTTTCTCCACATCCTCATCAACACCTGCTGTTTCTTGTGTTGTTGACATTAGCCATTCTTACATGTGTGAGCTGATATCTCATTATAATTTTTATTTTCATTCCCCTAATGGTAAGTGATGTTGAGCGTATTTTCATGTCTGTTGGTCTGTTGGTCTTCTTTGGAAAAGTACCTGTTCATTTTATCTGACAATTTTTAATCAAATTATTTATTTCTTGGGTGTTGAGTTGTATAAGTTTTTATATATTTTGGATACTAATCCTTTACCAGATATGTCACTTGTAAATATCTTCTTCCATTCAGTAGGTTATCTTTAAGTTTTGTTGACTGTTTCCTTTGCTGTGCAGACTTTTCTTTTTTTTTTTTTTAAATGTAATCCTAATAGTTTATTTTTGCCTTTATTCCCCTTACCTTAGGAGACATATCTAGAAAAAAGTTGTTATGATTGATGTCAAAGAAGTTATTGCCTATGTTCTTTCCTAGTATTTTTATAGTTTCAGGTCCTACATTTAGGTCTTTTATCCATTTCAAATCTATTTTTGTATATGGTGTAATGTAGTGGTCCAATTCCTTTTGCATGTTGCTGCCCAATTTTCCCAATACTGTTTGTTGAAAAGACTGTGTTTTTTCCCATTGGCTATTCTTTTCTGCTTTGTCAAAAATTAATTGAGGGGTGCCTGGGTGGCTCAGTGGGTTAGAAGCCTCAGCCTTCAGCTCGGGTCATGATCCCAGGGTTCTGGGATCGAGCCCTGAGTCGAGCTCTCTGCTCAGTGCAGAGCCCGCTTCCCTCTCTCTCTCTGCCTGCCTCTCTGCCTACTTGTGATCTGTATCTGTCAAAAAAATAAATAAAATCTTAGAAAAAAAATAATTGATTATATAATTGTGTGTTCATTTCCAGATTTTCTATTCTGCCCCATCGATCTATGTGTATATTTTTGTGCCAATTTCACACTGTTTTGGATTAGCACAGTTTTGTAATATAACTCGAAGTCTTGAATTGCGATGCCTCCAACTTTGCTCTTCTTATTTGAAATTGCTTTGGGTAGTTGGGGTCTTTTGTTGTTCCATAAAAATTTTTGAAATTGGGGTACCTGGGTCCTCAATGTTGTATACACATTTACTCATTTATTCTTCAGTATTCAGGAGGTTGATATTATTATCTCTACTTTATAGATGATGAAGTTAAGGCACAGAGAGTTTATTAAGTTGTTCACCTAATGTCACACAACTGTAATCATACCCAGACAATCTGTCCCCAGAATCTATACACAGCTTCTCAGAGTAGACCCTTAACAACTATTTTTAAAATTTTTATGGCAATATATTTATTAGCATATTTCAACAAATTCTGTTCTCTTTGTAAAAGGTACAATTGGAAATATTGATTATATTACCAAGGCTTTGACTGCACTGCCATATTTGATCAGGTTCTTGTACCTGCCAAGAAATGACATTTTTTCTTTTCTTTTTCTTTTCTCTCTCTCTCTTTTTAAGAAAGTGATCTTCCTTACTCACCTGGTAAGGATGCTTGGCCTGTTGTAAACAAGATATCAGGTTGATACATTTCCAGGGGACTTTATTGACTCCATAAAGTCAATTTCAGTATTTTAAGCTGTCTGGTCATATCTGAATCAATGGATGTCTCTCTCAAATATAACAACCTTTTTTTTAAAGAACCGTATGCCAGGCTTTGAGCTGGATATTCCACAATTTGTTTTTACTCCTCATGAAGCGTATGCGTCAGAAAGCAACCATTAGGTAGAAAGGCCGCTGCTGGACTTGAAAGGTTTCTTTTTAATCTAGCAAAATGTTTCAATGATGCATTTATTAAAAGCATTCTATTCATTTCTTTTTTTTTTGCCACATTTCTATATATGACCACATATAAGTAACTTCTGTTGCTCAGTGTTTCACCTTTGTCCAATAAAGTTTGAGTCAACCCCCCCCCCAAAAAATGTATCTCTTTATTCCTCTGAGAAGAGGGAAAATTTAAATTTGCATGGTTGCATTGGAAAAAAAAAGAAGGTACATAAATCAATTATATGTTTTTAGTTGATTCATATTATAGCCTATTTCTTTTTATCTTTTGTACCTTCATACTACTAATGAATGAGAATTAATTCATTAAAAAGACAAAATGGGAAACATAAGTAATTTCTTATCCTCCAAAGATAATTTATTTTAACTTTCTCAATTCTGTTTTTTCAAGAACCAAATTCTACATCAGATGCCATCTGCTAACTAAATGATTTGATCATCTATGCTGGGAGTTGGCAAATACAGCTTGCAAGTTGATTCTGACCTGCTACCTATTTTTATAAATAAAGTTTTATTGGAGCACAGCCACACTACTACATTTATGTATCATCTATGCTGCTTTCGCGTTCCAGTGGCAGAGTTGAGTTGCTGTGACAGAGACAATCTGGCCTGCAAAGCCTAAATTATTTACAATGTGACCCTTTCCAGGAAAAACATTTCTTCCCCCAAACTCTGGTCTGTGAAGATGATACCAGTTGCTGAACTTCTGATAACAAGAAATGTGTTCTGGATGTTCTTTATGCTGTTGTCAATATCTCATTTCATCTTACTCACAATACATGCTCAGAGAAGGGCCAAGTGAAAACCCAGTGAACAGAGCTCCTAGTCCTAGTAGATAACCAAAGCCTACATGCATAAGTTAATTGACCTCACTCTTAAAAGATGACCTTCGATATAAAACTTACTATTAAGCATTTCTGCTTTATGGTGCTCTGTCAGGCACGAGTTCTATTTCTACTTATTCTTGCTTTATAGTGGTTCTCAATCTAAGATACACAATGCTGAAACAGAGTTCCTTCTTATAGTCTAAGTAAGATTAGTATTTGAACTGCTAATAAAAAAAGGAGAAATCAGAATTCCTTTGCAGCTAATTTTGTTATCTACTTCCATTAAACATTTTGATGGAAATTATAAATCACAAAACTTTAAGAAAGGGAACTGTAATGAAATTTGCTTACCAAAGAGTTTGCTTTAAAAGACATCCTATTTACATTTGGGTGAGGTAAAAGGGTGAATAATTTTAGACATTCTTTTCTTAATAGCCACAAGCCAAGCTTAATTAAGGAGACAAAATATTGGTTTGCAAGAATAAACAGAATTGATGCTTAATGTTATCTTCCCCCCCCCCCTCTGAGTTCAACATACCAGCTGGCTTGAACTGTGGGTGACATACATAATTAAAACTGAAAAAAAGACTAGAGAATCTTACTTATCTGGCTTTCTGTTCCTTTTTATGTTGCCCATATCACAACCCTGACATCATCTCCACATAATAAATCAAGCAGAAATTACTGCTGATATGATGAATATTTTATTTTTTCAGTTTTGACCATTGCTCTATCTTCTGCAAATATGAGGATAAATTAATGAAACACGTCACTAAAAGTAGTAAGTCCTATTAACCAATTAGATGATCATGAAGAGAAAAAAATTCAATATTTGAAGTTGATATACTAACATTTTAGCTATTTTGACTGAAGTTATCAATATGCAATCAAGACAATACTGTCAAAGTACTAGATTTTTTTCTTGATTTTTTATTATGAAAAATTTCAAACATTCAAGAAAACTGAACAAAAATAAATGCCCATCACCAGGATTCAGCAATTGGTAATGGTCATATTTGTAGTTGCTGGCTTAATCGCTGGTATTCCTAAATCTAGAATAGTCTTTTAGCAATTAATTTATTTAGGTCAATTACATTGACTTTTAAAATTAATTAATTAATTTATTTTTATTAACATATACATCTTGCCATTTGCAACAATGTGGATGGAACTAGAGGGTATTATGCTACATTGACTTTTTTTAAAGACCAAATAAATTTTCTCTAGATGGTCCCACATTTTGAAAGTATCTGTTTCCTTTTGGCGCTCTTACTGTTTTTCTCTATCCCCTATTTCTGGAAAACTAGAAGGTGTGTCTAAAGATGAGATTCACAAAAAATATTTTGGAAGACAGTATTTCATAGATGATGGTGTGTACTTCGCTTTATATCATATCAAGAGGCACACGATGTCAGGTTATTCCAGTACTAGTGGTACTAAATTTGATAACTCTTTAGATTTGATGACCAGTGCCCTCTCCATTGTGAGACATATTTTCCTTTGGCAACATGTGTATGTCTTTTATTTCATCAACTTTGCCTAATGACTTTAACCTCTTTAAAAATAATCTTTGCCTGGATTACTGATTTAATGGAGGTGGCCAGGAAACATGATTTTATAATACTATTATATTTTATATCCTTATTAACTGATATTCTTTAGTGAAAAAATGTTTTTTCTCCTAAAAATTGATCACCTCCTTCCCTTTAATTACCAGCTATCAGAGTAAGGAATTAATAGCAAGATGACTATATATTTCCAGTTTATCCTCAACAATCCTGGGTATATCTCTTTCCCCAGCATAAATATTATTGTGCTCCCATCCAGTTTAAAAAAATTAGAATGAATAATAAATTATAAGATCATTCCATGTATTATTCATCTTGAATGTCTCTGTCTCTCATTATCTCTCTCCTTCATTATGAGAATTCTATATTTATTTGATGTTTCACAAAAAATTAGTTATGTTTGATATTTGAATCTTTTATATTCAAAGAATTATTAAAATTATCCTATTTGATACTCAAATCTTCTTTTTCTGTCATTCCAAATTTTATGTATATTTCAGTACATTATACTTCCCCTGAGTAGCCAATTATACTGTGAGTATGCACACACATACACACACATATATATATGAGTTTTTAATTTGAATTTTAGTTAGTTAACATACAGTGCAATATTGGTCTCTGAAATAGAATTCAGTGATTCAAAATTTATGTACAACACCCAGTGCTCACCACAACAGTGCCCTCTTTAATATTCATCACCCATCTAGCTCAGCACCCACCCATCTCCTTCTATCAACCCTCAGTTTGTTCTCTATCTTTAAGTATCTTTTATATTTTGTTTCCTTCTCTCCTTTTTCCTGTTTTCCCATATGTTTGTCTGTTTTCTTTCTTAAGTTCCACATATGAGTGGGTTCATATGGTATTTGTCTTTCTCTGACTCATTTCACATAGCATAATAAACTGTAGCTCCACCCATGTCATTGGCAGTGGCAATATTTCATTTCTTTTGATGGCTGAGTAATATTCCATTATGTCTGTCTGTCTATCTATCTATCTATCTATCTACACATACATAAGCACAACACATCTTCTTTACTCATTCATCAGTTGCTGGATACCAAGCTTTTTCCATTGTTTGACTATTATTGATAATGCTGCTATAAACACTGAGGTGCATGTACCCCTTCAAATCTGTATTTTTTTAGTCTTTGTGTAAATACTTAATAGTGTAGCAGTACAATTTCTGGATCACAGAGTAGCTCTATTTTTGAGGAACCTCCTTTTTGAGGAACCTCCATACTCTTCTCCAGAGTGGCTGCACTAGTTTGAATTCCCACTAACATTGTAGGAATGTTCCACTTTCTTTACATCTTTGAAAACACCTGTTGTTTCTTGTATTGTTAATTTTAACCATTCTGACAGGTGTTAGGTAGTATTTCATCATGGTTTTGATTTATAGTTCCCTGACAATGAGTGATGTTAAACATCATTTCATGTGCCTACTAGCCATCTGGATGTCTTCTCTGGAAAAGTGTCCCTTCATACCTTTTGCCCATTTCTTAACCAGATTATTTGGTTTTTGGATGTTGAATTTGGTAAATTCTTTATAGATTTTGGATACTAATCTTTTATAAGATATATCATTTGCAAATATCTTCTCTCATTCTGCAACCTGTCTTTTAGTTTTGCTGATTTTTTTCCTTCACTGAGTAGAAGCTTATTATCTTGATGAGTTCCCAATAGTTTGTTTTTGCTTTTGTTTCCCTTGCCTCCAGAGACGTGTCTAGTAAGAAGTTGCTATGAATGAGGTTAAAGAGGTTGCTGCCTATGTTCTTCTCTAAGATTTTCCTGGTTTCTTGTCTCATATTTAGGTCTTTTATACATTTTGAATTTATTTTTATGTATGATATAGTTCCACTCTTCTTCACGTTGTTGTCCAGTTTTCCTAACACCATTGTTGAAGAGACTTTTTCATTGGATATTGTTTCCTGCTTTGTCAAAGCTTAGTTGACCATAAAGTTGAGAGTCCATTTCTTGGTTCTTTATTCTGTTGTATTTGATCCATGTGACTATTTTTTGTGCCAGTACTATACTGTCTTGATGTCTACAGCTTTGTAATATAGCTTGAAATCTGGAATCATGACGCTTCCAGTTTTGTTTCCTATCCCAGGATTGCTTTGGCTATTTAGGGTCTCTTGTGGTTCCATACAAATTTTAGGATTGTTTGTTCTAGCTCTGTGAAAAATGCTTGTGGTATTTTGATAAGGATTCCCTTAAATTGTAGACTGTTTTGGGTAGCAGAGACATTTAAATATTGCTTGTTCTTCCAATAAGTGAGCATGAAAAGCAATGTTTTTCTATTTCTTTGTGCCCTCTTCGATTTCCTTCCTAAGTGTTTTATATATTCCAGAGCATAGATCTTTTACCTCTTTAGGTAGGTTTATTCCTAGGTATCCTACTTTTTTGGGTGCAATTGCAAATGGGATTGATTCCTTGATTTCCCTTTCTTTTGCTTCATTATTGGTGTATAAAAATGCAATAGATTTCTGCACATTAATTTTATATCCTGGAACTTTTATGAATTCTTGTATTACTTCTAGCAATTTTTTGGTGAAGACTTCCAGGTTTTCTACATAGAGTATCATGTCATCTGCAAATAGTGAAAATTTAATTTCTTTGCTGATTTGGATGCCTTTTATTTCTATTTGTTGTCTGATTGTTGAGGCTAAGACTCTCAGTATTATGTTAAATAGTAATGGTTAAGAGTGCACATCTTTGTCTTATTCCTGACTGTAGGGAAAAAGCACTGAGTTTTTCCCCATTGAGGATAATATTAGCTGTGGGTTTTTCATATATGGCCTTTATGATGGTGAGATATGTTCCATCTATCCCTAATCTGTTGAGGGTTTTTATCAAGACTGGATACTGTATTTTGGCAAATGCTTTTTCTGCATCTATTGACAAGATCATATGGTTTTTATCATTTCTTTTAACGTAGTGCATCTTATTGATTGATTTGTAAATATTGAACCCCCCTGTCACCTAAAAATAAATCCCATTTGATCCTTGTGAATAATTTTTTTAATGAACTGTTGCATTCAATTTGCTACAATTTTATTGAGAATTTTTGCATCCGTGTTCATTAGGGTTATTGGCCTGTCATTCTTTCTTTCTTTCTATCTTTCTTTCTTTCTTTCTTTCTTTCTTTCTTTCTTTCTTTCTTTTTTTTTCCCCTAAAGTGGGGTCTTTGTCTGGTTTTAGAATCAAGTCAAGGCAATGCTAGCTTCATAGAATGAGTTTGGAAGTTTTCCTTCTAGTTCTATTTTTTGGAAGAGTTTGAGAAAAATAGGTGTTAACACTTCTTTAAATGTTAGGATTCCTCTGGGAGGTCATCTAGTCAGGACTTTTGTTTCTTGGGAGGTTTTTTATTATTGATTCAATTTCTTTGCTGGTTATGAATCTGTTCAAATTTTTTATTTCTTCCTATTTGTTTTGGTAGTTTGCAAGTTTCTAGTAATTTGTCCATTTCTTGCAAAATGTCCAGTTTTTTTGCCATGCTGTTTTTCATAGTATTCTCTTATAATTGGTTATATTTATGTGATGTTTGTTGTGAACTCTCTTCCTTCATTAGTGATTTTAATTACTTTCATCCTTTCTCTTTTCTTTTTGGTAAGTCTGGCTAGGGTTTATCAATTTTATTAATTCTTTTGAAAAACTAGCTTTTAGTTTTGTTGATCTGTTCTACTGGGTCTTTTGTTTGTTTCTGTATTTTTTGTTTTTGCTCTCATCTTTATTATTTCCCTTCTTTTGCTGGGCTCTAGGTTTTATTTACTGTTTCTTTCCTACCTCCTTTAGGTTAGGTTGTGTTTTTGAGACTTTTCTTGCTTCTTTAGGTAGATCTGTATGGCAATATACTCCCTCTTAAGACTGCCTTTGCTGCATCTCAAAGGTTTTCATCATCATTTGCTTTTGTGTGTTTTTTTATTTCTTCTTTAATTTCCTGATTAACCCATTCATTCTTTATTTTAGTAGGATGTTCTTTAGCCTCCATGTAATTGTGGTCTTTCCAAATTTTTCTGTGGTTGGCTTCAAGTTTCACAGCACTGTGGTCTAAAGATATTCATGGCATGATCTCAAGCTTTTTGTAATTGTTGAGGTATGATTTGTGACCAAGTACAAGGCCTATTCTGGAGAATGTTCTGTGTGCACTTGAAAGAATGTGTAATCTGCTGCTTTAGCATGAGATTTTCTGAATATATCTGTTAAATCCATCTGGCCCAGTGTTTCATTCAAAACTATTGTTGTCTTGTTGATTTTCGGTTTAGGTGATCTGTCTATTGCTGTAAGTGGGGTGTTAAAGCCCCTACCATTATTGTATTATCATCCATGAGTATTTTTATGTTTATTATTAATTGATTAAAATATTTGGGTGTTCCCAAATGAGAGGACATAATTTTTTACAATTGTTAGCTATTCTTGATTGGTAGATTCCTTAATTGTAATGTAATGCCTTTATTTATCTCTTGTTACAGTCTTTGGTTTAAAATCTACTGTGTTTGATGTAAGGATGGCTACTTTACCTTTCTTTTGATGTCCATTAGCATGATAAATGGTACTTAATCCCCTTACTTTTAATCTGCCAGTGTCTTTAGATCTAAAATGAGTCTTTTGTAGGCAGCATATAGATGAATCTTGTCTTTTGGGTTCTTTTTTTTTTTTTTTTTTTTTGTCTGTTTTGTTTTCTTTTAATGCAGTCTGATACCCTAAGTCTTTTGATTGGAACATTTAGTCCATTTACATTACATTTAGAGTGATAATTGAAAGATTTGAATTTTACGTCACTGAAAAGTTGGTGTTTCTGGTGATATTCTCTGGTCCTTTCTAGTCTTGTTGAAAAATAGCATAATTGTTTATGGAGAAAAATGGGCAATATCTAGCAAAATACTGTCACACAGAAAACCCACAATCTCCTTTTCTCAAATCTTTAATTTGACCACCTCTGTAATCACCCTTCTGATGTGTAAGTTTCTGGGAGTTCACAGGCTCTAGAGATTCTGACATAGAGGGCCACTTCCTGTTCAACACACAGGATCATAATACAAGTAGATAAACAATAGTAAATATGAAAGGATTGAAGTCATACAGAATATCTTAATTACAGCAGAATTAAGCAAAAAATAAATAAATAAAATCAATGAGTAAATGAAATGGGAAATCCTCATAATGATCAGCATACTTTTAAAATGTCCTTGGGTCAAAGAAGAAATTGCAAGAGAAATTAGAAAATTGGGGACTAAATATAAAGAAAATAACTTCATTTCAAAATTTTGGGACAAGGTTAAAGCATTGTTTATGTCTCTGAAAGCTTATATTAATAAAGTGTGCAGAGTATAAAGTCAGTGATCTGAACTTCCCATATAAGAAGCTAAAAAAAAATAAAAAATAAAAAATTAAAGCAAGCAAATTCATAAAGATGTGAACAAACAAAAGAAAAAATAGAGATCAACAAAATTCAAAACTGATTCTTTGAAAAGCTCAAAAAGTGATTAAGTAGGTGAATTAAAAAAAAAACAAACAGAAAAAACAAAACAAAAAAAAAACAAAGAAAGAAAGGAAGGAAGAATGAAAGAAAGACCCAGAGAGAGAGAGGGAAAGGAGCCACAAATGACCATTAGCAGGAATAAAATAAGAAACATCACAACTGATCTGACAATCTAAAAGGATAATAAGGAAATATGATGAACAACTTTATTTCATTCAACTTGGGAATGTAAATGAATTACACAAACTCCTTGATGGTGTAAATTATAAAACTGACTCACAGAAAAACAAACAAGTGAATAGTTCTATATTTACTAAAGAAATTGAATTCATTACTTAAAAGCTCCCCCAGAAGAAAACTCCAGGCCCAGGTGGCTTCCTAGGAGAATTCTATCAAATATTTAATAAAGGAATAATACCAAACACACATAAATTCTCTTGGAAAATACAGAAGGATGCAATAATTTCCAAGCCACTTTATGAGTCTGGTATTAGCTTGTTATCATCTTCAGACAAAGACATTACAAGAAAACAAACTTAAAGATGAATATCCCTCAAAATACCAGATCCAAAATCCTTAACCAGATTAGAAAACTTAATTAAGTAATATAAGAAACAGTTAATATGTAATGATCAAATACAGTACTATTTCAGGATCATAAGGTTTGTTTAACATTCTAAACTCAATATAATTCTTCCATATAAAGAGAATACAGGAGAAAACATAAGATCTTCTCAATAGATGTAGAAAAAACAAAATTTTGTAAAATTCATCATCCACTAATTCTAAAAGCTCTCAGCCAAATGTAAATATGAGGGTAAAAGAAGGAAACATTCAGCTAACACCATACTTAGTAGTGAAAGACTAACTAACCTCCTGTTCTAAGACAGGGAATAGGGCAATAATGTCTGTCACATTTATTTTATTCTGCATTATGTTAGAAGTCCTAGCCTGTGCAGTAAAGCAAGGAAAATAAATACACACACACACACACACACACACACACACACACACACAGAAAAGAAAGATATAATACTGCTTTTACTTTGTGAATATCATCATGATATACATGGAAATTCTTAAGGATGCTACTGAAAAAAAAAAAAAAAGCTACTCTAACTCTAACTTTTGAATGAGTTTATCAGCATCACATGATAACCCATACCAGTATGCCAAAACCAATTAGGTTTCTAGATATAGCAATGAAAATACCATAGCATTAAAAATCTATATAATGCTTAGAGATAATTTTAAGAACATGTACAATGTCTGTACAATGAAAATTGAAAGATTGCTGAATGAAGTTAAAAATGACACAATATAATTGGGGAAACATACAAAGTTCATGAATGGGAGACTAAATATTGTTAAGGTATTGATTCTCTCCAAATTTATTTATAAATTTAACACAACTACAAATAAAATCCCAATAGATACTTTAAAAGAAATTGTGAAACTTATTCTACAGTTTATATGGGAATATGACATATATAGAATATAAAATTTTGAAAAAGGAGAATGCTTTTGGAGGGTTAATACACCCTGGATTCCAACAGTAAACAATGTAGTACAATATTGGTATCAATATAGATATTTGGATCAATGTTATGGAATTGGGAGTTGAGAAATAGATGTATAATTAATTGTATGGTAAATTAGTTTCTGGAAAATGATCAAAATGAGTTGATGAGGGAAAATTTGTCTTTTCAATAAATGGTGTTGGGATACTGGATATCAATATGAGAAAAGGGGGCCTTTACCATTTTCCTGACACTATACACAAAATTTGCTTCAAAATGGGTTATGGACCTCAACATGAGGACTTTAAAAGTGGAAAAATTCTAGAAAAAAAAATATGAGAAAATATTTGCAACCTTGGGTAAGGCCAAAGTGGCATAGATAGGACACAAAATAAAGGAGTCACAAAAGAAAAATAAATTGTAATTCAATTTTCCCAAAATTAAAAACTTGTGCTTGTCAGAAAATGCTATTAGGAAAATTAAATGGCAAGTCACAGATGGTGAGAAAATATTTGCAAAATGTACATGTTACAAACTACTTGGATTCAGAATATACCAAAAAGTCTTACAACTCAATAAGAAGAAATTAAGTAAAAAATGTGCAGATACTTTATAAATGAATTCCAGGAAAAGATGTTCAACATCATTGGTTACCAAGGAGATGCAAATTAAAAACACAGTAAGATACTTCTGTATATCCATTCTGAACTCTAGTTCTGACATATTACTAATGTCCATATTGATGGGTCCCTAGCCATCAGTATTGCCTCTTGTTCTTTTTTCTTGTGGTGAGTTTTCCCACCTTGCCATTCATCCAGATAAGAATAGATGAATGAGAGAACAAGAAAAAAAACCTATAGGTATACAAAAAATAAGGTTAAATACAATGAAGGGATAAAATATGACTATAACAGTGAAAATTAAAAACGATTTTTAAGGGGTGCCTGAGTGGCTCAGTGGGTTAAGCCTCTGTTTGGTTCAGGTTGTGATCTCAGGGTCCTAGGATTGAGCCCTGCATTGGGCTCTCTACTCAACAGGGGGCCTGCTTCCCCCCACCTTCCTGCCTGCCTCTCTGCCTACTTGTGATCTCTCTCTCTCTGTCAAATAAATAAATAAAATCTTTAAAAAAAAAACAGGATTTTTAAAAAGGTATTGATAAGATAAAATAGTTTAAAAATGTTAAAATAATAAAGAGGAAAAATCTTAAAAAGTAGAATAAGAAGGTGGCTCAGTGGGTTAAAGCCTCTGCCTTTGGCTCAGGTCATGATCTCAGGGTCCTGGGATTGAGCCCCACATCAGGCTCTCTGCTCGGTGGGGAGCCTGCTTCCCTTCCCCTCTCTCTGCCTGCCTCTCTGCCTACTTGTGATCTCTCTCTCTGTCAAATAAATAAATAAAATCTTAAAAAAATAAAAGTAGAATAAGAAAAACATAAAGTTTAAAAAATTTAACTTTGAAAGACTAAAGGATCATGGGGGAAAAGCCATGAATTCTATGTGTTGCTTTTCCCTAGCTCTGGAGTTCCATTGATCAGTGAACTGGGTCATGGCTGGATGTTCTTGCTGATCTTCTGGGGGAGGGGCCTGTTGCAGTGATTCTCAAACATCTTCGCCTGAGGCAGAATTGCACCACCCTTGCCAGGGGCCAGGCTAAGTAATCTGCTTGGGTTCCCTCTCAGTAGCTTTTCTTCCCTGATGCTTTCTGTACAGCTTTGGAGGAGAATGAAAATGGAGGCCTCTCAATCTCCAGCTGTGTAGGAGCTGAGAGCTCAGGGCCCCACTCCTCAGTGCACCCTCAGAGAAAAGCAGTCCCTTTTCTCCAGTCAATACCTGGCCTCCAGCTGTACTCTGAGCTCACCCAGCCTGTGACAGCCCTGTTTGGAGTTTCTGAACCCAGCAGATTCCTGCAGTATACGCCCATACCAGATCTGTCACTTACGGGGTCCCCGCTCAAAGAGGTCCCTGCTTTGGATCATGATTCAAAGTAACCCTGAGCTGACAGCACCACCACTCCCCTCCAGCTTCCCTCCTTGGCTCCATCTCTGTAGCTGGCTTTCCTTCTCTGATACATGGGAGCTCTGCCACTGTCAGGAACCCAGTCTTTCTGTGACCCCACAGGTCCTGAGACCACACTTGGACATTGCTCCTGAGAGCTCCATGCCTCATTTAGCTTCTGGAGTGACATTCCTCAGTGGAACAGATTTTTTTAAAGTTCCGATTTTGTGCTGTGCTGCTCTCTCATTTGTCAGGAGCTGGCTCCTCTCCCCATGGTCTATCTTCTCGTTGCTTTGGATTCACTTCTCCACATGTCCTACCTTCCAGAAAGTGGTCAATTTTCTGTTCCTAGAATTGCTGCTCTTCTCTTCCATCTCCTGCTGAGTTTGTAGGTGTTTAGAATGGTTTGATAATGATCTAGCTGAACCCCTGGGACATGATATTTCTGTCTCCTCCTCCTCCACCATCTTGCTCCTCCCCAAAGTATGATTTAATATGTTTTTTTCCCCCAACATTTTCTTGACTCTTTGCTTCTGTATTTCAAGACTCAAATTTTATAGCTTCACAAAAAACAGTACTTTTATTGGGATCACATATTTTCCCATGTCATTTTTTATATTAACTCAAACAATATTGACTCTTTAGGAATTGAATCTCTAGTCCATGAACATGGGGTGACTTTTTGTCTATTCAAGTTTATTTTTGTATCTTGCAATAGTGTTTTATAATTTTCTACGTATAGATTATATATATTATTTTATTTCTGTATTCTCAGACTTCTTTGTTGTGGCATATTTTCTTCTATTATTTTTTTCTAACTAATAATTTTTAGATATATGATATATTAATTTTACATGTTAATTTTATATAACATGGTATATCATGGAATTATGTCACTATTTATAACCATATTTTCATTGATCCTCTTCAAGCACACTAGTACAATACATTTTTTATATATTTGAAATATCTGTATTTTATTTTATACATACATTTTATACATATTTATATATCAAGACACATTTTTATCTTTTCTTTTATAATTATCATACTCCTAAATTTTTTGTAGTCACCTTGGGTAGTATTTCTAACACAAGAGTGTAGAATAATGCAAATGATAGGCATCATTCCCTTACTGCTGTCTCAGTGAGAATTTATCAAGTATTTCTCCGTACATAAATGTTACATTTGGGGTTGAGGAATGGAAACAGACACACACACAGACAGACACATGCACATATACACAACATAATCATCTTAGGATAATTCAGTTTAGGATGAATTCATTAAATCTTTCAGAATTTTTTAAGTTAGAAATTGATGTTGAATTCTGAAATAACTCTTAAGCATCTAGGCAAGAGCATGATAATGTTTCCTTAAATATATTAATGTGCTGACTGACAATCATGGCTTTTTAAAATGTTGAAGCATTTTTGCATTGTTGTAGTATACCCCACTTGGTCAGGATACATTATTTTTTAATGTACCATTTTGTTTTGTTTGCCAATATTTTATTTTAGATTTTTGCTTTGATATATATAAATAATATCATTTTTAATTTTCATTGTTGGAGTTTCCAGCTGTATAGTTTCAGTTGTTCTCACCTCATAATAATATTCTGAGTATTTTTCTTTTCTTCAGTATTTTCTGTGATGTTATTTGCATGCCTACCTGATTGGTATGTTTTTGGGGGAGAATATGTACAGAGAAATTATAATTTGTCAATGGCCATTATATAATGGAAACCTGGAATATCTATCTTAATATACAACATTGGGCAGGCTTACTGAAGAAATCTTACAAAGTACAAATGAGCAAAAAGAAAAATACACTAAAGCAACAATGCTAATAAAAGCAACAATCTCTTGTTACTTTGAATAATCTCTTCACTAGATAATTTTAAAAATGTAATAGTGCCAAAATCAGAACAAAAAAAGTATCTTATATACCTCTTCTTTCACTAGAATGTTGGCCTGAGAACCTTATCTTTTAATTTATTACTACATCTTTATTTCCTTTATATTAAAAATATTTTAAAGTATTGATATACATGGCTGTTCTATTAAGCTAATGATTCCATAATGTTGGAAGACTAAAATATAGCCCTTTTAAAAAATAGGAAATTCTCAGTTTAATCTTACCAGATGAGATAATAACTTAATATTAGTTATATGAACAACCAAAACTCAACTAAAATGAAGGCTACCATTTTGAGGGCAGAATAAAAAATTTTTGAGTACTTATTTTAACCTGTCACTTTAAAAAGTTATTTGTAAAAGAAAAATAATAAATATGGAGTTATTTGTACACTCACTGAACTTAATACCCTAGGTAATAATGTTTCAGTTTCTTCTTTATGATTAGATCTGACTGCCAAATTCAAGTAGTTTTATGTGGATACTTGATATATATATTTTTTAAGATAGCAAAAAACATAAAAGAAAAGATTTGTTTTTTGTTTGTTTCCTGTTTAGTTTTCCTCTAGTTCTCCTTTTATAACCTTTTCTGGCTTATTAGAACACTTTTTAAGGATTTCCTCTTACTTTTACTTACACTATTTTTAGTTTTAATAGAGGTTGTCTTGCATATAACAATATGCATATGTGAGTTATTACAGTCTAATGATATCAATATTTTACCCCTTTGAGTATAATTTAAAAATTTTACTTCTATTTAGATCCTTTTAACATCCCCCCCTCTTTTTTTTCCACTTTTTTCTTTCTTTATTTACTTTTTTTTTTTTTTTTTTTTTGAGTACAGGTGACACACAATGTTACATTAGTTTCAGGTGTGCAGCTTATTGATTTGACCAATTCATACATTATGCTATGCTCACCATATGTGTAGCCACCATCTGTCTCCCTCCATTGATATTACAATAACATTGACAGTACTCCTTATGCTTTGCTTTTTATCCCCATGACTTACTCATTCCATAACTGGAAGCCTGTATCTCCCACACCCCTTCACCCATTTTGCCTATCCCCCACACCCCTGCCTGCTCTGGCAACCATCAGTTTGTTCTCTGTATTTGTAGTTCTGATTCTGTCTTTAGTTTCTTTATTCAATTTTTTAGATTCCATTTATGAGTGGAAGCATATGGTAATTGTCCTTCATAGCCTGACTTATTTGACTTAGCATAATGCCCTCTAGGTCCATCATGTTGTCACAAATGGCATTATTTACCTCCTCACCTTTTAAACATAGTTGTCTCTAATATTTACTCCACATTACATGATGTTATGTTATGTTATGTTATGTTGCTTCATTCATCAAAATTCATCAAAAATGTTAAAAGAATCCCATGAGAAATAGGATTGTCTGTTACATTTATGCATGTTGATGTTATTATTTTTATGCATTCTGATGTTATTGCCTTCTGAAGTTCAAAGCCTTCTGTTATCATTTCCTCTCTATTTAAGGAACTTCTTCTAGTCACCCTTTGACACTGTATTTGCTAACTATAAAATTGTCTAAGCTTTCCTTCTTCTGAGAATATTTTTATTTCCCCTTCATCTTTGAAGGATATTTTCACCAGATTAGAATCTGCAGTTGAGTTCTTTTCTTCCAGTACTTGAAAAATGTGTCATTTTCTTCTGGCCTCTGGGGTTTTAGAAGAGAAATAGGTTTTCATCTGATTTGTTTTTTCCCTATAAGTAATATGTCATTTCTCTCTGACTGTTTTGAGGATTTCTTCTTTGTCTTCAGTTCTCAGAGGTTCAATTACAATGTATCTTGGCATGGATTTCTTTGGGTTTATTCTATCTGATGTTTGCTTGGCTTCTTGAATCTCCACATTTCTGTGGGTTATATTGTCCCACAGCTCCCTGAGACTCTGTTTATTTTCAATCTATTTCCTCACTGTTTACATGGGTAAACCCTATTGGTTTGTTCCCAAGCTCACTGATCTTCTTCTCTGTCATTCCCATTTTCCTACTAATCACATTAGTCTTTTGTCCAGTTTCATTTATCATATTTTTCAGTTCTATAATTTCCACTTGGTTCTTTTAAAAAATAATTTCTATTTCTTTGCTGAGATTTTCTATCTTTTTACCTGTCTCAATAGAATTTGTAACTTCTCTCTGAAACATTTTTATGATGGTTGTTTTACAATCTTTGTCAAATTGTCCCAACATCTGACTCAACTTGGTGCTGGCATCTGTTGGTTGCTTTTCTAATTCATGTCATAATTATCCTGGTTCTGAATATAATGCACAGTTTTTTATCGCAGCCTAGACATTTTGGACTTTATATTAACAAACTTTGGTTCCTATTTAATCATCTTTTCCACTCCAGGGCTGAAACTGCATCGATGCAAGATGTGATTTTTTTTTTTCTCCTTAGTGTTTGACTAGAGTAGGACAGGTATTGCCAAGAAAGTTTTCTAACTTGATGTCACACATTTTCTGGTCCCTTGGCTTGGGATGAATGGGCTTTTGTTGAAGGTTTTCTTTTTCTTTCCTCTGCGTGTGTGTGTGTGTGTGTGTGTTGTTTTGCTTTGTCTTTTTTGTTGCTTTGTGTTTTGGTGTGTACCTGTTAGAGGCTTCTGCGGTGTGAGAAAGTGTGAGGCAATCAGGAGACCTAGGGTACTCACTAGTGTGTTATTCCTTAGGTCTCAAGGTCTCTTGCAGACAGTCTTCCTTCCACCTTCTGGAGAATCCCTGTATTTGCTCATTGTGTTATATTCAGAGTGGTTTAATTGTGAAGGGGAAGGTCTGGAAGGAATGGGGTTACTCCCTTTCCATGGTGGCAGAATCAGAATTCCCTATCATAGAAAGATTTGAAATTTGCAAACTCACAATAAGTCTTTATTATTTTTTACTTCACATGTTGCACACAAATATGGTCAGGGATTCATTTGGCTGCCCAACCCTCCTTGTCAAATCAGACCCTAGAAGATCAAGGGTAGACCAGGTTTAAGTGATCATTAATCTGTTAAAGGAAATTGAGGGGAGAAACCTTTTCCCTGAGTAACTGAGGCAGAATTTTTTAATATGTCTTTAGATGATAAATGGTAAGTGAGAATATTTGATCTAGGGACAAGGGTAATATTTCCTCTGGATTTATATCTACCATTTAGCACCACCAACTTCAGTTCATGAACACATCTAATGATAAATATCCCTTTTAGGTTAATTTTTCTATACCTAAAATAGTGGCCCAGTGGGAAGTGATGACCAATCCATTCCCCGATGGCTTCAGGTAGGGAAATAACTGAATTCATCATCAATCTTACACTTCAGTCCTCCAGGGAAGATTATCTTTGTAGAACATTGTAAAGCTAAATAAATTTAAAAGATTATCAAGGAGAGATTATAAATCTAAGCACTTCTCAATTCTGGCCATTCACTGGGGAATTAGAAAAAAATAATACCAAAGGATTTGCACTGTCCCAGATCAATTAAATAAGAATATCTTGGGGCCTGGGCATCAGTATTTTTTGAAGCTGTCTAGGTGATTCAGATGTGCAGTCAAGACTGAAAATAACTCATCCAGGCAGGTGGTGTTTTCCATGACAAGGGAATTTATCTGTTATAACAAATTGCATCTACCATACCAGATAAAAGCTCACACTGAATAGATGTTCTGGTGATACGAGATAGCCAGCTCAAAAGCATTTCCTTTAAGATTGCTCTTCCCAACTTTACTAGTGGTTTATTTTGCTATCAGAAAGTCCTTTCAAACCAGGACAAAGAATGGGCAATGCTCTAAAAATATTTTCTCCCAAGAGGTAAAGAATCAAATGCTATGATTCTAGAAATGGATACTTTAAAATTGAGATCTCTCATACAGAAATGGTCCTCATAACCATCAAGTTCAGTCCATTGTTTTCCTTAACTTTGGAACCCATGACATTCTGACTTATCAAACAGAAACTTTACCTTGCAGGAAGCACTTGCAATGAGCCCACCAGGTATAAGGCATTGAAATTGTTAGATTTACTGTGTAGTAAGCATTCCCTGAACGCACTGCTCCTGGTGGAGGGTTCACTTTCAACCTGGAAAATTAGTCTCAATTTGTCCATGGAGAACATTTATAAGCTAGTTTGCATTTTTGAAACTTCAGGGAAGATTACCTACACTAGTGAGTTAGTTTTACCTGGAAAATTATGGGACTTTCGCCCAGGGCATTGGTGTTGACTGATGGGAATGACAGTAAGAATATCTAATTCCTCAGTCTGGGAGAAGATAAGGGAAGCTGGGTAGGGGGCCCACAGGTTATATAATACTATTTTAGACTTTCATAGCAAAAAAGCAGGCCTTTGTGTTGGTGATCTTGCAAGGAGACATGATAAGAGTTTCTGGATGAGATGAGTATTGTTATTAGGGTGAAGGCATCAAAGGCTGGTTATATCACCCATCGGGGAATGCAATTTCAGTGGGTCATTAAGTTATTCTCCCTTGGGGCGTAGACAAAGGATTGGAAAACACCAACCATAGCTTTTTGCTAATAAAGGCATGATGAAATTGATCTTTCTTCTTCAAGTTTTGATAGTCTGTTTCCCTGAGTGGCCCATCATGAGCTCTGACACAAATGATCTCACTTACATAATTCTACTAGGATCTCTCTATGTTCTCCTTCTTCTATTAAAACTGCTAATGCACCTGCAGCAATTGTCCCTGGTGTTCAGGTGTTTTTGAGAATACCATGTTTTTCTTGATTTAGGGTTTAAATTTGGGATTTTCTATTTAAATGGGTCATTTTTCTTGGCTTAAAAAAATGGGAAGTCTTGATGGTATCACAGCATTAGACAACTTAGCTTCTAGAAAACTTACAAGTAAATTTAACAACCAGTTAGCATCCACATAATTAATCCATATGTTTAACCCTAGTTGTGTATGAAGGCACAAGTAGAAGACTCCTCGGGATCTGCACCATCCTTAGATCTCAGAGAAGGGCTAATAGTTCACTTGATATTCTAGGGACAGTTGGTTCAGTTAAAAATTCATTAAATGCTGCCTGCATGCTAACATATAGAGAACTGTATAAAATGTGGTCTCTGTCCTTCAGAAAGTTTGAACTGATCACAATTTCACAATTTTTTATTTTCAATCAAACTTGACCATAAAAAGTGCCTCCAGTTTCAGAAAGTGTTAGACAAAAGTTTAACTTCTGCTTCAATAGTTCACCAATGATTACATATATAACACACTAAGATCCTTCATTCTAGCCTTAAATATAATTACTGCAGGTTGATTCACTCATCTATCATCATACATACTTATTATTGTAGCTTTGCTATATAAAGAACCCTATAAACATTCAAATTGTATAAAGGATGGCTCATTAGACCAAGTGCATAATCTTTGTTGGTGACTCCTAAAGTCTTAGCAGGCAGCCAACCACATTTTCAATATTTATTAGCCACTTCTTACATGTCTGTGTCCAAAAGGAGTAAGAGACTCATCATCTAAATCCATGAGGAGCTACATCACACAAGAAACATATCAAGCTTGTTACATGGTTATCCAAAAATATCAAATGAGATTTAAATCAAAATAAAAATTCATGAAGGGTACATATAACGCTAGAAAATATTTGATTCATTTTCACTTAATGATAGTTGAAAATTTCTCTAAAATGAAGATGATTGCTTCAATGTATATTAGATGTTAAAGCAGAAATTGAAGAGAAAGAAATTCCATTTAAATTTCATAAGAAAATAACTAGTAAAGGGATGTCAGTTGCATTACATTACTATTTCCCTTATTGGCTAACTAAATTATGTGCTCATTAGTTTATTGAATTAATAAATGAGAGGCTTAAAATGTGCATGCTCTTACAAGTGAAATATTTTCACAGAGCTAAAGGAAGCTTGACTAATTTGAGTTAGATTTAAATCCTTTGTCTTCTGTAATGATTAATACTATGAGACAATAAAAGAGTAATCAGCTTCTAATTCTGACTTGGCCAGTGACTCACCAAGAGAATGTGGGAAATTCTCTGAGCCAATGGGTCTGCATCTCCTCATCTATAAAAGAACAAAACAAAACTGATTCTCAGGGCCCTACCTAGTTCCGTGACTCTGGGCCATCAAACAAAGATTCTAAGGGATCTTATATTTGTAACTTAATCTTACATATCATAAAATTGGTCTGGTGTTATTAAAGCATAGTCTTATAAAATCAAGGTCATTTAAAGACTGAAATATATCCTAGGCTCAGAAAAACTCTGGGCCAAGACTCATGATATAGCTGCAATAATTAAATTGCTGAGCTCTCAGAGGAGAATGGGGCTGATGATATATTATCACGAGATATGATAATGTACATGAAAATGCTTTGTAAACTATTTGGGGCTATATAAATGTCAGGTGTTAGACATTACTATTTTCTCCATTGAGGGACAGAACTGGCTTCAACAAGGCCATGTAATAAGTCAGGGACATTTTGGAAGAAAATACATTTTTTTACTCTGCTATTTCTTCCATTCCTTCACCCCATCTATATTTATGGATCTGCTTCTATTTCTAAACTGGCAGGAGGAAAATTAGAGGGGTGTCTAAGAATATTAATATCATCAACAAGTTTGCAATAAATATGTATTAAACAACATCATCTATTTTTTGTAGTGATTTTAAGTGTATATTATTTTCCCTAAGTTTTAAGTTCTTTGAGGACCCAAACTAGACTTTTATTTCTTTTGATCTCCTTCATGATGCTCAGGGAACTACTGGGCATAGTGATCCTAAAAATTTCTTTGATGGAAAGATAAAAAATAATCTGGCAAACTGTCCTTCAAAAATTAGAGAGCAGTCAAGACATCTTCAGATTAACAAAAACTAGGGGATTACCACTATACCTGCCCTACAATATTGGCTAAAGATAGTACTTTAAGGGGAAATGAAAGGACACTAGATAGTAACTGAAATCCATGTGAAGGAACAAATATCTCATATTTGGATACATATACAAATATAAGACAAATACATGGACAAATATGAAAACCAGTATTATAATTTTGGCTTATAACTTCACTTTTAGATTCCTACAAGAAATAAAGACAAATACACACACACACACACACACACAAATAATAATAATCTCTATGATAGGGTTTAGACCCTTTAAAGAGCTGAACAAATATAAGTAATTACCATTTTTTGTGTTTGAAAATTTGTCTAGTATAAGACATCTAGACAGTTAGGGTTCTGTAGTTTTAGAAATGATATTGGACCAATGAAAAATGGACCTAAAATAAAAACAAACTGGACTGAAAACAATAATACAAAAGTAACAACTATCTTTTATGAAGGACTAATAATGTGCCAGACACTGTTATGTGCTTATACTCATTATCATATTTACTCCCCACAGTAATTCCATTAAGTTGGAAATTACTATTATTCCCATATGGTAGAGGAATAGATGGATAAAAAAAGAAGAAAGAAAGAAAGACAGACCCAGAGAGAGAGGGAGAGAGGGAGAGAAGTCACAAATGTTTAAGAGATAACCAAAGTCACATGGATAGTGATACCAGAACTGGAAAATGAATCCAGGCAGGATACTTGCCAACACCTGACGGGGAACACCATTGCTGGGAGACTAATCTACCTGGTTTACCGCATTAAAATAATCTAGAATTTTAGATCATTCTATACCAGTGGCTCTTTGTGGAGGACAATTTTAGCATCCAGGAAATATTCGACAATGTCTAGAGACACCTGTGGATGTCACAACTACAGAGGTTCTCTAGAGACCTGGGACGCTGCTTAACATTCTCTATTAAAGAGAGCCCCCCACAGCAAAGAATGATCCAGTCCAAAATGTCAATAAAGAAACCCCGATCTAGATCTATATTTTCATGCCAGGATAGTTCTGTTGAAACTAGTGACTTTGTTCTTTTTTTTTAATTGAGGTATTATTAGCATACAATATTGTATTAAGTTCAGGTGTACAACATAATGATTCGATATTTGTATATGCTGTGAAATGATCATCATAATAAGTATAGTTTCCATAGTTACCGTCCACAGAGACTTCCTTCTAATGGCTCAGGCAGTCAGGAACAAACATGATCTGAAAGGCCAACATAAGAGCTCAGGAAAATGTGTGGATACAGTTCATGGTCCCAGATTTTTATGTATGACAATACAGTGTGGATATTTTTTCCCTGAATGTAAAAACAGAATTCTGCTTTGATACTTATTACTTTTTGGTTGAAATTGGAATTTGTACAGATTGCATTTATAGTTCATCTCCCCCCCCATTGCATTTATAGTTCATCTCCCCCCCTCAACACCTTGTTAATTTAGAACAATGTCCTATAGGTCTTTTTTTCCCCCCTAAATCTAGAATATAGCTAAAGTCTTTCCTATATTTGAGACTCTTTCCATCTAACAGTTATGTGGCTTTATCTATGAGTAGCTAAGATAAATAGCTATAGCAATTTCATGGTACTTAAAGTCACATTTCTTGATAATCTCTGGATTTTCAGAGACCATTAGAGATCCCTATGTGAATCTTGGAATAATGAAAAGTACATTCTAGCAAATACTTTAGGTACTCTGCCACTGCTGCATTGATTTAGAACATATTTCTAAATCAATTTTTTTTTTTTGCAATTTTAACTTGTAATGAAATGATCTTAACAAAAATGCCCTTTGCAATCTAAATGCTTGGGCTGGAACAGCAGGCCAAATTGAGAATTAATTAACATTTTGAAGTCATAGTGCTATATTGCTTAATCCTAAATTGTACTTCAAATAAAGATTGATTCCTACATCAGAGCAAAACAACTTTTACCTCTTCCCATGCTTTTCTGGATGGGAAAATATGGATGGTGTACATTTAGAGAATAAGACTAAATAATGCAATCATTAAATGTTTTTGATGAAGCCATAATAATATCCTATTTCAGAATCTGTGTTCTCGAAGTCATCTTTAAAACTTTGAGGAAACAATTATTACCGAATAAAGAAGACAGAAAACCAACCAGTACTGAACACATTAGTATAATTTATGTATTCATAAAACTGATAATAGACATTTATTTCCAAAAATCCTTAAAGCCCAGGTAATAATGGAGCCAGTCAGCAATTTGCCACTTGCAATTAATCACTCTCTTCATATTCACAACATTCAATTTTTCTTGCTATTTGAGAGAGTAATGATTAATTGATAAAAGTTTAACAAGTGCACTAATAGCAGGTGCTCCTAATTGCAAAGTCTTCAGAATGATTCTTCCCAAACCTACTTTATGCTAATGTGTACAGCATTAGTCATAACACTTTATAATTTTACTTTTAAAACAACTTTTCTTTTAGTCACCCTAATTTAATTAAGAATTTTAACTAGTTCCATGTATCAAGAACACCAGTGAATTTTAAATTTGTGAGTTTGATTACCATAAGAGATTAACAAGAAGACTCATAAAAATGCACGGCTGCCAATTAGAAGCATCAACACTGCGTAAATTAGAATTTGTTAATTGGTTTAGCAAATGTAAATCCCATTTTTTGAAATTTTATGAACTGAAAAATTGATTATATTTTTGTGAGCCTCCAGAAATATCTTATTAGTGATGATATTTGTTTCGGTAGTTCCTAAGATTATACTTGTATTTTAGTCACAAATATTTCTATTCCATTTATTTCACAAATACCTGATTATAGCATTCATTTTTCATCCACACATGTTTGCCCCTCACCATCCACACTATTAAATGAATACTTAAGTACACATTTTTCTTTCATCTGTCTTTCCTCTCAGCAAGACAGATAAAATATGCGGTCTAGGTAAGGTTTGTTATTTTGTACTTTCAATATTAAAGTGTATGTAATTAATTTAGTTTCCTTAAACACTATGTGTTTATGACAAAACCTACAGATGCTTTTACAAAGATGAATTTGAAACACCATCCCAGGTATGCAGATTTATACTGTTTGCCTCGAGGAAATAGACCCAGCAATCTTGCATTTTATAACTATAAGAGGAGCAAAAGCTGTATTTCATTATGCACTGTGGAATGGGGTGGTCTCTTAGCAATGTAAAATCAAAATCTGTTCTCAGCAAAAATCTAACTTGCAAGTTGCTCCCATGCTCTGTTATACTCACGAAACTGAGGGCAGAATTTAGGACAGGCCTAACATATTCTTATAGTTGAGTCTACATAGTCTAAGTAAGAAGTAGGGTAAATAAGGCATTGGATTAGATTGTTCTGTGAATCGGGTACTGTTTTCCAGATAATGTGACTCATTCTATAGTAGCTGCTGACAATCTCTTTGCCTCCTAACTTCTCTGGCCCCTCCCAGAACTATTTTTGAAAATCACAATGCTTGATCATCTCTCCTAAAGGCTCCAAATGGAGCAGATAATTATTTGGCCATTCAAAACCTCTTGCATTAATGCATTATCCTAAATTAGTGTAATTAGGTTACTCTATCCATGATTAGCTCCCAAAGGTATATGGCACAGGATAAGACCACGGGGTAAAGGGACCATGAGCTTAGTTCCCTCCCCTTTGATCAGTGGGGGTAGGCAGGGACTTGACATTTACAGAGAACATGCTTCATGTTTATAGTTCCATATCTTGTCATCTTCAGGCAGGAACTGAGACCCAGATAACGAGACATGGGAACCAAGTAATAGCAAGCAAGCATCCAGCCTTGGAGGGCTGCTGCAAGATCTCTGAATTAAAGGAGGTTGAGTCACTAGGAATTAGCCGGGTCATAAGGGAGCAGAGCAGCCCCTGGCTACCAACAAACGGGGGGCTTTGTTTTACCCTGATGCTTTCCTCCTTGTTACACTTACTCCTTCCCAAGATGATCTTCATGTTATACTGGTTTAAAAGAAAAAAATTGGAAACAAGCTCAATTTCCAAAACCAAATATTGTTTAATAAATTTATGCGTTAGTGGCACATTATATAGTCATTAAGATAATGATGAAGATATATAGAAGACAGGGAACTATGTTTACCATTTGTTGGCATGGCCGCTGCTGTTGTTGTTTTTTTTTTTTTTTAAGTAATCTTTATACTCAATGTGAAGCTCAAACTCAAGTCTACATTTTATTCATTGGTTCACTGAATATGTTGCATATCTATCATCTGGTTCTGATCTAAGTCTTCAGTAGTAAATAAAACAGATCTGTCCTCATGAAGCTTGCATTCTAGTGAGTGAGGTTATCATATAGTTTCAAGAGTGGTATTTGCTATGAAGAAATATAAAGAAAGGGAAGGAACGAGATGGGTAAGAATGACTTCGAACTAGATACAGGGATAATATATGGGGTTAAGAACCAGCTGAGGGGAAAATCGGTGCAAAATCTCTGAATTGAGAGTAAGAAGTCCGGACCTGAGGTTGAAAGACCCAGGGTTGAAATGGAAACAAATTAAGAGGTGAGAGCCCTGAGCTGGAGGTGGCTTTGGGAGCAGGAAGGCATCGCAGAATTGTGTGCTCTCCACATGATAATACCCGGGGTGTCAGATGCATTGTCTCACACCCAATGGAGAGCTACAAGTGTAAACTCTAAATATGTTTAATTACAAATAAAACATTGTGTGAGCCCGTCACTCACTTCTGTGGGTTCTAGGTTACCTTTGGGGCTTGAGGTTTGTTTGTTTGTTTTTTAAGATTTATTTATTCATTTGAGGGAAGGGGAGGGTCAGAGTGTGAGGGAAAGAGAATCTCCAACAGACTCCCCACTAGGCAAGGAGGCTGTCCCCACAGCCCTGAGATCTTGACCTGAGCTAAAATTAAGTGTCAGACACTCAACCGACTAAGTGACCCAGGCGCCCTTGAAAATTTTAACCTCCATTTTAAACCCAGTTAGTGAGCATTCCAGGACTGGTTATGCTGGAGAAATCAGGAAAGCATGCATTGCTGTTGCAGGAAACTCCTGAGGGGGAGACTTTCTCTGGGGGCACTTCAGTGTTCCAATTCATCATCCTTTTCCCTCTTTTCTAGGGGTACCCTAGTACAGTTTCTCCAGTAACAGAAGTCCTCTGTAAGTTTTACCATTTTGAACCTCCTCTCATAATATGGTGCCAGTAAACTTTACGTTCTGCCCCTGGTTAATAGAGGGATTCTAATTCTTAACTCTCCAGTTGGAATATTTTGGGGAAATCCCCGAGCAAAACCATTGCACTTGAAGCCACAATTTCTTAGGCTACGAATCAGGAGAATCATATTTATCTTTCCCATAAGGTGGTGGGATGGTTGATTAATAAATGCTTAAAGGGTGTTTTGAAGATTACAAGTGTCAGCTATTATTGTGATTATTGTTAGCTGATCCTACAGCTGACTCTTTCATCGTCTGTACATACGTCCTATCCACTGGAGGAATTAAATTTAAACCTGGAATAATTAATTAATGTTTATGAAGCATGTTGTGAGTCTCAACTGTTCAAGTGCCAAGTGCATTTACAAGAAACACCATAGCTTTGGTTTGAACCTTGTAGTGATATTACATTCTGATTGGCTTCATTTGCATTACAGATCAAGAAGTCAGAGTCTCATTTCTATATTCTGTGCAGTGCCCAATTGCCTGCCAGAATATTGTAACTATCCAATAAAAGCAGTAATAAAGTTGTAATCTCCTTTTCTTTACTCTTGATTTGCCTCCATATTAAAAAAGAAAGTAGACTAGACAGGAAGAAAGATGCTCTCTTATTTTTGGCAAGAGAGAATTCAAAATCTTTGCTAATGAGAATATAGAATCTTCTTTCTCCTGCTTACCAATAAGAAAAGTAAAAACTGTTTACTCTGGGAAGTCTGGTTGTTATCACTCTTAAATCATTTCTAGTCCACTAAGTGCTTTGAATAATGAAGGAGTTAGAAGGGCCCCTGATTTAATTTTGTCTCCTGTGTTTCTTTAGTATCTTTGAGCTCTCTTGCATTTAGGGGAATAGCACTGAGAGAGAGAGTTAAGGATGATTTTTTTTTTTTTAAAGAAAGCTATTAAAAGCTTTTACAAGGGACTTGAGCTTTAATAAAACCTCTCTGTATGCAGGAAGACCAAATCTCCAGGGATTTGGAAAGAGGCAACCTCAAAGTTAAACATTTGAAGAGCAAACTAAATTCATGACTTTAACATCATGTCCTTTCCTCTCTCTCCCTTACCCTCCTTATAATAGATCCAACATTGGTTCAGCACATTCTTTCACCCCAAATCTCCAAAAGATCACAGTATCAAATTCTAAGAGTATGTATTTGTCTGACATTTTAGTTTATAAAATGTTATATTATATAGGTGTTAGTTTTCTATTGCTGCCATAATAAATGACCATAAATGTAGTGACTTAAAGCAGCAGCTATTTATTGATTCACATTTCTGTAGGTCAAAAGTACAAGTGCAGGTTGGACTAGCTTGTTCTCTGCCATGGGTTTCACAAGGCTGAACCCAAGGTACCTGTTGGGCTGTGGTCCTTTCTCAAGGCTCTGGAGATGTATTTTCTTCCAAGCTCATTCACACTCTTGGAAGAATTCAATTCCATGTGGTTGTAGGACTGTAGTCCCCATTGTTTTGTGGCTGTTGGCCAAGGGTTAGTCTCAATTTTTACAAGCTGCCCACATTCCTTCACTAATGGCTTTTTTTTTTCTCTCCATCTGCAAAGCCAGCAATGGTGGATTAAGTCCTTGTCAAACTTGGAATGCTTCCGGCCTCCCCTTCTGCTTTCCCCTCTGCTACTCAGTTAAGAAAATCCTCCTCTTGGGGGGCCTGGGTGGCTCAGTGGTTTAAGCCTCTGTCTTCGGCTCAGGTCATGATCTCAGGGTCCTGGGATCGAGCCCCACATCGGGCTCTCTGCTCAGCGGGGAGCCTGCTTCCCCCACTCTCTCTCTGCCTGCCTCTCTGCCTACTTGTGATCTCTCTCTGTCTATCAAATAAATAGATAAAAATCTTTAAAAAAAAAAAAAGAAAAGAAAAGAAAGTCCTCCTCTTGTAAGGGCTCATGTGGCTAGACTAGGCCTGGCTGAATAAGCCAAACTCTCACTATATCAAGTTCTATAACTTTCAGTGTATCTGTAATGTCTCTCTTTTTATTTATTTATTTATTTATTTATTTTCAGCATGACAGTATTCATTATTTTTTCACCACACCCAGTGCTCCATGCAATCTGTGCCCTCTATAATACCCACCACCTGGTACCCCGACCTCCCACCACCCCCGCCACTTCAAACCCCTCAGATTGTTCTTCAGAGTCCCTAGTCTCTCATGATTCACCTCCCCTTTCAATTTCCCCCAACTCCCTTCTCCTCTCTAACTCCCCATGTCCTCCATGTTATTTCACCACTCTTGTTCAACATAGTATTAGAAGTCCTAGCAACAGCAATCAGACAACAAAGAGAAATAAAAGGTATCCAAATTGGCAATGAAGAAGTCAAACTCTCCCTCTTCGCAGATGACATGATTCTTTATATGGAAAACCCAAAAGACTCCACCTCCAAACTACTCATACAACAATTCAGCAACGTGGCAGGATACAAAGTCAATGTACAGAAATCAGTGGCTTTCTTATACACTAACAATGAAAATACAGAAAGGGAAATTAGAGAATCGATTCCATTTACTATAGCACCAAGAACCATAAGATACCTGGGAATAAACCTAACCAAAGATGTAAAGTCTCTTTTGCCATGTAATATAACATATTTGAAAGTTTTAGGGATTAAGGCATAGGTGTAAGCATCTTTGAGGGGAAGGTCATTTTTCTGCCTGTTATTCCATGGAATTATCATATTAGACAGGAAGGGCACAATTGTCTCAGTTTTATAGATGAAGAATTCCAGGATTTCAGTAGTATATGTGATTTAACCCAGGTCACAAGGCAAATAAGTGGCAGAGTTCAAGGGTGATGACTAAAATTTTTTTGTTACTTGTTATTTTTATTCTTTGACCTTAACAAACATTTGAAGGATGTTTAATAAGTGTCAAGTTTCGATACTAAGCCTGAGAATGTAAGGATGAAAGATGAAATTTCTGCATTCAAGAGGTTCACAATTTTGCAGGCTAAACCGACAAATATGCAAGCAATTTTAATATAGTTTGTGAAGCTTGATAAAGAATACAGAAGGAATATGATGTAAGGGAGGGAAAGAGTGGGAATTAGGAAAGACTTTCCAAATGAAGTGATCTTTGGAAAGGCTTTTTAAGAACAAATAGGAGATCATCAGTTAGATATTTAGGGGGTAGTGAGAACAGCATGTGCAAAGGGTTGGTGGCACAGAAGGCGAGGGCTCCTTCAAGAACCACAAAATGGGATAAAAAGTACTGGTGGAGAAGAAATGGCAGAGAAACTCTAAGAGTGGGTAGAGCTGTATTGTGAAAAGCTTTTTATAAAATATCCTCCTCCTGTGCTGGTTAGGATCAGTTGCAGTGCTTGAGTCAGGTTTGACATAATCCAGTGAACATTCTAGAAAGATATAAAATGAAGAGATTCAATTAAATGAGGGCTAAGATGATGAATAACTATCATATTCAAGGCACTTGCTAGATATTTTGAGGGTTACAAAAATATAAAATATATCCTTTTTTCCTTACAGATTCTTTCATCTCATGTCAGAACTCTTTTGGTTGCGAGAAGTAGAAAGCCAATTCAAACTAACTTTGGCCAAGGAAGCAGAATCTATTGATTCATATTCCTGAAAATCATGGGGACCTATGGCTTCAGAGCCAGATCCAGGGGCTCAAATTATGTGATCGAGAGTCTCTCTTCATTCCTGACTTCTGACCTCTTCTTTTAGAATCATTTCAGAGATCATTCCTTCATGTTGCACCAAAAATGGCCAGCACCAATTTTAGGTTTACATTGACTCTACAGCTAACAATCCTAAGGTAAAGAGCATTCCTTTCTCCCTGAGTCCGGATGTTTCTGAAAAAGGAATCTGGTCTGGTTTACACATGCCCACCTGGGGACCAATCACTATGTTCACACAGATGGGAGTACTCCAAATAGCTTACCTGAGTTGTACATCTACCTTTGTAGTAGGAAAAGTGGATTTAACCTCATGTGTTGGAATTAGGATTTAAAAAAAAAAATAAACTAATGATAGATATTCTGAAATAAAGAACGAGAGGTGAATATACCAGGTCTCCACTAAGCCAGTGCATACAAATCACCTGTGATTATTGTTAAAATGCAGATTGTGATTCAGGAATGTTAGGGTACAATCTGAGACTCTGTATTTTTAACAAGTTCCTGGGAGATGCTAATGCTGCTGGTCCATGGACCAGGTTTGGAGTAGCAAGGCACTGGACTGTCTATTGAGGGAACCAAGCAGAGCATGTGGAAAGATCACCATAGTAAAAAAAAAATGCAAATGTTAATTCAAGATGATGACAGAAGAGATGTGAAAAGAGGGAAGTCAAACAAATTTTAAGGGCAATATTCACCATTGGGAATTCAAAGAAGAGAGAATTTCCCTAAGCGAGGTCAGCAGGTCTCCAACTCTGTTCTGCAGTTCGACCTGGAACGTTTTTAAGGGGTCTGTGAAGTCAAAACTGTTTTAATAATAATAGTAAGATATCATTTGACTTTTTTATCCCCCCTGTGTCCACATGTAGGGATTGTGCAAAAGCAATGACCGGTCAACTAGCTGGCACCTGGCGTGCATTACGGCAGGGGCATCAGATTGTACGGTGGTCACTGCAGTCGTATTCATCATGGCCAGCTCTCACAGGAAACAAAGAGGCCAAGAAGATGCCAGTTTTACTCAAGAATGCCCTTGATTAAGCAGAAGAAATGATTGATTTTAATAAATCCAAACCCTGGATTTTATTAAATCTTTTTTAGTATTCTATGTGGTGAAACGGGAATTATGTATAAAACATTTCTGCTGCATCCCAAAGCATTACAGTTGTCAGGAAGGAAACCACTTGTGTGATTAGTTGAGTTACAAGCTGAACTGGCAAACTATAGTTATTCTAACTTGAGTATTTGAATATTTTCTTAAAAATAAACAAGTGAGCCTCCTTCTTCCAGGAATACAAATGACAACATTCATTCTTAATGACAAAATTTGAGCTCTCAAGGAAAAATTAGAACTTCAGAAAATGCTTATCTGTCACCATGAGCTTCATAGTACTTGAACTCTGAAAGGCTTTTCTGGTAAGATTGATGGTGTATTAATGAATGTGATTTTTGACATGGCTGTGTCATCACTTGAATTGTTTTACATAACGCAATGAGTCAGACTTTCCAAATGACCCATACACAATGTTACAAAAATTATGCATGGGTAAAAAAAAAAAAAAACCATTGAAAGTACAAGACAGACATATAGCTAAAATTCCAATCTGTTCGAAAGCTCACAGATATGGTTTCAGATTCCAGACTGCAACTATCCTTTAAGAAACTACTCCTTTTCAGGTTTGAGTATAGCATCAAAAAAGAATATACAAAATTGTCTAGAAAGGCTGCTAAAATACTCTTCCCTTCCAAAATATCTTCATACACATCAGCAAAAACATATATTGCAGCAGGTAAATGCAGTAAGTGATATAAGAACTCCACATTCTCTGAAATCAGACATTAGAAAATTTTGCAAAAAACTCCACTCTTGCCACTAAGGGTTTTGCTTATTTATTTTTGACCTTGCCAAATACAGGATTTTTTTCATAAAAATATGTCATTTATTTTGATTTGATTTGATTTTGATTCAATTTAAAGGTATTTTAATATTTTAAAGCCATTTGTTTTAAAGGTATTTTTAATGGCATTAAAATATTTAATTTTTTCAAGTGTTATAATTCTGTAATTTTTTTTTATATAATCCCCATAAACAAAAGCTCTTTGAGGTTCTTAATAGTTTTTCAGAATGTAAAGTTGTTCTGAGACCAAAACGTTTGGGAAGTACCGGGCAAGGCTTATCAGAAAACCAGAGGTTCCTAGGTTTTTACTGCCACTGAATTATGGAGGATATGATAATACAGCAAACACTTGGGTTCTTACTCTTAGAATAAACTACTGTTAGCTAGTTGGGCATAGATAAGCTTTTGAGTATGATATCTGGAATAGAACCTATGCCTTTAGAATCTTTCAGACAAAAACTGAAACAATTTACCACTCCCCAACAAATCCTAAAAGTAAATACAGTTGGTCTTATTTCAGTGCCCCTGAATAGAAAAGGGCATTAAATATTTGCCTGTTTATTTAAAATGTGATTTTTCAAAGTAAAATTTAGAGATCAAGTCTCTCACACTTCTAAACTAAATACTATTTGGGCAGAGCTTCCTTTTGTTCTAGTTTTCTAATGTTTTTTGGGATGTCAAAACACACTTAGGGGCACGTGGGTGGCTCAGTTGGTTAGGCAACTGCCTTTGGCTCAGGTCATGATCCTAGAGTCCCAGAATCTAGTCCCACGTTGGGCTCCCTGCTTGGCTGGGGGTCTGCTTCTCCCTCTGACCTCTTCCCTCTCATGCTCTCTCCTCTCATTAAAAACAACAAACACACACACACACACACACACACACTTAACTAGTTTTTGGAGTTAGAAGTTCTATGTTTTTGACACTTGCTTTCTCTTCCAATGTTACTGAGGTTTGGATCACTGGAGAATCAGCTGATAGATATGTTCCACCCAAGGTTACCACCTCAAGGTAAGGTGATGAATAAAATGTTAGAAAAATAAAACTTCCCCCACAAGAAGCTTTGTACCACTGATTATATTCCAAGTGTTTTTTTCTAGATTCCTTATAAAGGTTGACACATTTATATCTCATAACAATCTTATGAAAGCCCAATGAAATTGAAGATCATAGAAGTTAAAATGTTACTTGTTCAAAGTCATATAGTTATTGAGTGGTAGGGAGTCGAGCACACCTGACTCAAGGATGTGTCCTTAAACAAGACATTCTATTGAAATAGTACTTCAAGTGCAGATAATTTTTATTTTTTTTAAATTTTTTTAAGATTATTTATTTATTTATTTGATACAGAGATCACAAGTAGTTAGAGAGGCGGGCAGAGAGAGAGGAGGAAGCAGGCTCCCCGCTGAGCAGAGAGCCGGATGCAGAGCTCAATCCCAGGACCCTGAGACCATGACCTGAGCCGAAGGCAGAGGCTTTAACCCATTGAGCCACCCAGGTGCCCCAAGTGGAGATAATTTTTAAAATAACATTTCAAATTAAGAGTTGTTTAATTTGGGGGACAACTGAGTGGCTCAGTCAGTTCAATATCTGCCTTTGGCTCGGGCCATGATCCAAGGGTCCTGGGATTAAGTTCTGCATCCCTATCAGGCTCCTTGCTCAGGAGGGAGCCTCCTTCTCCCTCCACTCCCTCTGTCTGCCACTCTCATATTTGGGCTCTCTCTCTCTTTCTGACAAATAAATAAATAAAATATATTTTTTTAAGTTGCTTAATTTTTGTGGGAATAATTTTAATAATTTTAATTAGGATTCACTTATGCTTTGGACACATATCTTATGCTTATCAGATTCAGGAGACGCTGAGACCACAGGAAATAGAAGTTAAAATGATTTGGAGTTGGCAGAAATCTGTCATGCTTCTCAAACTCTGCCAACAAAATTACCACCAAAGGCAGAAATATGCAAACCTGGTTCACTGTTACTAGTGACAAATGGCTTTATCTTTTGTGCTTTATCTTGCAAATGTTCTTGAATTCTGCATAATATAATACTTTGTTTTAGTATAATAATCATTTTTTAAAATGACTTATCATTGAATAAAAATGATTCTCCAAGAAAACCCAGTGCTACCTTTCTTTGTATCTTGAGGAGGCTTCTATTACACTATCCCAGTCCCAGAGAAGCCTGGCCCCATAGAATTCTTGGAAGACCAGGTGGATTTTCTCTTTTTAGTATCTCCTCTTTGTGCACTATTGCTCAGGGACTCTATACTAGTACTAAACTTGGCTCGGCTGCATGACTCTAAATAAATTAATAGCAAAAGAGAACAGTGGGTGCAGGTGGAGGGCGACTCTGCAAGCTAGCTTGGTTTGGCAAAGTCACTAAATGGTCCCCCTTTCACTGTTCCTTTAAACGTACAACCAGGTTTATAGAATTAAACATGTAAAGGGATAGAAGGGCAGGAAGAAGGAGTGAAACTGGCCAGGTATGAGTGCTATAGGAGATAATGGGAGGATGGTGGGGACTTGCACACACTAGAAAGCACAGGGACTATTGAATGTGGGGAGCAATACACACCTTCAGTCCAGTAAGAATGGGTGCCAGGTTTGCCCAATATTCTGATATTTTTTAATTTGAGAAATAAGAGATTTATTATATAAAATACACATTTTAAAATTTTGATAAATAATTCAATTTTATAAAATATGTGGCCAACCAAAAGAGTTTCAGACCGCTGACCTATGCTCTGTTTCCCAGAGCATGAAGCAACATTGACGTTGCAGAGTTATGCCTTTGGTTGATATCTAGATGGATACTCTCAGGCTATGTGGGTCAGGAAAGCTGTGAGAAGAGAAGTTTCTGTCCTCTGGCCATCTTATACTTTTTGTTGTTGCCTACTTACCAGTCCCAAGAGGGAGAATTAAGATGACAACTTAAATAGGATAATATTGTTTTTTATGGTGTTACTATCTGGGGAATACACATTTCTTTTGTTCTGTCTTTTGTGTTAAGGGGAAGGCAACTGCTTCCCAGCCTCTGAAAATTCTTTTTGTATTTTGAAATAGTTATGAAGGCCATCTTTGCACATTTTTCTCTCCTCAGACAAAATAGTCCCAAATCCTCAAATATTTCCTCAAGGATTTTCCTTTTTACATTTTAATTTTACATTTTAATTATCTTCATAGACCTCTGGACTCTCTCCAAGTTTTCCATATCTTGCTTATAATGTGGACACATTGGCACAACTTGTTCTCATAAGCTCAGCCGATGCTAAATACAGATAGAAGATTTTCACAGTTACTACATGTTAAGTCTTTGTGTTATTTTCAAACAGCATTGTATTTCTGACTGATGCCTTCACTTGTAATCAATCTGCTACAAGCCTCACATCATTTCCACTATTTTTGTGCACAGCTAGGCCTTTCACAATCTGATGCCATAATTTGTGACAGTTACCTCCTTAGAGTTCATCCTGTATAATTTCCTTTATATTTAATTTTTCTCTATATCTAGAATGCCAGAAACTTAATGCCAATATCTAAATAATGCCCAGTACACAAAAGGTGCTTAAGATATGTTTACTGAGTGAAGTAACTCAAATATGATAGAGACAATATGTCCAGCAAAAAAAAAAAAAAAAAAAAATAGTGAATCTATTAGAAGCTTCTGGTACCTTTTTTTCCCCCAAAATTGACTAAAGATTTAAATTCTATTTAAAGAAAGGTTGGTGCTTAAGTTTTGGCTTTGGCTTCTTCTTTTTTTTTTTTATTTTTTAAATTTTGTTTGTTTATTTGCCAGAAAGAGAGATCACAAGTAGGCAGAAAGGCAGGCAGAGAGATTGGGGGAAGCAGTCTCCCAACTGAGCAGAGAGCCCAATGCAGGGCTTGATCCCAGGACTCTGAGATCACAACCTGAGCCAAAGGCAGAGGCTTAACCCACTGAGCCACCCAGGTGTCCCTCAGCTTTGGCTTCTTAGCAACTATTTGATTTGGATAAGGTATTTAAATTATCTAAGACTTTGTTTCCAATCTATAAAATGTACATAATAATATTTGTATTTAAAGTTGTTGTAACACTTATATGAGATCTTGCATGTAAAATGCTTGGACACATTCTTGGTACATAATGAACTTCCTTCCTCACCAAAAAAAAAAAAAAAAAAAAAAGCTGGATTAAGAAGAAAATATAATGACCAAAACATGGGGCACAATATTGGAGTATGTTAAAGAAGGTGGATATTTTCTCGTCTCATGTTTCCCTTCCGAAAATCCTTGTGCTGGAAATTCTTTCTGGACTCTTAAGAATTCTTGGTCATGGTATTCTCTCTTGATGCCACACTTTCTCATCTTTCTGCTAAAAATAAGTGCATGGCATAAATGTTTAGTCCCAGTAAAATGCTCACTACACAATGTTAGTATTTCAAAATCATCAGTGTCACTCACCAGTTTCCTCATTTTCCTATTTCTTCATGAGATCAAAATCTAAATGGAAAATATAGCCCAATGATACAAAAAAGAAACGTACAACTGCTATTGAAATACTTAAAGGAAGAATATTTGCATGGGTAAAGAAGGATGGTCCCTTTGCAAGGAAAGAAGCAGGCCTGACCCAGGCTGCTCCAGAAAAGGGGCGAGTCAGGTATTTCTTGCTTGATAATGGTAGTGGTGATGGAGGAACGCATACACTCCCATGTCACAGAAAAAAGGGTTTGGCCACTACAGAAACAACAGAGTATTAAGTATTCCTGTGAGAATCAGGCTATGGCAAAGCTTTAGGAATGACAGGAAAAGTAAAAGGAAATGACAGTTCGGAAGTGATTCACAGCAACATGAAAATAACAAACTGGCAGACTTCACGGATGCTAAAATTCACAATTCTAAAATGGTCACCAATTTAACTCCTGAAGTGTGTGTCTCAGCAGAAATTGCAGTGTAAAGTGAAGATTTACAGTTTCTTTAGTAGGAGGTGAGTAGCTCAGGAACAAAACTTATTTTATAAGGCTTATTAATTGTCATCAAATGATAGTATTTAGGGATGGCATCTGTTAACACAAGTTACTATAGGGTGATAATTCACATAAAGTTTATATTAAGCTTAGGACTCATTAGAATAATTTTTGAAAGCCAGATGACCTTGCAGCAATTTTCATTTTCAGCCACTATAGTAGATCATTTCCTACTCAGAACTACTTCAAAATGATAATGTGTCCCAAGGACACACTGAACTTCATTTTTATACATTTCCAGTTTTACCTCTCTAGAAAAAGGTCGTTGATGAGACAAATAAAATCAGAAGATCCTATAGTCATCACTATCCTATTAGGCTTATTGATTAGAATAAATCAATTAAATAATTAAAAATTATTAAATTTTTCATATTGACAAATACCACGCACTTGCGTGTATAATACACTGGCCTAAATATTTGTGCCAATTTGTTTCGTATTGACTAGGGTGGATGAATATGAGTGTTCCTAGACAAATGGTGAAAATAACAGGTCTAGGAATCAAATGACAGAATTTTTTATTATTTGTAAAATTTGTTAGGCAAAAACTCTGGGCCTCGTTTTTCCCTCTAGTTAAATGGGAATGATTGCATGATGACACTGCAGTGCTATATATTAGGACAAACATGATGAAGAAGCTCACAAAAATCTACAGAGCTGAATGGACACATGGAAAGTTCTGCTACTACTCCGATAGCTCCAGATACTCTTTCTGCTACAATTACTGTTACTAGAACTGCTAGGACGACCACTAACAGCATTACTCTTCTCTGGGCCTTGCTTCAAGCAGCTGTCTCTCATCCTGGACTTGAATAATATTAATATACATATAAACTACATATACATGTTCTTCCAATACTCAACTCCTATATAATTAAAAATAATGAAAGATTATGTAAAACATGGTAATCTGCTTTTATATATGCATTTTAATAAAATCAATGAATATCAATTATTTAAATTGTCAAAAAATGATAATATGAGGCATCTGGGTGGCTCAGTGAGTTAAGCCTCTGCCTTCGGCTCAGGTCATGATCTCAGGGTCCTGGGATGGAGTCCCTCATCGGGCTCTCTGCTTGTCAGGGAGCCTGCTTCCTCCTCTCTCTCTCTGCCTGCCTCTCTGTCTACTTGTGATCTCTCTCTGTCAAATAAATAAATAAAATCTTTTAAAAAATGATAACATGAAGGATTTGAATAAACTAAAGAATAAGTGTCTTCTGTTATCCCCTCCCAATCCCATTCCCTAGAGATGAATCAGTCTGCACTTTCTCAGCCTACTGCTTTTGGGGCTAACTGTTCTAGGAATAGGATAAACACTTTTGAATACAAATGGTTCAATACTATACAAGTTTCTATATAAGTATGTTAGCAGATAAAGACCTTCAAATACTTTGCCTTCCAGTAGGAAGACAAAACGAACTTGGAACAATGCCATTAACAGATTTGGACTCTGTGTCCGGAACAGGGCAGAGTACAGATACACTGACAAATATGAATTCTCAGCTCTATTTTTGCTAACCTCATGCAGGCCATTGTTCTCTTCTATCTACACTGACCATTACAACATCCTTTCTTTTTTTCTTTTATATCATCCCTCCTTTTATTTTCAATAGATTTAATTTAACCTTTATAATTTATTGTTCCAGGAATGTGTTTGTTATTTCATATGTAAAGTCAATTTTATTACGGCCATCAAATGTATCTGAATCCTGTTGCAGGTTTCCTACAAACAGCAAATGCCCTCCTCCTTAAATGGAGTGGCTGCAGATCTGAGAGACTAGATAAAGCAGACAGTGATGTAAATGGGCCTGCCAAAGATTGCCCAAGATTGAAATCGAATGGCTGCTCTGTGGCAAAATCTGGTTGTTGCTATCGACAGAACTAAGGCTATGTATAGTTGTCTGCATAGGCAGGGGTGTCACAAAAGGGTAATGCATCAAGCAGACGAAAGAGTATGCTTTCATTTAAATTATAGCTGTCCACGTAAATTTAAATGATTGTATGATAATCATAGATGTACCATTCATCATTTTTGTGCATTATATTGTTTCCAATGTTGTATCACAAATAATGGCTACGGAGAATACATAAAGATCTCATCATGTTTGTGTTATTTCACTAGAATAGAGCCCCTGAGGTTAGAGTTCGAGTCAAAGAATGTGAAGATTTTAATGACACATATATAGTAGTGTCACCTTCCAGACTTACAACAATTTAACCTAAAACACCGATGCTTGAGATGGCCCTTCTCACTGTTTCCTCTATCTCCCCTCTGACTCCTCAAACCCAGTTTGATTAATATTCAAAATACATAAAGAACTCATGCAAATCAACAGCAAAAATTCCAAACAATGGTATTTAAAAATGGGCAGAGGAACTGAATAGACATTTTCCAAAGAAGACATAAAAATGGCAGATAAATGAAATGATGCTCAACATCATTAATCATCAAGGAAATTAAAATCAAAACTATAGTGATATATCAGGTCACACCTGTTAGAATGGCTATTATCACAAAGATAAGAGATTACAAGTGTTCATTAGGATATGATGGAAATATAACTTGGTACAGCCACTATGGAAAATAACATGGAGGTTCCTCAAAAAATTAAAAGGAGATCTACCATATGATCCAGTAATCCAACCTCTAAAGCATACATCCAAAGGAAATGAAAACAGGATATCAAAAAGTATCTGCACTCCCATGTTCATTACAGAATTATTGAAATAGCCAAGATATGGAAACAACACAAGTGTTCATCAATGGATGAATAAATAAAGAAGTTGTGATATATCTATACAACAGAATTGTTATTGAGACATGAGAAAGAATAACCTTCCCTTTGCCACAACATAGTTGGAGCTTATAGGGTTTATATTAAGTGAAATAAGTAAGATAAAGATAAATATGGTATGACATCACTTATATGTAGATTCTAAAAAAGCCTAACCTATAGAAAGAAACTAGAATGTGGTTATCAGGGGCTGGGGATAGGGGAAAAGGGGAGATGTTGGGCAGAAAGTACAAATTCTAGGGATCTATTGTAAAGCATGGTGTCTAAAGTTAATATGTAATATATGCTTGAAGAGAGTTACTAAAAGAGTAGATGTTAAATGTTCTCATCACAGAAAAAAGGAATGATAATTAGGGGCACCTGGGTGGCTCAGTTGGTCAAGCATCTGACTCTTGATCTCAGCTCGGGTCTTGATCATAAGATCCTGAGTTCAAGCCCTACATTGGACTCCATGCTGGGCATGGAGCCTATTCAAAAAATAAAAATGGTAATTATGTAATATGACACAGATGTTAACTAATCCTATAGTGATAATCATTTTGGAATATATCTATCAAATAAACCTTAAACTTACTTTAACATCTTAAATGTACATAATAGTATGTACATACCTATTATATCTCAATAAAGTTAGAAAAAAATTCTATTATTGCATGAATTATTGTTTTGTATGGAAAATATACAAACCTTGATAATTTGTCTGACCTTTTTATATAGAAATTATTTCAATCCAGTATTATACTTGTAGTAGTATTGCTTTCAGTTTTATTCTTTACCTTTTAATATGAATTATGTTATCTTTCATTTATAGAATACAAATTATTTAATGAAATCAAATTAATGATCATTTTCTTTATTATTTTCTTTATTTCCATTAAACAAGGCAATTAATCACAGGTTATGTAGATAACTTGAAGATACTACTACCACCATCATGACCACCATCACGACCACCATCACTACCATTTTCATTTAGAATATACAGAATAGAAAGTGAAAATCTACTGTAATCTTTTGCCTTCATCCAACCCAAAGTAGAGATAACATCCAGCACTTTTATGTACATCCTTCAAAGTTCCTTTTTACATGGATTTACAATCTCCATTGCCCTTGGCCTTCTCATCCTTTCAGTCATCAAGCTCAGTAAGTGCACTTTCAAAACACATTTTGAATTCTCTACTTCTTTTTGTTTCCCAGCCACTTTTCTGGTCCAGATCATCATCAGTTCTTGAAATAGTCTAATTAGTAGTCTAGCAGCATCCAGTCTGTCTTCCCAACAACCCATTGTCTTCACAGTGGGCCACAATGATTATTTTAACTTGTACTTCTTGAAAATCATTGAGAGGCTTTCCATTACAATTAGGTCTACATATGTATCTTTAACCATCTTACATTGTCAGAAAGGGATTGTTTGCTGTCTGTTTCTGCCACCTCCTTGCTTTGATTCTTCTGTTTATCAAAACTGTTTTTATTTTTCAGACCCTGGAAGCTCTTTCCCAACTCTGGACACATACTGTTCCCTCTCTTGGAGATGTTCTTCCTGCCCCACTTTCCTTCCCTGGCTAACTACTCTTCATCCTTCATGTTAAATATCATTTCCTCTGCTTTGTCTTCCCTTACTTTCTCCAATCTAAATAGTATTTCCTTTTTGCACTTTAAATTTTCCGCTCTAATATTGACATAAATTGTTAATAACCACTAGTGTAATTATTTACTTAATATCTGTCTCCCCCAGTAGACCATAAGTTCCATGAGAGAACACGGTCTGTCTTACTCACTTATTGAGAAGGGAATATCATCCAAGATACAACACCAGAGAGACTTCTAAAGCACTCAAAGCATTTTTATTTTGATTTGGTTGGTGGTTATGTGATTGTACATATCCACTTTTACATGTGCATAAGTGAATAAATCTGTAAAAACTCATAAGCTTTGTAAAGTTTATCACATACACATATGCTATTTCTAGTATTTATATTTTTCTCCAATTTACAAGTTTAATAAATTAAGTCAAATATATACATTTTGGGGGCACCTGGGTGGCTCAGTGGGTTAAGCCTCTGCCGTCAGCTCAGGTCATGATCTCAGGGTCCTGGGATAGAGCCCCACATCAGGATCTCTGCCCAGCAGAGAGCCTCCTTCCCCCCTCTCTCTGCCTGCCTCTCTGCCTACTTGTGATCTCTCTCTGTCAAATAAATAAATAAAATCTTTTAAAAAGCTTAAAAAAGATATACCTTTTGAAAGTTTTTCATAATAAATATCAGAATATCCTTCAAAAGCTACAGCAATTTATACTTCCACTAACAGTATATAAGGGTACTCTTATCCCCTTAGTCTCATCAATATGCTCTTTCCATCAATATGACAAGTCAAAGATAATACCCCATTGATGTTTAAATTTGCTTCCTGATTATTAATGAAACTGAACTAACATTTTTAATCCATCCATTTAAAATCCATCCATTTATTGAAATACATATTATAAGAATTAAATTTACTTTTCCTATCCAGTTGTTCTGGCACCATTTAGTGAATAATCTTTCCTTTCCTCTTTAAATGTTATGCCATTAATCTTTATCATATTTTTGTGATGTCAATGACTTTGATAATATAATAAATTCTTGTATATAGTAGGATCTGTTTCTGAGATATCTGTTCGCGTCCATTTGTCTCCATATTGTTGTACCAGTGCCATGCTGATTAAATTAACATAACTTTTAAAAAGTCACCCTCATTAATCTTCTTTTTCAAACATAAAAAGAATCCTAACACTTTAAATGATGTCTAAAATGGTTTTAACAGGTCAAAATATATTGAGATTTTGATCTGCGCTCATCTTGGCTGGGCTTGGCTCCTCAGGGAAATAGACATTGAGAGGGACATTTTTGCACTCAGGTAGATTATGAGGTTGTGCTTGTGGTAAGAATGTCTCTGAGAGAACTGAGTGAGGGACTCAAAGGAGAAGGTGAACTGGAAAGGAGTAGCAGCACAGACTTCAGCTGATCCCCCAGGGAGCTAAGGGCTGAGGGGATCCTTCCAACTGATCAGAATTGAAACAAAAGGGCTACATCAACCAGCCAATGGTTACAGGCTGCCCCCAAGGAAGAAGTGTAATGGACAAGGCCAAGGAGAGTTCCTGGGGAAAAAACACAGCTGTCAGCTGTCAGTAGCCAATGCTCTCAGTCTCTGGAAATGAGAGTCTTGATCCCCAGTGGGGGTATGGGCGGTGAACAGGCATCCACTACACAATTTTTACCATACTGTTTCCTTTCCTAGGAAAGTGATTAGCCTTTCCTTTTATTCAATTATTTTATAGCTTAAATAACCCTTTCAGGTTAAAAACACTAAAGCAGACAACTGGAAAAATGGAGTAACTTTTCTGTGCAATAATGGGTAGTCAAAAAAGAAACTCAGTAGCCTGGAATGATGAGTCAAATAAAAAACAGAGCTTAAGGAAAATAAATAGCCATCTTTTACCAAACATTAGCTAACAACATGATGTGGTTCTTAAAGAAACAAAACAAAAGTTCATCTTTTCCTTTGCTTCACACTGGTTTTTCCAAACTCTTCATCCTCCTCGAACCAAAGTAAACTTCAAGAGCCTGCTCTCATTCTTCCTGCCCCCACTCTGCATCTTCTGACACAGCTGATTACCAACATCTGGCATTTGTCCTTCCAACTGTCTGCTGAACTGTCTTTTATGTCTTTTTATCTTTTGCTGCCAAACCCTGTCCTGCCTTAGTCTCTTGGGACCATCTCCAACTCTTCTCTCACAGCCATCTTTCAGTTTGTGTTCAGAACCTACCACAACTACCTGTTAAATGTGTCTGAACCTGCCTCTTGTTTCTATTCTCAGTGCTATAGACAAAGTTCACATCAATATCATTTGTTACATGGACTAATGTAGACTTCTAACTGATTCCTATGTCTCCAATTATCCTATTTATAATAAATTATGTCTCTGACAAAACAGCGATGGCCACCCAATCTCAAACACTTTGAAGACTATCTGTCACTCATAGAGTAAAATTTAAGTGTGTTTAATACAGAATTCAAAGTTCTGTGTGCTTTCAGTCTCACTTGGAATTTTGTTCTATAGCTTTGTTTTGCCGCTATCTAACAAATGCAATTCTCTCTCTGTTCCCCCTAAAGACACTATACTCATCTTCAAGATTCAGCTCAAATGTTACCTCAGTGAAATATTTTTGGATTTCCATAGAAGAAATTAATTATGTATCCTTTTATTTCCCATAGTACTTTGTTTATATCACTCTTGCAACATGTATCCTGCTTTTATACATTTATATGTTAGTGTGCTTTCCTGACTAGATGGAGTTTTGGAAGGCAGAAGTTGTTTATGTTATTCCTCTTTGTATTCTTCACAGCCTAGGCAATACAATACTTTGTTGCATGAAATGTATGGCTGTGGAATAAGATTCTGGTGTTTAAAAAAAACAAGGAGGGAATTCTTGCATTTACTTGATCCTCATTGGAATGGATCTAGAGAGGTACTAGCAAATATGGTAGCCACTAGCAGCACATAGTTATTTAAATTTAAATGGATGATCTATGGAAACACACTGAGGGTCGCTGCAGTGGAAGGGAGTGGATGGGGGGGGTCTGGGTGATGGACATTGGGGAGGGTATGTGCTATGGTGAGTGCTATAAATTGTGTACGACTGATGAATCACAGACCTGTACCCCTGAAACAAATAATACATTCTATGTTAATAAAAATAAATAAATTGAAGTAGATGAAATGAAATGAAATGAAAAATTTGGACCCTCAGTCACATTAGCCACATTTCATATACTCTAGAGTCACATGTGGCTCATGGCTACCATACTGGACCACGCAGATATGGAACATTCCTACCATCACAGTAAGTTCTGTTGGACAGTACTACTCCACCACATTTGCACCAAAATGCTTACAGCTGCAGGTAATACAATATCCCCAATTTGTCTTAATTTGGATTCCTCCAAAACAGACCCTGGGACAAGCAATGAAATTTATTTAGAAGACATATTTATCAAGGTCAAGGAAAGCAAACTTGAGGGGATAAAAAGTGAGAAATGGAAGGGGAACAAGCCAGCAAAGAGTATGTTAATAAGTGGGTTTTGCTGTAGGCTCCAAGGACTCTGTTGGATTCCTCTGACAAACTGTGTGGAATCCATTTCAGAAATATCCCACCAGAGTGTGGGGAAGCTTGATCCCCAACTCCACTAAATACCAATTCTTTATGGATAGAGGGTTAGGATGAAGGGGCTTAAACTCCTCTTCTCCCCTCTCAGCACTGCACCTTAAGGAAGAGGGGGATTATAGGCATCTGAGGTAGAAACTGCATCATATTTTGAGTAACATCAGAGTTCTGGCAACTAGCTATTATAGCAACAGATATCTCAGGTGGGCAAAAGGGATGGGTTGGGGCATCAACAGAATCTGCTACAGAATCTGCTACACATGGAGGTGTACCTACAAATGTGAGTGTACCTACCTACAAATGGAGGTTAAGCAATGACAAAAATTGGTTCCCTGCATAAGAATGTCTGGAAAAGGGAAAAATTAATGTTTGTGAGTTCAGCAGCTTCATGGATAAGGAGCCGTGATTTGGTGGCTCTGCAATAATCTTGACTGTCTTCCTGGCATCACATCAAGGTTTCTGTAGCAGGTCCAAACCTCACAACTTCAGAAGTAAGCATGCCACAGACAGAAAGCTGGTCTTGGGTCTTTTCTTTTTTTTTTTTTAATTTTTTATTTTTTATAAACATATATTTTTATCCCCAGGGGTACAGGTCTGTGAATCACCAGGTTTACACACTTCACAGCACTCACCAAAGCACATACCCTCCCCAATGTCCATAATCCCACCCCGTTCTCCCAAATCCCCTCCCCCCAGCAACCCTCAGTTTGTTTTGTGAGATTAAGAGTCACTTATGGTTTGTCTCCCTCCCAATCCCATCTTGTTTCATTGATTCTTCTCCTACCCACTTAAGCCCCCATGTTGGTTCACCACTTCCTCATATCAGGGAGATCATATGATAGTTGTCTTTCTCTGCTTGACTTATTTCGCTAAGCATGATACGCTCTAGTTCCATCCATGTTGTCGCAAATGGCAAGATTTCATTTCTTTTGATGGCTGCATAGTATTCCATTGTGTATATATACCACATCTTCTTTTTTTTTTTTTTAAAGATTTTATTTATTTATTTGACAGAGAGAAATCACAAGTAGATGGAGAGGCAGGCAGAGAGAGAGAGAGAGGGAAGCAGGCTCCCTGCCGAGCAGAGAGCCCGATGCGGGACTCGATCCCAGGACCCTGAGATCATGACCTGAGCCGAAGGCAGCGGCTTAACCCACTGAGCCACCCAGGTGCCCCTATACCACATCTTCTTGATCCATTCATCTGTCGATGGACATCTAGGTTCTTTCCATAGTTTGGCTATTGTGGACATTGCTGCTATAAACATTCAGGTGCACGTGCCCCTTTGGATCACTACGTTTGTATCTTTAGGGTAAATACCCAATAGTGCAATTGCTCGGTCATAGGGCAGAGAATGAGAACTTTTCAAAAAGCCCTGAGGACTTCCTTTTGTGTCTCAGTGGCCAAGACTGCATCACATGCTTGTGAAGGTGGAAGGATAATAAAATTGCCAGGATTAATTGATATTCATCTCTTGGTTTGAGGGTAAGAGTGGGGGAGGGTGCCTTTCTTCAGCACCACCCTTTAATATCTGAACAAAATATGTCCTTGCTGGCAAAGAGAAGGGGCAGCCGGAATGGAGATGTGTACCTAGGTGAGAGTCTGGCACCACAGGTAAGGCACCACACTTTGAGAAGGATAGTAACAAATTCAAGGGGGATCTAAATGAAAATGACCAGGGTTTCTAGGGCCTGGAAACTGTTTCATATTTTGAGTAAATTATGGAATCAGGCACAATCCAGGCTCTGATGTCATTAGACAACTGGATGAGCCAATCCTTGAATTTTCTTAATATACAGAATACAAAGCTTAAAGGATATCATAATTACCATTTAATATTTGAAGAAATACCATTAGATAGTTGATTAAGTTTAATTGAGATGCACCAGGGGATATAGCTAAGAACAGTGTAGGAACTGGAAGTTTTCTCATATATTAGACAGACATTTCCCTTTAACAAGTCATAAATAATATGATAAAGTAAGTAATATCTTCCCCAATAAAAAATTAAGCAAAAGCTGAATGATATTATCAATTTATATTCCTGTAGGGATCTATGTATAAAAAGTACAAACCTAATTTATACTTTTATATATTTATAATTTTAGAGTATAATTACATTTGACTATTCTTAAAACCCTATAAAGTGTGTGGGGGGGGTGCTTGGGTGGTTTAGTCAGTTAAGCGTTGACTTGATTTCAGCTCAGGCCATGCTCTCAGGGTTGTGAGATCAAGCCCTGCATCGGGCTCCATTCTGGGTGTGCAGTCTGCTTAAAAGACTGTTTCTCATTCTACCCTTCCCCCTCCACCCCCTCCCTTCCTCTCTAAAACAAAGCAAAACAAAAGCTATAAGGTAGGAGAATGTAGATACTGTTATTTCTGTTTTCCTTGTAGAAAGTATGATGCTCTGCAAGCTTCATGATTGCTCAAAATCGGAAAGCTAATAAATAGCATGGATGTGACACTAAAATGATCTGGTTCAGAACTAGTGGCAATTCTTAAAACTTTATAACTATTAGGCTTTGGTTCTACTGCCTTATGTTTTATTGCTGGAAATCTGTTTCCAGGAATACCCATCATTAGCGTCTTGCCCCTTAATAACTTAAAATACCTCTTAATAGCCCCTGCTGCTATATTTCTATATCTTGTAGATTCTGCCCGAACCCCATTAGCTGAAGATGTTTTATTCAGTATTAGTCATTATGCAGATTTTTACTCTTTCTAGTATTCTATTGGGTCCAGTTTGTGAAAATACAAAAACACAGCTAGAGGAAGTCAATCTTGTTTCTCTCCTTAATCAACCTAAATTTTCTTTCTTTCATGGAGTGTTCTGGTTTATTTCCTGAGTTACCAGAACACAATAAGCTCTGTTCTCTCCTTTGTATTAGATTTTAAGGATTAAAACTATTGTTCCAGTCACCTTCTCTTCTGTTTTTAACTTCCTTACTGGGAGAAAGGACAGTGACTTCTCTATAGCCAGCACTCAGTAGATGCTTTATGAATTCTCTTCCAATAAATTAGGGAATTCTAACCTGAGTCATGGGATCTTTTGATCTAGTTCTGGGTGTTACCTTATGGTTCTATATGTTTGTTTTTGTTTTTGTTTTTGCTTACAGTAGTGCAAACATACTATTTCTGTAGTTCTTGTGTTGAAATTTTTAACAACCACCAGATCGTCAAGCTTTGCAGGATTTGAAGCAACTCACTATCTTCAGGTGCCAAAAATTAGAAGTTAAAAAAAGAAAAAGATTTTGCATCTCAAGTATGTTGATGCAGGATTTTTCTTCAACTCATGCAGATTGATTCTGAGCCAGGAAGAGCAACTGCTGATATTGGACTGATGGCTGAGTCTGTGTTATTTGGGAGCAACTCCAAAGAATGCATAAGAATTTTTAACTCCAGGAATAGAGTATCAAAAGATATAGATTAGGTAAATGACTCTACAACTATTGCCCTGATGCTTGTTTCTTAATGTTCTTTGATCTGCTATTTCGTACTAATTGATGCTTTATTTTGGGATAGCAATAACAAAAATATAGTCAACAACAACAATACCTAACAGTTATTAAGTGTTTACTATATCTGACACAGGATTCTAGGTATTTTATACATTTTACACAACTTTGTCAACATTATTATTATTCTCATTAATTGTGCTCACCAAGTTGAAATTTTTAGAAGGCTGTCAAGAAAGCATAAAAAAAACTCATTTCTTACAATCCATTAATGCATTTCTTTCTTCCCTTCCAACAAATTCCTGTTGTTTTAACTTTCATATTTAAGTGTTGGCCAACTTTAAATATTTCATTTTTATTAATTTCTACTCTTTGCTTTCTATGTAGAGAATATATATACATATGTATATGTATATACATATATATGTACCTGTAATATACTATATTATATTAATTATATCATATATTACATATATGTACATATACATATAATAAATTGTTAGGGCAGGTATTCTTGAGTAAATTCTCTGTTTAGACCTCTAAAATCTTTGAGATTAGAGATTGTATCTTGGGAATTTTCTGAAGGACTGACTTGACCTATCTTTGAAGGTAGTCCAAATTAAGAAGTAAAACTGACCAAGAGAAACTAATGATGGGAAGGATTCTCAGTAGTTGTAAGGACAGTAGAAGACATGTGAATAAAAGAGAAAAAAGATTTTAGACATAAGTACTGATGGAGAAGAGCGGTTGAAGTAGTATAAATATTCTTATAAGGGGAGTAAAAAATTAAGAATGTTTAGAAATAAAAATTAATCTATAGGAACAGAAATTTCAGATTAATATTTTAAATCAGAAGAAAAAATGAATTTCTACAAAGAGATACAGATATATACAGGAAAGAAATTGAAGTTATTACTACAGAGCCTCTGAAAATGAAGGAAAAAAGAAGCAAAAAGTCAAGGAGATGGATAGGGAAAAAGTGTATTAAAGCCATGAAAGAAAAACAAGAAAGAAAAATATTGAGGGAGCAATATTCACAGAGAAATTCCTATGGTTTTTAATGACACAGATACATAAAATGTGAGAAAAAGGCAGAGTTGAGTCATTCCCACAGCTGGCTGCTGAAGTAAAGACTGCAATGTTTCTTTATTATGACAATTGACCAGCCAGATAAATTATGATTCAGTAAGTTACAGGTGTGGGAAATGGAGTGGAAACGTACAAGGAACTCAGCAAACTGTAAAACTGCATTGGCTTTATCAGTGGACTCCTGTTGAGTCCATCTAGTTGATGAACATCTTTATCAGCCAGCAAATATAAATGACTTATGGGAATAATATTTCAAGGCATAATGACACAGCTATATCTAGCATTCTTCTAAGATCTGGGTTATTAAATATTAAATATCAAAGCTGTAAATTATAGTAGCAGCTTTATATAACTAAATTAAATTCAAACAAAACCTAATTTCCTTAATCATTGGCTGTAATCCTCCAGGAACATATGCTATTAACTCAACTACAAATGGCACAGAAATTGTATGACTTCAGTTAAGTTATTTGATATCAAATTCTAATCCAGGGCAGACTTCTCTGTAAATCTCCTACAGGGATTTTAATACTTCTACAATCATATTGGCTTTTTTACAGAGTAACTAATCTTTTCATACTCTTATTTCTCACTCCTTTATCCAATTTCTTTTTATTTTTTTTCTCTCAGAACACATTCTAGGCCAATTTTTAAAACAAACGTCTCGTGGAATTAAAAAAACATTACTCAGAATTATCACCAGAGCTATCATAACCTTAGATTCTACACAGAAAACTAATTAAACTTAACTGGGAGTATTTATAGATCCAATTAACTGTCTATGGCCATGTATGTCAGTGCAAACCCAAAATAGTAAAGAAATGATCAGTATAATTTGGCTCATTGTCTCCATTGGACAAATGTTTATCATGGAGTTTGTTCAATGATGAAGTACATTGTGTCTATTGTAATTATAAAGAAATGGTTTAAGTGAATTTGTTTTGTGCTCTTCTTGGACTAATGTTAGCCATTTTTTGAATAGTCTATAATGGACATAGACTAGATATATGATTAAGAATCTACAATTGTTTAAAGTACAAAAGTTTGAAGAAGAAGAAGGAGTAGGTGGAGAAATTAGTTCATATTAGGTGACTTACACAGCAGTAAGGAGATGAAAGTCTTGGCCTTAATGGGTGTCTGGGAAGTTGGGATTCTGTTCATAACCAAGGTGAACAGTGATTTTAGGCAAGGGGATATTAGTCTTGATAGACACTAAGAAAAAGGAAAGTAGTTTAAGCTTTAATCCTAGATCTCAGGCTTCCTGAATGTGAGGATGGGGCAGTCCAAGACTGCCTTGAATCCAATGAGATGGTAATTCAAGATGGCGGGTAGTTCAGTGAAAGGAGAGGATTGCTTTCCTAAAGAGAAAAAGGTCATAACTACTCTCTTCTGTATCTATATGCTGTAGATTCTTACTGTTATTTTCCCTAGCCCAAACTTTCCCAGGCTTAGGGTTTCTCCAGACTCACTTTTTTATTTGCCTATCTATATCTTTACTTGGATGTATTGTAGGAAAATCAACAAGGACATAGATCCTGTCACACTCAGGATCTCATCATGGACCAGCTGGCACCTTCAAAAGGTTAACTGAGACAAGTTTAATGAGAAGCAGTTCACAAAGGTATTGGTAAAATTAAAGACAACAGTATAGAATACTGAAACACCCAGGGATGGTAACATTGGGAAGGTATTATTTCCTTCAAGCTTTCGTGTAGGAACAGGGGCAAGCAGCCCAGATGGCACACTGAGCCATGGAACAGAGTCCGTCAGATTGAAGCAGTGAACCCAGAAAGCAGTCACTGGCAGAAATGGGGTGGGACAGGAAAGAATTAGAAGAATAAATTCTTCTATTTTATTTTCTCCTTCTTCCTGCTGTTACCTCACATATATGCCTCTATGATAGACATACGTCCATTGATATATCTATTAACACATCTATCTTCTATCTATAGATTTATATAAAGAAAGAAATTCCTTACTCATATGTATATACATGTATACAGGTACATATAAGTCAACTTTCTTCTGTATTAAAAGTACACACAAACATCAATATTTTTACTAGTTACTGTAGACATCTGGGCTTGTTGATCCTTGCATGAGGCAACCAACTTTGAGCTCTTGATTCTCTCAGGCTCCCTTCACTGCCTAACTGCAAGCATTACCAAAGACTGAGACCTCAACCCTCTACTCTTTCTTCTTACATTCTATTTTCAAAATTGAACTATTGCCTTTATGCTACTGTGAGTTCTGACCTCAAAGCACAAGTCTTAATTCACAGGAACAATATTTGATTAAAAGTGTAGAATTTAAAACAAGATGAAAAGCTGTAGAATTAAAAATTAAATATACCCACTTCTTTTTTTTTTTTTAACTAAAAATTAAGCAACCCAAATGAAAAACAAAAGATAATGGGAGCAGATGGTCCATCAGAGTAGCAGTACAGGGTCTAATATAGATTCTTAAACTAGCTATAGTTTGCTCTATAATCATAAACAAGTTTCGATCTAGTGTGGTTTAAGACATAAGTAACTCAAATGTTCCCTGGTCTCTCCAGCTTCTAGGTGAAGTCACCAAAAGTCTTCCCTCAAGTTCCTGAGGGTAAATGGTTGCCCTGCATATAATTGATACTCTATTGAGTGTCAGTGCCTTTCAGACAGGTCTTCTCCAGAAGTGCCAGACTGAGGGTCCTGCTGTGACTACTCATGTAATGGTGTTGGTTATCCACGGCCGTTCCCCTCTGGATCATCATCAAGTCCACACTGCCCTTGGAGTTCCATCGCCACTTGCCCTTGCCTCTGGTTCTTTCCCATAAGCAGTAGGAAAATGTCTTTCCCTTCTCACACTTTATGCTTACAGGTGATGTCCCACGGTGGAGTGGCCTGTTTCCTTGGTCATGGCTCATTGCAACACTCACCCAAAGCAGCAGGTGACTCAGGAGTGGATGAGTTAGAGAAACACCTCGCAGAGCACAATAGACTACTCTTTCCTCATCTGCTGAGACTACTCATGTGAGTTTGACTCACAGAGCCAGAATCCCTTATCAGTTTTGGTGAATGATTTCTCTTAGGGACCCTCCTTGCAATGGCTCTCCTACAATCTGTCTCCCATTAGATACCCATGCCCTATTAGACTATATCCCTGCTACAGATGGAATTCAAGCTCTTTGAAACTTGTGGGTCCCCCAACCACCCCAAGTGTGGGCCATGGCTAGGACCACCTGTGTGGAGGGTGCAGAATGGGAGTGGGGTAGTAAGGGAAGAATAAACAGCCTCTCTCTCTCTGAAGGCAGGAGAGCAAGTTTCCTTAGCTCCATTTAAGATGAGAATGGAAGTGGGGATGAGGCAGGGAGGCAAAATGGTAGAAAGGGAGTCTGAAGTGTGGGGCCAAGGGACCTGTCATCTTCCTTTAATGCTAACATGATCAAGCCTCAACTCTGACCTCTAAATTCCTTGAGAGGTTTATGTGGTCAGCCATATGGAAATTTTCTTTTATTATAATCCATGTTTAGCTAATTCCACTGAGGATATCTTTATCTGTCTAAATGTTCAACTCTTTGTTTTAGAAAATGATAACAATTGTCATAAATGCCTTTGACTCTAAATTGGACTGGGTTGGTTCATGAGAGACTATTTTTGAAGATTCTTAGATTTCTTGTAAAAAGTACCACTGTCCATTAATCTGTTCCCTACTGTTTGCATTCGACATTTATCACTCATTTTACCACCACAACTTTGGTAAGTTGTTGTCATAGTTGTTGTAGAGGTTGATAGAAGTTAGAAACTGAGAAGTAGCCATGTTGATATATGACTTTTCTTAAAGCTCTGTGGGAAACAAAGGTAGCATGTGTGTAATTCTTAGATCTCAGGTTGTTAAAAAATTACAACTTTTTTTCCTGTATTGGCGGTTTTGAAAGGATGAAAAACTAAGAATTTCAGTCAATTTCATACTCAATTCAGAATATTATTGGCTGAAAACTTCTGTACCAGAGGCTTCAAAGAAAAAAAGTGGCTCATTTTAAAGACATAAAGCTTACCTATTCCATTAGGTAATTTGGCAAGTCCAAATAGCTTTAGCTGTTGCTACGAAGTCTCCACAATTTTCTGGAGGCTGTTACTCTTCAAGTTACAACTGCTGTTCAATAAAAAAGAAAAGATGCTGTAGTCATGGCATTTGTGCAATATTTCTACATTATCAACTTTTGTTACAGAAAGAAGGGGAAAAAAAAAAACAACCTTTTAGTTTCTCCAAGGAAAGTCTGTACCAATCTATTAAATGAATCTCACATTGTATCTATTGGAGAGTTTAGAAATTGTTTTGCAGAAAAATTGTATTGCTTTTATTTACAGTTTCATAGGCCATCTCCAAAATCTATGAATGCAGCAGAGTGAAAATTTGAAACACCTAGTGTTGTTACAGACCATACTTTATTTGGCTTTTCTTTAAGATGTACTGCATAAAGGTGTTATATTAACATTGAAAATATTTCAAGAGCTCTCTTCAACTTTGTCAAAAAATATCCCAAAGAATGAAAACCACCTCCATACAAACATGGGCCTTGCAATAAATTAGAATTTGGCTCCGTAAGTATAGTTAAAAACACAAGATACACATACACACCGTTCTGCAAACCTACAAACTCTTCAGATTGAAATCAAGTTTTTTACAACCCCTCTGGTAGCACAATGTCAAGGTGTCAAGGTGACCAGGCTAGAGCAAGTGCTACTCCCACTGATAGCCCACGATGGTAAGTGAAAAAGCAAACACTTCCCCCAGTTAGGGAGGAATAACATCCAGTTAAGCCTCTATGCATAGGTGGGCTTCCTGCTAGACTCTCCAAATAAACTTTTTAAAATCAATTTTGTTTTCATGACAACCTTACAGATTCAGAGGAACAAATACTCTATCCCAGCCTGGAACCTAGGGCAGCACTACAAGAGTACCTGAGGGTAGGGACAATGTGTATCTTTTGTATCTCATTGTATCTATGAGGCTCAGTGTATGGTAAACACTCAGTAAAACTGCCTCCTCTCTTTCCCAGTCATTCCTCCTACAGCTGGAAATTTCACCATGCTGCTTTTGAGAAAATGTGAAAAGACTTGCAGTTTATGTTATAATCCAGCCCTCAAAATACCAGGAAAGTATGTCTTCAGAGATGCTTTATTAAAAAGCTTCATTTAGGGTTTATGCCCAGCCTGGAAGTTTAATGGAATGGTTCAACACATGCAGATAATTGTTGGACTGACATACTTCAAATAACTTCCCTCCTCTGTGATAGTAACAAATATCTCAGGTGGGGCTTTGGTCATTGTATTGGTTAGTTCAGGCTGCCATGACAAGATACACACACTGGGTGGCTTACATAACAAAGATTTATTTTCTCAAGTTCTGGAGGCTGAAAGTCCAAGAACAAGGAGCCCACAGGGTTGATTTTTGATGAGACCTCTCTTCCTGCTTTGCAAATGGCCACCTTCTTGCTTTGTGCTTACATTGCCTTTCCTGTGTGCACATGCAGATTGAGAGAGAGAGAGAGAGACATCTGGTGTCTCTTCTTACAAGACACCAATCCTATTGGATTAGAGTCCTACCATTAGGACCTCATTTAACACTAATTATCTTCTTAAAAGCCTTATCTCTGAGTACAGTCACATTGGCGATTAAGGTTTCAGTATAGGAATTTTGACAGGGGACACAATCCAGTCCATAACATCTCACTCTCAGAGTACTTAAGTTATGAGATATCAAATAGAAGAGTAAGTATCACTCAAGGACTTTGTTTCCTTTTCTGGGAAAAGGGTTAGTGTATTTTGGTTGAATACAGGATAGTTGTATCATATTAGGTGATCTTGCTATTTGCTTTATTTTGAGATTAAGTACAGTTTAAGGAGAAGTGTATGGGTGACAAATTGGCAAGGAATAGACTAGTGATGATTAATTTTATGTGTCCACTTGAATGGACCCAGATATTCAGTCAAACATTACTCTGGGTTTTTCTGTAAGGGTGTTGTTGAATGAGAGTAACATTTAAATTGGTAGAGGGAGTAAAGCAGATTGCTCTCCCTAATGTGGGTGAGCCTTATCCAATCAGTTGAAGGCTTGCCTAGAACAAAAGCCAGGCTCTTTCCCAAGGAAGAGTGAATTCTCCTGCCTCATGGTCTTCAAACTGAGACATCTGTTATTCCTGGTTCTATAGCAGCCTGCCATTCTTCAGATTTCAACTGGGACATGAAATCTGCAGATTTTCATCTTCCCAGCCTCCATAATCATATAGACAAATCGTTTATGATAAATCTATTTATGTATTTTTTCTGGAGTTGACTAATACAATCATCCATTCCTTTCAAAGGTTGGCTATCTCTGACTTTTCACGTAATCATGTATGCACACATTTACTGTAAATGTCTCCCATGTAGTCAACTTTACAGTTTGTTGTTGCACAATTTAGGAATCAGAAAATCCTAGACATAGTTCCTGCAATGATTGCAAAATATTCAAATGACTACATATTATTTCCTAAATTCTCTAACTTACCAGCTACATGACCGAGCATGAATTACTTATCTTTTCTGAAATTCAGTTCCTTATTTGGAAATGGGTATACAAAAACATCCCCTTTCTATCTCATGAAATCACTTAGGATCTCAGGAGATGATACATGTGAAAGTTCTTCTGAAGACAGAAAGCATCATCATATGATTGGATTTATTACTATTACTGCATAATACACATATGCATTTGTTACTATGGGTTGACCTTAAAATAAAAATTCCCAGCCTTATTGTCCCTTAATGTCCCCTTAATGTCCCTTAAAGCAGGGACAGTAACTGAGTAGCTCATGTGCTGCTACTCTCTCTGCCCCCTCCCCTGACAAATATCCAAAACCTACTAGCTAGGCACTTTCCCACTGAGTTTATAAAGAGCTTTTGGATTCTTCTAATGCTTCCTATTCCTGGCAGGTCTACCAGTGGACCTAAGTAGGCACACAAGTTGATACCTTGTTGTCATCTCTGAGTTTGTTACGAATCCATCAATTCTGTGGGCCAGCCTGTTCTGTCAAAGGAATGTGTAGATTACTGTTAATTTATGTAAGGCAATATGGATCTGTGGATGAGGTGGAGAACATATATCTAATCTCAGCTACTGACTGCATTTAACCATGAGAATCACAATTTCTTTTTCATCTTTGCCCCACATCACTCAACCTTTTTAACCTTTGTGGTCAGAGACACAGAGGTGTCTGCTCTCATCTGCAAATTTCCTTACAAATGGGAGTTGTCTTTGCAGAAGAGTGTTATTTGAAAGGGAGCAAGAAATCAAACAGATTGCATGCCAAAAGAAGAAAAGAAGCTGAAATATTCACCTTCCTCCCTATCCCTTTCTCACCCTCCTCTTCCTCTATAGGTACAACTAGTTCTTTCGGGGATATTTTCTCAGTTCTTCTTCAGATTACATAGAAGAAACCTGAAGTCTGTGATTAAAGTAAGCAGAAGGTTTTATGTTTCTTTTGTCACTGAGTCATAGAAAAGAAACAAAACAAAACATGTTCAGCTCAATCGAAATCTAACCAATCACATAGCTTTATTAAACATAGCATCAACAGAAAGAAAATACGAAGTCCTTGCCCAGGAAGGATGGATGCCAAGAACAGAGTAATTTTCTGGCTTTGTCCTTGATATCTATAAATTTTTTTCTTTGTGTAAGTCACTATGTTCCTGTATAGCTATTGATATTAAACATTGGGGGAAACTTACAAATAGACAGTGAAATGCATTAGGGATTACCAGATGTTAGCTAGCCACACTCCATGAGAACTTTATTCACATCTGTTTTTGAGCTCCAGAGTACATAAAGCACTTTCTTCTCTCTTCTATTATTTGATCTCCTTATTTTTGTGGCCAAATATATATTGGATGCAAAGACTTTTTCAGACCAAAACTTGGCATGTGAACTCTTGATTTGGCTGCAGTTGGGTTACCACCAATTTGCGAAATAAAGTATGAATAATAATCCAAGCTGTAAGAGTGCAAAGTAAAATAAATCTTTACTTTACCATCTTATCAGGGAATATAAATCAATCTGGCACATACGTCAACCTTAATTTCTGTGTAAAGTTTCCAGATGTAGTTATTATTCTATTTTATAAATATAACCAACATGTTATATATAATGAGAATTAAAGACCCCATAGATCTCGTGAATGTCCCTTTCCTTATAAATACAACCTGAGCCCAGAGCCATGGAATTCGACTGAGTTCACTTCACAGTGTTGCCTCTCTACAGGTTTTTCTCTTCCCTTTGTTCCTGCCCCTTCCTGATTCCTCTTTCCCTGCTCCTTATTTTCTGCTGTGTCTATGCCTCCTCCTTACCTGGGAACAAAAGACTAGCCCTTCGGAGAACAAAGGGGGCCCCAGTGGGAGTTGTTTTTGGAACACGTATCTGCAGAAGTGATTTGGGATGTTGGCTTTTCCCATCTTTTGTATCTCAAAATAGACTTTAATATTGAAATCTCTTGCTACTGGTTTTTAAGGCAGAGCCCTCAGTTCTGTCAGACCTGTCACGGTTACTCTGCCTGCCTGGGACCAGGGTAGCAGCTAGTGCTCTCTATCCACTGTGTGCAGGTCTTGCTCAGACAGGCCAGACCCCCTGGGACTCCAAGCCCCAGTCAAAAGGAGAAAAAACCCACTGGCTCTCATTTACTGTGTATCTCCCACATACTGAGGTAGGGGGCACATGACCTTCTTTGGGGCCATGACAGCCTCCTAGAGCAGAGGTCTTACATGTGAAAAAAGGGAGGCTTAGGGAGTTAATGGACCTGCCTGTAGTTACACAGGTAGGTTGGCCTGATCCCAAGGCCCATTCCTTCAACATGAACTGTTTCCCTCCTGGCTATATTTGAAGCAATCTATTCTAGCTTTTCCTCCCATTTCTGTGATCCTTGGTCCCTAAAAAGAAGGCATCTCTAACCATGTCCTTTCCTTGCTGCATCTCCCTTACTGCTTTGCCAGTCTGCACCCCTGAAAACCCTGACACCTGGGATGCATTCTCCTGGCACCACACCCAGTTTCTACCCTCAGGTAAGCACCATCCTCTGTTGAAGTCGCCTGGATTGAATGCCCATTTCCCGTCTCTCCGCCCTCTGGGCATCTCATTTCATTTACTCAGGACCTCCACACATGGATTAGCCTTCTACCAAATTTAGTTTTAAGAGAGTTTTACTTTCCCTTATCCCTATAGAGACATCATATGTCCTACTACCTTGATTTTCTTCTAGTCTCTTGACTTCCTCAAGTTTCCTTTTTGCCCTGACCATCCTGGGCTTCATAACTGATGTCTGTAACAGATGACATCAGCCATTCTTGGTTCCCTTAGATCCCTATACTCTGCCAGCCCTGCTTGGGAATAGTGAACCCAAAATGAATGCTACAGTCCACTTCCTCTGTAATTTCTCTACACTTGGACAGCTGAACGCTGCCAGAGGAAATTTCACGTTCCCATATGTTTGTACTAACGCCAGCTCAGAATTGTTCATTAGCCCTTCATTTACCTTTGCTTACATTTTACTCTCTTTTCCCTCAGACACAGGGCCAAATCTTTACCTCTCTCTCCAAGTTGTCCACCCAGTGCCCACCCCTCACTATCAGCACACGGCTTCATATCCTACTTCACTGTGATGAGTGACGTCCTCAAGCCTGATCTCAGTTGAATTCCGCTCACCCTTCATCCCCGGTCTTATCTAAACCCACACCCTTCCTTCCTTGCTTGCAATCGTAAAGGACAAGTCCCTTCTGCTTGGAAGCCCTTCCTCCTCTCTCCTCATTTGGCTAACTCTTCAATCATCTTTTAAGACATCTCCAGTGGTCACTCTTCAATGAATGGGTCTTTAAAGCTAATCCTGTAGTTGGGTCAGGTGTCTCTCCTCAGTGCTTTCTCAGCACATACGTATGGCTGCCCCTGGGCTTTCGAGGTTCTAATGGAAAGCTGCTTTGGTGTTTGCTTTGTAGACCAGTCTGTGAGGTCCTCAAGATTAGAGACCAGATCTGCACCCCTTTAAATCCTTGATGTTTCATACAGGCCTGTCACAAGGACAGAGTTTTATTTGGTTTTGTTCTCAAACTTCCTTCCTTAACTGAGCTGGATGTGTTTCCTTAATAATCTAGACCAAAACCAAAACAAAACAAAATCCAGCAGACTAATAGACCCACTAATAAGACTATCTTGTGCTTTCATTTCTATTAAAAAGGAATATTATATACATAATGCAATATATGATATGTGTTTTGTGTGTATACATACTTCTACACAAATACACACATATAGATCCATATTTTTAATACTTTATGTGCAATTAAAAAAGTCTTTTCTTTCACATTCTTAGTACTGCCAAAAGTGAAATGAATTGTGACTTTGGACAAGTCACCTGCCCATTCTGGGGCTCAGTATGCAAGGTAAGGAGGATGATAAACTCTCTGGTCTCTTCAGCACTGAGATAATTTTGTAGATGACAATGATAATAAAGGAGAAACTCTATTCATGGGAAACAGGAAAAGAATAATTGACTCTTCTATTCTGAAAATATTCTCACAATATCACATAATTCTTTTCTCTAACATTTTTAAAGTGAGTGTTTGAATTTTTAAGCCATTTTCAAATCAAATTAAATAACCAAATAAAATATATATGCATTTTAAAATAAACTTTTTAATTCTATCATAGTTTTTTCATAAAATTTGCAAAGATAATTCAAAGAGTTCCCATAACCCCCCACCCAGTTTCCTTCTTCTCATATCATCACATTAATTAAATTAGTCACCACTATAGATCCAGCATTGGTATATTACTACCAACGACTGTAGATCTTATCTGGATTTCACTTGTTTTCCAGCTAATATCCTTTTTGTCTTCCAGGACCCCATCCAAGATACCACAATACACTTAGTCATCATGTCTACTTAATTTCCTCCAGTCTGTGAGAGTTTCTTAGTCTTTTGCTTGTTTTTCATAACCATGACAGTTTAGAGAAGTGCTGGTAGGGTATCCTGTAGAATGTCACCGATTTAAGTTTGTCTCATGGTTAGATTAGGGTTATGGGTTTGGAGGAGTAAAACCACAGAGATCAAGTGCCATTCTCATCACATCATATCAAGGTTACATTCTATGGACACGACCCAGCACTAGTATGTTAACCTTGACCTTGATGTATTTTCACAGAGCATTTTCATAATCATTACCTCATGTGACTCTTTAAAGGTTCATGATGTGTACAATACTGGCCCTTTCAGCACGATTTTACAAAGGAAGATCCTGAAACAGAGCTAGAACTAAGGCATTATGACTGTTACCCCATTAATCTCTTCTTTGCACCCTGACCACTTCTTCTAAATCAAACCTAAAAGAAGCATTTATAGGAAGCAACATCTTATTATGGTTTCCAGTGTAAATTCATTTTACTGCTCCTGTGGTTAATAATTTTCACGATTAATATGAACCAGTAATTCCACTTCTGGGTATTTACTAATGAAAACAAAAACTGTAAATCAAGAAGATATATGCTCCTCTATGTTTATAGCAACATTATTTACAATAGCCAAAATATGCAAGCAATCTAACTGTTCACCGATGGATAAATGGATAAAATGATGTGGTATATAAACACAATGGAATATTACTCCGCCATAAAAAGGAAATGAAATCTTGCCATTCACAACAACACAGATGGATTTACAAGATATTATGTTAAGTGAAATAAATCAGACAGGAAAAAAAATACCACATGATTTCACTTACGTGTAGAATCTACGAAACAAAACAAATGAACCAACACAAAAAAGTAGAAATAGACTCACCATTAAAGAGAAAAAACTAGTGACTTCCAGACGGAGGGGTATAGGGGGATGGGTGAAATAGGTAAAGTGGAAAAAGAGGAACAAAATTCCAGTTATAAAATAAATAAGTCATTGCAATGGAAAGTACAGCATAGGGAATATTATCATAATATTGTAATAACTGTATGGTGACAGATGGTAACTATGCTGATCATGGTGAACATCAAATAATGTATATAACTATTGAACCACTATGCTGCACACCTAAGACTAATATAATATTGTATGTCAACTACACATAAAAAAAAAAAAACTTAGAATAAGAGAATTTTCAAACGATAGCTTTTCAAAGCTATCTTCAAACGATAGCTATCACCCTTGGCTAATTTGAACAAATTCAAAATGGATCAAAATGTCCATTTACTTAACGGTGCACACAAACTACATGAACTAAGCATCATGATTTAAATCCCTGTTTCAGATAAACTTTCTTTTTCAAACTGATTATTTTGTGTTTTATAGTCATACTTTATTCTATTAAATATTCAGGCCATTTTACCAGACCCCAAAAATCATTTAAAAAAGGGTTATTTTCACATCTGTAAAATAGGATTGTGATTACAAAAAAAAGATGCACTGTTTTGGGTGTGTAACCGTACTGCTCACTTTCAAACCACATAGGGAAGGTGCCTGATAACTGTACCCTCTGAAGACATTAATAACAACAATAATAACTAACACTGTTTATAGCAATAATAATAATAATGATAGCTAACATGTTAGGCTCTTACTGTGAGGCAGACTTTGTGTTAAATGTCAACCTCATTTCATCCTCAAAAATCTATAGATTGAGTCCTGCTAATATCCACATTCTGCCAATGAGTTAACTGAGGCTCTGAGAGAGAGTGAAACCTACCCACATTTACTGAGATCATATGCTTGAAGCTTTAGTTTGCTCTGACTACTGTAACAAATCAGCACAGATGGGGTAGCTGAAACCATAGGTATTTACTTCCTCTCAACCTGGATCACAGAAAGTCCAGTCCAAGATCAAGGTGTTGGCAGGTTTGATTTCTTCTAAAGCTTCCCTCCTTGTCTTGCAGATGGCAGCCTTCCTGCTGTGTCTTCACATGGTCTTTCTTCTGTGCTGGTGTATCCCCAATATCTCTCTGTGTGCCCAAATTTCTTCTTTTTAGAAAGACACTAGTCAAACTGGATTAGGACCTACACTAATGGCTGCATTTTTATTTAATTACTTATTTAAAGACCTTATCTTAAAATCCGGTTACATTCTGAGGCACTGAAAGTTAGGATTTAACATGTGGGTCTGGGGGAACATAAGTCAGTCCATATAGGAGCTGTGATTCAAACCCAAGCTGTATGACTCCAAAGTCAAAATCCTAACTATTCATAACAGCTCAGCTCTCCTGGGAGATGAGTCTCACACTACTCAGGGTAGTAAAACCACCAGCATTGTTAGACGTGCTTATCATCACCAGCAAACATGCAGTGGTCTCTACTTATCTGTGATATCTTCGGGATCTCCTCCAGGAATGAAGCCTTGAGCTCCGACCAATGACATTTACTGGCTTTATTACTTCCCCTATCATGTACAAGCAGCTGGCCTTAGAAGAAGACTCAGTGATGGTACCAGCTGGAGAATAACACATTTCTGTTTTCAGATGTTGTTTATTCAACCCTCGCTCATATCTTCTTATTCAACAAATATTTACTGAGTGCCTGCTATATTTCAGGAATTTTTATAAGCACTTTTGAAACATCAACCAATTTAACCCTTATAGTAGACACGAAGATGCTATCATTTTTACCTTATGGATAAGAAACCAAGGCTCAAGGAGATTAAGGAATCTGTGACCTATAGTTGCATCATTCAGGAAGTGAGGCCAGGGCCCAAGAAGGCAATTTGAAGAAGGAAACCTCACTCCTGTTCCTTCACTGGCACTTTAGACTTCCCTTCCTTGCTAGCTTTGGAACTTCCTTGCTAGCTCTGAAACTTTATCATTCCACTGACCTTTAGTTTCTTTTTTAAAAGAAGAGTAATCATTACTGTTAATTCTAACTTAATAAAGCTCTGCTTTCCTCCACTGTCATACATAACGTATAAGAGATGCAGTTGCTACCTAATCCACATATTTCTATCTAATCCACATATTTCACAAGAACAAAGAAATCTGTGAGTCTTCTGATTCAAATTTTGGTCTAGAAACTAAGACTTCATCTTTGAAATATTAGAAATAATTTTTGAAACCAAAGAGTAGGCAATAAAACCAGTACTAGGAAGAAGGAAGGGGTGGACCCAGAATGTTGAGGACTTCCAGGAATATAACATTGAACAGATAGGGTTGGAGTTCATGGTGCAACGAGAGCAAAGGAAAACAGCCAAAGCTAGCAGAGGTGAGCACGGTTCTTCTGTGAGAGCCCCCACAGAGCTGAAGTCCACCAGCGAGAGCAAAGAGAAGTCGTGCCTAAGGGGTCTGTGAAATCACTGCATTCAGGACAGCAGAAATGGTTGAAGATCTTGTCTGCTTCCCTTACTCAAAGTCATCAATGATTTCCAGCTAAATCTGGGAGCTGTTCTTTGGACACAGATAGGAATGGGATAAGACTCCTAGTAAAAGTATAAAAAGAATCAGAGCATCCTTGAGGAGTGTGGATATGCACAACAGCCAGGGATGGGGGATGAAGTAGAGAAGATAAATCAAGGAAGCTCTACCAAGGACAGAATGAAGTGCACTTAGCACCATCTGTGAGAGGAACCTTCCTTACCTTGGCACAGCCTGCTTCTCCTAATTGAATCCGACAGGAAAGCTGAACTAATAAGGGTATCCTGCCCTAGTCCTTAGGACCATAACCAACTCTCCCATTTATTAGATAGCAACTCAGAACACCGATACCAAATATGTTCTTCTGGCCAGCCTAGTTCATTATTTGCAAATATAAATAGACAGCAAGGGATCATTTGATTATTTGAGGATTACCAGATTATAAAACCCTGAAAGTGAAAGAAAGAATGGAATAAACTGAGCAATCAATAAGATGAAAGCAGAAATAATTCAAGAAAGAGAAAATTTGAAGTTAGAAGTAATATTCTTAGAGGAATTTTTAAAGCTATTGCATCCATCAAATAAGAACAAGCTGTTGTGAAAAAATTGAGATACCAATTAACTAATCAATTAATAAGAAAATCTTGTTACAAAATAAATTGGCCCAAAGAATCATTGATAGAGTTAAACAATAAAATAAAATTATCTGAAGATTAAGTTAGACATCAAGAAGATAAGGTTAGGAAAGTCTACTAGGACATAGATCAAAAAGAAAAAGAAGAAAAACATAAGGCATTCCAGAAGGAGAAAACAGAAACAATAGAAATGAAGTTATCAAATAAAGAACAGAGGTTTTAACTTCCTTGTGTAAAGACACATGACTGCTATGTGGGGTAGAGTGTATGGAAAAAGTCCAATATCTATGCACATTCAAATGATAAGCCTTCCAAGGTTTGAAAAAAATTCTAAAGTCCAGAGATTTAAAAAGTTCTTATCTACAAAGAGAAGACAATGAGATGTACATGAGATTTCCTGTCAGTAGTACTGGATTCCAGAAGATAATGGATGTCTTCAAAGTTCAGGGGAAATATACATTGCATATTAAAAATGCATTGAATAATAATTACATATTTTAAATATTTTTTGTTGATTCTCAATTTTTAGTATCAGCACAGTATACTTAATTATATGGGGAGAACAAAGTGTTGTTACGATAGACAGGATCATCATTAACAAAATTTGGGTAGTAGAGGTGGAGTGCAGAAGAAAGAAAATACTGTGAAAGTATTGGATTCCCCAGCTTTTAAACTGAGAAGTCAACAATTTGGTAAGCTGAAAAATTAAAAAATGGAGAACCATAAGGTATATTTTTAAAAATATAATTGTAACTACCAGAATAAATACAAAAGGAAGGTATTAATTATGAATAATTTCTCTGAGGAGTAGAAGTGTACTTTCCTATACCGTATGATTTTTACCATACATCATATTATGTATACAGACACATATATACATATGTGTATATATGTATAAGAATGATGTATGGGGGTGCCAGGGTGGCTCAGTCAGTTGAGCTTCTAACTCTTTGTTTCAGCTCATGTCATGATCTCAGGGTCATGAGATGGAGCCCCATCTTGGACTCTGCACTCACCCTTCCCCAACTTGTGCACACACACACACACACACACACACACACACATTCTCACTCTCTCAAATAAATAAATAAGTAACAATAAATAAATAATTTTAAAAGAATGATGTCTGAATAGTATCAAAATGGAGCAAAGGGAGGCATGAAAATTACTAGGAAGCTGTAGCTTTTGAGATCCACTAGGAAGCTGTAGCTTTTGAGATCCACTGCAGCTTTGATGACCTCAGGATGAAGATGATTTTGGATTGCATTGTTGTTGGGAGGTCATAGGTGAGCCCATAACTTCATGTACAGTGTTTAAGTAGTTTCAGAGAGGGACATCTCTAGGACTGTAGGCATAGGATGTGTGCATATCAGCTGAGCTGTGAATGGTCCTAGATGTTAGTCAATGTGCCTGCTATGACCCTTCCTCCATTGCTCATACTGCCCTACCCAGAATCCCATGTTGAAAGATGATAAAGTAGCATCAATGTTGGTCTTTCCCTTAGGGATGATCAGTAACCAGATTACAGTCATTCAGTAGCTTACTCATTGTCCATAATGTGACCTGGTAACTAGAGTTGAAAGAGTTTGGTGAATTCCTTTTCTTAGGAATTTGAACTCAGAATGTGGAAAGACTTGCCTGGAGGTGGACAGGGTCAGAGAGCTGCTAGAAAAGGTCTACAAACTGTAACCATGAGATCCCAGAGTCACTCAAGTCCACAGCTGTCTTACATTTCTAGCCCAAAGCTCTACTCTAATGCCTGTGCTTGATTTCCAAGGGGTTCCATCTCCTATAAGGCCATATGTACTCTTCTAATAACTACTCCTTTTACTTGAATTAGCTTGAGACAAACTCTTGCATGCAACCAAAATCACTCTAAATGAAAGAAATGATTGACAAGGGTTTCAATTTGCTTTCAGAAGGCAAGAGAGGCCTGGTGACTACTGTCCCCTGGGATAATAAGGTGAGCTCCACTTTGTGCACCCCAATCCTATACCACAAGAACTGGCTGCATGAGGTGAAACAATTTTTTGAGAAGAGTAGTTTGGATTGGAGATCTCAAGATAGTTCTCAAAGCTTTCAGTCTTCTTTTAGATAGATAGATAGATAAATTTATTTATTTATACTAGAGAGAAAGAGAGACCACATACATGAGAGGGAGAGAGAAGATCTTAAGCACACTCTGTGCTGAGCATACAGCCTTGAGGCAGGGCTCAATGTTATGACCCAGAGATCCTGACTCTGAGATCATGACTTGAGCCAAAACCAAGAGTCAGACACCCAAATGATGATTGAGCCACACAGGTACCCCTGCCTCCAGTCTTCTAAAATGAGCTTAGGAGAATTTTTTTTTTTTTTTTTAAATAACTTCAAAGTTCCATTTAATGACAGTTTTCTTTTTCAGACCCAGAGGAAATGGAGCCTATACTGACCTAAACCTTCAAAACAGAGAGCAGCAAAGATGTTTGGAAGCTGTTAGACTGACTTTCTTCCTTTCTTGTTAAACCCTTCTCCTGCAGCCCTTCCTAGGAAGCCTGAGAAAGAGAGAAACAAACCCTGACAGCAGGAAACTGGTCTGCCCAGCAGCCAGGCCTTGCCACTCTCCTGTTGAACACAAAACCTTCACAGAGTATGAATATCAAGCAAAGCCATTTTGTGAGCCTGATTGATCAAGATAAAGACAGGATCACTCTGTCATTGTGTCTGAACTGAAACAAAACATGAACATTGTCCTAACTGCCCAAACAGTCCCCTATCTAAGTAAGCTTTATTAAGACAACCCATTACAGAATTAACCCCACTTCCGGAGAGCATCCAATTAAAGTCAAGCCCTACTTTCTTAGTCCTCTTTAAAGCACCTAACACAAGCCCATATCCTTTCTAGTAAGTTCTCTCTAATCCTTCTAATATCTTCTTCCTGAGATGCCCACAGTTCTCCCTGGAGTGTGCTCTTTCTCCCTAAAAGACCAGTAAACCCAACTTGTTCAGCAACAGACGTATTCCTGATGGTGTTCAGCCTGAGGCTTTGACGGGTCTTCTGTTTGTCTGCTTCACTCTTAGTGTTACTTGTCCAGACTAACTTTTTTTGGTCCAGCAATAATCACCAGTGTTACTGAGTACTTTTTACCTGCCAGGTGCTCTGTATAGATTAACTCATTTGATCCTCTCAATGGCCCTATAAGTTAATAGGCTTAATAAGGAAATTGAGGTACAATGGTTATACACTACTAAGTGGCTGAGCCGGGACTCCAAGGCAGCCAGCTGGCCTGGCTCTAGGCTCCAATGTCCACACCACCCTGCCTCCCACTGCACTGGTACACTGTGCTCTTGTGTGTCACTGAATAGCGTGAGGTCACTGGTCACTATGCCATCACCCCACAATGAAAAGCACTATGATAAGAAGTCCCAGGAAATCACTGCTGGGTTTCCTGAAAAATATGGAAGAATACACACCCACAGGGAAAAGAAAATCTTCCTGACAATAGTATCAGAAGTAACTGAGCTTCTAAGCAACTGGATTTTTTTTACTTCATGAAAACACTAATCATATAATTCAGAGTTTTCAACCTAATTTTAAGAAAGGTAAGGGATGATCATAAGTTGAATAAACCTAACCAAGATACTTCTTTTGTGTTTTTCTCTCAGTTTTACTAATGTAAACATTACTAATGTAAACATCCCTGTTTGGTAGTAATATGACTGGAATTTCTTTTTTTTTTTTTTAAGATTTATTTATTTTTATTTATTTGACAGACAGAAATCACAAGTAGGCAGAAAAGCAGAGAGAGAGAGAGAGAGAAGGAGGCTCCCTGCTGAGCCGAGAGCCCAATGTGGGGCTTGATACCAGAACCCTGGGATTATAACCTGAGGGGAAGGCAGAGGCTTAACCCACTGAACCACCCAGGTGCCCCTGGCATTGCTTTATCTCCCCAGAAAGAAGGAGGCTGAGGTACAGAGTCTTAGAAGGCAATAATTAATATCTACTGAGATTTCAATAACTTGGTTTCATTTTATTTTATTTGTTTTTGTAATACCTTCTACCTCTGGCCTACTCTACTGGTTTTTCCATTTGTAAGTGATATAAAGTTTCATTTAAAAATTATTTCAGTAAAAATTTGAGTTCATTTAAAGAAAAGTGTCAAATAAATAGTGGTACAGGCAGTAGGGAAACAAGGGAACAGAAATCATGAAGGGTGTTTTAGGAAACCCTGACTTCAGTTTCCTCTTCACCTTGGATGCTAGAAAGACCAGAGTTGAATTCATTGGTCATTGATCTCAAGGGTGCCTTCCCAGCTGCATGAGTTGCTCCCACAAGTCCAACCCCTGGCTTTATCCTCTCCTTCCTTCCTCTGTCTCCCCTCTGCCTTCCTGCCTTGCTAACCTCCAACTTTCAGAAGAAATTCCTAGAGGTGGGGGGTGGGGGGGGGGAGTGAGAGTAGGGACGACATAATAAAGAACATCTCTTTGCTTTGATAACACATTGACCAAAGAGTGGCAGTAACCCGGGCTACCCACTCCTTAAACGAGGTGCAGGGACCGCTCTCAGAAAACCCCCATCTGATTTCCTCTAGTCCTGTGAAGTTTCATTCTTCAAACCGCGCAGGAACAGCGTTTCCAAAACTGCTTGGACAGCGGATTCTTTGGCCCTCCTCCGTTCCAGCTTAGAGTTACTATGACAGCTTGTTCCCATAAGAAGTGTGAGTGAATCAAACTACTTCGCTGGAAAAGCCAGGGAGGAGATGGCACGGATGCGTCCTCCTCCCCCCTCTCAGGCTATGTAGCACCTCGACCCTCACTCCACCCTATCTCTGGGAGTCGGGAAGTTTTGGAGGACACCCTGCGAGGGTGGGATGGGGTAGATTGCAGGGTTGGAGCCTGGCTCCCGGGATTGAGAAGGAGATGGGCAGCGCCGGGGAATAACGCCCCGGAGATCCCGGAGGCGCAGCCCCAGAACTCCCCAGCAGTCTAGACAGGCTGGGTTTAGATTCTCCCCTCTTTGAGAGTTGTCAGGAAGTTTGGGGGAGGGGCGAACCGCTGTCTCCAGTTCTCCCTGCTCCGGAGGCTGAGGAGGGACGGCAGCAGCGGCGGGTCTCGAGCTGTCAGGTTCCCGCCCACGGGCGGGCTCCGGGGCTCCCGAAGGGGCCCGCGGGGGCGCAGGCGGGGGTCTGGGGGCCGCGGGCAGAGCGCGCGGGCCGGCATGGAGGGACTGGTCCTGCTCAACAATCTGGCCACCCGGCTGCTGTTCGTGCTGCACTCTCTGGTTGGGGTCTGGCGAGTGACCGAGGTGAAGAAGGAGCCGCGGTACTGGCTGCTCGCGCTGCTCAACCTCTTGCTCTTTCTGGAGACCGGGCTCACCCTCAAGTTCAAGCGCGGCAGAGGCTACAAATGGTGAGCGCACCCCGGGAAAGGGAGGGCGCGCGGAGTCCCTGGGCACTGTTCCCTATGGCATTCGCCAGCAGCCCAAGAGCCAGTCTCCCCGCAGCCCGCCCATTTCTTACTCGGATTCTGACCCTTTGTCCTCGCCGGGAGCTTCCTAGGAGCGCGAGATGCTTGCGCATCTCTGGGACACGCCGCAGTACCTCAGGGTCCTTCCTGTTCCAGGGCAACACAGGAAACGCTCAGTCTCTGCCCGGTGTCACCCAGTCCCAGGTTTGGCAACTTGGAAGATGTGAAAAAAAGAAGGGAAAAGCTTGCCTTCTCTGTGGAAGGTGCTCCAGAGCGGGGGAGTCGTGGGGCAGGGGAGATGTTCCTGAGCCCAGCTTCCCGAACTTAGGGTGTGTGGGTGTGCACTCGTTAATCTCTGCCTGCAGGTGGGGGGATGCCTTTCGCTGAGCACAAGCGACTTTTGAAAGAGCTTGTGTGCATAAAACAGTCGCGTGGGGCAAGAAGCTCCTCGAAGCACTTCTGTGCCGCTCTGCATAAGCTTCAGGTGCCGCAGGTTGGTTCCGTGGGAGCTTGGTTAATGCAAGTTCACCTGGTCAGAGAAGGGTTGCCACACTGGTGGAGGGACGAGCAAGATAGGTTCAAACTTAACCTCAACCTGCAGGAACGACAGGCTCTGTGTGATGTTTTATTCCCTCCCGGAAGACTTGACTGGCAATAGAAGAGTTGAGAAAGAGAGTTTCTTGCCATTTACAAAGAGTTTCCACCTCCATCCCTCCACTCCCAGTAGATTTTCATACAAACTTCTCCAAGCTAGGCTTCTTCCTGCATTAATTTTTAAAAAGAGTAAGACTACAGTCACATAAAAATTCAGTAAAATTATACTATACATTAGTTTAAAAAAAAAACAGTAAGGCAGTATTTTCACATATGTCAGTAGTTTTAAAAATATTTAATGCTGGAAGAAAATATTATTAGTTAAATCAAAGAATTACATACACAAGGACATTATGGTCAGCCACCAACCATATTAAGGGGGGGATAAAACCTCCTATCTACAATTTTGCATATTAAACTGCAAAAAGCTTTGTATTTTGTGACAGTCCAAGGGTGAGAATGTGTTGTTGTGTCTCTTAAGATTATGTGAATCTTGCTTAAATTTTCCACTTTTAAAAATTACCAGAATTATCAGTGAAAAAATTATTCAGGTAGAATCCTAATGTAATACAATAAGGATGGAAATGTTACAACCCCTCCCCCCACCCTATGATCAGCTTATTAAGGAGGAGAGATCTGAAGTACTTTCCAATGTGTCCTTTAAAAACCTCAAAAAAATGGTCATTAGCTTCCCCAATAAGCCAATAAGTTAAAAAAACAGAAGGGGAGAAGAATGTTCACCCTGCAGGCCATATGAGATTTATTTCATTTTTACTGAGCAGCTTTGCAATGCTAAGGTAGAAAATATCTTCATAGCAGGAGCCTGCAATCTGAGGCTAAAAAGTGTTCCATGGAACGTAGTTCTGTCACCAACCAGCACAGCTTCTGGAAGAAAGGTCAGCCTTAAAAGGGGGACCAACCCAATGGTCCGTGAAATATTCTCCCTTGTGCTCCAAGAGTAGACCAGAGGCCTTCACTCATGTTAAGTCAGAATTCCCAACCAGTTATGTAGAAATACTATAGCCCATTGAAACTTTACCTTCATGTCTATACCATCACTGGCAGCTGATTACAACTATGAGAGGAAAAATGATTGGGGCAAAAATAGGTGATCAATGTATAGAATTAAATAGGAAACTAGGGACCTTTCCGTGTGTAGTGTGGTCTCAAAATCAAAAGGAAAATGGAGCAATGGAGCAATACTTATTTGCTCTGAGGCATTGGGCATGTTACTGAAACTCTCTGACCCTCGGTTTCCTCATCTATAAATACTTATAGGTCATTATAAATTAAATGAAATAATATATTTTATGGTTGATGAATAAAAAAGGAATTATTTTTTTAAATACTAGGATTTCTCTCTTTTCTTCTTCTTATTAAAAAATATTATGAGTCAATTGGACACATTTTCTGTCTGTACAAGTCCAACAACTTTACTTGAGGGACTGGCCAATAAACCATTGGCTCAGAATCAAAAAGTAGAAAAAATTTCTCACCTTTATTTCAGAGCAGGCCATGATGTACACTGTATATTTTAGCATTTATTGAAAAAATTGTGCTGGCTTAATATCTAAACTAATATTTGAAAATAAGCAAAGAAAATAGTAGATTTGACTTATAAAATTTCAAGAACTGAGTCTTTGTAAATGATCTAAATAAAAATGTGATGAATAATGCTTTGTTCTACTGATATTACTAAATGCTTTGTTCTGCTGAGCCTGAAAATGTGGTCATTTTTGTGGTGGACAAAGCTCATACACTATTGTCAGTAAGTTTGAGGGGGAAAAAAATCAGAAGATAGGATGCTGAAAAAATATAGACAATTATCCATGTATAACATGGTAACAATTAAAAAATATTTGATTTGAGACATATTTCATTGCTGGGTGGAAGTTCTCTGAGTAAGGCAAGGCATGACTTCTTGTTATTTTTGTGTGATTAAAAAAACAATTTCCATCAGGAAATCAAGACTGATGAAGTAAAAACAAAAACAAAACAAAACAAAAAAACCCAAGTAAATATGACAGTATCTAGATCTTTCTATAGAAAAAATATAAATATATAGATTTATGTACAGATCTACATATTGTATACCTTTTGATCCATTGGTCTTATAATCTGGAATCTACCCTATAGAACCCAAGGTGGTCATATGTAAAGACATATATACGAAAATATTAATTTCCATCTTGTAGTAAGTAAAAAATAAACCTAAAAACAACCTGATTAGCCATCAAAAGACTGGTTGAAAATTGTTAATATACCCATACTGTGTATATTTTGTTGGTATTAAAAGTGATGAGCTGGAATTTAGCTATTGACCTAGAAAGATGCCTATGACATATTGTCAGGAGAATAAAGTTACAGAATTATGTATACTATGGGTTAATTTTTTAAAAGGACTTGTAAAAGAATTATCCTTTGTATCAGTTGGATACATTATCCATTTACAAGTTAAGAAGAAGAATAAGGTGAAACCTTTCCATACTTAAAATCAATCAACCAGTCAAATAATGCCTGGATGGTAGATGAAGCTCCATACATACAGGAGGTGAACATTTCTTTTCCAGAGCATCAAATCTATGACCCTCATTTAGATTACTCTGGTCTATTCTGAACATTGTGCTTTTTACTAACTTTTGCACCTGACCCCACATAAATCAAACCCACAGAAATCATGGAACGATACATTGAGCTATAGAGGAAAATGTGAAAAAAAATTCCTGAAACATAGCAAACATATTACACTTGTCAAAAGAATGTTTCTTTAGCTATCCTTTGGAAAGGAAACATGGAACTAGTGCTGCTGAGCTCAGCCGTCCAGGGACAGCAACATTACGTCAACACTCATAACTTTCAGTTGGAGAAGTTTAATTTGTTGGAATCCTATAGGATAGAGAGGGTAAGCCAATGACACATCCCTTGTCAAGCCCAATAAATGTGTGCTGGTGTAATTTGCTCACTTTCACCTGGCATTTATTAATTTCACATGAACATTCACTTACATTCCTATACGATGGAGATTAGTATTGCTTGCTTTTTTGTTTTCTTGATTTTATTTTCTATTATCCAGGTAACAGTCTAATAGATCTATGAATTGCCATTTAGGTAAAGTCAAACACAAGACAATGTTTCTGTTGCTTATTTGCCAATACCAATAAAATATTTCTCAGAAGTAAGAAAAAGGACCAAGATTGTGAAAAGTTTGAAGCCTGTTTACTTGAAAGGAGGCAGTATCCTCAAATCTAAGTTGGATTTATTGGCAAAAAATATTCATTAAGCCTTTAGATTTCCTCATCAGAATTTAAGAATATAAGGTAAATATAATTGAGTTAATAAAAGACCTTACCTACCTGGTCAACTTTCTTCATTATATCTCTTTACTATTTCCTTTATTGAGCTTAACCAAATGTCTATTTGTTGAATTGGGTACAATTATTGAACTTATTGGGTACAATAAGTACATATGATACTATGCTAGACTCTGTGTGAACAGGCAGAAAGAACAGAAAACCAAAATATTTGAGGTTTTAAATTTAAGGGTAGCATTCTGATTAAGTGCTCAAATGTGTAGGAATAATTATGAATAATTTAGCATTTGTTGATGATCAGGCTCTTTCGTCCTACACAGACTATTCCATGTGATCCTGACAGCAGCCGCACTGATTTTCTGTTTCTCTGTTTTTCCCCATTTTTAGATGAGGAAACTGAGGCACAGAGTTATGAAGTCATTTTATTCACAACTCCTTAGCTGGCAATTGAAGGAGCCGGTTATCAAGAGTCCAACTGTTTAGGGGAGAAGGAATGTGATGACGTGTATGGGGTGGGGTGAGTAGGGCGTTTGAGCTGGAACAGGAGATAATGGGTAAGAGACAGGAGTGCAAAGGCTGTGTAGTTAAAGATGTCCTGAGGGAGGGGAGTGTAGGAAACCTTGAGCAGATTTTTCTGGAAAGCCTTATCAGTCTTCATTCAACAAACGTATATGGACTAGCTAATGGGTATTAGACACTGAGTGTCAAGAGTATGGAGGGGGAAAAAAAACAGGTAAAATTCTTCCCTGAAGGAACTCACGTTTTAGTCCAGGGACTCAGAAAATAAAGAAGTCAATAAGAAACAAGGGAGCTAATAAGTAACAAAGAGGGATCTCAACTCTGGAGGCCTAAGTGGTAGCAGTCACAGAGGGATAAAGGAGCGGGGGGCGGGGGGGTTCCCACTGGGTGGTTAGAGAAGCCTGGCTGAGAGGAGACATCTGAGGTTTGTCTGTTTAGAGAGGAGAAGGAGTCAATGTGGGAATAGCCAGGGCAATGAAAAAAGGGAGAGAGAAAGGCCAAGTGTGCCCTGGGACATTTCTGACATAATCCCCAGAAGACAGATAAAACTGCATTTCTTTTCTCTTCTTTCAGGTCTCTACTCTTCCCCAGGTCGTGAAAAATTCCTTTTAAATTTTATGTTACCATATCTCATTTGAGACACCATGTGTTAGACAGTGTATGGGTGGCCCCAACTACAAATAGGAAAGACAAAAGGGGAGTCAGAAGAGATTCTATCCTAAAAGGATTTCAAATTCAAACCAATTTTGTAACAAAACAAACAAACAAACAAAACACCTCAGTGTAGTCTGTTCTGAATACTCAATTGTATTTAGGAGGCTCAACAGCAGAAGTGGAAACACAGACTTGACAGAAACCATACAAAGCCTAACCTTGAACAAGTCTTGGGTAGTGTAGGAGAATCTTTGTCATTCTGTAGTATTTGACAATGTGTATCTTCCTTCATCAAAATTGTTTAACCAGTGAGAAAGTTGGGAAATAAAAGCACTCTTCTCTTGCTGATCTTTTCAGATATCAGGGAGGATGAAAGGGAGAGATTTAGAAGGAGACCCTGTGATTTCCATATGGCCATCTTGGACAATGGAAATTCTCCCAGCAGATAGACTATTTCTCTTATTGTTCGCACTTGCTGTCCAGATTTCTTGAAATCTCTCTTTAGCTTTTAAGTTATTCTAGGAACACTTTCCACTGTGCTTTGGATTTATCAGCCCTGTCTGAAGCATGTATCCAGAGTTTTATAATATTCATTGTCTTCGCAGGTTGCATGTATGTGTTTTTATATCCTGAGCCTTGAGTTCAATGCACAAGGATGACAGGTTTGCATCTGTTTTGGAAGCACACATTGAATGTCATCAGCAAATGATTTTGTTTTTAGTGATCTGACTCACGGTTTAGGAAGAAGAGTCTTACCTTAACTTGAATTAGTAAAATGCTTCCCTCCTAAGAAATTGTCATATTTTCTTATTTTATTTTGCAATGGTCTTGGGATCAAAGCAATAATTATGTCTGCATTTAGAATGGGAACCCCAGGAAACCGAACCATTAAGGTGATGTCCATGCTTTTTTCAAGAGTATGTTCAACATAGACATTTAGAACTAAAAATTAAGGTTCTAGTATTTTGTAACTTCTTATACTTGACAGAGAGAAAAACAAAGTGCAAATTGATGTGGGCAGCTCCCATGAGCTCATGCTCAATTTCATGCATTTCTCCTTCTCATGCAGTGCCATTATTTGCATACGGCATCAGGACAAATCTGAATAGTTTAACTTCTTTTCCAACAATGGAAATTTCACCTTTTACTCAAGGTCACTTCACTTCTCCTCATGTGCATGACCCTCATTACTCCAGAAATTTCTCTGGAGTACAGGTATCAGAAGGGTGAGACTTAGGGGATATAAGTTTTGGTTTTTAAAAAAAAAAAGTGTATTATTTTTTTTCTTTTTTTATTGAGATACAAGTCACATATCACACAGTATACCCTATACCTTAACTAAGGTATACAATTAAAAAATATATATACAATTAAACTTTTTTATCATTTTTTTTTCTTTTCAGCGTAACAGTATTCATTGTTTTTGCACCAGGTGGTGGGTATTAAGGAGGGCAGGTATTGCATGGAGCACTGGGTGTGGTGCAAAAAACAGTGTTTTGTTTTTTGTTTTGTTTTGTTTTTAAAAACAGGGGTTTTTATATGCAGGTATTGAAAATTGAACTTTCTTTGAAAGTCACATTGAAGTGATATTAAGGACACACAGATTATTAGTATAAAATGCCAGGGTGGGGTTGATTTGGTTTCTTTTCTCTGAATACAAACCTACAGTAATTGTTTAGAGAAGAGTCTTGTATTTTATCTTCAGTTTGTCCAACTGATTTTTAAAAGACCATGGAGATATAACTGACTTAATGTTGTATGCTTATTAGAATAAAATTAGTATTCTTTAGGGGGAGGAGTCCTCTCTACTATCAGCCTTGCTGCCAGTCCTGGTCGGGTCCTTCCAGTATTCCTTTGCTTTTGTAGGTCCCTGATTGAGCTTCCTGGCTCACAAACCTGTTTTAATCTGCCTCGAACAGCCTCCTAATAAATTGGCTGTGCCATTTTCTGACAGTCCGTTCATAGTAGTGATGAGCATGATGATGAAGGTGATGGTGATGGTGACAATGGGGGTGGAAACTGTTATCAGCTACTGAGTACTGACAATGCTCCAAGCCTGCTTCCTATCCGTTATGTCAGTGATCCTCACGAGGACCCTAGACGAGAGCTTTACTCTTTATTACCATTTGATGAGGAGGATGCTGCTGCTTAGCAAGGCTCCACCTCTTGTCTAAGGTCACAACTAATTATACTAAATCACAGAACAATTCCCAGCATCTGGTTAGTGCTCCCATTTATTTATTTTTTTTCTGTTTGCATGTTTTATTTCCATTTCAGAAAGTGCGTTATAAAAGAGAAGGGAGAGAGCGCTCACATTTATTGAGCCGGGAGCGTACATGGCCCACATTACCTCATCCGGTCCTCGCTAGAGCCCCGGAGGCACTATTCTTGCTTCCACATGCGCAGAAGGAAGCAAAGGCTCAGAGGCATCTTCATCCCAGCTCTGAACGCCATCAGCTGATTTCTTGTGCTCTGCATTCAATAAGCAGACTGGGGTTTATCTGTGGAAAATACAACTACATAGATTTTTAGGATCAAGGATTCCCGATAGCGGGCAAAGGGTCAAAGTATTTTGTCTTTTTCAAAATTGGGGTGACTTGACAATGAGCAGTGGGATGATTTTGCTTAGAACGGAATGTAGAGGAGTCAGGCTACACATGGACATGGCTCAGAGACACTCTTGTACAAGTAGACATGCTTGGAAAGCCAACACAGGATATAAAACAAAACAGAAGAGGGAAAATCCTCGAGCGTCTGTATTTTTGTTCCTAAGGTGAAGAAATAAGCTCCTCTACAGAACAGAAATAAATACCACTGTCTTTTATAGAATGAAATGAGTTACAGCATTACATAAATAACATCCATCATGCATTTTATCCTCTCAGAGACCATTAAAATTCCTGTAGTCATTAGCACTTAGGTTCACTTAATCATTAAACAATCAGTTATTGTACTAAGTGCTATAATGATGTTCTTCTCAAGGAATATAAAATACATGCAGTTATATGAGAACAGGAAAAAAACCACACCCTGAAGAACCAAATAATTTTCCACAAATTAAGTCCAAGACTGAAGAATGTTTGCAGAATAAAGATACAATCATTACAGTAGGCTTGTTAGACAAGGGAAACTTCTCAGGTAAGTGATTTATGTACTGGCCTTTGTAATAGCTGGGGGTTTTACAAGAGTGCAGGAAAGAGAGAAAGGTTTTTCAGGTTGGGGGAATATCATGACGGCAGCACTTAGGGTTTTAGTTGGAACCAATTCATTTAAGAAGATGTTGTGATTTTCTTTGCCTCAGAAATTTTACAAGAGAAATAGTACATAGATCTTAAAATTGATGCATATTTTGTTCCTTTAAATTGTTTAGTCATATTGAAGCATACTGCTGCGTTTTGAATGTGAACAGCTTCAAATTTAATAAAACTTATTCTTGCTTTAAATATACTTTGGGAAATTTAAAAAAAATATATTTATTTATTTATTTGACAGACAGATCACAAGTAGGCAGAGAAGCAGGCAGAGAGAGAGAGGGAAGCAGGCTCCCTGCTGAGTAGAGAGCCCGATGCGGGGCTCGATCCCAGGACCCCGGGATCATGACCTGAGCCGAAAGCAGAGGCTTTAACCCACTGGGCCACCCAGGCGCCCCTACGTTGGGAAATTTTTAAGTGAAGAATGTATTACTAATTTTGCCACCAGTTTATATCATAATTTGGGAATATGACTTTATTAGAAAAACAACTGGCAATAACAGTGAAAATTACAATGAAGAGACCTACTATTCACCTCCAGAAGTATTCTCTTGGCAAACCCAAACGTAGGCGTTTGTGAAGGGCTTTCACAGCATAAAGAAGGGGCATTCCCAGCCCACATGAAATTCATCCAGTCTCCTGTGATCTTGTACTTCACCTGTTCTCCTAGAAGATCACGGAGAACACAAACCAATCAACTGATTTGGGTACCAATTAAATCATGGTCAACCCTTACTCAGTTTTCCTTTCGGAGGGAGCTCTCATGAACTTACGGCCCATTGGTATGGCCTCCTCCCCTGCCTAACAGGCAAACACAGGCAAAGGCTGTGGGAGGGTGAGCTGCTTAAGAAGACAGACGGGGGGATATCTGGGGTTGGATCCATGTCTTCCATGTGTGCAGGGTTCTGTGTTCTGCAAGCCTATCTTCAGGTGTGTGTGGAGGCTGTCATGCCAGCTGCTCTTCCCAGCGTGGACGGACACCAAGCCGCTGCTGAACAGCCCAGAGGGAAATCGCGGATGTTAAGGCCCACTTAGACAAAGTAGTCTGTGTGAAAGGAGAACAGACAATCCTTAAACAGTTAGACACCGTTTGGGGGCTCATGAAAGGGTATCTTGACCTAGTTTCTTGATTCCATGAAAATAGGCCTATTATTATAAAGTGCTCTGGAAATTTTATTGAGGACACTCAAAGCAGTTTAATATGAGACTGTGAAACTTAGGTGTAGTATCCTTACAATTCCAGTCTGGCTTTCTACCTTAGGAAATACTGAGGAATGAAGTGCAAATAAAACCGTGATCCACACCGAAGTCATCTTGGAACCGTAGTTTTGTTTCTCTTAAATATTATCTATTTTCAGATCTATGCGTATGGTTAGAAGACTAGAATCCTCACTGTTCGCAGAGAGAAAAGCCGTACAGGGTAGTGGGGATAATATGGTTAATTTTTCTATTTGCTGATATATATTATAATACATTTCGAAAAAGGAACAAAGGTTACTTCCCAATAAGAAAATAGTAACTGTCATTTTTTGAAAAAAGAAAATGGAACCCTAACTGTAGACTAATGATGAGATAAAGTAAATAAGATGTCTTGTAGGGCTAAACTGCTAAATGTCATGACATAATCATTTCGTGAAGAACACTGTAATTTGTTGAAATGACAACTTTGTATGATTAATATTTTATTTTTGGATGAAACAAACAAACAAAAATGAGGATAGTTCTTTAAGAGCTCAGGGCAGTGTCTAGCAGGTAGCAAGACCTTTAACACATTTGATTAGTAAACAAATGAGTACATAAACAAATGGATAAAAAAATGCTTTAAGAGGTTGCTCCTGCCATGTACTTCAGAGAAAACTGGTGGGTTGGATAAGGGCTGTGGTTTAAAAACCAAAACAAGGGGTGCCTGGGTGGCTCAGTTGTTTAAGCACCTGCCTTTGGCTCAGGTTATGATCTCAGGGTCCTGGCATCAAGTCCTTCATCAGGCTCTCCACTCAGTGGGGAGACTGCTTCTCCCTCTCTCTGTCTATAGCTCTTTGTGTGTGTGTACTCTCTCTATCAAATAAATAAATACAGTCTTTAAAAAACTTTATAAATAAATGAATAACAAAACAAAAACACCAAACTTCTTGGAAAGAAAGAGTATCTTTTGAAAGGTTTTAATTTGAAGAAAAAAAAAACTAAGCAACAAAATTTATCATTAAACTATTAATGTTGGGAACCTTTTGTCTTCTGACAGGATAGTGGTAATTTGTATCATAGTATATTTGAGCCTCTAAGGCCAAATAGCTGATTAGTATAGTAGTAAGGTGTTACACACTTTCTAAAAATTTCCTACTTGAACGTGTCTTATGAATTTATCATGTTTATCAGTTTTTGTTAGCTTATTAATAAATAGTATATCTTATTTTCATAAACAAGTATCCAGAAACCTAATTTATTTCTGGATTGGCTAGCCCCCTCTATGGTTTTAGACTTTATACAAAATGCTTGGCATTGGCTTACTTCTGATGCTGTTGACATAAAGTCTGGAGTAAAATTATTTTGTAGCTGTTAATAAAAGGCATGCAATCTGATTAATTACACAGAAAAAGGTACGATCAGGCATAGTTTTTAATTTTTAGAGCTCAGATTCTCCTGAATCTGAATGAGACTCAGAGTCTCAGTTTCAGATTCTGAAACTGAATTGCATAGACAACACATGATCAAGAATCAACTAAAAAGTAATGGCTGGAATGTTACCTTGGAATATTAAATCTTTCATAGTAGCAAAACAATATTAAATTCATGTAAGAACAGAATAATTAGTTTCCCTCAAAAAACTTTTGATAAGAATCAACTAATGTGATATATCAGGAAGAGGTTTCTAGTCAAACAAGCAATAGAGTGTGAAAAAAATAGAAATTTTAAATCAACCAGGACCTTACCATGTCAACAAATATTTGTGGAGAACACACAGCCAAGTACTGTGGGAGGCACTGAGGATATAAGGATGAACACACAACTTTGGTGCTTATACTACTTACATTTGCTGGGAGACAGTTAAGTGCCAGGGAACACTCACACATGTGCACATATATAATTTTAAATTTCGAAGATCTACAGGGTAATAATGAAGAATGCTATAGGACAAGTATAACAAGGAGATCTAATTTAGACTGGAGGACCAGGAAAGTTCTTCCACAGGGTCTCATACACCTGACATGAACTACGAGAAGGAAATAATCAGGTGAAGAGTAGGGGTAAAGAGATGTTTCAAGAGAGAAACACATGTGTGAAGTCCTGAGTTGGGAAGGTACGTAGGTTTTCTCCAGAACCGAATGAAAAACAATGTTATGGGAGCACAGTGAGGAAAAATGGCAAGCGGCAAAGCCCAAGAGGTAGGCAGGGCCCTGACTGTGCAGCATTCTGTAGGCCATTGTGGGCAAATGACCCGTGCAAACCATGACTGGATGACAGGATTGGCCTTAGCATCAAATGTGGAGTTAAGGATATTGATGTCTTTAGCAGTGCAAACAATTTCCTCTGATTCAAGAGGTCTTAAACAGGTTTCATTTGGGGAATTTTCATTTGGGGAATTGACAATAGGATTGATTGTGAGTTATTTATTTGAAGAAACAGCCTTCTAACCTGGCATCCTCTGGTCCTCTTTAGGTGTAGGTCTTGAATATGTAGCTATGAGTTTACTTGCAGAGCTGAGCCTAGGTAAGGCAGCAATGTGCATGTGTTGAGCCATACACTATCAGGCCCATGGCACACACTCTCTCTTCTCATCCTCACAACCATCCTATGACCTGGATATTTTATCTCCGTTCTATAGATGAGGACATTGACTCATAGGGAAGGTAGCAAATTTCCACTACCTTGGAAGATGTGCCTTGGAACAGGTGATTCAAATCTGGGTCTCCTAGGTTTGTGTAGTAATTCTTCTCAGGCCACAACTCCAGGGGTGTACTTGCTACTGGATCTCCTGAAATGGGAATAAAAAAGGTCTTTGTAGATGCCAGTACCCTCCATGCCCTCCATTTTATTCATAAATTCAGGCACTGAAGCATTTTTAAATTTATTTATTTGACAGAGAGAGATCACAGTAGGCAGAGAGACAGGCAGAGAGAGAGAGGAGGAAGCAGGCTCCCTGCTGAGCAGAGCGCCCGATGCAGGGCTTGACCCCAGGACGCCGGGGATGGTGACCTGAGCCGAAGGCAGAGGCTTAACTCATTGAGCCACCCAGGAACCGCTTAAGTATTTTCTTAATAAGCGTTTATTAAAGACTTAGTAAGACATCTGACATCACTGAGAAGAAGAAAAGATGAACGAGAAGAAAGAAGAGAGGGAGATAAATGTAAATAAGACAGAATCTGCCTTCAAAGAGCCTGTATTAGGAAAGCTAAGGCTAATACACACATAATCATGAAATAGTGGAGAATGTGTTGTTAGGTCACAAGGGAAATATAAGCTAAGATTAATTCCTACTATGCCTCTGAAATACAGGTAGGATGTTGATGGCTGGAGAGGCAAGAGGAGAGCGTTCCAAAACAGACAGTCATAATTTGGAGGGACGTTTCCTCTAAAGTCATTTCAGAACCTCTCTTCAGATTAATCAAGCTGACGGAGCATGGAACACTTTGTTCTTAACAGGGATGAACGGTCCAACAAAACATATGCTATATGTGGCTGAAATGTATTCCTCATATCGAAAAAATAAAATATATTTAGACATGTTTTAATACTTCCCTAGATAAGAGGGACTTATATTTTCTCCATAAGTTTTGTTGTTTTAATTTCAGCTGTACAACTACTGTTGCTGACTACAGGGGAGTTAGAGAGGAAGGACAGGAGGAAGTTCTGGGTGGTGATTTGTTCTTGATCACTTAGGCATGCTATCCACATCCCCAGTAACTCTTCTGGAAGCCTCCTGAAATTCCAGCAAATCCTCTCTGGTATAGGGTTAGGAGGGTGGAACATATGGGGAGAAACGCTACGGACTAAGTTGAATATGGTAAATTCCTAGACTCTCAGCCTGATACCTTCTTTCTACCCCCTTCTCACCTATGTCGAAAAAGATTATGAAGACAGATTAAAGTGAGGGGAACTTTGTAGAAAACATTTTGTTCTGAGGATGTAGTGCAAGAAGAGAAACGGGAAGTGGAAAAACTAGAATACGGAGGCTTTGAATGTCCGATTATGGAATTTAGACGTTCTGTGGCAGGTAATATAGACAATCTCAGGTCTTAAAGTTTGTTGTTGTTTTTGTTTTTTAGGTTTGTTTTTGTTTTTAAATATCTAGATTCCTAATTAGAGGCAATACCTTGAAATAGGGTAGTATTTTTTTTCCAATTATAGAAATCATTCTTATGCATACAAGATGTTAAATGTTGTTTGTTTCATGTTGAACCTCTTTCAAGAGTTATTATATGGTCAGTCCATGGTTTCCCTGGATATTATTGTTATGATATTTTTAGGGGAGTCAATCCCAAAATTAATTCCTAGAGAGTCAACAAAATTGCAATCCAGTCAACATTTGACATAGCCAAATAAACATTTACATATTCCAAATGTCCTTGCAATTGGAATTCATTTCCTTTCTCAATCTCACAAAGGAAATACTCTCTCCTGATGTTTCCCTTGATATGTAAGGCCAAGGAATAAATTTTCCTTATTTTTTTTTTAAATTTTTTATTTTTTATAAAAATTTTCCTTATTTTTTTAAAATTTTATTTACTTATTTGACATAGACACAGGACGAGAGAGGGATCACAAGTGGGAGTGGGTGAGGGAGAAGCAGGCTTCCCGCTGAGGAGGGAGCCTGATGCAGGGCTCAATCCCAGGACCTTGGGATCATGACCTGAGCAGAAGGCTTAACGACTGAACCACCCAGGCACACCAAGTTCTCCCTATTCTTTTAAGAGTATGTTCAACATGGGGGCTTTTGCTATCTCTCTGTCGCCCAGCCATCTTCCAAGTCAGATTTCAATAATATCATGAGCCATAACCTTTTGTTTCAAAATTGGTTCTTTGCAGGAAATCAAAGGTGGAAGAGTATCTATATGAAATATTGATTTTTTTTAAAAGACCTCACTTTCTTTTGTTCTTTCTCCCTTCTTTCCAAAAGCTGAAATGTAGTATTAGTGAAATTGTTAACAGTCTTGAAAAAGCCCATTCTAGATGCTGTCTTCCATTTAGGTTTGCTCACTTTTCTCTCCTGGATTATGATAATATGGTTTTAATACCATTTCATCTAAAGTAATTCTATTTGTTGAGCAATTAACATTTCTGTTTTTCAAACCATTTTAAACCATCACATGCATATACTTAAAGTATTTTAATAAAATTATATTAACTCACAATGTTTTTCTTTGAGATGGCCTATAAAGCAATAGTCCTATCTAAAACGATAGAGGTGCAATTTTAAGAAATAAATTTGGAAAGTATGTTACTTTTTTCTTGTTTTGAATTTCTAAAGGCATATTTTTATTATATAATGTCCTATAAAATACTAATAATAGTTATCTATTATGGAATACCCACCTCTGCCATGCACTGCTTTAAAGAAAGTGTAATAAAGACCTCTATGAGATAAATGGGACCACTCTGGACTAAACTGTGTTTCCCAAAAATTTGTATGCTGAAGCCCTAACCCCCAGTGTGACTCTATTTTGAGATATAGCTTTTAGGAATTTATTACAGGTAAAAGATGTCATAAGGGTAGGATCTTAATCCATTAAGATTGGTCAACTTTTAAGAGGAGAAGAGAGTGATCTCTGTCTCTCTCTGCTTGTGATGTGCATGCCCCAAGGAAGGGCCATGTGAGGCCAGGATACAGCAAGAGGGTGGCTATCTATAAACCAGGAAGGGAGACCTCACCATGCTTCCAACCTCCAGAACCATGAGAAAATAACTATCTGATGTTTAAGCTACCCAGTCTGTGGTATACTGGTATGCTATTAAGTGACTGTCTCCATTTTGTGGACTAAGAAGCAGACAGAGCCACTGGTATCTGAACCTAAATATGTTTGACTATAAAAGCTCACTTTTTGGACTACCCTCTGAATTTTAAGCCAGCAAATAATGAATATAGATAGCCTTTTAAAACAATACCAAGCACTTCATCTGTTGTTGTTTCTTTGCATTTTAATTTTTACTAGGTTTCTCAGATATCACAAAGTCAGTTGATTTTGTTCATTCCTATTCATTATCATCTGATTTTTGTCTTCTAGTAGGATGTTACTATTTGGGCTTTCAGAATTCCAGGTTAATATTTAAAAATGTAGCTAATCTTCTTGAAATTGCAATGTTGAAAAAATCCAAGAAGATTTACTATTGCTGTATTTGCTTGTTGTAAAACATATTAAATACAAAATATCCAGTTTTGTGCCTGAAACTAGTTGGCAGTGTCCCATTAAGCCATATTAAAATTAACTTCTATTAATTGGATTAGAAATTCAGTGAGAATGACAGCTGCTAGTGCCTTTTGCAGTTACTTTGTTTCTCTACAATCCATATGGCAGAAATCACATAATGCTTTTATCCCCATTGAAATAAACACTTGAGATAAAAAGGTTTAACTCAATGTGATCAGGGTATGTGTATTTGTTTTTCTTTAATTAAAAAAGAGGGTTTTTTTTTTGTAAAAACTGAACTTTTTTTCTCTCTTTTACAGGTTTTCACCAGCCATATTTTTATATCTGATTAGCATTGTTCCATCATTATGGCTTCTTGAAATGCACGATGAGACCCAGGTATGTCCCTTTGGAAAGTAAGAAAGTGGAATATTTATCAGTAAACTATTTTCATACTATAATTTATTTCAGAAATGCACTTCTCAAAGGAATGGTAGTTATCAAGAATTGAAAAAGTAAGAGGCCATTAACAAAAGAAAGTGAATTCATGATCTATCAAAGCCAATAAAAATGTTATAGTTAAGCGTTAAGATTTATAATTAATTAATAACTTATGTTAAAGATCTGTTCTTGGGACGCCTGGGTGGCTCAGTTGGTTGGACGGCTGCCTTCGGCTCATGTCATGGTCTCGGAGTCCCAGGATCAAGTCCCGCATCTGGCTCCCAGCTCCATGGGGAGCCTGCTTCTCCCTTTGACCTTCTCCTCGCTCATGCTCTCTCACTGTCTCTCTCTCAAATAAATAAATAAAATATTTTTTAAAAAAAAGAAAAAAAAAAAGATCTTGTTCTTAAGCACTCCTGACCTCAAATATGCTAGAGTTTTTTACGTGAGGTACGGGAAGGTTGTGTGTAAAAATTTGGCTTTAAACTTCACATATTCAATGAATTCCTATATTGTACTGAAAATGGGCAGGGCTCAATAATCTAGCATCCTATAAAATAAAAGTAGCAGAAATTAAAAATAAACCCCATTGTCTAGACTCTGTTATGCAAATACAATCAAACTTGGTGGGGCTACTAAAAAACGTCTGTCTTAAAATACAGGCCTTACAGATTACAAAAGATTCCTTTTTGAGGGTCCCATGAGCTGTTTTAGTGAAATGGGTATTCTACTCTGGAGCCAGATATGAAGAATTAAAAAGAGGAGTATGAGATCTACCATTGGGAGAGGTGGGCTACGTGTATAAGGACTGACTTAAAAAATAAACAATGGCTTCCAATGAGAGTCCCTAATCTATAGAGAGAGAAAGATTTTTAAGTGAGTTGCTGCTTAGATGGGCAGCCCCAGGAATCAGGATCTGGATTAGATTCACAATCTATTACTATTAATGCTCCTGTACCACACTGTGAAAGGCAGACTCTAGCAGATGCCAGCCTGGACTTCATATCTTCTGGGTCATAACATAGGGCTATGTTATAGATAAGCTATAGTTATGATATAATATTATTATAGTATTTTCACTGATACAATGCATTATTCAAGATAAGAATTTGCCCCTATACAGATTTCTTTGCTGCAGTTGGTCATTTTATAGTAAAGTTAAGCCTCTGATATATGTTTCAGATATCCAAACCTTGTCTGGAAAATGCTTGCTCCAAATTTTAGGCACACACAGGGGAATTTAGCTCTGTGGACTATTTCTGAAGAATTCCACAAGCACATACCAATAAAATAGGCCTGAGGAAAACATTTATCTGTTTTAACCCTGTTTAAAAATATTAAAGTCATAGGCTATCTCTATGACTGTAGCAAAATATTTTTGTAGCACTAGATTGGCTGGTTCAAGTTATCATGGTTTTTAAAAACCATACCATAAGAGTTAGGGGACTGTTTCAATTTCCTTACTACTTACTACTTTCAGGGGGATGGAAATAAGCTCTGGTGATTTGAATCATTTCTTTCTTTCATATCCAATTCTATAACATGACTATCATCCACAATAACAATTCATTTCCCCAAATGCTTTTATAATATAAATGCGTTGCACAGTTAATTGATATACAGGTCAAATCCCATTACAACAAATAGCATGCAACCAAAAGCTCTCTTTTTAATAAAAAAAGATTTTTGAGCCCCAGGCAGTACCTCTCTAATTTTCATACTACAAAAGAAATTGGACCTTTAGTAGTAATGGATTTGACTCATTTTGACACTAAGAATTAAAATGAATGCCCAAAGATTGAATTGGGCAGGGTGGGCAGCGATGGAAGTAGAAAAAAGTAAGCGTAAAGGAGACAAAACAGTATTGGAATTGCATTTAAAGAAAGGAGAAATGGCAGAATAAAGGAAGGTACAGCAATTCTCTTAGTCCATTCATTTAAAAAAATTTGGTTGTGATAATAACCACTTTTCTTTATGTAATCCTTTCTTTCAAAGTATTTTTCAAATGTATTTTCTCCTTTATGAACTCATCAACTCCATGAGTTAGGCATGTTATATATATTTCTACTTTACAGAGGAGGACACTGAAACAGAAACATTAAGTAATTTTCTCAAGGTCACACAGCTAATCAATAACAGTCCTGGGGCTTAGCACCTAGGTCTTAACCCCTACTCTGTTAAACCACACTACCTTTCTCTGTTATGTGTTCTATATTTTAGAGGCGTTATCAAAATTACCTGATTTTTTTTCATGACAAGTTAGTGATTTAATTTCTTTTCACAGTTTCCACGTATTCTACATCCTAAATGTTCTAACCTATGTCTTGGCATTAGGAAAGCATCCTGACCTATCTCATGAAGACATTCCTACGAGGTGATCAGTTCTGTACCTTCATTTCTGCATCTGCCTAGGTCCACATGACTAGAAACAGCATGATTATGACAAGAGTTATGACCATAATTCTTAGATCTATCTGTGAAGTGGCAGAATTTAAACAATGGAAACTTTCTGGTCTTGGTGGGGTTAGGGTCTGGTTTGACCCAAAAGAATATTCTTGAAGCAATAAGAGTTTTTCAGACCCATGAAAAAGTGGCTTGTTTGTATCCAGATCATCTAAATGAACTCACCTATACAATGCTAAGTGGAAATAATATTACCATAAAAACAATACAAGCCAGGTTAGGTTGTAGGAATCAAACCGGTTGATCTTTGCAGTCCCAAGCAGCTGTCACTTAAAGGAAAAATTTCATCAATTTGTAACAAGTAGAATTACAAGAATGGAATGGAACTCAGGTTGCATTATCATAATGTGGACTACAAGCTATTGGCCACTGCAGGGCAGATGAAGTTTTGGGGTTTTTTTGTTTGTTTGTTTTGGTTTTGGTTTTTGTTTTTTTTTTTTTTTGTTTTTTTTTTTTTGTAGTAATGAGATGTCTATAAATTTTTGGTGCTAAGGATTAAAAAAAAATATCAAGGTCACCACTTTTAATATATGTGCTAATAAATAGATTTCATGCCTATGGAATAAAGTGGTCAAAATTATTTCCTCGTGCCCTTTTGATTCTCACAAAGCTACTCTGCAATGAGGATTTATTGCTTGGTTCAAAGATTTAACTTTTTATCTTCATTATCTTTCCATGGAGTCTTAGCTGCACAGAAAAAAAAAAGTGTGCAAACAGCTGGATTTTTTGCTCCTGGAGATATGGCACATGGCCATCTTTCCTAAGTACTCCTGTCATTTCACCCATAACACTAGTTGTTTTGATGGGGAGTAGAAAAAAATAGCTTCTTGACAGACTTTCTTTTATTTTTTCAAGTAGCTTATAGATTGATTGATGTGGTATCTAGACTAATTAAGAAAAATACACTTCTTATAGTATTAGCATTAAAAAAAAATACTTTCTCTAAGTCCAAATATGTGAGTGTGGTTATGTGGTGGTGATGATGGTGGTAGTGATGTGTGTATATGTATGTGTGTGTTTCAAAAGTACATTAGCCTTGCAGGTGTTTGAAAAAAATCAACTTTTTTTAAAACTTTTTTTATTTAATTTGTGAAATAATCATTAGTTACACTTGTATTTTCAAGTACCACTCTTTTTTTCTCTTACATATTTTTTCTCTACTCAGATTCCTAGCATCTGGATAAAAATCATGCACAGTTAACTTGTAGAAATTTACGTGCAAAATGAAGGAACAAAAAGGGTAAAACATCAAGTTTGGGTCTTTGTCAAAGTTTCCATAAACCCAAGTTGACCTCCAAAATGACACTAAAATACATATTTTAATAGAGGAACATGTTAATTTTTTTGGTTGTCTCAGTGTTTAACAGGCAAGATTGAAAATAATTGGATTACCTGCTTAAGCAAATGTTATTTTAGATAAATATCCTTCTGGACAAGAAATAAACTCTTAGAATAGATGTTCTGACCAGATCATACGTGTTTTCATGTTGTCATTGCTGATTTGTTTGTTCTACAACTGGTCCAGGTTTCAAAAAAGGAACCCCAGTTATTACTCTGTGAATTGTACAGCTCTCAAATACCAACAGCATTTTTCACAGAACCAAAACAAACAATCCTAAAATTTGCATGGAACCAAAGACTCTGAATAGGCTAAGCAATCTTGAAAAAGGAAGGTAAAGCTGGAGGCATTACAATTCCAGACTTCATATTATATTACAAAACTGTAGTAATCAGAACAGTATGCTACTGGAACAAAACAGGATACATAGATCAATAGAACAGAATAGAAAACCAAGAAGTAAACCCATAATTATATCATCAGTTAATCTTCAACAAAACAGTAAAGAATATCCAATGGGAAAAACCAGTCTCTTCAACACCTGGTGTTGGGAAAATTGAACAGTAACTCACAGAAGGAGGAAACTGGACCACTTTCTCACATCATACACAAAAACAAATTCAAAATCGAGTAAAGACCTAAATATGAGACCTAAAACTATTAAATCCTACAACAGACACTAAATTCCTTAACATCAGCCATAGCAACTTTTTCTAGTTATGTCTCCTAAGGCAAGGGAAACAGAAACAAAAATAAACTATTGGGATTACATCAAAATAAAAAGATCTGCACAGTGAAGGATACAATCAATAAACTTAAAAGCTAATGTATAGAATGGGAAGAGATATTTGCAAATGACATATCTGTTAAAGGGTTAGTATCCAAAATATATGAAGAACTTAGAAAATTCAAAAAACAAATATTCCAATTTTAAAAAATGGATAGCAAAATGATAGTACAATTTCATTTGCATTTTAAGAAGGAATCCTAAATGGCATGTATTTTAGCACCAGACCTAAATGTCTTATTCATTATAATCTGTGGTCAATCATTGGAAACAAAGCCTCAGGGTACAGTCCAAATGCAGTCATTAAGTACTAACTATGAAAGTTAAGAGGAATTCAGTGACTGCACATTTAGATAACTGCTTTAAAATGCATTGGATCTGGGTGCGTAGGTGGCTCAGTCAGTTAAGAGATTGACTTTTGATTTTGGCTCAGTGCATGATCTCAGGGTCTTGAGATCAAGCCCCACGTCAGGCTCCATGCTAATTCTCCTGGAACCTGCTTAGGATTCTCTCCTCCTTTCCCAGTACCCCTTCCCCACTCTGCTCACATAGGCTATCTAAGACGATAGATAGATAAATGAATAGATAGATAGAGAAATAAATAAAAATACATTGGATAGCATAAAGAAAGTGAATGATATACCCATAGTTCTTAATTCTCAGCTGAAGAAATACATTGCCCCCCACTTATCCATGAGGGATAAGTTCTAAGTTTCCCCAGTGGATGCCTAAAAATGTGTGTAGTATCAAAGTCAATATACACTGTTTTTTCCTATATGTATATACTTATGATAAAGTTTAATTTATAAATTAAGCACAGCAAGGTATTAACAATAGCTAATAATAAAATAGAACACTTAAATAATGTACTATAATAAAAGTTATGTGAATATGGAAAAAGAAATGGGTATAAGACATAAATAGACATTTCTCCAAAGAATACATCCAGATAGCCAATAGATCTATGAAAAGATGTTCATCATCACTTTGATTACAGATCAAAACTACAATGAGATAGCACCTCACACCTATCAGAAGGGCTAAAATCAACAACACAAGAAACAACAGGTGTTGGTGAAGATATGAAGAGAAAGGAACCGCTGTGCGCTGTTGATGGGAACGCAGCCAATGTAAAGAGCAGTATGGAGCCTCCTCAAAAAGTTAGAAATAGATCTACCTTATGATCCAGCAATTGCACTACTGGGTATTTACCCAAAGAATTAAAAAAACACTAATTCAAAGGGATACATACACCCCTATAATTATAGCAGCATTATTTACAATAGCCAAGATACGGAAGCAGCCCAAAGCATCCACTGACAGAAGAATGGATAAAGAAGATGTGGCATGCATATATATGTGTGTGTGTGTGTGTGTGTGTGTGTATTCAGCCACAAAAAAGAATGAAGTCTTGCCATTTGCCATTTTCAAGGACATGGATGGAACTAGAGAGTATAATGTTAAGTTACATAAATTATTCAGAGAAAGACAAATATCATTGATTTCACTCATGGAGTTTAAGAAAGAAAACAAGTGATCAAAGGGGAAAAATGAAAGACAAATGAAGAAACAAACTATAGAGAACAAACTGATATTCACCAGAATGGAGGTGGATGGGGGAGTGGGGGAAACTGGTGACAGAGATTAAGCAGTGACTTGTTATGATGACCACCAAGTGATGTATGCAATTGTTGAGTCGCTATATTGTAACCTGGAACTAATATAATACTCTATGTGTACTAACTGAAATTCAAATAAGAACTTAAAAAATTCTACAGCTCTGTACAATGACCTTGGAGACTACATCCTTATAGACTTGTGGGAAAATAAAACATGTATAGTTGATTTTCATCTCATATTAATTAAAAAGTGGTTTTCTATTTTAAGACTGTAACTTGAAATATTTGTGCATATTGTGTAAATACACATATCTACTCATAATCTCTTAGATAATTGAAGCCATTTTAAATTCTACATACTGTGTGTTGTTTTTTTTTTTTTTTTAATGGTCCTGCCTTTTATTTACTTGTTAAACTTATTATTCACAACCTACAAATGTTCATAGGCTCATACATTGAAAAATCTTGGGCAAAACAAATTTTTTTTTTTTAACATATTGACTTTCTACCAAATTCTTAGTATTGCAGTAGCCAACCTGAAGAAACATCACAAAATTCCAGTAGCAAAGAAAACTTCAATCAAACTCTGATATCAAGTGACCAAGACAATGGAGCAGATGATCTCATTAGGACGGTGAGAGATTTTTCCATTGTATTTTAAAGGATCTAGGAAATCACCTTTCATTCAGAGAATAACATGCTCTACACCTTTCAGCTCACTCTTCCCTAAGGAAATTTGTCAGTTGTTTAATTGTTTGGCTCAGGAATTTATGAAATAATTGTATTTTTATTTATTAAACACATTTAATATCATAATAGTCACATATATCTTATATATATTAATAGATATATTTAACTTGCAGCATTAAGTAGCCTTTAACAGGTCAGATATTACATGCACAAGGTGAGATACATATTATTTGTGAATGAATGATATATTTAAAAGTTTGAGACCTGGCCTATATATTTTTAAGAGTGTGTATTAACAAAATAGGGAAGATTTCTAGTCAAAATGAATCAGTTTTTGTTCTTTACTTGCCTGATATTTGTCAAACTAACCATGGCCTATTCTAAAATGGTATATGGGAGAGACCCAAGGCCCAGACCCCTCCCTACCAAAAAGTCACATTTTCAACAATATGATAGATTATTGATTCTAAGAGGTTTAATTGAATTAGCATCGGATTCTAATTCAAGCTCCAATCACAATTGACTGATATCACTTGGAACAAGTCACTTAATCACTCTGTATCTCAGTTTTTCATCTAATTGAAAATATTAATATTCACCCTGCCTAGTAATCTTCCTGTGAGAATCAAGTAGGATGTATGTGAAGTCCAATAGAAAAAGTATGAAACACTGTGTAAATGAAAAATCATTGATCTTCACGCATGGCTTCAATCACGTTAGCATCCTGCCTTGTCCTTTATCCTCCCTCTACCTCTACACTCAACATCTGTAAGTCATCAATAGGGTAATAAATAGGCTTTGCATAGACATAGCTAAGTTACTTGTATAAATTAGTTGGAATCAACTATCCAAGCCACTGGAGACCCACAATCCCATAGTCCCTTAAAAGATTATAGACTTTAGGGGCACCTGGGTGGCTCAGTGGGTTAAGCCTCTGCCTTCGGCTCAGGTCATGATCTCAAGGGTCCTGGGATCCAGTTCCACATCGAGCTCTCTGCTTGGCAGGGAGCCTGCTTCCCCCTCTCTCTCTGCCTGCCTCCCTGCCTACTTGTGATCTCTCTCTGTCAAATAAATAAATAAATAAATAAATAAAATCTTTTTAAAAAAGATTATAGACTTTACGGCCAATAATTTATATATTTTAAAACTTATTTGGAAATTAAATGGGCAAGAGATATCATTCAGAATCCATGAAAAGGATGTAAATTTTTCTCTGAGTTCAAGATTAAGGCCAGAATAAAATTTGGTTGCTAGTTTATGTACTTTTTCAATAGTATGTTAAATATTCAGAATAAAAATAATAACTACAGTTAATCTCTTTCTTTGCATTTAGGTAATGAATAAGCATTAATGTGCATTTTCTTATTTGATGTAGTAGTGCTCTAAACCAATAAAAAACAAGATATCTGTACTATGTTAAAATAGTCCCAGATTAGTAAATTCAGACTTGAAATCCCTGAAAGAAAAATATAGGATTTTTGTGTGTGTGATTTTAATATGGTATTTAAACAGTTTTGCTGTGTGCAATACTTTGTTATGGAGAAGAGTAAAACGAGAAATGATCTTTAAAACATCACCAAATTGGCTCTTTAAGTACCAAATGTTACAATCCTACTAGCAAGTGTGAGGTTTAAATTATTTCCTGTTATAAGGCTGCCCCTTTTTACGACCATCTTAGCCTTTTATTCCCCCCAGAATGTCCAGTTGAAAGGAGTTTTATTTTCTTTAGTAAATGAGGAATCATTTTTCTGAAAATGACCTTCCACAAAAGCTAACTCTTGATTGAAAGCCATGGTGAAGAAGGCATATCTCTCCAAGGTGGTAGCTCACAGTCTTCTCCCTGTATGACATTTTTGTTACACAGGCCCAAGTTTTTGTAAATAACTTATCTACAGTATGTGAGAAAGTTTGGACTTTGGGACTCCATCAGACATTCTTGTTAATGCTCATAATTGGAAGATGGCTTCTACCCATTGGAGGAGGGATCACTCGGGACCAACTCTCTCAACTTCTCCTTATGTTTGTGGGGACAGCTGCTGACATACTGGAATTCACAAGTGAGACCCTGGAAGAACAAAATGTGAGGTAAGGAGGTCTACAAAGTCAGGACCCCCATACTTGTCTATTTATATTCTACACAAATAAGGATTTTCAGTCTATTATATGTCTATTTCAGTTTATTATATGAATATAAATATATGTATTTATATTCTACACAAATGATTTTCAGTTTATTATATGTCCAATGATAGAATCATAGAATTTCCTAAAGGTCAGATACATATTAGGTACCAGCCAGTATGTATATATGTATATATGTATATATGTATGTATATGTATGTATATATGTATGTATGTATGTATGTATGTATATATATATATATATATATTTGAACTTCCTGCTGAAGAAAAAGGGCAAGTAATATTTCCTTTGGGTGAGAACAGAAAAGCTCTATGCTTCTGCGTGACCATGTGCAGGTGGGGCCATGGTTGTTAGAAAACCTTCAGGAGCTGGAATGATCATCCGCAGTTCCTCTCTCATGTTCTCAAGTGTCCTGAAATGCAGCCAATCGCAAAATTCTCTTCTAGAGCATAGCATAGCTACAATTCCAAGAAAGCACCTAGAAAAGACATGGAGAAATCTCTCCTCTTTACCTTGCTGGGAATTTATATTCCCTGGTGTGAATGGAGAATGGGGCAGATTGGGTTTATTTTACTAAATTTTATTTTTAGTCAGTTTTGTTCAAAGTGCCTAAAGGCCTTCTGGTGTAGATGCCTATAAATTAAAACTTATTGAGTTGGTACTTTTATTTTTGCCACAAGCAAATAAACTCAGAATCCATGATCACATCTGTTTATGGAACCACTTTCTTACCTTTAGGGATTTAAGTCTCACTGCCTGAATGTACTTTCAGCTTGGGTTGTTTTGCACTATGCTATAAAAATAAATTGCAATGAAGCTGGCTTTTAATGCTACAGTTTACTTTATGCTGTGTTTCTCAAATAATGAAACATAAAGCTGAGCAAAATACACTAACTTACTGAGTAAACTTAATATCCCAATTATAGCACAAAGTATATCTGTAACCAGGGGTTACCTTTACATGATCATTTCCTGTTTCAGTTATACTAATTTCTTACACTTTATTAAGAAGACATAGAATTTTAAAAAGAATACAGATTAAGTTGATTTGCTGTCCTCAAAATATTGATGTCAATTTTGTATCTTTAATATCTTATATTTGGTCAGTGCTGTACATTGTATAACAAATTCTCAGATACTTTAAAACAGTTGTAATACAATGGAGTTACAAGAAAAATATGAAGAAATCATAACCAAGAACGTAAAAACAATAAATAACTACAGGCACAGTGACAAGGACATAAAACAAGAAATATGACTAGCTATACCTATATAGAAATAAACACATACATGCTTAATATCTAGGGAGATGAGAAGGATATGGGATAGGAAATGGAGTATTCAGGAGGGATATGTTTTGTGGAGCTGGTAATATAAATGTGAGAAATGTCAAACTTGGCTACTTAATTGATCTGTTTATTAGGCCCATCCACAAATAACACCAGTATGCATTTTATAGATCAGTATTTGCCAATAGATGTTAAATATTCAATAAGGTAATCGATAAAATCTTAATTTCCCAGAAAAAAAATCTTCAAAAATAATGAGGCATTTATTAATTCATCAACTGCAGATTGATTATCTAGTAGGTACCAGGCAATGTGCTAGGTGGAGACTGGGAGCAAATGGTAAGTGGTGAGAGAAATTCTGGACACACTGTCCTCTCCCAACATAGGTGATTTCAATTCAGCAATTTCTTCTGCCACATACAAATTAATCATATGTTTCAAAAATCTTTTTTTCTTATTTCAAACTTGCATTATATTCTGAGAAGGGATCAAATAAAGTACGCCATGGTTATTGTTTTAAAATTTCTTCTCAGGCTTTGTGGTCTCAGACTAAAGTCATTTTATTTTTAATATAACTGCATTGTGTCAGTGTATATGTAGTCTCTTCTCCCACATGTCTCCATCACTCCAAAGTTGAGGCCCAGAAAGAACCTAGAATTTTCTCTCCCTCTTAAAACTCACTTTCTGACTCGTGATTTTGGCACTGGTCTCATCTATACTGTAAGAATTGACACAACAAGTATCTGTCTCTTCAAAGGACAGACAAACTCACACCGAGGCAGAGCTTTCCCCTTTAGATTCAAAAAGACCATCATGAAAAATAAATTTAAGGTACCATAAAAGATGTTCACTTGTTTGGCTTCTTAATTATAACCTGCTTAACATTTACCTATTTTATAACATTTTATTTTCTATTTTATTTAATTCCATAATTTGGGCTGAAAGATTTAGGAGAAAACCTTCAATAATGCGTACACTGAAATGATGTCTACTTCTCTTTCCTGTATCCTTGCTAAATACCTCAAATCCAGTTTTTTTTTTTTAACATGTCAATTTCTTTCCATATGCCCACTTTAAGTTCATTTGACTAATTCTTATGAATTTACATGGACTTGTGAGATGCTACAAATTTTTCTTAAGAGCTTGATTTTACCCACCATAAAATTCAACTATTCTGTGGTCCAATGATATTTAGTAAATTTATTGATGTGCAACCATCGTGAGAATCTAGATTCCTTGTAGCTGGTTGGAGTCAATTCTCATTCCTCCCATGACCAACCCTAAGCAACTCCTGATATGCTTTCTTTCTGTACCGAGTCTCCTTTTCCAGAAATTTTGCACAAATGGGATCATAAAATATGTAGCATTTTGTGTGTGGCTTTTTCACTTAGCATGCTTTTAGGATTCATTCACACTATAGCATGTATTAGTAGTGAGCTCCTTTTTAATTGCTGAATAGATGCATATACCACATGCATACACCACATTTTATTTGTTCATTCAAATTGATTCATTCATTCATTGATATACATGCGTACTACTACCTTCTTGCTATTAAGAATGATATTGCTTATAAACATACACTAAAATCCTTTGAATAGATGAGTTTTCATTTTTCTTGGGTCTATACCTAGGATTAGAATGAATGAGTTTATTTTAAGTACATGTTTAACTTTTTAAGAAACTCCCAAATTCTTTTCCAAAGTGGCTGTACCTTTTTATATTCCATTTCTTCACATCCTTACCATTTTTTTCAATATTTTGATTCTGACCATTCTATTGGGTTTTTGTGGTATCATACTGTAGTTTTCATTTTTGTTTCTCTAATTACTAAATGAACATCTTTTCATGTGCTAATTAGCTAATCCTATATCTTCCTTCAGTGAAGTGCCTGTTCAAATTTTTGCCCATTTTGGGGGGTTGGATTGATTTTTTTGTTGTTGAATTGTGAGAGATTCTAAGAGATCTTTATATTCTTTATATTCTGGACAAAAGTCCTTCATTAGATACATAAATGTACATTTTTTCCCCAGTGTACAGCTTGCTTTTCATTTTTGTCATTTAAAAAGTCCTTTTAAATTTCTTTATTTAAATTCAATTTAATGAACATATACTATATTATTAGTTTCAGAGAATTTAGTGATTTATCAGTTGCATACAACAACCAGTGTTCACAACTCCATGCCCTCAACCCACATACCCTCCAGCAATCCTCAGTTTGTTTCCTGTAGTTAAGAGTCTCTTAAGGTTTGCATCTGTCTGAGTTAAAAAAAGAAGAGTATTTTTGAAAATTTTTTGATAAAGTCCTATGTATCTTTTTTTTTTTTTAATTTTAAGTAGTGTTTTGGGAGTCATACCTAAGAGATATTTTCCTCACCCCAAATCAGAAATATTTCCCTCTATAATATTCTGACTTGACTTTTGTGTGTGTGTAGTAAGGATCTAAATTCGTGTTTTGTCTTATTTTGTCTCATTTTTTACACTGTCCCAGAAGATTTTTTTGTCCTACCTGAGACCAATTGTCTCTACAATATTTGCTGAAAAGACTACCCTTTCCCTATTAAATTTCCTTGATATATTTGTCAAAAATCAATTGGCAACACGTGTTAGAGTTTTTATAGACTTTCTATTGTATTTCATTGTTCTATATATTTATCCTTATGCCAGCACTACACTATTGTGATTACTGGAATTTTATGTAAGTTTGAAAGTAGATGCTGTAAATCTTCTAACATTGTTCTTTTAATTTTGGGGAGTGAGGGGGATATCCTAGGTCCTCTGTATTTCTGTTTAAGTTATTATCAGCTTGTCAAAGCTTGCTGGAGTCTTGATAAGATTGTATTAAATTTAAGCAGAAAACTATGAAGAAATGACATCTTAATATTAAGTCTTTTAATGTGTGAACATGAATGATCTCATCATTTATTCAAATATCCATTAATTTCTCTCAGTAATGTTTTATCATTTTCAAAATATAGGTCTTGTCCTACTTTTCCTAAACTTATTCTTAAGTATTTTATTCTTTTTCTATAGAATTATTTTCTTAATTTTGTAATATCATTTTCGTGTTCTTATTGGTACTACATAGAAATATAATTGATTTTTATATGATGATCTTGTACCCAGCAATAATGTCAGCTTCTTTATTAGTTTTGTATATTCTTAGTATTTTTTACTTACAGGATAATGCCATTTGTAAGTAAAAGTAGCTTTCATTCTTTCTAGTCTGTATGATTTTAATTGATTTTTCTTACTCTATTACACTAGCTAGGATTTCTAGTAAAATATTAAATAGAAGTGTAAGAGTGGGCATTTCAATCTCAAAGGATAAACATTCTGTCTTTCACTATTAAGGATGATGTGATAGGTATAGGTTTTGCACAGATACCCTTTGTAGATGCCCTTGATCAGTTGGAGGGAACTTCTATTTATTTCTAGGTTACTGAGGGTCTCTTCCTTCCTTCCTTCTTTTTTCCTTCTTTTCATCCTTCCTTCCTTCCTTCCTTTCTCTCTCTTTTGGACATTGAATTTTGTTAAATTCTTTTTCTATTTTTATCAAGATTATTATGTCATGGGTGTATTCATTCTATAAATATGGTATATTATAACTTTCAGATGCTAAACCAACTTTGACTTCCTGGGATAAATCAAATTTGATTATGGTGCATAATGGTTTCAGTGTATCACTTATATGGGTAAAATTACACTTTATTAATAATTTTTATGTTTATGCTCATGAGCATATTGATCTATAGTAATATTTTCTAATGGCATGTTTTTCTGGTTTTAGTATTAGGATAATATTAGACTCAGTGAATGCCTCAGGAAGCATCCCTTCTTTCTTTATTTTCCAAAAGCTTTGTAAAGGATTAGTACTGTTTTTTCTTTGAATATTTTGTAGAATTTACCTATGAAGCCATCTGGGCCCAGATTTTACTTTTGGGAAGATATTTTATTACAAATTTGGCATAATTATTTCATTATAAGCCTACTCAGTTATTCTATTTCTTCCTGAGTAAATTTTGATTACATTTTTCTTTTTTTATTCCTAAGAATTTTTCCATTTCAAATAAATTATCTAGTTTTACATATAAAATTTTTAATATTAAGGGTTTTTTATATTATTCCCTTAAACTTGTGTCCGTTTCTATAGGGTCACTTATTATGCCCTATTTTATATTCTCAGTTGGTCATTTGTGTCTTCTCTGCTTTTTGTTTCTTGTTTCTTTTCTTTTTTTTTAGATTTATCAATTTTGTTGATGTTCTAAAATAACCAACTTTTGACTTAATTGATTTTTCTCTATTGTTATTCTGTTCTCTATTTCATTGATTTGTGCTCTGATGTTCAATTTTTCCTTTCTTCTGCTTGCTTTGGATGTAATTTGCTCTTTTTCCCCCAAGTGTCTTGAGATGGAAGCTTAGATTATTGATTTGAGATCTTTCTGCTTTTCTTTTTTTTTTAAAGATTTATTTATTTATTTATTTGACAGAGAGAGATCACAAGTAGGCAGAGAGGCAGGCAGAGAGAGAGAGAGAAGGAAGCAGGCTCCCTGCTGAGCAGAGAGCCCCGATGCGGGACTCGATCCCAGGACCCTGAGATCATGACCTGAGCCGAAGGCAGTGGCTTAACCCACTGAGCCACCCAGGTGCCCTCTTTCTGCTTTTCTAACATGACATTCAAAGCTACAGATTTTCCTCTAACTGTTGCTTTATCTGTGTCCCATAAGCTTTGATATGTTATCTTTTTGTTTAATATGGTTCAAAATATTTTCCATTGTGATTTATCTTTTGGCACATGGGTTATTTAGAAGTAAGCTATTTAATTTCCATATGGAGATTTCCCAAATTCCTTCCTGTTGTTTTCTATTTTAGCTCTGCTGTAGTCTTTAAATTATTTTAATCTTTTAAAACCTATTGAGACTTATCTTATGACCTAGTGTATGGCTTATCCTGGAGAATGTTCTACATATACTTGAAAAAAATGTGTATTTATCTGTTGTTTGGTTAAGTGTTCTGTAAATGTCAGTTGTGTCATGTTGGTTATTAAGCTATTTAATTCTTCTGTATCCTTACTGATTTTTTGTGCAGTTATTCTATCAACTTTTGAGAGTGGGACATTGAAATCTTCAACTCTAGTTGTTGAATTATCTATTTCCTTTTTCAATACTGTCAGTTTTTGCTTCAAGTATTTCGAGGCTCTGTTTTTAGGTGTGCATACGTTAATTTTTTAAAACATCCTCCTGAGGAAGTAACTATTTTTCCATTATGAAATGTCACTCTTTCTCTAGTAATATGTCTGAAAGTCTATTTTGTCTCATATGAATTTAGGTACTCTATTCTCTTATGATACTGTTGGCATGGGATATTTGACACTGATGTATGTCAGTGTATTTCTCCTTGTCTCCTTAACCTTACTATAAGTTTGTTGATTATTGATCTTGAATCTGTAAATTGTGTTTTTCCTCAAAATTTAGGAATTTTCAGTCATCACCTATTCAAACATATTTTCTGATCTATTCTCTCACCTTCCTTATGAGTCTCCTATTACAGATAATATGCTTAAATGTGTTCCATAGGTTTCTGACACTCTGTTTTGTCTCCCATCCGTTTTACTCTCTTTTCTTCAATTTGGATAATTTTCATTGATTTACCTTCCAGATCACTGATTCTTTCTTCTACCATCTTAAATCTATGTCCAGACTCAAATTGTAGAGTAGACTTATGAATTTTTCATTTTGGGTCTTGTATTTTCAACTACAGAATTTCTATTTATTTTTACAGTTTATATATCTTTATTTAGATTATCTGTTTGTTGAGTCATTGTCATCATATTCTTCTTTAGTTTGTGGAACATAGTTTTATTTTATCATTTGAACACACTTATAATAGTTGCTTTGATGCCTTCATCTATTAAGCCCAACATCTGAACCCCATTAGTCAGTTTCTATTGATTTTTTTTTCCCTGTGTATAGGTCAGCCACTATTTTTTTTTTTTGATGTTTTATATTTTTGGTGGAAACTGGACATTTTAGATTATATTTTGTAGCAATGTATTAGCCTCAAACTTCCCCTGTACTTTAGGTTTCTGAGTGTTGTTGTTTTTGTTGTCTCAGTAAATTTTCTGAACTTAATCTAAGGAATCTCTCATCTCTTAGATTGTAGCCACTGATGTCTCTGCCTTTTTTTCTCCCCCTAATCCTTCTTTTGCTTATTTGTTTTTAGCATGGCCTATTAGGATTGTAGCTATGACTACAGAGCTTGTGATTAGCCAATGATTTGGACAGGATTTGTGATCAAACACTTCAAGCCCTTATCACCTATACTCTCTGCCAATGGATCTGTGTATGAGTTGGATAGCACATTTAAATTCAGAAAGTTTTCATATATACTCAGTTTTCAATTTCCACTGGGTTTGCATTGATCTTCCTGACACATGTCTGGCATATGTGGAGACATTATATAGCCCATCTAAGGCTCTTATTTTCAAATCTCTCCATTAAAATTCAAGTTAGTCTACCATTCACCCCAAATGGGATTGCAACCATAAAGTAGCAAGGCTGTGGTCTCTCCCATTCATTTCCAACAAAGTTTATTACTCTTGCTGACCACACCTCTAAGCATAAGATTTCACAATCCACTCCAAGCCAAATCCGCACACTATGGCCATGAGAGGCCTCTGGTTTTCACTGTCAAACCCTCCCTCGTAAAACTACTATTCTACCAAGAAAGCCTTAACATTCCTCTCAGTTTGACTAAGCTTTCAAAGATCTGTTGCAACTAAAGAATCATTGGAACAAAACATCAAAAACTAATCATGTACTATATGTTGGCTAACTGAACATAAAAAAAAAAAAAGAAACGTTTTATGAAAAAATAAAAATAAAAAATGAAGTATTTTTAAAAGTTTTTAAATTAAATGAGAATGATGGTATACAATTTTAAAAATCAAAAAAAAGATCTATTGCTGAGTATAGACCTTTGACTTCCCTTTTCTTATAGCATTTACTTTAGAAAACTTGCTATTATAAGTTATTTCTCTGTCCCTTCAAGATTAAGTCTTCTTCCAACCTTTTTCTTATTTTACTACCCAGAAATCTTTCTTTTTTTTTTTAAATTTTTTATTTATTTATTTGACAGAGAGAGATCACAAGTAGGCAGAGAGGCAGGCAGAGAGAGAGAGAGAGAGAGGGAAACAGGTTCCCTGCTGAGCAGAGAGCCCGATGCGGGACTCAATCCCAGGACCCTGAGATCATGACCTGAGCCGAAGGCATCGGCTTAACCCACTGAACCACCCAGGTGCCCCCCCAGAAATCTTTCTAATGGATGAAAGAGTAATCCTTCAAAATGTGATCATCAAGAAAGATAGCACTCCTATCTCTCTGTCTCTTTGTGATATTAGAACCATAACTTACCTCAATGCCATTTAGCAAACACACACACACAAAAAATGGTCAAATCCTGTTGACCAATCTCCCCCTCTAATGTCCTTTAGTAGCTTTGCACTAGCTCACTCCAGTGCTTAAAGCCTCTCTTGCCTTTTGTTTTAGTAGGGATGAACTCAATATTTCTCTCCTTTGCAATAATCTACAATAAAGTCTTCCTTGCCTGTTTAAAGAATTAAACATCAGACAGAATCTGATGCAATTTTTCTTTAACATAGCCATGCTGGAGAGGTGTGAAAATATCCCATGGAAAAGAATGCCTCAAACTCCCACTCTTCTTAACTGAAGTTCTACCAGTTTCTCATAAATAAATGTCATTCAATTTGTTTTTTGCCTTTGGTTGATTTTTTAGAGATCTAAAGTGGTTATTTTTGACAATTTGTCAAGTATGTTTGTTGCAGAGAGGTTTTTGAACTTTTCATTCTGCTACAGCCATCTATCTTCCAACACTTTTAACAATTCTGAATGTCAATACCATTGCCAGGAAGAGCTAACTGGTTATTTACACTTCTAGAGATAATTTTTAATGTGCAGTCTTTTTTTGAGCACAGATCATTTTTTAAAGAGGAAAAAGTCCATTCTCATAACATTACTGTTATCTCACTGTGTTTGACCCCACAAAGGAGAATTTTTCTATGTTTACACTGTATTTTCTTTTCATTTAACTCTTTTTGCTTTTCTTCTAAGGTCAGTTAATACTTCATTTTCTCATTTACTTTTTCCCTTTATTTTTTTCCCTTTTCTGAAGAGGTTGATGATTTCCTAAAAACTAGGTGAATTAGAAGAGTCTGAGTGGTACAATCAATTAAAATTCCAACTCTTGGTTTCAACTCAGGTTGTTATTGCAGGGCTGTGAGATTGAGTCCTATGTTGGGGCTCTGCACTCATTTCTCTCTCCCTCTGCCCCTCTCCCCATACTCACACACACTCTCTCTAAAATAAATAAACATTTTTTTAAAGTAAAAATGAGGTGAATTCTATCCACTGGTTATCTCTTTTTTATAGGAACATTTACAAGTCCAAAAAGAAACAGTTAAGCAAATTAGCAATGTATGACTTTATTTTTACTTTACACCCATAAAATCTGGTGCACTGATCTACCAAATTCCAGTCTTTTATCCTCCTAATTTTCCAAGTAGAGAAGTGATACTCACATATATAATTATATTTGTCAAGATCTTTTGTCTCTTTATAAGTAGAGACCATTGCTTACATGCTTCTCAGTTGACATTTATGAAGACATTACACATGAGAAAATGGGGTCAGACAATTAGAGGAGACAATTACACAATAGAAATAATGTTGAATAAATTTACTCCAAAATTCCTTCACATTTTGCGTGATCGTCATTTAAGCTCAGTGATTTATTTACTTTCCTTTTAACCTTCCTGAGTAACGTATACTATCTGACTTAGTACAAATTTGTCTGCTTTAAAATTTTTCTGGCCGTTTTTTCCAAAGTTATTTTTGATAAATTTAGTAATATGTTTCTCAACACTCAGAGTTTCCTATATTTTGTGTGTGCTCAGATATTGCATATGCAAAAGATATATGTTTATATTGTAGGGTTAGAATTTGGCTTACTAAGGGCTAGTGTTCATTATTTATCCTTATTTTGTAAAATGATAGAATTAAAACAAAAGATTTAAGAGATATATTCACATAATAAAAATACTACTGCTAACATTGCTGCTGCTTCTGCTGCTGCCGCTTGCTACTACTGCTAGGTATACCTTTCTGTGCTCCAAGTACTCTTCTAGGGTTTTAGTTATGATAAGTTATTTAGTCTTTACAATAAACTATGAGGTAGATACTGTCATCACCATTTCATAAGTTGAACTGTGGCAGGCAAGAGAAGTTGAGAAGGTCTCAAGGTTATATGGTAATAAAAAATAAAACCTAACCTTCATAACTAGTCTGTTAAGAGCTTTATATGTTTAATACATTTTTATAATATATTTAATGTAATTGTCATAGAAAATCTAGTAGCTATTAAATTATTATCATTATCCTCACATGGAATATGGATAAACTAAAGCATATAGATGTGAAATTACTTGTTCATGTTCATGTATCAGTAAATATGGATCTGGGACTGAAGGCCCACATCCTACCTCTCTGGTGAGGGTTGGAGCTGGTATTTGAACTCCAGCAACCTACCACCAGACCTTGTTCTTTACCATTGCTTCCTGCTGCCTTGCAGACAAATTGCATGTGAGTTTTTGGTAGAATTATTGAAGTTTGGGATTAGAAGAAACTTCAAAAGTAGCCATCTATTGAACAATCTATTTTACATCTGTTGCAAAATCCTCTCCAGAATTTTCTCAACAAATTTTTGTCCAGACTTTCTTTGAAAATTTTCACTAAACCTCAGGGCAACTCATTCCATTTTGAGTTGGTATTATTAGAGAGTACTTTTCTCTATTGTGATAAAATTTGCATTCTTATAGGCACCACTAAAGTTCTTTGAATCTGAATTGGTCTTCTGAAGTCAGAAGAAATAAGTTTAATTTCTTTTCCATATGATAGCCTTTTTTTTTTAAGATTTTATTCATTTATTTGACAGGGGAGAGAGATTACAAGCAGGCAGAGAGGCAGGCAGAGAGAGAGAGGGAAGCAAGTTCCCCGCTGAGCAGAGAGCCCGCCCCGACTGGATCCCAGGACCCTGAGATTATGACCTGAGCGGAAGGCAGAGGCTTTAACCCACTGAGCCCCCCAGGCGCCCCCATATGATAGCCTTTTAAATATATAAAATTTCTTGAGCTATCCCACATATGACATGACTCTGAGATCTCTCACCATCCTAGCCTCTCTCCCTTAGCCCAAAAACTTTATAAATTTACTTAAAACATTAGGCACAATATGTAATATTTCTGATATATTCTGAACATTATAGATACAGCAGGGCTAAAATTTAGTTTCCTTTATGGAAATAGTATGGTACCATGGTTAAAAGTGTGGATGCTGAAACAAGCGATCCAATTCTGACTTCTGCTTCCAACACTTAAAATAACCACATTACTTTGGACAACTAGAGTTTCTACAACTCTATGCCTCCCTCACTGGTCAAATAGGGACAAGTATAATTATCTTGTGAAATTGGTATGAGGATTAAGTGTGATCATAGTTAAATCATTAGAAACTTCCTGAAACAGTATGACTTCAGAAACTGTAGGTAAAATTATTGAATAATTCAACTACTTATTGAAGGTCTATTATGTATAGACATTGACATTATAAAGATGGAATAAAGTTATAGACTGCATTCCCTAGGTGACTCCACTTAAAATTCTAGACTTTATACTTCTTATGATATGACCTATGATTACATTTAATTTTGGAAAGTCATAAATCCGTGTCATACTGTGAACTTATAATTAGATCATAGTAAGGGAAAATCCTTGAGCCTTTTTTATGGCAGCTGCTGTGAAATGCTACCTCTTCTATCCTGTTCTAGGTCATCCGGTTATATCTTGTCAGGATCTTTTGAGATCCTGATTGTGTCTTCTGGGGTAATTGTTTTCTATCCAGCCTTAATGTCATATGTGCATATGAGAAGCCTTCCATCAATGTGGCAACCAAGTCATTGGTGAAATGTGAAGTGGAATCGAATCAAAGGCAGAGCCTGCAGCAACCCTTAGAGAGTTCTCTTTGGGGAGTCATTTACACAGTTAGGAATCCACCTAACTGTGCTTATACCCAGAACATTTCTTAATCTTGTTAATAAGAACACTGTGGGAGGCCTTTTCACAAGTCTTATTTAAATCCAAATGTCTTATATTAATTTATATATCATTACTTGCTTGGTAATCCTAACTCTATTGGAGAGAGAGAGACAGAGAGAGAAAATCTTAGTGCTGAGTGTAATTGTTCCAAGTAACCCGTGCTAATGCCTAGTAATTATTGTCTTCTATAAGGGCTTTCAGAAATCTTCTAAATAACCACTTATATAACCTAACTAGGGATTAATTGTAAATGTGCATTTTGTACTTTAAGATACACTTCTGCTTCATTTTGAAAATTAAGACTTTATTTATTTATTTTTTTTGTCATCACCCTTGTCTCTGCCACTAACTACCAAGATAACGAGGCTTAGAAATGTCATTTACAATTTCTCTCATAGTTTTTGAGATCCAATTTTTCCAGGCCTCAATACTTGAAGCATTTAAAGATATCTCTTGCAACCACCTCATTTATATTTGGTTTCAACTTGATGCCTTTCTATCCCCCTCCAATCTGAAAATCTCTCTTGACAGAGAAGTTGGCAATAAAATCTGCTATTATACCACTAACCTCAAATTGCTACCTTCCTTTGTATTTTTGCTAAAAAAAATTAATTTTGATATTTCTTTAATATCCTTTGTATTTTTATAACACATATTCTTTCTGACTTCAGTCTTCAAGACCATTCTCATAGGTCAATGACGTTTGTGTATTTGTATATTTGCCAAGTACGGCCCTTCTTTCGTACATTCAATAATTTCTTCCATAAATATTTGTTGAGGTTCTCTTATTTGCTGTTCCAGGCACTGGGGATACAATAGTGAATGAAACTGTCACATTCCCTGACTTACATCCTAGAAATTGGTGTAAATTTTTTATTATTGGATTTATCTTCCCACTTTCTTTTCCCGGCTGAAGGTAGTTTTCTTTTATGTGTTGAACTTTTAATTTGGGGGCATCATGTAGTCCTTTTGAGATGTATCTTTAGGTTAGCGTATCATGATCTTAGAAAAAAAAATTTAAATTTTCTTCTTGAAAATTCTTGAAGTCAGCCCTCTGAATTTCTGAGTCAAAGTCTAACATTCACCCTAGCATCTATCTCCAATAATGTTTCCATGATTTTGTAAAACTAAAGATGAAAATATGGGACAAAGAGGCTTTGCCATAATTTACACAGATGTTGGCACAGGTGGAAGTTGGATTTTAAGTCTCAGAGTTTTTTTTTACTTTTTCATTAATCCATTATTATCATGAATGGATTTTTTTCATGGGTTTCTTATATCACCAAGATATTTTGACAACACTTGAGAGGTTTATTAAGGTATGCTCAAATATGATAAAAAAGAGAAAATATTTCTTTAAAAATGATCATATTTTTTATTACTAATTTAAAATTTTGTCTGTGTTCTAGGAATAGTCCTGCCCTGGTCTATGCCATCCTTGTCATATGGACCTGGAGCATGCTACAGTTTCCACTCGACCTGGCAGGTAAATGTCTCAATATTTGCTCAAAGAAACAGAAAATTATAACTCCTGATTACAAGCTATAATCTTTGTAGGCATTTGAGAAGATTATCATTTTTAATCATTTTGATATTCCAGTGTTAGTTCTGGTTCAGTTTAGAAGAAAAGTTGACTGAAACTTAAGAAAACTGCTAGTGGATCCATTCTGGGACCTGGTGATCCTGAGAGAGTTGCGTGTACTGAAGCACAGGTTTACACTCACTTCAAAGAGTGGTTCCATCACCTATGCATTGTAAAATCTCCCACAAATTACGTAAGACCTTTGTGCCTCAATTTTCACCAATGAAATGGGACTGTTAATCATAGAAACTAGAGTTGAAGTTTCTTGTGATAACTAAATAAGATAGAGTTTGTGAAGTACTTAGCATAGTTGCTGGGATACAAATGTTACTTCTTGATATTTTAAGACCTCATTTTCATTCTTTTGTCAGACCCATATCTTAGAATATCACAGGGAGTAAGAGCAGTTTGGGGGCCACAAGGAAAATTAAAATTTTCCTCAGTAGTGGCCCTTCGAATTCCATTGGTCATATTAATAAATACATCAACTCCTAAGACTTCGTAAGAAGAAACTGTTTACCAAGCATATCATACTAGTGATGATCTAGAGCTGCTTGTCCAATATAGCATCCACTAGCCACATGTGGCTGTTTAAATTTAAATTAATTAAAATGAGATAAAATTAAAAGTTCAGTTCCTCGGTCACACTAGCCACAATTTAAGTGCTCATCTATTGCATATGGCTGCTGTAGTAGGCAGTGCATTAGGCAGAACATTTTTTACCATCTCAGGAAGGTCAATTGGAGCCATTTCCTAACTTCCAGGAAAGATATCTGGAATTCTGACTTGAGAATTCTCTAGGATGCTACTTTACCCTGAAGAAATTCTGGGATTTAATAATTACATTTTCCTTAAGCCTGACTTCTTTTTTTATGGCACCCTACTCGATGGCCTCAGGATTAAAATTAATCTAAAACAGAGATATTTAATCTTCCTGCATCTTCTTTTGGCTTACTTTAAGAGGCCCAGAGTTTTCGGAGGCCATTTTAGAATTTAGCAAACACTCTCTGAAACAAAACTGTCATCAAAATAGATGGAAAGAATGGGGGTGGAGTTTTAGAAATACCCAAAATCTAATTACCGGTTAATAATTACAAACAAATGTATGCTAATAACACACACACACACACATTTTGTTGTAATGTGCCCAATCTATACCTCTTGATCAGGTGGTGTTTCCTGACAGAATATTTGGTACCATCACTTTAGATGTTGAAGAACACTCTTAGGAGGTCCCTTGGAATCATTTCCTGACCCTAACTTCTTAAGAGAAGCCACTATTGGGGCACCTGGGTGGCTCAGTCAGTTAAGCATCTGACTCTTGTTTTCAGCTCAGGTCATGATCCCAGTGTTGTGGGATCAAGCCCTGTGTAGGTTTTGCCCTCAGCAGGGATTCTGCTTGAGATTCTCTCTCCCTATCTCTCTCCTCCTCTCTCCTCACCCTCTAAAAAAGATAAATAAATTTTTTTTAAAAAGAGAGAGAGGCCACTATTGATCTTATGTTAGGTTTTCTTTTTTTATTCACACTGTTCCTCCTCACCCTCCTATATCTTGTGGTTTATAGCCTTGCTAAGAAAATTTTTATTTGGGAAAGAAATTGTATAAACTTTCAGGGGTGATAATGTTATGCAGCTGTTTGAAAAACAAAGACCAAATGTTACTTCTGACTAAATCACTATTGTATTTTCCAACAAACAGTACATTATGTTCACCCATATTAAAGCAGCTTCATGATATTTGCAGGCTCCAGTAGACGAAAGCATTCTTTGTTTGAAAATTCCAAATGGAAGGCTTCATTATTATAAAGGATTATTTTATGCCCTTGACCTTGAATTAAATTAGCATTTTAGAAATTAAAACAAAAAGGTTCATCTGTTGATTGGGCCTCCTTTTGTTCAACTGGAAAATCAGTAATTATATCCAGTGTTTCTTGTAAACCGTGAAATGAAACCATACGGCATTAGACAAAATAAAATAACAATGGCATTTATTTTGGGCTTTTGTCCACCCACCATTAGAAAAATATGTTTAACATGAATTAGGTTTGAATTTGAATTATAAACACTTGCATTTCCACAACATAATTTATACGTGTGGCTAAGTGAGTCAACCAGGAAACAGGTAAATCCCAAAGGGAGGATACAGAAGGATCCCAAACTCAGCATCAGCAAAGTCATTCATTATCCCAAGGGAAAGAGAGAAGTGAGAAATCAGAGAGGAGCCAAGGATGTTACTCTCATGGAAATAAAAAGAGCCAAGGAATTGGGGCCCCCTCCTCACAGACATCATTGTTACCTTGGTTTTCTAAGGAAAAAACTGGGGCCCAGGAAGGTTAAGTAACTTGGCCCCCATCTTACTAAGAAAAAAACGAGGCAGCCAGCCTATCTGGCTTGAGGCCTAAAATGCCCTGCTGTGCTCTCTCTTGACACTGCAGACCCTAGGGACAGAAAAGGTGGTGTCCCCAGGATGGGGACTAGAAGGTGATCTAAAATTTGTGACATGGATGGAAAGCTGAGGACTGGCTTTCTTTTGTGTGTTTTATTGAAATTAAAACAGACAATTGATTTTAAACATAAAATGACCACAGATGTTAAGTGGTTAAGGGGTGGCTAAACGTGGTATTCAATGTTAAGGATGAGCTCACTCTTTCCCCCCAGAATTAAACTATAGAATCAGTCCTAACTGTTAAGTACTACAGCCCCCATCGTTGATGACTTGTCCCCATTTCATTCTGTCTTACACATTTCAGAGGTGCACTAATTGGTCTGTCTTGTGCTCTCAGTACAGCATGTGGTCTGCCCCTTGTCCATGGCAATGAGGGGGTTCCCCAGCTTCTTCTTTTGCCAATACAGCGCCGATCTTTGGAACATTGGGATCAGCATCTTCATACAAGACGGCCCCTTCCTCATCGTGCGTCTCATATTGATGACCTACTTCAAAGTCATAAACCAGATGCTTGTGTTCTTTGCCGCCAAGAATTTCCTTGTGGTGGTGTTACAGCTCTACCGCCTGGTGGTGCTGGCGATGGATGTCCGCACTTCCTTGCTACATCAGCCCGGCAGCCTGAAAGCAAAACATCACTGCCCGTGTGAACCCACTGCAAGTGAGATCTCATCTGGAGACCCGGAGAGCGGCTCTAAGGGTGACTTGGGGGTCCCCTTGCAGACTTTACCAGTCACCCCTGAAGACTCGCAGTCCACCCCATAGCTCCTTACTGACAGAAAGCAGCCACTAGAATGTTCCTTCTTATGGACAGAATCTCCACTCTCTCCCTCTTTTTTAACTTTGGCATATAATAATTTTCAAAAGAACAACATAAAAAGTGATCTTAAACCAAAGCTGAGGAATTTTCTTTTTTCAACTGAATGGAAAGAACTTTGATTAGTGGCTATCGCTACAACTTCTGTGCGATGGTATCAGATGTTACAGTTGTTCAACGACTAAGTGATTTGTTTGTCTTGAACTGTTTGAAAAGCTATGGACAGGGTTACAGTGACATGCCCTCAAAAGATTTAGTGCAGACAAACTGTCACGGCTGTTACCTGAAAATAGAGAAGCTTTGAACTTTGGCTCCATTGTCAGACTATCTCATCTGATCTTTCCTGCAATGTCCCTGACATCAAAAAATGTACATTCAGTGAATGCAGAACAAATGAAGGGAAAAGTGCTTTTAAAATTACCTCACTGTGAGCTGGAAGCAGTGAAAATCTCTGCCCAGCTTCCATAGCATTGAGAGCCCTCTCCATCGCTGCACAGACCTTCCCAGGAAAATCATTTTTCTGGGCTGATGTGGTATTCTGTCATGGTGCATATGCTCTTACAGAAATTTTATTGCTTTTGGCTTGGGCACTGCAAAATTCACAGCAAGCCATTTCGGTTGTGAGGCAGGAAATACTGGTAATGCTAGCAAAGTCACAATTTCCACTCTGAAACATGATTTGCGGTATTCATCAGTATTTTTCTTAACTCTACTTTGCCATTTTCTGTATTGCCAAGTCGAATTATGTGGGTTGATGCAAGGAAACACTGAAACAGGGAGTAAAGGTGTTTCAGGCCCTTTAAGTGTTACCATAGTTTCTGGAGTCAGCCAGAGGTAGATGGAACCCCTCCCAACTGCGGCTATGGGAGCCTGAGTCGGCCTTTGGTCTCTGGTAAGGTGTCAGGGATAGAGGCTTGCATCAGCCGGACACGCAGCCAGCAGCCCTTGACTGGTGACCGGGTGCAGAGTACGCCACGCCACGGCATTGTGGAAATCAGGAAATTCGCTTTTCTTCCCTGCATTAAGACTTCACCTCCCCAGTGTTGAAATAGACACTCTTTCCCCTTACACACCTCTGTACTTTCCAGATGGAGGTCATTCAGAACATTTTTAAATGATTTTTGCTTTTAAAGATACAGTGTGAAAATTTACCTGACTGTATAGCAATGATTACATTCGAGGCAAGCAGTTACGAAACTGCTCTTTTAGGGTTCAAAGCAGAATTCCTCCTTGTTATTATGCTGAGGAATTCAAAGGGACATGAAAGATAAGACCGGAGTATGACCTTAAATTGGGTGTAACTGTTTGACAACCACTGGGGACAATTTTATCTATAAATCTGTGTGACAGGATATCTGTTCAAAATATCTGATTCAAACGTTTCAAAGGCAAATTCTATTTTTATACAGAGAAATTAATATTTTCCACTCCTTGGCTTTTTCAGTGCCTGATAGCATGTTTTTATTTCATCCTTTTTTTCCTTGTGTTTCTAATTTTAACAGTATGATGATTATAATATTACACATGAGACGAGTGGAATACATTTATAATTTTCATAATAATTTTATGAACGTTAAGATCAGGAAATTATATTTATATAAAGAAAAGAACTTGACAACTTTTAAGGGCATGTTATTTAAAATGCTTAGCAATTGGAAGCAAAATAATAAGTGCTACTATTTATAAAAACGCCTCGGCAGAATCTGTTTTTCTGTTGACTATTTTATGTTGAATGTTTTCTTCTACAACATGTATGTGCTGCTTATTATTGCAGATTTGCTCATGGCATACTTTTCATGTTTTAATTTTTTTCTTCCAGCAAAACAAACATTGAGCATCTAAAAATAGATAAACTATAAAGTAGTACGGCTGTTGCAAGGATATTTTTAAACATTTTCAAATCTGAGACTTGGCTTGGCTTCGTGAATGAGTTCCTAGTGTTTCAGTAAAGTATTTTGTAATTAGCACTCCTCCAAAGGCCTTGGAAATGGGAAGTCCAGAGTCTGGCTTTACTTAGCGTTCCAGGAAGGCAAAGGGCATGGAGGACCATCTCAGCAATAAATGGTGGCAGAATAGACACACGCTCCCACAGGTTTTCCAGGAAAATCTGTGAAGGGCAACATTCGTTAACCTAACCGTGGGTACTTCTACTCTCATGGACTATTTTTATAGTCATTTAGTTCATTTAAAAACAAAACCTAAGTCCAACCTAAATCTAAGACCCCTGATGAAAAGAGTTAACCTTGTATTCAGTAATTGTCGTTTTTATTCTAGATTGCTAAACGTAGTGTTTGAAAACAGTCCAGCATTTCCTATAAAGTGATTAGAACAGCAGTTGCCATGCGTATATTGACAACCCGGGACCTGCTTCCATGGTATGTGTAAGCAGATAACTATTCAGATCATCTGTACGATGTGTCGCAAGCCATACCTCTCTACGATCCCTCACAGACCCACAACACACCAATCCCCAGCCAGTGAGGAGAGTGGCTCGTTTGTGGTAGTGTCGTTATTGTTGTGGTTGTTTTTACCTAATTCCTTGATGGAAATTCAATCAAATGTCTTTCCTAAAAACATATCATTCTACTCATGAGGAAACACAGGGTACATATTTTAATGATGTTGCATGGAAACGTAAACATGGCATGGGTTTTCTTTTGACCCTGACTAGATGAGTCCCAAAGATGACTTCCCATTGAAAGATCCTTAAACTGTCTTTATCTTTCATTATTCTGTGAATTTTTATTTCAGCTGGAACTGCTAACATAGGAAATTAAATATTTGTATTGGCCAATAACATTCTAGCTAATCTTCCAAAATGAAGACTCTTACACAAATTTACTGGTCGGACCTGTAGTGCTTCCACTAACATGTTGCAGCACTTCAGGCCCTGTAAAACAGAAAGACACAACCAAGAAGCATTGGGATTCTCTACTGTAATATTAATTGTGGATTTGTGATTTAATAGAAAGCTTCCAAAGCTCTGGAAAAGTATGCATTATAGGTGCACATGGTTTAAGTTTCCTCCAAGGTATCAGATTTCAGCACTGACATCTATTCCCTTTGGCACTTAGTTTCAATTCTTAATCTATTCTCTGGTTAAGAGAGAGAAAGAATTGTAGAAGACCAAGTGTCTGTCCACCTTCACTCTGCTTTGGCGCTAGGAAAGTGAAATGCTGAAATATATTGCAGAGACTTAATGACGTACACACACAAAAAATCTTGAATTATAAGAAGAGACTGTTACATTTTTTGTTTTGTTTGGGTTTTTTGTTTTGGTTTGGTTTTGCTGATTTCTTTGTACTTTGGGCCATTCTGATCCACTCTTGCAAATATCCTATTTGGGGGTAAAACTCGGCAGCTGGAGGACATTTATAGCCCTGAGGCTTCAAATAACATTCCATATGATGGGAGGAACTTTAAACAGTGTTCAAATAATCTACGGCTGCAGCCTTATATTTTACGCATGTCCATCCTCTAAGTCCTTTCTAGAATATTTTGTGAGAGTATTTTCTCCAAATTATTTATATCAATACTATTTTACTACGAATGACCTTTGTATTTTATTATATACATTAAAGAGTTTGTATACAACATTATCTTGATGTATGTTTTTTGTCTGCATTTCTTGTCTTTGTTCTCTACTGTCATTCATTTCATTTCATTTTTAAGCTTTGATTTTAAAAAACAGATCTATTTAGAATGTGACTAAAGTGGCATTTCAAACTAGTGAGGAAAGGCTGACCAACTTTATAAATGATGTTGGGGAATTTGTGAACCATCTGGAAAAAATAAAGTTAGATTTTTATCTCACGCAATATATAGAAATAAATTCCAGATGGATTAAAGAACTAAATATAAAAGTGAAAACTATAAAATATTAGAAGAAAATACAGGATGTGTCTTTAGCATTCAGGGAATGGAAAAGATCTTCCAAAGCAAGACGTGAAACCCAGAAGCTCTGAGAGAAAAGATGGACAGATTTTTCTACATAAAGGTTTAAAATTTCTATATGGCTGAAGGTGTCATAAATATATCTATTACTCTCCTTTCTGGGGAATGGTGTCAGTGCAGTTATACAAGAGAAATGAGAGTTATAGAAGTTAGAAAGGAGTCAAATTTATCACTTAATTGTAGAAGATTGAAACTTGAACTCCAAGAAAAGCACATAAAAACATAAGAAACTATTAAAAATAATAATCTAAAATTATGCCAAAATCAATGCTTTTCTATACATAAACAAAGATTACATAAGGTATTTGAAGGAGAGAGTTCCATTGTAATATAAATTAGAACCATAAAATATATAAGAATAGACTTAGTAAATGTGCAAGATCCATGTGAAGAAAACTTCAAAATGATTTTGAAAAGCATCAATGGATAATTTAACAAACTGAAGGTTATATTTCTATTAGGGAATGGTTAGATACCTTGGTATTTTAAAAAGTATTAATTTCTCCTAAATTGATCTACAAATTTAGCACAATCTCCACAATGACAGCAACAAGATTTTTATTTTTAAAGATGAACCATGTTAATTCTAAAGATTTTATGACTAAAGCATGAAAGAATACCTGGGAAACATTAAAAGTAAAGAGAAAAATGAGAATGAGCTTTAAGGATATTTAAATATATTATAGATCTACAATAACCAAGAAAATTCAATTCTGTCAGGCAGAAAATGGAACAGAATAAGGTCAAGAAATAAACTGAAGTACATAAGGATTTTGATATATGATAAATCATGAGTGGGGAGGGATAAAGTATTGTAAGTGCCTTAAGGTCTTTAAAATATCAAATTAAATACCTATCTCAACCTATATGTCCAAAATATTTCCAGAGGGACCAAAGAATTAAACACTCAAATTAAAAAACAAAACAAAACCCTGCGATGATGAGAATGTTTTCTAAGCAAGATACAAAACCAGAAACCATAGGCAATGAATAAATTTCAACTTGTAAAATTAGAAAGTTTTAGAATCACGAATATACCATAAGTGAATTCAAAAATTGAACAATGAACTGGGTAACTACTCTTTCAACAAATGTAACAAAGCATTAGTTTTCTTAATGAGCAAAGAGCTCTTACAAATAAGAAAAAAAAAAATCCTTTGGAAAAATCAGCCAAAGATACATGATTCAATGTGAAAGGAATAGTCAAGGAAATGCAAATCAAACCACAATGAAATACCATTTTTCAAATGCAGATGAAACCACAAGATACCATTTTTCAATTATCAGCTTGGCAAAGATTCAAAAATGTTTTAGGATGCTGCATTAGAGGGGCTCAAGGGAAGTAGGAATTCTTAATGCTAGTGAGGATATAACTTGGAAAATGATTTGGCAGTAACAGTCTGAATTAAAAATACATTTGTCATCTGACCCAGCAACTCAACTTCTAAGGAAGTATTCTACAGACAATGTGCACAAGAATGTGTGTATAAGACTGATCAAAGCAGTATTTTCTGTAGCAACAGCACAGTGTCCATCCGTAGGGTCATTATTAAATTATGAAATATCCATACTACATAATAGTGTGTAGCTTTTTAAGGGAATAAAGTAGATCCGTAAGTGCTGATAAGGAAAAACCACTTTAAAATTTTGTTAGGTAACACCAAGGGATCAAACCATGCGGTTAGTATGTCGCTATTTTTATGAATGTTATTCATACCTTTATAAGTGCCTGGTAAACCTAGAAAATGATCCCCACGTTTCTGATGATCATAGACATTCTCACCTTTCCTGAGGTTTCTTTTTTTAGCTTTTATACTTTTCATAGTTTGAAAGTCTTAAGTATTCATTACTTTAGTGATTTTAAAAATAATCATTAATAAAAAAGAAACCTCACCAACTTACAGAGCCTTTTGCCATGTAGAGACACTCTGATATCATTTTGCAAATAGAGCAAAAGCACATCAATCATTTTCACTAAAGAAAATATAGACTTTGTCATTATAACTAAGAACAATCTTTGGACTCTTTAGGTGAATCAACCGTTAAAACCATGTCAAATTCTGCTTGCCTTATGAAGCGTCAAACCTTAGGTAATTAAGTAATGAATAGACTTACAAGACCACAGAAAAGTCAAACTGACCAAAACGATTCACTGGTTCTCGATGGGTACCACGAAGACTACTTTGCAATGGCCAGTCTGATACTTTCACACCTCCTTACATTTTTGAAGCCACCAAAACAAACCACAGAGAAATTTCCCAATTGAATTACAGAGTCAAACTGATTTTCCCAGGAGAGACGGAGAGCTGAAAGAGCCCTGAAAGAGAAGTCAGAAGGAATCTGTGCATCTGTTCCCAAGTCCATATTCATAGTCCATCTAACTTGTGTATATAAGCTTTTCATATCTTTGTCAAATATTTACTAAACTTAAAATTGATTGTGTAAGTGGTCAAATGGATCATATGTAAATCAGATCACATTATTGAGGAAAACAAAAATTCCTAAACCAACCATATGTCAGATATCGTATAGTCTTTGTATCCAAACTAAGAATTTGGGGCAAGGAAATTTGAATCTACAAGACAAAATATGTTTTCTCTGTGGATGCTGTTGTTTAGTGTCTGCCAAGTGCATAGCTGGAGAATTCAGATGGTTGTGGTTCTGGGATCTTGGGCATTGTTTCTACCTTCTGGCAAAGAATGTTCTTCCCTATTATTCAAAGGTTCCCATATGACCTGAATGACAGCTAACAGCTGGGTCAAAAGCTATAATTATATCATCAGCTCTCTTGGTTTCAACTAACTTCTGTAGCTTGTGGGGATTTTGGTATTTAACTTCAACCTCTTTCCTGAACTCCATGCCTGGATTTGCATCTCCCTCAGCTGCTCTGTAAGCATCTCACACTCAGTCTATATAGAATATATATTTGACACACTCCACTACCAATAGACTCTCTTCCCTGTGTTCCATCTAATGTCTAGCAGCATCACTAGCCACACAGGCACCCACACTAAATCTGGAGATATCCCTGACCTTCTGCTCTTCTTTCTTATCCTTCCTACCCAAGTAATCACCTCATTCTTTCAGTGATGCTGCTCATAATTTCGTTAAATCTTTAACCTGTCCTCTCTTTTTCAACAGCTACTGTCCTCTTTTAGCGTCTCATCATTTCTTGCATCGGTGACTGTTGTCATTTCCCAACTGACCCTCCAACCTCCTGGTTAATCCCCCATAAATATTGCAAACGGCATTTAGAGCTGTTCCAAAATGCGCAATGGATCGTGTATCTCTTCTATTTAAAATGATGGTGCCTCATTGCCAACAAGATCAAGTATAAAGTCCCAGGAAAATCACTGAAGACCTTTCATAAGCTGACCCTAACTTGACTTTTCAACTTCGTTTACCATCACCATGTACATGTGTGTGCACACACACACAAACACACATCCACACACACACACACACATACACACACACACACACCCCTTCTGCTGTAAATAGTACTCATGCTCCCCTAAATATGTCATTATATTTCACATAACAATGTAAAGTTGGCACACTTTGCTATTTTTCTTTTCAGTGATGCACTTCATTACTACTAGTCTATTAGTGATTCTTTGTCTACTCAGCCCTCATCTCTCTTGGGTGGCCCATTTCACCATCCAGAGTTGATAGATAAGGGGAGGAGACACAATCCCATTGGCCAAGATTGTTCTTCATGCTGTAGGAATTCTAGGAGAGTGAACACAAGTATTATTGGAGAGTAGAGAATGCTCTAGTCTCAGGTCTCTGATTTCTAGGGTTTCCTTCCAAGAAACAACTCTGTGTAGAACTGGGGGATTCATCAATTATCATGGTCCCAGACTAGAGGCTATAGGAGAGGCAGCAGGCCAATGACTCTCAGAAGTTTCCTCCTTTACTTCTCACAACTTCACAGCTTCCAGAACTGAGTGACTCTCCTTCCTTCCTGTGTATTCATAGCACTTTGTACTTGCCTCTGTCTCAGTGTTTATCATAATATATGTAATGATTTCTTTATGTGTCTGTCTCTCCTGTGCCTATGAGCTGTTTGGGGGCATAGGCCATCTCTTATACCATCTCTTATAATCTATCATAAAACCACACAGCTCCAGACATACTGAAATTTTATCTGTTCCCAGAAAACAAGTTTTTTTCTGTCTTGGGGACTTTGTTCTTGCTGGTGCTTCCAGCAACCCTTACCCTGACTCTTTCTTTCTTTCTTTTTTTTTTTTTTTCTGACTCTTTCTTTTTATTTGGATTCCAGCTTAAATGCAAGGTCCTCAAAGAGACCATCACTTTTGCCTTCCTCAATCATCCCCATGACATCAATCTTTATTTTTTTCCTACACTAGGTGAAATTATCTTTACTTTATAAATTTATTTACTGTCTATCCTTCTTATAATGAAAATATAAAGGTCAAGTGTATCTCTTATTCACCTCTGTGTCCCAGAGACTAGCACATGGTAACTAGCTGCTCAGAAACTACTGTTGAGTGCGTTATTTTTTCTGTGCTTATTTATATCTTTAATTCTTTTACAAAACCGAAACCATACTATTTATGTATATATTCTACTTTGTTCATTTATTATAATTTCTTGATATTTTCCTAAAGTTAATTATTCTTTGAGAGCATAGTATTTACCTACTCCTCTGGGTGAATGTAGAAAAAACCAGGGCACCTGCGTGGCTCAATCAGTCAAGAATCTGCCTTCGGCTCAGGTCAAGATCCTGGGATGGAGCCCCACATTGGGCTCCTTGCTCAGCCAGGAGTCTGCTTCTCCCTCTCTCTCTGCCCCTCTCCATCCCCCATCCATGCGCTCTCTCCCTCTCTCAAATAAATGAATAAAATCTTTTTAAAAAACAGAAAGACAAAAAAGAAAGAAAGGAAAAAAACAACAAAAGCACCATAGGCTTTCCCAACCACCCTCCTCCTTGACATTTTGCCTTTGGTGCTGTGAAATGCCTCTTCTTTGTGGCTTCCTCCACTCCTGTGGTGATGTGCGATCCCCACCTCTGAGTCTCATATTCTCTCATTGTTTGATCCTTCTCTTCCATGGGTCTGTTGACTCTTGTGCTCTCTAAATGTATAAGCTCTATCTTGTCCATCTGGGCTCAACCCTACCTTTGCAATTTTGCTCTCATCAATGATCCCTTAAGTCTCTATTGCCAGCTTTTCCCCAAGCCTCTCTTCCACATTTCCATGTAGATGCTCTTCTGCCACTTCCAGATCAACATTCCACGATTGGAACATGCCCTCTTCCAAATCAGTTCCTTTTCTTGAACTTTCTATTTATGATCCTTCCAGCCATTTTAGTTCAAACTAAGTTGTCATCTATGATTGACTTTCCTCATTCACACATTTGCTGAATATTTTTTGTTTTGCATAATGAATATAATTTTATTGCTTTTCTCTGATTATATAAGTCATATGTGTTCCATGTAATGCTTCAAATGTTTAGAAAACAAAAAAGAAGGTAAAAATCACAAGGAACAGCAACCTCCTAACTACAATGTTTACCATGAATAATGCCATCATTAATAAAAGCCAACTTTTTGTTAATCTTTTATTTCAGATAGGAAAATGATAGACAATATTTGGATACATAAACAAGTTTACATAAATAAGATAAAAGGCTAATTAACTCTTTAAAATAAAAACCATAGAAGGAGTTGCAAAAAATTGTGGCTTCATTTAAATCTGTATGATGAACAATTTCAGTCCTCAGTCTTGTCAGTTTTACCTCTAGGAAGGCATATATAATCTTATGTTCAAAAATGAAAAATGTCCACATTTTAGGCCTTTTGTGAATTTGAAGCCTGGACCAAATGGTGCCCCTGTGGTAAACTCTGGAATTGGGACCTTATTTTATTCATCTTTTCATGCCCCATGGCGACTCAAATGGCACATGTGGAGCAATTTTTTGCTCTGTGAATGATCAATGGCATCAACAAATATCTTTTAATACCTACTGTACACAAGCCACTGCCAGCTATGTGTGAGATACACACATGAATAAGATATTTCCCTTGCTATTGAGAAAATTTATATCCATAATCTTTCCCCAAAAATGCCACTATAACCTCCATAAACTTCATTACCTCCCACCTATCTTCATGCCTGTGAAGGGCTCCTTTTGGTTCTCTGTGGGTTTTGTGTAGAACCTGTAGTCCTTGGCCTTGCTCCCAACATGCACTTTGATATGTGAGAGTGGATGCAAAAAAGAGAGCAGATCTGAGAGAACAGGTTTAAAAGGAATGAACATTGTTTGTTTTCTGAAAACATATTTTGTAGTTTCATGGCCCTTGATCACTGTAGGATGGCCACCGTGGGATCCCTCAAACATTGCAAGAGCTCATCGTGGTCATATAATGATTTTGGCTGTAATCTGCTGCCTTCTTTTCACAGGATGCAGCCATTCTGCAGAGGCTTCTGTCTGAACCCAGCCATATTTCTAGGCTCAAAGTGGTGGGACACCATTCATGTGAAAGCACCATGGGAGACTTAAAAGCATCATGTGGACCTTCAGGATAATCTAAAGTGCATTCCTAGCAGATGTCCAAGGCAGAAGATGCTCATTTGTTACATGTAAGGGAGCAGAGAGATTTATTTTTACAAATCCACTGGCCTGAAAGGAAGAACACTTGGGAAGATCACATCCTAGTGATCTCAATTACAGCAAAAGAGTCTTGGAAGGAAGACATGCCTGCCCTACACTCGAAAAGCATAATCTCTCCTTAAGTTTTTGAAAAATACTTTTCAAAAAGTTTTAAATTTTACTGAAGCAATACATGGCATGAAAGCCTTAGAGAAAACGCTAGCTTGGAGAACATGTCAGTCATTTTTAAGAGCAGATGTCCACCACTTTTCTCTTTGGGGGAAGCAGTCCATTAAGCTGCATGCTGCTGAATCAGATGTGACAAAAAAGTTCAGTCAGCCCAGTTTATTTTGGCTTGAGAGTCAGCAGCCATGAGTGGGCAATGGCTGGTATTTCTGGATCTGTTATAGCTTCTACTTTAGAGACTATTGAGTCAGACCTGACTGAACTCACAGACATCTCTGGTTCTGCTGCACACATGTGTCTCTTCACGGCCCGACTGCTAGAGATCTATAGCATCCAGGTAATTTGTGTTTTAAAATTGCACACCTACCTGCACAGATGTAAAATCAGCACCAAGCAAAATAAGCTTACCCTCAAATCTTTGTATTCTGTGTTCTTCCATAGAAGACTAAACACCCAGGCGCAGATCCATTTGTTATACAGTACATGTCATCTCTGGGGGTGACAGCCACATTCATCAAAGCTCCAATCCCTCGAAAGGGATAATGTTCAGGAAATATTTGAACGGCTATCAGAGAATTCATCCTCGCCTTATGGCTTTTCTAAAACTTAATAAAAATCCTGTTTTCAATCAGAATCTTCCAAAGAATACAGACCTCATTTCTCCAACTTTTCTTGGAGAAGCCAAAGCAAACATCAACTATTAAAAGTTCTATATTTTAGTTTCAAGTGCCTCACTTAGTGTCATCCTGTTGACTTCCTTTCAGATGTTGTCCACATAGGATTTTACTCAAGACAGATTCTGCTCTATATTTGTGCTTTGAGTCACATACCTTTGGAGTGTTTGAGCTTGAACCGATGTTAGATCTCCTTACTTCTTTGAAAGTGAAGAAATAAAAAAAAAAAAAAAGTGAAGAAATAAAAGCTGGAAGAAGAGCAGGGTCATCCTAGATATACCCTAGCAAATGGGAAATTTTAGAACAAAATGACCTGTACCAAAAAAGCAAAATACAAACAAAAATATACAACAAAACAAAAAATTAATTATGTTTAGTTATCTAATAACACTGAGTATCTATAATAACCTAAATATAATCTTACCTACCCATCATTTTAGAGTTTATACAATGTTTTCACATAAGTTGTTTCGATCCTCACAACTGCTCTAGAAACTCTTTTTTTTTTTTTTTTAATGCCTTAAACAAATGAGGAAATGAGCACTCAGAATGGCTAGAACACTTGCAAAGGTCAGGATTTGGGGTCTGCACAGGGGCTCGTAGCCAAAGGTTTTGATCCCCAGGCCAGTAAGTTTTGTGAAATGATTCTATTCCAACAGTAAGCAGCCCTGCCCATAAATCAACTTAAAAATCTAATAGATTTGCTTTTCCAGTTGGTCTGAAATTTTCCAAACCTAGCTTTGACCAGCAATATTGTTCTAATGTCCCAGGGAGTGGGTCCAAAGCCATGCATCCAGAGATGACACCATCTGTCAGCCTAATCAGAACAGGATTAAATTATGACTCTATTTCTTTGGTCCCTAAACTGGTTTGCTCCCAGCAGCTTCCATCCTCAGGAGCATTCAAGTAATAGGACTGCCTCTTCGCAAAGAGAGACCGGTATTGTGCATATTCGTTCAAAGACAACTGTTGCTGTTGTTTCTGTGGTACTGGGATTAATTATATCTGAGTGTTTTCTTTTGATTGCCTCCTTTTCTATATATAATGGAGCTGGGAAAAATAAAACTCAAGTTTCCTTTTCCCCACACAGAAACCCTTTCCATATTTTCTAAAACAAGTAAGATAATAAAGGAAAGGCATAGTGACAGGGAAGATATAGGGTTCATTTACAGACCTTTGTAGTTTCCTTGACAGACTTCTCCCTTCCCTCCCCTTCCAGAATCTTCCCTTTCACAAGAGTACTTTAGGTCACAAGGACAGGACTCTACAGCAGGTAAAAGTAAAAGGAAACCAGTAAGTCTTTCTTTCTTTTCTTCCTCTGACTTCTTCATTTGCATAAATTAAAACCCATCCTAAACTGGCTTCTTTCCTTTGGCATAAAAGTAAGTTCTTCAAGTACTCATTAAATGCCCAGTCATCTCATCCTGTTTTTGGCTTCCTTAACTTTTTGTCCCTCAACCTCTCATGGATATCTCTTGTCAGACTAGTAGGATTTTTTTTTTTTCTGTAAAATTTGTATTGGTAACCTTGGAAAGTCTGAATTGCATCCAAAAGGAATTCATTACTGAGTGGGGGTGACTTTGACTTTCATAAAAATGAATGCTCCGAAATCATCAGCTTTAGAAAATAATTCATTATACTTTTTTTTTTGGTGGTGGGGTGGATAAAGTTCCCTTCATAAAAGCACCTCTTGCATGAGTATCCTGCATGACCTATCTCTTATGAAAGAAAATGTTAGGACAGTCAGCTATTTGGAAACACTGTACGTGCAAGCTTTTATGCTGACTTTCAGTGAGAACAAGATGAATCATGAATACTTAAAATTCTTTCCCCATGGTTCGGCTTGAATCCTCATTTAATTGTTTCAGAATATGCACCTGGGAGATGCTGTATACAATATGGGTTTGTGCGTTGGAGCCTCCAAAAATTGTCCAGCTTAGTGGCCAGTGGGAATGTAGTTCCCTGGAAATTTCATCTCAGAACTCTCCTGTCTCATTATTTGGCCAGATACTTTCATTTCTCTCTTCTCCCAAGGCAAAAGAATATCGACCACTAACCACAGTATATTGAAGGTTAACAAAAGTTTTTTAAGATTTTTCCTTAATTTAGAAAAATTGCATAAAACTGAGGATAAGATGTGTGCATCTAACATCCAACCCAAAATAATTTTAATATTTTGCCACATTTGCTTTCAATTTTCTCATGTTAAATATATAAATAAAGTAACGATTAAATAGAAATCGTCTTTGTACTCCTACTTAGTTGCATTCTTCTTTCTCTCTCTCTAGAGGCACATGTTTTCATAAATTTGGGATATAATCTCCCAGTCCACATTTTTATATCTTTACTATGTGTCTTTAAATATGATATAATATTTGAAGCAGATACCTCTAACTGTCCACTTAATCACTGTCACATTGCCTTCTACCATTCTATCAGAAGCCTGGTCCTATCTAGGAAGAAGTGGGTCAGGAAGGCACACACACACACGTCTGTGGTATAGCTAAGGAGTGAAGGGATAGGTAGGAAAGAATGTGACCTAGTTTGGGTCAAGAAGCTTTACGCAGAAGGTCAGAATGTGAGGTTTCTAGAAAAACCATTGCTTTCTTGGTAAAGAGGATACATTCAGATTCAGCTCTGAGGCATGGATGCAATGTGTGACATGGAAGCTATCATCTCGTCATCTTGGGAATGGAAGAGAAGAGATAGAATGAGCAACAAGCCTTGAAAAAAAGACACTGGCTTCAGGTTTGAGCCCCTCTGAAAATATTTTTTTGAGTCCTCTGGCAAAGATGGACTAATTAAACATATTTAGACATGTACATACCCTGTTCTCCTTTTGAACCGAACCTAGTTAATTGTACAAGTGTCCCATCTCTCACGTTGTGGGACTTGACTGATGGCACCTTGGAGCCACTTCATCTGGATCACCTTCAGCTGAACTCTTAGAGGACAAAATTATAAACTGCCATTTTAGTTAAGCCACTGTCATTACACTTCTTTAAATGCAGCCAAACACAATCTTAACTGCTAATGTATTATTTTGTCTTTAAGATTTTTATAGAAATGATATTACCTTAACAACCTTTTTTTTCACTCAAATTATGTCACTCTTTATCCAATTGATACATAAATAAAGTTTATTTACTTTTAAATTTTTCCACCCACTTTTTTCCCATGGGTATTTAGATTGTATCTTAATTTTCACCATTACCAATGATGTTGTAGACTCATTTGCATAAAAGTTTCTCTAGGATGTATGTTAGATGAAGACTCTAATGGATTTCTTTGATATTCTTAGTTTGGGTCTAAGTGACTTTTTGAAAATATAGAATTATTTGTGAATTTAAAGGTAGGTGGGTAATGACAGTCTCTGGGTCTCTTTGAACTATATGATGTCACATTTTTTTTTTACCATATTTTATTAAGCTTCTGACAAAAGTGAAGACTAAAATTTAAAAATATACAGAAAACAGCAGTAACTGAGTAAAAAAGATTTTTATTTCCACAAGTTCTATGACAATTCCTTCTGTTAACCCCCTTTTGGTTATGAAACTCTATACCAGGATTTTTCAACCAGGGTACAAATGGGACTATATCATTCTTAGTTGTAGAGCCTGTCCTGTGCATTATAGGATGTTTAGTAGCCTCTCTGGCCTCTATTCACTAGAATACATTAGCACACTCCTTCCCAGCTGTGACAACCAAAAATAACTCTAGGCATCACCAAATGTCTCTAGGGGTGAGGGGGTGCAAAATGACCTGGTTGAGAACTACTGCTCTATAGCAGCTAATTTTTGTGGTATTTAGGATCAATATGAACAAAGAACCCCATGGAGGCAATGGCAGACCATGAATTTTTTTAATGGTAATTTTCGGCCCAATATAGTACTAGTTTCAGTAAACCTATATTTCCAGCCCTTAAGTTGGGGAAATTAATATTGGATAATCATAAAACCTTTGTAAAATAAATATATGAGGAATAATAAGAATATAATTACATATATACTGTGCAGAGAATTTTCCTAATGTGTTAGATATACCTGCTTATTTAATCTTCACAACCTACTTGTAATATAGGTATTATTTTATAGCCATTTGACAGATGAGAAAAGTGAGGTGCAAGAAGTTTAAAATTTGTTCAAGGCATGTGCAGTTACCACCATGTTATAGATGAATAAATTGAAAGCGAGATTAAGAAAGCTAACAGGGATCTCATAGTATTAAACTCTGAGGTAATATTCATTATGGATTAATATGGTTACATGCATAAACATGATACAAATTAAAACTATTTACTGTCAGAGCTACTTAGCATTAGGGATATGGATCTCTTAAGAGGAATTTAGTTACCTCTTTTGCAAATATAGAAAAATTAGATTTTGTAATTTGTCATTAGAAGATTGTATTTATGTCTAAGTTCTAACAATTCAATTTTTTCCTCTTTCTCTTTCCTCACTAACCCCTCACATTTAATCCCAGCAAGGATTTAGGTAAGGCAGATAACTGGATGTATAAAGCTAACTAACTATAATATATTATAGTTATCTAATATATGATAAAACCTTATGGGAACATAAGATGGATTCAGAAATGATAACAAAACACATCCTAGAAGGACCTATGCATTGCTATAAGAAGGCTACACAAGAGAAATTGGCTCTCCGTCAAAGGAAGCCTGGTCAGTTACACAGCTCTGATGGCCCATTAGAGAAAAACAAACCCATTACTCAGAGGAAGTACACTGTTTCTGGTGTTAAGATCAGACAGGAATTTCTCCCATTGTGCCTGTCAAAGTTACTTGGTGCACAGTATTTTGAACAGCTTTCCTCATCAGCATTCAAACAAGAAATCCAGGGATGAATTTCCCGTCTGGGTAAGCCCAGCTCAGGAAAGCATGCTGTCAATTATGCGTTGTGCTTTTTTTGCTGACTAGATTTTGATTCTTTCATGAAGAAATCTAGAGTTATCAAAATATCAAAGTATACAAGAATTTTATACACAATCCTGACTTGATTGTATTTTTTTTCCAGATTCTTTGGAATCTTTATTAATTTCCATTTGACACCTCTATTATAAATATTCAGACAAAAACACTTATTTTGAAATGAACTTTCTTTTATAAGTTTTGAAAATTCTGATTGTGCCTCTTCTCCCAAAGCTACTATATTGAGCCATCGTAGGGTCACTGTGGTTTGTGCTACTAACTTAATAGCGATTTGTGTAACTTTATTTGCCAAGCCAGTAGCTTATATTCTGTAAGACTCAGGGCACTTTATAAATTAATAATTTTTAAAAAGCCTACAATAATAGTTGCAAAACCAGCAAAACCCACAGTGGGCAGATTTCACTTTCTGTTCCAAATTGCTAGCATAGGTCTATTAACAACTAGAACAATGGTGAGGGTTATAATGGTTTTTTGTGCATTACATCTTTAAAAGAAGATTCAGCAGGGTAGGTCGAGGGGAAAATAGCTGAAACTTCTATTTCCTGTTGTAATTCAGAAAGTACTAATATTTATTATTAGTAATATTAATATTATTATTATTATCATTACAAATAGTGAAAGTAGGAATGCATAAATAAAGTCTGCCCCAGGGGCAGCCTGAAGCTATATTCCAGCAAGTTACTGTGCTTCAGTATTATGAGAATTTTTATCCATCATCAATAAAAAATGAGCATAGCAGTTATTATGGCAGTTCCACAGTCAAGACTGTTTCTGCTATTACATCTCTTGGTAAAAGGGTGATACACTCTCCATTATATGATGTCAACTCATCCACCTTTCCGACATTAAAGTATAATGTACAATCTTTACATGGATTCTTCCTTAGTGAAGTCACATTTCCATGAACTTGGTGCAAGGACACAATGGGGCTAAATTAACTGTGGGCAGAAAGTAAAGTAAATTACATTTTTTATAAGCCAATAGCAGCACTGAGCTACCGCCCTTTCTTTTTCAGAAAGGAATGAAGTTGAAATAAATTTGACAAAATAAATATTTTACAGAGCAGGCCTGTGCTCACCAGTGGTGGAATTATGCCAGATCAATGCCCCTGATGCTCCGCTGGGCACAATCTCCAGAACCACATATGAAGCAAATACTTCCCTAGCCCCAAACTCTCCAGTACCACATATATAAGTCAACAGAATGAGCAGACTGTCTGGCTACAGCAGCCGTCTTTCTAGCTGCATGGCGGTTGGGGTTGGGTTCTCAGTACATCAAATTCCCCCTCTTCATATGCTGATTTATTTCTTCCCATAACCCCTTTAATTTTATTTTATCCTTTTCCTAAATGTAACTACTCTTGCTTACAGTCATCAAAAGCTTCACGCTAACTGACTAGAGCATACATATGGGGAAATTTGAGAAGCCCAAGATACAGAACAAAAGACCCCAGTGAAGCCCAACCTCTGCCCCTTCTTTGATGTCTTACTTTGGGAAAATATCTTTTCTACTTTTTACTAGATAGTTTTAAGGGTATCTGACTAGCTTTAAATGGTTCCCACTTCTCTGGGAAGCCATGCCTGTCTTGTCTGCATACTCCTTATCTATAGCTAATTGGATTTTATTCATCAGATTTTCTCCCCCAGCAGAGCTGATAAAAGGTAAGCTGTGAAAAGCTCCTTTCCGCCATATGAACAAAGCAGGAAAAGCTATCGCAGGAAGAAAATAATATGGTAGAAAGGAAGAGAAGAACAAATAAGGAAAGGAAAACTGAATCCTAATGCTTCTTAACCTAACATAGGGAAGGAGGGAATGTCATCTTGGCAGCATTCCTATCTCACAGTCTCCATTTAGATCATACCTAAGATTTGCCAGCACACCTACCCTGTGGTTCTATGAGACCCCCTATGTCTTAGTGCTAGAGTTTTATCTTTTTTTTTTTTTTTTTAAGATTTTTGTGGGTTTTTGTTACCTTTGACCACAAGAGTCCTAAGATACTCCTTGAAGTCTTGACTTTTTCTACCATGGAACTAAAAATCCTGACCCACTATCATCATGGATTTGTGGAAGCAGAAAGTTAGTTCATGACAATATTCTTTGTTGTTAACAACTTACAAGCTCATTTCTTTGACCAAAAAATGTTTACTGGGCATCCACTGCTTCTGACACTACCTTAGACATAAGAATAGAGCACTGAGTAAATAAATAAATAATAAAATAAAGCATTGCCACGTGGAATTTATATTCTGGAGGAGGGAAATATAAAGTGAAAAGTTAAAAAGCAAGTAAATATATTGTATGACAGGTGATAAAAGGAAATTTTAAAAAGTAGTGTAAAGGTGGCAGGGAATGATGGAGGTGAAGGGTTGTTATTTTAGGTAGATTAGTTAGAGAAAGCCTCAATAATTTATTAACATCTGAGACATGAAACAAATTAGGGAGTGAGATAGGGAGCCATCTGGAGAACAGCATTCCAGAGGAGGGAAAAGTAATGCAAAAGCCCAGGGGAAGGTGTGGACGTATTGCAGTTGGGGAACAGAAAGAAGACCCGAGTGACATGGTAGAAGATGGGATCCAGGAGTGGCTGTTACACTATGGTAAGGACTTCTAACTTTACTCTGAGTGAGGTGGAAAACTAATGGGTGTTTTAAGGAGAGACTTGGCATGATTTGACTTCCATTTTGAAAGGATTCTTGAGATCCTGCATGAAGAACAGACAGTCAAAGGAAAGGTGAAGCAAGGAAACTTTCCTGGAGCCACTGCGGTGGTCCAGCAGATGGGTTTGGGTGGCTCAGCTAAGAACGATGGCTATAGAGGAATAAGAAAGGGCCAGATTTTCATTGGATTTGAAGGCAGAAGCTTCAGAGCTTGCTGATGGTTTGAAATGGGTTTGAGAGAAGATGGGGGTAAAGGAAGAGTAAAGATTTTGGCCCAATAGACCAATGGAGCTGTTGCTGATGAGCTGAGGGAAGATTACAGGATCAGAAGCCATTGAAGTGGGGGAAAAGATGAGTTTCATTTTGGATATGGTAAAATGTTAACAACAATTAGACATCTAAGTAGAAAGGTGAAGTAAGAAGTAAGGACTTGGACGTGAGAGTTTGGAGAGACTTCTAGACTGGAGATCTGGATTATATTCCTGCCTTCTTATATCCCCCAATCCCCTTTCACCTCCAGAGGTGCTTCCCACATGTGCCTACTAAAAGACTGATATTTTCAGTTGGTGGATTAAAAATTATGATTATAGATGGCATTATACTTTAATACCAAAGTGTTTGGAAGGGAAGTGAGAGAATTTTTAAAGCCCCAATTGACTCTCTTGGTTTTCTGTAATTAATTTGGGTGAATATAACTTTTATCTTTGAACAAAATATTATCAGCAGCAAAAATTTTATATCTATAAATATGTTTATTAGAAACACTTGGAACTTCTGAGTCAGAAAATATAGAGATCATTGTAATATTTAAGAAATTATTCTTTGATGTATGAATTGTTGGATGAGCATATTAGTCATTGAACATTTATGCTGAGAACAGCCTAATAGGGCTAAGACTAATAAAACTCAGTACCTTCCATGAAGGAGCTTAGAGCAGAGAGCCTGAAATCTGGCATATTTCTAAGGTCAACTCAGAGCAAATGGTAAGTTTGCAAAATCTGTCGTTGGTCCTTTTCTATCACCATATTCAGAATTTAATTTGTCCTTATAGTACATCCACTTTTCAAACCAATGTGTAAGCCAGAGAATTTACATAGCAGGGCATACCCTGAAAATATATGCAAGCAAAAAGAAACTATATTTGAGATGACGAATACAGCTGAAAATCATGAAAGCATGCAGATTGGTGTAAATAGCACAAAAATAGAGCCAACTACCTAATCCTGCTTAGCATGTAAGTTATCCATTGTGTCATATATGATAAATTCATTTATATAGAACACTTCAATACCTCATTAATGCAAGAGAGCAATTATCCCACACCAAAGTCTCAGAAATTTCTATCGTCAATCCTTCAAACCTTCTTCATTACTTTATGCAGCTTTGTTTTTTAATCCTTATTTTTGTGGGATTTACCTACCCAACTTCAAAATATTTTAACGTATAAACATCACACATGGCACTCAGGAGCCCAGTGAACACTAATTGGACACCAACTGTGCTACACACTGGTAAAACAAAGAACAACCTGCAGCCATTCCCTCCAAGCATGGAGAACCATATACACATAATGCATTATAGAAATTGCAAAGGTGAATTTTTGCATGAGATATTATGAAAGCCAGAGAAAAGACATGGATCAATCCAAGAGGGTTGGTGAAGTCTTCCTTAGGGAGTCTTAGAGGAAAAATAAGAGTTCACCAGGAGGACAAGGCCATGGGCAGGAAGGACGATCGTTCCTGTTAGATGGAGCAATAAGAAACAACAATGAGCCTGTCCCATGAGATTAAATGTTGATAGTATGAATATAAATTTTGAGACCACGAATCATAAGAGTTGAAGTTGGAAGAGTAGACTAGAGCCCAATCATGGGGGCTTGATGTGTGAACTTAATTTGGCTCTTGTTAGGTAGCCATTCTTCCCTAAGTCAACTTAAATTCCTCTTTTTTTGAAGAAGGCGGGAGTAGGCAGAGCATGTCAAACAACTGAGAACTAAATAAATGACTTTATACAACTGTGAGGTTGTGTTTTATTTTTAAACACCATTTCCTGATGCTTGGAGAGAAATGATGCAAAATCTAGGAATATAAATACTATGAAAATTAATTAATTAGGATATTGCTTGTTGTATTTAGAAGTCATGAGAAATAATGATACATGCTATAAGCATCTTTGAAATAATTTTAAGGGATTACAATCAGAAAGCATAAATATTAAGTCAATGACCTCTGGGGTCTCTTCTAACAGTTGCAAAATTCCAATATTATGACCTTGCTTTTTTTTTTCCTCTTGTCTGAGGATTGCCAGAGGGGAAGTATCTCTAAAGGAGGAATTAAGAACTCAAGTCTCAGCTTGTGTTGCAACATCTCTTTGTTCTTAGAGCTCACTTCATAGCAAACAGTGGGCTTCTCAGAAATGATTTCAAATTTCAGGAAAGTGCATTATAGAACTCAGGAGATCAGCCTGACAAAAACTTATAAGAAAAATGCAAGTGACATAAAAATATTAATTTAAGTAATACTACCATGCTTATTCTCAGTTTACAAGGATAGATATATATGCAAATATACTAACTACGCTTCATTAGTGCTTTGTACGATGTGTCTGGTTCTATGACTAAATATATATTCACTAATACACAAATTTTTGATGTGGTACATTTCCATTTAAAAAATCATTCCCCAAATCCTATAATTATAGAGATTGCTGACTAGTGCTATTTGAAAACTCTTTGTAGTCCAGGTTACTTATCATCATGTTGGATAAAAATAGGCAAATGACATCTGTTCCCTTTTAAGAAATAGAGTTCCTGGCTTCATCGAACCTAATTAGCTGGTTAGAGTAGCCATCCATAAAAACAGGAGCTAGCACTTCAGGGCCCATTAGCATTGCCCCATGAAGCTGTTCTCCTTAGCTGGCTGATTTTTCTCTTTCCAAGCCTGAGGATCCTGACCCTGAATATGTGGTAGGTCCCATTCAAGTTTCCTTTTACCTTTAATTCTGTAAGTGGTTAGAGTAGGTTGCTAATGAGGTTAAATAATGGGCTGAAGTTCTGGGAAGATTTTTTTCACTAGTGTTGTTGTTCTATGAGTTCATGTTTTGACCCAATTAGTTTCATCAAAATTAAGATGATGGTCAGTTGTAGTTTATAAGTTCTCTTCTTAAAAGCACATTCTAACTTAAAAACAGAAATTCAGACACTGAATTTTAAACATTTGTCTCATAGAGCACCAATTCTCAAAAAAGGAATCCTTGAAAAACAAAGGAGGGAAAGGTTCTAGATTAACACTTGCATGTTGCCTGTTGACTTTACATGTCAAGGTCAACATTTGAAAGGTTGCATGGATGGCTCACTCAAGAAGACTCCTAACTATTAGCACATTAAAAGCTCTGAGAAGGGGCACCTAGGTGGCTCAGTCAGTTGAGCCGCTGCCTTCATATCGGGTCATGATCCTGGGGCCCTGGGCTCGAGCCCCACATGGCTCCCTGCTCGGTGGGGAGCCTGCATCTCCCTCTCCCTCTGCCTGCCACTCTGCCTACCTGTGCTTTCTCTCTATCCATCTGTCAAATAAATAAATAAATAAATCTTAAAAAAAAAAAAAAAGTTCTGAGAATTCTAGCAGTAAACAAACTTGCTTCCCCTTATTTAACCAGAAAAACCAAGCTTATCTGATCAAGGAAAGTTTGTTTTATTTTTATAAAACATATTCTTTCTCCATAGAATTCTATAATTTTAGAAATAAGGGATATTAAATCAGAATTTTTGAGTCCACGGTGTTTGAAATTTTTTCATTTTATATATCTACAACAAATCCCATTTGACAGATAACTTGAGGGTCACAGGTATCATTTCAAGACTGGCTTACTCCACTTGCAGAAATCTCAGAGGCAATAAGGTTTCCTTATTTCCATTCTAAATGACCCCATTGTTACCAAAAATTCTTGGTTAGTTGCTCAGAGATATTCTCCACTACTTTATCTGGAGACACAATTTACTGTCTACCAGATTTGGAATAGGTATATAGTTATGACTCAATCTAATAACAAATGTCCAAATACACACAAAAGGAAGCATCCTTACATTTTTACCACATGAAGAGTTCCAAAATCATAGTAATAAGAGATAAAATACAATAGTAGGCATTACAAATGTCATACGGAGGTTTGCCAAGATAAATCCTCATAGAGATGAGAAAAAGAATAGAGAAGCAAATTGGTAAGCAAAACTAAATCCATGAGTCCAGATTGAGGTTGTACGTAGCAGTTACTAATAGAAAGTTAATATTTGAATTCTAGATATTAGTACCAAAATGAGAATCATTACCGGAAAATAGAGGCTAGGGTAGAGCATGAGATCTTGCTCATAAAAAATAAGGCTGTTCATTGGGATTGGAACTGAGGAGCAGGCAATAATTGGAACTGGGGAGCAGGTATAATGTTGACTTATACCTGGAACTATAGCATATAGGAATGAGGAAAGACAAGACAAGGACACACTCTCAAATGAAAGAATAATTCCTATATATCAAGAGCAAGAATCTATAAAACATAAATATACATAAATGATATAAGCCCAAGGGGAGATGAGACAGGCTGCACCACAGACTGGAAATGAAAAATATAACCATTAAAATTAAAGACTAAAACAACACCCATGAGATGAAACAATGCTAACGATGAAGTAACACTGTAGAAAAATAGAGAGTTAATGAATTTGATAGTTATACCAAGAATTCACAAAGAATGTATCACAAAGAACAAAACAAACTTCTAAAGAATAGCAGAAAGCAGGTGAGAAATATGGATGGCTGATTTGAGAGGCTCCAGAATATGAGAATAGAAGGAGTGGGGGAAAAAACAATATCTGAACAGATATAACTGTGAATTTTCCAGAAGGTAAGAAAAACATGTTCATAGCAAACTGTTAAGTTCTGAGAAGTGTACAAGATAAGCATAAAGCTAGAACTGAAATATTTAAGGATCCTAATCTTAAATAATAATCCTAAAATCTGGAGGCAAAATATTATCTGCATAAAATGGCATTTAAACAGTGAGATTTTTCTATAGCAATAAGAAACCCCAGAAGACAGTGGAGTTATATGTTTACGGTGCTGAAGATAATAACTGTGAGCTAGAATTTTATACCCAGTTAAACTATAAGAGTAAAAGCAAAATGAAAACATTTTCAAGCCTATAAACATGAAGACTGTTAACTCCTATAGATAATCTGTTTGAAAAAAATAAAAACTGTCAAATGGAGAAGCAAACTCAGAAATTGATAATATTTATCAATATTTAGTCATTTACTGACTGCAAAATCCACTAACAGCTTTATATATTTTTGGAAATGTAAAATATAACTCTACTAAAAAAATGAGATGGTAGATTAAAATGAGTAATGCATAGTTGTAGTATGATACATTCTGTGTTATGGTTATGCATGAGAGAAGGGAGAAAATATCATATAGTTGTAGCATTTGTTTAAAAATAAAAGTTGTTATGTTTTTTTTAAATTCCAGCATAAACAATGAATTCTGTTACACTGAAAAGAAATAAATAAAAATAAAATAAAATAAAATAAAAATAAATATAAAATTCCAGAACACCTAGTAAAATAATAATAAAATTAGAGCTTCTAAGACTGTATAGGAAAATAAAACTATTAAAAATTTTGTTATTTGAAAAGAAAACAGGAGAAAAAGGAACAAAAGAAAAAGATGTAAACAGTAAACACAAAATAAAATAATAGAAGTAAGACTAAATTGAACAGTAAATATAGTAAATGTAAGAGATTTAACATTTAACAAAGCTAACAATTACTGAAAGATTGTAATTTACTAAATTATGGTTAGAAAACAAAATCCATCTAAGACAAAACTACCTTGAGAAATTAAAAATAAGAAGATAGGTAACTCATAAATTATAAATCATATATATAAAATATTGTGTCATTCTATAATTTTTTCAAATAGCCTTATGTTTTAGGGACTTATTAACCTTTTTTTAACTTTATTTTTTCAGTGAAAGGGACTTATTAATCTTGACATATATAGCTCTAGTTCATTCATTTAAATTTCCATGCTTACATCAAAAGATTTGGATCATTCCCTACATATTTTCAGACCACAATGCTCTAAAGCTAGAACCCAACCACAAAAGGAAGTTTGGAAAGAACCCAAATACATGGAGACTAAACAGCATCCTTCTAAAGAATGAATGGGTCAACCGGGAAATTAAAGAAGAATTGAAAAAAATCATGGAAACAAATGATAATGAAAATACAACGGTTCAAAATCTGTGGGACACAACAAAGGCAGTCCTGAGAGGAAAATATATAGCGGTACAAGCCTTTCTCAAGAAACAAGAAAGGTCTCAGGTACACAATCTAACCCTACACCTAAAGGAGCTGGAGAAAGAACAAGAAAGAAACCCTAAGCCCAGCAGGAGAAGAGAAATCATAACGATCAGAGCAGAAATCAATGAAATAGAAACCAAAAAAAAACAATAGAACAAATCAACGAAAGTAGGACCTGGTTCTTTGAAAGAATTAATAAAATGGATAAACCCCTGGCCAGACTTATCAAAAAGAAAAGAGAAAGGACCCAAATAAATAAAATCATGAATGAAAGAGGAGAGATCACAACTAACACCAAAGAAATACAAACTATTATAAGAACATACTATGATCAACTCTACGGCAATAAATTTGACAATCTGGAAGAAATGGATGCATTCCTAGAAACATATAAACTACCACAACTGAACCAGGAAGAAATAGAAACCCTGAACAGACCCATAACCATTACGGAGATTGAAACAGTCATTAAAAATCTCCAAACAAACAAAAGCCCAGGGCCAGATGGCTTCCCGGGGGAATTCTACCAAACATTTAAAGAAGAACTAATTCCTATTCTCCTAAAACTGTTCCAAAAAATAGAAATGGAAGGAAAACTTCCAAACTCATTTTATGAGGCCAGCATCACCTTGATCCCAAAACCAGACAAGGATCCCACCAAAAAGAGAGCTATAGACCAATATCCTTGATGAACACAGATGCGAAAATACTCAACAAAATACTAGCCAATAGGATTCAACAGTACATTAAAAAGATCATTCACCACGACCAAGTGGGATTTATTCCAGGGCTGCAAGTTTGGTTCAACATCCGCAAATCAGTCAATGTGATACAACACATCAATAAAAGTAAGAACAAGAACCATATGATACTCTCAATAGATGCTGAAAAAGCATTTGACAAAGTACAGCATCCCTTCCTGATCAAAACTCTTCAAAGTGTAGGGATAGAGGGCACATAGCTTAATATCATCAAAGCCATCTATGAAAAACCCACCGCAAATATCATTCTCAATGGAGAAAAACTGAAAGCTTTTCCGCTAAGGTCAGGAACATGGCAGGGATGTCCATTATCACCACTGCTATTCAACATAGTACTAGAGGTCCTAGCCTCAGCAATCAGACAACAAAAGGAAATTAAAGGCATCCAAATTGGCAAAGAAGAAGTCAAATTATCACTCTTTGCAGATGATATGATACTATATGTGGAAAGCCCAAAAGACTCCACTCCAAAACTGCTAGAACTTATACAGGAATTCAGTAAAGTGTCAGGATATAAAATCAATGCACAGAAATCAGTTGCATTTCTCTACACCAACAGCAAGACAGAAGAAAGAGAAATTAAGGAGTCAATCCCATTTACAATTGCAGCCAAAACCGTAAGATACCTAGGAATAAACCTAACCAAAGAGGCACAGAATCTATACTCAGAAAACTATAAAGTACTCATGAAAGAAATTGAGGAAGACACAAAGAAATGGAAAAATGTTCCATGCTCCTGGATTGGAAGAATAAATATTGTGAAAATGTCTATGCTACCTAAAGCAATCTACACATTTAATGCAATTCCTATCAGAGTACCATCCATCTTTTTCAAAGAAATGGAACAAATAATGCTAATATTTATATGGAACCAGAAAAGACCTCGAATAGCCAAAGGGATATTGAAAAAGAAACCCAACCTTGGTGGCATCACAATTCCGGACTTCAAGCTCTATTACAAAGCTGTCATCATCAAGACAGCATGGTACTGGCACAAAAACAGACACATAGATCAATGGAACAGAATAGAGAGCCCAGAAATAGACCCTCAACTCTATGGTCAACTAATCTTCGACAAAGCAGGAAAGAATGTCCAATGGGAAAAAGACAGCCTCTTCAATAAGTGGTGCTGGGACAATTGGACAGACACATGCAGAAAAATGAAATTGGACCATTTCCTTACACCACACACAAAAATAGACTCAAAATGGATGAAGGACCTCAATGTGCGAAAGGAATCCATCAAAATCCTTGAGAAGAACACAGCAGCAACCTCTTCGACCTCTGCCGCAGCAACATCTTCCTAGGAACATCGCCAAAGGCAAGGGAAGCAAGGGAAAAAATGAACTATTGTGATTTCAACAAGATCAAAAGCTTTTGCACAGCAAAGGAAACAGTTAACAAAATCAAAAGACAACTGACAGAATGGGAGAAGATATTTGCAAACGACATATCAGATAAAGGACTAGTGTCCAGAATCTATAAAGAACTTAGCAAACTCAACACCCAAAGAACAAATAATCCAATCAAGAAATGGGCAGAGGACATGAACAGATATTTCTGCAAAGAAGACATCCAGATGGCCAACAGACACATGAAAAAGTGCTCCATATCACTCGGCATCAGGGAAATACAAATCAAAACCACAATGAGAGATCACCTCACACCAGTCAGAATGGCTAAAATTAACAAGACAGTAAATGACAGATGCTGGCGAGGATGCGGAGAAAGGGGAACCCTCCTACACTGTTGGTGGGAATGCAAGCTGGTGCAGCCACTCTGGAAAACAGCATGGAGGTTCCTCAAAATGTTGGAAATAGAACTGCCCTAAGACCTAGCAATTGCACTATTGGGTATTTACCCTAAAGATACAAACGTAGTGATCCAAAGGGGCACGTGCAACCGAATGTTTATAGCAGCAATGTCCACAATAGCCAAACTATGGAAAGAACCTAGATGTCCATCAACAGATGAATGGATCAAGAAGATGTGGTATATATACACAATGGAATACTATGCAGCCATCAAAAGAAATGAAATCTTGCCATTTGCGACAACATGGATGGAACTAGAGCATATCATGCTCAGCGAAATAAGTCAAGTAGAGAAAGACAACTATCATATGATCTCCCTGATATGAGGAAGTGGTGATGCAACATGGGGGCTTAAATGGGTATTAGAAGAATCAATGAAACAAGATGGGATTGGGAGGGAGACAAACCATAAGTGACTCTTAATCTCACAAAACAAACTGAGGGTTGCTGGGGGGAGGGGGTTTGAGAGAAGGGGGTGGGATTATGGACATTGGGGAGGGTATGTGCTTTGGTGAGTGCTGTGAAGTGTGTAAACCTGGTGATTCACAGACCTGTACCCCTGGGGATAAAAATATATGTTTATAAAAAATAAAAAATTAATTAAAAATTTGAAAAAAAATTTCCATGCTTACTACTTATACATTATTGTTTGATATTAACAATAACTGCAATAACTATTAATTTATCCATTCTCTTTTAGAAAGCTTTTAGGTTATTTCCAATTTTAGGGCTCTTTGAAACAATGCTACAATTTATACATTGCATCTGCCATTTTGTACATTTCTGCAAGACTGTTTTCCAGATAATATGTCTAAAGAAGAATTGAGGCATCATTAGCTATACACTTTGTCAATGTATTGGATATAACCCAATTGCTAAACAAAAGGTTTGTAGTTGTAGCAATTTATACTCCCACTCAAGATGGAAATTCTAAACTTTCCAAGCTTTTTTCTGTTTTTGTCAATATTAATATCATCAGACTTCTTAAATTTTACCAGCTCAATGCCTATAATAATAATGTCCCTCATTTTTGTCTTGGTGCTTGAAGTTTAATATCTATTACTGTGTTTTAGGTTTTCTCTAGTGCATTACCTCTTCAGATTATTTCCCCATTTTCTAAGGAATTCTTTAAAGCTGAATTGTTCATGATTTATTGGACAGATATTAATTGACTGTGACATGTATATTAAATCATTTAATTTCTTTTTCTTGTATTTTATTTAGAAACTTTGTATTTATGTTTATAATTTCACTTTCTTTTTCTGTCCTTGTCTGGTTTTGATTTTCAGATTATTAGTTGTCTTATAAAATGTGTTGTGACTGACTTTTCCTCTTTTCTCATTTTGTATTTGTTAGTTTTTTAAGCTTAGAAAAATTCACCTTGAAAATTGTCCAGTTTTTTTTTTTTTAAGATTTTTATTTATTTATTTGAAAGACAGAGATCACAAGTAGGCAGAAAGGCAGGCAGAGAGAGAGGGGGAAGCAGGCTCCCCGCTGAGCAGAGAGCCCGATGTGGGGCTCGATCCCAGGACCCTGAGATCATGACCTGAGCTGAAGGCAGAGGCTTAAACCACTGAGCCACCCAGGCGCCCCCAAAATTGTCAGTTTTTTGTGGGGGTTTTTTTGTGTTTTGTGTTTTCTTAGAAGAAAGGATAATAAGAATGAAGACAATAATTTTGACTGTAAGTTAAATTTATTTAAAAGCTACACTTTTCTGTTGTTTTTTAAAAGATTGTATGACATTTTTCTAGAAATATTTATATTTAATCAATGTTTTCAAATATTTTGTTATAATATTCTCTTATGGTTTTAAAAATCAATACAATTTCTATGATTGTGTTGCTTTACTTCAAATATCTTAAGTTTTTTGTTTTTTTGATTACTCCTGTTTGAAATGTGACTAGTTTATTGGTTCATTAAAGAACTTATGTTTTGTTAATCTGTTTTGTTTCTTTGATTCATTTTACATTAATTTTTTACCTTATTTTTGAAATTTTTTTCTCTCTAATTAAAAGTCTGTTCTTTGGGACTTTCTTAGCTTCATGAATTGAAAGTGACACTCATTCCCAAATATTCTTGTTTGTTTTTAATAAAGGAACTTAAAACTATAAATTTATTTTAGTGAGATTCTTAGATACTATATATTTTTATTATTTAATACTCTTATTTTTCAATTCTAAATATTTTAAAATTTCTATTAGAAATTTAGAAATGTCTTCATAAATTTCTAGTTTTTGTAATTTTATATATAAATATATATAATTTTATAATTTAAAGTATATTTTATATATATTATATATATAATTATATAATTTTATAACTTAAGTCATCAATTTATTGTTGAAATTTCTTTTAAAAGATTCTGTTTATCTCTCAGAGAGAGATTGAGCATAAGAATGCACAAACAGGGGGAGCTAAGGGCAGAGGAAGAAGCAGGCTCCCCACTGATCAAGGAGCCCAGTGTGAGACTCAGTCCCAGGAACAGGATCATGACCTGAGCTGAAGATATTTAACCACTCAGGCACCCAGGCATCCCTATTATTAAATTATTAATTTAATTTTATTTTCATTAGATAGAGTGTGGAATTTTTTTATTAACATATAATATATTATTAGCCCCAGGGGTACAGTCCTGTGAATCACCAGGTTTACACACTTCACAGCACTCATCATAGTACATACCTTCCTCAGTATCCACCATCCAACCACCCTCTCCCTACCCTCAGCTTGTTTTGTGAGATTAAGAGTCTCTTTGAGCTCAATTTTAATAAATGTTTTTTGAATATTTGAAATGAAGGTGTATCTTCTATTTCTTTGGTGTAAAATTCTCTTTCCCTCTCTCTCTTTTCCCCTTCTTTTCTCCCTTCCTCATTCCCCCACTTTGTATTTCTAAGTGTTTCATTCAAAATGTCTATATTCTGGGAAGCCTGGGTGGCTCAGTGGGTTAGGGATCCACTTCTGATTTTGCCTGCAGGTAAGATCTTAGAATTAGGAGACGGAGCCCCGTGATTGGTTCCATACTCAGCAGGGAGTCTGCTTGGGATTCTCTCTCTCCTTCTCCCTCTGTTCCTCCCTCCTACTCTCTCAAATACATAATTTGTTTTTAAGTTGTCTACATCCTTACTACTTTACTGTTGGCCACTTGGTAAAATATACCATATGATTGTTAGCTTGTGAAATTTAACTTTAAATTCTGTCATTCTTGTTTTATACAGCTAAAACTATATTTTTAGTTTCACAAACACTTCACTGTTCTTAAATATTTCTTGTTCTTAAATATTTCACAAACACTTCATTGTTCTTAAATATTTCTTAACTATTTCTTTAATTATTTTCTGTCTCCATTCAGTCCTTCTTGCCTTAAGCTCTGTTTTAACAGATATTAATAATTCCCTATGAATTTTCTTTTTGTTAATGTTTATATGGCATTTATATATATATATATATATATATATATATATATATAAATTTACATATACAAATACAAATTTAATGCAAACAGAGAAATAGCATGCACTGTTTATGGATCCATGCATACATAGAAATAGTCAAAGATAGAGAGAATACCACTGTTGATAATGGCAAACTAACAATTTGGATAAATACACCCACAGGAAAAAATATGTATGTATTTATATATATTTTTTACAAGTGGCAGGTGAGATATTGTGGGTCAAAGAAAAAAATCAAAAAGAAAAGTAGAATGTATTTCTGTATTTTGAATTAATGACAGTAAAAAGACTGTATATCAAAACCTGTTTGCTGCAACTAAAGTCATGTCAGAGGGACATTTTTAGCATTAAATATGTATATCAGAAAAGAAAGAAAGGTGAACATCTATAAGCTAAACACCCATATAAAGAAGTTAGAATAACTAAATTTATGGAAAACACAAGAAAGGAAATAGTATTGACAAAAGCAGAAATTCTAATGAAACCAGAAAAAAGAAAAGCACTTTTCAACTCATTATTTGAGGTCCAAATCATAGCAACTAAAAAACAAAAACAAAAACAAACAAACAAACAAAAACTGGGATTCAGGGGGGTGCTCAGTGAAGCATCTGACTCTTCATTTCAGCTCAATTCATGATCTCAGTCATGGGATTGAGCCCCACATCAGACTCTACACTCAGCAAGGAGCCTGCATTTTTCCCCTCTCTCTCCGTCCCCCCCCCCATGCCCACTTTCTCTCTAAAATAAATAAATAAAATGAAAAAAAAAAAAACCCGAAAAACAAAAAACCACCACCAAAACAACAACTAAGATGTCAAAAGAGAAAAAATACAGGTCAGTATTACTTAAACTAGAATGCAAATGAAATCTAGCAACACATAAAGTATATCACAAAGAATGTGACTTATGCCAGGAATGCAAGGTTGTTTAACATGGAACATTGGATATGAAGTCACTGTATGTACAGCATAAAGGAGAGCATACTATGATCATCTCAATGCAAAAAATTTATTTGGTAACATTTATTATATGTGGTAGGCTGAAAAAATGCCCCCCAAAAATGTATGTGCCTTAATCGCTAGAACCCATGAATATTATGCCTTACATGGTAAGAGGGACTTTGTACATGTGATTACTCTAAGGATCCTGATATGGGCATACTATCCTGGATTACTCTGATTGGGCCAAGATATCACAAGAGTCTATATAAGAAGGAGGCAGAAAGTCAATGTCAGAGAAGATGTAACCAAAAAAAAAAAAAAAAAAACCCAAAACAAAACAAAACAAAAACCAGAGTTTGGAATGGCCAAGAACCAAGGAATGAAGAAAGCCTATGGAAACTGGAAGACATAAGGAAACACAATCTCCCATAGAGCCCTGAAAAGGAATACAACTTTGCTGACCCATCTGGGGCTTCTAACCTCTAGATCTGCAAGAAATCAATCTGTACTTTTGTTAAGCCACTATTCTGTGACAATTTGTTACAGCAGCAATATGAAACTAATATATTATCATTCAGGATTTTTTTTTAAAGCTTAGCCATTAGGAGAAGAAAGGAATTAACTTAAGAGGGTATCTACAAAGAGTATAGTATAAACATCATCCTTAAAGTAGGGTGTTGAAAGCTTTCTCTCTGAAATCAGACAAAAGACAAAGATGACCAATATCACTTTTTTATTTAGCATTGGGAAGTCCTACCCAATGTCATAAGAGAAAAAAATGATAAAGGGATTGTAAAAAATATATAAAAGCACTGTTATTTATTAGCAGGTTTCATCATTAATGTTTATTAAAATCCAAAAGAATCTATAATAATGTCAGAAAAAAAAGTGAATTTAACAAATTAAAAGAAAACAGATCTTCTTAAAAATTTGGCTAACTCCAAAGTCATTGCAGTAAAAATAAAAGATGAGCCTGAAACATCTTGTTATGTCAAAAAATAAAGAAGAGTTCCAAAAATGAAAAGGACATGTCAAAATGATACAGAGCCAACTCAACGAGGCTGGCCATACTAGAAGCAGATTCAGCCTCAAAATGAACAATGATAGTGTTACCACTGAATAAAATAATAATCCATGAGCCCATGCTGAAAGTAGGTAAAAAACTACATAAAGGAAGATTGAAAGCTCTTTTTTATAGTATAATGACTATACATTAATTTACACAGGGCTCATGAATGAGTATTTTAACCACTGGAAGAATGTTTAAAAAGGAATAGGAAATTTACTTAATTTCAGAGTCTCTCTCTTTAGTTTATATAACTAAAAATGTAAATCAATGATAAATAGAAATAAATGATGATCAAATGATCAAAGTAAATGTTACGAAAATGGAAAAAACTTAAACATGTGCCTTCAGATGTAATGCACTGGGAAGGAAAGATTAGAGAGATAACAGATAGACTACACATAAATACATATGTCTGTGTGTGTGTCTGAAAAGTACTAACAATTGGTAAATTTGGGTGAGGAGTAAATGGAAGTCATCTGTACTAACTTAATGAAATATGTAAGATATCTGTGCACAGAAAATTCAGAAAACTTTAGAAAAATTAAAGACCTAAATGGATAAAAGTGTACCATAATCATTAATTAGAATGTGCAATGTCATAAAAACTTAAAATTGTCCTCAGTACACCAATTTGTTCCAAATAAAATTTTAACAGATTTGGGGGGGGGGGTGGAGGCAGAGGGGAAGGTGCAGGTATGGAAATTGATAGGGATAGTCTAAAATGTATACAGAAATTCCAAGTGCCAAGAATAACCAAAACACTCATGAAGAGTAAGGTACACCATCTTTTTCTCTTGTTCAAGAAAAAAAAGATGAAGAAATTTCTTTCACAGGTACCAAGGCTACAAGATTGCAAGGTATAAGGCTACAGTAGCTAATTAAACAATGTGGCATGAACAGAAAGATAGACAAATGGTTCAGAATAAAGAAAGCAAATCTTCTCGTCTATTATTTTTGATAAACACCTAAAAAGCACTAGGTAAATATGGCCTTTTTGATAAGTGTTACTGATCAAAAACCAGATGACCATATGGGGGGAAATGAAGTTATATCCCTACCACACATCATACACAAAAATCAATTCTAAGTAGTTTGAAGATTTCAATGTCAAAGGAAAAACAATAGAGAGTTTGGAAAAAAAATGAGAGAATATCTTCATGACTTTGAGGAGGGGAATATTTTTTAAGTAATATAAAGAAGCCATATCCATAAAGGAAAATATAAATTATACACATTAAAATTAAGAAGTTCTATTTGTCAAATAGAAAATTATATGAATGAAAGAGGCAAGTTAAGGAATATATTTCTAACATACATAATTTGCCAAAAGGTTCATGTACATAATGAATAATTTCTACAAAACAATAAAAGAAAAAACAGACAACCTAATCAAATATTGGACAAAACACTGAATTAAAAAAATGGACCACTTTTCTTATACTTCAGAAAAGTGTCGAACCTTATTAGTTATCAGGGAAATGCAAATAAAATCACAATAACAGTTTATCTTCATCAAATGGCTAAATGAAAAAAACTGATAATTCCAAATACTGACAAGGATGCAGAACAATGGCAAGCTCATACACTGTTGCTAGGAGAGTTTATTAAATCACTTTGGAAACTACGTTATCTATTAATTCTACAATATCCTCTTTTGGATATATACCAAACAGAATTCTATGGAGAAGAATGTGCATAGCAGCATTATTAATATTTGGAGACTGGACACAATCCAAATGGTATCAGCAATGGTGTGATTGAATCAATTCTAATATGTTGATACATTGATATAATATATTGATACAAAAACTTCAAAGCAACACAAACGAGCAATTAAAGTGACTTGCAACAGGATGAATATCACAAACATCATTTTGAGCAAAAGAAACCAAACACAAGGTGTCATACAGTTTGATAACATATTAAGCTCAAAAACAGGCAGAACTGACTTATGGTGGTAGAAGACAGAATACTGGTTAGGTTTTGAAAAGAAGGGTAAGGGACAGTGGTTGTTAAGAGGTACAAATCTGAGCAGGGAGTAGACAACTGGGGAGCTAATATTCTACGTCCTAAACGGAGAAGTGTCCACGTGAGCCTCTCACTTTGTAAAAATTAACTGAGCTGTACACTTGACATTTATACACTTCTACGCAATGTATTTAAACAATTAAATTTGCTTAATCCATGAGCATAATGAATATCAAAATCCTAGTTTTGGTTACTTCTGGAGAAAGAGAGTGCTAATGGGTTTTGGAGGAGTTGGTGGGGATAGGGGGAGAGTTCAAGTCTATGTGTTATTTCCTTTTAAAAGAATATAATGCATCCATAACAAAAATATTAAGCTACAATTAAACTGAGGGCTTGTAACATAGGTGTTTGTTATAGTACCATTAAACTGTATACAGTTCTATAAATTTAAATTCCGTCCCATATAAACAAAATTCAATCAGTGAAGTTATCCTAAATAGTATGTTTATCAATGCAAGAGACACTTCCAGAACCATGCCATTATGATCTCCATATGGCTTTCTAAGACTAAAATTGGAACATCTCAAGATGCTGTTGAAGACTGTATTCACAACATGTCATAGACTGCATCTCCTTAAGTCTTGGGAGAAACTTCTCCCTTGGTCTGAGTACTGGGAAGATTTGACCTTCCCCTTCCCTAACGGAAATAGTAGACATTTTTGAATTATCATCTAATTTGTCCTATTTTTTTCTTTCATACTATTGATTAGAAATTTCGGAACCAGGGGAACCTAGGTGGCCCAGTCAGTTAAGTGTCCAGCTCTTGACTTTGGCTCAGGTCATGCATGATTTCAGGGTCATGAGTTCGAGACACAGGTCAGGCTCCACTCTGGGGTAAAGCCTACTTAAGATCTCTCTCTCTCCCTCTGCCCCTCCTCCATCTTCTCACTCTCACTCTCACTTTCTTCCTTTTAAAAAAAGAAAAGAAAAGAAATTCAGAGCCAAATCTGTGGTCCTTTCCCTATAGTATGGGTTGTTAGTACTAATCTACATCTTAGCTTAATTTTACTTTAGTGTTAGTTATTTTTTGCCCCCATTTACTCTTGAATTTTTTTTTTAATGTTGAATTTACTTCTTGAATTTTTTTTAATGTTGATTGGTTGAAAATTTTTTGAACACATGATGATTTGACCCAGTGATTTTTTTTAAGAAAATGTTCTTTCAATCATTTATCTTCTGTGATTGTAAATATGAAGAGATTTGCATGACAGAACAGTTTGAAGAGTAAAAAACAATAAGCTATTCTGTTCTCTGTAGGGAACTGTGACTTTTACTGGGATAGCACCTTTATGAATTCTTTATAGAATCCTCAAACACACATGGAAAAAATTTATACATTTACATATAGTGGCTATGAAAGGTGAAACTAACTTTCTGACTCTTCTGAATATCTTGTGTTGAAACATGAAACATGAAGATATCATGTTTGCAGTGTGTCATGTTTGCATTTGTGTCATCTTTTATTTTGTTGATTATTTTATTTCATTACTATTTTACTTTACCACATGGATTTATTGAAATTAAGTTATAAGTGATAGACACTCTGATTTCTGCAGTTTCCCCTATATACCTTTTATCGTACACACACACACACACACACACACACACACAAAACTTTCACATAACCATGAATGATTTGTTAAATACTTCTCACCTCATTTTCCATTTCAGTTTCATTAAAATTTCCAGGGTCTACTTTAGAGTGCAAGCTTTCTCAAAGATCAATGCAGACTTCACTTACCATTGGGTTTTGTTGATCCATCCTTCAAGAAGCTAATTTAAATATCTCCTCACCAGGTAATATGGTAAGTCACTACTCTATGTCAATATTTGCTTTAAGTTCTTTTCCACTTGATGGAGTTCATGAGATGTGTAAAGCATTTACTTGGCTCTTCAAGAGTAGGTTATATATGTATGTAAAAACAGAAAGGAAATGAGTGTAAACTTTTCCAAAAGGCCTTTCTGAAATGAATGATCATTTTATTATTTTCTCAGATAAAATTAACTCAGTCACTTGAAAGAAATACAACACTCATATTTAATGCAAAGTATTGAGATGAGAGAATGAAATATATCTGTATTTATAATTCATCATAACATTTTACATTCAATTTTCACTTTGCCAAAATGCATCCATCACTGTATTTTAGGAAAATAGAGGAATTCTTAATATTTCATGAATAAAATCTGAGGGGGAAGAATTCCCTCTGGTAGCAGTTTCATTTCAATACAAGTTGTATCTTTAATTCTTTGATGCAGACAAAAATCCCAAAGAAAAAGCTTAAATGTTGGAATGCCCTCTTAGTATTTATAAGAAAAGTAACTCCCTATACTTAGAAACACAGATCCCATAGTAACCTCCCACCTTTGAGCCCATCAACTTTAGGTCCCAGCTATAGGATAACAGGAGTTGACCAATGAAAGGATAACATTTCTAAGAGTTCATTTTACTCTTGAGTCACTTTTGCATGAAATGATAGCATGCCTTTTGGGGATTAGCCTCAATGCATCTCTCTGTAAATTACTTACCATATATCAGTCTTGATTCAATAGACTATAAAATATAGGGGCTTTTTATTGGCAAGAACTTAGGGCACTTTTACAATGGAAAATAATGCTCCCCTGCAGGAAAACTTAAAAGAATTGAGAGTTATGGAACTACAAGGAGAAAATGAGCATGTCTTCCCTCGCAAATCTCTCCCTATCTTCTACTACAGATTTCCCACGTACAACCTTCTAATGCTTCCATCCAAAGAAAGAAGACTGAAGCTGTAAAAATCATTTTAACTCAAACTTCTTTGATTCAATTCGCATAATTAATTTAACAATAGCTCAAGGTTTCTTTTTTCCTTAAACGTACTTTTTTCCTAATTGCCTGATTTTCTAATAGGAATTGGAATCTTCCATTTGAATCCTCTCAGAGCCTGATTTAATGTATATCCTGTATTGAAGACTAGAAAACTGGATTGCATATTAAGCTTACCCTGCTTTTAAGCTTCTTGAATCTGGTTCCTATTGGATATTGGGTTCCTCTAGTGGCTAAGAAACCATGGGGATAATGGTACACAATGCTCTGATATGATCAAATAAAATCAATCTCCACACTTAAATATTAGAAACCATTTATCTCTGAAATTATATTGTATATCTGGATCATGATTCTGTTTTTTTAAAATGTTATTGCTTGTGTTTAATTTTGATGTTTTTGTAGAGTCAAAGTGAAAAAAATGAGTTCATCCTTTATGGAAGTGGAAGTTGTGGCATAAACCCAGGTACACACACACACACACACACACACACAAACACACACACAGGCAAATCCATACAGAGGTTCAACAAAGAGCCAGTTAGTGCAAATGAGTTCTTAATAAGATACATATATGAATGCTGTTTGAAAATAAAAAAGTGATAGTGTGGTTCTTAGAGGAAAAATCTTTCCTAATTGGAAAAAGATCATCATGAAAGAATCACACTGCTGACTAAAGCATTTGGCCTCCTCTGTTTTCACTTTTTGTTTCTTTTCTTACCATGAAGGGGGGGAAAGTGAACAGAAACCAGAAGAAGAAATAAATAAGACTGAAGGGGACCTAAAATTGAGAGCAAAATGAAGCAAGTTAGAATCCTTTAAACTGGATAATGAGACAAAAAGTTAAAGCAAATATGATAGCTCCTCAATATCTTCACTCTATCAAGCTAACTTCCAGGCAATAAGTCGCCTGGAGCTATGAATACATTCTATGGCTATAAAGAAGATAAAGTTAAAACTTTTCATTTCACAAATGAAAAATAAGGCTTAATTTAGTAAAAAGGCACCAATCATGAAAAGATTCTCAGCAAACCTAATCCCTTTATTAGAAGAGGGAACTGAGAATGAGGGAAATCAAATGATAAGCTTACTGATGACAGGGCTGGAACGAGAACCCACACTTCCTGGAATTTTCACTGACACCCTCAATACCTAAAAATTTTTGTGTCTTTACATTTGTCCTGAATTTGGATTAATTCTACAGTTATGTATTCAGCATTTTCTCTGGGCCCAGAATTATGTTCAATGTGTCTCTTTACTCGTGGAGCTTATCATCATGGAGGAAAACTGACACCAAACTCCTCTTTACAAAATGAATCACATCTGGAATGAGTGCTACAAAGAAGTGGAGGGTAAAGAAACATTTTGGAAGTATCAGCTGTTCACCTGCTGCTCTGATGAAATTTTCCTCATTAAGTCACTAAGACACATTTCTTACCTCGTCTTACCTGAATTCTCTTCAGCTTTTAATGTTACTAATAGTTTCTTCCTCTTAAAACTTCCTCCACCCTTGACACACACCCTCTTTTCTTGGTGGCATTTTATCAACCTTCCAAACAAAGTAATACATGGATTTTCGGATCCAAGCCAAGTTAGAGAGTTACTGCTGAACAAGCTTGTGGCTGCAAAACTTGGATAAAACCAGAGCTCAATACAGCGTTGGAGGATGAGTATTTCACAGATGTCAAATGGATGGTAGTAAAAGGTCCTGAGAGCTCATCAAGGAGTCATTAAGAATGAAGCCATGGGAAGAATAATTAACATGGAATTCGTGAGTATGGGGCATGTGGACCCAGAGAAAATTTTCCCAAAGATCTTTTTTTCCAGAAATGTCTAAATAGGCATACAATTTTTTCATATAGTATATGAATTCTCAAAGTAAAGTGAATATAAAAAAATAAATTGAGGAATGTGAGTTTCATTACATATACTGCTTTAGACATGAACAGGATAATTTAATATTAACAATACTAAATTGATATGTTTTCATGTCCTCCTTAATTATATTGCCCTGCAGCTCTTCTGCCATTAGAGTTCCAAGAAAGAGTAAGATGTGATGCACTGAAAGTCCCCACCAGTCAAGAAGCAGAAGCGTTTCCAGTTACAGGAGGAGAGAAGGAGATTAAAAAGAAAGGATAACAAGTAGAAGGGAATGCCCTGTCCTCTTCAGAACTGAAACAACCTACCAGGCGGGAAGAATAGAAACACCCAGGCAGTTTATTCGTGTGTGTGTGTGTGTGTGTGTGTGTGTGTGTGTGTGTGTGTTTATGTGTATTGTATAGCTTATGGAGGAGAGTAATAAGACAAAAAAGTTACCTATTAAAATTCTAAAAGAGATGGGGGAAGAAGTTTTCAAGTAGATGTTTCATTTTTCCAGCACTTCCAACAAGGCCCATGAGTGGCACAGTGGCATAGAAGAGAATATGTGAGGGATGAGCCTCAGAGTTTCATTTATGTTACACATGAAGGATTCAGAATTCTGAGTGTTTTTCCCCATCCAGGAGGCTCAGCTGCAAGCTTTCAGACCTGCCAGGAGTTTCTGTAATAATAGGCAAAGTGTCCCCTGAGTAGAAACTAAGAATGAGGTGAAGACATGGCTGAGAATGAAGGACCTGTTGGCCAGTGAGAGTGGAAGAAGATAAACACAATTGCCACATAACCTAGCAACTCCATACTCTGCTGTAGATCAAAAAGAATTAAAAGCAAGTCTTCAAATAGAAATCTGTGCACAATCATTTATAGCAGCTCTATTCACAATGACCAAAAGGTAAAAATAACCCAAATTTCCATTAAGAGAGAAATGGATGAACAAAAAGTGATATATCCCTTAAAACGGAATATTATTCAGCCATTAAAAAGGAATAAAGTATTAGCACATGCAACTGTATAGATGAATTTTGAGAACATTATGCTGAGTGAAACAATCCAGACACTAAAGACCACATGCTTTATGATTCCATTATCTGAAATATTCAGAACAGACAAATTTGGTCTATTCTTTCTTCATAGAGACCAGAAATACATTGGTTGTTGTGAGAAGCTGGGGGGAGAGGCAATGGTTATCGAGTCTGTGGTTTCCATTTGGGGTGATGAAAAACTTCCCAAACTAGAGAGTGGGGATGGTTGCACAACATTATACATATACTTAATGCCACCTGACTGTACACTTTGGTTAAAATGGTAAATTTTATGATATGTGCATTTTACCACAAGTTTGATGATGATGATGATGATGATGATGATAGTAATATAATAGGCGTAAATGTAGGGCCTTGTCAGGGGGGAGTGATGGCTAACACCCCAGTGGAACACTCAATAAGCTTTATACATGTCAAAGGAACAGACTATGAATTTCAGTGAGTGAGCTCTTCGTTACTGGGCACCAGACCACCACAAGTGGTCAATAGAAAGACAGAGAAGAGTATGAGGACCTTGGACTCCAACTACTCCACTGTCAGGATAGAGAAGTAAGCCTTGAAACCAGAAGCTGACTTGAGGAATGGGAAGAAAGAAGAAAATTAGACTGGAATTGATTTTGAGATGCCTTAATAATTTCTGAAACAAGACTATCCAAACCAAAAGAAATGATTTTAAACTGAAAGGGCCTGAGATACTGTAACTGGCAAGCTTAGAAGTACTTTTTTCCAGCAGGAATGGGTATCTCAAAGTGAGATAACCACAAAAAGACCACTTTTTTGGTGAACAGTATAGTACATATATTTTGCGTTTTAATAAGACAGAAATCAGAAGCAACCAATGCAGATGTGTTTATAACCCATATCTTTGTTTAAGTGATTTCACGGTGTGTTTATCTTAACAGTGAAGAGGATAGTGACAGAAATGTAAGAAGTGCTGTATCAGTGAGAATGTGGTGACAGAAGAGTCTGCTCTTGAGCAAAAGTATGTAGGAAGTCAACACTCCATGATGTTTAGGTACTATAGCTCTACATGTACCTAATGATAAAAATCACCATTATTGTGAAATTCCTACATCATAAAGACATGTTACAGAGAGTCTGAAAGTCTTACACATTTAATCTCCACTTTCCTGTTGAAACAACTGTTTTTATAATGACATTTTTGATAATGTGAGTCTTCCAAGGGCACAATTATGATGTCATAGTACAGAGGTGTTTCTCAGAGTTCTCAAAAACACTTTGATTACTATTTTTAAGAATTGGGATATTTTACATAGATGTCTACAGATTTTATGTTTTTCTACAGATTTCATGTTTTCTTTCATTTTGCAGAGCTTGAGTTGACACATGGCAGCAATTAGAATTGAATCTCCAGCTGGACAGGGTCTTTAGCCCTCCCTGCTGTCTCAACACCACCAGCATCCCTTGACTCGTTTTACATATCTTGACCTGTGGACACTGGTGTTCGCTACCTGCTAGAGCCAAATGTGTGTTATCATATCCAGTGACGAAGATCACACTGGTGAATCATATAGTTTGGCTTAAGTGGCGAAATCCCAGAAATATCCCATCTCCGGTTGAAAAACCACCAACTCCCTACTTCAAAAGAACCCAAGTCCTAGTAAGTGTACCATCACCCTTAAAACAAAATTGTTTACTAACCAAGAGAGCATTATGTAAATTAGACTGTAAAGTGCAAATCGGTATACATATATCAGCGTTGTCATTAACAAGCATTCTGGAGTTTTGCCAAAGAATCTTGATATTTGATGATGATGATTTTGGTACAGCAAATACAGCCCAGGAGACCCTAGATTAGCTACAAGCCGTACTAGAAAAACTGAAAAATCCTAAAGACATTCATTAAAAAATAGCATTTGAAATCTCTACATTTGTGGTAGAGAGTATCCAGCCTTCCTAGTGTATGGTTAAGTAAAAACATTGATTTTGAAATATAGGTTTTTAATTTTAGTGCATGGACCTGTGTTTCGCAATGGCTATGGGTACTTTAAGGAAAACAATGCCTTCAGTCTTTCTGGCATCTCTGTTGATTTTGTGATTTAAAAACTCTCATTTTCACACAAGATGAAAATGAAACAGAGGGATTAAGCAACTGGTTGAAGGTTCCACAGTGACTCAAAGCAGAGAAAAGATGAACAGTGTCTCTTGATTCCCATACCAATTTTATATTGTGACCTAATTCTTCTCAGGTAGCAAGACCCAGCTAAATAAGCTTTCCATTTTTCATTTCTTAAGAATTGATTAAATAATGACTCAAGATTGTCACTGAACTTTTATTATCTTAATTGTATGCTATCAATAGTTATGTAGAGATTCATAAAAGATTGTTCTTGATGTGATGTAAGAATCGATTTTCTTTCAGACAACTGATCACTCAGAATTTTGAATGTGGAAATCTTTCAGAACTGTACTTTGATTTCTTAATAGGATTATGGTTAATCTCTTGATGAATAGTAATGCAGAATCTTTTGTTCTTGGCTTTATGTCGAATAGTTCATTTTGTTACACTCTCTTATGACATGTTTTCTCCGGCTCTGTCAATAAGTACAAATATCAAACCGCCTGAAGATCTCTTTCACTGGCCTGTTCTCTGACTGAAAAGTATTAGTTCAAATAAAATGAGAAGATAAAGACGATTTGCTATTTGGTATAAGATAAACACACCCTAGGAGATAAAAAGAGACAATTTACAAGATTAACTTGAAAAAATCTACTTTCCTGGACATTTTTGGGCATGGATAGGCTATGAAATCATTTATTATCTCTGAGTCCTGTAGGTTTTATAAATTTCTCGTAAGAAACAAAAATGGGACAGTGGGAAACAGTAATTGAGACAATGATAAAAACTGAAATTTGGAACTGTGGCTTGTCTTTGTTTCAGCTGAGACACAGCTGAGGTTTTCTGCTAAATGTAGTGGAAAATAAGGGGAAAGGAATTATTGCCAAAAAAGTAAATACAGTGATGGTTGAATATATATATTAAATTATTTTCAAGGAGCTTTTGTGTGAGAGCCTGTCTGATAGTGCACTTCAATACATTTACATCTTGGAATTTTAAAGGGTCTGTCTATCAGTGTGCTTTCTGAATGGGTTTTCAATTGCACAAATGGTCTCTATCACATGAAAAGCAATACTGTTTTTTGAAAGGCAATGTACTTATTGTGCTACCCACATGGGACTATCAGTGCCTATTGGCTACCAACAATTACCTTTGAAATGAAAAATATTGTTTGTATCAAAGAACTGTTTGAGTCTAAAGAAAAAGCTTTGCAGCCTGCCAATCATCCCCATATCCTGAGGATTATATTGTTGGAAGTTTTATACAATTTACATGCAGAACCTGAAAATGACTCCAGTGAGTTATATAACCCCATGGGGTGTTTTCACTTTGGTTAGGTTGCATTTCCTGACACTGCTGACATCAGATTCTTTTTGTGAGAGTAGGGGAACCAGTGTCCTTCTATTTTTAGATATCTGTAGTCTGTCCATCAGTGGTTACTTGGAATGTCTTTTTCCTTCAGAAATTTCAGAAAATCACCTTTATCAGTTCAGCTGGGGATTAAGGAAAACAGTTATTATAAATGTCTCCCCAGATTACTGGTTTAAAAAAGCTGCAAATAGAATAGTGAGTGTCATCTAGATTACCAGAATAAGTTACCAGTGTCACTAAATTTCCAGTACCTAAAGCAGATTCGGGGATCTTTGTAAATCAGTATTTTCGAATTATTTTTTTACCACAGTTTTTGAAAAAGCTTTATCACTCATTTTTTTTAGATCATGGAGCAGAGCCAGGCTGTCATTCCAAAATTCATTTCTTGCTCAAAAAAATGCATCTATAATTTCCTTATAGTGTGTGGATGCCATGGCAGGAAACTGCTCTGGAGACAGAAGACATGCCAATGTCATTAAATAATCCATATGTCTGCCTAATGCATGAGAGTGAGTTATTGTAAAGCTTGATATAAACAGATATGTTATATGATAAATATATAATAGGATACTTGGTGAAGGTTTAAGTGTTACCAGACACTCGTGAGGTCTCCTAGGCATATTTCCAAAGGAACTCTAGTCTTAGCTTTGTCTGAAATTAATTCTGATTATTAACAGAAAGAGAATTTTTATTTTAATCAGAAACATACAGTCTTTATATTTCAAAAAACTAAAAAGCAAGAAGAGGTAAAGGGAAGGGATTAAGGAAACATGCAGAATATTATCACTTTCATTATAAAGGAAAACATTTTGGATGTTCACAAGCAGGAGTCACCATTAGTGATGTGTGTGTGTGTGAGTGTGTGCATGTGCATATGTGTGGACATATTTATTTTTACTTTGTGTATGTGTGTGTGTATATACACACACACACATATATATACATAACCATAAGTACCAATATACTTAGAGTAATCAAATATAATGTATGTAATATAGTAGATATGTAGTACAGATATGGATAGTAGATACCTGTTTGACATGTTATGTCATAATTTCATCATATTCCTAAATTGTCAAGAGACCACAGTATAACCATAAAAACTCCAAAAACCCTTTAGTCCTTAGGAACCTGCTTTTAATTTCATATAAATTCCAAACTACAAACCTTGGTAAAGTCAAATTAACTGGCCTATTGAGTGTTTAGGCTTTTGCTGTGTACTATGACTAATAGAAGACATTAAAATGGGAAAATTCAATCCATTCATTTAATTTTTTGCTACAAAGATTCCCATTCTTTGTAGTCTGCTGTTGAATACCTGGGCACTAGTGAGGGAGAAGCAGTATTTGAGAGCCATTGCAGTAAGCAATGAGTTTGGTGGATTTTTATGTGGATAGGAGAGAAAATGATAAAAGCAGGTCTTTTCGACAGCAAATGGGTATGGATGCTGCAGACTGTGGGAGGTAGCTAGAGAAAAGAAAAGGTGGCCAGGAGGTCAAATGTGGGTCAAGGTCTGAAGCAGAATCAGTCAGGAAAGGAAGTCAGCAGCAAGTAGTTTAACTCTGAATCAACATGAATGCAATAGTAACAGAGTCTGTCCCATTCTGTCTCCTTATTGACTTTTGTTTATTTATTTATCTGTATGTGACCTTCTGATTTCTGAAGACCTTCCTGGTTGCTGAAAGAAATTAAGGTGTTTGCAAAACAAATGAGGTCAAGACAATTTCTGGGATGAATGAAAAGACTGGGATAATTTAAGTTCCATGTTCAAGGTGATGAACAGGTAGGGAAATTTGACATCTGGTCAGGACATTGATAACCAGGTAGATGGCAAGAGTGGGAGGAATAGAGATGAACCAGAAAATCCATGGAGATAAGCCTGGTACTTAGAAACTCAAGAAAGGAGGTGGACCCAATGTGATCAGAAAGAAGACTGGACTACAAGAATGTGGAAATTCTTACTCCCACCTCTTATTGGCAAGAAAGAAGTCTGAAGTTGAAGCAATGCAATGGCTCAACCAAGAATATTTGATATCCTTCCTGCTATGTCATGGACAGACTCTCAAGCCTGATGGCATTACAGGCATGACAAACAAATGTATCTGAATGAAGCGGGGAAATAAATGGATACAGCAGTATTCCTAGAAATTTGAATAAGTGGGAACAGCAAGAGATTGATGGCAAGGATAGAGATATAAACTGATGAAAGTATAAACCAAGAAGTGAGAAGTGAGAATGCAATGGAAAGGAAAAGGAAATCTAAATGAGAACATGATATCAGCACTGAAATAGAATTCAATTAATCTAGAAAAGATCAAGAATCAGGCTCATCTACATTTGATCCTTTACTTACTTTTAACATCTTGGTTTTTATTCTCTCAAAGGTTGTCCTAGAACTGGTTGTTCTGTTCCTTTCTTTTCTATCACTTTGTCCCCTTGACCTATTATTGCTTAGGACCTTCTATGACAATCACAGAGCCACGGGCATTTCAACATCTGAATACCCAAGTTGAAGTGTTTGTATATCACAGCTGGTAGGGTTTATTAATGATACTGTTTAAAGCCTAAACATGAATCAATGTCTTGCAATTCTTTACATGAGAGAACATTAAAATATATATATTCTACACAGACCTGCTTTTTCTCCATTCTCCATCAATGTTGCTTCTTCATGGTGGCCCATAGCCTCAAGAAACACAATTTCTTTTCATGCTTTGCTATATAGACAGCATGATTTGAATGAATGTACAGAAAACTTTGAGGCTAATGAAAAGAGGGAAAAAAAGCTTTTTCATTCATTGAGTCACCTCAGATATTTAAAATTGAAGATATTTTCTCACTCTCCTCAACCATCACTATCTCTCTCTTTTTTCCGTATTTATTAATTTCTTATGTTGTTCCAGGTCCTCTGTGGGGCGTAGAGGTAGTTTTATGAAAAAATTGCCTAGTATCTTCTTCCATGCAGTGTCCCATATATTTAGGGAGACAGAAAATTAAACAGATCACTACAATTTAATAAAGTGTTATCAAAAAACAAGTAATGCTATGGTAGGGAGTGGGAGAGCAGAAAGTATCAAGATAGACTTTCTCCAAAAAGTGCTGTTTAAGCTAAAAGTAGTAGACAATAATTTAACCAAGAGAGAAGAAATATGTAGATGCGTGAAAGTAAACTCATTCAAAGAACGGAAGGAGGTTCAAATAGAACAAGCTATTGGTTGTGATCATGAGGGCAATTGGCAAGAAGTGAGACTGAGAGATAAGTGAGGGCCAGGACTACAACAGGAATGTGAGGATAGTTTGATCTCCAAAAGTATATTAATATAACACACAATTTTTAACCATAAAATAGAAATCTCAGTATTAGATAAAGATATTAGATAAAAGTTAACACTCATTCAAGAAAATTCCTTAGCAAACTTGGGTTTCTTTCCATAAACCTAAAGAAATATCTTATGTGGCACTAAAACATAAGAAGCACTTCTTAAAGTCAGAAACAATGTGCTTTTTATTCCCACTATTCTTTTACATTATAATGGCAACTGAAGCAAAGCAATTCAAAATAAAATAAAAGAAAGAAGTAAGAATTGTAAAAATAGTAACAGTCGATGCTTTGCCTGCAAAATTTCCTTTGCGGCTACTAAACAGTTGATTGTATTGGGAAGGATTAGTCCAGTTTTTCTATCAATTGAGATGCTAATTAAAGCAACTATTTCAACACACCCAACACCCCCGCTGATAATACAACTTAAATGTGGCAATAGTTTTTTTGTCAATGAATTACTAACCGACGTAAATGGTCTGTGTTTGTTTTTCTTCAATATCTTTTACAATCCAATCTGTGTTCAATTTTCTTGCCAGTTGCATTCAGTAGTTACTTGATGTGTGCATGCAAACTGTAAATGATTGCAGGGAATTGCCTTCTTAGGGTCATTTTTTTCTTATAATATGCCCAGTATCTGTTTAAAGAGTACAATGAGCATGAGACTTTTATATCAGTAGAGCCTTTTAAGAGTAGCACAAGAAATTTTATAACAACTGCTCTTCCTTAGAAGCAAATAAAAACAAAACCCACCCTGAACAATGATCCTGAATCATTGTTTAACAATCAAGATGATTGTATTAGCAATCATCGTGAACATGTAAATAGCGCAAAGGCTCTTTCTCTAGGCATCACTGGCTCTTTAGCCTCTAACTAGTTTTCTTCACCTTATTAACTCTGTTTGCTGGCATTTGTCAAGTGAGACCAAACTTCACAGGAAACATTGTACATCTTAATGACACGTGTACTTTACATTTTATATAAATAATACTAGGTTTATAAAATTATATTATGAGGGGCGCCTGGGTGGCTCAGTGGGTTAAGCCGCTGCCTTCGGCTCAGGTCATGATCTCAGAGTCCTGGGATCGAGTCCCGCATCGGGCTCTCTGCTCAGCGGAGAGCCTGCTTCCCTCTCTCTCTCTCTGGCTGCCTCTCCGTCTACTTGTGATTTCTCTCTGTCAAATTAATAAATAAAATCTTTAAAAAAATTATATTATGAAAGCAAATGTAGTATTATATGAAATCCGTGGGGTTATGCATTTCAACCCCTTGCTATACTACTTATAAAATCTACAATTCAAGCAAGATTCACTTAACCCCTTTAAGGCTTAGTTTATCTGTACAACATGCATGATAACACCTACTTTACATGAATCTTGTAAAGACTAAATGAGATAAGCCCAGCCAAGTCCACAGTGGTTAGCGTTTGGCATTGAGTAATATGGGAGTCCCTTCTCTTTTGTCTTTCTGTCTATAATATCAAATAACTCATGTCATGGCATCAAACCCTTAGCAAGCTTTCTAGCTTCTCAAACTGTCCACTGACATAAAAAGAACAAAAAATAATATCCAAAGCTGGGGTCATGATTAGGAAGAAAACCTCTAAAGATACAGTTTTCGTAAGGTTAGAGACCATGTCTTTTTGTTCATTATTGTGTCATCAGAATAGAACACATCACCTCTTATATAGTGAAGGCTTAATAGAAATTTATTGACTAAATGAATTAATGAACAAACTATGAGGGATCTTGAATATCATCTAATACAACCATACATTTTTTTATTGAGATAAAAAGCTGATAAAACAAAATTTACTATTTTATTTTAAATTGTAGAATTCAGGATTTAGTACATTCACATTGTTGTACAACCAATATCACTATCTGATACTGATCACTATCATCACCTCCCCCAAACAGACCAGGTACCCACTGAACAGTTGCACTCCCCACCCTGTCAGCCCCTAGCAATCATTACTCTGCTTTCGCCTCTATCAGCCACTTTCTATTAAGATGAAGGTAAGCTGAGGTCTAAAGACATCAAATGACTTCCCAGGTTGCAGAGTCAGTAAACCTCAGGGCTGGGGCATCAATATAAGTTTAATTTCCTCTCTAGAGCCTCATTGTGCATTGCTTCATGTACAGATCATTTGAGCAGCTTCTTCATTAAGAGTCACTCACTACCGTCTCTTTTTCCAGGGATGTAAAGACAATAATATTCATTTTGAATTTCTCTGCTTAAGTGAATGATTGGAAGAAGGCTCTTCATTTTCCAAAATGAGTTCCAAGAGTAACGAACACATTGCCCCAGGCACTATTATTATGTGTATGACAGACCTTAGCTCATCAACCTCACTACACCTATGAGATAGGGACTGATGTCCCATTTTTCAGGTGAGGAAGTTTCAGTACAGAGAATTTAAGTGACTCACCCATGATCACACAGCTACTCAAGTGATAATCCAAGGATGTTGATAGGATTTAATTTTTAAGCTGGGAGGGATTAGAAGTAACATAGTTTCAGGGAATGTGGAAATCAACAGTTAATTAATCAGTGTTCTACATGATAGGATTTCTTCTCTGAGTTTGTAATGATTCAATTGCCTCTCATGGATTAAGAATCTTGAATTGATTAATGATGAATTTCTGAGAGGAGAAGATAGGATGAATTATTTCTCAAATATATTTGAGCAAAGGAATATTTATTTATTTATTTATTTATCGAGGTATAATTGATATGTGACATTATATTAGTTTCAGGTGTACAGTATAGCACTTCAGTATTTTATATATTACAAAATGATCACTACAATAAGTCTAGTTACCATCCATCACCATAGAAAACACTTTTTTTTTTCCTGTGATAAGAATTTTAAGATTTACTCTCTTGGCAGCTTTCAAGCATATACCAGAATTTTACTGCCTATAATTATTAATGTGTCATTTATTACATCCATAGGGCTTATTTATTTTGTAATTTCAAGTTTCATCCATTTTCTGTACCTCCCAGACCCCCTGTCATTCAACCCTTTCCTAGCATTTAGTTGTCTTGAACCTTTGTGATTATCTGAACAGCCTGATTTATTCTTGATAAGTCCCAGTTGTTAAGGGTGTGCCAAGATTTAACAATGTTCCAAAGGGAGGGATTTCAGTCAGCCCCTAGTTTCAGGGTGATAAGCCTCAGGCAGCAGGTTTTAAAATCTGCAAATATATATGGTTCTGTGGGACTGTAGTTGTAAACCTTGATGCCCTCCAAACCAGGTGATCTGGAGGTGTCCCCCTGGAAAATAACTGCAAAACTTGAAGCTCCAGATGAGTGCATAAGCTCCTTTCTAGAAGGTACTGGCAAAAGCAAGACCAGGAAAGAGTGTAAGGATGGTGTCTCCTGGCCTATGTATTCCGAAAGCATTACCATAGATGAGTGGTAAACTTGAAGTCTGTCCCTCAGGCCGAAGCTCCAAGACAACTAAATAAGTCCTTTTCACAGGAAGACTGCAGGAACATTGCCCCTGGGGGTGTCAGAATGCCAAGAACTGACTCCTGTGGGACTCAGGAATGTGAGTCCCCATGGCCACCAGAGCCAGGTGCTGAAAGACAGCCCCCTGTGTGTGCCCACAAGCCTTAACAAGGTAGCCAGAGAGTATAGGAATTATGCATGCCCGCTGGCTTTAGTGAGGCAGATGAAGAACACAGTGGCAAGGTATGCCTGCTGGCTTTGGCAGGGCCACTGAAGAGTGTGTACACCTGCCTATGCTAGTGAGGTAGAACAAGAGTACAAAAATGGCTCCCACCAGAGTCTCGCTCTGGGAGAGAGTCCTAGCAGACACTTTCCACCTTGGGCTTTAAAATTAACAGTTGGATCTCCTTCACAAATAGTCTAGGCACTTTCCAAAATGCTATTGGGACCTAGAGAGTTTGCATGTGAGCCTTATAAGAATAGTATTTCACTTTCCTACAGTCTTTTAGGTTTTCTAGACCTAAGTTTCACTATTTTTCAAAGCCAGACATTTTGGCAGCTTGTCCTTCTGGTACAGCTCCCGAGTATTGGGATGCTTGCTATAGAGCTTGAATCCCTCACTCCCAAGGGGGAAGCTCCAGATTTGTGAGATCCCTCTCAACTGTGGGTCACTGCATGGGGGGAGGGGCTTTTGGCAAGACCTTATCTCTTCCTCTCCTACTCATCTTTATGTGGTCCTTTTTTCCTAATGGAGGTGCTGTTTAGGTAGTTCTCAGAGGAAATTTTCCTATCTATAGATTCTGTTTGTCTGTAGGAAAAGGCGAGTTAAGGATTTTTCAACACAGCCATCTTGGTTTGCCCCCTCCAAAGAAGGTTTTAAAACCAATATACTGAGTTACAATTTATATGCTGTAAGTACACTCAATTTAAATGAACTGTTCAATGGGTTTTGACACATACAGCCACCACCATAGTCAAGGTAGAGAAGCAAGCATTCCATCACTCTCTCCCCAGAGAAGTTCCCCACCTCCAGCCTGAGACAACAACTGCTCTGTTTTCAAAATAGACAAGACTTGTCCTTTCTACAATTTCATATGCAGAATCACAGTATGTTCTCTTTTTGTCTGTCTTCCTTCACTCGGCATGATTTTAAGATTCTTTGGTGTTACTGCATGTTATACCAGTAGACTGTTCCTTAAATCAGTACTCTGTTCCTTTTATTGCATTGTATGGAAACAGCATAATGTGTTTATTCACTTATCCACTAATAAATATTTTTGTTTGTTTTGTTTTTATGGAGCATCTTCCACTTTGGAAATCATTAACATGAATCCTGGCTAATGTGAAATTCTTAGATACTTATGGACTTCTTTGGAAAAGTACAAACCAGAGATGTCATATAGACAACAATTCGTTTGGTCATGTAGCAGCTGTGACATCAAAGGAAAGAAAACATCTGGGGATCACTTTCTTTGTGTCTGACATTTTGTTGGACATTTAACATACCTTACCTAATTTAATCTTGGAATGTTTGGAAGTCAATCTGAGGACCACAGTCAGATTATTCTGGGGAATGTGTTTGCCTGTTTCTGTGTGTGTGTGTGTGTGTGTTCATGCATGGGTGAGGGGTGCACGCACATGCTATATTAAGTACAACAGAGAAATAAAAGAAACCTTACCTTCTCTCTGGACAAATTGAGCAGGTTTTTGTGACAGAATATTAATCGAGCTTCAGTCTGTAGATTGATGGCAAGTGCTTTGTTGAATGTAATTAATAAATATGAAGGATTAGATGTTGAGTCTGATATGTGTTGACCTTGTAATTCTACAGAACTTACAGGCAATAAAATGTCCCCGTATGTTGTACTGAATCTGTGTCTTGTTTTCACAATTATCTTTGTAACCAGTCTTACTCAGTTACCATTCCAGAGAGCTCCTCTTCCCTATTACAGCACTAATAAATTAGGGGTTCCATAAGTGCCTTTGTTCAGATTCATTTTCTTCTTTCAGTTAATGAACAGCCATCTGCAGCTGCTCCTCGATCTTAATCCATCTGCGTGGAGATGCCATTGTTATATACAGCATCCTATAAATATTGCTATGTTGACAAGCTGACTGCAGATGGGGGGGGTATATTTTTATTATTATTATCCCTGATTAAGAGAGAGGCCAGATTGACAACACAAGGGCTCTGAGGTCCCTTCTCTTCTGTAAATTGTCTGTTCACATAATTATATTTCTAGTAACAATATTACGGTATGCATTACAATCATCATTGTGGCTGTTATTTGTTTTCACTGAGTACCACTTCGGCATTCAGCAGTGTAGAAGGCACAGCATGTAGGAAGCCAGAGTTCAGACTTGAAAGGATTAAATATTCTTACTGTAAAAAGGAATCTTATCTGCCTAGCAGAACTGAGCTGTTACAGTAGATATGGTGTCTTGGGCCACATTTATATGCCATGGACTATATAGTAAAGAAGTTGAGTTGCACCACCTGTATGTCAAACTTTCTCTTACACAATGAGATTAGTCGGAGGTTCCTAAGTAAAGCAATGCACTAGAAGAGAAATATCTTCATTTAAATTCAGAATATGAATGCTTTTTTAATGAGACAGCTTGAGAGATGACAAGTTCACAATTAGTGGGAAGAACTTTCATTACCAATGACTTAGGCTATTTCTACCCAGCAAAGTGGGAGAAAAAGCAATGATCCAGTTAGTTTGAGAAAAAACAAACAAACAAACTACTTTTCATGTGTTTAATCCATATTGGGTGCCAGGAACATAGCTATGAACAAAACAGGTTTCCTACCTGTGGGAAGGTGTGCTCTAATGGACCAATAATAGACCTTGAACAGGTCACCACAGTGTGATTCTGCTAAAGGGCAAGATGCTGTGGAGCATGAAATGGAGGACCCATGGCGTCCTGCATCCAAGCAGTTGACCCGTAGTAGGTTGGATGGTGGGTCCCAAAAGATATGTCCTGCTAGTCCCCAGAACCTGTGAATGTTGCCTCCCTCATTTAGAAAAAAGATCTTTCCATATGAATCTGGAGATAAGATTATTCTGGATTATTATGTAAACCCTAAATTCAAGAACAAATGTCCTTATGAGAAAAATGCAGGAGATTTGAGACCGATATGCAAAAGAAGAGGAGAAGACACAGAAAAGAGGAAGAGGCAACATGTGACCATGGAGGTAGAGACTAGAGTGTCGAGATACCAGTCAAGCAGTGCTGACACCCACCAGAAGCTGAAATCAGCAAAGAACAGATTCTGTCAGGAACTAAACTGTGCCTCTGTGCGATTCTTCCCTATTCTATGAGAGACAGTGTAGCTCATCTGATACCTTGAGGAGAGGTAAGACCTGAGGAGAGGCTCTAACTTTACCATGCCTGGAGTCTTGACCCACTGGAACTGTGAGATAATAAATGTGTGTTATTTGATGCTGACTTTGTTGTAATTTGTTACACAGTAATAAAAAACTAATACACCCATTGAAAGAGTACTGGGGTTGGGTGCAGTGTTCCAGCCAGGAGCTGGGAGTATAAGAACCCTATTGCAAAAAGGGGCATGGCATGATAGAAAACTGTACTGGCATAACTGGGTTATGCCAACTGAGGAGGAGAGCATCTGTAATGAGGTTTAAGAGGGGGCACAGGCAAATCATGCAGGGAATCATGCCAAGAAAAAAATCTCTTCCTGTGGGGTTTTCTTGGGTTGGCTTTGTCCTACTGTGTCTCAGACACCTTTCTCCATGCTGTTCTTGTGTGTTCTCTCTCCCTCCATATCTCCCCCACCCCGTGTCTCTCTCTCTCTCTCTCTCTCTCTCTCACACACACACACACACACACACACACTCACTCACACACCTTCTGGGTTCTTGTAACCACTTCCTCCCCTTGTCCTATGGATCTGGGAGTGCTAATAGTTTCCTGCTGTTACTAGGCCTACAATAATGTATCAACCTTTGTTGCTCTTTCTAAACATTGTCCACAATTTTCCAAAGAGATCCTTTATTAAAACTTCTCTTTCCTGCCAGAAAAGTTCAGTTGTAGACATATTGATGACGGTAAGATGTCCCAGTGGAAATTTAGACAGATGAGTCTGGAGCTCAGAAAGAAAGTGTGAATTGGAAATATGAATGTGCACATTACTATGCTAGAGATAATAACTGGAACTTTGGCAACTGATCAGATCATTTAAGAAAGAAGCTCAGAGTTAAAAGAAAAATATCTTAGAAGAGAGGACAGAGGAGTTCTAATACTTAATGGCTGGTGGAGAAATGAAGGAGACTAAGTAGAATTAGCCAGTGAAATAAAAGAGAAACCAAAGAGAAAACAAGGTCATAAGAGACAACAAAAGAGATTTGTGTTAGTCTGCTTGACGGCCTTTACAAAAACCATAGACTAGGTGGCTTAAATGACAAAAATTTACTTTTCACATTTCTGGATACTGGGAAGTGCAAGATCAAGGTGCAGCATGACCAGTTTCTCATGCACAGAACTCTCTTCCTGGCTTGCAGATAGCTGCCTCCTCCCATTATCCTCTCATGATACAGAGAGAAGAAGAGAGAGCTCTCTGATACCTCTTCCTATAAAGGCACTAAACCCATCATGAGGGCCCAATCTTCATGACCTCATCTAAAGCTAATTACCTTACAAAGGTCCCATTTCCAAATACCACCACACTGGAGTTAGGGCTTCAACATAGAAACAGGGCGGGGTGGGGTGGGGGTGGGGACACAGTGCAGTTCACAGCAGGATTCAATATGGGGAAGTGGTCAACTGTGTCAAATGCTGCTGAGAAATTAGTTCAGGAAAAATTGAAAAGTACCCACTGGATAGTACAATGCAGATTACACATTTGATCAGTATGTATTTTTTTTTATTTTTTATTTTTTATAAACATATATTTTTATCCCCAGGGGTACAGGTCTGTGAATCACCAGGTTTACACACTTCACAGCACTCACCAAAGCACATATCCTCCCCAATGTCCATAATCCCACCCCCTTCTCCCAACCCCCCTCCCTGATCAGTATGTATTAATAGCTTAACTTTACACCGTAATTTACTAGGTGGTAATGGCATCGAAAGTATAACTAAGTCCTTTGAGCTCATGAAGTTTCCCATAGAGCTGTAGAGTCGAGTCATAAATATATGTCAATTTAAAATTAAGAATTAGTGCAGAGCTCTATGAAGGCCTGAAAGAAAGAAAACAATTTCAACTCTCATCTATTGGTGTATATTTAGATGTAAGACACTGTGCTAAGAACAATACATATGTTATCTCATTCTAATCATTTCAAAAATGCTATGATACATGTTATAATTCCCTTGATTATCTTTTAACAGGAAAGGAAGTTGAGAATTTGAGACAATAAGTAATTTTCCATGACCTATGGGTAGTAAATGAAAAGGCTGAGTGAGATTGAAGCCCATTTGACACCAAAACCCAGACTCCTAACATGTAACTCAGGGTGCAAACTCATTGAAACAATGTTTTTCACCTTGTTAAGAAAAATTAATACATAGTCTATGGATTCTTCATAACCTTTGGAGGCTTTTAAAGATAATTTTTACATCAAAATAATTTTAGGTTTACACGAAGTTACAAAGGTACTGAAAGATCCCAGGTATGCTTTACCCTATTTCCTCCAGTGGATAAATTTTACATAACTATGTTTACAGAAAATATCAAAACCAGGTGTTAACTGACACAAATGTGTGTAAATTCTATATCATCTTATCACATCTGTACATTCAGGTAATCATCGTAACAATCAAGACACAGAGCGATTCCATCCCTTCAAAGTTCCCTCATGCTATCCCTTTATAGTCATCCTCACCACCCATTCCCCTTTCATCCCTAATCCACAGCAGCCTCTAACCTGCTATCCATCTCTATAATTGTGTGATTCTGAAAGTTGTTGTATAAACAGAATCATGTGGTATAAGACATTTGGGGAACTGGCTTTGTTCAGGAAGCATAGTGTCCTGAGATCCGTCCCCATTCTTGCGTGTCCCAACAATTCTTTCCTTCTTATTGCTGAGTCATATTCCAGGTTGTGGATATACCACAGTCTGTTTAACCATCCGCCTATTGAAGGACATTTTGTTTCCTGTTTTGAGCAGTTTCAAATAAAATTTTTATGTGGTATAAATGCCCAAAGAGCAACGGCTGGCTTGTGTGGTAAGAGTGTATTTAGTTGTTGTTGTTGTTGTTGTTTTTCAAGAATATGCCCAAGTATTCCCCGAAGTGGTTATAGGACCTTACATTCCCATCAACAATGTATGAGAAATCCAGTTTCTCAGCCTCTTCAGCAGCATTTGGTGTTCTCACAATTCTTCATTTTAGCTGTTATAATAGATACACAATGATATTCGCTATGGATTTACTTGCATTTCCCTAATATGTAGTGATGCTGAACAGTGGCTATGCCATCTGTCTTTCTTGTTTGGTAAAATACCTTTTCATATCTTTTACCCATTTTGTCATTGGATTGTTTGAGAGGGATCTGTTTGTTTTCTTTTACTGCTGTGTTCGAGAGCTCTTTATCCATTCAAGACACAGGTCCTTTATCAGACATGTGATTTACATATATTTTTGCCCAGTCTGTATCTTGTCTTTTCATTCTCCTAACAAGGTCCTTCACAGAGCAAAAGTTTTTCATTAATTGCATGTTATATATACTTATATATGCATGTATCTTTGTATATGTATTTATATATGTGATTTTTAATCTATAAAGCTTTAGAGACATGGACTTGGAAGTCTTTCTCAATGATATTGTCATTTGGATCAGAAATTCTGCTAGTGCTTACAAGTCATGTCTTGGCAATAGCACACGAAACAGCAAATGTCATGGCTTATTCTATCTCAGGCACTTTAGAATAATATGCACCCAAAATACAAAGAGCATGTGGGCAAGTTTCTATTAATCGATGTAAACTGTACATTAAAATGGCCTATACTTCACAAGATTTTCAGAACACTTTCATTCAGGAGAGTAACTGTTTCACAAGCAGCAAAAGAGGAATATTCAGAGTCTGAGATTAACAAAATTAGAAGGTGGCATTCAGGGAGATAGAAGTTATACAGTGCAATTAATACAATTATTTTAGGTATTAAATTTTGTAGGAAATAGCTTGTTACAGCTCATAGTTGATTAATTTAAATACGTACACTGGAAAGCAAAAACTAAATATTCAAGGACTGTATCCTATAATGTGCATTTGAGAAATACCTTTGAAAAGACAAATTCTGTGGGGAAACTAGAGTTATTATAGTAGTGAATGAAAATAGAGAGAACTGTCTGGCTTTTAAGTTGTCTAGATGTTATTTATTTTTCTTGACTGATTTAATTTCTGCAGGACTGTTAACATAAACAGGATGAGTATTTTTCCTTTTAAGTATTAGAGTCAGTGTTATTATTTCTAGGTTTCAACCAATCAGTGAACTGTATATTGTAACTATATATGGCATTGCTTTAATTACTGTCTGGCTAGAGAAGTAAGTAATTTAAGTCTATGAAGGTGTAATCTCTTAATCTCTATTAGTTGAGGGGAAAGTTTTCCTTAGCATTTTTTTTTTTGAATAGTCACAAATACTAGCTCCAGGAATAACAAAATACTCGAACTTCTAAAATCAGTTTGTCTTTACAATATAACTTCAGTATTCTATTTGAGTTATGTTCTTAATATGCATCTAGAAGAAATGTCTAAACTTTTAACTTAATAATGTGTCCTAAAGTATTCAGAACTCTGTTGCCAGTAACTTGTTTTTTATGTTTGTTTGAACAGTGAAAGAGAGGCAATTTTAAAATTAATGGATTCATAGCATATACAATAGTCCACAAAGCTGCTCTGCTTTTTCTCCCTCTCTCTGAGCTGCCAGCTTTGGACAAAGAAACTTTTATGACGGCAACTGACTTGCAGAATCATCTAAGACCACCCTTTCCGTGAGGAAGAGGTCACCAATTAGATAAGGTGATGGTAGATTGACCTTAACACCAGGGGCTGTCCAGCTGGAGCTTAGTGTTCATTCCATCCTTTCAATTAAGTTCTTAACAGATTCTTGAGGAAATAAGGGGGAAAGGGCAAACTGGCTTGAAAATCAGAACATACAACAGAGGGCAAAAAGCACAGGAACAGAAATACATTCCAGATAAGTCTTTCTAAAATCAGCAAGCCAACATGTCATGAAAAGGGCAGACTTATCAATGACAAAACAATATCCTTTCAGCCCAATGATATAATTATTTACTTTGGTTAGTGGCACTGAACTCCAGGAAAATATTTTATAAATTAAATACTTATAATAGGACTATAGCCCAATTTATTCCAACAATGTCTTTAGAATCTCTCTTCTCTCTCTCTCTCTCTTTCATGGTGGGGAGAATGAGGCTGATGGCAGAGTGCCATGGTTATGTGATATCCTGGCAAGAAAATGCCTCATTTTATATCACAAACATATGGTCTGGTAATGGTTTTATATTATATTCCTTCAGTGTTTTATTCCCATTTTTAGGAGACCTCTTCTAGACAAGAGCAATATGTTTTCTTGTCGACCTATCACATCAACTGTTAACACATGTCTCTACTTTTAGAGTTCACAATGGTTAAAAAGTTAAAACCTAACCTTATGTTACATATGACCTAAGTTTTGATTATGCAGTAAAGTTCATCTCTGATGCTCATCTGTGTTGAAGTTACTGTTTCTCTGTTTACCTTTCAATTAAGGAATCCTCTCCCTTTTTTCAATGGTTAACATTCCTCAAGTTACAACTAACTAAATAAAAATGTGTACAAAATGTGGCAACCAGGATGGTAAAATGACTCTAAACTTAAGGTTTTAAACTAGCATTTCACAAAGCAAATCTGGCCCACAGATGTGTTTTGTTTGGCTTACAGAGTGTTTAAACATTTTTTAAAACATTAGTTGCCAACATTTAAAAATTGGGAGATTTCAAATAGAAATCTTGATCCTTGGATTCTTTTAAAATCTCCCCGATAACCCTGGCCCAGAATTTCACACAACTGGTGGATGCCAGGTAGCCTCTGCCTCTTCCCTGGGGTTTTCCCTCTCTGGTTCACCACAGTCCCATCCAACATGCTCTCAACTTGTTTACATTTGATGTCCCACCCCTGTCAATATCTAAGTTTGAGACTCCTCAACTACCCTAGATGGGGAGTTGGAAAGAATTGGTGGCATATGGCCTTGGAAAATAAATAATCATGAAAGACAAGTAGCTATCTTCAAATATATGAAGGATTATTCCTGGGGGGAAATAATTAGAGTCAATGGGCAGAAAAGAATAATCTAGAGTGAGACAAACGTTGCCTATATTTAACAATAACATCTTGAATGACAAGGGCCAACCGGGGGGGGGGGGGGAGTGCTACTCTGGGGCAGAGACTCCCATTAGCAGAAGTGTGCAAGCAGGTGTGGGCACGGTGGGATATGTAATGAAAGCATTGGCTCCTGAGTTAACCAATGGTCTCCAAGGCCTCCTTCAGCTCCATAAGTCTGTGAACTGGCTTTTTAAGAAAATTGTCCTTTGTAGCTATAAAGTGAGGACTATACTAACTGGAAAATGAGTATGAATTTTTAAATATTATACAAACATAGAAGTCTTTGGCATATGTTTGGATTCTCTGGGCTAGGGTTTAGCGAATGCCACCTTAACCTTCTAAATCACAGGCCATGTCCTGATAAGATTTGTTTCAGAGTCTTAGTTTCTAGTTATAAGGCATTTTATTTCCTTTTTAATAACACATGGCAATCAGATGTACAGTTTTTCTTCTGGGGAAAAATATTGATTATTTTTAAAACAGTAACATCAGCACAACTGTCAGGAAAAAAAAGCACAATGGTTTTGAAAATCACTCTGAAGTTTTTATTTGCTGAAGAGATTAAAGAAAATATATACTGCCCCAAAGTATTTACAAACCACTGGAAGAAAATTACATTAATTGCTTTGCAAAGAAACAGTTATTGGGAAAGCATAAGATTGATATGGGCATGATTAGATTTCAGCCTTTTCTCTGTGAAGGTTTTTGCCTTTTTATACAGATCAGTGATTGGCAAACCAACAGCCTGAAAGCCAAATCTGGCCCACATTGCGTTTTTGTAAATAAAGCTTTATTAGAACAAACCACACTCATTGATTTTCATTGTTTAAGGTATTTTTGTGCTACAATGACAGTTGGGTAGTTTCAACATGGACTGTTTAACCCCCAAAGCCTAAAATATTCTGCTGTTTGGCACTTAACAAAAAATGTTTTCTAACCCCCTGACACACACTAGCTAACTTATACTGTTTATATCCCTACTTCTTGTCAGTATAACAAAAAGGCAAGCTAACCCTTAAGTTGCTATAAAAGAAAATACCACATTCTCTTGCTTTGGTAGTAAACAAAAGAGCTTTTCTTTCAACTTCTGACTGCTGTGTCTCAGTTTTCACCTTGCACCCATGGAGACACAAAATTCAACACATTTTTCAGTTTCTCATGAGGAATTCACTCATGCAGAAGTATCAGAACAATGTAGCCTTCATTAAAGTGTTTGGGGGGAGGGCAGTGGAATAGAGGTGCTACATTTGCCATAGTAAACAATTTTAAAATCCCTTTTTAAACTTTCTCCAGAGTTCTTTCTGCCTGAAATTTGTTGAAAACTTAGCGAATGAAAGTTTCTTAACAATTTTGATTATCTCCATGATATGTGAGAGGAAGCAAAATAGAAAGTTTATTTTCTTAGCAGAATTGTCTTCATTTTCATTTCCTAATTCCTCTGGAGTAGAGAACTATAGCACTGTAGTTTAGAGTCTTTTTGTAATCTCTGGTCAAAAGGGGAGATCACTGTTTTAGATGACTAATCAATTTCACTAGTGTGATATCTCCTGGTCCCCTTAATAACAGATTTTGCACATATTCTAGAAAAGAAGCAATATGACTTGTGCTGCTGTGATTTACAACTCTAACACTTATCCTAGAAATTACAACCTCTCCTTTGTTGCAAAGGATGATGATGGAAGGAGAATATATTGTTACTAAATATAATTTGGATATACAGTAGAGTGAGTGGTTGTTGTTCACAATTTAAACATACCAAGGACTTCTGTTGCTGGCATTAGGTCAAAGTAGATATCACAGGGTGGGGGGAAACACCTGCTCCAACACTTGGAAATAATGAATCAGACAAAAACATCACTTTATATACAAAGCTGAACTCAGGAGCAAAGAAAACTCACAAGAACCAAAAGCTAAGAGAAAAGAACCAACAGTTTCCCTCTCTTATCTTTCTTCCAGGCAGCAGCACACAGCTTTCTGGATCTCTCCCAGGGAATGTCAACTCTCTGTTATGCAAAATGCTTCAGCTCTGACCCAGTCCTTACCATCATACTTCCATACAAGTCTTCCTCAGGAAGAAAAGTTAGCTGACGGGGCGCCTGAGTGGCTCAGTGGGTTAAGCCTCTGCCTTCGGCTCAGGTCATGATCTCAGGGTCTTGGGAACGAGCCCCGGGCTCTCTGCTCGGCGGGGAGTCTGCTTCCCCTTCTCTCTCTGTCTGCCTCTTGGCCTACTTGTGATCTCTGTCTGTCAGATAAATAAATAAAATCTTTTAAAAAAGAAAAAGAAAAGTTAGCTGTCTAGTAAGATCTCACCTTCTTCAGAAGGTATTTTTGTGACTTGTGCCAGATTGACAGCTTGCCGTCTACCCAGCACCTTCCCGAGCTGTGGCCTCATAGGATTTCCCCCAAACAAATGCAGAATTCACCCCAAGAATAAATCTGTAACGTGGGACTTCTCATTCAATTATCCAAATTGGAAAAAGGACCACATGAATGGGCAGAGGACAGTTTCCTGCGAGGCAAAGCAAATATTACATGGCCCCTCTCTTCCCTGAAAAGGAGGAGGACTCTCAGAGAGGCAGCAAGCTGGGAGCAAAGCTGGTCAACACACAGCCACAGACTCAGAACGCCTACCCCTTCCAGATAACTCATTGAAAAGTGCCACAGATGATGATTTCACAGACTGAAGTCTACCCAAGAACAGTGGAAAGCAGGAATCCGTCGATCTGGATGTAGAATGAAGGATCATGAAAAGGTGGTTTTGAGAATATATCAATAAGAGAGAATGCTATCAGAGTCAAGAGGGGGCTCTTCTGGAATCCAAGTGAAGCATGAAATACCTTAAGGTACCAATGGGGAATTTAGGAAAATCAAAGGCTATGTTAAAATATTTAAAGTTTCTGAGGCTGAGCTTATTTCATTCTGACTCATCTTTTAGATCTGAGCTCAAAGATCACTTTTTTCCCAGGATGATTTCCTGGCACTACCCCCAAACCTCTCTCAGATGCTTCTGGTATTCAGTCTTGTTACCCCTGAATTTGTTTTCTAGTGTCACCGTGACCATTATAATGCCATAATTAATTAATTCGCCTCCTCTCTAAATGCAAGTTCCATGAAGGGGTGTGCCTTATTCACTGCTTTAATTTCAGCACCTAGCCCTTGCCAGGCATGGAATTGGTTATACTAAATGAAGAAGCTATAAAATGACTGCAATGATATGATTTGGGTCATTATAATATTATATCTGTTTATGATGCACCTTCGAGCAGTTTTTTCCAAACTTTTAATAACTACCACCCAGTAAGAAACACATGATACATCCTGACATACATGCATACAAACATGCACACAAAATGAAACAATCAAAAATGTTGCTGTAAGCAAGACTGACAATGATCATGTACAATTCATACTAAAATATTCTAATCTCTTCTGTTTTCATTTTTGAAAGCGCTAGACTTGACCCCCTAAATTGATTTCAGAAACTTTTTTTGAATTTTAACATAGAGTTTGAAAAACCCTGACCTAAGGCACTTCATAATCATAAGATATAATTGAATATTAAATGTGCTTAAACTTTGCCTTCATTCTTCTGTCTGTATATGTTTCATAGGATTTAGGTAAAATAAATATTCTTTATGGGGAGGGGAGAAGAGGGAGAGGGAGAGAGAGAATCTTAAGTAGGCTCCATGCCAAGTGTGCATCCTGATAAGGGCTCAATCTCATGACCCTGACATCATGACCTGAACCAAAATCAAGAGTTGGACACTTAACCAAGTGAGTCACCCAGGCACCCCTAGATAAAATATTCTTTACAGATGCAACAACATATTTGTCAAGGGATCCAAAATTCCTTAAATTAACCTCCAGTTGGAAATACCCCACTGTGGATATTTACAGGCAGAGGGCAGTATTGGAAGATGGCCAAACATGCCAAAGTCCACAGTGTCCTAACGTAATAACTTACCCGCAGAAAGTATAATTTACCTAACATTCTGATCGTACATTTATAATTAGATTTGTATTTCTTGCCCAGTTTTACTACATCAGACTAACATATGCTGTGCTACAGATGGAAGTCCCAGGTTATTCAGCATCAGGGACCCTAGGGTCTTGTGATTCCAAATTAAACTTGGGTGTGCGCATAAACCATGCAAATTAGGTTATGGCCACATGCTCAACACTGCTCAAAAGAAATCAGGCAATTCTAGAAACAAAATGCACTGAAGGCTGCCTCTTCTTGGTGGAAAAGTTTTTCTTAGGCTTGGTGATTGAAAAGATTGGTGATTGAAGAAGTTTGAAAGCAAACACTCAATTCAAATTGCCACGACTAGATGGCCATGTTTCCTTGACTACCAAAACAGGCTGGGTGGTTAGGTACGTTTTATAAGACTCATCCATGTCTACTGAATGGACTGAAACTTAGTGAACTGACCAGAACTTTTGTGGACTCAGTATTTGGAAAATGTTTTCACATGTAGATGACTGGAGTTGCATTCATCCATGGGTGATGCACATCAGTTGGAGGAAGACTCTTGTCTGGGTGACACACCAGTTGTCTAAGACATCTCTGCCCAGATGTGATCCCAAGACTGAGCTCATGCTCATGCTTTCACAGCTTGGAACTGGCTGCAGGGAAATCAGCAGAGCCCTAGCATCCAGTGGCAGGATGTCTCTCCTCTATGGTAGACTGGCTTCATTTTCCTCTTCCTGAAGATGTCGTGTTTTAAATTTGTGAGAGTAAACTTTGTACTGAAAAGTAAATTTTGTAAGTAAACTTTGTATAGCAAAGTGTAGAAATCGTAAGCACAGCTCAATAAATTTTACAAAGTGATCCTACCCATATCATTAACCTCATATCAAGAAACAAAACATTTCTAGTTATACTGGAAGCACAATCCATTCCAATCATTATCTGTTCCCCAAGGGTAACCATTATCCCTCCAATTATAGGATAGATGACTTTTTCTTATTTTTGAATTTTTTTATGAATGGACTTTTGTAGAACATACTTCTTTAAATCTGGATTCTGACATACCGCTCTCTGTTTATGAGATTAATCCTTGTGCTTGATTATAGTTCATTTTTATGCTTGTGTGGCAGGCACTTCAGTGGATGAATATAAAACAATTTTTATATTCATTCTATTATTAATGGACATTTTGGTTGTTTCCAGTTTTTGGCAATTCTAAATAATGCTACTATGAACATCCTTGCACATGTCATTTGGTAAATTTATAAGCACATTTCTGTTGTTATATCTAGCAGTAGAATTGTGAGAACATAAGACATAAGGATACCCAGCTTTAACTAAAATCTGAATAATTCTCCAATGTGATTATACACTCCCACCAGCAGGGTGTGCAAAGCCCAGTTGCTACATAATCTTGTACTGTACATCTTTATTTTAGTTTAGTTTTTAATTTAATTTAATTTAATTTAATTAGAGAAGGAGAGGCAGGAATAGCAGAGGGAGAGGGAGAGAGAGAATCTTAAGCAAGCTCCATGCCCAGCACGGAGCTTGACAGGAAGGCTTAATCTCATAGCTCTGAGATCATGATCTGAGCTGAAATAAAGAGTCAGACACTTAGTAAATAAGCCACCCAGGCACACCTGTCCATCTTTTTAATTTTAGTCACTCTGATGGGTATTTTTAATTAGAAGAGCATGGACTTTGGAATTAGACAGACATCATGACTTTTATTCTTGCTGTGTCACATTTTAGCAGTTTCCAGGGTCTCAAGCAAGTCATGTTTCTTCTCTGAATCTGTGTTTCTCATCTGCAATATGGTGATTAAAATAGTTATCACACAGGAGAGTTGCAAATTATAAATTAAATAATATGTTCAAATAATAACTATTATTTCATAAGCATCTACCACACACTTCTATGTTAAGTACTTACCTACACCAGTGAACTTGAGATGTAGTACTTATGAACAATACCAATAATAATAGCTATCTCCCCCACCATCAGACTTGTAAATATCCAGCCTTCTAAAGAGACTCTGAGTTAGTCTTGCCCAGATTAGACTGCTCTATCTCCCAAGACAAAGGAGGCAGAATGTAGTGCTTTATAGTTGTCCAAAAAGTGTGTCAGGGTATCACTGGGGCAGCTGTGATTTGATTATTTCTGTCTTATTTCATCTCAAAGTCCCCAAATCATACCACAATGTCATGATGGAAATGGCTTAGAGCAGACTAAGGAACTAGCAGGTGAAGACATAAACTCTGATTTTTCCCCAAATTAAGAACAAGAAATGACCGGGGGCATATCTGTGCTTTCCAACTGCTTTTACTACAGAGTCTGCATATGAATGTATTCATTTGTCAAAACTTCGCCACATCTTTTTCTGCAAAGACGTGTCACGTTGCCTTAAGAATTGAAAAGTAGAGTTGTTTATTGTCTGTCTTCCTGCCCAATTTATGGAAGCTGAAAAAGCCTTCAGTTTTAGAATGAGCCTATGATTTTCAGAACACATGAAGAAACCTTTAGGTTGGCAGATCTCTTTCAACAATTGGTATCAATCCAACAGCTCTTCAATTGCCAGGGCTCTGTCTACACAATAGGAAATTAAACATTTAAGCAGAAAATAAAACATCACAGAGAATCTTAGTTTCAAATTGAAAGTGTACCGCATGTTCTCCCTCTGTTACTGCTGTATTATTTGGGTGGGGTGGGAAATATTGATTTCTCACTGGCTATTCGGGACCCACTCCCACTTGGGCTCACAAACATAAGCCTCTTGGTTCTTACTGAACTGTGTTCCATGTTCTCACTTATCTTTAGGTTTAACAAATAATTATACTGTTCCCCCAATACAAGACTGTTTAGAAACCATGGAAGAATGATTTCTAAGTTAATAAACCTAAAACACATTTGCCCAACATAGTTCCTTTAATTTTTAAAGGCTTGTATAATTTAAGGGAATTTAAATCCATGTGTTTTTTATTCACTTGCACTGACATCATCAAAATAGTCCTTTAAACAGCTGGTTGAGCCTTTTTTAATAAAGTTCTCCTATGACTTGTTTCTTTTTGAAAACAAGATTTTTTTTTTTTTTTTTTTTTTTTTGCCAAAGGCAAATGAACTTAAATGCCAAATATCTGGATTTCAATCAAGATTCCAAACCTGTATATTTTGAGGTTGAAAATTTTGCAAATGGGCTCCTGACTCTCCACTGAAATTAGCTGCAAAGAAGGAAAAAGTACCATCGGAATGAAGTTCATGGTCAAACCTGGTGTCAGAAGACTAAAGAAACATCTATATTTGCTGCTTAATTTTGTGCCAAATCTGAAATGAATCAATGTACAATGTGCATTGGATTATTACAGAAATGTGATCCACTGCCAAGTAGTTAACTTTTCCACCATCTCTGGTTATCATGAGTAAACCACAAAGCTGTACTCTCCAGAGGTTAGAAACCCAGCACACGGCGGCTGTCTGAGATTTGTGAGAAGTGATTGTTTTAACAGAATCATTTTGGAAAAAAAAAATCTTTCACGTAACATTGTAGATCCTTATAATACATATGCATGCTCATGCATGTGTGTAAGAAATACATACATAACGTGTATATAGGAATATATATATATATATATGCATTTATAGGAAATATATACATATATATTCCCATATATATACATGAAGGATTTTTCTTTTTAATAAGAATAATCTCCCCTCTAAAAATATGCTTAATGACTTAGCAAGTGAAATTATAATCTGAGTATAAAATATGTAAAGGAGTTCAGCCTTTATAAGTATATCCACATGCTGCAGTCAAAACAAAATTCTTAAAGCCTTTGGTATTAACAATTCGAGACTGTTTTTCTCTTTGTCAAAATGTATATAGCTAAGCAGTAATCAGAGAGATGTATGACTGGGAGTAGTTGAATTTTATGGGAATCTGTGAAGCAAATGGGCATTCTGATCCCTCCAGCCCTCCAGCACAACTGCAGAAACCAATGCTCCATTTGAGAAACAAATTTGTCTGCCATCATGAAACTCCTCAAAGGATAATTCCCTTGTAATAGAAAAATTAAAAGTGAGGAAGAAAGAAAGGAAGGAAGAAAAAACAAGTTCTCTGATTCTATTTTACAATTGAGATTTTTTAAAAAGAGGAACTTTACATATACACATTCACATGAAAGTGCATAAATATTAATAGATCCAGGCTTCTGATAAAAATAGAAACCAGAGTCTTTTTCATTGTATTACTGCTAACAGATTTGATTGTATCATTCTTTTCTAAGGATAGCTCTACATTTTCCTATAGGGTGGAATTTGTTTGCTGTCAAAATCTCTGGAATCGTCAAAACCAGTTTTCAAAATCCAGCCTGTATGATATTAAAAGAATATTCATGAGTTTACAAAATTGTCTCCTTTAAGAAACTTTAATGAGCAAAAATTCATATTTACAAATGAGATGATGATTCCTCTGTACTTACTCTTGTCCAAAGTTTGTCACGAGGTATCTTATTAAAAATTTAAAACCTTGACAAGGAGAAGACCATTGTCCCCCACTGATAAATATAGAAACTTTGACATACAGAGCTAGAGCAGAATGAATGAATTTCATTATGAATGTATAGTCACAGAATTTTTAGTGGATTCACCGCAGGGTCCATTTAAATATGAACTTCCATTGTGCTTTGAACAACTGGATGAAGGTTGGAAACAAAGTAGAGAAATAAAGCAGGAGAAAAATCTAAAGGAGATACCACCCTTTGAAGATCAAACTGAAATTAAAGAGTTGCCAGTGACAAGTAGGATCTGATTTAAAGACATTCGATTTGTATCTTTCAAATAACTCTTTGACTGCATAACATGAAGTACATCACTATTTGCATTACTAAGCAATAGAAGTTTTCAGAAGTGTTTTATATATTGACTTTTCAGCCTAAGCCAGAGAACACTGTATCATATTGGCAGTAAAATTACTAGATTCTATGACTTAGCTATGTGACCTTGGCAAGTCACAAACTTTCTATATTGCAATTTCCTCATTTATAAAATGACAGTGATGATATATAGACACATTGTACAAGAATGAATGTACTGAAATATCTGAAAGTCTTTTGACTTCATTATGGACTGCAAAGACAACATTGTGTTCAATTACACACCAAACTCTCTCATCTCTTCCTCTCTATCTCTCTTTTCTCTTCTCCTTCTCCCTCACCCCTTATCCCCCTCCCAAAGATGTTCTCTCCTGGAATCGTATGTTGTCAGAACTGGGAAAAAAAAAAAAAAAAAAAGACATAGAGATCAGGCAGTTCTATCAAAAGAGAAAATAAAGTTCCAAAAAATGAAATAATTTATCCCAAGTCACAAAGCTATAAAACTAATTAATGGCATGAGTAGGTTTAGGTCCCAAGTCACTGGAACTCCCAATACTTACCTCCTAGGGAGGCACTCTAGCAGAGTCATTAAGAGCCTAAGATTGGGTAACAGACAATCAACCTCTCCCATTGACTAACTCTCTGTATCTGTAAAATGGGATTAAAAACAATATAACACCTGGCATTACTGTGAGATATTTAAACACTTTGCAGAATGTCTGGAATTTAATAGTACTGAATGAACATTATGGATTTTTATCATTTTCTCACTGCATTTCATTGTTTCTCACTGCATTTCATTGTGAAGAAACTTTACTTTCACAGTATAGGCTGCATTCACCTCCATTTTTCTGAGAAGGACCTAAGAGTCAGAAATTGCCTTCTCAATGATCAGGATGATTCTACTACTTGAGTTCTTGCTACACAATACTTCGTGGTAGGTAGTGGCAAGAAAACTTTATTACAGATGAGAAAAGTGAGGCAGAGAGAAGTAACTTATTCAAGAGCACCCGGCTATTAAGTGGCTCTAGAGCCCACATTTTGTATCATTATGATACACTGAAGCTAAAGCAATGGAGGGTATTCAGCATCAATCACCAAGTTCAGGTGATCAGGGTTGGGAAGTCGGGAAACGTGCCCCCTTCTCCATTCGCTGTGAACTTCTAAAGAGAGCTGCCTTCTAGAGAATTATGTGAACATAGCTGTCCATCTGCAAAGGAAATGGGCTCCACAATTATGATATGGAAGAATCACAGCTGGCCTGGAGACCTAAGCCAAATCCCCAAGACTGAAAACTTGGATGCCACATCCAAGTCCCATGGGTGCTGGTCCAAGACCAACATACTTGGGACACTCTCTCTGCTGAGGCCAGTCCTGACAATGATACATCAGAGATGCCAAGTTCAAGGTTAAAGTGCTCGATTGTTGGGGAAAACGTGCCCACTGATGTCATCATTCTTAGGAGTTGTGTTCATCTCTCATTTCTGGGAACATTAGATTCATGAACACGTTGGTGTGAAAAAGCTAATTTAAAAATGGAGTCCAATGTTTAATTATTGTTTGATTTGGGGTTATAGCCTTTCATTTTTCAAACATCTTAAGAGCAGAGAATGAAAATTGTTACCTAAGAAACTATTGAAATTCTCTTAACTCTTCTGGGTATGTATTATGTATTCCACGAGTTCTCTGCCAGGGATATAAGTCAGAAACTCTCCTGCTGGTTTTGATTACAGCTGCAAAGTCACAGATTTGAACAGCTCTAGACAATCATTCTTCTGAACCTGCACATAAATATAAAACATTTTCTTTATCCTTATCACATAAACCTTCAATGAGGCTTGCTTCAAAGTAAATTTCAGTTTTCTTCCATTTTTTTCCTCATTTATCATTTTAATAATTAGCAAACTGAATTTTTTTTTGCAAAAAGTACTCCATTTACGTATTCAAAGGTCACTGTACAGGTTCAAGCTATTTAATATCAAAGCAATGGTAATTTAACAATCTCTTCTTCTGGAGTCAGATAAAACACAAAATTACCTCTGGCTTTTTAATTTTGCACATTTATAGACACATGATAAAAATACGAGATTAAGATAATGGCAGGAGCAATATAATGAACCATCAGTTAAGCTATGGCAAACTTTCTTCATATCTAGCTTCGGGTCTTTGCATTGTCACTTTATTATTTAAAATGGAGCCATCACATTTCAGTAAGTGATATCAAGAACATAATTTTCTAAGACACCTCTTTATTTGAGGCGCTGTCAGGACTGGCAATGAGAAATGACACAATCCCTCAGTTGTAAGCGACAGGCGCCACTATATTAGTCCAGCACTTGTGTATTTCTCTGCTGTTTTTGAAAAATTGCATTTCCTTTGTGTAAGCAGAACAAAAAGAAATAGAAATCGGTTCCATGTGAATTCTGTGGTCCTCTATATTAAACTGTAATTGTTTCCTGGTAAAAAACCAAGCCTGCAGGATTTCCTGAAAAATAATTTACAAGGATGGGTACTGGGTCCAGCTTGCTTTTTTCCCTGTGCTTCTGTGATTGATGACACTGCAAGGAGCTGATAGATTTGCTGCTGCTGCATCTCTAGAAAGTTCTTTTGCTTTAAACAAACTGCAATCTTCCCCCCCTTCCCCCCCAAAAAATTCACTTTCCTGGATTTTTTGTTCCTAGTTTCTTTTCAATTCTGGCACTGCTCTGAGGGATCCAGCTAACGGACCCCATTGCATCAATATGACCATGAAGACAGCTTGAATGAATTATTTAAGGTAATGGCTGGGCAGAAATTTGTAATTCAATCTAGTTAGTTCAGTATGAGCTATGATATTTAGAGAGGTAATATGGAAAGAATGCTGGCCAAGGGGTCCTACACACCTGAATTCAGATCCTTCCTCTCCTGCTGCATAACTTGTACATGTCACTTCAACGATGTGAGCTATAATCTCTTCTTATGCAAAACTGGGGAATGATGAAGCCTATTTTCAAAAGAGGAAGCAACAAGCTTCTTAGGAAAACCCAATGAGTTAGAGGTTGGAAAACAGTCTGTAAATTGTAGATGGTTTTACAAATAATAAAATCCCAAAAATGGTAAATCAGAGCCTCAGGTCCCATTCTTTGAGGATCCCCATATTATTTTAATAACAAGCACTAAGGAAGAAAAGCTAACTATCCTTAGGCCTTGCAATAAGCTGGGCATTATGCCAGGCCCATAACACACATTCTCATTTATACCTCACAAAAGTCTTGTAAGGAATGTGTCATTCTTATCTTTTATAGTAATAATTATGTCAAACAATTATTGACTGTGCAGTATATACCATATACTGTGCTAAGTAATTTACACACAAAATTTCATGTAATCCTTAAAATAATCCTAAAGAAAGTACAGCATTATCCCTACTGAGGAAGTGAAGGCTCAAGGAAATTAATTTGCCCAAAGTCATATAGCTGATCAGTGGGACTCATTAAACCACCTCCCAGCAAGAGAATCAGCCCATCTCTATGAATATACCCTCTGCTTTTGGACCTTTTGATCTTTTCACACTTTTCATACATTTTAATCTGACTTTATTTGTAAAAGTGTGCAGTGGGACTGGACTTTGGGCATAGAATGATGTCGTGTGACTTGTTCTAGGGTCTTCGAATGTTCGTTCACATCTCATGTCACTTAGCCCTGCATATGCTGCAGGGTCAGGCAAAAGCCCTCAGGCCTACAGGTTTCCTCTCTTATATCCCTTGGTATGCTTCTAGGCAAGGGTTGGCAGCACAAAAGGAACAAAGATCCAAATATACTATGTCCTATGAAATGAGGTTAGAATAATGACATAAGCTTTCTAATAAACTCCACTTGGGATAGCCTGGCTATACATCCTGCAAGGACAGTCACATGGCCATTTGTTATTGAAAGTAATATGCTTTAGAAAGCAATAACAATTAAGTTCCATAAAGGCCCCTTCCATTCATTCCTAATATTTGAGTCCGCAGCACAAATAATGGAGCTTTGGAGGTGCTGCACCACGAGAAAGAGAATCATAATCCTTCAAACCTGCTTCTGCTGGGGCAGATGGATTGGTGAAATGTTTGACAAATTTTCTATCATTTTAGAGGAGACCGAGAACCAGAGCAGAGCACCAAATGTGAACCCGAGGGCCTCGGAGGCCTGCCAAAAATCAGACCAAGTAAACATTCACACCTAGAAATTAAATCAACAGAAATACCTTGTAGCCAACAACTTTTGCTATCATTCCATCCCGGGAATCTTTCTCCCCCCCACACATGCTAGATGGCTTCTTCACAAACACTAAACTCTGCTACTTGCCATGTATACAGTGTAGTGAACAAAGAAGGAAGCAAGATGAGATTTCTGTCCCCGTGAGGTAATCACTTGCATTAGCTCTTTAATCCTTGTCCTGAGAATTAAAATGACATCATACGTGCCAAGCACACAAAGCCAGACTGTACCTGGCACATGATAAGGAGTCAAAAGGTGCTGATCGTTGGTGGTGGTGTCGTTGTTTCCATCATATATTCCCCTTTTCTTTCTAGACATTCTTCACCAATTCTAGGCATGTCCTACCCATTTATCTACCATTTTGGAGAAAAAGAGAAGATATAACTAAGAGGAAAAAATAAAGACGTACTTAGGAATAAAAAAGCAGAGAGAGTTGCTCCAATATTCTGCCTAAGTTCATGAGCTTAGGCAGAATATTCGACCTCAGTGAGCTTATCTATAAAATGGGAGGTTGGATAATATGAGTGCATTGGCCTCCTCCAGGGAAGACATGCTGTCTGACAAGCCATAAGGTACTTCAACATCAATATATAGCCAGGAGTGAAGAACCTAGATTTCTGAATCCCTGGATGCCAGTGGGTGGCATCATGTACACCAATGGATCTCATTCACTAGGCTTCCTTCTTTGCTAGAAATAGAAGCAAAATTTGCCTTAAACATAGCTGTTTTATTGGGTGTTATCTCCTGTGAATAAGGAAGTTTTTAAGAGTCTTATGAGGACAACACAACATGTGATAAGTTCATCTAAAATTCCCAATACACTGAGACACAATACATAATGAATTATGAATTTCCCTCTCTGTATAAGTGTGTATATATGTGTGTGTATGCATTTGCATATATGTATATTATATATACACTATAAGTTTATATTATATATACACATATGTATGCATCCTTAGATACACACGCACACTATTGTGCTTAAAACATTTTGTTCGGGACACAGTCCTGAACTGATTTGTACAAGGCCTTCTTTTCTTTGTGTAGGTAATATATTAAACTACAAAAAACCTTCCCTCATGGAAACTAGAACACTGGTATACTTACATATACTTCACGGGTCTTACCTCATCCCTTCTCTAGTCCCCCCACCCCCGAAAATAACCATATCCTAGATTTTGTGTCCGTCATAAGCTTGCTTTCCATTTATATCATTTTATCATGTCTAAAAAATTATACTCTTATTTTAGTCATTTTAACCATAACAAAGCTTTATGTAATATAATATCCTGGGACTTACTGTTTTTGTCTAAAATCATTGCTAAAATCAATCCATTTGGTTGTATGTAGTTATACTTCAATTTTTTGACACTTACATTGTAATACACCACACTTTATTTATCTATTCTTCTGTCAATGGGCATTTGAATTATTTCCACATTTTACAATCTTTCTGGCCTGAAATGTATATTAACCAGTAATAATTCAATGAACACCTAAGGCTTTTCTTAAAACACTTTACCATTCAAACATAGTCATGAAACCAGTCAAAGGGGAAGGAATAAAGGCTGAGTGAATTTTAGTAAGGACTGCTTTTTGGGGTGGGGGATTTCCCTTTAGTAAGAACTGGTGCTTGCCTGTTAACTCCAGTGGAGGCATTTTTATAAACATTTTACCTATCATCTCCTGAGCCAGCCATTTGCAATCAACAATAGCTTTGCTACTTTAAACCATGCTTCAGTTTCTTTCTCTATGAAAATAACCAGGCTGATTTTTGAGATTCCTCTCACCCCCTGAGGTTCTAAGCCCTGAAGGAGAGAGGGACTTATCTACAATAGGAAAACCTCACATTTGCTGTGGAATTATGATGCAGATGATACTCTATAGTTCATATACAGTATTTTATTTAATGTTGGCAATGACCTGATAAACTAGTTACTATTATCTTCCTCTTTGGAGATAAACTGAAGCAGAGGTTAAAGAAAAGACCACACACACCCCAAAGTTTTTAAAAAGCTAGCTAGTGAGTCATGGAATGAAGATGGAAATCCATGCAGCCTAAAGCAAAAGCCCATCCTGTTGGCCAAGCAGTCTGGATCTTAGCCAGCTGAGCCATCTTCTGAATTCCCTAGCATTCTAAGAGCAATCATTGTCAAATTCAAGCATATACAACGTGCATCTCCAGCTAGAAGACCTGCCTCTCACAAACCAAACAATGAAATTTGACATCCTTCTAGGAGTAGAAGTTTTTTCATCAGTACCTGCTTAAAAAAATCACTTATGCATTTTTTGGTTTGTTATCACAACTATTCACTCATAAGTGGACAGAGAAGAATTGAAGTTGCTAAGACTGAAGACATCACAATGAATTCTTGTGGAGAACTTTTGTGTCACCAGCATTCCAAACTGAAATGATAGCATATTCTTTTTTTTTTTTTTCCTGTTCAGTTCTGTTGATACATTTTTCATTCTTGCACAAATACATTTTTTAAATTATTATGTTCAGTTAGCCAACATAGAGTGCATCATTAGTTTTTGATGTAGTGTTCAATGATTCATCAGTTACGTATAACACCAAGTGCTTATCACAACATGTGTCCTCCTTAATACCCATCCCCCCAGTCACCCATATCCCCCACCTCCTCCCTTCTTATGATGTTTTATGTTCTTCCTTTTTAAAGATTTATTCATCTATTTGAAGGATACAGTGAAAGAGAGAGAGAGAGAGAGATCAGCGGGCAGAGAGAGAATGAGAATTTCAAGTAGACTTCTCCCCCAGGGAGGGAGCCCAACACGGGGCTCAATCCCATGACCCTGAGATTATGACCTGAGCCAAAATCATGATCTGAGATGCTTAACCAACTGAGCCACCCAAGTGCCCCTATCCTTACTTCTTAGACATTTCCCCACAGTGTGACTGCAACACCATGGAAAATTCAACTAATTAGTGCAATATTTGAATATTCTTGCCAACATGCAAAGCTGCAGTATTTTCAGTTTATTAAATATTAAATATTATCAGTATGAAAGCTTGGTTTTCTAGTTCATTAGGAGGCTAAAAGAATACAGTGTTGCCAACTTATAATCATCAGTCAGTGAACATTCATCTTGTTTCATGTGCAGAATACTGAATGAGACAGTTGAGACGATAAAAAGAAGTAGAAGATTCTGCATCAAACCATTTTATAATTTAATTGAGAAGATTATCTAAACAAGAGCAGCTTATTAAATATCAAATACAAATTTAAATGGTATGAATTAAATTGGTGTATACTTAGGGAACACAGAGTAAGAGAGGATTTGCAGATTAATCAGAGATCAGCTCTAAGGAAAGTACGTGTGCTCTGAAAGTCATAACTGCTCTTGAATATGACTGTGTGCAAGCCTTTATGCTTAAGCACTGCCCAAGCAGTATCTCATTTGATTTTCACAACTACCTTTTAACAAAGCATTGATTTTGCTCCCATTTAAAAAACAAAGATGAGGAAACCTAGGACTAGAAAACCAAGAAAATATACCTAACATCCCCCAGCTAACTGGTTCAGGATTTAAGTCCAAGTCGGTCTGACACCAAAGTTGATGTACTAACCATTATGTGTACTGTGTTTAAAGAAACTGCACAAAGGTGGATGTTGGCTGTGGAGAGATGGACAAAGGGAGATGAACATACTCCTAAGGAACAGCACAGGCACGAAGGGAGGCATTATGTGGAAGACAGCTGTGGATCAGCTTTTTTTTTTTTTTTCTTAACCTTTGAACTAATTCTAAACTTATAGACAAGTTGCAAAAACGGTAAGAAGAGTTCTTTTGTATGCTTCAACCTCCTTCCCTTTGTTGTTAACATCTTACACAACAATGTTCAAGAACAAGGAATTAACACTGGCACAATATTACTAAAGAGGATTTAGATCTTATTTAAAATTTCAGTTTTTCCATTAGTGTTCTTTTTTTCTGCTCCAGGACCCTATCTAGGATCCCATATTCCACTTAGCTGCCAGCTAAAGCAGCTTCCTCCTTAGGGTCTTCTTGTCCATCACAATTCTCTGGTCTTTCCTGGTTTTTCATGGTTTTGACACTTTTGAAAACTACTGATCTGTTATTTTTGTAGACTATCTCCCGATTTTCATTTGTTTGGTATTTTGCCATAACTGGAATGAGGTTATACATTTTTGGTTAGAATATCCCAACAACAATGTTTCTGTCCTCAGTGCACCGTATCTCGAGGTTCAAGATAATCAGTGTATCTTTTTACTGGTGTCTGCTGGGTTTGCCACTATAAAATTACTATCTTTTCCTTTGTAGTTGATAAGTATTTGGGGGTAGGAGAGATTCCTTGAGACTATGTAAATCTTATTTTTCCTCAAATAATTGCCCCCTAATTTTAGTATCCATTGGTGGATTTTGTCTGACATTATTAGTACTGTGTTCCCCTAATGATGGTTCTCTATTTCTCTCTTTTCTTCTACATTTGTTGATTGGAATACTATTGTGAGGAAGAGCTTTCTCTTCTCCTTTACTGATTTATTTATGTATATAAGCATGGATTATAGATACTGGTTTATTCCATGTGTTAAATCCAGTATTATTATATTAATGTTGTGGCTTGAATTATTCCACATTTGACCACTGGGGGAGCTCCCTCAGGTTGAATCTTGTATTCTTTTGACAAGGTTCATTTATTTAAACCATTTCCTTGCTTTCTGGCATAACATGCTATATCCTAGGTTCATCTTTTATATTTCTTGCCCTAGCCCTGGAATCAAATGCTTCTTCAGGAAGATATGATTCCTTCTATTGAAGAACAGTGATTCCTTCTATTGTAGAACATTGATTAGGGAATTAAAGACCAAGATTTAGGTGCTGGGTTGTTCGGATTGGTTTTTAGTTACCATCTTTGGACTTTTCTTTTTCATTTATGGGAACTAATCTTGGTGATATGGGAATGAAAAGACCGACTGGGTAGACCTCTAAAGTATTTTACATGCCAGCCTAAGGAGTTGGAATTTGATATCATTGGTATTGGAGAGAAATTTTGTAAAGCTAAGCAGGGGAGTAAGTGACAGAATTGTGTTACAGCATAATTCTCATACTCAGGTACAGGATATAACAGGTGAGTGGGCAAAAAGCTCGCATGATTAAGAATACCTAGGTAAGGTTATCTATGCACCGAGTGAGAGAGGCCCAGTAGTAGAATAAAAGTATAGGAGGAAGAAAGAAAAGGAAGAAGCAGAAACATTAAAGAAAAATAATTGACTAGAGAAGGTGATAGACACAACAGAGTGTTGGGGGAAGTGTAAAATTTTTCTGTTTGGTATTTTGGAGAGCTGAATATATAGAGGTGTCACTGGTAAAATCAGGAATGATTGATTCTGTGTCAAGACAGCACAGATTTCAGTTTTGACATACTTAGCTTAAGAATTATTGAGACATGCTAATGGAAATATCTCCAGTAGGAATAGGAGGTATTATACTAAAGATAGGTATTGTATTTTTGAATAGCTAATACCCACCTCTGCATGTCCTTTCAGTGGGCATTTAGAATAATAATAGCTAAAATTTTTAAGTGCTTACCTTGTGTCAGGCTTATGCCAGGCATTTTTATATACATCAAGCAAATATATATATGTATATGGCTTTTTTTAATCTTCATAATATTCATATCATTTCCATATTTCTATGGAGAAGCTGAGATTTAAGGACACTAAATACCTGGACCAAACAGACACATAGTAATTTATGAAGTCAAGATTTGACTCCAACTCATATGACTCCAATGTCCCTACTCTTAATCAATACACTGTTTTAAAGAGAAAAGTAGGTAAACATGTAGAGTGATCAAACAAAAAGCATACCTTACAGAAACAGATTTGAGACTTATTTGTGCAAAAGAACTCACTAGAAGAGTAAGACTAAAGGAATAAAAACACCCTAAGACAGAATCTCAAAAAAATAGATTTGAAGTAAAGAAGATAAAGTCAAGATGACTAAAAAGAATAAAACAGAGAAGGAAGTAGAAAATATTGCACATCAGAGAAAAACAAAATGCTATGCTAAGAGATTTCTACCAGTAATGGTAGGCAAGCCTATTGCAGGTCAACACCCCTGCCAAGGACAATTATAAAATGCAAAAAAATGTCTTAAACCTTTGTTTTAAGGTGTCAAAAGCTTACCAAATTAGCAAAGGCCTTAAGAGATAAGATCTCAGAGTAAAGTGAAGTTCCTAGGTAAACTTAACATTCAGGCCCTTTGCCCGTGCAGTATTTGTCAGTTTTCAAGAGGCTGTACAAAGCTTCTTGGCAGTCTTAGTGGGGCTTGGGGTAAGAAATTGGAGTTCAGGGTCTATCAAGAAGCGGCCTCAGTAAATAACCTCAGTAAATAACCTACACTCTCAATTGGGACTACAAATGACTATACTTCAGAAATTTACCATCCCTCACATAGAATAAAGCCCACTTCTAATTGACTCTATCCAAGATTCAATTAAGACAATCTGCCCAACACTAACTGCCTTCCAGTAGAAAAAGTAAATACTTTTTGGAGGAAGTTAAAACTTTATAAATTTCATACACTGTATATAGGATTCAGTAAAAAAAAAAAAAAAGTAGCCAATATCTAAGAGATAAGAATAATGTCTCAAATCCAAGATAAAAAGCAGAAAACAGACACAGATCTACACAAGATCCAATAGTATCATCAGACTTGGATATTAAAATATATGTGATTAATATAATTCAAAAAATTAAAAGATAAGATTTCAAAAGAGAAATGAAAACTATAAAAAGGAATCAAATGGGACCTACAGAATTGAAAGATATAATTGAAATTACATCACATCTTAATAGCTTCAAGAGTAGATTAGATAAAACTAAAGAAAATATTACTAAACTAAAATTTATGTCAGAATAAAATATTCAAGCTGGATCACAGGGAGAGAAATGGTGAAAACCACATTTTTAAAAGTTTCAAGGACATACAAGACATGGTAAAAGATAGAGTTCACATATAACTGGAACCCTAGGAGAAAAAAAGAGAATAGAGTAAAAGTAATACTCAAAAAGATAAGGGCTGAGAACCTTCCAAACAGATGAAAATACACCAAGTCCAAGGTTGAGGAAGTTCCACAAACACTACCAACAAAGAAACAACCATATCAAGGTATTTCCGGAGCTTTCCATAAAAAAAGAGACAGGAGTAAGATAGTAGCCAAAGTCTCAACAGAAACATATGAAGCCTGAAGATAGTGGGATGATACTTTCAAATTGCAAGGGAAAAAAGAAAAAAATGGGGAAAAATGCCAACAATTTGTTTGTCTGATGGTAATCCTTAAAAGAGAAAAGAAAAATGAGATGCTCTCAGACCAAAAAAGAGATTTCATCCCCCACATAGAAGGAAATAAAAGAAAGCTCTTCTTTAGTCCAAAGTGAAATGATCACTGATGGAAGCACTGAAATGCTGGAAGAAATGAAGAACAAGGAAAAAAGATAAACATACAGGAAAAGTCTGGATGAATATTGACCATACACAAGAATATCAATAATGTCTTGTAGAACTAGAATACACAAGCACACATAGGATTAAAATACGTGACAGCAAAAACACAAAAGAAAGAAGAAAAAAGTGTATTAAAGTGTTCTAAGACCCTTACATGTCTTCGGTAGTAGCAAAAATAAGTTAAAGTGAAATTTAATATGTTAAAGATATTTACAGTGAAAGATATTTACAGAGTAGTCACTGAAAGAATAATAAAAAATGATAATAAAGTTATAATAAAAATAATAGTTGTGGGACGCCTGGGTGGCTCAGTGGGTTAAAGCCTCTGCCTTTGGCTCAGGTCATGATCTCAGGGTCCTGGGATTGGGTGGGGGGGCGGGATCTGGCTCCCTGCTTGGTGGCCTGCCTCCCCACCCCCCGCCTGCCTCTCTGCCTACTTGTGATCTTTATCTGTCAAATAAATAAATAAAAATCTGTAAGAAAAAATAATAATAGTTGCTGCTTCAAAAGAAGCCAAGAAAGGAAAGAAAAAGGAAGGACAAGTAGATGGAAAATTAAAGAACAAATTTAAATCCAAACATCATAATAGCACAAAATGTAAGTATACTGAACACTGTAATATTTTAAATTACCAAATAGTATTAAAAAAAAAATCCAGACTGCTTAAAGGGATGTAATTTCCTTACATTTAATTCCTTAAATATAAGGAAATTCCTTAAATATAAGGAATTAAATGTAAGGAAATAAAATAATGGGGAAATACACAATGCAAAATGAATCAAAACAAAGCTGGGATATCTATGTCAATATTGGAAGACAGGGTGGAAGTATCACTAGAGATAAAATCGGGATTTGTTTCATAATTATAAAATGTTCTATTAATAGAAAATTGAATAAAGCAAAGTATATGCAACTAATAAAATATCCCCAAAATATATATAGAAAAAGTTGACAGAAATAAAGTCAGAGAAAAATCAACAATTACAGATGAAAGTTTTAACACAACTTTCCCTAATACAGTAAATGGACTAAAACGAACAAACAAAAAAACCCACAATAAGAATATAATAGATATGAACCATGTGATTAATATGCTTGACCTCTGTAGAACTCTGTATTCAAAGACTACATTTTTCAAAAGAAAACAGAACATTTACCAAAATTAACAAGACACTGGGCCACAAAGAAAATTTTAGCAAATTTCTAAAGATTGATGTCACACAGAATACATTCCCTGACTAGAGTGGAATAAAGCTAAAATTAATATCCAAAAGACAAGTTGAAAAATTCACAAATACTTGAAGCAACCAATACACTTGTAAAAACACACAGATCAAACAGCAAATCACAATGAAATTTAAACTATTTTGAACCAAATGATATGAAGCTACGTGTGTCAGAACTTGGGGGATGCAGCCATGGCTGCTTTGAGGAAAAATGATAGTCTTAAGAACAAATATTAGGAAAGAAAAGAAGCTGATAGGTCTCTGATTATTCATCTCAGAACTTGGACAGAAGAACAAATTAAGGCCAAATAAGTTTAAAAAGGGAAATAGTACAGGGAAGAAATAACACAATAGAGAACAAACATAAAATGTAATGTAAATTTAAAATAAATAAATAAATAAATAAATAAATAAAAATAAAAAATAAAAATAAAAAAATAAAAATAAAATGTAATGTAAAAAGACAAAAATAAATTTTTAGAATTATTCCTTAAACTGAGAATCAATAGTAGAGAGAAGTCACAAATTACCAGCACAGAAATAATAGGAGGCTTATAACTTCAAATCCTATAGGCTTTAAAAAGTTAAGAAGAGTTATAAACAACATTATTCCAATAAATTTGAAAATTTAGATAAAATGCACATATTCCTTGAAAAAAAAAATCACCAGATCTGACCAGGAAGCGATAAGAAATATGAATAGTTCTCTATCTGCCAAAGAATTTTGTTCTGTAATTAGAAAACTTGCGAGAGAACACTACATTCAGATTACCCTGTTGAATTTTTCCAACCATTTAAAGCAGAAATAACACAAATCTCACATAAACCCTTCCAAAACAGTAGAAAATGTAAACTTAGCAACTTATTTTATGAGGTTGTCATAACTTTGACACAAAAACCTGACAAGGGCATTATAAGAAAAGGAAATCACTTTCCCTTAACAATTAAATGTGAGTCTTAAAATTATTAACCATTAAATCAAAACTAAGGTGGAATTATTCTACAAATATAAAGTTAGTTCACCTTGACCACTTAATGTAATTCACTATGTTCACAGAATAAGAGAAAAATCATGATTAATCAAATGCAGAGTGACTGATAAGATCAATACCCACTTAAGACAATCTTAGTGCCTTGTGAAGAGAAGGACATTATCTTAAACTGTTGAGAGAATCTCTAAAACACTTGCTGCAAATATTGCATTAAATAAACACAGGCTGAAAGATTTCTACCTGAGATGAGTGGACAATGTTATCCATCGTCATTATTTCTATTACTCCTTGTATTCGAAAAAGCAATCCCCAACACCACCCAATACTCTCTGATCCCTTCTCTGCATACTTCCTATACCAACAATGACCTGCAAATAAATTGTGTATTTCACTTACATTTCCCTCCATGATGTAAACTTTGTGGGCAGGGATTTGTGACATTTACTCACTCTTCTCTCACATCTGTAAGTGTCTGGCATATGGCAAGCCCTTGATAAATATTAGCGAGATGAATTAAACAAACGAATAAAGTTTAAAGACGATTTCACAGAAGAAGCCGTAATAATATTTCAATCAGTTTTTCTTTTATTTTCATATTCTTGTTTGGTCTCACTGAAGTCCACACTTAAACCTCCAGGGACCCACATGTCACAGGCTGGCTAGAATGTTCCATGCCTCGCATAGTGAAAAGAACAAAAAACGCATAATTCTGCTGTGAGGATAGAGCATTTTAATGTTGGCTTCAGTATTTTTTAGTACATTCATAAAATGTTTAATGAAAGTGTGATAAAAAAGAAGAGTGGTTTTATTAAAAGAAAAATAAAAAGTTCTGTGTTGTTCCAAGGGATCATCTTTGGTTTGATACTCAAAATGAACTGAAGTGAGGGAACAAAAATATGCTTGAAAATAACGGATTCAGTGTGTTATTTATAATATATAATGGAACATGTTCCTGAGAAAGTAGGTTACTTCTTTATGCACATATAAATTTGAAATTAATACAATAAAAAGTTGAACATCTTTGGTTAAGGAGGACAGTAAGGTCAGATGTCAAACTCATAATAAAAACATTGCTGTAGCCAGACCAGAAAGCGACTCTCTGATCTTTTTAGGGGTTTTCAATAAGTTTTTCTGATGATTTTTTTCCTTCTCTCACCATTTTTATAGTCTCACTCTTAAAAGACTCATTTTCTTTCAAGAATAATCACCCCAGCAAGAAAGAAAATCTCTGCATTTCAACAATAGGTGGGTTTGTTAAATTTTCAGCTTTAAAAAGAAGATAAATAAGACAGTGCTTTGGAGAAAAATGACTAATCTGGAGCTCTTCAACTATTTCCGAGCATCTATGAGTAATTTTGGCATACCACCTTGCAAAATGTTGCTCTATCTTGAATTAATATTCACCTAAGAATAGCTAGAACTTTAAGAAAAATTATGTAAGACTGGTCAGCTTCTAGCAGCCAATGTTCTTTTACTTCTCTCTACCTGGAAAAGTCTTCACTATCAGGCAAGGAAAAAATATTTTCCAGCTTCCAACATTCTTTTAAAAATTTCCTTCATGGGGAAGTATCTTGAGAGTTGGTATCAATACATCTCAGGTTCTTAAAGAAAAATATCTCTGAGACTGTAAATTAACATAGTAACCTTATGATCCAGCACACACATAAATAAATAAATAAATAAATAAATAAATTTCTCAAGCATACCTTCCTTCCTCCTCAGTTTTCTCCCGGTCCCCTACATTTATCCCAACTGCAAGGCAATGTAACATCCTAAATAAATAAAATGGATTCTGAAGTCTGTCAAATACACATTCAAATCCTAGCTCTACCACTTACGGTGTGAATTTGGGCCAACCACTAACCTCTCTGGACCTCAATTTATTCATCAGTAAAAATGGGGCTGGTATTTGCGAAAACATGGATGGAACTAGAGCGTATCATGCTTAGCGAAATAAGTCAAGCAGAGAAAGACAACTATCATATGATCTCCCTGATATGAGGAAGTGATGATGCAACATGGGGGCTTAAGTGGGTAGGAGAAGAATCAATGAAACAAGATGGGATTGGGAGGGAGACAAACCATAAGTGACTCTTAATCTCACAAAACAAACTGAGGGTTGCTGGGGGGAGGGGGTTTGGGAGAAGGGGGTGGGATTATGGACATTGGGGAGGGTATGTGCTTTGGTGAGTGCTGTGAAGTGTGTAAACCTGGTGATTCACAGACCTGTACCCCTGGGGATAAAAATATATGTTTATAAAAAATAAAAAGTTAAAAAAAATGGGGCTGGTGATACTTCAGGGAGGGCAACTATAAGGACTAAATGAGATAATTTATGTACATGACTGGCATGTAGGAGACACTTTAGGAAACAGTAAAAAGTTCTACATTTGATCAGTGTTTTTCCCTTTCTATTTTATGTAGAACTGTGCTATGTCCTTTTCACACCCAATATATATAAACACCATTCTTCTTTAATCTATCATTCCACTCTGGTCTACCTGGTGTATAATCTTGAAAAAAAAATTGTTCATACATCTGGAGCTCATTCACTAATACCTTTTCTCTCTCTAGGAAATCTGGTAATTAGAAATAATAGCTACAAAATAGTTCTTAATATGTGCTAGCATTTTCCTAAGTAGTAGCACATTTCTTTTTCCCATCAACCCTAGGAGACATGTGCTCCTACGTGCATTCAACAGATGTTGAGAATAAGGAAGGGAGAGTTGAAGTTACTTGCCCAAGTTACACACAGCAGGTGTGAGCAGAGATGGGAGTCAAACCCAGAGACTCTACTTGAAATCATTAGGGTAGAATACTCATCACTTCATTTTCATTTGACTCTAGAATTTAATCCGAGATACTGTCTGTCTCAAGACTCTTACCCTTTCAACCTAGGATTGAAAAAGACAATACAAAAGAAAGGTAACTAAATGGTCTCAGCAAGAGAAAACCATGAAGTGTGTCCCCAGAAAGTGGAGTGCCACTATTATATGATGGCCCTGTGAAGGGATAGACTATTTTCTTCCTGACCTCCTTTAAATAGAAGAAGGCCAGGCGGAACCCAAACAGGAAAGCTGACATGAGAAATGAGATTGCTAGAAGCAATGTCTTCTGAATAACTTCCACCATCTATTGCCTTCTTGTCAAGATGGATCAAAGCTGTGTTTCTTGAAAGCCAAATAGTAGATGACATTTATTGAATACCTACTTTGTGACAGCCATCTGGTTAAACTGAGCTTATAATCTCATCTAATCATAACAGCAACTTTTTTCAGAAGAATACTATTATTTTGCTTATTTTATAAATATGGAAACTAATATTACAAAAGACTAATGAATTTGCCTATGATAATATAGTTGATAAATAGTGGAAATGGAGAAAGAACTAGCTCTATGGCTTTCATGGACTGAGTGAAGGCAGAAAACTTACATCATAGGATGTCATAGTTGAATTCCTTGATTTAAGATTCTCTGGTTCATTCTAATCTGCGTGTATTTAAAAAACTAAACAAAACAAACAAACAGACAACAACAACAAAAACAAAAACATCTGAGGCCAAGTCCAAAAGAGTGACTTGCCCAAGATACTCAAATCATTAACAGCAGGGCCAAACTTAGAGCCCTACATTCCTATTAGCCTGCTCCTGTATTTTTTTTACCACACTACCCTGCCTCTTGCTTCTTGGGTAAAAAAGTGATTACAGAGTCCACGGATATAAATTTCAAAAACTCCCATATTTGTTTTCTTCAGTTAATTTGAAAGGAGCGAAAGTGAGGGAGTTAGAGTCAGAGAGGCTAAGGAAGCTTTGGAGGTGGGCCAAAGATAGTCAAATATGGAGAGAAAGGTCCTAACAAGTGTCCTTAGCTGGCCCCTGGTGAACACTGGAGTGCTTTGTTCAAAAGAACTCATAACTAAAAATAATCTGGGAAAAGTGCCCCTATAGGAAAAACAACATTTCGTGCAAAAGTATGATTTCAATAAGTCAACCGAGTCCAAGTTTAGACTGTGATTCATTTTACAAATGAAGTTACACCCCCAGATCATGTATGCATCCAATTTCAGCCTTTGGCCATATTCTTCATCACTCTTGTGGGACATGTGTTTGTTAAATTATAGCCCATGCCCTGCTCTGTGGTGTGGACTGTTTATCTTGTAGATCTGAAATAACATAATTATTTCAAGCAAATTTGAATGGCATATTATTAAATTCCTTTTTTTTCTTTTCTACAAACAGAAAGTGTTCTCATTTTCTAAATTTAAAATATTTATCTCTTTAAATTTTGGTACAATATCTTTGATATATACACAATAACAGTAAAAGTTGTATGTGTAATTATACTGTCAACTGGTTCCATCTTCCCTCTTAATCTTCCTCCAGCATATTCGGTTTCGAAGAACTGGTGCTGCCCGACTATAATAAATCATCCTTGCAGTACTTAAATATTGTGCCATACAAGAGAAAATTGGGAAGGATAACTTTTTTTTTTTTTTTAGTGAATACATATAGGCATTTTGTATTTGTACACATGACTATATATTGTTGGCTCTTGGATTTAATTGCTTGACTTTTGAATTAAAGAATAGATAGTTAATAGCAGGTCATTCCACACAAGACTCAGTCAAGGTGGTGCTCAGTATCTGTTGGTTGATCTACTTTATGCTGGATTAAGAAAAATTAAGAAAATTTAGAAAAATTGGGTAGACATAACAGCACCAACTATCGAGTGCCCACTGTATGCTAGGCTTATTATCTGTAAAACTTGCAGCCTCTTTGCAAAGTAAGTTGTATCAACATTTTTTATTAGATGAAAAAAACTCTAGGGGCTCAGAGAGTTTAAACAATTGAAGGAGGTCAAACAGTAAATGGCAGAGATTGGGACCTAATTAACAGGGGCCGGAAAACACTTTGGGAAAGGTTCGCCCAGAAGATTTGTAAAATACCAACCCTGCAATCTCTCATTTTAAAGAGCATGGGCTCTGTTTTGATCAAAGGTACAATCTCTTTCCTTCTTTCCATTCTACCTTCTGGCATTTTTTAAAATTTTCTTTAAGGAAGGGAAAGTACATTTACTGAGCAGTTACATTCTACCAGTTTCCATGCTGGCCCTTTGCACATTTAAATTTTTATAAACACATGGAAGCTCTCTGACTCTGCTCCGCTGCCTCCTATCATGGCTGAAAGTCAAGACCATTTGGCAGATAATCAGAAAACTGAGTGCTAGCCATGACAACAGGGTAGGTCACAAATCTCTGCACCCTCTGTTTCTTTACCTATAAAATGGGATAATAATACAGTCCCTGCCTATCTCACTTTTCATTTAGGGGTAACATGTCAGATAATAAAATACTAGAGGAGAATACAATTGTAGGTATGAACAGGTGGTCACCTGTATGACAGAGTTATGTTGTATAGTTTTAAATACAATACACATGTATGTAGCCAGAACAAGGAGGGAAAGAGAAAAAAATGGGAGGAAAAAAGGAGTTACAGAAAATAATGTGAACAGGGTCAGTGATTCCTCCTGTTATTCTACTTAATGAGAATAAACCTCCAGTAAAAGGGACTCAATCCCTCCCAGTTCTTTTGTGCTGCTCCAAGTGTGAGCATCTCCCTGCGCTGGGTTTAGCTTCTAGGGATTAGATGCATAATTTTCTAATAAGATGGCCTATAAATGCAAGCCATCTGGCTCTCCAACAAACAGCCACTTGTTTTAATGCAGAACGAAAAACTGGCTGTGAGAGAAGACATATTCCTCGGAGCATTTTCAAGAATAATCTCGATTGTGCTTCTCAAACCATCTGTGGCGAAGCACTATTTTTTCCCAACACTTTTTAAACTAATACTTTTGTAAAATACAATAAAAATTAATTACTAGAAAATAACCACTTGCTTGTGTGTCCAGCCATGCCATCTGGCTTACTCTCAATTTTAATACTTATCTCGTTGCTGACCAGAAACAGACAATTCATTGACTTGCACTGGCTCAGGAACCATCCTGTGATTAGCACTAATCTAGAGGACAAGCACTAATGTCAGTGCTAATTCTAAAACCCCAAACCCTCTTTAAAATAGGATTCCATTTTCTACTCCAATGAGGACTTTTTATTGCTCTTTGATAATTCTTTTTTCTTCTTTCCTTGTTCCCTGAGGCCCAACACCCTTAGGCTCTTCTTATTTTCCCAAGCAATCCCCTCCTCTAACTTCTCTATCCTTCATCTTCACAACTGAACTCTATGTTTGGTAACTTCTGTCCTCAATCATCTCACACTTCTAATTTTTCCTTTCCTTCCTCAATTTAACAAAAATATATAACCATCCTGTAGCCCATCCCCTTGGTCTTGTCTGCAGTGACGGACAGCCTAGTTATGTCAATCAGTGCGTTTATGCTGAAACATTTGAAGTCATGCTCACTCCATTCAATAGAATTCCATGCATAAACATCTGTTTATTTGAGCCTGCTGTATTTAAGGTAGTCTACTAGGAAGGATGCCATAAAAGATACAATATCTTCTCTTAAGTTCATCTCCATATCTTGTTCCATGCATATACATCTGAATTCCATGTATAAACATCTGTTTATTTGAGCCTACTGTATTTAAGGTAGTCTACTAGGAAGGATGCCATAAAAGATACAATATCTTCTCTTATGTTCATCCATAACATATTTTCTCTTAGGTTCATCACCATGCCACCTGGATCATAATCCAAATCCACTGTCAAGTCAATATGGTCACACTCTACTCTCATTATTAGATGTCATTTCCCACCACTTCCCAGCCTGGCTGGCTGCTTCACTATAACCTGAACAAACCATATATTTTTAGATATCTGTATTCTTATTCATGTTATTTGGTCAGATTCCAGAATCTTCCTTCCTGCTACTCATTTTTTCAAGCCTAGCTCAAGGAGGGCTTCATCTTCATCATGTTCCTTCTGGACAGAGGAGCACTACAGGGCCAATGGATCTGCCCTTCCCTGGAATCCTCTTGAATTTATGTTCGTAACTTTCAATGTATCACTGTGTCATGTGATTTTGAATTGTCAGAACATCATTTGTCTTTCTCTGTGATTAGATACTGATGTTCATCCAACATCTTTATTCATTGCCCACCATCTTTATTCATTGCTCTTGGTGGGCAATGAATAAAGATGTTGGATGAACATCAGTTGTCATCATACAGAACAATGAATATGCTGCTTAGGAGAGGTCTACAATCTATATATATTGGTATATATACACAATGGAATACTATGCAGCCATGAAAGAAATGAAATCTTGTCATTTGCAATGACGTGGATGGAACTAGAGGGTATCATGCTTAGTGAAATAAGTCAATCGGAGAAAGACAACTATCATATGATCTCCCTGATATGAGGAAGTGGAGAAGCAACATGGGGGGTTTGGGGGGTAGGAAAAGAATAAATGAAACAAGATGGGATCAGGAGGGAGACAAACCATAAGTGACTCTTAGTCTCACAAAACAGACTGAGGGTTTCTGGGGTGAGGATAGGAGGGACAGGGGTGGCGTTATGGACATTGGGGAAGGTATGTGCTATGGTGAGTGCTGTGAAGTGTGTAAACCTGGAGATTCACAGACCTGTACCCCTCGGGATAAAAATACATTATATGTTTATAAAAAAATTTCTTTTTAAATTCTATGTTGCTTGAAATACATAAATCCAGCCAAACTTCGTTAATTTGGAATTCACCAATCTAAATTCTGTGATCATTAGGACAATATACTAATTTGGTTAAACTGAAATTTGCCTTTGTTTGTAAAATATATTCAAAGTTAATAGATACATAGAGTCCCTCAGTGTAGCAGAGGATAGTTTACAAATCCTCAGGCAGCTCTGGAAGGGTCTCAGCAGCACTGTGAACAGGGAGGTGATCAGGTGGGTTCCTGACCCTTCTCCCGAAACTGAGCTACAATCTGCAAAACTCCTACTGAAACTCTTTAGTGAGATCTCCATAAGACTTCATTTTCAAAAACAGTCCCACTGTTTGAAAATACAAAAGTGGAAAAACCACTGTTGTAGGCCATGCTGCTTAACCTGGGTGGAAGTGATCTACTAGACCTAATTTGGTGAAGTCCTTCATTGTTCCGAGTTATCCTCATTTTTAAAATTGGTTAAATTGAATCCCCAAGCTCCCTTTCCTGTGCCTTCCCACAGAGGCCAAGGAGAGATATATTTTGGTGCTTTGCTGGGTTTGTAGTTTGTGGGTTGGCAGCTCACTTTCAGCCAGCCTTCTATATGGTCTGGTATGTATCACACCATGATTACTTCCATTAAATAGCGGTAGATCAGCAGCCACCTGCTTGTCTCCAGATGTGATTCCCCACCCCATATTAGCACCTGGGGCAGCTCTACAAGTCCCAGGCTCAGTTTCATGGAGACTTTGTACAGACAACATGGAAAGATAAACTTGTCCCTCTCTCCAAAGGATATTTTTGGGGACTAATTCTTGTCTTGGTCCCTATTAGAGGCATCTCTTTTTTTCCATTTTATTTTATTTTATTTCTTTTCAGTGTCCCAGCATTCTTTGTTTATGTACCACACCCAGTGCTCCATGCAATACATGCCCTCCATAATACCCACCACCAGGCTCACCAAACCCCTCACCCCCTTCCCATCCAAAACCCTCAGTTTGTTTTCTCAGAGCCCACAGTCTCTCATGGTTTGCCTGGAGGTATCTTGAAGAACAAAAAAATTCCATTTGGAGGGAACATTACAGGATCATTGAAGAAATCAGAAAATACCTCTACTAGGAGTTCTTTATCACATGGAGATCAATTAAGGGCTCTTTCTACTGTGCCCCAAGGTCCAGTTTCTTACTACAGGATGGAGTATAGGGCTTCAGAGCACCAGCTGTGGAGTCAGAGAGTCTCCAGATCATCCTGGCTGTGTAGCTCCTGGACCTTGGGCTTAGTACCTCAGTTACTAAGCCTTGGTCTCATTTCTCAGAAGGTTGAGAATAATATAGCCTACACCACAGAGTTGTCCCAAATGCTTTTAAATGCACTGTTTCTTCAGTATCATTGCAAAGTTAGAGAAGGTGAAATAAGCACTTTGTATAAAGCTTGTGCTGGTACAAAGTGGAAACTTGACATATTTTTGCTCCTTCTGGAGGTGATAGTAGAGGTGGTTATAGTACCATGCTCCCCAGTAACTTCCCCCAAGGAAACAGTCTGGCCAAGCCCTTCTCTCTGTCATTATGTTTAGCTTCCTGAAAGATTAACTTGACGATCTTGGCTCTAAGCACACCTGAGAAATGAGGAAAGCAAATTCTGATGAAGGTGGTGCCCACTGGGAGGGGTCTGTCAGTCTCACTGTGTCCCTGTGCTGAACATTGTTCTGTCACTGTCAGTGAAGATCAGGAGAACCTATTGGTACCAGACAGGGGATCTGCATTTATTTAGTAATTAGCTTCCATAGTGATTCCACACTTAGCATGAAAAATAAGATCAATCTAATATAATAGCTCAGGCACAGTTAACTTAATCTAATTAGTCTGGCACCACTTTCTGAAAGCCATGGCCACTGGGGCAGATTTCCAAACACTGTAGATGGAGTGCCGTCCACTGCCAGAAAATGGACAGCAGTCTTCCAGGAGCGAGACCAGTAACCAAACGGGTTACTGATTTCCGTTCTTGGCTTTTCCACTCTAGGTATTTCTTCCTTCCCCCTCCCCTACTCTATTTCTGATGCTTTTTAGGATAGGCAGGAGACACTGTCCCAACCAGAGTGACGTGTCCTCTGTTGACAAATGAATTTGCTAAATGGGTTCTCTCTTCATTTTGGTTTCAGCACATGTGAACAATGAGGCAACCTCAGGAGTCCACCTTTAAATACTTCAGAATGAAGCTCCTTAACAAAGACTCCAGAAGTACAGGCAAGCAAATCAAAGAAAAATGTCAAACTCCAAATGCCCTCCCAGCCCAGAAAAACGTCAAAGGAGCTGTAAGGAAGGGAAGAATGGGCCTCCCAATAATGTACAGCTGGGCAGAGAGGAGAAAGAAAAGAGGCTCGGATCTGATTTATAAATATTTATAAAACAATCATTAGGCTTGGCTAGAACATGCAGTTCTTCTCTCAGTTCACTGCTGGGAAACAATAATAAAAAGCATGGAATTATTCAAATAGAGGCTTGAGGAGATTTAATTTTGTGTTTTTAGAAATCTACCACGGCTCTCCATGAGGCCCAGCGAGGAAGGGGCAAGCAAACGTGCACAAGGTAATCCTGCACTTGGGCCGGGTGTGGGAAACCAGCTCTGACTCGGATGGCAGAGCCTCAAATTAGCCTCCTGCACCATCCGCTCAGACCCTGGCCAGTGGCACCTCCTGTGGACTGGTCCTTGGCTGCTGTCCTGTGGCTCCTCTTCAGAGCTGGCGCTGCTTCTTCACTCCCGTGGCCCTCCCCTTTACCAAGCTGGTGGCCCTTACCCACAACGGGCCCTGGCGCTTCCTCTTTAAGAGGGCCAGCTTGGGTCTTCTTTTTCAGCCTAGGGCAATTTAATAAAGTGCTCCTGAAAAGGATTTCTATGAGAAAATATTCGTCTCATCCGTATTTGTCCTGGGGCAGGCCTACACAAAATTGGGAAGGCAATGGCTGACACCCGTCTCCCAACCACTGGGATGGGTAATACTGCTGCACGCCAAGCTTCAGGTCAGCCAGGAGATAGGAGGGGTTATAACTCTTCTTCGCGCTCAAAATATTCAACCTTTTTTTAAAGCAACCACTCAAGGGGTACCAGAGTGGTGCAGTCAGCTGAGCCTCTGATTCTTAATTTTGGCTCAGGTCATTATCTCAGGGTTGTGAGATCGAGCCCCATGTTGGGCTCCATGCTCAATGCAGAGTCTGCTTGAGTTTCTCTCTCTCTGCCCCTCCCCCCCATCTCTGTCTCAAGTAAATAAATAAATAAACTCTCTTAAATAAATAAAGCAACCATTCAACAAAGTTACAAAAATTAAGATGATCTTTAGGCATGATTTGAATGCCTCATTCTATAAACTTACTGAATTCAGAATCATTATTTTGCCCTTAATCATCTCTTTTGGACCATTTGTCTCCACCTATGTAGGCAAGGATTTCTTTCAATGAGGAAAAATAAGTTCAAGTTTCTCATTATACTTTCTGAAATTATTTTATTTGGAAGTTATATCCAATTCTTTAAATTGTGTTTTTCTTGTTTGTATTTTTCTTATGGTAACTATAAAATATCTAAACTTACTTTTTTTCAACAAGCCCCATAAAAATACCCTGAAGTCGCTCCCCTCAGTTTACTTCTCATGTGCAGTACAAGTAATACAGCTTTCTATGTGCACCTTGACATGAAAATATCTAACTCTTAATTCCAACTCTGCATCCAGACCTGTACTAAGTGCTTCATATGCATTTAAGTCTTTCCTTTTTAAAGATTTGTTTTTTCATTTATTTATTTGACACAGAGAGAGAGAGAGAGAGAGATAGAAACAAGCAGGGAGAGAAGCAAGCTCCTCAATGAACAAGGAGCCCAACGCAGGGCTCAATCCCAGGACTCTGAGATCATGACCTGAGCCAAAGGCAGATGCTTAACTGACTGAGCCACTCAGGTGCCCCTGCATTTAACTCCCTTAATATCCAGGGCACACCCATTTTACACATGGGAGAACTGAAGCATGAAGGGCTGCCCAGGTAACACAATGAGGAAATAGCAGCGCTGGGATTTTAATTTACAGCATATGCTCTTCACACTCAGCTATCCTGTCTCTCCAAAAGGTAGGAAAGCACTGGTCTATCAGCATGCGTTCTCAACCAAAGCCGTTCCACACATAATGGGGTGAAAATAGGTTCTTGGAAGTCTGAAATCTTACTCCTTTTTTGTATGAAGCACAAATTACATTAATGTTAGTACATAAACAGATAACGGTATATCATGGGAAGGGGCAATTAAGAAAAAAAATTGTCCTTAGGGGAGCAATCATGAAAAAAGGTAGAAAAACACAGGTCTGTGAGATATGTTAAGAGAATACTATAGAAGCCTTTCCCTGACAGCAACTCCCTCCTCAAATAGGCAGACACATGCATACTCAAGCATAACCTCAGATGTATTAAATTATTTCTTGATCAGCCTGCCTTGGTGCTTGAAGTTTTCCATTTTAGAGACTCACTCATTTGGGTCATGGTAATACTGTCTACACAGGGCCTCTTTTAAAGCTCAAGTACTGCTGTGGTGAGTAGTATAGGAATCTCTTCATATCAGTTAGTGAAAGCACCTACTTAGCACCTGCTTAGCAAGGTGCTAAGCAAATAACAAAACAAGTCAGATTTTGGGAATAGGGAAAAAGAGATAGGTCAGGTCAGGATCATGAGGTCTGTGGGGTCAGGGGAGACCCAAGAGAGCAATACTAGAGGAAGCCTTGATCGAGTACGGATTTAGGAGAGCACCAGTACCCACGGGACTGAGAGAACTGGGACTAAGAAGGGGAAAGACAAGCATCACCTCATTTATGACCTTTGACATCAGACAGAATTAAATCCACATCTTAAGTCTGCATCCTTTGGCAAATGGCTTCCCCCCTCAGAGCCTCAAACCTTTTGTCACAGCTATAGTGGATCGTAGAGTATGAATGTGTGAGAGGTGCCTGGAATGGAGTAGGCGCTCAATATACACTAGCGTGAATGTTGGCTGTTCCAGCGCTACATTTTTCCATGATATTTTTGTAATCATTGTGTGATCATCTCACAGTTTTATCTAGGGCTAGCTGTGTGCTTTAGAACAACTATACCTGTTCCTCTTTGGATCTGATTAGACATCAAGGAAAGAGAAGTACAACTTTTTCTCACTCACTTCCCACAGGAGCCAGTTCCAGTGGCAGCTTCTCAGTGGCTTACTAAGTACATGAGTGTACAGACACATCAAGGCAGCCCTTGGACTTCAGGAGAGTAAAGTCACCTCTTCATCATTGCAAATATTTCCAAAGGAAAGCAGAATTAAAAGTAGAATTTTTCAGAATCAGGCAAGTGAGGGCTAAGACAGAGTAAATAAAGGGCTTTTTCCACAGAAAAGAATCAGCAATAAGAGAATTGATAATTCATCCTTTCATCTCCAAATTCACTGGGGCTTCGATTCTGCCATATTTCGAGGCTTCGGTGATTTTGATCTATGTCTTCAGTTCCACAGTTTGGAAAAGAGGATGCTGAGTGTGACTCCTTAGAGAAATACTAAAAGGCAGACACTTTGAAGCCAGACAGTTTCATCTGGGCCAGATTCTTCTAGTTCTAGTTCTGCATGACCATCTCCTTTAAATCTATTATGGATTCCAGCATAGCTATGTACAAGTAAGGCCTGCCCCCGGCTGATGAAGCTGCAGCCAGACCTAGAACCAGGAAGCTTTCATCTTCCACCAGAAGGAAACATTCTTTCCTCATAGTTGAAAGGTTTTGGAAACCCTCTCCCTCCCAAACAGGGTTTCTTGGAAAGAACCCCACTCTCTCCCAAATCCCCAAAAAGAAATATGCCATCCCTGTGGCCACATGAGCATAAAACTTCATTCAGCCTCTGAGCCCTCCCACCATGATCTGTTCTCATGCCTGGACTTGTGAGAATCAAAGTTAATTCTTCTCAACTTCTTGTATGCCTCCTCATTCCTTATTATGACCCTATTTCCAGTTTCCCTTAAATTGAGTCAGATCTTTTTTCACAGCTCGGGCATCCACCTGTCCTCCATTGGGCCTGCTCCCACCACAGGAGAAGCCAAGAAGGAGAGGACAATTTAAGACCCTTTGGCCCCTTTTACCACTCACCCCCTGGGGAAGGGGTATTGCCATAGGAGGGCCAGAGTGGAACTATATGGAATTATGCTATCCAATGCAATAGGCATTACCCACATGAAGACATTTAAATTTAAGCCAATTAAAATTCAGTAAAATTTTAAAGTCATTTCTTTAGTCATAATGAGAATATTTCATATGTTCAATAGCTACATGTGCCTACTGGCCACTTAAGTGCTTTGCAACACTTCCATCACCACAGAGAGCTTTGCAACACTTCCATGACCACAGAGAGCTCTGTGAGTGCTACCCTCAGCAGAGGGCTGAGGCCACAGGTTCCTCTGACCATGACTAAGTGGGGACGTAGCACTTGTGAGAAAACTGCTGGCTGAAGTCTGGATATTTGTCCCAGTGAGACCCTTCTGAAAATGACTTTCAAACAGTTTGGGCCCAGGCCTTGCCATGTGGAGCACTGATTCTTCTTTTTGGAAATTTGCCAGTTTGTTATTATTATTATTAGTTATTTTAAAGATTTATGTATTTGAGAGAGTTTGCATGCACACAAGTGGGTGGAGGGGCAGAGGGAGAAGAAATGAATCTCCAGGAGACTCCCCGCAGAACACAGAGTCTGACACAGGACTTCATCTCACAACCTGGAGACTATAACCTGAGCTGAAATCAAGAGTTGGATGTTTAATCAACTGAGCCAACCAGGCAACCCTAAAAATTCACCAATTTAAACTAAGTTCTTCTCTGAGTGACCAGAAAGTAAGAGATAATATTTCTGGATATCACTTTAAAAAATCTGATCGAATTTGGTGTGTTTTTTTTATTCTGGTGAAATATACATAATATAAAATTTACCATCTTAACTATTTTTAAGTGTATAATTCAGTGGCATTAAATACAACCACAATGTTGGGCAACCCTCACCATTATCTATTTCCAGAACATTTTCATCACCCCGAACAGAAACTCTGTACTCATTAAGCAATAACTCCCCATTGTCTTCTCTCCCCAACCCAATTATCTTTTTTTTTTTTTAAGATTTTATTTATTTATTTGACAGAGAGATCACAAGTAGGCAGAGAGGCAGGCAGAGAGAGGGGAGAAAGCAGGCTTCCCGCTGAGCAGAGAGCCCAACGTGGGGCTCAATCCCAGGAGTTCGAGACCATGACCCGAGCTGAAGGCAGATGCTTTAACCCACTGAGCCACCGAGGCGCCCCGCAACCCAGTTATCTTTCATCTCTTCTCTGTCTTTATGAATCTGCCTATTCTAGATATTTCATAAATAGAATCATATAATATTTGCCCCTTTGTCTAGTTAATTTAATTTAGCACCATGATTTTGAGGTTCATCATCATGGTAGTATTTATCAGAACTTCATTCTTTTTTATGTCTAGATTATATTCCACTGTGTATATATATGTATATTTTGTTTAGAGAAAGAGACAATTTTTAAATAACTAAAAAAATGAGACACTTTATTTTACTTGATTCGGTTTTCTGCCACTCCACTTAATTGCCAAAAAATGGCATTACTTTGCTAGTTCCTACCCCACATCAGAAGTTAAGTACCCTTATGAGACTGTTTTATTTTGATAGCTAAAGTAAATGTACGGGGCCTGGCACACCGTAAGCACCCTATATAACTGCTGCTGTTATTATTGTTGTTGTTGTTGTTGTTGTTATTATTATTAGTCTGCTGGATCAGCAGTGAGTTGTAAATGGCCTGAGCATGGATTTCAGAAAGCGCATCCTGCATTGTTCTTTAGACTGCCACATGGGCAAGGTGTTCCCTTTAGTGGAACTCGTGGGACAGCTGAGTTGACTGGTCTGATTATTGATCTGTATTCTCAAGTTGATAGAAATCCCATCAGGTTTCGAGCACCAATCTTCCCATCTGTCAGTTGTCCTAGTTCTGCCCCTACAGTGACATATAGCCAGTCTTCTCTCTCCTCAGATGACACTGATCTAGTATTTGAAAGTGACTCTGGACCCTGCTCTTCTTATATCTTCACTTCTCCAAGGCCATAATGCCTACTTTCCTCTCTGTACGTTCTGCCTAGTAGTTTCCACATGTTTCTTTAGCCTAGATTGCTTCTCTGGGTATGTTGTCATTTGTTTAGGACCCTTATAAAATTCATGACCCAGGGCTGTATACAGTACTTCAGATGTGACCTGACCCTGGGCCAATGCTTAAAGATCATTGATTACAGACAGATAAACTGATATTTACACATATACATAATTAAGCTTATCTGTGTATCTTTGTGTATATATGGACTTAACAGATACACACACACACAGACACTTTTTTTAATGGTGACACTAGTGTTTTGATGCACATGTTCTTCAGTCGTGATTCAGTCGTGAAACAGCTCTGAAGAACATAGTGTTCTATTAGGTCAGCCCCCAAGAAAGGTCATAGCGGTGACATGATTCTCTCACTCGGCTGTGGGGCTGGACGTGGACACCAGGAGAGGTGATGACCTATTGCCTTTGGAGTCCTCCCAGAAGAACTAAGTCTGTTAGCCAGGGGAAGGGACATAAAGAAGCTCACAAACCCTGACTTTGAAAGGTTTCCCTCTTTTGAACATTTATGTGGTTGAATAATTTGATACCCCACAAAGGTGTTAAGGACTTATTTTTCTCTTAGACAGATCTCAAATAATTTAAAAAAATAGACATAAATCCTTCAAACATTGTTTTTACCCATTCTTCATTTATAATGACCTCTCTCTCCTGCTTTCTCTCATTTTCCTCCTAATCCTCCAAAGCACACTGTGAACTCCCAACAACTTAAAATTGTAAAAGCTACATAGTTCACTTGCGTACGTGAGGCCCAACAGTGAGGGCTTAGAAGGCTGTAATCGCTTAGGAGAGATCAGCAGCGCAGGTTGGCTATAGCACTCCGAGAAGCTGCTGTTTACTTATTTTGTAAAAAGGGAATGGGCAGAAGGAAACACTGAGTTTCAATAATAAAATGACCTTTCTTCTGAATAGATGAGCTTCATAAGTTAAAATGATTCAGGGCTCTGTCTAATATCTAGGGAATAGAGTCCTCTGTTTCTGAAGACAGATGTGATTATGACACACAGTCAACAATGTTTTTCTTCAGGATTGTTTGGCCTGAATTTGGGGTTTTCTGGGAGGGAAAGGGAGAGAAAGGGTTGAGGGCTTGGAGAATAATAGGAATTAAATGGGAATGTATTTGTGGTTCAATGTCTCTATTACAGAGTTTTATTGTTGGCTTAGGTAAAATATCATTTGGAATTTATCATAAGAAAGTCTCCTAGGCCTTTTGGTAGACCATTCTCAAATTAAAGGATAGAATCTGAGTCTCGTGAGGTTGTTTTTCATTAACTTAACAAAAAAAAAACATACGCGTAGAATGAGGAATCCTAGAAGCCAGGATGTGGGTTTCTTAAGCTACCATAACAGTGCAGTTTAGAAAGTGGTGCATGTAGTACAGTTAGTTTATTGAAGGTTCTTTTATGACATTCAAAATATGACTCTATCAGTTCTAAAACAACTTTTGTTTTCATTACTTAGGTGATTCTTACATCTCTGTGACAACAAATACCAAAAATATATAGTCATGGGTAGTGAGGATGTTCCATGCCTGTGCCTCTAAGATACAAGGAAAAAAAGAAGGAAGGAAGGAAAGAAGGGAGGTAGAGACAAAGGAAGAGGAGAGAAAGAAAAGAAAGGAAAGGAAAGGGAAAGAATTGGAAAGAGAAATCACTTGAGCAGAAGAAAAACTGGGTAACTGGCTTGCCTTCGGCATGTACTGGCAAGTCCTTCCATTTTTGTGTGTCTCAAATGTTAAATATTTATAATGGGAACAAGTATATAAAATCTACCACCTTTCTAGGATTACACTGAGAAAAATAAAACACAAAATGCAAAAGAAACCACTCTAGATAATTAAAAACAAATTCACAGGTCTATTTCATCTGTATTAGCTGGAATATACTGCTATTTTCATGGGTCCGGTGCAGAATTTAGTAATTCACTGATAGTGATACTTAAACCTCATGGCAGACTTAGGAGGTACACGTTATTATAATGCCTGCTTCGTGGATAAGGAATGGAGGCGTCCACAGGATCACAGTGAGGTAGCTCAGGTTTGGATCTAGTCTGCCTCGCACTAGAGCTAGCTCTTCTATGCATTATCTAGCCCCAGCTAGATTACAAAGTATTCTGGGTTAATATGGGAAAAGGCATTGATCTGTAATATTCCAGGATGGTTTCAAGGCTCAGTACTCAATGAATAAAGCCACCAATGCCATGGTTTATAGCCTCGGAGGTGGCTCCACTGATTTCCACTTCCAAATATTCACGCCTTTTTGTAATGTTTTCCCCTTAAATGCAACACAAATGAAAAGATGTCATTTCCAAGATTAGGTTATGTAAAGACTGGGTCTTCCATCTTGGGCATTCTCTCTCACTCTCTCTTGGAGAGTTCACTCTGGGGGAAAGTCATCTACCAGGTTATGAGGTCTGCTAAAGGTCAAATGAATAACGCATGTCGGGATGCCTGGGTGGCTCAGTTGGTTGGACGACTGCCTTCGGCTCAGGTCATGATCCTGGAGTCCCGGGATCGAGTCCCGCGTTGGGCTCCCAGCTCCATGGGGAGTCTGCTTCTCCCTCTGACCTTGTCCTCGTTCATGCTCTCTCTCACTGTCTCTCTCTCAAGTAAATAAATAAAATCTTAAAAAAAAAAAAAAAATAACGCATGTCATCCAGGGCCAGCCAACATCCATGTGAATGACCATGGAGGTAGACTTTGCCTCTGCTGAACAGTGGGCTAACTGTATGTAGCCTTGGCCAAAATCCTGACTGCAGCCTTGTGAGAGACCTGGGTAACATTTCCTGGACTCCTGACCCACAGGAACTGGGAGACAACAAATATGTTTCATTTCAGCCATTAAGTTCTGGGGTAATCTTTTATGTAGCAATAAATAACTCAAGCAAATGTTAGTGAAGTGGCTGATTAAGGAAAGGGAACCTTCCCAAGTATCCCTCCTTCAACACATTCAGCAAATGCGTACTAAGTTCTTATATGCCAGGCATTAGAGGCGGGCCCTGCCCTCATACTTCTGAGCATCTGATGAGAGGTAGGTGGAGGGAAAAATATTTTTTATATAAGTAAAAATCAACTTCTTCCTAACATGCTGGAAAGGGAGTAGAAATAGTACAACATAGAACCAGCCAGGAGGACTCCAATTCCAGTCTCCAGATATAAGATCTGGGACAAATAACTTCTCTTAGCTGTTACTTCTTCATCTGAACAGGTGATGATACTATCTCTGAAAAGTTTGTAGGATTAAATAAAAGAATACATGAAAAACTTCTGGCATGTATTAGGAGCTCAACAAATAACAATTCTATTAGTCTTCGTGTCCTTCTTGTAAAAATAGGGAGTAATTATCCATATTATGCAGGATTGTTCATTTTATAAAGATATATGTATATAAAATGTTTAGCAAGGGGCAAAGTCTGTTTTATATGCACCCAGAATAGTAATTCCCATTAGTTTTTCTAGAATCTATAAGTCGCATTATGGCTATAGAAGATAAAAGTAATTTTATAAAAAAAATAATACATGGGTGCCTGGGTGCCTCAGTGGGTTAAAGCCTCTGCCTTCGGCTCAGGTCATAATCTCAGGGTCCTGGGATTGAGCCCCACATCGGGCTCTCTGCTCAGCAGGAAACCTGCTTCCCCCTCTCTCCCCACCTGCCTCTCTGCCTGCTTGTGATCTCTCTCTCTCTGTCAAATAAATAAATAAAATCTTTTAAAAAAATAATACAAACTTTTGTGGGTTCTAATTTTGCAAAAGGCTTCACTATGAGTCAATGGAGGAAATGAAAAACGAGAATAGGATAGGCTATCTGAATTCACAACCAAGCAGGGCAGAAGCTAGTTACTGGAGATCAGAAGTCTGGGATTCTCTGTTTGCCTCTGAGTGACCACCCACTGTTTACCATAACAGGGGGCATCAGATTGTTTCAGTCTTGTGTCGTAGCTGTTGTGTAGCTTATAATTAATGGTCTTCTAAAACAATTATTTTATAAAATACGTTTCTATCATTTGACGACACAAAGGATTAATGTTCCTCATAAATTTCCTAAAATTTAATCAACATGCATCACCACTAGTATGCCTAAAGTAATATGTAAAACTAGAAAGACAGACACACACACACACACCCCTCCCGAAGAAGTGAAAAATCAATATTAAAGTATATTGGATTTTATTTCTAGAAAAATTAAATATGACCACTAGATGGCACTGGAGTCTGATTTCGTCTTTCTATTTCCAGAACCATCTCTGGGAAAAACAACTAAGACGATCATAAATTTTCTGAGTCAGTTACTTGCTTATCTGATGTGTTGCAAGTCATAAGACATTTTGATATTCTTTTTCAAGTTAATGGCAGTCTTCCGTCAATAAATGAGCATACTGCCAACTCAACCTGAAGCAAACTGATCTTGTCCAGACAAGTGAGTTTTGTGATTCCTTGAAGAGCTTCCTATAAGAAAATGTAAGTTTCTACAAATGAAATAGGTTATAATTTCAAACGAAGAAAGCTTGATATGCCTCTGCCAAAGTGCTGACTCCAGCTGTTTATTTTCTCTAGCAATTCAAATCTCAGTTCTGGCGCATCTATAGTAATGCCCAGAAACCCATTCAACAAACTTAACGCTAAGACCAGTGCTCCAGGGTGCACGTAGATACTAAGAGGCAGTGAGTGGGCTTCCCTTGTGGAGTTTATATTCCAGTGGGAAAGTCAGACAATAAGCATCTGAATAAATACAATAATTTTAGGTGCCATGAAGGAAATCGGTGGGTAATGTGGTGAAGACAAGTGGGCTCAATTGGGGGTGCATTTGATAAAGTGATTAGAAGTCTTCTCTGAATAGGTGAAATTTGAACTAGCCCTAGAATAAGATAGACTCTACCCCAGAAAGAAGGGCAGCATCGTAGAGGTAACAAGAGGGAAGGGGAGAGTGGTTAGAAAGGAACTGGGAGGGTCAGCAAACTGAGTCTAAAAGGGACTTCAAGTTTGTATTTCATCTTGTTATGGGAGTCACTGAAAGCTTTTAAGCATGCATACAGCACCTATGGCTTACATTTTTTTAAAAGCATTCTGGTTGCCAGTGGGCAATGGATTTTTTTTTTTTTTAAGATTTTATTTATTTATTTGAGAGTGAGAGATCACATAGGTGGAGAGGCAGGCAGAGAGAGAGAGGAGGAAGCAGGCTTCCCGCTGAGCAGAGAGCTCGAAGCGGGGCTCGATCCCAGGACCCTGAGACCATGACCTGAGCCCACTGAGCCACCCAGGTGCCCCAGGCAATGGATTATGACATGGGACAAAAATAGCAAGCTCTCACTACATGTATATTAAATGAATGAATGAACAACTATGCCCACTGTGGCTAACACCAGCTAGGTGCTTATGATTCCTTGAAATTTATTTTATCACATTGATAGAGTGAGTAACACTCTTAATAATGGTTCTCAAGTTTAGCAGCCATCGGAATGATCTAGAACACTTATTAAACACAGATTGCTAGATGACACCCTTAATCATTTGTTTTTCCCTCCCCAGTTTCTGATTCAGGAGATTCGGGTGGGGCCTGAGAATCTGCATTTCTAACGAGTTTCAAAAGGTGATGCTGATGCTGATCTGAGGACCACCCTTGGACACCCACTGCTGTAAGATGCTGAGCATTAAATGCCATCAGCTATTGAGACAAACAAAATAGGGAGAACTTAGCTCTATTACAGTTCAGGCTTCCGGATCTTAGAGATCACGCTCATCCTTTACTTATACTACAAATGTGGAAATGTTCACTCTCTTGATAAGGATGAACTCTTCCTTCCTAATGGAGGCTCATTTTTGTTCAGGATTATCCTGTCCAGCTCCACAGTTTAAGTCAGGCTTGGCTTAGACCACATGTGGTAGCCCCATCCCCCCCTTACTACCAGATACTCACTATCCCAACCTCCCTTGAATAGCCATGGGACTCAGGTCTAAGCCAGGAGAAACAAAAGCAGTGTACTAGAGATCCTGGGAGACTCTCCTCCCTAATGAAAAAGAGAGCAGGGTAGAAAGGAGTCTTCATTAATAGGAGATTCTGCTCAGTGAATACTCTCATGTAAAAAGAGCCACAATTTCAAAAATGTGAATACCTGTCAGGCAGTGGTATGCTGGTAAGTGTTTAACAACAGGTTCTCAGCAATGGGGGGAAAAAAAAAAAAAGAGCCAATTGCTGATTTCCACAGTGTAAATGCTCCCACAATGGCTAATTTTAAGCTACCGATGTGAAGTCACTGAACACAGAATTGGGAAAAGATGGTAATGATAGGTTCTCACAAGCTTGCTCCAGCAAACCACTGCTGGGGATTCTGAAATCTAAGGGTAGGGTACACCTTATCCTGAAATGTAAAGAAAGAAAGACTAATCTTTCCTGTTCCCATGCCCATAATCTCTCCCAGAATCCATTTGCACCGTCATATAAACAGCTGGAAAGGTTCAAGCATAGAAGACACCCAGATTGGTGATTGATGAACAACAGCCCCCTTGCCATGGCTATGTACATTTTATTGAAACATGAGTCTAAAAATAATCTTTTATGGAACTGAATGCATTGTTTATAGGAAGTATTTTAGAAAGCCAGAGTCTTTCTACAGCTCCTCTACAAACTACCCCTTATTCTCCTTAGTGTTAAAAGAAAATAATGTTTAAAACAGAGGAAAGCAAACTTTATTTGAAGGGTAACTTCTGAGGAATTAGCAGGTCCGGGTCCTTCTGTAGGGAAGTCACCAATTTCCTACTCTTTCCACATCCCAATACTCAAGCTTCCACTAGCCATGTGCAAAGTGTCAATGTCTTACAATTTTTTCTTAGCGAATCCTTCCTGATCCTTACCAGATATCACACACTACCCTCTAGCCAAAATAATTTCTCCTAGGTTCTCTCTACCCTCAGTGTGGTGCCTTGATATGCACAATCCCTCTGCCTAAAATGGTCATTCAGGATTTCCCAAAACTTGTGGATTACCAGAACGTGGGGATGGTACAAATACAGATTCCTAGATCTCACTCCTTGATCTAACGATTCAGAATCTCCAAGAGAAGGAACGTGGCAATACACAATTTCAAACAAATGCCACCATGACTTCTTTCTGGAAATTTAGAAAAACTATGGCTTCTCTGTCTCTTTTTTACTGCTCAGCTCTCTCTTCCTTCCTGGTCCCCCAAACAGAGTTAAATCCTTTTCTTTATTGCATTAGGCTTACAATATTTTGCATCACTTTTTAGCCTTTGCTCGAATGAACTTTATTGAGAGTCCTTTCCATAAGATTGTAAATTTCATGAAGGTAGAAAGTGTCTTGTTTATGACCATAACTTGAGTACCTAGCACCATCCCTTATGTATAAAGATAGATACTCAATAAATATAGGCTGACTAATTGACTCATACTCCATCTCACACCTATGAGCCATGAAAAATCTAAAGACAAGTTTCATTTCATCAAGGAGGATTCGTAAGTGCAAGCATAACTGTCTGGCCCTACAACCTAAATGTGTGTCCTTGTACGAGTCCTATCCCTAGCCTGGGTCTTAGTTTCCTTAGTTCTAAAAGAAGTAGATTAAAAAAGAATGGATTAAAAGGGAACACTCTTAGTATAGTTAGTTAGAACATGTTAGAGCTGAGTGTGAGCATTAGAACCCTGACATAACTGGGAAAAAGATAGCCTTGTTCTAAGGCAGTATACACATTGGCTCACAGTCCACCATGGCCATTAGACCCTCATGAGAGACATCTAACCAGAAGTGCTTGGCCTCTTTTCTGGGGTAATCTCAGATCCTGTTGGGGCAGGCCCCTGGGGTGTTGATTGGGTTGAAATTTTTCATCTTACGTCTCTATAGGGTAAATGATCAGCATCAGATATTTAATGGCATGTGTCAAGGGAGAGGCAGTGGAGGTGGACATCATAGAGGAGACACAGCTTTTTCAAAAAGCACCATGTCATCTGTTTTCATTTCCAAACCAAATGAGATGGGTTAGAGAATAAACATAGAATGTGTGTCCATTTCTTGATTCTTGAGGATCAGACACCTTAATTTTATTTTTATCTTCTTCTCAGTCTCTCCTGAACGAAATGCTTGCCTTTGCGGGAACCCATTCTCTTTTTGGCCATTCTTACCAGTTCTTTGGGCTAAAATCAAGAAGTTTGGATCATAGGGACCAGAGAGCTATTTGACAACTATTTACTCCATTCATTCTATGCGCCAGATGTTGTACCAATGAGCTAATCAAATGAGGACTATTGCTGTCAGGTATGACCAATAAGAATGGGAGGTGACTTCACTTGAACCCATTCATGGAGTTTGGAAAAAAACTTAATCATACATCCAATGGACAAAAAAGCTAAGTTGTTCTCAAACTGACCATAGATTGATAGAGGCGTACGAACCCTTCCGGATGCTCTGGTACCTTAAAATCTTACTGAAAGCTTATTATATAAAATGGTTACAAGCACAGCTGATAACATTTTCCCCCTGGGAGTGGGGGTCCCAGAGTCCCACCTCCTCTATTCCAGTGATAGCTGCTGGGAAGACTCCCTAAATTCAGCTTGAAATTCATACATCTGCTACAATATCTTCCTTTTAAAGATGAGAAAAATGAGTTGTGATAAAGACTAACCACCTTCTCGTGACGGTAAAACTCATCATTGAAGGAGCCAGGACAGAACCAGGGTTTCCTGATGCTGGTTCAGGGCGTGGCTCCCTTCACCAGAGCACAGATTTTGCTCCTTCCTAATGCATGCGGTTCCTAAAATCTGTCCCCTGGCATGTCTATGCATTTCTGGAGGAACTTACTACTAGCATTCAGGAAGGTCTCAGAGAAGCAGCAGAAGGCAAACCCAATCAGTCCATTACTTAATTAAAGCCAATAGATGGATAAAGAATGATATCCTACTTTTGGTATAGGTTCTGAATCTCCATCCCCCAAAACACCTGAAAGAAGTCAGAGTAGAAACTGTGAGACCACAACACCATGCCCCCAGCAGAAACATTTGGTCACTTACCCATTGAAAAATAAAACTATTTTATTTCAGATATTGCCTGAGGGCCTCACAGATTCATTGGAGTTACCATCACATTGGAGGTCAAAGGGGACCTTAAGGAGTTCAACATGTGTCAAGATTTTCTTAGCATCCCTTATGAGAACTTTCTTGCCCGCTTTGTATACACTATTTGATCTGACTGTAAATTCCAGTACAAGTTAGGGGCACAGATTATCTGGGCCCAAACCAAATGAATTAGTCTAACATGATACATTAATAGGAGAGACCAAATAGGAAAGCATTTTGTCTTACATATTGTTACCTGGAAGCATAATTTGTGACTGTAAAAACATCTGAAAGGGATGTTTTTACCGGTTACTCTTGACCGACAAATTGTGTTTGTCCCTTTGTATTTATTTTACCATTAATAGCCTTGACATAAACATAGACTATCCTCAGAAATGGAAGTCTGCCTTTCCATTTATTTCGCCATCTTTCATGATTTTTCTTCCAGGAACCCATCTCTACATAGCAAATTTTGTTACTTTGACTTGCTGGCTGCTCTCTGCCAACCACCGTATGTGTCTTTTAATTAAGTAGAAAAGAGATCTTAAAAGCTCACATAAGCCTAGGAAACTCTATTTCTGGCTGACAGCGATGTCTCCTCATTTGCTAGCAAAAGCACAGATTGACAGAATAGAATAGATCAAGAAAATTGATCGTTACTCATATGCTGGATTGAGTCAATATATGTAAATCCATCCCTATTGCTGGCAGGCACTGAGATGCTTGCCATGCAGAACAGACACAGTTACAGCCTGTTTTCTAGTCCAAATGCCAGCTTTTTGCTTTAATGCAGCACAACTACAGTTATGTACTCAGAAAGCTCTTTTGTATTCATAACAACTGCAGTTTGAATGTGGTTCAGGACAGAGAAACTGTATTTACGAGCCACCATCTCTTCTGACTCAATACAATTTGCAGTAAATACAGTTTAAGTTAGAGCGATGGTATAGATGCTCTGGGAATTTTCTTTGTGGTTTTACTACATTTGGGGGAAACGTTTTAAATGTTCGCTGCTTTCAAGTTCATTTCTTTAAAGTGAACAGCCTCACATGGTTGTTGTGAAGATCAAGCGAAATAAAAGATATGAAAAAGGCTTTGAAAAAAATTAAAAGCATTATGCAAATGGGAGACAATTATTATTTTTTTGTCTCAAGGTCCTTTTACTTAAGGGCAATGCTCTCTAGTTATCCTAGGGCCTGTTTTAATCTTGATTTAAAATAGTAGAGTATTCAAAGTAGCAGAGCATGAAAAGAAGGCCTCAGAACATAAAATACACATTATGTGTTTAGATATCCCTTAATATCTGTTCAGAGAAGAATAATTATGAATCTCATAGTATCAAAGAAGAGTCGTGTTTCTTTCCTCAGGAGTAGGACTTAATGGTACATGATTTGAGTCTTTCAAAAGCTCTTAGAATTGCTATCTTCTTTCCCAAGCCTAACTAACCCATTCAAAAGCTAAAGACAGTCATCTCTTCCGTGCTGTAAATCACAAGAGGAACACAGTTCATAAACAAATATAGGTAAACCATTGTTCAAGCTGATTTAATGCTCTCATAATCTATGGCAGTAATCGTGAAGAAAGCCCTTCTGAAAAGAGTTGAAGCTGAATGATGGTGACTGGGGTCTCTGTACCTTCAAGAGAGCTAACATGAACATCACCCATTGATTACCACCATCTCTTTCAGTCAGTCCAAAAGGTATGGGCTCTCTCCCTCTGCTTCTCTCACCCTACAAGTGGTAAATGCCTCAGTCATGCTGGCCAAGTGGCCAGAAAAGTTCGCAAAGACAGAATTACACGTTACGGTGGGGGAAGCATTTTAAAGATCTTTTAGCTTAGGTCCCTACCTTCCAGATTATTCTCCACCCATCATTTCATCCCCCTTATATCGTATCTCTACTGTAATCTGGCCTGCCCCTTGCCCTGGGAACATTCTCAGGCCTCCTCCTTCTCAACTCTGCTTCTCCAGAGGACCTCCAGGAGCCTCTGCAAGTTAGCCACTGAGTCTTTTACTGTTGCTATTCGGTCAGTTGTTGTTTCTGTAGTTTTAATTATTTGGGTAAAGTTGACACACAATGTTATATTCGTTTCAGGTGTACAACCTAGTGATTTGACAACTCTGTAGGTTATGCTGTGCTCACCACAAGTGTAGCTACCCTCTATCACCATTCCACATCATTACAATATCAATGACTACATTGACTATTATTCCCATGATTTATTCAACCCATAATTGAAAACCTATATCTCCTACTCCCCATCCCTTGGGGGATATTGCCTATCCCCCAAGATTCCTTCCCTCTGACAACCTTCAGTTTGTTCTCTGTATTTATAGATCGAATGCTTTTTGTTCATTCTTCTACTTTTAGTTTCCACATATAAGTGAAATCATCTGGTATTTGTTTTTCTCTGTCTGATTTCTTTCATTTAGCATAATATCATCTAGGTCCATCCATGTCATTGTAAATGGCAAGAGCTCCTCCTTTTTTATGGTTGAGTAATAATCCATTTTGTATATATACCACATCTTTATCCATTCATCTTTCAGTGGAGACACTTGGGCAAGAATATAGAGAATTAGGAAATTCTCCTGGACTGTTGGTGGGAATGCAAATTGGTGCAACCATTGTGGAAAACAGTCTGGAGGTTCCTCAAAAATTGAAAATAGAAATACTATATGATCAGGTAATTCCACTACTGGGTATTTACCCAAAGAAAACAAAGACATTAATTCTAAAAGATATAAACACCCCTATAAACATTGCAACATTACTTAGAATAGTCAAGATACCAAAGCAGCCCAAGTTAACTACTGAGTGTTTTTGACACCTCCTTGGTCTTTTGAGGGCTTCCGTGTTCTCTAGGATATTGTAGGCTAATCATACACATTTCCAACCTCAAATCCCCCAGATCCATGGAGTAAGAACAGTATTTCGGGCTACTTTTGCATATGAGAAATGCTCATTACTAATAATTTGGTCTTTTCAGTGGACAGAACTAGAAAGCAGCTTTTAGATAATCTCCCTATTCCCAATCCCTTATTTTTAAAACAATCACATTAATCTACACTATAAGAGCATATAGACTTGCATACTGCACAGCCTCTCTTAATAGTGATTTGGGGGTCTTAATTGTACAGATAAATTTATATTTAATATTTTCTACCCATCCTTATACTAAATTTGACTGTATAAAACTCATTTTTTTTTAAGTTGGAAGAGTTAAATTTTTTTTAAGAGTTAATTTTTTTTCCCAATCTTCTATGGACCAATACTTTTGTAAAGCACAATGAAAATAAATTGTGAGAGAAATGATTCATGGGCTTGGATGTCTTAGCAATGTCAAAATGCTATAAAAGTTTGAAAATGCTTCCTCTTAAATTCCATTCTTATTTCATTGTGGTCTGGTAGATTCCTTAGGAAAGGCACATGAGAACAGTATTCTCCATGTTCTTGCAAGTTTACATCAGTTTACCAGAGGCTTTTTATACTTAAAGGTCAGTCTGGCTGAACATCAGAATCCTGGCCCACATTTTCTTTCCTTAACTTTCTTAAATATGTCACTATACTTTCCTTGGTCATGAAAGTGTTGCTTTTAAAGATCCTGGTGGTGATCTAATTTTCTCTCTATTGGTCTTTTTACTGGGATGTCCAAATGACTTTTCTTTACAGGATAGTGTTGACTATTATGGGGAAATTTCTAATCATCTCAATATGTCATTTCAAATTCTGTTTTATTTCAATAAAGTTTTTTGAATTATAATTTCCTTTCAGCGACTCCTACTATATAAGACAGATCATAAAATTTGTTATAACGTGGAAATTTGTAGCAGTCTGGTAAACCGATGAACCCTTTCTCAGAAAAATATTTTGAAGGTGGCTTTTTGTTTTGGGGTTTTTGTTTTGTTTTGTTTTTGTTATTTTTGACAGACAGAGGTCACAAGTAGGCAGAGAGGCAGGCAGGGGGTGGGGGAAGCAGACTCCCTGCTGAGCAGAGAGCCTGATGCTGGGCTCCATCCCAGGACCCTGGAATCAAGACCTGAGCCGAAGGCAGACCCTTTAACCCACTGAGTCACCCAGGCACCCCTAGAATAATATTTTGAAATGTATAAAATGGAATATGTAGAATAGCAAAGGAAACTCATTGTATTGAAATATAGTTCTCAAAACATTTTGAAATATAGTTCTCAAAATACTTATCATATTAAATAATTAGATACAGTGGTAGGTATAAAGGCCATTATAGGTTTGTAAAAGTAATGAATGAAAATGAGATTTGGAAATATTTTTTAAAAGTATAATTTGATATTATGACATTTACGATTCATTTTGGTGACAAAGTCACAGGTAACTGTTAATACCACTGTATATTGGCATATGCATACTAATTAAAGAAACATAGTAAATTCAGCTAGAGGTTAGCAAAAATGGAGACATATTTTCCCAATGAAGTCCATGACACATACATTTTATCCATAAACCCTGCAGTCCTTCACTCGAGGGAACAAACCCCTGTATTAGACATATGTTGACTCTTCTGAACCATCCCTTTCTCTCAGATGCTTTCTTTAAATGCTTTTTTCCCCCTCATACCTTTCTTTCTTTCACGCATTCTATTTCTTTCACCACATTACTGTTTCTTTTTCTTTGTGGGCTCAATTTCATTACAAAATGATCTTATTATTTTATTTCTGTTTTTTTTTCTTCAATTTATGGAGAATAAGCTCTCTCTTAAAATCTTCTTTAATCATCATCTCACTTCTGAGTTCTTCCATTATGTAATTTATTGTCACAGCTTCTACCATTTACTTGGTTTCTTTTCGCTCACTTTGAAATTCTGGGTTTCAGTTTTCCTCTGTCTTGTGGGCATGCCTTTCCATGTGCCTCCCGGGCCATGGAGAATTTATTCTGTTCCTCATTCTCTTTATTAGATTGCATAATTTTTCCTTGCTCACATGCAAGTAAACGAGTTTTTGTCTACTTTGAGGAGGCAGGAGGGGCCAAAATAATTTCTAGATTCATGACTCTAAACTCCATCTATTTTTTTGCTCAAAATAATGTTTTAAAATATGGCCTTGAACTTTGTGACATCTCCCTTTTCCATTTCTCGAATCCTATTTCATCTGGGTTTTTTTGTCCTTCTTGTCCCAGTTCTGCTCAGTTAAGAAACTCCGTGCTGGAAAGGAACACTGGCTTGCCCCCCCACCACCACCAGTGACTGGGGTCTATAAAATTACCTCCCCGTTCAGCTACATTTTCCACTGAGTACCTCTTAGTGATATGGGGGTGCTCTGGTACTCAGGACCTTCGTACCCCAGGACCTGAAGAGCAGTCTCCTACTTGGCCTGCCTGAAGCCATTCTCCCTTCCTTCCAATCGAGATCATCTTATCCATGATGCCAGAGTAATCCTCCCAAAGCACAGGTCATGTCATGCCAAACATCTCCTCAAAGAGATCCTGTGACTCACCAGTATCTTATAAATATTCCTATTCTCTGGAAGTTTGAAACTTTCTGTGCTCTCTCCCCAGTTTATCTTCCCAACATTTACTCCTCCCCCTCCCCTACACCTAACCTGGGACACGGTCAAGTGGGACTCTTCACCATTTGACCAATATGTCTCTTTTTTCCCAGTTCTTTGTTAGAACCACTGCCTTAATGTGTACTGCCTTACCAGACCCCCAGCCCCAGTCCCAAAACTCCCTTGCGCATGAAATCCCTCAATCCCTTCCACTCCTATTCTTCCTCCCCCACACACTTCAACCAAAATGCCCTTCCCTTTTTGAGTGTCTTAATATTTTTGACACATTTGCCTTATAGAATTTAAATTTTACATATATGCATACGTGTGTACACACACAAACACACGCACACATCCTACTATATTTTAATTTCACTGTGAGAAGATTGTGTAGTTCTCTTGGTGTTACCCATAGCACCTAGCACAGACTTACAGAATAAATGCTCACTACTACTTGTTGAATAAATAAATGAACAGAATTCAGTCCTAAAGGTAATGTGACCATCCACAATTCATCCCTCTAGTCAGTGACTGAGACCAGATGATGCTAAAACAAGATTACATAATAGGTCCCAAGACCACTTTGTATAAATGATGCTATAATCATCATCATTATTATCATTGATAATTACTAATCTGGAGCTGCTTGCTGAATGAACATCAATGAACCATCTAACTTAGGTAACACAGCGACTGGTACTTAGAAGAATTTCTAGGCAAATATTCATTCAGATAGCGGCTCAACAAGTGATAATGAGATATAAAAATGAATACTAAATATTAATAATAGTTTCTTGATACTCTCATCTCTCAAAGCTTTGTATCTCTACCACTCTGTATATTTTGTTTTTATTTTGAGTTATATTTTCTTAAATATAGTTTATGTCAGACTCTATATAAGAGATACAGCATAAGTCTAGACTATCTTATCTTGTGCATGCTTTCTTTTTTATTTTTTTAGTACTACATATTGAGTGTTCTTTATAGGCTCACTGAGGCACTACACATGTCATATCCACATGTATTCCTATGGGTAGAAATACATCTGGTGCCTTCCTGATAGTAAGCTGTATGTTCAGAAAGAATCCCCACCCTCCAAAATGCTCTCCCACTTGCCATTCCTGGTCTTCTCTGCTTATTATAGATTTTTCACTTTGATGTTGAAAGCAGGAATCCTTATAAGTCATTTATCCCATGATGGGAATGAGTTTCAGGTTCCCTGCCCGTAGAATCAGAGTAGGGACCATGAGGTCACTGAACTATTACAGTGAGGAAAGGACAAGGATGTTTATGAGAACCAAGTACCATGGACACATTTTGCAGGTTTCATAATTTGGCCACAGGCCAGGCACTTCTTGGTTGTCTTCTAGTCATTTCTTCATTTTCCAGCTTCATCTGCAACACAGCTTGACATGATCCCTGTGCTTAAAGAAACTTTCTGGCCAGAAAATAGAACCTCAAAATTGATTTTATTGTCACTCTTTGAGCAAAAAAGAGGTCGTGCCTCCATGTAGAAAGTTGTATCATATTTACAGAATTAGTATGTGACGATGGAAACTGAAAAAAAAAATATTTATCTTGTGTTTTGTGGGTATTAAATGTAGAACACAGCATCAAACCATTTTTGAGAAAACCGTGAAGGACCTAAAAGTGCGATAGGTTGTTTGATCCTGCAATTTTAATCCACATTATTTCAAAATATTCAAGTTCACTCCTCTTTTCCCCTTGGGGATTGAAATTATTCTCAGAGATCTAGACTTTGTCATGTCTCTGAATACTAAATATCAATTAATGTCAAAAGAGGAAAGCCGTGTAGAATGTGAAAGAAGAGCAATCTTACACATCTGGTCACCTGTGCCAGACACAATGATTTGGGCTAAATGCTCATGGACCTGTTGAACTTTCTTAGCAATTTTCTTCTCAGTAACTTTCAGACACATTATGGTCTAACTCACTTGTTATCATACCTGGAGAACAAATGTGGTATAGGAAGGGTCTGATGTCACAGTACTGTCTTTAGGTCTGTGCCATGCTGAAACCACCCTGGCCTCTTTCATGGCCTCAGACATATTCAGAGCTCCACTACCTAGCAAATGGTTTTGGTTTCTTCATTTTGGAAACAGACAGGGCCAAGATGAGATTCCTGTTGAGCAAATATTCATTTCCTTCCCTAATTCCCCGTTTCCTGGGAGGAATATACTTCCTCAGCCCTCAGATGCTAAGGTTGGCCTTAGCCAACCTTGCTTTGGCCTCTTGGTAAGCAGAATTCAATGCCCTGCCTTCTTGATCTGGATTTGGCCACCCACAGGATTTGCTGTGGGATGTGAGCTAGCGTGACACAAGACTTGAAATAGGCTTGTATTTTGCCCTAGGGAGAACATATCTTGGGTAACTCCTGTTTAAGAACAATGAGGAATGTGAAACTGATCTTGATCTAACCTATAGTGTGAGGCCAGCTTAGTCAAATCGCAGTAGACCTAGTTAAGTGGGAAATAAGCGTTTATTGTGTGCTAGGAGCCTGGTTGCAGTGATGATTAGCTAAGGCCATCAGTAATGTACTAAAACCCTTATAACATTATGAACATCATTATCTACCGCAACAATGAACATTATCTACTGCAGTTTGGCTTCTCTGACTCCAGTCTTCATCACCTCCAAGCTATCTTGCCCAACTTCAATGTGCAGAATCTCGGAGCAGCAGAGGGCAAAGGAGAAACATGCAGTCCGCTGAGCAGGGAGCCCTACGCAGACTGGATCCTAAAATGCTGAGATCATGACCTAAGCTGAAGGCAGATGCTCAACCAACTGAGCCACCCAGGTAGGTTTTGGATATCTTTGTGATTAAAAGCTAGTATGTAAGCTGTGTCTCCTGAAAACTACTATCCCTCAAATGATAAAAAAAAAAAAAAAAAAAAAACTCCTTGATAAAAGGATCTATAATCATATGTATATGTATTTAGGAGACTCAGGGTTGAAAAAATATTAAGTTTTTGTTCTGCGGTGGTTTTGTTGTTGTTGTGTTTTACTGCAGAAATTCTCAGAGACTTTATTGTATAAATGTGCATTATGCTTCTTCAAGCAGGAAGCCCGAGAAACATCATTTTTTTTTAAACTTATTGACCTTGGAACTCTTGTATTTCCCAGGAACACAAATTAACATCTCAAGGGTCACCATTTGGAAAACAGTAGTCCACAGGATAAAGCAAAAACCTGGCATGACATTAAAGATCCTACACAGGATCCAAACATACATTTTTATCATAATTTTATAATATCTTATGTTTTAAACTATAAAAACACTATAATCTCAATGAACATTTTAAAAATACAGAAAAATAAAATAAAATAATTTAAAAACTATACATAGCCCCATCCTCCAGATATAACAAGTATTTGATTTCTATTTTATTTACTTCCTGTCTTTTTGTTATAAATATTTTATCTGCTTGTGATCATGTGGCACACTAAAATTATAAATATAGACTTTATGTTTATATTCATAAGAAGATACATTACAAACAAAATAATATTAATATTTCATTTTTCTTCTTACTATGTTCTATTTCAAGCAAATAAAATTGTACCTACTATTTCAATAAATAAAATGTATCTACCTACTGCATCAGCTTTGCGAGACATTAACATCTTCATATTCATGCCTCAGATTTTTATGTTTTCTTAAGAAGAAAGAAAAAAATACTGCAGAATGGCCAATGTCCCTTGTGGGTCCCCTCCCCAATTTTACATCCTTTCCCCTCCTCCCCAAAGATAACCACCACCTTGAATTTATTGTTTCCTGGTATACTTTTATAATTTGATTATATATGTTATATCCATAAACAAAAGGGTTTTATGTTTTTAAACCTATAAAATTGAGATTGTGCTATAAATATTCCTTTGCGACTTACATTTCCTCTCTCGATATTATATTTCTCAGGCTTATTCCATATTGTGTTCTTTGTAGCTCATGTTCAATTATTTTAATTACAATGTAGAATATGCCACAGATTTTTTTTATCCATTTTGTTTCCTTCTGATGGATTTTGTATCCACATTTTTGTCATTACAAGCAATGCTGTAATAAACTAAAAGTGTAATTGCTGGATATGTACATTGTTAACTTTCCTAGATGCCATCACATTAACCTCTAAAAGCTTGTGTTTATTTATATTTTCACAGTAGGGCGAAAGAGTTCCATACCACACCCTCACCACCAAAAGTGTGGCTAAACTTTTAAATGATTGACCATTCTGATAGGTATGAAGATACATACTGAGGTTTTATTTTGAATCTCCCTGATTAATTCTGAGGCAGAATATTTTTCCATGTTTCCTGGTCACTCAGGTGTCTGCTTATGTGAGATGCCTGTTTATATCCTTTGAATATTGTGGTATTTAAATTCAATTCCCTCCTAATTACAGCAGTAAAATATGCTTCCTTGTGAAATCTTACAGCAAACTGCAAGGAAAAAAAAAGCATGAAATCACCTCAAATCCTACCATTTGCTGGCTATTATTAACATTTAGCTGCATTTTTCTTGTAGTGTTTTAATACACTTAAATGTTTTATACAGTTAAAGTGAGGAACAGCTGGGAAGAAGGCCGTGGTGACAGAATTTTCCACTGGGTTGTTTACAATCTTTTCCAGATAAATCCCAAGAAAAATAGTCATTCAATATGTGTTTGAAAAATAAAGAACACGGTCATTCAAGATTTCTGGCCAGAATATAGATATTCATTTTACTTTTGTGTAGAACAAAGACAAATCTTTTGTTTAGTCATTTTCTGGGCTTTCTTTTTTTTTTTTTTTTTAATTTTTTAAATTTAATTTTCTTTCATTTATTTATTTATTTATTTGTTTGTTTGTTTGTTTTTATTTCTTTTCAGCGTAACAGAATTCATTGTTTATGCACCACACCCAGTGCTCCACGCAACACGTGCCCTCCATAATACCCACCACCTGGCTCCCCCAACCTCTCCCCCGCCCCCTTCAAAACCCTCAGGTTGTTTTTCAGAATCCATAGTCTCTCATGGTTCATCTCCCCTTCCAATTTCTGGGCTTTCTTACCCAGTGTTGCTCAGAGGTCATCCATTGTCAACAAGCACTTGTAGAGGAGAATATCGTGAATACCGTAATGGTTTCACCTGAAAGGGAGTACAGCCAACTAAACAATACAGCTCACAAGTTACATCTGCTGCCAAGAAAGTGGAAAAAGCAAGAGTGCAGAGAGGAATGCCACAAGGCTAAGCTAAGCCCCGTAATGCCTTCAGGCTTCGATTTACAAAATCCAATTTATTACTGATTTTAGAATGCAAAGTGTGACTTAATCTACACAATGTCTAGAACTCTCTTCTTGCTCATTTTCCTTTTTTTTTTTAATCTCCTGCATGGTTTTAGTATATTTTTAAATGATATTTTTAAATAGAAGGATCACATCAATGAGCACTTTCCGAGCCTTTGAATAATGGTGAAGGTCTTTCTGTGGCTGTCACATGTGAAAGACAGTCAGGATGCTTTTAAAATTCTTGAGTTACAAACTATCCATCGAAAAGCACTAAGATTTTTCTCAAATTCTGACATTTGCTATTACAGAAAGGTTAAGGTCAATCTTTGTAGGCAACATTTTTCTTTCTGCCTGGGCAAATGTAGGATTTATTTTTATTCTTCTAATTCAAACATTTTGGCCAGTCATGTTCAAGTGTGGTTCTCTTTTCTTTGATTCTGTCCAGCATACCATGAATCCTCCTATTCTTGATACCTGTCTTCAGAGTACTGGGAAAAGCTGCTTTTTACTTAACATATGTTTTTTGTTTTGTTTTGCTTTGTTTTGTTTTTACTGCTTCATCTCCAGTTGTGCTTGTTCCCTCCTCTTTAACACCTAATGTTGTTCAGTTTCATCTGCAGTCTCTGCTTTATAGAGTCACAACCTTCTCCTTCATCATTTTCATCATTTTAATCCTTTTTCCTCTGCATTTTCTAAGAGTTCTAGAGCTTGCTCAATGAGTCACTGATGTCATTTTCTATAATGTCTAAGCTATTCTTTTTTTTTTTTTTGGTATAGTTGATACAATGTTACATCAGTTTCAGGTGTTCAACATAATGATATGAGAAACTTATACATTAGCCTATGTTCACCCACCACCGCAAGTATAGCTCACATCTGTCCCAAAGCATTGCTTTTACAATATCATTGACTATATTCCTTATGCTGTAATTTTCTTACTATGACTTACTCGTTCCATAACTGGATGCCTATGCCTCCCACTCCCCTTCATGCATGCTGCCCATCCCTTCCACTACCCCCCTCACAACCATCTGTTTGTTCTCTGTATTTATAAGTCTGATTCTGCTTTTTGATCATTTGTTTTATTTTCCACTTATGAGTGGAATCATGGTATTGTCTTTCTCAGTCAGACTTATTTCACTTAGCATGCCTTCTAGGTTCATTCAAGTTGTCTCAAATGGCAAGGTCTCATGCTTTTTTATGGTTGAGTAATACTCCATTGTGTGTGTGTGTGTGTGTCTGTGTGTCTGTGTGTCTGTGCGAGCGCGCGCACATGCTCATGCATACACACACATATACCACATCTTTCTTTTTTTTTTTTTTTAAAGATTTTATGTATTCATCAGAGAGAGAGGGAGAGGGAGAGCGAGCGAGCACAGGCAGACAGAATGGCAGGCAAAGGCAGAGGGAGAAGCAGGGTCCCTGCCGAGCAAGGAGCCCGATGTGGGACTCGATCCCAGGACGCTGGGATCATGACCTGAGCTGAAGGCAGTTGCTTAACCAACTGAGCCACCTAGGCGTCCCTATACCACATCTTTCTTAAGCATTCGTCTATTGATGGACACTCAGGTTGTTTCCATATCTAGACTATTGTAATGCTGCAATAAACATAGGGGTGGATGTATCTTTCCAGATTAGTGGGTTTGGGTTTTTTGTTTTTTTCTTTTTAAGATTTTGTATATTTATTTGAGAGAGGATTGAGAGAGAATGGGCAGGAGGAAGGCACAGAGGTAGAAGAAGAAACAGACTCTCTGCTGAGCAGGTAGCCTCATGCAGAGCTGGATCCCAGAACTCTGAGATCATGACCTGAGCTGATGGCAGAAGCTTACTTAACCAACTGAGCCACCAGGTACCCCTCAAATTAGTGTTTTCATTTTCTTTGGCTAAACACTCAATAGTCAAATTACTGGATCATATGGTATTTCTATTTTAAAATTTTTTTCTATTTTAATTTTAATTCCATTCTATTTTCCACAGTGGCTATACCAATTTACATTCTCAAAACTGTACAAGTTCTTTTTTCTCCACATCTTTGTTAACACTTGTTAGTTCTTGTCTTTTTGATTTTAGCCATTGTAACAAGTATAAAGTGACTATCTCCTGTGCTTTTAATTTGCATTTCCCTGATGATTAGTGACATTGAGTATCTTTTCATGTATCTGCCATCTGTATTTCTTCTTTGGGAAAATGTCTATTCAGGTCCTCTGCTTATTTTTTAACCAGATTGATATTTTTGGTGTTGAGTTGTATGAGTTCTTTATACAGTGTGGATATTAACCCTTATTGGACATAGCATTTGCAAATATCTTCTCCCATTAGTAGGTTGTCTTTTTGTTTTGTTAATGGTTTCCTTTGCTTTGCAAAGTTTTTAATTTTGATGTAGTCCCAATAGTTTGTTTTTGCTTTTATCTCCCTTGCCTTAGAAAAATACGTGGAAAAATGTTGCTATGACCAATATCAGAGAAATTACTGCCTGTGTTCTCTCCTAGGATTTTTATGGTTTCAAGTGCCACATTTAGGTCTTTCATCCATTTTGAGTTTCATTCTTTTACATGTACCTGTGCAGTATTCCCAAACCATTTACTGAAGAAACTGTCTTTTATCCATTTTAAATTATTGCCTTCTTTGTCATAGATTAATTGACATATAACTGTAGGTTTATTTCTGGGCTCTCCATTTTGTTCCACTAATCTATGTGTCCATTTTTGTATCAGTGCCATATTATTCTTTACTGCTATTCAATTTTATCCTACAGTTTAGTTTTTAATGTTCTAAAAATCCTTTCTTCACTCAGAAATCTTCATTTTTATCTTATCCAATGTCTCTCATTATGACTTTCTAATACTGTTTCATGGGGACAAGATGTCTTGAATTCCACTACTGATGATCAAATTTTCTAAAATTCTCTTCTGTTCACTATAACAAATCATCCTCTGAGGTATGCTCCTCTTCTAAGTCTTTAGACTAATGCTCTCTTCCCTTGTGAAGCATGGTTATCAATATTTCCCCATAGTTTATTTTGCTTTTCTGTTTATTTTTCCATCAGCAAGGAAAGTTCTTTATCAATTTTTCCCCAATAGACAAAAAAAATGTGAATTTTCCTCAATTCCTTTCTTTGGGAACTTGGGTGTAAACTGAATACCCATCTTATACCTCAGCTGACATACTCATTGGAAGGTATAGCTTCTAGTATTAACTGCCAGAGTCCAGTAGTCCTTCCCCCCCATTTTACCTATAATGACTCTGCTACCTAATAGGAAAGTTCTCCTCTCCCCCACTGCGTGATATTCTGACTCTCTAACTATATTCACTATTTTAAAGACTGAACTTCTTGTCCAGGTCTTCAAGTAGAAGAAAGAGTACATAATGAGAACCCATGTCAGAAATTCCATTTTTATTATTTTGATGCTCAAGTCCCTGCAGATCACTGAAATGTCTTCTAAGTGTTTGCTTTGATATTTTTTTTAAATGAAATTTTACTTAGCATGAAATTTTAAGTACATATGTACTGAATTAAAGACTGTGCCATCAAATAATAGGTAGAAAAGTTCTGTTATTCAGACTGATGGTCCCTGGCTTCATCTTGGGCCCTCCTTCCAAAAGGTCATGCCTAATTCCCTAGAAATTAATTTACTTTTACTTTTTGTTTATAAAGTAATAATATTTTAATAATTATTTTTCAGTATTGTGCAGAAGTATCAGTTCTATGTCTCTCAACCAGATCTTAAATATTCCTGGCCTATGCATGAGGGCATAAGATGTGGCAATCTTATGCTGGCTTTGTACCTCAAAATCTGTTTTCAGTGGAATCTAATGAATCTGAAGTCAAGAACCAACGACTCCACTCACCTAGCTATATAATCCTGGACAAATCACTTAGTTTTTCTAAGCCTCAATTTCCTAATATATCATAATTTTTTGGATAATTTAATGGGGTAATATATGTAAGACTCATAGAAAATATTTAATAAATAATGTATTGTGTTAATACTATGGTTATAGTTGTATAAATTGTTATTATTATCATTAACAATCAGCATTCTTTGGTTGCAATCAATCAATTGCACTTTGGCTGATTTAAGCCAGAGGAAATATGTTGAAAATATTCTAGGAAATAAGAAAGCTGACAGGTAAGTTGGAGACCAAATTTAAAGAGACAAGAGAAATGGCAACCTGAAAATGTGGAATCAAAGACTGTAAAAATTAAAGGAATGAACTCACAGAAGTGAAAATGTGGAATCAAAGACTGTAAAAATTAAAGGAATGAACTCACAGAAGGAAGAGTCTAGCTGCCCTCCAGGTTATTAACTTCTGGTCATGTACTTTCTGTTTGTTACTCTGTTCAAGATTCAAACTTCAGGGAGTGAGTGTCCAGTAGGCTTTAGATCACAAGCTTAGTCCTTTTATCAGTGGGAGCGAGGGTCCTGATTAGGATTCCACCATATGGAACCCTGAAGGAAAGAGGTAAATGTCCCACAAAAACCAAGGTACTGGTAAGGAGAAATGGACCCTGGGGAACCAAACTCCCATGAATGTCCATCAAATGAAAATTAGCCTGTATCTTCAGATTTCATTCATATGACCATATATCTTGCTATTTAATTTCTTCCCACATCTTAATTAGCTGTCTTTTGTTGGCTTTGTACCTCAGAATCTGTTTTCAGTGGAATCTAATGAATCTGAAGTCAAGAACCAACGACTCCACTCACCTAGCTATATAATCCTGGACAAATCACTTAGTTTTTCTTTTCTTTTCTTTTTTTTTTTACTGTTGACCCAAACACTTTAATTTTACAACTTTCATGTACAATATGATGTCCATAAACAGTTGGAATTCTCACCTGGCTCCTGTTTGCAGAGAGCTCAGTCTTCATCATCAGGGAGGATACCCAGTTTTTCATCTGGATATGCAAAGTGAAGGATCTGGGAAGGATCTGGATATGCAAAGTGACCCAGCACAGCATCTGAGTCATGCCAAAAACGCCAGAGAATCCAGAACCACATGGTCCCACTGAATATCTCGGCCTGGATCACCTGGGACTTGGTGAGCTGGGGAAACTGTCTATACCGCGGCTCGATATGCACACCACCACCGGCATGACGAACTCCACTGCCTCCAGCCTCCCGCGAGCCAGGGGCTCTGAACAACCGGCCTCCAGAGCGAAGTAAAGGCGCCAGGCGCGTCAGAGCCGACATGCCAGCCCGCATCCCGAGAGCACTGTTCAGGCCGCACCGCCTCTACGTCACTTCCCCTCACTTAGTTTTTCTAAGCCTCAATTTCGTAATCTATCATAATTTTTTGGATAATTTAATGGGATAATATATGTAAGACTCATAGAAAATATTTAATAAATAATGTATTGTGTTAATACTATGGTTATAGTTGTATAAATTGCTATTATTATCATTAACAATTGACTAATTCATATTGACCTGTTATTCTCCATCTCAACCTAAACAGGACTTCTAAATTAATCCTCTGGTATCAGCAACCCTCAACAATGGGAAGAGAGAATCTCAATAACCTTTCCCCAAACATACAAACCTCATCCCCAGTGAATAATAAGCCAAATCAGCCCCTGACTGGTTTAAAAGTCAAGGCATCCTTTAGGGACTTTTAGTCCCCTTCAAGAAATCAAACAATTGAATACAGTCAAAGCAATTGTGGATAAACCACCCAGTTACCTGTTTAAAGGACCCTTAATGAATATTTATTCCTAAGATAAGGGAAGGAAGCAGAAAATTAATGTTTGTACTTGAAATATCCATTGACACATTATAGTGTTGTTCACATTTTGTTTGTCATAAGCACAGGAAACATGCAAGACTAATTCTAAATATCAATGGAAAAATGCAATTAAAATTATCCAATTGAAAAAACAGGTGGACTTTTCTAAAGTGCACATGAAATGGAACATTTCCTAGACGAGATCATATGTTAGCCACAAAACATCACTCCATAGAATCAAGAATACCTTTTGACCATAAGGATATGAATCTAGAATCAATACCAGGAGAAATCTGGAAAATCACAAATATGTGGAAATTAAACACTGTTATCTTTAATAACAAAAAGATCAAAGAATAAATCAAAGGGAAAATGAAAAAATATCTTGATATAAAACACAAGGGAGACATAACGTACTAAAACTTATAGGATGCAGCAAAAGCAGTTTCAAGAGGAAATCTTACAGCTATAAACACGTAAACTAAGAGAAAAGAAAGATCTCAAAGAAACAACCTACCATTATGCCACAAGGGATTAGAAAAAGAACAAGCTAACAAATTTAGCAGAAGGAAAGAAATAATAAGGATGAGAGCAGAAATAAATAGAGAATAGGAAAGCAATAGAAAAGATAAACAAAACTAAGAGTTGGTCCTTTGAAAAGATAAACAACATTGAAAAACCTTTAACTAAACTAAGAGAAAAAAGACTAAGATGAATAAAATTATAAATGACATAGAAGACATTATAAATAACACCACATAAATACAAAGGATCATAAGAGACTACTAGGAAAAATCATATGCCTACAAATTGGACAACCTAAAAAAATGGATAAATACTTGGAAACTTACAAACACAAAGTCTGAAACATGAAGAAATAGAAAATCTGAACAGACCAAAAAGGAGTAAAGAGATGGAATTAGTAATTAAAAAAAAAAATCCTCCCAAAGAAATGTTCAGAACTGGATGGTTTCACTGGTCAATTCTACCAAACATTTAAAAGAGAATTAAAACCAATCCTTTCTGAATCCTTCTCTAAAACTGAAGAAGAAAAACTCTCAAAGTCATTTTTATGAGGATAGCATTGTCCTGAAAACACAGCCAATAACGAAACTATAAGAAAATTACAGGCTAATATTCTTGATGAATATAGTTGCAAATATTCCCAGCAAAATATTAGTAAACCAAATTCGACAGCACATTGAAAATATTACACACTTTGATCAAGTGGGATCCCTAGGATGCAAGGTTGCATCAACATATGTGAATCAATAAATGTGATACACCACATTAGTATTATGAAAGATTAAAATTATATGATCATCTCATTAGATGCAGAAAAAATATTTGACAAAATTCAACATAATTTCATGATAAACACTGTGAACAAAATTGGGTACAGAAGACTGAAGCCCACAGTTAACATCATATTCATTGGTGAAACATTGAAAGCTTTTCAATACCAAGAACAAGACAAGGGTGCCACCCTTAGTTCTCTTATTTAACTAATACTATTTATAGTATTAGAAATCCTAGCCAGAGGGGGCCTGGATGGCTCAGTCAGTTAAGCATCAGCCTTTGGCTCATGATCCCTGGATCCTAGGATCAAGCCCCACACTGGGTCCCCAGCTGTGCAGGGAGAAGCTCCCTACTTCTCCCTCTCCTGTTCCCCCTCTCTCTTTCAAATAAATAAATAAAAGTCTTTAAAAAAAAAAAAAAAAAGGAAAGAAAGAAATTGTAGCCACAGCAATCCGTCAAGAAAAAGAAATAAAAGGCATCCAAATGAACAAGGAAGAAGTAAAATTATATGTTTGCAGATGATGCAGATCTTATATATTGAAAATCCTACAGACTTTACCAAAAAAACTTTAGAACTAATTTAAAAATTCAGGAAAGTTACAGAATACACAATCAGCATACAAAAATATGCTGTATTTCTGTATACTAACAAGATTTCCAAAAAAGAAATAAAGAATGCAATGTCATTTACAATAGCATCAAAAGCAATAAATACCTAAGAATAAATTTAACCAAAAAGATGAAAAATCTGTACACTGAAGACTATAAGACATTAGTGAAAGAAATTAAAGAAGACAAAAATAAAGAAAAAAAAATTTCCCATACTCAGGAATCAGAAGAATGAATATTCTTAAATGTCCATACCACCCAAAGCCATCTATAGATTCAGTGCAATTCCTATCAAGACTTCAATAGTTTTGGGGGCGCCTGGGTGGCTCAGTGGGTTAAAGCCTCTGCCTTCGGCTCAGGTCATGATCTCAGGGTCCTGGGATCGAGCCCCACATCAGGCTCTCTGCTCGGCGGGGAACCTGCTTCCCCCCCTCTCTCTCTGCCTGCCTCTCTGCCTACTTGTGATCTCTGTCGAATAAATAAATAAAAATCTTAAAAAAAAAAAAAAGACTTCAATAGTTTTGTTTTTTTACAGAAATTTTAAAAAAACTTAAAGTTCATATGGAATCATGAAAGACCCTAAATAACCAAAGCAATCTTGAGAAAGAAGAATAAAGCTGCATGCATCACACATCCTGATTTCGACCACTGTTACAAAGTTATAACAATTAAAACAGTATGGTACTGGCATAAAAGAAGACACATAGACAAATGGAATAGAACCAAGAGTCCAGAAATAAATCCATGCATATACAGTCAAATAATATTTGAAAAGGGAAGCACATTTTTTTTTCAAGAGGGAAAAATAGTTTCTTCAATAAATGGTATACTAAGAAAATAGAATATTCACATGCAAAAAAAAAGAAAAGAAAAGAAATTGAGCCCTTATCTTACACTACTCACCAAGATTAACTCAAAATCGATTAATGACTAAAACATAAGACTTAAAATTCCTAGAAGAAAACATAAGGAAAAGCTCTTTGACATCGGTCTCGGCAATAAATTTTTTGGATATGACACCAAAAGCACAAACAACAAATGCAAAAATAAACAAGTGGAATCAAATCAAACTAAAAAACTTCTACACAGAAAAAGAAACAATCAACAAAACAAGAAGGCAACCTAAGGAATGAAATTAAATATTTACAAAGCAAATATCCAGTCAACAGTTAATACTCAAAATATACAAGGAGCTCATACAACTCAATAACAAAAAGATCAAATAATTCAATTAATTTGACAAATGGACAAAGAACTCGAACAGATATTTTTCCAATATATAAATGGCCAACAGATACATGCAAAAAGTGCTTAATCTCGCTAATCATCAGAGAAAAGCAAATCAAAACCACAATGAGATATCACCTCCAAACTGTAGAATAACTTCTATCAAAACAAAAACAAAAACAAGACAAAATAACTGCTGGAAAGGTTGTAGAGAAAAGGGACTTCTTGTGAACTACTGGTGGTAACATAAGTCAGTTTAACCACTATGGAAAAACCACTTATTTTCCTTAGAAAATAAGAAATAAACTACCATATGATTCAGAAATTCCATTTCTGAGTCAAGTGGTCAAGTGTATACCCATTGACTTTGAAAACTGTCTGTACCATTTGGGAGGTTGCCCATTGAATTCTTAACTATGGGTGTCACTTGTATAAAGGTCAGCCTCATTCAGAGACTTATTTCCAAGGAAGGGGATTACAAAGTTCTCCTTTTCAAACTTTAATATACACATGAATCACCCATTGATATTGCTAAGATGGAGATTCATTAAGTCTGGGTTGGGGCCAGAGATTTTGCATTTCTAAAAAGGTCCAATATGATGTTGAGGCTGCTATCCACAGATCAGAGTTTGAAATAGCAAAGCTAAAAGAGTATAAACAATGATTCCAACACAAATTTCTAAGCATAACTAGAAAAATTCTCCTGATTTTATTCTCATGACTTCTTATAATATAACCTTACTCACAAATACTGAAAGGTCAATGCGTATCTACTGTCTTGGAAGATTTTCCATAGGCCCTAAAAAAAGCAGGAAGCTAATAATCCAGGATAATTGTATCTTTGGTTCATACAGGCATCACCGCAGAGCATGTTTAAAATGCGGTTTCTGTGCATTGCTACCACTCAAGAATTTGGCTTTATGATGCCTGAAATTTGCATTTTATTTATTTTTTAAAATATTTTATTCATTTATATGACAGAGAGAGAGAGCACAAGCAGATGGAGCAGCAGTGGGAGTGGGAGAAGCCGGCTCCCCACTGAGCAGGGAGCCTGATGCAGGGCTTGATCCTAGGATTCTGGGATCATAACCTGAGCCAAAGGCAGCCTCTTAACTGGCTGAGCCACCCAAGCGCCCCTGAAATTTACATTTTAATATGCAGCCCAGGTCATTCTAATGAAGATGGCACATGGACAAACCTTTGAGAAATACTAAGTGATTTTGTTGGTGTTGTTACCTGATGTAGTATAGTTAGGGTAGAGACTATGCTACTACAACAAAAATACCCCCAAACACATGGCTTCAATAATATAGATGGCAGTATCTCCTTCATCTGCCGATCCAAAGCATAGTTCCCAGCTGACCTGGTGGCTCTGTGCCATAACGCAAGCATGGCCCAGATGCCTACTATCTTGTTGCTCTGACATCTCTTAGGATGTTGTCTCTGTCTGCATTTTCAAATATGAGCCACTACCACATCTGTAGTTCAGCCCACAGGAAGGAAAAAAAAAAAAAAAAAAAACTAAAGAGCAAGCTATTTTCTTTTTTCCCCTAGTTGTTTGGTTTATACTTTATTGACGTATACGCTATATACATCAAACTGCACATATTTAAAGTACACAATTTGAAAAGCCTTGTCACATTTGTAACAACCAAAATGTTCAGACACAGGTGGGTGAATACACCACTTCTTCTAAGCAATGGATGCATATGGTACATACAGTGATCTTAGTCAAAAGTCCGCAGCCAAGCTACAAAGGAGGCTGGATAACATTGTCTCAAACTGGGTACCATATGCAAAGCTGTATCTCTAGTTCTACAGAGGAGAGAACACTTTGTGGGACAGCCAGAAACCCACATTTCCTGGAAAACCTATATGCCTTAAAACTCAGGGCAGGTATCTCCTTCAGGAGGCCTCTTCTGATCCCCAGACCTGAATTAAGTTTCTCTTCTATGCTTACTGAAACCCACTACTCACGAACCTCACTATACCTAGGATGTCAAGTTATCAAAATGACTTTGTGTCTTCATCTATATTGTTCCCTTTTGGCATGTGACTAGTTGCTCTCTGTCAACAAATGACAAAATTGAATTAACCTGGTATGAAGATTGATAATGACTGACCCTTCCTTTTTAATATCAATAATACCAATCTTTTATTTAACAAGTGCCCACTATATGCCAAAACACCATTCAAGGCCCCATAAAAATATTACGTCTTCCCTTCTTCACAAAAATTCTGTGAAGTAGTTATTACTATCCCTACTTTATTTATAAGGAAACCAAGTCTTGTAGGAGTTACAAAGCTTGTCCCAGTTTCAGAGCTAATGAGAACCAGAAGCAGAATTTAACTTACCTGTCCCATCCAAAGCCTACTCTATTTCTACCTGAACATGCCTCTTCTCCATTGTCATTAATATGATAATCAATCGCCCTAAAAATGCACACCACCCATATTTTAAAGGTATTTTAAAGCATGATTCTATATGTTATTACTGGCCCTGGAAGGAAAAGTTTCTTAGTCTCCTTTTCCATCTGCGAGCCATAAAAAATTATCTGTAAGGTACTGCTCATAGAAACTGAGAGCTAACTTGATATAAAACCAAAAATCTCAATGTCTTAAAAGAACACAAACTAGAACTCAAGATCTCCTTTATAGCCTAGTTCACCGATGGGAAAGTGGAGACACAAAGACAGGAAATGATTGCTGGAGTCAAATAAGGCACTGGCTCAGCGGGGCTCGGGCTTCCTGATCCAGGGAGGCAACATGTGTTTGGAAAGAGTATGGACCATGTGGCCGAACAATGGAAGATTCAAATACTGATGCTGCCATTTGAGTATGGGACCTCAGACAAGTTTCCTAACTTCTTTAAAGCAGTTTCCTCATTTGTAAATGAAATAAAGATACCTACCTCCTTTGTAGATGTATTGTGACTAGTAGAGATGAATTATGGAATTCACATATGAATTATGTAATCCACATAGGGCCTGACAGAGTGAGTGCTAATTAAATGTTAGTTCTCTCTTTCCATCACAGGCTAGCCTTTTCCTAGGACACATATTGCCTTCTACAAGGGCAATGGTCTTTTACCCTTCTTGACACCCACATAAATTTCACATTGTAGAAATCTAGAGCTGAGTGCACATGAAGCAGAGTCCATTCTAAAAGGTTTTTTTTTTTTATTTAAAGAAATAAAAAGTAAAAAGTGCTGAGCCAATATTTCTACTATTCAATCATTAAATATTAATCGATGTCAATGCATTTGAGGGAGCCTTTAGCTGTGACAGGTGAGCTGAAAGTAGAAATTCTGATTTAACGAGGCCTCCTGGCCACTTTGGCAAAATGTCAGGGTGCAGGGTGTGGTGGAGAATAATTAACTGATAAACAACCTTCCAAAAAAGATCAGTAACTATTAACTTGAGGACAAAGACAAGACTTCTCTTATCTTCTCCAAAGTGTTTTTTCTCATGGGATCTCTCAGTCCTTTCTGAACCAACCCTGATTCAGTACCCCTAAGTCAGAATGCCCTTAACTGTTTTGTTTAGACTGGGCTATGAAATGATTAGGCTGTTGAAATGATGAATCAGGAGCACTGCAGGATTTTTCACAGTCTCTCTGAACAATGCCCCATATCACATTTACACTGACAGGCTGTATTTTTATATTTGACATGTGAGAGGAACATGGAAAATAACACACTGACAGCACCTTAGATACCAGTCATACATCTTCCTAACACAGATTGATGGGTGGAAAGGAATATTATTTAGTGAGCCCTTCTTAAGCTCTCCAAGGAAAATATATAGATCCACCAGTGGATTGACTTGAAACTCATATTAACAATCCTTACGAGCAAGAAACAGAAAAACAACCACCATCCATTTCTGCACCAGCAAACAGATCAGAGAAATTAACAGAAACCAATCCTGTACCTGTACATTTCTCACTGATGGGTCAGGCTTTGCCCCTCTCCAACCCAGCAATCTGAGTCAGTGGAATTTCTCCATTGAGGCACATCAGTCTTTCCAATTTCAAACCAAAGGTGAAAGATAAGCTGGTAGGAAAATTTAAGCCACAGCTTTAGCTGCTCAGGGAACCAAGCTGCTCAGGGAACCAACTGTTCTGAAAACAGAAAACAAAACAAAACAAAACAAAAACCTGAGAAGGAGTAGCCTAAGCTAACCACATGCCTATGGAGAGACCTAAAGAACCATGTGGGATTATGGCTGCCATATATTAGGAGACATATATTAAGAGACACAGAAGAGAAGGAAAAGGGGAAAAAAATGTCCCTTATAATGGATGCTGTAATCTCCCTCCAGGAAGGCATGATTTATTACCACAATTGCTGGGAATGCTGCTGGTGACCACTGTCTCAGCTGCTGGCCCTCTTCAGAGGTCCTTCTGCTAAAGAGAGCTCCCACCAAATAGTATGTTGTCTCATGGAGCTGCTTGCATCCACTGACTGGTCAATACAGAAGTATAAGGGCCTAACCTCTTATTGCCTAAAGGAACAACTATGGAAGGTTGTCCCAGCTTCAGAGCCCCATGAGTTAGCTAAGACCTGCTTTGAGACTCCATCACACTCTAAGCCCAATCCTGCTTCCTTCCATTTGCTTATGCAGGTGTCAATCCCATAAGCATTTCATAATTCACTGCTAGCTAATCTTCGTCTCAGAGTCTGTTTCCAGGAATACCCAATACTCTCTTCATTTCCCACTTCCATAATGTACCATGTAGCTCAAATATCCCAATGAATAAAATCTTATAATACTTTCAGAAATGTATATATATAATCAGCCAAATCACTTCAACCCACATCATAGTCATTCTAATTCTCAAGATGGAAAATAAAAACAGAGAAAGATAAGCACCATCTTTGGAAGGACCTACCACTCTAAGTTTCAAGCTCACTCTTTAGTCTAACATGGGCTTTTGTTTCTTTCTTTGTTTTTCATTATATGCTTAAACTAAGGCAAAAGCAGGTAAAGAAAAACTCCTAGGAATTCTAGTACCAAAACAGAAATAGGTGAGAGAAATATTTTTCCTGTTGTAGATGATCCTAAAAAGTCATTAGGGATGCCTGAGTGACTCAGTCATTTGAGCATCCAGCTTTTGATTTCGGTTCAAATTATGATCTCAGGTCCTGAAATTGAGCCCAGTGTCAGGCTCTGGGCTCCGGATGGAGTCTTCCTGAGAGTCTCTCTTCCTCTCCCTCTGCCCCTCCCCACACCACCAGGCCACCTCTCTGAAATAAACAAATTATTTAAAAAGCCAAGAACCTGGGATCTGGATCACTGATTCTTAGGATCACAGAGTATCTGGCACTCTTATTTCTGATGGAAAACAATGGGATATGAAGACTTTCAACTAGCAGTTTACTGGCAGAAGGAACCAGAGATGTATTTAGCATCTCACAGTAAGATTTTGGCATTCAGCTCTTAAGAGTATCAAGTCGTTGGCTGCCTGTGGCTTCATCTACTTTCCCTAGCTTTTTTCTTCTCTGTTCTCCATTTGCTTCCTCTGCTTTTGCTTCCTCCTCTTTGGTTCTTTTTCCCATTTCCTCTCTTTCCCACTTCATTGGACATTTTTTATTGACTGGAGCTTCAATGGTGGTTGCATCACACAGATTGCTTTTTCCACAGTAAAGCCCTGATTTGGAAGGGAGAAAGAAGAATTTTTCATCTCTGTGTGCAAATGTAATTCAAATATGGTGAACTAATTTATTCTGTAAAACTTAATTAAAACCAATAAAAAAAGGAGACAGCTCTGGAGGGAGCAGTAACTCCCTTGGCAGGATCTGGGTGAGATGCATTCAGTTGGGACTTTTTAAATCTTAGCATTTGATTTGGCCCCATGATTTTCAGAGAACTAGGTTTGGTTTTATATGCTACTAAAATGCTTTTAAGTATTTAATGGTTTACTCCAATTGGGGAAAGTTTTGTTAGGTTTTCTCTAAAGTTTCCCACAGGAAAGCCTTGGTTTTTTATTTGTGACTGGAATATTTTGTGGCTTTAGAAATTACCAGGAAAATTTTAAAAAATGCTACTTTTGAAGTTTTCCAGATGCACACAAGTATATTTTCATTTATCTTACATCACATCCCTCATTTTGAAGTGATTTTTGTCTGAAAGTATGAATAAACAAGGTCAGAGTAGAACTTGCAGGAATAGTGACTTCATGCTGAGATCCCCATTACACTTTAAGCTTCTTGATTGTAGAACTGTGTCTTAAACACTATTTCAATGCTTCACACCAAACAGAGAAATAAAGTGCACACTGATGGATGGATGGAGGGACGGAGGGATGGAGGGACGGAGGGGGGAAGGGAAGGAGGCCTAAATACATCAATCCATGAATCCTAGAGTGTTGGGATACATCTGCCTGTATTCTTCCTGCTGGAATTGGAGTTAAAGGGAGACGTGAGAGCTGCTCCACTACTTGTATGTAAGAGTAGAGGACTACTCTAAGAGGAGGACTACTAAGCATGGCATTGCAACAAAATCTCATACCCAGCACCAAATTTTGTCAAGGTAGGTACTCAATAAATATTGGATAAATAGGATTTTCACCCCATGTCGATCAAAGTTTGCCTCAAGAACACTGCAAGAGGAGTGCCAACGGTGATTATTTCCAGTATTTTATTATGAAAATTTCCAACATGTAAAAAAATTTGAATAATTTTTCACAGAACACCCTTATACCTATGACCTGATTATAAGCATTAACAACTTACTCTACTTATTTACCACATAACTCTCTATCTAGCCATCCTTATATTCATATTATTTTAGGGGGCTGAGTACAATATATTTTATTTACCTGACAATATAGGGTTTCCCAAACCCCTCCCTTTCTTCAAATGTTCTGGGATGGAAACTATGTAGAGGTTGGGAGATTCTCAGTGTGTTGGGGAACAAGTTGGGGCAGCTGAGGAACTCTCTCTTCCTCTTTCTCTTGCTGGGGTTGGTGGTTCAGGGAACTGGTCTACTACCCTGTTGCTGTAGCCAGATTCATTATCATGCCAGGCAATAAGCTTGACAAAGTGGTCACTGAGAGCAAAACCAGCTCCATCATTTAAAGTGGAAGAGCAAGTGTCATTGTTAAAGTTGCAGGAGACAACCTGGTCTTCAGCATAGTCCAGGGTGCCCTTGAGGGGGCCCTCTGATGCCTTCTTCAGCACCTTCTTGATGTTTTTGTATTTGGTAGCCTTCTCCAGGCAGCAGGTCAGATCCTTGACTGACATCTTGAGGGTGGGGACACAGAAGGCCATGCCAGTGAACTTCCCACTTCAGCTCAGGAATGATCTTGCTACAGCCTTTGTGGCTCAGGTAGAAGCAGGGATGATGTTCTGGGAAGCTCCTTGGCCATCAGGCCACAGCGGCCCAGAGAGGCTATCCACATCTTCTGAGTGGCAGTAATGGCACAGACTCTGGTCATGGGTTCCTCCATGCTGCCAAAGTTGTCATGGATGACCTTGGCCAGGGGGCCAAGCAGTTGGCAGTGCAGGAGCCACTGCTGATAATCTTGAGGGAGTTGTCATACTTAGGGTTCACAATCATCACAAATAAAGAGGCATCAGCAGAAGTTGGCAGAGATTGATGACCCTCTTGGCCCCACCTTTCAAATGAGCCCCAGCCTTCTCCATGATGGTAAAGACTCCAGTGGCTCCACAACATACTCAGCACCAGCATCACCCTATTTATGCTGGCAGAATCTCATTCCTGGAAGATAGAGATAGGCTTTCCATTGATGACAAGTTTCCTGTTCTCAGCTTTAACAATGCCGTTGAATTTGCTGTGGGTGGAATCATACCAGAATATGTAGACCATGTAGTTGAGGTCAATGAAGGAGTCACTGTATGGTGATAATATCCACTTTGCCAGATTTCAGCCCCCTGGTGAGCAGGTGACCAATATGGCCAGATCAATTTACTCCAATCTTCACCCTCATGTCTCCAGGATATGCCTGGCACTGCACCAAAAGATGTGGCTATCTGTGGAATGGGAAGGAGCAGAAGGCTAACTTGTATTATTTTTTATTCATTTCAAATTAAATGATAGGCATTGGTAACTTTGTCCGTAAATGCTTTGACATACATATCATTAGAATTCAATATTTGTTCCAAGTCTTTTTCCTTTGAAATAAAATGATCATTCTAAATTTTGATGGTTGCAAACACTAGTGTAATACAAATCTTTATCAAGATTAGCATTACCCCCAGAATATTTAGCCATGGAGATTTGAGAGTCTTTGGAATAATTTCTTTACTACTTTATCCAGAAAGAGACTGTCTGAGAATAACTTACAGTTTAAAATTTGGTAGGAACTGGGGCACCTGGGTGGTTCAATCATTAAGCATCTTCCTTTGACTCAGGTCAGGATCCCAGGACCCTGGAATGGAGCTCCACATCAGGCTCCCTGCTCCATGGGAAGCCTGCTTCTCCCCATCACACTCCCCCTGCTTGTGTTCTCTCTCTCTCTCTTCCTCTCTCTGTCTGTGTCAAATAAAAAAATAAAATCTTCAAAAAAAATAAAATTTGATAGGAACTGTCCACCCTCACAAACTCTTTCAGATATCATACCATTAAAGAGGTGCTTTCCTACATTTGTTTTAGCAAAATCCAAACTCCAAATGCATAGTTGATGGCAAGGGAGAGATTTATGTGTATGTACAACATTAGCTGAAGGTTCAGTGAGTTGGAAAACAAGCAAGAAAGAATAAAGCAAAATTAGGATCCTATTTTCTTATGTGGATTTAAAAATAATAATGTATACAAATAATTTTTGTCAGAATAACAGATATGCTTTAAGTCTTAATACATGTAAGTATGTTTTCTTTGCACCAGATTTTTTTGGGACATCACCTTTATGGGGGTGGGGGACAACCAAGGGGCCCTCTCTGAAGTTGTACGTGTTGCCAAGTTGAATCCAGTGCCAAGCTAAATCCCTACCACATGGTACATATAAGTTGAATCCCTTCCAAATGCAGGGCTCCTTCTTAAGTAGCTGTATTGACTAATTACTTTCATCAGGATAATTGCACCTAAGAAAAGGGTACAATTATTTCTACCAAGTAGAATGTTGACATCGTTTAATGAAGAATTAATGCATGTGGTGACAAACTATGTATTTAGAGAGGAAATAAAGCACTTACCAACAATCTGTTTCCAAGAAAGAATTTTTAAGCATGTCTGGTATGCTCTTAAGTATTCAGAATGAAACTAATAGGCATTTCCACAGCACACAAGACTCAGCCTCTATCTAAGTACATGCATGCCAGTGAATTGACATCCACCATGCCCTAGTGGGTTCTACATCATGGTTGAATTTCAGAGCTGCAATTCAGTTTGGCTAAAGTAGTACCCACTCACATCATCACATTTCAAAGTGACCTTCCCAGTCACTGTTCCACACAAATAGTAAACCTACATCATCTTTCTTTGTGGGAATGGCAAATTTATAAAACTGAAATGCAGAAGGATTATGGTTAAAACCTGCAAAGTGTTGACTGGGACCTAGATTAGTTACTGATGGACAAGAGCCCTAAAATTTATTCTTTCATATATTAACTGAACACATACTGATCAATCAACTATTATATGGAAGGTGCTATGCTAATTATTATATAATAACCCAAAAGGAACCTACATTTTAGAAGCTTGTAACTACAGACCATTCAATCATTCATTCAACATATCTCGACTGGGAACTGTGGTAAACTTTGTGGTCCATTGCCCAAATCCTTCTCTAAGACTGAGGCACCCATTTCTCCAGCTGCCAGGAGTACAGACTGCTGATAGTTCACAACTGAGTTCCTTCCCAGGAATCACTCTAGGCTAAAAGAATACACTTCCCACTTCCTGGAGGCATCAGCATCCAGTGACTGGTGGTGCTAGAGTACAAAGGCTCTTGAGGTCTCTCGTGCAACTACATCATAATTCAATTTCTTCCTTTGCCTAGTGAAGCAACTCTCACTCATCACATGTGTTGTTACTAAAAGCACTCTTCAATTAACCTCCTGCATGCAAATCTCACAGTCACAGTCACCTGAGAAAGCCAACCTAGGACAGTCACTGCCAAATATGATTCTAGGAAGACAACTATAAAATGGAACTTACAAGCTAGATCACCTAGCTCCAGACTGAAAATTCTATCACTAGTGTGCAGTTATGATGCAACTATTAGAAAAATGACACTAATGAAGAACTGAGATGTAAATGAAAGCCTGAGGGTAAAATAATACCAGCCTAAGGTGGTAGAGATCTTAAGAGCCTCCACAGTAATATAAAAAAGACTCTCATTTCCTGCAACCAGAGGGCAGAAAAACTTCATTTGGGACCCAGAAAGAGCTACAGAGAAGGCTGAATTTTTAATGCCTCCATGTCTTTTATAATACGGGCAGGGTTCTGGCTGGGAAGGAGTGGGACGTGGAGACTTGAGATGGGAACATATTGGTCAATGCACTAGAACATCTTGAATCTTTGGGAACATTCAGACTCCCCTGAATCCTCTAGCTACTCAAAAGTGGTCCACTTCTCTCTCTTTAAAGACTTGCATTCCCCATTCCACTTTTGCTTAAAGATGGTACAGAAGCTTTTGTACTTGCAAAATAACACACATCTTATGGTGATCTGTCCCACCTTTTCTCCTGGCCACCAGATCATGGAGAAAGTTATAACAAACCATCTGGGGTAGTTCTGGGTCACTAAAATAAGTTAAAAACTATATGTCAAAGCAGCTGCACTACTAGCCAACATTTCTCAGCAGGAACCAGGAGAGATTACATGGGATTGCAACCTGAGTATGATGTATCAAGGAGAACAGAATGAGAAGTTGGAAAGGGATGAGTTTACAATATGTAAGCAGTCTCCTGTGATCCAAGATTTACACCCCATCAAGGACCCCAGGAGACAGTGCTAATATGCTGCTAGGGTGTTTCTTGGAAGCTTGGACAAAGCAATAGCCCACACCTAATGAAGCATAAATGGGACAGATGGCAAAGACAGTAATCAAAAGATTCAGAGAAGTGAGGCTGCTACATTAAATATAATACATGAAGCCAGAAAATCCACCCATCTACAGTGTTCTAAGAAAAGGCCTAGAGGATAATACATTTACCAAAGTGTTAAGTAACATGCCAATAAGAGGGGCACTAGCATCAATAAGAAGCTCAGTGATAGCCGTCTTTGGTTGTCCAGGGCAATAAGAGATCCTGCTAAAAAATTGGCTCCCTGATAAAAATGGACATGAGAGTATCCTCAAATAAAAGAACCCAGGTAACTGAATCCACTGAGAAGAATCCACTTAACTAAAAAAAAGCAAGGTGGACACAATTGTCATAATAAATAGAAAGGTCAAAGTCATAATCAAGGGGAGCTAACCTGTAAAGAAACTTGGAGATGGTTAATAGAACACAACAATCTAAATGTCATAATAAATGGGCAGCCTTTGAAAACTGCTCAAGCTGTAAAATGAAAAGAAATTAAGGATGAATAATCAAGAGGCTGGAGTGGATACCTCAATAAAAATTCACAAACTTGTCCAATATCCAGACCTGAGCCTTTCTCAAGACCTGGAATACACTGACCGATGGAAATGTCATGTCTCCAGGAAAAAGAATTCCATGACACCATGAAAAGTTACTTGGTAACAATTTTTCCATGAGGGACCTCTGTCCATTTACTCAAATAACTTTATACTTGAGAAAAAGAAATATCCAAACATTTGGATGAGAATTTTAAGACAGAGTCCTACAACCATTAACATTTATATCAAAACATCAAAACGTCAAAATGGACCTCCGTTTTAGTGGGGTTAATATGGGTACATGCAATAAATGGAACTCTGGCCCACACCCTGCTTACTATGGGTCCACTGGGCTCTGTGGACCTACACTACCATCATTTCCCCAGTGTCTGAGTGTATAATTGGAATAAATATACTTGATAGTTGTTTGGACCTATGCATAGCTTTTTAGTCTATAGGTTAAGGGCTATTATAGTGAGAAATACCAAATGGAAGACTAAGAAATGGCCTTCTCATTTCCCTCTCCAGCCAAGATTGTATGCTGGGACATCCTCTCCAAAGTGAAGGAAAAATTATAGCATCTCATAAACCCCAGCACTATGGTAGAAAACATATGCCACAATTTGGGATGGTGCTTCCACCCATTTACTGAGAGACTTGGAAGACTTAGATCTTTGAGTGGATCCCAGAGCAGGAAAGAGATCTGCAACATGTCCAAGGGACAGTACAAGCTGCCGTTCTACTTGGGGCATCATACCTAACTGACCAATGGTATTAGAGGTATCTGTGTTGACAACAGATGTGTAAAGTTTATGGTGAGCTCTAATCAGAGAATGATATCATAGACTTCTAGGTCTATATGTGTAGCAAGGCTCATTCTATTAACTTCAGAGATTCCTACACCATTTAAAAAGAGCTCCCTCATATGCTACTCATTCCTAGCTAAAATATAAGATCATGTGGCCAGAGCTTCCCATCAGAAGCTGGATTTCCAGACCCACAAAGGCATAATGTTCAGAGGACTCAACAGTAGTCCATCATAATATAGAAGAGTCACTATCAGTATCAGGCACCAGGAAGTCCAGAGACACAAGTAAGCTACAGAGACAGGTGGCCAGACTCTCATGCCATCCTCCACTATTTTGTCAGTACCCCTCCCTTCAACTTATACATATGGCTTCATGGTAGAAGTGGGGAGGGAATGGAGGATGGTATATGACTTGGTGATAAAGAAGAAAAAAGGCCAAATGGGTTCTATTAGATGACATATCACAAGCTGCCCTGTACTCACCTCCTCTCCTAAATTATGATCTAGGAAACTATCTTGGAACCAGGTGCCAGATGCCACCTAGTGTTTAAACCAGGTTGCTATCAGATAAAATAATTAGTTGCACCACTTCTTTTTATTCATTCATTCAGTAAGTACTTATTGAGGCCAAACTCTATATTATCCGGGTAGGAAGAGTACAGCAATAAGTAAAACAGACAAAAATCTCTTCCTTCAAAAACTGAGTAGCATGCAAAACAATGAATCTGTACTACTTTCTTATACCACGCACAAATATAAACCCAAAATGGCCTAAAGACCTAAATATAAGGCCTGAAACCTTAAAACTTCTGAAAGAAAACATGGGCAATAAACTCTTGGACACTAGCCTTAGCAGTATTTTTCTGGATCTGTTTCCCAGATCCAGATCCCTTTGTTCCAGAAGGAACAAAAACAAAAATAAATAATTGGGAGTACATCAAACTAAAAAACTTATACACAGTGAAGGAAAGCACCAACAAAATTAAAAGGCAACCTACTGAATGGGAGAGATATTTGCAAGTGATATAACATGTAAGGGATAATATACAAAATATATAAAGAACTTATACAACTCAACACACACACACAAAAACCCACTAATAATCCAATTAAAAACAGGCAGAGGACCTGAATAGACATTTTCCAAGGAAGATATACAGATAGCCAACAAACACATGGTAAGATGCTCTCATTCAACATCAGGGAAATTCAAATCAAAACCACAATGAAATATCACCTCACACCAGTAACAATAGTTAGAATACAAAAACAAGAAGTAACAAGTGTTGGCAAGGATGTGGAAAAAAGGGAACCCTTGTACATTATTGGTGGGAATGCAAATTGATGCAGCCTTTATGGAAAACAGAATGGAGTTTCCTAAAAATTTAAAAATAGAAATACCATATGATCCAGCAATTCCACTATTGTGTACTTACCAAAAGGAAATGAAAACACTAATTTGAAAAAAATATATGCATCTCTATTTGCTGCAGCATTATTTACAATAGTCAGGATACAGAATCAACCAAAGCATCTCTATAGATGAATGGATAAAGAAGATGTACCATGTATATGTGATGGAATATTACTCAGCCATAAAAAAGAATGAAATATTGCCATTCACAACAACATGGATGGACCTAAAGAATATTATGCTAACTGAAATAAGTCAGAGGAAAACAAATGCCATATGATTTTATTTACATGTGGAATCTAAAAAATAAAACAAAGAACAAGGAAACAAAAAATAGAAACAGATACATAAACAGAAAACTGGTGGTTGCCAACGGGAAGGCAGGTGAAGGAAAGGGTGAAATAAGTAATGGCGATTAAGAAGCCTCCAGTTATAAAATAAGTTAAGTCATGATAATGAAAAGTACAGCCTAGGAAATATAGCCAAATGTCTACTTAATTTAAGTGTAGGGTACAAAAAACACAAACAAGTAGAAGATACAGTATGTAAGGTGACCATTTCTATGGGGGGAAATAGAGAAGTTAGAGAGACTGGAGGAATCTGACTCATTTGGGGGGTCAAGTTTTGAACAAGATTGTTTGGAAAGGTCTCCATGAGAAGTTTTAACTTTTGAACAAAGGACTGAAACATTTACCTTTGGTATCAGCATTCTGAGCAGGAAAAAAGCAAATGCTAAGGACCAGAGTCAGTGGGCGTCCCTGAAATTTCAGGTAGGAAAAGGGCAAGTAGGGCCACAATCTAGCGAGGAAGAATACGTTGTTGGAGATGAGCTCAGAGAGTAATGAACTACCAGATTTTGTAGGTGTCCTGCAAGCCAGAGTATTTCTAGAAGAATGGAATGATCACCTGTGTCACATGGCTGACAACTGATCTTTAGAATTCTCAACGTGAAAGACATTGGCTTTGATAGACGTGTCTTTATCATTCTCCATCAATAGATCAGGAATACACATACAAGTGTATCTCCCCTCCTCATTAGTTCCAACTCAGCAATCTTTGTAAAGATGAAAAATCATCTTTCTTTCTATTCTTTCCCTTTTCTGTTTCCCTATCCACTGCTCTCTTCTCCTTTCACTCTAAATTTTGCATCTTCCTAAATAGAAAATAATATAATGGCTCAAAATCTTCTAAAAATGCTAAGTAAACAAGTAGCATTCACCTCTAAATTTCCAACAGTTGTCTCAGCATTTTCCTTCTGAATACTGACAACTGTCAAAATCCACTTCTTATTCTCTTTGCTTATCCATAGGAAACAGGTTTCAGGATAAAACATGCAACATGAAACTCTTTTTCTCTGTAATCTAGAAAGTAGCTGCAAATTGTATTTCCACTATGTTTTCATTTCAAATGCACTATATGTTAAATAAACCTTAATGGTCTTTCCTGGACTTTTTGGGAGCAAGAACTGTATCTATCATTCCATGTGCCCTCTTTCCCATGTGCCTTGCATAGTGATTTGCATTTGGTAGGACTTCAGTTAATATTTGTAAAATGAAATGTAATATTTTCCTGTGGCTAAATGAGTCTAGTTCCAGAAAACTGACCTACAACTGAATTTTAGAACAAAACCTACTTACAAGATAGAGATATGCTTATGCGCCAAACCTTGCATCATAAAGCAACAAGAGACAATCATACATAATGTCTCCAAATCAGGGGTTAAAAACCAACTGAAGGAGCACATAAATGGGCCAGGTGAGGACCTAGGGAAAAGATCAATATGTCCAGTCCAAGGGGGAGTTGCCCCTCCATGCCAAATAATCGTAGCACATGCAAGAACACAAGCCTAGTGTGGTTGGGTTATTTCTTAAGAGAAATTGGAAATTCAAGTGATATCTTAGTTTCAAAATGTTGGTTATGAATCCAGTCTTCTTAAATGGAAGTGAAGAGGGGTCAAAAGCAACAGAAATGTTCATTAAAGGCTTTTCTACAGTTTTGTCACCTCTGCCCTAAGTAGGCATGAAGACTTTTGAGGAAAGGAACTAGTTTTATAGCTCAGCTTTCTGCCTGTCACCCATCTAAATGTGGCCCTACGACATTTCATAGATGGTGGCAAAATAGAATTGTTACCATCCTTCTAAAAGATTTAGATTTAAGGAGGCTACATTAAATTCCATAAATTACATCATTCAGTAAGAACTACACCCCCATCTATATATCTATAGATATGAAGTACTTCCCTAAATGAGATAACTGTTCAGACGGCCTGAAATGTCCCCAGTAAGCAATCTACATGCGTGTTCTATTATTATCTCATAAATACTCAGCATTGTGGAGGGCTGTCCTATTTTTAGTTCTTTCATAGATTATTCATGAAGAGTTGTAGACCGTCTGTGAAATTTGACTAACCTTTCTTCAATTCTCCCAAAGCAGTGGATTCCTTTCGGTGTACCTCTGTCTCCTGGAAACTGTTTCCTTTCTGCTCTGTTTCATTTAGCTGAACTCATCGTGGATGAATAATGGGCTGGTATCTTCAAAATACCAGTATATGTGTGTGTGTGTGTGTGTGTGTGTGTAGGCACACACACGCGTGCGTGCGTGGGTGTGTGCATTTTGTAGTCATCACTGTGGGGCTGGAAACTGGTTTTAAAACTTGTCCTAAAAACCAGGGTCATAAACTCAAATGTAATTATTTATCTTCCTCTTAAACAAGAGAAAAGCTTTTTTAAAGCTCCCTAATGCATTTATTGGCTTTGCCCTGATGGAAGTAATTTGAACATATCCCTAAAGCATTCACCCCATTTCAGGCAGAATGTGGTTCTGGGATTGGGCGAGAGCCTAAGTACAGCATGGTTTGGTGCTAAACTATACTGACAAGTAAGAAGGTCTCTTCCTCCCTACTGTTCCAAGGAATAATGTAATATTGAAACACATTCTACTCTCCCCTAGCATTTTCCTTTCACAGGTCCTAACCTGTTTTCTTAAACTAACACTAATACCTTTATCCTGGGGGAGGGCAGAGGGCATCCCATTTTGGGTTTTTGTTTGTTTGTTTTTAATTTCCCAGCACACGTAAGCAAATGAACCGGAGTGAAGAAAACTTTAGTGGGGGATCCTTTGGCCTCTGCAAGAGATCAGGCAGCTCTCCAGATCTCAGTGGTTGTTCTCGTCCTAAACTCCAGCTGGCCTGAGGATTTTTTTTAGATTTTTGGGTTGTTTTCACATACATTATATTATCCAATGTTTCTGCCCGTCCTATAAGTTTGGGAAACAGAAGAGGCACTGATTATACCCATTTAACAGGTGAAAAAGTTGAAGAGCAGAGTTAAATGGTGGTGGAAAGAGAACCAGAAATAGTTCTTCTGAATCATGCCATAGATCTCCTTTGTTATTTGTGGTTGCCTTTCCTACACCAATCCAGCTGCAAACAGCATATTCCAGCTTGAAGACTTGTCCTTTTCTTTATTAGAAGGCTCTTCACATGGAGGGCTGTCTTCGCATCATTCAAAATCAACTCAGATGCCACTGTGCAAAGAGGCCTTTCCTGATCATTCTGTCTAATGTCACTCCCACTTCTCTTCCAGTCACTCAATCACAAGATATTTTCCTCTTGATAGCACTGAAATTATCTTCTCTATTTACTTTTTAACCACAGGTGTATGTTTTCTATCTTCCCTCATATTAGAAGGTAGGTACCATGAAAGCCAAGAAGATGTCGCTTGTGTTCATTGCTGCGTCTCCAAAACTTAAAATAGTGCATGGCATTTTGAAAGTATTCAATAAATATTTGCTAAATAAATGACTTCCCAATAACTTGATTTCTTGTACACTTTAATCAGTGTAAAAAAAAAAAAAAAACACACACACACACAATAAATGGGAAAGGTGTTGTATGAGAAATCAGAAGATGGGATCTAGTAGGAGTCCCCACTATTTAAAAGTGGCCATGGCCTAACACATTGGTTCCTATACACCAGCGTTTGGTTGAAACATCTTAGGCTTCCCCTTTGAACTCTCATGTCTCATCAACCAATTCTCTTCCTAAATTAAGCACATTACCCTTCTTAAACAGTGAAAAATTCTAGTGATGTTCATTCTTAACCATAGAGAAAAGAGAAAATAGCTTTACCAAAATCATTGGCTCAACTATTACACACTTAACTAGCCCATGCACTAACATATTTCCCTAATTCCTTAATCTCAGATTCCTGATCCTAGGTGACTATACAAAGCCCAATATTTTTCCAGGTTTCTTTGTCCACATGTCTCTAGGAATCTCCAGAAAAACTTTGTATGATTCTCGTGTCTATCCTACTGTGGCTGACTACTGCTGCCAGCCAGCTGGCCTTACGCCACTGCTCTGTTCCTCCACAGACTTCCTCTTATCATCTGAAATCATTTTCTGTCTTGCTGCTGTTGCCTAACACTGGGACATTTTGCCTCTACTTTCGTAACAGACCTTACTTTCAGGTCTCCATGACTGTGGAGACCAAGATGTAGCTCTTAGCACATGCTGGAGACAGGAGAGAAAAGACAAGAATAGTAACAATAAAGAATTTAAAGGCAATATAAATTATGGTTATTCTCAGAATTCACAAAGTCTTCCTCGGGAACCTTCATTGATTTTTTTCTCTTTACAATTTCCTTTTTTTTGCTTACTTTGGGTTTGCTTTATTTTTTTTTCCACCTTCTTCAAGTGGAAGCTTAAATAATTGATTTTAGACCTCTTTCCCAATATAAGCTTTTAAAGACATAAACTTCCCTTTAAGTAGTGCTTTCACTGTGTCTAATTTTGAGATGCTGCATTTTCATTCAGTTAAAAATATTTTTTTAATTTCCCTTGTGATTTCTTCTTTTATAAGTTAATTAGAAATGTGTAGCTTCGTTTTCAAGTATTGGGGGATTTTCCAGATACCTTTTTTGTTATTTATTTCTAGTTTAATTTCAAAATCTTTTAAGTTAGTTGAGGTTTATTCTATCATCCATATATTTATTCTATCATTCCATATATTAAATTAGTAAAGTTAGCTGATAGCATTGTGTTCTAAATAATTATCAAATGTCCAATTGTTCTAATAAGAAGGGAGTTTTAAATTTTACTATTACTTTAGATTTTTCAATGTAATCCTTCTAGTTCTATCAATTTTTACTCCATGTATTTTGTAATATCTATTATTAGGCCACATATATTTAGGATTATTAATATTAGGATTATTTATAAGAATTATAAATGAATTCATTCATTATTAAAAATTCCTCTTTATCTCTTATGATTCTTTGTTCTGAAGTTATCTTTGTCTAATAATATATTAATTTATGTTTGTTATACTGCTCGCATGCTATATCTTTTTGTGGGTTTTTTTTTTTTTCATTTTTAACCAATCTCTCTTTCTCTTTTTAAAGATTTTATTTATTTATCTGAGAGAAAGAAAGAACATGAGCGGGAGGGGCAGCGGGAGAGGGAGAAGCAGACTCCCCACTGAGCAGGAAGCCCAATGCCAGGCTTTATCCCAGGACCCTGAGATTATACATGACCTGAGCCAAAGGCAGAGGCTTTACCTCCCGAGCCATACAGGCGCCCTTAATCAAAACCTTTTTATATAGTTAAGGTGTTTCTAGGAGACCGCATATTTTTGGTTCTAACTTCTATCCAGTCTAACAAAAATTTCTGCCTTTAAATTGGAGTATTCAGAACATTTAAATTGAATGTAACTATCAATAGGTTTGGTATAAATCTACCATGTTCCTCTTAGTTTTGTTTATTCCTTCTGTTCCTTGTTTCTTTCCACCATTTTCTGCCTTCTTTCAGGTCGGGTAGGTTTTATGACTTTATCTCCTCTATTTGTTAATTAGCTCTACATTTTATTTTTATGTTTTAGGCTGGCTGGCTTTATAGTTTACAAATACATCTTTAACTCTTTGCAGTCTATCTTCAAATATCATACCAGCTCACATAGAATGTAAAAACCTTACAGCAGTGTACTTTTAAATGCTCATTGAATATTTTGTGCTATTGTTGTGAATCATTTTATTTTACAAAAATTATAAACCCCACAATATATTGTTGTTAATTTAGCTTTAAACTGTAAGTTCCCATTAAAAATTTTTGAAACAATGGGGGTAAAACTCATGTGTATGTACACATATTTACTACTTTAAACATTTTCATTTTTTGTAAAGATCCAAATTTTATCTGGTATATAATTTCAGCCTGAAGAACATACTTTAACATTTCTTATAGTGAAGGTCTTCTGACAATAAATACGCTAAGCTTTGGTGTCTCTGGAAAGGTCTTTATTTTACCCTCATTTGTGAAGAACAGTTTTCGTGAATATAAAATTCTACATTAACACTATATAAGTTCAGCACTTTAAAGATGTTATACAACTGCCTTCTGGCATACTTCATTTCTCACAAAAAGTCAGAGATATTTCTTATTATTAGTTCCTTTATATAATGTGTCTCTCTTCTCTGGATGCATTTAAGATTTCTCTTTATCACTGATTCTTTGCAATTCATTGTGATATTGCCTTGAGGTGTGGGTATGTGTGTGTTCTCTGAGTGGTGCTTATTTACCTTCTTGGGTCTGTGAGTTAATAAGCTGCATCATATATAGAACATTTTTTCATTATTTCTTCAAAAATATTTTTGTTCTTTCCCTCTCTTCTCTCCTTCTGAGACTCTACTTAATAGTTTTGTTAGGTCGCTTGTCAGCCCATCGGTTCTGAAGCTCTGTTTACTGCTTTCATCCTTTCTTTCTGTGCTTCCCTTTGGCTAATATCTTTTGCTATAGCTTCCCATTCATTGATCATTTCTTCTGCAGTACTTAATATAGTGGTAATACCATTCAGTAAAATTTTAATTTCAGATATTTTTCACCGTTAAAAGTCTTATTGGTTTCTCCTTTATATCTTCCTTTTTATCATCTGGCCATGCCCTATGTTTCCTCTAAATAACTTGAGTATATTTATATTTATATAAATATTTATATTTATATTTATATTTATTTATATATAAAAATATATATATGTCCAAAAAATAAATATATATATAAATATATTTATATTTTGGATATATTTATAGTGGGCTTTTTAATGTCCTTGTCTGGTAATTTTGGCATTTCTGTCATTTTTATGTCTATTAATTTTTACTTTTTTTTAATTTGGGTTTTTTATTTCTATAGAACCATCTCTCTTCCCCCACAAACATAGAAGAAACATAAACACTTGATAAGGGGGAACAAATATCCTATGCACAGCAGCTTGTGGAGCAATGCTCAGCTCTGGGAAGAAAAAAAGGGCAAAGAATTCAGGATACAGAGAGGACAAAGCCCCTCATCCACTAAAGTGATTCTATAGTCCTCAAATTCATATCTCTTGCAGACCAGGTGACAGAAGGCCATTATCGTATAGTACTTTTGGCCCAACAGTGAGTCCTGCATCTCTTTATATATCTAACCCATGAACACCACCAAACTGGTCTTTGTAGTCAGGGAATGTTTCCATCTAGGGCTTTCGTTCCTCTTCTTCATGTCTCACACATTCATCAAATGAGCCTTCATCATTTGTTTTAAAGGGCCTTTCTTGTGGGCGCCTGGCTGGCTCAGTGGGTTAAAGTGCCTTTCTTAACTGGATTGAGAATGAGAAATTTCCTGGCCAGGTTTTCATACTCTATGGACAAGTAAAAGGGAATATGGTATTTTCTGCTTAGCGCCCACTCCCACAGCACCTTGAAGTTCTGTTCCTCAAAAGGCAGGGATCCCCTGAATAATTTATATAGAATGACTTTTGGAATCCACAGATGCACCTCTGGTCCATGGTGTACTTTTGAACCTGAAAGAGTTCTAGGGCAGCATGGTGAGGAGTTGGTGGGGAGGGTGCTGTCATAGAAGTATCTAGATTATTGCAAAATTCATTTCTGAAGCAAAACTTGATGTTCATGTGAGTATCCAGAGCAAGTTTTCTGCCTTTAGGTTTCTACAATCAATATATTTTGGTGGCAGTTCTGTATATCAGACACTGAAAAAGTTTCCTTCACGCCTCTTCCTCTTACACACTGCTCAAGGAGTTCTACAGAATTTCATCAATGATCTTCTCAGCGAACTCTTTTCCAGTCAGGATGTGTTAGACAAACTTAGCTTTTACCAAGATACCATTGCTGATGGTCTCAAGGAGTCAGCAGTTGCAATGTGGGTCTCCTCCTCAGCAGAGATGACAGAGAGGCCTGGCAACATTATGCCAAGCTTGGAGTTAAGGTATCCAAAAATCAGCTTAAAACTGAGCTAAGTTGACATGAGGTTTTGTCCAATTCACTTAAAAATAAAGTCACTTCTAAAGCCCATCCAACAAATTGGTCTTTTCATGGAATCAAAATACAATGCCAAACAAAAATAAATAAAATAAATACAAATTAAATTTTAAAAGACTGAGAAAAAGTATATAAGTAGAAAAAGTGAGAAAAAGAAAAGAAAGAGTGAATGAAAAAGAAAAATTAACAACAAATACAATACATTTTAAAAATACACAATGACAAGGAAGAAAATTAAATTTGGTCAAAATCCCTGTGGAGGATCCCCACTGAGCCACCCAGCATCCCAGAACTATCATTATTTGTAGAGGACATGATACCTTATATAATAACCCCAAAGACTCTACCAAAAAATATTATAACTGATAAATAAATTTAGTAATGTTGCAAGATACATGGCACCTAGGTAGCTCAGTTGGTTAAGCATCTGCCTTTGGCTCAGGTCATGATCTCAGGGTCCTGGGATAGAGCCCCACATTGGGCTCCCTGCTCAGTGGGGAGCCTGCTTCTTCCTCTCCCTCTGCTCCTCCCGCCACTCATGCTCTCTCACTCTCTCTCTAATAAATAAAATATTTTTTAAAAAGTTGAAAGATATAAAATTAATATACAGAAATCTGTTGCATTTCTATACATTAAAAACAAAGTAGCAGAATGAGAAATTAAGAAAAACAATCCCATTTATAATCACTCCAAAACTAATAAAATACCCAAGAATAATCATAATGAAGGAACTGAAAGATTTTTAACTCTGAAAACTATAAAACATTGATGAAAGAAATGGGAGATGACCCAAGCAAATAAAAAGTTATTTCATGTTTGTGCATTGGAAGAAAAATGCTGCTAAAATGTTCATACAACAATGCACTATCAAAATACCAAGAGCAATTTTTAAAGAACTAGAACAAATAATATGAAAATGTTGATGAAAATGTTGAACTACAAAAGACCCTGAAAAACCCAAGCAATTCTAAGAAAGAACAACAAAGTTGGAGGTATCACAATCCCAGATTTCAGGATATACTTCAAAGCTAACTAATCAAAACAGCATTGTACTAGCATAAAATTATATGCAAACAATGAATCATGGAACAATACATCAAAAACTAATGATATACAATATGGTTACTAACATATTTAAAAAATTAAATAAATTTATTTACTTATTTATTTATTTATATACATACATAAGTACACACACACACACACACACATACACAGATTGATGAATCAAAACAGATACTGGAAATAAACCCATGCTTATATAGTCAATTAATTTTGACAAAGGAAGCAATGGGGAAAAGATAGTCTCTTCAATAAATGACACTGAGAAAACTGCACACTACACACAAAAGAATGAAACTGAACCACTTTTTCATACCGTACTCAAAATGGATTAAAGATCTAAATGTGAGACCTGAAACCATAAAACTCTTAAAAGAGAACATAGACAGTAAACTCTTGGATATAGGCCTTAGCAATGTTTTTCTATATATGTCTCTTCAGGCAAAAAAATTCAAAAGCAATAATGAGCTATTGGCACTACATTAAAATAAAAAAAAGCCTTTGCACATTGAAGGAAAAGATAAGAGGGAAAGAAAGAAAGAAAGGAAAAAGAAAGAAAGGTAGCTTACTGAATGGGAGAAGATAATTGTAAATTATATATACAACAAAAAATTAATATGCAAAAGATATGAAGAGTTTATACAACTCAATACCAAAAAAACAAATAATCCAATTAAAAAATGGGCAGAGGACCCGAATGGACATTTTTCCAAAGACATAAAATGGCCAACAGACCCACGAAAATGTACACAATATCACTCATCATCAGGGAAATGCAAACCAAAACCTCAATGAGATCGCCTTATACCTGTTAAAATAACTATATTCAAAAAGATAGGAAATAACAAATGCTGGTGAAGATGTGGAGAAAAAGAAACCCTTATGCACTGTTGGTGGGAATGCAAATTAGTGTAGTCATTGTAGAAAACAGTATGGAGGTTCCTCAAAAAATTTGAAACAGATATGCCATACAATCCAATAATTCCACTACTGGGAACTTACTGAAAAAGTATAAAAGTGCAAATTTGAAAAGATACATGCATCCCTATATTTTTTGCAGCATTATTTATAAAATATGGAAGCAATCCAAGTATTTCCATTGATAGATGAATGGATAAAGGAGATGGGAGATATATATGTATATAATGGAATATTACTCAGCCATAGAAAAGAACGAGATCTTGACATCTGCAACAACATGGATGGAGCTGGAAGGTATTGTGCTAAGTGTAATAAGTCAGACAGAGAAAGACAAATATCATATGATCTCACTTACATGTGGAATAAAAAAAATTGAAAAATCAAATGGACTCTTAAATACAAAGAATAAACTGCTAGTTGCCAGAGGAGAAGTGGAGAAGGGATGAATGAAATAGATAAAGGAGATTAAGGGTTAGAAACTTCCAGTTATAAAATAAATGTCACAGAGATAAAAAGTACAATATAGAGAATATAGTCAATAATATTTTAATAATGCTTCATTCAGACAGATGGTAACTATCCTTACTATGGTGAGCATTGAGTAACATAAAGTTGTTGAATTGACGTATTATATTCCTGAAACTATGTAACACTGTTGTTAATTTTACCTCAGTAAAACTGGTCACAGCTGGGAATAATTTATAGAATCATGCTCATTTTTGGCCTTAAAAACCCTTCAATCTTTTAAAAAATTATTGAGGAATCAAAAGAACTTTTTCTTTGTGGGAAATGGCTATTGATATTTAAATTTTTAGAAATAAAAACCTATAGGATGCTTAGTAGCTTTTTCATTTCTAATATGAAAAGCTCCAGGAATTTGGGGATTTTAAGACTCCTAATTTCTACAATTTCAATTAAAAATTCAATTCCTTTTTTCTTTAAACTTTGAATAATTGGCATCAAAATGATGCCACAACTTAATTTGCATCATGATGCTTTACAAAAATGTTCTGTTGCACAGACACAATAAGGTACAATATTACTATCTATAAAGCTGAGAGAAAACTAATTTTCTCGATATTTTCATTATTTAGGGCTTTGCCTAGCTTTCTCTGGAATACATTCCTCCCTTCTTACACTCATACCTCAGGCCTCTACAATAGCTCCCAGGTCTGCCCAAGTCTATTTCCTCAGAGAGAAACAAAACTCCTTCCCCATCTCCTTCATCTTTGGTCAAAATGCCATTTTCTTAAGTGCTCTCTTGCCACACTCCCTGCACAAGCTGTCCACTACCCCCATCCATTGCCTTCCATTTAAAAAAAGTATTATAGGAATTTTTCAAATATACAAAAAATTAGATAAAAATAATATAAAGAAAGACCCTTTATCACATATTTATCATCCAACAGCAAGGATTATCAAATTTTTGCAATCTTATTCTATCTTACCCACAGATGCTTAAGTCTACATCATTAAATGACAAATACTTTTATTTCTTTGGAAATGCAGCCACAATGCTATCATCAAATCTAACAAAATTAACAATACCATACAGTATCAGTCCATTTTCTAATTTCCCCTTGTCTTAGAAGTGTCTTGGTAGAGCTGGTGTCTTTGAATAAAGACCCAAACAAAATATACCACAGAATAATATCACCATTCAAAATACTACATATTTTACTTAGTTATTTGCTTATTGTTTCTCGATTTCTCCCATAGAATATCAATTCCACATTATCAATTATCAATATCAATTATATTTCCTTTTTCATTTTTTAGAGGCTCGTTTTGATTTTGCAATGTACATTTACAACTAATATAAGTCCTCTTTGAATTATTTCATGTGTAGTATAATTACCTTATTACAGAGTATATCTAATTCCTCTTTCATAACATTGCTGTCACTCCACTTATCTATAAACTATAATCACTGAATATACTGTTGCTATCATTATTTTTTTTTAATTTTTTATTTTTTATAAACATATATTTTTATCCCCAGGGGTACAGGTCTGTGAATCACCAGGTTTACACACTTCACAGCACTCACCAAAGCACATTCTCTCCCCAATGTCCATAATCCCACCCCCTTCTCCCAACTCCCCTCCCCCCAGCAACCCTCAGTTTGTTTTGTGAGATTAAGAGTCACTTATGGTTTGTCTCCGTCCCAATCCCATTTTGTTTCATTTATTCTTCTCCTACCCACTTAAGCCCCCATGTTGCATCACCACTTCCTCATATCAGGGAGATCGTATGATAGTTGTCTTTCTCTGCTTGACTTATTTCGCTAAGCATGATATGCTCTAGTTCCATCCATGTTGTCGCAAATGGCAAGATTTCATTTCTTTTGATGGCTGCATAGTATTCCATTGTGTATATATACCACATCTTCTTGATCCATTCATCTGTTGATGGACATCTAGGTTCTTTCCATAGTTTGGCTATTGTGGACATTGCTGCTATAAACATTCGGGTGCACGTGCCCCTTTGGATCACTACGTTTGTATCTTTAGGGTAAATACCCAATAGTGCAATTGCTGGGTCATAGGGCAGTTCTGTTTTCAACATTTTGATGCAAGCTGGTGCAGCCACTCTTGAACAAACCATTATTTGTTAAGTTAATTAAAATAAGAAAAATATAAGATTTTATTTTACTTTATTTTTTCCTTTTCTAACACTTTTATTTTGTTTTTATAGATCCAAATTTCTGATCTACAGTACTTTTCTTCTTTCTGAAGAATTTCTTTCAACATTTATATTCAGGCAGGTCCTGGATTTTGCCCAAGTTTTGCTTGGCTGAGAAATTTTCATTTCTCCTTTACTTTTGAAGAATTCTGCGGGATACAACACTCTTGTATCATTTGGTCATTTTTTTTTTTCTTTCAACACTTTATTTCACTCCATTCTCTTGTTTTTCTGGTTACTAAAGTGAAATCTGACATAATTTATTTTTGCTCCTCCATAGGTAAAGTGTTTTTCCCTCTGGAAAAGAGGAATTTTTCCTTTGTCTTTGATTTCCTGGAATTTGAATATGATGTTCTCAGGTTTTCATTTTTTAATATTTGTCCTACTAGATGTTCCCATAACTTCTTGTATCTACACTTCGGTGTATGTCATTAAGTTTGGAAAATTCTCAATCATCATTTCAAATTTTTCTTCTGTCCCTTTTTCTCTTTCTTCTTCTGGTATTCTTATGACACACATATTAAACTGTTTTTTAATTGTCCTACAGTTCTTGCATATTCTGTTCTTTGACATTTTCTTTTTCTTGTTGCATTTTGGTTTTGGTTTTGGAAGTTCTGTTGTCATCTCTTCAAGCTCATTGATTTTTCTTCCTTTGACCATGTCTGGTCTACTGATGATCCCATCAATGTCATTTTTTTCACTTCCATTATGGGTTTTTTTATTTCTAGCATTTCCTTTTGATACTTTCTGATATCCTAATGATACTAGTTTTCCATATCTCTGCTTACATCACCTTTATATTCTTAAATATTGAACCCCTAGCATATTAATCATAGATTTTAAATTCCTGCTCTGTTAATTTTAGTACCTCTGACATATCTGAGTCTGATTCTGATGCTTATTCTGTCTTTTCAAACTTTGTTTTGTGTTTGGGTATGCCTTGTAAATTTGCTGAATGTTGAACACAATGTACTGGGTTTAAAAAAAAAATAAAGTAAGTCAGCCCTATTGCTATGATGAAGAGAAAACAGTCTATAATCCTACGATTAGTTCTCAGTCTTTTAGTGAGCCTGTACTTCTGAGCTGTTTCCTTCATAAATGCTTTTTAGGTGTTTTATTTTGTGTTCATTCTTAGATGAGGGAGGCTAGAGAGGAATACAGTTGGGTATTTTCCTTTCCCCAGGTCAGTTAGGTTCTGATAAAACTTCAGTTTGCTAGGTTCTGGTAAAACAGTTTTTCTTAAAGGCAAGCCTTTTTAGGAAGAACAGAACATTCTGTGCATATTTCAAAATTGTCACTTTTTTTTTTTTAATTTTTTATTTTTTATAAACATATATTTTTTATATACATATATTTTTATCCCCAGGTCTGTGAATCACCAGGTTTACTCACTTCACAGCACTCACCAAATCACATACCCTCCCCAATGTCCATAATCCCACCCCCTTCTCCCCAACCCCCTCCCCCCGGCAACCCTCAGTTTGTTTTGTGAGATTAAGAGTCACTTATGGTTTGTCTCCCTCCCAATCCCATCTTAAAATTGTCACTTTTACCTTCCCTCTGCTGAAAGCACAGATGATTTTTCTTCAGTTTTCACTGGATAACCTGTAGGTTTTCCTGAGATAAAAATAATAATAATAATGATGATGATGAAAATATGGGGACCCCCTAATACAGCCCTCCCTGGAGTTTTAACTCATAATTTATCTTCACTGAGCCTCTAGCAATTCATCAATTACAGTTTAAGTTTTTCTACCTCAGTGCTAGTTCTCACAGAAGTTTCTGTTACTGGGTTTCTGCTCTAATAAGTTTTGATTCTCTCTGTCCTCCAATTTTGGAGTAAGTGGTTTGTCTTGTGATCTTAATCATCTTAAAGACTTTAATAGTTGTTGATTTTCAACTTGTTTGGCTTTTTCTTGTTGTGAAAATAAGAGTGACAACTTCCAAGCTCTTAACCTGCCAGATCAGAAACTGGATGTCTCCTCAGTCATTTTTATTTTTCTAAATTTTGGGGATATACACTAAATTTTTCTAATTCTTGTCATACTTAATAATTTTTTATTGGTTCCTGGACACTGTGATTTTATTTTTTGACATGTTAGATTTTGTTATATTTCTTTAATGAATGTTGAACTTTGTTCCTGCAGATATTTACATAATTTACATATCAGTTTGATTATTTTGAGTTTTGTTTTCAAGTTTTTTTGATTGTGAGTCTAGACTAGTTTTCTCTGTATAAAACTTTAATGACTGTTTTTTGTATTCATTTAAGGCTTCTCCATCAGACTTTGGGATTTAAATGATTCCAAGTCCTGTGTAAATTCTGGGAGTTGTCTGGTTGACAACTCAACCCTTATCCCAGAAACTGTTTCTATCCTCAGAAATTTTTTTTTGTCCAGCTTCATGAATGTTACTCTTGCACATGCATATGGTTGTTCAGTCAAACCTCAAGGACAGACATAAGCATAGTTCTGGAGCTATTTCCATGCATATATCTCTCACAAATTCTAGCCACTCCAGCCTTTCTTAAGGTCTCTAGGTCTCCAATCAATAAGACTGCTGGGCTGCTTGAATTTCCATTTCCTGTACCGTGGTTTGAAAATGTTTTCAGGCATAGAACCAGGGCAATTGTACCACTCACTTCATGTGCTTATCTTCTTTCAAAAATCACATTCCTTCATTGTGTTTAATGTCTAAAAACAATTGTGTCATATATTTTGTCCAGCTTTCTAATTGTTAACAATAAGAGATACAGGATGAGAACATAGTGACAGAGTAGGGGGACCCTAGGCTTACCTCATTCTGTGAACACCATTAGATAATTATAAAATCATCCTAAATATACTGGAAGTCAGCCTGAAGACTGAATGAACAAACTCTACAACTAAAGGGAGATAAGAGGCCACATCAAAGAAGGTAGGAGGTATGGAGATATGGTTTAAGGGAGAAATGGATCATGGGTGCTGTGGAGGGGAGGGAACTACGGTCACAGAAAAGGGTGAGAGAGAGAAGAACACACAAGGGAATGTCCAAGGAGAAGATTTCCAAAGCGACTGGCTTGGAAAAAAAGAGGAGCTGAATTTTGTGAGCTCTTGCAACCAAAGGGGATTAAACCTAGAGTTTTAAAGGTCAGCGGGCTTGACTGGGATAGAGTGCAGAGGGCACTATCCTGCTTCCGGACAGAAGGCAGGAAAACAATGGGGGGGGGGGGCAGACAGCATGGAAACAGTGATCTAAAGAATGCCTGGGGCACACAGTGAAGAGTTAACTGCTCTTCCCAGAGTGCATCCCTGAGAAGCAGCATTCCCAGAGATGCCTCTCCTGGAACAAAGGATTTGACCAGTGCCATTTCCCTCCTCCACCCCTCAGCATGAACACAGAGCCAACTGCAGGCAGCAACCCAGCACTCTCTGTCTAACTTGCTTACACCAAGCCCCACACCCCTTTGCTCTGGTGGTACAGCCCTTCTCAGTCATGCTTGTCTGGGTCCCAGCAAGGCAGGCCCCTCCTGCAGACGACTAGCACAAAACCCTGCCCACACCACATCTCCCAACCACAGAGTTCTGCAGGGACTCAGCTCTGGTAAAATTGAAGTCAGGCCTCATTTCCCAAGCAGACCAGAGCATACCTAGTTAAAACTCACCACACTCGGGCCAAGGACCAAATACTGCCCATAGCAGGAAGGATAACCTCTCCATATGACTGGCCTAAAGAACAGAGCAGCTGAAAGACAACAACAGAGTGCATGCCTCACACAGCAGATACTCTGTGAAGTGCCAGGTCCTGGGCACTGCATGACCTCATCTTCATAAGGACATCCCTTTTAGGAGTAAGAGACATAACTGGCTTTTCTAGTACACAGAAATAGGCAGAGACTTAGATAAAATGCCACGATGGAGGAATTTATCCCAAATGAAAGAACAAGGTGAGTTCATGGCCAGAGATCTAAGAGAAACATAAAAGTAGCATGCCTGATAGAGAATTTAAAACAATAATTAAGAGTATTTGCTGGGCTTAAGAAAAGAATAAAAGACACAAAGGAGACCCTTAAAACAGAGATAAAAGAGTTTAAAAAGAATCAGTCAGAGATGAAGAACACAATAAATGAGACAAGAAACAGGCTTGATGCAATGAACAGCAGGCTAGAAGAAGCAGAGGAATAATTATTGACCTAGAAGACAAAATAATGGAAAATAGTAAGGATGAATGAAAAAGAAAAAAGAACTACTCAACACAAGAACAGACTTAGGGAACTCAGTGACTTCATCAAATGTAATAACATTTATATTATAGGAGTCCCAGAAAATGAGAGAGAAAAGGGGGCAGAAATTTTACTTTAAGAAATAACAGCAGAAAACTTCCCTAATCTGGGGAATGAAACAGACATCCAGATCCAGGAGGCACAGAAACTCCCATCAAAATCAATGAAAGGAGGCCAACACCAAGATATATTATAACTAAATTTGCAAAATATAGTGATAAAGAAAAAAAATTTAAAACAGCAAGACAAAAAGAAGCAAAGTACATATAAGGGAAAACCCATAAGGCTATCAAGGTATTTTTCAACAGAATCTCTGCAAGACTGAAGGGAGTGGCATGATATATTCAAATGCTGAATGAGAAAAACCTGGAGCCAAGAATGTGTTATCCAGCAAGGCTGTCATTTAGAACAGAAGGAGAGATAGTTTCCCAGACAAACAAAAACTAAAGGAATTCATGATAATTAAACATGCCCTGCAAGAAATATTAAAGGGGACTCTTTGAGTGTAGAGGAGAGACGAAAATGACAAAGACAATAAAGGATCAAAGAAATCTCTACAATGACAAAACAAGTGATAAAATGGCAATAGATACATACCTATCAGTAATTCCTTTGAATGCAAACGCACTAACTGTTCCAATCAAAACACATAGGGTGTCAGAATGGATTTTTAAAAAAATCTATATGCTGCCTACAGGAGACTCATTTTAGACCTAAAGACATCTGCAGACTGAAAGTGAGGGGGTGGAGAAATATTTATCATGTAAATTAATGTCAAAAGCAAGTCTGAGTAGCAATACTTATATTAGACAAACTAGACATTTTTTTCTTGTGTTGTTTTTATCTGTTTTGGTGTCAGGGTAATATAGGCTTCATAGAATGATTTTAAATTTTTTCCCTCTGTTCCAATATTTGTAAGAGTTTTATAAAAGCCGTCAATTATTTTTCTAAATATTTGGTAGAACTCACCAATGAAACCATGTCATTTTGGGCTTTTCTGTGCTGGGAGATCTTTTATTCCCAATTCAACTTTCACTCTTGTTATTGGTCTGAGGAGATTTCTTATTTCTAAGAAGATTTTCCTATGTTTTAGATTCAAGACTGATGATTCAGTCATGGTAACTTGTGCATTCTTAGGAATTACCTGGGTTTTGATTTGTTGGGTTTTTTTTTTTCCCCTGTTATCTGTTTATAGTAATCTGTTATCACACTATGTATTTCTGTAGTATCTATTGTTTTGTTTCCTCTTTCAATTCTCATTTTGGTTTTTCAGTCTTTCTTCTTTTCTCTTAGTTAATGTAGTTAAAACATTGTCAATTTTGCATATTTTTTTGGAAAAACTGGTGATTACTTTCAACATTCTATTATGGTTTATTCTGGTCTCTATTTTATTTATTTCCAATTTTTCTTTGTTATTTTCTTCCTCTACAAAATTTTAGCTGTTTGTTCTTTCTCTAGTTCCTTGTGGTGTAATGTTAAGTTGTTTATCTGAATTTTTTTCTTAATACAAGTATTTATAGCATCAATTTCACTCTAACATCTGCTTTGCTGCATCCCCTAGGTTTTGGAATATTGTTTTCTTTTTCAGTTGTTTTGAGACACATTTTGATTTGCCATTTTCTTATTGGGCCCACGGTTTATGCAGTAATATTTTGTTTAATATTTACATACTAAATATTTAATATTTACATTGAAAAAAGTAATGAGAGGTCATATGTAGATATATCTGGGCCATTTTATTCCTTCATGGGAAGGCAGCCTTTCTTCCAGGAATTACTGACAATATGCAAGTCCATTCATTTCAAGGACAATCTTCACTGGATCCCACAGAAATTTGGTCTTAATATATGCATCTCCTCATCTCTTGACATTAGCACTAAAGACAACCTTAATATATTTTCCAAAGTCTGGTTTATTTATTCTGGAAGACACTGCATGTAATACTTCTATAACAAAGTCAATCCAATTCCTTTCAGGATACCGCCAACAGCATACACTTTCAATCTTCGGGGTATTTCTTTTTGACCTCTGCCCAATTTATAGGACAAGAACTCAGACCCATCTTCCAAGTATGATCAATATTTTTCAGAGATGAATCAATTTAAATCTTAACATGAAAAATATATTTTTTTCTTAAAGAAAATATAATATGATCAGATGAGATGCTAGCTAAAATGGAAACAGCTTTTTTCTATTATTATGGAGAACTATTCAGCTTTTGGGTCCACATTGTCTTGAATTTCTCTATTTTCAAATTTTGCTTTATCTCTGAAAAACTTCAAGGTTTATCAAAGTGGTCTTTCAGTGCAAAGAACATTTGCATAATGACTTTATGTCCACAAACTATATAAAAAGAGAATCAGAGAACAGCCTGGCGCTTTCAAGTTGTAGTTCTTTCAGAATCTAATATCTCCATTGGTTTTAGAGATTCACAGGGCTTATTCTAAGCCCTGGGTAAAATTACATTTCCCCCCTTCTCCAGCACTCTCTGTGAAAGGGAATCTTTTCAAAGTTAGCGACCTAAGAAAGGCTGTCCGGTTATGAAACAGAGTCATTTGAAGGTTTCTCCCTCTCCCTCTGGTTTTCTCCTTGCTTCGGTTGTTTGGTTCAGAGATATACATGTTACCTGGACCTAATTACACTGTCATGTAATCAAGGTTGGGGGGAATCATAACTATAGATGCATGATATTGAGCAAATATTTAGATCTCTTTTTCTCATGTACAGAGTAGCAGTATTGCATAGCTCATGGGGTTGTTTTGAAATAACATCCAATTATTTTTTAAAGAGACAAGAAAGATAAACATATATCTCTGTTTTTTTATGGTGTTCCTAATTTAGTTTTATTCAGTGTGATATCCATGTACTCTCTGCATATGTATGTTCTAAGAACCATGTGAAAAAGTGTATCATAAAACCATCTCAGATATAAGGTCTTTAAAATTTTTAAGTCTGGGTGCCTGGGTGGCTTGGTGGAGTAAGCATCCAAGTCTTGATCTCAGCTCAGGTCATGATCTCGGCCCTGCATGGGGCTCCATGCTGGGCATAAAGTCAGCTTGTGATTCTCTCTCTTCCTCTCCCTCTGTCCCTGTTTATTTTCTCTGTCTTAAAAAAAAATAATTAATTTATTAAATTTTAAAAAGATTTAAGTCTTCCCTCATTTGGGGCAGGTTTCTTTTTGCCTTAAAAAAGTCACCAGGTAAGAGAGCTAGATGTGGAGAGAATAGACTTGATTATGCTTCTATCAAGATGAGAGCTTGGTTGTAATTTTATAGATCAAAGTGTCTTATTACACAAAAGAATGAGTCTCCACCCCTTCTATGATCAATAGCCTCTTCCCTCTCTTAGTAAAGAAAGGATACCAGCAGAGAGTAATCCCACCATTAATTTCTCCTATTTCTTGAATACTTTGCCCCAAAAGACAGAAGCTAGAAATTGAAGCCTTGAAGATAGCCCTTGTAATTCCTGTCTTCTGGTATTCACACCCTTGTGGAATCCCCTCCCTTGAGTGTGTGGGTTTGATTTAGTCGTCCACTTCTAAGAATGGAATATGGTGGAGGACAAGATGTCATGTTTGAGGTTGTACTTCTGTCTTGTGTTTTCTCTCTTTCTCCAGAAGTCATTTGGAGCAGCTTAAGGCAAGAACCCGAGGCTGACCAACAAACATATGAATGACCTTGGAAATGGGTCCTCCAGCATTTGACTCTTTAGATGAGACCACCTCTTGCAGCAACCTTATAAGAGATCTTGGAACAAAGGCACACAGCTAAGCCGTGTTCAGATTCTTGGCCCACAGAAACTGAATTAATAACAGTTGTTTTAAATTGTTAAATTTTGAGGTAATTTGTTAGGCATCACTACATAACTAATACGGGGATCTACAAAATTTATGATAAAAATAAACACCCCTCACCCCCTAAAAAAGGTCTATAGGTCAGAAAACTTAAGCACTAGTCCTGCCTCTGTCACTAACCAGTTGATGTCTGTGCAAATCTCATTTCTGTTCCTGGCTTCTGTTTCTCCATTTTTAAAAATAACTGATTGGATGAGGTAATTTTTTGATATTGTATAATTTTATATATTTTTAGGATCTATACAGTGTAAGCAATGTATATGTGTGTATAAAAATATAAAAGTCACAAAATTCTGAGGAAGAAATCAAAGAATATGTATACATAATTATATGTAAATATATTTTATATATTATATATTATTTATATATTTATATATAAATATTTGATTTAGATATATATATCTCAAAGAAATCAAAGAAAAAAATAAAGAAATCAAAGAAAAAAAACTAGAGAGAGAGGAGAAAGACATCCGCCTTATGGGTAGGAAGACTCAATATTGCTAAAGTACCAGTTTTTTAAAGTTGATCTATAGATTCAACAGAATCCCAATGAAAACTTCAGTAATTTATTTTGTGACTATCAACAAATTGATTCAAAAGTTTATATGGAAAGAGAAAATACTCAGTATAACCAACAAAATATTGAAGAACAAAGTCAGAAGACTGACACTGCCTGACTTAAAGATTTAAGGTAAAGCTATAATAATCAAAACAGTGCAATATTTATGAACAGACAAACAGATCAATAAAACAGAATAGAGAACCCAAAAATAGACACACACAAATATAATCAACTAATCTTTGACAAAGAAGCAAATGCAACACAATGGAGAAAGGTAGTCTTTTCAACACGTGGTGTGGAATGACTGAACATCTACATGAAAAAATTATAATAATAATTTAGACTTTACATCTCTCACAAAAATGAATTCAACATATATCATAGACCTATATGTAAATTACAACACTATAAAACTCCTAGAAGATAACATAGGAGAAAATATAGATGACCATCAATACGGAGATGACTTCTTAGCTACAACAGGGCCTGATCCATGACAGAAGTCATTGATAAGTTGAACTTTATTAAATTTAAAACTTCTGCTTTTTGAAAGACATTGTTATGAGTTAAAACAGACAAGCCACAGACTGGCAGAAAATGTTTGCAAAGCCCAAGTATGATAAAGAACTCTTATTCAAAATACACAAAGAACTCTTAAAACTCAACAGTAAGAACACAAACAATTTAAAAATGAGTGAAATATCTGAACAGATATTTTACCAGAAAAGATACATAAATGGCAAATAAGTATGTGAAAAGATGACCCATATCATATATCTTTAGGAAGTTGCAAATTAAAACTATGAGATACTAGTACACACCTATTAGAATGGCCAAAACCCAAAACACATAATACCAAATGTTGGTGAGAATGTAGAATACAGGAACTCACACTTCTTGTTGGTGAGAATGAAGCAGGGCACAGCCACTTTGGAAGACAGTTTAGCAGTCTCTTACAAAGCTAAACACAGTCTCATCACACATTTCAACTATCATGCTCCTTGGTATTTATCCAAATGATGTGAAAACTTATGTACACACAAAAACCTTCAAGTGAACATTCATACAGCTTTATTCATAACTGTCAAAATGTAGAAACACCAAGGACGACCTTCAACAGGTGAATGGATGAACAAACTCTGATACATCTGAGCAACAGAATACTATTCGAAGTTATCAAGCTATGGAAATACATAAAGGAATCCTAAATGCATATTACTAAGTGAAAAATGTCTGAAAAGGCTATAAACTTTATGTGTCATATATTAATTATATGACATTCCGGAAAAAGGCAAAACAGTAAAAAGACAGTAAAAAGATCAGTGATTGCCAGGGGTTTGGAGAAAAAAAAGAAAAGAATGAACAAGTGGAACACAGGGGGTTTTAGGGCAGTGAGACTATTCTGTATAATATTCTAACAGTGCATACTTGACATTATACTTTTGTCAAAACCCATAGAATGTATAACATAGGGTGTTATAAGTAAACCACAGCTTTAGTTAATAATAATGTATTTTTTTGTTCATCAATTATAACAAATGTACCACACTATCACAAGCTATTAATAATTAAGGAAACTGTAGAGTGGGAGAAGGATGAAGCAGAGATACAAGGAAGCTTTCTATACTTTCTGGTCAATTTTGTTATAAACCTAAAATTGTCTTGAAAGAGTACTTTTACCATAAGTGACTCTTAATCTCACAAAACAAACTGAGGGTTGCTGGGGGGAGGGGGTTTGGGAGAAGGGGGTGGGATTATGGACATTGGGGAGGGTATGTGCTTTGGTGAGTGCTGTGAAGTGTGTAAACCTGGTGATTCACAGACCTGTACCCCTGGGGATAAAAATATATGTTTATAAAAAAGAAAAAATTATATATATAAAAAAAAGAAAGAGTACTTTTAAAAGACAGTTGAGGGGTGCCTGGGTGGCTCAGTTGTAAAGCATCTGCCTTCAGCTCAGGTCATGATTCCAGAGTGCTGAGTTTGAGCCCCAAATCAGGCTCCCTGCTCAGCAGGAAATCTGCTTCACCCTCTCCCACTCCCCCTGCTTGTGTTCCCTCTCTCACTGTGTTTCTCTCTGTTGAATAAATAAAATCTTTTTTAAAAATACAGTTGATTTATATTTATATATGTGTGTATATATGCATGTGAGAAAGATATAGAAGATGATAGATAGATAGATAGATAGATAGATAGATAATAGATTATCAGGAGACTATGTGGTTACCTTCTGGATATAAGTAAGTCTTAAATGTATGATATCTACTAAAAATATACTAATTAATTATTAATACACTTATTATATGTGTGATGTGGTGATTAAGAAGATTCAGAGGGCGCCTGGGTGGCTCAGTTGGTTAAGTGATTGCCTTTGGCTCAGGTCATGATTCCTGGGTCTGGGATAGAGTCCCACATAGGGCTTCCCCCTGCTCTGTGGGGAGCTGCTTCTCCTCCCTCTGCCTGCCACTCCCCCTGCCTGTGCTCTCTATCTCTGTCTCTTTCAAATAAATAAATAAAATCTTGAAGAAGAAGAAGAAGAGGAAAGAGTGGTTTAAATCCTCTTTGCAATACTTCTAACAATAAATTGCTAGTCAAGTCACTAAACCCATATACTTTGATTCCCCCATTTATATCATAGATGTAATAAGTGTAAGATTTAAATAAGCTAATAACTGTAAATCACAGAAAAATACTTGGCAATAATAGGTACTCGACAAATGATAAATACTATTTTGGTTATGTATTAACTGTCCTGGTTTTTATACATTGTCTATATGTTTGATTCTCTGTTTTAACTCCCCAACCAGACAGTATATCTATTATTTTAAAGATCTTAAAAGATATAACAAACATGTGCTAGGTGCTTAGTAAGTATTTGTTGATGATGTTTAAATGAATATATAATGGAGGAATGGTTGGGAAGATAAATAAGTGAAAATATTTTCAAAAATAGCCTTCTATTTGATACACCAATAAAAATAATCCTATTTTTCACCAAACTGTCTGGAGAGACATTTTCATCCACACCTTTGTCCCAAAAGAACTTTTCTATCTCAGTGTATTTATATATCAGAAGGGAATGTCAGCTAGACTCTTTTCCTAATAACTTTAAAGTAGAGCTAGAAAGAAGACAAATCAGCCTCACAAAGAAAATGTACTCACCAGGAACTCCTTGATGGAACAGAACAGATGTGCTAACAACAAGTGAAGAGATGAATTTTTAAAGAACAACCCTGAGTCCCAGTTTGGGAGTGCCTTATTTCAAAGATCACTGATGGGGTAACATTTCATTTAATTAAATATTGACTAATAACAAAACCTAGGAAGCACAATATAAGTGATACTTATCTTTCCTAAACTCCAAAAAGAGATGGTCAAAGTTGAATTGTTTCAAATTGAAGAGGTTATACAACTATATCAGCCACAAGATCCATCGATTTTCTAGGCAAGGAAAAGAATCCTATAATTTCTTTTGAATGATGTGATACATTCAAAAGTGAAGATGTTTAGACAACAATTTTTGAGTGGCATGAAAGACTGAATATCAATGACAAAGAATCCACTTTCTTCTCCCAACAATGTCCCCTTGAATCTCCTTTGCTCAGCAAAACCGTATGATCCATCGGTAAATAATTAACTGCCTTATTTTTGGCTGTCCTATCCAAAGGACTGAATTAATAAAAACAAAAATAATAGCTAATATTAATATTATGTCTTTTCTCATTTACTTCTTAAAACTTTATGGAGTAAGATAGTTTACTATCTTTCACAGATCAAAAACAAAAGCTTAAGAAAATAAAACAACTTACTCAAGACATAATTACTAAGTGATAAAACAACTTGAATATGCCTCCATTCATAGCTTGAATCTCTCCTGGCTACCTGAACCTCACACTAAAGTAGCAGTAGTCTTAACTCTGCATTCCCTTCTTTCTCCTGCATGTAATCAAAGCTTCTCTATGCTGTGTCCGATTGCCCAAAAACTTGATTGGTGGTGTGACAATGAATTAGTCACAGCAATTTGTCCCAAATAAAATGTAAGCCACTTAATTCTTGCCTCTCCACAAAAACATACTGCCTTCTATTCAGATTAGATATGGAAGAACCTACAAATAGTACCAAGGGAATATCGGAAATCAAGACTAATCAGAGAGAGAAATATCTTAGTTTGGGGTTTCATTTTGAGAAACAAAGACCATCCCTTCATCATCTTATTAACACACATGGGAAGTACTTTCTCTACCTATGATTTTTAAAGACATTGATACATAATTTGGGTGCCACTCATGTGCCTCTTCACAAAAGTCAAACGGTGGGAGTCCTAACTACAGGGAGATGTAATAGAGTAATGTAGAGGCAGGAAAACTCATGTAGAAAGAGCTGTGCCATGAATCTAATTGTCTAGAATTGTTTTAAAGTATACTTCATAAGAAGTTAATAAAAAGAAGATGGGATGTGATGTAATTCCAAAATATGCTTGAAGAATACTTCTTATTGTAGTCTCTCCTAGAGACTCAAAAATATAAAGGCTCTGAGAGATCCCACAGTAAATGAACAAGTTAGTCTTTTTTCAAGCCATGTTATCAAATGTGTAATATCTATTGACATTTTTAGACATTAAGGTTCCACAGAACACATTTTGGAAAATGTGAATGTAATCAGTGAAGAAAAAGAGAAGAAAAGGGAACAGTGATGGGTGGATTCAGATCACAAAATTCAGATTCCACTTGGAATCTGGATTGAGTAAAAGTGAAACCACGGTGCATCTGGATGGCATTTTGGTCCTCATAGACTGACTGCAGGACCATCCCCCCAAATCTCAGTGGATTTACACAAAAGAAGTTGATTTATAACTCATGTGACAATTCAATGTAGTAATTTAAGGTCCCAGGATTCTTATATCATAAGCTTCCAGCATCCCCTTGGGGCCTCAATTCATCTTCTGGATTCTCATGGTAAAGAGAAAGAACTTGGGAGTGGTGTGCTGCACTTCTTCTCACATTCTGTCCCCTAGAACTCAGTCACATGGCCATCCTTTACTGCAGGAAAGTCGGAGTAATGTAGTCTAGGTGTATCCCACATAAGAATAGCATACAGGTGATTAGTCTCTGTTATAGAAGGAATCGGATTCAGAAGTCAGAAAAATTCGTAGAAAACCTCAGCCCCAGAACCTGGGTTGGATCTGTCTTTCAAACTGTCAAACAAATTTCCAATGGAGAGGAGAGTTTTTATTTTTACCTTGAAACTGAGAATCCTGCATTAATGGGCATTAACCTATTTATCCACTTCAAGAAGAAACAGACTATGCTTCCCAAATTAGAGAATGAAAGAGCAAGTTTCCCTAGAGATAAATAAACAATGAAGCTGCACCAGCATTTAAGGTTTCTCATCTCTTTCTGGTCAAAGAACAAACCTTTCTTAAAAATCTAAGACCACAATGTAATGGGAAGAATATGAGCATGTCAATCTATCAGTTTGGTGTACAGAGTTCTCTTTTTGCTTCCTTGACAAAGGTGTTACTAAATATGCCAAGAACACTTATTAGCACAAGGGACTAGCAGAAATGTTATATAAATGGACTTTGAAGTAACTGATGACTCACAACAATGCTTTACATTAATTTCAGTATATATCATATGTCCAAGTCACAGCCTTCACGTAATTGGGTATATTTGCACATTATTATAAGACTGAGTGCTACAGGATGAAGTGCTTATGAAAGAATTACCATTAATATAAATAGACATTGGTTCACCTACACAGGGAAGAAATGTTGTCAAAGCTCTGCCAGTGGCCTGACATAACAAGGGACTAAGTAGTATGACAGTCTTATTCACTAGTATGAAATTCAAGTATCACAGGGACAACTCACTTGCTGGAGGTTCCAGGCACACATTAGTTGTAGGTAAGTGAATGTTAACTTATCAGGGAGGGAAAAAGTAGGATTTGGAAGACAGACTATCATCAAATGCTGTTGATGAGAAAAATGCTACAGGAACCTCCAAAGCTGTGCTTCAGTTACTGCTCCAAAGCTCTGGGATGGAGATAGTATCACTCCCATCTTACAGATAGGAAAATTGGGAGATTAAAAGCCTTATCCAAGGATACAAAAGAAAATGATGGAGAAGAAGCTTGACTCTGGCCTTTCTATTCTAATACCTGCCTTTTGCCTACTGCATAATTCTGTTTATCTCCTCCAAACTGACTGAAAGAATCCATGTTGACATGTCCTAATTTCTGAACTTTTTCCAACCAAAGATACCATTTCCAAAAATACGTCAATGAAAAGCTATCATATTTTGCTATCTCAAAGAGTATTTTCCTTTTAAGATACTGAATTTCTTTTTGCTAAATGACAGACTATGCCCAGAAATTGCCACTTTACTTTATTTAAAGTAATTAATATAAATTTACACTTTTCTGAAGATGTATTTAAAAACTCTCCCTGTTTTCTAAGCTGTTGTGACTATGTCATAGAAAATCAGATTGAGAGAATTATATCAAACATCTATACAATGGGTTGAAATGAATCTGTCCTATGTCATGCAAGCCTTATATATTAGAGATATAAACAGTATTTATTGAATTAAATAATGACTGAGAACTTTGTATGGCATTTGGAAAATACATGTAAAAGAGAAAAAACCTTGCCATTATTTAATTCTCTCCATTTTTCTGGCTGCATGGTATCAAATAAGAATCAGTAAAATTCACTGGCCATAATAACAGACAATAATCTGGTGTGATAACAGGTCATCATTTTCTCTGTGGGTACAAAAAATGTGACCACAATATGAGATACCTTTCAATGAACACTCCAAATCGACTTATCAGAATGAATATTATTCTTAAATTAGTATATTAAGAGGTTATACTATCATTCAACAATGATACCATGTTTTCAAGCATTGTGGGGTTATCTGAAGTGAAATTGCTTTCATAAAATCAGGGATCAAAGGATAGTGTGGCAGGAGGGAATCCAGTGAATCAAATCCCACTTGAATCTCTTGGGACATGACCCAGGGCCTACCATGGCAGACAGCTCTCATAAGGGAATCTCAGCTCCAACTAACATGGCCACAAGGACAAATATGTAAAAACAAACAAATAAATTTAAAAACCACTTTGGCATGTAATAGAGACTCAGCCAAGTAGCCGCTTCTGACTGTTCCTCCTCCTCGATCTCTATAAGGATAAAGTGGACCAGTGATCTGCCAAAATAAAACCACAGCAAATTTAAACTCTTCCCTAACCCATCAGCTGGGACTGAAATATTCAGAGCACATATCCACATAATCTTCAAAAAAACTCACTTAGATTCCTAATATTTAGAAAATGTAGAAATTTTCTTCTTCTCCTAAGAAAGAATAAACAAACAAGTCTCCAGGTATATTAAAAAACATACTCAGTAGTTATAAAGAAAGAGGAGAGATAGACACATATATATGTATGGATATGTATATATGCAATATATATACATATATATGCATTTATATATATATATAATGTGAAATTTTTCTAAAGAAATAGATTTTTTTTGCAAGAAATAGGAAAAAAATATACCTCTCTCAATTATTTAAAAAGAAATTCAGAAAAAAATTCTATCAAAGTAATGAAAACAACATGAGATCAGCAAATTTTACTTTCAGATTTTAAGATTACATGACTGTAGTCATTAAAATTATAGTGGTGAAAGACAACAGAGAATTGCAAGTTTCAGAAGACAGAATTAGAAGATGAAAATTTTTCCCATTAATTCAGAAGAGTTGCAGATAATAAGAAAATGAACAAAGGAAGAGAAGAATGAATGACACCAAAAGATAATACGCATACAATAAGTAAGAATAGAGTAAGTGGATGAAAGCAACCACCAAAGAAGTAAAGGAAGAAAAGGTCCTTGAGATAAGGAAGGACTAATTCTCTAGATCTAAGGACTTGCTCCAAGTATAAGATAAAATTAATAAAATGCACATTCATCAGGAGTCTAAATGTTTCTTACATACATTTCATGTATAAGGAAAATAATGGGGAGCTAGGGAGAAGAAATCAAACCTTACATGATGGTGGAGAAAAACCCTTATTGGCACCAAGATATCCTCGACATAAAATGACAGCGTTTGAAATCTATAAAATTTTTAGAAGATTATGACCCACAATTTCAGTAATCAGTCAAACCATTTTATATGAGGACAGAAAGACTTTCTCAGAAATACAAATATTTCCTTAGTATTACATAAACACACATTTCCTTAAAAAGTGAGAAAAAAGTTTCAAAACTTTAACAATAATATATAAAATTATCGTAAGAAGAAGAATTAGGAAAAAAAATTGAAAGTAAAAGAAAAAAAAGGAAACTTGACCAGTTATTATTTAATACATTTAAATATAATGCTTTCTTGATTTTACCAAAAAAATCATGTTCTCACAAAGGTTTATCATGACCCTCGCATGAATATCAAGAGTTATTGATTCCAAGATGAATCCTGATTTCAAAGATATTGTAATGTGAAGAAAATCCATCTTCAAAGTGGAGCTGGCAGTCACCACTTCCCTCCCCCACACCCAGCATAAACACGGCCACCTGCCAAAATCAGCACTCTGCCAACATTCACTGACTAACTTGCTTATAATATGTCCCACCCCCACTCCCAGGCTTTAGGGATCCAATCCCTCCAGCCAAGCTTGCCTCATTCTTGATGCTGTAGGTCCCTTCCCACAGAAGACCTGCACAAATCTTTCCAATACCACATCTCCTGATCACTGTGCTTTGCAGGACCTTTGTCCTGGCAGCAGCTGTAGGTCCTCTTATGGACAGCCCATGCACAAATATGTTAAAACTGTGCATCCTAACCTCAATCATGTTGTAGATCCCCTCCCCCAGTACACCCTTGGCAAGAGCCATTTCAAACCTGGGCCACAACCCTTCAAGCAGACCTGACAGGGATCAGCACCTCTGAAGTGACTCCTTCCCTTGGGAGACAGAAAGATCACCATACACCCCAATCAGACTGCAGCCCCAGCAGTGAGCTGGGGGCAGACAGCTGGTCTGATTGCAGGTCTGGTCCACCAACAAAAGCTTCTCAGAGGACAATACAGAGAAAGCACCTGCAGTTTGTTACTACTGCATCTCAGGAAAATGCCTAGTCTTACACAACTCAAGCCCAAGGCATCCGCAGACTGGCCCACCAACACCACAAGGAATAAACACTACCCTCAACAGGAAAAAAGAGCCTCTGCAGATGACTGAACTGAAGGAAAAAGCCACTCAGTCAAACAGCACTGTGCACACAAACACACAGGAAATATCCCTGAAGCACCAGATTCCAATAAACAGAAGACTGTACTGCAGGGTTTTACAGGACTTCTTCTTTATAAAGCCACTACTTTCAAGAGTAGGAGATATAGCTGATTTTCCTAACACAGGAAAACAGAGAGTTAGACAAAATGAGGAGACAGGAATATGTTCCAAGTGAAAGAACACTATGAAATCACAGCAAGAGACCTAAGGAAAATGAAGATAAGAAATATGTCTGATAGAGAATTTAAAGTAATGGTCATACAAATACTCACTGGACTTGAAAAAAGACCTCAGTGAGACCCTAGAAAAGACAAAGAAAGATATGAACAAACAAAAGAACGAGTCAGAGATGAACATAAATTTGAAATTAAAAATACACTAGATGAAATAAATAGCAGACTTGAGGAAGCAGATTAATAAGTCAGCAACCAGAGGACAGAGTAATGGAAAGTAATTAAGCCCAGTAGGTGAGAAAAAAAATATGCAAAATGAAAATAGACTTAGGGTATTCAGTAACTCCTTCAAGTATAATAATATTCATATTATTGAGATTCTAGGAGAACAGAGAGTAAAGGGGAACACAAAATATATGTGAAGCAATAATAACTGAAAACTTCCTGAATCTGAGGAAGGAAACAGTCATCCATATCTAGGAGGCACAGTGATCACCCAACAAAATCAACCCAAGGAGATCCACAAGACCCATTAGTAATTAAAATGGCAAAAAAGTAGTGATAAAGAGAGAATTCCAAAAGCAGCAAGAGAAAAGAAAACAGTTACAAACAAGGGAAACTCCATAGGGCTAAGGATTTTTCAGCAGAAGCTTTGCAGGCAAGAAGAGAGTAGAATGATATATTTAAATGCTGAATGGAAAAAATCTGCAGCCAAGAATACTTTACCTAGCAAAGCTTTCATTCCGAATAGGAGAAGTAAATAGTTTCCCAGACAAACAAAAGTTAGTTTTACAAGTAATATAAAAGGTAACTCTCTGGGTGGAAAGCAAAGACCATAAGTAATAATAAGAAAAATAGAAAGCAAACCATCAGTAAAAATACGTAAATTTCTAAAAATCAGGCAAGGGATTCACAAAATGAAAGAATGTAAAGTACGACACCATCTAGCTAAAATGTGGCAGGGAGAAGAGTAAAGATGGGTTCAAACTTAAGCTACCATCAAGTAAAACCTAACAGTTTGTGTATGTATAAACCTATTTGTATTATGTTTGTGTTATGTATAAACCTAATAGTAACTACAAATCAAAAACAGTAATAGATATGTAAAAAATAAGGAGAAAGAAATACATGCATGGAAAGCCAACTTACTATGATAGAAGAGAGCAAGAGAAGACAGAAACAGAATAACTACAAAAACAACTATAAAACAAGTAACAAAAATAGAGCTACCATATGACACAGTAATCACATTACTGGGTATTTACCCAAAGAATATGAAAACACTGATTTGAAGGAATATATGCACCCCTATTAGTGCAACATTATTTACAATTATTTACAATAATGACAATCATAGAAGTAGCCCAAGTATCTATCAATAGATGAACAGATAAGGAAGATGTGGTATATATTGGGACACCTGGTTGGCTCAGGAATAGCAAAAATAATTTTTAAAATAATATATAAAAAAATTAAAGACAGAAAATGTCAGATCTCACAATAAATATAAATGCAATAAATTTATTTTATTAGCTGACAAAATTTTCCATATATATTTAAAAAAACAAAATCTACTTATTATTTACAATAAACACATTCCAAACAAATTAATAGAAAAAATTTTTAAAAAAAGAAAGGAAGATTAGAAAAAAGACCTTTATTAGGGTATTAGAAATCAGAAAAAATGCCACCTGACATATTTTTTTCAATTAGTCCCACATTGGGCTCCCTGCTCAGTGGGGAGTCTGCTTCTCCCTCTTCCTAAGCTTCTCCCCTCTGCTTGAGCTCTCACTCATTCACTCTCTCAAATGAATAAATAATATCTTCAAAATAATGTCAAGAAACAAAGCAGAATCAACAAACTATATCCATTAACAATAAGGTAATAAGATAACCACTTTCAAAGAATAACCTTCATATACACACATTTATAGTAATTTTGAAGTATAAAATACTCTTGAATAAGTCTTGAATTAAACTGTAGTAGAATTTAAATTATAAGCTATTTTAGAAGTTAATAAAAACAAGAACACAGTTCTATATCTAAATCTATAGGAAGTCTCTAAGATGTATTTTTAAAAAATTGATAAGTTAAAATGCCCATATTAAATGCATATAGAGAGAGATAATAATTATTTTAAATGGATTATATTTTAGCAAAGTTGCAGGATACAAAATTGACACACACAAAATCAGTTTTATTTCCATACATTAACAATGAAAAATATGAAATTAAGAAAATAATCCCACTTACAATAAAATCACCAAAAAGAATAAAAGACATAAGAGTAAATTTAACTAAAGACACAAAAGTTGTGTACTGAAAACTACAAAACAGTGATGATGAAAATTAAGGAAGATACAAAAGGGATGCTTGGGTGGCTCAGTCAGTTAAGCATCCAACTCTTAATTTTGGCTCAGGTCATGATCTCAGGGTTGTAAGATTGAGTCCAGCTCCCACCATGGAGCCTACCTAGGATTCTCTCTCCCTCTCTCTCTGTCCCTCCCCCAACCCTTCCCTCTGGGGAAAAAAAAATTAAAATAAGAAAAATTAAAGAAAATACAAATAAATGAAAGACATCCCATGGTCATGGATCAGAAGACTTTGTATTGCCTCAATGCCCATACCACCCAAAGGGAGCTCCAAATTCAGGGAAATCCCTATCTGAATCCCAATGACATTTTTTGCAGAAATAGAAAATAAATAACCAAAACAACCCTGAGGAAAGCATATTAAATCTGGAGATGGCACAATTCCTTATTTCAAAACATACTACAAATCTATAGTAATCAAAACAGTATTGTATGAGGATGTGGAAGAATGGAACTTTTGTGATGGTGGATGGGAATTAAAATGGAGCAGCAACCATGGCAAATAATATGGAGATTTACCTAAAAAAATTAAAATAGAATTATCATAGAATCCAGCAATCCCACTCCTTGGTATATATCCCGGAGAACTGAAAATACACACCCATGTTCACTGCAGCAATATTCACAGTAGACAAGTGTGGAAGCAACTTAAATGTCCATCAGTGGATGAATGTATATAAAAACCAACGGTATATACATATAACAGAATATTATTCAGCCTTTAAAAAGATGGAAATTGTTCCATACACTACACTATGGATGAATCTTGAGGACATTATTCTAAGTAAAATAAGCCAGTGACAAAAAGACAAATACTGCATGATTCCACTTACATGAGGTATTTAAAATAGTCAAACTCATGGAAACAGAATGTAGAATTGTGGTTATCAGGGACTGGGGGAGGGGAAAGTGGGGAGTTGTTATTTAATGGGTACAGGGTTTTAGTTTTGCAAGAAAAAGTTCTAGAAGCTGTTTTACAACAATAGGCATATAGTGAGAAAGGGAGAAAACCACAGATAAAGACAAGTGGGTTTGTTTGTTTACTTATAAGAAGATCCTATGTTCAGCTGTGATAGATCATGGCCTCTTGAGTCCCTGGTTCAAAGGTAAGTGACAGCATGTGCCCACAGACTGCATTCTGATTAAACGTATGTAAGAGCTCATATATGTCCCTTTGTTGTTTGTAATGTATACTTGTAAATTTACATTTCATATATGATATTTTTATTGATTTTATTTTTATTTTATAATTTTCAAGATAAAATGGTAAGTAAATATATAGTAGTAGATAAATAGAAAATTATCTGAAAAATCTCTACCAAATTGTTAATATTTGTTATTCTAAAGATGATTAGCTCTCTGGTGGAGGATGATGGTCAATGAAGTGGGAATTGTCAGACTTCTCTCCATATGCTATGATGTTGAAATTTTAAAAAGGTTGCCTTACTCTAGTAATTAAAAATAACATAAAATGGGAAAATCTATACAAAAGAATGGACAAAGCTAAACAAGTTAACAGAAAAAGAAGGATACTGCAGTTATTAATAGAAAACAAAGCAGACTTCAAGTCAAGGAGCATTTATACAACCAAACTTAAGTATCTTCTAGTGCTAAAAAGTACAATTCAATATGAATGCTATAAATATTATTCACTAAATAACATAATATCCAAGTATGTAAATGAAATAAAAAATGTTTAGCCAAATCACAACCATATTTAGACATGTTTGCCCAGAGACTGGGGAAATAAGAAATGAGGGTACAATGCAAGATTTGAATAAATTATATGCCTACCAGTAATGGGTATAATTTGTATCCTTCAAGAGAAGATACACCCTCTTTTCAAATACTCGAAAAACATATGCCAACATTGTCAAGTACCAGACCATAAAGAAACCTTAATAAATTCCGGAAAGTAGGAACTATAATGTCATTCTCTCTGTTCACAATGGAATAATCTTACAAATTAAGAGTAAAAAGCTAAACAAAAACTCATCAAGCCACTTAAAGTTTTTCAAAAGCCCTCTGGATATTGTCAAAGTGAGTCTAATGTTGTAAAACAACAAGCTGGTGAAAATAGTCAAAGAAATATTGAAGAATACTGAGAGAAATTTGCATGACCATATATTAAATACTAAAAAGCAGAACAACTAAAGCAATGTGATTTTCTCATAGGAATAAACAGACGTATCAATTAAACAGAACTAAAAGTTAGAATTTAGTGTCTGTTAAAGGTACTTTTGTAGTTTAACAATTTCCTAGGATTTCTGTAACAAATTTCCATGAACTGGGTGGCTAAAACAACAGAAATCTACTGTCTCACTATTCTGGAGATCAGAAATCTGAAATCAAGTTTTCAGCAGGGCCATTTTCTATTTAAAGGCTGTAGGCAAGGATGTTTCCTTGCCTCTTCTGAGCTTCTGATGGCTCCTGGCAGTCCCTGCTGTTCACTGGCTTGTAAACATATCCCTGCAATCTCCACCTCCACAGTCACACGGCATTCTCCTTGAGTGTCTGTGTCCAAATGCCCCTCTTCTTATAAGGACACTAGTAGTAGTCCTTCTTATAAGGACACTAGTAATCAGTTTAAGAAGAGGTCATATCAGTTTAGGGTCCACCCTACTCTGATATGACCTCTTCTTAAACTGATTACATCCACCAAAGTCCCTATTTACTAAAAAGGTCCCATTCACAGGTTCCAGATGGACATGAAGTTTGGGAGAACACAATTTAAGCAGGATGCTTAGTCCATCTACTCCTTGCATGAAGATAAAGAAAACGTAATTCTAACCTAACACCTGAGTAAGGAGGAAGGGAAAGTTCACAATAAAGCTGCTCTTCGGACACCCTAGGCAGAAACCGGACAGTGACTGGAACAGAGGGACTCTTAATTTTATCCTTCTATTCTAACTCAGGCAATCTGGCCTCTCACCACTGTCTTCCTGTGCACATCTGCTTTTTTTTTTTTTTTTTTTTCTATCCAGGCCTTCTTCTCCATGCACATAGGCATCCTCAGTTCCTGCGTAAATGTTCTCAGTTCCAAGCACACACAGGGACTACCTCTCAGTCTCCATTCCAAATTCCAAAGAGAAATATGACAAGTTCAAGGCATGGGGACACAGCGGCTCACTTCTATGGCTTGGGGGCAGTTTCCAGAGAAATGGGATCATAGTGAACTGGGCAGTTTCTTCCCAAAGTCTCTGCTAGCATAGATATCATTTTAAACCACTAAGGAAAGGATAAATAATTTACAAAACTCTTTGGGAGAAGAAAGGAACAATTTAGAAAGAACATGATATACCCCTGCCCTGCATCATAAATCACAGGGAAATTAAAAATTAAATTTAAAAAATTTAAATATGAGAAAAGAACAGGTGAATATTTATGTTAGTTTGTATTTTTTTAAGTATTTTTAATCACTCCTCAAGTATAACAACACATACATTAGTTACATGTTATTTTAAAGTGTTAGTTACAGATTTATGATATTACTCTATGTATCTTCATAAAAATATTTCCAGGAATTTCTCAAGGATATGCATTAGTATATATTATTTTTAAAGTTGCAGATTACTCTGGGCTCAAAGAGTGAAAACTTGTTACCAATGATATTTTCCTTTAATGTGCAACGCTCAATTCTTTGAAAGATTTTCACATACTATTTAGGGTAATATCTTTATCATTGGAATTTAGTGTTTTTAAAGATGATTATTTTGAAAGAGAATACAATTATTCAAATGTATAAATATCAGTAAGGCTATTTTTAAAAATAATTACAAAACAGTTTGCACAAACCTCACCGTTTCATATTTGTGGAAATAACTGCTTCTCTATCACAGTGGGGGTTTTGTGGGTTTTTTTTTTTTTGAGTGCTCTGTTGTTACTTTAAGTAACTATGGCCTCATGAAATGACTCTGCAGTGTTAAAATAGTTGCTTCTTCATTTAAATGAGATTGTTCTAGAAAAATGTACACTATATTCACTTAATGGAAAATCTATTCAATACCCTAGTTATAATAAAGCCTCATTTAGAATTTTCAGAGGAGAGGAGAATTCTTATAAATTTCATTTCTCATTAAATAAGAGTATCCTTAAAATTCTTCTGGATTAGCTTTTATTATTGAAACATTTTAAGAAATGGATTATTCCACCTTCCTAACTTAATAGTTGAGTAAAAATAGACAAAATTATATATGTCTTTGATCATTTAGGATCCTCCAACATGGAGCACATAGTAAGCATTCAAGAGTGTTGCCTGAATGGATAAGAGATTTTGCATTATTATTAAAAATGATTTGCATTGACTGGCATTCTGAATAAGGATATAATAAAGCAGTATTGAATGAATCTATCTTATCTGTAGTATATTCCTCTAAAACTTATTTCTTAAATAGGTACTTTGAACATATATCTCATTTTTTTCTCTTTCTTGTAGGTTGAGAACAGAACACTCCAGTTAAATTGAAATACTGGGTTTTTTTAAATTTCCATTAATTAATACTTTATAACATTTAACTCATTTTTCTACGTTTGAATCTGAACCAATTAAATAATCCCAGCAGAGAATCATTTTTTCCCTTCAACTTAAAGCGTCTGAAATAATAAATGCAAAAGTATGCAGTAGATTGTAATAATGGTGTAACACAAAAAGGTATTGTTCAAAATATTATTAATAATAATACTTAACCTTTACCGGGTATTTAATAAATTTTGGTATTGAGCTAACTGCTTTATAGGCATTGTCTTATTTACTCCCCACATTATCCTCTGAGATAAATAGTATCATTATCACCATAAGGAACCTGGAGATTAAGACTAAAGGCCTAAGAGTCTAAACCCTGGAGGCAAGGCTGTAGGAAATGAATGGCCAGTCTATTTATGCACGTCTGTTTCTTTGAATACTTAGGGCTCCAGAATCAGCTCAATGCCAATAGTACTAAGAGCCAAACCTCCCCTGATCTAGATAAATCTGTACAGAGATAACAACACAAACCTTGGCCCATCAAACCACAAAACTAAATGAATTGAAAACACGTTTTTTAAGACATGTTGAAGCTTTCATAGGTTTCTGGTGAAGAAAAATGGGAATCCACTTGGGACTGAGTACACTATGGTGACTGTGCTTTCAGTTCCATGGATTCAAATATCAAAACTAAAAATACAGGAAAGCAGAGGACGTGTAAAACATTCCCAGCCAACTGTTTCCTGACTGCTGACAGTAGGAGGGAAAGAACTTCCAGTGAAACAACTTCTTGTTGTTCAACAAAATAGCTCTTGATTCTGTGAAGAGAAAAACAGCATCCTCTCTTCACTGTGATGAAACTGAACCAGCAAAGAGGTAGGTATTTGCCCAGGTTTTCTTCTCCAGGTCACCCGAACACATTTCACAATCTCAAAAGTGAAAAGGAAAGTAAACCCGCATTTGACGAGCTCCCGTACCATCTATGTTGATTTAACATTTGGAAACCTTATTGTATTTTGCTATTTCATTCACTTATTACCATTATATTAATTTTGGAGGAGGCTGTCATATTCTATTTTCACCCAATAAATCACAATGAAATGATTAAATATCTTATACTTAGCAATTAACAAAGGACTTTGATCTTTTCTGAAATCATTCAGAAACTGCCAGTATAATGATAACACACACTTGAGTGCTTTCAAATCAGAAAAGTCCCTGAAAGAAAAGAGAGAGGAGACACAGACAGAAAAGAACTTCTGTTTTAAATTAAAATGAGAACTGGATTTCTGAGGGCATGGGCACATTAATTTTAAAAGGCCTTGACTTCTTTATCAGGTGGCATTATTGAAGCCACTGACCTGTTTTAAAAAAGGAAAGGGAAGGAAATAGCACACATTTGGGTGCTCTGGAATTAACAGATTGGTTTGATAGCCTACGCATGCTGCATTCATTTACTTTTGTCTGCTAAATGGCTAGATAAAACGAAATAGAGTGAGCAATTTGGTAATCTCAACTCCTTAGACTACCATATATACGTAAATGTATTATCACATTAGAGGAATATTTCTTATCGTGCCTGTGCACGATAAGGTGCACAGGTGAAGAGAACCATTGTGCTCCCAGAGAAAGGTGAATCTTGAAAGCCAAGTGGTAGCCTTGGAGCGTTTGCCTCTAAAATCCAGGAAATTGTGCCTTGATTTGCTTTTCCTGTTGTTCAGGTCCCATGAAGCCCTCCCTTCAGTGCCATCCAAGTTGGCAGAATCAAATATCAGAAAGACATTCTCACGGCAAAGGCACTGAGTTTGATTCTAAACACATCTAGTTTCAAATCCTGCATATAATTACTAGCTATTTACCTACAGGAAAATTTCTTAACCTCTTTGAACCTCCCTTTGTTTTGGGAATTGTAAACCTATTCTACAAGGACCAGAGATATTGGGTAGTACAGGTATAATATATGTACAGTAGATAGATGTGTATGTGTGTGTGTATATGAATATATATGTATATATATAGGAATGTATATAGATAGATATGTATGTGTTTGTATATATGTATATATGAACACACAAATATATACATATAAATGTATATAGAAGACTTAGTTTAATGTGCTTGACCTAAGTCAAAATCAGTAACTAGCAGCCAATAGTAGTAGTAGCATGAGATGATACTGTACAGAAGTTAACAGTTCAAGTTCTGAAATCAAGCAAACCTGACTTTGAATCCTGACCCCACTACCTAATGATTCTGTAACCATGAACAAAGCAATTTAACTATTCTGTGTGTCAGTTTTCTTTTTTTTTTTTTTTAAGATTTTATTTATTTATTTGACAGACAGAGACTACAAGTAGGCAGAGAGGCAGGCAGAAAGAGAGGAGGAAGCAGGCTCTCCGTGGAGCAGAAAGCCCGATGCGGGGCTCGATCACAGGACCCTGGGATCATGACCAGAACAGAAGGCAGAGGCTTTAACCCACTGAGCCACCCAGGCACCCTGTGTGTCAGTTTTCTATCCTATAAAATGGAGGAGAAAAAAATCCCTTACCAACCAGAATTTTGTGGAGATTAAATTAAATCATGTACATAAAATATTTTGCATAAAGCCATCAACTGATAACTTTTTAAAGAAATAGCTACAGATTCTGGGTTAGAATAATGTTTTACCACTTGTTCTATCTCTGTGATCCCCTGACCTGAAAAGAATGTTCAGTACACATTTCCTGAATGGTCCTTTAATTGATAGATCATGTCTCATGGATCAGATATGAGGCACGAGCACTCTTACTCTCAGCTTCCTTTTTCCCCCCATATATCAGATCAGCAGTGTTAATTTACAGCCTGACTCTATATTTTTTTTTTTTAATTTTTTATTTTTTATAAACATATATTTTTTTATAAACATATATTTTTATCCCCAGGTCTGTGAATCACCAGGTTTACACACTTCACAGCACTCACCAAATCACATACCCTCCCCAATGTCCATAATCCCACCCCCTTCTCCCCAACCCCCTCCCCCCGGCAACCCTCAGTTTGTTTTGTGAGATTATGGAATACTATGCAGCCATCAAAAGAAATGAAATCTTGCCATTTGCAACAACGTGGATGGAACTAGAGCATATCATGCTTAGCGAAATAAGTCAAGCAGAGAAAGACAACTATCATATGATCTCCCTGATATGAGGAAGTAGTGATGCAACATGGAGGCTTAAGTGGGTAGAAGAATAAATGAAACAAGATGGGATTGGGAGGGAGACAAACCATAAGTGACTCTATATTTTGATTGATGTGGTAGCCTTAGATTTGAATGCAGACAATAAACCATCACAATTGGTCTTGGGATACCATCAGGCTCCCCTGACACTGTTAAGATTAGCTTTCTGGAAACTCCGAAAATGTAGGGGGAAATGAAAAGAGAATACAAGATATTCTCACCAAGATACACTAGCAGGGTGGTGTTGGGCAAATTGTTTATCTCTTATAGATGAGTTTTCTCATCTATAATGTAGAAAGAATTGATTATAGGACCTTTTCAGTATCTAAAATCCCCATGGCCCTCCTTAGGAATCCTGAATACCACTTACCTCTCATTTACTTTGGAGTTACAACTTTCTCAGCTAGGTCTGTAATCCATCTCAAATTAATTTCTTAGTGTGGTATGAGGTAGGGAAGGAGGTTAATTTTTGTTCATATCCAGTTATTCCAGTGTCACTTGTGAAAAGTGCTTTCCTTTTTTTTTTTTTTTTTTTTCACTGAATTGTCTCGGTGCCTTTTTTGGAAATCAATGACCATGTACGAGGATGTCTATTTCTGGATTCTCTGTTGTGTTACTTTGATGTATTTCTCTCTTCTTTCATCCATACCATGCCATCTTGATTATAGTAGCCTTTATGGTGAGTCCTGAAATCAGATACTGATTGCTCTGTCTATTCTGTATCCTGTGGATTTCTATATGCATTTTTAAATCAACTTGTCAATTTCTACTGAAAAATCTGTTGAGATTTTTATTCAAATTGTATCTGTAGGCCAATTTCAAGGAAATTGACATCTTAAAAATATGTAGTCTTCTAGAAATGATGTATCACTTATGTTGTCTTTTATTTCTCTCAGCAACATTTTGTGGCTATCAGTAGAGAAATATTTTTGTTTAATTTCTAAATGTTTTTGCTTGATTGCTGTCATAAATTGATTTTTCTTAATTTTATTTTTCAATTTTATGCTAATATGTAGAAATCCATTTGATTTTTGCACACTTGTCTTGAATCCTGGAAACTTACTATCTTATCTTACTAATTCTAGTAGGGTTTTCTTCCTCCTTTCCATTCTTCCTTTCTTCCTTCCTTCCTTCCTTCCTTCCAAGGTTCCTTGGTAGAGATAGTGTTACTTCTTCCCTTCCAATTCTTGTGATTTTACTTTTTAAAACTTACTTTGGTGCACTGGCTAGTATCACCAGAGCCAACTGAGCAGAAATAGTGAAAGCAGATACTCTTGTGTAGTTTCTCACCTTAGGAAGAAGCATTCAGCTTTTCACCACTAAGTATATTATTGCCTGTTTTAGTTTGTTTTGTCTCACTGTAGATCTTTGCATTAGGCTGAGAACAATCCCTTCTGTTTCTATATTGAGAGGGGTTTTTTTTTCAAGAATTAATGCTGAATTTTGACAAACACTTTTCCTGCATGTATTGATTTCATCATATGGCTTTGTTCTATTATTCTGTTAATGTCATGAATTACATTGATAGATTTTTGAGTGGTCGAGTGGTAGCTCAGTCTTGCATTCTTGGAAGAAAGCTTACTTAGTCATGTTATATTATCCTTTTCATATATTTTTGTATTTGATTTGCCAATATTTTGTCAAGGATTTTCACATCTATGTTTATGAGCTCATTATTCTGTTATTCTTTTCATATATTTTCGTATTTGATTTGCCAATATTTTGTCAAGGATTTTCACATCTCTGTTTATGAGGCTTATTATTCTGTTATAGTTCTGTTATTTTTTGTACTATCTTTGTAAGGTTACTATTGGGATTATACTACCACAAGAAAAAAAAATAGAGAAGTGTTCCTCTCTAAAAAGAGTTTGCATAAGAATAATATTATTACTTCTTTAAATATTTGATAAAATTTAACGCTGACACCATCTGGGCCTGTGGTATTCTTTTGGGAAGCTTTAAAAATAAATTCCATTTTTAAAACAGATACAGAAATATACATATTTTCTATTTCTTCCTGTGTATATGTTGGTAATATTTACATTTACATTTACATTTACGGGATAGTTTAAATTTAATCTAAAGTTGTTGAATACATAATCTCTTCTTATTATCATTTCCCTGGTGGTTTCCTTCTTGACCCATGGGTTAGGTAGAGAAGTGTTTTTTTTAATATTCAAATATTTGGAGCTTTCTGGACATGCTTTTGCTACTATTTCTGGTTTAATTGTGTTGTTATAAGAGAACATACTCTTATTAATTCATTTTTTAAAAATTTATGTGACTTGTTTCATAGTCTAGCATTGGTCTATCTCAGTAAACATTCAATATGCACTTAACAAAAATGTTTAATATGCAGTTGTGGAATGTTGTACAAATTACACATATCCTTGGTGATTTCTTTTTCATTATATAACTTATTGAAAGAAGTAATTTAAATTCTCCACCTATAGTTTGTATAGGTCTTTCTTCTTCCTTCAGATATGGTTGCTTTTGCTTCACGTATCTTTAATCTCCATTATTTAGTGTATCCACATATAGGATTACTATGTCTTCCCAATGAGTTGACCAGTTTATTAATTGCATAATGTTCTTCTTTATCTCATAATATTCCTTGTCTTCGAGACTACTTTGTCAATATTAACATAGTTGTACTAACTTTTTCATGTTTATTGTTGCATAGTACATCTTTTTCCATCCTTTTATGTTCAAACTCTGCACTTTTGTATTTAATATGTATCTCTTGTCAATAGCACAGAGTTGGGTTTTGCATTTTGATTACCCAGTTTGATCATCTCTGTCTCTTATGCGGCACTTATACTTAATGTAATCATTAATATGACTGAGTGTAAGTCTACCATTTTGGTCTTTGTTTACTACTTAACACATGTCTTTGTTATGGATCATCCTCTGTTGCTAATTTTATGCCTTCTTATTGGTTAATTAAGTTGATTTTAGGGGTGCCTGAGTGGCTCAGTCAGTTAAGGGTCAGGTCATAATCTTAAGATCCTAGGATCGAGCCCAGGGAACAGGCTCCCTGCTCAGCAGAAAGTCTGTTTCTTCTTCTCCCTTTGCCCCTTCCCCCTGCCCAGCTGGTGTGCTCTCTCTCTCTCTCTGTATGTGTCTCTCAAATAAATAAATAAAATCTTGGTATGCCTAGGTGGTGTGTGTGTGTGTGTGTGTGTATTTACATATAATTTTCTCCATTGTGGCAGAGACATTTATTCCTCACGAAATATCTGAGACCTACTCATATTTCTCAGTTCTCTTGCAATTAGGCAGGTCATAAGCTTGTAAATTTGTTATTTCCAGGCAAAACATTCAAGATTAGGTATGAGACCTCCATTAGCAATCTTGCTTTGCAATCATGAAGGCCATATATTTCACCTACAAGATAGTGGAGACTCTGTCATCCTAGATCTATAAATGACTCTGTAGAGCAAATTTCTTTCCCCTCTTCATCCTCTGACCTGCACTAAAGTACAAACAGGACATGATATAAACTTGTGTTTTATTAGTCTGGTGAGATTTGACAATAATTTGTTACTTCACTTAGCCTAGCCTAACAGACCTGCTGATTTGAAATTATATACCAAATTATTATGGAATTATATGCTTTTTAGGATATTATTTCTATTTTATTGATCTATATGTCCTGATACCAATACCAAACTTCTGAATTTTGTAGCTTCATAATAAAATATGAAGTTTGCTAGTGAAAAAAAAATTGTCATCATTTTTCTTTTTAAAAATGTTAGTATATTCTCATATATGTCATCCTTATAAGTCACCTTTAACTTTAAACATGTTCCCAAAGAGTCCAAGTGGGGCTCAACTTATCTATCTATTTAACTAAATTGAGATTTCTTATCTATGGACATATTAGATATATCCATTTGTTGGCCCTGTTTATATCCCATAGTTTTATAGTTTTATATAGCTTTATATAGCTTTTATCTAGCTTTATAGTTTTCTCCATTTAGATTCTGCACTTTATATAAGTTTTTCTTGAGTTTTTTAGTATTTTTTCTTACTATAGTAAATGATACATTTTACCATTGTATATTCTTATTGGTTATTTAACATAAATATTCTTGACCAGAACCTGTATATAGCCTTATTTACTACATTGGAGTTTTCCTCATGGCTAAGTAACATCCTACATGATGTACATACAATTCATAGAATTATGCAATCTCTATGCCTCCTTGGGTAAGGCACCAGAGTATAGAATGATTTTTGAAAGCATTTTGTTATTGTTGTTGCATTGTTTTAAAACTTGAAAGTGACTTTAGGATCACCTGGTCAACTTCTCATTTTTTTAATGTGAAAAAATAAAGTCTATTTCAGAGAAAACACTTCAGTATCAAGGACATACTGATTTCAATTTAACATATATTTACTAAGCACTTGCCATATATCTGATATCCTGATTCTAGGGAACACAAAGTATGCCACAATGTAAACTGAGAAGGGCACTTAGTAGCAACACAATAAATATTTGATTGATTTGACTGCTTTATTTTGGGGAAAAAAATGTCATTGCTAGAGGTCATTGCACATCAGATTTGTGGAAGACAAGCACTACAATCTTCGAAGTTATTTGAGTGAGATTCTGCATCATTTCATAGCTCCCACAAAGTCCTCTGTGAATTTCAGAAGGGAAAATCCACCATTGTAAGTGGAAAAATATATAGCTCGATGTTTGGGGCTCTTGCAGGAAGTGGGTGAAAGGATTTCTTTTCCCTCTTAGGCTTCCTGAAGTATTTTCCATCTTGCAATAAATTACACATGGTTCTCTGGCCCCAGGAGCCTACTTTTCTAAGTTTGTTTTTAAACATGGCAGGGGTTTGCAGACAGCTGCCACTAGAAACATCTATGATTTTATTCCCTTCAGTTAACAGCTGAGTACATTAAGACATACCAGTACTTTCCCAAGGGTTATATCCAAGCCAAAGGAGATTAGGACAAGATTCCAAGACTCAACTAATGCACACAAGAGTTAGCACAAGTTAAAAATAGAAATTAATTTGTAAGAAGCTAAATTAAGGACCATGGATAATTAAGACAGTGTGGGTTGGGGAAGAAAACTAGGATATACCAAGCAAAATCTCTGGCCTTAAATTTATTATGTAATCAAGGTTAAGACCACATCCTTAGTACAAGTCTCAACTCTTCCATTTGCTAGCTATGTGATCTTTGCATTTTATTTAACCTCTCTGAGCTCTGCTTTCCACATCTGTAAAATGAAGATAACATTATACCTACTTTAAAAAGTTTCTACGAGGGTTATACATGACCCTTGGCAAATATGTGCCATGGTACACAATAAGCCTCAATTAGGTAATAGAGACTGAAGGACAGCAATTGAATACTGACAGGTAACAGTCCAACCCAGGAAAGCAGTAATTATGCTCCTGTGTTTTTAAGCCAATAGTTTGAGGGCTAGTTTTAAATCAACCAAAATGAGAGCTTCTTCAAGCATCACTCATTTTAATTCTAACTACTGGTAAGATAGTATGCTAGGCAGTGTGGATTACAAGGATGAAGAAGGCACAGTTTCACCTTCTACTATGCACTAAATCTAAGAGCAGGAAAGGATTATAACTCAGGAATACAAGGAATTGTAATGAGTACCATATGACCATGGGTGACAATTTCAGAAGGAGAGTGATTATGCTGGTTGATCTGATCAGGGAAAGCTTCAAGGAGGAGGAAATATGTATAGTTTCAAAGAGTCAATAGGGTTTTGGGAGATGGAAATGACTGCAGGTAATTGACTGAAAAAAATGAATGGAAAAAAATAGGGCCAGAAACAAGAAATGAAGACTGAGTATATATTCATTTACTCAATTATTCACTCATGGGATAAATATTGGATATTTTGGGATCAAAGAATTTTTAGTTTGGTTAGAATATAGAACATGTGTGGAAGTCAGGAATACATCCCTGAACAGGGATGTTGGACTCTAGGTAGGGAGGACATATGGTATCCACTAGGCTATTGTCCCACATATGGGAGAGTCAGAGGATCCTTGTGAATAAAAGAATAATCAGAAATGACTGGATTTCTGCTCCTGAGTAATTACTCCATAGTTTGATGTTTCTTAAAAGAATCCTGGTAAGAGGTGATAAATGTCTATGTTTGAGGGTGGCAGTAAGAATATTTTGGAGGACAGTTGGCACACTGATTACTAGTTGGAGAAGGGCATAAACCCAAAGTAAATTAAGGTCCTCGCATGTATGACTCATAAAATAGTCTTGTTATCAAGTTTCAAGTCAGAAAAAAGCTGATGGGGGGAAAAGATGGAAGGAATGTTGATGCCAAAGTCAAATGAACATAATAGTTCTAAGGTTTTCATGGGGAAACCTGAAGAAGACTTGTGATAAATAGAATCACCCAGGAAGTAGAGAAGGGAAATGAGGACAGAAACTTGGTGGATGCCTATTTCTCCTAAGTATAAAATAGTATAAAAAAGAAGAGAAGTCAGTGGAGAAGCAGCTAGAAATATCAGAGCTGATGTTTGAAGAGCTCAGGGTCCCCCAAGTAAAAAGAAATTTCAAGAAGTAGATGATAAGCCATACCACAGCTGTCAAGGGATTGAGGATGAAAAATAATGAAAAATAAACATGAAATTTAGTGATTAGGAAGTCATGGGTGACCTTCAAGAAAACAATTTTAGAAGACAGGAGAGGTCAAAGGCAGATTGCAAAGAGTCAGTAGGTCAATATGCGATTAGAAAATGGTGCTTGAGAATGGATTGGTCTTGTGAAATTTGGCAGCATGCCCCAAATGGAGTTACAAGACGAGCCCACGGTCAATTGTATCTGCAGTAGTAATTCTTTAATATGTTAACTGCTTGCATCATTTTTGTTCAAAGTACTTTAATTCACATTACCTAATTTTATTCTCACAACCACTTTGTAAGGCCAGGAGGTCAGGCACTAGTTTCCTCATTCATGGGCTAGCTGGGGGGTAGGTGTGAAGGAAGGCACTTATTATAATGAGCACTGGGGGTCGTAATGTAAGTAATGAATCACTGAATTCTACTCCTGAATCCAACATTGCACTGTATGATCTCTAACTAGAATTTAAATATAAATTTGAAAAGAGAAAAAATAAGCAAAAATAGATCAGAGATATTAAGCAATTTATGCCAGTTCACACAGCTAATAAACAGGGGCAGGACAAAGACCCAGGTCTTCTGTCTTTTGGTCTGACACTATTTCCATTGCTCCAAACCAAACGTACAGGGACCTCTTGGCAATATGTTACCTGGCAATGAAAGTTCCAAACCACATATAAAGCCCATATGAAATGAAAAGCACACAGTACGTCAGAGACAAGGTATATTTTTCTTTTTCTGGCACCCTGGAGAGGGTTACCTGAATTTGACTTTCCTAGCCAGAAAACTTTTTGCAAAGAAGTCAGGATTTGAGATTATCTTTCTTTCCTCTTTTCCTCATGAGTAGCCAGTCAAGGATAACCATCACTTGGTCAGTGTCTTGATTCACCTGCTGTCTTTCTATCATCCAGGAAGTTGATAATGACTCCAACTTCCTGAATGCCTCAAATCCCATTTATTTGTTGCTTAATCTACATTGGAATCCTCACTCTTTTCTCTGATGTCTGCAAGACGCCTTAAGACATGTATTATTGGTGATGGCAATAAAATATTCTGGATATTCAGTCAGGAGAAATGAGTTGGCAGTGAACTTTACTAGGATGTATTCCTTAAGAAAGGAGACCATCTAACTTTTCCACATTGACGCATGATTTCTCAGTTCCTCCCACTGGCAACCCTTCTCCCTTATCCTCTAATTCTTAGCCATGATTACTAGTTGATGCATAATTTTTAAAACAGGCAAATGAACCAAAATATTCCATGGACACCATAGCCCTCTTCTTCATGGATAATCTCAGAGAACAAGTACCTTTGGCTAATACAAGACCACCATATACTAGATTCTTCTGCAAATTCCTGAGTCTTGGGATAGAATTACAGCATCTATGTATTTCTGAAGATGGTCTTTCACGCTCCAGGAGCCATTGATTCACAACAAATTATAAACCGTATTTTCATCATGGATCTCAGTACAGTGCAGATATTTGTATGCTCTCATTGTCTTGGCAGCCCCATTGTTGTCAAAGACTGCTCCCTCAATGAGTCAAAGTTTAAGGAATTTTAGTGGAAGCAGTGACCTACTGGCCCAGGAGAGCACCTAGTTGAGTTGTGGGGGAAGGTGCTGATAGATGAGACTTCCAAACAATGGGGTTCCCTTTGTTCTTTGCCCATACTCTGCCATTGTGCTTCGGGTTTCTGAAGAACATACACCTTGGAGAAACATGCTACCCTGGATACACATACATCTATTATTCCTGAACATGGACTCTGACCTGGATGCTTACCAGTTCACCTCCCCAGGGAACCATGTGTGACCCACCTGGGTTCTCCACTCCTTACTCTTCTCTTTTAAGGCCACCAACTAGACTAAAAGGCTTGTTCCATAAAATTGTCCTCAGTATCCCACCCCTTTCCTGCTAGTCCTTTACTAATGGTCCAGGAGTTAAAATGCTAGCTTTTCAGAACCTATTCATTAAGTATCTACCGTGTGCTCAGTCTGAGCACATAAATGAATAAAAATCATTTAGCCTTGGGATGCCTGGGTGGCTTAGTGGGGTAAGGGTCTGCCTTTGGCTCAGGTCATGATCCCGGGTCCTGGGATCCAGCCCTGCGTCGGTCTTCTTGCTTATCTGAGGACCTGCTTCTCCCTCGGACACTGCACCCAATTGTGCTTGCTCGCTCTCTCTCAAATAAGTAAATAAAATCTTTTAAAGAAATCATTTAGCCTCACAAAAACCTCACGAGGCAGGTATTTTCCCATTGAACTGATGGAGAAACCAAGATCAAATGAAATAAAGTAGCTCGTCAGAGGTCCCAAGGTCAGTTGTAAGACAGCCTGTATTCATAGCCAGGTCATCCAGTCCCTGAGCTCTCTTAAAAACCACGCTCTTTGTCAGGTTAAAGTATGGGTTTGGGCAGGGATGCTGGGGTTGTGCAGTCTGGACAGCACACAGAAGTGTTTGTAGAGGGGCCTTGGGGAGCTGAAATCCAACCTGCCCTCTGCTCACACAGCTGGGATCCACGGGCCTGCACATACCCAGAGCAGGAAGCAGCAGCCGAATCTAGGGATCAGCCATATCTGATGTTGGATCCTGGCTCTGTCCTCACTAGCTCACAAAAGAGAATAACTATAAAGTGCTTAGCATGGTGCTGGCAAAGAACACGTGCTCAATAAATTTGTTTTTATGTTAGGCACTAAAATGCCCAATGATATTACATTTCTGCTTTTTCCCTTTTCTGCTCCCTCAAAAGCAGAACCATAAACTATGTAGGTGGTCTTTAGAAAGGCACATCACTTTGAGGCATTAGTGCTCGTTCCCTCCCCCAAGTAGAGGGACAGAGAACTCCCCTGGAGTTCTTGCCATTAGAAGAGCAAGATGGTAGTGATAATGTTAGGGAAAGAAGGCTTCTTTGGGCTATTCATTTTCACAGACGGCATCAGCATAGCCACCCTTAAAAGAGGAGGTTGTGAACGTCACAGCTATGAAAAGGAAATGCAACAATATCTTTCTGTGTTTGTTGACTATTGAAAACTACAGTCTGTTTGACTCCTAGGAGGGAAAGGAGACTAGGATTCAAAGGGTGCAGTGGCCCAGCTACCTGGAGACTTAAGAGATAACTCTGGACAGAATAAAACTGCTGAAAACCAAGAATCATAACTGTGGGAACCTAAGTAAAGCAAGGAGCGCTTTTGAAAAATTAGGCACTGAGAAAATAGGTTCAACTCTCTCAAAGGAGCCAAGACCTGGTTCGTTGGCTTCCAGAATCATTTCCAGACTCCTCAATACCAGCGGTCAACCCCATAAGAAACCCCATAAGACAGCGATAAGTAATGATCAGAGTGTCCCCTCTTGCATGTAAAAGTCTGAATAACCTTCACATTCTTCTTGCTCCTAGAATCTAACCTGTGTCTCTTGGAAATGTGAGGAGATGGTGACTTCAAAAAAAAAAAAAAAAAAGACAAACTTCCTACTCTTCTGACAGAGAACTCAGACAGGATTTGGATGAAAAAATCAAAGAGAGATAACCATATTTCACTCAAGGTTTGAGGAGTCATTCTTATTATTTATGACTAATGTTATTATTTGTAAGGATGAAGAGGGGCTAACAATAGGTGTCTCATGAAGAAAAAGCAGCCCAGCCCGAATTCCTATTTTCCAAGAGAAATGATGAGAAAAAAGAACCAAGCCAGGGTAAGAACTATTATCCCCTTCATGTCTTCCTACTAGAGGCTCCACCAGTATGGTGGCCTTGAGTGTCCATGAGGAAACGAGGGGAGACTGTAAGGTTAATGAACAGAAGAAGAAACTTCAATCTAGGAATAGTTGTTTCTGAAAATGTGCCAATTCAGGCAACAAAGCAATGACTAGCTCTCAAGCTCTATTCACATTAATAGAATTACATTCAGAGGTCCTAAATGAAACAAGAGTCCACTCTCATCGCTGGGAGGATTAAATTAATGCCAATAAGAATAATTAAATGTATATATAGATTTCTCCCATAGAAGACCCCTAGGATTCCAGCACAGATCAGTGCTTCTCCTTCTGCACTCCTCCCAGAGTGCTCTCTAATTAGAGACAGTCGGTCTGACTGAATTCCCCAAGGAGGTTTCTGCTATGGATCCTATAAGCACAAATTGAGTTTATAAGACTCCAACTTTTTTTCAAAGTCCTTCCTCAGCTATTATTTCTACTAGTTATAACAACCGTGTGACGTGGGCCAGATGTCTGATGAGGACACTCAGGCACAGAGAGGTTACACCCTTTTTCAGAGTCTGCACAGCTGCTGCGTTTAATGATAGACATGAAATTGGAACCCAGTCCCTCTCTTGCCAGCCCTGCCTTCTGATGGCAGCGCGCTGTGTTTGCAAATAAGAAAAAATAAGTGAAGAATGACTGTGTTGCTGTTGAAATAGACTATTTTTCCCAATAAACAGAGAACTAAGGTGCCAACCACAGAAGCGGGATAAGCATGTTGTTCTGAGGCTCTACAAATCATTCATTATTTATAAAACAAGGCAGAGCACAAACAAATAAATAGCTACATCTTTACAATTTATTAAATGCTTCCTGTATGCACTGCAATGCAGTATACACTGTATTTTTTTTCAATACTTAACCTCTTGAGGAAGCTATTATTCTCCCTCACATTACAGATGAAGAAACTGAGACTCCGAAAGCTGAAATAACTTGCTTTAATAGAGAAGTAAATGTTATGTGTTTGAGTCTTGGGTATCACGTAGGATTCTGCAGTCATGCTGGATGGCACCCCTCGCTTAGCTTGGGAGTAGAGTCATCAAGAACCTCGCCCTGCCTGCCCAGAAAAGAGCTGCTGTCAAGCTTCCACTGTCACTGAACTGTCACTGCAAGACCAGGAGCAAATGGCCTTCACAGTGTCTGGCTGTTGCCTAAAAGCTCCCGTAGGCTTTGGCACAATTGCAGAGCATGTTCACAGTGTGGGTTCTGCATCTGGGCATACCTGTGATGTGGCAAGTCTGCCACCGGGGCCTTTGGCCTCCGGTCAAGTGTCCCACTCACTCCCTTTGGGTACCAATGACTTCATACAAGATTTAGTCTCCTTTGAGCTTGTTTTCAAGAAAGGCTCTACTTCCATTCTAATTAAAGTATACAACATCCAAAAGGAATTAGGAAAGTTATTCTTTTCAGGAGCATATTTAGGGAAAAGGACATAAGCTCCAGCATACAAAATCTCAGAGGTCCAAGTGGCCACCTCGACCACCTGAAATTCCATACCAGATGTGAGGGGGAGACAATCATATTGCTCCTCCAATGGATGGGGACATTTTAGGCATCAGGAGGAAAATCCATTTCCTTTATTTTTCATTAATGACATTGCTTTGAATGTCTATCTGTATGTAAGTAACTTGAAATAGTCCTAACCCCCACCAAATGTTTTTGGAATAACCACCACTAAAAACTTGAACCCTGAACTGAACCAAATTCGATGATTATATTTTGTCAACTAATAGAGAACATTTTTTTAAATTTTATTTTATTTATTTGACAGAGAGAGATCACAAGTAGGCCAAGAGGCAGGCAGAGAGAGAGGAAGGGAAGAAGGCTCCCTGCCGAGCAGAGAGCCTGATGCGGGGCTCAATCCCAGGACCCCGAGATCATGACCTGAGCCAAAGGCAGAGGCTTAACCCACTGAGCCACCCAGGTGCCCTGAGAACATTTTAAATGCTTAACTTTTAAGGTTAATTTAATTTAGGTTAATTTAGGTCACTCAGAAAGATGGCCCCTCTGCAGCCATATTTATGACTCCCACTGATTCAATATTGCAGTCATCTGATCCAATAGGAGGCAATCAGATCCCATCTCCTGGTGAGTTGCATCACAATTAAAATTCTATTGGAATACAGATTCTCTCCAGGTCTGTGAGCAAGCTATCTTTCCACGCATGAGAAAGTCACCCTGCAGGGAGAGGGGAATGGAGGAGAAAGCAGGAGTGAGACACTGACACAAGCCCTCCCTAGGTTCTGGGGCTTCCTTTCTGGGTTCCAGACCCTTACTGAGACCAGGTTCCAGGGCTCTGAAAGATGCTTCTAGTTTTGCATAAGAACCAACCAAAATATGGTGGAAGTGGAGAGTAAGAGGTAATTTTCTTACACTGGTTTTGTTAGGTAAGTTTTGAAGTTTTGATCACAGAATGATAGTGTAAGAAAGTGATTTAAAATTTGTCATGTAGATGTTTTGAATCCCAGGGCTGTCACTAGGATAATTTATTCCCTTTGAAGTCCAGGATCCCCATTTATAAAATGAGAATTATGACTCCAACCTCATGAGATTGCTGCAAAAATTACCTTACATATATATAGTGAGTGGATTTTGCTTCAATAATTAGACCACAGACTATTGGAGAAAAGCCCCAGAAAGGGGAAAGGTCATATCATGGAAGGTCTTATGTGTTATGCTAAGAAGGTGAGACTTTATATTTCAGTCAACCAAGTAAAGGGCTTTATAGTGGGACATATAAGGTCAAATTTGCATTTTAAAGAAATCACAGAGAGAGTACTGGTTAGGGAGATTTGGAAGAGAGACGAAAAATAGGACACCCAAGTGGCTCAGTGGGTTAAGCTTCTGCCTTCGGCTCTGGTCATGAACTCAGGGTCCTGGGATCGAGTCCCGCATTGGGCTCTCTGCTTGGCAGGGAGCCTGCTTCCCCCCCCCACCCCACCTACTTGTGATCTCTATCTGTCAAATAAATAAATAAATCTTTAAAAAGAGAGAGAGAGAGAGAGAGAGAGAGAGATGAGAAATAGATAAAAAGGGCCCAGAGTAGTGAGAAGGTTGTGGTCAAGTCCAGGGGATAAGGATGAAAGCCTTGGTAAACCAGTTGACATTGGGTTTAGAAAGTAGAAGATAGTATATTGTCCTAGCTCTAAGAGCAGACAATTAGACTTATGAATGGAATGAAATGAGTTCCTCCTATTGCACAATACCTGTGGAGAGGGTTGTTTTGAGTTTTGAATTTGGGTTTTTTTGTTTTTTTGTTTTTTTCAAGTCACCTGTCCACAAAGTATACCACAATAGAGAAAGTGATCTATATTTCAGGACCATCCCAAATAGATATCATAGTATCAGGGAAGCTTGAGTTTCTAACAATATCACTACTGCTTTTAATCCCACAGTCATACCCCAGGATGGCAAATCTCTTTATTTAAAATAACCCCCAATAAAACCCTTGTATTATCCATTATAGCACAGAACCAAAGTACCACTGTTTTTTATCTAAAAAGGTATGATATATCAAAACCAGTATGCCAACAAGTAGAATAACTATGTTAAGGGTCACTGTTCAGGAAAAATCATAGGGAATCAGTGGCTTTATCTTTTGGGCCACACATGAAGCAGGCTCAGAGCCCCTGCTTTTCCAGATACCAGCTCTAAGCTCATTGCTTGAATGTGGGCTGGCCAAACAGCATCAAGAGGACAGATGAAATGTTTCAGTTGCCCACAATTAGTTTAGAAACTCAATAAACACATATATGTCAGGCATGTGACTAGCCATTTCTTTTTTTGTCTGTGCTTATTCTAATTATAGTTGAGAGTGGGGAGCACAGAAAGAAATTAAGTTTTATAGAAATTTACAGGATACAAGTGAAACTCTTTATAACAATCTTGGAATTAAGACAAAAGATAGAATCTGTTCCATGAGTCCTGTATTGAAAACTGAATGTATCCATTTAAGATGGGCCCCTACCCTCTCTAACAGTCTCTTCCTTTCTCTGGCCTACTTCCCACCTCTGCTCCCTACCAATACACACACACACTCACACACACACACACACAGATCATTTCTGACACTGTGTTTAATACTCCAGTTCCTCTTTTGGGGTGGAGTGAAAAGGCACCAGCCTCTTCCTGAAATCCAACAATTCTAACACCTGGGATTATTTTCTCAAGGACAGTAAGATTGCATGGTGTAATTTCTATGTGAATGCCCTGTAGATGGCAGATGTTATGTATATATAGAATATTCCTCAGAATACAATCATGAAGAAGAGCACATTTTAGTTTCTGTGGCTTTTAAACCTGTAGTTCATCCCAGTGCCTTGACACATAATAGATTTTGCAGAACAGCTCTAAGAATTTGGTGTCTTTTGGCTTCGGTATTTATAAAGTGTACAGCCTGGTACAAGTTCCTTAACTTGCTCTCTGAGCATCAATTTCTTCCACCTAATGTGGGGGTAATAATAGTATCTACGTCAGAGTGGGGGGGTGAGGGTTATTTAACAATTCAAGAAAAGCCCTCAGCGCCGTTCCACACACACTCAGTAAATGCTAGCTGTTACCACTATTTTAATTATTAACATAATTATTTTTGTTGGTCAGAAACAAAATTATAATGAAGGTAGTGGAAGTTATTAAGGTTTCCCCGAAATATAATTCACCCAACATCTGTTGTCACTTTGAAGTGTCTGGCCCTGTTGGCTTCTTGAGCAATCATGGCTCTCTCCCTCCTTCCTTCCCCTTCTGAGTGGGTCAAAGCAGAACCCAAACTCTGTGCACAGGATATGCTGAGAAGGGGAACAAGGCTGTGCTGGAGGCAGGCGATCTGAACCCAAATCCTATCTCTGCCACTTGGACAAGTTCCTTAAGTGCTCCAAATCCTTCCTCTTTCTCTAATGCAGGACAAAAATATCCACCCACAGAGTGGTTGTGATTACTAGACTGAATGAAAGGATCCACGTAAAACAAATGTAGAGTATGATCACGGAAGGAAACAGGGCGATGGGTTTCCTTCCCGGGGTGACACTTAAGGACATATGTCTTAAACTCAAAGAATCCCTCCTTCATGAAACTCTCAAGGTTGACAGACTCCTATCAGGGCACAACAGCACCCATGGACATGCTGGACTATTACACATATTACACATCCTGACCCAGGGCGGAGTGGCATCCACAGGTCAGGAACCTGGTCATGGCAATGTCCTAAACACCATCTCATACACTTGGCTCCCACTAGCTCTCTCTTCCTTCAAGACTCATTGGTGTGGTCCACTTTCTCATGAAGCTTTTCCAAATTTAAGAGAGAAGGTAAGTATCCTGCCTCTTGTCTGATTATCTAAAGAAACCTCAAGCCCAAGTTAAGACTAGTGGAAGAAAATCATCCAGCAACAACATAAATGTGTGGGTACTTGTTGATTTTTTTTAATAAATGGTGAGCTTTGAAGGCCACAGGCTGCCTCGTAAATCTTTCTCTATTTAATTATTTCCTGTCTTTTGTTAGAATACAAAGAATAAAGTTGGGAAAAAATTATTTAAAAACAATATTGTAGCAAAGAGAAAAATAAGGATGAGAAGATAAAAGGAAGCTGGGGTAAGGGCATAAAAAAAGGAACAGCAAAAATTGTTAGAGGTAGATCACAAATTTGGTTTCAGACTTCCCAATTGGGGGGGGGGCATGATCAACTGTGAGATTTATGGTGTGCATGATATGAAAAGCCAAAAATTCTGGGCCTGGGACTAGAGACAGATTCTGCCCATGAGCCTGTATGAAGGAAGACCGAATCACAGCTTCCAGCTAGTCTAGGAAATCTGTCGTCCACTCAAAAACTAAAATGATCTTCCCAATGAACAAAGTTTATTATATCAATTTCCAACTCAATGTCTTTTTGTCCTTGGGAAAAAGACACTCTGAGGAGTGCTGTACTTGTAAGTAGTTAACAATCAGCTCTTGGAAGGAGACACAGACGCTGACTTGTAGCACTTGATCGACACTGTGCTCTGAATAGTTCTACCATGGCCAATTTCAAGCTACCAGAGTGATGTCACTGAAGACAAACTGGCATGTAAGCAGTAGGTTGTAACACTGAACAAAGGGAATGTCACTTAAAATGGGATCTGGGGAGTGCCTGAGTGGCTCAGTCAGTTAAGTGTCTAGGTCTTGATTTCAGCTCATGTCTTAATCTCAGGGTCATGAGTTCAAGGCCCACACTGGGTTCTGTGCTAGGCATGGAGACTACTTAAAAAAAAAAAAAATAGGGTGGGGGGGATCTTGGGAGAATATAAGAGAGAGGGTCTCATGCCCAACCACTTTTCATCAGTTGCAGATCCCTACAGGAATTGCATGCAATCCCAACAGGAGCCAACTTTACTTCTCGGGCAGGAGAAAAGAAGAATTTCTTCTGGCCCAGCAACAATCTCAGCTGATAAGAAAACACCACAATTCAGCCAATGAGAAATCATCATCATCCTGAACTCTCACTTTCCTTCAAAGCAGTCCCTCCCAATTTCTTCCTTTTTTCTATAAAGTGACATTCCTCTCCTTTGATATCCAGAATTGACTACAGCTTGCCAAAGCTTGTTTGTCCCAAATTAGGATTCCTCTTCTATTCCCAGATAAACCCATTTTGCTGGTAAAGTGATTAGCTGTTTTACTTTAAGGCTGACAACACTCTTGAATAGAATTTCCACCAGACAAATAAAATAGACATAGATAATTTCAAGAACATAGATTATAGCAAAATGTAGTAAAATAATTAGCAAGTGATGGGTCTTAAGTAATATCTTAAAATACAATCTAATCATAAGTTTATATAATTGGATTTTTAGTAAAAACTATGTAAAAAATAACTTGCAAAATTCTAGAATAGTTAGAGTTGACTCAAGACTGACTGCAACATACCACTACTTCTGAGACATCATAAGACATGTCCCCAGCTGTCTTCCCCAAGCTCATCTCTATCCACTTGTTTCCTCACTCCTGCTGCAAACATCCTGAGGTGCCGCAAATCATCTCATCTTCCTTCTGTTTCAGACACCTTATTTCGCCTTTGCCTGGAAGGCCCTGGCCAGCTCTTACTTGTCCTGCAAATCTCCATGTACACATTCTTCCCTCCGAGATATTTTCTCTGTCACTGTAAACTGGTGGGCTGGCCAACAGCACTGTTGTCTGGAAGTGGTAGAGTGTAGACCTACCTTTCCCAAACCCAGTCTTTATCCTTGGTTCCCTGGAGATTGCAATCTCTAAGCGCTTGGAATATCTTGTCTGATAAGTGTCTTTGTTTATTTGGAGGAATTGGGGAACAGTCAACAGCACACAGTAACAGTGGTGGAGGATATCAGCTAGACTCCTCGAGGGGCTGGAAATGACAATCAATCATGGATGGTCAACCATATCTACATAACTGAGCCCCAACAAAAACAGCAGACACCAAGGCTCAGGTGATCTCTCAGAACACCAATACTCTATATTGTTACATATCACTGCTGGGAGATGTTCACACTGCCCATGACTTCACTGGGAGAGGCCAACTGGAAGCTTCATATTTGGAACCTGCTGGGCTCTGCTTTATGGACCATTTCGCTTGACTGATTTTGATGTTTACTGTCTGTTTAATAAGCCATAATTATGAGTACTGTTAACCCATGCACAACATGAGGGTTAGGGGTGCTGACCTCCTGTGCAGCTGAAAATCTGCATATAAGTTTTGACTCCCCAAAACTCAATTACTGACAGCCTACTATTGACTGGAAGCCTTACTAATAACACAGTAAATTAACACACATTTTTTACATTATATGTATTATATACCGTGTTCTTACAATAAGTTCAGCTAGAAAAAAGAAAATGTTATTAAGAAAATCAAAAGGGAAAATTTACAATACTGTATTTATTGGAAAAAAGATCTGCACAGCAGAGGAACCACACAGTTCAAACCTGTGTAGTTTCAAGGACCAACTGTATAACCACTTCCAGTGAGTTTCATGATTCCTTCCAGGAAGTTATTGAACTTAAGGTGGTCTTAGAGACCCCAAACTTGCAGTTAGTGTCAGACATGAGGGTAGCTTGGGGGATTCCAAAACTCTCAAGTGGCCCTTTTAAGGTGCTTTCAGTCACTATGACATATGTATCACCCTCTGTAGCTTTTGCCGTTTATCTGTCTGATAATAGGGACTGACTTACTGTTCCCCACTGCATCCTTAGATCTAACCCCTAGTAAAATGTAGCCTCTCAAACATGGTGGAATGAATTCAATAGGCAATATTCTCATATTGATTTTATAGCCACATACTTGTTCCTAAGATTATTTTTATTATAACATGAATCAATTAAACTGAGGATAATAATGTCTGAAGGACTTTGAATAAAACCATTTCATAAACAGCCAAGAAGCATGTCTTTATGAATCTCTCTCTTTGATAATTTCATTTGATCTAATAATAATATTTAGACTATAGAGGAATGGAACATTATTCTTCAGATTACCTTCTATCATACTATTTCTCTAACTGACCTTCTAATGAAAACTACACTGAAAAATATGAGGGTTTATTGCCTAGGACACATCTGGAAGGCAGATAAAAGGGTTGGTCTGGAAGCTTCCTAAGCTAGCTGAGCCCAGGGTAGGATAGACACAGACCTGAGTAACAAACAAACATCTGACCAGAACACCTGCTTGAGCAGAAAGCTACCATGAGGCTGGAGAGCGATAACAACCCCTCTCTTATTTATTCTCCATGAGAGTAAAAATACCTGAGAACTTAAGCTGGGTCTACTGCAAAACACATGACAGGTCAAGTTTCTTCACCCCTCTGACCCACAGTCTACTCATCTGCAGAATGTGGATAAGAACAACACTTTATTTCACAAAGATTTTGCAGGAAGCAGAAGGGGTAATAAGCGTAAGAGCTTTGAAAATACCAGTGCAAATGTGTACTATTGTTCTTCTACCACCATAAGTATGCTAGAGACATATCCTACTTGGATGCTTATTTAATGGTAGGTATTTGAGATGGTTACTTAGTTGAAAAGAAAATGCAATAAATCTTCAAAGTCTACCAGGTAGCAGGCCATGGCCTGATAGCAGCAGCTAATTTTTACTGAGTACTTAACATATGCGGGACACTAGGCGCATACTTTTATATCATTCTCTCCTCACAGCTCCTCAAGGTGGATCTGTTATTAGCCCCATTTTACAGATGAGGAAACTAGGCTCAAACTCGCCCAAAGTCACGTGGTTAGGTAAGCAAAAGAACTGAGCCTTGAGCCCAGATCTGCCTCTTTGTATAACCAAACTCTTAGCACTACACAGCCCTATCCCTCTGTGGAAAGGCTAGAAGAGGGACTGTGTGAGACGCTCTTGATCAGTGTGCAGCTCTGCTGAGGGCTTTCGTCACAGCTGTCTCCAGCATTCACACCAGGGCTGGGTGGGCGGAGGCGGAGCGGTGTACGGACATCATAATGTGAAGTGTATTGCCTGCTACTAACCGTTGTGAATATTACAACCCTCATTTCAGCCTGAGCCCCAAAGACAAGATAAGATTGCCCATGGGAAGCTCGAAATGTAAGTCTATTTTATAATCCATTTGAACAGGGTGCTGAGATAAAATTAATTCATGACAACTTGTTCTCAAACTGTGAATTTTTGGGAACATTTCCAGGATTCATTAGCTCTCAGATTCACACTTCCACCTGTGTGTTGAAGAGTTGTTTTATCAGTTCCTAAAGCAAGAGGATAAAATATATAGGGGAACTGACTTTGTCTCATTTTTTTTTCTCTTTAATTTGCAATTTTTAAATGTCAGTAGACAAAGTCTAAAGAGGTGGTCAGGAGTCCTCTAACTCCCACATCCTTCTCCTGTTAAATCTTTTGTTTTGTTTACATCCATTTATTCTTCATACTCTGGGTTTCTCTCCAATGGGAATCTAATTTTAACTGAATTATGTATAAAGCAGGCTTTGTTCTAAAGAGGATCCTCCTGATAATCTATAATAGCTTTCTTGGCCAATAAATACTATAATGGACCTTATTTAAGACTACTATAACCCAAACGCCTCTGAGCTTAATGCTATATCAAGAATGTCAGTAAATTCTAATGTTCTGAACGAAAACTTAGCTAGAGAGAAAACAACTATCATCTGGACAGTAAAATCACAGATCTTGTCTCAGAAGCAGAGTTTAGCATTTCCAGTACAACTGGCTGGTTATGCTGAAGTTAAAATTGATTTCCTAATTCTTCCTCTACAATGCTTACCTCCTCACACACTAGACCTACTTCTTGCTTACGACCTATGACAACCTAGCGCAGTTTGATTAGCATCTCAATAAAGCTAGGAATATAATTTATAGACGTGTTCTTACATGAAAGCTGTAACCTCTCCCACCCCCCGCCCAACCCCAACCTCCCAATCATGGTCCCTACCAATGCATTTGAAATTTCACAACCTTGGTAATTTTGAAGTATCCTATCATTTCCCTCTCCTGCTAATTCACGCTCGGGGAAAAACAAACCAGAACAGATGTTCTCCACTTCATTTTCCTGCCTCTCTGACAGAAAGAGATTTTGGCAACAGTGACAACAGACAGGAATACTGAAAAGAATTCTTGCAAAGAGAGGGAACTGGACGGATACTGTGATCCAAGGAGAGGGTGACGTCACTGACCCTCCACATCTCATCTGCCCTCAGTGCCCCACCTTTTTGTCTCTGCCTCTACTTCCTAGCTTCCTTTTGACTTTCGACTTTCGACTCATACCAATTTTTTTAATTGAAGTATAATTAACACACACTATTATGTTAGTTTCAGGTGTACATCATATTGATTCAATGGTTCTATACATTACTGTGTGCTCACCACCATAAGTGTAGTCACCATCTGCCACCATACAACCTGCTTACTATATTATTCCCTATATTCCTTATGCTGTCCTTTTCACCTCTGTGACTTGTTGTGTGAGTGGAAATCTCAACCTCTTCATCCCCTTTATCTATTTCAAGCCCCCCCCCACCCCACCCTTCTCCTCTCGGGCAATCACCAGTTTGTTCTCTGTATTCGAGTCTTTTGTTTGAGGTTCCCACACCTCCCATCAAAATTTCCCCATCCTCCTTCGGCTCAGGTCATGATCCCAGGGTTCTGGGATCGAGCCTCGCATCGCATTGGGGCTCTCTGCTCAGCGGGAAGCCTGCTTCCTCCTCTCTCTCTCTGCCTGCCTCTCTGCCTACTTGTGGTCTCTGTCTGTCACATAAATAAATAAATGAATCTGAAAAAAAAATTTCCCCATCCTTTGCTAAATATATTTGAGAAAAGAAAGAGAGTCCAGGGTGTGAATCATCCAGGTGCTTTTTCTCAATTATCTGTTCGCATGCTCAGTAGACACCAATTCATGGATAGCTGTGTCCGTAAAAACAGGAACATACGAACTACTAAAGACATTTCTAAGGCGAGAGTTGGCTGGCTAGATCGACAAGCAGTTGTATTCTTTAAATTTAAAAAGACTTGTCAACTAGGAATTTTTTTTTTAAAACACTCTGATTTGATGAGCAAGGGAATAGCTTCAGAGAAATGTATGAGAAAGTCATATTTATATCATTGTAAATTTTCTAAGCCGCAAGGATCCGAAACATGCTTTTTAAAATAACCAGATAGAGAAATCTTAGTGTGAGCAATTTACACTTGAAGTGACTGTTCTGGCTTTAGAACACTGGGAAGAGCGAGGTGTTTAATGTATCTTCCAGACAATTACAAAGCAGTCCTTGATCAAAACCCTCTGCAAGGGATATTGACAAATCTGCCCAGCTCTGAGAATCTCCTGTAGAGAAAATGATCTATGAGATTACCTGCTGGTGAGTTCATGGGTCAGATTGTCAATATCTAGAGAAGGATCACAGAAATAAACATTTAGTGTTTGCTGTCCTGACGTCTTTATTTATGGTCCTGTTAAAGCAGTTGGTCAATCAAAACCAGTTAAAGCAATTACAATTTTCCCCCAGCTACATGCAAGAGAAAGAAACAGGAACTCATTGTGACGAGAAGTCAATAAAGCAAGATAATCCAAAATTGCTTTTTATTCATGTGGAGGGAATTTGGTACTATTATATCTTGTCACTTGTAATTGTCTGATTAGATGAATACACTGAAGATGTATTAATGTAATGAAGTCAAATACTCAATTAGATTTTATTTTTTTTCTTCCCTTCCTGCATTGTTTGAGGTCCCCACAGAATTTGGAACAGAATGTTCCTTTCCCTTTTGAGTTTGACTCCTTTATATTTGGCAAATATTTATTCTTTTATCTGTGTTTCAATTGGAGCTGCAGTGAATGGGTCCATTTTTTTTTTGTGGATTGACTCCCGCTGTCAAACAATATAGGTGATGTTGTTAGGCATAGACTTATTTTGGAGATGACATAAATCACTAATGTGAGACAGAAGGCATGCTGGATTCTAACAGCAAACTTCTGCAAAGGACTAAGAAAAAGAATAAATGGCAACGTCTGTAGGAAGATGTGATTTCCAAAATGTTGACCCAGAGCCTGAAAACAACCTGGAAAAAGGACGCATCAGATTGTAAATCCTCTGAAGGGTTAAAAAGAAAGACAGGTGTAATGAACCGGCATCTGTTTTGGTGAAACTTGCTATTCAAAGGCTTGAATGGGAGTTAAAAGAATTTTTTTTTTCTTTTTTTTTCCCTGTGTTCCAGAATTCATTTCTGATTGAGAGCTCAGGTTTATGAGGGTTAAGGAGAGGGTGGTTGGGTTATGGACACTGGAGAGGGTTTGTGCTATGGTGAGTGCTGTGAAGTGTGTAAACCTGGCGATTCACAGACTTGTGCCCCTGGGTATAGGTTATATGTTAATGAATTCTATGTTAATATGTTAATAAAAAATTAAAAATTAGATTAAAAAAAAAAAAACTCAGGTTCTAGGACTGGATCCTCCTTACAGATCTTTGGGACCTCAGGCAAGTTAGCATTCCTCTCTAAGCCTCGGTTACCTCATCTGTTAAGTGAAAGTAATTGTAGAATGTGCTTCATAGACTGGTTAGGAGTTTGAAGTTATACAATCCATGCATGGCTCTTGGCATAGACTACATCGTAATAAGCACTCAGTAAATGTCAGCTAGTGTTAGCTAATTGTTAGGTATCGTTAGCTAAGGCAGAGTCTATGGTTTCTATTAGCAGCAAGCTGACTGGTACTCAACACACACTTACAGAGGGTCTACAATGTACAGAAGAAACTAGATGGATCCAAGGAGAAATAACACACCATCCCCATCCTCAGTTTAGGGGGGTCAACTCCGGTATTCACCAGTCTCTTAGAAGGCTGACTGAGGTGAGTGTCTAAGAAATCCTAAGACACATCTGAAAGGATTCTCATTCCCTTCAGATTCATACTCTACTCCCGTCTCTCTGCAGGAGGAGAGGAACTCTGTAAGACTTTTCAATGTCCTTCTATTGAACTATCAATGAAATCCAAAGTACTTACTCTGGGCTTCTTGGCCCTGCCTTGCCTGGCAGCCAAAGACCTCATTTGCGTCACTCTGTCTCTCTCTCAGGGCAGCTCCCTGCCCCCTTCACTCCAGTCTTTGGCTCCGAATCTTCCCTCCACTGGAACTATTCCCCCTCCTTTTCTTTCCTAACCTCATTCTCACCAATTCTTCTTCAGGCCTCAGCTGTAATGTCCCTTCCGGAGGGGGAATTCCTTAACTTCCTCCCTGCCCAAGGCCAGCCTAAATTAATTTCTCCTGGAACGACTCTCAATTTTCCTTTGTGACCCTTGAACATTTCTGTGAGTTCAGAAAAGAATCTGTCTCCCCCATTAGACATCAACTCCTTGAAGTCAGAGACCATGACTGTTTTGATCTATTGCTCAGTTGCTAGTCCAAAGCTTGGCACAGAGTAGTTGCACAATAAAAACTGAACAAAGGTGCTAAATGGTAATTTTTTTGTTTAAAAAAATTGTCAAATCATGAATCTCATACAGATATGAAATGAAAATTGTTAAAGATTTTAGGTCACTATTAATGAGGTAACCAGGAAGATGTTAAACTGAGTCAAAGAAGCACAAGAACAGACAAACAGAATCTATTTCTAAATGTGGGGTATGGTAATGAACATGGAAGTTGAGACAAAGTAAGCTTGTTTCATAGTACAAAGAAAATTTAATTGAACCTTCACCTGACAGAATTCTTGCATATTTATAGACAAGAATTATTTTGCATTGCTTTTAGTTATCAACAACTTAAAGAGTCATCAAATAGCTCAAAAGTAATGGAAGGCTAAAATCAGAAAACTAAGAAGAAAGCACTCTACAGAGTACGCAGTTTTCTACTATAATACATTTTCCTCTACAACAAATAGATGGTAATTATGGGGGCACATAGGAGGGTACATTTCATTTTGGGGGTAGGTGAGAGATTTCAGAAGAATATAGAATAGTTGAACTAAATCTTAATTGTAGGTAGGATTCCAATAATGATAACTACTTGAGATTTTTTTTTTTAAGATTTTATTTATTTATTTGACAGAGAGAGATCACAAGTAGGCAGAAAGGCAGGCAGAGACAGAGGAGGAAGCAGGTTCCTTGCTGAGCAGAGAGCCCGATGCGGGGCTAGATCCCAGGACCCTGAGATCATGATCTAAGCCGAAGGCAGAGGCTTAACCCACTGAGCCACCCAGGTGCCTCGCTACTTGAGATTTTTGAGCAGAGCTCTAGAAAAATTTTTCTGTAGTCATAGATTCCTGCAAGCAGGAATGCAGCCTAGGAGACAAGACAAGAGGCTACTTGTAACAGCCCAGGGGAGAAATGGCTAAGAAAGAGAAAGGAACACCCATTCGGGTGCACCAGCATTTCTTCTGGACTAATTTACAGATATCTCTGGGCCTAATCCTGGAAATAGTTCACATTTGGCACCAGGAATATGATGGGGAAGAAAAAAGAGGCATGAAACTTATAGATTCTGGAGTATTGATTATCTGGATAAGGAAATGATGACATCCTAAAGTAGTCTTCAACCTCTAAGGTCTGTATGCAGAGGTGTAATTCCTAATGTCACATTGAAATGAGAAAAATCACCCTATGTCTGGGTCAGGATTATTTCGTACACGAATTTTATAGGAAAGACTCTTATCACATGACTATTATTACCGATTGTCTTCTAATACAGGGTTCAGTAACAGCCAGATGGTAAATAGCTTAGGTTTTGGGTGCTATACTGTCTTTTGCAACTACTCAACCTCACTGTTACAATTCAAAAGCAGCCACAGACAATATGTAAAGAAACGGACATGCTTCTTTTCCAATAAAACTTTATTTTCAAAACCAAGCCATGGGCCAGATATGACCTGCAGGCCATAGTTTGTGCACACTTGTTTTTGAAGGTGAATAGTTTAAGATCATTAAAACTGTGACCAATGGAGGTCAGCTTATTTACCTCCGTCCCAAATAGTGCCTTGCACAGAAATTCTAGAAAATTCACTGTAAAAGGAAAGATTTTTTAAAAAGGATCCTCCACTAAACTTCATACCAATTTGTAACTCTCTCATAGCACTCATCACATCCTACATGATATCAGAATTATCCATGCACGTGTCTCTATTTCTCCCTAAGCTTTAAACTCCTAGAGGGTAGAAACCATGCCACTTTCCATATTTCTATCTGTTCCCTGATGTATCAGGACTAAAAAATGTTTCCTGAAAGTGTGAATGAAAACATGGTTTTTTGTTTGTTTTTTTGTTGTTTTTTGTTTGTTTGTTTTGCATCGCTCTTTCCTGGCCTCCATGAAACGTGAGGTCTTCCCTGGAATGTTCAGCGGTATCTCCAGGAACTTTGTCCAGGAGGGAAACATCTCTTGGAACAGGACACTTTGCCTGTGATCATCACTTGTGTGTCACTTCTTCACTTTCCCCCCCCCTACTTTGGGATGACTCTTGAATGAGTGATTATTTGCCTTCTTAAGAAATGTCCTCTTAGTGGCTAGCCATGACCCATTTAACATAATTCAATGCAGCATTCATATATTTCTCCCCAGGGCTGTCCTTTTCATGTGCATGTCTGAGAGCTTTTGAGGAAGGCACAGAGTTTTGTTGTGGGTCATTTTATATACGCTGCAGATAATAAACTGTTAATGGAAAGAAATATCAGCTGCAATCAGATTTCCAGTTTGTTTGGTTTCTTTTTTTCAATTTTCCTTAAGTGTTCCTTCCTTTGTGAGAACACCAAGCCCTCATTTCCCTGCCTACAATAGCTTTTTCATGAAGTGTTTTTTGATCCCCCCCCCCCGCCTTTTTTTTTAAGCTTTTAAGCAATACCAGATGTTGAAAGAAACTTTCTCTGATTGGTGTCCAGAGAAAACAAAAAGCATGTATCACTTCAAGCCTGACCTACACAAGGGGAAAATGGACCAAACAAAAGCTGCCAGGATTAAACGCACTGCAGATGGCATAAAAGGAAAATTCTAAAGTAATATTTTTTTTTTTTTTACCCCTTGTGCTTCCATTGTTCCTCTTCATACCTGATTAAAGAGTTAATTTTTGTTAAGAAGAAAAGATAAACTAGGAAAGAGAAAAGCCACAAGAAAAGGATTTTTTTTTTTAAGATTTTATTTACTTATATGACAGAGAGAGAGAGATCACAAGTAGGCAGAAAGAGAGGGAGAAGCAGGCTCCCTGCCGAAGAGAGAGCCCGACGTGGGGCTCGATCCCAGGATCCTGAGATCATGACCTGAGCCAAAGGCAGAGGCTTAACCCACTGAGCCACCCAGGTGCCCCAAGAAAAGGGGAGGCTCGTCTCCTGGCTGATTATGTGATTCTAAGCCAGGCATCCTAGGGAGATCCACGTTCAACCAGGGGATATTGAAGGGTGATTTGAGAGAGAGTGGAGAGTTTGGTGACCAAGTAAGTGTGGGCTATGTCGGGTTAAACAAGTTAAACTATTGGCCAACCAGTATCATGAATCTCCAAAGGGGTATAAGTAGGTGGAGCCTTTCCCAATAATCTGCACAGAATACTTTTACTGCAGAATATTTTATAGAGCCAAGGCCCCTTTGGCATACTCTCAAGAAATGCCCTCTGCTAGGAAAAAATAGATTTGCTAGAAAAGTTAGGTGCTGTGATCTCTGCTATCATCAACACTATGGTATCTATAAAATGCCAGCTGACCTCCTAGCATCCTGTAATGTGCCATGGAAGACTCCTGAGTCCTGGTCTCCTACCTCCAAAGGGGACACAGCCTGGTTGGAAAAATACAGCGCACACACCTGAAAAGATACTCAGTGGGACAAGGCCAAACCAGCGGCAGGGAAAGTAACAGCTATGGTGTTTTTTCAACAATGTGTGGCGAAGCCATAGAGAGTCCCTGAAGGTACCACAGGGCCGCCTCTAAGGGAAGAATGGTTAAGGAGAATGTCAACCAAGCAGGGTTAAGTGCCCCAGCCCCTCATTAGCGAATGAGATTCCGCTGCAGACATGATCCTGCTATTGGAAAATGCCCAACTTACTAATGTTTATGTTTCCACTCAACAAATGAAAGGAGTTCAGGGCCGTCCCTGTTGGCACGTATTTCCATCTCTGAGCAGAGTGCTCCTTCCTACACTCGTGTGAGTCAGAAAATGGGGACATGGACGGCCAGACAAGAACTGAGAAGCAAAAAAGGGAAGAAGAGAGTCACGAAAGAAGTTGGAGACAGCGTCATTTAAAAAAAAAAAAAAAAAAAAAAAAACACCAGCTGCTGGAAACCTGGAGAGAGTAGGAAGTGGGTGTCAGAGAGAAAAATTCCCCAGGGCAGCCAGCAGAGGGCGCACTGGAGAGGCCTCCTCCTGCGGGAAAGCCTCGGGTGGTGAAAGGCAGAAAAAGCCCAGAGGGGAGAGGGGAGGAAATGAGGGGATTATCAATATTGCTTAAGCGTCTTGGGTAAAGATTGCAACTCCTGTTGCATTATTATTATTATTATTATTATTATTATTATTTTGCTATTTTATTATTATTATTTTTTGGTACTGTGCTTTTTGTGACTTTGGTTCCATGCAGATACTGGATTGCACGGGTTCAGAGCTCAGGGCTATACAGATAAAGGCATTATTTTCATCAGGCTTTTTGAAACACTGTCTGCCCTGAGGGCCCATCATTGCCTCTGAGCATTGAGATGTTCAAGAGTGCCAGGCTGGGAGCTCATTGCTTATAATATGGATAAAAACTGTGAAGGACTTTCCAAAAGTCTCATTTAGGAAGTCCAATGAGATTAACAGCTTTTATTATTTTATAGAACTGAATAAACAACCTGAAGTGGTTTGCATTTTCCTACTCAGAATCTCCTGTCACTAAGCCTTGTAATTCTTCTGCTTCTAGTTGCTATAGAAATGGTGCACGAAATCTTGACTGATTTGTGCAGAATTCATTTCTCTCTGACACTGTTGCCTTTTAAAATCAACATTCTGGTTGTGTGGGGAAATTGGGTCACTGCATCGTATGGTAATTATAAATGCTGCCATTTTCATTGAAAGCAATAAATAAGACTTCTGATTTTATTTTGGTGAGGTTGGATGGGCCCTGGGAGGTTATCTTTTAAGCTGGGTATCTAATATAATGTTCAAGTTTCTTTCTTTCTTCGTGTGTGTGTGTGTGTGTGTGTGTGTGTGTGTGATCTTCCTATGTGTACTTTTTTCTGACAACTCTTTCCTCATCTGCTTATAGTTGACTGAAACCAAAGAGGGAACCCTTTATTCCCACCCACGCTACTTTTTGGATCCACTCATCTTGCTGCTAACAACCATTTTATTGTGGGCTGTCTTAAAGAATACAAATTAATAGAGAAAGAATTCATTGCCTTCCGGAATCAACTCCTATCCTGAATTTATGGCCCTTTGGAGGCCCAGCGCTTGGTTCTGAGGTAATTTTCTCCACACTCTGTGACAAGAATGAACTTATGTGAACCAAGAGTGCTCTTTTCTTGCCATAGTCAGGTGAGGTGGGTCAGAATGTCTTCATCTCTCTTCTGACCTCCAACAGAATGCTGCCTATCCCCTGTCATTAGAAGCATTCGAGGAGGGGCTGGGGTAAGTCAGGTGCAGATGGCCCAGGCCTCATTACCACAGATGAAATAACAATGACTTCTTAAGAGACAACCAAGACTTTCTGCTTCCAATTTCCCTCTGCTCCTTCTAGACTTGATTGTGCTCCTCTACTTAAACTACTTTATCACCTTAATATGTGAAAATATGAGGTCAACTCTATGAAAGGTATTGTTCTCCACAGAAGACCATGTCTTAGTTTTGGCTGCTTATTTTTTTTCTACATTTTTGCATATGGCAGTCTATGCAGACACATATTTGACTGTTTAATAGGAAGGGCCATTGACTTGAGGAGAATTTACTTCACACAAAGCCTCCAATACTTGTTTTTTCCCAAAGCTTTGATAAAGTTGAGGTCATAGGAATGACTGGATTGCTGGGGGAAGGAAGGCAAAAAAGAACCCAACAATCTACTTTGGGAAGACTTCTGATTTGTCAGTGAGTACCCAGACATCTTTCCTGGAATCCTCCACTTGCTCTCTTCCTCCCCTCCCCCACCCCAAAAAGGTTTAGAAATAGGAATTAAGAGTCTTACTGGTTTTCAGTTCTGCTACTGCCAAACTTAGCACTATCCATATTATTTGGACTAAACAAACAAACAAAAAAAGTCCCTTCTTTTTCCTTCAGCTCTCCAGTTGTTTGCCTATAAATGGCTCATTTAGTTGTTCTTCATTTGCAGGAAAGCTTTCTGGGGCCTCATCAAAGCCCCCTTCTCTCACTTTTAAGTCTCCCTGCAGGTTCCTTTCTTGATTGCTTTGAAAAATCTTTCTCTTTTAGTGAGGCTCTGCACTTACTACCTTTCTTTTCTAAAACAATCTCAAACCCATTTCTATATCCAAATTGTTGTGATTTCAAAAAACTGTATTTAGGAGCCCAAACAAGATGGGGGATGTTTAGAAAAATACCGCTCTGTTCTACACATGTGTTTGCTTAAAATGAAACCACACAGAGTGGAAAGGAGAAGTTCAGGGAACTTGCTGAGATCTTCCTGACTCCTCCTCACCACCACAGGGCTGGAAAGCAAAGCGAGAAGTATTTACACACACACACAAACACACACACAAACACACATGCACCCACACGCACGCAAATATGCTCAAATACACACATACGCACCACATATAGGTCTGAATACCTCATCATAATTCTTGGAAACACCCATCAGCAAGCCAATGCTTATTTTCAAATTAACTGTTCAATTCATTCACTACAGAAAATATTCACAAATACTAGACTTGTTCAATCATGTATTTTCCTTTTTCTCCTTTTTAAGAAATTTCAACAAAACGCAACACAGGGGAAACACTGGCTTTTCTTCCTTATGCATACATTCTTATTCATGAAACCCAGACAACATAAATGAGTGAAATATGGCTTCTGAAATAGCCTTTACCAAAACAATCAGGTCAGTCAAAATAACCCATAAACATATTAGTCAAAACTGTCAAACTGGTTTTGCAAAGGAAAGTGATATTGTCTGTGACGTAGATTCCTGCGGCCTTTGCCCCAGATCCAAGTTCACATTAAATGCCCTTGGAGATAATGAGGAAGCTAGGAAGGACGGAGTCAAGAATCAGTTATTTCGTGATCTTAGTCTTCTGTCTCTAAGCCCTCTTCCCACAAAAAGATTTTTTCTTCACGTACATTTTATTCACTGTGTTTGTTAGAGTTGATAGATGTCATATGTTTACCAATTTCACAACAATTTTGGCGAACACTCCCACTGTATTAGCAAATTTGTAACTGGCCGAGGGGGAGAAAAATGGGTGTTGCTGCAGATACCGGGCAAATCAAGGGCTTTCTGTTTTATACTAATTTGAATCACAGTTCTCAAATTAGGATGTTTAAAGAAATACTGATTTCTAGATTGTCTTTAATTCAAATAAATATGGACTCCAAGATACCACTCCCTGACTGGCAAGAAGTTCAAACTCAAAAGTCAAAATCGTCTTCTCTTCTTTTCCTTCCGGCTCTCCTTCCAAAAGTGGCCCCAGCTTTGTGCAGGGCTAGAAAACAGATCACTGGTCTTCCGTCCTGGCTCCAAGCCCACAGCAGTCTCTTAAAGGCCGGTTGCTTCCTTCCTGCCGACAGGGTTCTCGGCCAAACAAGGAAACCACCCTGCCCCATGCAGTCATGCCTCAGGAGTTCTTGTTCACTGTGGCATTCCCACCGTCCCACGTTCAGATCACCTGCTATCACATAAACCACTTCGCCAAACAGTGACTGGAAGCAACAGCAGTCCTTTATATATTGCTCTGGTTCCTCCTCAAAGCTTTTCATGAAAGTACATCCAGAAGGTGGTTGGGGCTGGTGTCCTCTTGCCGGTTTCTTGCTCACCTATCTGGGATCTGGACTGCAAATGTTCAGAAAGCTGGAAGCCGGAACATCTGGAGTTCCTCAAGGCATCTCGGTCCCTGTGGTCTCGCTATGTGATCTCTCTGCACAGTGACCTCACCATACTCAGACCTCTTCCCTGGTTGGTGAAGGTTCCCACAGGGGTGTTCCAAGAGAAACTACCACAAGCGGCATCGTTTCTTGCCTTAGAACTCACCCCATTATCGTTTCCATCACATTCTGCAGCTTGAGGCAGTCACGAAAGCCGGCCCAGTGTCAAGGGAGCAGTGTCAAAGGGTTTGTAACATGTGTTAAACCTACCAGACCCACGGGGCGTAATGCTGACCCTGTCCCTCTCAGGTCCCAGAGCTGTCCTAACACAAGTTTAGAGAAGTCTCATCTTTCGCCATTCCTCCTTTCCTGTTACAGTCTTTTATTTATTTTTCCCCCCTCATCAGAGACAACCAGCACTTTTTCCTCAGTGCCAGGCCAAGGATAGCAGATAAGATAAAAGAGGCCTGAAAATTTGAACTATAAACATGAACACCCACATAGAATAAAGAAATAATCCTTTACTATAAAAAAGCCAAAGAAAAATGATCAATAGCCACTAACACTAGAGGAACTCATTTCAGAAGACAACAGGGACTGGTGGGAACTGAGGCAATCCCTTAAAGGGGGCTACTGCTTTAGCCAACTGTGGCCATGAGGGACACAGGTCCTATTTTTGGAAGTCTTGCCAGTTTTTCTAGAAAAGTCAGAAATCTCAATTTTTAGGTGAAACATCCTGATTGTTAAATGCTAATTACTAATTCAGATGACTTCAAAACATCATTTGGGCCAAGCAAAATCTGTCATTGGCCATATTTAGGCTTCCAAACATCAGTCTGTATCCAAAGCATCAGGCTTGGATTTCAGCATAGGAAGGAAGAAAAGTTGATTTCAGGCAACTTCGGACTTCTGCTCTTTCAAAATCCCCAAGTCAAAGAAGCATGAAAAAATCCATCTAATTTCAATGAAGCATCCTGCCACATAGTATATACCAAGGGTAAGCAAACCATGAACAAACGTGATATTTGGCCCACTGCCTAATTTTGTTAATAAAGTTTTACTGGAAAATAGCCACACTTCTTTAATTATACATTGTCTGTGGCTTCTCCCTCACCACAATGGAGGAGCTGAGTTGTTGCAACAGACTGTGTGGCCCAAAAAAACTAAAATATTTATCTGGCCCTTACAGAAAAATTTTGCTGACTCCTGCACAGTATCACTGAGGCTGGGAATCACAGCAATTAAAAACTAAAGGCTCTTAAATCTAACTTTGGGGCTACAGTAAGGGTATTTCCACTTTAAGGAAAAGGTTATGGTTTCTCTAGATCACTGGTAGCACTGACTTTTCCTGTTGGGCTTGGACTGTAATTAGCAGGTGTAGTCAACCTTGACTGCTTTCCCTATAACATGATAGTTAAAGCCTATAACTCAGTAGCTTTCTTCTAGTTAAGAGGAAGAATAAAACACACTGATAACTATGCATTCCATCTTCTTCCATGTCACCTTTACTTAAAATTCAATGATACTGTCATTTTAGAGCATGACTCTTCCTTTTCAGGAACAGAAAACTTAGAATGAAGATATAATCTCCGAGTTTTCAGGTGTGTTCAAAAAATAAATTCTTTAAGTATTTTCTAAAAAAATATATTAATTTTCTTTCTTATGCTTTTTCACAGAAACTAAAAGCCTGCCATTATTTTATATGGTAGAAACAACCATTGACCAATGTGTGCTACTTCTCCCAAAGCACACAATTCAGAAAGAAGTTAACAAACTGATGAGGTCTAAATTTGCAGCCAAAAATATCATTGTGGTAGTTTTACTTGGATCCTGTAACAAAACAAAATAAATTGACTATAAGACTTCTGGTTCAAGACCAAGATAGCCATAATGCACTTCTCCTTATTCCTCACAATGTACAGCTAAAACTCCTGTACATGATATAGAAAGCAAATATAAGTCAATATTGAAAGGTGGCAAGTAGAAGCTAGACCAGCTAGGAACCTTGGGACCTAAGGAACGACATGGTGGATCAGTGGAGGCCAAGTGAGGAACCTAGACATTTACCTCCACCTGCTGGTAACAGACAAGATCCCCCTTTATCTGTCAGTCTGGTATCAAAGGAGGCCTGCTAAAATAGAAGATCTCAATAACATCCAGATTTCATAGCATAATAATCAAAATGTCCAGGACACAACAAAAAAAGTCAATCATCATACTAAGAACCAGGAAAGTCTAAACTTGGACAAGAATAGACAATTAACTGATGCCAACACCAACATGCACAGCTGTGAAAATTATCCAACAAGACTTTTAAAGCAATCATCATAAAAATGTTTTCCCGGGACACCTGGGTGGCTCAGTCAGTTAAGCATCCGACTCTTGATTGGGCTCAGGCCAGGATCTCAGGGTCGTGAGTTGGAACCCTGCCTTTGGCTCTGCATGGAGCCTGCTTAGGATTCTCTCTCTCCCTCTCTAAAAAAATGTTTCTGGAAGCAATTACAATCACACTTAAAATATATTAAAACCTGGAAAGTCTCAGGGAAAAAAAGAAAAAAAAAGAATACAGAGAAAAGAAAGTCTAAAGAGGAACGAAATGAATACTTTAGAACTATACAAAAGCCAAAACAGAAAAGTCAATGGATGGACTCAATAGCAGAATGGAGAAGACCGGGGGGGAAAAAAAAAATCAGTGGCGTTGAACATAGAACAATCAAAGTAACTCAATCTGAACAAGGGACAGAGCACACACTGAAAAAAATGTCTGTATTATCTTTGCAACTTTTTGTAAATCTATCTTTATTTCAACATAAAAAGTTATTTTTAAAATGACACTAAATGGATACAAAACTCCTAGTTGGGATGATGAAAATTATCTGGAAATAGATAATGGTGATGGTTACATGACTTTGTGGATGCGCTTAATGCTACTGAATTGTTTACTTGAAGTGGTTAAAATGGTAAATATGTATATATTTATATTATATAAATGTATAGATTTTAATATAATTTATATTACATATAAACCTTTTTATTATATAAAATGTATTTCTATTTTATTTGTATATACTTTATTGTGTAAATGTAAATATATATTATATAAATTACATACTTATATTACAGTTACTTATGTTTATATGATATATATTTAATATACTATATAGTTATATAGTTTATATCAGTAAATATGTAAATATAATATATATATTGCCACAATAAAAAAGACTCTAGAAAGGTTCACTTTTCCTGGAATTATCAGATTAAATCTTTTAGAAAATATGAAATAGATGCAGACCAAGGGCAAAAGAATGTTCTGGAGCTGTTGAACATGGAAACTGGCTCAATTTCTCTGTACATTTCATTCCGTCAGCACTTAGCATTCTAAATGGATTCATTTTTTTAGATGAAACACCAGAAAGTAAACATTTCCATTCACCTCTCTTCTCCCCCCGTGAAGATGTTTGGTGCCATTTGGTGATGAGGTAAAAAAATTGGATTTCCAGAGGGATTAGTCTAGGCTCTTTAAAGTAGGAAGTTAGCACAGAGGCTTTTAGCCCGCAGTGACAAATGGCTCTGGGCTACGATCAAGTTCTACAAATAGATTAAGCCCTTTTTCTTCTTAGGAATAAAACTGACTCAACCAGTCCTAAAAATAGATTACTAATCACCTGGCCTATTTTCCTACAGTTATTTGAAAAGGAGAAAAAAAAAGGAAGAAAGAAAAAAAACCTCTTTTGGCCAGATCTCAGTGACTCTTATTCCCTTAATTAAGAATTAAATATACAATTTTTAATAGGAGTTTTTCTGATAAACCGTCTCCTTAAAAAATGTTAATGATTTCTTATACCAAAATGGACAACTGCAAAGGAAATGAAATATCTAAGCAAACCCTGTCCGAAGAAAATCTGTACTGCAGCAGGCAACTCAGAGTTCCCTCTGATGTACCTCAATGTTTCCAATAAATAAAAGCTTTTAACTTTGGATTAAATGTGATATTATTTGAATTTTTGTAATGAGTATTGTTGAGTTTGTTAAAGGCAGTCCTTGAAAAATCTAATCAAATGCCTCGTTTTTCCCACAGAGCCTATATTTACAGATGTTAGAACACCGGAGAAGAAACACCCATGTCCTCAAGGAACCTCATATATTAGTGGCAGCCAAAGCAACAGATTTCTCTAAGCCTTTTTAGATAAGAGAAATTTCTCTGCTGTTTGCTTTTGTTCACTCGATTCATTTCCCTGGAAAGTGAAAGTGCTCCCAGTTCCCTGGGCAAAATGTCTAGGAGAGCTGGCAGGGCATTTCATACTTCCTGTTATTAAAAAGACACCGACAACAATAATACTTATTTTATTTTGTTTACATCCCTTCTTGTTCCAGAATATAATAATAATAGGAGTATTACAATACAAGTTACATAGCTGTAATAATAATAGGAACTGTCATTTAGTAAGTATTCGTTATGTGTCAGGGACCGAGCTGGGCATTTTTCTGCGGGAGGTTAAAAGCAGGGACCCCGGAGCCAAGCAGACCTAGTTCAAAACCCAGGTCCACCACTAACTTAGCTCTGTGATCTCCCATTGGGCATTGCCCTCTCTTAGCCTCCCCCTTTCTAAAATGGGGAGAATTTTAATTCCCACTATGGTGAGGCTTAACTGAGATCCTGTAGATCCCTCCAAATGAGCTCTAACATGTAGAAAGTACTCCATAAAGGTGAGAGTCTCATTAATTTAATCTTTGTAACTTTTCTAATATATAGTGTCTTGACAGGACACCGGCCTAGACAGATGCACCAGTTTGCCGTAAATAGGGTTTCGATCCACCATGATCTGCTCCCAAAGTCCATGACTCCTTCCTTGCTGCCATGTTTCTATTTATTCATTTTATTGCAATAGCGATGCTCGTGAAATCTGTATTATTGGCAGTGAACAAACCAACAGGCTCATTAACTCTCACTACAGCTTCCTCTTCCAGGATGTCTCTTCCTCTTCCTCTGTCTCTGGTGAAGCCACATTCTGATGGCGGAACCACAGAGTGGCTTGAACTGGGGTTGGTCTTGTTGAGAGGCAGAAAAGATGTAGGGCTCGGGAGGGGGACCCAAGGCCTCCAGGGCCTACACCAACTTCCCGATGCTTGACACATTCTCTTTTTTTTTTTTTTGACAAGGTCTCTTTGACCTTGTCAGCCCAAAGACAGAGAGGACTTTGGCAACTCCATGTGGCCACTGGCTTGAATGACGCTCCATCAGACGGGAGCTCTTAAGCACACACCAGTGATACCTGCAAACTGCTAGCACCACCAAAGTTATAGAGCATTAGCCAACAAAGAAGTCATGTGCAACGGTGCCTGGCCCCTCCAAAAGAACACTGCCAATGCTAGAATGCTCACTCGTGCTCATGTTCCCATCCTCATCCTCTCCCCTAACTTGAGTTTCCTCATTTGTACACACTTTGTGTATGTCATGTTTTGGTTTTGCTTTATTTAGCTGCCCTGGGAAACTTTTATTTCCCCTCCTCCGCTTTCTATTCATCCTCCGCTTCCACCTCCTCCTCCTTCCTCTTCCTCTTCCTTATATTATTATTCATACCATCATCACCATCATCATCATTTCGTTTTCCCATGCCTCCCTAAGCTCATGATTTCCACTTGGAAGCCACTCTGAATATTCTTGGGATCCTCCTTAAAAATAATTTTCCATTCAACAAGTAAGGTTCGAAGTCTATGCTGGCAACTCTTTTTTGGTTGCAATATATATATATATATATTTTTTTTAATGACACCTGTTGCCTGATAAAAATGTATTTTCCCAGCTAGTGTATGATTCCCCCCACTTGTCTTGTGCTACCTGATTGAAAACCCACATTTTAGTTTTATGGCTTTGGCTGTCACCTTTGTAAATTACAGATCCAGCTTCATGAGACACCACTGCAGCTGGGAATTCATTTCAAACTGATATTTTTGGTGTGACCACATGTGGCCCTATTTGTTCACTGAAACCTGCGGGAATGGGAATGTGGGCACTTTAGAATCTCACTGGGCTTTCATCTCTCGTGCTGGGCTATCCCTTTGCTGACACGGACCATTATTTTCCCCTGACTCACACTGCCTCTCTGATTTGCTTTCTACAACCCTACACATTTCTCATCAGCTTGTTGTGAGCTCTGACACATCCCAAGTAAGTTATTTATTTTGACAGTTGTGTGTGTAATACATCTAATGTGGGATGAACCTAAGAGTCAGATAACCAGTTATTTTAGTCCTGGGAAACAACTTCATTATCTTGTGAAATGTACTTTCAACACTCAATCCGAGCAAGTAATGAATGATATTGTGTAACATGTTTGCAGCAATTACCTTTGGAAATGAAGACTCCCTCTGGTGCTATTGATAGAATGCAAGGTGAGACCCTTTTTCTTATAGAAGTCCGGGGTTTCTGTACGAGACCAGCAAGCAGGCAACACAGGCATAAAACATCTGTGCAACTGGATTGAGGGTAATGGCCTGTCCCCCACTCTGCCTGGAAGTCCTCCAGTCCCCACCCAACTGAGGCCTAGCCTTGCCCTGGGCTTGGAGACTAATCCTATCGTAGTTAGAGAGAATCTGAGGAACCTAGACCAGAAATCTGGCTACTTTGCATCGGGTCTGTCTTTATTTAGTTCTGTTGTTGCTGGAAACCTTTGTTCATGTAACTGGTCCATTGATATGTCTGTGCTCATGAATGTTCTCTTTCCTTCTGTCTGCTTTTCTGCTGTTCTACTGAGCAGCATGTAGGTGTTTGGGGGAACCCAGTTTCCAAATGCTGGTTCTTTCTTATGGGTACATATGTTGTTCCTTCTGGAACCCCCTGAAGTCCCTTCCCCGTTGAACATGTTAGCACCACCTGGCCCTCTCCTCTACCCCACGGCTCCTAAATATGGTTTAACCCTCAGCCCCTGTGCAAGTCTGCTTCTCAGCCACCTACTCCTCCATAAAGTCGTTAAGGGTCCCCAGCAAACTACTCTTCCCAGCAACCAGATCTTCTTGCTGTGCTGCGTATTACAGACACCCCACCCCTACCCCGGGCTCCCCATCTGCCAGGTCCACTCTCCTTCTTCAACACCTTTCTCCACATCCCTGTGACATCACACAGAGCAGCCTTCCCCTAAGCTAGCATCTCCCATCCCTTACCCAATGGGATGAATTTCTTTGTACTCCTGACTACAGAGGGGTTAGCACCTGGTGAATTATACCCAAACGAGGAAAAAATTCAGCTTTCTCCAAACAACAATCTTCTCTCCACATCTCCAGCTTTCTTGACATAATCAAGTGGTGAGGGGCTACAGGGATAGCCTCTCTGGGTAAGAGCTGTCTTTGGGGGGTGGGGAGATGGTTGTGAGGCCCTCCCTGAATTCAGAATGTATGGCACTGTGTGGTCAATCATCAGAAACTCCAGGGGGAAAAGGAAAAGATCTCAATTAACTTCTACATTTTCATTTTATAATAATTCTTTTTTGAATGTCTATCATTTTCCAAGCATGTATTATTCTATTAATTCTTCTTTTATAAATGAAGACACTGACATTCTTTGAGATTACAGAATTTGTCCTACCTCAAGCTGGTAATAAAGGATATATTTCCATTTATTATTTCAATATGTACCTAAGCAGGCTAATATGTTTAGGACATATCTTGGGTGTTGACAATACCACAGAGAAACAACTGTGCTGTTTGTGCCTGGTTTTCCCCATTAAGGTATGAACTGTTGGAAGGGAGCGGGGGTTGTCTCAATCATCTCTGTAACCCCAGTGACTATCACGATGCATATAGGAAGAGCTCAGTAATCACTTGAAAGCTGAACCAGTCACCCATCAATCATCCTCTAGGTAGTGATTCTCAACCAGGGGCAGTTTTGTTCTGCAGGGTTCATCTGGCAATGTCTGGTGACATTTGTCATGGCGGGCATCTATTGGGAAGAAGCCAGAAATGCAATTAAACATCCTCAAATGCACAGGGGACCCTCAACATACACACCCTCACACACACGGCAAAGAACTATCCAAACCCAGATATTAATAGTGCTAAAATTGAGAAACCCTGCTCTAGGTCTATGATGGGCCAACCACACACTAAGCCTTGCTTCAGCTACTTTATGTAGTTCTTACAATGGACCCTTTACCAGTTATGTGAGGGCAAATACCATAAAACCACAGTCCCTTAAAATTACATTCCCATTTGAGCCACAACTCACCCAACCCCTAAATATAATCTTCTCGTGGACCTCCTCATCTGAGTTGTGACTTTCCTACTTCCTCTGCACTTCTACTTCTTGAAACTTGGCCTGGGATTAAGCTAAACCACAGTTTATTGATGGATAGAGTAGATATCAATTGACGTGACTGCTAAGCTTCTGAAAATCCTCCCTTTTTTGGAATCACTACCAGTCCCAGAGGTGGGCTACCAGGAGCTGCACTCACCTCTTGGCCATCACTAGGAGACACCTGAGCCAAACGGAGTCAATCTGAGCTTTTCCTGGCATTTGGAACTTGACTAGAGAAACACGGGGGTTGGGGGAGGGGGTTGGGGAGAGGTGTTCCTGGGTCGCTCAGCTCCTTCCTCTTCCTCTGTCTCTGGTGAAGCAACATTCTGGGTCAGCAGTTAAGCCTCTGTCTTCGGCCCAGGTCATGATCCTGGGGCTCTGGAATCGATCCCCACACCAGGCTCCCTGCGAGCCTTTTCTTCCTTTCCTACTCTTCTGCACTCTTTCTCTCTCTCAAATAAAATCTTAAAAAGAGGGAGAGAGAAACACAGGGACTGGAGGTCTTGGGAACTGAGCTGAGAGGCTCCAGGAACCATCCATGTACTGGTCTTCCCAGAAGCCTAGATCTTTAGCTTTCTCTAAATCATTCCTAATCACTCCAATCCCCCCACTTTGGCTTAAGTAATCAAAATCTACGCCTCATGCCTGCCACCAAAATGATAGTAAATAATACAAAATTCAATACCACATTAACACCTACTTTTAGAAAATATTTTATGCAGCTTATAAAAAAGCATTAGCATAATGAGACCAAAGCTATTAACAGAAAGCAAACAACAGAACCCAATAAATTTGAGAATAAGCTAATAACTTCGGTTTGTTCCCTCCATCTCCAGGTATGCCACCCCCAAGAAATATATACATGATCTCCCTCCTTTTATTTTCATTCCTTATTTAAATAACATGACAATACCATACTCTAGGTCAGTGGTGTTCAACACTGTTAGTGCTCTATAATAAATTATGAGTATTTTATTAACCCTTGTCTCCCATCCCCCCTTCCCAGAATATTCTGATATAATAGTCCCAGTAAGGCGCCAACCATAATTTTCAAGAGCTTTCACAAATGATTTTAACAGGTAGCCAGGATGAAGATCCCCTTAGACTAGTGGTTTTGCAGTCATGCATTCCAAAGACCCAACGAAATCTATGGAGTGTCTCTCCAGAAAGATGTATAAGTACCTTTATTCCATTTTCATTATCAAACAGTACACAGGTGTCCTTTAGCTTATCTATGAATGGTTGGTTAAGAACACGTTTCTAGAAACTGTTAAGCAATGAAGGGGGTGGGGGTGGGGGTGGGAAGAAGACATTATAAGTGAAACATGGCCCCTGACCCAGAACAAATCATTTGAGCAAGAGGTCATAGATAAATCAACCAATACTCTGGCCCACCCAATACTTTCAGCTTTCTTCTAACTATACTACAGTCTTCCGGGTCCTTCTCTTATATAAATACAGACAACAATGAACCTATCTTAGAACTGACTGTAATTTAAATGGGATATAAGTTTTCACCCAAGGCACGGGGCACAAATTATAGTTTGAGTCCTTTTTGTGCCTGAAATAATCCTTTGTAATTATGCATCATCTACTTATTCATTTATTGGTAACATATATGGACTGCTTACTAACTTCCAAGAGTTTGCTTTGTAAGTATGCTTAGGCATTACATTTATGCAAACTCCTAGAAGGCAGAGATTGTAGAGGAAATGCCTCATGTGTTGTAGCTGATGAAATCTTACTAAGCTTGGATACCTCTTCTGATTCTCAGTGAATGTGGCACCTCCAAGGAAAAGGACAGTGGTGGCCAACGATGGACACTCATTCCCACTGGCCCTGAAACTTTCAGTGTCTTTCATATAATGGAAATAACTCAGGGTGAAGAGTTAGGAAGGGTTCCAGTCCAGCTCAGTCTTTGCTGGGGGAAGCTTCCCTCCCCTGGGGGAAGCTCATTCCATAATGAGCTTTGTAACTGTTTTCACCTTCATTTCCAAGCCAGTTAATGACAAAAACCATATCCCCATTGAGTAATTCTCAGCACTCAAAGAGACTGAAAAAAAAAAAAAAATCAAAGTTTTCTGTCATTATAAATTACCACACAAATGGTATTACTGGAGGCAGCCTTGCATGGAGGAAGGACGTTGGGCTTGGATTTGGGCAAACCTGATTTCAAACCTGATGTCTGTCATTTAAAAGCAATGTGTTTTGGGGAAGTCACTTAACCTCTATGAACCTTACTTTTCTCTTCTATAAAATGAGATGCTTGTATTATAAGATTGTTATAAGGATTACATGTGAAATGCTTATCACAGAGGTTGCTCCATGGTAGCACTCAAAATATATTAATTTCTGTTATCAAGATTAGTAACTAATGTTGCTAATATTAGTTCTTCAGTAGTAGAGATGGGTTTACACTCATCTAGTTATATTCTCTTGTCCCTCATCTCAGTGAAACACATGTCGCATGGCACATATCTGCACATATCTTCATCAGAGTTAAGTGAGCTCTTGGTCACTCTGAAATTGGCCACAGGAAATTTAACACCCATCCTGGCCTCATTAGTACAGAGATTAAATGATATACTTGACTTAAGAGTGACTTCCTCTAGGCCTAAAATAGTCCAAACAAAAGATAAAGAAGAGAAAAGAGGTTATTGGCCTAATAAAGTCTGTTTCCTTACAAAGAGGGACACTTGAAGACTAATTTAAAATAGTGATATTATGGGGCTTTTTATATCACTTTAAACAATTCTTAGAGCTTAAGTGGTCATAAAAACTCCATTTCAAAAAATAATTGTATTTTTTAACAGCTGCTTGTGGTTTTAGAGAGCTGCTTATCCTTTCCTCCAAAAGAGCTTACAGCCTAATGTCAAAACATCTGGCAATTACCTTGGACACTGATGTCAATCCTGCAGGCAATGAAACTTCTAATATTCCATTAGGACATGAAGATCACTGTGACATCTGACCACTTACTTGTATATTAGGATTGTTCCTGACCCTGAATTTTTATAACAATCATGAATACATAATAGACAGGTTGCATGACTGAAGAAGAGCTCTGATGAGTCATTGAAGCAATTCCCTTGGTGTCACTAACCTTTCCAGACTGGCGGAGGGAAACGTGTATTGATCACTACGTACCCAGCCACCCTGGGGGAAAATGATGAAAACGTATATAAGGATCATATCTTCAGGTTTTTAAGGTCTAAGCTTTTAATACAAATACAGCTAAATAAACTTCCTGAGACCTAACATTTAAGGTTGGAATCTTGAGACACCATGCAAGGGGTTTTAAGCCTGAATTTATTTGAAGACCTCAAGGTTTATTTGAAAACCCATCTAGTGTTTCTTTGCCCAAAGCCTTACAACCATTTACCTTCTAAGAAAGGAATGTTTAATCACAAAAACATGGTGCTAAAGTTGACCTTAAGAGCACTGGCAGTCTTTCAGAGAAACAGAATGCCCACTTTGATGAAGACTGAAATAACGGCGTACTTCATTTTCCTTAGTCACTCATGGTGCCTGACATTATCACCAGCAAGTTATTTCCTTCAAGCCTAGCATTTTCTTCAGGACCACTGACAGACACAATACAACCCATTTACACTCATTATCCAACATGGGACATTAGTTTGCCTATTACTTGGCAAAGAGTGGAACCTCAGTGGAATTATTAATGGGACAAGTTTGAATTTTTAATGCTGGTTGGGAAGGGCAAATTTAAGTACTCAGAAGATCTTGAGGGCAGAAGACACGTGGGAACAGGCGCTGATGACAAGTTGTATATCTTCCTCAAGGGCGTGCTGGCCTTGCTAGAGACATCACTCATCCAAGGTCAGCAAAGAGAGAACATCCCCATCCACAGCCCTCCAGTAGTCATGGCCACTCAATCAGACAGCCCTTGCCAACTAACTGGAAAGATGCAGCCTCAGTCTCTTCCCACCCACCCACCCACCCAGGAGGCCACTGCTGTCCACCTGAACTAGGAAGAGAGAATGCCAGTGCCTTCCAAGATCTTCTTCTCTTTTTCCTCCTGACAGAACTTCAGGCTGGATTTCTTGGAAAAAATATAGTATCTTTCCTCTTTGAAAAAAAAAAAAAATTCTGCGAAGAAAATGAAATAAGAATTGGAGATTGTTTCCATTTTTAAGGATTTTGGTAAATGACTTGTTTTTTAGAAATTTCTTCCTGGGATTTCTATCATTTTCCTCCCACCTTACCTCTCCTGTGTCCATTTTGGAGAAAAGCACCTCGTTTATCTTTGGGAGACAGTAATGCAGAAACTGTAACTGAGCAGATTTCCCCTTGAGGATCAAAATATTTGTGTTAAATGAAATGAGAAATCTGCTAAGTGGCGGCATGAATACCCCAGGGAAGGATATTTTGTAATTTTGAAAAATTCCTACTGAAATTCTTCTCTTGCCAAGAAAAGAGGAATGATTTCTATTAAAATTACTTCATGTCTGAATTACTCTCTGCCCCTTGGGAACATATAACATTACGGCTTTTATACTCAGTAATTTAGTAGGACGAGGGACACCTTACTTGGAAAGCATGCAGGCTTAACACGAAATGTTGGGTTAAATTAAGTATTTTTACCACAAAAGTCTTTTTTTGAAAGTTTAGCTCTTAAACTGTTCAAATTAAAGCTTGTTTTCGGAATTGATTTCTATGATTGTCTGTATGTGTTCTTTTTAATTTTATACCCTTATGCTACCATTCTCTGAAGCTACAGAGAAAATTCTCCAACTCATGTGCAAGAATTTGCACCTTTTATGTAAATCAAGATAGATGGTATCACATTAATAAAGCAGGTGAATGTTTTGAAACCAATCAAATCAGTAAACTTCATTAAAATATATGTATATACTTGTGTATAAATGAATAGGCAGGTCTAGAATAAAGGCTTTGGAACGGCACAAGAGATGGAGAACAGTTATCAACCCATTTGCCAATTCTGGCCAAGTATTATGGACCCTACAGGCACTGTGTTGAGAAAGCTTTGGAGGCCAAATTCACATTAAGAAGGGGGGAAAAAAGCCATTAAAGTCAAATACTGTGCCATGACTCCTGGTGGCCAAACCCAACTTTCATCCCTGGTATGTGCTGAATAACAACGAAGGTTCTCTGAGGTTGGTGCAATTGGACTTGTTTTCTAATCTCCTACAATAAAATATATGCTGTTTTTATAATAAGATTAAAACTATTTTTAACACTTATTTTAAAACTGAAAGAAAAATGGATCTTTTTTTTTTTCTTAAGTTGTCCCAACATGTAGGGAAAAGTACTCAAATTGTCATCTCTGCACCCCAATCAGAAAAAGTTATCTTTGGGATCAATGGAAACTTTTGCGAGGGTATAGGTGCATTTCTATTTGTCGAAAGTCAGTAATTCTTTTGATTATTAATTAATTATAAGTTATTTGAGTTATCCCAAGGCTTACTCATAGGCTTTATCCGTGCAGAGTTTCTAATGTTATTGCTGCAAGACAGGCTTCAAGTACATGGGAGCAGGGGAAGATGACTGGAGCAGCAGGACTCCAAGAGTTTGGAACACACTAGAACAAGACCCGGACCGTGGCTGTGCTTGTGGGCTCATGCTTGCTCTCTGTCTGTCTCACACACACAGCCCTGACCCCTCAAGGGGAGAAAATAGTAACACCTATCTCAAGTGCCCCTATATGTATCTCAAAATGTCACAGGGTATTTGAAAAGTGCTTCTTTGTAGCATACTAATGCTAGTACACTAGCACTATGCTGGTGCTGTCACTCTTAGCCATAATGGTCAACATCCTTGATTTCCATGTGAATTAAAGGAAACAGTACTACCCAAAACACAATCTGAAATTATTTCTCCTGTTTTAGTAACTGATTTCTAATTAGCATAGACTTGCCAAGGCCTCTAGGCAACTATCATCAGAATTATACTTGGTTCAACAAGTTGCAGTACGAGTGAAACAGAGCCCCAGAGAAGTTCAGTAAGGACTCTGGGCCACATTTAAAATTAGCATTGATGGGGCACCTGGGTGGCTCAGTGCGTTAAGCCTCTGCCTTCTGCTCTCATCATGATTTCAGAGTCCTGGGATCAAGCCCCGCATCGGGCTCTCTGCTCAGCGGGGACCTGCTTCCTTGTCTCTCTGCCTGCCTCTCTGCCTGCTTGTGATCTCTCCCTCTCTCTCTCTCTCTCTGTGTCAAATAAATAAATAAAGTCTTTTTAAAAACTAAATTAAATTAAATTAACGTTGAACGTGAACTGGAGACTGTGGCTTCTTACTTTCCTTCTAGTCTTTCTTCCAATCCACACTGCTGCTTCTTATTTATCTTTATAATATCTCCTGCACTATTGAATTTGAATGAATGGTCCAGATTTGGCTGAAGATGTCAGCAAAATGATGATGCAGTCTCTAAACAATTACCACCGTAGAGAAGACTTCACCTAGCTAGCTTACACATTATAGAAAAAAATAATAATAATACCTTGCCCTGAGACAGAAATTAGATGTACCCAGTATACAGATAAACATCGCCCAAATGAATAAATGACCCAGCTTGCCATATTTCTGCTTTCATATTGTCCTTTCCCTAATATATGAATACTAAATTAGAAAAATAAGAATACATAAATTGCAAGGTAGTTGGCCTCAAGTAATACATAAAAATAATAGCTATCATTCAGAGTATGTGTATTTTGTCCCAGTTATTTAAACATATTACAGATCATCTTCACAGCAACTTCATGCTATATTTGTGTTATCATTTTACAAGTGTGAAAATGGAGACTCAGAGACAGTAAGTAATTTTTTTTAATTAACTAAACAGCAACAACTTAAGAACAGAGCCAAGATTTGAACCTGCAAAGCCCATGCTCTCTCTACACTGTGATGTTAGTATATTAGTATCAGAGAGCTCACTGTAATCATTTTTAACTGCCTAAATCAGTGCATATAGTGGTAAAAGTGCTCAGAACAGAAATTTTCAATTACTAGGTCAAGGTTGTGCCATGTGAAAGTGGCGAAGTCAGACCTAGAACCCAGTCTCCTGACCTCATGAGTGTGTTGCCCACTTCTTTCGTCAGCCTTTAGCATGAGCCCAGAGCTCATCAGGTGGCCCACCAGCCTCTGTGGGTTTCTCAAACGATTCTTAGACGTCATGAAGCAGCATCCACTAAATAAATTCACAAGCTGAATACCATGCAGCTAGGAAGGTGCACAGACTTGGTGCTGACTGGTGGGGAATAAGGAACAAAATACAGCTGTTTCTGAGGGTAAGAGATTGTAGGAGAGGGGTGGTACTTCAAGGTGACTGGGCCAACCTACTGAAAGGCAGGAAAAATCTCAGGTTTCATAGAAAAGGATAAAAAGGCTTTGAAATAGAACAGTATGTCTGTGGTCTTGTCTATGCCCTTGTGTAAGCCCCTAGCCACTTTGTGCATCTTTCAAACCGAAATCCTAATGTCAATCCAGTTATTTAACAGCAATAGAGTAAGGAACAACCAGGCCAATGACTATAAAGTGGTCTACCCCAGAAGTGTGCAATAGAAATTATTCAAATTAATGATCGGGGCAGCTTGCAGGTGAGGTGCCTGCTCCAATTTGAGCCAAGTCCTTTCAAGTTGTACTTTTTTTTTAAAGAGTTCTGCCTCAATTCAGTGAATTGGATTATTTCAATGAAATACACTTAATAAGTTCCCTTGGGCATCACTTGATACTTCTTTGCTATTCTTTTTACCTTTTTTTGTATTAGATTTAACACCTGGGTAATACTAAGAGCCATGGTTACCATAAATTACAGGAGACTAAATAAATATTTGAGAGAGCAGGAGAGATTTGATTAAATTGCTGAAAATGAAATGTTGAGTACTACTTCCCACACCAAATAGACTTTCTTGCTTCGGTGTGCACTGCCAACAGTGGCTTTGGTTTTCATAGCTCCAGACATTTTCTAAATGGGTAAATTGCCAGCATGACCACTTCCGTTTTTCTTTCTTGTGTAAGCCCCAACATATTTTTTATCCTTTGACTTTAATCCAAGCTGGTAAATTATGGCCAAGAATTGAAGGTTTGATAACAAGGAGTTGTAATAGTGGAACTCTATTGCAAAATCTACCTGAAATCGGCAGGAATGTTTATGTTATAAATGCGGGTTTGGGGCACATGAGATTTATGCAAAAGTAGAGTCTTTCCTGATAAGTGGGCATGAATGGGGAAATTCAGTAAGGATGCATTAATAATAATTACAGCAACGTCAGGAAATTTGGAACAAGCCAAAAAGATTACTGGATGCCTCCAGTGGAAAACTAGGCACTGCTTAGAGCAGTTAATTTCAATATTCCTGATCTGTGAATGACTCTGTTCTTTGGATCACCCCTTTGAACCAGTTGTACTCCTTTAATAATGAGTTAAATGAAATCTTTTCTCAAAAATTGTGCTTTCCCAGGTTTAATAACTAACATATAGTGAAATGCTTATGGTGCTAAATTCTGCATGGGCAGTTTCTTATTTAAGCCAAACCACCATATATGTAAGCCCATTTCCCTTTTAAAAAGATGAGCTGAGCGAGGTATAGGGAAGTCAAGTAACCTGCCCAACATAAGAAATGAGATAGAAATTCAGAGAAGTGCCCTCCACCACCCAAAAAATATGTAAGTTTCTGGTTAGTTCTCCATCACTTCTGACTAGATGAGATCATTATGAAGAATTTCTTGAGTTACTTCCTTTTTGAGAATATATTCTCCCAAAATGCATCCTGGTGCACATCCTGTGGGCAGCGTCACGGAACCACGCCTTTCTCTGATGGCTGATAACAAAGATACGTTCCCAAGGAGCTTGTTCACCCTGTCCTAAGCTGTGGGTTCCTCCAAGGAAGTTGAGAACTAAAGAATGATGGGGAGAAGAAAGTGTTCTGAGTTTAGAAGACAGGAGGAGGAGGTGGCCAATGCAAAATGTGGATTTCTGAAATCTTTGTTAAAACACAGCTGCAAGACGGTATGCAATAGAGTCTAGTGTTTGGGGGGCCGGACATGAATGCATTACTCCATTCTCCTTGCGTTCCAGAGAAATGCGCCCCAGTGCACCATCACCCCCAGGTTCCATTCTCTCAGGAATTTAGCCCTCTGCTTTTAGGCTCAGAAACTGTAGTGGTCTATGTACAATCTACTATCCCAAATGGGAAAGTCCTACTAGGACCCATGAGCCAAAAAGTGGCTAGGTTTGTTTTTAGGCCCCAGTTTCTTCAGCCACAAAGAAATCCAGAATGGCGATCCCTTCCACTCTTAAAATGGAATGATTTCTGTAATTAATCTTCATCATTAAGTGAAACACAATTCCAAGTGTAAAATGAAATACAAACCTGTTTTAGGAACTCTAAAATATTTATTTATTCCTTTATTAATTACATTCATTTAAAAGTTACTTTATTCCAAAAGGGAGTAAGGCTGGCTTATTGGATTATGTCGTGGTAAAAACCCATATGGTATCGTCTGCTGAAGTGTCAGTGCAGAGTAAGGGGATTGTAGTAGATAAGGCTGTCGAGAGCAAATACAGAAACCACTCTGCCATTTAAGGGTAACTAATGTTCTCATGGAATCCCAGAACAGGAATACCTCCTTGGCCCTGTGAATGAATGGGAACCAGGGACTGTAATGACCTCCCAATTCTGTTCCCTACTGTGCACCTGCATTGTTCACTTCTATTACAGAGTGTGGTATACGACAGAAGGAGGCACCTACAAAGAGCAACCACACACCTGTACCATCCAAAGGGGGACAAACGTCCCCAAGACCCAACCTAAAATTCCTTGGGAAGGAACAGGTCAAGCTTGGGTCAAATGCCCACCTCTTGATCAATCAACTTTAGCCACAGTCCAGGAAAGGTGCTCTGATTGAAATGTGTGTTCTTCTCTCCTCTAATCAACTGTAACCTGTAGTCAAAAGCCACACCGTGTGAAATAGCCAGTGGGGGGACCACACACCCACTACTGCCTTACGTGAAAGGAAGTGAGTATTACTGGAAAACAAGGAACTAAGATAACCACTGAAAAGATGTCCACCATACGTCCCATAAAAGGAACCACTATTAAGTAATACAGTACTCATAAAACTTAAGTAATGCATAAACCTCATTAAAAACCCAAGCTAGAGGCTTTATGCACCCCTTCAGTCCACAGGGACATTTTGACACGACCAGAAGTGATCAAGCAAAACACACTGTATTTCCCCCTCTAATTAGCATCTTTCTTTGCTTCTCTCAGGACGCTTATATGTGGTCTCAATAAAAAAGTCTGTGCGTTCCCAAAGAGTTCTTCATCTGTTTCTCAGCATTTTTCTTTTGATTCCTGGACTTCATTTACTCCATAAAAGCACACTGGAACATCAATGAAGATCCCTGTTTTTGCAATTGTTCTCTCTGCACAATTAGGCATAATAATTAAAGCATCCTTTTTGTCTGAAAGGCAATTAAAGTACAACTTTGGAAACATGCGACAATAATATTGAATAATGCTACATTTGTCAGTGAGGTCACTAAATGGGCAATAGATCTTAGGAGGCAAATGATTTTTCCTTTGTAAACAGATCATTGCTGAGCTTACTTAAATGGCTCTAATAAGTCCCATACAGTGCTGTAGCAGCTTGCTGTGTTTCTATTCCTTCAGCAGAAGTGAACACTTTAATGGGCACATGCCCATTGACTGACTGATGAAAAATGAGTCTAAAACCACTTGGAAATCATCAGACAAGTTAAAAAAAAAAAAGTATTACATATTTAAAAAAATAATATTTAAAAGAAAGTCTCAGAGACAGAATGAAAGATCATACCCTATCAAATCTTTAACTCTAAATTGAAAGACATCTATGGCAAATATACAGTCACTACCAAATAAATGCAGTAACTCCTGGCCAACTCCACTTTTGCAATGACAGTAACTTTCCCTCACTGCACGCCGTGGTCTCCTCTACTCCCCACTAAGAGTAACCTCCACGAGGGCAGAAATATTGTCACCTTTGCTCAGTATATTCTCCCCAGCACTTGAATTAGAGGCTGACAACAGGTGATGCACAAATTTTTGTGTGTGTCTTACTGTGTTCATTTCATTTTATTGAAGTATAACATACCACAGAGAAGGACACATATCATGGGTGTAAAACTCACCGATTGTCATAACCTGCACACATGCAGCCAGAACCCAGAGCAATCGACAAAGCATTACCAGCACCTCAGAAACCCTTGTGGACCTTTTCCCAGTTACTATCCCCACAAGAATAACCACCATCCCCAAGGCTAAAAGTATCATTTGTTTTTCTTATTTTTAGACTCTAAACAGAATCACATAATGTGAACTCTTGCATGTGTGACTTCCATTCAGCTCTACACTGGTGAGACTCATCAGTGCCGTTGGTTACTGTAGGTCACTCATTCCTCGTTATGTGATGGGCCAGTTTACTTACCCATTCGACTGCTGATGGCCATTTAACTAATTTCCAGTTTGGAGCTAATACAAATGGTGCTCTTACGGATGTCCCAGTGCATATCTTTTAGCATATACATTTCTGTTGGATATACGCATTGGAGAGAAATGGCTGTGTTATAGAGGATGCATGTTTCCAGATTTACACATTAATATTTTAAACCATTAGTAATATGAACTTTAAAAGAACCTGTATTTTACTTGAATTGGGGGTGAAATTAACAGAGTTCAATACCTTGATTTCCACATGAAGAAACTAAGGGTAAAGTTCATTTAGGAGGGGCAGTAGAATGGAGCCCATGCTGCTACCATCTTGCTGTGTGGCCTTGAGCAAGAATACCCTGGCATTGATTTCTTCACATAAATTGAGGAAATTCAATAAGATCATCTCAAAATCACTTCCACATTCCAGCTCTAAAATTCTATATGAGGCACAACTGTCAGAGCAATGACTAGAAGCCATGCTTCCAAATTTATATCCATGAGCTTTAACTTCATACCAACCTTTCTTTTGGTGAAATTAATTATCGATATAATTATTTATTATCAACATGGAAAGTTAATCTTATTAGCTAATATTTATCGAATGCTCTTTCCAAGTGTTTTTCATGTACAATCTCATCAAATCCTGACAACCACTCATAAAGAGTTATTATAGCTCCCATTTACAAACAAGGAAACTGAGGACCCAAAAGGCTAAATGCCCAGTCTAAGGTCATAGAGTCACGAAGTGATTGAGCTGGGTTCTTTAAGGCACTATGCATAAATAATTCTATGCACAGTCATCTTTAAACCTAAACTGCATCCAATGTCAGGTCCTTCTCCTATAACTTACAGCTGTTTCTAGCCACTTGTTCTAAGTGAAACTTGTTTCTCCTTGGATTCTGATATGTGACTTGTGACATACACAGTCTGAAATATGCCACACTATAGCATTTTCTGTAGGGCTTAACACGTTGACACTCAGATTCTTCACTGATGTCTCCCAAGATCATCTGGTACCGATCTCTATCTTCAACAACACTGGATGGTTTTCTTAACTCAGGATTTTATGAAGGCAGTAAAACTAATGAATCACAAATGTCTGAACCCATATAGGAAACAATACTAAAGGAGATAGTAAAATTATGTATCACGATCTACCACAAACTATAAATATTATGCATCAGGTATCTGATACTAATGTCTAACTTCAGTCTGATAACAAGCTGGTGGAAACATTTCGTTGTGTCATAAGTAAAATACCTCTGATACAATTCAGATTTTTGCTTCCATATTCTTTGGTCCTTCTTTTCTTTATGTTCCATGAAGATTTTCATAGGCTCTAAAATTCCATTTTATTGTGTACTAAATTCCTGGTTACTCAGTAAAGAGAATTGTTGAGTCCTGTCTGAAATTGCTCTAATTGTTGGCTTTTCATGAGGAGGTGGGTTTGTGCATCAGCTGATTTTTAAAGAGGCTTTGCAGTCAAAATACTTGGCAGTGCTGTCTGTAGAGTATCTTGCTATGTGGAAATTGTCCCTTTATTTCTACACATAAGTAGAATGTGGTTCACAATCTATTTCTACTCTAGCTCATCTAAACTGACCTATAACTGGACTTCCAACCAAATTCCACCACATTCTACATTTACATTTAGTAAATGGGTGTAGTGGGAAAGGAAGGGGTCTTACCCTGTACAGTTTGCGGTAGGAAGGCTCTCTATTCTTCCTACCCTTACAAATACTTTCTAGAATATCATCATTGTGCACACACACATATCACCCTAAATACTGCTTAATCTCTCATCAAAGGCCATTCTGCTTAACTGTTTACTACACAAACAGGCTTGACTTCACCATTATAAATATGGCAGTTCTACCTGGCCATTGTGCCATAATACAGTAGACTTACTTAACCTGGAAAGTGACTCTAGTTCTCCACCTAAAGACATAGAGGGTAGCACCTCAGTGAAAGCTACAGTCATGAAGATTACCTTCCCTAGATCCTTGTTCTTTGGTAATAACTCCTGCCTAGGTCACTGGTCCACATGTGACCCCTGTCAAAGTTCAGTAACTTGTGGCTCTTTCTAGACCTTTCCTGCTACCTGTGATTCAGCCATTGGTACACCTCTTTGCCTTTACCTTGGTCACTAATGATTCTGCAATTATTTAGCATGTATGGGCTGACCAATAAGTAAATTAGTAGTAGTAGTAGTAATTTTGATTAAGAGCCTTATCTTTCTGTGGAACCTCAAAACAGATCCAAAAAAACTGTGGTCATTATTGTTCAAGGAGTATACAAGTCACCCACCCCCCCCCCCACCCAGAGGCAATCAGTTCTAGATCCCCTTCCTTATTGCAGTGACTGATGTTGGAATCATTATTTTTGCTTCTTAAAGTATAGAGAGAAAAAGTCAGTCCTCATGATTTGGAGGGAAGGAATAGGAAAAATATGAAAATGATGATCAAATCTCTTACCAACTAGGTATAAATTAAAAGCCAAGAGCAGAGTGATGAATAAAGAGCCCCTTTCTCATACTTTTGGTCCCAGGCTGTCTACTACTTCTCTATCAGATTTTGTAAACTAAGAGTCAGAACTAGAGGAAGATGGGAGCAGAGACACATTAATGGTGGACAACTGCAATGAAAACCAGACTCTTCCTGCTGCAGTCCCCTAGAACTACCTGTTTCTGATCCCTCCTACAACATAATTTGAGACAACAGTATAGATCAGAAGAGGAAGCTAATTCATTGGAAAAAGATAAAATTTAAAATAAAATATAGATTTTCAGTGAAGTTGAGGACATTTTCAAGTCCTTCAAACATTATGGAAATAGTCAAACTAATAAAAGGGGAACTGGAGAACATTTGCATGAACTGAAATGAGACCTCACAATTAAAGCTACAGTTTGACCAAATGCATGAGGGTGCATAACCCATTTTTTTGTCCTGGACACAGGAAACTTTTCCCACACTAATGATAATATTATAGAAAAATTACATGAGAATAAAGTAAGAAGAATATAAAAAAGAACCCAAGAAGATGTATGAGAGGAGTTAATTACATAGGAAAAAAGTAAGCAAGCAAAGTAATTTGAAATTTGAGAGTTAACATAAGCCTGTATTATGGAGAGTCTTCTGGGTACCATTGATCTGTTACTTCTCCCATAGTCTCTGTCGAAGTCTAAGTGGATGATAAATAATGCAGTTACATAACCATGTTTCACTCCTTGTCAAGAACACTGCTTGAAACTAACCACGGACCGAAGAAAAGGAAGGGTTTTCTCCAGGAGCCTTGTATAAATTGAGCTGAGATTGCAGTAAAGTAGTCAACTGTGAATTAGTTTGATCTACTTATCTGTACTATCATCTGAGGTTAAGCCTGCCCAGAGTGGAGAGTAGAACAGATTTCATTTTCTGTGTACTTGAAATAAATCTTGAATTTCATGAGCAGTGAATACTTGCAATAAATCTCTTTTTACTTAAATCAGATTGATGAGATTCCTCTTTTTTACATACAAACAATCTCTGACAGAACCAGAGTTTTCGTTAAAAACAAATTCTCCTGTTGGGCAGAGACACGACATATCATTTGGATTTTAGTCAGAAAAGAGAAACCACCTGAGGTATTTCAAACAGATAGGATTTAATGTAAGGATTAAGCCAGTGATGAAAAAACTAAGGAGTCGAACAAAAGATGATGAGACATCGCAGAGACTAGAAACAGGAAGAAGATGTTGCTGCCCTAGGGCTGGAGAAACACAGGAAGGATGTTGTGTTCCCAAATCCAGAAGCTGAGGTCATTGGGTATAAGGTGGAACCATAGTAGGACTTTCCAATGGGGCCACAAAGACAGGCATTTTCTGGCAGATTCTGGACCCACACAAGAGGCTCAGAGATGCTGCCAGAGATTCCACCACAAGTAAAGAAGAGAGAAGCCCTCCCCCCTTCTTTCTGTCTCCTTTGTACTAGTGTACCCCATTGGCCAAACCTACAGAGATACTAGAGGTCTGAGAAACTTAGTTTACTGCCATACAGAGCAGGGCAGAGAAAGAGTATGAATCTGAAAGTAAGCAAGCCAAGATTTGCCACAAGTAGGCTCCAGGAAGCATTCCGTACCACACTAGTAAACACCCTGCAACAATTCTGGGTGGTCTGGGGCATGATGACAGAGCTTTAATTTGTGCGATTCTCCTTGTATTTTTTCTTTTACTCATTTCATTCTGATCCTCGGTATCTTACCCTGGGGATTTTTGTAAGATGTAAAACATAAGTTACTTGAAATAATATGCTCTCCTTATATAAAATAAATGCCTAAACCGGCTGCAGATGTTATACTGAAAGTACTAGAGGAAGAAGGAAGAGAGCGATTTACCCATGTGAGCAACAAGCAGAAGAAGGGGAATAATTTTAAACACTAGAGAGAGGGAAGAATACAGATGTCTTAGGGAATCAAACACTCATATGCTACTGGCTGTTGGCACCCCAGGGAGAAGGCATGCCCTTAGAGAATGTGGGTATGTGGTATCCCAATGAAACCTAACACCTAAACACAGGAGAACCCTGCCTTGGTAAAGGGTTCCATGCCCTAAGCAGGGTCCAGATACAGCACAGCTTTCAGACAAAAAGGGAAGTGCAAGCTGAAGTATCATGTGTATCAAAAGGAGCCAATAAGCTTTGACTAATTCCCCATCCCAGCCTCCCTGACTCAGGTTTAACTTCAACATCTCAGCACCAAGAGAAAACAAATGGCATACTCATAAAAGTTTAACTGAAAGAACTTAATAAGAGAACTATCACTTAAATCTTGAACAAGGGGACCTAGGTGGCTCTGGTGGTTGGCGTCCAATACTTGATTTCAGCCTGGGTCATGATCTCAGGGTTGTAAGATCAGGCCCAGATCAGTTTCTGTGCCTGGCGTGGGGTCTTCTTGGGAGTCTCTCCCTCTCCCACTGCCCCTCCCCCTGCTTATTCTCACTCTCTCTCTCTCAAATAAATAAATAAAGTCTTTTTAAAAAAAATTTTTTTTTAAATCTTGAGCGGGATTAAGGAAATCAACAAGGATGATGAAACATAGTGGAGAAAATCATCACACTGAAGACCTGAAGGGAAAAAAGGAGAAAATGGTGTTACCACAGCCCCAAAAGAGCCGAAACCAGGGAGCAAAAGCCCTCCACCAAGTAGTCCCAATCCTTTAGGGAAGCACATTCACTGTTCCAACAATGGTGAGAGACAAGAAAAATGTGAAAGAAATAGATATCCCAACTTCTTACTTTCTCTTTCAACTCTAGCTGCTACCTCTCTGGTTAAACCCATGTAGACGTCAAAAAGCACAGCACCTAAGCCCAGCTAAGGCAATCTATGGGCCCCACAGCACAGAACAGACAAAGAAGTGCTAAAATTAGGAGAGGTTAAATAAAGAACAACCCAGCAAAGATCAAAATGCTAATTCAAAAAGATATATGCACCCCCATGTTTACTGCAGCAGTATTTATAATACCCAAGATACAGAAACAACCCAAGTGTCCATCCATAAAGGGTAAAGAAGAGGTGTTGTGTGTATATATATACACACACACACATACATATGCACACATGCACACACACACACACACAGAGTGGAATATTACTCAGCCATTAAAAGAATGCTGCTTCTTGCCATTTGCAACTCCAACAGAGGGTATAATACTAAGTGAAATAGTTAGAGAAAGACAAATATCATATGATTTCACTGGCAGGTAAAATTTAAGAAACAAAACAAACAACAACCAAAAAAGAGACAAAAAAAAAGACTTCAATATAGAGAACAAAGCGGTGGTTGTCTGAGGGGGATGGGTAGGTGAACTAGGTGAAGGGGATTAAGAGCACACTTCTTATGATGAGCACTGAGTAATACAAAAGTGTTGAGTTGTTATATTATACACTTAAAACTGATAGAACACTATATGCTAATTATACTTGAATTTTTAAAAAAAATTTAAGAGGAAGAAAAATAAAGAAAGAGAATAACCAGCACCCTGTAGCTCCAGATTTTGTGGAGTCTAAGGTCTCTACAACTTGAGGGGCTTACTTACAAAAATAATAATATATAATAAAAAATATAAAATCAAGTATGGAAGTGTATAGTGTTTATATCAGGAAGAGAGATTACCAAAAAACAAAATTTAAATAGCTGACAAATTACTCAACTATCAGAATCTGAAAAAAAATAAAAACCTTATTAATTAGCTACTTAAGATACTTTTATAATATCTACCTTCTTTATAGTACTGCTATAATTTTTTCATCTCTTTATATAAGAACACTTTCTAATATCAATTTTTGTAATGAGAATGGAAAGATAATTTAATATTTTCTAGGACCAAAATTTTTTATTATCAGTAATTGGAATGCATAAACTGTGCAAGGTTATAAAAATATAAAATTGTTGTTTGGAGTTCTGTTATTAAGTCTGTGCCCTACAAACACAGGAATTTTGATAAGTTCTATTTTGCATGATTACTATAAATTTTTAAATGTATGCTGCTTTTTAATTTTCTTATACTATAAATTTTTAAATGTATGCTGCTTTTTAATTTGCCTATACAGAAGATAATGTGTACATTATCAAATATATTCCCTGACAGGTTCCATTTTAAGTAAGTGTTGATGAGAACCGAATTCTCTGCTAACAATTAAACATGTCTGATAACTGAAAGAATCTTGAGAGACCAGCTTCTTGTTCCACACATTGCACACTTAGTTTTTACTCTAGTATCCATGTTTCTGCTTCTGGAAACCATAGAAGTAATTCATATATTGATGGCTAGCAATGGCTTCACTATACAAAAGTGACTGAAAAATCACATAAATATTATCTCATAAACTCAAACTAAATATCATAAATTCAATTTTCCCTGAGCTGAATCTTATAACATCCTGAAGTATGTATGTTAAAGAAAACACAGGTCAGTGATGTTTGTAGACTTGCATTTGAATCAAAAGTCAAAATATACTCATGATATAATTTATTTTTAAAAAATTATTACCTGGGGTGCCTGGGTGGCTCAGTGGGTTAAACCTCTGCCTTTGGCTCAGGTCATGATCTCAGGGTCCTGGGATCGAGCCTTCTTCCCCCCCTCTCTCTCTGCCTGCTTGTGATCTCTCTCTCTGTCAAATAAATAAATAAAATCTTAAAAAAAAAAAAAAAAGAATTCAAAAAATTATTACCTAACTCTGTTCATAGAAAAAGTCTAGAAGCAACTAACTCAGGGACAAGGAGTGCCCCCAGTGTCCAGACTGTGATTTCTAAATACCATTTCCACAGAAAAATCCTGAAATGCTTGGAGAGATGGCTGATTTTGGGTCTGGTGCAATGAACTTATATAAGCCTAGAACATCTTGTCATACCAGAAAGTAAAGAAGCTATCCACATTCACAAGGATCATGTCAAGAGATAATAAATAGGAGCCAAGTTAAAGGGACTCCCACTGGCCAAAGATGAGATAGTTTGTGCAACAAAAAGTACAACTGCATTAGATAAAAACACATCAAATACATTAAAAAAAAAAAAAAAAAAAAACCTCTGAGGTCATACTGTTTTCCACAGTGGCTGTAACAATTTACATCTCTACCAACAGTGTACTAGGGTCCCTTTATCTCCAAATCCTCCCCAACACTTGTTATTTCTTGTCTCATATACTGAAACTAACAACATTGTGTGTCAACTATACTCAAATTAAAACAAAACAAAAAATACAAACATCCAATATATGTCACACCAACTAAAAACAAAATCTATGAGGTCATAATGATATATTTTTTAATATCATTGGTTCTATTTGAAGGTTTGTTAGGGCACCAACCTCTCATTCTAAAATTTGACAAAGGGATAGGGTGCCTGGGTGGCTCAGTGGGTAAAGCCTCTGCCTTCAGCTCAGGTCAGGATTTCAGGGTCCTGAGATCAAGCCCCACATCAGGCTCTCTGCTCAGCAGGTAGCCTGCTTCTCCCTCTCTCTCTGCCTGCTTCTCTGCTCACTCGTGATCTCTCTGTCAAATAAATCAATAAAATCTTAAATAAGTAAATAAACAAAATTTGACAAAGGGGGGGAAATTATCCTACCTATCCTGTATTAACTATATTCCAGTGTAATCAAGTAATTGACAAAAAAATTCTTCTTTACAGAAGAATTCTACTTAGTAATTACAAAAGGAATGATTGAATTAGAGTATCTATATTTTGTAGCCCCTAATGAAATAATAGCTCTAGACAGTGGTCATCTAGGGTTGCTAAATCCATCTGGGGAAAGATGCATGGACCAGACTAACAAGATCTGAAACCTCTGGTAAATCTAAACATTCCTAAAAATAAAATAAGATAGAATACAATACAGTGAAAAGACAGTGTGTCAAGCATCATATGCCTCTGATATGATAGAACAATGAGCCCACAGCATCACTTATGGAATGTTCTACCAAAAAATTGAACCTGTATACAATCAGGTATCTAGATATGACAGATGAACATGAAAAACAGCACCACAGGGATGCAATTGGCCAATCCCAGAGTGTAAGATATGCTCTGGGGCACAAGACCCAGTTTCTTCAACAAATAAATGCATTAAAAAAGAAATGGAGGGAAGAGAAAGTTTACAGATTAAAAGAATTTTAGGAAATATCAAATGCGATGCATGGACTTTATTTGAATCCTGATTCAAATAAATCAATTTTTTAAATGTTATGGAACAATAAGGTAAACTTAGTGCATACTGAGAGCATATTTAATGATATTAAAGAAATAGTGTTGAACTGGTAGGCAGGATCGGCAGCAAGAGAGCTTGGGGCCATGTCTCACACCATTTTGCTGGTACAACCTACCAAGAGGCCAGAAGGCAGACCTTAGGCTGACTATGATTCTATGAATGAAGGCATTGAATTCCTCTTTAAAATTAGATCATCTGAAGAGCCTCTCTATCACATATAGTGTCAGTCACTTGCTTGATTTTTATCCATGATTTGGCAGACCTCAGTGGCCCTGCTTATGGAGCAGATACCCAGGCATATCAACCTTACAACAAAAGACTGGATGAAAGAAAAGATCTATGTGCTCCCCCATGGGCAGACCCAACAGGCCCAGAAACAGCAGAGTTGGAAGCACTAGGGATGGGCATGGGCTTGAACACCACTGTGAACAGCGGGCTGCAGTGGAAGCTTTGTCTTATAGTAATCCTGTTCCTGTCATGGTACACTCCAGCCAGGAGGCACATATTAGAAGAAATGTGAGGATCTTGGTCAATCTGAAACCCCCATGGCCCATTTTCCCCCCTTTCGTTTAATGGAAGCATTTTTAGAATTTAGATGGAAGTTAATTTTTATCAGTTAATATTGGTCCCAATCTTTCAAGCTCTCCATATCTGCTTTATAGCATTCCACTGTACTAACTCTTCTTCAAGTTGGGATGTGAGTGGTGACAGTTTAGTTGCATCTTTAAGATAAAATCTTAGTGAAAAACATATAAATGTCCTTTTAGGGTTTTGTTTGGTTTTGTTTTTTAAGAAGAAATCGTGTTAAGGGATCTGTGGTTTTTTTGCTCTAACAATGATTTTTTTAAAATAGTGTCTTTTCTCTCAGAGACACATAATGAAATATCAAGGGGTGAGATAATATTGTGTCTAGTATTTACTTCAAAATTTTCCAATAGGTAGGAGTAAGGCGTAGGCGAGTAAGTGTAGATGAAATAGGACTGGTCATGTGTTGGTAATAGTTGGATCTGGGCGAGAGGCATATGGAGGTTTATCATATTATTTTCTCTAATTTTATCTTATTTTCTCTAATTTTAAGCTCAAAACTTCCATAATCTTTTTTTTTTTTTTTCAAAAAAGCAGCTCAAGAAAAATGAACTTTCCAGAAGATTCACAGAAATTGAAAATGTTACTTAGTTCTCATATCACGGAGAAGCAAGTCTTGCCTTCAAGTCTTCAGGTAGAGAATTTGATCCAACAGTGATTCTTTTCTCTCTTTCTAATTCCTAAATGTTGCCCGTAGTGTCAAGTGCTCAGTGCCAACTCCATAATTATCACAGAACATATGTCTACCTCACCATAGGTATTTGACAAAGATGAAAACCTTGCGTTCGGATATCCTGACTCAGTTGTGTGTAGCAGGACAAAAACCTTTCTGAACCCTGAGCAGACTTTGAATTAACAGACCCTCCAGCATTACTTGAAGGCTGTGGCTGAGTGAGAAATAAATAAATAAAGCAAGCCTCAACAAGCAATAGCTAAAAGGCAGTTGGCTTGGACCGTCCGCCCAGTGACAGATCACTGAATACCAGAGTGTTCAAGAGCTCTGTCCTCTTTTGTAACTTTTCCCTCAAATAGCTAAAACGCTTCCTTCCAAAGGCTCTGGAGCCTTTGCTTTACAGACACTTAAGTCTCCACGTTTCTATCCTTCCATCCTGATAAAGTACAGAATTAATCAGGATTACAGAACCTCGAAATCCATACGTCAGAATTTTTTTGTTTGAATATATCATGTGTTAGACAGTGACACCTATTGGTGAAGTGTAGTATTGTAAACCGGGACTACTGAATATTGTCATAGATCTAACTCAGACACAATGGGAAAAAGCCAGACTGTATCCATGGCAGGAAAAAAAAAAAAAAATCACTTTAATATGCTTTTATCACCTTTAAATAGTCTAAGTAATTCCACCTAAGACTAAAAATTAGGTAGGTAGCTCCCGACACTTATAGGAAATATTTTGATGAGCACAGCAAATATTCAGCAGGAACTGTAGTGATTCAACTGCCTTACGTTGCAATTAATTCTTTTTAAATGGGTGTTTCTGAAGTTAAAGCCACTTTGTGCTCTTACATGGACAAACATTTCACAGCCCTATTTCAATGAATTCTTAAGTGAATTTTATTTCTTTTAAAGTGACCCTATCTAAAAATTCACAAGTTCCTAGCTTGTGGAATCCAAATTAATAAAAAAAAAAATTCTGTACTTGAATTAGACAAAAGGTTAGGAACATTGTCAATTCTCAATGTGAATATGGGAAGAGGGGGCTCTAAGTATGAAATATATTTATTTCATACAAATCAATCAGCTATAGATAGGAAGGATGGATCCTCTCAGTAAGGGATCAGACAGTAGGAACAAAGATTAGGGAAATGTGAAATGTAAAACCCCATCCAATTCTTTTAAATGTCCAGCCATCAACTTGATCTTTTCCCTCATCAAAAGTTCTTACTGTGTGCATTAGAATGATTTATATAACTCATAAAAATAATTTCTATAACTTAGAATCATTTATAAATGTTTACATTATATATACACATATATGTATAAACATATATATGTTTATATAAACATATATTTATAAACATATATATGGCATAAATATATATTTTAATATGTATCATATAAACATATGAAAATATATTTATCCCATAAAAGTACATTGTAAAATAATTTTAATAATAAAATCAATGGGAAAACTAGATTCACTTGAAGTAATTTGTTTTATAGACCCCACTTGAGGGAATACACCAACATTTTGCACAGTTAGCGATGCCTCAAAGGAAAAGTCCTCTTGAGCCAAGGCTTCTCCCTGATATAAAATAATTTCCCCTCCCTAATCTCCCAGTCATTTCCCTTTTTTTCTTTTTCTTTTTTTAATTTGACAGAGAGAGAGATCACAAGTAGCCAGAGAAGCAGGCAGAGAGAGAGGAGGAAGCAGGCTCCCTGCTGAGCAGAGAGCCTGATGTGGGGCTCAATCTCAGGACTCTGAGATCATGACCTGAGCTGAAGGCAGAGGCTTTAACCCACTGAGCCACCCAGGCGTCCCATCATTTCCTTCCTAACTAATCGATAGCGCTGTAATGGGTGGTGTGAGGTTTTCTCAGGCTCAGTTCTGAACTCACCTTCCCCTGCGTCTCCTCTTCAATTACTTCTCTCTGGACTCATCCTGGTCTCCTCCCCTCAGGGACAGGGAAGCCAGCATTGATGGCCTTGCCGCACAAAGGAGCGCCAACATTTTCTTTTCCTCTGAGGCTCTCTCGCCTCCCATCTCCCTCACCTTTTAATCAATGCAAGAGAGGAGCAGTTTGAGGAATCCACGCTCACATCCTAAAGTCCCTCTGTGGCCCCGGTGCTTGATCCTACGGAAGCTAAAGGTACAGCAAGGACCCAGAGAGCCTTCAGGTCTCGGGAGGGCACCCGGGAAGAATGCATGTTCACTGTAGTCGATGTGGTAACTACACTAACTCTGTGATGACACATTTCAAATTGCAAAAAACCTAACCTGGAAGGATCGAATGAAAAAGGAAGAAACAGACAACCAAGGCCCCTGACGCATACTTCGCTAAAGCTACCAAAGTCAGGAACAGCAGGTTAATAACAGACCACGAAGGCGGCCTTGCAGTTATAAATTTTTACTTTCTATTCCCACCATCATGTTTAAAGGGATCCTTCATGGGTCAGGAGGGCCCTTGCCAAAATTAAAATCACGAAAGGTTGGCCGTCTGTGAGAGTTAAAGGAATATGGAAGGAGTCGAAGAACAAAGGGAACCAACTCCTAGAATAAAGAACTATGATTTAACTTATAGTTGTTTTTTGGTTTGCCCTTGTTTACCATAGGATTATGGGATAGAAAGTTCAGAATCTTTAAATAAATAAAACATTACAGTCATGCTGAGCTAGTCAAGTCATTGACTCAGGGAGTCGACTCTGAGAGAGTTAATTGGAGTCACTTGGGGATGAGCAGGTTCCACGTCCTAGAGAAGCTGAGGGAAGCCACAGACAACACAGTTGTTGGAAAAGTCAGGGCAAGGATGGGTGTTGATGAGCCTGAGACAACTTGTTGAGCTAACGCGGATCCCGAAGACCGTGATCTTAGCGAGCAGATTCCGTGTTTTACTTAAACACCAGAATGCTGGGTACCAAAGGCTGAAAACTCTGTCAGCAGGAAAGGCCCGAGACCAATATCCTCTTCACAAAAACAGAGGATTGAATCAGTGGTTCTCAAAGCATAGTCCCAGGACCAGCAGCATCAATGTCCCCTAGAAGCTTGTTAGAAATGGAACTTCTCAGGCACCTGGGAAACTCAGTGGGTTAAAGCCTCTGCCTTCAGCTCAGGTCATGATCCCAGGGTCCTGGGATCGAGCCCTGCATCGGGCTTTCTGCTCAGTGCGGGGCCTGCTTCCTCCTTTCTCTCTGCCTGCCTCTCTGCCTACTTGTGACCTACCTGTCAAATAAATAAATAAAATCTTTATAAAAAGAGAGAGAGAGTGTCTATGTCTTTAAAAACAAAAAAAAAAGAAAGAAAAGAAATAGGACTTCTCGGGCCTCACCCCTACACACTGAAACAGAAGTGCAGATGGCGGTCTTTGCAGAAGCCTAGGTGATTCTGAAGCATACCCAAGTGTGGAAGCCACTGGAAGAAACTCCTGGAATAAAGGATAGAAATGGTTCAAGAACTTTGTTACAGTTAAATAGGGACATGAGTCTCTCCCTGCCTTCCTGGCTTCACCTCAGTCCAGGCCACCACAGCTTCATGCCCAAACACCTACAAGAGCTCCTTCTCTTGTCTCCCCATCTGGCTCAGACTCCTCCAGTCCATTTCCCACAGTGTTATCGAAATTACAAATCAACTCCTGCTATTCCCTTGATTCATACCCGGCAGTAGCTTCCCCTGGGATGTAAGAGCAGGTCCAATTCCTGACCTGACTTCTGCTGTGTTGCTCGAACACTCTCCCAAGCTTGAAACTTGCTGTACCCTAGGCTCCAGACAATGTAAATTGATTTTATCTCCTCAAATCCAACTTCCCGGCCATGACGCATGCTGCTACTACCACCTGAAACATTCTTTCTGTGTCTCTTCATCAGGCCAATCTGGAGGTGACTTGGTGGGAAGAAGAGAAAACCCACGGGGGTAGGAGTCATTCAAGAGAGAGGAAGCTGGGAGATGGAGGAGAAAGGAGAGAAAGTGTTACACACAAGAGTGCAGCCCATGCTGTGAACTAGATGCACAGAGTCTCCAGGCCTGTCCGGGCCTTCGACCTTCACTTTCTGCAGGTGTTCAACCCACCCCCGACTTAACCTTTAATGCCCCCAGCTTTTTCTGGACCCTCTGTGCCTCAAATACAAAACACTTTCTGGAGATTAGGCTCTCCATGGCTTCCAAATGATAATTAGCTACTGGATATGCAGGGTTCTCAAAGTGTGGTCCCCAGGCCAGAAGCAGCATGAGCACCACCTGGGAATTATTTAGAAATTCAAATTATTAGGTTGAATAATTCTGAACCTACTATATCAGAAACTCTAGGACAGGGCTCAGCAATCTGTATTATTAAAAATCCTCCAGATAACTTTTATGTGCAATAAAATTTATATCTATGGGGTGCCTGGGTGGCTCAGTGGGTTAAAACCTCTGCCTTCTGCTAGGGTCATGATCCCAGGGTCCTGGGATCAGGCCCCGCATCAGGCTCTCTGCTCAGCAGGAAGCCTGCTTCCTCCTCCCTCTCTCTCTGCCTATTTGTGATCTCTGTCTGTCACATAAATAAAATAAAATCTTTAAAACATAAAAATAAAATAAAATAAAATTTATATCTACAATAGTTGTTTTAGGGCCCAAGCTAATGGAATACAGGATAGTCTCCTTGGCCCACGAGAGGGCATTATAATTTGGGCTTTTGGGTGATAATACCCCTCCCTCTTTCGTGTAAAGCTCCAGATTTTTCCATTGGTGAGACTAAATCTCAGGCAGATGGAGCCAGGCAGAGGATGCATGGCCCCTTGAAAGGCTACAGCACGTGTCAGATGCAACTATATAGACAGTAGTGACTGTAATAATTACAGCAACACTGATAATAATCAGAAATAGTAAATATTGGTGATCATTTGTTAACCCTTTATATTGTATTTATATATATTCAACATATACAACCTTGGAAACTAGATTATTAATTAAATTAATATACTCCATTTATAGATGCAAAAATCAAGTCTCAAAGAGGTCACGTGATTTGCCTAAAGACACCCTACAAGGAAGTGATAGGTCAAGAATTTAAGCCACTCATGACTAGACTATTTATTCCTACAAAGGTGAATGCATGGTTACCAGAAATACACTCTGCTTCTGAAGCTAGGCCCTTTTTCTTCTAAGCAAACATGGCAATATGTTGAGTTTCCTTCTGCCCATCCTGCCTCTCTTTTGGCCTCCTTTCTTTAAGTATTTGCTTTGGGGCTTCTCATTTCCTCACTGACCAATGATTGTGATGATGCAGTTTGCATTTTCTGCTGCCACGCAGAAAGTGGCAGACAGTTCTGTCTTGTGTGTGTGTGTGTGTGTGTGTGTGTGTGAGAGAGAGAGAGAGAGAGAGAGAGCCTTCCAGATGAAATGCAATGTGTAAATGGAAATTGTCATCATTATCCCCTGAATAAATGGAGAAGATGAACATTGGCTCTAGCAGAACTGGAAGGAAAAATTGGACTGCGAACAAAAGCATTATTAATTTAAGGAACTGCCTGAATTTGCCCCTGGCAGTTTCCTTTGTAAACACCGTTAACACTCTGGAATGCTTCAATTGTATCTAAATGCATAACTTAAATATGTAAAAACAGAAACCTAGGCATTACTTTTAGGCATCCAGAGAATTGTTTGCTTCTAAAATCTGCCAGAACAAAATACAACTAGCATATGAGACTTCCAAATTAAGAGGGTCTAATATTTCTCATAAAATCCTTTCACAGAATATAGAATTGTTGACTGCCTCCCACCCAAGACCGGATATAATTTACAACTGACAAAATGTGCCTCTCTAACACTGCTGGTGCAGAACGTGCTTCTATTTGTGTTTCTCTGTAACTTGAATATGATTCTTGGAGGTAAATGGCTGCAGCAAGGGATATCTTTAGGCAACAGAGTTATTTAAGTGGCCAAGTCACAGCTGAGTAACTTTGTAAATGAACCTGGTAGAGTCAACTCCGGGGAGAAGAATAATTGCATCTTTATGACCTCATTCTGAGGTGGAAAGCCCCTCACTCAGGCACCATGGTGGGAGGCATTCAGAGAAAGTTGTATTTTAGACACTAGAATCAAGTAAGTTATATTTCCCAGGAGGAAAATATATCTATAATTTTGGATAAGGTGACTCTAAGTGAAAAGCCATCCTACCCTCACCAGGTTCACAGGTTTTCCCAAATAATCTAGAAAGTAAACATGGGCTTGTCAGTTCTCTGGAGCCTAAAAAAAGCATTTGGGAGAAATCCTGACTGAGTTTGATGAGAAACCATATTACCCCAGGGAATTCTCCATTTAGAAGCAAGAGCATGAAGGAGTGGTGGAAGAGTTACCACTAATTGGGAACCAGCCAGCCCCTGGAGCAACTGGTGGTAAACTAGCATTATATACATATATATAATGTGTGTGGATATATATATACACACACACACATACATACACATAGATACATATATATGTACCCTAGCACTATATACATATATATGTTTGTATGTATATATTATATTTATATAAATACATATATGAATATATATTCATTTAATTCAACAGCCTTATTAAATAATTTCATAATATTATTTGCATTTTACAGAGAAGGAAACTGAACACAGAGGTTATGTAATTTGCCCAAATTAGAAAGCAATGGAAGCAGGATTCAAACTGAGTCGGGCTCCAGAGTCCTTGCTCCTAATCACTTGTATATGTCATCACTTAGCATGGAAAGATCATGATCTTTCAAGTTTGGCACTGAGGAGCTGAATTCTGGCTTAGATACTTGGAGATCAAATATGACCACACACACACACACATGCACATACACATACATGCATGCACAATGGAATTTTACTAAACCATAAAAAGAATGAAATCTTGCCATTTGCAATAGCATTGATGGATCTAGAGTGTATTATGCTAAGTGAAATAAGTCAGTCAGAGAAAGACAAACAAATACCATATGATTTCACTCATATGGAATTTAAGAAACAAAACAAAGGAAAAAAGAGATGAACCAGAAAACAGACTCTCAACTATAGAGACAAACTGACAGTTACCAAGGGGAGGTGGGTGGGGGATGGGTGAAATAGACGAAGAGGGTTAAGGAGTGCATTTATCATGATGAACATTGAGCAATATATAGAATTGCTGACTCACTGCACTGTATGCCTGAAACTAATATAAATACTGTATGTTAACTATACTAGAATTAAAATAAATAAAATTAAATTACAAATGTGATCCTGAGTAAGTGACTTAACATTATACCTAGCCTATAAAAAAGATAAAATTCTGAACTAACAGACTGTCATAAAGAAGGTGCTTAGAACTTAGTAGACAATCAATGAACAGTTTCTTTTTTCTACTAATTATTTTTATTAACAAATAATGTATTATTTGCCCCAGGGGTACAGGTCTGTGAATCATCAAGATTATACATTTCATAGCACTCACCATATCACATACCCTCCCCAATGTCAATGAACAGTTTCTTAAGGTACATCTTCATTAAACTCACTTAACCATTTCTGGCTATGATTCAGTAATGGAATGGCAGCTATCAACTCAAGACTATTTCTCTGGCTTTAAGGCACAAGCAAAATGGGATGATTGCAAACTATAAAGGAAGGAATCATAAGCATGTACATACAAGAATATGCACACAGACTGCATTTTTGTGGAACTCGAAGGACAGAAAACACCTCCCTTCTACATTCAAATCCTATCATGTTTATGAGTGGCTTATCACAGTTGGCCAAAGATCCATACTTAATTCTGAATCTAACTTTTGTTTGAGGAGTGTCAAGCTTTATATTTTAAGTGCCAGCAATATATATATTCAAGAGATATCACTTCATATACATAAATATATAAAATATAAAGTTGAGTTGTGTGTGTGTATGTGTGTGTGAGAGAGAGAAAGAGAGAGAGAGAGAGAGAGAGAGAGAGAGAGTGTGTGTGTGTGTGTGTGTGTGTGTGTGTGTGTGTTTCCCCCTAGGGTGATTTTGCAACAAATTAACCTCATTGCTTCAGGCTATTTGAACCTTTCCATTGACTGGGCTAAAATAATTCAAAACCACCATGAAATGATTTCAGTTAGATTGTATTTCTCTGGGATTATTAAAATGAGATTTTCTCCCCTTCCCAACAATTTAACCACTTTTTAAACATGGCTAAGGACCTGCTCTTCCTCCTATCCTTTTCCCATATTCTTACCGTGAAACAACTAGAAGAGAATATGTGATTATGGGTTGTTGTTGTTTTTTTTTATCTTTCCAAGCAGGAACTGTGAGTAGTATTGTGCTTTCTCATCCATTCCCTTATTACTTGGCTTCTTTCCTCTTTCCTGGGGAAGAGAAGCTATCTCAAGAGTAGAGAAGATTAATTATTTTCAGATGCCTTCTTACCTTGTTCTGTTAGACTCTAATCTCAATGGACTCATTTAAAATAACTCTCTGATCGTTGGGTATTATTGAGGAAATTGCCACTGTGGTATATTCTAACATGTATTTTTGATTCTTTTTTTTTTTTTTTTTTTTTTTAAAGATTTTATTTATTTATTTGACAGAGAGAGATCACAAGTAGGCAGAGAGGCAGGCAGAGAGAGAGAGGAGGAAGCAGGCTCCCTGCCGAGCAGAGAGCCTGACACGGGACTCGATCCCAGGACCCTGAGATCATGACCTGAGCCGAAGGCAGCAGTTTAACCCACTGAGCCACCCAGGTGCCCTGTATTTTTGATTCTAAAAAACACAAGTAAGTTTCTCAGGAGGTAGGCCCTAGTATATGCCTTGCCTCCCTAATTTTATCCCACGTCTCCAGGAAAAAAATGTCCATTGAGAAAAAGAAAGTAAAGTGATTTTCTGTTTATTAAGCTATTTTAATAGATAGGAACAGAGACTCATTAAAGTCACTTCAAAAAAAGGGAGACTGAATATTAACTAGACTTATTGTGGTGATCGTTTCAGAAAATACATAAATATCAAAGCATTACATTGTACACCTGAAGCTAATATAATATTTTACACCAATTATTCCTCAATTTTTAAAGAATCCTTAATGTTTGGGGAAAAAAAGAAAAAAGGTAAAATGGATTAGCACAAAGTCATTATAAAAGATATAGGACTGCATCTAATTCAGTTTTCTCTTCAATGTGCAGAAAAAAATATCTCCTGTTCTCTCTGGCCACTCCAGAGTGACTTTGTCCTCTTGGAAAAAATATCTCCTATGTGAGAAGGTCCTCACCTTTGATAGCAGCGAAAAGGGTAGGGGATACATGCCTAGCCAGCCAGATGACCCTGACCCACTGTGGCAACCACCAGGGATAATTCTTCCCTGCCAGGTCTAGGATACTGGGTAGGTATCGATGCCTGGGCCGATGCCTGGGCCGATGCTGGTGTCGTGGCACTAACGCAGAGAACACCCAAAGGCCAGTCTGGAGAGGAAGAGGATGAGCTCGCATTCGCAAATGTTAACTTTGGGGCACCTATAAAGCATTCAAGAATATACCTGGGTTTGAATCTCCCAGAGAGGTCTGAGCAGCAGACACAAGTCCAGGGACTTGCCCAGGCTCCACAGCTCGGTGGGGGTGGTGGCAGTGCAGAAGTTGAATGGAATCAGGTCAGTGTTCGTTCCGCCATTGTATGCTACCCATAATGCCCCACATGAGGCCAACCAGTGAAGGTGTGAGGTGCGAAGTTGCGTTTCTGGCCCTAAGCTCTCCATGCCTCTTCCCTTGGCTTCCTGTTCCACTTTCCCAGCTTGCAGACTTCCTTCCCGTGCCTGCTCGTTTCTCCTTCTCCTTTATCTTAATTAAAACTATACTCAGGAAAGGACCCATTAATACTGCCTTCCCCAGGGGGATTGACTCTTAAGCAGCAACTCACCATGGGCAATGATGAGGATGATGAACATAATGATGAGAGTAAGAGGATTAGTTAGGGATGAATTTTGTGTCTGGCCCTGCTGAGTTTTTTCCCTACACCTTTTAAGTCAATCCAGGCTGTTCCAGTCTGTACCCTCACTGAAGCTATGCACTGAAAAGACCCAATCCTACACACAACTTCTATTTCTGGGTCTTTCAAATGCAAGAGATCTTAGGGAAGGGCTACAAGAGAACTAGAGGGTGCCTGGTTAAATGTGAATTGCGGGTAAGTAACCAATTTTTTTTTTTAAGTGTAAATATGTCCCGAGCATTGCTAGGGGAATACTTAGGCTAAAAAGTTATTGTTTAGCTGAAATCCAAACTTCACTGGATGACTTCTCCTGTCTCGTTTTTTTTTGCTAAATCTGACAATCCTACTGTAGGGTGAAGGGAAACAGGCTTTTCGAACATGACATGGGGATAAAGAAGGGAGAAGAAAACAGCAGGAGAGAGGGAAACCCCAACACCAGGACAGTTCTGAGAAGCTGTCACAGGACTGGGCCTGAGTCCACCCCTCACACAAAGGAGAGCTTGCAGAACCTCAGAAAGAGGCACTAACTATGATCCTCCAGGAGGCTGGGCCTTTGGGCTCAGAGAATGCTCCAGAGTCCATGGGACCAAGCAGGGCAGACATGCCCAGAGACCTTAACATCAGGTAGCCATTTGTGCTTAGACAATTAGTTTTTATTCTCTACTAGGCCCCAAAGATTGAGATGGGCGTGGTCTAATAATGACTGAGAGTGGATTTCCTGCCAACCAACATACAGGAGACTTCAGACTAAACTTAATTTTGTCTAAAGGAAATGATGTGACATTTCTAACATCCTGTTTTGTGAAAGAAACTTTCACAACAGCAGAAATAATCATCATTACTGTTAAACACAGAATATTTTTTATGTGACACACACCATGTTAAGTGTTTTATGTACATTATTTTGGTTTTTATATAACAAAATTATTATGGTTATTATGGAACAAGAGGAGGGGTTCATTTGTTCATGGAGAGTCAGCCTTTGGGGAGTATATGAAGATGATTCTAGACGAGTAACAGAGGACATAAAGCAGCACCTACTTCACTTATTGATTAGCCTGGCTCCAGTCCCAAAACCTACTTCTGATATAAAGGAAAAATGAGCTCAGAAAGTTGCTTCCCTCAATAGACAAGATATTTGTTTCAGGAGCCTGCCTTTTGCTGCCTGCCTTGCCATTCCCTTTAAAAGGCAAAAAGGGCTGGTCCTGATGTAAATGCTCCATTTCCTCACTTCAGACATAATTTTTAGGCTTAGCTCAGAGCTTGTGCCTTTTCCCTTACCAAGTTTTTCCAAGTCCTGTTACCCAAAAACAACCTGTATCTTTGCACCAAGGTTTCAGTGAAAGTATTGTATTATGCAATTACTATTTACTTGAAAGGGGGTGAGTTTTCTTTCCAACTGCTATCATTTCCTTAGGCAGACAGAATTTCCTCATCAAGTACAGAAAAACTTTGTTGTACTTTACTTCAATTTCTGCACTTTGGAGATACTGTTGTGGTTCACCCCATACACACACACACACACACACACACACACACACACACACAAATTGAAGGCTTGTGGCAACCCTGTGTAGAGCAGGTCTGTAGGTGCCATTTTTCCAACAGCGTTTGCTCACATCTCTGGGTCACATTTTGGTAATTCTCACAAAATTTCTAAATTTTTCAGTATTATTATATTTGTTATGGTGATCTGTGATCAGTGATCTTTGATGATACTGTTGTAATTGTTCTGAGGTGTCATGCCCATATAAGACAATGAACTTAATCCATAATTGCTGTACGTGTTCTGACTGCTCCACTAACCAGTCGTCAGCCCTCTCTATTCCCTGAGACACAAACAGTATTGAAATTAGGCCAATCAATAGCCCTACAATGGTCTCCAAGTATTCAAGTGAAAAGAAGTCACTCATCTCTCACTTTAAATCAAAAGCTGGAAAGGATAGAGCTTAGCTAGGAAGGCATGTCAAAAGCTGAAATGGGCTGTAAACTAGGCCTCCTGTACCAATTAGCCACATTGTGGATGCAAAGGAAAAGTTCTTGAAGGAAATGTAAAGTGTTACACCAGTGAACACATGAATGGTAAGAAAGCAAAACAGCTTTATTGCTGATATGGAGAAAGTGTTAATGGTTTGGATAGAAGATCAAATCAGCCACAACATTTACTTAAACCAAAGCCTAATCCACAGCAAGGCCCTCTCTTCAGTTCCATAAAGGCTGAGAAAGGTGAGGAAGATGCAGAAGAAAAGTCTGAAGCCAGCAGAGGCTGGTTTGTGAGGTTTAAGGAAAGAAGCCTTCTCAAGAACATAAAAGTACAAGGGGGAACGGCAGGTAGAAGTTGCAGCAAGTTCTCCAGATCTTGCTAAGAGAATTAATGAAGGTGGCTACATTAAACAACAGATTTTCTGTGTAATAGAAGACGAGTGGATTGGAAGAAGATGTCATCTGGGACTTTCAAAGCTAGAAAGAAGAAGTCAATGCCTGGCTTCAAAGCTTCCAAGAACAGGCTGATTCTCTTATTAGGGGCTAATGTAGCTGGTTCCTTGAAGTTGAAACCAGTGCTCATTTACCCCTCATAAAACCTAGGGCCTTAAGAATATGTTAATTCTACTCTGCCTCTGCTCCATCAATAAAGCAGCAAAGACTGAGTGATACCACATCTGTTTATAACATGGTTCACTGGATATTTTAAGCTACTGTTGAAACCTACAATTGAAAGATTCCTTTCAAAATACTACTGCTGGGGCGCCTGGGTGGCTCAGGGGGTTAAGCCTCTGCCTTCGGCACAGGTCATGGTCTCAGGGTCCTGGGATGGAGCCCCACATGGGCTCTCTGCTCATCAGGGAGCCTGCTTCCTTCTCTCTCTCTGCCTACTTGGGATCTCTGTCTGTCAAATAAATTTTAAAAAATCCTTAAAAAAAAATACTACTGCTCATTAACAATGCACTTGATCACCCAAGAACTCTGATGGGTTCAATGAGATTCATGTCATTTTCGTGCCTGCTAATACAACATCCACTCTGCAGTTCATGGATCAAGGGTAATTTTGACTTTCAAGTCACATTATTTAAGAAATGCATTTTGTAAGGCTATTGCTAGTACAGATAGTGATTCCTCTGCCTCTGGATCCAGGCAAAGTAAATGTAAAGCCTCATGGAAAGGATTCACCATTCTACATGCCATTCAGAACATGTGATTCATAGTTAGAAATCAAAATAACAACATTAAGAGGAGTTTTGAAGAAAATGAGTCCAACCTTCATGGGTGGCTTTTTGGGTTCAAGACCTAAGTAGAGAAAGTAATTGCAGATGTGATGGAAATAGCAAAAGAACCAGAATCAAAAATGAAGCCTGAAAATGGAACTGAGTGTCTGCAGTCTCATGATCAAACTTGAATGGATGAATTGTAGCTTTTTATGAATGAACAAAGAAAGTGGGGGGTTTTATTGTGGGTTTTTTTTTTTAAGATTTTATTTATTTGACAGAGAGAGAGAGAGATAGCAAGAGAGGAAACACAAGCAAGTGGAGTGTGAGAGGGAGAAGCAGATTTCCTGCTCAGCAGGGAGCCCCATGCAGCCCAATCCCAGGACCCTGGGATCAAGACCTGAGCTAAAGGCAGACAATTAACTGTTGAGCCACCCACCCACCCCAAGAAAGTGGTTTCTGGGGATGGAAACTACTCCTGGTGAAGATGCTCTTAAGATGGTCAAAATGACAACAAACGATTTAGAAAATTACAGAAACTCAGTTGATAAAGCAGGGGAAGGGCTTGAGAGGATTAACTCCAATTTTGAAAGAAGTTCTACTCTGGGTAAAATACTATCAAACAGCATTGCACGTTAATAAAGAAATCACTGTACTGAGTTAAGTGCATAAACAATGAATTTTAGAACACTGAAATAAACTAAAATTAACTTTTAAAAAATCACTCATGAAAGGAAGAATCCATCAATGAGACAAACTTCACTATTGTCTCATTTTAAGAAATTTTGCAGTCACCCCAACCTTCAGTAACCACCACCCTGTTCAGTCAGTAGCTATCTCGGCAAGACCCTCCACCAGAAGAGAGGTTATCCAACATTGAAATCTCAGATGATGGTCAGCATTTTTTAGCAATAAAGTATTTTTTCTCAAAATACATACTTTTTAAAAACATAATGCTATTGCCCACTTAAAAGACCATAGTGTAGCGTAGACATAACTTTCATATGCACCACGAAATCAAAAGAAATTCATCTGACCCACTTTCTCATGGTGGTCTGGCACCAAACCCACACTATCTCCAAAGTATATCTGTACTCAGTGTTCCTTCTCCAGTAATAAGAAGCAAATAGGTATTGGCCTGACTTGGAAACATTTTGTGCCCCCACGCACTTTTGTAAGAAGATATGAAATTGTTTTCCTTTTGTGCTGAACAGTAAATCACAGTCATCCAATAGTCTAGCATCTGATTTTGCAGTCTCAAGTCATCTTCAGCATGCCACAAAAAAGGAAATAGTCATCATCATCACCATCTTGCTCAACAACACTTAGCATTATAATGTCTGTCCACAATTACAATGATTCTAAAGGGAGATAGGTCATGAAAAGAAATTTCTTAATTCTTGATCAAAAGCTTAGCAATTAGAGTTTAAAAGAGGTTTTCACATTTAACCTTACAGATGAACCCTTTACCAAATTTTATTGGAAAAGAGGGTTTTTAAGGAAAGATTTGTGTTACAGGATTTATTGCCAAGTCCATGGTCTCTGGAACAGACACCGGATACTACAGACAGTTCAATCAGAGGTTGGGCCTAAATATCTAGATGCTGAAGGCAAGGAGTTATTGACATCAATATAAGCACCTTGTGGTGGGGGAGCTCCCCACCATAGAAAATGAAGGTAGAAATTATAGTTTCTTTGTGAAGGAACTGGGAGGCATATACATGAATACATAGTCCTTAATCCCCATGCAAATCCCACAACTTTGACCTCCTTAGCATTTCTACTACTGTATGAACTGCAGCAAGTTAAAGGCCATTTTTCATTTGATAGAAACAATTAATATCCAGACCTTTTTTCACCTGGATGTATCAGAAATTTTTCAAGGTCAAAAGCTATATTCTCTCTGACTTTTAAAAACATACTTGTTCTGGGTTAGGTTTCTCACTGTTGGAGACTAGAGTCACAAATAAGAAAAAAAGGAAAGACTAGAATCTACCATTATCATTACGATCTCATTTTTTAAAATACAGGTAGACAGAGAAACATATATATAACATATATTATATATATATAAATGCAATATATTAAAAATATAAATATGACTAAGTACACATATAAAAATATATATACATATTTCCTACTTCTGTCTAGAAAGGAATTAGAAACAATAAAACTCCAATGAATACACGCATATTTGGGTTTTAGGAATGAGTGCTCTCTGGACAAAAGGTGGATTCTAGGACTGGGGCAGGGAAAGTATAAAATGATCCTGTTGTACTATATTGCTCTAGAAGTCAGAAAGCATCCAAAGAATGGCAGAGACCATCAAAAGCATACAGAAACCAATTTGAAGGGATTCTCAGAGGTAAAATCAGGGACGATTTGAGCATCAAAATAACTAATGACAGTAGTAGAATATAACTTTTTTTTTTTTTTTAAAGATTCATGAGGGGCGTGTGGGTGGCTCAGTGGGTTAAGCCTCTGCCTTCAGCTCAGGTCATGATCTCAGGGTCCTGGGATCGAGCCCTGCATCGGGCTCTCTGCTCATTGGGGAGCCTGCTTCCCCCTCTCTCTCTGCCTGCCACTCTGCCTACTTGTGATCTCTCTCTCTCTCTGTCAAATAGATAAATAAAATCTTAAAAAAAAAAAAAAGATTCATGAACCCATACTGATACAAGTAAATAAGTATATAGATAAGAACACCCAAAAGGCTCTTCCTAACAGTAATCCAGATATAGAATTATAAATACAGCAGCAATTATGAGTTGTAAAATCAACAATGGGGAGACAAAAGCAAAAATAAATTACTGGGACTTCATCAAAATAAAATCTTCTGCACAGTGAGGGAAACAATCAACAAAACTAAAAGGCAACCTACAGAATGGGAGAAGATATTTACAAATGACATATTGATAAAGGGTTACTATCCAAAATACATAAAGAACTTACATAAATCAACACCCCCTTAAAAAATAACAATAATCTGGATAAAAAAATGGGCAGAAGACATGAACAGACATTTTTCCAAAGAAGACATACAGATGGCTAACGAGACACATGAAATGATGCTTACATCACTAACCATGAGGGAAATGCAAATGAAACGACAATGAGATATCACTTCACACCTGTCAGAATGGCTAAAATCATCAACACAGGAAACAAGTGTTGGCAAGCGTGTAGAGAAAGGGGAACCCTCTTATACTGTTAGTGGGAATGCAAACTGGTGCAGCTGCTCTGGAAGAGTATGGAGGCTCCTAAAAAACAAACAAACAAACAAAAAGTTAAAAACAGAACTACCCTGTAATGCAGCAACTGCACTACCAGGTATTTAACCAAAGGATTCAAAAATACTACTTCAAAGGGATACATGAACCCAATGGTTATAGCAGCATTATCTACAATAGCCAAAATATGGAAAGAGCCCAAGTGCTCATCAACTAATGAATGGATAAATAAAATATTACTCAGCCATAAAAAAGAATGAAACCTTACCATTGCAACCATGTGGATAGAGCTGGAGTGTAGCATGCCAAGTGAAATAAGTCAGAGAAAGAAGGACAAATACCATATGATTTCACTTACACGTGGAAGTTAAAAAACAAAAAAATGAACATACTGGGGGGGAGAAAGAGAGGCAAACCAAGAAGCATGCTCTTAAGTATAGAGAAGAAACTAGTGGCTGTCAGAGGGGAAGTGAGCCGAGGATGGATTAAATTGGTGATGGGTATTAAGAAGGACACTTGTTGAAATGAGAAACCGGTGTCATATTTGATGAATCACTAAAATTCTACACCTGAAACCAATATTGCACTATACGTTAACTAGCCGGAATTTAAACTAAAGTTGGGTGGGAAAAAAAACCCAAATTTTTGAAATTAAAAAAAAAAAAAAAGAAAGAAAATCAACAGTGGATGCCCAAACTAGCAGATAAAAGTTTGATAAGGAACATAATATTTAGATAGCCTCAAAGTATATCCCACAAAGTTCTTGATAATTACAAAGGATAAAATTAACAATATTACGGTGAAGAAATCTAGTGAACATCATCCTAAGTTATCAACGTTAATATCACTGATATTGGGACAGACCTACATTAAGTGTCTCATCCTATGATGCATCAAGGAGGATACGCCTAAATTCTTTCTTCCTAAAAATGTGTAAGGAAACATTAGCTCAGCCCAAGATGAAGGACACCACACAAAACAAATGGCTTGTACCTTTCAAAAATGCTAAAACAGTGAAAGACAAAGTCAAAGAACCACTTAAAATGAGAGAACAATGTGCATTAAGGAGGGAACGTGATCGGATGAGCACTGGGTGTTACAAGAACTAATGAATCATTGAACACTACATCAAAAACTATGCTGGCTAATTGAATTTAAATAAAAGATAAATTAAATAAAAATAAAATAAATAAATCATAAATAAATAAATAAGTATTTTTAAAAAATAAAAGAAAATGAGAGAACAATTACATAGACAACTAAATGCAACGGATGAATCTGGAATGGATCCTGGGAGACAATTGACCACATCTAATTACACACTGTTGATTAAATAAAGTATTGCATCAACATTAAATGTCTTAAGTTTGATTATTTCACTGTGATTATGTAAGAGGACATCCTTTTTCTTGGGAAATACACACTAAAGTGTTTAGAAGTAAAGGAGCAAAAAGTCTCCAACTTAACTCCAAAAGTATTCAGAAAAAAATTGTGTGTGCATACAAGAGAGAGAGAGAATAGGAGTGAGTGGGGGCAAGATGTGAACACGGTGAATCTGGATGAAGTGTAAGTTGATATCTTATACTATTCTTGTAACTTTTCTATAAATTTAAAATTATATCAAAGTAACAAGTTACAGGGGGTACCTGGGTGGCTCAGTCGGTTAAGTGGCTGCCTTTGGCTCAGGTCATGATCTTGGGGTCCTGGGACTGAGCTCCACTTCTGGCTTTCTGGTCAGTAGGGAGCCTGCTTCTCCCTCTTCCTCTGCACCTCCCCCCTGCTAGTGCTCTCTCCCTGTCTCTCTAATAAATAGATACAATCTTGGGAGATGAAGA